>NC_080674.1:84291861-86791861 GCF_030445035.2 Dasypus novemcinctus | reverse complement strand
TCAAAGACCTGCTTGCATGGTTGGCCCTTGACTAGATTCTATGTACTAAGATTTCAAGATTTCCACCATTCCCTAAATATTAAAAGTAGTTCACTGTGCCTAAAATTTTTGAGCAAACAATATGATTTATACTAAATAACTGCTTTCTTCTGGGAATCTGGAATTTTGGTATATGGTAGGCAGAAATTTCTTATGAGGCAAGCCTTCAAACCATGGGAGCTGAGTCTCTAATGAGATTCCAGGGCAGGTGTGTCAATTTGAAATTATTTTATGAATCCCCAAAAGAAAAAGAATATGTTTGTGAACTAATCTACTCTTCTGGGTAAGGTACCCTTTGATTATATCCCTTGATAAAATTGCATTAGGCCTTTGATTGTACTACCTCAGTGAGGCATTACTCAGGTTGACCCCACCCCTTTGCTGGGTCTGATATGAGCAGACTCACACAAAGAGACAGAGGAAAACAAGGAGCTGCCATATTTGATCCTGCAGTGATAGAGGATTTCTTAAGCCCAAAGCCCGCAAGAGACTGGACCCATGGATCAACTCAAGAGGAGACCAGCCCTGCTATATGCCTGATAACTTACAGCTGAACTTGAGAAGATAGCAGAACAACCAAGACTGATATAGAAAAGCTGGTAAGAGACAAGCCCTATTCCAGCTGAAATTGGGAAGAAAAAGAGCAGCTGAGCCTTAGAGATGAAGCCCAGAGGAGAAGGCAAAGATCAGACAGAGGTGTCCCACCATTTGCTTCAACACATGGCAGCCGACTTTGGTGAGAAAGCACCTTTTATGGTGCCTTGAGTTGGAATTTTCATGACCTTGGAACTAAGCTTTTACCACAAATAAAAAGCCTTTATAAAAGTCAACACATATCTGGTACTTTGCATTGGCACCCCTTCGGAAAACTAAAAAAAGTAGGCAACATTTTTAAAAGCTTCCACAATTATTACCTCCTATGAGACTCCAATGGAAGACAATTCTTGGAAACTTGCTCCTGATTTCTTAAGGGTTTCATCCTTGAGTTTTTGCCTTTGTCAATTTTGTTTTATGTCTTTTTACTGCACATAGGCATGAGAATGACTATATGTTGAATCCTGCAAGTCTTCCTAGTGAGTCATTGGAACTTGAGGACCCATGACACAATGAGTCAGTGTAAACTTACATATTTCCTTGTTCTGTTGTCTGAGATGGCCTAGGGAACAACAACAACAACATGCCAATAGCAATGAGCACAGCTGCTGCCCAGATTCTGGTTCCTAATACCATTCTCAAAAACAAATAAACAAACAAACACACAAACAAAACCAAGTGCTCTTTGAAGAAATGATTAATTCTAGGACTAGGGCAAGTAATACACAAAATTAGGCAGGAGCATCTCTTAGAGGTAGAAAATAATAATGTTCTTTTATTTTAAAAAACTCACAATGATGGGGTTATGTCAAAGGAACACAGAGGCCAGCTAAAGAGGAGCTCCCAGTGGCCCAAGCTGGAACAATTTGAGCAAACAAAATAAAGGAACGTTGGATTATAACCATACATAAATAATAAATATCCATGAGTCCATATTTATATATTAATAGATTAATGATTAAATAAATAAATAAATGGAGAAAAGAGACACAATTATGTGCCAAAAAATTTTCAATTTTTAGTAGACACTCTATCTTTAAGGAGATGTAAAGTAACTAACCACTTCAAAGTGTGGGCTGACCATAGTGACTTTCTTCAAAAGAATGATCATATTTTTTCCCCCAAAAAGCATGTTCAAATCTAACTTCTGGTCTTGTGAATGTAATCCTATTTAGAAATAGGATCTTTGAAGATGTTATTAGTTAAGATGAGGTCAAATTGGATTATGGTATGTCCTAATCCAATATAACCAGTGTTCTTTTAAGGAAGGAAAATTTGGATAGCCAGTAGGATACAGGTGGAGAGAGATGGCCAGGTGACAGAAGCAAAGATTGAGAATGCTGGGGGTTGCCAGCAAGCCACCCCTGCAATTATACAGACTTCACAGGAAGCATGGCCCTGTTTACCCCTTGATTTTAGACTTCTAGTCTCCAAATCTGTAAGACAATAAATTTTCTTGTTTAAAAAAAAAGGGAGAATGAGGAGAGTGAGGAAAAACAGCATAGCAGTAATTTTTTAAATATTTTGCAGCAATGGCAACAAGATACTTTTTCAATGCTCAGGGACAATAAAAGGGAGGTATAAAGGGGGTAGGGGTTTTTCCTTTTGGATGATGAAAATGTTCTGAAATTGACTGATGTGAAGACTGTACAACCTCTATGATGAAAATGAGAGCCACTGAGTGTGCACTTTGAATGGATTGTGTGAAGCTTAAGCTGTATAACACAGGGAATCCAGTGGTAGGTGCTGGACTGTGGTTAACAGGACAAATATGAGAATGTTTTCTCCTGAACAACAACAAACATATAATACTAATATAGGTGTTAATAGTCGGATTGGTTGGGGGAAAATACACCAAATGTAAGATATGGGCTATAGTTAGTAGTAATATTTTGATGATGTTCTTCCATAGTTTGTAACAAATGTTTCACAACAATGCAAAGTGTAGGTGGTAATAGGGTAGGGAGACATATGGAAGCCTTGTATGATGACATGCATGTCTGTTTTATAAATTCAAAAATTGTACTATACATTCATTGTTTGTGGTTTTTCAGGTTTGAATGTTAATCTTCAATAAAATTTTATTTAAAAAAAAGAGCCATCCTGATTCATTTGGTCACACCATAACTTAAAATGTCCTATTTACTAATGGGTTCATACCCACAAGAATGGGTTAAGATTATTTTTTTTTTCTGGGCTACATAACTCGATCTGCCACATTTTCATATTATTTGAATAAAATAATACTTTGCCTATGTGGCCTGCCTTTCAAAAATCCATAAGCCCAGTCTTCTCGAAAGAAAAACATCAGACAGATCCCAGTTGATTGTCACTCTACAAAATACCTTTACCTGTACTCTCAGAACAGTCAAGACCATCAAAATCAAGGAAATTCTGAGAAACTGTCACAGCAAATAGGAACTTAAGAAGAAATGATGAATAAATGTATTATGTTATCCAAAACTGAAATTAGATATTAGGTCAAAACTAAGGAAATATAATTAAAGCATAGTCTTTTCTTAATAAATCAATATTGGTTCATTAATTATAATAAACGTACTATACAAATATAGGATTTTTAAAATAGGGGAAACTGGATACAAGATACATGAGGACTCTGTATTATCATCACAATTTTGCTTTAAGTTTGAAGTTGTTCTAAAATAAAATGTTTATTTTTTTAAATTAGTATATAATATACTCAGGATATGCTTTAGTTCAGATTCAATGTAAACTTGATTAGAGTTAAGAATACCCAAGTATCAATGAAGTAAAAGGATCTAAATATCTAATTCTATGTCTGCAATTCCATATTAATATAAGGTCTTAACATGAATGCTAAAAAATGAAATTAAAATTACTCCAAAATACCTAATGTATTCTGGAACACATACACAGTACAGGTATGTATTTCCTCTGTAGAGCTATTTATTTTACAATGAAAAAGAATAAAGGAACTTCTCATAGCTATTTGCTTAGAGGTCAATAATCTTATAACATGACAGAAGGTAATGTGTTTACTAGTCAAAACACTACAGCAATATTAATCAAATGTGAAGAAATAAAAAAATCTAGTGAGGGCCATATGGTATGTTGAGAAAAGTGTTCCAATTGTTGGAGGCAGGGGAAAATTGTCTCCTAAGAGACAGACAACATAATTACAAGTGATAAAAATGCCCTCCTCATACAAAAAGTAATTTGTAAGAGCAAAGAACGTTCAATACAATTTCAAGAAAATTTGTTACATATACTCTGTATGGGAATAGGGAGAAATATATCATATTAGTAAATGTCATTTAGAAATAGATATGAACAATAATTAAATAGAATGACTAAATGATAGCAAATGAAAAAAATATATATAGCAACAATATTCTTTGCTTTTAATAGCGATAGCACAAAACACTGGAAAGAAAACCAAGCCTCTCAGATTAGAAATAACTGTAACACTCATGCAATTATTCTTTGAAAAATGAGTCAAAGAAATCTGCTAATATGTATTTTTAAGTTAATTTATTAAAATATATCACCCATACAAAAACATACATAAACAGTAAGTGCATAGCAATAGTTGCAAGCTTACGAAACAAACATATATTACACCATACAAGACCCTCACAACTCACCCTACCACCAACAACTTGCATTTTGTTAAACCTTTGTAACTAATGATTAAGGAACATTGTCAAAATATTACTACTAACTGAAGTATTTTCCCCCAACCCTCCCTATTATTATTATCTTTATATCATGTATATATGAACATACATAAACAATTAAGTGTATAGTAAAAGTTGTGAACTTACAAAGCAAACATGCATAACATCATACAGGAGTCCTATACATCAACCCTCCACAAACACCTTGCATTGTCATGAGACGTTTGTTACAAATTATGAAAAGAATATTGTCAAAATCTTACTACTAATTATTGTCCTTATCTTATATTTGGTGTGTTTTTCCCCCTACCCACCCTATTATTGTTTTTTAAATATATTTTTTTATGACAGAAGTTGTAACCTTATAAAAACAATCATGTGCATGTGCAGAATTCCCAAACAACACTCCTCTATCAACACACCACACTGGTGGAATATTTGTTACAAATAAGATAATATCACCTGATTATTTCCACGTCCGTAGTGTAAATTTGGCTCACATTTTCCATACTGCCTCATTAACAACATAGTACATCTTTTGCATAGATACAAGAATATTGTAATGTTACTGATAACCACAGTCCATAGGTCACTCCAGTTGTATTTTTCCCATGGGGTCCCAACACCCTGCAGTGGTGATGTATGTTTGTTCAAGCTCACAAAGAACACTGTTACATCTGTACCATCAACCACAATTCTCATCCTCCTCTTGGCTTACTGTGCTATTCAGTTCCTAGATTATTCTCGAGTATTCTGTCAAATGGAATTTATATCCCAGATTACCATTTTCAGGCACATTTCCATTTATAAACTAGCTGTTACTATTTGTTACCATCCACTCTACACATTTCCACACTTTCACAGTAAAACTAATTAAACTTCTACATACATTAAACATCAGTTGTCCATCTCAGTCCTCCTCTTATCTCCTTAAAGAATCCACCACCTACCATCAGGTCTTGAAGACATTTGCCTACAATTTCTTCTAGAAGTTTTATGGTTTCTTGCTTTTATTTTTAGGTTTTTTATCCATTTTGAGTTAAGTTTTGGATAAGGTTGAGATAGAGGTCCTCTTTCCTTCTTTTGGCAATGGATATCCAGTTCTTTCAGCACCATTTTGTTGAATGGAATGTTCTGCCTAAGCTGTGTGGGTTTCACAGGCTAGTCAAAAATCACTTGACCATCCATGTGAGGGTCTGTTTCTGAACCATCAGTTTGGTTCCCTTGGTCTATATTTCTGTCTTTATGACAATACTATGCTGTTTTTACCACTATAACTAGGTGATATGATTTAAAGTCCAAAGAGATAAGGGTTTTCTTTTCCTTTTTATGATGTTTTTGGCTATTCAGGACCCTTGACCCTTCCAAATAAATTTGATAATCTTGTTTTCAATTTTTTTTTAATGCTGTTGGAATTTTTATTGGGATTGCATTGAATCTGTATATCAGTTTGAGTAGAATTGACATCTTAATGATATTTAGTCTTCCAATCCATGAGTATGGAATGCTCTTCCAGTTATTTAGGTTTTTTCAATTTCTTTTAATGTTGAACTGCAGTTTTCTGGATACAAATGCTTTACCTCTTTGGTCCAATCTATTTGAGTTTTATCTGTTGTATTTTATTTTCACCATTCTTTTAATATTTTAAATTACTTTTATTAATATAATCTTCATTTCTAGACTCTCTTCCAGACCCCTTTCTCTTGTCTTTTCTTTTCAAGCTCTAGCACACCCTTTAGTATTTCCTGAAAATCTGGTCTCTTGCTTAGAAATTCTCTCAGTTTCTGTTTATCTGTGAATATTCTAATCTCACCCTCATTTTTGAAAGACAGCCAATTCTTGGAGGAAGTTTTTCTCTTGTAGTATCTTAAATATATCAGACCACTGTCTTCTTGCCTCCATGGTTTCTGGTAAGAAATCGGCACTTTATCGTATTGGGAATCCCTTATATATTATGCATTGCTTTTCTCTTGCTGTTCTCAGAATTCTCTTTGTCTTTGGAATTTGATGTTCTGGTTAGTATGTGTCTTGTAGTTGGTCTATTTGGATTTTTTCAGATGGGAGTACATTGTGCTTCTTCGACACAGATATCTATGTCCTTCAATGAAGTTGGGAAATTTTCTACCGTTATTTCTTTAAATATTCCTTCTGTCCCTTTTCCTTTCTCTTCTCCTTCTGGACCACCCATGACACCTATGTTTGCACCCCTTTTGCTGTCATTTAGTTCCCTGAGACCTTGTTCAATTTTTTCCTTCCTTTTCTTCATCTGTTCTTTTGTATGTTCACTTTCAGAGGCCATTTCTTCAAGCTCACCAATCCTTTTTCTGCCTCCTCAAATCTGCTATTATATGATTCCAATGTTTTTTTAAAATTGATTTGTTACCCCTTTCATTCCCGTAAGATCTGCTATTTTTCTATGTATGCTTTCAAATTCTTCTTTGTGCTCATCTAGCATCTTCTTAATACCCTTAATTTCTTTAGCCATCTCATTGAATTTATTAAGGATATTTGTTTGAACATCTATGATTAGTTGTCTCAACTCCTTTATGTCATCTGGAGGCTTATCTTGTTCCTTTAACTGGGCCATAGCTTCCTGTTTCCTGGTGTGTGTTGTGATTTTTTGTTGGTGTCTTGGCATCTGGATTACTAGAGTATTTATTCCAGGTGCAGTTTTTCTGTTTAGTTGTGCTATAGGAGCAAAGGATGTAATTGGTGTTATAAACTGTGGAGGCTCAAGCTGCCCTCATTGCCCCTGGGGTGGATGAAACTTCTCCCAAATTTCTCCTTTTCCAGGGATAGGGACAGAGTCACAGCTGTGTGGAATAATCCAAGTCATGCAGGCCTAGACTGTAGTTGCCCAGAGAAACTGATGAAGCTTCACATCCCTTTCTCCCTTGCCTGGAGTAGAGATGGAGCTGCAGGTGTGGGCAGCAATCTATGCAGTGTAGGTCCAAAATGGCCGCAGTTGCTCCGGTATACTTCCTATTATTCAGTTTGTGCCAGCCAAAGATACCTGAAGTTACCTGGATAGGGTGGTGAAGAGCTTGCCAATCTCCTCCCTGCTGGAGGTGGGGCTGAAGCCTAGGCTAGGGCTGTAAGCCTATCGGGGTGAAATAAACCAATTCTTCCCATCACTGTGATTTTTGGTCAGCCTGGGTTTCCCTCAGGCTGGGGGCAAAGTCAAAATGGTGGCCACCAGCCTCTTTCCTACTTGGACAGATTCAAACCCCAGCTGTTCTCAGGGTTATATCTTAGGCAGCTGAGTCTACTAATCAGTAGCCAAAATCAGAAGCCAGCCATCTCCTCCTCCCCTGTTTTTGGGAAATGGAGCTTCCAATTCCAGCAACAGAAATGCTCCTGGAGGAGCTCACACTGCCAGAGTAGGATAATCACTGACCTCTGTGGTTTGGCTGGTAATCCTGGAGAGGCTGGCACAGGTCCCGCAACTTCCTCCCTGCTGGCGGTGGTGTTGGGGCTTAGGCTAGAGCTGCAATCTAACCTGGATAGAAAGAAGCTGGTCCCCACTAGCACTGGGATTTTCAGTCTGCCCCACCTCCCCTCATGCCAGGTGTGGATTAAGATGGTAGCTCCTGGCCTTTCTGACTCGGACAGGCTCAAACTTTAGCTGATCTCAGGATTATACTGTAGCCCACTGAATTTACTCATCAATAGCTGACATTGTGCCCAACTGTTTCTTCCTCCCCTATTTTGGGGAAGTAGAGCTTTTAATTCCAGCTGCAGAACAGATCCCAAGGCAGCTTGTGCCTTCTGTGGAGGATGGGCACTGGCCTCTGGGGCATGGAACCTTTACTTACAAGTCTTCTCTGCAGATAGGCAACCTCCTCCTTCCATTCTTTCAAGGATGTGGCAGGATGCTCTTCTGGCCTCCTGAAGCCCCCAAACAGGTGCTTCAGCTAGCTCTAAAGAGCTCTGGGCATTTGCTAACTGCCTTGTAGCAGGAGCTGATTCTAGGAGCTCCTTACTATGCTGCCATCTTGCTGGTTGTTGCCAATATGTATTTAAATAATAGTTCTTAAAGCAGGAAGATGGATCTTGGATCATGTCCAGCATTCAGTGTTGGAAAGAAAATGAATCGGATATAATATATATCACGTGAAGGACAACCTTATCCCTATTCAGGGTAAAACTTTATGTAGAGGAAAACATAATGGCAATGATGTTTTAATTCTAAGTGAAAATGTTGTATCCTTGAATAATACCTTTGTTTTCCAGTTTATATTGCCAATCCTCTAAAAAGCTTTGGAATATGATCTTTATAGTCTGTGAAAATTACTCAATGACAATTTTCATAGAGAATCCAAACTTGCAAAAATATAATACACATAACAAAATTGAGAAATTATGTCTTATTTCACGGGTTCCATTAGGTTATAAAGATTATTTAAAACTAATTTCAGAAGGATACCATGTTGACATATTAAATAAAGAACCCTAGCCTAGTCTTCAGAGTACCCCATATCATTTGAATTTCTTCCTTCCCAATATATTTTAATTTCTCCATTTTTAACTAGAAATATTTGCATCAGCCTTGGAAATATAGCCTTGGAAGGAAATAGTGCCTAATGGAATAAAACAAGACTTTATTGATTTTGAGACCCAGGTACAGAAATATATATTTTACAGAAACTATCATCCATATTTATTTTCTTTCCACCCATGCCTACTGGCTGGCAAATTGAGAGAAGTGAGGGCCAATATGAATTGAAGGCTTTCCCTCAAAGAGAAACTGCACATCTCAGCTAAATTTGACAACATCAGAAGCATACTTGGGAGAAAAGAGTAAGTGTTGGAGATTGTCCTGTCACAGTGTGAAAGTTAACTCAACATTGAACCTGGAAGTTGCCTGAATCATCATCAGTAGAGACTTCTCACTGACATTATTCTGCCTATTACCTACTGATCTTCCATTAAGGTGACTAATTTCTGTTTTCCAAGAATATCTTCTTGCCTACCTGCTCTAGAAAACTCCTTCATTCAATGGTCCAGGATATGTATAGGTTCTGGTATGTAAAGTGGGTCCCTGGACTCATTTAATGGTCATGTTGGTTGGAAATGAAAAGCCCATGCATTTAGACAAGGGGGAATATGTGGAAACACCTCTAGACCACCAATGGAAGAAAAACTCTGGAGAACTAACCCCCACCACCATCCTTTTCCAATTAATGAAGTATAAATACAGAAAGAACATTTGCACTGAAAATTGATACATGCCACAAACATCTTGAAATTTTATATTCAAAATCCCAAGAAGACCACAGTGAAAGTAAAGCCAAACCATGACTTCTTTCTAAATATACAGTATTATATCCAGGGCTTTAGTAGATGGGGTTCTCATAAGATCCAAGGTCTAGAGAAGAGGCAGAAAATGGACCTCTTGGATTTAGTTAGTGACTTTGGACAACCCTTTTGATGCCAGTGGCTACAGTGTTTGATATAACATGGTGATTCTCCCTCCCAGTTTATTCTCTTCAGGTAAGATGAACTAGGCAAAGAGCAAAATCATTGCCAATTGTCTAAATCCATAATGGCTTCTGTGATAGAAAATTGGTGATTCTTTTTTTGTATTATATCTAACAAGGGAAAGAAAAACAAACACTACTTTGGTCAAAAAGGCAATCCTGTTTGGTAAGATACCTATGACATAGGTATCATAGATTTCTGCCCTTCCCTATGTTACTGTGGAAAGAACATGGAAATGTACATGTTAAAAATATTTTAGGAAAGCAGATATGGCTCAACTGATGAGTGTCCACCTACCAAATGGGGGTCCAGGGTTCTATACCCAGGGCCTCCTGACCCATGTGATGAGTTGGCCTACACGCATTGCTGCCATGCTTAAGGAGTACCCTGCTATGTAGGGGCTCCCCCGCATAGGCGAGCCCCACGCAAAAGGACTCCACTGTGCAAGGACAGCTGCACCACGTGAAAAGTGCAGCCCACCCAGGAGTGGGGCTGCACACATGAAGAGTTGATGCAACAAGATGCCGCAACAAAAAAGAGATGCAGTTTCCCAGTGCCACCTGATAATACAAGTGGATGCAGAAGAACACACAGTGAATGGACACAGAGAGCAGACAACGGGGGGAAAGGAGAGAGAAATAAATAAAATAAGTCTTTAAAAAAACCCTATATTTTAAAAAAAGTATTTGAAATTACCCTAGCGCTTCCTTCCAGGAATTTCTCAATTTACACACACACATATGCTTATATACCTTCTCACGAAGATCATAATCTACAAGCTATTTCTGTATTTTGTACTTGAAATACTTATTACAATGAAACTTAATCTGAGCAAATAAAAATTGTTAAATTGACTCAAGAAGTAGATACTTGAACAGATAAATTACAAGGAAAGAAATTTTAAATTTTATATTATTTCTAAAATGTTCCAGTTTCAAAATATTTGAGTTAATTTAAAATATGTAAGAAAATGGAATTCTACAACAGATGCAATCTGCATTCTACCACAATTGCCTTGCAGTCTACCCCCTCCCCACCAGTTCACCTGCAGATAATGCTCACGTAGCTAGTTTCTTGAATTTCCCTGCCTAAAGCTATTCACTGGATGTGGAAGAGTACTCAGCTCTCTCACAGGGCAAGTTGGAAAAGCCAGTTAATAACACCAGAACAATCAATTTATAAGGAATGGAGGTTTGTGGATAAATATCCAACATTTTCACCTTAATGTGAAAACTCTGAGTAATGCTTTACACAGTCTTTTAATGGGTCGCCAATGGGATTGAGTTCCAGTTGACTACAGCAATAAATTGTGTGTTGCTGCATCTTTTATTGTCCTTCCTTACTTTCACATCTCAGTTTCTTACTCCCTCATCATATTTCCAAAACTTCCAAATAAATCACTTACACTTAATCCCAGTCTCAGGATTTGCATTTGAAGAAGCCAGAATTTGCTTAGTTGGTATGAGAGTAACTTTAGAAAGCAGACACTCAAGATGAGATTCTGAATTTGGATCATTTACTGGTCAAAGTGTAGCAAAGATTCCATTGCTAATGACAAATGAAATGAGGTTACTCCTATTCCTTTAGCATCCAAATTAATAATATGTCACCCATGGCTTTAGGATGTGATGTGGGTAGCAAAAGAATCGTCAGTTTTTGCAATAGCTCCAACCATTGAAAGAAATGGAGTCCATGGTAATCAAATGACTGGTGTCATTGGTTGACCCCAATTACTTGCATAGGGGTCTTTTAAAAAATGATAAAATTATAAGCTTACATCAGTCAACTATCAACTCAGACCATAATGATAATGATATAAAGAAAAGTATTCTTAAGATTTGATAATAAGAATGTCATAGTTATAGTTACAGAGAAAACTGAATTCAAAGTCCTGGCAGGTCTCCTATACTAAAGTCAGGGCCCTGATATGGACTTAATGGTTTAGGAACTGAATAGCTTAATGGGGACATTAATGAAAGTTTTAGAAATTCTTGAAACACCAGATTCTTCTGAAACTCTTGGACTGGCAGAAGTGAACCCCTTTCCTGTTTTCAGAGAAGACCAGCTTCTCAATGCCTAACATGCCTAACTAACATGAAAAGGTATACCAAATCAGATACCCTTCATGATATGAATTACCCTCATGAGAATCAGTCCCAACTTCCCTTCAATAGCTCTATTATGGGGGAGAATGCATTTCCTGCAACTGCAAGAAACAGATTATTTACTAAAAAGCTGCAGGACCTAGCAAGTAAGTTTTATCAGGAGCTGGGAAAACACATAAGGCAGTGCAGCTTGAGTCTGGAAGACAAGGAGACAGGTTAAATACAGGGCTGAATAGGGGAGAGTTTACTAATGTAGGGTCATTCTCTAATGACTCAAGATTTGGTAACCTCAGAAGGGTGGCTGAAGTTAGTTCTAATTCTCTGCTAAAATGGCTCATTGAATCTGAGAGATGATTTGGGCCTGCAAACAATGAGTTTAAGATGCTAAGTTGCTTCTGCAGCCTTTTGAAGAAAGGGTCAGAAAACTGAGAACTGGCCATGCTAGACTAGATTAGTTAGGTTAGATCAGAGAATTTACCAGCAGATTATGCCTTCCAGGAAGGGAAAAGAACTCTGATATCATTGGGAAGATAAGTAGTGAATGTCTTCTGAAGATTGGGGTCAATGGTAGAAGATATTGCATTGGCACTTCTTAGTGTAAATGGGAAAAATAGAATTCTATAAATGTAGTAACTTACTGGTTACAATATTTATTGTCACTTAACTTGGTAAAATTACTCTCATGGGCACCAACTCTGGAAGTGCAGCTAGGTAATTGCATAATTTATGGCAATAGTAATTGCACATGATGTTAAAGGAGACAGAAAAATGACTGACCATGATGCTATTAACTGAAGTATGTATGTGCATGTGTGTGTATCTGTGTGTATTTATATAATAAGAATCTGGCAAGGAAAAAGCTGATGTCAATCACAAAATGGAATGTCATTATCTCACACCCAGTTTTCACATATGAGTCCTATCTCAGCCCATCATTGAAAAGGAAGCCAAGTCTCTTTAAGAAAAGACCTTTAATCATCATAGCAGGTGACACCAGGTCCTTCAAGAACAGAGTTGGAACTAATAGCAGGTCACCCCCAAAATGCAAATGTGACCCTACACTACGTAGGCATTTTTAGGGGACAGGTGATAAGTGACTTTCTGTACCAACTCTCTCGTCATTTGTCTAACAGGCCCATTGAACCACCCTATGCTCATTGCTCTGGTGAGGAGTCCATGTCTCAAAGGGATTTGCATAACAGCTGTCAGAACTCTTGCATTGATTTGATGATCTGTAGGGTAAGAGTAATTATGATCAAAAGCACCAAGTGAAAACAACTATTAACATTCCCCACCCAGCAATGAAAACAGTATATCAGAAGCAGATAAGATGGAAGAGAGTGCTTAAATTCTCAAAGATAAAGGATAAAAAGGGTTTGAGGTAGTCATATAACGATTTAATTTACTGTGATGACCCTTCAAAAAACAGATTGGATATAGAGGATTATGGTAGACAACTATAAATCTAACAAATTTAGGAAGCCAAGTACATTTTCTGTGCCTAACATAGTTCCTTTATTAAAATAGCTCAACACAGCCTCTGACTCTTGGTTTTGCATCTATGATCTGACAAATGTTCCTTTCCATCCCTTTCATTAAGGTATATCCATTTACCAGGGATAACAGAATACATTTGCTCTCTTGTCCAGAACTATGCCTATTCTCATTCATAATAGGGCTTGAAATAATTTTAATACTTTCAAAAGTACAAAAAACATAATCCTGAACATTTTTAGGGAACAGGACCCAAATCAAATCATAATAATTAATGTGTCTTCAGTACTTACCATATCTTAGACACGGTGCTATATATCCTCTATAATATTATTTCATTTAGCTCTCACAACAACCCTATGATCCAGGTGTTAATGTAATATCATTTAATTTTTACAATATATCTATGATATAGATGCTATTAATATCACCATCTGATAGACCAGTGATTCATAACCACAGTTGGTTTTGCCTCCAGTAGAAGTTTGACAATATCTGTATATATTACTAGTTCTCACAATAGGGGAAGGGGCATAAGCGTCTTGTGGGTACAGACCAGGAATGTTGATAAACCTGATAAAGTGCACAGGACAGTACCCCCAAACAGAATTTTCAAAGCCAAAATTCAATAGTGCCCAAATTAAGAAATGCTATCATAGATGAAAACACTGAGACACTGGAAAATTATCTTTGCCCAAATTCACCAGGAGATAATGGCACTCTAATAACTTGTGGAGAAATTTTTGAAGTCAAAAAATAGTATTAATCCTGATAACAATTTTCAATATTAGTACTTTTAAAAAAACTACTTTAAAATATCTGAAATAATGTTTGGACTCTTTTGCTCTGCCTTCTTTTCTTTTTATATATAGTTTAGGAAATAGATTTTTCATTTATACCTAAGAAATTAATTTCCTCACTTCTCTTCTAAATTAAACTCTGTAAAATCCTTCCCATTTGGTACTAGCAAATATTTGAAGATTCTTATTACATGCTTGATTTAAGCACCACTTAATGTTTTTTAATCACGTTTCATGAGAAAGCATTGTCATCTTTAACGTCCCCTGATCCAAGAATGCATGATCTTTAAAAATAGCCTAAATTAGACATATTGTTTTTTCTTACCTCTTTGTTTTCTTGATATATCTTCTTTGCTAGTGTTGCTTTCTTGTTGTTAATACCCCAACATATAGCACATTTTATATCAGAGATAATTTGCATTTTAACATTTTTTTCTCCCACGGTAAATCAATAGTGTAGTAAGGATGTGAGGCATCTGTCAAAAGTTACATTTATTTCAAGTATATTGAATTCTGCAGCCTTTTCTATATTTATTTTTCATTAGAGATAGTCTATTATTGAGAAAAAGTAGCAGTATCCAGTGGATGAGAATCAGTAGTTGGAGACTGATTTTGAGCTAATTGGTATTAGCCCATTGGTGACCCTTGTCCAGAGAGTTCAAGACTGAGGGAAGGGCACAGATTATTCTCCAATGTAATATAGAATAAATAATGAAACTGTTGTACTTAAACTTGTCTGGTCTTCTTATTGAATAATTGGATTTTATAAAGAAATGTTTAATTTAGAATCATTTTAGGTGGCATAGTGGTCCTACCAGAGATGACTATTCTCGTACATTAGATAAAGATAAATATTGATTATATCATTCCAAGAAGCCTTGAAATTTTGATAAATCCAAGTTTCATTGTCTATTTTAAATTTCAAAAAATAATCCTTATTGACTTATTAGGATTATACAAATAATGGATGTTGTCAGGTAAAGAAAAGAAAAATAGTTATAGTTATTTATATAACTATATCAATGTCAATCCAAATATATAGTTAGTTCACAGAAAAGGGACAGCAAATCAAGTATAGTAGCTTAATTCTGATTAATTCATTTATAATTTTATGATGTTGTGTTTGTTCATTCAATATTTTAAAAAAATATATTTTAATGGCTATACAATATTTTGCACAGTTCTATTATATTCTTGTACTAGATTTATTTAAACTTTTTCATTACTAGACATACATTTTTTTCAAGTTATTTGCTCTTTAAATTCTTTAATTATTTTAAAGTGTTTTCCCAATTTTTTAATTTATTGAGGTTGGACTTACCATGTAAAATTTTTGAAACTTTCTTTTTTAGTCTGTATTTTCCCACCATGAGATCTTAATAAATATTTGCCTTTTATTTATTAGGATTTTATTTTCTTGCAGTTAACTGTTTTATCCATCTGAAAATTATTTTCATAAAGACTATAAGTTCAAACTATAACTTGATGTTTTTCAAATATATAATCAAACTTCTCAGACACAATATTAAATAATATCTTCACTTACTGATCCTAATACCAATTACTCAGGTACAAAAGTCTAGTAACTTCATATTCCACTATCACACTGTTTAATTGATTTTTAAAAATCAGGTTTTAATTTCCTGTAATATCTCTTTACTACTTTCATTTTTCAAAAATTTATTCACAGTTTTTACACATTTCTTCTTCCAGAATAGCGTGTAATTAGCATTATCAGGTTCTTCCATAAATAAAAGATGGATTTTAATTGACTTTGCATTAGAAATCAATACTTTGAGAAAATGTTTCATCTTTACAATTTTTACTCTTTTCCAAAAGAAATATTTATTCAGTAAATAGTTCCTTAATGCAACATGGCTTTGTACAATTTTAAATAGTTCTCACATTTCTTGCAAATAATTATTAGTTCTTGTTAATTACTACCATGATATCATGAATACACATTATGCTAACCCCTGTCCTTAAATATAATACATTTAACCATCCCTACAACCTGATGGTGTTGGAAATATTTGGAAAGCTACTTTTTGGGAAACAATCAAAATATTTTTCTAATATTTAATAATTGGAATGTAAATACATTCTTCCTTAGTGTATTAAAAACTAAAATCTGGGTGTTAGTTATGCTTATTACTATTGGGGTTTCATTGAAAATCTGGCTTCCACAGTCCACCATCCATTTATTTAATTTTTCAGTTATTGATAAATGTGCAGCAGTATCAGAATTAACTTACAACTTCATGAAAAACAACATTATCAACTAGTGGATATGCTTATGTGCCGATCATATTTGTCTTTTAGTCTTACAGAATCCACTTTCCAAAGTTACTTATATCAGCACTTTCCTCCCTACCACTTCAATTACTTTATTTCATACATTCATGAAACAAAAGGATTCTCTTTACACAGACTGCATTCCTTCCTGAGAGCTGTAGATCTACTAAATGTTTTATTTCAGTTGCACATATTAATATTCAATCTTTTTGCTGTAAATCCTAAGGGATTTGACTAATATATAATGCCATGCATTCTCCACTGTAGAATCACAGAAAATACTTACACCACCTTAAAAACCTCTGTGCTTCGCTTATTCATCCTTCCATCTTTCTCCAAAATCTTAGCAACAACTGATCATTTTACTGTCTCTAGTTTTGCCTTTCAAGACTATCATAATATTGAAATAATACATTATGAATCTATTCTGACTGGCTTCTTTCACTGAGCAATATGCCTTCAATATTTACCTGCATCTTTGTGAAGCTTGATAACTAAATAATTTTTATTGATGAATATAATCCTTCATCTATTGAAAGACATACTACTTGATTTTTTGTGGATATGCATAAAGCTAATCTAAACAATTACATGCTGTTTTTTTGCATGTGGATGTAAGTTTTCAAATCATTTCCGTAATTACCTAGGAGCTCAATTACTGAATCATCTGGTAAAACCTTGTGTAGTTTTGAAAAAAGAACCAAGCTGTCTTGCAAAATGTTTATACCATTTTACATTCTCATCAGAAAAGAGTACCTGTTTCTCTGAACAATTGCCAGTAATTTGGATTTCTATATCCTAAGATGTATATACTGATATATCATTGTTGCTTTAAATTGAAATTTCCTAATGATAAATTATATTAAACATTTTCCCATGTTTATTTGACCTATGTATTAGTCATGGTTCTCTAGGGAAACAGAAATAACAAGATATAAACATGTATCTTATATATAAATAGGTTTTTATAAGAATTGTCTCACAAATCTGTGAGGGTGGGGAAGTATAAATTCCATATGGCAGACCATAAGCTGGTAATTATGATGAAGGTTTTTGATGAATTCCCTATGAGAAGCCGGCTGGCTGAAATAGAGATGGAAATATTCTCTCTTGACTATTGAAGTCATCACTTGTCCTTTTAAGGGCTCCATTGGTTTGGATAAGACTTCTCTCATTGTCGAGGGAAATCTCTTCAGTTGGTTGTATATGTAATCAGCCATAGATGCAGTCAACTTACTGACAATTTAAATCCAAAAATATCCTCACAGCAACAAACAGGCCAGTGTTTGCTTGGCCAGACAACTGGACACTATAACCTGGCCAAGTTTAAACTTTATCATGGTCCACCCCTTTTAAACTTGACACCCATACACAACTCCTTAAACCATATGTAATCTCTAAATAAAAACAAAATATTCATATTTTTTGCCTAATAATACTTAACTGACCTGCATACAACCAGAAATTCAGTAACTTTCCCCAGAATATGGTTCAAGTCCTTGATTAATGTTCACTTAAACTTGATATGCTATAACTTAAATACTATAACATCAAGTTAATACAACTTATGTCATATAAATGGATAAGACAGGGATAAAACAAAGATATTTGCTTTATGCATGTATACAAATGTACTCATAACAAAACAGGGAGGAAATATTCATAACTATTGTAGTCCTTGTTTCTGTAACTGGTGAAATGGTCATAGCTCATGTTTTAGCTACCTTCTTCCACTATCAATTCCTTATTCCTTTTACCATCAGCAAGTACCTTAGCTGGCCATGGTACTTTGACTGGTGTGGTAACCCAAAACTTTATCCCTGAAGTTTCTGGGTGATTGGTAGACTGCCTGGATTGAGTTGTTGGAGTTTTCCATTGACTTTAATAAAAGACACGGTAGTGCAAGGAGATGCTTTAAGGGATCTCTTGTATTTCTGACAAACTCTTCTTTACTGCATTGAGTAGTTGCCATCTTATTTCCCCTTGATAATCAGAATGAAACACCCCAGCCAGTACTTTAATTCCATTCTCTCCCTCTTGATTCAGAGGCATGAGTAGCTCAAAGTGGCCAGATAACAACTTTGAGTTCATTGGAATCATTGTTGTGAATGTGGATGAAAGCACTTGTTTTTTTGGAACTAAGACCTGTAGACCAGCAGAGTTAATTTGTGGGTACAGGAAACAATTTTTTTTTTCTAGAGGATCACTAGGGGTAGTAGAGAATGGTGCTAGTCCCATTTCTACCCCTTGATTCCTGGACTCTGTGAATCCTGGCTATAGGAGAAAAAACACCATAGTGGATACTGATTAAGCATACACATAACCTCCTGGAGAGCATTGCCCCAGCTGTAAGGTATTGCTACCTAACTGGCACTGTAATTGAGTCTTCAAAAGGCCATTCCAAAATTCTATTAATCCAACTGCTTCAGGATGGGGACCAGAGAATTCCATGAGCATGTGCCCATTACCACACTTCAGTTGCAGAAAAGTGGGTTGCTTGATCAGAAGTAAAGCTGTGTAGAGTACCATAAAGTTGGATAAGGAATTCTTTATCCAATTCACAGATAGTAATTCGCGCAGAATCATTGCATACAGGGAAGGCAAACTGATATCCAGAGTATATGTCTATTCTAGTAAGAACAAAACACTGACCCTTCTATTATGGAAGTGGTTCAAGGTAATTAACCTATCATCAGAGAGCAGGCTGATCACCTCAGGGAATGGTGCCATATTGGAGACCGTATACTGGTTTCTGCTACTGGCAGATTGGGCACTCTGTAGTGGCTGTAGTCAGGTAAGTGTTAGTGAGTGGAAGTCCATGTTGCTGACATAATGTATAACCTCTATTTCTATTGGGCAATGACAGGAGTGGCTGGGAAGAGAAGCTGATTGGTATCCACAGAATGGGTCATCCTATCCACTTGATTATTAAAATCTTCCTCTCCTGATGTCACCCTCTTATGAGCATTCATTTGGGACATAAATATATTCATGTTTTTTGCCCACTCAGAAAGGCCCATCAACATACCTCTTCCTTAGACTTCTTTGTCACCAATTTCCCTAGACCACTTTGTCAGCCAGATTTCTTCCAAGTTCCTTATCCAGCCAAACCATTAGTGACAGCCCATGAATCAGTACACAAATGCACCTCTGGCCATTTCTCCTTCCAAGCAAAATGAACAACCAGGTTCACTGCTCAAAGTCCTGTTCCTGAAAGGATTCCCCTTCATCAATGTCCTTCAGCGATGTCCCAGAAAAGGTCTGTAGTGCTTCAGCTGTTCACTTTTAGGAGGTACCTGCATATCAGGCAGAACACCTGTAAATGAATTCCATATTTTCTCTTTCTCAGTCAACTTATTGTAAGGAACTCTCCAAGAGACCATAGCTGTTGGCTGGGAAAGAGAAGGTAATGCAACAGGAGAGGTGACAAGGACATTTAGACCACTTCTACATCTAATTTATGTGTGCCTTCAAGACCTACTCAAGTACTACCTTATTTATACCACTTTCATTTTATGATGGAGTTCTGCTGTGCAAACTCAACTTTATGGCTTGCTGGGTCAGACAATACCCAGTTCCTGAGAGACAGTTCAAGTCTTATGGTAATTTAGTGACTCAAGATTAAGTCTTTGGTCTCTGCTATGGACCATTAACAGGTCAAAAGTTCCTTCTCAAAGGAGTAGCGGACCTCTGCATGGGATACAAGGTTTTTCTACAAAATCTTAGGGTCTCCATTGTTATTCTCTTATAGGTCCTGCTAAGAACCCCAGACATCATCTCTATTTGCCACCAACACTTCCAGCATCATTGAATGTACTGGATAATATGGTCTAAGTGGCAGAGTAGCTTTCACAGTTTGTCTTGCAGGACCTTCTTTTGTTCTAGTCCCCACACAAAACTAAAAGCTAATTGGATTGCTCAGTAAAAGGCCCAGAGTAGCACACTAGAATCAAGAATATACTGCTTCCAAAATCCAAAGAAACCAAATATGCATTGTGCCTATTTTTGGCTGTGGGAGGTCCAGATGCAGCATCTTATCCTACATGCCCCATACCACTGGACACCTAGAAATTTCAGAGTTGGAAGGACCCTGAATTTTCCTTGGATTTATCTCCCATTCTCTGACACACAAATGTTTTACCAATGAGAATAGAGAAGTCTTCCATAAATTGCTGTGGATTATAGTTAGCAGAAATATATTGATGTTCTTCATAATTTTTAATAAACCACAATCATGCAAGGTATTGGTGGTGGAGTGAATGTATAGGAATCCTCTGTTATGCATTATTATTTTGTAAGCTCATAACTTCTTGATTTAAAAAGAGGCAAAAAAAATAGTAGAGTAGTTGCTACTTCTTGTTTTCTAGGTCAAATCAACACATATCATCAATATAATGGACCAGTGTGATGTCTTGGAGAGGGAGAAATGATCAAGTTCCCTGTGAACAAGAATATGACATAGGGGTGAAGAGATGCCATGTCCCCAAGGTAAGATAGTGAAGTGGTACTGCTGGCTTTGCCAGATGAGAGCAAACTGTTTCTATTGATCTTTACTAAAAACAATTGATAAAAAACCAATTGTCAAGTCAATAGCTACATATCAGGTACAAGTGTTTGGGCTGATTTGCTCACGAAATGATACCACATCTGGAACAGCAGCTGCAGTTGGACTCACTACCTACCTGGTTACATATATGATAATCTCCTGTCATCCTCCAAGATTTATCTGTTAGCTATACAGGCCAAATAGGAGAGTTGAAATGGGTATTTGGTGGGAATCAACACCCCTGTGTCCTTCAAGTCCTTGATGGTGGTACTGATCTCTAAAATGTCTCCAGAATGCCATCTTGCTCTAGATTTACAATTTTTCTAGGTAGGAGGAGTTTTAGTGGCTTCCAGTTGACTTTTCTACCTCCTAACCCTCATGCCAGAAGTCAGGAAACCAATATGGGGATTCCATCAGTTGTTGAGTGTATCTCTTTCAATTACGTACTCTGGAATGAGTCTGGGAACCCACTAGACAAACTGTGAGATGGACCTGAGCTTAAACTCCATGGATCACGTGATCTCCATATGCCCCTCACTGACTCATGGACCACAGTGATGTTTAGGATCTCCTGGAATTAATAAGACTTCCAACCCTATATCTAATAATCCCTGAAATGTCTGTAATATGGTAAATGGCTGTAGCTCTCTTCCTATACTGAGGAAGATTAACAATATAAGTTTTTAGCAATGAACAAGGGTCTTTCTCCAAAGAGACCTGGCCTTCCCTTCATTCAAGGGACTCTAGGTCTGTAAACTGTCTTAAGTATGGGAAGTAATTAAGAAGCCATGACTCTCTAATTTTGTATTTCAAGTTAGACTTTTGTTTAATTAACCTAGGATTCTTCAACTTATACAGATCAAGTTAGAATTCAGTAGTTCACCCATCTATTTTACTTTTAGGAACCTCATAATCTACTAGCTAATACCATAGTTCTCTGTGAGTCAGACTAGTTTGATTACTGTTTTGAGTCTGATGTCCATTATGACAGTATGATACCCATCCCTACAATGTCTTTGGTTATTAAATGCTGCCACTTGACTTCTGTCAACCCAGTATCTAATCATTCCCATTGTGTTTAAGGATACTTTAGTGACAGCAGTTTCCACAGTAATATCTTACTTACAGAGAAGAGCAACCACAGAAGTCTTCAGCAATGATGGAGTTAATCTCAAAAAACTTTCCCTCACAGTCCTGGTGAAAGGTGTGTCCTCTGGACAGTTCTGTGTTGGGTATACAGGTCTTACATGATAAACCCACTCTAATATTATGGTCTCTCTAAGTCTTTGTATCCCTTCATCTACTTTATATCAGGGCAGCTCTGGCATTTCAACCTCAGACAATGTAGACCAACTTTTGGTCCATGCTTTATCCAACCACCCAGAGAAACTGTTAGAGGCCTTTCTAACCCCTAAAGCTATACCATAGAAAGCAGAATCATTGCTTAGTGGACCCACATTAATAAATTCAGCCCAATCTGACTTTATATTCCTTCCACCATTATTCCATACCCTTTTACTAAATTCCCACATGTATTCCATGAATTCTGTCTATATTCATTGGAAAGATTATGCAGTTATTTGTTGTGTAGCACACCTCCTCATGGGTCAAACTTTGTACATCACCTTTTTTGGGACTTTGATCTAGTTTAACATTCTGGAAGAAAAGAGGTTGGCAAGGGTGGGTCATCTGAAAAGTCTGGCATGCAAACTCCCTCAGGGCATTCCATTGAAGTTTTATCTGCTGAAACAGGATTAATCTCTTTAGACAGAAGAGTGAGGGCTGTTTTGCTGAGAGGAGGTGCTTACAGGTTTATCAGGCAAATCAGGGTTAATCTCTTCTGATGGAGGTTGGATAACAGACTCTGCAGCACAGACTGGAGGTACAGAAACAAGTTCCTTAGGGGCAGACCATTACAGAGTTATCTGGCAAAGGATCACAATTTCTAGTGTTTCAGTATCTCTACCACCATCATTATAATCCTCTATACCCCAATGCCAATTTTCAGGATCCTATTCTTTTCCAATCAATGTCCTCACATTAACAGCAGACACCCTGCAATGTTGGAAATCTAATTTTCATTGTAATTCTGTCACTTGCACAATGACACACTCTGAGTCTGGTTTTCAGAAATCTCAAGTTTGAAGCTTCAGCAGGGATAATTGTTACTATACTGAAACTTTGTTGGTAAGGGGTAGGAGAGGATTCATTCCATGATTTCCTTACTCAATCTCAGTCTTTTAGTGACTATATTTCCCTGTATTGTTGCCTTTGTAATTGTTTTTTAGCTCCCCTCCACCCCCACCCCCCATATTTGAGACAGCAAGGCTCGAATTGTATACATTTTCTCCCTAGATGCGATTAGATTCTGATAAATTCATTTTCCCTAGAGAGTTAGATCTCTTTCATGTTGAATGTGCTGTGTGTATTTCATCATGATTACTTTTACCTCCCCTTGAAAGAGCCATGAGGCCTCTAACACTGGGGTCCTGTTGTTTTCTACTCTCATGCTAGTCCACACCTAAATTCCAGCAGTTCATCAACATTACCATTTAAGTGTTCTTATCCACTTATGGTTCCAGTGTCTTTTACTCCATGTAAATTAATCTATACTTGATTATCTGTATTTGACTGTCTTTCCTGAGTTTGGGATGGCTATTTGTTCTGTGACCTCAAATACTTTGATGTATCCAAGAAGAGTCACTGATATTCAGTTAATTCAAAACTGAAATCCCACTTTCAATAATTACCTTTAGGACTTTTACTTATTAATGTATTGTTTTTTGTACTTTCTTGCCAAGATTTTCTTTCAGAGAAATATAGATTTGTAGCTAAAGTGAAAACTTTGCTTCTTTTTAAAACATTTGATTTTGGTTTAGCTTGGATTTCACTAAATGAAGACACTGAGAAAGCATTTGTAAATATTTATTTGGGATGTGATTCTAGGAACTCTGATAGTAAAGTAGAAAAATAAGGCAATAAGGAAATAAAGCAATAAAGCATACACTCATGAATTGGTTAACAACACTGGTAAACTGGGACTCAGTCCCCCTGGGAACACTATAATAGACTGTCACATATACCTCTAAATATCAACTAATGGTGAAGACACTAGAGTATTTATGCACCAGTCAGTTTCCCTTTTTGGTTGATGGTTGCTCCAGAGTTCTTAATACTCCTAACTTTTGTACTGCTGCATCCATCAGCAAAATAATTCCACAGCAGGAGAACATCTTCAGGCAGAAGAACTTTTTTTTTTTTTTAAGTTTGCTTGAAATCAGTAGGCAGGTACAAAGTCAATACAGGAAGTTAGGCACAGGCTTTTTTACTTCATTTCAGAATCGTCCCTTCATAACTCAAAGTAACTTAAGTGGAATCTTGTAGATATGTGCCACGTAAAAGTGCCTCATCCAAACACCTCACCATGCCCCATTGCAGTGACATTCAATTGCAATGTCCAATTTATAGATTTTCTCTAATTCCAGTTAGAGGCTTCTTTTATACCACCCCTTAACACTGTATCTTTGGGAGATAGCAAATAATAATCAGAGTATATCAAACTTTGATATAATAATGGTATATTATTATTAGATGTAAAATAATATTATCAAGATAATAATCAAATAACACATAACTTATATGTGAGAATGGCACTCATTTTTTTATTTCTTCACTTATTAAATAAATATTATTAATAAGCTCCCACATGTAAAGCAAGTACTCTTGTTACTGTTGCATAAAGAACACTAAAAATTAAAAGAAAATATAAGCCAGCATGGCCTTATATTCTGGGGATGCTAATACATTTATCATTTTGGAGTTCTGAAGCTTCATCAGATTGGGCTACATAATTTTCTTCATTGAACTGGTTCATTATTCCTTAGACATTTTTATTTAAGGACTTGGTTTTTTTCTTTAAGAAGGGAGTAGTTCTACTTAATTTCCATCTGATGTAAGACTTTTAAGATAATTTGTTCATGTCAACTTTTTTTCACATATTTTCTATCTTATATCCTTTTTTGCTATTCCAGGATATATATATTCCAGGATAATGTTCAACTGCATCTTCCAGTCTACTATTACACTCTTTAAATATAGTAAAATATACATAAATTCTTACACTCATTTTCCTTTAAAAAGTTTAATCATAATGTACATATCATTTTAAAAATGGTATAACCCTCTAGCCTTACATCCCATAATTGTTTAGATAGATGGTAGATAAATGGATAGATAGATATATAGATATGATAGCTCAATAGGGCTCAAATTCAGCTTCTTTAATCTATTTTTTCTATATTATTAATTCAACAAAATTCGTTCAATTATATTTTATTGATGGATATTTAGATTGCTTCAATATTTGTGGCCACCATAAAAAATGCTTCAACTTTTGTTTCAGTGAGATGGATTCCCCAAAGAAAGTATATAGGAAGTTTATTGCACAATTTTCATTAAAGTATTGTAAACTTTAGGTCACACTTGCATATATAAGTCTGACTTCAGACAGTTTACTTAGGTCAAAATATTAGGACTCCAGGAAATAGATGTGGCTCAAGCAATTGGGCTCCCGTTTACCAAATAGGAAGTCTAGGGTTCAATGCCCAGGGCCTCCTGGTGAAGGCAAGCTGGCCTCTGCACCAAGCTGGCCCATGCAAAGTGCTGGCCCACGCGGGAGTACTGCCCCATGCAGGAATGCCACCCCGTGTAGGTGTGCTGACCGACAAGGAGAGCTGGTGCAGCAAGATGACACAAGAGACACAGAGGAGAGCCAATAAGAAGACAGAACAGGGAGCTGAGGTGGCATAAGAGAATGATTTCCTCTCTCCCACTTCAGAAGGTTCCTGGATGGGTTCCTGGAGCCGCCTAATGAGAATAAAAGCAGACACAGAAAGAACACACAGTCAATGGACACACAGAGCAGACAGTGGGGGGTGGGCGGAATATTTATTAGGGCTCCAGATTAAATGTTGCTTAGCTCAGTTAATAAATTAAACCAACGAGATAGGTTTAAATCAGCACAGTAGGCTATTATGTTTTAATCTGAAAAAGTAATTTATATTTCTTATAATTTCAGCTATAAAATCTAGAAAGAGCTGAGGCTTATGAAAGACTAAATAAAGACAGCAGCTAGGGTCTTTTAAATGAAAGGTATTGCCTAAAAAAAGTGGTGAGTTGCTTATTGTCAAGAGTATTCAAAGTTTAACTGGACATCTATCAAGCTTCTATTAGAAGAAGTGTTACATTTTTACATAATGCAATGAACATTACACTAACAGACTTAAGTATCTGTTCTCTACTATTCCAACCGTTTCTAAGGTTGTGAGGTCTAATAAGTAATATAGAATCGGAAACATCTGTTAGTCATTACTTTATAGAACTAGATTACACTCCTGTAATTAGATAATGACTCTTTTTTCCCCTATGGCCATTTTAATTTTACTGTATTATAGTTATTATAGAATTTAGCAAGACGTCGTATGACTAAAGTTTTTGAGAATTGCACACTGAGTTATAATTGCACTAAACTTCAGGAATTCCATCAGAAAGAAATTGCACAGAACAAACATGAATTTTAAGTCTAACGTATATGTAAGAGTATGGGCTTTGGCATGAAACCGTTTTACGTTCTGGTTCTTCCACTAATACTAGTGTTGCCTTGCACAGTAATTTAGCCTATCTAAGCCTCAGATCCCTTATATGCAGAGTGAAAATTAAAATTACCTACTTCATGTAGGGATGAAATAGTTGATTTTTGAAACTCACTGTTAAGGACTGAATTGTGTTACCCTCCAAAGTTATGTCCAATCGTTAGTAACCCCTGGTCCTAGAATATGACCCCATTTGGAAATAAGATCTTTAAAGATTTTATTAATAAGATGAGGCCAAACTGTAATACACTATAATTGCTGTCCTTAAAAGGAGAGGAAATTTAGGAACATACACCAAGAGATAGAAGGTGACCATGTGACAGAGGCAGAGACTCAGAGATAAGCCAAAGAGCCGCAAGGATTGCCGGCAAGCCTCCACGAGGTTCCTGCAGACCTCAGAGGACGTACCCCATCGACACGTAGACTTCATGCTGCCAGTCTTCAGAACTGTGAGACAATAAATTCCTGTTATTTTAAGTCACCTAATTGGTGGTACTTTATTACAGCAGCCCTAGAAAATTAAGACACTCACTTAACAGTGTGCAATGAATAATTGCTGTAAGTGGTAACTAATATTATTTTTGGCACTTAAATATGATCCCATGTGATAACTTTTTCGCAATAAAATATTTCATTTTTCAGAAGGTCTTTTTAAAAAGCAAATTGAAAGATATAAAATATACGCTAGGGATAATGAATAAGAGAATAAAAATGTGCTGATAAGGCCCCACCCCTCCTCTCCAGGTCCGCTTCCTCTCCCTTCCTCTACCCTTTCCCCTGATCCCTCCTCCCAATCCTCCACTCACCCCTCCTCTTCTTCCCCCAATCCCCTCCCCTGCAAAAGTCCAAATGCACAGTCCCAGCAGAGTGAGTCAGTGTAGACATCTGGACCTGGCAGAGTGAAGGAGCCAGAAGGAACTGAATAGGCACCTCCCATGTGGGAGGCAGGTGCTCAACCACTTGAGCCAAATCTGCTCTTCTGTCTCATAGTTTGTTATTGTTGTTGTTGTTGTTGTTGTTTTTCCAAGCCAAACAGATTCCAGCTTTATCAAAGGCAGTTTTCATAAAAATCATGTTATTTAAGGCAGGACAGACAATGTTAACTGTATACTACAACGTTCAAACTCTGTTCTTCAATGGAATACCAGAATCAGAAAACTACTATAAAACCCAATGAAGTCTTCATTTCATGTCCTGAACAGGGGAAGTTTAGAGTGAGGGCTGACATTTCACTTTTAGTTTGTTGTTTAACAACTGCTCATGAGCTGACCCTGACTTTCAGGAAATGAAATGAAAATAGCAAAATTACCCATAACCTAAGAAAATAAATTGCTGCTCTTTTGAGGGATGCCATTTCCATGACCTCACTGGAAAGTCCAGATTGCCTGACATCCCAGTAACCAATTTTTTGGGGGTCAGGCCCCAACAGGTCTCTAGGTTTAAGGGAGTCAAGTATATGCTGAAGGCAGAGAGAGAGATGTCATGAGAACATGAAAATGAATTATAGTTTTTCCACACCACAGGCATCTGTGCCAAGGTGAATAATGTTTATCAACCTCAGGGATTCCTGTCTCCTGGGAGTAAAGAGGAAGTCTCTCAAAAAAAAAAGTAGAGGGAAAGGTGTTCTCTCCCTTATCAATCCAACTTTAGAGACAGTCTATTAGTGACATTTGTCCCTTCCCCCAAAACAATAATGAAATGTTCTGTGTGTTAACAACATAGCTTAAAATATATATATATAAAACAAAATTCTGCATTTTTATAAAAATTGATTAAAAAAATAGTATTTCAAATTGTACAGTTACCAGAAGTACACAGTTATCAAAAATGCACACACTTCACTTGTCCTCCCAGCACCTTCTGCTTTCTGTGCCTGGTCTGTTTTAGCATCTCCATTTTCTACAGGGTTGCTCCCATCCTTGCCAGCATCAGCTTTCCCTTTTTTCCCTTTGAGTACATGCCCTCTTCAGCCTTTCTCTTGAGTATGGTGGCAGCATTTGGTACTGGATGCCAAGATGCATCAAAACTTGAGCTTTGGTCAGTCTGGAGTTGTTCTTACCTTTCCTTCTTTGCACTGTTCCTATCCCATAGTTTTGAACTTTGGCAACTAGGATCTGCCTCAGGATGGACCTGTTGCATCTAAAAAGTAACAGATGTTTTAACTCACAGACTTGTATTTTAAGCCATTGCTAACCTCTGATATTTTGCAATGTAAACCAAAGAAAATACCAATGACTGATAACTTGCTGAATTATAACCTCAATGCCTGTTAGCCTTTTGAAGTAGCCAGAAGCAGTTATCTGTAACTGTTGTAAATCACTGAACTGGAACCCAGATGTCTTGTTTCTTTAAACTGTTGCTATATATTGAAACTGCGCGACTTGACTGAGTAACTGGACAGTGACGAGACAATTCATTATTATCCCCACTTGTATCACCTTATCTTATTTTCCAGCCCTGCAGTGGAGTGTCCTTGCATGTGGTGACTATCTCTAACCTTGTTATCATCCTGAACCTGATGACTTTGAATGCTATAAAACATTTCTCCAGTTGGGGAGGCAGATTTATGACCAATAGGTATTCTGATCTCCTTGCTTTGAGTTTAGCAATAAACTCTTTCTCTTTTGGGAAAAAAAAAATCCTGAGAAGGTTAAAGAAATCTTATAAAGCCTATGGTTTAAGATGATAAAATGCACTCAAAAATCAATCTCTATAGGACCTCATAGTTACTTTATTCGTGTTCAGTCATTATTTCTTTAAAAGCATGTTTCTTTGTTTCCGGCACAAAATTAGTTCAAAGTGGGCAATTAAAAGTATAGTTTGAGAGGAATGATGTCTGTGCTGGTCCAATGACATCACAAAGAAGGGACATTGAGGGAGATACTCTTTTTAAGAAGACATCAAATGAAAGGAATCTATAGTTTTGCAACCACCATTATTTTGAGTGACTCTGCTGCTGTAGCCTGCTGTTATTTCGCTCTTGTCTGCGACTTCCTTTTCATGTCTCTTTTGTTTGCTTTTGCTTTTAGATACTTCACTATCCTCCCATGGTAAGGTTACTTTCATAAGCAGAATTCCAGTGTTTGAGTATTTTTTTTTAAGTTTTGAAGGGAGGATAACATGCAATATAAATCTTTTAGGAGCCTCCTGTGCTTAAAATTTTTCCTAACAAATATTTCCTTCCTGAAAGAATGAAATAAACTCCTCTCAAGTATATCAATTGTAGTTTTCAAATAAATCAATTTTATTGATGCATATTAATAGAGCATACAATTTATCCAAAGTGTGCAACCGATGGTATTTGGTACAATCATGTAGTTCTACCTTCATCACTTTATTCATTATTAAAACATTTTCATTATTTCAATAATAATAATAAACAAAAGACAACAAAGAAATAAAAAAAATTTCTCACCTCTCAATCTTTGTTTCCCCTGATGTATATAGCTGCTATTTCTGGCTATTCTTGCACAATTATTTGTTTATTAAGGATATTTATTGAGATACATTCACATATCATATGATCTAACCAAAGTATAAAATCAATGGCTTTTAGTATAATCACAATATTGCACATTCATCATCTCAAAATTTTTTGAATAATTTCATTTCCCAAAAAGAAGACTCCATGCACCTTAGCATTCCTTCCTCAGTCCTACATAACTACTAATCTCATTTCATCTTTATAAATTGATTTACATTTATATTTTATATAAACGGCATCATACGATATGTAATACTCTGTGTCTGGTTGCCTTCACTTAGTATAATGTGGCTTTTTAGTCTAAAATTTTGTAGTATTAACCTACATTTTTTTCAACTTCAAAGAAAAACAATCTTATATATTCAGTTTTACCCATATTCATATTTCACATAATGCATTCATATTTCACAATATATTTAGTTCATAATAGGGCAATCATACAGTCAATTATATTTTAATATACAGGTAATGATTATTTCTGAAAAGATTCAGGGAAGGGCAGGGTATTATAAAGGAGGCTACTAACAGGAATAAAACAAATCTATCAATTGAACATTACAGAAAGGTTGATCACTGTAATGTATACTCAATATATTAATTTTAAATTGAGGTCACTTTGGTATTCAATGTGAAGGCTGAGGAAGGAAGAATTCTGAAATGAAAGTTAAAAATTCTATGTCTATGTTCTGGCACTGTATTTGCAAATGACTTATGATTTTTGAACCACCTGTCTAACAGCTTAGGAGAATAATGGTTTTTTTTTAAACTGTAAAATAAAAGTATGTGTCTCTCCAGTTTGCCCTCCTAATACATCACTATTTATTAAAATATTGAAATATTTTAGGAAGTATCAAATTGAGTGGGAAATACATCAAAATCATTTTGATTAAGTTATAAACTCCTCAAGAGCAAGAACTATGCAGCAATGTAATATCTTTAAGATTTAAATCAACTATTCTTCTTCTGGTTTGGGACCTTTGATGAATTGTTTCACCATGAGAATTAATTGTTTTTACCTCTGAACTATGAAAAATATATGGGTCTATGGTACTAAAAGATATAGTTTATGCTACAGTTATATTAATACAATTCTGCTTGTCTCCTCAACTCTAGATTGTCAAGCTCCTTGAAGTAATCAATGATGTCAAATTGTATTTGAAGATTTCTTTGAAATTTAGGTGGAGCTGAACAAAAGTTTCCTGAATTTAATTCACATTATCATCATCATCATCATCGTAATCCTCCTCATCTAGAAAATCTATGTTTATAGAGTTTGTCATTTCCTGATGATTGCACTTATATATAATTCTGGATTTATTCTTTCCTAAAGGCTATATTGTGAGTTTAGGGTTAACATAACTTGCTCACTGATAATTCAATTAATTTACTTTTTGACAGGCAAGATACTGCCAGAATTTCCAAATCAACTTTAATTTGTTGGGTTACACAATTAAAATTTAGGCCTTGGAATTGTTTGCTTTCATGATATTAGCCCACTAAAAGGAACAGTATCAGATAATTATAACTTTTTAAATATGATATTACTATAAATTGAATCATTTTCCCCTTTAGTATCTTCTTTGTTACCACTTTAACTTGAAAATCTTTTGAAATCTATTGTAAATCTATTGACTGTGATGTACATAAGTTTTTTTTTTGTTTTGCTTTTTGTTTTTTAATTGTATTTTTTTGAAGATACAATGTTACATTAAAAAAGATAAAAGGTTCCTACATACCCCACACCACCACCCCCACTCCTCCTACATCAACAACCTCCTTCATCATTGTGGCACATCCATTGCATTTGGTGAATACATCTTGGCGCACTGCTGCACCACATGGATTATAGTTCACATTGTAGTCTGCACTCTCCCCTAGTACCTCCAGTGGGTTATGGCAGGATATATAATGTCCAGCACCTGACCCTGCAATATTATTTAGGACAACTCCAAGTCCCAAAAATGCCCCCACATCACATCTCTTCTTCCCTCTCCCTACCCTCAACAACTACCATGGCCACTTTCTCCACGTCAATGCTACAGTTTCTTCCATTACTAGTCACAATAGTTCTATAGTAGAATATGAGTAAGTCCACTCTAATCCATGTTTTAGTCCTCCATTCTGTGGACCCTGGTTGATGATGTCTGCTTCACATCTATATCGAGACAGGGCTTAGAGCCCACATGGTTGATGGATGCGATTCTCCTGCTAGGAGTTGTAGTTTTTGACAGGACAATTCCAAGAGATTTGCAGTGGTTTTCTTTGAGTTTTCCAGATAGATAACTATGATGTAGGTAAAGTGTGATTATTTTTTCTCACTCTTTCTTCAATATTTAAGCCTGACATTGTTTTCACATTTAATTGAATTGAATAAAACTTTTAAAAGATCTGTAAAAATATAGTGGTAAATGAGAGTACAATTATTTACTACCTGTATTTAATTACAATGAATGACTTCAATGACTTATAATTGAAGATGAGGTTGATTTTTGATCTGAGAGAGTACCCCCTTTCAAATTAAAGAATTATTACCTTATTATTTTTTTAAAAGATTTGAATCACCATTAATTTTAATCTTATACTATTTTTAAAGTCCGTTGAGATCATATATGTCTGTTTCTCTTTTCACCTACTAAATGAAAGCTATTTATTATAGTATACTTGTTAAACATTTCTTACATACCAGTATTAAAGGCTTCTTGATATGTTCTATTACTTTTATATATTCCTGCATCCATATTTATATTATTTCATAATATAGATACTACATCTAAGGTATTTTTTGGTTTAAGTCCCATGTGTTCCAATGCTGCCATCTTTATCAAAGAAGAACATAATGATACAAGTTTCCTGCCAGCAATAAACTTTCACCATCTATATATTTTAGGGTTAACTCAGACAATTTCAGACAAAAGTATGTATTATTTTAGTCAGAGTTGTAAGCATCATAAATTAATTCAAGACTCTCAGGTGTAATATAACTCATTACCCAGGTTCTGAAGAAAAAAAAAAAAAGGAAAGAGAGTACATGTACTGTCATTATTATTTATTATTATTCCTTCTGAAAATACATCAAAGTACCACATTCTATAAGGAGGATGCAGCAAGATCTGGTCTTCTAAAGTGTTGTAAAAAAGAAATTGACTATGACAATGATTGCATGATGAGTTTTTTTGTTTTTTAGTTCCAACCAAAATCTCTATTAGTATCCTTTGTTGGGTTCTTGCTGAAGCACTTCAGTATCTGAAGTGATACGTATTAGGAAAAGAGCAGGTTGATTTCAGCTCATAGGGTTGAATGGTGAAGGAACTCATGAAGGAACTGATTTTTACTCTTTCTTGAGGTATAGAAATGAAATGACATAAACCACCTAAAGTGGGATAGTAAAGTTTTAATTTAGAATGTAAACTTAGAAACAATATATGTCCAGCATTGCTGTTTAGCCCTTAAGATAACTCAAACTCTGCCTCGAAGGCTTTTATTACAATGGTGAAAATATGTATGTTTGTAAATGTTTTGTCCCAGTTCCATTTATTCAATAGTGTCTCCTTATATGTAGATATAACCACATGTAAATATTCTTTCCAGACTTGGGTATTTTAAAATTTTAGACATAATAAAACATATATAGTAAAGGATATTCTTTAAAATTTTAATTTGTTAACATTGTGTTTGCTTTAGCACTGACATAATTATCCAAGTAACTACAACTGTCATAAGATTATTATCTAAATAAAAATAAATGTCTGCCTTTCAGGTCTATGCTTGAAACTGATATATACAGCCATATTGTCACATGGATGCATTACTAGAAATGATATCTGATATCTAATAACATTATTGATATTGAATATTTTTTACTTATGTCTGTGTCTACTTAGGCATCCATCTAAAGATCAGATAGTTAACTTTTCTTTTATTTAAAGTGTATTTTTTATGAAGGACTGTTTATATAAATTTTCTGAAAAACTTTTTATATAACTGTGGCAGTTTGAAATTATCTTATGAACCCCAAAAAGAGAAATTTTTTTTTTGTAAGCTAATCTATTCCTCTGGGTATGATACACTTTGATTGCATTAAATTCAGTTGAGGAATCTTTGATAAAATTATTTGATAAGTTTGCTTTAGGGCTTTGGATTGGACTAAATTAGTGAGGTGTGTGACTCAGGTTGAGTCTCTACACTCTTGCTGGTCTGATGTAAATAGACTGTGAGAGACAAAAAAAAAAAAAAAAGTGAGGCGGAGCCAGCATATTTGCTTCAGCAATGTGAGAGAGGATTGCTTAAGTATGAAGCCTCCAAGATGCTGGGCCAATGGAGCAGCTCAAGAGGAGGCCAGCCCTGTTATATGCCTGATAGCTTACAGCTGAACTTGGGAAGAGAGCAGAACAGCTGAGACTGATAAAGGAGGCCTAAAAAGAGGTAAGTCTTATGTCTGCTTGCCCATAGCTGAGCTCCGAGAGGTAGTAGATTCCGGAGGGGAAGGCAGGGAACTCAGCTGGGGTCTGCAGCTGCTGTCTTCATATGGCCAACACCAGGATCATCAGTAGCTGACTTTGGTGGGAAAGCATCTCTACTGGTGCCTTTGATTTGAATATTTTATGACCTCAGAACTACAAGCTTTTGTCCTAAATAAAATGCCCATTATAATGCCAACCCATGTTTGGTATTTTGCATTGACAGCCCTGTGGAAAACTAAATCAGCCACCAAACTTAGAAAAGCTGTAGTTATGACACATTATCAGCTTTTTCTGATTTAATAACTCATGGTTTTAATGATGTCCTTCAAGTAAAATAGAACTATGTTGAAATGATAATCATAGGAGTTCTATTTGATGAAGAAGAAACAAAAGTGTTTAAAAATACTGTCACGTATATAAAACCTTGTGATAAAGCCCCATTTTATTTATTTACCATCACAGTTGTGTCCAAAGATAATTCCATGGGATTTACTTAAAATTTGTAAGTTTTGGTAAATTGTGATTTGCTATTGAGCTTCATACATACCTAGACCTTAGACTTAAAAGACTTACTCTAAGTTTGAATTCAATAATTCATCCATTTTTATAATTAAAATCATTACATAATAATATATTATACTGAAGTAGAATCTAATAGTTTAGATGAGCAATGTCTTATTTTGATATTAACACGTTTTCACAAATTTAAATTATTTTATATACTACTATTCGCTTAGATAATATTATATAATAATATCTATTATTTGCGGCCTTTATTTTTTTATAAGGTTTTACTCTTTACCTTTATAATTACCCAGTAGCATGAAATCTAATTATAACTAAAAAAGTTTATGAATTAATGTGCACATAAGTACCTAAGGGGAAATTGACAATATTTTGAAGAAAATAATGTAAATTTAGAGTTTATATTTATGTTAACTATTTCTTTGATTAGAAGTCACTTGATATTTATTTGTATTCTAAACCATACGTGACCTATTATTGGAATTCTGCTTTAATGCATATTGTGACCATGAAGCTTAGTTATTTATTCAATGCCTCCTAAATTTTAGCCATATTTACATTGCAGAAATTTCTTTACCATTGTTCCTAATTTTCATGTAAAAGTCATATTTGCACCATATTATATAGTAGCTCCAGGAATGAATCTCTCCCATTCCTACAGATTACAAAATAAATTAACTTTCCATAACGTCACTGAATTAATTCTAAAAACATAGAAACATCACTTTGTTGACACTTTTGACAATTTCTGTGTCAAAACATGCAACTTAACATTGAATCTTTGCCAGTTTTGTTTCCTAATATATGCAAAATACATAGAAGAAACTCTGATGCAGGTTTGATACTTAAATATTGTTGAAAAATGATTTCTTTTTCTTTTCTTCTTTTATGCATTTATCTAATATGCATTTTTCATTGCCCATTTGTTAACAGACTCTTTGTTAATCACTGTGAATATAAGAAAGATTTAAGAACATATTCTACTTGTTACTTATCTGGGAAGTTGCACAGGATTTTGAAGAAAGCCAATTATTTTAAGCTTTATTTTACTAGAATATTACACATTCAAAGAACAGAATCCTCTGGAATTGTAAAGTTAAAAAATCTGAGTTAAACTTTGTTCAATTTCCAACTATTTGAATGGGTGAATCTCATTAGATTTTTGATAGAATTCATTCACCTATGTGTTAGAAAGTCAAAATAACCCATCTGCCTATAATGTTTCATGAACTGAAGGTATAGTAATTTGATGTGCTCTTGTAGTTTGATCCCTCAAGGAAAGAGGAAGGTTTTAATGAGAGGCTATGTTACAACTCAAGCCCTTAATATTATACATTATTTAGGCCCAACTATCATATGGTATCTATGAACTTCTTTGTTCATTACTTTTATACTTGCTCATACATAGCAAGCAGTTATACTACCTTGTCCTCTTTTCCTGTCTGATCCATCAAGTTATACATAGTTGGTCTGAGTGCGTACTTGGCAAGATGCCTTCAAAACCTCCTGAGATCCTTATGTTGATTCAGTAGGTGGCAAACTTTCCTCGGACTCAGGTTCTAGTGAAGATGCTTCTAAAACAACAACAACAAAAACCAACCTAGTCAAACTATCTAACATTTCTAGCAAAAGGGAAGATAAATTACGCTGTAAAACCTTTCTGGATCAAAATGCTGGCAGTGTAAATGGTATGCTAATAGATGGAGACACTTCACGTTGCAGTAGGCTAGTTCCAGACAGCCTAACAACAAATGCTGCAGTCAATTCCATGTCTCTTTTTCTCAGAAAGGTAAATGCAATGTTAAACAGATAAAATTAAGAATAAAAAGCATCTTCTTCCAAAGGGAAGTTAATCTCATTCAGGAATTTACCAAAAAGTTAGAGCAGTAATAAAAAGAAGAAATTTGAATTTGGCGTCAAAACCCCTATTCATTAAACTAGCTAGATGAAAGTGGGCTAATGCCAGGCTTTATGAGCCTTTGTGCCTGTCACCAGCATGGGTCTTCTGAAGAAGTATAAATGAGATATTTTACATTGTAAAGTTGATTAGTAAAATATGGTGCCATTATTATCCTTTTTAACAGAATCCTGTTGTGGCTTCCAAACACACACTTCAAAGTGAAAGGAACTTTAAAGGTCATGTGTATTTTCTGAAAAATAACCCAAGACTAAGTAAAATATTAATATTTCTTGGTATGTCCTTTTATAACAGATCTCACTGAACACAGTGTTTTTTAGCCAGTGTTTGCTTTGCACACTGAAGCTGAGAAAAATATCTTCTTTTATTGACATATTTCATCCTAGTAACATTTACTTTTTCTTTATTATTAAATCCTCTCCTTGTCTAAAAAAATCTTCTAAAAGCAACAGTAAAATATAATTATTAAAAGTGAAAAGAGTAATAAAATTATAAGATAAAGCCCAGCAGTAACAAGAAGTAAACAGTAAAAAGCATATAAAACACTAGAAACTTTAGAATAAGAAAGCTAGTTCAAGCAGGATGATAATTTCCATCAAGAAATTTAATTTTTATGGTATTCTTATGTATTATAAAGATTTTGGAATTTTAGAATATGTTATGAATTCTTTGTGATTTTTAGAATAATTTAAATTTATTTTTTTGTAATGGACATGAAGGAAATATTACTAAAATATTGACACATGCAGGTATTTTAAATTTATATGTGCAAACATACACACATGTATGATTCCACTTTTTCTCTTTCACAATATCTAATCTGAATCTTGTAGATAATGATACACTGGTTTGAGTCTTTGATGGACCCCAGAAAATTATGTTCTTATGCTAACTATTCCTGTGCATGTGGGACCTTTTCGTAAGATTCAACAAAAGGACCAGTTGATCATACCAGTTTTGATTAGATCACTTCGGTTAAGAGCCTTTGATTAGACTTCAGGACCCAGAGTGGGTCCTAATCCTCTTACAGGAATCCTTTATAAACTGAAGACTAGCAAACTACAAACACACAGAAAAAAAAAAAAAAAGGCAGAAACAGAGAAACCCCTGAGAGGCTGAGAGAGAGGTTCCCAGAGGCCAGAGCATGGAATCAGTGGAGCACAGAGGCATGGAAAGAGGCCCCCAAGAGGCTGAAAGACGTGAGGCGCAGAGGAGAGGGCAAGATGAGTCATATGCCTGGTCTCCCACACCTAAGCTCAGTGAGAAAGTAAGCCTGGAGAAGAAGGCAGAGACCCAAACCAGAGAGCTGCAATTGGATCTCGCAAGGAGTCCGGTATCACCAGCAGCCGACCTTCTGTGAGAAGCATCTCTGATGATGTGTTGATTTGAACATTTTCATAGCCTTAGAACTGTAAGCTTTTAACTGAATAAATTTCCATTATAGCAGCCAACACATTTCTCATGCATTGCTCCCAGCAACCTTTAGCAAACTATAACAATGGTTAACATATTTATCTTTCTATATTGGAGTTAAAATAGGTTGACAAAGTTTTTAGCTCTCTAATAGCATGCTGAATTATTCCAATAACATGTTAGACAAGGATTTTTTTTAACATATTCTCAAACATATGATGTGTTCTTCATTTGTTATAGGGAAAATTGACTTCTCTGGCTTGCTGCAATCTGTGATCCACACTAGCGAAATAGCCAGCTGTTACTCACTGGTCCAGGAGTGAGGCCAATTATTCTTAATCAAAGTGTGAATAGTTAGGTAGCACTCAGGGAAATGTAAATAAGCATGTACATCCCTGAGTGGATTCAATAACTTTACCCAACTCTTTTGAAGAAAGACCGGATGTTCACAGTATCTATGAATTGATGTACTGGGAACATTGCTGCTGAGGAGCTGTTGGCTTCATTGGTTCATGTGTCTAGTAACCTCAGCAGTATGTACATCATATGCCTCCGTCTAGTTTTACACTCTCTGGAAAGAGAAAATAAACAAAGATTTCTAGTTTAAATTTGCATGTCACCACTCTGATATAATTGTAGAAGTCTCAGGAAATGATTTGATAACACTAATGAATTGATTCCTATTCTTCTATTTCCAACTATGCCCCTCCCCCGCCCCCCCACACACACATAGCCCAGACACAAAATGATCCAGGATGTGCAAACAGTGATTAGACTAAGAAGTTCATAATGCAGGACAAATTGAGACCCCTTTTAGAGCAATGTTAATCAAGGTTATAAAAAACTTTCTGTCTGTAATTGGCAAATATTTGGTTGAACAATCAGTTCATGAAATATACTTTAAATGATTTTAAAGCTAGCCACAGTTTGAAGCAAAATCCCTCTTTATCATAATGTATGAACCTTTCTTTATCATCATAAATAAACCAAACCATAAATCAAACTAAAACAGTGGTCCCACAATTTTTCTATGATATGATTCAGCATATGATTAAAAAGCACCAAAAGGAACATGGTGTCATAATTGACAAAATAAATAACCACAGCAAAATACCGAGTGGCAGAAAATACAATGAATATATATAGCAAGCATATGTCCCAGTTAAACTCGGACAGTCCCAGTTCATGCTATTGCCTCTATGTTGTTATTAATAAAGCCTCTGCTTCAATGACCTATTGCTGTGTAATAAACCACCCCAGAAGTAGTGATTTAAGACATGAACCATTTTAATTGTTCATGATTCTGTAAGTCAGAAATACAAACAGAGTAGAGTAGGGATGGTGCATCACTACTTCATCATGGTAGGGTCTCAATTAGGATGGCTAAGTGGTTGGGTGGTAACTAATTTGACTTGACTGGGGCCATATGTCTAGACCCTCAGTTCTGAATGTCAGGCAGATTTCTTATTTTTCCTCCAATGTGCCTTCTCATGTGGCAAACTAGAGCTTACTTAGGACATTATAGTCAGAGTAATCTAAGGGAACATTTTAAGAGGACAAATCCTAGTAAGCAAGTATTTTAGTTTGCTAAAAGTTGCTAGGAACAATATACCAGAAATGGGTTGGCTTTCACAACGGGAATTTATTAGGTTAAAAGCATAGAGTTTTGAGGCCATGAAAGTAAATCAGCATCATCAGGAGATCCCTTTCTCTGAGGTGCAGCTATGCAGGCATATGGCAGCATTCTCTTGTCTTTTCCCTCTCCCCCAGGCCTCATTGAATTTTAGTTTTGGGCTGCTCCATCTGTGGATTTTCTCTGTCCTTCGTTTGTTGATTTCAACTTCTGGAGGCTGCTCTGTTTCTCTGTGGATTTTCCTTTTGTCTGTGACTTTTTATTCTTCCATTTATAAAAAGCTCAGTAAGAGGATTAAAAACCACCCTACATCATGCCCTATGGAAGTGATCTAATCAAAAGGAATGTCCCTTAACTGAATCTATTCAAAAGTTCCCATCTACATGCACAGGGATGGATTGGCTTTAAAAACATGATTTTCTGGGATTCATAAGACTCAAACTGCCATAGTAAGAATGTATCAAACCTCTGCTTACATCATACTTGCTAATATCCTATTGGCTAAAGCAAATCAGAAAACCAAGTTGAGAGGCAACAAAGGAAGGAAACACACAAGGGTATAAATACCAGGAGGTGTGATAAATAGGAGGCCACCATTAGTAGTTTCCACAGTTGCTATTCACATTCAGAAATAGCCTGGTTTGGAAGTAAACTTATATACCAATCATCATATTGAACTACTGAAAGGAATTGGATGTGGCTGGAGTACTGAAAGCAGAGGAAATATACTTTAAGAGAATGAAGTAGTAGACAGAACCCAGATCATGTTAAGTTTCATAGAATATGAAAAAGATGGATTTTTCTATTTTTTCATTACTTTAATCTGAGGAACAATGAGAATACATTGAGAACTTTTCAGATTTTTGTTTGGAAAAGATAATTTGTCTACCTGTGGAGAACAGATTAGTTGGAGCTATGATGCTAAAAGACCAAGTGAGAGTTTATCCAGATAGTCTTAATGAGAGATATTATTGTGGAATGAGCAGTGTTAGTGATAAATGGAGAAAGCTGTAAGGTTTTGAGAAATAATTAGTATAGACCATAGTCAATGCAAGGACAGATTAAACATGGGAGAGTTGGAGGGGTGAAAGAACAACTCCAGGTTTGTGGATGACAGTGCTATTCTCTGCAGTAGGCAACATTGAATGAGGGTCAGATTTGTTCACTTCTCATCAGCTTAGTTAAAGTTTCCATTGAGATATATAAAAGATGTCAAGTACCATATTATTATGATCTTTATACTGATGATTTCCAATTGCTATATTTTGTTCCGTTACCTTTACATACTATATTTTGCTAACCATTCCTCCTTTGGTGCACAATTAAATTATGTTCAGTTTTTCATTAAAATAAATAATGCTATGATTAGACATCTTTATGCCATACATTTCTTCACGTCAAACTATTTATTAACGCAAAATTCCTGACATGGAGATTACTGTTCAACTAGCACTAAAATTTTGCACTTACTGCACATTGCCAAATCATTTTCCAAAAAATTATACTTATTTATATTGTCACTAGCAAAGCATAGAAGTGAAAGGTTAATGAGGGCAAGGATATCCTTGCCCACAATGGTCATTTTTAAGTAAATTTGTTATTTAGTAATTGAAAATTGAGGTTTCATTTGTATACTAATTTTTTATATTGTGCTCTTTATAAAAGTAAAGTATTTTCAAAAGAAAATGCATATACCTTCCAAAAAGGAAACAAAATTAACAAACATTGGCAAATCTGTAAAGAAAGGCTTGTAGGTGGGGCCTTTTGGTTAAATTACTCAGGTAAGGTCCTTTGATTATACTGTGTGACCCAGCATGGGTCTTAATCCTCTTGCTGGAGTTCTTTATAAAGGGTGAATAAAAAACTGCAGAGACAGAGAGGAACCCAGGAACTGCGAGAGAATGCCCTGGGAACCAGAGGCTGAAAGCAATGGAACTGAAAGCAATGGAGCACAGATGCTGAGAGGTAATCACTTTAACCACAGCTAAAACAACAAGGCCCAGAGGGGAAGGAAGAGATGAGCAGACACTGTCATCTAATATATATATTAGAAGAGAAGAGAGAAAAAGAGAGAGAGAGAAGACAGAAAGAAGATAGAAATAGAGATATACTTTCCTCTCCTGATTATACATATCATATATATACATGTATATATCATGTATATAAATAGAAAGACAGACATAAAGAAGACATACACAGTGTGAGAGAGAAGATATAAATATATACAGATATGAAATATATATATACATATATATATATTTTACCTGACCTGTGGTCCCTCTGTATGAAAATATTAACAGACTTTTTTGTAGCCTTACATATATCTTGTTTTACATGCTTGTCTAATTCTTTTGATCCAAAAGAAATCATACTATGCCTACTGTTTGGTAAATTGATTTATTTTTCATTCAAAGAACATTTGGGATTGATTTGCATACCATTATATGTGGAACTTTCATAAACTGTAACTGCCAACTACAAAATTATTGCTTTATCTGATGTGCATAAGCTTTTTAACTTTTTTATTTTAAAATAATTTCAAACCAACTAGAAATTTGCAAAAAATAATGATATAACAGCACAGAGAACTCCAATATACTCCATACACAGATGGCCAGGTTTACTGTTAACATTTTGCCATATTTGTTAAATCATTCTCTCTCTCCACACCTTCTTTTTCTATCATCAATTTCTATTTTCCTATCTTTCTATCTATCTAACTATCTATCTAAATATATCATATCCATCAATCTATTATATATATGATAAATATATTTTCTCCTGACAAGGATATTCATTTATGTATCAACATTAAGTAACCAAGCTGAAGAAATTTAACAAAAAATACAGTCCGTAATTTTTTGTTTCAGTTTCTTATCATTGGTTGTATAGGTCGTTTCCATTTGTTTTTGGATTTGACAAAAATGTTGCCGTGAATACCTTTGTTTCTAAATATTTGCACACCTGTATAAATATATTTGAAGGATAAATTGATAGAAAATAAGATGGCTGAGTCAATGTGTACATGTTAAAAATTTAGTTATAGATTGACAAGTAACTCTTCTAAAGAAGTTGCGTGAATTAAATATTCATTTTACAGTGTGAGTATTCACAGTGATGTGCTTGTAAATGTTTAACAACTGGTTCTCTGGATGAGAAACGAAACAAACCAAAAACCACCATTATTGGTAGTTTTGCCAGTTTCCATGATTTAAGTACTCCTCTTGTAGCCAATTTCAAGCAGCTAGCAGCATGCCACTGAAAAAAAGTTGAGTGAAAATGCACAAAAGGGGTCCTACAAGCTGGTTAGAGCTGACTCCAGCGTACCACTGACCATGATTCCCTACAACACTTTTCACCTGAGTGCTCTCCAACTTTTCAATCTTTTTCTCTGACAGATGAGTGGAGATAGCATCATTTTATTTTTAATTTCTTGCATTTAATAACAAATGAATAGCTTATCAGGGGTTAATGGGTTGTTTCTTTTTCTGATTCCTAACTTTCCATGCCCTTTGCTCCATTTCTATAGGACTGATTTAAATAACTTTTGTCTGCTGTCAGGAAAGCATTCTTTTCCTTATGTGTTTTCAATATTTATCCCATTTGTCATTTATTTTTCTTTTAAATTTTATTATGATTTTGTGTTTGTTGCAGAGTTTTAAATTGTAATGTAATCAAATGTATTGGTCTTCCTTCAGGTTTCCAATTTGTGATAATAAAAATGAAAACATAGATAAATTAATCAATGCCTTTAAGCATCAGTTTCCTTACCTGTTAAATGGGGGTTAAGGCTTAAAAGATATTTCTTCTTAGCTTAAACAGTGTACAAATCCCTACAAACATTTCACCTTTGGTCTTCTTTAGCTGGGTTATTTCTCCAAGGAACATGGCTTAGATGAAAGAGTTCCTTCAGTGAAATAAGTCACTATTCACTGCCAATACTTGAGAACAAACCTTTGGTTGTACCCTGTTCCTATTTCTTGGCAAATGTATTAATATGTGGAACTTTCCCAGCTAAATTACTAGGGTCTTTCTTCATGTGAGAGCAGTGGCTGAGTTGTTATGCTTTTAATGGGCTGGGGGTGGACTCTACCTCATGGGTATGTTTCTGTATGTACAACAAGAATATCTCTTTGTGAAATCTCACTAAACAATTCTTCTCTAGTGTATACTGTAACTTTTTCCCACATAATTTTGATATAATTTTCATAAAAGAAAGCAGGAAAATATATAAACATAAACAACCTTCAAATTATGATTTATTATCAATTATAGATGAACATTGTAAATAATGGGGACACAGAAGCAACTGTTTCTTTGTCTTTAATTCATATTTTGTTTTTCTTCTAGGATATCAGGATCAGAAAACCTTGGATGCTAGATGATGGACTATATTATACATCATAAATAAAATATTAGCCACAACAGAAAATATGTATAAATATACTACTTATTATATATACCATATGCCACGAGTGTATATATATATATATATACACACACACACATATAATCTACTTAGCTACAATCTGTACTGAACTTGCAAATTAATCTAGTTGTATTTGGAAATGTTCATATTTTGGAAATAATAATGTATTTACTTAAAAATAATTGTGGTTAGGTTTCCAGCTGAATTCATAAAAATCTACTTAACAAATTAAGTATCCAAAAGAAAAATATTGAACATGATTGTAAGGAACAAAATTTGGATTCTGGGAAATTAAGGAGCAGTGGATGGAAATGGATGGAAATGGCTTTCCCTCATAGCTCTTTGATGCCATTCTCACTGTTGCTTCTCTAGCTTGCTGAAGGCTGCAGTTAGAGAAAATGAATGACACAGATATCCACAGTACAAAGTGGAGAAATGCAAGCCAGCCAAGTCCTTTACTTATCCATTCTAACTCAGAGTTGTGAAGTGATCAAACGCAGAAGATCTGACAACAGTGATGTTTCGTTTCTCTTTTCTTCAACAGACCTCTCTCTTTACTCTTGCTGCTTCTATTCTACCATGTTAGATCCAAAATTTTAATTCACTCTGTAAGATAAGAAAGAAGAACCAGTCTAGTGCATATGTGATTAGGTTGCAGGGGGATAAAGTGCATCTCACAGGGAGAGGAACTTCAGTAATTAGGAGAAAGCAAAGCAGAGATTCTGCAAAGCAGAGAGGAGGGAAGAGAAGGTACTTGGTAGTTCACTAAAGCAGTGTTTTTAAATGGTTTTTGAATGTCTTATAAACATAACTGATAGTGCTATGATAATAACATTGATTAAGCAAGTTTATACTTTTGCTTCAACCCAAACTTTTCTCTGTTTATCCTAAAGATATGATATATTCATTTGCATATTAAATATTATATGTGTTTTGTCCTCAGTAACAGCATAGTACAGAATGGTATACAAATCATAAAACTGAGAATTTTAAAAGCAGCTTTACACCCACTTTGTACAATCTCTCACCAGATTCAGGCATCTAAAAAGTCTTCAGTCAGGTATTCAGAAATTCCTTGCATAATTTCACTCATGAGATGATTTCTCAACAGGAACTGTGCTAACCCTCAGCAGCAGCGAGGGAGGCAGTAAAGTACCTCCTGGGTTCAGAAGCAGATTGTTTTGTTTTCAGCTCTGGGTCTCACTGCTCACAGGACCTTAGTCCAGGTATTGGACCTCTTTTATTTCAGTCTCTGCACCCCATAAAATGGCCAAAATAATAGAGGGTTTTAGCCACTGAATCAGAAATGCAGGTAAAATTATCCGAACATGCTGAAATTTACATAAACCTCCATACATTTCAACTATTTCATGAATTATAAATAAATAAGTGACATTTATTTAACTAAAATATTTCTACTTGAGTGTTCAACTGATTCCTCTAATTGTGAAGATTTGTTGACAAAAAATAGAAAGGAGACCCATAAAATCTCATGATGGCATCACTACTTTTCTCTTTTAATTCTGTATTACCATGTATTAGCAAAGTAGGAGATGTCTCCAACTTGCTCCCAAGTACTTCCAAATAGTGCATAAGGAGGTCAAGTATTATAGATATTGTGTCCGAAGTTAAACCCACATTACAAATCATTCAAGTCCCCCCTCACTGTAGTTCATTTCATGACATTCATTATAGAAACGATTAATTCCAGAAAAGCAGGGAGAACTATTACAAAGAAAAAGCACAAGGAATAAGATTGCCTTGCTTTTCTTAGAGAAGTTAATCATATTTTCTTGATTTTTTATTTCCGCATATGTTAAATGATAGTTCACATCAATCAATCAACATTTAAAATGTTGCTAATGTCTCAGCGATCGACACACAACTTGGTAGCAGGGAGAATGTTTGGAAGTAAATTTGGCCTTAAAAACAGCAAATATATTAAATGTATCGTGCTTGGGATCCTAGTAGGAAGTATGTTATAAAACATTTTAAGATAAAAGAGACTGCAAGATGCCATATGAAATGTCAGCCAAACCACCGAATTAGCACAAAACAGCCAATATAGACCAGTATATTGTTGTACCCTTTTCTGGTGATATAACCCACACATCTAAATAATCCCTTTTTAAACATTCCCATCACAGTATTGTTCTACCTCTTTTGTGGCTCTGCATTCGTTTTCTTTGAATAGGGCATAGGGTAGCAAATATTGACAGTGACTTTGCTTGCATCATTTTTGTAGGTTAAGATTTGAAGTCTTTTCTTTATTAACTAATATCCCTACATAAGCTTATTGATCTCAGGAGCCCTCAGTTTTACCACCAAAGCTTTTCCTTATTTTGATTTGTTCTGGTTTTTGTTTATTTTATCAAAGACTTACTAAGCATTTCTCTACTACACATATTATTCTGTCTCAGTTGTAGTCCTCCAAAATTTCAAATTTTACATGGATATCTTACAGTATACCCATCAAAATCCAAACTTCATCTGTTTGGAGATACAATCACCTGATTTTGTATGAGTCATTATTTATCTGACAAGATATAGTTGCTCTAATATGATATGTCTTCATCCAAAACACAGACTTCCTAACAAGCCATTTAATTTTTAATCTGCCTTTCACTCCAAAATTAAGAAAATCCTTGTGCAACAAAATTCTTCATTTTCTCATCAAGGTATTCAATATCTCTAGATCATGGATCAGGGATCACAAAATATTCATCTGTGTTTGTGTGCCTAGCAATATGTTTTAAAATATTTTGAGTTTGAATATTTTTAGCATGCATTTTCCCAATAAGCGTAGTTCCCAACATTTCTAAACCACTTTAATTCAATAATACTTATGTGGACCTGAAAATATATGAACTTGAGCCCCATTAGCTAGGACTTACTGCTAATATCTTTTAAATATATTAATTCCTAAGTGAATAAGAATGCAAGTTATCCATGGTGGAATTAGTCTATATTTTAAAATACCTGAGCTACATAAACATGGTCTCTTTCCACAGTTCCTTTTTCCACTGATTTGCTCCTTCATGATGAATCTCTACTAACCACTTAGCTACTTTCACAATATTTTATGGGTTATTTCTTTTTAGGTGACAAGAAGAACCTGGAGTATAGTGAGGCATTCCTAAGGGCCTCTGTCCTTTCTAGGAGGAACACCAGCTTGTCTTTGTCACTGATATAATTTATTACTATCTTTGACAAGAATATAAACATAGCATATCTCCTGAATATCACTGCAACCATTCCCTTAGTGGCCATATGCCACTAATTGTTTTTCTTTTAGCTTCCCCTGGAAATTCCACAGATAAAGTAGCATAGAAAAATATTGCAAAAAAAAAAAAAGTGAAATAAAATCCTTTAACTGTATTTGCTTGCCATTAGCTCACTGAAGGACCAGAGTCAGAGAGCTTTCTCAGCCCTACCCTAGCCTGTTCTTACTTGCCCTGCCCAGGCAGTTCCCCTAATAAATCTCTTACACAGCTTCTTCCATCTTGAAATCTGCTTCTCAAGAAACCTGAGCTTAGACAACTCTTATGGAAATTTATCTCAATCCATCTCTGAGGAAAAAAAATGTTAATTAAGATCATAAAAATACGTGAGAAGAATAAAAAGAACAATGGTATATTAGTGGAACTGCCTAACACTTCACCTGAAAATCTCTAGGAAATAAATCAGAGATTCTTGCTATAAGTACATATTATAAACCTTAATAAATATTTGCATTGACTGAATTTTAGAGATTATGCATACAAGACGTAATTTTAAAAAGGTTTGTAGTACATCGCTGGTAATTTTATAGCAATGTCGTATGAAAACCTAAGTCACAGAACAAAAGATATAAGACTGCTTGTTCTTTTATTTGGGAATGTGGACAAAATACCAAGAGTTAAGAGGAAAAGATTAAAAGTGCCCCTGAAAATTGCAGTTTTATTATCACCAGTTGTATTTTTGTTCTGTCACCCCTGCTACCTTAACTAACCCACACTATTTTTCCAACTAAACTTTGGACTCTTATCTGAGCCACAACTATTTGGAAACAGGAAAAGAAGCGAAAATGGATAAACCACAGTAAAGTGATATCCTATCAGGAAGGTTTAAAACCCCTCTATCTTCTGTTTCAATTACCAGTAAAAAGCTGGGCATAAAACATGGCTTAGGAAATGCCACTTGCTGGATTACTTTCTCCCACCTCCATTGAGAAACAATCCATATCAGGATTCTGATAACTGTTGCTCAGAGAAAATGTAAATAAACAGTCCTTGTCCCAAGCATATTTATAATCCCAAAACAGGGATATTAATTGATCTGCAAGAAGTTTTACTGATCCCATGAAGTCAAAAATCAAAAGGAACAGTTCATATAACTATCCGATTGCATATGAATTACAATAAACCAGCACAATAGTATTCTTTATTATAATTAAATTTGGGGCAATACTTCAATATTAATTCATCAATTGTAACAAACGTTCCACACTATTTTAAATGTTATTAACAGGGGAAGATGTTGGAGTGGGGTGTTATATGAGAACTCCTGTATACTTTTGATATAACTTTTCTGTAATCTAAAACCTCGTTAAAAAAAAGTTTATTATATTTAAATAAATAAATATATAGCATTGTAAGCAAAACAAAATGGGGGCTTTCAAAAAATACATAGCTATTCCTCTCAGATTATGAAAAATACAACAACTGGGGTGTGGAAAGTAATTCCAAGCAGAGGAAATGGAATGAGTAAATTTTTTAAAAATCCAGAAGAATTTGAGATGTGTGTCTGGAAGCTCAAAAAAAGTTAACTGGGATTGGAGTGAAAGTTCATGAAGAGTGGTTTAGGAAGTGATTTTGGAAAGTCAGTGAAGTGCAATTTCTGGAAGATGTGGAACGATACAATAAAGAATGGAATTTTCATTGTCTAAACTGGTTTTTCCCAACCAGAATGAGGTGTATAATGGAATTCCCTGACTTACAGCTGGAAATTGAATGTGTGCTTTGTTTGTTCACAGGAAATTATCACCCATTCATGAGTTTACTTTCATTTAAGTGATTTGAGGAGATCTCAATCTGGTAACCTATATACTCACTCTGTCCTAAGACATATTTTGTTTGCTCAAAGTATACTTTAAAATATTTCAATAAAGTGACAATATTTTTAAATTGGGACATTGCAATATTACATAAGAATTTCTGTCTTCTCTTCAAAGTCAAAGGAATTAGACAGTGTTATTACACTTGGCCAGCAATTGTTCATAAATGGCAGCAGTTAACAGAGTGGCCTGAGCTGGCCTTGAATAAGGAATACACTAGTTTACCAGTTTCCCTTAATTGCTTCAGTGATGTACCTTGTATTCCTAACTTTACAGACCTTGAAACCTCCTGCATCAGGCAATGGAGACTCAAATATGCTGCCTAAAAAATAAGCTGCAGATTGAAACAGGCATGAAGGAAGAGATTGTTTTACTATTAAAAAGGAGCGTCAGACTTTTATAATGATAAAAGTAGCAATTCAGAGTAAAGAATGAAAGCAGAAAGTTCAGAAGTTAGAAAATTTTTACTTCCAAAGAAGACAGGAATCAGCAATTGAGTGAATACAAAAGGTGAAAAAGTCAAGAATGATGCCAAGAGGTGAGAATGATAAGCAGGTTTGAAATTTTGGATAACTGTTGAATATTCAGAACCAGGACTCAAGAGATGAGCCAGGGATAAACATGAAGATTTAAAAATCATTTAAATGGCAGTAAAAGATTAGACTATTAAATTAGATTAAATTTTTAAATAAATGAATAATAAGAGGATATCCAAGATCAGATCTTTTACAGAGCACCTAGAACTTCCTCCTCTTGTAGGAAGAAAAAGAGGCAAAGGCGTAAGTGATCAAGAAGGCAGGAAGAACATGGAGCTGCCCTGGATGGTGCTTCAGAGGTAATCACCGGACATTGTAAATCCTCACAGGGCCCACTGGATGGAATGGAGGAGAGTATGGGCCATGATGTGAACCATTGTCTATGAGGTGCAGAGGTGCCCAAAGATGTACTTACCAAATCCAATGGATGTGTCATGATGATGGGAACGAGTGTTGTTGGGGGGGGGGAGAGGGGGGGTGGGGGGGTGGGGTTGAATGGGACCTCACATATATATTTTTAATGTAATATTATTACAAAGTTAATAAAAAAAAAAAATAAGAAAGGAAAAAAAAAAAAAAAGAAGGCAGGAAGAGAAGGGAGGTGTCAGGGACCCAAAGAAGGAGTTCACTACTGCAGAATGTTTCTGAAAGGTCAAGAGGTAAAGGACTGAGGAAAGTGATTAGATTCAATGAATAGCAATACCATTTATTATTTACCCTGTAATAATTACTGCAGTAAGTGATTTACATCCATCCATCCCATTTATTTATCACGACAACCATGAGTTAAGTGCTATCATAGCCATTTTGCTTGTGAGGAATAGCAATTTAGTAATTGTTTCAAAGTCTGAATTCAAACTCGGGTCTGAATTTCAAAGCCTATTTCTTAATGACTGCACTGATCCAGAGAATTTGTGAGTTTCCCAACATCTAGGTAAGCTGATTAAGAAGTTAAGGTGAGAATAAGTAGTCAGAAAATAAAGCAATCTTTTGAAGCAAGGGGTAAATTAGAAAAGGATCAAAGGGATCCTTGAGGGAGAAGCAAGTTCGAATAAGTTGATTCTATTTGTTGTTTTTTCTTTTATGTCTCTGGACTTGGCTTTTCTTCACACATTGTTCATTTGGTTGTGACCCCCAGGCTATGCCAGTGTGCCTTTGTTCTTCTCTGTTCTTCCTTTTTCATCTGTGCTCAGACTCTGCTCATTTCAAATATAACTAAATTTTACGTGCCATTCCCTTTTCTTGTTTTACATTACTTTAGCTGACTTTTATTAATATTTTGTACCTTAACCAGAGCACCCCAGTCTTCTCCCAGAAATTGAGAGAAATTTAGGGTTGAGCTCTTATTATTCAATTTTGAATAATGCAGTTTTGGCAAGATGCATTGTCTTCTTCATTAACGGGGTAACACAATAAAATAGAGAAAAGGATTCTCAAACAGGCAGTCTTTAAAGAGAAGTCCCAAATCTAATTTTAAATGCAGATTTTTACCTCCCAAGGAGAAATGAAACTGGAAGGAAAAACCTTCCAAAGTAGACTCCTCAGGAAAGAAAACGTGAGGAAAATTTAAATGAGGATTAAGAGAGAGAAAGTCTCTTGGGGAATGTAAAGCCTGAGACTGAGGTGAGCGGCGGGGCGAACGCTACAGCTAAGATGCACAACACATCCTGTGGTGTTTTCTGTTGCCAGTACTTACCTTAAGCCCCCCAACACAGTCATGAAGCAGGGAAGCTAGCAGCATAGTGGCATTTAGTGCTGCCCAGGTCTCCCGAATTCCAGCAGAAAGAACCTCCTACAACCACAGGAAAGGAAGAACTTAGCCTTCTTCATCGTTGCACCCAGCTCCTCGGCCAAAGAATCTGGAACATAAAAACCATGCACAAATTGCAATATAAATGGATGATTGCTTTGAGGAAGGGCCCAATGTTTCTGAAACCTAAAATGGAAGAAGATAGGTATAATAGTTAAAAATATGAGCGGCCAAAAAAAACAAACCCCTAAATATTTGTTATTTAACGGAAAGAAACTTTATGTATTTATGTATGTATGTATGTATGTATGTATGTATGTATGTATTTATTTATTTACTAAACAGACTGATTCTCTTTTTCCTTCCAGGAGATTGTCCTCCAAGTGCTGATTGAGAGAACCTGCTGAAGGTTGCAGACATTATCTTCAACAAATTGCTCCAAGGTTGCCATGCTCCTCTACATCAAAATACAGAAAGGGAAAGCAGGATGACTATGCAGGAAAGATTTTCATGGGCACAGTCTAGAAATGGTGTTTATTACTTTCACTGGAATTTCACTGGCTGACATGGCTATAGATAAATATAGCTATTACCTATTTATGAGTGTCCAAAACAAAGTGAATGGGTGTGGTGATTAGCTGCCAGTGTATGCCACAAAGGAAAAAAACAACAATATTTTAAAGATGTTAGCAGTACTTTTTGAATTAATGGAAAATATTAATATGTGTTTTGTTTATGCAAAAGAAAAGCCAAATTATAGGCTGTTGTGTAGTTCTTTGAGTTAAATTATTATGCACAATAATGTGAAATTTTGTCTTCATTGTGGATTATTTACATCTCTAAAGTTTCTTAAGGTTTTGACAAGAGGTGGGTAAGAACCTGTGAATAGAAAATCACATTTTCCCCCATTACTGCAGTAATGTGGAGAAGATGAAGGTAGAAGATGTCAGGTTTCAAAAATCAGTATTCAGGGAGATGAACTGGCCCTTGCAGGAGAATGAACAATAGGTGAGAGAGAGCCAGAAAGGCTGACCCTGCAGAATCATCGTTTATGGTGTACAAGAGACATTATGGCCCATCTGGTCGTAACATTTTCTTTTCTGAGTTGTCATTTCTGCTATCTCTAAGTTTTCACTAAAGTTGGGTTCACAGTTACAGCTTGGACTAAGCGGAGTTTTGTAGAACTAAAAGAGAAATCTCTTCTCATTTTTGGGGTGAAGAATTATAGGCAGACTAATGGCAGGTAGTAAAAACAAGTAACTAGGCACTCTGCAGGGGTTGAAGCACAAACCAGAGTCTTTTTCCTAGTGACTTTAACAAGGTTATGGTTCAGAAATACTTTGGCAGTGAAACCCAGTAAAAGCCCCAGGCTTTCTGTGGTCACACATCTTAGATATACCTAAAATAGTAACATTTTTTTAGTGTAAAAAAGTTAGTCTTTAATGTGGACAATCAAGGGTCATCAAAGTAAATATACCATCGAATGTATGAAAATGATTCCAATACTATAATCGTAGTTAATTCTTTCTCTGTGAGCTTGGGTAACACATCTTCACTGTTTGAAGATTCATTTTTCCCAAAATACAAATAATGCCTAACTCATACTTTGTTTTTTTGGTGCAAAAAGTCATATGAATATTCTCTGCGAACTCTAAAGGAATGTTACAAGTATAAGAAATAAGCATTCATGCTGCAACTTCACTAATATTCCCATATATTACTATTTTATTGCCTAAAAGAAAGGGCAATTTTCTTTTCAATATTCTTCTGTGCATAAAATTAGACAGTCTTTCTACATACCTACATCATAGAACTCAATAATAACAATTTCATGTTGAAGAAGGAAAAAGGTAGACTGGAAATATTTTTGTTTTTTCTGAATGGCTCTGAAAAGAAAAAGTTTGCTTACCACTGCTGTATGGGAAAGAGTTAGCCTGTACCAAATCACCAGGCTAAATAGTAGAAGTGTTTGTCAGAATTGTACCTAGGCTGTTATGAAGGTTAAATACCGCTTAAAGCCATGAAAATAGTTTAAATTAAAAAATGGAACTTGCTCTTGCCATGTTGTTCTGTATATTTTCAAGTAAAAAAGCACAAAATGTTCATTTTAAAAACATTATTGAGTTATCAAAATGCAATGCAAAAATATGATATTTATGTAGAAAAGGTCAGATTAAAAAAATAGCAAGAGTCTCAAAAACGTGAAATGTCAAGATTCTGGAAAAAGGTACAAAGTAATTTTTTAAGTTTACTATTTGATATACTCTTTCTTATAAATTATCAGAGAAATGCAATAATGTGCATTTTGATACAACCATTTGTAAAAAGTTTAATTTCTCTCTAGGGAGTAATATTTGGAGGTTGGTAGATAGGATGGTGTGTTTAATAGTAATAGCCTTTAAACAGTAAACGCTACTGCTTTGGTAACCTTGGATTTTCTGGAATAATTATGCACTTCAGAGGTTTTTAATACAGATAGGTCTATAACCATGTGTTAGAATATACCTGGAACTCCTTAATAACGTCCTTTCTTCTTGTAACTGTAAATGAAATGCAGAGGAAGGGATTGGCTTGGTTGTAGAAAGGTATGTTTTTTGAGGTAAAATACAATAAACAAATTGAAAATCCAAAATAATAACTTGGCAGAATTGCTAAGAACATCCTTAGAAGCTCTAGGCAGCAAACAAATATTCATGTAAATTGTAAATGATTTCGTTAGCAGCTTAGGCCATTGGTTGCCAATGGTACTTATGGATAGACTTGATCTCTGTAATCTCAAAAGGCCGACTTTACATTTTACAGAAATTGTGAGGTCCTTTATTCTACTTTTGAATGGTGCCTCTCTGTCCCTCATGGAGCTTACAGTCTAGTTCTGTATGGATTTTAGCATATTAAAAATGCAGTCAACCTAAGATTCTGGATAACATCAAAGTTCAGTAGAAAAGGAGAAACTGTATGCAAGTTACGTTGGTTTTTTATTGGAAGCAGGTCTTAAGGATTTCAGGCAAGGGATAATGTTATTGGTGCTGAAAGGAGCATAGGGTAACCTATGAGAGTCGCCCATAGACATTGTCCATTCCCACTCATGTGGTTTGCTTTACAGACACCAAGCCAAAGAAAAAATGCTGCTGAATTTTTCCAAAACTCCCTTCCCTGTGTTAAACAAAAGGTTCTAATATGCAACTTAACAGTGATTGATATCTTAGTTTTGATGTGTAATCTCTGTCATTTACTAAGCAGAAGCCCAAATAGAGTGAAGGAGCTGAAGAAACACCTGATAATCTGAAGAATAATTGAGGAGAGAGAAATTAAAGAGGAAGGAAGTTCTACCTAAAGGAAATAAAGTGCTTTTTGCTTCACAATTTCTTATAGAGCTGGTGGTAAACACGCTTGACTTAAAACTGACAGCTGACGTTTCTGGGTTTAGGAGTATATTTTCTCTTTTTCCCTTTAACATTTGGAAATAGTAATAGAAAAAGTAAGTTTTACGATACATGGAAGGATGAAGGACATCTTCCTGACTGGCAACATCATGTATAGGGTGCATTGTGTATAATCTTGGTCTCTCCTTTTGAGAGGACATCAACATGTTTAAAATACTGTTTCTCTAGACGTGCAGCCACAGAAATCTCATACCAGGCAAACCTTTGTTTAGAAATATGGATTCAGCTTGTAGGAGTGGTAGAATATAAGAGGGATTTAAAGGGAGAGAGGAACAGAGACGTTTTCTTTTGGGGAAGTATTTTCTAAACATTTTGAACAGCTTCCCCATCCTTGTCTGCCATCTCCATCACTCCCATTCTTCTGATAAACACTCTACTAAATTTTTCAAAATCCATATCATTCTTATCATCTCCTTTAGGAAACTTTCCTCAGCTGCCTTTTTCTCGGGCTGGATTACTGTGTGTCCCTGGGTCCTCCAATGTACTGTGAGCACCATAAGGACAGCTACTGTATCTTTTCATTGGGTATTCAGCACCAGGACCTGTGGCTGTAACACAAAAGAAAATTGTGCAATATAGCAAAAAAGAGCTATATTCCAGTCAATGGGTCTGTCCATTTATACAATTTGCTTAGGAACAGAAATTCACAATAAACTGAGAAGAAGGCTACACTTGAGGAGAGACTTGACCATCAGTCACTGAGAGAGGATATTAAAATTCTCCTATGACTGTGGATCGACATACATCTACTCTAATTGTCTTTTTTTTATTTTAATTTTGTCATTATGTTATTAGGTTAGAATCATTACACATTTCTGGTGAAAAAATCTCTCATTATCACCCGATGATCCCCAGAATGAGTGAAGGTCCAATCAGGAAAGCAGAATCCACTCTAAGTAGTTCATAGTTTAAGGGAGTTTAAAGTAATGAATTAGTTATGCAAGTGATGGAAGGGTTGGGAAGCCAACAGGAGTTGTTGAAAGGCCCAGAATTTAGCAAGAGAAAAAAGTGACTATCATGTTTAGACTGGAAGGGCAAAGAGAGAAGCCATGATCGACCTGTCCAGCAAGAGCTCTAGCCACGGAGTAGAGATAGCCACTGAAGGCACAGAGAGAGGGGAAGAAATAACCTCACTCTTCCCTTCCTTCCCACCTCAGTCTCCAGCCAGTGATACATTTTGATCAGAAGTGTAGGCTGAAAATGCCAGAAACTCTGTACCAAAGGACTCAGCAAGGAACAAACAAGATTTATGAACATCCTTGAGTAAAATATAAAGCATATTTCATCAGATATTGAAAATTTTATTTTAATAAGTTTTTGCTTGGCATAAATTTTCTCTCATTTACTTGCAGTTTTTTCCATTGTTTTAGATAAAACTCTTGGTGAGCAATAGATAACTGGATTCTTCTTTTTTATTCTTTCTCTAACAATTTTGTCTGTAATTAAAGCATTTTTACTTTTGGAAATATTTGTCTATCTTTATACCATCAAATTTTGTACCTTCCATTTGCTCTACCTTCTCTATGCATTTATTTTCTCTTGATTCCTGCCTTCTTTTGCATTGAACCATTTTTTTTTTAAACATTCTATGGTCTTCCTCAATATTTTGGGGGTTTTATACCTGATTCTTTAGTGGTTGCTATAGAAAATTTTGAATCATCACAATCTAAATTTAAAAATACTCAAAATCTAAATATGCATTTACCTTTTAATCCTTGCCCCACTATAATGTTCCAAATTGAAATAGTCATTTATTTTTCCATTTTTGCCCCCACAAAATACAGGATATTAATACATTTTAATTCAAATTGCAGTCCCTTCTGATTTATAGTTTCCCATGCTGCTTTGACAAATACCACATAATGGCTTGACTTAAATAGTAGGAATTGATTGGCTCATGGTTTTGAGGCTAGATGAAGTCCAAAATCGAGATATCAGAAAGGCTTATTTTTTCCCAAAGTCCATAGCATTTTGGTGCTAGCAGTGGGCAGTCCTGAGGTTCCTCGGCTTGTATCTCCGTCTTCCGTCACATGGAAGCTTAAACCTTTCCTCTCCTTTTCCAGTTGCTGCTGACCTCTGGCTTCTTCCTGTGACCTTCTCTAGTTCTGGTTTCCAGTTTCTTCTCCTTATAAGGCCTCCAGTAATAAGGATTAAGACCAACCTGCATTCATTTGGGCCACACCTTAACTGAACATAACAATTTAGAAAGGTCCTGTTTATAAGGGTTTCACATCCACAGGGAGGTGGATTAAGATTAAGAACATTTGTTTGTTGGGGTATAAAATTGGACCTACCACATATGGTTATTATGTATTTTAGCTTTATATTATTTTAAACCCTACTATTATTACTATTGTTTTGTTTTACTTCGTTAACATTTGTTTGGATAGACCCACATTCTTAACCATGTCTTTCTGCTCTTCATTCCTTTCAGAAAGTCTGATATTAATTTCCTTCTTTTTGAAGAGCATTCTATAGAATTTTATTTTGGTGAAATCTGTTGGCAAGATTGGAGAATTTATATATCTACATTTAATTTAGATTTCTTTACCTACTCTGTTAAACCCCCATTTCCAACAATCCTTTGAAGTAGAGTAGAATTTAATGTCATATTTTGCAAAATGAATTTACAAATCATCTTTCATTCAATTACATGCTTTACAATGATGACTGGTTTGTTTTAGGCTTTATCTTTCCCCAGTAGGGAAGTTACATAGAACAATTAAGAAAGGGTGATTTAATAGCCTACATAATTTCAAATCACCAGGGAGGTGAATGTAATCCATCAATAATTATGGAGAAAATATCCATTTGTCTCTAAACTGGCATGAAATTGTAGAACAGAACATTTCACTTAAAGGGTCTGCTAGATTTTCACATGACAACCCTCAGGGCAGAATTGTGAGTCCACTCAAGTGATCAATTAAATACAGTTAATCTTTCTAGGTAATTGCAGTTGTTGCTCTGACTGTAACTCAGAATAGATAATATGAGATAATTTGGGTACTGGGAATATTGCCATTTTATCATACTGGTAGTAAAGGTAGTCTACTATCAGTTGAATTATTCTTCTCGATTGTGCCATTTGCCTATTCTTGCTATAGGACAAACAACAAAGAAGTCTAGAGAGGCAAGGCTAGAAAGTAATTCAAATATATTTAATTGTCTACTATCCAGCAATCATTTGCTTTGGAAATAGCGCCTATATATGAAAAAGGGCAAAAGAAGATATACCAATAATCCCTTTCTTCTTTAAAGCATTTTAGTGTTTATAAACTAGAAAGGATGTTTTGGTGAAAAGACTCATATTATTTTTAAATAGTTTAATCCAAAATGCACAAAACTTGAGACTACTTTAGAGTCACAGATAACACATTATACTTTAACACTGAGAGTTTAAAAACAAAGCATTTATAAAGCCATATATTTGGTTCTTAAAGTAGTGGTAAAGATAATAATTTATTCAAGTATAAATTATTTATTCAAGTATATATTAAATGATATTGAATTAAAAATATTTATATGCCATAAATATTAGATATATTAATTTGTTTCATTTACCTGCCAAGATACACTAGGATAATAAAAGAAGTGTATGACAGTTATCTTTTTATTTTAAGATGTTTTTAATTGGCAAATAGATAATTTTTATACATATTTTGTGGTTTATGCAGAGTTTCAATTAATAATAATATGATCAAAAGAGTACATCTGGCGGCGAACTTGTCCTAGTGGTTAGGGCGTCCATCTACCACATGGGAGGTCCGCAGTTCAAACCCTGGGCCTCCTTGACCCGTGTGGAGCTGGCCCACGTGCAGTGCTGATGCGCGCAAGGAGTGCCGTGCCACTCAGGGGTGTCCCCCACGTAGGGGAGCCCCACACGCAAGGAGTGCACCCCGTAAGGAGAGCCACCCAGCGTGAAAGAAAGTGCAGCCTGCCCAGGAATGGTGCCGCACACATGGAGGGCTGACACAACAAGATGATGCAACAAAAAGAACCACAGATTCCCGGTGCCGCTGACAACAACAGAAGCGGACAAAGAAGATGCAGCAAATAGACACAGAGAACAGATAACCGGGGTGGGGAGGGGGGTGGGGAGAGAAATAAATAAATAAATCTTAAAAAAAAAAAGAGTACATCTGGCAGAAAATATTAAATTAGAACAGTACAGACAGCAACAATGATTTCCATTTACCATGCTTCTGACATGTGGCAGAGAGGGTTAGATCTCTGAGACATTTAATGAAGAAGTGCATTTTTTTTTCATACCAATAATATGAAGCTTGTGGCATCTATCATCTTTCCCTTTCCATCAATGTCAAAGTTAGCTTTAAAGGTATCTGAGAATGGAATTGCTTATAGTTTAACCATCCCTTCAATATTTTATTTGTACTTTTCTCTCTTGAGAACCTAATAGGGTCAGTCTGCTATAATCTATATCCAAAGCAGTAACCCGAAATGGTCTTTAAAGTTTAAAGATGTGGCTGATGATATCCCATTAGAGAGCAGTGAAAGTCTCACCATCTGTTGGGTCATATTTTGAGTTGGATTAAAAGTGGACAGTCACCACTTTTTATAACAAATTAATATTTACTATAATGCCTCCTTTATATTTATAAATTACTGTGAATTCCTAACTAAACTTTCACCACTCTAAAATTTTTCCTGATTTTTACACTTTTAAAATAACACCAATCTGCTTAAATATATCCTCAAGATATAAAGATATTTGTCTATCAGGCAAAATCTCATCCACTGCCTTTTCTAAATAATGAATGTTCAGAAATAAGACATTCCTGTTATATGACTGCTTTTTTAGTTGTTATTTTTACATACATGAACACACATTTATACATTAATATATCTGTGTATGTATAGAGGTATGTGCATGTATATATATGATGGATTTTGCTTTCCATATTTGTAAATTTCTCAGAGAAATGAGTGCAAACAGAATTTTAAAAAAAAACCTTCTAGGAACAAGAAGTACATGAAATATTTTTTAATCTAAATTTCTGTTGAAGAGACCCAGGATTAGCATGTGAAGCAGTGTTTATTTATTTTCTTATTAATCCTTTTTATAGTCTTCTTTTCACTTTGTTTCTCCTTTTTAATAATCATTCCACTGAATTTAATCCTACATGTCCAAATTTTCTTGTAAAGATGGGAAGAACATCTTGTAAAATTTTTACTGTCAACAATCTTGGACAATTTTACAGAGAATGAATGTCTGGCATTCTTATTATAATCAATTAAAAATAACTTTAGCATCAGTGTCTCGAATGCCTCTTAGAGAATATTTGACCATTACTTGATAATATTAATCAATATTCTGAAATAGTTTAATTTGTGCCCCAAAAAGAGGTCGAGATTTTTAACCCTGAACTCTCTAGATCTGATTAAAGTATGGTGCTGCAAAAGCAGTGTAACTTCTTCCACATCTCTATGGTTTACAATAAAGATTTATTTCTCCTGCAAGTAAAATGCTCATTAGGGGTCATGCTGTTGCTACTTTCACACCCAAACTGAAGGAGCAACCCACAATTGGACATCAACAGACATGTGGCAGGAGGAAAAGAACATCATGATGAGATGTGAACCCGCCAACACCCTGAGCTTCTACCTAGAATTGGTGCCCATCAGTTCCTCTCAAAGTAACCAACCAAAATAAACAACCACACTCTCACAGGGAATATTCTATTCCATCTGGTTTGAAAAATTTTTAAATAATTTTCTTTTTGTTCTCTCTAGAAAATTATAGGAAACTTTTTATTAAATCTTTATTGCCACTTTCGGCAGAAATTGTTAGTTCAAGTCAAAATGACCTAGGCAGGGAAGCTTTAGATCATTTGAATATAAGAACCAACAAAATCAGTTAGTCAATCAATACTGGATAAATAAATAAACGCACTTATAACAAACCAATTTGTATTACATTTCTTAGGAACAAAACATTTGTAAAAACAAGGACAAAGTTCTGTTTATCTTCAATTTTCTGCTGCTCACTCTCTCTCTCACACTCGTTCTCTCTTTTCCTATTTGTGAATGCATTCTAAATAGCCTTCAATTTAAATTAAATATATGGATGTTAACGAATCTATAAACATCTCAATATTTCCAAGAGTATAAATTATATTTTTATAATAAAGCCAAGGAATTTGAGATTGGTAATACATTCTCAGTTTTCTGGCATTTAATATTTTCGTGACTTTGCCAAGATAAATGAAATCTCTGATTACTTCTTGAGGTTTGGCTATCCTTTCCTGCTCAGTGAATGTTGTTCCTTAGTTTATATTCTACAATCAAAAATTAATTCTTTTTTCTCTAAATGACAATAAAATGAAATCTGCCATTTTATAAAGATGAGTTTTACACTACAAAACAAGTGCATTTCATTAATGATGATTCAATGAACCTGTGTAGTTAAGAACAATTACAGCATTTTTCCTCTTATTTATTCTAATCACTTCTCTAGGTATTCACAGCTTAGCTATTCATATGCATCAAGCTGTCCCTTTGTGTCTCCAGACCTTCCCTCTATGATAACCTGGGCTAACAATCTGGACTCTTCCCTAGCACTTCTTATTTCACTTTTATTATTTTCTTCTTTCAAATTGCTGCATTTAATAGCATTTTTATGTAATAATTCATGTTCATATATTAGAAATAGATCAATTCATAATCTATTGTAAGGCATTTTATATGGACCATGGGAATGAGAAATTGAAACAGGATCTGGACTTTAATATTCCATGATTTTGGACTAAAGCCTATGTATGGGTTTTACAATGCCAGTGATTTATAGCAGAATACTCTCCAGTTGAATTGCAAAAGTGTAAATGATGAAATGACTGAGAGTTCATCATAGGTAACCATTAATGAGCACCTATACATATTTTATTCTGGACCATGTGAATGATCCTAAATCTATTACACTACATGAGATTGCATATTTTCCTTTGAAAAACTTAAAATAGGTAAGAATGAAGATAGAATTTCACTTATCATTTTAAACATCTATTTTTTATAAGAGAAAATAATATTTGAAGAAATGAATCTGTTTCCTTATTTAATGTTATTTTATTATATCAAGACAAGGAATTTAAGAATAATAAGTATCCACTGAGCTATTAGTCTATTGTGTAAAGTATAAATTGACAAATGACTTAACCTATTTGTGTTTTTATGATAAGTAATACACAGAAAGCCAGGTGCTTAGGAAATTGTGTCTCATTTCTTTTAGTGGACACAGCAAAAACTATAACTGTTTCAATGTGTGAAGCATAAGAGTGGGACTAAGTTGAGGACAATAAAGCATACCTTGAGATCAAAATGTAATTGGTGCCAAGGAGTCACTCACTACATTCTATTCTTGGGCATGAGGCACCATAAAAACTCACTAGCAATATTCCCAAATTTTTGAGAAAGGCAATGTTAAGAAGCATGGACTCTAAAATCAGGGAGTATAGGATTTTTATCATGGATTAACCATTAACTAGCTCTGTGGCCTTGGGCAAATTATTTAATCTTTCTATGCTTCAGCTTCCTCCTCTAAAGAATGAGTATAATATTAGTGCCTATCTCATAAGGTTGTGAAAATCAAATAATTGAATATATGTAAAGCTCTTGGAAGTGTGTCTGGCATATCGTAAGCATTATGGAAATGTATTAATTATGATTATTGTTATTGTTTGAGGAAAAGAGGTATACCATGCAAATTAATGTTTTCATAAAATTTTATGAAAAATTTCTTAGCCCAGAAACATTCCATACAAGTCACAAGCTATTCTCATTGACTCTGTTGTCAGCAGATACAGTGATTATGATTATTTCAAGTACAAAACAATGATTAAACTACAGTCCTTTTAAAATATTTTTAGTTTATTTTCCATTAATTCAGTCTGGTCTTTACCCAAATTATTCTAAATTATGTGACTGCATTGTTTAAGACATACAAAACATATATAAATGTATATATGTGTATGTATACACACATATTGCTTTCAATTCAAGAGAGCAAACATACAATTGAAAATTTTTAGGTTTTCTCAATGGTTCAGATAAGGACAGGCACAAATATCTAATTGTTCTTTTAGTGAAATCACCAGTCTAGTAGTTGAAATATGCATATATTAAGAACATTTTCTTTTCATGTGGAAGCAGGTTAGTTACCTAACAAAGGATGACTTCTTGCTATTACCAACTAATTTTAATATATTAACTGAATTGCATTAATGCTAGCTTTTGAACTGCAAAACTGTTGTCTATTCTGTATGACCTAAAATTGTCCTGCTTTAAATCCATTAAATAAAATTATGTGACACAGAACTTAATTAATCACACATACCCAGCAGCAGAAAATCAGGCATATACATGGAATATTGATCTTCAAGGAGGCTGTTGCCTTAAAACTGTAATGGAATTAGCCACAGGTATGTTTTGTGAGCAATGGTAGGATAATTATCAGTAATAAACTCAGTGCTTATAATTAATTAAATCCATTACAGAAGAGTGTTTCACCGAAATGTTATCAAGCACTTACACACTGTTTGAAAAAGGCAAGTCATAATCTCCTCTACTCACCTTTGCATGTAAAAAAAAAGAAATAAAGATATTGACCAAATCCTCCTTTAAGTTCTCATTACCATGGTCCATATAAATAAGAACTTTATTTTAATGACTCTCATCTTAGATTTCATTTCCATCTCACTATAACCATAATGACAACAATAAATAACAACATTTTTATAAAGTACTCATGTTCTGGCTTGAGATATATGTTTTCTAAGAAAAATATAAAGGTCATGTTACTTTTGCATTTTTCTTGACCATTTTAATATAATATGTTCACTATTTAAAATAACACATCTTCTATTGAACTTATTTTTCTTTGAATAAATATCTACTTGAAAATGACAAGGATCTCAAAAAAAACATGCTTATTTACTTACTTTAAGCTGTACAATGTGCACATACGCTGTTTACCTTGAAGTCTCTAAAACTAAACCACTTTTGTTGCAGTTCATTAATAGCTACTCTGGCAATACTAATCAGGTTTTAATAATTTAAAAAATTAAACATTGAAAACACTATTCCATAATACAATGTCTCATTTTTAAAATAATTCTTCTGTTAGCACTGGATGACATGAATTGGGAAGGAGTTCCTCTATATTGTTCTTGAGTGTGTTAATTGAACTGAATAATTTTGTCTTTCCAATACTGATCACATACCAAAGTAATCCATCTGTGAATTTTTAACGGCATGTAATGATTTGATGAATCCTCATCTGTGTAGCCTAGCAATTCCTATAGGAGGATATTTGTTTCTTGCTTTGCAATTAGAAGCTAAAAGTTTGTTTTAACCATGTGCCATACACCTTCTGGAATATATAATAACCATGGTTGCTGAGAATATTTGCACAGGTTATGGATTGAGTATCCCCAAATAGGACCATTTGCAATGTTTTATATCGAATGGCACTGAAATGTCCGTGCACAGCAACCTCTAGTCACTTCTTTTTTTATTTTAATTTTTAAAAACTTTATATTTAGGGATAATCATTGATTCCTCCTCATGTCTTTGATCTATCTAAATGAATTTTTTATTGTTGAGCTTTGAGAGTTCATTATGTATTCTAGATAAAGTCTTTTGTCAGATATAGGGGAAGTAAATATTTTCTCCAATCTGCACCTTGTCTTTTCTTTCTTTTAGCAGAGAAAAAGATTCTAATTTTGTTAAAATACTATATATCATTTTCTCAATAAGATCATGTGTTTTGTATCATATCAAAGAACTCTTCACCAAGGCCTAGGTCCTAAAGAATGTTTCCTATTAATCTCAAAAACTTTTATAGATTTATATTTATATTTAAATCTATGTAATGTTAATTTTTGCATAAGGTGTTAGATGTAACTGGTGGTTCATTTTTACATTTTTGGACTGTGGATGTCCAATTGCTCCAACATCATTTGTTAAAAAGGCGATCCTTCCATTGAATTGCTTTTGCAGTTTTGCCAAAAATCTTTTGAGCATATTTCTGTGGGTCTATTTCTGGGGTTTGTATTCTGTTTTATTGATCTTTCCTTCTCCCAAATCCATAAATTCTTTCTTTTTCTCAAAATTGTTTTAGTATATCTGGCTCCTTTGCATTTCTATATAAAGTTTAAGTCAGCTTGTATATTTGTACAAAAATCCTATTGGGAGTTTGATTTGAAAATATTAACTATAGATAAATTTGGGCAGAAATGACATATTAATAATATTGAATCTTCTGATCCATGAACACAGAGTATCTCTTAATTTATTTAGGTCTTCTTTGATTTTTTTAATCAGTACTTTGCATGTTCAGTATACAAATATGTACATCTTTTATTTGATTTCCACTTATTTTATTTCATTTTTGTGAGTATTTACAGGCGCTATTATATTTTGAATTTATTTTGGGCTCAACATGGTCTTTACTAATATGTAGAAATACAATTTATTTTGTATGTTAATCTTGACTCCTTGCTGAACTCACTTATTAGTTCTAGAATTATTGTGTAGATCTCCTCAGATTTTCTACATAGATTAGTGTAATGGTTAATTTTTTGTTTCAACTTAATTAGGTTATGGTGTCCAGTTCTTTGTTCCAACACTGGCCTAAATGTAGAAGTATTTTGTAGATGTGATTGGCATCTACAATTAGTTGACTTTAGGGAGTGGAAGTGGCTCAAGACGTTAGTTACCTTCCTCCCAAATCAGAAGTCCCCAGTTTGGCACCCGGTGCCTCCTGAAAAAACAAGAAAGCTGAACAGACATAGCACATAAAAAACAACAAGGGGGTGGGAGAAAAGAAATAAATACAATAAGTAAAAGAGACTGCCCCTTGAGAATGTAGATTGGCCTTAAGAGCAAAAACTGAGGGTTCAGAAAGAAATACAGAAATTCCATTTGTAGACCACAACATCAACTTTCCTTGACATTTGTAACCCGCAGACCTGACATACAGCTCTAGACTTGCCAGCCTCTACAATCTTGTAAGCCAATTAAAAAAAATGCCTCTTAATATACCTACATGTACACATACATGTACATATATGCACACATGTACACATGCACACAAGTACATATACATACATGCATACATATATCCACTTGTTTCTGTTTCTCTGGAAAACACATGATGTCATATGCAAATACGGAAAGTTTTACTTTTTCCTTTCCTATATATATGTTTTATTTTCTTATCTTTCCTTATTGTGCTGGCTAGAACTTCCATCACTATTTTAAATTGTACTGGTGAAATTGGACATGTTAGCCTTGTTTCTAATGTTAGGGGGAAGCATCAGTCTTTTATCATTATTTACAATGTTAGATGTTTTTATAGATATTCTTTATTGAAATAAGTTCTATGCTATTTCTAATTTTTTGAGCCTTTTATCATAAATGAATGTTGAATTTTGTCAAATGCTTTTTCTGTATCAATTGATGCGGTCATGTGATATTGCTCATGGTGTATTACTTAGGTCAATATCAAATACTGACCTAGCTGTGCACTCGGGAATGAACCCCAGTTGGTCATAAAATACTGTTCCTTTCCTGTATGCTGAATTTCATTCACTAATATTTTGTAAAGCATTTTTAAACTATATTCATACATTACATTGGTCTGTAGTTTTTTGTATTATCTTTGGTTTTAGTATTAGGATAACACTGGCTTTGTAAAATGGAGAAGTGTTCCCACCTCTTCTATTTTCTGGAATAATTTGTGTAGAATAGGTTTTAGTTCTCCTAAAAATGTTTGGCAGAATTTTCCAGTCAAAATATCTGATGGATGTTTCTTTTCTGGGAAGATTTAATTATGAATTCAATTTCTGTAATAGTTATATAATTATTTACGTTAGCTATTTAATATTGCGTGAGTTGCAGTGGTTTATATGTTAGAGAAAGTTGTTAAACTTGTGTGTGTAGAGTTTGTGTTATTACATTATCTTTAGATGCTTGCAGGATTTTTAGCATTAGCCACTCTTTCATTCCTGCCATTCGTAATATGAGTCTCCTCTCTTTTTCTCTTTGTCAGTCTTGCTGGACACTGTCAATTTTATTGACTGTATTCATTTTCACTGATTTCTCCTTTGATGTTTATCATTTGCCTCCTTCTGCTTATTTGGAGTTTATTTGCTTTTTTCCCTAGTTATTTGGTTTAGGAGTTTGATTATGCTATAAATTTTCCTCTCAGCAATACTTTAAATGCCTCCAAGAAATTTTTATATGCTCTATTTGTATTTAATTCAGTTACAAGTATATTTAAGTTTCTTTTAAAGCCTACCTCTTTGATACATGGATTTTTAAAAGAAGTATATTGCTTCATATCTAAGTATTTGCAGACTTCCCTGTTATCTTTCTGTCCTTGATTTCTTAATAAGTCATGTTAGTCGAGAATATGCCCTCTGTAAATTTTAATTATTTTCATAAGTTCAGGTTTGCTTTATGCCCCAGGATATGACCTATCTTGTCATATGTTGTGTGAGCACTAGAGTAGCACCTGTATTCTTCTGTTTTGGGGTCAAGTATTTTATAAATATTGATTGGATCCTGTTGGTTGATGGTGCTGTTGAGTTGTTATTTAACTTTGGTGATTTTCTATTTATTTTTTCTTTTGTTGAGAGAGGAATGTAGAAGTCCTCCACTATACTTTTGGATTTGTCTCTTTCTCCTTTCAATTCTATCATATTTTACTTCTCTTTTTTTGTAGCTCTGCTTTTTGGTGCATATACATTTAAAATTGCTATTTTCTTGATGGATTGACCATTTTATCATCATCTAATATCCTGTATTTTCTGTATTAGTCAGCCAAAGCCGTGCCGATGCAAACTACCAGAAATCTAAGGCATAAAGCATAAGTCACTTCCCTCACCAAAGTCTGTTGCCACATGATGGGGCAAGATGGCTGCTGACATCTGCGAGGGTTCAGGCCTCCTGTTCCTCTTAAGGCTCTGGTCCCGGCTTCTTACAATATCAGCTATAAACTGGGATAATCACATCTATCTCTTGGGGCTCTTTTCTCTCCAGGCTCAGCTGCTCTGCTCTCTCTAAAAGGCCAGTTATAAACTATCAGGTGCATATTCTGGGTCTTCTGCTGTGTCTAACAGAGCCTTTTCTCTTTCCTCACATATCTGCTTTTCTGTGTTCTTCTCCTGTGTGTTTACTTTCTGGGACTCCCACTCAAAACTCTACCTCCTTTCTCTGCAGTGTGGTTTCTCTGTGAGTCCCCACCCACCGAGGAGTTGAAGATTCAACATCCTACTAACATGACCCATTCAAAGCCTTAATCATTATTTAATCAAGTAAAAGAGAAACCTCTGAATCCAATATAGTCTAATATGCCCAGAGGAACAGACCAGTTTAAAAATATAATCCTTTTATTTTGGAATTCATAAATAATACCAAAATGCTACATTTCCCCTTTAAATTATCTTTGCTAAGAAGTTTACTTCATTTCACATTATTGTTGTCATTCTTGCTTCTTTTAATTATTGTTTGCATATTATATCATTTTTCTTACTTTTACCTTCAACCTACCAATATCATTATATTTGAAGTGAATTTTTTATAGATAGCATATAGTTAAGTTATGATATTTTAATCCATTCTGCCAACCACAGACTTTAATTGATATATTTAGACTAATTATATTTAATATAATTATTGATTTTTAGATCTTAGTCTGCCATATTTTTTCAATTATTGCTGTGTTTTTCTCCTTTAATTTCTTTTCCCTGTATTAATGCTGGTTACTTGAATATTATATATATATATATATTTATTTGCTTGTGCATTTAGCAATACCTCCTGGAATCAACATCAACAGTTCATTTGAAGTGTATAAAACTTACTTCACTTTACAGCTATTTACTGTTGTCCATTTATAATATGTTTGTCTTAAATATTTCTCTACGTACATTGTAAACCATATTAGACGGGTTTACAACGCTTCATTCAATAATTACACATAATTTAGGGAAAACGGACTTTGGCCCAGTGGTTAGGGCGTCCGTCTACCATATGGGAGGCCCGCGGTTCAAACCCCAGACCTCCTTGACCCGTGTGGAGCTGGCCCATGCGCAGTGCTGATGCGCGCAAGGAGTGCCGGGCCACGCAGGGGTGTCCCCCGCGTGGGGGAGCCCCACGCGCAAGGAGTGCGCCCGTGAGGAAAGCCGCCCAGCGTGAAAGAAAGTGCAGCCTGCAGAGGAATGGCGCCGCCCACACTTCCCATGCCGCTGACGACAACAGAAGCGGACAAAGAAACAAGACGCAGCAAATAGACACCAAGAACAGACAACCAGGGGAGGGGGGGAAATTAAATAAATAATTAAATCTTTAAAAAAAATAAAAATAATAAAAATAATTACACATAATTTAGAAAAATTAAGTGAAACATCAAATACTTTATTTACCAGTATTTTTGCTATTATGTGTCAGTTCTTTCTTCCTGATATTCACATTGTCCTTCTTTTGCCATTTATTTTATGTTTAGAGGCCTTATTTTAGACATTATTTTAGAGTAAATCTGCTAGTGATAAATCCTCTTAGTTTTCTTTCATCTAATTGCTCCCTCATTTTTGAAGGATATTTTTACAAGATATAGATTTCCAAGTTCTTTTCTTTCAGCATTTGAAAAATTTAGTGCCATTTACATCTGGTCTCCATAGTTTCTAATGAAAATCTGCTTTCATTTGAATTGTTTTTCCTTTGGATAATTAGTCATTTATCTCTGGATTTTTCAAGTTTTTTTTTTTTCTTTTTTTCTTTAGTTTTCAGAAGTTTGATTTTGTGGATCTTTGTGTGGATTTCTTTGGATTTATTTTTTTGAGGGTTAACTCAGCCACTTGAATTTGCAGGTTTATGATTTTTACCAGTTTGGATATTTTCTGCCATTATTTCTTTAAATACTTTTTAGCCCTTTTTTCTTTACTTTCCCTTTATATTATATGGATTGAACCATACCCACTGTCCGCAAAGATGTTCAAGTACTATTTCCTGGTCCTGTGTATATGAATATAAGTAGTATCTTTGACTTTCCTATTCATTGATATAATCCCAGTCTGAATCAGGGTAGAACTTTATATAACTGGAGTCCTTACAAGCAGTGGAAATTTGGACACAGTCAGAATAGGACAAAAAAGGAGACATAAGGAGGCAGGTAGTCATATGATGGAGGTAGACATTGAGTTATTGATTACTGCTAAATGACCACCAGAATGCCACAGAGTTCGGAGAAAGCATAACCCTGCTTTGGCTTCCAATTTAAACAAATTCCCATTGTTTAAACTAACTAGTCTTTGGTACTTTGTTACAGTAGCCCTGATAAACTAAGACATTATGAAACACTGATAACATGAATACTAGAACTTTTGTTTTAGTCATACATGTTGATTAGGTTCCTTTTTTTTTTTCCAGTTTGCGTCTTCCTGCTGCTTACATTGGGTACTTTCTATAATTCAATATTCAAGTTCACAATATTCATGTCCTTTCCTTTCTGCTGTTGAGCCCATCCATTGAATTTTTTTATTGTATATTTAGTTCTAAATTCCAATTTAGTTCTTCTTATGTATATTTCTTTTCTGAAATTATTTATTTTCTGGGACTTCCTATTTTTCAGTTGTTTCCAGTGTGTTCATAACTGCTTGTTGAAACATTTCTATGATGGCTGCCTTAAAATTAGTGTCAGGTAATTCTAACATACGTGTCATCTTAATATTGACATGTTGATTTTCTCTTCTCATTCAGTTTGATATCTCCCTGGTTCTTGACATGGTGAGTGATTTTTATTGCAACGTAAACATATTAGATATATTTTGGTATAAAATTCTGGATTTTACTTAAATCTTGTGTTTTAAGCAGGCACATACAAAGGGTAAAGGATATATGTTTATTCATATATATAATTTATTTTCTTCATGTGACAATGAATTTTAATTAAATGTGGGTTTTTAAAACTACGTATTCTTCAGTTAAATGAATGTTACAGAAATCATTTCTTTAAATACCTACTATTTAATAGTTGGATCATTTATATTTTGTTATAAAATAAAAATAGTGTTTCAAAAATACATATTAGGTAAGCAGACATGGCTCAATTGATAGAACATCCTTCCACCATATGGAGCATCCAGGGTTTGATCCCCAGGGCCTCCTGACCCATGTGATAAGCTGGCTCATGTGCAGTGCTGCCACGCGTAAGGAGTGCCATGCCATGCAGGGGTGCCTTGCATTGAGGTGCCCATGTGAAAAAAGGACAGCATGCCCAGGAGTGGTGCCACACACATGGAGAGCTGACACAGAAAGATGATGCAACAAAAAAGAGACTCAGTTTCCCAGTGCCGCCAGATAAGCAAGCGGATGCAGAAAAGCACACAGCAAATGGACACAGAGAACAGACAATGGGGAAGGGGGCAGGGAAGGGAAGAGAAATAAATAAAATAAATCTTAAAAATAAAAATACATATTAGCCTCCAATTCTGGCTAAAATGGTATAATCACTCACTATTTTGTCTATCCCACAGATTTCAAGACAAAATACAAGACATCTAGTTAAATTTTTTTTTTTTTAAGATTTATTTTATTTTTTATTTAATTCTCCCCCTTCCCCCGGTTGTCTGTTCTCTGTGTCTATTTGCTGTGTCTTGTTTCTTTTGTCCGCTTCTGCTGTCGTCAGCGCCATTCCTGGGCAGGCTGCACTTTCTTTCTTAGGAGTGCACTCCTTGTGCGTAGGGCTCCCCTACGCGGGGACACCTCTGCGTGGCACCGCACTCCTTGCGCGCATCAGCACTGCGCGTGGGCCAGCTCCACACGGGTCAAGGAGGCCCGGCGTTTGAACCGCGGACCTCCCATGTGGTAGACAGACACCCTAACCACTGGGCGAAGTCCATTTCCCCTAGTTAAATTTAAATTTCACATAAACCCTATTTTAATATAACTATGTCCCATATACAGTAATCAGACATATTATTTGTTGTTTACCTCAAATTAAAATTTAACTAGGCATTCTGTATTTTTATTTGCTAAATATGGTAACCCTGAAAACCAAAAGCCCGGTACAGAATATGGATCAAGTAAGAATCTGAAAAGTAAATGGTAACAGGCAGATGGAAGAAGGAAATCAGAACTTGAAGTCCAAACATTACACTGGTGAATTTTCTAGCTGGTTTTCTAATTATATAGCCTATCTTATATAGTCCCTGGTTCCATCCTGACAAAGGTAAGCTCCCTGATATGATACTTTAAATTATTGTAATCATCTTAAATTTAAATAACTACTGGGTCTTCCATTCCCATCTATGACTCTTACCACTATTTGATCACCATTCCCCTTCATCTTTCTGAGAATTCTATCGGAAACAATAGGGGATAGCCCCAACTCCCGCATGCTCCACTAAAACACCTTTCAACACTTCCAGATATCTTTCTCTTCCCCATTCTCACAGCTGTTACTCCATCTTCCTATGGGCTAGACAGATATCACACAATTGCTGGTGTGGGCAAGCAGGACAGATTAGACTGATTGCCCTCAATCAGTCCCTCCAAAAGGCAATTATTTTATATTAATTGGAAGCCACTGTCAGGACTAAGGTCAGCACTTGCATGAACCTAAAATAAATTATCTTTAAATTTTGTGCCCTTGGTACTTTATTTGCCTTACCTTAATCTCAGTCCTGATGGAATACTAAGGTTTACCAGCCAGTAGAGAGGTCACCTATGACTCCCAACAGATATAGGTCCAGCAGTTGTAAAATAGTTTCTTCCTAGTAGTATCACGTGCTCCTTCAGAATTGTATTCCTTCTCTGGAAGCCAGTCATTAGCTGGAATCCCTTCCCCAAATATGATGACTTACACAGAAAGATTTGCATACTCTTAAAGAAACACTACCATAAGACTGCAGAGATTTCTCCAACATGAGACTACTCTTGTACACCCAAGGAAATTCCCTGAAGTAAAACACAATCATTTATGTCCAATTTGCAGGCAGTTCTTCCTATAATGGGAGCCTTCAAGTACATAAGAGTTTTACAAAATGCATTCATTACTTTAGCTGTACTAATCAATAGCATCAGCTCAGCAATAAAAGGCATTCAAGTCACTAAGGCTCAATTCCTTGTTCAGGGCATTATGGATGATGAAAGTCCCCTAGACTTCCTTTTTGTGGGTCAAGGTGGGGTCTATATCCTACTATACCTGTATTATGCATTAGACCAAGTGGAAAGTTCAATACAGAAATTTAAGGAGAAAGCCACCTTGCTTTCTAAGGAATACTGTGGTGGTTTCTGAGATTTGTTTACCTGGTTAGCCCTGAGATCCTGGGAGATATGATTGAGGTAAGAATAGCAGATAGGTCTCACTCTGCTTCTTGATAGTAGACTTAGTTAAGTACTATGTGTGACAAATTGAACAGATTTGTTCCTAAGTTCTGTAACTCACAGTGATCTGAATGGCCAACAGAGGAACACTATCAACCAAAAGGAACTCAGGAATTTGTTCATCTCCATCCAACAAAACAGAATACATGTTATTTTCAAAAGCACATGGGACATTCACTAAGTTAACCACATCATAGTTCATTTTTAAAAAACATAAATTTAAAAGAATTAAAATCTTACAAAGTGTATTCCTTAACTATAGTGGAGTTAAAGTGGAAATTTAACTGAAAAATAACTATAAATTCTCCCAATTACTTGTAAAATAATCATGACACTTAAATTATAGATCAGTAAATGGTGAGTCTCAAGGTAAATTAGAAATAGCTTGAACTGAAAAAATACACATATCAAATTAGCGAGATGCTGCTAAAGAAGAACTTAGATGGACATTTGTAACATTAAATATTTACATAAAAAATAAGAAAAGTCCCAAATTAATTAATAATCTAAGTTTCCACTTTCATACACTGGAAAATGAAGAGAAAATTAGTCCAAAATAAATAACAGAAATCAATGAAATTGAAAATCATGAACAATAGAGAAAATCAATTAAACTAAAAGCTCATTCACTGAAAAGATTAGTAAGATCAATAAAGTATGACCAAACAACCAAAACAAGAGAAAAAGATATAAATTAGCAATAACAGAATTGAAAAAGGGAATAACTTTACAGATCTCACTAATAGAGAAATCAAGGTAAGAAAATAATCTGAACAATTCCAGAGAAATAAATTTGATAAATAATATTCAGTAGACCATTAAGGCTTTCAAAGACGCTAACTGCCAACTCACACAAGAAGAAATAGATAACCTGATTAGTCTTACATCTATTACAGAAACTGAATTCACAGTTAAAAATCATAATTAAAAGGAAATTTGATACCTAGATGTTTTAATAGCAAATTCTATCAAGTAATTAATACTATCAACAATACCATATAATCTTTTTCAGAAAATAAGAGGGAGAAATAGTTCACCATTAATTTTATGAGGTCAGAAAATCTCCTGATATCAAGGATATACAAAAAAGAAAACTACAGATGAATATATTTTATGAACATATAAGCAAAAATCCTCCATAGCATATTAACTAATAGAATTCCACAATATGTAAAAATAATAATATATTGTCACAAAATGGGGATTATCCAGAATGTGCAAGACATTTTCTAATTTCAAAAATCAATCAATGCGGGAAGCAGACATGGTTCAACTGATTGAGTCTCTGCCTACCATATGGAGAGTTCAGGATTCGATCCCCAGGGCCCCCTGACCCATGTGGTAAGCTGGTCCAGGTGCATTGTTGATGAATGCAAGGAGCTGTGCCACGGGGGAGCATCCCTCGTAAAGGTGCTCCATGTGCAAGGAGAGCTGCCCCACGTGAAAAAAGTGCAGCTCACCCAGGAGTGGTGTCACACACATGGAGAGCTCATGTAGCAAAATGATGCAACAGCAACAAAAAGAGATGCCATGCTACCAGATAATGTAAGCGGATGCAGAAGAACACACAACGAATGGACACAGAGAACAGGCAATGGGGGGAAGGGAAGAGAAATAAATAAAAAATAAATCTTAAAAAAAAATCAATCAATGCATACTACAAAAAAAAAATTACAGACTAATTTCTCAAATGAGTATAGATGCAAAAATCCTCAAAAAAATACTTGCAAGCCAAATCCAAAAACATTTTTAAAAATTGTTCACCATGATCAAGTGAATTTTATCCCAGGTAGAAAGGGTTTTTCAACATGAGAAAAGCAATTAGTGTAATAGAACACATTGATAAATTGAAGTAAAAAATGACAAGGAACACTTGATTGATGCAGAAATTGCATTTGACAAAATATAGCATTATTTCTTCTTATCAACAAGAAAAAACTCCAAAAAATAGGAGTAGAAGGAAGCTTTCTCAACCTGGTAAGTCTGTATTTCAAAAACGAACAACTAGGCTTGTACTAAATGGTGAAAGACTGAAAACTTTCCTGCTGAGATGAGAAACAAGACAAGGATGTCCAATGTCACCACTGTTATTCAATATTGTGCTAGAAGTTCTAGCTACAGCAATTAGGCTAGATGAAGGGGGAAAAAAAAAGTCATCCAAATAGGAAAGGAAGAAGTAAAACTTCTGCTGTTCACTGATGATATGATCCTATATGTAAAAAATTCTGAAAAAATCCACAACAAAGCTACTAGAACTAATAGGTGAGTTTAGCAAAAACAAGATTAATATGCAAAACTCAGTAGTGTTTCTTTCTGAGGAGGAAGTAAGTCAAGAAAAAAAAATTTCATTTACAATAGCAATTAAAAGAATCAAGTATTTAGTAATAAACTTCATCAAGGATACAAAGGACTTGTGTTCAAAAAACTATAAAACATTGTTAAAAGAAACCAAAAGGGACCCAAATAAACAGAAGGGCATTCTTTTTTCATGGTCTGGAAGACTAAATATCATTAAGATGTCAATTCTATCCAAACTGATTTACAGCTTCAATGCAACCCCAATAAAAATTCCAAAAGTTTTTTTTTCCAGATATGGAAAAGCCAATTATCAAATTTATTTGGAAGGGTAAGGAGCCTAGAATAACCAAAAAAATGTCTTTGAAAAGAAGAATGAAGTTTGGGGACTCTCACTCCCTGATTTTAAAGCAGGGGTTCTTAACAAGGGGTCCATGAGCTTGAACTGAAATTCAAAACAACATTATTCTTGTGGGGATGCATTGGTGCAGGTATGATATATTTATTAAATAATACACAGTATAGTGTTGTATTAGTCAGCCAAAGGGGTGCTGATACAAAATACCAGAAATTGGTTGGTTTTTATAAAGAGTATTTATTTGGGGTAGATACTTACAGATACCAGGCCATAAAGCATAAGTTACTTCCCTCACCAAAGTCTACTTTCACATGTTGGAGCAAGATGGCTGCCAACATCTGTAAGAGTTCAGGCTTCCTGGGTTCCTCTGGGCTCAACTCCTCTGTTTCTCCACCAGATCAGCTGTAGACTATCAGGTGAATGGCTCTGTCTCTCTCCCTGGGACTCCGACTTTAGCATCAAACTCCAACATCAAAACTTCAACATTAAAAGCCCTCAATTCTGTCCTTTGCCATGCCCTTTATCTGCAAGTCCCCACCCACCAAGGGGTGGTTACTCAATGCCCTACTGACACTCTACACCCCACTGACACTCAACCTCGAATCCAATATAATCTCATATGCCCAGAGGAAAAAAAACAGTTTATAAACATAATCCAATATTTCTTTTTGGAATTCATCAATAATATCAAACTGCTACAAGTGTGGACTTAGTAAGGGGGTCATGGTTTTCACCTGCCTAGCAAATGGGTCCATGGAACAAAAAAGGTTAAGAATCCTGCTTTGAAGCATTAGCTGTCAAACCCACCCAGCTGGCCAGAACAGTCTATTAAAAAAATGGTGCTGGGAAAACTGTATATTCAATCCAAAAGAAAAAACAGAGGACCCTTATCTCACACCTTATACAAAAATTAATGCAAAGTAGATCAAGAACCTAAATATAAAAGCTACAACCATAAATCTCCAAGAAGAAACTGTAAGAAAATATCTTCAAGATCTTGTGTTACATGGTAATTTCTTAAATTTTATACACGAAGCATGAGCAACAACAGAATACATAGATAAATGGGACATCCTCAAAATTAAACACTTTTTGATCTTCAAAAGACTTTGTCAAGTAAATAAAAAGGCAGCATACTCAATGGGAGAAAATATTTGGAAAACACATATCCAATAAGGGTTTTATATTCATGTTATATAAAAAGATCATATGACTCAATAATAAAAGGACAAGCAACCCAAATAATGGGCAAAAGACTTGAATAGACATTTCTACAAAGAGGAAATACAAATGGCCAAAAAACACATGAAAAAAAGCTCAATATCACTAGCTATTAGGGAAATGCAGATCAAAACTAGAATGAGATGCCATTTCACAATTTATTGCATAACCATTATTTTTTTAAAAATCCAGAAAACCGCAAGTGCTGGAAACAGTGTAGAGAAACAGGAACACTCCTTCACTGCTGGTGGGAATGTAGCGTGGTACAACCTCTGTGGAAGAAAGTTTGGCAGTACCTCAAGAAATTGAATATAGAACTGCCATATATAGATCCAGCAATCCTATTACTAGGAATATATTCTGAAGAACTGAAACCTAGGTTAAGAACTGACATTTTCACACTGATACTCATGGCAGCATTATTCACAATTGCTAAAATATGGAACCAGCTCAAGTGTCCATCAACTAATGAATGGATAAACAAAATGTGGTATATACACACAATGAAAAACTATTTAACTGTAGCAGAAATGAAATAGGCATTCATATGACAACTTGGATGAACTTGAGGATATTATGTTGAGTTAAATAAGCCAGACACAAAAGGACAAAAATTGCATGGTCTCACACATATGAACTAAATACTTTGAGGTAACTCATGGTGGTAAACTCTAGATTATAGGCTACTGGAAATAGAATATAGGTTGAGAATGTGAGCTGATGCTTAATGTATATAGCATTATTAATAAGGTTAACAGTAAAAGTGTGGAAATGAATAGAGTTGTAAGTATGATATTATAGTGAGTATAACTAACACTGCTGATTTATAAATGTGATTGTAGCTTAAAGGGATAGGCTGCAGAAAAACAACAATTGAAAAGAAACAAAAATAGTATAGAGAATGTATAACATAGTGATTTCGGTGAAGGATGAAGATTGTAGCTAATAATATGAATATAAGAATGATCTTCTTTTACAAAGTACTAAAAATACGATGATATACAGGAAAATTACAACTAATGTAACTTATGTACTATAGTTAACAGTACTGTGCAATATTTTGCAACAGTGGCAAGAAAATATTATTTCAATCATAAAGGACAACAATAGGGGTGTATAAGGGAGTAGGGGATTTTTCCTTTTAGAGTAATGAAAATGTTCTAAAATTGACTGAGGTGATAACAGCAAATGAGAGTCACTGAGTATATGCTTTGAATGGATTGTACAAAGCATGGGACCATATAACACAGGAAGTCCAGTAATGGAAAGTGGGCTGTGGTTAAGAGGAAAATATGAGAATGTTCTCTCATGAATGATAACAAATATATAATACTGATACGGGGTGTTAATAATTGGGTGGGTTGGAGAAAAACACACTAAATATAAGATTTGGGCTATAGTTAGTAATATTTTGATGATGCTCTTTCATAGTTTATAGCAAATGTTTTACAACAATGCAAATATTGGTGATGGGATGATTTATGGGCGCTTTTTAAGATAATATGCATGCTTGTTTTGTAAATTCACAGCTTTTACCATACACTCATAGTTTATATATGTTCATGTATGAATGATATACTTTAATAAAACTTTATTTTAAAATAGTCTAACAAGCAATCCATTGTTTTAATAGAATAAATAGGGAAAAATCACACGATCTTATCAATAGATGCAGACAAAGCATTTCGTGCAAAGTTTAACATGTATTTAAGATTAAAAACTTTCAACAAAGTAGCACTAGACCAAGTTTTCTGAATGTGACAAAAGGAATAAGCAAAAACCTATGGATAGCATTATACTTAATTGTGAAAGGATAAATTATTTTACATTAGGATCATAAATGAAGAAAAGATATCCTCTGTTATAACTTTTAGTCAGCATATTTCTTGAAGTTCTAACTAGTGCAATAAGCAAAGCAAACAAACAAAACAAAGAAAATAGGCTGAGGCCTACACTCAGGAAAGAAAAAAATAAAACTATTTAATTCACAGATACAAATATTCTACATTGGTATTCCCATCCATAAAAGGGCTCCTAAAACTAATAAGTGAATTTAGCAAGATAAAGCTACAAAATTCAATTGTTTTTCTACATACTAGTAATGAACAATTAAAAAGTAATTTATTTTTTAAATACCATTTACAATAGCTCCAACACGATGAAATGCTTAAATATTAAATGAACAAAACATGTGCATATCCTGACAATTAAAATATGCTAAAAAGAAATAAAAAGAGACCTAATTAATTGGAGAAACATGACATGTTCATGGATACATAAAATGTCAATTAGCTTCAAATTGATAAATGCATTTAATGCAATTCCTCAAGAAAATCAAAGAAAGCTTTTGTGTATATTTTGGCAAGCTGATTCTAAAGTTTATATGAAAAGACAGAGTAAATGAAATACCCAAAGTAATTTTGAAAAGAAAAAAATATTTTATCTCAAACTACTGATTCTAAAATTTACAATAACACTATAGTAGTCAAAAAAACGTGGTATTGCAAAAGGATAGAAATATAGATCTGGAGCAGGACATCTAGAAATAGATTCACACAAATATTCCTAATTGATTTTTGCAATGACTCAAAGGCAATTCAATGAAAAGTGAAAATATTTGGAAAGTTTTATGTTAAAAAATGAACATTGGCATATTTACCCTATACAAAACTCAATACCAAATTGATCACAGATTGAATTATAAAATACAAAACTATAACACATTTTTTTAAAAACATGAGAAATGTTTCATGACCTCCAGTTATGCAAGATTTCAGATATGACACAAAAAGACATGGTGCAGAAAAGAACAATTGTTAAGCAAGGACTCATCAAAATTAAAAATGTTTGCTCTGCCAAAAACACTATTAAGAGAACCTTAAACAACAAACTAGAAAAAAAATATTTGTAAGTCACATATCAATTCTTGCTGGAATACATAAAGATTCTTAAAACTCTTCAATGAGAATACAAACAACCCAATTAAAATGGATGAAAACTGTATATAGGCACTTCCTCTAAGAAGATATACAGGTAGTAAATAAACATGTAGAAAAATGTTCAACATCATTAACCTTGGGAACATGAAAAATTATGACATCAATTAGACACCACTGCACACCATTTAGACTGGCAAGGCAAACACAAATACATACCTACTCACACATATAAAAAGTCAGCATCACCAAGTGATAGTGAGGATGTGGAGCATCTGAAATTAGCGTTCATTGCTACTGGGTATGCACTTTGGCAATTTCTTATAAAATTAACCATATATTTAAAATACAACCTAGCAATTCTACTCCTAGGTATTTACCCTAAAGAAATATAAATTTATGTTCATACTAAAACTTGTATAAAAATGTTTATAGCTGCTTTATTCAGAATTGTCAGAATCTGGAAGCAACCAATATATCATTAAGTGGGTAAAAATATAAACAAACTCATGGGCACCTTTCGGATGAATTCTACTTATTAATGAAAAAGAACAAGGTATAGATACATGTAACAACATGGGCCAATGTCAAAAACATTAGGCTGAGTAGAGGAATCTGGTCCCAAAAGGCCACAAACTGAATTAACCCATTTATATTTATATTACATCCTATAAAAAGCAACACTTCAGAGAAGGACATATCAGTGGTTGCCAAGGATAGTGGTGGGGACAGATATAAGGGAGTCTAGAGAGTTGATGCAATATTCTTTATCCTGATGCCTTGGTAACCGCATGAATTTATAATCATCTTAAAACTCATAGAACTGTATGCAAAAAAAAAAAAGAAAAAGAAAAAGTTAAGTTTACTGTACATTAATTTAAAATTAAAAAAAACATTGGGAAAAGCTTTTGCAGCAGTAAGTTCAAAATGAAATATCTGTTTAATAATTGTACTATTTTTCACTTTTTCTATAGAATAAATCTCTATAATTGGATATACTATCTCAAAAAGTATTGCTCCCTCCATCCCTTCCTCTCTCGCTCCCTCTTTCCTTCTTTCCTGTCTTCCTTCCTTCTTTCTTTACTTCTTTCATCCTTTCATGCTTTCTTTATTAATTCTTGCTTTCTCTAAGTTTCAACTAAGACTTTTTAAGCACTCTTTATACCAATGGTCTTACTGGTTCTGGGACATATTTAAAATGTAGAAGACAAATGCTCAGGTGGATAAAATGATGAAGAGATAAGGAAAACAATCAATATTAGTTAACAAAGTAAGAAATATATTCAAAAACTGCATATCAGATAATTTATGTTGCCTATTCTTCTCCTTTACAAACAAATCAATGCTGTGCCTAAGTAGTTATTTCTCAAGTTCCTACTATGTGTCAGAAAATACTGATTGCCCTGGGTTGAGGTAAATCAACCAGGCCAGGTGTTTGCTATCATAGCCAACACATCATGAGAGAGAAGACATAAAAGAAACAGCAAATACAAATAACAAAGTAAACTTAAAATATCGATCTGTTGTAAAGGAAACAGATATTGAGGAGTTATGCTGGTGGTAAGGGTCTAGTATAAATAAGGTGGTAAGGTAAGAATTGCTAGTAAATAGCAGACAGGGACAAGAGAAAAACCTTTCAGGCAGAGAAAATAGAAAGTGCAAAAGCTAAACATGGAGATTTAAAACAAGGTAATAGAAAAAATAATGAAATATTAACTGGGAAAGTTGCTTCAGTGAATTTACTTTAGGGAAAATAAACAAGCATTTTATTAGAAAGAATAAGGAACGTATTAAATATATTCAATGAATGACTAAGATCTGGCAATTTCTTTATTTCAAGTTATAAAATCAGTAATCTTTTGGAAAGAGAGGAAAGATTTGTTTGGATGTTGATGGTATGATGGATGTTGACTGTATGGCCCCTTGTGTATTTTTCCTATAATATTTAAGTACAGTTAAGAAAACCTGGAAAGTTCTCTGGGGCTTATCTATGATCATTGGCCCTTTCTAAGAAAACAGTGATCATTTTTGATGTGATGGTAGTGTAATTGTTTGTCTTATCTGCAGGAGACTATTTAAAATTGTATATTTAAGCTCTTAAGTAAAATAATTATTCATGGTTCAGCTTGCACGGAACCAATAAAATTATTTTTAATGAGTTGGCACCACTGAAATTGAATGAATAAGAATTTTTTAAAAAGCCACAATGTGTGATATTTTCTTTAACATAATTTCATTTTAGGACTAATGATCTGAGTTTTATCATTTATATTGATCATAACAGGTGTCAGTAAGAAAATTAAGGCAAGGCTATGTATACTACATTGAGCTCAACCTGGCTCATTTTTCTGGTTTCCCTTTTTTCCCAAGCCTTTTCAATTTTTATGCTTCATCTGTCTTTTTTCATGTAGATGTGGAGACAGCTGGAAAACTGCTTTGCAGAGCAACTGGATTTTAATTTGCAGAAAAACAGGAGGAGAGGAGGAGAAGACCATCGCAGGGCTCTAGCTAACTGCTGGAACTTTCATCATTATATTAGCAAGGCTGATTTTCCTGTTCCACTGGAAAGGGAAGAAGAATTTTTGAAGATGTTTATCAGAGTATATGTTTTAGTGCAAAAGAACTGATTATTTGTAAGAAAGAAAGAAATCCTAAATATGAAGTTCCAAAGAATTACATAGTCAAAATCTTATAGTCATGGGTGCATTCTCTACTCTCCAGTCCACATTTTCATATTTTTATAAAGAAGCTCATGCAGATTTAAATGCACTTAACAAAAAGAAAAAAAATATATAAAGGTTAATGTTTCCATTAATGTGTAAAAAGTTTTCTCTGAATATCTTATTTTCTCATCTACTGAGTTTTGCATATTTTAATGTATAATTTTGGACTTACATAAGACTATTGTATTTCAGTTACTCAACAGAGTAAAACAAAACAACCAACAAGCAAGCCCATCACTAAAAAGGATAATAAATTACTCTTCTAAATACCCATGTTATTTTTTAAGTTGGAAACTTTATTAGTAGATAATCATAAATGATTGATATTAATTGTTAACTATGGGAAAAATATTATATCTATATAATGTATTTTGAAATAAAATCATTCTGTATAATTTTTGGAAAAATACAATCACTTAAAACAGCATATTTTAGTACACATTAGTATTTTTGCTTGTCCCTGTTTTTATAAATTTCTCTCACTTAAAAATGCTTCACTTATATGCTCTATGAAATAGTTTTTAAAATACTTGCTCAATATTGCCCAAGGTACAAAGTGCTAACATCAAATTTTTACTAATTTTCAACCATATGCTTATAGTTTACGAAGTATTTAATTTTATATTTCAAGCACACCTTCTAAGCCAGCAAGTGAACCATACCACAGAAGAGATGACTTGTATCACAAGTGAATAACCAGTTTCTTTAAGGACTAATTAATAAAAGTATCCAAATATTTATATGCAAATTTTTAAAAAGAATAAAAAATGAAAAATTGCAACACTGCAAATGATCCTTATCATTATTGTATAATTCCTCTTACATGTGATGTTTTTCGGGGAGTAGAATTTCAGAAACTACATTAATCACATGCATTATATCATAAGATTATGTGGCTACACTTTGTAACAATTTGTTGAATGTGACTTTTTGAAGCTGCTTTATCATTTACTTCTTTGACTGAAAAGGTAATTAATTTTGAAAGGCAATTTATTTCATTGTGTTTGTTAGAAATTATTCTTTAAAATGAGGCTTTTTCCCCATATTTTAAACAAGACTTCATATTTTTTATTGCATTTACCTTGGAATCAGGTTTAGGATTTATAGACATTGTGCTTAGGAAAATAGACAAAACTCTCACTGTCAGGAACCATATGGTCTAGTGCCTGAGATGATGTTAAACAAGATATCGTTACAAAATTATCATGATAAACTATGGTAAAAGTAATGAAAGAAAAAAAAATAGTGTGTAGAGGAAGATTAGAGTATAGAAACTTAATTTGTATTAGGGAGATGTTATAAAACACCTTTGTGAGAAAGTGACATTTACACTTCAATCTAGACATGGATTAGAATTGAGCCTTCCTCAAGAACTGGGAAAAGGGAAGATTCTAGGCAGACAAAACAGCATCTGCAAGGGCTTGAAATACTGGAGGGCTGAACACAAACCAGATGTCAGGAGAGTTTTAATTCAGGGAAAGAGGGGGATAAAATGAATTTTTAAATGTCGTCAGGGGCCAGATTATGCTGTACTTTACAGAACGGGTCAGATGTGATGATGATTTCTTTATATTTGGGTAGGGAAGAGAAAAGTCCTAAGATTTGTACTAATGTGCTGGTTTGAACAAAAACTTAAATGGGTGGAGGTGTCATTAATGAGGAAAGAAAGAGTTCCCATGTGGACAAAGAGAAAGAATTTAATTTTGAACATATTATGTTTGAAATGCTTCTGAGAAGTAGGTAGTAAAGGACAGTGTAAACTGATTTGGAACTTAAATGACTGAATGACTCTGAACTCAGATGACTCTGAATGATATATATTCATTATAGCATATATATATAACACTTATCACATATATATTATGTGAAGATGTGGAAATGCATTAGAATAATGAGGACAGGAGTGTTGAGTAAGTAGAATTGAAAAATGCAATCCTAAAACTTAGACGTAGGGTAGAAAAGGAAAAGTCTTCAAAGAAGTAGTGAGAGAGATGGAAGAAAACCTGAAGGGTATGATGCAATGAAATTCAAAGGAAATGATTCATTGTTTTTAAAGTTTTTCTCTTTTTTCTCCCTTTCTCAGCAGTAATCTTCTCATTTTACTTAGAAAATGGCCATTCTCGAAGCTTTGTATCTCAGCCCAGATGCTGCTTTCCTATCTCTTAGGAGTCATACTTATCAGAAGACCGAGGCCTGGCAGGAGGACGTCGGCCTCAGCAGTAGACAGCAGGAGCCTCAGCACAAACAGGACCTTCTGCCAAACAGACGCAGGCCCATCCCCTCCCCACCCACCCCACTGCCTACTTCTCAGACAGCTGCTCCTACACTCAACTGCCTTCCAGGCAAAAGCAATCACTTATTCTAAAAGTTTGAACATCAAAACGCTCTAGGAATAAATGTCATGAGAAGCTGAGGCAGGCAGAATACGATTTGTTCCTCAGTAGAGCTCAGTCTTTTCATCATCAGATCGAGGCTGCACCCGAAAATTAAGTAGACTCTTATCCAAATACATCTGCTTTTCTGTATCTCCTTTGCCCCCACCATTACCCAAACTGTCAAAATAGGCACAGAGCTGGTCCTTCCCTCCTCACCCTGATACTTCACCTTGTCCCTCTCCATTCCAGACTCCACATATGAGCCAGAGTTGTCTTTACAAAATATAAATCAGAACTTATAATGCCCTGCTAACATGCTGTTAATGGCTTTGCTCACGCAAATTTTACCAAAATCCTAGCAATTTATATACTCCAAAGTTAGGCAGTTTTTATATGCATAAAATGTGTTTTGACTGATGAATATTTGTTTATCACAAATGATCAACTTTTTCACAATAGCTTGTCTTTTAATAATACATTTATTTCTTCATGGTTAACCAAGCCTACCAAAATATCCTAGCCAATTTGTACTAATAAAAACAAATTTAATCTTGGTTTTAAGTTGGTTAATAAATTTCTGGAAAAAATGTTACAATGTGGATACTAATTCAAACTGGCATTAACTATCAGTAAAACATTTTCCTATATATATGTAGAATCTTTATAAAATTGGTGACTTGGATATCAACTATCCCATCCTGAAAAGGTATAAATTTTCCTTGTAGGTTAGTCTCTTGGAATTCTGCTTCTGGCCAAGATAGGATAACAAGAACAGGATATTCACTCATGTCTGAAAATAACCACAGAAACCCAAAAAATATACATAAAACAATAGTTTTCAAGATACTGCACATTAGGCAAAAAAAATGACAGTGATTCCTAAGAGTTGAGAAAAAATGATTTTTTCCAGGTTACTTCTTTGAAAGTGTATCCAAGCAATAACATGAGAAAGGAGAAGGAGGTGGAGCCCAGAGGTCCTTACTTATTTATGAAACATATTTTTGGACGCTTGTTATGTTCAGAGGCAAACAGAAGCAGTGAAGAAGTTTTTTATTTTTGCTATCAAAGAGAAGAGGTGAAGGAAGACAGTCATTTGCAATAAAGCGACAATTCCAATGCAAGTTCCTGGATAATACCATAAATCATACTATCTGGCTGCCATAACTCAGATTTAGTCCAGTTGAAATCTTGCCATTTTGCTTTATATTGTTGTGTTTTGTTTATACTCATCTGCCACTCACATTCCTTGAAAGTTCTATATCATTCACAGTAAATACTAATTTGCCCATTTATCTTTGCACATTGTAGATACTCAATAATTTATATGTAATTGTTACACATGCTTATATAAAGATAAATCAGTTATGTTTTTTTAAAATAATTGGTGCAACCCAATAGACTTTGATTCAAGTCCCCTTTCCTTCATTTACTAGATGTAAAACAAAAAATTTATTTAACATAATTATAAGTTAGTTTCCACATTGTAAAATAAATCTAACGATGAAATCTGCTTAACAATACTGTCATGAGGATTAGATAAAATATGACCTATAAATTCTTAACCTAGGTTCAAACAGCTTATACTTGATTATACTTGAGTATAATCGTTATAGTTAGCAAATCAGCCAATTTGGATGGAAACCATCCAGGAAATCAGTTTTTGATTGAAAAATATAGATATATATGCTTTTTGCATGTGTTCAAATTTGGATCAGTAATTAGCAAGTGATTTTAAACAAAATTATAAAGAGAAGTAAAAGAGTCAATGTCTTATAATTTTTAATATTTTATGTTAAAACCCCTAGGAGGTGGAAAAAACTGCAAGAGAAAAAAGTTTTAACATGTTAAAATACAGAGATAGATGTAAAGGCATAGCATATATGGCTTTGCACTTTTTTCTACAACCCTTCCAGTTCTTTCTCCTTCTAGTCATAGCAGCATTTTTTTTTAATATGTAAGTTTCAGTTCTTTTTATTTTGAAATACTTTTTCAAACTTACAGGAAAGTTGCAAAAATAATAGAAATCCCATACAGAAAATAATTTTTAATAGTTACACAGCAAGCCTTGAGAAATAACTGTTTCTGAGCTTGTGACCAATAAGTATACCTAAAATTCTCTCCCAGGAAACCCCAAGATTAATCTGTTCTGCAAACTGTTTGACCACCTAAGAAGCTATTATCTAAAAATAATGTGAAATCTTGAATCCTTTTATTAATTACATGTGTACATATAAACATCAGTAACATATGCATGACTTAGTTTTTCATCTTTCTTGCTCTTGTTGATTTTCAGCATGTTTTCTTGGGTTTTAAAATACCCTCTGCAATTACATGGACTAAAATATCTTGAAGCATGAATTAACTAACTATAACAGTAAAATATTTAAATAACGTATGAAACATAGCTATATGATGTGAATGCCAAGTCCTACAAGTGGAATGCATTCTTATAGTCATTAAAGCATATGAAATACATATGTTAGGCCTCAAAACAGGGCCTTTATGGATAACCAGAAATGGCATGAAGAAAACTTCAACACGAGAGTTAGGCAAACTCACATTTATTACATCTGCAGAGGTGAGGAGCCAAGGCCAGTCCAAAGTGACTCAGAACCGACTCCCCGTGCTGCAGTTTCACTCTTGTTTAAATACCCAAGTTACTACTTAGCATTTGCTTTGATTATGCATTAGTTTTTATGCATATGGATGAACACACATAGCTGGTTATATAATTGTATGACTAGTGTGTTCAGGAAACATGCACATACATTGCATGATCAAGAAAGGGGTGGATAACTCCACCCCTGGGTGGGAATTTTACTATGTTAATTAAGCAAGTTGAAGTGAGGACAGCAAGGGGCTGCTTCTGCGCAGGTCTGGCCAACTGGTTGAAGCTGGTTTTCATACTTCATTGCTTCAACAGGATATTCTTGGCCACCCAAAAGCGAATTTTGGCCCAAAGAGAGGGTTGCATTTCATTACCTTCTGATTTACATACAATTCTTTTCTTTGTATCCTAGCAACATGGAGAGAAACAAGTTACTTTCAGGTATTTGGTCATCCTACATTCATCACATATACATATTTTAAAAAATTAATATAATATGTATCTTCTAGATTTCTGCTGCCACTTTTTCAAGCATTGAATTGAAAGAAGGAAAATAATCTTTTGTAGAGATGGCTTAAGGAGTCATGAAAAAAAGAAAGTTAATTTATACCAATTTTCAGAGTAGGATTTAAAACTGCTTTTAATTAGATTAATCATGCTTAGATATAATAACATCTTGCTATTTAAAAAATAATTATGATTTTTATTATCGGCATTGTTTTCTTTCTCAAATGTTTTGAAGATATCTTTTAATTGTAACTGTAATCAAAGCAAGTATAGTCCTACCCACAATAGAAAAGAAACAAAAGCAATTGTCAGGCAACTGGAAACACTTTCCACTTAAGAAATGGCAAGTTACATCAAATGTAGGTCACATCAGATACAACTATATTCAGCAAACTCTTTTTATACAGCTCCCCTTTGATATTTGGTAGTGTGAGGGGAAGGGTAACAACAGAAACTATTTGGTAACAAATGCTTTAAACTAACTATTAATATTAGTGTGAATTACTATAAATGCTTTGCATTTACACATATGAATATTCAGTGAAGTAATTTCTACCTGTGGTGGTTGCTATGGCGGTAATAATCATGTTTACTTTTAATCAACATTTCAAAGAAAGTTGATAAAGGTAACTTTCCATTAATTTTTAAATAAGGGAAATTATAGTTCACATTGCATATTTTCATTTCCTTAAAAAAATGTTTGGGATGGTGTCTTTGGTTGGAAGTGTGAACCTATATGTGACATATACCAAACACTAAGTAAGTAAAAAATATTTAACTCATTTTAGTAGGTTAGCTATAAAATACCTGTATTTTTAACATGGTTATTTGTCAATCAAATTTAATCCAAGTTAAAACTAGAAGATCCATAGTTTCTGATTCACTCATACAGTTTTTGAATTTCAGATGAGGGTTTAAGTTATTTAACTTGAAACCTGAGATTTTTCTGGGCTATTTAATGGGTTCATTTTACAATAGAAACAAGTATTTGCAAAATTGGATTTTAATAGCACATAATTGATGACCAATAAATAATAACCATAAATATAAATGATCAGTATGCCTGTTAATAATCTCTTCATCTATATTTCTTTACAAAATATTTTCTTTACAAAAAAGTATTACCTTCCTTATCCTACACTATTTTACTTTTATAAGCAGCACTCATCACCTTCTGAAATACTATATCCTTTATTTATTCATTATTTCTATTATTTATTGTCCACCACCACCACCACTCCTTTCCAAAAAATATGTTCTTTGATGGTGGAGAATGGCATCTGCATTTTTCACTGAATTTTCCAAGTACCTAGAATAGAGCCTGGCACATAATAGATAATAAATATTTGTTACATAACTATTTGAATAAACACCATTCGTGGCTTTCTTCTGACAACATTTTCAAATTTTCTGGAAATTGATGAATGTTTAGAAAAGCTTTTACCTTAGCATTTTATAATAAGTAGTAAAAAATTTTACAGGCCTATATCATTAAAGAAATGTTAAAATTTCTGAAAATATCTTCTTTTCAAAATGACTTCAAATGAATATGGCAAATTTAGCATATTGTTTTAAATTTCACTCTCTCCCCATACCTTTACACAACTGATAGCCAATGAATAATAATAGCAATGATAATCACCATAATAGCAAGAATAATAAAATACAAGCCCATTTCTACAGACAAAACAGGAGAAAAATAGTTCCAGGTAAGAGATGGCTACAACATTTTGCAATGAACATTTGTGGATGAAAAAGTAACAAAGCTAAGTGCTAATCGTGCATGGTACAGAAATCACAAACAGTTCACCAAGTAAAAAAGTACTATTTAAGGAGGTTCCATGGGGAGGGGCTGAAAATAGAAAGGTTCAAGATACTAGATTTCCCCCAGATACATTTCTTTTATTAGAAAAGTTGTGATTTAAATTCATGCATAACATACAGGATTCCCATACGTCACCCCACCACCAACACCAGCACCATAACAAAACATTTGTTACAAATTATGAAAGAATGTCAGCAAAATATTACTACTAACTATAGTCCATAGCTTACATTTGCTGTATTTTTTCTCATAATCCACCCCATTATGAACACCATGTATTAATATTGTACTTTGATATAGTTCATGAGAGAACATTCTCATATTTGTAATGTTAATCATAGCTTACCATTTACCACAGGGTTCACTGTGTTGTACAGTCCCATGTCTTGTACAGTCCAGCCAATGTGCGATGTGTACACAGAGTGGCTCTCAGTTTCATCAGAGTTGTTGCTGTTATCACCTTAATCAATTTTAGAATGTTTTCATTGCTCCAAATGGAAAAATCTCATAACCCCTTCAACCATCTTATTGTTGACCCTTAGATTGATATAGTACCTTCTTTGCCATTGGCACAAAATATTAAAATATTACTATTACCAAAAAACAAATATAAATAAAAATTTAAAAATAAATAAAAATAAAATATTACTCTTACCAATAGTCCATAAGTTACTCTAGTTGCATTTTTCTGATGTGCCACCATATTCTTAAGACCTTGAAATAGTGACGTACATTTTTTCTAGATCTTTCTTTTGCTTATTATTAACCACAATTCTCAGGTACACTGATTCACTGTTATATAGTCCCTAGATTATCCTATAGCTTTCTTTCAATTGACATTTATATCCCTAGACTGCTACATTCAGCCGCAATCACATTCATAAATAAGCAGTGTTAGTTATACTCACTATATCCATTTCCACACATTTACAATCAACATTATTAAAAATTCTACATACATCAAGCATCAACTCTCCCCTTCTCAACCCCTTTACATTTCCTACTAACCTTTATTCCAGATTTTAAGTTCATAAGTTTACTCATCATATTTGATTCTTATTAGTGAGACTATACAATATTTGCCCTTTCATGTCCGGCTTATTTTATTCAACCTCATTGTCCTCAGGTTTCATCCATATTTTCATATGCATCCTGACTTCACTTCTTACGGCAAAATCATATTCTACCATATGTATATTTTTAATTCAGCCATTCATCAGTTGAAGGACACTTGGGTTGCTTCTGTCTTTTAGCAATTGTGAATGAGGCCACTATGAACATTGTGAGCAAATGTTTGCATCCTACTTTCAGTTTTCTGAATATTTTCCTTATGACTGCTGGATCATAAAGCAGTTCATTATTTAATTTCCTGACATACTACCAAACTGTCCTCCAAAGAGGCTGCAAAAAAATCCTCATTCCGGTCTATAGTAAAGGAGTACTCTATTTCTTCACATTCTCTCCAGCATTTGTAGTTTCCTGCCTTTTTAATAATGGCCATTCTCGAAGGCATGAAATGATGACTCATTGAAACTCTGATCTGCATTTCCTTAATAGCTAGTGACATTGAAATTGTTTTCATGTGCTTTTTGGATATTTGTATTTTATTTTTGGAAAAGTGTCTATACAATTATTTTGCCCATTTTTAAAATAGGATTATTGGTTTTTTAATAGTTGCGTTGTATGATATCTTTATATAACATGGAACTCAAACCCTTATCAGATACGTGGTTCCCAAATATTTTCTCCCATTAGGTAAGCTTACTTTTCAACTTCTTGACAAAGTCTTTCGAAGTATAAAAGTATTTAATTTTTTTCTTTTGTTGCTTGTGCTTTGGGTGTAGGGTTTAAGAAACCACCACTTACAACAAGATCTTGAAAATGTTTCCCTACATTTTTATCTAGGAATTACATGGTTGTAGCTTTTATATTTAGGTCCTTGATCCATTTGTGTTAATTTTTTATAAGGTGTAATATAGGGGTCCTCTTTCTTTCTTTTGGATATGTGTTTCTAGTTCTCCCAGCACTATTTGTTATATAGTATGTTCTAACTCAGGTGGATGGGTTTGACTGGCTTGTCAAAAATCACAAAGTCATAATTTTAGACTATTTTTGAACCCTAAATTGGATTCCATTGGTCAACATGTCTATATGCCAGTGCCATGCTGATTTTACAACTATCGCTAAGTAATATGCTTTAAAGTCAGGAAGTGAGAATCCTTCAACTTCATTCTTCTTTTTAAAGATATTTTTCACTACTCGAGCCACCTTGCCCTTCCAAGTAAATATGATTTTTCCCTTTCTGCAAAAGAGATCATTGGAACTTTTATTAGGATTGCATTGACTCTGTAAATCAATTTGGTTAGAATTGACACACTAACAATATTTATTCTTTCAGTCCATGAACACGGAATGTTCTTCCATTTATTTAGGTCCTTTTTGGTTTCTTTTAGCAATGTTTTGTAACTTTTATCCATTAGGTTCTTAAGTTTATCCCTAAATATTTGACTCTTTTTATTACTAGGATAAATGGAATTTTTTCCTGCCTTCCTCCCTCAGTTTGCTCATCAGTAGTATATAAAAATGCTACTGATGTTTGCAGATGAATCTCATATGCCTCCACTTTGCTGAAATTTGATTTATTAGCTCTAGAAGCTTTGTTGTGGATTTTTCAGGATTTCCGAAGTATAAGTTCATATCACCAGTGAATAGCAAAATAGTTTTAATTTTTCCTTTCCTATATGGGTGGCTTTTATTTATTTTTTCTTGCTTTATTGCTCTAGTTAAAACTTCTAGTACAATATTGAGTAGCAGTCAGGACAGTTGGCATCCTTTCCTTGTTCCCAGTTTCAGCAGGAATGCTTTGAGTCTTTCACCATTGAATAGAATGTTTGCTGTGGGTTTGCCCTGCATGCATTTTATCTTGTTGATAAAGAAAATTCCTACTCTTTCTGTAATTCAGAATGTTTTTTGTCATGTAAGGATGCTGTATTTTGTCAAATGCCATTTTTTCATCAATCTAAATGATGATGTGATTTTTCTCCTTCAATTTTTTAATATGGTGTATTACACTGATTGGTTTTCTTTTATTGAACCACCCTTGCATACCTGGGTAAAAACCACTTGATTATGGTGTATGATTCCTTTAATATACTATTGGATTGGATTTGATATTATTTTGTTGAGGATTTTGGCATCAATATTCACTGAAGATATTGGCCTGTAATTTTCTTTTCTTCTACTATCTTTATCTAGTTTTGGAATTAGGGTGATAATGACTTCATGGAAGGAGTTTGGTAGTGTTCCCTCCTGTTCACATATTTGGAATATTTTGATCAATATTGGTGTTGTCTTCTTTGTATGATTGGTAGAATTCACCTATGAAGTCATCTAGTCCTAGCCTTTTCATTTTTTGGTGGTTTTTATGACTGTTTCAATCTCTTTACTTGTACTTGGATTGTTAGGTGTTCTATTTCTTCCAGGATCAGAGTATGCTGTTCATTTGTGTCTAGGAATTTATCCGTACTATCTACATTGTCTAGTTTTTTTGGCATAGAGTTGTCATAGTATCCTCTTATGATCTCTCTTATTTATGTGGGGTTAGTGGTAAAATCCATCCTATCATTTCTAATTTTTTTAATTTATTTTATCATCTCTTTTTCTTTCTTAGTCTACCTAAGGAAATGTTAATTTTGTTGATCTTCTTGAAGAAACATTGTTTTTGTTTTTGTTTTTTATTCTCTCTATTGCTTTTGTTCTCCATTTCATTTATTTCTGCTCTCATCTTTGTTATTTCTTCCCTTCTGTTTGCTTGGGGATTAGTTTCCAGTCCTCTTTCTATTTCCTCAGGTGTGCAGTTAGGTTTTGTATTTTAGTCCTTTATTTTTGTTCAGTGTAAGCATTGTGGGCTATAAATTTCCTTCTCAGCACTGCCTTTGCACCATCCCATAGGTCTTAATAGGTTGTGTTCTTCTCACTTAGAGATATTTACAGATTTCTCTTGCAATTTCTTCTTTGACCCACTGATTGTTTAAGAGTGAGTTGTTTGAATTACATATATTTGTGAGTTTTCCTTTTCTCCACCTGTTATTGATTTGAAGCTTCATTCCGTTATGATCATAGGAACTGCTTTTGTATCATTGCAAACTTTGTAAATTTATTGAGATCTCTTTTGTGACCCAACACATGATCTAGCCTGGAGAAAGATGCATGAGCTCTTGAGAAGAATGTACATCTTGCTGTTTTGGGGTGCAATGTGCCATGTATGTTTACTAGATCTAGTTCATTCATTATATTATTCATGCTCTCTATTTTCTTTTTGATTCTCTGTCTAGATGTATTATACAAAGATGACAGTGATTTACTGAAGTCTCCAAATATAATTGTAGAGATGTCTATTTTGCCAATCAGTTTTCCCAATGTTTGCCTCTTGTATTTTGGGACTCCCTGGGTTATGGGCACAAATATTTATTATTGTTATTTCTTGATGAAATGATCCTTTTATTAACATATAATGTCCTTCTTCATCTAACAACTTTGCGTTTAAAATCTTTCTTTCTTTTTTTCAATTTTAGTGTAGCTCCTTCAGCTACCTTTTGGTTACTCTTCACATGGAATATCTTTCTCCAACCTTTCATTTTCAGTCTATTTGTGTCCTTGCATTGAAGGTGAATCTCTTGTAGACAGCATACAGATGGCTCATAATTTTTATCCATTCTTCCAGTCTGTGTCTTTTGATAGATGAGTTCAATCCATTAATATTCAATATTATTGCTGCAAAGGGATTACTTACGTCATCCATTTTATCTTTTGGCTTTCCGTTGTCATATCTTACTATTGTCTGTCTTTTAACCCTTTTAGTTTCTCTTACTAATAATCTTCATATCTACACTCTTCTCCAAGCCTCTCTCTCCTGTCTTTTCCTTTCAGGCTGCAGAATTTCCTTTAGTATTTCTTATATTTCCAGTCTCTTAGTGATCAACTCTCTGACTTTCTGTTTATCTGTGTGGACTTTAAAATTACCCTCATTTTTTGAAGGACAATTTTGCCAAATAAGAAATTCTTGGCTGGCAGAATTGTTTCTTTCAGTATTTTAAATACCATTGCCTTCTCACCTCCATGGTTTCTAATAAGAAATCAGCACTCAGTCTCATTGAGCATACTTTATCTGTGATGAGTTACTTTTCTCTTGCTGCTGTCAGAATTCTCTCTTTATCTCTGGTGTTCGACATTCTGAATAGTTTGTGTCACATAGTAGGTTTATATAAATTCATTCTGTTAGGGTATGTTGTCCTTGTTTTATATTCATATGTATGTCTTTCATAGGGGTTGGGAAATTTTCAGCTCTTATATCCTCAAATATTCTTTCTGCCTCTTTTCTGTTCTTCTCTCCTTCTGGGACACCCAAAATACATATGTTTGTGCATTTCACGCTGTCTTGCAATTCCCTGGACACTGTTCAATTTTCTCTGTCTGTTTTCCTGTCTTTTCAAGTTCCAAAGCTCTGTCTTCCTATTTGCTTATCCACTTTTCTGCCATTTCAATTCGGCTATTATGTCTCTGTAATGCATTTTTATCTAATGCATTGTTTCTTTCAGTTCCATAAGCTGTTACTTTACTTTACAAACTTTCAAACTCTTCTTTGTGCTCACACAGTGTCTTTTTAATATCCTTTATCTCTTTCAACGTATTTTCTTTCAACTCCTAGAATTGATTTAGGAGATTTGTTTGATCACCATTGATTAATTGTTTTAAATGCTGTGTCTCATGAGGGATTGTAATTTGTTCCTTTGACTGGGCCATATCTTCCTGTTTCTTAGTATAAGTGTGATTTTTTACTAATATCTAGGCATCTGATGATGTTGGTGAGCTTACCCTGAAGATCAATTTCTCTCAGTTGCCTAGTGGCTTTTTTTTTCACAGCTCTGCTTTCATTTTTCATTCAACTGATTCTAAATCTTTAAAATTGTCTTAAGTTTTCAAAACAGACCCAGGAATTTGGGATTCCATTGAATCTGTATATCAATTTGGTTAGAATTTACATACTAGCAATATTTGGTCTTCCAGTCCATGAATGAGTACAGATGAGATACGAGGGGGCTTGGGACAAGAGAGACTTCAAAAAGCTTCTTTCCCCCTTCACTTTCCTGGCCTGCAGCAGATGACATTCCTTGGCAAACTTTTCCATAAAATGACTCTTCCAAGTTCCATTTGCTGTGTTTTCTGAGCTAGTTGGAGCTACAATTCAAAGCTGGGCCCTGTTGTTTAAACTTTCTGAAGAGAAACCACACTCAGCTTCCAAGCACCCATCCTCTTCCCTGGGAGGAAAACATCTCCCTTCTCAGTTGGCTGCTAACAGCAGCAGGTTTTACAGAAACTCTTTGCCTCAAGGATGGGGCATAGACACCATTCCCCACCACAGGGATGAGTAACTCACTGTTTTCATTTCAGCTTCTTTGTCTCTGTCCCTACTCCCTCCTGGATGATGCACATGGCACTCCCCTGGTCTGTAGATCCCAAAACAGCTCCTTCAGACAGCTCCTACATTGTTTTCTTAAAGTAAAGTGAGCCCTGCTGATATACTCTGACTCCCCATTTCCTCAGAACTCCCCTCCAGATACATTTTTTATTTCATAGAGCTAGACAACTAGTGCTTTAAATTCAGAAGACTAGAGACTATTATGGAAAAGTTAACACATGGAAGAAGTAGTCTGCAGGATACAAGCCAACAGGCACTTTAAGAGCAGAAAGCATATGTAGTCATTGGAAAGAACCTACTAGTTAGCTCTTACAACTTGTGTGCTATAGGAACAAGCTTATAATCCCCAGAAGGAATTTGGAAGATTCCTCTGTGGGTAGACTTAAAGATTCAAGAAAAAAGATTTGAGGGTGTTGATATTTGGAGACCATCCCTCAAAATAATTTTTCCTGTTTGGCCAACCTACAGTTAATACAAAATTCCTACAGGAGTTAAAATGAAAGGAACAGATTTATATGAATCAAGAAGGATAAAATTTCAGAAGTATTATATTTAGTAATCTTTAAAATTATATTCATAATCTGTAAAAAATTGTATAATTATGCATGCATATTAAATAAATTTTCCTCTTACAAAACAATAATATGTATTTGAAGAATATATGCATATGCATCAATGTATAAAAACATAAATGGTAATTTATCACTCTAACTTAAGAAAATGTTAATTCCAAGAAGGAAGAAAGAATGAGGTATATGAAGCTTACCTGTATCTGCTACAATTTTGAATTACACTGGTTTCTGTTAAATTATTGTCTATATTTTAGGACTATTTTAACAAATACATTAAAAATATTTTTAAAAACTAAATTTGTATTTTCTACCTAAGGACAAAATAAACCATAACATCTGGATTTTTCAGGAACATTGAATTGTTGAGACAGAAATGGATGCTGGTAAAAGATAGGATATCAAGGGGCCATTTCCTTATGTCCCCACAATAGTGGCTGTGCAAGATGACAATAAGGGCCTTTTCAGGACACCAGAAGTCCAAAGATAGTATCTTTGGGATGGCTTTAACAGAAACTTTCAGTCTCAGGATTGAGATGTCAAGAATATGGGTGGTTATTAAGAGTGCTAAAAACATCTGTTTAGAGATTTGAATAGTCGAAGGAAAAGGCCAGGGAACACTGAAAATAAAACAAACAAGGAGGATCTAGGCAAGAGGAAGAAAACACTGATTTTACCCCTAATCCTGATATAGCTAATATGGGTTAAAACATTTGTGGCTTAGTTTACCAAGGAAAAAAGGAAAGATAACTTGCTGGTTTCTAGTAGAACTTTAATTAGAAAGTAGTGGTTAAGTGCAGCTCTTTCTTATGTATTGTTTTCACTCAATAACAAAAGACCTCACCATCAGATTTTTTGAGAATGATTCTCGATAATAATGAGCGTTCAATTTCAGTAAGAAACATATGAAGGAGTGAGTTGGGTTCAGAGACATTATGGAAAGGACAATAGTAAGGACAGTGACTTTTAGACTGTTTAATGGAATACTGAGGCTCTTTGGAGGTTTTGGTCAGTGTGACAAGTTATATGAGAAAGAGGCTCAATGGGTGTCTTTTAGGTTTCTTCCCCTGCCTTCACCAAAGAAACATTTCCACTTTTTACTTGTTTTACATATTGAATTTTCATGTAAAATTTGTTTGCACAGAAAGGAGGTGATGATAATTATAAAAATACATATTTAAAACTATTGACTGAAGAAAACAAATTATATAAAATGTTTAAGTCTTTCTGACTCAGTGTCTCCACCATTTAAAACACTTAGAATTAGTACCATTTAAAAGATACAAGAAATATAAAAATTAAGTTATAACATAGATGATAATTTCCCATGGTATGAAATTCAAAAAGTATGGTGAAAATTATTATTTTCTCAATTGTGACAATTGATAAGCTTAAAATCATAAATAAGCAGATAGATAGAGATAGGTAATAATAAATACAGATAAGCATTTTTAATCTTTCATAATCGAACACAGTGTTCTACATGTTACTTTTTAAATTAAAATATACCTTAGAGTCAGATTTTTGTTACCTTTAAAAATGATATAAAATATGTCCAAAATTGCTTATTTAATTAAAATAAATCAATGCCCAGTTATGTCTTTACATCCTCATTCCCTTGATGGATGCTCTCAAGCCTCCAGTGTCTTATTCCACCTTTTCAAAGCCTCCATCTTTCTCTGACTTCTCCCTTCCCACTCTCCTTTATTTCTTTTTCTTATCACCCTATCCCCTTACACCTTTCCTCCCTTTGGCTCTTTCCTTGTTGTAAATAATAGAGTTATGTTCAGATTACCTCAAGTATGGAAAACATATAGAACTAATTTAAGGGGGAATTAAGACAGCAGAACATAGTTTCTCAGAAGTCACAAATCCAGGCCTCCAGCAAGGACTGGATTTTAGCTCAAGTAATGATAGCAGATAATACCAGATGTTCAATTCTAGTAATAGGTAAACTGGACACAGCTTCTTTCTGCCTCTTCTGTTTCTACAACCATTTGGTCTGCTGTTTCTCTATGTTTGCCTCAAATGTAGACTAAATAAAAGAAAATCTACTTGAGTCTGTTTATCACCATGAAAACAGAGTATGCAATTGGGCAGATATACCACCTCATGAGTTCCTGTGTTAGCCAATTAATGTGCAAATGTGCCACCCAATGACATATTTTCTTGACCTACTAATTATGCATATACTCTTTTTCTAAAGCTTTGATGGGCATTCAACCTAGATCTAAGTACTATGAATTTAATATTCACCAGTTTAATGTCCAATTTCAACTATCTGGTAATACCTTTGTATTATTAGTAAATAAGCATAATTGCAAATCAGTGCGGTAATACAACATGCTTCTTAACTAACAGTCCTATTTAACTGAAAGTATATATGACAAGCAGAAATTTTAAATCACGGTAATTTTTTTTCTATTTCTAATTTTTGTATAAAGTTTAAAATAAAGAATTTCATGACTTCCATTTAGATTTAAGCTCCCTCCTATTATAGATAGATAATGTCTATATATGAAAGAGAGAAGGAGCAAGAGAGAGGGAGGGAAGGAGGGAGGGTGGAAAGAAGGGAGAGAGGGTGGGGGAAAGGAAGGAGGGAGGGAGGGAGAAAGTAAGTATAAAAAGGCTAAATATTGAACTGGACAACTTAAATAGTAAAACCTTGAAAAAGAAGAATGACTTCTTTGTGTCACATACTGTACCGTAGCACAAATTTAGTACTCAGCAAATTAAAAATTAATAATAAAAGTTTGTATAAAAAATTATCATAGAGGGGTTACTTGTAGCAAGAGAATCAAGCCCAGTAATAATAATTAATATAATCACTGAAGGAACATGTAATTTTCCATCTATTTTTGCCTCAGGAGCCTCCTAAAATTATTCAGATGAAGACTGATTCACAGAACTCAAAGGATATGTAATTGCAAAAATGTATAGTCTAAGTCTGATGTAAGTAATGGGTCAGTGAACATCTGGGAGAAAACCATAAAAGAACAGTCAGATTAAGGTATTTCATTTTTCATTCAATATCATTTGTTTGGACATTTATTATATTTATACTGCATGAGTACCTCAAAGTAAGGAAGAGAAGTTCAGGTCCTCCAAGAGAAGGCAAGTCCTGAGGGCCCACTTTTGAAGAAGTGATAAAGACATAGAAATGCTCCATAAGTTGTGAACCTTCCCATAACTTTCAATATACATTTGTATAACATGTCTGGGAGAGGAGTTATTCCCACTGCTCAATGCCCTTTGCCTCCAAAGCTAAGTGTAATTCTAGATATCTGCACATTCACATATGCTCACAATAACCATTACACTATCTGAATTCAAAGTGGGGCTCTCCATTCAATAAGGTGAAGTGCCACCTACACACTTTCTAGCCAAACTATTTAGAAAAAGAAAATGAAAGAAAACTAATATAAAACAGAGATTTAAATATAAACATTGCAATGGAGATTTTAAAAGAAAAATGAAGAGCAAAGAAAATATAATTTGGGAACTGTGGTAAGCAGCTAGGAAGGTGCTATTAAAGGAGACTCAAAGCCAAGAGAATTTTAAAAAGAAAGTAACAGAACCTGTACTTCTCAAATCTCAGTGTGATGATTGATTTTATGTGTCAATTTGGTTAGGATATGGGGCCCAGCTGTTTGGTCACAAACCAGACCAGGTGTTGCTGTGAAGTCATATTGTAGATCTGATTATCATCTGTAACCAGGTGACTTTAAGTAAGGGAGATTGCACTTGATAATTTGGTTAAGTTTTACTCAATCACTTAAAGGCTTTAAGAACAAAAAAGTAAGGTTTCCAGAAGAAAAAGAAGTCTGCCTCAAGATTGCAGCATAAAAATCCTGAGTAACAGAAGGATCAAAGATGGTGGAGTAGGGAACGGCAGGTTGCATTCCTCCTGCAGAAACTGCAGGAAAAGTGTTATCTCAGTGGGTGGAGACCCACACCATAAACAACCAAATATTACACTCCCATTCTGGGGAATCTTGCCATGTTCTCAAATACAGAGACAAGAATCTCTCGAGTACATAGGCAGTGCCAAATAAAAGAGAACAAACCAATATGTCAAGCCCTCGATATTAATACATAGAACTATGAACCTTATTCTTGTAAAATTGACACTTAGCCTAATAATAGCTATTGCCTAAGATTTACCTCTGAAAACCTTTTCTTACTTAAATATGGCCTCCTTTTAAGCCAAGCTATGCACGTAAATGCACTATCTACCCCCTAGTATGGAACATGACTCCCAGCAATGAGCCTCCCTGGCACTGAGGGATTAATACCAACCACCAACCAGTGATGCATTTAGAAAAAAGACATTGACCAAAAGGGGGAAACATCAAATACAAAAGAGTTTTTATGGTTAAGAGATTTCAAAATGAGTCAGGTGGTCATTCCAGAGGTTATATGTATGTAAGCCTCGGGCAAGTCTCACTAACTGTCACAGTGAATAAAGCCTCAATCAGGAGTGCTCCTGAGGGCTCTAGAGCCATCTGAACACTACAGGCAAGGCATGCAATCCTGTGAACTCTGCACTCTGTCAGGGGGCCTTACCTTGAAATATATGACAATGTATTTACCCAGTGTAACAGAGTTAGACTCATTTATAATTTCCTTACACATGATTCTTCCACTCCTTTTATTTGAACCTATATTTAGAACTACATCCATTAAATATATGTCCTAGAGACTTAAATTTGCAGTCTTCATATGTTGATTGAGCACTGAATCTATATGAAGAGTTGTGGCCAACACTTACTCTCTAGTTCATTGAACTGGCCCAGGACAACTAACAAATGATGATGTTGGGCAACTCCCATCCCAAAAACCAAAGTGTTTCTACAACTGCAAACAAAAACTGTTCCTTCCATCTGCCCCATAATATCTAAGTTCTCTCTCAATCTGAGACAGACCAGGTATCACCATCCCCAAATCCTCAAGGTTGAGGAATGAACAAATATTACTGGGGAATGCAACCATGGACAAAGTAAACATTAATATTATAGTAATGGAAGAACATGTAATGGTGTTATAAAGATAGTGGTTACCAGAGGTTCTGAAGGGAGAGAGAAGGACTAATACATGGCACATAGGGCATTGGAATGAAGTATAAACCACAATAGACCTTGGTTAGTAGCAATTCTTCAATATTTATTCATTAATTTTAATAAATGTACTACACAATTGTAAGATGTTATTAATTGGGGATGATTTAGGAGGGGTGAGAGGTATATGGAAATCCCTTATACTTTCTCTTGTAACTTTTCTGTAATCTAAAACCTCTTTAAAAATAAAACTTTTGAAATTTTAAAAAAATTCTGAATGAGTTTTCTCTTGCTTACCTTCCTACAGATTTCATACTTGTCAGCACCCAAAATCTTGAGAAATTCCCCTAAAATACTTGTATAATTGATAGGTCAATATAGTCTTATTGGTCCTTTTTTTGTTGTTGAAGAACACTTACTAGTGAACTTAGTCCAGGAGATTCAGCCTCATTTGGTTTTGTATGGCATATATAACAAATTGAGCTATTGAATATTTGACATTCATTTATCAAATAAGTAAATATTGATTTCTCCCAAGTTGCTTAAATAATTGAACAATGTACAATGTAAATTAAAAATGTATACCAAGCTTTTTTCACTTAAATCCTACATTTCAAAATGTGATAGGCAAAACAATTAACCCCCCAAAAAGATGTCCATGCCCTAAAGCCTGGATAAGACTATGTTATGTTACATGCAAGGGGACATTAAGGTTGAAAATGGAATTAAAGATGCTAATCCACTGAATGTGAGAAAAGAAATTAAGTGGTTTATAAAGGTGGGCACAATAAAATCCAAAGGTCCTTATAAATGAAAGAGGAAAGTGAGAAAACCAGTGTCAGAGTGATATGATCAGACAAAGCCTCAACTGGCCATTTCTTGCTTTGAAGATAGAAGAATCCACTAAATCAAGGAAATTAGGTGGTCTCTAGAAGCTAGAAAAGTCAAAACATATTCCCCCCTAGAACCTCCATAAAGAAATACTATCTTGTTTACACCTTAATTTTAGCCCAGTGAGACTCGTTTTGGATCTTACATCCAGAAAATAATACATTTGTGTTTATTAAGTATTGTTTTAAGCCTCTAACTTTGTTGTAATTTATTACAGCAGTAGTAAACTAATCCACGAAACAGTCAATTTGTTTTAATTTTTTTAACTCTTTGATTTCAACTATTGAACAACTGAAGTACAGTAAATAGAATATGATTTTAATATGCTATTTGAAGGCAGCAAATTGTTTAATAAAATCCCTGCATCATAAATAGCAAGGTATATTAACCTTTTGAAAGGAAATACGCTCCACTTTGGTTTCAGTTTTCTCACATACCCTCATCAAGAAGAAGAAATTATTCAATATCTAAGTTCTAGATAGAATTTTAGGACAGCTAAAATCTTTATACCTCTAGCCCATTTTGTGTTGCTCCAGAAAAATGGCCCTAGATCTATGAAAAAATATATATCAAGTACTTGAAGTCTGATGAATGATATATGCTTAACTGTGGTAGGCAGCATCTAAATTGGCCCTCAATGATCCCCACCTCCTGGTATTCACGTTGTTGGGTAATCTTGTCCCTTGCTATGAGGTCTAGACCTAGTATCTACTTCTAATGACTAGAATATGAAAAGAGTGATGGGCTATCACTTCTCTTGCTATCTCCCTTGTTTGCTCAGAGGGAAGCCAGCTGCTATTTGTTGAGTTATTCCAAGGAAAGGCCCAAGTGGCAAGGAACTGATGCTTCTGACCATTAGTCAGTGAGGAACTGGGATCTGTCAAAAACCACATGACTGAGCCTGGAAGTAGATCTCCCTCCAGCCAACCCTTGAACTGTAGCCTCTTTAGTATCTTAAGCAAAAGGACACAGAGTAGCCACATCCAAATTCCTGACTCACAAAAAGGGTGAGATAAAAATATATTCATTTTAGTAAGCAGCTGTATTTTGGGTAATATGGTATGCAGCAATGCATTACTGATACGTTAACTGAGATTTAATTGTGATAACATGTTTAGAAATTAATGTTGGATTTGGAAAACTAATATTTTCACTTTGTCCAAATAAAAAGTTCTGACTTCATAGATAGAATCATAATCAAACTATCAGTATTATATTTTATATTAAAAATTCAAAACACTGTTTGTTTTGTTTTATTTCTAAGCTCCATTTTTCCACCTTTCGTGATTCTGAGTGAGATCTGAGCCCAGTAGGAATTGGCAGAGAAGAGAGGAAAGATGTGGAGTTACCAAGTATTAGACTAAATTGTGTGGAGATTTTCCCAAGTATAAGTTCCCTCTTATCACACCTTGATAAATTCAGAGCCATACCAAATAACTTTGAATAGACTTTCTTGAATAAACAGTTTAGAAATAAGCTTGTACTGGTCAACTACTGAAATGATACAACCACTGAAATGCTTTGATCCTCAGTGTTACTCAATTCTGTCTCCCAAAAAGAAGAAAAAGAATTGGAGTACAGAATAATAATGAAACTCTGTTTACTTTGAGATATGAAGAGTAAAGGGGCCAATAAAAGTCAGTTATCTTTTCACACTTCTCAGAACTTTGGGAGAGAGTTTGTACCTGAAGGGGCACAAAGATGTGCAGTCTGTTGGCAGCTCTTGTCAGAGAGGGGTCCTGCTGGGCACATGTTCACTCATTAGAAGGGCAGCACATGCTAGCAAAGGTTTCTGGAATTCTCCACCTTCTCTTTTCACTCACAGCATGATGCCATATCCTAGCCAGGGAACAATTTTCATTGCAAAACAAAATGTCAAGATTCTAACAAAATAATAGATGCCAAGGACTTCTAGAGTCCAAAGTGAGAGGCTAGATTATCCATGAAAAAAACTACAAATGATATAGTTTAAAATCTGTTTTGCATCTGGCTTTTTGCAACCCTTAGTCCAATATCTACTGCAGAGTATGCAATGTTTGATATGTTGAACTGGCTATAAAGAGATAAGGTTTATTTGGAGAATGTTGCTAGAGTGCTATAACAATATCCTTTCCTTCTCTTCTGCCAATTGGTGAACATAAGTTCTTAGTGAAAGACCACTTGACATATATTCCTTGAAGTCTAATGATCACAGTTGACTGGTATCTGATACAAACCTGAAAAATCTTCAAAAGACTAATTCGATAAACTGTAGGAGAGGAATGGTGGGAGCAGGAAAAAGGTAGGTGTGTTTTCCCATGGGCTACATGGGAACCCCAGGGATAAGTCACTGTTACTTTGAAAAAAGCCACAACACAAGATGACTTTCTTCTCAGTTCATCAACCTCAACAAAAGCAGCTACAAGGGTGCCATTGGATTCAGAGTGTATGAAACAGTGAGCCAATCTAAAAGAGATCTTGCCTGTCAAATAAATGGACTCTTTAATCACTGAAATGAAACTTTGAGTTGGAAAATTTTTATCATGTAAGGCTGATCAAAACACTTTCTCTGGAATATAAATATAGTAAATAATCAGAGTATGGTTCTTTCAGTTGGTTGCAAATATCTTATTATTATAGCATTTACTGATATTACTTGGCAGTGGTTTATTATTAATTCATTTTAGTTAATCCTAATTTTATTTTGTCTATTTTTGATATTTTCTCTTTCAACTGATACGTATATGGTTAAGAGCAAGCAGATGTTTTTTAACAGCATCATGTAAAGCCTACTGAACCTCAAATTCATTTTGATTACATAACTGAAGTGGGAAATTCATAATTGGACTATTTCCTATAAATAGATATTTAAAGGAATAGGCCATCTGGACACCAAAAAAATAAAAAGCTTCAAACTATGAAGGGTCAATATCTGACCTTTTCTAAACTAAGGAGGCCTTTGAAGAATCAATATTTTTCATTTTCTGTATATGAAAGAAAAGCACTAGTTTAGTAACTGGAGACTTGTTGTCTGGATCTATTATTGTGGTAGCATTTCTAAAGTACATTTTGATATTAATAATTTTAAAAGCATGCTCAATTTTTTAAAAAATCTTTTTTAAATGAAAGGATAATAAAACCATGAAAATGATTAGCTCTTTGGTTAAAATAAGATCTCCATTCAGGCTGCAGAATATTAAATATTTGTTTAAAATTTTACTAATAAAACTTGAGGAATATTATGATCAGTTGCCACTGAATGAAAGATGGACACTGTTTGAAAATATCTGCTTAGATATTCAACAACATCCAACAATTAGCTATTACCCATAAATATTAATTGATCAAAGTATCAAGGAAAGACCAGCATTTCCAAAATTTTGTTGTAGCTTTACATTCACATTAAGAATGTCTAATGAGAAAATTTGTAATACAAACACATAACTCCACTGCATATTAATAAAAACATAAAAGACATTGTATGTGCTTGACTCTGATCAATGATTATTAATGTCATTGAATAATTGATTTGTAGTATAATGATGAAGGTTTTGTCTCTTTAAATGAAACTAATAGTCATTTTATAAAATATTACCTTCATAGTACCTTTTTCTAGTAAAGTAATTCTGCCTATAAGCAGAAAGGAACTTTTAACACTGAGCTTAAGAAGACATTTCTGAAGCTCACGTGAATTAAATAACAATCGATGCCTATGTTATCTTTTACACCAAGATAGATCTGGGCTGCACTATCAAAATCATAAACCAGTATGATACAGATTGGCTTCAGAATACCAAATTCTGTCCATCCAAACAAACGTTTAAAGCTGTATTCTAAACTTACCAGTATTTTCACAGACCTAAAGAACTTTGAGTACAAATTTCTTAGCAAAATTCTACTTGTAGCTTCTGTCCTTAATTTACTCTCTGAATCATGACATAAGTATCAGTAGTTTCTCTCTTTTTCTTATCATGCTACTTCAAAATTCTAATTAATTAATAAAGAAAGCCAGAATTAAAAAAATAAATAAAGCATTTTAAAAGGATGATTTTACAATTACCAATCCAAAGGAAACAAAAATATAGTCAAATATGTGGAAAATTATTTATCTTAAAAACTGTAATGATATAGCCCATAAATGAATTCTAGAAATATTAAGATTGATATAGTAGTCCAATGTCTTTACCATTTGTTCAGATTTTAGTAGGAACAGAGAGCTTTATCTAATAACAAGTGCTATTTAGTTTTGGGTGTTGTTGATTGTATTATTAACAAATTATTAACAAATGCCAGGAATTTCAGAATTTAATGTTCATGAAAGTAGAAAAATCCTGGAAAATCAATGGATATAAATCTGAGATCTGGTAATAATTAAATTATGTTTGTTGTTTGAATTTTCAGTCCAAAACAGAAAGTCCTCTTTGGGTACCAGCATACAAATAAGTTTCTGTAAAATGGTTGAAGCTTCACTTGGGCAGAGCTGAGTGGTGGGAGTTTTAGAATCCCAGCAGAAGATTGAACTCAGTCCAATTTATCCTGTTGCTTTAAAAATGGCATTGATCTTATGCAGCACATGTAGCTACCGGTTATGTTAGGCTCCTCCATTATCAAAAGATTCCATGAGTTCTGCATTGGAAGCCCTAAGGTGACCCAGCCGATCTTTCCAATGCCTTTCCTGCCCCCGGAGTTTCTGGTCCTCCCCATTTTTGTTGCTTCTATTTCGGTGTGTTTCTGATTTCTTCCTGGAGATATTCATAGTCATCAGTATTCTCTTTTCATTGTGCATTGAAGCTATCATATCTACCTTCTCTGGCACTTTTAGTTACAGGTTCCTTAAGCACCACCTTTTAAATGTAGCATTGGAAAATAAGCAACAAAGCACAGCTGACATCGAGAAGTAAAATTCACTGGTGCACAATTTCAAGATGGTGGGCTTAGCTCAGAGAACACTGCAGAGGGGATAAATATGTTTGAGGTTTTAGTTTTCCTTCTTCCATTGTATACCTTCACTTTGCCTTATAAAGCATCTTTGACCTCAAAATTCAGGAGTTCCTGCTGCATTCTCAGGAAAGGTGTCCCACCAGAGCTCTCTTTGAAACCTTTCACCTTTGAAAACCTCAGCTAGTTTAAGTCATATTCATTCAGGGTTCTTCTTGCTGAATAACAAATTATTTGGAAAAAATAATTTGAACAAATTTGATTGAGAAAAGCTTAATGTTAAACCACCCAGATAACTTTAGCACAAGCAATTTTTAAAAAGCAACTTAGTTCCTAAAAGCAAATAAACATATTGTCACTGTGTATATATTAACAGAACATTACGATAATGTGGTGGTACTGACTACAGCCTGCTAGGAGAGCTGAGAATGTTCTCCCACTTTCCTTCCTCCCCCAGTGCCTGCCTCTTTCTCACTATAATAACCTGGCAGATTCACACTCTTCTCTAACTCTCTGCTTGACTGAAATGCTACAGAGCCAAAGGCACATTCTAAGTGTTATTTTAGCCTTTTGTACACACCTCTATTAACACTTATCTCACTATTTAGCAATTACTTGAGTATATTTCTTTCTGTACCACATGATTTTAGTCCCTAAAGCAAAGGAAATTTTTCTCACTGGCACAAGTAATTATTAAACACTGTTAAGTGAATGAGTGATTAAATAGATGAATACTCAGATGAATGAATAAGGATAGAAATTCACTTTGACAAAAAAGAGCTATAAAGATGATTACATCATTGCCTTTTGTTTGACACCATATATTTGTTATGTAAATGGTACATTTTATTCCTACAGAAGATTTATTTACTCATCATTTATTCTCCGTTTTATTATTGAATCTTAAACTGATATTAGAGTCTGCACTGAACAGCAATCACATCATTCTGTCATCTTTTTTATTCTAGATTCATTCACTACCACTACAACTTTGCAGGAGGACCAGTTTTCTTTTTACAAAATAAGAAATCAAAAAATCTAGATTTATTATTGTTTTTATAAAGGTTTACCCTATGATCAATGAGGAAAGAAATGTAACTCATTACAAACCATATCAAACTTACTAATCTTAATCAGCTCACAATGGTACTGTTCTTTTGGTTCACACAGATACTTTTAGAATAATAGAAAGATGTAACAAATGAATGTTCCTATTCCTCCCCATCCTCTCCAATGCTTAAAGTTTTCTGTTTTTTTAATAGCAGCCAGTCTAATAGGTCAAGATAGTATGGTGTAGACACTGTGTGGGATAGTTGGACATTACTCAGGAAGTTAAGTACAGAATTGCCATATCATCAGGCAATCTCATGACTAGGAATATACCCAGAAGAATTGAAAGCAGGGACACAAATTGATATATGCCCACCAATATTCATTGTGGCATTGTTCACAACTGCCAAAATTTGGAAGCAATCCAAGTGTTCATTAATAGATGAATTGCTAAACAAAACATGATATATACATTCAATGGAATAGTACTCAGGTGTAAGAAGAAATGAAGTATTGACACATACGACAACATAGATGAATCTTGAAGACCTTATGTTGAAAGAAGTAAGCCATTTACTGAAGGAAAAATATTGCATGATCTCACTGATATGAACTAGGGATATTGAGCAGACTCACAGAAGTAGAGTCTGAAAAACAGGTTATCAGAAGATAGAAAGGGGATAGAGAGTAGAGAGTGTAAGCTCATTCTGGGTAGAATCTACGCTAGGGCGGAAGGGAGAGGTCTGGCAGTGGATGAGGGTGAGAGTGGTGCAGCAATGTGAATAAGGATGATGATGTTGGAGTGTGAGTGTGAGCGTTGTTGGGGGGAGCAGGTTGGGCTTTCCATAGAGCTGAGGGGAGGGCTGGAGGAAGGAACTGGTGAATTTTGGGGACGTAGAAGACTGGGGTTAAGAATATAATTGAGAGAGTGTTCTTTTGGCAACTATGGCAGGGGAGAGACACTGGTACAGGGTGTCAGTGGTAGAGGGATGTGTGGGGAAGGGTGCATTTGGGGCATGCCTCTATGATATATGAATGTGTTCATGTGGTCATAGACTGTTATCTCAGTGGGCACAGACCCACAAAATAACCAAAAAAAATTAAGTTCTCATTCTTAAGAATCCTACTACATTCTCTAATAGAGTGGCATGAATCTCTAGAGTAGAAAGGCTGTGCCTAAATGAAAGAAAACAGACCAACATACCAACCCTTCAATGTTAATGCTTGTACTTATGTACCTTATTTTTGTAAAATTGAAGCTTAGCCTAATAATAGTATTGCATAAGAGTTACCTCCTGAAAACCTCATTGCTCAAATGTGTCATCTCTCTAAGCCAAACTCAGCAAATAAACCACTACCTTCTCCCCTACCACTATGTGAGACATGACTCCTGGGGATGAAGCTTGCTAGCACTGAGGGATCATATCAAGCACCAACAATGCGTTTAGAAAAAGACCTTGACCAAAAGAGGGAAAGATGGACTACAGAAGAATTTTTATGGCTAAGAGATTTCAGAGAGAATCAGGAGGTCATCCCAGAGGTTATATTTCTGCACATCTCAGGTGGATCTCACTAACTGCCATAGCAAACAAAGCCTCAAACTGGGGTGCTCCCAAGGGATCTAGAGACATCTGGACCATATAAGCAAGGTACACAACCCCATGAAATCAGCACCCCATAAATAGGACTTACCTTGGAAAATATGACCATCTATTTCCCCAATGTAATTGGATAAGACTCATTTATAGTTTCTTTACACATGATTCTTCTACCCCTTTTATTTGAACCTATAATTAGTACTATACCTATTAAATATATGTCCCAGAGACTTAAACCTTATGTCTGTTCATATGTCAGTTGAGCCCGGAATCTCAGCAAAGTTGTGGCAACCCCTATGCTCAAGTTCACTGGACTCTTTGAAGACAACTAACAAAATGATGATGATGGACAACGGCCATCCCAAAAAGCAAGGAGTATCAACAACTGCATGCAAAGCAGCTTCTTTCTTGCCCCATAAGTTCTAGGCTCCCTCTCAATCTGAAATAGAGAAGGCATCACCATCCCAAAATCCTCAGGGTTGAGGAATGAATGGACGTAGGGTAGGGGATGCAATCATGGACCAAAGTAGACTCATTATTGTAGTAACAGAAGAACTTGTAGCACTGATGTAGAGATAGTGGTTGCCAGGAGTTCTTAGGAGCAGGTAAGGGAAGAATGGGTGGAAATAGGACATTTTTAGGGCATTGGAATTGTTCTGTATGATATTGCAATGACAGATACAGGCCATTATACATTTTGTCAAAACCCATAATTGCATGGTGCAGAATGCAAATCATAATGTTAACTGTAAACCATGGTTAGGAGGAAAGGTTCAATCTGTGTTCATCATTTCTAACAAATACACCTGTTACAACCAAACTTCTGAAGGGCATGAGATGGTGAGGCTTTGAGACAAGAACACATCTGGCATTTAGTTGGCATAAGCTATTGGGACTTAAGAACAGGAGAAACTCTTTGATGGTGGCCATTCAAAGAATGAATGAAGTTAGCACTCTGCAAAGAAATGAGAAATGAGGGGTGATAGAGAAGGGATTTCAGAACAAGGACATTCCGTAAGATATGAGAACAGACTTCCTGCTAGTGTGACAAGGGGCACAGTGATGTTTTCACTACAGTCTTAGGAAAGACGTTTACCGAAGACGTTTATTGCTTTGGGAAGATTATAGTTCATGATACCATCTGTGCATTCTCTCCCCTCTGGGGAGGGTTGTTAACCTTTAACTTATGTCTAAGTCTTGCAGGCAGCTACATGCTGAGGACTGTGGGGAGGGCAGAGTTCCCATAGTACCACACTAACGTAGAATGTTGTTAGTGGGGGAGGGTGTGAGAGGTAGAAGGGGTAGGATGTTCTGGAACGCCCTATATTTTCAATGTTACTTTTCTTTAGTCTAACATTTCTTTAAAAATAAAAAAATAAAAAAATTAATTTTCTGAAATGAAAATTTTTAGAAAAGGAAGACGTAGCTAGACTTTCATAAATATCAAAACAATCACGGGGTGGAGACAAGATGGTCGCTGAGTAAACTTGCCTTTGTGGTCTGTCCCGGGAAGAGACGGCTGGGCGCGGTGGCAGGTTCTCCAAGGCGAGGCTTTTTCGGGATTTTTGCAGGGCAGAAGTGTCGGGACACCGATTGGGTGGAAAGGTAACGGAGAGGATTGGTCTAGTAGATATAATTTGGGTTCTATTGCCCGCAGGTGAGACCCGCGCACGGGCTCCTCCCTGTTGGGGGTGGGGGGAACCGCGGTCCAGCCCGGCGGCGCCGCTTTTAGATGACTCTGAAGGGCTAAGGAGTTCGGGAGCTCTGGGTGAGCTGTTGACAGGTTGATGTGACAGAACGCCTTTGTGGATCGATTTCGGAAGATAGACGGTGTTTTGTTGTGAAGTGGGAGAAACTTTTGAGTGCGAATATAAACAATAGCGCTTCCGCCTGAAGCCCCGCCCCCAAAAGCCCGGTAACCGTTCTCCAACCCAAATAGGCTGTAGGCAATAAAGAGAAGTAATTGGAAAATTGATCTAGGCTGCGGCAAGGTGGGGGGACATGTCTGGAAGCAGATTAGGGAATATTTTGCGAAGTTTGAGAATTCTGGTATTGGAATCTGTTTTCCGCGTCACTGGCCGGGCTTTGGATCTGTACTAGTAAAGTGGCTGCGGTGTAGAGGCGCCCTCTAGTGGCAGTGGTTTGGAATCACAGGACGGGAGCTGTCCAAAAGCTCAAATGAAAGATAACTACTAATGAGCCCAGCAAAGTGAATTGCAGGGTTCAGTCACAATATAGAGTTTGCGGATCTGACTTCCCCCATAGGGTTGGCACCCAGCTGTGGGGATCCCTGAGGGCTGTGTTACACTGCGGGGCTCCCAGGCTTCCTGTTGACGAGATTGGAGGCTGCCAGGTCTGAATTCCCTAAATTCTGGTGGCCCACACTACAGAGACTCACACCTCTTGAGTCCTCAATATCTCAGACTTTCCATCCCTGAATCCATCACGCACTGAGGTCCATCTGAGGTCCTTAAATGCCCTAGCCTTCAACGTTGGCGTTTTTTCTTTATCGTTTCATTTTGTTTTGTTTTTATTTTCATTTTGACTTATTCTTTACTTTTTTCAATTTACTGATTGCTAACACCACATTATCCCCTAATCTTCTCTCACAGCGTATCCCCCAAAGTCTTTTTTTACTCAGTTATTTAAGGTTTTTTTGTTTTTTTTTTTTTTTTTGTGGTAGGTGCGTGTAGTGGGTGTTTTAATTCTGGTTCGTGTATATCTGGTTTTTTTAATTTTTTTTTTCTTTCCCCTACCTGTTCCCCACCCCTGGCCACACTCTTTTCCTTTCTTCCTCTCGTCCCTTCCTCCCCCCCCTTTTTTTTTCTTTTTTCTTTTCCCTTTTTATTCTGTTGTCTCTCTCCCTCTTGTCCCTCATATTCTACTTAGTTTATTTTAACTCAATTATACAATAGGTGCGGCAGGAAACACCTCACATTCGCTGGGTTTTCTCATCCTTCACTGCCTCATTTCTGTGTGAACTGATTTAGGCTACCTACACTATCCTCTTTCCCCTACATCTTGATATCCGCCACCATCTACTGGCTCTCCTATATTCCACCTCCCACCTCCCTTTCTTCGATCCACAAAGGGTCTAAGTCTTAATTTCTAATACCTATGTTTTGTTTTCTGTCTGTTATCCACTCTTGAAACTATTACCTTTCTTTTCTCTTTCCCTCTCTCACGAAATCAATAGCTTTTTAGCTCATACCATATTCCTCCTATATTCAATCATCTACCTCATAATAGGTACTCTACCTACAGCTATAACTCTACACAATTTACATGAATCTAACCTCCATCCTCCCAGATCTCATATTCTTGCTTTGTTAACATATATCACCAATACTACTTTATACTATTCCCTTGTTTACACAATTGCCTTTCCCCAACACTAATACTTTCCTTTAAAGTGAACTTAACCAACAACAAGTAACTAGAATAAGAAGAAAAAAGTGACAAAGAGAAGATATAACACTTATGCAAAAATAACAGCTAATTAACCTCCAAGAGCAGACAAAGAAGCTAAGGAACTGATTAAATCCGTCAAAATAAAGAGATGACCAGAAAGCAACAAAAATCTACAAACAAAACCAGTAATCAGGAAAACATGGCTGAATCCAATCAACAAACCAATAATCACGAAGGGGAGCAAAACTTGGCACAAGCAATGAAAGATCTCAGAACATTTATCACCGACAAATTTGACGAAGTAATGAAAGAGGTTAACAACATGAAGACATCACTTGGAGGGGAAATTGCAGACATACACAAAAACATAACAGATATGATGGGAATGAACACCACAGTTCAAGAAATCAAAAATACACTTGCAGCAAATATCGGCAGACTAGAAGAGACAGAGCAGAGAATTAGTGATGTGGAAGACAGTACATCAGAAATCAAACAGATAGTAGAAGGGGTCAATAAGAAGATAGAAAAAATCCAGTTAGGATTTAGGGACCTGAATGACAACGCAAAACGCTCAAACATACTTATTATAGGCATTCCAGAAGGTGAAGAGAAGGGAAAGGGGTCAGAAGGAGTGTTGCAGGAAATAATGGCTGAAAACTTCCCAAAATTACTGAAAGAGACAGATGTGCATATCCAAGAAGCACGGCGCACTCCACAAGTCATAAACCCCAACAGGCCCACCCCAAGACATATACTTGTCAAATTATCCAATGCTCAAGACAAAGAGAAAATCCTAAAAGCAGCAAGAGAAAAGAAAACCATCATATGCAAGGGAACTCAATTAGATTAAGTGCTGATTTCTCTTCTGAAACCATGGAGGCAAGAAGGCAGTGGTATGATATAGTCAAGGTACTAAAGGAAAAAAATTTCCAACCAAGAATACTCTATCCAGCTAAACTAGCATTCAAACATGATGGAGAGTTCAAAATATTCACAGACAAACAGAAACTGAAAGAGTATACCAACAAGAAACCTCCCCTTCAAGAAATTCTAAAGGGAGTTCTGCAGGAAGAAAGGAAAAAACAGGAAAGGCAGAGTTGGAGGAGAGTATAAGACCAACAACAACAACAAAAAAGACAAAAAAAATTTATACAAACAAAATATGACAAACACAAATCCAATCAAAATATGGCTAACACAAATAATTCCTTGATAGTAATAACACTGAATGTCAACGGATTAAACTCACCTATCAAAAGATTCAGACTGGGACATTGGATAAGGAAATATGACCCATCCATATGCTGTCTACAAGAGACACATCTTAGACCCAGAGACGCATGGAGATTGAAAGTGAATGGCTGGAAAACAATCATACAAGCTAACAATAACAAAAAAAAGGCAGGAGTAGCTATATTAATATCAGACAAAATAGACTTTAAATGTGAAACAATTGTGAGAGACAAAGAAGGATACTACATTTTAGTGAAAGGGAAAATCTGTCAAGAAGATCGAACAATCTTAAATATCTATGCCCCTAACAAGGGTGCCTCTAAATACGTCAGGCAAACGCTGGAAAAACTAAGTGAAAGAATAGATACATCTACAATTATAGTGGGGGATTTTAATACACCACTATCAACTCTGGACAGAACATCTCAAAAGAGAATCACCAAAGAAACAAAACATCTGAATAGTATATTAGAGGAGCTGGATCTAATAGATATATATAGATCGCTACACCCAAACACAGCAGGATATACATTTTTCTCAAGCGCACATGGATCATTCTCCAAGATAGATCATATGCTAGGCCACAAAGAAAGGCTGAACGAATTCAGAAAGATTGAAATCATACAAAACATTATCTCTGACCACAGTGGAGTCAAGCTGGAGATTTGCAAGGGACAGAAGCCCAGATTTCACACCACGATTTGGAAATTAAACAGCACACTCTTAGAAAAACAGTGGGTCAAAGAGGAAATCTCAAAAGAAATCAATGACTACCTTGAAACAAATGATAATGATAACACAACATACCAAAATTTATGGGATGCAGCAAAAGCAGTACTGAGAGGGAAGTTTATAGCCATAAATTCATATATCAAAAAAGAAGAAAGAGCAAAAATTGAAGAACTAACTGCACATTTGAAGGAACTAGAAAAACAACAACAAAGTAACCCAATAGGAAGAAGAAGGAAGGAAATAACAAAGATAAGAGCAGAACTAAATGAAATAGAAAATAAGAAAGCACTTGAACAGATAAACAAGACCAAGAGCTGGTTTTTTGAGAAGATTAACAAAATTGACAAACCTTTAGCAACACTAACAAAGAAAAAAAGAGAGATGCAAATACACAAAATAAGAAATGAGAAAGGCGATATCACCACTGACCCCACAGAAATAAAGACTATCATAAGAGGATATTTTGAAAAACTATATTCCAACAAAAATGACAATCTAGAGGAAATGGACAAATTCCTAGAAACACAAAAGCAGCCCATATTGACGAAAGAAGAAATTGATGATCTTAACAAACCAATCACAAGCAGAGAGATAGAATCAGTTATTAAAAATCTCCCAACTAAGAAGAGCCCAGAGCCAGATGGCTTCACAGGTGAATTCTACAAAACATTCCGGAAAGAACTGACACCAATCCTGCTGAAACTATTCCAAAAAATCGAAACAGAAAGAACATTACCCAACTCCTTCTATGATGCCAACATTACCCTAGTACCAAAGCCAAACAAAGACATCACAAGAAAGGAAAATTACAGACCAATTTCTCTAATGAACCTAGATGCAAAAATACTTAACAAAATACTTGCTAATCGTATTCAACAACACATTAAACATATTATACACCACGACCAAGTGGGATTCATCCCAGGTATGCAAGGATGGTTCAACATAAGAAAATCAATCAACGTAATACACCATATAAACAGATTGAAGGAAAAAAATCACATGATTATATCTATTGATGCAGAAAAAGCATTTGACAAAATACAGCACCCTTTCTTGATAAAAACACTCCAAAAGGTTGGAATACAAGGAAATTTTTTGAAAATGATAAAGAGTATATATGAAAAACCTAAAGCCAATATTGTTTACAATGGAGAAATCCTAGACTCCTTCCCTCTAAACTCAGGAACAAGACAAGGATGCCCACTGTCTCCACTCCTATTTAACATTGTCTTAGAAGTACTTGCTCGAGCACTGAGGCAAGAACCAGAAATAAAAGGCATTTAAATTGGAAAGGAAGAAGTCAAAATTTCATTATTTGCAGATGACATGATCCTATACATAGAAAACCCTGAGAGATCTACAACGAAGATTCTAGAACTCATAAATGAGTTTAGTAAAGTCGCAGGTTATAAGATCAATGCGCAAAAATCAGTAGCATTTCTGTACACCAATAAGGAGCAAGATCAGGAGGAAATCAAGAAACAAATACCATTCACAATAGTAAATTAAAAAATCAAATACTTAGGAATAAATTTAACTAAAGAGGTAAAGAACTTATACACCGAGAACTATACAAGATTGTTCAAGGAAATCAAAGAAGACCTGAATAAATGGAAGACTATTCCTTGTTCATGGATAGGAAGACTGAACATTATTAAGATGTCTATCCTACCAAAACTGATCTACACATTCAATGCAATCCCAATAAAAATCAACGCAGCCTTCTTTAAGGAACTAGAAAAACTAACTATGAAATTTATTTGGAAAGGAAAGAGATCCCGAATAGCCAAAGACATACTGAAAAAGAAAAACGAAATTGGAGGAATCACACTACCTGACTTCAAAACATACTACAAAGCTATGGTGGTGAAAACAGCATGGTATTGGCATAAGGAGAGACACATAGACCAATGGAATCGAATTGAAAGCTCTGATATAGAACCTCACATATACAGCCACATAATATTCGATAAAGCCACCAAACCCTCTCAACTGGGACAGAGTGGCCTATTCAACAAATGGTGCCTGGAGAACTGGATAGCCATATGTAGAAGAATGAAAGAGGATTACCATCTCACACCTTATACAAAGATCAACTTAAGATGGATCAAAGACCTAAATATAAGAGCCAAGACCATAAAAACCTTAGAAAGCAGTGTAGGGAAACATCTACAGGACCTTGTAATAGGAAATGGATTTATGAATATCTCACCAAAAGCACGAGCAGCAAAAGAACTAATAGATAAATGGGGCTTCCTCAAAATTAAAGCCTTCTGCACCTCAAAGGAGTTTGTCAAGAAAGTAAAAAGGGAGCCCACACAGTGGGAAAAAATCTTTGGCAATCATATATCTGATAAGAAACTTATAACTTGCATATATAAAGAACTTCTATATCTTGAAAATAAAAAGATAAACAACCCATTTAAAAAATGGGAAAAAGACTTAAACAGACACTTCTCCGAAGAAGAAATACAAATGGCAAAAAAGCACATGAAAAAATGTTCCAAATCTCTAGCTATCAGGGAAATGCAAATCAAAACTACAATGAGATACCATCTTACACCCATAAGATTGGCAGCTATGAAAAAAACAGAAGAATACAAGTGCTGGAGAGGATGTGAAGGAAGGGGAACACTCATCCACTGCTGGTGGGAATGCAGAAGGATCCAACCATTCTGGAGGACAGTATGGCGGTTTCTCAAAAAACTAGCCATAGATTTGCCATATGACCCAGCAATACCACTGCTGGGAAAATACCCAGCAGAACTGAAAACAAGGACACAAACCAATATATGTACACCAATGTTCATAGCAGCATTGTTCACTATTGCCAAAAGTTGGAATCAACCCAAATGCCCATCAACAGATGAGTGGATCAATAAAATGTGGTATATACACACAATGGAATACTACTCGGCTGTAAGAACAAATACACTACAAACACATGTGATAACATGGATGAATCTTGAGAACCTTATGTTGAGTGAAGCAACCCAGACATTGAAGGACAAATACTACATGACCTCAATGATATGAAATAAACAAGCTGCCCTAGATAGCAAGAGACTGAATGATAGGCTTACAGGAAATCGGAGGGTGGAGGAAGGATATGAGCCGATGTCTGCAGGGGTGGAATTTTAGACGAGATGGTGGTAAGTATGAACACAAAGAAGAGATAAAAGGGGGGCAAGGGGTTGCCTTTTGTTGGGGCTTTGCGGGTTTGAGGGTGGCTGGGGAGGGACAGATAGGTAACATTGCCCTAAAGTGGGGGAGGGAGGGGTAGCATACGAACACAGGAGAGGGTCAGGTGTTGGTGGAGAGTAAAATGCCGAGAAAATCATATCAAAATATAATAAAGAGGGTTACCTGTTTAGAAGGCTCGGAGGGGAGGGTCTGATGCAGGAAGGGCTCCTGGGGAATGTCTAAATGCTCATTCTGCCAGAGTGGGTGACACCATGGAGTAGAAACCCAAGTAGTGAGAGTGGGGGTGGACCCACATCCTGGGGAGGACTAATGCCATCAAATAGAGGGAACTGTATCCCTCGAGAGAAAGGGTGGCTCCCAGGGCATTGGGGCAGTTGAGCAAGTTAGGCCCTGAACACTATTCCATCTATCTCTGGAAGTGGCTCCTCAGGAAACGGAGGTTGGCTGTCACTGCTGTGGGCACCAAGGTGGAAGGGAAAATGGACGATAAATGTGTGGAACCAAGGTAAATGGGGGGTAAGAGAGGAGTTTCTTGAGAGTACACAAGGATGGATATAAAACATGTAATATTACACCATAACATATAGGAGATGACAGACTGATAATGTAAACCATAATGTAAAACATAGGATAACTAAGAATGTAAAGAACTGTGTATCCTAAAGTATGCACCATAATGTAAGCACAGATGTCACCTTGTTAGAAAGCTAATGTCTCAGACTCTGTACATCACGTTAAGTAAATATGATGTGAATAGGGTGTAAGAGTATCGCTGTGGAAGGAAAAAGGTTTTGTGGTGGATGTATGGGAGTGCTGTATATTATATATATGCATTGCTGTGGTCTAGGACTCCTGTGAAGAGAAGCTGAATAATTAGGGGGAAAAAAAAAAAAAGAAAAAGATAGGATGTAGAATTTTTTCAAGTCAACATTCTTTATCTAAGTTCTTTATCTAACTTTATCCAAGTTCTTTATCTAACCTTTAAACCCATCGCTATATGCCATTCCCTAGTAAGGGACCATGACATTATATTGGGCTTCAAATTTCGGGGAGTTCTGGATCACAGAGTGTTTCTTCAACAATGGCAATGGAGGGATACTGGTATGGGATACCAATGACAGGTGATATATGACTGACAGGGAGCTGTACAGAACATATGTCCAGGGTGCATGGTAATGTTTGGATATACTCATAGTGGCAACAATTAAAAACCACAGCAGGGGGGGTACTGGGTTCCTGGCCAGTGGTGCTCTGTCGTGGTCCCTAGGGGAGCAGTGACAGTCTCCCAGGTACAGCGGTGGGGACCGGGAGGGAGTGAGGGTTCAACAGTGAGCCCCTGATGCTAATGACTATGCTTGTGAGCTGATAAGCCTAAAATAAGAACAAGGCCTAGAGCAACATTGTGCCTGGGAATTTCCTCCTGTCAGCCTTCATGTTACTCAAATGTGGCCAGTCTCGAAGCCAAACTCAGCATGTAAATGCAATGCCTTTCCCCCAGCGTGGGACATGACACCCGGGGATGAGCCTCCCTGGCACCGAGGGACCACTATCAACTACCAACTGATGATGCAACTGGAAAATGACCTTAAACGGAAGGTTCAATGCGGATCAGCAGAATATCCCTGTCTACATAAAATAACATGACTTTAAAATGCTGTTTGACCTAAAGTAAGGGGGAAATGGAAAGGAGAAATGAGTTTATATGGCTACGAGTTTCTAAAAAAGAGTCTGGAGGCTGGCAGAAGGATTGCCCTCATGCACAACTGAGCAGAGTCAGAGAGACAGATAAAGCAGATGCAACCCCCAGATATTGATTCCTTTGAGGGCTAAAGAGACCCATGGGAGTTATGGTCATGGCCGATGGGGTTAACTACCAGGTCAGATGGCCCCTCTTTGGAAATGGTGTTTATGTGTGATGAATCTGGACTCAGATGGGATCTTCCTTCATAAGACTTTCATGCTAATGTGCTGGAGGTGCAGTTAATGTTGGGGTTTAAGATATATTTAGGGGATTTGAATCTCTGGACTGACAATGTGATAGCCAGGTCCTGAGCCTCAACAGACTCCAGCACCTACAATCTGATTTATTGGACTTACCACACTCAGCTAAGATGGAGTTGAAGAAGGACAACCACCACACCATGGAGCCTAGAGTGATTACAACTGAAAGTGGGAGGATTGCATCCAGCATCCATGTGGAATCTGAGCCTCCTCTTGACATAGAGGTGCAATGGACACAACCAATCCAATGTCCACATAGAAGAGGTGGCATTGGATTGGGAAAAGTGGACATGGTGGCTGATGGGTATGGGGAAAGGCAGGAAGAGATGAGAGGTGGAGGCGTCTTTGGGACATGGAGCTGCCCTGGATGGTGCTTCAGAGGCAATCACCGGACATTGTAAATCCTCACAGGGCCCACTGGATGGAATGGAGGAGAGTATGGGCCATGATGTGGACCATTGACTATAAGGTGCAGAGGTGCCCAAAGATGTACTTACCAAATCCAATGGATGTGTCATGATGATGGGAATGAGTGTTGCTGGGGGGGGGGGGAGAGGTGGGGTGGGGGGGTGGGGTTGAATGGGACCTCACATATATATTTTTAATGTAATATTATTACAAAGTCAATAAAAAAAAAAAAAGAACATACAAAAAAAAAAAAACAATCACAAACTGTTACATGAAACGTAAATGCTATTTATCAAGATACAGCTTTGGATGTGGAAATATGATTACATTACCAGACACCCCTCAAGATAATTGTCTGTTTTCAATTCCTCTAGTTTCTTCCTGTACAATAACTAAAAGGGCAATATTTCTTTTCATCCACCTCTTAGTTGTCTCAGGTATAATGACCACCATAGAAACTGAGATTGACAATTTATACCAAACCACATTATCTATTATAGTGACTCCCTAGAGCTAACTAACAACATAAAAGAAACCAGTCATGTCTTAGAAGCTCTACAACAGCAAACAGACTCGCTTGCTGCTGTGGTTCTGCAAAATCACAGGGCATTTAACATGATTACTTCAGCATAGGGAGGAACATTCTTTTCCTCACGGAAGAATGCTTTCTCTATGTAAATCACTCTGAAATAGTCCTAAACAGTATTCAAAACCTGAAAAGTAAATTCCACCAACTTTGGGGAGATGCAGCCTTTATAAGCACCTGTTCTTTTCTACTTTTGTGGTCCAGTATTCTCTTAGTGGGACCATATATCTTCAAAATTCTAATTAAACTTATTTCTTCCAGAATAAACATCTTGTTAGCTATAAGGGGATTTCATCCAGCTTACCCATGCCAGATTCACCTTCCTCCAGCCACGATAGAAGAGCAGAAGGGTTTTACACCCTGTTGGGTAGGGGCCGACTGCCCCTGGCCAGCAGGAAGTAGCTATAGAAGAATGACCATCTCCCTTCAACACCCCTTTAAGAATAAAGGTGTAAATTATCTGAGGGGGTAGTTGAGGCAGGCTAGTAGATTGGGAAGCAATAGGCAGGTCTGGAACCTGGAAGGAAACCCACGTGGTCATGAATGACCCACAAGATGGCCACTGGAAGACCCTTGCAAGAACTTGTATTTTGGAACGAGATTTCCTCAAGAATCAAGAAGCCCCAGATATTCTCTAGGGTGTCTTACCATTAGGCTCTCCTGGGAGATTGAAGAATGGGGTAATCAATTAAAACAGCAAATAGCTGTGACTCCACCCCAGTCCATTAGCAAAGGGACAGAATAATTAATGGTTTAAAAGACAAGCATCAAAGCCAAACGAGCCCTCTGTTCTTGCCTTTTTCCACCTGCCTGGAATAGCAAACGAGTAAACCTGGGCATTTTGTATCCTGTAATGGGGAATTATTATCTGTAAATCAGCCCTCTTTATCTCTTTTCAGCCCCTTTCCTCTATACCTGGAACCAATATTCTGTTATTTTCTCCCATTTCTCTTCTCTCCATTACTTAATAAATTACTGACCTAACTAAACTGGCTTGTTCTTAAAATTCATTTTTTGTAGCTTAGCCTGGAGAAAATCTGGCAACAATGCTATGGACAAATAAACAAGAGGTAAAAGTTCCCATTCCATCCATACCTAGCAAAAGTGGGCTCTCTCAACCTGATGCATTTTGAAAACCAATTCCTAAGACACTGGGTTTTCAAAGAAAGAGTTTATTTGCTTATGTATAGTATAGAAAGTCAATGGCCTAGGAGCCCAAAAACTGCCTTATGGAACTAAGTAATCTTGATGGTTTTATAATATCTGCTTTAGCAATTTATCCTAATGTGTAATTGGTATGGGACTGTCTCAGTTTCCTTCATTAATAAACATTAAGGAGCTGAACAGGATGGGGGTTGGGTACAAAACAGGGATGAGTCACAAGGTTATTATAATCACAAGACAGCCCTTATCAGAAATCAAGGCATCCAGGGATAGGGGGCTACAGTCAGTTACAAGGTTTTTATATGGATTTCAAACAAGAGGGTGGAGTAGTTACCATTTCAATAGAAATGTGTATATATATATGTAGGGGTAAGTAAGATCACTCTGAAATAATCATCACAATGGCAGGTTTTTAGATGGAAATGACCATTTACAAAGGGTAAGGTAGGTCTAGCCAGTTTGAGTACTTTCAGATATTAATCTTTGACTATTTTATAATATACTGGAAGTAAATGGGATCTATATAGTGATTCAGTAACCATAATCATTTGGTAATTCTTAGCCCTTGATTACACCTGCTTCCCCTTTCTCCCAGTTATTTATCCATAATGATTTGGATATTCTTATTTTATTTAGCAACTATTTATTTTTCTTTTACATTGTGCCAAGAACTTTCTAAGGTAATAAAGATATAATAATGGGAAAATATAGACCCACCCTTCATAGGGCTTTTATATATGTATTTAGAAAGACAGATAAAAGGCAAATAACTTGTGTGTGTATGTGTATGTGACAACTGGTGATAGATGATATAGAGGAAATTAAAGCAGAGGGAGTGAGTTTATATGACATTGCTATTTACATTCTTTGGCCAGAATTCCTTTCCATTGTTGTAGCAGTTGTGAGAGGTTCAATTATTTGCATATAAAAAAAGCCAGGACTCAGGAATGATTTTGAGAAGGAAAAATGGTTTATTGATGGCTGGCCGGACTCAGGAGCTTTCTGTTTCAAGCCCGAGCCCCGAACAAGAATTTTGAGTTCTTTTTATACAGAGGAAGGGCTAAATCATTCTTTGTTTCAGTGCTCAATAGGTTTGAATTAGCATATATATCTTCCACATCCTAGGTAAATTTTTAGCATGGACTTCATACATTCTAGATAAGCTTTCAGCACATTTGGTTTGCATTTTCCCTGAATATTTAAAGTTTATAGAGTTTGCATTGATAAAACTGTTTCCTGGGACTGGAATTGTTGCCATGGTTACCAAGGGCAGGGCTGCAGCCTCTCACCATCCCACACCCACAAGTCAGGACAGACCGCTTAGGTTATCTCTGAAGAGACAAAGAGCCTCCCACCCATAGCCCACATCATTTCCCCCCTTTATGCCGAAGCTTAACTTGCTAAGCTTTGGTATAATGTTTGTTGGAGCTAGGGGTGGGTGGCTGTTTGTTGTTTTGATTGATTACTTTACTTATTAATTTTTAGTGTAGCATCCAGAACTTTGTTTTTAGAAGTTTAGAAGTTTTTATTCTGGACAGCAGAATCCTGGGGCGGGGGTCCCCTGCAGTCATCCTGGGGCCACCAGCGCTCACGTGGATTTCCAGTTGGCTCCAGATCCATCTATTAATTTTGTTTTACCTTTAAAGAGTTTACACCTTTAATCTTAAAGGAGTGCTGAAGGGAGATGATCTTTCTTCTGTAACTGCTTCCTGCTGGCCATGGGCTATAGTCATTGCCTAACAAGGTATAAAACTCTTATTTTAACTGGAAGAAGTAGGAACTGTCATTCTGTACGAAGTTGCATGAAGTTTCCATATGGTTAATAAGATGTTCATTCTGAAAGAAACAAACTTAATTAAAATTTTGGAATACTCATTTTTAAAAGAGGACATTGGATTACAAAGGTAGACAAGTTTAGGTGCTTATAAAGATGGCACCCCTTTTTAAAAGCTGGTGGGAACAGTATATATATATTTCTCTAAGTTATTTTCAGAGAAAAATTGCAATAGATACTTAGCTTTGTTTTGAAGATGCATTTCAGGCTGTTTAATAATTGGCACTCATGTGTTCTGTTAGATGCTCCTGGTGAACTGGCACCTTTTGGACAGTTGGTTTCATTCAGGATTAGTGCACTAAGATGGAAATTTTCTTAGTTTTTAGCTGTGAGAGTGGATCAGAACTAAAGAATAAAGTTTTTTACATTTTGGTTTTAACTGTACAATTTCTGGTAATATTGACTGTTTAATAGGTGACCCATTATTAGCAAGCAAGCTTCATTTTTGCTATACAGTAGAGTACAGTAGAATAGTAAGTTGGCTGAGTTTGGCTAAGACTGTTGCCTTACTTTATAGACATGTTTATTAACTATTTAGAAAATAAAGTTACCAGGAATTTAACATGTTTAATATGCTTTTGTACTTGATGTAGAATAGAAAAGATAACATTATAATAATTAGGCATATATTTAGTACAGGATAAAAATACAACACTTTAATATTAATTAATGTATCAGGATTTTGAGTTGCAATTAATAGTTTTAAATTTCAGGATTGTAATACTTTACATGTTATCTCTCCATGAGAGCAGGCCATAATGCCAACTGTGTTTAAGTTTAACTTACAGTATCTTGGTATCATGACTCCACTTGCATGTTTTTCACACAGTGAGCAAGTCGCAGCATCGTTGATCCTAGAGAGATTTTCCAGTATTCTACCAGCCTGGTGCATAGTGCTCTCTGGCATTATGGAACAGTGCCAGTCTGGAGGCAATATCTATTGTACTCTTCACTGTACTGAGTCATCATTGGCTGCTGCAGGAGCTTGAAACTGCAACGTAGTTCCCATCGACTTCAGGACCGGACCCAGAGGCTGACATAGCAAATATTTCTAATTGAGGGGTCAGTGACCAGCCTAGCCAATAACTCACATGGAGAGGCAACCTGTAATGTATTCAAGGCCTGGTTTGAATGCACAAAAGAGTTTGACAATGTTAAAGCTTATTCTTTGTTTTTATATATATTTTAAACAATTTAATGGAGCACATCATATATTAAATGACTGTTTACTTATACAATTTTACCACGAAGATACCTGTAGGTATTTTACTTTAGTAATAGAGGGGGAAAAAACTATTTTTCATTGTTAAAATGAAAACAGAAGATTCCCAATAGAATCAAGATAACTTTTTATTATCATTTACTTAAATATGCACCTTGTGGTGGCCTTCAGACAGGTTTTATTATCACGAAGTTATTCTCTGCCACCAACACTAATCCAAGTTTTAGTTAATAATGACTTCTAGAACTAGAACTATTTAAATGTTTTTAGTTTGGAAAATGTTTTACAAACTTTTTATAATTGACTACAACCACACTGACTAGTTACTTTATGTTTAAATAAACTTATTAAATTACAATTACTAACCAAAGAAATTTATTTATTCAAGAGAGCATATCTACACTCTTTCCTAGCTTAATTTCATTAATGTAAATTTACAATTTTTATTACTCTAAAGATTTTGTACATATAATGTTAATTTATTTAATGAGTATTTTATAAACTAAGGGAGATTACACCCAAGCTAAATAAAATTGAAACCATTATAGTTTATGCAAGGAATGTTCTCTTTTTTTCCTTACAGGAAGCTAAAAACTTCTTTCTTTGGTTTAAGTTATGAAAATGAATAATTTTTAAAAGCATACTGTCTACCAGGTTTGAAAACACATTACACAATTACTTAATTTGTTTAATCATAATCCGGAAAGTTCTCCTCATAGTTTTTATGGACTTTACTTACTGAAATTTGTCAACCGAGCCACTAATTACCCTTATTTTATGGCTGTCAAAAGGTTTAAACTGGGAAATTACAGGGCAAACTGATTCTTAATTCTCTAGCCTAGTAGATAGGTTTAATCTGCTACACCTAGTCTTGCTCTCAAAGCTCTTGCAAAGAGGAGGCCTTTTTCCAACAGTTCCTATAATTAGATTTCTATTTGACTTTTTCATTCTGCTTAGTTTAATTTGGGCTCCAGGAATATTATTCACATATATAACTGCATATTTAATTTTTAACAATCTGAATAGAGCCCTTTTAAGAATTTTCATTTGTTAATTTGATATTATCATCCTGATGTATGAAGACATACACCAAGCAAATGGGCAGACACAAATAGAATTAGACACAGAAACACAACTCATTGATGTTACTTATAATTTGTATTATTTTATACACTGTTTACCTTATTTTGGGTTTCAAAAATATATATTACTTACATAACTGCATATTTAACCTCAACAATTTGAGCAAATAAGCAGACATGAATAGTTTGACACAAAAACATAACTTTAGTTACTTAAAACTTCCATTAAAAAAAAAATAAGTGTGACTGCAAAACATTTCAAAGACTCCTAAAACTTTTTTTTAAATTTGCACTATGTGCAGTTTACACAAGAATTTTGTTTCTTAACTAATGGCTTATAAACAAAATGTTTCCAATGCTTTAGCACCATTTTCTTTTGTTTCAAGACCTTATATTTTACCTTGAATTTAGCAGAATTTTGATAAGCAATGAGATTAATTCTGTGTATATTTATCGAGGTTATTTGAAGTTTCAGGGAGACTGGTTTCTCTCATGAATTGCCACTTTTAGGAACACTGACAGTCAAGAGAGAAGCCTTCCTTTTTTTCCCATAGTCCTTGGGAGATAATAAAACTCTAGTGGTCATTTAACTCCGAGGGCTAAGAATTTCACCAGGCAGCAATTTAGTTTACAGTTGGATTCATGAGAAAAAGTAGGGTTACTAATATTAGTAGGACAGGAGACAGGGATGTCCCCAAGTTTGACTTTCCCTGTACTATAGGGGCAGAAGCTGTTATGAAATAACCATAGGCAAAGGCAAGGGGTGAGGCTAGGCTTGAAGTAACCATAAATGATGGTAAGGTTAGTTTAGAATTTACACTTACAATAATAGTTTCAGGCTAAATTCACCCAGTTATTTCAATTATCTTTCTACTGTTTTATAATATAAATGCATCTATAAATGATCTTAACTCTTAGTTACAGTTTTTATTAATTTTTTTAACCTTAAATTGAATTAGATACTTTTATTAATTAAGCTACAAGAATTTTATTAGTAACAATCTTGTGAAGTTTTGCTTTTTCCTAGTACCAGAACAAATTTTCATTTGTGAGTTAAGCATTTAATTCACCAGCAAGAGAGTATTGGCACCATGAATAGAGTTATAAAAGAAGTGTGGGATTGAGATATATGGATGTAATGGGGGAGAACATTCAATTCAGATTGAACAGTAAATGCAGAGCCCCAAATTGGGCACATTGCTTGGTATGTGCAAAAACCGACAAAAATGGTAAAGTTGACCCAGTTCAGGAAAGGTACAGAATGGTAGGAGATGAGGTAAGAAGAAAAATGGCTCAAATCATCAGAGATCATATAAGCCTTTGTCAGGTCTTTGACTTTTACTACTCTTGAAGTGAGAAGTAATTGAGTTTTCAGAATGGTCATGAAATGATTTGCTTTAACAGTTTTACAGAATCACACTGGTGCTGTGTTGAGAATAGAGTATAGAGGGAGCAAGTACTGAGGCAGGTTCGTAAGTTAGGTGAGGATTGCAAAAATCCAGGTGAAAAATCATGATAGCTAGGACCAGAGTGTTTGATGTTAAAAGGTGACAGATGGACAAATTTTGTATAACTTTTCAAAAGTTTGGATAATAGCAATAATTTGATAATAGAATGTGAAGTATGTGGGAAAAGGAGTCGAGGATAAATCCAAAGTTTGTGGCATGGAGATCTGCAAGGAGAGAGCTGTCATTCAAAGAAGTCACTGCATTAGTAAATACTTAGGTAGAAGTAAGTTATGGGTGGGAGAGGCATCAGTTTTTGAAATTAAAATCTGAGATGCCTTTTAAATGTCCTAATAGAGATGTAAATGATACCAAGTAACATATGCATCTGGAATTCAGGGGAGAGATGACCTTGATATCCTTAGTAAAATTGGTGAAGAATCCCAAAAGATAACTTCAAAAATAAAACAGATGCTATGGAACCTCAGGATAGTTAGCCAGTCAATATCGCTACTGAGGTCGCACAAGAGGGTCATTGAGTATAACCAAACCATAGGAGATGGCAAAGCAGATGAAGGAAACAATAAAGGATCAAGCAGGAGTATTAGGAAACAGATGAACATAGAAAAGATGAAGACTAGATTCAGTCACTTGTCAGATGGGAAGGGAACATTGATAAAATAACATTTCCAAAAACTTCCATCCAAGATGAAGATTTCTGATAGCCTTGCATTTGTACTTAATTTAGGGAATCTCTAAATTACTTACATAGTAATTGTAAGAGATTGGCAAAGTATATTATAATCACAAGTTCATAAAATTTTTTATGCTATGTAAAACAATGTTTGTTGGTCCAGATGCCATAAGAGAACAATGCATGGATGGATGTAAGAACTTCTAGGGAATTACTAAAAAGTTAAAGTAAAGAGTTATGAAACACTGGATCTTCTTTTGTCAAGTAGCTGAATTGCTCAGAGTGTCTGAGAGTTCCCTAGTAAATGTTAATATTACTATATTTAAAATCATAACCTGTTAAAAGTCAGGATACATGAATTAACTGTCAAAGTAGGAAATGGAACTGCCACTTGCTTAATCATAGATTAGTCATGGTGGCTTAAATCTGCATATGATATGTTGTTTAGGACATGGAGTTAGCAGCAATATCTCCACCAAAGGACAGTTCAAGAAGAGTAAAATAGTTTCTTTGATCCATATAAGATTTGGAATTGAAGCCATTGCTTCAGCTCAAGTCTTTACCCCCAATGATAAAATATTATTTTTGTATACAATCAGAAGCACAGACAACAGAAAAATAAATAAAACAAATTTAAGGAAGAATTAAAATTGATTTTAGCCAAGTGCATTCATTGATGAAAAGAGTTAAATTTTGCCAAATACTTCCCCTGATTAAATGTACACATAATATATATGGTTCAAAAGATTGTGGGATTTGTAAGAGTTATTTAACATTTAGAAAAATGTCGAGTCATTCTTACCAATTAGTTGCTGTTAAATGACAGCTAGACAGTTCCCAAATATAAGACTCAGTTCTCAATAGAGTAGGTAGCCAAACTGATGGTTAAGCAGAGGAAAATTCAAGAAGTTCCATTTTAGAGAAAGTTCCTACTTGAAATTCCTTGGAAAAGGTCAGCACCCTGTGGGAACACTAACCCACCACTGGTGGTCCTCAGTACTGCTGAAAGCGAGGATTATGCAGAGAAGAGCAAAAAATCGTCTACAAACATCCCTTTCTTAGAAAGGAGTTTCCTCAGGAAGTTCACATGGTGAGAATAAAAGGCAAATTTTCTCCTCTTACAAATCTCTGGCATATAGAAATATTGCCTGAAACTATTACTATCATTAGTGTTTTGTTAAAGAATGTTCATGTTATATAAAGAATGTAAGAGAATCTAGTATGTACAAGGGTTTATGGAGAAAGTTAGGTATTTTATTTCATTTATTAGTCAAGTGGTATACTTACATGCATAAGAAATCTGTTTTTGACCTCTGAAATACCTCTTGTGCACCAAATGGGAGAAGAGAATTTCTCTTTCTTTCCTTCTTCAGAGTGAATTTGTTCTACATTCAATCATTTATTTTAATCATTGATGCATTAAAAAAATATTCATTGTGTACCAGCTATGTGTCAAGCACTATTACATGCCTACAAAATTAAAATATTTCTTAAAGAGAGATTCTGAGATTTTAAGACATAGCAGGATAAAATTCCCCCAAATAGAGTACCCTAGACAAGGGGGACCAGAAATCTTTTGTAGGAACATGCATGGTATGATTCTATCAGAAAAGGTGTTTTATTTGCTGCAACAGATCCATGAGTGATCTACTACCCATAGCAACAGACAAACTTCAACTATACCCTCTGCCATTACAAGCCTACCATTCATAATAGTGGCAGAGACAGAGATATTCAGATATATTCAAACATTTGTATTTACTGGGAGAATCCTGAATGCAATGGCAAACATGAAAAATATTATTTCACTACTGTATTAGTCAGGTGTGTGTGTGTGTGTATACATGATATGGAGAAAGAGAAGGAGGAGGAGAGAGATGAGTGGACATATTATAAGGAATTGGCTCACACAACCTTTGGTGCTGACAAGTTAAAACTCCATAGGGCAGGCTGCAAACTAGAAATTCTAATAAAGTTAATGTTGAAGTGCCTAGCCCAAACTCCCTAAGGAAACCTAGTTGGGGGGAAATTCCAATAAGAGTGAATGCTGAAGTTGAGGCAGAAATTCTCTGACCTCTGAAACACTTAGTTTTGGTTTTGAAGGCTACTAACTGATTGAATGAGGATACTGCCCACACTGATGAGAGCAATCTCTTTTATTGATTATAGATATAATCAAATAATTGTAGATGTCAATCCCTATCTGAGATATACCTTCACATTTGTAGGTCGGCCAATGCTTGACCAAGCATCTGAACACCATAACAGCCAAGGTGACAAGTGAAATTAAGCATCACAGATACTCTCCCAGGTCCTTTCCTTTGGAATAATTTCTATATCCCAAAATTTATTTTTCTCAATTATTAAAATACCACTTAACTTCATGCCACATTCAGACTCTCCAAGTAACTACATTGAGGTACTACCTTGGCACTCTTTCAAAATATTTCTCTTACACTATTAATTGTTCCTCTGTGAAAATCTTTTCTCTTCCTCAGAAGGACTGATTTGAATATTAGATCATTTAATTAAAATAAATCATTTAACATATAGTAAAACACTAATCTGGATGATTACTAAGAAATCTGGAAACTTTAAAATGAATATGAATATTATATATTTTACAGCCATCAACCTCACACTCAGAGGATAGAACTTGGAAAATCAAGGATGAAAAAGCTACTCTGTAGTGCGGCTGGCCCATGAATTGATTTTAGTGAGCATCTGTCTCCCTATTAAGGACTAATGGCAGGAGCAAGAGTGCCAAGGTGAAACAGAAAGGAAATTTCTAAAGTTTCTGACTAGATAGAAACTAACTATAGAGAGCTAATTATGCTAAATAACAGAGGCACAATTCTCCCTCACACTTCTGATAGCCTCATTTTGCAAAATAGCCCACCCATGACCCTGGTGACTGCCAGGAAGTCTCCCCTGCTCCGAAAACAGATAGTTTGAGACCCCCATCCCTGCCCCTAATACAACAGGATGTACTAATCTCAAAACCAACCATGAGAATATCATGAGATGATCAATCATCCTGTTTAACATTGCAACATGTCAACCTCCCCCTCCACAAGACCTCCTCCCAACAGGGCAAAAGTCAATAATCTTACACCCCATATCCACATGCCACATCCATGTGCCCCTTCTGTAAACTTGCCCAGTTATCCCAGCTCAAAAGAAGCAATCCCAAATCTGGGCAGGTGGACTGAAGTTTCACTCCAGATATCCTCCAGGCTGGTGATCTAATAAATTTCTCTGCTTGAATTTTGGTCTGTCTCCAAGCCTCATTGAACTGGGACCTAACATTTTGGTGATGAAACCCAGCAGGCCTCATTGAGGCAGGCCAAATCTGTAGCAATCTCCACCTCATCACAGCTGCTTTCCCACCCAACAGCAGGCACTGATTCGTCTTCGGGTGAATCTCAGAACCTCTCTGGAAGATCCTTTCTGCCTGGAAATCCTAGCATCAGGTCAGTGATCCTCCCCGTCATTAGGGAACTGTCCCCACTGCCTGACCTTCTCAGCTCAGGGATGCCTGGCCCTGAGTTACATCACCGGCCATTACTTGCCTCCAGCCATTACTGACCTCTGCCTGTCCTTCCTGGCTCCAGGAATGACCAGTTCCCTGTCTGGTCACTGGCCCTTTGGCCCCTAACTGGTCTGGAAACAAAAAATTCAAGGATGCTTGCTTCTTTCCTTTCACACCACCTTACATGACACTCACCCATGCTCCACAAACCATGGGAAATTTCCATTCACTTCCTCCAAAAGAAAGCCCTTTGGGGTGTCTCGTCTGCAACCTTAAAACCCTCTATCCCAGAGGAGAAATCAAACCAAAATGACATATTCTTTACTCTACTACTACTTTTTGGCCTCAATATAAATTAGATAACAAAAGCCAATGGCCTGAACATGGCACCTTTGTCATTCAAGTTCTCCAAGACCTCGAGAACTTTATTCAACTCAGTGGCAAATGGTTGGAGGTTCCTTAATTAAGGCTTTCCTTTTCCTTTGTAACTGTCCCTCCCACTGCAATCCTGTACCACCTACCAACTCCCCTTCCAGACACAGGAAACCCTTCTTCCAACTTTGATCTCTCCAATCACATCCCTCCTCAACCACCATATGCCTCATCAGTGCCCCATGAGCCTTCTCCATCCTTCTCCCATTTCCTCGTACCTCCCCATGAACCTGCTCCCTTCTCCCCACCCACCACCCATTTTTGAGTCCACCACCCCCTCTCAATCCTCCTTCCCTAGCTCCTGTCCTCCCTCTTCAAGAGATAGCTGGAGCAGAAGGTATCATGTGTGTACGTGTCCCTTTTTCACTCTCTGATCTCTCACATATTGAGAAGTGCCTAGGCTCTTTTCTACTGACCCTGCACAATACACCAAAGAATTCCAATACATCACTCAATCCTATGATCTCACTGTCCAGGATGGCTATGTCATTATCTCCTCCTCCACTATTCCCTAAGAAAAGGCCTGTATTTGGGCTGCAGCCACAGCCTTTGTAGACACCCTTCACACCCGAGACCCAAGTCGGCACCCAGCCTGCTTCACTTCCTTACCTGCATAATAGAAGGGTTAAAGAAGGCCTCCCTAAAGGCTATAAATTATGACAAGTTTCAGGAAATTACCCAAAAACTTGATGAAAACCCAGCAACCTTTATGAATTGGCTTACAGAAGCCTTTTAAAAATATACCAACCTAGACCCCAATTCTGGAGCAGGAAAATTATATCTTCATACCCACTTTTTTTCTCAGTCAAGCTCTGATATAAAGAAAAAAACTACAAAAATTAGAGGATAGGCCACAAACCCCTTAAAAAGACCTAAATAAAATCACATTCAGGGTCTTTAACAATAGAGATGAGGAAATTAAACAACAAAAACTCAAGCAAGATCAGGCTAAATACCATTTAATTGCAGCCTCCATTTAAGACAGTCAAAGAAAACCCTTGGGCTCTTTGCAAACTCCACTTCAAGTGTGGCAAGGAAGGACATTGGACAAAAGTGTGCTCTAGTTCTGAATCTCCACTGGGACCCTGTCCAGTGTGTCTGGTTAAAGGACATTGGAAATCAGACTGCCCTTTGACAGCTAGTCAAGATCCAGCTGTTCCAAAATCAGCCCCTAATCCAGAGCCAGGATTGTGCCTCCAGAACTACTGGGCTTAGCCACTGAAGACTGATGCTGCCTGGGCTCAAAAGACCCCATCATCTCCAATGCTGGAACTGAACCCAGAGTAGTCATAATGGTGACAAGTAAGCTGATCTCCTTTTTATTAGACATGCGGCCATTTATTTGGTCTTACCAGAAAATGTCGGACCTTTAATCTATTCCTCAATCTCTATTGTGGGTGTTAATAACCAGGTACTGAATCCTTTCCAAATACAACCACTAACATGCTTCAGTGGAAAAGCTTCCTTCACACACTCATTCCTAACCATACCCACTACCCCACTTTCTTGATAGGGTGAGATCTGTCAGACAAGCTACATGCAACTTCCCAGCTCTAAGTATGCCTACAACAGACACTCCTTTCCTCCTACATAGACTCCCATCCCCACTCTCAAATCTCCCCACCATCCTTAAAGAGCAGGTCAACCCAAAAGGCTTGGGACACAGAACATGCCTCGATTGCTAAACATCATAACCATGTTAAAGTGATCCTTTTTAACCCCTAATACCTTCTGAACAAACCTCAACATCTTTTTCCCCCCAAGCAATACTTTGGTTACAGCCCATCAGCAACCATCTCCTTTTGGCAGGCCTCTTACAGCCAACCAGCTCACCAGCCAAAACTCCCATATTAGCCATAAAGAAACCCAATGGCACTCATCATTTAGTTCAGGACCTATGAGTGGTTAATGATGCCATTCAGCCTCTTACTCGCATTATTCCCAATCCATATAAACTGCTTTCCCAAACACCTTCCAACACCTCTCACTTCACAGTCCTGGGTTTTAAAGATGTCTTCTTTACTATCCCTCTTGATCATTCCTCCCAGAACCTGTTTACGTTTACCTGGACAAACAGAACTACCAAAATTTCTCAACAACTCACGTGGACTGCCCTCCCTAAGGGTTTCCAACAGTCCCTATTTATTCGGTCAGGCTTTAGCCCATGATCTCTTTACCCTGTTGTTAAACCCCAGCATTCTCTTGCAATACATTGGTGACCTCCTCCTAAGCAACCCTTCATTGGAATTTTCCATCAAACATGCCATCTTTATTCTCAACTTTCTCGCAGACAAAGGGTATCAAGTTTTCCCTGATATGGGCCAGTCCTCCAACTTGGTCACTTATCTCAGACTATACCTAACCCCTACTCACAAAGGTCTAACTCAGAAATGGAAAAAAAAAGTTATCTCTGAAACTCCCTTGCCTACAGCTAAGTATGAATTAATATCCTTTCTAGGGCTTTCTACCTTCTCCCATCTCTCTGTATCTAATTTCTACTACATTTGCCAAGCAACTTCACCCTGAAAGTCACCTCAAAAACCCCACATTCTTACTCATCAAGCACACAGGCAAACACCAGGGCTGAGTTTCACCCACATGCCCCCAGTAAAATGGGTAAAATACTTTAGTCTTTGTTGATACCTTTTCAAGTTGGGCGGAAGCCTTCTCTCGCACCTCTGAAAAGGCCAATGCCGAAACCAAAGCCCTAGTATGTGAAATCGTCCCCCGGTTTGGCCTTCCCACACCATTACAATCAGATAATGGTGCAGCCTTCATATCCCAGGTAATTCAGGGAGCATACACTGCTGTTAACATTACTTGGAAATTACGCATTCCATATCAGCCCCAGTCATCAGGCAAAGTAGAATGCATGAACAACCTAATCAAAATGCACCTCCCTAAACTCATGATTCAAACTCAAACCACCTGGATAGAACTTTACCTAGTACACTCCTCAAACTCCACTCTGTTCCTCATAAACCCCACCTCTTTGGCCCCTTTGAGATCATGTATGGTCAACCCTACATGAATTAGGAACTTTTTCCCCTCCTACTTCACTCTTAAGTTACTACCTCTCCATTTTAGACCAAACCTGACACATGCTTAGCATTTCCAAGAAAATCTACCTCAACCATAAAAAGGGCCCACATCCCCACACTTTACTCCAGGAGAGAGGGTGTTGGGTCCCTCAGTCAGAGTGGAAGAGTCAGGGCCATTAGCAAAGAAAAAAATATGTGGAGCCACAGGGAGTTTATGCATATTGAGTTTATTTCATGCTCCTGCTCCTTTAAGCTTTCTTTCTTCTCTCTGCTCTTCTGTTTTCATGGAAGCTGCTTTATATTACTACTATCAAAATATATGATTGGCTCTTACAGTGGCATATATATCATGTTACATATACTGATTAGCTGGTGCATGGGTCAATCAGATGAAGTTCATGCCCCAGAAGCTGAGTGCAGTCATGCTGTGTCACTGCATCCAGGATATAGCAAAGAAGTATCCAGGACCATAGGCCATTTAACTATTGGGCTCTAGCTACCCTACATTCCACCCTTTAAACTGCTCATGTCTTAAGGGCTTGCTGCTGCAGGGCCACACCATGGGCCAAGGAGCCACCACAACAACATAAGGCACAATAAAACATGACTAAGAAAGCTACAAAACCAATGACAATTAACACAACCCATTTCCAAATGGATCTTAGATGTTCCCACCAATACCTGGTTCGACTATTGACTACAGTACAATTACAAAGAAATAGGGGGGTCCATCTTGCTATTTTCTGGGAATCATTGGCATGTTGTTCAATACACTGGAGCACTAGTTCCCTTAATGTTACATGTTCAGCTGGAAGCTACCCCCAACCCATTATAGATAGCATAACCCACTGGGGGGCAGGTAGTGTCCATATCTCTGTGGAGTAGTGCTTCTACTTGTTTTTGTATTGTCTCCCATTCTGGTGTGGACCAGTTGTCCACAACTGGTCAGTTGTCTGAAGCCATGTCCAATTAGCCTAAGTTGTTGAGGCAGTGGTTCATGGAAGGCCTTCTGCTTCTTCTGCTGGCAGGTCAGTGCATACCCAACCCTGGGTTATGTTGTGAACATGGGCATAGCTATGAGCCCCTGACAGTACAGCGTTGGCAGCTGTCAACCTGAGCGGTAAAACAATAGGGCTAAAGACACCATGAGAGGTAAATCATGTCCCTCAAGCAATATATGTGTGACCTGTTCATCTTGGGACAGAATGGTGACAGACAGTAGTGGCCACCCTAGTCTGGAACACCATACCTTGTCTCCCTGCACTAAAGTTGATGACAAATGGGATAGCTCCACTGAGAGCAATGATATGGGCCACATTTGCAAGACAAAAGTTCCCCTCAGGCAGGTTCCACCTGAGTTTTCAGGCAATGCAACTCGTACCTCAGATGGCCAATTACAAACCCACAGCATCACAGGCAATCCTCTCTTTATGCCATCTCCATATTGTAACAGGACGGCTCTCCAAGTGGAGACTTCAGTTACAACAATCCATGTCCATATCCACACCACTGTTTGTCCTGACTCCAAGGCAGTGGAGGCAGGCAATATCAAAATTCCTTCTGAAAGTTTAGGAAATGCAAGAGATTCTGAGGTATTCATTAATCCATATAAGTGTAAAGCACGTCCTTGTATAACCAAGTGTAGAGGTGAAGGCCCTGTTTGTCATGGCTGCTCATTTAGAAGGCATACTGCCTGTGGCAGGTAGGTAGCCCACCCCTGCATGATTGGCTCCTTTGGAGACATCATGCATAATTTGTCCTTTAACAAACCATTATACCATTCAATCATGACTGCAACCTGTGGTTGATATGGAACATGTAAGTGCCAATCAATGTCTTCATTTTTTTGCCCAGTTTTGCACTTTGGAACCTATGAAATGGGTGCCTCTGTCACTTCACACTTCAAAGGGATGCCCATACTGGGCACTCAAAATAGTCAATGCCACAATGGTACTTTTTTGGATGGCTATTCAGAATGCAAAAGCAAAAACCAAACCTGTATTAGTATCCACAGCTGTGAACAGGAACTTATATTCTTTATCAGAGGGCAGGGGTCCATTATAATCTACCTGTCATAACTGTAGGGGTCTATCTCCTTGCTTTAAACCCCTTCTTTCATGGGCACCTGACATTTACATAGGTATTGTTTAGCACATAACTCACAGGCTGTTACTGTGTTCATTGAATCTGCAGTTGTTAATGGGATACCGTATTGCCTGGCTATCTGCAGGAGGGCTAGAGCCCCCACATGTCCCATGTGCTTATATAACCAGGTGGCCCGTCCATCCATCAGATGGTATAGAGCTCTTACTAGTGCTAGACTGTCTGCAGTGTCATTTACTGAGTTTATGAGAGGTTTATGCCCTGCAATATGATAAACAATTATGCTGTACTCTTGTTCTTTGAACCACAAGTTCTTTCACAAATTTTGTCCTCAGAGAGGTCTTTTACAAATCATCCTTTCTTGCTGCTCCTACTGGGTAGCCATAAAGTTAGTCCTTTGTACATGATCCAACCATCTGTACACAAAGTAAGGAGGCCATGTTCATGCATTATCACTAGCCACATGGCTCAGTTCAGCCCACTGGCTGCTTTGACCAAATCTGGTTTCAACCCAGATATCCTCTGTATCCACTTGGATGCCTACAATGATCAAGACACCACCATACCTTTGCTGGACCCATCTGTATACCAGGCATCAGCTAGTATAGTGTCTGTTCCATCTTGTATGGACTAGGCTCTAAAGTCTGGGGACCAGGAAGCCCTCTGCCTGAGGGGTCAACCCAACACTCTACTGGTCCTAATATTTACTGCAACTGTACAGACTGGGGGCTAGTACTCAACATTGCCCATTATTTCAGATATGTGCCCCATCTGGCTAATGTGGGCATCTGAGCTATCTCAATCCTGGAGGCATTCAACTATAAATGTACTTATCCTGCCACAGAGAGGGAGGTTTGTACTAGGACTTGTTGTGGTCCTGTAAGCACTTCACATCCCTGAAGGGTGGCATACACTGATGGTAACTGGCACTCAATGAGAGAATAGCGAGGTTCTGTCCTTTTCCATAGTTAAGACCAGGAAGCTATGGGCACCCTGAATTTCCCTTCTGTTTGCCAGAGTCCCCAGCCATAACCAGCATCAAGACAAGACAAGTGACATCAAGTTGGAAATGCAGGGAATGATCAATAATTTGCAAGGCCTGAGCCTGACCAACTGCCACTTGGCAGCTTGAAAAGCGTGTTCATGGATATCAGTCCAATAGCAAGCATATCCCTTCTTCTGGAGGGCATACAAGGGACAGAGAATCTGTCCCAAATGAAGTGTAAACAACTTATGATATCCTAATAGGCCAGTAAAGACTTATAACTGTTTTTACAGTAGTACTAGGTTGGGGGGGGCGGTGCACTTGTACCTTATCTATGACTGCCTCAGGGATAAATTTGTCTTACCCAACCAAACAACTCTCAAGAATTTGACAGATACTCTAGGCCCTTGGACTTTTCTTTTGTTGACTACCCAAACCCATGTCATCAGCCTATCTTGTAAGTCCTTGGCTGCTTCTTCTAAATCTTAAAGAGAATCAGAGGTTAGCATGACATCACAGAGGGTCTATGCATCCAAGTAGAGAGATCCAATCAAACCATGACAGATGGTTGGACTGTGCATATAACCTTGAGAAAGCACCAAAAAGGTTTACTGGCATCCTTCCCACATAAAGGCAAATTGTTCTTGACTCTCTGATGCAATATCTACAGAGAAAAAAAGCATTAGCCAAATCCACCATATAATGATGTTGTCTTAACACGTGATGGCTGGTTCATGATCTCAGTCACTGATTGGAATGTTGCATGTAAAGGTGGAGTCACTTATTCAGTTCACAGTAATCTACTATCATGCACCACATTCTGTTGGGCTTCTGGACAGGCCACATGGAGGAACTATATGCCACCTCAAGTCCTCCAACCTCCCTAATCAGGTTTCTTGGCCCACTTACCAATTTTCATAGACACTGTCCTCTGGTTCTGCCTGTAAAGCATCTTGTAAATGGAGAGGATGTCTCTTTAGAGGGGGCCTTTTCCCCTGTAATTTTGTGTACTGCTGTTCCAAACAGTCTCTGGGAGCTCCCCAGCATTGTGCCATGTCATCCGACACCACTGAGTCCTAGGGATGGTGTGGGGAAACAGCCTGGGGCTCATCTCATTATGAGTACTGACAGCATCTTTGGCCTTCCCTAGAGCCATCTCTTTCGTCAATGCATTCAGGCAGGCTTCCAGTCCCTCCTGCTACCCTGTAAGTCTCTGAATGTGGGCTTGACCAGCCGAAATTTCCTTGTGCTATTCCTGCATCATAGTCAGGAACAACCAGTCCACTTTCCCAGCTCGTTCCTTCTGGGAAAGGGTTAACACAGCTCCCAAAGATTCCAGTGCCTTCACAATAAACTCCAGAGTGGGATGAACCATATCCCAGCTCTCCAGAGGGGCCCATTACAGAAGAATCACTGCCACCAGATACCAAAAACCCAAAGGGGGTTACATCCTGACCCCATCATGCGCTTCTGGGTCTACTGGGGCTGAAGATACACTCACTATACCCAGAGAGTCCTGCTGCCTACACCAAATGTTGGGTCCAAGCTCAGCCCCTCAGTCAGAGTGGGGGAGTCAGGGCTGTTAGCAAAGTAAAAGGCACATGGAGCCACAGGGAGTTCATGCATATTGAGTTTATTCCATCCTCCTGCTCCTTTAAGCTTTCTTTGTTCTCTTTGCACCTCTGTTTACATAGAAGCTGCTTTATGTTTACTACTATCAAAATAAATTATTGGCTTTTACAGTGGCATACCTATCATGTTACGTATACTGATTAACTGGTGCATGGGTCAGTAGGATCAAGTTCATCCCCCTGGAAGCTGAGTGCAGTTTTGCTGTGTCATTGCAATCTGAATGTAGCAAAGAACTATCCAGGATGTGTAAGCCATTTAACTCTTGGGATCTGGCTACACCTACAAAGGGTCTACCTAAAAGTCTTACACCCTAAACCTCTCCAACTCCCATGGACTGGACCCTATCTAATATTACTCAATACCCCCACAGCAGCTAAATTGGCTGACGTCTCATCTTGGATTCACTTTCCCTACTCAAACCTGTGCCACAACCTCCAGAAACTGATCCAACCCCACCTTCTTTTCTTTCCCAGACCCTAAGCAGCAAAGAAACACCCACTGCTGACCCCTACTCATGTGAGCCTCAAGAGAACTTGAAGCTATTATTTCGCTAACTTCCAGGTGAGACCAATCCTATTTCAAATCTGTGATAGGTCCACAGCCTGTCAAGTGGCTGTAATTGTTTTCTTTGTGCTAACCTTTACCTTCCTTCCTCCTCTGGTTCTTTCAGCTATAGCAGAGTGTGCCCACCCCATATTGTGTCCACCCTACAACTGCTCCTTGATCTGGTGGCACCCAAAACCTTAAGGCTCATGTTCACATTGCTCTTCAAAAATTTGTCAATTCTACTCCAGAAATTTCAAACTTCCTATCAGACCCCCATTTATGTTTCCCAACTGTTGCTGTGCATCTCTGATCTCTGGCTCCAAGGAGATTTTATATCATATACTCCTGGGCCAATATATTTCTTCACTTTTATCATTCTCATAATTGCCCATCAAAATTAAAATGATCACCTCCTCCTTATTTTCATTCTATAGCTACCCCTCACCCTGTGTACATACACTCCTCAAAATACCTTACTCTTCCTTGCCAACCAAATGGCACAATACCTTACACTTTCCTCCTGCTGGCTTTGTCTCAATCCATCCAAACCACCTATAATAATCCTTGCTTCAGAAAGGGAGTGGGAAGATACCATAACATTTATACAAAGTTACCTGGAAGAATATATCCCAGATCACCTGGATCAAAGACTACAGCCCTAGACAGTGGACCTATCATAAACACAATCTGGCCACAGATAGATAAATCAGTCCAACACCTAAGCAACAAACTAGGTTGGACCCTTTTACTCCAATCTAAATATCTCATGTTTATACTTCTGTTTTGCATCACAGTCAACACCACTAAGCTAAAACTCTCCATCTAATTCCCCCAATCCAAGGTAAGCATACATTCTACATGATCAGAGAAAATAATCCTAAACCAACCACTATGCAGGGCTTCTGCTCTTCAACCACTTGAGTAATGTTAGCCCGGTTGCTACTATGCAACATTTCACACAGCTATAATCCTTCCCACAATCTCTCACAATATAACTGGGAAAACGATGGAATATCCTGCCAAGGTAGACCCTCATCACAATTTGCAGACTCCTATCACCTCATCAATACCTCTTATTCACCTGCCGGACAACTCGACAACTGTCTGTCCTCAAATATTGCCTTCCGTATGCTTTGGGATTCTGTTAGAGGATACCTTTGGGCATTCTACAATGCATCCACACCAAACCCAGCCCCAAATCCAACTATGGCCTTGTTTAAATCTCATAAAATGGTCATGCTAATTACAGTACATGCCAAAGCAGAACCACACCCAATAGTAACTGGGCCAGGTCCTTCTACATAGCCTCAGGAAATGAATCTGGATTGTCATTCCTATGCGGTAACTTTGCTGCCCACTGAATGGCAGGGCACTTGCACATTAACCTATGCTTTTCCCTGGACGGGGTATACCAACATCACAGCCACCCCTACCTCCCTTCTAAGACCTTTCACTTCAAAATCTAAATGTGCAATACACATTCCTATAATGATCACACTTGTCCTTCTTGGAACCACTGCAGGAGCCATCTTGGTAGGGGTCTCCCAACATCAATATTCCCAGCTAGCCACAACCCTCACCAAACTCACAGAAAATATATCAGCAGGTTTAAGGGTGTTGGGCACCCAGTAACAGTCCCTAGCCTAAGTAGTCCTGCAGAATAGGAATGTACTCGATGCTTTAACAGCCACCCATGATAGCATTTGTGCCTTTCTGGGAGAAGAGTGTTGCTTGTACATCAACGTGTCAGGACGAGTCCAGACAGTTATAACAAAATCCAATAAATAAATCAAAACCTGAAAAATCCCAATTCCACAGGATGCTGGGCACACTGAATCCTATCTCTTTTCAGGCTTTCTGTTCCCTTTATCATCATAGCCATCACTCTATTAATCTTTGGCCCTTGCCTCTTCAGAACCTTCTGCAATTCCATCCAAAGAATCCTGTGCAGACTGAGACTCAAGTCAGAAATGTTCTACTGATGAGACAAGTCACCTATGTGCCCCTAACTCCAAATTCTCAAGAACCCCACCCCTACGCCTAGCACCATCCCCCTCTACAGTTCCACAACAGCAGGAAGTAGCCCTCATTCTCACTCTCCCTCTCTATATCACAAAGAGTTGGGGTGCCAGCAAGTCTTCCCTGCTGGGGTAACAGATGACCCAAAACCACCAAACCCACTGCTAATATAACAAGGATGTACTAATCTCAAAATCAACCATGAGAATATCATGAGATGATCAAACATCCTGTTTAACATTCCAATACAACCATCTCCCCCTCCATAAGACCTCCTCCCAACAGGACAAAAGTCAGTAATCTTCCCACCCCCCCCGCCCCCATATCTGTGCATCACATCCACGCACCCCTTCTGTAAACCTGCCCAGTTACCCTAGATCAAAAGAAGCAATCCCAACCTGGGCAGGCGGGCTAAAGTGTCACTTCAGACTCCCACCATGCTGGTGATCTCATAAATTCCTCTGCTTGAATTGTGGTCTATCTCCAAGCCTCATTGAACCAGGACCTAACAACTTCTTTTACATTTTCTGACTTCATTGCCTAGAATAACTTCCCTACTTCTTTTCTTTATTTTTGTACTACAAATTCTAGTTCAGTAAGGCTTGTGGAAATAAAGAGGAGGTCAGGAGATTTCTCTAGGTAAGAAAGACATAGGAATTATGGAGTGGGAGAGGGCCAAGGAAGAAGGGAGCAGTATGTGGGGATCAAAAAGAGAGAAGGCCTCAAGGAAAATTTCCCTGAGAACAATGAAGAATATTCAATTAAAAATTGTTACATTTTGATGTTTTACATCTATCTTCTCAAATCTCTAGTAAAGTTGGTCACATGCACAAATAATGTAAATCTTTTTTGGGGAAATCAAATAAATGAAGGGTCAAACTTGGGGAATCAGAGTTATTGTGAATAATAGAGTTTCCCTTCTCCTGTCATAAGATCTTAGTCAATTATTAACCCTCTGGGTTTTCTACCAGTGTAAACAGTAGACCCACAAATAAGATATTACTCCCCCATAATCTGCTGAGAAATCTCTCCATTGAAAATAGAAAATATAGGAATAATTGTGAGGTTGTATGAGTGTAGGGGAGAGGGTATCCAAGAAGATGCATAAGATTATAGTGGACTGTGTTACCACTCACTCAGTGACACAAGGCATTATACTATTGTTTTATGTAACATTGCCCAGCCCTGGTCAGGACTACCTATTGAGGCACATTCCAGGATGGAAAAAGACAAAATTCTCATCTTCTTGTTACGATATAGAGAAGGGAGATTTCCTAGACAAAATACACCAATGCATTACACAGAGTTTTAGAGGCATATTTTCTTAAACTTTAATACCTCTGAAATAGGAATACATCTTGCCAATGAGGCAACAGTTGTGATATAGGTAGCATTACCTATAAAAACTTGCAAAATAAGTTTCAGCAACTTGGAAGAAAATCCTAAGGAAAACAGTGGAGTATACTTTCAGGAAATGATCCTCATGTTGCCATAGAAAATGATGGTGTATGTTGAGAAGTAATAGAAATCGACAGTTCTGAGTAAAAATATGGATTCTTAACATGAGGAAGTTCATTGTTTAACATTTATTAACAGATATATTTTATTTGTATTTTCTTTTCTGAGTTTGTCAAGGCATAATGTATCATTAAAAACATAAAGAGCTATTTTATTAAGAATATAATAAATCCTAAATTCTAAAACTGTATTTTACTTTTACATCAATCTGAATATTGCCTAATATTTTCCAGTTTTTTTTTCCTTTCTTTAACTGACCATCTTTTTCTTGTCTTTTATTGATATATCTTATAGACAGTGTATAAAATTTCATTAAATACACTATAATGAAAATTTGGCCCCAGTATGCAGATGTTAAGGCTTATATAAAAATGGACACACACAAATGAGAGAATTAAGCAGTATAGTTCATGTAAACAAATAGGTTCAATTTCCAGTCCCATTTGGACCCTGGTTTTCACAATAGCAGATGTCTTGAGAGGGATCACCCATGAATTTGAGGTCTTTCAAGTCTTCTACTTCACCATTTTACTCCTAGACGGCTGCCTAAATCTCTGCTGATTTCTCTGTCTTCTGGTTGTTTTCCTTTGTATGGAAAAACCCAGATATTTGGTCACTAGCTCACACTCAGAATATGAAAATATCACCAATAAAAAGTAAATAAACTCCCAGAGCTCACTCTAAAAGATTTTCCTCACTCTAGAATTTTATGCTTCTGATTCCTGTTGCTTCCATTGCTCGCTAATGCCTTTACACTCTAATGTTTGTAAATTGTTTAGATGGCCAGTCATTTTCATTGGCACCATTGGTCTGCCATGAACTCTCCATCTTACCTAGGAGCAGAAGTCTGTTAGCTTCAATTTGATGAAATGTTTACTGTGTCTCCACAAATTTTCATTCAAGTTGACCATACAGGCACCTTTGAGTAAATGTCTCTTCCTGTGAATATCAAGGAGAGGAGACCATGCTCCGTATGTAGAGCAATAAAACTGAGAAAGTGGTAAATTCATCAGGGGTGTTCCTAGCCTCAGAGGCTCTAGAAGTGGGGATAGGAAGTTCCCTACCTGTTTTCACAGGCAGCCTAGAATAGGCCCTGGATCCTGGATAATGATCAAACACCTTAATTTGCTACTAGTGTGAGCAATAGGCCACAAACAGGTTGACAAATCTCTCCATGATCAAGAAAAAAAAAAAAAAAATCCTGCAGGATATTTGTAAACTTGTGTGAGGGGGAAGTAGGGAGACACAAGCAAAGACTTCAGTGGCCTGTGCCACCAGGGACTCACTAGCATGGGGAATTTTCTCATTGACCACCTTTAATGTGCCAACTCTAGATCAGGAGCATTTATGGGGCTGAATGCTGTCAAGAAAGAAGCAGAAATGCCCATCCTTTTATTATATTGATGAAGAAGCTGCAGTTTTTAGATAAAATGCAACTACGTTATTTCATGGATACAAATTTTTTCTTCAGACTTTAACATATCTGACATTAGGTGACTTATAATTGCTGTCTTCCGGGAGTGGATGTGATATAGTTGTCAATAACTTGCCCCTGTTTGTCAAAATTTATAGAACAGATATCAGCAACTTGGATGAAAATTCAGAGAAAATAGTACAGCATTCTTTTAAGAAATGCTGAATCATCATGTTCATGTTGGCAAAGAAGATGGTCATGTGTTGAGAAAACAAAGACATTGATTATTCCAAGCTATAAAGTTGGACTCTGAAAGTAAGGAAGTTTTAGTTCTAGAACTACCTAACTAATTTATTTATCTTGTTTTCTTTTTTGTATTTGTACAAGAGTGATATAGAAAGAATTATTTTAATAAGAAAACAAAAACCATCAGTGAAAAAAAAATGTGAAATAGTCAAATGACAGAGGTTGTTTTTTCTTTTTTTTCCCCCTTCTTTCTTTTCATGGTACAAAGAATAATGGTGCACAAATAATATATGTCATCTTTTTTAGTTTGCCAACGGGCTGCCAATGCAAAGTACCAGAAATGGTTTGGCTTTTATAAAAGGGATTTATTTGGGATAAATGCATATACGTTCAAGGTTGTCAAGAGTGCAACTCAAGTCACCGTTAAGAGGTGCTTTCTCTTTAAAGTCACTGTCATGTCTTGAAGTAAGATGGCGGGCCATCTCTGCCTGGTCTCTGCTTTCTCCTCCGGGCTATACTATCTCCTGGAGTTCAGATGTAGGCAACCAGGCATAGGGCTTGTCTTACTGGTCCTCCTCTCTCAGGCTCAGCTGTTCTGCTTTATTCCTGAGTTCAGTGGCCAGCTCTCAGGCACATGGTTTATCTTTCCCTGGTCCTCAACTCTTTGAGCCTCTCCTGTCTCTTACATGGCAGGGTCAAATATGGCAGAAGCTCACTTTGTCTGTATGTCTCTGTTTGTCTTGACCCTCCAAGAGGGCAGAGTCTCAGCCTAAATCAGCCTGAATCAGCCTCACTGACACAGTCCAATTTGAAGGGTCTCATACCAACAGGTCCACAACAGTCTTCCTTTTTGGGGGATTCATAAAATAATTTCAAACTTCCACATCATCTTAGATTCAGCCCTGGGCCTCTCACGCTTTACGCTTATGTAGAAGTGCTAAGGAAGAGAGTGGAAAGATTTAACAACCCTGATCCCATGAGCAAACATGTTCAATATCTAGCCTCATCTATCCTCTTCACAAAAAGCAGAAACTTTTACATCAGAACCTAAAGGAGTCAAAGTGATAATTTAACTATACTTCCTTATATGTGTAGGTGGGTGGAATTGAGCACACAGGCAAAGTCCACTGGTTCAGTCTGGCTTCTGGTCAGGTTTAACCTCTTATGCTGAAAATATCATGACAATGTCTGTTCTTCACCCTCCAGTTTCCCAGTGCTTACCAGAGAATTTCTCTGATGCATAGAAGTTTTGCCTGGCACAGTGAACCCAGATTTAGAGAAGGCTGCAACAGAGCTGACATTTAATATCCTATTGGGAAGAATGAGTAACATTCCCTATATCTTTGAACCTGAACATCATTCATGACCAACTGGAAGATAGAGGAGTGTAGAGATTTGAATCAGAGGTGAAGGTTGCAGAGCTGGATATCCTAGAGTAGAACAGGCTTCTTTACTTCATAACTTATTCCAACTCCAGACCACTTTAAGCTAACTAGTTTACCTATAGAGGGCTTCATAGAACAGGAAGCTATGCTTCTAGGAGGAAGCAATAACATCACATCACACCATATAAAACATAGCATAACATATAACTCCCTGAAGGGGGAAAAATTTTTACCTCACACTTACCTACCTTATCTCTAGGATACAATGGAAAAAGCATCCTCATTGTTCAATGCCATTTTGTTTATGGGATCAGCCACCCTCAGGAAACAAGTAGGGAGACTATCTGGAAGATTCAGCTGCATAATGAATGCATTTTGTCTTCACTACATTATTTTAATTTCACAGCCACCCTTTGCAGTTTCCACAAAAGATAACTAGAGGAAAAGTTGAGCTGCTTGTTTTATTTCCTGTCTGCCAAAGCAAACATCACCAAAATGGTCTGTTTATAAGAGCTCAAACTGACAGGAATGGTTTAAATTTAGGAATATATTTTTTCTGGGGTACACAGCTCCAAATCACCACACTGGTTGAAAAACTACTACTAACTAGCTGAAACTATAGTTACAATTGGGAATTTTTTTTTCAGGAATATATTGGGAAATCATAAAAGATCGTGATGAGACTCTGAGAAGACAAACTTAAAGCAGACGGAAAGATAATCAATAGAATTACATTAAATAAAATCAATCTGGTGGTGAAGAAAAGCAGAGAAAAGAGAGGGAATGGGGAACATTGGCAGATAAAACCTAGAAAAACATGGTATCCAAGAAGTTATGGAGAATAGTGGCCAATAAACTTTAAAAACTAAGCTTTGTAATATTTAAATGTAAGTTTTGCTGTTTTTATGTAAATAACCACATTGATTTTTTCAGACTTGAAATAAATAGGAATTATTAGGGAATAGATGTGGCTCAGTGGTTGAGCACTGGCTTCCCCACATATGAGGTCGTGGGTTCAATCCCTGGCCTTTCTACCTCAAAAAAATAATTTAAAAATTTAAAAAAAGCAATTATATAAATTGTTTTGTTTTGTGTTTCTTTGCTTGCTATTTTGATGGTGGTGTGTAAATCAAGTAAAGTGGGCATTTTATGTTTAGAACTGTATGATCTATTTCAAGCATACAATTTGCTAAATTTTAGGTCACTTCATTTTTTATTTTTTCTTTAAAACCATTGAGTTTTCAATAAAAGAAGTTCTGAGAAGTGCAAGATTATGGGATTATTTTTCAATTTTAATATAAAATCTTCTAAATTATCTATTTCAAATTTTATTCTACTTACTATGAAATTTGAAGTAATTCAGTAATTCTTTTTTTTTTTTTTTTCTTTTAGGAGGCACCAGGGATTGAACCCAGAACCTCATACATGGGAAGGAGGCGTTCAACCACTTGTGCTATATCTGGTCCCAGGACAAACATAATATTATAAAATTTACCCAGAATATTTCCTATTATCTGTTCAAACACTTTAACCTTTTGATAAATTCACCATATTATCTAATAGAAACATCATGGATTTTGAGCATTTTATTTTTAAAAAGATTTTAAACTTTAAGAAAATAGAGACCAAAGTTATATCTATAGAAGACTAGCTAATACCTACATACCTCTAAATTTCAATAGCAAAAATTTTTTTACACATTCTTTTCATCAGTCATCTCAAGTGACAGGCAGACAAAACAAAAGAAAATAAAATTTTATAAATTATAAAATCATTCTAATGCTTCATCTCAAAAAAGAGTCATTAAAAAGCAATTCAGTCACACCTACTGTTTATCTGACAGAGGTTTTGCTTTAGTGTTGATAACAATAAACGAATGATTCTAGCAATTTTAAAACACTTCCTACTCTTCTTCTGGGGTCATACAAGTCACTTTTCTCCTTATGGATATTGTTAAATTGCACCCCTCTCATTTTTTCTGTCCCCTCTTGCAATAAGGAGTCAGTCCCCTCCTCCAAGTGAAGTAGAGATAACAGGATATACAGTTATTCTTTTCATACCAGTTAGCAGAATTCTAAAAGAATTGAAAGGTATTCCTTTAAGGTCAACATTTACAAACAGTTCATGAATACATATTAAAAGCCAGCTTCCTGTAAAAGTACTGGAACTAAGCACAGAGGATCTTTTTACTCTTGTTTCATATTAGGTCCATAATTGCAGTTAAGCCATTTCATTTTCATACCTCTCTATCTCTACCTTTCTCTGTCTATCTATCTATCTATCTATCTATCTATCTATCTATCTATCTATCTACCTACCTACCTACCTACCTACCTACCTACCTACCTACCTACCTACCTATCTAATCCAGGAATTAACCAAGGTTCTATGAGTTTGAATTGAAATTCAAAAAACCATTCTTGTCAGGACATGTTGGTGCAGGTATGATACACGGATTAATAATACACAGTATAGTGTGGACTTACTAGGGGTCCATAGTTTTCACCTGACTGGCAAAAGGGTCCATGGAAGAAAAAAGATTAAGAACCCCTTAACCTTTTTATAGCAATAAACAATAATATGATTCTAATCTAATTATTGGCCAGCAGAGGTAGAGCAAAATAATATCTAAAATACTGGCCAGCTTTAATAATATATAATTCTTCAGTTCATGGAACAATAATTATTTTGAACCTAATAAAAGACCCTACCCTTCAAAATTTTACCTTTTTAAATAGCTATGGGCTCCCTGAAAGAGAGAGCTGTGTACTTGACATCAAGAATTTGCCTTCAGGTTCTTATTCCACCACTTAAAATTTGTGTGACCTTGGGCAATTTACTTAACTTATCTATGCTTACATTTTCTCCACAATAGAATGAGAATACTCACAGGTTATAATGAACCTTAAATGAAAACGTGTATCAGCTTTGTAAATATAGAAATGATATGTTTTCAAATATAGAAATGATATGTTTCAGAGTTGGTTTGCTTGGCTGAAAGTTGACATCTGGGCACATGAATGACCCAAGGATATATAAGAAGATTCAGATTTGGGTCACATGTGCTAGAAAAGTATCATTTTGAAAGCAAGTACAATGACAGCTTTCTGCCCTGAATAGGTCTGGAGCTCTGAAAATCTGCCATGGGTGGGAAAAAAATTCTACTTCTGAGGCCCATATTCTCTTCAAGGTGTTTTGCCCAGACTGCAATTCTCTACAATTCTCTAGCTTCTTTCTTCTTGGAAGTGTCCTGATGAACCCCTTTAGGCTAGCTGGACAGAAGTACTCTGTCTTGGTGAATTATCCTGAGACTCATAATCAAATTATATTGTATTGTATCTTGGAGTCAGTAACTATTTTGTTCTATTTTTCACTACCCAAATTTGATAATATGGAGTTTAACCCACAGAACACATTTTAATTTTCAATTGTGTTTTATTCACCTAAATGAGAATACTTTAGGATGTTTCAATCCTCTGAAGACAAACCAGATAGGGGAAAAAAGCAATTTTCTAACCAGGTCTCCTCATATCTGGAATGATAAGACTGTTTATGCAATGGGGAAAAAAATAAAAGAAAATGAAAGCAATTTTATTTAATCTATAGATTCAGAAACACTTGTTACAAGGCAGTACAGAAATGTACAGAAAAACATGTAACCATATAGATAGAAGCAATAATACCATCAACTTCAAGAAAGTAATTGAAAACAGAAAAGACTTCTACCAGAGAAATTAAATCATTATGAGATTATTGCAATGGAAATGAATGTAAATGCATCAGATCAGGTTCTGTCAGGCTTCAACTCTCTCTAGCACAATAAGGAATATTTTCTACTTCATAATATTTTTCACACTCTTAGAACCTTTTAATGACAGTTTCTAATATTTTGGCAATGGTTAAGCGCTTGGGAGAGTCCAAATTCCACCTTGATCATCAAATGTTGTTAAGTGCTTCACGGCGGTAGCCAAATGGGCTGGGGCCCAGGAAAATTTACATAGTTCAGAAAAACAAGTCAGAGAAAACCATTGCACAGGGAAATTAGTGTATGTTATAATCCGGACTCTCAACCTTTAACAGCAGTTCCAGTATCCAAACGGCTCTGGTAACAAAAGTTGTGTTTTTTTTCGTTTAATGACAAATTCACTCTCTCAAGATATTATCAAGATATGTGATAGTGAATGAATGCTGCTCAAGCACTTGGGTGCCCAACTCCCACATGGGAGGTTCTGGGTTCAGTTCCCAGTGCCTCCTAAAGAAGAAAACAATGAGCAGGCATTGAGGGAAAAGAAAAGGTAATTATTTTTAAATTTTGTATTTAAATTGAATGTTTATATTTCTGTGTTTTTTTTTCTTTAGGAGTATTAACATATTTGACTGCAAGGTGCAATCCCAGGCCCTACTGGGCTGTTACATAATACAAGATATATGCAAATCTCTACCTTTTCAAAAATTCTAATAAATATGAATTCCAGATTACTTCAGGCTCCTGGGCTTTAAATGAGGGATGATAGACTGGACCGTATTTCACAGCAAGTTATTTTTATCTCCCTAGCTCTTCTTTACATGCCATCTGTGTTAAATTAGGGAATTTATCCTTAAGTTATATTTTCATTTTGAATTCAAATTACTGAATCTAATTTTATTACATGTAATAACTTGATGACTACTTAATTACATAACAAAATATTAATTAAATATTTTGGTTTTCTCCTACCTTGAATTATAAGCTCCTCTAGAGTAGTTTCTGATCATTTAAAATTCTTTGTTTCACCACTGTAAGGTGTTGGTAGTGGGTTGTCGTCTGGGACCCCTGTATGATGTTATCCATGTTTGCTTTGTAAGTTCACAACTTCTACTATACACTTATTGATTATGTATGTTTATATATAAATGACATAAAAAAATAATAGGGCAGGTTGGGGGAAATATATACCAAATGTAAGATAGTTTGGTTGGTAGTAATATTTTGTGGATGCTCTTTACTTATTAGTTAAAAACGTTTTACAACCATGCAAGGTATTGGTGGTAGGGGAAGTATGAGAGCCCTGAATGATGTTATGTATGTTTGTTTTATAAGTTCACAACGATTACCATACACTTATTGTTTATGTATGTTTATGTGTTAGTGATATACTTCAATAAATAAATTTTTAAAAAGTTAAAAAAAATAAAATTCTTTGATTTATCTCCAAATTATATACCCAATGAAAAGATTTCACTGAAAAGCATTATCTTATTCTAAATAATTTTAATCACTGGACACATTTTTAGAACTATTTTTCTGTGAAAATTTTTAAGAAAAATTAGAAAATATCATAATATATTTGCATGTCTGTATATGACTATCTTAGAAATGTAATTCATATACCCTATCAGAATTCATAAGCATAAAGATATGAATATTTAAATGATGGTAATGAGTTTATATAAAAGCAACCAACCTGATTCTTTATTTAAAATTTAACATATTATTTCACATGGAATTTTAAAAGGAATGATTAATTGGTACACTTACTTCACAACTAACTACAGCTCTCATTTCAAGGGAAATTTAAGTCATGGATTACGTCCAGAATACTAAATTGCCGTAGTTTAAATTACTCAAGTTTAGAGATCCTTCTATTAATAAGAAGATTATAGGGAAGCGGACTTGGCCCAGTAGCTAGGGCATCCGTCTACCACATGGGAGGTCCACGGTGCAAACCCCGGGCCTCCTTGACCCGTGTGGAGCTGGCCCATGCTCAGTGCTGATGCACGCAAGGAGTACTGTGCCACGCAGGGGTGTCCCCCAAGTAGGGGAGCCCCACTCGCAAGGATTGTATACCGTAAGGAGAGCCGCCCAGCACAAAAGAAAGTGCAGCCTGCCCAGGAATGGCGCTGCACGCACAGAGCGCTGACACAACAATAAGACACAATGAAAAGAAACACAGATTCTCGTGCCGCTGGCAACAACAGAAGCGGACAAAGAAGACGCAGCAAACAGACACAGAGAACAGACAACCGGGGTGGGGGTAAAGGGGACAGAAATAAATAAATAGAGAAATCTTAAAAAAAAAAAAAAAAAAAAAGATATGTCACTACTTTCCAGAAGTATCTAAGTTGATTTTGTCATTTTTATACTCATTTGCCTCTTTGTTTGTTTGGTTAATTAACTAAGGTATAGAATCTAAGTTATCACTTTTGTTTTAAATATGCACCTAAGTCTAATGTTTATTATTTAAAGAATGAAATCAATGTCATAAGTACAGAAAGCATAATTAAAGAAAGTGGAAAATAAAAGTTGACTTAATTTTCCTAACAATACCAGGTCAGAAAACCTAGTGCAGATGCAGCTGTGCTGCCACATATTTTTAGTAGACTCTTTATTGTCGCCTATTCAGTGAAACATCTGCTTCAATTTCCAAACTAGTAAAAAGTCTTCAGGCCCTAATAGACTCCACACAGAGTTTTATGGATCGTATTAGTTGAGTAGTTCCCTTCCTTTATTCATCCGAGGAACATCTTTCTCATAAATCTGCATTCAACTAGACAATTTGGTAGAATGATTGTTTTATAAATCCCTCAAACTTTTATTTGAGATGATTCTTCTTAAATGAAAGACTGTTTGTACAAGAAAATATGAATTTATCAGAAATATCAAGTATTTACAGGATTAAACTTTTCAAAATGAAAGAATATATAATTGTTAAGGTGCAATGAATTGGCACGTATATGAGTGCCTGTTTATGTGATTCAAATGTAAGTGCAGGTGAGAATACAGACATCTGCATTAAAACAAACTGTATAACCATTTAATTAAAAATGAACAGTATTATTACAATGACTTTAGATAGGTGATTGTGGAACTATGGAATTTTCCTTATAACAATATTACACTAGACTATAAGTAAGAACCCAATGATTGCATATTATTTTAGAAAGTACATTATTCCCATAAAAGCTAAAAGCAGTCTGTATTAGTCTGCTAAAGGGTGCTGATGCAAAGTACCAGAAATCTGTTGGCTTTATAAAGGGTATTTATTTGGGGTAAAAGCTTACAGTTAAAAGGCCATAAAAAAAATTAAAAAAATAGTCCAACTCAAGGTTGCTTTCTCCCCAAAGTCAGTTAACAGGTGTTGAAACAAGATGGTCCCTCACCTCTGCCTTCCCCTCTGGGCTTCCTCTTCCTCTTGAGGTTTCATGGTTCCAGCCTCTAGAAGCTTCACACTTAAGTGACCCTGTTGTCCTTTCTTTCCTGCATAGGGCTTGCTTTTTTCTGGGCCTCCTTTATTAGTCTGGGTTGTTCTGGTTTCTTCCCAGTCTCAGTTGTAAACTATCAGGCAAAATGTCTCATCTCTTCCCAGGACTTCAGCTGTTTGAGCCTTCTCCTTTCTGTCACATGGCAGAATAAAAAATGATAGCACTCTCTCTTCCTGTGTGTCTATCTGTATGAGTGTTCATTTATATCAGACACAGCAAGGGGCAGAGACTCAACCTCAGTTACATCCATTGATGTAGTACAATCCAAAGCCCTAACTGGGTAATCTAATCAAAGAAGCCTCAGCTGAATTTAATGCAATCATAGGGTATTATACCCAGAGGAACAGATTAGTTTACGAACATAATCTTTCTCTTTTTGGGACTCAAGATCATCTCAAACTGTCACACAGTCATACCACTGCAATGAAAAAGGATGAAGAGTAAATAGTCATCAGAATATATATAAAGATACACAGAGAGATTAAGAGCAAATGGAGTTCCTACAAATAAACAACCTGTTCTTTAAAAAGAAATAAGACCAATTAGAACAAGAAAACGTATGCAATTTATAAAAAAAAAAAATTCCTGAACTCTACAAAGACCATATTGTGTCATTAAAAGATCATCTCCTTGAACATGTTTTATAAAATAGAGTTTTAGTTAGATACAGTGAATATGAAGAAAATTTTGAGGATAAAGTAACTTGCCAATAAGTGTCTGAATTCATCTCCTACAAAGAAAATAAATGTGTATCAGGCCCACTACATCTTTCCCCTCATTGTGAGAAGAAAATAGATGCATTTAAGTATAGGGCAAATATATTATTTCACATGATAATGTTCTCCCTTGTGAAAAGGGCAGAAAATTTGATTAGGATTTACTTTTCCTCTAATTCCAGGTGGACTGATAACAACTGCTTTGCCATTGTTATTAGTAGAGTGGTCAGCACGTCACCGAATAAGCTGATAAGCCAGTTCCAATTGTTGTTTTCCTCTTGGTCAGAGACTGGTTCTGAGGTGAGCTTGTGAATTAAATGTGTGAATCGGAGACAAGCTCAAGAATTGTGTGCAGTGGTTGAGAAAATAAAAATGTAGAACATCTTTTCTCTGGGCAAAATGGTATGTAGATATAAAAGTCTGGACTCAGAGGGTGACCCCCACTCAAGTGCATCTGCCCAAATGCCCCTGACCCCTGAGAAGCTGGTCTGCCTGCCCTGCTACCCTGTTTTTAAAGTCAAGAAGTAGGAAAAGGACACCAATTCACTTAATTAGCTTCAGGTGAACATTCAAGAATTTCACCTATGAAGCATATAGTCAAACTGGCCCCAGGTTATGATCTGCAGCCCTCTGAAACCAACGCTAAGTAAAGCCTTGATGGGCAAACTCTAGCTATTTTATAAAGAATTCTGAAATTATCCTGAGATCAGCTGTTCATTATATGTTCATTTTTGAAGAGTATAAAGACTTCCAAATTCTTGCATGTGACCACAGCTGTTTACAAGACTCAGAGTGACTCTGTAACTCATCGTAACATCTGCTCGTTGCTTTCCTTTATTTAATACACCTATTTAACACAAATCAAATCAGAGGAGGCAAAAATTTAACATCACATATAATATTTGATTGCTGTCACTAATAATTTCCAGGGGATATGCTACAAGTTTATAACATTAAGGTAATTGTTCTAATTGCATGAGCAACTTTAGTTGTTAGTTTGGTATCTCTCCTTTGGGCAATTGTATGGAAAAATGATATCAGATAATCAGAACAATTAAAATGGTCAATGTAATTGCTGAAGAATTGAAATTCATCTTCAGAATTGTAAGCAAGGCTTAATTTCTATTCCAAGATACACTAAAAAAAAATCTATACATGAATATGCACAGAATAAAAAGTAAAAGAAAGAGAAAAGGGTTTTTTTTTTGCTCTGATTCATCATCAAAGATTCAAAGTATCCTAGTTTTCATATATGAAGATGAAATTAGTGACCCATAATAAGTAAAGCAGAAGGTTTGAATTATTTTGCCAAAGTAGTCATTGTTTTACAGAGATATACTCTCACACTTTAATTTAGTCCCAATTGCAGTTAATGATATATAGTTTTGATAATTTATTGGGGTTAGAAGGCAATCTGTGGTCATTTAAATATAATGGAGCTAACTATTGGGTCTATAACTATAATATCATTTATCCCCTGCCCTCATAAATTATATTGAGGAAAGATGTAATTATTAGCATCAATAACATCTTAACCAAACCAGGTAATATTAGCTAAACGTTCCCAACAGTCTCTGAGATAGTACACATCAACAAATAGTTTAAACATTTACAAATCACTCCCACAATTATTTTGTCTGTAAAATGACCTTTAACTGCTTAATCTTAAGGTTTTCTATTTTTGCATTATTTAGGAATTGGGAAATTGGAAATTGACACTATCTACCTTGTAAAAAGTATTTGTTCCCATTAAGCCATGTAGTTGACCACAGAATTCCTCTTTTTATTAACACTAATTTCTTGGCCTATCCACCGCTCTTTTGACAATAAACAAAAGCCCATTTAAGTTTCAGGGAAAAAAAAGAATAAAAGGGGGTCAGAATAGGGAGAAAGTTTATTGTAAGGTCAGTAAGATCTCATAGCATTGAAGAACCAGAAAAGTAGTAGCTTGATGTCTGGGAGAGCCCAGACAGAAGCACAAGGCAAACCTCCTCGTCCCTTGATTTAGGGGGCCTCATTCCTAATCCTCTTTCCCAACCCTTCTACTTCCTTCTGTGACTGTCTTCTCTGTTTCCTCAGCTCATCTCACAGACTTAGAGCATGTGTTTTTGTTTTTGTTTTTGTTTTTCCTTTTAAATCAGAGTGTGAAGTAATGCCACTCTATAGAAATAATAAAGTTCCAATTTAGTATTTGGGTGCCTAGGGACTTTGCCTCTCCTAGTCCACCTTGTATGACTAGGGGGACCATATGGTGAATGGGGCTGTGGTAGGAGCAGCTCTTGCAGCACTTAGCTATGGACAAAATCGCAGAAAACCAAGGAGACAGTCTTGCTAGCCAACTTGAGAGGTAATCAGTGATCATGACATTTTGATCACATTAAGAATTTTGGTGTTCCTATTTGGCAGTTCCATAGGAAGTTAAATATAGAGCTGCCACTCTCACAGCCAAACTCAGCATGTAGATGCAGTGCATTCCCCCCAGCGTGGGACATGACACCCGGGGATGAGCCTCCCTGGCACAGAGGGATCACTACCACATACCAGCTGAAGATGCAACTAGAAAAGGACCTTGAATTAAAGGTTCAATACGGATCAGCAGAATATCCCTGTCTACATATAATAACATGACTTCAAAATGCTGTTTGACCTAATGTAAGGGGGAAATGGAAAGGAGAACTGAGAATATAAGGCTATGAGTATCTAAAAAAGAGTCTGGAGGTTGTCAGAAGGAATGCCCTTATGCACAACTGAGCAGAGTCTGAGAGACAGATAAAGTAGATACAACCCCAGTTATTGGTTCTTTTGAGGAATAAAGAGACCCACGGGTTCTATGGTCATGGCAGATGGGGTTCACTGCCATGGCAGAATGGCCCTTCTTTGGAGCTGGTATTTCTGCGTGATGGAATTGGACTCAGAGGGGATCTCTTTTCACAAGACTTGCATGCTACTTTATTGGAATTGTAGTTGGTGCTGGGGTTTTAGATATATTTAGGGGATTTGAATCTCTGGACTGATAATATGACACCCAGGCCCAGAGCCTCCACAGACTTCAGCTCCTACACTTTGATTTATTGGACTTACCCCACTCAGCTAACATCGAGTTGAAGAAGGTCAACCACCACACCATGGAGCCTAGAGTGTCTACAACTGAAAGCAGGAGGAGTGCATCCAGTATCCATGTGGAATCTAAGCCCCCACCTGACATAGATGTGCAATGGACACAACCAATCCAATGTCCACAGAGAAAATGTGGAATGGGTGTGGGAAGGGTAGCCATGGTGGCTGCTGGGTTTGGGGAATGGGAGGAAGAGATGAGATGTGGAGGCGTTTTTGGGACGAGGAGATGTCCTGTGTGGTGTTTCATGGACAATTACGGGACATTGTAGATCCCCCCAGGGCCCACTGGATGGAATGTGGGAGAGTGTGGGCTATGATGTGGACCACTGACTATGGGGTGCAGTGATGCTCAGAGATGTACTTACCAGGTGCAATGGATGTGTCACGATGATCGGAGAGAGTGTTGCTGTGGGGGGAGTGGGGGGTGGGGGCAGTGGGGTTGAATGGGACCTCATATTTTTTGAATGTAAATTTTTAAAAATAAATAAATACTTAAAATAAATAAATAAATAAATAAATATAGAGCTGCTGTGCCCTCTTTAAATCTCACTTCTAGGAATATAGTCAGAAGAACTGAAAATAGGAATGCAAACAGACATTTGAACCAATGTTCATAGAGGCATTATTCACAATTGCCAAAAGATGGAAACAACCAAAGCCTTTATCAACAGATGAATGGATAAACATAATGTGGTATATGCATTGGATGAAAATTACTCAGCTGTAAGAAGAAGTGAAGTCGTGATGCACGTGACAACACGGATGAACCTTGAGGAGGTTACTTTGAGTGAAACAAGCAGACATGAAAGGACAAATACTGTATGATTTCACTAATATTAACTAAATATGATGAGTAAAGTCATGGAGTTAATAGCTAGAAGAGTGCTAACCAGAAGATAAAATGAGGATAGACAGTGGAGAGCAGTGGCTTAATTTGTACACAATTGGTAATTGATTTTAAATGCTTGGAATTGAATAGAGGTGATCATAGCCTACTAGAGTGAAGGAATTACCAGTGCCAGTATGTGGGTATGATTACGGTTGAAAGGAAAATTTAGAGTTGTGTATGTCACTAGAAGAAAAGATAAAGAATGAAACACAAGACTCTACAGCATAGTGAGCCCTGTTGCAGATGATGAGTATATTTAATATTACAAAGTTAAGGATATTCTTCAATGAAGTAGAGCAAGTGTACATGAATACTACAAAATGTTAATAATAGGGCGGCATCTGAGCTAAAATGCACCTAAAGCAAACTATTGACTGTAGCAAATGGTAATATATTAATGTTTTTCATCAATTGTGAAAAAAGAGAATTATCATAAATTATAAAAACTAGACACAAAGCAATGCATGTTGTTTGATGCCATTTATATAAAATGTAAACATAGACAAATTTATAAAGATAGAATTGGACTAGCAGATATGTCTGGAAGAGGATGGCCAGAAGGATTGAAAGATACTGCTAATGGGTGAGAGTTTTTCTTTTTAGAGTAATAAAAAATGCTCTAATATTGATTATGGTTATGAATGCATAACTCTGTAGTTATAATAAAACCCATTAACTGTGCACTTTGGATAGATTGTATGTTATATGAATATATATCAATAAAATTGCTAAAAAATTGATCAAAATATGAAATAATAAATTTTGTTCTTCATCCTAAAATCTGAGAAGAAATTTATTCTATACCTAAACATATATTTGTGCTTTAACATGGTAATTCTGAGCTGGGTTGAGAATGAATTTGAAAGCAAAGATAATAACTTGAGACTGGCAAAGAAAAAAATGCACTGTCAATGTTAAACAGACAAGAGTGACTTAATTTAAAGACAACTGAAGCAGGGAAAAGAAACTAGAATTCAACTTACCAAGTCAGAGTGGCAGGGTTTTTTTTAAGGCAGGGAGTGAGGCTGTGGAAAAGTACTGGAAGACTTTACTGGGGGAAGGGAGTTGATCACTGGGATGGGTGAGTGATTTACTGAGTTCGCAATGGCTATTTGGTTTGGAATGTTTTCTTTGGCTGTGATTAGGCCACCTGGAGCTTGTAAGGGCCTGAGAGAGGAAGTGGGGGATAAGGAACTCCTTGTTAAGCTCCTTTCAGGTGTCTAAATAGGGGAATGTCTGAGCTGAGGTCAGCAGCCCAGAGTCAAACTAAAGGAACATTAAGGCGGACTTGGTTAAGAACAATAAAGAGGCTATTGCCGATTTCAGGTAAGCTATAGCGATAGTAAGGGCTAGGAAATGGGGGAAGAAGGGAAGATTTAAAAGAAATGGATTCGACCATGGGCATTGAGGCCAAGGGATGTCTGTTCAGTATCTAATTTTAGATGGAGGGATGGCACTATCCTCAGAGACAGAAGAAACCATTCTCAGAAACAGAGAAGCTAGAAGAAGAAATTTGCGTTGTATGTAAAATAGTATTTAAAACCCTATAGGGTATCACCTAGCAATGTTTTAGATCCTCAGAAGCTATACTATATTAGACTTCAGATTCATTAAGCAGGTAAACAAGTATTTTGGATCTTCATTTATGAATAAGGAATTAGAGGCTTTGACAAGTTAAATGATCTATCTGTGGTTACAGCAAACTATGTCAAGCTAAATAAGAACGTAATACAGCTGTCCTGGATCTGGTTCTGCTTTTTTCTTTACCACATCTTAAGGTTGCTATTAAGGAGTATGGTAGATAGGCAGAAAATTGGTCCCCAAAAGATATCTACATTCTAATCCCTGGAACCTATAAATATTACCTTAAGTGACAAACAAGTGCTTTTCTGATGTTATTAATTTAGAGATTTTGTGATGGTAAGATTATCCTGAATTATCTGGATGAGCCTTAAACACAGTCACATATATCCTTTTAAGAAGGAGGCAGAGGGAGACTTGACAGGCGGAAGAGAAGGTGATGCAACGACATACAGAGATCTGAGAGATGCAACCACAAACCAAGGAACTTTGGTGGCCCCCAGAAGCTATAAGAAGCAAAGAATGGATTCTTCCTTAGGGGCTCCAATGGGAACACCGCTCTGTCATTGATTTTAACTCAGTGATACTGACTTCAGACTTTTGGCCTCCAAAACTGTGAAAGAATTTATTTTTCTTGCTTTTATGTCCCCAAGTTTTTGTTACTTTATTATAGCATCTCAGGAAACAAATACAAGGAGCTTTCTGAAACTTGCTTTTTAAACTTTACATACATAGGTTATGACATAAGTACCTTCTGATAACGCTTTAAAAAAAATGTTCATTCAAGCTAGAATGTTCTGTTTCACCAGTTTCACCATTTGTAGTTCTTTTTCCCTACAGAGAAAAAAAAAAAAAAGTGTGTAGGCTCTTCAGAAAGAATTTACTCACAGAAAATTGCATATAAATATCATGTAGAGTTCAAAGGCCTGACAGAATACTAACATCAGATGGTATATTTGTAGGTAAAATTAAGTGAAATGTTGAATAGTTTTCTAATAAATGCACATTTCTTTGAAATCTACTTACACAATTTAATCTAAACTCATTTTTGGCAACCAGTTGGATAATTAACTGCATACTTCCTTAGCATTACCTGCATAGACACAGCTTCTGCACCCCAAAGTTACAAGCATTGAAGTTAGAACTGTAATTCTAAAGTTCTCCTTTATTGTTTTTCACTTAAGAAGAACATCTACTTTGGAAACATATAGTACCTTCAATTATTTTTGGATTCATCACCTAGCAGGAGTCTGAAATATAAATTATTAATAAAACACAGCATAAAATGATATGTGAAATATTCTATATAAGTTATTTTGTGGGTAACAAGTGAATCAATAGACTTTAATAAATTTCCAGGTAGTATATAAACAATAGATGAAAATGGGGAAATGTATACATATGCAGAAGATGAATGAAGGTAAGTAAATAGCTATTCTTGCTAAACTAATCTGTATGTTTACAAGAAACACTTTTTAGGGAGTTTTTCTCAGTATGAATTCTGTATAAGAAGCAACTAATCACAGAGAACAACTTCAGAAAATGTATTGTTCCACAGGATAGGTCCTAAGAGATCTTTTTAAGCTGATAAATGACCTCAAACTAGTTGAAGCTTTGATGATAATGAAATCAAGCATTGAATTTGAGCAGGGATTTCTTATATTATATATTCAATCATTCCTTCCTAAGTTAATAATTAAATAGAGACCATATTTCTTTCTAAATTTCATATTAATGATTGCATTTCACTCTTATTGCACCCAAAAGATGTTAGAAATGGATCTGCAGGCACGCACAAACCAAAACAGCTAATGCTGCAATATATAGATATATAAGCTTTTTTATTAGAGTAACAATTGGTTCATTATTTTTATTTTAATTTCATTAAATTAATCTTCTTTATATATATATATTTTTACATATTTAAAAAATTTAATATACCATAAAAATAATTCTCACAATTTTGAAATGTACAATTTTGGAATGTATAATCAAATATCCATATGCTTGAAGCTTTGGGTACCCAGTTTCAAAGGGACTAGCCAATACAATCTCTTCATTCAAAAAATAATATATATATATATATATATCTCCATAAGTTTTAGATAAATTGATTGCAAGACTTGTGTGTAAATAATATTCATGAGAAGCGGACTTGGCCCAATGGATAGGGCATCCGCCTACCACGTGGCAGTTCTGCAGATCAAACCCCGGGCCTCCTTGACCTGTGTGGAGCTGGCCCATGTGCAGTGCTGATGTGCGCAAGGAGTGCCCTGCCACGCAGGGATTCCCCTGTGTAGGGGAGCCCCATGCACAAGGAATGAGCCCCATAAGGAGGGCTGCCCAGTGCGAAAGAAAGTTCAGCCTGCCCAGGAATGGCGCCGCCCACATGGAGAGCTGATGCAGCAAGATGATGCAAAAAAAGAGACACAGATTCCCATGCCACTGATAAGGATAGACACAGTCACATAAGAACACACAACAAATGGACACAGAGAGCAGATGACTGGGTGGCGGAAGGGAAGAGAAATAAATAAATAAATCTTTTTGAAAAAATAATATGCATAATGAAATTTAGAGAATTTCTTAATTCTTTCTTCTGGTAGATTGGAGGTATATACCCCAGAATAAAACCATGTTCTAAACTCAATCCATTCCTGTGGATGTGAACCCATTGTAAATAGGACCTTTTGATGAGATTACTTTAGTTAGGATGTGACCCAATTGAATCAGTAAGGGTTTTTGCCCTATTACTGAAGTCTTTACAGAGAAAGCTAAGAGAAGCCATGGGGAATAATCAGAAGGTCTAAGTTATTGGAACCCAGAAAAGAAAGAAGACATTGCCTTGTGCATTGCTATGTGACAGAAAAGTCAAGGAAGTCCAAGGATTGCCAACAGCCAGCCCCAGAACATCAAAGTCTTCAGGGAGGAAGCATTGCCCCGCTAACACCTCAATTTTGGATTTCTTCTACTCTCAAACCCAAAAACCAATATATCCTCATTATTTAAGCCACCCTACTGTATGGTTATTTTTTAACAACTAGGAACTGAAAACACTTCTGCACATTTTTCAGTTTTATTACACTAGGTTTTTTAAATTAGATTTATAAGTGGTTCACTATTTATTACTTTAATTTCATTAAATTAATCCTCACATATGACTATGAAGTGGATACCATGAGAGAAAGACAAAGATTGAAGAAATGAAGAAGTATATGTAGCAAAATGTCAATGTCATGAGAATCTGTGAAAAGTGTATATGGGAATTCCATAAAATATTCTTGCAAATTTTTAAGTCTGAATACTTATCAAAATAAAAAAAACCTTTGCAGAGAATAGTCACCTTCCTAAATGTGCTATTTTTTTTGGTTTCCTTCCATATGGAACCTATGAATTTCATTTACTTACTACCAGTTCATCTATATTTTATAACCATGGATTTAATATTATATGGAGAATTATTGTTGTTTTGTAGCAGAAATATTACCAAATTATCTGATTTCCTGTAGAGCCAAAAAACCATGTCCCATGTTTTCTTTTCTCCTTCCCCCTCCCCCACCCTGCTGACTTTGCTTTCTGTGTGCATGTACTTGTGATCTTCTGTATCTGTTTCTCTTTTTGTCTTCTCTTCTCATCTTTCTCCTTTAGGATTTACCAGGATTCAATACTGGAGACCTCTGATGTGGAGAGGGGTTCCTTGTCAATTGCACCACCTCATTCCTGGTCTCTGCTGCACTTCACCTTGACTCTCCCCTTCATCTCTCTTTTGTTGCATCATCGTCCTGCTGCGTGACTCACTTGTTCAGGCACTGGCTCACCATGTGGGCACTTGGCTCACCACACGGGCACTCAGCTTGCCACGTGGGCTCTCATGCAGGAATTCAGCTCACCACATGGGCACTGGCTCACCACATGGGCACTGACTTACTATTCAGGCATTCACATGGGTACTCGGCTTGCCATGTGGGCACTCGCACAGGTACTCAGCTCACCACGTGGACACTCAGCTCGCTGTGTGGGCACTCATATGGGTACTTGGCTTCCTGGGTTCCTCCCTTCCAGGGTCTTTCTTCATTCTGGGTTCAGGGTTCCTCTCTTCCCAGGGCTTGCTTCTTCCTGGGCTCAGGGTTCCTCTCTTCCTGTGGCTTCCTTTTCTTTCCTCTGAGTATTTACTTCCTGGGACTCCAGCTTAAGGTTTCAGCATCAAAACTCCAACATCAAAATCCCTTAACTCTGTCCTTTGCCATGCCTTTTATCTCTAAGTCCCCACCCACCAAGGAACTCAACACCCTAATGATGTGGCACAATCAAAGCCCTAATCATAACTTAATCATGCCCCAGTACAGACCAGATTACAAACATAATCCAATAGCTATTTTTGGAATTCATAACCATATCAAACTGCTACACCAGGGTAATGATGAGCAAGTTTGAGACTTGAGATTGTAGTTTAAGAGCATAGAGTGCCAGTACAGGAATCATATTTCCATAGACTAAGTCTTCTATTTTAAACAGAGATGCTGTGTTTACATTGCCCAACCTAACAGTAACTTCTAATGGAATTAAAATAATAATAATTGGTAAAATTATTTACCATCTTTGTAAGATTGACATCTCTATCTTGGATTTGGAAAGAAGATTGAAGCCAAAGATCCACTTAAAATTCTTCATGAATTTTAAGTAACAATGTATTCTATGACTTTTCAAACTCTTTTGGAGTAGCTAAAATGTTAACGTGATATTTATCATGCATGTTGCTAGTTCATCAGGTGCACATCAATCCTTTCTCCTCATCCTAAACATATAAAAAGATTATGATTCCCAATTTCCCTTACAGCTGGGTCTGTGCATATAATTAAGATCTGGCCAATTGAATGTGAAGGAGCGAGCAGGGTAACTGACCCTAGGACGCATAGGAAGAGGGATCCTGAACTAACCAATAGGAAAAGGGATCTTGAATCAACCAATAGGGTAAGAGAATTTTCAACCAATAGAACCCATTGCTTTAATTAATAGTCAGCCAATAAGCACCTCTTGCAGTCAGTCAATCAGCATCTCCCATTTAGGATGCCCTGTTTACATAGAGATGTCCTCCCAGAGAGTGGCCATGGTTTCCTGCTTGAACAGAACCCAGCACTCACCCTGTTTGCCAGCCACCCCCAGCTGCCTTCCACCATCCTTCCAGTGTTGCGCAGCCGCCACTGCTTCTCAACTGCCTGCCATAATGACCACATCCCACGTGTGGGCAGGTGTGCCAGAACTACAACCAGGAGTCAGAGGTTGCCATCAACCACCAGAACAACCTGGAACTCTACGGCTCTTACATTTGTCAATGTCTTACTACTTGACTGTGATGATGTGACTTTGAAAAATTTTGCCAAATATTTTCTCCACCAATCTCATGAGAAGAGGGAATGTGCTGAGAAATTAATGAAGCTGCAGAACCAATGAGGTGGCTGAATCTTCCTTCAGGATATCAAGAAACCATAATGAGATGACTGGGAAAGTGGGATGAATGTAATGGAGTGTGCATTACAATTGGAAAAAAGGGTGAATCAGTCACTACTGGAACTGTACAAACTGGCCACTGACAAAAAAACAACCCCCACTTGTGTGACTTCATTGAGACCCATTACCTGAATGAGCAGGTGAAGTCCTTCAAAGAACTAGGTGACTATGTAAACAACTTGTGCAAGATGGGGACCCTGGATTCTGGCTTGGCAGAGTATCTCTTTGACAAGCACATTCTGGGGAAGCAGTGATGATGAGAGCTAAACCTTATGTCGGCTTCCCCAGAGCCACAGGGCAGTGCATATGTGTTGGGTTTACCTTTTCTATAAGTTGTATCAATGTCCACCAAGTTTTTTCATTGGTACCATTCCTTCAAATAAGGTATTTGGTATTCCCACCCCCCAAAATGCAACATATGCAAATCTAGTTTTCAAACCCTAACCAATGTCCTTGCTCAGAACCAGTGATTGACCAATTAGAACATCCAACTGGGACTCCACCCCCAGGGACAGTCACACAGCTAGACTATATTAAGAACAGCTCTAAGCCCTGAGCACACATTCCATCTTCATCCCAGCCAGATGAATGTCAAGCTGTGAGTGCCAAGCTGTGAACACTGAGCTGAACTACAAATGCCAAGCTGAGCCAAATGCCAAGCTGTGAGACATGACAATAAGCTGAGAACACCAAGCCAAGCTGCAACAATGAACATCAAGTGGCAAGTTGAGCTGCAATGCTGAGCTGTACACTTCCACTGGCACCTCAGCCAGGCTTGTGCCTTGGCCCATGTTGAGCTATAACACTGAATGCACTTCCATTGGTGCCTCAGCAGGCTTGTGCCTTGGCTGGGCTTGTACAGCAACACCAGGGGGCATTTCCATCATCACCCTGACCAGGTTTGAGTTCAATACTGAGCTGATCAAATAAAGTTTGTACTGAGGTTGCATTTCTTCATCCTTAAATCCACCCAAACCAAAGAATAAAAGTGACAATAGAATATGGGTAAAAAGTATGTATACCCATCTATGACTGTTATAAAACATCCAAAGTGAGCCTCCATGAACTCTCTTCATTCATTTGCCAGCCAGCCAGCTGAAAGCTAAGGATACCCTGGAGTCATAGGGGATGGGAGAGCTACATAACTAAAACAGGCCCAGGTCCCTGTTTCACTCCGATGGGTAGGAGTTTTCAGGAGAGCCTCCTAAAGCACATAGGACTAATGTAAGCAAGAAATAAAATACCATTCAATCAAGCTACTTACACTTTGGGGTTGCTTGTTACAGGAGCTGAGCAACACAATATATGATACTGCCTATTTCTATTTGCCAGGGCTGCTTTAACAAACACCACAGACTGGTTTGCTTAAAAAACAGGAATTTGTTGTCTCACAGTTTTGGAGGCTGGATGTCCAAAATAAAGGTGGCAGCAGGATCATGTTTTTTCTGAAGTCTTTAGTGTTCTAGTGGTGGTTTTCTGGTAATCCATCACTCAGTCTCTGCCATCTCACACCGCATCTGTCTCCTATTGAAACTTATTCACTGTATACAAAATCCCTCTGCCTATAAGGACTCCAGTCATATTGGATTAAGGCCTACCCTGACTCTGTTTGGCCTTATCTTAACTAATACGATCATTGAATATCCTACTTACAAATTAATTCACATCCACAAATTTGTACTGGAGGTTAAGACTTGAACATGTCTTTGTGGAGGATATGATTCAATCCATAACACTGCCTTTTTTTTTTTTGTATTTATATATTTTTAAAAACTTATAGGTAAGTGTGCCAAGGAGTTATCCTAAGCACTTTATGAATATGAAATCTTTAGATCCTTAAAAGAAGCCATGATATAAGTAATTTCATTATTCTCAGCATACAAAGGAGTAGAGAGATATATGTTTAAACAGCTAGCAAGTTGCAGAGCCAAGTTTTACACCCAGATTGCAGAGTTTCTGCTCTTAGATTTTAGCTACTACCTGAATTGAAGTATTCTTCTAAAGCATTTTCATTTGTTGGAGCTACAGTTTGTGTCTTTCCACATTCCAGAATATTTTAGGAGTTTATACCAAAAATAATTATGGAGAGGTCAAAAGAGCCATTTAGCCTGAGCCTCATATTCAAGAAGTCCTCAAATTTAGACTTGTGCATTCAAAGTCATTGTACTTTGTGTGGTTTATGGTTGAATTACTTAACTGTAAAATACTAAAATTTGTATAATGCTATTTTCACACTTCTTCATTTTCTTTCAATATACTAAAGAGCACTACTTTTTTAGTGAAAGTATGCCAGGCAGACTTTCCCTCTGAAGTCCCTGTTTTGCACTTCCCTAGTGAGTATCCAAGAAGAATAGTTATATGTCCTGTGAAGTGGGTAATGAAGCTGAGTCGACACAATGTCTCACACAGTATTGAAAATTTTGTAGAACCTTAGGAGTTACAGGAACAGTTCATGGCACCATCTAGTATGCCTCTGTTGAAGCTGCAATAGGCAGTGCTAAGTGCAAAGAGGAGCTGAAGAAGTTAATTTACCTGTCCTGAAATAAACTTCAAAAACCTTTTATATTCATCTAATTCTGATAAAACAAACAAACAAACAAAAAACCTCACAAGTTTCAATCTTTTCTATTTCCTATGAGAAATGTTAGGCTCCACTTAATCATAAGTTGTGTTATTGACAAAGGAGATATTGGCTAGGGCATCTAGGTTACCTCTGACTGATTTTGAATTGAGTCATGGGATTCATAACTGCAACTTCACTCCACTGATAAGAAAAGGAAGATCTGGAGCCAATAAAATGTCAAAAATGTAACATCTATAAAGATTTGGCTCATCCCTTCAGAGTGTAAGAGAGGGTCAACACCAAGCTTAAACTTAAATCACCACACAAGCCAAGAGCTTTGGGTTAGGAAGAAATACTGGTGATTTTTTTCTTTATCTTTCTGGCAATCATTTTTTCTTGCTCTTATAAGCTAAATTTCTTTCTGCCTTTAAGGAATAATTGCATCACAGAATTTGAGATTACAATGAAATGTATGTGCTGTCATTTTATCCATCTTCGTAAGTTGAAAGCATATAGGACTTTTGTCAGATAGCTATTATATCCCTGAGTGGTGCTGGCGAAGTTGCATATGCTGATGTTTATTTTTGCTTGTCATAATTTATTGACTTTAATGATCCACATCCTTTTTCTATATATAGAGTTTATTCTAATTTAATCTCCATTTATTGTTTTATTTGTCATATAAATCTTATGAAGGAGATTAATGAACTGAATTAACCACTTAAAAGGAAGTCTTGTTGCCTAATAAAGAGACCAAGAAATTGAGGTTGAATAGTCTGGGTTTTAGTTTCAGTTCTTTTCCCCTAATATTGGAATGAAATTGATCAAGTCTTGAAAATTTTCTGTGTCATAGTTTCTTCATCTGTAAAACAAAGATAAGAATCCCTAGCTGAAATTATTATTAGAATATAAATATATGGCATATTTGAAAGCATTTAAAAACACTAAAATTCATCACAAATGTCTGTTTTTATTTTCTTATTTATAAAATAATAAATACATAAAAAGAGTATAGTGGCTGTCATAGTGAAATGGAGGTCATTACTATTATGATATATGTCCTAGGTGAGCATTTTGAAAGCAAAGTAAATTAATGTTTCAAAATGCTCTCACTATATAACTATTGAATGTATATTGAACTGCAGTAGACATTTTCAGTGTCTTTTCTAAAGTTTTACTCACATAAAGTATCTATTTAATTAGACACTAATCTAAGAATTATTTCCTTGTAAGTAAAGCCCATTGAAAATATACATGACATTATTTAATTTTAAATATCATAGATTTCAAACCATAAAAAAACATTTCCTTGAACACTGGATTCATTATGTATAGCATTCACTTAGAAATGTAAATTGATCATTCATAAGACAACTTAAGATTGGACATTACTATCTGATGCAAATATACCTGTTTTATAGTAAATTGATTTCTTATAATTTATTATTTGATGACTCAAGAATTTGTACTGAATTGTCTTGGTATTCATTGTATTGGTGTTTTCTCAAATAGTTTTAGCACAGCGTACTAAACTAATTATCTACTGTAATACAGATGGAGCATATCCCCACATTGTAGGAAAACTAAAAGTGCAAAATGTGGCAGTATTTTTTTTAATTTAAAAAAGAAGCAAAAACAACTTTTCAACAAGTATGGATTGTCTGATATCTCCTGTATGGACAAGATTGTTTGGAAAATGAAGCATGATGGCACATCATTGAAAAGGGGGAAAAGATACCATGATAGTATAATTGGAGTTATTAAGACAGTTTAAAATTTTGAATTGGCCAAATTGTAAACTAAGGGCATAATATGCATGTATTCATATCCCATTGAGTAGCCCAATTGTTCAAAATTTCTATAATTCTATATTTTAACACATTTGAAATGCTGTTAATACTATGTAAAAAATCAGTATGCATTTTTTATTTTTATTTCAATTTTCACACATGATAATGATTACTATGTTCAGAGTTCTGAATTCTTTCCAAAAGAATGCTTCTGAATTTCCCAATGAAAATGAAATCTAATATTATAAACATCATCGTTCTAAAAGTTACAGCTTTGATATAAAACTGCTGAAATATATATTATTTTTATTTTTTAAATTGCTCTCAAAATGCAAGCTAATTTCAGAGTTTTCTAAAAAAAAAAAATAGAAAATTAACCTGAAAAGATTTATTTTAATGTTGAAATATACCTAGCTTTTTTCCCTTCTTAAGGACTTTTATTTATTTTCACAGAACCACAGGTCATATTTCATTTCTAAGTCAGTTACATGTAACAATGACTGTGGAGTAAAGCAACAATTGGGGAGATTTTTTCAGCAACCATAAAATTATATCTGTGTCTTACTTGAAAGCAATGAGGGGTGGCAGGTTAAGCAGGTTAAGATCTTTCCAGAGGGGCATTGAAAGTTGTTTAAATTGCAATTACAGTTTATAGTGCAGCTGTTAAAATCCACCAAACCAAATTTTCAAAATGACCTTTCCATTTATCTAAGGAATTTTGCCAAATGTTTAATTTGTAGGCATCTCATTTAGGCTCTTGTCCAAGTTTACACCTTTGAATGAACCATATCATCTTTAGCTTTTACACGCAAAATTGAATTTTTGTAGGTGACCTATAATATCAGTGGAGTTCATTCTGATTCTATATGTTAAGACTTTACATACAAAATTTCAAAGTAAATAGAACCTCCAAACTCTTAGAACATGACATATGAATGAGAAAGTTGAACAGGTATATATTATAGTGGTTTAAAATGAAGACTCAGGTGGCCTCAGTTTGAATCAGGGTTCCACCACATAGGAGGTATGAAACCCTGAAAAAACTACTTAACAGGGAAGCAGCTGTGGCTCAATCAGTTGGGTTCCCATCTACCATATGGGAGGCCCTGGGTTCATGTCCCAGGGCCTCCTTGTGAAGGAAGGCTCGCCCGCACACCACAGAGAGCTGACACAGCAAGGTGACCCAACAAAAAGAAAGACAAGTAAAGACACAGAGGAGTGCACAGCGAATGGACACAGAGAGCAAACAACAAGCAAGCTGTGAGGAGGATGGGCGGGAATTAATAAAAAATAAATACAGACACATAGAAGAATGCACAGTGAATGGACACAGAGAGCAGACAGCAAGCAAGCTGCAAAAGGAGGAGAGATTAAAAAAACAAAACAAAACTACTTAACATTTCGAAGCTTAAGCTTCCTCATCTGAAAAATGGAAGTAATGATTGCACCTTCATATGTGGGTTTTAGGTATGTTAAGAGCAAATGATAAAGATTATACATTCTTAGCCCAGAGTCAGGAAAATTATAACCTCTCAGTAAATGATAGCTGCCGTTGTAAGTAAAATAAAAGTTAACGTGATAAACAAAAACGTCCCCCAAAATAAACCCACATTAATTTGACTGTGAAAGGGAATATTTATGTCTAGTGTCCACACAAATTGTCTATATAATCCCACACACTTAAAATTTCATTAGTTCCTGTGTCAAATGTCTGAAGTTTGGAAGTGGTTACCCTTAAAAGAAAATGATATGGAAAGTCAGGGTGGAAGAAAATAGGGAATAGAGAATTAAAGATGCAAATCTTACTAGGCACCAGGCACTATCATTGGATTTTTTATGCATTATTGCTGTTAATTCTAAAATCCTAAGTTAGATTGAACAATTATGATTCCCTTTTATGAATGAGAACACCGGGATATAGATAAGCCAATTTTATGACTTCCAGTGAATAATTAGCTAGTAGGGGAAGATGGGATTCAACCCCAAGTCCATCTGATCCTACCTGACCCACATTCTTTATGGGCTATATTATACTGCCTCTTGAAAACAAAATTGTAGGCATATACCTGAATGGTCTTCTAGCAGAAGTAAAAACATGGATGTCAGACTGAGAGTGGAGTCTCTCATCCACAGCATTTAATGGGGAAAAGGTGGGATGAAGAGTTTCACCAGATAACTGCCTGTGGTAACAGAGACTTACAGATTGAAAGCTGGCTAAGGTTTTGCATCTTATAAACTCAAATGACTTCCCAGCTATAACATTTCCCCTTTGTGTGATGTTGCCTGGGGTGTTTCACCTATCAAAACCTCGGTTTTCTTATTATTAAATTGGAAATAATAAGATAGTTTTGAGAACCAAATTAAATATAATATATCTTTAAAGCATTTAGCAGATTCAAATAAATATTAATGTGTTATTGTGGTTTTTGTTACATTATTTAAGTAACAGATGTACTTCATGACCTGAAAGATAAAACCAGAATGTAAGAAATTGGTAAAGATGATGAACAAAAGTGAAAACTTGTGATCATAGAAATAATAAAGACAAGGATGATAAGATGTAAACATGATCAAATTACAATTCGGTCATGCATGCCAGATCTTACAGTGTTTATGAAAGTAATTTATTTAAATATATATTGGATAAAACAACTTAACTAAAAAATGTTAAGAAAATTTTGTCTGCATTAATAAATTCACAGAATTTGGATATTTGGCAGAAATAATGTCACTGTCTTCTGCATGGTAAACTAAGAACTTCAGTACTAGGCAACTTTATCCTTAATATCCTGATGCCTCACAGCTTTATGCAGTGATGAACTGAATAGTCTGATGAATTCATTCATCTTAAAGCATCAGTTATAAGGACAGCAATTACAGACATTATTTAAATACCAAGAGAACCCAAATGCCTCAGTTTACACACAGTAATACTCTCTAAATAGCAGTTGCATTTATTTTTACCTCAGAAACTTTGATAGATGAAGAAAATGGAGACATTTTGTCCTCATCTTATAGTGACCAGTCCATATAAATGCATGACTAGTTTGGAGTGATATCCATGGAGAATGGGAATCTGAGAAATAGAGGGAAATCAGAGGCTATCAATGATATTCTCCCCATAGAAGGAGGCATGTCTCCACAGCCATGTCCATGTCCTTGAGAAAGACACTCTTGAGAAGTACTTCATTCAGGGACATAGGCAGCCAGAGGATTTCTTGGAAGCCACATAAATCTGGAAAGAAGTGTATTGATCTCAAGGGACAAATGAAACCTTGCACATAAAATTAGCAACCAAAAATTTTCTGAGTCCTAGAATCAGATAAAACTAGGATTTCAATTTTAGCTCCACCTCATACATTATCTATGATTGTGTCCAAGTTCATTAGGCATCTCTTTAAGCATCAATTTCTACCACTATAAACGGTATTAGTAATAGCAATGTGTAATTATCAAATTCATGATTAATTTAGATATTATAAATGTTAACAATTCAATCTAAATATCTGTCATATGTGTCCAGATTGAATTCCTTTAGTTTGTGAAAGCTGATTCACTTTTTACCAAAAAGTCCAATTAGCATTATTTGTTAATTAAAACTATGCACATCCAATAGTAAGCAACTCTATATACCTTAGCCATTCCAAAAGCTACAAAATCAGAAAGTTGTACTTCTACATCTTATTAGATACATGGAAGCCTAAAAAGAAAATTGTTCTATTGTGAAATTGTTTTGATACCAATCAAATAACTAGTAATTTTACTATTCTTTTTTATTCTATTTTGATGAGTGCAAAGAAAATAAAATCTTGTTTGACTTTTTAAAAGCTCAGACTACATTATCTCACATGGAAAAATGTAGAGTACAATTTCAAATACCAGTAGGATTTTAGTGCTATACATGGAGCAAAAATACCAAAATTATTATACGCTGGAGCACTCTGGTAATATTCCTTCCAGTTTTAGTCAAGGCAGTTTTTGGCACTGGAGTACTGAAAGTGATTTACTATAGATATCAATTTTATTTTCTGATATGGCCTTTATTGAAATTTTCTCTAGTATTTCTCCCTTTATGGAAATGCTCCTTTCTCTCAGGAAAGCTATGAAGAAATTGCTGACTATTTTTCATGTGAGATACTTATATTACTTCATTCTTTTGTCTGTAAAATACTCTGCATTCAACCAAAATTTTAACCCTGAATTTTTACAGCAGAGAAAAACCTTGAAAATGAAGTAGAAAAGAAAATATAGTATTTCCAATTATCAGTTCTTAGGAAAAAAATAAAGATCCCAGCCCCAAACACAGAGGTGCTTTATAGCCACATACAAATGGAAGGGAAGAGAGAAAGAATATGTTCATGCTTGAAACTGAAAACAAAGATAAAGAAGTATTATGACTTACAATTCTCATTTGCAGTGCTTCTACCTCAAAGCATCATCACATATCATAAGTTCATGTTCTGCAACAGTAATGATGCAGTTTCAAATAGAATGGTACAGGAAAGTGAGCTATATGAGAAAGCAGCAGGAAATTGTTGCATCAAAATATAACTTCTTTTAGGAAAAGAACTTAATAGGAATCTCACTGTGTATGAAAACAAGTTATTTAGACATAGGTAAATAGACATTTCAGTCATTTCAGGTCTTTGTAGTATAAGCGTGTATATTATCTTACATACAAATTGAGTTCTTACAGCTTTTTGCACAATCATATGTTGAGATATATAATCAAATTGAATTCATGTACTGAATCACGAACTGTGAGCCAATTGTATTTGGAAAACTTTTCACCTATTTTGGCATGCATATTGTCTGAGTCTGTGCAGAGAGACTATTAAGCATGGTCTTTTGGGATTATGCTATGAAATATTTTTAATAAGAGAAACCGGAGGAAAAACATTGTTCCTTTACTTCATCCTTTTCACTGGGATCGTATGAGTAGAGTTTGGTTCTCAATTCATTTTAATATAGCACAAGCCAGAATGTGCTCAGTATATTTTTTATCAACTTTATTTAGATAAAATTACACCATTTAAATTATCTACTAATGGATATTTTGTTTGTTTCCAGTTTTGAGCTATTGTGACTAAAGCAGCAAATGCACATTCATGAATAGGTCTTTGCATTGAAGTACGTTTTTATTTATCTTGGGTAAATAGGTAGATGTCAAATGACTGATCCATACTGTAGGTGTGTGTTCAACATTTTAAAATATTGCTAAATAGTTTGCCAAAATGTTTATTCCAATTAAATTTCCACCAATGAGTATGAGATTAACAGTTGCTCCCAATCTTCATCATCATTTTGCATTGTCAGTCTCATTAATTCTATCCATTCTAAGGGGTACGCTTTAATTTGCATTTTCCTGATGACTAATGATGTTGAGCACTTTTCCTGTGCTTCTTGGACAGCTATATATCTTCTTTTGTGAAATATCTGTTTAATATTTTGTTCATTTTAAAATTTGGTTATTTTCATTATTATTGAACTATAAGACATTTTTATATATTCGGAATGCAATTCCTTTGTAAGATAATCATTTCAAATATTTTCCCCTACTCTGTGCTTTCTTTTTCATTTTCATAGCAGTTGTTGAAAGAACACATGTTCTTCATTTTAACAAAGGCTATTTCTTAAACTCTAGGGTCCTTATAAAGTAGTTGAAAATTGTTTTCCTCTAAGCTGTTTAAACCAGCATATACATATTCTGGTTTCTCATCCAAATGTGAACATATCCTGCTCATTTTTATAACAAGATCTTCTTTCAATTATCCACCTTGTCTGCCATACTTTACTTCATTGACTTAGGAGAACACAAGCCTTTGTTAGTCACCAACTGTCACAGGACTCATTGATCCACAAGGCCTTCACTCCCACAAAATCAGTCTGTGGAAGAGAAACCATGTGTTACTTTTTAAAAAGTTTTGCCCATTTTTCCTAGAACCAACTTTTTCTTAGCACGTACAGGTAATCAGAACCAGTAACAGTTTTAAGCAGGACAAAAGAGGGTGCTCTAGCCATATCTAACTGTACAAATTAAAACAAATTTTATCTATGTATAATTAAATAAATATAATTAAATATAAATTAAATTAATATAAATAAATATAATTAAATCAATGCAAAAAAGAAAAGGAGCAAGCAAGAATAGCACAAAAGAATAGAATAAAAAGGGAAAGTACCACCTGCCCCCAATTAGGAAAAGATTTTGCATTATTTTATTTAATGTGTTTCAAACTAGAAAATAGTACATATACATGATAAATTAGATAATGAATTACACTGTTACAAAAGTTCCAAATGGACTATCAAGTTAAGCATAAAATATTATAGACTAATTGTAATATAAGTGGAGGAGTTACAACTTGATAACATTCTCACATTTGATGCAATTAAATGAACTCTGCAAAAAAAATATTGACAAATTCAAATAAATAAAAAGCTTTAATTTTGTATAATGAAAATAACAAAACTAAATTTAACAGAACACTCACTCAGGTATGTTAACCTCAGATATGAGAGAGTCAATACCTATAAGGAATAAAGAACTAAATATGTACATAGGGAAGCAGACTTGGCCCAGTGGTTAGGGTGTCCGTCTACCACATGGGAGGTCTGCGGTTCAAACCCCGGGCCTCCTTGACCAGTGTGGAGCTGGCCCATGCGCAGTGCTGATGCTCGCAAGGAGTGCCCTGCCACACAGGGGTGTCCCCCACGTAGGGGAGCCCCACACGCAAGGAGTGCGCCCTGTAAGGAGAGCCGCCCAGCGCGAAAGAAAGTGCCGCCTGCCCAGGAATGGCGCCGCACACATGGAGACCTGACGCAGCAAGATGACGCAACAAAAAGAAACACAGATTCCCGTGCCACTGACAACAACAGAGGTGGACAAAGAGGAAGGTGCAGCAAATAGACACAGAGAACACAGAGACCAGACAACCAGGGCGGAGGGGAGGGAAGGAGGTTAGAAATAAATAAATAAATAAATAAATCTTTTAAAAAAAGAAAATATTGTACTTCCTGAATAAATCAGACTTGCGCACAAAAAAAAAAAGAAAATATGTACATAGATATAAACTGAAAAAGCATAAAATAAATACATATATACACAATTAAATACACAGTCATAATCAAGGAAATTAAAATATAGTAGGCTTTAAATACAATTTATATTATAAAAATATATTTAAATAGGCTGCCCCTAAAAATAAAAAAATTTAAATTGTGTAGTATACAATGTTGCTCAGAATGTGATGAAACCAGCACATTTAAACACAGAAAACAATACTGTAAATGCTTGTAGATATTTTGTGAAATACTCTGTCAATATATATGAAGAGAATTTAAATATTCATATCATTTGACATTGGAATTGATCTGAAGTAAATAATTCAACTGAAGAAAAACAAACTGAAGCTTCTATGTATCCACATACATAATAATAAGATAATCTCATAATAAAAGTCTAAAAGCTAAGCAAAACAATACAACAATGTCTCCAATAAGGGTGTGACCAATTCAACTTTGGTATCAGTTTAATAAAAATAGTATGCAAGTTTTTCAAGTAATTACTCTCAACTCTATATAAAAAGTAAAATGACTAATATTTGTAAAAACTTCACTATTTTTAAGGTGATTTCATTGATCACATCTGATTCTTAGGCAGCCATATAAAATAGTCAAGAGTGAAATAGTATAGAGGTTAACATAACAGCTTTAGCCCTAAGAGCAAACCAGCAGGATTCCAACCTCAGTCTTACGTTATAAGCTGTGTAACCTTAGGCAATTCTTTTATTATTATTATTTTATTAAAGAATATCATTCATACATGAACACACATAAACAATAAGTATATAGTAAAGATTGTGATCTTACAAAATAAACATACATAACATCACACAGGGGTCTCATACATAGCTTAGGCAACTCTTATGCTTGGGTTTCTAGTGTGGAAAAATCAAGAACAATCCTATCCCAAAAGAATTCTTCTGAAGATTAAATAAGGAAAGTTAAATTGAGTATAAACTGCTGACACTGTTTCATTGGTCAGATGATGAAATAGACCATCAAAAAAGATATTAATTGTCCAATATCACTCATTTACTAAGTGTGAGGCACAGAATTTAAATGCAGGCATTTATATACCTCAGCTGTCACAAATGCAATACAGTATTTTCATCTGCATGTGGTTAGATTCTTTGCTACCTCAGCAGGAGAAGATGCAATCCTGAAAGAAATTGCCATATGTGTGCTTTTACTTCCCCCAAACCCTAAAAGGATGCAAAAGATGCAGGGTGATTAAATAGACCCTGAATGAATGATGTTCCTTTGGCACTGATTTTAACAAGGTGATTGCAACAGTTTAAAATGCCCCAGTGTGAACTTCCTGGACTTACTTCCCTTTTGCATGAAAGTCTTCTTACAGATTCTCTTCTTTTGTTTTTTCTGATAAAGATCAATTCCATCATTTGCTTGGTGATTCACTTCAGTGCCTCAAAACTAAGAACATTATCACACCTCCATATATCTGATAAGCTATTCCAATTGCAAGCCTTATGATATTAAAAAATGGGGAATGCAAAATTTCAATTACATAAAATATAGATTGCATGTGGAAAAAGACTGGAATGCAATAAACAGAATTAAGTGGTTGCTACTTTAGGATTATAGTATATGTTAGCTTTTAGCTTCTTTTTTTTCTTTATCATTTTACTACATTAAGAGAAAAAAATGTGAAGATAGGCAGGAGGAGAAAAAAGGCTGGTAAGAGACTCATAATAAATCATTCCCCTTAACTTCCTATGTAACTTGCTGTACTCTGTAAACGTGTCTTTTTATTGGAACAATGAAAATCATGAGGTTTGATATATGATATATTTTTACCTTACACAAGTGTATTCCCTATCAGTTTTGTCCATTCTATATTTTTCCTACATCATTTTCAAAATTACTGTGTAAGTATGAAGTGCATGAAATGTTTTAAAGAATTTTTTGTCACTATTGTGAATCACTATAGTGCAAATAAAAGTAATATTGTAAGATAATTTCGAATTATTCACTTTTCTTTATTGGTTCAAAACCTCCACCTCTCAATAGTAGCAAAAAGGCTATATCTATTTCAAGTAGATCCTAATAACTCATTTTACAGCCATGAAAATGATATTGAAGCGATATTGTGATGATCCATTTTAATTGTTAAAGATACCAAAATTTATTAATTGGCCACCTCATATTGGGTCAATTGCAAATAGGAAGATATGATCATTGGTGCAAGATTTTGCTTTGGACATAAGTCTTTTTCTAATAAAACTGTCATGAAGGGAAAGAATTTTTTTTAACATGAAGCCTGCCTAACTGTTTCAGCAGGTTGAATGGAATAATTCTCAAACTGAAAAATTACTTTAATAAAATTAGGAACCAATGATTTTCAATTCTTGCTACTTTTTTCAGGATCTATATGATGTTAACTACACAATATTTGGTCAAATTGTGTCCAACACAAAAGGAAGAGAATAAAAAGAAATGCTCAACCCCACTTAATTTCAAAATACTTGGAGAGTATATAGTCTTGAGGTCTTGATTATGGCCAAAAGCAATAGCTGCATTTATCAGTTTAAATTGTGCTCTATCCAGAACATATTGTTAAAGGGATGTTTCTCCCTTTGTCCTATTAACCCCTGTAACCATTTAATGTCTTTCTTGGGAAATTTATTATACATGAATAAAATATTAATTTATAAACATGATTTTCAGTTTCTTTCTGAGATAGTCTAGAGTTTGGGAGCAGTAAATACCTTATTTACATTCTGTATGCAAACTCTGCATGTAATTTTACCTTACCTGCCATCCCAATGCCTCTCCTCAAAGAATTTGCTTTCACAGTCACTCCTGGCTGGACAGTGAGCCACATGACAGGTTGGACACAACAAACTGTATAGAGGAGCAGACACTTGGCTGATGTTGGGTGAATCTGGCTAAAAATTTGAACAGAGGACTCAGGAGTAGACTTTGTATTTCTAAGGGCATATAACTTAAGGTGGCGAGTGTCTTAGTTTCATAACAAAGTACCACAAATTAGGTGGCTTAAAACAATAGAAATTTTCTGTCACACAATTTTGGAAGCAAGAATTATGAAATTACTCTTTCTACAAGGCCATGCTTCTTTCAAAGTCTGTATGGGAAAATCTGTTCCAGGCCTCTCTGCTGGCATTTGTCATGGCTTGCATAGAGCTATTTGCCTCAGTGATCACATGGCATTCTCCCCTGTCTCTCTCTTTTCCTATGTCCAAATTTCCTCTTCTTATAAGGACATGAGTCATATTGTATTAAGGCCAACCCAAATCAGTTTGGCCTCATCTTAACTAGTAACATCTTCCAGGATCTTATTTTCAAGTAGGATCACACTAATAGGAACAGAGGTAAGGACTTGAACAAATCTTTTGGGAGGACAAAAATTAATTCAACAAACTTTAGGAGACCATGTGTGCTGTTAGTTAAACGAAGAGAACCAAAGGGCACAGATAAACACCAAAGGAACATTTAATGTGAACAAAGATGAAAGACCATATAATGCCAAGTGTTTCTTTCCCGCTGTTGAAACAAATACCAAACAATGGTTCGGTTTAAACAATGCGAATTTATTGGCTGATGGTTTTGAGGCTAGAAGTCCAAAATCGAGGTGTTAGCAAGGCTTTCCTTTCTCCTAGAAAACTGTGGAGTTCTGGGGCTGGCTGCTGATAGCCCTTGGACCTTGGCTTTTCCTTCATATAGCAATGTACATGGCAGATGCATCTTTCTCTTTCAGGCTTTCCATTTTCTTGATTCTTGTGGTTGTTTACTCTGTATCCAATTTTCTTTACTTATAGGCCATCAGCCATGTTACATAAAGGCTCACCCTCACTTAGTTTGAGCACTCCTTAATTAATAATATCTTCAAAGGTCTTATTCACATAATGGCTCACACCCACAAAATCAGGGGTTGGGACCTGAGCAAGCCTTTAGTGGAGTATGGTAATCAATCCCAATAAAACATAAGAGTATTATCTTAGATTTTAATGGAAGAGTTTATCTTGGATTCTAATGGCTTTAGAGTCCAGTTATTCTGACTACTTGTAATACATTTCTTTTTCCTTAAACAACCACATGGACTCTGCCTAAAACATATTGTAGTTGACACAGTGCCAAACACAATGCACAGCTTTTAAATAAATGTCACACATTTTATTATACTTGCATTTTATATTATATATCTTGTATGAAGTTTAATTTTAAACCAAAGTGAAGTCTGTAAGAATCACCATATTTGCTTATGTTCCTTAAAATTGTTGTAATAGTTTTATATGTCAATTGGTTAAGCTTCTAGTCCCCAGTTATTCAATCAAACACTAATCTAGGTATTACTGTGAAATTATTTTGTAGATGTAATTAACATATAGAATGAAATTAATTTAAGCGATGGGGATAATCCTTGATAATTTAGACCTGATCCAAATAGCTTCAGCACTATAGTCCTTTTCTAGGACATCCCTGAAAGATGGGGGTGAAGAGAATTCCTCTCAGAGGCAGAACTTTGAACAGTGCAACTGGTTGTTCATTTTACTCAGAAAGTGACAGGCCAGATGTGAGATTATATTCCAGTTCATTGGCTGTGGCCAATATTTTGGCTAGATAGTTAAAAAAGTCATGGTGGGAATATGATTGGAAATTTGGTGACAAGGACATTTGCGTAGCAGGAATATGGATAGACATCTGAAAGGACAAAGAATCTAGAGATATTTTTATCCCATGCAAATGCTTACCAAAGGATGACCTAAGCAGAGGAAGATTTTAGTAATCAAGTGGATAAAATGATCTCTTATCTGGATACTAGTAAACCTTTTCTCCAGCCCCTCCTGGCATTACCCAAAGGGCTTATGAACAAAATGGCCACAGTAGCAAGGATGGGAGTGATACATGGACTCTGCAACATGGACTCCCATTCACCAAGGCTGACCTAGCTATAGTGACTATATACCAAATCTGACAGCCACAGAAACTAATTCTGAGTCCCCAAGATATGGCACCAAGGTGAATAGCCAGCTACCTGGTGGCAGGTTGATTACTTTGGAGTGCTTCCAACACAGAAGGGGCAGTGCTTTGTTCTTCCTGAACTGAATAGATATTTACTCTGGATGTGGATTTTCTTTCCTGTCCACAATACTTACGCCTAAGCTACCATACGTGGAATTACAGAATGCCTTATACACCATCATGGTATTTTACATGGCATTGCTTCTGATCGAAAAATTTGTTTCACAGCCAATGAAGTGCAGCGATGGGCCAAGTTGTATCAATATGAGACAGTCATATTTATTTTAAAGAAAGAATTTATTCAGAGAAGGAGTTTAAAGTAGAGAGTAATTTGCTCCTCACATAATAGGAATTTTAGGGCTTACAGCAAAATATTTGGGAGGAAAGGAATCATAGGAATTTAGGGCAATGGAACAAAAGTGCAACACTTTGTGAAATATGGACTGTGGGAGTATATAAATGATACTAAAGCCTTGGTCATTGCCTGGAGAGGAAGGAAACAGGAATGAGAGATAGGGTTTATTTAGTATTGATGGTGTCTTGGAGGAGAAATACCCTTAAACTTAATTAGTTTCACCAATTTTGCTATGGTTCTCAAGCAATAGAGTAACTTAAAAAAAAAAGCCTGGATAGAGTCCCTTCCCTATAAAATTTATTTAATAATTTAGGCATGGGGCAAAGGATCTTATACATATTAAAAACTCCCCAAGTGATTCTAAAGCATTGTCAGTGCTGAGACTACTGAGACACAAATAGCAGATGGGCATTTGTATTTCTTCTGGTCAGCTGGTATAGACAAAGTATAGAATAGAAAGCAGTAAGATTAAATCAACCACAGCCCTGTGCTTTTTTAATTAAGGGAAGGGCAAAGAACCTACCCATGACTGGCGTTTCCTTACTTGAATGTTCCAGGGTGGGTATATTCAATAACCTCACAATAATTCTAGGTCCAAGTTCTCTTCTGAGATGTAATCATTTTGGGGGCTAGATCTTCCTTGGTGTTTAGTCAATGAAAGAAGTTATATCTTAATAGAATTAGTTTGATTAGATTTTTCGGTGTCCTCAGTAGGTTTTGAGGTCACCAAATGCAATTAGAGCAGAATCTAGGTCACACTGGAAAACATATATTTTGGACTAGAAATCACAAATGCAAGAGATTAGGATTCAAGTGAGTGCTTAGTGTTATTTATAATACCAAACTAAAGTATCTCCATAGACATAAATAATTAAATTTCTGTTGTCCTTACAAATTATGTGGCATTAATGATCTAGCAATATATTATCTTCTAGAAGTAAAATTGTAGCCTCTAGACACAGGGGAAAAAAAAGGATGCTGAAAAAGTTTGTGCTTACAGAAAGAAAATCTTTGCAAGTTATTAAGTATTTAATATATAGTATTAGTATTTATATAGATGTTAATGTAAATATATGGCATTTCTAGATATAAACTAAAGATATTAAGTAGGTGGGGAATGAAAAGACCAATAAGTATATATAGAAGTTTTCAACATCATGAACCATCAAGATAAAGCAAATTAATGTCACAATGTGATAACACTATACAACCATCAGACTGGGTATGATTGTGAAAAATTAAAGTATCAAATCCCGGCAAGGAGGTGGAGTAATTAGAACATTCCTGCACTGTAAATTATTGCAATCACTTTAGGAAACTGTGTAAAAAAATTACTGTTGGACACAACAAGGGTGATTTTAACAGATATAATGAAGAATTAAAGAAAACATACATTCCCAAAAATGTATACACTGCATTGTTTTATTTTATTTTATATATTTTTTTAATTTTATAGTTGAAAAACAGGCAAAATTGGATAATGGAAATATTTGCTAGCTTGTTGAGCGGACGATTTCACAGGAGTATATCTTTGCCAAATCTAACAAAATTGTACAATTTAAATATGTGAACTTTAGCACTCATCGATTATACTTCAATAAAGCTGAAAATACAGAGATAAAACACACAAGACTAATCATCTATGGTGATAAAAAATAATAATAATAATGATTATTTCTTCAGAAAGAATAATGAGTAATAAAGAATCCACAGGAAACATTTAGGACTGGTAATGTTCTGTATATTCATCTGATGTGTATATGTGTGTGTGTGTGTAAATGTATCAAGTTTTATTCTTAAGGTTTATGCTTTTTACCCAGTATATATTTCTATAAAAATGAAAAAATAAAAAGGAGTCTTTGGGAATATCCATCCTTACATTAACTTAGACCGTGCTTTTAGCAGTGGAGGTTATATGAAGTGGTGAACTATAAGATATATTTTAAAGAATAACACAATTGAAATTGCTAATAAAGTTGATATAGGATATGAGGAAAAGACATGAATCAAGATTTCCTGAAGTTTCACCTGCGCTCCTGGGTGAGTGGTGATATTACTAAAAAGGAGAATAACTGATCAGAAGCAGTTATGTGGGGAAAGGAAGGGAAGGGTGTGTTTTTTCTTTTTGTGGTTATATTATTTTGAGAGGCCTATTAAGCTTCCAAGTGAATATGATGACTAGGAAGTTGGATGCATGAGTTTAGATTTTAGCAGAATGATTAAAATGGGAGATAAAATGTCAGAAGTGAAAAATATATAGATAGTATTTAAAGCCTTGGAATCAGATGAGCTCATTTAGGGAGTTTGTGTTCAAGGATTAAACATTATAGAACTCCAACAGTTAACAGTTAACACTACAGAAAGTGTAGTGGGAGTTATCAAAGTCAGCCAAGAAGTGATGGCCAAAGATTTACAATGAAAACAAGGAGGGTATGATGTTCCAGAACCAATTCAAATTCTGTTCAAAGTAGAGGGTTCAGTAATTCTGATATGTTACATGTATAATTAAGGGAGCTAGCAATTATAATAAACACCTTGAAGTCTTGGAGTTTTACATATTAAAATTTTCTTTCTAGTTCATAGTATGTACAATTCTTGTCAGGGAGGAAAGGGAAGAGTACTCTGCCTCTTTCAGTTACTAAGGATCTAAAACTGAAAGAAGCTGTTTTCTGTCACATTATCTTCTAAGAGACAATTACACATAGAAGGGCTGCACATCGCTTCTGCTCACCTAACCCTGGCCAGAACTCAGTTCTCTGGCCACAGCCAACCACAAGAGGGGCTGGGAAATAAAGCTTAACTCTGAACCAAATAAACTGGTATGGTGAGAATCCAGCCATTCTCCACAACAAATACCCCAATACCCTCAGGCTTACTTAGACTTACCAGTACCAACTTTTTCCTTATCTATGTCCCTATCCTTTCTTATTACATTTCATATAATTTGCTTAATGAAATTACATATTTGCCTGTAACGAACACATTTTAGGTTCTTATCTCCATGGGTCTAAGTAAACAAATTAGTATAGTATAGAGAGTTTCTTAATGACATTTTAATGACGATGTAAGTTAGTGCACAATTTGGCTAAGCACATCTGGATGGATCTTGTAGTTTTGGCCTCAGCAAACCATTCTAATAAGCAGTGCTGAGTCACGGTTCATTTGATTTTGTTATATACACATGTACAGAGGGAGTGAGTTCACTAGTAGAGAGTCTTCGAAGGAGCTAACAAAGACTGAAAAGCAAAAGGATAATCTGAATATGTGGGCCCATGACTTTTTTGGAGCGTAGAAGATCATGTCTTGATTTGGAAGAAAGTCCAAGTAAAAGAAAAGCCCAGTGTTCAATAGAGCATCTGGGTCAGTAATGTAGAGCCAGAAAGAACAAGGGTCTTAGCACCAGCATAAAAAAGTTTATACTTCTCCAATTAATGGATCAGTGAACTGAGAAAATGCACTTAACCTCTCCAAGCCATTAAGTTAGATAATGAACTTCATAGGGCTGTTGTTGAACATTAAACATGGCAATGTAAATAAAATGCTTTTTAAATTACTAAGAATAGAGTTGAAAAATTATCATTACTTCCCTCTTGTACTGTATATTTTCATGAGCAGATTCGTTTTTCATGACTGGATGTACCACACTTAATACTTTTTATTTGTATCAATAAACCCCAATGACCTCCTTCACCTTGGTTTTTACCACAATACTGCATATGCCTAATTTACTTTGCCTCTCTAAGAGTGAAACGAGTGCAAATATTCTGATTGCTTCCTATCAAAAACAACAGAGGGCTTATTTATTCCTGCTACTAATTATTTGTTGAGCTTGCAGTGGATGGGTGAAGTGATTTTGGCCCTCATAAATACAGAATCTTTGAATTTTATAATCTCTAAATTACTGAAAGAGCAGCCTAAAAAGTAGTTACTACTTATTATTTAACTTAATTTCTTATAATTATATAAAAACAAAACATTAGAGAATGTTATTTAGAAATTATTGTGATATATATATATATGTCATTAACCGACTTACAGGTCATTAGTGAAAATAACATATTTATAGTTTGTGGGTTTGTTCATACAAATATATGGACTTTAGATTGAAAATTTGAAGCACAATAGGCTATATTACATCTATGTATACATGCATATAGAACTGTTTCTATATATTAAAATAAATACAAAATTTCTTGATCAAATACCATGCCATAAAATTAAAATGTTGCCCAGATTAAATTTAATTTTACCTCAGTAATGATATAGCAATGAAATTAAAGATCAGACACAACACCAGTGGGAAAAGTATAGACATTTATGCAGGAAGTAACTAATAGATTCCAAATCACTTCAAAAATCTGGACCCTAAATGCTAAAATAAATTATTCTTTTATAAATTTAGTTATTTGTGGTCACGAAAGAAGAAAAACACTCACAAATACAATAGTGAAGTAATTACAAGTATCTTCATGATGGTGAGAAATGATGTATGTATCTCTTAACTTGAAAAAAAGTTTTCCTGGCTAGAATCTCATATGAAGTTTGTAAATAATAAAAGCTGTTGAGAAAAAATAATAATAACTGTAGGTAGAGGACAGAAGAAAATGAGAGAAATACTTTCATAAAACATATTTTGATATAATGTAATTTTGCTACATCTATGTTTTATCAATAAATAATAAAGAATATAGTATATACATTAATTTAGAGTGGTATAGTTCCTCTGTTATATTTTTAATTTATTTAAAGACAAACAAATGGCAGAAATAAAATCACCAAAGAAACCTTTTGTTCAGAGATTACAGCAACTACACATACTGTTCCTTTGTTTCTATTTAGTTCTGGAACAGAGTTGTTCTACAACATATAAATTCCTCATCACTTTCTAGATGAAACCTAATCATGACAGAACATTTCACAGTTCACCACTGTTTTCTTCCTGGCAGCATTTTCTTTAAAAGTTTTGAAATTCTGCCAATTGTTAAATTATTTTTATAGCACATGTAGACTGAACAAATACGATGAGTTTTTGAAATTCCCATAAAAAAATTAAAGTCAATTAGTAACTCCAAGAATTGTGCACTAACCTTTCAAATACAATAAACCCGTGTTTGGCTAGTCCATAAAAAACAGAGTAATACTTCCTACAGACTTATGACCATTGGTATTCAAAATAGGGTACTTGTAGTAGTTAGGAAGCAAAACAAGGAATAAGAATTAAGAAAGGATTCAGTTACTCCTGAAAAGAAAATGCTGGGGAGAAGATATAGCTCAAGTGGTTGAGCTCTTTCTTCCCACATATGAGGTTCCAGGTTCTATTCTCCGGTACCTCCTAAAAACAAACAGCAAAAAACCCAGCTCTTACTGAGGAGTGGATGAAGCTCAGTGGTAGAGCGCCTGCTTCCCATGTACAAGGTCCTAAATTCAATCCTTGGTACGTCCTTAAAAACAAAAGCAAATGATTTGCCACATCATGACAATAAGTACATGTTTTGAGGGAAGCGAATGTTTTATGTTGGTAAGAAAACCCTTCTTCTAAATGTTACATAATTCATGTGCACCTAGAGTTGTAAAGAAAATAAATAAATTTTGAGATCTAAGACGACTACACCCAGAACTTAGTTCTTACTGTTCTACATAGTCTCAAGGCACTATGTGTATTAATTTCCAATTGCTGCTATGACAAATTACCACAAACTTAGTGGCTTAAAATACCACAAGTTCATCTTATACTTCTACATGCCAGAAGTCTTAAAATCAAGTAAGAGGCAGGTCTGTGTTCCTTGTGGAGGCTCCAGGAGAGAACCCATTTCTTTGCCTTTTCCACGAGACCTACCCACCCACATTCCTTGATTTGTGGTCTCTTCCTCCATCTTCAAAGCTGCCTTTGTAGGATCTTCTCTCCTCTCTGACCTCAGCTTCCATTCTCACATCTTCTCTCAGACTCTGACTTTCCTGCATCCCATCTACAAGGATTCTTGTGATTATGTTGTACTACATGGATAATTCAGGATAATCTCACCATCTCAAGATTTTAACTGAACCACATGTACAAAATCATGTAAAGTAACATATTCATGGGGTCCAGGGATTAGGACATGGACATCTTTGAGGAATCATTATTCAGCTTATCACATGGGTAAGAAAATATATCATTCTCAAATTAATTTATTTTCATTATCTTTTCATGTGTCTCCCCATGCCCTCTCAAAAGCAACACATCCTCTCCCATGTCCTTCTGCACAGAAGTTTAGAAGCTATTTTTCATAACAATTAGTTGAATTTATCAAGTTTTTATTCCAAAGAATTAGGTTGGTTAAATAACCTTTTCTCCACCACTTTTCATAAAATATAGTCAATTTATTTATTAATGAAAGGAGCAAATGAGAAAACCATAAAATACTCACTATTTATTTCTTCATCTTGTAAACTTTAAATGTAATGTTAAAAATAGTAAATGCTAGCAGTGGTGATATTATCAGTGACCTAGTCAGTCTCAAAGAGAATTCAAGAACTTCATAATTTTCCTGAGTAATTGGGAGAAGTGTATATAAATGATTGGAGATGCCATAGATGGGAACTTTTAGCCATGAACCACACTGGATGAAAAGATCAGCATTTAACGTTTTCTACATTATTAAATATTTTGACAGATGCAAGTACAGTAAAGAAATTGAACAATTACTATAAGTTATCCAAAGATAAGTGTTAAGGATCTTCTTTAACTGGACTATAGAATTACTAAAAAAATAACGAAAAATAAAAGTTGTTTTTTAATTTTCTAAAAAAATATATTACAATCAGCTTACTTCACAAATATTAAAGTTTCTTACAAATGGCCCTTGGGAATTAGAATCACTTTACAAACAAGAAAATACCCTTATCTATTTTCTTCCTTTCATTTAATTTTATGCTTTATTCAATATAAAAATTATACTAGTGCTAAAAACTATTATAAAACAGTTTGTGTACATCATTTCTCAAGGAATATGTAATGACACACTTTCATGAAAACCTTTAAGTATTTGTCAAGTCTTCAACATTTTTACAACTATCTCTGAATATGGTCCTTCAAGTAATGAAGATTGATTGTCATGGTGGGTCCTAAGGGGAGGGGGAAAGAGATGTTGAATACATAGAATCAGTGTAACTGTGGGGCTGGAAATGTTCCACAAGATCATGCAATGATGGATATAGGACATGTTAAATTACACCAAAAGTGTATAAAAGTCTATAGGCTAAAATGTAAACTATAATGTAAAACATAAGATAACTAAAAATTTAGAAAATTATATAGCCTAAAATATAAACCATAATGTAAACCCAAATGGAACCATGTTTGAAAGATATTGTTTCAATATCTGTACATTAGTTGCAGCAAATATAATATGAACATGTAAAAAGATCATTGTTGGGGAAGGGACATAGGGTTTGATGCTTGATATTTGGGAGTGCCATATAGTGTATATATGAATTACTGTGATCTAAAACTTATGTGAAGACAAACTTAATAATTAGAGAAAAAAAAAAGAAAGGAGGTAGACACTGAGGAAGAAATAGAAGAAATTGTCTTGCCACTATACATACAGGGCAACACCTATAGCAGGGATGAAAGGCAAAATGTCAAAAACAAAGCTTTTCCATTTTTTCATTTTTGTGATACCCCAATTTATTTTTCTTTTATTTAATTTTTCTAAATTACTATGTATTCTATATCAAACCTTTAAACCCATCACTATATTCCATTTTACTATTAATGGAACCTGGCAATATATTGGGCTTCCTTTTTGAAGAAGTTTTAGATTATAGTGAGGTTCAACTATGGTGGGGGAGGAGTACTTGTGTGTGGTATTATTGGTAGGGGACAAACGGTTGGGAAGGAGTTCTCCAGGGCATGTATAGAGGGAACGTAGAAATGTCTGGATATTTTCATAGTGGTTTCAGTTGGAAACAACAGATGAGAGAGTGCTGAGTTCCTGGCCAGGGGAGCTCTATCACATTCTCCAATGGAACAGCAACAATCCCCCAAGGGCAATGGCAAAGACCAACAAAGATGGATGGTCCAACGATGAGCCCTTGATACTGATGGTTACAATTATGGGCCTGTGTGCCCAAAATATGAACTAGGCCTAGAGCTGTGGGGTGCCTAAGAGTTGCCTCCTGAGAGCCTCCATGTTGCTCAAATGTGGCCACTGTCTAAGACAAACTCAGCATGCAGATGCATTGCCTTTCCCCCAGCGTGGGACATGATGCCTGGGGATGAGCTTTCCTGGTGCCAAGAGATAACTACCAAGCACCAGCTGATGATGTAACTAGAAAAAGACCTTGAATAAAGAGGTCAACTCAGACTGACAAAATATCTCAGCCTATGTGTAATATCAGGTGTGGAAAAATACTTTTGACTTTGGATAAAAGGGGGAAATGGAAAGGCAAGTGAGTTTATATGGCTATGAGTCTCCAAAAAAAGAGTTGGGAGGTCATCAGAGGGATGATGCTTATGCATGCCTCAGCAGGGTACCAGAGACAGCCAAGGTAGATGGAAACCCAGGTGCTGGTTCTCCTGAGGGCTACAGAGACCCACAGGTTCTATGGTCATGGCAGATGGCTCTGGAGTTCAGGGTCATGTCAGTTGGCTCTACTTTGGAGTTTGTTTTCCTGAGTGTGATGGAGTTGGACTCAGATATGACCTCTCTACACGTCTCTTCTATTACTTTTACTGGACCTGTGGTTGGCGTTTGGGTTAGTGTATACTCAGGAGACCTGAATCTCTGAACTGTCCATGTGACAGGCAGGCCCTGGCCCTCAGCAGACTTGTGGCTCCTACCCTCTGGTTTCTTGGACTTACCCTGGCCAGCTGACAGAGAGGTGAAGAGAGTCAACCACCACACCAGGAAGTCAAGAGTGCCTACCACTACAAGCAGGAGAATTGCATCCATCATCCATGTGGAATCTAAACCCCCTCTTGATATAGAGGGGGACTGAACATAACCATCTCAGGGTCCACAGGATAGAGGAATAGAGTATGGATTAGAATGGACTTACTGGTGATCTATTGGGGAACTATTCTGATCAGTAAGGGAAAAAATTGTAGTAGTGATGTGGAGAGGGTGGCCACAGTAGCTGCTGATGGTAGGGAGACAGAAGAAGAGATATGCTGTGGAGGCATTTTCAGGATTTGGAGTTGTCCTAGGTAGTGCTGCAGGGACAGATGCTGGACGTTGTGTGTCCTGTCATGGCCCACTGGGTGGACTGGGGGAGAGCGTGGACCACTGTCCATGTGGTGCAGCAGTGCTCCAGAATGTATTGGCCAGGTGCAGTGGGTGTGCTGCAATGATGGAAGAGGTTCTTGATGTGGAAGGGGTGGGGGGTATATGAGGACCTCATATTTCTTTAATGTAACATTTAAAAGAAAATAAAGAAGAAGAAAAAATAATAGAAAAAAAAGTTACCAAAAGATGTAACTTACGTAAAAAAAAAAAGTAAAAAAAAATAAATTAGGAATTTATGGTTGCAGACACCATGACTGGCCATCCAAAATCATTCACAGCCCATGTTAGCCCTGGATTCCTCTATTGTAAGGTTGCAAATAGCTAAGATACTAACCTTCACATGCTCTTGCAGTGCAGGTAACCTAGGACCTAAATTCTAGAAAGTGAACCATAACAGAAATTGCTAGGTGGTTCTCCTGGGAAAATATTTTAAAAGTAGACAGAGGTAACAAGCATGCCTTTTTTTCTACCCCTCTTTATCCTTCCCTCTTTGTCCTGCCTGGATTAGAGAATCTGTTGCCTGGAGGTGGCCCACTTTAGACCATAAATATTTTTTTTTTGTTTTGTTTTGTTTTTGTGTTTTTTTTGTTTTTTTTAAAGATTTATTTATTTTTTTTATTTTTTATTGACTTTGTAATAATATTACATTAAAAATATATATGTGAGGTCCCATTCAACCCCACCCCCCCACCCCACCTCTCCCCCCCCCAACAACACTCGTTCCCATCATCATGACACATCCATTGGATTTGGTAAGTACATCTTTGGGCACCTCTGCACCTCATAGACAATGGTCCACATCATGGCCCACACTCTCCTCCATTCCATCCAGTGGGCCCTGTGAGGATTTACAATGTCCGGTGATTACCTCTGAAGCACCATCCAGGGCAGCTCCATGTCCCAAAGACGCCTCCACCTCTCATCTCTTCCTGCCTTTCCCCATACCCATTGTCCACCATGTCCACTTTTCCCAATCCAATGCCACCTCTTCTATGTGGGCATTGGATTGGTTGTGTCCATTGCACCTCTATGTCAAGAGGAGGCTCAGATTCCACCTGGATGCTGGATGCAATCCTCCCATTTTCAGTTGTAATCATTCTAGGCTCCATGGTGTGGTGGTTGTCCTTCTTCAACTCCATCTTAGCTGAGTGTGGTAAGTCCAATAAATCAGATTGTAGGTGCTGGAGTCTGTTGAGGCTCAGGACCTGGCTATCACATTGTCAGTCCAGAGATTCAAATCCCCTAAATATATCTTAAACCCCAACATTAACTGCACCTCCAGCACATTAGCATGAAAGTCTTATGATGGGAGATCCCATCTGAGTCCAGATTCATCACACATAAACACCATTTCCAAAGAGGGGCCATCTGACCTGGTAGTTAACCCCATCGGCCATGACCATAACTCCCATGGGTCTCTTTAGCCTTCAAAGGAACCAATATCTGGGGATTGTATCTGCTTTATCTGTCTCTCTGACTCTGCTCAGTTGTGCATGAGGGCAATCCTTCTGCCAGCCTCCATACTCTTTTTTTTAGAAACTCGTAGTCATATAAACTCATTTCTCCTTTCCATTTCCCCCTTACTTTAGTAGACCATAAATATTAATGTCACATGTTAAAGGTAGCAGAGCAGAAGAAGGAAAGGACCTGGGTCCTGAGAAATTAATTCACTCTCCTAACACTGGACTTCTAATATCTCTGTTCTTCTTGTGTGAGATAAATAAATCCCTTATTTATATTCTTATGTTCCCTTTTGCTTGCATCAGAATACACTTCCGATATTTTTTTCATTTATTTCTTTGGCATTTCCCACGTATTCCATCTGTGTGTGTGTATGTGTGTGTGTGTGCCTGCACACAGGCATATATTTACAGAATTATGTGAAATTGCTAGAGAAACAAGTAAGTTACAAAAACAAACAAAAAAGAAGTCCACATTTTTTATATTGGATGGAAAAAATTGAGGGAAGAAGAATTCATTATTTCTCTAAAGCACTGAAACTGTTTTTATAAAATCATTGAAAAAGTGGGGCACAGGTCCTATGAAATATAGTAATGGTAAAATATGTGAATTCCTATGGAAGTTGGAAAACAATCTTTGCAAGATAGGGCTATATATCCAAATATTTTTGTGAAAACTTCCTAAAAAAAGACAGTCATATAAGGATATTATTTGGAAAACTATAAGGGCAAGCAAAACCGGTCATATTGAAGTCAACCGTAAGGATGACATCCCTGGACACTGATGCTTCCCTCATGCCCAGTCCTGTAGGCCTGAGATTCTTTCTCCACACACCAGGACTCTAATGAATTCTAAAATACTGCCTGGACAAACTCAGTTCTATGAGCCTGGCCCATATTTCTAACGTTCAGGTCAGTAGCCATAGGACATGTAGAAATATGAATTGAGAATAAAAATATTTAATAAATGATCATATTATCATTTCACCTATATTTGTATAGTAGACCTAAACCTAGAATCTCATAACCGTTTGAGTAGGCTTTATGATTCAACTGCAGTGATTACTAAGGCTTTTGAATCTTTAGTGTATTCTATATTTGAGCCCAAATGGCATCCTGAAATAAAATGTGCTTTATGTTAATAGATATATGAAGATCCCCAACTATTAGTATTTCTTGAAGAAATTATTTCTCAAAGAGCTTCTTTATTTCTCAATAAACTCAAAAACAATATTTCAACAGTACCATATCAAATTTAACTAATTTCAGCATGGTGGGCTTTTTGGCTATGTATTGGAAGACTTGTTAATTACTTTGCTTGTAATTTGTATCAATACTTAAAATTACCTAGATAAAACTTAGGAGGACTAAGCAATTTGCCCTATTTCCAATTACTGATTCAAGATTTTAATGGGATCTGACTCCCGAAGCAACTTCCTAAAACCCTATACCATAATAGCCCTGTCTTGCAAAGATTGCTTTCCAGCTTCCATAGGAATTCACGTATTTTCCCATTACTATATTTCATAGGACCTGTGCTCCACTTTTTCATTGATTTTATAAAAACAGTTTCAGTGCTTTAGAGAAATAATGAATTCTTCTTCCCTCAAATTTTTCCATCCAATTTTAAATTTTACAAAGAGGGTACTTCAATAACACTTTCGCTGATGTGAGTTATTCTTCACTGATATTCTGATGCTAAAAGAGGCTTGCAAATCTATGTCTACCCTGTCAAATCATTTGTGGCAGCAGAGGTACACATTAAAATAAAGTATGGAGAAACGGACTTGGCCCAGTGGTTAGGGCGTCCGTCTACCACATGAGAGGTCCGCGGTTCAAACCCCGGGCCTCCTTGATCCGTGTGGAGCTGGCCCATGTGCAGTGCTGATGTGCGCAAGGAGTGCCGTGCCACGCAAGGGCGTCCCCGCGTAGGGGAGCCCCACGCGCAAGGAGTGCACCCATAAGGAGAGCCGCCCAGCGCGAAAGAAAGTGCAGCCTGTCCAGGAATGGCGCCTCCCACACTTCCCGTGCCGCTGATGACAACAGAAGTGGACAAAGAAACAAGACGCAGCAAATAGACACAGAGAACAGACAACCAGGGGAGGGGGGGCAGAATTAAATAAATAAATAAAATCTTTAAAAATAATAATGATAATAAAATAAAATAAAATAAAGTATGATACCCATAGTAATTTTAAAACTTTCTCCTAATGTATATTTTAAGTTTTAGAGTTTGTCATTACATAACAATATAGAATTATTTTTAAAATGTCAAGTATAACTGTTCTGGTTTCATCTTATCTACAAATTTAATTATTGACAGTGTTTGTGAAAGTTTCTTGACATATTTTATGTTTTCAAAATGTTGACAGTGATTATGCTGAAGCTATAGAAAGCAAATGTAAAGAAATTAGAATTCAGAGACACTTATTATCATCCAAGAAGTCAAGATCCATGTTTGTTTCTGTTTTCTATGTTTTGGGGAAAAATTCATGTACTCTAATAGTTTTTATTAACTGAATAGTTCCAAACATCCTTTTATATTTTTCCATAAACAAAGCCAACTAAGTTATTTGCTTATGATTTTGAATAATATTCTTGAGACTTTGAATAACCATTTAAAAAATGCTGAATGAGAATTAGGCAAACTAAATGTAAGCAGGAAAATCATCATGTGGGCATATATATTTTTAAATTTTCAAGTTTATCAATGATACATAGATACACTTATGACTTGTGAAACTTGGCGAGTTCCTTAAACTCATCTTTTTCAGTTTTCCCATCTGCAAAACAGAGATATATTAAAATCCATCTCCTTTTTAAGGTCATGATATGGATACTGTGCTCATTACTTACATTCATAACCATTGGTCAGATTTTAATCATATGTCCAAAGACAACTACTTACACTGTCTGGGAATGTACTTTTTTGTTGCCATATGTGCCTATCTAAAAATCAGGGGTAAGGGATATTTGGTGAGAACTGCCTGTCTATTCTCAGCATGGTAGAAGTGAATGGTTCTTTTAAACTGTAGGACAGACCTGCAATTCCTCTATTCAAAACTGTAATAGCTCCCATTTCATTCAGATCAAAGCCAAAACCCTGGCAGGAATCACTCAACTTAATATTAAGGCTTTCCAGACAACTGCAGTAACCAAGACAGTATGTTATTAGCAGAGGGATGGGCACACAGATCAATAGCAGAGAATAGGAAAAACAGAAATGGAACCCCATATATAACAATGATGCAAAAGCAATTCAACTGAGGAAGGATAGCCTTTTCAAAAAATGGACATCCATAGCCAAAAAATGAACTTCTCCCTAAATCTCACAACTTATACAAAAATTAAGACAAAATGGATAACAGACTTAAATGAAAACATAACACTATAACATTTTTAGAAAAAATGTAGAAGAAAATCTTCAGGATCTAAGACTAGACAATGAATTATCAGAATTAATACCAAAAGTATGATCCATAAAAGGAGAAATTTATCAACTGGTCCTAGTGAAAATTAAAAACATTTGCTCTGTGATGACCCCATTAGGAAGATGAAAGGACAAGCCACAGAGTGGGAAAATATTTGTGATCCACATATCTGACAAAGGACTAGAATGTAGAATATATAAATAACTCTCAAACTTAGTATAAAAACAAACAATTACATTAGAAAATGGTCAAAAGATACAAAGGGACATTTCATGGAATAAGATAAAATCATGGAAATATAGCACGTGAAAAATGCTCAACAGCACTGGTCATCTGGGAAACACAAATTAAAACCACAATTATATATCACTACACAACTATCAGAATGACTGAACCTAAAAATATTGATAAAACCATATGCTGGAAAGAATGTGAAGAAATTAAATCACGCATACATTGCTGGTGAGAATAAAAAATGATAAGACAACTCTAGAAAATAGTTTGGCAAGTTCTTATAAAACTAAACATATACCATTTGAGTCAGTAATTGCCCTTGTAGATATTTATCCCAGATAGGATAATTTATGTTCATATAAATACTTGTACATAAATGTTCATAGCAGTTTTAGTCATTATAGTAAAAAAAAAGAAAAAAGGAAACACCTCGGATGCCCTTCAAGAGGTGAATTTTTAAACAAACTGTGATATAACCATACCATGGTATACCACTTAACAATAAAAAAACATGTTTCTTGTTGCTTTGTGAAACAACTTGTATGAGTCTCCAGGGAATTATGCTGAATGAAAAGCACTACTCCTAAAAGGATATATCTGCATAATTCCATTTATTTAACATTTTAAAATTAATAACATTTTAGAAGAGAGGACCAGATTAGTGGTTGCCAGGGGTTAGGAATGAGGTGGGGAACAGGAAGGAAGTGGGTGAGGCTAGGAAAGGGCAACACAAGGGATGCTAGTGGGGAACGTCCTGTATCTTATCATGGAGGTGGACAGATGAACCACAAGTGATACAGCTGTTCAGAACTAAAGACACACACACACACACACACACATGACTTCAAGTAAAACCCAAGAAATCTGGGCAAGATTGCTGTGTGATATCAGTCTCAATATCCCGAGAGTGATATTGTACTATAGTTTTGCAAAAGGTTACAATTGGGGAAAAAACTTATGTGTTATTTCTTACAATTACAAGTGAACCTATAGTTATATCCATAAAAATTTCAATTAAACAGAAAAGCCAGAGCCCTCCCATTGGCCTATATGGAGTACAGTTTCTGACCTATTCCTGTCTAACCTTGTGCCTACTGCTCTCCCAGTGCTTACTCCCTCAGGCACGGGAGGATCCTTGGTATTCTTTACGCATGCCAGACACTGTCCTGCCTTTATTCGCTGTGTTTCCTGCCTTGTACTTTCCTCAGATATCAAAATGACTAATCTTTCACATCCTTCTAGTCTTTGCTCAAATGTCACCTACTTGATGAGGTCTACTCTGATCATGCTATTTAATAATGCAAACCCCCATCACTACCGAACTTCTTATAGATTCTACAATTTTCTTGTTTGCATAGATATTAGTTATCACCATCAAATATGCCACATACTTCAATAGATATCATGTTTGTTGTTTATTGTCTGGCAAGTCCCCAACCAGAATATGAACTCTATAATGTCTAAGGTATTACATTTTCTCACTATCTTTCTCTCTCTCTTCCTCTCAAATTGAACTATTTGAACATTTTCCATTTCCTTTCCACCAAAGGCAAGTCTCCAGAAGTTTTAAAGCTTTAAACATTTCACGAATATTGTGGCCTAATAAATGTTTAAAAATTGGGTCTCTGAGGAAAAAAAGGTACATGATTTCATACATATATTGGTTTATTGCAAATTTTACTGCTATTAATAACAATATGCAATTTGCAAAAAAATAATAAAGTATGCTATTTTCTTGTTGAAAATATCACACATTTATAATTTCAGGTTGACTTGACACTTTCTCCCAAATCCAATATTTTAATATTTCTTTTGCCAATAATAAAATCTCAAAGTTAAAAGTTTACTCACTGTCCAAATCAGCCAAGTAGACATTCACATCTTTGACAGCCAAGTACAGTTCCAACATGAATACAGACTGATATTTTTGTTTATGTTTATGAATAAGACAAAAGTGAAACAAGATACATCAGAGCTTCTGTCATTGGTCAAAGGTATAAGTGATTTCTTTGGTAAATCAAATAATAGTTTTGGAATACTGGAAGAAAATATCCTCAATGTTTTTGGCCTTTCATGCTATGAGAACTAAAGACGTTTTAAATTTTATGTGCATTATCAAATGATCTCCATCACTTTCTTAAATGGAGACAATCAACAAAACAGTCACTGATGTGTAATATTCACCAATTTCCATGCCCTATCTCAAATCATTAAAAGGACACCATTGAATTGATATTGAAAGGAAGGTATGTGAAATAACACACCATTACATAATATGCTGACCATACTGATTCAGTAGCCAAAAATAATTCCAAGACCATGTATAATAGTAAAATGTAGTTAAATACTGAGGAAGTGATGAGTTTTAAATACTTATTTTCTTTGTTTTTAATAAAATTTATTCAATTGCAAGTTTATATAATTTAAATTTTAATAATGTCAGTTTTTAACAAAGAGCTCACAAAATCCTGAAAATTTAACCATGGGTTCTTGTAAATTAAGAGAGTCTGGCTTCAGAAGGCCACTGCTCCCAAATCCTTCCTTGCTTTATTTTTTTCTTTTGTTGCATAGCATTTATCACTTTCAAAATAACCATACATTTAATAATGTATTATATTTATTATTTCACGTATTTATTTTTTATTGTATGCAGCAGAATAAAAGTTTCACAAGGGCAGAAATTTTGGTATATTTTATTTCTTGTCAAATATTAAATGCACTGTAGAATCTTCCTTTCTCTTTCTCTCCTTTCCCTCTATTTATTTATTTATTTCTCTTTCTCTCCTTTCCCTCTATTTATTATTTATTACTTATTTAATGTATTATTATATATTGAATTGTGTTCCCTACAAAAACATGTTGAAGTCCTAATCCAGAAAGGAAATTTGCTTAGAAATAAAGATTTTACAAATAGAATCAGACAAGTTAAAATGAGTTCATACTGAAGAGGATGGGCCTTTAATCCAATTGGAATGCTGTCCTTCTAAGAAGAAATTTGGGCACAAACAGACTAGGACAGAGAACATCATGGATTGCTGGCAAACCAACACGAAAAGTTTGAAGAGGCATGGAAGATTCTTCCCTACAGATTTCAGAGAAGCATGACACTGCCAACACCTTTATTTCAAACTTAGAGCCTTCAAAACTGTGCAACAATAAATTTCTGTTGCTTTAAGCCATCCAGTTTTTTTATACTATATATAATCCTACACACACATAAATACATATATATATACATACATATATATAAAACACACACACACATAAACATAACTACATGAAATTAAGATCTGATTCTCCAAAAGTAATTTCCAGAATTTTTCAAAGTTTTTAAATATTTCATAAACACATGCATTTTTATCAGGAAAAAAGTCTGTCAAATTTTCAAAAGTTTCTTGCTAAAATAAGAATGTTGATATGATCACAACATTTTCAAGCCAAACTGGTCTCATTTTGCAATCAATCTCTATCATTTTTTTCTGCAATGGAGAAAGGAGTGTTGACTCATTTCTAGAATCTCTTACTGGACACAATTCAAAAGAAATTCAGTAATTCTAAAGACTGCCCTTCAGGGGTGATATGGTATTTGTTTTTTAGAGTCATCTCATCAGTAACATGTCAGTGCTAAATGACATTGCCTTTCAATATCTAAAATCCGTTAGATTTGATGACTAGTTTGATGGTTATTTTATACTTCCCAACATCAAATAAATATATTGTAGAGAATGTAACCAAATACAAGTAACTGAAAATGACAAATCTATCTCTCAAAGCAAGATCATTTTTGGAGCTCAAACTCATAGAACATGTATTCATTTTTAAAGGATGGTATTTCTCATATTAGCTTTATTGGCCTATAAGTCTTACAAGTTTGAATGAGGAACTATTCTTTTTTTCGCCTTAAGCAGAGACTTACTGTTTTCACTCTTCTGCTTCATAAACTTCAGTAGATTGGATTATAAATACTAAACTAGTGGGAACTGCTGGCGGATAGTGGAGTCTCTACCCACTTTCTGACTTCTACTTGTCAGAGGACTTCTCATCTACTCCAGTCCTTTCACACCAGAGGCTATATGCAAATTCTTCCAGCAATTATTAATACTCACACTTTCTTTCTTGGTCTTTGCAGATCAAAGACAAAGCTTATGCAAATGTCTTGATAAAGCAGAAAACACACAGCACTAGATCGAAATGTAGGTACTTCCACTGCAAGAAGATTCTGAATTTGGAAAAGACCAAGTCGCTGGAATGTTGCAAGGTATTATTTTGGTGATAGAACTGAGAGTTTGGGATTTTTTAACAGAAGTTGGACAGTGGAAGGAAGCGAGACCTTAGCTCCTATATTGTGGTTAGTATTAGCCGGCTCAAAGTGTTGACGCGTTTTTGAGATTTATTTTCTTAGACTAAGACTGTGAGAAAAAGTTTCCTAATCTCTATCAGTTACATCATTAATTTTTAAAAAATGTTTGGAACTAGGTGTTCTATAATATTTCTTTCACCTCTGGATTTTATTAATATATTTTGAGTGTGTTTTTATGCCCTAAATTAGGAACTATGTGTTTAGAAATAACAGGAACTCTCCTGTCTTTGAGAAGAACATGATATATCAACCCCAGCTGTATTTTTAAATAAGTAAATCTAATGCAAGGTTATGCTGTGGTGACATTTTTATAACCAGAATAATCTCTTAGAAAATTTTGATTAAGCAAAACATTTTTTTTGGTAACATTTTTCATCTTCTTTTAATATCTTCTTCTCCAGGTAACTCTGTACTTATGTTACATTTAAAAACAGTCTTGCATTCAGCTAATAATTAACCCTTCTAATGTTATAGGCAGAAATGGACTTTTGTGAATAATAACTTACATGCACATAGCATGTAATTATCAGTAAAGTAAGCATTATTATGTTTCTTAATATGGAATTATCATCACTTACAGATGAGAAATCCCAGGAACAAAAAGTCAGGAGACCATGCATGGTTATTCCACAGCTTCTCAAGGTCAAAATTTGAAATGAACTCCAGGTGTTACAACAACTGCAGTCGATGTTTCCCTTTCTTCTATAACATGCTGCCTCCAGATTCAAAGTGCCTTTGATGGCTTCTACCCCCGCCAGGATGGATCCATGAACAATATTTTAGATGTAGGGTCTGTGAAGTCCTTAGTGGGAAATGAGCTTCAGTGATTTTTATGATGAAGATTTGGGAAAATATGAGATGGCAATTACAACTGCGCTAAGAATTCCTAAGGGGAGAAATAATGGACTGAAAGTCTAGGATCTAAATTTAGTAATACAAGCATCCATTCCATCTCAAAGTGGCTAATTACTTAGTAGCAACCAAAATATCTGTCTAGTTTATAGACATAATTTATACAGCCGTTGGTGATTCCCTGGCAATGCTCATGCTTTGAGCCATATAAGGGAAGTTACTTTAAACAAAAGGAAAAAGGATTTTCAGAAACTCTAAATGTAAAAAAGGAATCCATTTGACTTAAATGTCAGTGTGCTGTAATAACTGGTGGATGGGGTAAGAGCCATTATTATAAACCTAATTATTTCCGACTCTTTCCACAACTGATAAGTTTTTAAGGGTATGTATGTATATATTTGCTGCCTGTGTGGGCGTGGGTGTGTACCTTCATTTACTACCATGCAAAATTAGTCATTGATGGACAGAAAAGATGTTTTCTGGGATAAAACCAAAAAAAAAAAAACTGCTATCAGTATATTTGATTGACTTATTTTAAATTCATTGAATATTTAACAAGTGTTTACCAAGGATTAGTTTAGTTGTTTGGGCAAAAGTGGAGAAATGGACCTAAAGTCTTTGGCTCTCATGAACTGTTAGTCTTGAAAGATAGACAAGTATTGAAACAATCACACTTTTAAATGTAAAATTGCCAATGAGGTGTAAAGTAATATACCTAAAACAAAACATAACAGGCAGTTCAAGAAAAGTTGATTCAGAAGTAGGTGCTGTTTGCAACCATATATAGCTTTGGTTCATTGTTGAATTTTTTATTCAAGTTATGATATATAAGTATGATCTTAAAAAAAGAATATATGAAAGGACAACTCAATTTTCTGCTTAATATAGTCTAGAAAAGAGGAAAGAGTACACCAGGCTATCTAATGAAGCTAGTAAAGCATGTATGCCTTCTCCCAGAACTGCAACATGATATATGAAAGGATACTTATGCTTAGCTTGAAATTTTAAAAAAATGTTTTTGGTTGCAGCTCAGATTTTCTGTTCACCTTGGTCTGAAAATAATGAAGTGAATGAAACCCAAATCATATATCAACCCATGACCCAAGACAAAGATGTTACAATTATCTAGGAAAATAAATTGAGACATAGTGGTTAGGCTTTTTAATAACCATTTTAGTCAGATCTTGAAATATCTTTAATAGCTTCACTTAGGCATGGGCAGAAATGGTCTTTGGATTAATGATGTTCCTGATGTTCCTTGATGTTTCTTACTCTTTGAATTAATGAGATGGAACAAACTGCTGGAGTCAGCAATAGAAGTAAATATTGTACATCAATTCAAAAGGAAACTCAACAAGTTTTCCTATAAGGAAAGAATACAGTAAAGTTATTGTAACTATCTTTCCTTTTATTATGCTTTTATTTTTTGGAAGCTCAGAAAATGGGATAATCATATTTTAGCTTATATTTCAGCAATCAAAAACACAGTTTATTTGCTTCTTATATATTACTTTTCATATTCTAATGATTTTTGTTTATCATTTGGGAACCTCAATGTTCTGATAATTATATGCAATATTACTAATTATTGGGAAAACATTTTTCAGAGTGACATTTATTGTCAAAGTTTTATTAAATTAAATGGAAGAGGCACAATGTCATCTCATTTAATGAAATTTTTTACTCTCTGTAGTAGTGGAATTGTATTTGATAAGGACATACATTTTGCAATTTTAAGGCTATATTGAATATTTTAAATGGAATAAATTCTCCTAGGTTATTAAATACCTGTAATACATTTCAATTAATTAGTAGGTAAAAGAATACATGAACATAATCAAACAAAACTTGTTTTTATAGCATATTGTTGGTGATAGTAGTTGAATTTATTTTCATTTTGGCTATAGTAGGTATGATTTTGCTCTCCTAACTTCACTTTATTTAGAGTGAATTAAATTAAAGAGATAATTATCATTTCTTAAACATTTACCTTTTAGAAATAACACTGGTAGCTGTAAAAGGCACAGTGTAAAATTCTTAGATTTAAAGTCTACCTCAGTATAAAGTGGGACTAATTTAATTTTAAGATATTATTACTTATTATGTAAACCCCAAGCAAGACTATGATATTGCAACTCCAGCACTATTAGCATAGTTTGAAAACTATGCACTATTGAAATGTGGATATAATAAAAACTGACCAGCTGGGCAGTAAGCTGTTTCTGTTTTAATTGTATACACACAGCTATGTTTCCTAGCCTGCCTTGCAAGTGGAATCATACAACAGAGTGCTGGCCCATGAAATAAGGGTGGTCATGATATATAACACCTTTAAAACTAACACACAAAAATGTCCGTGTAAATCACCACACCTTCTCTCTTCTTTTGCTGCAAAATGGATATAGAAGATTAAGCAGGAAACTCCTACATTTTAAGTATGAGAAAGCCATTTGATGGTGGTAGCCTAGACCCCTGAATGACTACATGGAAGAGAATCACCACCGGTCCGCTCTCCTACTGATTTGCATTAGACTATGAAGTAAACCTGAAGTAAAGCTTTATAAGACACTGAGATTTTGAGTTTGTTACAGGAGATAAAGTTTATTATGGTAACAAATATGGTTGGAGATATAAGATTCTGCTCAGGTCACATGTGGTGAGAGAAATAAGCCTATAATGTTTAGGCTCACATTCCTTTTAAATATTTTCCCTTTGTGACAACTGCTGCTATCTGAGCCCATATAAGTTTTCCCTATTTTCCTTTAGCAATATTTACCCCCCATGTCAAATTTTGGCTAGCAGCTGGTGGATAGCAAAATTTTCTCAGCATTTCTTGTGGCTGGTTGTGGCCATGTATCTAAGTGTCTGCCATGCATTGTCAGCAGAAAACATTTGAAACTTCTAGGTGCTCTTAATAAAAACCTACTTTTCCTTTCCTTTTCCTGAAGGGTGAGTCATGGGCATGGCAATGAACAGCCTTTATCATGTAGAAAAGAGAAAACGTCTTACTGAATGGCAGAGCACTGAAATGGAAGTAATCTTGGTTCCTGAGTGACAGCATGGCCTAGATCGCATGAAAGGGATAAACCCTCTCATTCATTCCACAAACATTTTGGCTTCATCATAATGGTATATAAACCTGTGATTAACAAATCAATAGTATTTATCTGATAAATCCAGATAATTAATTTGAATTTATTCAATCCTGAATTTGGGTAATTAGCAAGCTCCACAAACTCCTGCAGAGTTTCAGAATTTTCTCTAATTATCAATTTCCCTTTAGCCCTATTGTCCACTGCCTTTGGTCTTCTGACTAATCTCCTTAATACATTAAAATGAAAAACTGCCCCCTTCCCTTGTATGTTGAAGAACTAGAATACATTCTTTTAATATTTTTGTACTTACAAATTTTCCCCCAAACACTTTTCCCACTTCTATTTAGAAACTTCATATGTAAATATTTAGCTGTTAGAAGAAAAATTCTTCACTCTACAGGCCTACTATAGTAATAAATAAACACTGAAAACAGCAAAAGTTAAATTTGAGGAATGTATTAGTTATTTTCAAACTGTGATAAAAGGAAGTTAAAAGGAAAAAGAAAACTAATATCGCTAACATGAATAGTGACTCTAAGGTCAACAGAGATGGCTAGAAAGTAGAAAATTTCCTGAAGACAATATATTCTCTCAGCTTTTCCAGCCTTTTTAATGCATTACTTCTAAGAAATACTTATTGGTTAAATTGTAACACAACTTGCCTCTTATTACACAATCATTTTTTATTTGCTTTCTGTATCTGTAGAAACGATTACTTTGCTACGAATAGCTCAGATTACTTCTAATACTAGAAATACTTTAATTGATTTCTTACCATGTTCCCTCAAGAAAGAGCTTCTAATTACTACTGGTGTCATATTTGTTCTTTTTGATGTTTACCTTTGATAATTTGAGAACAGACAAGTTCCACTGAAATCTTCAAATTCAGTCTTTCTACATAATTTAGGTTGAGACTACATTAAAAGAGACACCATGGAGTGTTAAGAGTATTGACCTTTGGGTCACAATCCCTGAATTCACATTTGAGCCTGTCACAAATCAGATTTTTCAATGTTTCACAGCTTCGAAATCTTTTAAAAATGAAGACATCAGACCAGATGATACTTATTTTAGTTAATTATTGCATAATTCAAGAGTATTTTAAAATATATTTGCATGCCAAGAAAACATTGGAATAAATGTTCATGTACTAGCATAAGTTAAGAAATAGATCATACCCATTGCCTGTGAGCCCCTTGGACATCCATTCACTCACTTTTGAGAGAATATGATTATACAGAGATTTGTGTATATTTTTTGCATTCATTTCTTTATACTTATAATGACACACGTTTGAATGTTTCCTGTAAAATAATCATTAGCTATTAAGAAATTGGTTATCAGTCTCTCTATATATACATATATAAGAGTGAGAGAGCAAGGAAGAGGTAGGTGAAACACTCTTATTTTTTTTAATTTATTGCAGTATATCGCTTATATATAAACATACATAAACAATAAGTGTATAGTAATAGTTGTGATTCCCCTTATTTTTGGACAGTTTTAGGATTTTTCTCTTTGTCAGTAATATACTAAGATTTCATGATAATGTGCCTAAATGTGGATTTCTTTTTTATTTAACGACTTGGGATTCCTGTACTGGGAAAGTAATGTTCATTTCATTAATTATTTTTGGCAATTTTTAGTTCATATATTCCCTGTTTTCTCCTATTCTTCCCATAGTATTCTTTTAATCTGTCTTGCATATTTTTCATCTCTATCTTACTCAGTGCTGCATTATGGACAGATTCTTCAGGATCTGTTTTACAGTTTCTTCATTATTATTGTAATTACATATAAACTTAAAATATTGTTATCATTTTCATTTCTTGAAGTAATGTTTTTCCAAATTTATCTTGTCATTTTCTGTAGTTCATTGTTTTTTGATCTTTATTTCCATTGGAAATCCCCCATCTTAAGTGCTTTAAGATTTCCTTATTGTGCAATTTAATACATGTGAAGAAAAGTGATGAAAATATAAATGTAATGCTTGATAAGTTATCAAAGAGTGAGAATCTGGTTTTCCCAGCATCATTTGTTGAATAAGCTATTCTGACCAAACTGAGTGGGTTTGACAGCATTGTCAAAATCACTTGACCATAGATGAGAGCATCTATTTCCAAGCTCTTGATCCTATTCCATTGGTCAACCTATCAATCTTTTTTTTTTATTGACTTTGTAATAATATTACATTAAAAATATATATGTGAGGTCCCATTCAACCCCACCCCCTCACCCCCCCTCTGCCCCCCCCAACAACACTCATTCCCATCATCATGACACATCCATTGGATTTGGTAAGTACATCTTTGGGCACCTCTGCACCTCATAGACAATGATTCACATCATGGCCCATACTCTCCTCCATTCCATCCAGTGGGCCCTGTGAGGATTTACAATGTCCGGTGATTACCTCTGAAGCACCATCCAGGGCAGCTCCATGTCCCAAAGAAGCCTCCACCTCTCATCTCTTCCTGCCTTTCCCCATACCCATCGTCCACCATGTCCACTTTTCCCAATCCAATGCCACCTCTTCTATGTGGACATTGGATTGGTTGTGTCCATTGCACCTCTATGTCAAGAGGAGGCTCAGATTCCACATGGATGCTGGATGCAATCCTCCCATTTTCAGTTGTAATCACTCTAGGCTCCATGGTGTGGTGGTTGTCCTTCTTCAACTCCATCTTAGCTGAGTGTGGTAAGTCCAATAGATCAGATTGTAGGTGCTGGAGTCTGTTGAGGCTCAGGACCTGGCTATCACATTGTCAGTCCAGAGATTCAAATCCCCTAAATATATCTTAAACCCCAACATTAACTGCACCTCCAGCACATTAGCATGAAAGTCTTATGAAGGGAGATCCCATTTGAGTCCAGATTCATCACACATAAACACCATTTCCAAAGAGGGGCCATCTGACCTGGTAGTTAACCCCATCGGCCATGACCATAACTCCCATGGGTTTCTTTAGCCCTCAAAGGAACCAATATCTGGGGGTTGTATCTGCTTTATCTGTCTCTCTGACTCTGCTCAGTTGTGCATGAGGGCAATCCTTCTGCCAGCCTCCAGACTCTTTTTTAGAAACTCGTAGCCATATAAACTCATTTCTCCTTTCCATTTCCCCCTTACTTTAGGTCAAACAGCATTTTAAAGTCATGGTATTTTATGTAGACATGGATATTCTGCTGATCCTCATTGAACCTTCCGTATAAGGTCATTTTCCAGTTGCATCATCAGTTGGTAGTTGATAGTGGTCCCTCGTTACCAGGGAGGCTCATCCCCGGGTGTCATGTCCCACGCTGGGGGGAAGGCATTGCATTTACATGCTGAGTTTGGCTTCGAGACTGGCCACATTTGAGTAACATGAAGGCTGACAGGAGGAAATTCCCAGGCACAATGTTGCTCTAGGCCTTGTTCTTATTTTAGGTTTATCAGCTCACAAGCATAGTCATTAGCATCAGGGGCTCACTGTTGAACCCTCTCTCCCTCCCGGTCCCCGCCACTGTACCTGGGAGACTGTCGCTGCTCCCCTAGGGACCACGACAGAGCACCACTGGCCAGGAACCCAGTACCCCCCCTGCTGTGGTTTTTAATTGTTGCCACTATGAGTATATCCAAACATTACCATGCACCCTGGACATATGTTCTGTACAGCTCCCTGTCAGCCATATATCACCTGTCATTGGTATCCCATACCAGTATCCCTCCATTGCCATTGTTGAAACACTCTGTGATCCAGAACTCCCCGAAATTTGAAGCCCAATATAATGTCATGGCCCCTTACTAGGGAATGGCATATAGCGATGGGTTTAAAGGATAGATAAAGAACTTGGATAAAGTTAGATAAAGAGCTTAGATAAAGAATGTTGACTTGAAAAAATTCCACACCCTATCTTTTTCTTTTTTTTTTTTTTTTCCCCCCCTAATTATTCAGCTTTTCTTCACAGGAGTCCTAGACCACAGCAATGTATATATATAATATAAAGCACTCCCACACATCCACCAGAAAACCTTTTCCCTTCCACAGTGATACTCTTACGCCCTATTCATATCATATTTACTTAAAGTGATGTACAGAGTCTGAGACATTAGCTTTCTAACAAGGTGACATCTGTGCTTACATTATGGTGCATACTTTAGGATACACAGTTCTTTACATTCTTAGTTATCCTATGTTTTACATTATGGTTTACATTATCAGTCTGTCATCTCCTATATGTTATGGTGTAATATTGCATGTTTTATATCCATCCTTGTGTACTCTCAAGAAACTCCTCTCTTACCCCCCATTTACTTTGGTTCCACACATTTAACGTCCATTTTCCCTTCCACCTTGGTGCCCACAGTGACAGCCAACCTCCGTTTCCTGAGGAGCCACTTCCAGAGATAGATGGAATAGTGTTCAGGGCCTAACTTGCTCAACTGCCCCAATGCCCTGGGAGCTACCCTTTCTCTCGAGGGATACAGTTCCCTCTATTTGATGGCATTAGTCCTCCCCAGGATGTGGGTCCACCCCCACTCTCACTACTTGGGTTTCTACCCCATGGTGTCACCCACTCTGGCAGAATGAGCATTTAGACATTCCCCAGGAGCCCGTCCTGCATCAGACCCTCCCCTCCGAGCATTCTTTATGCAAGTGCCATTCTGTTTTTATAACTGTAGCTAGATAATACATGTTAAAGTCAGGAAGTGAGAGTCTTGCAGCTTCGTTCTTCTCTTTTAAGATATTTTTGGCTATACCAGGGTCATTCCCCTAACATATAAATTTGATAATTGGCTTTTCCAATTCTACGAAGAAGTATATTGGAATTTTTATTGGGATTGTGTTAAATCTGTAGGTCAGTTTGTGTAGAACTGATGTCTTAATGATATTTAGTCTTCCAACCCATGAACACAGAATATCCTTCCATTTATTTAGATCATCACTGGTTTCTTTTAGCAAGGTTTTTTATGTTTTCTGAATGTATCTCCTTTATATCCTTGGTTAAATTTATTCCTAAATATTTTATTCTTTTAGTTCCTATTATAATGGGAATTTTTTTCTGACCTCCTCCTTAGATTGCTCATTAGTAGTATATAGAAATGTTATTGATTTTTGTATATTAATCTTGTATCAAACACATTGTTGAAATTGTCTATAAATTCGAATAGATTTGCTGCGTATTTTTTTGGATTTTCTAAGCATAGGATCCTTCAGCAGTGAATAATGAAGGTAGCATTTCTTCTTTAATATTTGGGTGGCTTTTATTTCTTTTTCTAGTCTAATTATTCTAACTAGAACTTCTAGAATAATATTGAATAACTGTGGGGAGATTGGGTATCCTTATCTTGTTCCTGATCTCAGTAGGAAAGTTTTCAGTCTTTCACCATTAAGTACAATGTTAGGTGTAGGTTTTTCATTTATGTACTTTATCATATTGAGAAAATTTCTTTTCCTATCCTTTGGAGTGTTTTTTATCAAGAAAGGATATTGTAGTTTGTCAAATACCTTTTCTGCATCAACTGAAAGTATCTTGTGATTAATCTTCTTCAGTTTATTAATGTGATATATTACAATGATTGATTTTCTTATGTTGAACCATACTTGCATACTGTGCATAAAGTCCACTAGATCATGATGATAAATTTTTTATGTATTTATGGATTCAGTCAGTAAGTGTTTTGTTGAGGATTTTTGAATCAATACTCATTAAAGAAATTGGTCTGCAATTTTCATTTTTCATAAAATCTTTATTTGGCTTTGGTATTAGGGTTATGTTGGCTTCATAGAATGAGTTTGTTAGCCTTCCTTCCTGTTCAAGATTTTGGAAGAGTATGAGCAAGATTTGTATTAGATCTTTAAATGATTGGTAGAATTCATATTTAACGTAATCTGATCCTGCACTTTTCATTTTGGGGAGATTTTTGATGACTGTTTCAATTTCTTTACTTGTGTTTAGTTTGTATAATTCTTCTATTTTTTCAAGGGGCAGTGTAGTTTGTTCTGTGTTTCCAGAAATGTGTCCATCAATTTTGTCTAGATTGTTGGCATACAGTTGTTCATAGTATCCTCATATAATATTTTAAAGAGATTGTCCATATCAAAAAGAACGAAAGAATACACTTATTTCATACTTTATGCAAAGATTTATACAAAATGAATCAAGGACCTAAATATAAATTCAAGAACCATAAAACTCTTAAAAGAAAATGTAAGGAAATATCTTCAAGATCTTATGCTTGGTGGTGGTTTCTTGGACCTTACACCCAAAACATGAGCAACAAAGGAAAAAATAAATAAATGGAACTTCCTCAAAGATAACTATTTTGTTTTTCAAAAGACATTGTCAAGAAAGTTAAAAGGCAGCCTATTCAATGGGAAAAAATCTTCAAAGCTGTTTATCTGATGGGAGATTGATATCCATGCTATATAAAGAGATCACACAACTTAATAACAAAATGAAAGCAACCTCATTTTTAAAAATGGGCAAAAGAATTGAACAGATATTTTTCTGAAGTGGAAATACAAATGGCTAAAAGGCACATGAAACTTTGTTCAACATCACAACCTATTAGGGAAATGCAGATCAAAACTACAATGAGGTATCATTTCACAACATATAAGGTGGCCATTATTAAATGAACAGGAAACTTCAAGTGTGGGAGAGGATATCGAGAAATAGGAACAGTCTTTTACTGTTGGTGGTACTGTAAAATGATGCAACCTCTGTGAAAGACTATCTGAATCTGGCAGTTCCTCGGGAAACTAAATATGAAACTGTCATATGATCCAGCAATCCAGCTACTAGAGTATATTCAGGAGAACTGAGAGCAAGAATGTGAATAGATACCTGCACACTTATGTTCATAGTGGCATTAACTAAAGTTGCTAGAAGATGGAAACAACCTAAGTGTCTGTCAACTGATGAATGGATAAACAAGATATGGTATATTCATGTGATGAACTTTACTCAGCTCTAAGAAGAACCCATTTGGGGAAGCACATGAAAGAATGGAAGATCCTTGAGGATATTATATTGAGTGAAATAAGCCAGATACAAAAAGATGAATATCGTATGGTATCAATGATGTGAACTAAATACAATGAGTAGACTTATGGAGTTGGACAATGAAATACAAGTTGGTGGGAGGTGGAATGTAGGATGAGAAGGGGGATAAGATGCAGAATGTAGATTTGATTTTGTGAAATATGAGTATGATTAAGAATTTTCCCTCTCTTCTTAATTTTTTTTCATTAGTAAGGAGAACTTGACTGTAATTTAACTAATCTGTGCTCCTTTACTTATCTTTCTCAACACTAGAGGACTGAGTTAGGAATTGGAATTGGATGACATAAAAGTGCTTTGACAGAACTTTTTTAGGAGTAATGTTTCCATATTTGTTAAGCTTCCTTTTTCTGTTCTTTTATTTTTGTGAATTTGAAATATAGTTGTTAATAAAAAAATTTTAAAAAAAGAGTAAACATCTGCATAATTTCCACTGAGGCAGAGACCAAAGAGAGAGCCTTTTCAAATCATAACTTCCTCCCTACCCTCTAAAAGTAAAGGCTATTCAGGATGAAACAAGTGGTATTTTGAGGGTGATGGAAGTGTTCTACATGACCTTGCAATGATGGATACAGGCCATGTTCAGTTTCATCAAAACTTATAAAAGTGAATGGTCCAAAATGTAAACCATAATGTAAACCATTGACCATGGTTGGTAGCTATGTTTCAATATTTGTACATGGGTTGTAACAAATGTGCCAACCACACATAAAATGTTAATAATAGGGGAAGGGGGAAAAAGGGAGAAGATATTGGATATATGGGAGTCAACTACATTCTGTATGTGACTTTACAGTGACCTAAAATTTCTTTTAAGACAAAATGAAAAAAGTAAGTCATTGGGGGATAAGTGGAAGAAAATGTCACTGTATATAAAAGACAACAAATGTTACAGTGATGAAAGGCAAACTGTCAAAAAAATTTATATTTTTTTCATTATTTTTATACCCTAAAGTTTTTAATTTTTTAATTTTTAAATTTTTGTGTATTTTATTTCTTTTTAAAACTACCATTATTATTTCATTTACTTGTTAAGTGTATAATGGCTATTTTAATGGCTTCACTTTTGAAGAAATTTTGGATAACAGAAGGGTTACAACTGTGGCAGGGGAGGATGACTGGTGTGGGGTGTCAGTGATGCATGATACATGGGAGGAGGTTAACCTGGGCATATATAGAGGGCAAATAAAGGTGTTCAAATGCTCATGGGGCATTGTCACAGTGGGTGAAGATTCACACAATAATTGAAAGAATATTGAATTCTCACCCTGGGGAGCTCTGCCACATTCTCTAATGGAACAGCAAGAATCCTCCAAGGACAGAGGCAATGGCTAGTGAAGGAGGATGGTCCGTTGATGGACCCTTGATACTGATGACTGCGTATGAACCTATACTCCTGAAATTGAAATACACCCTAGTATCATAATGTGCCTAAGCACTACCTCATGAGAGCCTCCTCATTGCTCAAATGTGGCCTCTCTCTAAACCAAATTTAGCATATAAATGCAATAACTTCCCCCCAGCATGGGACATAACTCTCAGCGATGAGCCTCTCTGGCAGACAGGGTTTACTACCAAGCATCAGCTAGCACTGCAACTGGAAAAAGACCTTGGCCAAAAGAGGGAAAAGGTAAAGACAAATGAATTTATATGGCTAAGAGACTTCAAAGTGAGTCAGGAGGTCATTACAGATGTTATGCTTATGCACATCTCTGCAGTTTCTCATTCACTGCCAAATTAGACACTACCCCAAATAGTGGGGCTCCTAGGGGCTTTGGAGATATCCAGGCACTATGGTCAGGGCAGATAGCTAATGAATTTGTTACCTTGCCAACTGGCCCTACTTTGGGGTCTGTACTCCCCAGTGTGACAGAATTGGATTCAATTGTGATTTCCCTGCACATGACTCTTCTGTCCCTTCTATTTGAACCTATAAATTGGTGTTGGAGTTGGTATGTGTACGTCCAAGAGACTTGAATCTTTGGGCTATCCATGTGCCAGCTGCACCCTGAGCCTTAATGGACTTGCAGTACCTACTCTCCAGTTCATTGGACTCACCCAGGACAACTAATGAGAAGGTAATGATAGACAACCCCGACACCAAGGAACTGAGGTAATCTACTAATGCAAATAAGAAAGTCCCATCCATCACTCATATAGGACTGAAGCCCTCTCTTAATTAGAGGTGAAGTGGGCTTCACTATCCCAGAATCCTTAGGATTGGGGAATAAACTATGGACTAGAGTGGACTTACTGGTTTTCTACTATTGACTAATTATGATTCTGGCAAGGGAACATCTTATATTATTTATGTGGGGGTGGTGGCCACTGGAAGTTCTAAAGTCAGGGAGAGGGAAAACAGGTGTAATATGGGGGCATTTTTGGAACTTGGGAATTGCCCTGAATGACATTGCAATGACAGATACGGGCTATTATATATCTTGCCAAAATCTACAAAATTGTGTGGGATTGTGAACTACAATGTAAACTATAATCCGTGCTTAGTGGCAATGCTCCAAAATGTGTTCATCAGTTGCAATGAATGTACCACACTAATTAAGGATGTTTTTAATGTGAGTAAATGTGGGCAGTGTGGGGTGCGGGGCATATGGGAATCCCCTATATTTTTTTATGTAACATTTATGCAATCTAAATATCTTATTAAAATATTTTTTTAAAGTGATGGCTATTCTATTCTGAATTTTATAAAAATAACTTCCTCACAGACTATATTTTTACCCCCACAAGGAGTATAAATTAGTATTGTTTTTGAACATACACAGACTGATTCTTTTTGGTTTCATGTTCTTTCACTCAAAAATGTATTTATCCATTTGTTGTGTTTATTTGGAATATTTTCATTTTTACTGAATTATGATTAAGAATATGGTGCAAATATAACATTTCATTTATACATTTTATTCTCTTTGGACATTGCATTTTTTTCCAGTATGGGGGCTATTACAAAAATATCAAAATGAAAATTCTTGTTATACCACTTAAAACAGATGGCATAATTAATCCTTTTGTTAAATTCCAAGAGTAAAATTGCTTGTTTATGGGATATATGGTCCTTCAATTTTCTAAATGATGCCAAACTATTCTTCAAATTACTTGTATTGTCATTCCTATCAACAGTGGATGAGGACTTGCATTCTGCTACATTCTTGCCTACACATTTTTTCAATTTTTTAAATTTAGTCTTTCTGGTAACTTTTTCCTTTCTAATCTTTAGCATATTTACCACATTTATTTTTCTTGTCTTACTGTGCTGACTAATAACAACAATTTTGAATAAAAGTGGTGAGAGAAAGCAGGATTTTCTTCTATTCCGTTCCAAAGGAAAATTTTTCAAGATTTTATCATTAAATTAATAGATGCTTTTGGTACCTTTTTTGTGGATTACTTTTTTAAGATTAAGGAAGTCTCTTTTACTCTTATTTTACAAAGGTTTTTTTTTTTAATTTGTAAGCATAAATGTGTGTTTATTTTTTTACATGTTTATTTTTATCAAAAGCTTTTTGCCTCTATTAAATTGGTCATATGTTGTTTTTTTCTATAACAGTCAATATTGAAAGTTACATTAATTGATCTTTTAATGTTAAATTGAATTTAGTAAAATAATTCCAATTTGCTTCTCATATATTATCTTTTCTGGATTTGGGTTCCTAATATTTTAAGATCTGTTCATCTGTATTCGTTAATGACATTGCACTATAATTTTCCTTTTTGGAAATGTTCCTTTCAAGTATTGACATAAAGATTTTGCTGGGTGCACTTTTTAAAGTTTCTTCTTATTTTATTTTCAGAAAGTTATGGTACGTTTTGACATTTTCTTCCAAATTTTTGTTTGAATTTGCTAATGAAACCATCTAAACTTAGAGGTTCTATGGTAGAGATGACTTTTTAAAATAACAATTAATTTATTTAATAGTAATAGGGTAATATACATTTCTATTATATCTTTATCTGTTTTTCTAAAGCTTAACATTTCTTGTGTTTAACCTATTTCATGTATATTTTTAAATTTATTGTCTTAAAACAGATATTGTCTAAGAATTTAAAAAATAAGTAGAATCTGTAGTAATATTTCTCTTCTCATTCCTAAAATTGCTATTTGTGCCTTATCTCTTTTGTCTTTTTTATTTATTTATTTATTTTTATTTATTTTATTTTTTTTATTGATTTTGTAAAAATATTACATTAAAAAAATATATATGAGGTCCCATTCAACCCCACCACCCCCACCCCACCACGACCCCCCCAGCAACATTCACTCCCATCATCATGACACATCCATTGCATTTGGTAAGTACATCTCTGGGCATCTCTGCACCTCATGATCAATGGTCCACATCATGGCCCATACTCTCCCCCATTCCATCCAGTGGTCCCTGGGAGGATTTACAATGTCCGGTGATTGCCCTGAAGCACCGTCCAGGGCAACTCCAAGTCCCAAAGGCACCTCCACATCTCATCTCTTCCTGCCATTCCCCATACCCATCAGCCACCATGTCCACTTTTCTCACTCCAATGCCACCTTTTCTCTGTGGACCTTGGATTGGTTGTGTCCGTTGCATCTCTATGTCAAGAGGATCTCTTTTGTCTTGACCACTCTTTTCTGTTGTATATTTGTTTTCTATTTCATTAGCCTCTACTCTTCATTATTTTCCTACCACTACATTCCTTGAATAGTATTCATTTTTGTTCATCTGTTTTCCTGAGCTGGCACATTTATTTTATCCTTTTTATTTCCTAATATAGTCAGGACTATAAATTTCCATCTTAGGATGCATCAGCTGTATCACAAATGATTGATTTTCATTATCATTCAGTTCAAAACAATTTTTTCTTTGTTGTTGTTGTTGTTTTTCCTTCTTTATTTTCTTTTAAATGTTACATTAAAAAAATATGGGTCCCCACCCACCCAACCTGCGGCGGCTTGCTCGGTCGGTAGAGGTGGGGTCTGGCTGCGGACGAGGGGTCGGTCCAGCTCTGGACGAGGGGTCGGTCCCGCTTGGGACGAGGGGTCGGTCCCACTTGGGACGAGGGGTCGGTCCGGCAGCAGACGAGGGATCGGTCTCACAAGGGGTTGCGCGGTTCGGCTGACGGGGTCGCCCGGCGAAGCCGGCGACGAACTGGGGACAAGGGAGGCCAGGCCCTTGTCGGGGGCTCTCAGGACTGGAGGGCGCACGGCAGAAGAACTACCGCGGAGACAAGGTAAACACGCAAGTCCAACTTTATTGAGGGAGAGGCAACAGTTTTATAGGGGCTGGGGAAGGCTGATTGGTCGAAGCCACGCCCTGTTCTGATTGGTTGCCGGTGAAAGGTCAGTGGGCGGTACTGGACGGAGGAGGGGTGGTGGTTAGGGATTGGCTGTCGCTGTTGCTGGGGGAAGGGGCAGGGTTTAGGGATTGGTGGCTGCTGTTGCTGGGGTGGAGGGCAGACTTGAGTTTCCCGCCCACGCCTGGCTGTTGCTGCTGTCGGGGGAAGGGAAAAGGGCGGGCTGGATTTTTCCGCCCACACCTGGCTGTTGCTGCTGTCGGGGGAGGGGAAAAGGGCAGACTGGAATTTTCTGCCCTGCGCCTGCGCAGGGAGAAAGAAGAAGAAGGGTGCTGCCCCACAGGCATCGGGTGGCGCCATCCGGGAGGAGGGGCGGCCGCGGAAGCATGGCTGCCGAGAAGGGGAGACCCGAGGGCACTCTGCGCCCATGCCGAGCTCCCTTCAGGGGTGGCGGTGAGTCCGACCAGCCACCCTATTATGGGGGCAGCGGCTTGGCCTACCGCGGCTGCTCCCCCGCCAGGCCAGCAAACCACACTTCAGCCCGACTGGTGACCGCACCAACCCACCCTTCCCACATCAACAACCTCTTCCATCATCGCGGCACATCCACTGCACCTGGTGAATACATTCTGGAGCACCGTTGCACCACAAGGACAGTGGTCCACATTGTAGTCTATACTCTCCCCCAGTCCACCCAGTGGACCATGACAGGACACACAACATCCAGCATCCATCCCTGCAGCACCATCCAGGACAACTCCAAATCCTGAAAATGCCCCCACGCCCATATCTTGTCTTCAGACTCCCTACCATCAGCAGCTACTGTGGCCACCCTCTCCACATCGCTACATAAAATTTCCTCCCTTACTAATCACAATATTTCCCCAGCAGAGTGGACTTACTGGTGTTCTGCTGGGGAAAAACAGTTTTTAATCGTCACTATGATTTCTTCTTTTACCTATATGAAATATAAAGTATAATTTTTTTACTTCAAAACATAAGAGAAATTTATTTCTAGATTAATGTCCATCCATGCATTCAGAGAACATACTCTGTTTAAATTAAGTCTTTTAAATTTTGCAGAAATTTGCTAGCATGGGGTCATTTCTGTAAAGAATGTATTAGTGCTTAGAAAAAATGTTCATTTTGCTGTTGTTAGATATAGAATTCTATTATATACATAAATTAGGTCACTTATTAATGATGCTGTTCAAAATGCATACATTATTTTTGAAGATATATCTATGTATATTATAAATAACTAAACTCTTCTGTACATTGTGAGTTTATCTGTTTTTCCTTTTAGATCTACCAGTTTTTACTTTACACATTTTGATATTATGGTATAAATGCATATAGCTTTTGAATTGTTATATATCATTCTTAATTAATTCGTTATCAAAAGGAAGTGTTCATTTTCATATGTGGTATATTTTTATTTTTGAATTCTACCTTATTAATAATATAGCTTTATTGGCATCTTTTGGATAGTATTGCAAACATTATTTCCATCCATCTACACTTATCTTTCTGTACGCTTGTCTTTTAATTACTTTCTTGTAAATAACACATTATTTTTGTTTGGTTTAAGGTTTACATACAGTGTGACAGACTCCATCTCTCATTGGAGACTTCACTTATTTTTAATATAATTATATATATATTAAATTAAAACTACCATCTTATTGGATGCTCAGTCAGAGCTTCCTGAATCTGTGGTTTGGATACCTTTTAAAAAATTTGCAAAGTTTTCAGGCACCATCTATTCGATTAATGTGTAACCCCATTTTCTCTTCTTTTCTCCCTTTTTCAAGTCCTCCAGTTAAACATGAAACTTAGCTTTCTCATACTATCCTCCATCTCTATCTCACCATGGATTCTGTAATTTTCTCCCTTTATTTTCTTCTTTCTTCATTATGGATATTTTCTAACAACAACTGGCTTACTAATTTTCTTTTCAGCAGTGCCTAATCTTCTGTTATAGCCATAGGCTTAGTTTAATTTTTCTTTACTTTTCAAAATTTCCATTTGATGTCTTTTTTATTTTTATTTTTATTTTTCCAGGACTTTTCTTAAATTATAAATATGTCTTTTGTCTCCTTTAATACAATTGAAGCATTCATTTCACAATTTGCATCTGAAAAATGCTAATATCTAGATTCCCTGTGGATAAGTTCTGCTGTTTATTGTTTCCATTGTTTTTATGTATTTTATATTGTCTCTTTATGTGACTGCTTAGTTTTGTTGTTATGTTTGGTGCCGAATTTTTAAAATTATTTTTAGAAATTTGTAATGCAATGCCTAGAATTATGCCAGCTTACTCCAGAGATGTTGGAATGGGGGAGCACACGCATGTGTGTATAACTAGTTTATGCAAGATTCCTGGATTCACTGGAAACTTGGGATCATCATAGTCCTATCTTAGTGAAAGAAATTATTTGAAACTAGTTTCAGAGATTCTAAGGGTATCTTGCCCAATTTTATACCTACTCCCAAGTTACACTTCATCAACCAGCAACCCTAAATCCTAATCTTTGACTCATTCTGGACTCCAATTTTGCCAGCTACAAAGAAAATATCTCAGCCTCTCAGCTGACCTTTTAGAAAGTGGCAAGTATTTCATGGCAAATATTGACTATAAATTTTGAAATATTCATTGTGTTCTATACCCCAACCTTAAAATTATTAAATAATTGGCTAACTATCCAATACCTTAAATTTTCAAAATACAATTTTCAGAATTTCTAGATTTCCTTCTTGGGAGGATTGGTCTGAATGACCAAGTTTGGCTTTTACCAGCATTTTATGTCTTTCAAGCTTTCAAAAAGGCAAATTTCATATTCTGCATCTGGTAAATCTAAACTTTGAACTTGTTTTCTGCTCATTCTCCCTCATATTGCTTTATTTCTTTGGTGAGTTGTGGTTGTTTTTTGTGTTTTTTTTTTAACTATGAGATCATGTTATTTGTAATTTTATACCTGGTTAATTTTTGTTTTTGCCAGGCTCCTATACTAAACTTACTTAACACCACTTTAAAAATAAATTCTCACTTATTTTACTTAGACTCTATTGGAGATCTGAATTCAGAACTCAAATTGTATGAATATTTGCATTTGGATTCAAATTATTACGGTTTCAAAATTTGTACTTATTTTAATGTGTGCTTACTCTGAAGGCTTTGGGTTCTGGGCATAGTCTGAGGTATTTTCCATATTAGAGTCACATTAAAAACTGTAATATCATTAAAACCTGAAATTCAAGTGTAAATGGTTTTAGGATAAAAACTAAGGGTATCTCTCTCAGTAGCTGCTTTTACTTGTATATTCTGAGGATTCATTATTTATTTACAAATTCTGTGCAGTTTGCACAGAGTTTTAATTGTTTATATTTGGATCTTCCTTTATGGTGTATGTTCTGTCACATTGTCAGAAATCCATAAATTGAAGTACAGACCATATGATTTTTATGTTTACTTATGATTCCAAAGTTCATTCATTTATTTACCAAAAATTAACTAAACTCCAAGAACATGCTAAACACTGTGTAAAGTACAGGAGATGAGAAAAGGGACATAAATTCTATAATTCTATATTTAGACTTCTAGTTTAGCTCTAACATAACAAACCTTGGAAGTCATCATTCTTGTTCTTAGAAGGAGATAAACCAGAACAAACTAAAAATCAACAATTTTTGTGGACCATCATAGCACTGAGGTTGCAGGACAAGTTGTCAGCCTGAGATCATGGATAAGATCTGCTTACTTGGAGCACAAACCAGTGGAGCCTTTAACTGGTAGGAATACTATTACATAACAATTTTTTAAATTGCTGGAGGTTGATTGTTGACTTCCATAAGAGTGAACACTATTGGGAACACAATTTTAAGGAGGCTCCCTATGTTTTCATGGGTTTTACCTTCAACAGTTCCGCAAAGTTCTCATGATGAAGCACCAAGAAAGATAATCTGTGCTTTTGGCAGAGGGAGGGGGGAGAGTAAATGTGAAAATTTCCCAGAATATTCTCCAAAACAAAGACGAATTTTCCAGGTGAAAAGACTACCAAAGCTTTCTCTGACCTGGGAGAAGGGCATCCCTTCCTCTCTTCCCTGCTACCCCCATCCCCTTATGCCCTTCTAGCCTGTCTGTCTCACCTGAGGAGTGGTGAAGATAACAAATGGTTGTGAAGTTTACATCCCAGGGATACATACTGAGATTTAATCACAAATTTATATAAAGTTTCCCCTCTCTGTACCTTTTTACCACCACAACAGCACTTCTGTGTAATAGCAGTGGATTGCAGCTGAAAGAGTAGGAAGACACAGACTCTCTGAGGAGACGTACTTAGAGATGTCCAAAGTAACAGGGGAGGAAAATAAGAATAACACTAGGGAATGTGAAGCCTCTGCGAAGATGAGTTTCAAGCATTTTACAGTGCCAGAAAGTAAGAAAGAGCTCAATAGGACACAAGAACCAATTGAAAGAGTTCCCAATAGTCAAAGCCAGAATCATTTGAGCAAACAAAAATATATAAAGTAGTACTGGATTATACAATAAAGTATAATATGAATATTCATGTGTCCATACCAATATAAATTAATCACTGACTAAATATTTTGGGAAGAAGAGACAAATCTCCTAGGCAGAATAATTCCAAATAATTTATGTAGATATTCTACACTGAAGGAGATGGAGAATAACTACCTATTTAAGTGTGGGATGTGTATAGCAACTTACTTCCAAAGGGAACAGTGTAGAAAAACGGTAAAAAAGCTGACTTTATGATGTAAAAGCATGATAAATACTACTTCAGCCAGATGATCGAGGTCAACATCAGCAATGCTAAGTAATGTTGATGGTATGCATCTTGATATGATATGAGAAAGACTTTTTATCTTGTGGTTTTTCTTCCAAAAATCCGTAACTTCAACACACACATCCCATTTGAGTGACAGTTTTCAAAATATATGACCAGTACTCCTCAAAATTGTCTAGGTCACCAAAAACAAGGAAAGTCTGAGAAACTATCACAGCCAAGAGAAGCTTAGAAACACAATGACTAAATGTAATGTGGTATCTTAGGTCCTGAACAGAAAAAGAGCAATGGGTAAAACTGAGGAAATCAGACTAAAGTATAGACTTTATTTTAAAATAGTGTATCAGTAATGGTTCATTAATTGTAACAAAAACACCATACCAAAATAAGTAGGTAATAAAAAGGGAAACTGAGCACAGGGTACATGGAACTCTCTGAAATGGCTCCTAAATTTTTAGGTAAAGCTGAGTCTTGTTTAAATAAAGGTTTATTTTTGAAAAAAGAAAAAAAGCTCACAATATAGAGTACCAAATATTTTACTTATACTAGGGAATGTTAACAGAGATTCTGGGTTATTTTTCAAAATCAGAAGCAGGTCTTGCACTTTAACCTGCAGAATTCTAAAATAGCATTCAGTATTAAGTGATTATTATGATAATAATGCAATATCTATTTTATTCTTAGATAAACTTGTGATAGACCATTTTCTCCTTTTGCAGATGTAGAAATTAAAGTTCTGGAGATGAAGCCACTTGTCCAAAATCATGGAGTTAAGAAGTGTCAGATTCAATTTGAACTCAATTCTGTCTAGTCCATAATCTGATCTATTTGACCACCCTAGTATTAATCCACTGCCATAGCTGTGAATCAAAACCACTTTTGGGAGATTTAGTACAGATGTAATAATTACCTAGACCTAAGTCAACTGAATGAAAGCTCTCAGAGATTGTGCTTGGGCTTGAGATAGTGAAAAACAAATCCAAACCAACAACACAGCAACAACTCAACAAGTGATTCTGCTATACATCAATAAGAACTTGATGCCTGAAATCTGAAGAGTCAGAGAGCTGGAGCATGTATGAGTAAAGTTACAATAAAGGGGATAGCCTGTCTAAACTCATAAAAGGGAGCATGGCATTTCAGGAAACTAAATATGGTTTAGAGTCTCTTGAGCATGGGCTGCCTTTGGAACCATGATGAAAATTAAATGTTGAAGTCAGCAAGGGTCAAAAAATAAGCAACAAGTAGATAAATTGGTATAAGGAAATAATGCCTTTGAAAGATTTCTAACAAAAGAATGACATCTGATGTGCATTTCAGAAAGAACCTTTGGTGATTGTTAGTGATTGAGAGATTAGTTCAGAAGTGTCAGTAGTAATCTAGTTAAGTGTTGATAAAGCATGAACAGAAGAAATAAATAGGCAGAGATGGATTTGAAGGATGTGGAGAAGAGAACTCAATAGTATTTGATTCTTAAGTGAATAAGAAGTGTCAGAAATTTACTCTTGTATAAATCCCAAGGTTTTAACTGGAAAATTGGATCAAGATTTTGTCTGATATAGGGAACAAGAAGGAGGAGTTGAGGATAAAATTATGAATTTAGTTTTTTGCATACTGATTTTGAGGTCCCTGGGGAAATCTCAAAAGTAGATATTCCCTAGATAAGCAGACTTTCAATGTTTCTCAGGAAGTTCCCTGGCTGGAAATATAGATTTGGGAGTTAAAATAATCGAGCTTGGTTTCAGGCAATAGACTAGAATTGTTGACTTCTATGGAAAGGAAATTGTTACGTTATTAGATCAGGAAACAGCTGAACTAGGAAGCTACTTTTACCACTGCTAACAATAAAACCACATTACCTCTGCATTGATTAAGGTGCTGTCACCATGATTACCAACTATAAAACCGTGCTATTTTAGCCACCACTCAGAGAAACCAAACAGATGCCTATTACCCAGCCTGCCTCTTAACTTATTGTGGTAGGGAGAATTATTATCTCCCACATTTGCCCATACTCTAATCCCCATAACCAGTGAATATGTTATCTTACATGGCAAAAGGATCTTTGCTATTAAGGGCAAGGACCTTGAGATGGGGAGAGTACCCTGGGTTATCCAGGTGGGCCCAATCTAATCACTGCAGTCCTTAAAAATAAAGAAAAATTTTCCAGCTGTGGTAGATCAGAGAGATGCAATGTGAAAAAGGTACTACCTGCCATTAATGGCTGTGAAGATGATGGAAAGGGTCCATGAACAAAGGAAGGCAGGTTGGTCTCTAGAAGCTGTTTCAAGAGGAAAAGGATTCTCTTCCAGATCATCCAGAAATTACACAGTCCTGCTGACACCTTGATTTTTCCCAATAAGACCCATGTTGGCCTTGCAATCCATAGAACTGTAATATAATAAATTCATGTTATTTTGGCCGCCAAATTTGTTGGTAATTTGTTGTGGTGGCAATATAAAACTAATACTTTCAGTCTGTTTTAGATCGTCTGTGTATACAACTATTTGATAGATCCCTAGTCACATTCATATATCTAGCTGCAAGAAATGTAGCATTTAACTTGTAATATCTACAATACAGGAAGGCTTACTAAATTAGAGTTCAAAAGATGCTGCAATTCCACTCCACAAGAGCATCAGAATGGTCATCACTCTAAAGTGATGGTTGGGACAGCATGGATACAAATTAAGATGGAACAGGAATTCACCCATAACTTTTCTTGAATCAAAGAAAGAAAGAGGAACATTGTTCAGAATAGCTCCCTGAGTAACAGTGATAAATCAAGGTGAACAGAGAACAGGGACACAATTTATGTTTTTAAAGAGAATCTTCAAGACAAATCTGAGAAGAGTATATGGCATGGAAGTCAAGAGAATAATGGTATTGAGGATGGTCAACTTGCCAAATGTGTCACCTGGCATAGAGAAACCAAGGAGGGTAAGATTCAGAAATGTTGAGAGCAACTTGTGTGGATGAGAACAGTTTCTGGAACCTGTAGAAACAGAAAAGAGATTGCAGTGAGTTGAGGGGTGAATGAGGCATAGGGATTAATTTTCCTTTTATTTCACAAATAATAACAAAAACTGATAATTGACTGTTTCTCTATGTCTTAGAGAATTTCAAAGCAAGTTATTCACTCTGCACATACCCGAACCTAAAGTTTAAACAATCCTAAGTAAGAAAACAAAATCCAAACAATGCAGGAGAGAGAAAAACTTTTATTCCCAACTTTTTCAGAAGGGTGGTATCTGATACAAGAAGAAAAGAAACAACCATAGACCAGGAGAATTTTCTAGGTAAAAATCAGCTTGAAAAATTTTGGTTTTCTTTTTTTCACTCAATTAAAGGGGGTCTCAAAAGTCACTTTGACACCAGCTGTAACAGGTATTTCGAAGATTTTCTTATAAGCAGATGGAGCAAGCATTTTGTAGAGCACAGAAGGAAGGAGAATTCATCACTTCATTATTGTCCTAATCATTGTAATAGAGAATGAGAAACAGAAATATCTAAAATGAAAAAAAAATGTAATTGATGGCACAGTGTAATCAGAAAGCCTATATATTTTAAGGGTGATCTTTGAGCAATGTCAGACAGTAAGGGGTGAGTATTTTGTAAATGACCAGCTTGTGGAAAATACTACCAATTTCCAACTAAGGTTCTAAACCATTTATCTGGGGCATGCAAAGGAGATGTCTAAAATATAAAAGAGTTTCATTGGAGACAACAAAGGGAATTTAGAGGAAGTTCCACCCTCCCTTGTCATCATGGAGGAGGGTGGCAAATTCTAATATCTGACTTCTGGTTTAATGAGAATAGCTTCAATAGGCTACTCCAGTGATTGTGCGCTTCACAAAAGAAAAAGGTTTAAATGTACTTCAGTCCCACTGAACAGTGACGCTAGCTCAAAACAATAAAGTAGACCTTCCTTTCCTGATTATAAGGAGACAAAAAAAGTTGAGCACAGCCCCTTCCTCACTTTCCCACTTCCAAACACTTCCAGACTTGAGCTGGGTGAGGGGAGAAACTTTATCTTTGAATAATTGAAAAACTTTATCTTTGAAGAATTTTGATTATTATACTGGACAGGAAATATTAATTGTAGAACCGAAACTTTTTTGTGACTAAAGTGACCTGACAACTTATATGAATAAGAAAGTATAGGAGCTAACTGGGGATTTTATCCCAGGGCAGGATAAATCTATCCCCACAGAGCAGATTTCAAAAACTGGTATGGGAGAAATCTATTTGCTTTATGATGGCACTGTATCAGCCCTGCTCTCTCAACATATTGCATATATATTAAGCTTTTCCCTTGCTTAAGAACAAATGTCACATTATCTGGAAAAAACACTTCATCTCTGATGTTCTTTCAGACTTTTCTCTTACTAACGTGTTTGTGTTGAATTTCTCAGGCTGCCTTTTTTCTTGAATAAACTGGCTTCTTATTTGCAACATCTTCTTTTTCAGTTTTTCTGATCCTTATTCATTGAGCTAGGTTTCTTATTTGCATAGCTCTTCAGCACCAAATATGCAATTGTAGAAGAGAAACACTTTTCATTGTGCTGAGGAATTTGTCAAACTAGCCAGCTCCCAATCTACAAGTGAAGCATAACTCAACTTGGCTGTCCCACATACATCTAATCCCAAGCATCAGTTTAGCAAAACTAATATGGGTAGCAAGAAACGCTGTACCTCAGGACAATGAACAACTTATATTTACTCACTTTACCTGGTCTCTTAATGCTTTTTACTAAATTCCTAAAGGGAAGGGCAACCTGGGACAGAATTGCTTAATTTTCTGTTTTATTAGATTTTATTTTATTTTCTGACCAGGAAGAAAAATAAAGGACTGCTCTGACCATGACTTTTTAAGTCATATGAAGATGTTTTTCCCAATAGAAGAAATTTCTTCCTTAAGCATTTTGTTACATACAGCATTGAACTGTCAAGATTTCCTCACCTAATAATATATTTTGTTCAGTTCACCTTTTACCTCTGTATTGGGAATGCACATTCAACTGCCTCACCAGCCAGGGCACACATACACAAAATGATGGTGTCACTTAAAATATACAATTTCACTTATACAGTGAATGCTAAGTAATAGATCAGCTGTTCTGCATTCTATTCATGCTCATAGAAATACTTCAGAATAGATACCATTTTCCTTATTTTTTTCTAAGAAAACTTGAGGCTTAGAGATGTTAAACAATAATATTTTCTATAGGAGATATGTTACTCTAATATGTCCTACAATTATTATTTTATAAATACATGCAATGCAATAGGAAACTTCTTATATTCTGTTATTCCTAGAATAGCATCTTTTTTTTTTTTTTGCTATAGTTGATACATTCCCAAATCATTCAAATCTCAGGCATTTCTACACGGATTATGTATAAAGCACGTCACAGATATTTGTTTGGGAATTTAGGCTAAAAAACACTAATGTACCATTTGAAATTGTGGTGATAGAACAAATATAAGATGAGTAATAGAAAATTGAATTAGAAAATAGATTATTTTTTCACTTTCATCTCTTATAATTTTAAAAATGCTTCTCCTAACCTTTTTTTTTATTCCCCACCCCCACCCCTGCGGCTTGCTTGCTGTCTGCTCTCTGTGTCCATTCACTCTGCGTTCTCTTGTGTGTCTGTATTTATTTTTATTTATTTCCCCCTTGTGGCTTGCTTATGGTCTGCTCTCCGTGTCCATTCACTGCTTGCTCTTCTCTATTTTTACTTTTTGTTGCACCACCTTGCTGAGTCGGCTCTCCATGGTGCTTGACACCAACACTCTCCACGGTGTGCGGGCGAGCCTGCCTTCACAAGGAGGCCCCAGGATGCGAACCCAGGACCTCCCATATGGTAGACGGGAGCCCAACTGACTGAGCCACAGCCGCTTCCCTTCCCCTTACCTTTTATTGATTCCTCAAATGGAGTCTTAAGGCTTCACATTTCTCTGTACTCTTGCAATATTCTAATACTTAGTATACAGACAAGTAAATACTTTAAGACAGTGACTCTCAAACTTTCTCTCCTGACATTTAAGAGTTCTGCAGTTCCCCTTTAAGGGCCTCCAAATGAGAGTAAAATGAGATCAGGAACAATCATGCTGGGCTCCAGTACCCATCCCAAACTTCTTTTAACCCTTACAGATCTACTTCCATCTGTGTTTTAATATTTTCTTTTAAGATTTAATTTTAAGAACTCTGAGGCTAAAATTACTCCAAGTAAAATTTTAATGCAAATAACTTCACCACTATTGTTTTAACAATCAGAAAGTATGAATTTACTCTACAGCTATCTTTTGAGTATCTTTGCTGCTAAGCACTTTGCTAAGCATTTGGGAAAATAAAGATATAGTTCAGATCAAGCCTTGATCTTCAAGACTGAAGGATAGTAGAAGAAATAAGAGTTGCATATAAGAAATTTCATCAGGAGATTTCTAATACTCTGAGAGAGAAAGAGAGAGAGAGGAAATGTGGATGAAGAACAGAGAAGAGTTGGATAGAGGAAGCAAAAAGAAAGAAATAATTTAAATAATTAAGTGCTGGTAATTTTGCCTGTGATGACATTCAGAAATGAGAAGGGGCCTTGAGACTGCAAGTTCACAGTCTGTCTCAGTCTCCCTGCCTTTTCCAAGGCTGAGCATCTTAATTTGCTACAGGTATTGGAAGTGTTTAGATGCAATATTTATTTTTCTAAGCCAAGTACCCCTAATATAGTAGATATTTAAGAATGAACAATCTATTTACTTTAGGAAGATTTAAAATTTTGAACATCAATCAGCAGACTTATTGACATGAAGCGTCAACTTATACATATGTAATTGTAATGGAATATAGATGGATATGTATGTGAAAAATTGTGTTGAAAATTATGTTTACACTATCCAATAGCAATTGGACATGTCCTATATGAGTATGGATATTCTTTTGTTAAAAATCTATGAAATGCTGGTCATTGTGTAGCAGATTCAAAAATAAAAGTGGGATTAATATGAAAATTAAGACACTGCTGTCCATTCTTGTTTTCACACATTTATTCTCTTTGCCATGATTTAACTCGGTTGGAACTAGGTCTTGAATCTACCTGGTTTGCTTCTGTTCTCAGAGTTGCCCGTTTCTAATCAGTGTTCCCACTGCTCTGCCTTCCAACAATAACTTTCTTCTTAGAATAGCATCTCTTGTCCACACTTCTAATCAACTCTTTCAAGCAACTAGAAGGAAAATAAAAGTGCTTTCTCATGGGCTTGCCTTTGCTTTTCATAGCACAGGCATATTCTGCAGCTGTGTAGACTCTGCTGTTTCTGATTAGTCACATCATTCCTAACTCTGGCCTACAATGATGACGTTATGACTCAACAGCACTGCGTTTTAGGTGTATATTTGAACATTTCTATAATAAAAGCACTTATCTGCATCTTTATAATAAAATGGAAATGCTCAAATATACAAAACATAAAGAAAATAGTGTAATGAACTCCCCATACATTGAGCACCTACTAGGTTCAGCATATATCAATATTTGTCAATCTTATTTAATCTAATTCCTACCATTTTGTTTCAGTATTTTAATGCAAGACTCTGACATCATATCATTCCTCCTATATATATAATACTTCACTAACAAATAAGGATTTCTTGTTTTAACTAACCATAACATCAATATTAGACTTAACAAAATTAACAGTAATTCCCTAACGCTAATTAATACCTGTGTCCAAATGTCCTTGATTATCTCAATTTTTTCTTTTACTTTCGTTTTGTTCAAATCCACATCACATCCACATATTGCATTTGTCCTTGAGTTTCTTTAAAATTGTAATGCCCACCAGTCTATTTTTCACAGCATTTATTTGTTAAAAACTAGCTCATTAGTCCTGTAGGCTCCTTCACATTCTGAACTTGGCAGAGTATTCTCATGTCTCCAGTTACAATGTTCTTTAGCCTCTACATTGTCTGTAAACTGATCATTAGATCTAGTGGCATTGTAATATTCAAACTGAATTTGTTTGGCAAAAGTGTTTTATAGGCACTACCTCATATCAGGAGATACATATGTCTGACTGTCCTATATTTATAGATGTTAAAATTGATCAGTGGGTTAGGTGTTGTCAATCTAATCTGTCCATTATAATTTCCATGAATTGCAAAGTTATTATTTTTACTACTATAATTTCATCTGCATTTGCTAACCATTTTTTAATAAATAAGAGCTTTCCCATATCAACTCCATTCCATAACTCTAAAGTATAGTCTGTATAAGAGAAGTAAAATAAATGCTTAGTTCTTTCCTGTTATGCATTAATCTTGGTTCATAACAACATTCATTTAATTATATAGTTGCTTATTTGTTTTACCCTGTAATAGCATTTCCAAGATTTCTAATTTTGGCAGTGAATATAATCTAGGGGTTCTTTGTTCATATTTTTTTCTTATGGTTATTGCACTTTGAACAAACTTTTATATTCAAAATCTCTTGCAATATGCCACTTTGATATATAATTAAATTAATTTTACTCAGTTTGTTTTCAACTTTTAGAGAATGGCTTAACTTTTATTCAGTTTATAGAATTAAGTGTTTCTGATTTCGTTATTTTTTTCTACAAGGTGAATAATTTCAAAAATTTCCCAAACAAAAATATTTTGACTCTTCCTTTAATATACAGGTGTGTATTCATATACCCTTGAATACGTAGGGATAAAAAAATATCAAATTCTATGAAAAGAGGATCAATAAATTCTTTGTTGATACTTTTAACAAAGTTCTAAAGTTGATATAGTGTATTAAAATGGATTACATGTTTGAATTCTCTTTTTCACATGGAAAAGATTAAAATGTATTTAAAAGAAGGCAGCCCTAGAACACTGCAGTCTTCAGGAAGAAGGCACCCTGTTGCTGATGCCATTATTTTGGACTTCTCCTAGCCTCAAAACTGTGAGCCAATAAATGTCCAGAGTTTAAGCCTATCTATTGTATGTTACTTGCTTTTTGCAACTAAGAATTTGCAACACAGGCCATTGTGGGCATTGCTGGCTGCTTAAATTTTTTGTATTTCTTTATAGTGTTGCATTTTGTTCTAGCACAGAGTTAAATTAGTCGAAATCAGTTTGGATCCTTTTGAGGACTGTTTTGTTAGGGTAAGTCCAGAGCAGCCATTAGTTTGGAGCTAATTTTGCTGCACTACAAGGGAGTAGTACCCTTCTGAGACCCATACAATATATTGTATATTGTTAGATTTTTTTTTTTTTTTTAACTGGGGTATGGGATTATGAACTATTCCCAGCCCTGTGTGACCTCTGGTAATTGTTCTATATACTCCTTCCTGGTGGTTTTTAACTCTGACCTTGGGTAGATTTCTCTCCCTCGTATGCAAATCATATGCAAATCAAGCCAAGGACTTGAGGGGACCTTTTTGTTGATCTCCAGAGTTCTCTCACTTTGCCACTCTCTTCTTCTTTGTACTCTAGCCTACAAATTTTATCTTCTCTATATCTTCAATTCAAAGAGACTACCGGGCTTTGTTTGGGTTCTCCTTGCCTACGTCGACATGGAAGCTGATGCTCTTGCAGGGTTTATCATGTGTGTGTTTCTTTTCCTTAGCTATCGTGGTCCTAGTCTGCCTGGTATCCAATGCCGGGAAGCCCTTGTTTTATATATTTTGTCTGGTTTTCTAGTTGTTTAATGTGGGAGGATAAATGTTTTGGAGCTGGAAAAAGTTCTTGTATTGTTTATTTTAACCATAATTATCTGATCTAGGAATTTAGTTTTAGCATATTTTCACATGGGTTTTGAAATCATTTTAGTAGAACTTGTGCTTATGATTTTCTGCCTACTAGATACAGCGTAAATAAATGACCACTGATTCTATAAATAGAGGCAAATCTTTAAAAATAGTGACACTTTTCATTTATTGATAGGACATCTTAAAGAAATGGTCAGTGCTAGCTTTATCACTACCTCATTTGTTACTGGATCGTGAGCTTCAAGAGGAAAGAGTTCATGATTTACTTCTGTCTCTATTACCATATCTATCATAGTGATTTTTTATAGACATTGGTTGAATCAAATTACCATAGTATTAAATAAATATTAAAAAATAAATAAATAAAGAAGAAGGAAAATATTCCCATAGTTCTACAATTTTCACCTATTGGGTACCACTGATAATTTCTAATTACAAGATAATTGTCTAAATACACAATGTAGACAATTAATTAGGACTCACAAACACAAACTAAACCAGAATTTAAGAAAAGAACAGTTGACTGGGTTGGTTGGCTTTAAAGGCCTGACAATTGCTAATCAAAATTAAAATAAGTCCTTGGATAAGGAAAACATTGATTTTGCTTTATTTTTTTTTAAACTTCCAACGAGTGAAGAAATTAATACTGTTAGAAAGGATATCTGTACAAACGACACATATGTCATTCTTTCCCTCTATCCAGTGTTCTTTTTGTCCCCACTCATTTTAATTGTCTGTATGAATTCATACCAATAGCTTCAAAGAAGCCTAGGTGTCCTTATAGGAATATTCACTATAAATACTTCCTGAATGTCACTTAGCACCTGTAAACAGAACTCACTATGCACTTTTTTTCATAATACCTACAGTAAGCTCAAATTGTCTGTAGCTGAATTAACATAACTGTTCATGAGTCATATGCATGATTGTTTTCTAAAGTAGCCCCAACTGAATGGACAGAGATAAGGAGCCAACCCATATTTTTGAGGATCTGTGCCATTCCTATCGGTAACCTACAAATGCAGATGATCATAAGCAAATATACATTAAAAATAGAACTCTATAGTACTAAAGATGTAATTAAAAAGGTGAGGTAGGAGTTACCTATGTTATAATTACAAAGGAAATAAGTACCAGATTTCTTATCTTGCAGAAATCATTAACTCTGGTACTGAGAAAAAAATTTTCACCGGAAAAAAAGTATAATTATAACTATAAAAATACATTAATATAAATAAATTAAATTATGCATATTAACACCGTAAGAGGTTAAACTTTGCTTTTTGAGCATTCAAGAATCTATGTCCCATATCCCTAAATTTAAGGGATTTTAATGATGAATCCTGACTACAAAAGATATCTAAAGATGTTTCTATTGTACGTGAAAACCGGATATTGGAAGGGAAAGAAGTGGTTTCACTTGGAGGAGATGCAATAGAAGGTGGTTTTCTCTCCCCACAATGACTCCTAGTCTTCCCTGGTTGTTGCTGCGTTAAGGACTGCAATAAACTATGGGGCATGGAGTGCACTGTCCTATGTAAATCACCCTATGCATACCATTTATGCCCTATAGGTAGAGGAGGATAGACTACAGAGCGGATAGATGCCTCTGCACCATTTATTCTATAAATCACTGTTTGATAAATTAAGTTAATCCTATACAGAAACGCTCAAATCATCTCTGTAATTACTAATTGTGTAAAAACACAATACATGTGGCCTTTATTGTTTCACTGAATATACGAAGACTGAAGCACATTGTTATCTACATAAAATGGAAAAGCCCTGTGCATTTTTAAAATCTAAGATTAGCGTTAGTTTGAAATGGTTTTGAAGTGATAAACTAACTTGCAAATTAAAAGTTACTGATAAGACCTACTCTCAAATATTTCCTCTCCTACATAATGGCATAAATAGTTTAGATATAAAAGCCATATTCCCATGGCTAGAATTTGAAATCTGTTGTTTGGCTAGGCTGAAATTCCTAATCACATCAAAATTAAAATTTAACTTTAACATTTTCCTTTAAACAGTGCACATGATTCAGTCAATTATAGAAAATGGAGAAGCTCTAAATTAAGGCCAGTGGATTAATAATTCTGATTTAGAGCAGAGGAATTTTTAGCCTGGCTAATTTTTCATACCTGCTCAGTTAACCTTAGAGTGCTTTAAAACAAAAGGCATCATGACAAGTGTCGTTTAAATTAAACAAATGCCATTTATCTGTCAAGGTACTGATTTATATCAACCACTCAAAGCCAAGATGACAGAATCAAATGAGGTGGACAAGCAGTGGACTACTGGAATTTAATTCTCTAACATTTCAGAAATCAAGCATAGTATAAAATGTGAAACTCATAATTTAATGAGCTCTTCCAGATCATCTAGATAAGCAGCACCAGGTTATCCACCCAATAGCTTTTGTGAAATGCATACTTTATATTCTACAGTGGCCCTTGTCACTGAGAAGCACCTTCTTCTGGGAGTGATGTCAATGATTTGTAGTTAAACACACTACCCCTCATTTTACATTCAAGGCATTTATTTTCAGAAATTAGAAAATACACATCATTATACCCACTTTCTGAATAACTTTCTATTCAGCAGCTGCAGTCTCCAATGATGATTTACCAATAAAAACATTTCAGTTCTAAACAGATACAAAATTTGAAAAGAAATTAACTTTAATACCATTAAAATTTATGAGAAAAAGTAATTGTTCCTACTTATCGTTCACACTCCTTAGACTGACAAGCATTATGCATTTTCAAATCATTATCTTTGCTTTTATAGTCAATAATTTATCTACCTTAGTGTAATATCCATTTCAATAATTTAAAGAATAAAGTCCACTAAATCAAAACCAGAATAGTGTTCTCTCAATAATCATTTTGTAGAGGACCCAACTATATTTTTATTTTTTTAGCATGAAATATAAGAACGAATTTTTGACATAAAACCATTTTGTCTTTGTCCAATAATATGAAATTGTCTCCAAATAATGTCTATTAAACTTTTGACACCACATAGCAAACCAATCAGTCGTCCCAGACTGAGACCTAGATGTGTGAATACATCTAATCAGCTAGCGGAGAAAGTAAAGCGGTAAAGCAGAAAAGAAGAAAGACTCCTGGGTTTGGTTTAAGCAAGTGAGGAACTCATCAGAAGAGAAAGTTGATTTTATCATCTCTCAGCGTTGTTACCAATAGGTGCTATAAATTTGAGTCTAAACCAGGAATTTGGATTTAATGAACTAAAAAATCATTCTTTCTCTCTCTTCAAATTTCTGTGGAATATTGACCACCAAAGGACGTTACAACTCAGAGTGAGTAAGTATGCTGCTGATAATGAACACAGCTTTAATCATGGTATTTCAACTGCTTCTAACTTCACTGTTAGGGACCCTGGGCACTGGCAGCATCAGGAGTGGCAGCCGTGGTCTCTGGATATCATAAAAAGTGGAAGTTTCAGAAGGTGTTGGGAACAATCTGCCACTGCATCGACAATATTTAAAGATAGGCACAGATTTTAATAAAGAGGAATATAAAACCCCATCCTTGTAGGTTACAGATTGAGTTCCCTTGGTTTACTTAAGAGAATTACTCACAGGAGAGCCTAAGACCTACCTGTGAAAAATTTCCATGAAAGTAGAGTCTCTAACAGGTCCATGAGGGTTATTAGTGATGTGGTTGATAAACCTTTTACCCTCAGACTAGGGTAAACTAGGAAGCATCAATTAGTCCACAAGAAATAAATTGTGGTTTTTTAAATTTATTTATTTGTAGAAGATAGCACATTAAAATTAACTGAAATTGCTTTTTAAGTCCTCTTAGTATCTTACTTAAATGACGAATCTTGAGTCTAATCTTCTAGAAGAAATATTTTACTAAGAATCTGAGCAACAATGTACATATTGTAAAATATTCAAATGCCTTTTCTTCAGATTTCTACTAATACATATCAGTAAACAGTGTCAGTATTCATATATATCAGCATTAAATAGCTAACCATTATTAAATAGGTAAATAATGTTGCTTCTCCACAATTACTGGGAATCACAATATTTGTAAATAAATTTTTTAAAAATTGCTTTGTGTTTTGCTGTGATGTTGAGGGGAAATCACAGAATTTGAATTTGAATGCTTAATTGGGAATAGATTTAAATATTAATGTATATACATATAGAAAGAATTTTATAAATATCTTGATACTAGGGGCAAAAAAAGATACATTCTTTCAAAATAATGGCTCCTTCTTCAACTACCTAGTTCAGAGCATTATCTTCAAATGATACCTATTTCATAAATATGTTATCTTGAGAGGATGGCATATTTTTCTATTTTACCTAATTTTGTTTATAGATTACTTTATTTAGTTGGCAGATTTTAAAGGTAAATTCCAGGGAAATACAATAGGAAATAACTAGATTTTGATAGATTAGAGCAGGGGGAGTTGTAGAAGGTGTTAGAGGTTTGCAATAATTAACAAGCTGTAGTTCAGTTTCTCCTAATACACATTGGGAAAAGGTGAATCCCCTTCCCTGTGTCTGAGGGCATGGCAATTCCCACAGGTTAAACAAAGAAACCACATAGAGACAGGAGTAGGGGGATAGAGGTCTTCACCATCTGCATAGCAGAAGGAGATAGAGATCTTTACTACCTCTACCTGCATATCAGAGGGTGATAGAAACCTTCTCTATTTACATATCAAAGGGAGATAAACCTTTTAATCACTACAGATCAAAAGAAACATCTGCTCCTGCAGCATTCCAAGAAACCATAACTCCCTAATCCACTATTCTCTAGTCATAATCAGGGAAAATTTTCACCTCTAGGGCTTCCTATTGGTCTCTGTACCTCACCTGGACCCTCAACCTTCCTCCCACTAACTATCATTTCCCTACCTAGGAATGTACTGTATAAACTCAAATTCCCCCCTTCCAGGAGTGGGCTGAAGTCTCTCTTCAGAACCCCACCATGCTGGTGTGGGGGCACTGAAGTATATGCTTCCAACCCCCTTCATTGGGAGAGCTTCTCAATAAATTCTTTCTCTGCCTGTGGTCATAACAGTGTCCGTGTCCCAGTGAACACCATTTTTTTCCAACAGGAAAACATAAAATTTGGCTGGGAAAGGTAGGCTCAGGTAGGCTCTTGACCTATTGTCAAGCATTAGGCCTGAAGAGGTAGAAATTTTAAAGAAAATAAAATTAAGAATGGGCATTGAAATTATGTATTACACAAAAATATTAATTTATTTGGATGTCTAATAAATTTTGTTTATTTTATTAACCCTGATTTTTATTTAAGAAATACTCTAATCCCACATTCATATAGAACAGAAAAGAGTAGAATAATAAATTATTGAGTTTCATTAATAAAAGAGATGGTAGAGTTTCATTAATAAAAGAGATGGCAGGGACAGTATGCTTGACCTCCCTGGTTTAGCAAATTTTCTACATAATATTAATAATATTTCTTATTGCAGAATTGAAGTTTGTTTTTACAAGGTCTTTCTTTTAAACAACTTCTTCTGTTCCTAGATACAAAGCAGTAATAGTTATTTTTTTTAATGAAAAGTTTATAAAATATTCATCTCTCAGTAGTCCAGAAATGGAACAGAAATACCAAGCGTGAGTTTTGAATGATAAAATGGAAGGCCTGTTGTGCTGGTGGTTGTTTGGAAGCAGGTAGAGGGACTCAGGCTGAAGATTTCTCTGAGTAATAGTAATAAAATCTTCTCTCTGCAAGTCAAGAGTTCAGAGTTAAGTTGAGATTAAAGCCAAGGTAATGGGGATCTAGGGTTCAAGAAAGAAGGGTAATGAAATTTGCTGCAAACCTCTGCCTGAAAATATATCTTATAAGAGGTTGCTGGCCTAGGAAGACAAGAGGGAAAGGACAGTCTCATGACCACTGAACATCAAACAGAGATGAGTAATCAAGTGAGAAAATTCTCCAATTTCATTGCAGTGCAGGAGCACTAATCTGTCAACAAAATATCCGGTAGGGGGTTGGGGTACAAAAGGAGCAGTTAAGAATAATGGTAGAACCAACAGAGGGTATGTTGAGTCTCTCTGTAGAAAGAATGAGAGAGACAAGCCTATAAACAGAAATTAAAACTCAAGAAGAAATATAATGTCTTGAAAGACAAAAAAATTAAACCAATACACAGAACAATTAATTCCAGATGAAATTAAAATCTTAGAAATTGGGAAGCAGACTTGGCCCAGTGGTTAGGGCATTCATCTACCACATGGGAGGTCCACAGTTCAAACCCCGGGCTTCCTTGACCCATGTGGAGCTGGCCCATGCATAGTGCTGATGTGTGCAAGGAGTGCTGTGCCACGCAGGGGTGTCCCCCACGTAGGGGAGCCCCACGCACAAGGAGTGTGCCCCGTAAGGAGAGCCACCCAGCGCAAAAGAAAGTGCAGCCTGCCCAGGAATGGCGCCACACACATGGAGAGCTGACACAACAAGATGACACAACAAAAAGAAACAAAGATTCCCATGCCGCTGACAATAACAAAAGTGGACAAAAGAAGAAGATGCAGCAAATAGACACAGAGAACAGACAACCTGGGTGGGGGGAAGGGGAGAGAAATAAATAAATAAATCTTTTTAAAAATCTTAGAAATTTTGTTAAAATTTTAAAAATATGTATTAATACTTAAGGCACAAAGTGATAAACAAAGGAATACCTTTCAAATAACTTGTTGATGACTAAGCTAATAGAATAAACTTTAGCAGCTACATACATAATGAAGAGAGAGACATTTAAAAATTCTTCAGAAAAGTCATAACTAAACAAACAAGCAACAACTGCAAACACACCAAGAATAAACCTTGAAGAAAAGAATCTAATTTTCCAGTTGTTTCATTATAATATTCAAAATGTCCAATGTTTAAAAAATTCTGAGGTATGCAAAGAAACAAAGTATGGCCCATACATGGGAATAAGAAAAAGGCCAACTGTTGGACTTAAGAGACGAAGACTTTAAATCAGTTATTTTAAATATGTGGTAGCTAACAGAAATGAAGTACAAAGAACTGAAGCAAAAAAGAACAAATCTTACCAAATAGAGAGTATCAATAAGGAGAGATAAACTATAAAAAGGAATCTGAGATCATAGATTAGAAGATATCTTATAAAACGATAATACTCCCCATATTGATATATGCATTTAATATAATCTTTATTAAAATTCCAAATGTCTTTTTGCAGAAATATACAAAAGCTGATCTTAAAATTCTTATAGAATTCCAAGGGAACCTGATAGGCTAAGCAATCTTGGGAAAACAAAACAAAACTGGAGGACACACATTTCTCAATTTCAAAACCTAATAAATAGCTACAATAATCATGACACTGTTATACTGTCATAAAGAGAAATATACAGGTCAATAGAATAGAATTGAAAGTCCAGAAATAAATCCATATAATCTATCATCAACTGATTTTCGACAAGGTTGGCAATACTATTCCTTGAGGAAAGAATATTTTATCCAACAAACTGTATGGGCCAACTGGATATCCACATTCAAAAGAATGAAGTTGAGCCCTTAACTCCCAAAATATATAAAAATAAACTCAAAATGGATCAAGTCTTACATGTAAGATCTAAAACTATAAATATCTTAGAAGAAAACCTAGTGGTAAATTTTTGTGATTATGGATTTGATAATGAATACGTTGATATGATACCAAAAACAAAAGCAACAAAAGAAAAAAATAGATAAGTTGGAATTCATAAAAATTAAAAGCCATTCTGCATCAAAGGACAATACCAAGAAAGTCAAAACACAATTCACAGAATAGAAACAAGGATTAGCAAATCATAAATCTGGTCAATCTAGTATCCAGAATATATAGGTCAATTCTTACACCTCAACAACAAAAATCACAAAACCCAACTTAAAAATGGGAAAAGACTTGAACAAAGACTTCTCCAAAGATATCCAAGTGACCCATAAGCACATGAAAAGATACTCCACATCGTTAGTCTTAAGGGAAGTACAAATCAAGTCACAATGATATAGCACTTCACATTGACTAGCATGGCAATAATCAAAAAGTCAGATAATAGCTGACTATTGGTGGAAAAAGGGGAACACTTATACACTGCTGATGGGAAGTAAAATGGTGCAGCCACACTGGAAATTCCTTAATTTATACTTAATTCTAATTAAGTTATAAAAGCAACAAGAAACCTTTCTTTCAATAGACTTTGTTAGAGCAGTTTTAGCTTTTCAGAAAAATTTTTCAGAGTTCCTAAATACTCTCCCAACACATATGTAATTTCTTCTAGTATTAACATGTTACATTAGTGTGGTTCATTTGTCAAAATTCATGAATTAGTATCATAATATTATTATTGACTAAAGTCCATAGCTTACTTGAGGGTTCACTCTGGGTATTTTACAGTACTGTAGGTTTTGACAAATGCTTAATGTCATGTAGCTCCTATTACATGATCATACGCAATAGCTTCACTGCCCTAAAAATTCCCTATGCTCCACTTACTCATTCTTCTCCCTTTCTCCTGAATTCTAGGTAACTGGTGAACTTTTCACTGTTTCTGTAAGTCTTGTCTTTTCTAATATGGAATACAGGTGAAATCATAAAGAATTTGGCCTTTTAGACTGGCTTTTTTCATGAGACAATATTCATTTAAGTTTCCTCCATGTCTTAATAGCTCATCTCTTTTTATTGCTAATACTCCAGTGTACGGATGTACTATACTTTGTTCACTCATTCACCTATGAAAGAACATCTTGGTTGCTTCAATTTTGGGGAAATATGAATAAAACTGCTATAAACATTCATGTGCAGGTTTTGTGTGGGCATGAGGTTCCAACTGTTTGAATAAACACCTAGCAGTGTGATTGCTGGATCATATAGTAAACAATTGCCAAACTGTCTTCCAAAGTGGCTATACCATTTTGCATTCCCATCAGCAATAAGTGAGAGTTCCTATTGTCTGGCATCCTCACCAGCATTTTGGTATTGTCAGTGTCTTGTATTTTAGCCATTCTAATAGGGTAAATAGCATGATATCATTGTTGCTTTAATTTGCATTTCATAAATAAAGTGATATTGAGCAACCTTTCATAAGTTTATTTGCCATCTTTATTTTTTTGGAAACTTATTGTAACACGTAAGATACCAGAGAATGTAATTATTGGTTTTTTTGAAGGAAACTCCAGAGGAAGGTACTATTGCAACATACTGACAAATAAGCACTAATTCACATTTACTGTAAGGCTAAATGTATGGCAATGGAGGAGTATGTTTTCAAAGAAGAATGCAAGTGCTATAAATCCAGACTATATATATATATTATACAATTAGAAATTTTATAAAGAGATTTGGAATAGAAGGTAGAAGATAGTTAAACACACCAATATATGTATACTTTTTAACTTGGAGTCAAATGTTCTCATATGCTGGTAACAAATGTAGTAAAATATAGACATTAAGTTCTAATGAAAAACCTTTGGAAAAATACAATCAATTAAAATAGGGTGGTAGAAGGAAAGAGTTAAGAAGCAAGGGTCAGGGTCTATACTACTTCCATTATTGTTCATAAAGAACTGCCAACTGATACAGTCTAAAGAAATATTATTAAGGGTGTTATATAATATTATAGCCAATGTTTTAGTTTCCTAAGCTGCTTAAAGCAATACCATGAAATGGTTTGGCTTAAGCAATGGGAATTTACTCACATATGGTTACAATTGAGGAAGATGTCCAAATCCAGGCATCATCAAGGTAATGTTTCTTCCCAAAGACCAGCTACTGGTGAGCTTCAGCCCCTCTGTGACATGCCAACACACATGGCAACTGTAGCAGTTTGATATAATTGATGAATTCCAAAAAGAAATTTTGGATTATGTTTGTAATCTGATCTGTACCTGGGCATGACTGAGTAATGTTTAGGGTGTTCAGTCCCCACCCCTTGGTGGGTGGGAACTCACAGATAAAAGGCCTGGCCAAGAACAGAGTTGAGGGCTTTTAATGTTGGAGTTTTGATGTTGGCGTTTGATACTGAAGATTTAAGCTGGAGCCCCAGGAAGTCAGCACGCAGAGAAAAGAGAAGCAAGACCCTGGAAAAAAGGAATCTTGAACCCAGAGAAAAGCAAGCCCCAGGAACGTAGGAACCCAGGAAGCCTGAACCTTCACAGATGTCAGCAGCCATTTTGCTTCAAATAAACTTCGGTGAGGGAAGTAACTTATGCTTTATGGCCTGGTGTCTGTAAGCTCCTACCCCAAATAAATATCCTCAATAACACCCAGCAGATTTCTGGTATTTTGCATCAGCACACCTTTGGCTGACTAATACAGCAACGTCTGTTTGTTTCTCCTTTCTCTTCTAGGTTTTGTTGATTTCAGTTTCTTGCTTCCACAATTTTGTTTTTTCTATCTCTATGTTCATTCCATTTATAAAGGTCTCAAGTAAGAAGATTGAGACTTGTCCTGAATGAGGTGGGTCACACCTTAACTGAAGTAGCTTCATCAAAAAGTCCTCCTTATAATGGGTTTACACGCACAGGAATGGATTAAATTTAAGATCATGTTTTTCAGGGGTAAATTCAGCTTCAAACCACCACAGCCACAAAGGTGGCTTTAGATTCCCTTGTCTATCTTCTCCCACTGGGTTATTACAAATTTGTTTAAAAATGCCCCATAAGCCTGTTTTTAAAAGTACCTCAAAACATGAGGATACTGACAGACCTTCTAGATCATGGATATGCTAACTTTTTCTGTAGAGGGACAAATGTTAAATATTTTAGTTTCAAGAGACAATAGTGTCTCTGAAGAAGCTATTCAACTCTGCTATTGTAGCAAGAAAGCAATCATAAACTAAATAACATGGAAACAAATGAGAGTGGGTTATATTCCAGTAAAACAGAGATGGGCTAAATTTGACCTGTGGGCTTTAGTGTACTAAGTATAGCTGTACAGTTAAGAGATAAAGTCAAGGTACAGAATAAGGGACATAATTATGATGCCATTTGTGTAAAAATTAAAGAAAAAATACATGTTTGCATATGTATTAAATAACTCTAGAAAGGTAAACAAGAAACGAGTAACTGATTGCCTTTGAAGAGGGAATTTAGTAGCTGGGGAGAGGGAAAAAAGAAAGCACACATTTAACCGAATACCATTGTGTACCTTTTGAATTTTATATAATTTTCAGGTATTACCTATTCTACATACACAGCATATAAGATATTTTGAAATAAGTTACAAATATATAAAATAATAAGTAGAATTAATACAGAATATCAAGAACACCAAAGTATTTTTTTGGAAAGTGATAAAATAAATTTCTCTCAAGAAGATGTGATCATGAAGGGTTAAAAAAAGGCCTCAACAGAATTTGTAATGTTTTCTTTATTTAAAAATATCTGCAGCAAACACACACACACATTCCATGTAAGCAGTAGGGCTACACCAAGTTAAATTAACCATAAAAGTCACTAAAAACTTCACCATATGCAGCCATTTTGAAGATCCCATTATTTATTCATAGATAAATCCATAGATTAAGTTTTATTATTTTTTTATGCCATTAAACCTAAGGATAGCACAAGGAATCTCAAATTCAACTTTAGATTATTTTACCAATCTTTAACATAGTAAGATACATCATTGTGAAGCATTGATAAAATCTACCAGGAACTGCTGTAAAAAATGTGGGGAACATGGGCTGCTTTGGAAAAGAAAAATATTTTATGCCACTTTTTTTCAACCAAAATGAAATCAGCCTTTTCCATACTAAAGCATAGGTTCCTTTACATTTATTTCACATGCTATTTTATGAATAGAAGATTATGAATGAGATATTCAGCAATACTACTTTAGCCATATAAGATACTATATTTGCATATATGAGAAGTGGTAACACACTTAGATTTATCATTTTCATTCCTTTCATTTATATAATACTTAAAAGTTTACACATTATATTCACATTCTATTTATCCTCAAAGCAACACTTAAAGATTGTCACACATTTTAAAGGTGCATATTTTAAGGTTGGACAAGTTGAGAAATGGCTGCTGAAGGCATTCGGCAAGTTCTTGCTATAATTTTAGTTGGAATTCTTACTCTCTTTAGGACACCAATCCTTCTGTGGATCAGACACTTTGAGAAAACTGAAAACACATCTATGATGAAGATAAATCACTTTGCCTTATCAGTTTGGATCTCCCTCTCTTTTTATGGTACAAACGCCCCTGCTTAGGTTGAACAGTGGGTACAGAATCTTGCACAAGGAAGTTATAAAAACTCTCCAGTTCCACAGCAAGATCGAAGGCCAAGCTGTTCTGGCCCTTCCTGCCATTTGTTACTAGGGCCTGATGAACCTTGACTTCAGCCCAATCCGTTGCTACTATTTCAGTGCTAACTCCATTTATTATGCAATCCACATTTTAGTAATAAGAACTCTAAAAGGCATTTCTCTTATTTATGGTAATGGCTCTGGAGCCACATATACCCCTTCTTTCTCATTCATCCACATAACTTTATTCCCTCTTCTGTTCTTTTCATAAGAAATTCATAAATTAGTTGACCTATTACAAAATTAGGTGGGCTAAGCCTTAACTTACCATTTCATTCTTCTCTTTTCTGGGTACTAATAAAGAGTTCTGGTCAAAATGGACCCTCATAATATTGATTGAATTCCAAAGTTTTTTTGTCTTCAAATTGCAAAGCCCACACCAGAAGAAACTTATGCATCAGTTTGTAAGGTCAAAGTCAGCTTCAACAGATAGTTATTTTAAATTGAAGTAGAGAACAGCTATCATTCTATTACTAATTACCAGAGAACAGCACTTGAAATGTTTTATGTTGGGATACCACTTAGCAATGTGGTTTTTTCCCCCTTTGAAATAATATTTCAGGGAAGCAGTTGTGACTCAACTGATAGAGCATACACCTACCATATGGAGGCTCCAGGGTTTGATCCCCAGGGCCTCCTGACCCATGCGGTGAGCTGGTCCACACACAGTGCTGCCATGCACAAAGAGTGCCGTGCCATGCCGGTGTCTTCCCTGCGTAGGGATGCCCCATACACAAGGAGTGTGCCCTGCAAGGAGAACCGCCCCATGCAGAAAAAGGGTAGCCCACCCAGGAGTGGCACTGCCCATACAGAGAGCTAATACAGCAAGATGATACCACAAAAAAAGCGACACAGTTTCCCAGTGCCTCATTGCAAAGTATTTATGTTCACATTTGAATATGGATTTACCCAGTGTTCTGGGAATCCATGTTACTTGAAACAAACAAAAAGTTTTTGGTCAGACACCAAATCTTAGCATTAACTATGTGCTCTAACCAACCTCCAGTGTAACTTATATGAGGCTTTCTTATATCCTAATTTCTGACGTCACATTCCCTGCCTTCTGAATACCTTGTTCTCTTCTCAACCTCTTATCCTGAATAATTTTCAATTATGAATTTCCTGCTGGATTTTACTCTGCCTAGATGTGAGCCTAGCCCTTCTCTGAGCTCTTACTGCACTTAAAGCAGCACCATCTATTAGAAATATCATGTGAGCCATACATATGTAAAATTACATATGTAATTTTAAATTCTTTGAAGCCACGCTATAAAAAGTAAACAGTAAATAAGTGAAAATCTTTTAATATTGTTTTATGTAAAAACAAAATACCATTTCAAAATGTAATCATAGCAGGGGGAAGGCAAGATGGTAGCAGAGTAAGGAGCTCCTGGAGTCAGCTCATGCTACAGGGCAGTTAGTAATCACCCAAAGCTATCTAAAGCACCTGTTTGGGGGCCCCAGGAAACCAGAAGAGTATCCTGCAACATCCTTGAAAGTATGGAAGGAGGAGACTATCATGTGTAGAGCCCTCTATGCCACAGAGGTCAGTGCCAATGGCACAAGCTGCCTTGAGAGTTATTCCATGGCTGGAGTTGGAAGCTCCATCTCCCAACAAGCAGGGGAGAAAGACATGGTGTAGCACTGACTTCAGCTACTGATTAGTAAAGTCGACTGCCTAAAGTATAATACTAGAAACAGCTAGGGTTTGAGCCTGTCCAAGTTGAAAAGTAGCTGCCATTTTGATGCCACCCCCAGCATGAGTGGAAGCCTCGGTGACTGAAAATCCAGTGAAGTAAGGAAACTGGCTTCTTTCCACCAAGATTGGACTGCAGCCTTAGCCTAGGCTCTAGCCCCAATTCCAGCAAAGAGGAAGCTGGCAGGACCAGCACCAGGCTCTCCAGGCAGCTGCAAATGATCTCTGATGGCACAGACTGAATACTCAGGCACCTGGGGCTGCATCCTTACATGACAACAGGATAGGAGAGGAGCTGGGTATCCTCAACCTCTCCAGGCAATGTCAGGCATTTTCAGCCCACACAAACTGGTTTACTGAGTGCCTTCAAGTCTATATTCACCTCTGTCCCCTCTTAGGATAGGAGGGGGTTATTGATCCCTCAACCTGTCTGGGCAATGGCAGGTATTTTCAGCCTAAAGTGACTGAACTGTTGGGCATCTGTAGAACCATCCTCACCACCCAATAGGATAAGAGCAGGATAGTGCTTCCTCAGCCTCTTTGAGCAACTGCAGGTGCATTCAGCCTACAGGGACTAAACTGTTGGGTGTTGGTTATTCTGTTCCCACCCCCAAAAGGGAAAAATGGTCAGTTCTCCCTCGGCCTCTCAGGACAGCTGCAGGCATATTGGTCCCACAAAGATTAGATTGGTGGGCACTCCAGAATGCCCATTCCCACCCCTGGCAGGGAAGGAGTCTGGTGCTATGTCAGTTTATCTGGGCAACGGTGTTCATTTTGGACCCACATGGCATAGATTGCTGCCCACAACTATAGCTCCATCTCCACCCAAGGTAGGCAAGGAAGGGGTATGAAGCTTCATCAGTCTCTTCAGGCAATTACAGACAATATTGTCCTGCCCAACTTGGATCGTTATACATGGCTGCAACTCTGTTCCTACCCCTGGCAGAGGAAAAAAGTGGAAGAAGCTTTATCAATTCCTGTGGCAACATAGGTAGCCTCAGCCTCCTTAGCATCACCTCCATCTACATCCTCCACTCCTAGAAAATCCTAAATTAAAGGGAGAAACTGAACTCAGGTAAATACATCTAGCAAACCAGACGCAAAAATACCAACCAAAAATTACAATCCATACCAAGAAACAGGAAGATATGGCCCAGTTAAAAGAATAAGATAAGCTTACAGATGACATAAAGGAGTTGAGACAACTAATCATAGATGTTCAAACAAATCTCCCTAATAAATTCAATGAGATGGCTAAAGAAATTAAGGATATTAATAAGACACTTTGGGAGCATAAAAAAGAATTTGACAGCATATATAGAAAAATAACAAACCTTGTGGGAATGAAAGGTCCAATAAATGAAATAAAAAATGCATTGAAGGCATGTAAGTGCAGATTTGAGGAAGCAAAAGAAATGATCAGTGAGCTCAAAGACATGGCCTCTGAAAGCAAATACACACAAGAACAGATGAAGAAAAAATGGAAAAAATGGAACAGGGTCACAGAAAACTAAATGACAGCAAGAGACATACAAACATATGTGTCATCGGTGTCCCAGAAGGTGAAGAGAAGGGAAAAAGGACAGAAGGAATATTTGAAGAAATAATGGTGGGGATTTTCCCAACCCTACTGAAGAACATAGATATCCATGTTCAAGAAGCAAAATGTACTCCCATCTGAATAAATTCAAATAGACCAAGTCTGACACACATACTAATCAGAATGTCAAATGCCAAAGACAAAGACAGAATTCTGAGAGTAGCAAGAGAAAAGCAATGCAGAACATATTAGAGATACACAATAAGATTAAGTGCCAATTTCTCATCAGAAACTATGCAGACAAGAAGGTAGTGGTATGATATATTTAAGATACTGCAAGAGAAAAACTGCCAGCTAAGAATTTTATACCTGGCAAGATTATCTTTCAAAAAATGAAGGCAAGATTAGAATATTCACTGAGAAGCAGAAACAGAAAATTTATAACAAAAAGATCAACTTTACAGGAAATACTAAAGGGAGGGTTACAGCCTGAAAAGAAAAGGCAGGAGAGAGAGGCTTGGAAGAAAGTCTAGAAATGATGACTGTATCAGTAACAGTAACTAAAAGTATCAAAAATAAAATGACAGATAAAATGCAAAGATCAAAATAGATGAAATAAAAACTACTTTTACAGTAATAACATTGAATATTAATGAATTAAACTCCCAAATTAAAAGGCAGAGACTGGTGGAATGGATAAGAAAATATGAGCCATGCATATGCTGTCTCTAAGAGACTCACCTTAGACCCAAAGATACCAATAGATTGAAAGTGAAAGGTTGGAAAAAGATATTCCATGCATGCAGTAACCAAAAAAAAAAAAAAAAGATGGGGTAGCTATACTTATATCAGATGATATAGACTTTAAAAGCAAAACTGTTATTAGAGACAAGGAAGGACATTACATATTAATAAAAGGGATGATTCACCAGGAAGAAATAACAATCATAAATATATATGCACCTAACTAAGATGTCCCAAGATACATGGGGAAAACACTGGGCAAACTGAAGGGAGAAAAATATATCTCTAAAATAATAGTTGGAGACTTCAATACACCACTCTCAGCATTGGATAGCACATCTGGGCAGAAGATCAATAAACAGAGAACTTGAATAATATGCTAAATGTGCTAAACCTAATAGACATGCACAACATTGAACTCCAAAACAGCAGGATATACATCCTTTTCAAGTGCTATGGATCTTTCTCCAGGATAGAACATATGTTGGGTCACAGGCAGATTTCAACAATTTCAACAAAATTGAAATTATACAAAGCACTTTCTCTGATCATAATGGAATAAAACTGGAAATCGACAAGCAGCAGAAGGGAAAATTCACACATATATGGAATATGTATGGAACACACTCTTAAGGGAAAAAGGGAAAATTCACAAATATATGGAATATATATGGAGCACACTCTTAAATAATCAATGGGTCAAAGAAGAAATTTCAAGAGAAATCAATAAATATCTTGAGACAAATGACAATGAGAATACAACATATCAAAATCTATGGGATGTAGTGAAGGCAGTGTTGAGAAGAAAATTTATAGCCCTCAATGCTTACATTAAAAAAGAAGAAAGAGCTAAAATCAATAACCTAACTACACAGCTAAAGGAACTAGAAAAAGAATAGCAAATTAATCCCAAAGTAGAAGGAATGAAATAACAGACCAAAGCAGAATAAATGAAATTGAGAACAAACAAAGGAGAGAATTAACAGAACCAAAAGTTAGTTCTTCAAGAAGATTAAAAATAGACAATTCTTTAGCTAGAATGACTAAAAAAAGAGAGAGAAGATGCAAATAAATGAAATAGAAAATGAAAATGGGATTATTGTGACTGATCCACAGAAATGAGAGATCATTAGAGGATACCATAAACAACTTTATGGCAAAAAACTAGACAATGTAGATGAAATGGAAAAATTCGTAGGAACATACAAACAACCTATACTCATCCTAGAAGAAATAGAAGACTTTCTCAACAAACCAATTTTAAGTAAAGAGATTGAAACAGTCATCAAACAGCTGCCCAAAATGAAAAACCCAGGACCAGATGGTTTCACAGATGAGTTCTACCATGGATTCAAAGTAGATTTAATACCAATCTTACTCAAGTTCTTCCAAAAAAATTGAACATGAAGGAATGTTACCAAACTTATTCTAGAAGCCAATGTCACCCTAATAGCAAATCCAGATGAAGATATTATGAAAAAAGAAAATTGCAGATTCATTTCTCTAATGAAAATAGATGCAAAAGTCCTCAATAAAATATTTGCTAATCAAATCCAACAACACATTAAAAGAATTATTCATCATGATAAAGTGGGTTTTATACCAGGCATGCCAGTGTGATTCAATACAAGAAAATCAATCAGCATAATACACCTCATTAATAAATCAAAGAAGAAAAATCATGTGATATCATTGATTGACTCAAAAAAGTCATTTTGACAAAATACAGCATCCTTTCTTGATAAAAGTACTACAAAAGATAGGAATTGAAAGGAACTTTCTCAACATGATAAAGGCTATATATGAAAAACCCACTGCTAACATTGTACACAGTGGTGAAAGACTGAAAGCTTTCCCAATTGAGATTAGGGAAAAGACAAGGATGCCCATTGTCACTACTGTTGTTCAATATAGTGCTAGAGGTTCTAGCTAGAGCAATCATTTAAGAAAAATAAATAAAAGGCATTCAAATCAGAAATGAAGAAGTAAAACTTCCACTATTCACAGACGATATGATCCTATATCTAGAAAGCCCAAAAATATCTACAACAAAGCTGCTAGAGCTAGTAAACAATTTCAGTAGAGTGTCAGGATGTAAGTCAATATGCAAAAGTCAGTTGTATTTCTATACACTAGTAATGCTCAATCTGAAGAGTAAGTCAGGAAAAAACTTCTATTTACAATCGCAACTAAAAGAATCAAATATTTAGAAATAAACTTAACCAAGAATGTAAAGCACTTGTATTCAGAAAACTATAATGCATTGCTAAAAGAAATCAAAAAAGACCTAAATAATTGGTAGAACATTCCATGCTCATGGATTGGAAGACTAAATATCATTAAGATGTCAATCCTACCCAAATTGATAAACAGATTCAATGCAGTCCCAATAAAAATTCCACCAACATTTTTTAAACAAATGGAAAACAAAATTATCAAATTTATCTGGAAAAGTAAGAGGCCCTAAATACTGGAAACATCTTAAAAAGGAAAAGTGAAGGTGCAGGACTCTCATTTCCAGACTTTAAATCATATTATCTAGCTACAACGGTAAAAAACAAAAACAAACAAACAAAAACTGCATGGTATTGGCATAGAGATAGACAGATAGACCAGTGGAACTGAATTGGTGGTTCAGAAACAGACCTTCACATCTATGGCAAAGCAATTTTTGATAACCTGTCAAACCCACCCAGCTGGGACAGAACAGTCTGTTCAACAAATAGTGCTGGGAGAAATGGATATCCATAGCCAAAAGAAAGAAAGAAGACCCCTATCTCACACTTTATACAAAAATGAACTCAAATTGGATCAATGACCTAAATATAAAAGCAAGTACCATAAAGCTCCTAGAAGAAAATGTAGGGAACCATCTTCAAGACCTGGTGGTAGGTGGTGGATTCTTAAACCTTACACCGGAAGCACAAGCAATGAAAGAAAACATGGATAAATGGGACCTCCTCAAACTTAAACACTTCTGTGATTTAAAGAACTTTATCCAGAAGGTAAAAAGACAATCCACTCAATGGGAAAGAATATTTGGAAACCACATATCTGATAAGGGTTTGATTTCCATTCTATATAAAGAGAGCATACAACTCAAAAATAAAAGAGCAAGCAATCCAATTTAAAAATGGACAAAAGATTTAGACATTTCTCCAAAGATAAATACAAATGTCCAAAAAGCACATGAAAAAATGTTCCATATCACTACCTATTAGGGAAATACAATTCAAAACAACAATGAGATATCATCTAACACCACATAGAATGACCATTATAAAAAAAAAAAAAAAGACAACAATAAGTGCTGGAGAGGATGTGGAGAAATAGAAACACTCCTTCACTGTTTGTGGGATTGTAAAATGGTGCAGCCTCTGTGGAAGACAGTTAGGTGGTTCCTCAGGAAGCTAAATGTAGAACCGCCATATGATCCAGCAATTCCTCTAATAGGAATATATCCAGAAGAACTAAAAACTATGACATGAACAGACATCTGTACACCAATGTTCATAGCGGCATTATTCAAAATTACCAAAAGATGGGAACCCAAGTGTCCATCAACCAACAAATGCATAAACAAAATGTGATATATATATATATTCCATCATATATATATATGAGTGAGAAAAAATGAAATTACGACACATATGATAAGAAGTATGAATCTTCAAGTCATTATACTAAGCAAAATAAGTCAGACACAAAAGGACAAATATTGCATAGTCTCATTAATATGAACTAAATACAAAGAATAAACACATGAGTGAAAACTTAGAGTATAGGTTATTAGGAGATAAAAGGAGTGTTGAGAACAACTACTGATGCTTAATGTATGTAAAAGTTTTAATTACCTTGACTTTTAAAGTGTGGAAATGGATAAATGGATGGAGTTGATGGTAACACATTATAGTGAGCAGCAACTGGTTTAGAAATGGAATTGTGGCTGGAAAGGGTAGTCTGGGGAATTAAATGTCAATTGAAAGAAGCTAAATAAGCATCTAGGGACTGAATAACAGTGAATCCAGAATTAGATGAGAATTGTGGTTGAGGGTAGAGATGCAAGAGTGTCCTGTGAGCTAGAGCAGATATACATCACTATTGCAGGGTGGTGGGAATATGAAGAAATATGGGAAAACTACAATTGGCGTGACCTAAAGACTGTGATTAACAGCAATACTATATTCTTGTATCAATGCCAAAGATGTACTGTGTTGATAATGGAGGTGTATGGGAAAAGTGTGCCAAACGTATGCTATGGACCATGGTTGGTAGCAAGAGTCTGATGATATCACCTCATAATCTGTAACAAATATTCTATCATGGTGTGTTGAAGGGGTGATATATGGGGATTCTACACATGTGTATGATTGTTTTGCAAGTTCACAACCTCTGTAATAAAAATATTTTTTTAAAAAATATGGTGGGTTGGGGGAAATATATACCAAAGTAAGGTAGGAACTATAGTTAGTAGTAATATTTTTATGTGCTCTTGCATAGTTTGTAACAAATGTTTCACTACAATACAAAGTATTGGTGGAGGGGTGATGTATAAGATCCATGTAAGTGGGAGGTCCGCGGTTCAAACCCCGGGCCTCCTTGACCCGTGTGGAGCTGGCCCATGCGCAGTGTTGATGCGCGCAAGGAGTGCTGTGCTACACAGGGGTGTCCCCCGCGTAGGGGAGCCCCACGCGCAAGGATGCGCCCATAAGGAGAGCCGCCCAGCGCGAAGGAGGGAGCAGCCTGCCGAGGAATGGCGCCTCCCACACTTCCCGTGCCGCTGACAACAACAGAAGCGGACAAAGAAACAAGACGCAGCAGATAGACACAGAGAGCAGACAACCGGGCGAGGGGAGGGGAATTAAATAGATAAAAATAAATCTTTAAAAAAAAAAAAAATCCATGTAAGATGTTATATATGTTTATTTTGTAAGTTCACAATATTTACTATACACTTATTGTTTACACATGTTCATGTGTGAATGATATACTTCAATAAAAATACATTTTAAAAAGTAATTATTATAAAATTTTTAATGAAATTTTTCTCTTTTTTCTTTTCTTCTCTTTTCTTTTCTCTTTGTTTTTTGGTACTAAGTCTTTGGATTCCAGTGTCTATTTTACATTTATAACACATCACAATTTTGAACTAGCTACAATTCGAGAATGTCTTAGTCAGCTAAAGGGGTGCTGATGTGAAATACCAGAAATTGGTTGGCTTTTGTAAAGGGTATTTATTTAGGGTAGAAGCTTACAGTTACCAGACTGTAAAGCATAAGTTACTTCCCTCACCAAAATTTGTTACCACGTGTTGGAGCAAGATGGTTGCCAATGTACCCACCAGAGATGGGGACTCATCATTCTACTGACATGGCCCAATCAAAGCCTTAATCATTATTTAATCAAGTACAAGGGAAACCTCTGAATCCAATATAATCTAATATTCCCAGAGGAATAGACCAATTTGCAAACATAATCCAATATCTATTTTTGGAATTCATAAATAATACCAAACTGCTACAAAGGGCTTAATAACCACACACGGAGAGTGCCTAATGTGATAGACACCATACACTTAGAAAGCATTGTGTATGTAAACTTCTTTTCCATAAAGAAATTTTCATTATATTTGAACATTTTATTGAAGTGTAGTTTACACACAATTAAATACATAGGTTTAATTGTGCTCTTTGGTAAGTTTTGACAAGTTTATATGCCATTTAATATGTGACTTGTATTAGTTTCCTGTAGCTGAACTAATTACCACAAGTTTAGTGGCTTAAAACAACACACATTTATTTTCTTGCAGTTCTATAAGCTAGAAATCCAAATGAGTTACTTATAGGGCTAAATCAAGGTGGTTAGCAGGACTGCATTCCTTCCAAAAGCTCCAGGGGAGAGTTCTTTCCTTGCCTTTTCCTGTGTCTAGAGGCCACCTGTGTTCCTTGTCCTGTGGCTCCTTTCTCCATTTTTCAAAGTACATCATTCCAACCTCTGCTTCCAGAGTCATATCTTCTTTCCTGACTTTGACACTCTTACCTCCCTTTTATAAGCACTCTAGTGATTACATTGGGCCTAAACGGATAATCCAGGATAACTTCTCCATCTCATGAACTAATTTAATCACAACTACAAAGTCCCTTCTCCCATGTAAGAACATATTCACAGATTTTAGGGATCAGGAAGTGGACATTTTGGGGAAGCTGTTATTCTGTCTACCTCACACCACAAACAAGCTAGAGAACATTTCCTTCAACACAAAGGTCCCTTCATGGTCCTTTGCAGCCAATCCTCATTACATCTCAACTCCCACCTTGACTGATACATCTATCACCTTAGATTAGTTTGGCCTATACTATAACATCATAAAAATTTTGGCTATATTTCCCTTTTATTTTATTTTAGTGGTTGCTCTAAGAAATAGACTGTTGTATATACTTTAGTTTACTACAGTCTACTTAGGATTAGTGTTGAAGCAATTCATACTTCACCCTTTACCCTTCTAAATATAATAACTTTAAAACAATATAATTCCATTTATTATACTCGGCCTTTGCACTATTGATTTCATACATTTTAGCCCTACACATAAAATAACCCCTCACTGACAGTGATATTATTTACTTTAGTCATTTGCCTTTTAAGAAATTAAAAATTAAAAAGTCATTCATTCATATTTAACTACATATTTACCATCTGTGGTATTCAATACCTTGTTATTGATCCCAGTGTCCACCCAGTACTGTTTTCAATTAGCCTGAAAAGCTTCTTTAGTATTTCTTATATTGTGGGTGTGCTGGCAACATATTCTCTCAGGTTTGCTGATATGAAAATGTTTTTATTTCATCTTCATTTTAAAAGATATATTGTATTAATGTATTGTTTTCTCTTTCTCTGTGGTTTTCTTCATTTGACTCTATGTTTAAGTATCATTCTCTCTTTCTCCACTTTCCAGGTTTTTCCAGAGGTTTTGAAATTTGTTAATTTCTTTCCAGTCTTTTTCTCTGTTATTCAGATTTTTTTTCTTTTTTTAATCTGTCTTCAGCTTTACTGACTGCTCTTCTGTCTTAGTCAATCTGTTATAAGCCCACGCAATGGATTTTTCCATTTCATATATTTTACTTTTCATTTCAGAATTTCTTTGATTCTTTTTTAAACTCTTCATATCTCTGCTGGCTGAGGTTCCCAGTTTGTTTATTCATAGAACATGTTTCCCTTTAAGTCACTGAATGTATTTAAAATCCTTAATCCTTAAATCCTTTTCTGCTACCTCCAACAACCAAAAGATCTCATGACAGTCTCTCTCTGCTAAGGCTGGAAGAGTCTCATCCTGAGCATGTGCAGCCCAGCCTTCAACCAAGAACCTATGAAGAAACTCCTCACAAATTTGTAGGACCCTTCTCATCTTAGCAACCCCCTTTTCCATGCACTGCCCTGCATGTTTCAATGGCTTTTGCAGCCCCAAACTCCCATTTCTGCATCCACTGCTCAATGGGATTCTGCTTCAGTTTCACTTCTGTCACAGCCAGAAAGCTGTCACCAGCCAAAGATCTAGAATGAACAAAGGGCTGTTATGTGTTTCCCATCACTCAGTGATTTTAGTCCTCCTTATTAGCCAGTGTCTGAAAAGTTTGCTGAATATATTTTATCCAGTTTTATAATTATTTATGATGGAAGAGCAAATCCAACTCTAACTACTTTAGCATGGTCAGAAATAGAAATCTCCCCATGAAGAATTTTGCAAGTATGTATAATCTTCCCTTTGAAGTTTCCTTCTAATGGAGTAGAACTGTGAAAACTATAAGGCCATTATATTATAGACGGTAAGCTGAATATTTAATAAGTGAGAAAGTGAGTGAACAAATGAATTATTTAGGCTTAATTCATATGCTATTCAATTTTCTACCCTGCCTTTGTTGTGAGTCTCTGATCTTCTTCCTGTCCCATGACAGCATTCATTACATCTCAGGCTAATAAAGATATCTGCCATCACATTGACTTCTAAATTGTCTTGTTCCAAACATTCCTTGAGTGGAAAATATGGTTTTTGTTTGTTTGTTATTTTGTTTTGTTTTGTTTTGTTTTGTTTTTAAGATCTCCTCATCTAGTTTCTGTTAGGTATAGAAAGCAAGTATTTATTATTCAGAAATTAGAATGAATTGCTAAAACTTTTTTTTTAAGACTGAAGATTTTCCTCACATGTTCTTTCTCTTTTCCAAGAATTATCCTCTAATTTACTCTTTTATCGCATTAGTTGTGTAAGAATTCTCCTTTTCATGTTTTGTAAAAGAGTCACTTTGAGGTCCATATTCATAAAACATTATTTGCATATTTAGAGTGTTTCTAGACAGTAACTTTTCTATGGATGTTTACATGAACTGCATACAATTAGTTCAACTTATGCATGTTGTATTTGAAAACATATCCATATAGAGTGCTTAGGCTCTCAAAAGGATTGATTTTCCACTAGATTTTTAGAATGCAACTGCACTGTAAAAGATGTATATCAAAATACATAATATATTTTATAGGTATTGTTCCTGTCTGTTGGGGGTGGTTTCACTTCTAGAAATTTTCCATCAGTCCTATTTATTTCAGTTCTTAAAAGAGGTTTATTGTTGCATCCAACAATACGATGTGAAAGAGCCAAATGCTGGCTCATTGCCTCTTCAGAATAAATCAACACATTGTATCTTTTATTCAAAACACAGTTTGGCATCTGCACTGTTAAGGTCCATGTTTTCCACAAACCAAATATACTTAGAAACCTAAAATATGTCTCAAAGTTCTTTAAAAAGTGATTATCAAATCTATCACAGAAAATTCCTATGAGTCATTTTAATTTAAAACATTTCTTTAAAAATTGTAACTAAGTTAAGGAAGACCCAGATTGAAGCTGAAATTTCAGTTCTTTTGGAAAATTTCTTCAAAAGGTCATTTTCTATTACAATAATTACATTAGATCTTACACTAAGTGTGAACATTGAAACTTCCTTTATGAGTGGGCTAGTATTTTAAGAGATCTTTTACATTTGCAAGGCATTTCTTTCTCAAAAAGTATATACAACCTTCATATGAGTGGACTGTTAAATAGGTGGCTGTATGTATGTATTATCTCTGTCAAAAGTAGGGGAAAAAATCTCCCTTGCAACATGTAAAGGTATCTCAAATGCCAGCATTTGGGATTCACTCCCTTGGGTCCTAAAGATTTTATCAAGCTTTGTCTTTATGTGCTGCCCTAAGAATTCCTTTATCAAATAACCAAGCATTTATTGAGTGTGAAATTATGCCAGTCTATACCAAGTCCCAGATCTCATAAAACTTTCATACTAGTGTAGGAAAAAGTTAAGTGTGAAAAAGGACACATCCCACTTGCTTAGAACTCTGGAGGACAGTAGAGACTGGAGACACAATCTACAAATGATAAATGTAAGAAAAAGAAAACTTTCTGGTGGGAAACTTCTGGCCCTGACATGTGGATCCACTCCTTCTCCCTCACTGTCCTGTGCAGCTAGAGAGTTGCTCAGAGACAGCAACCCCGATGCCACCTATCTGCCTCCATGGACACAGACTACAGAGCACACAGCAGCAAGATAGAACCCCACGCATATCTGGCCACAGGGACCCAAGTCCACAGAGGATTATAACAATACTTGTTGATATTAACCATTTCCTACTCAAACTTACTAATTAATACTATTCAATAGTTACTTTTAAGATCTCTGTTGTATACTGACAAATTCTATCTACTCATTAAATCCAGACATACACTTTTCAAAATTGTTTCAGTTTACCAGGCTGCTATGACAAATACCACATAACAGGTTTGCTTGCCACAGGAATTTTTTGGCTCATGGTTTGAAAGGTTAGAAGTCCAAAATGAAGGTGTCATCCAGGCCATGCTTTCTGCCAAGGTTATGTACCATTCTGGTGCTGCTTTGCTGCAATCCTAGAGGTTCCCTGGCTTGCATCTCAACCTCCCTTTACCGGCAATCTTTGCTGTTTCCACTAACTTGGGTTTCTTCCATGCTGATTGACTGCACCAGAATTTCTTCTGCTTATAAAGGACTTCAGTAATACTGATTAAAGCCCACCCTGATTCAGGTGGCCACACCTTAACTAAATAAGAATCGTGGAACGGGCCTATTTATAAAACGGCTTCTAACCCACAGGAATGCAAATGAAGATTAAGAGCAAGTTTCAGTTCAATCTACCATATAAATCTGTTAGCATCTTGTAATGGTTTGAAGTTGTATATACCCCAGAAAACTATGTTCTTAAAATTGATCTAGTCCTGTGCGTGTGAACCCATTGTAAGAAAGATTTTTTGATAAGTAGGATTGTAACTTAAAATGTGGCCCACTTCATTCAGGGTGGGTCTTAATCCTTTTATTGGGGTCCTTTATAAGAGAATGGAAGAGAGAGAAAGCCACAGAACCAAGAAGCTGAAAGCAACAAAATCAGGATAGAAGAAGGAAGAAAAAAGTAGATACCTCCATGTACCTTGTCATTTGACAGAGGAATCCAGGAACACAGGCAACTGGTCTTTGGGAAGAAAGTATCACTTGATGCCTTGATTTGAACAATTTAATCAGCCTCAAAACTGTAAGCCTATAAGCCAATAAGTTCCCATTGTTAAAAGCCAATCAATTTTATAGTATTTGCTTGCAGCAGCAAAGCAAACTAAAACACATCTGTTATGGAGCAGTCTAATATATTCAATTTACCTCCAAATCACTTTGTTTAATGTCAAAAGGATTAATCTGCCAAAAAAAAAAAAAGAATGAGGTGGAATAGACAGAGATAGAAGGAAGCCCATAAGAAAAAAAGAGATAGTCAACCAAAGGAGGAGAGACTATCCAAAGGTACATTGCCAAATGTGTCAAAAGAGGATGTGGATAAATGATTATGTAGATGATATGAATGAATATAATTGATACTTCCAGAAACATAACTGTGGAGAGAGAAGACAAAGTAGAAAATTGAGGACATGATTGAAGATTTTATTAGGGTGAAGAAAGGTTAGTTTTTTTGTTTTGTTTTGCTTTGGTTTGTTTTTAGGCATTCAAGATTTGATCATATTTTCATTTAAACAAAAAGAAACATATTGGAGTGAGAATTTAAATATAAAATCATGAGAAGTGAAAATTGAAGGGACACGGTTTGGGAGAAATAAGAAAAATATATATGTATGCAGGGGTGAAGCTGGGAGGAGGGAATCATTCTAGAACACAGAGTAAGGAAATTAATAATACCTTGGGCAGGGGATTTAAGAAAAAAAACAAGCATAAGAAATCTTTTAACTCACCAGAGATCATTACTATTTTTGATTAGATGCACTGCTGAAGCAGCTTCAGCTTGGGTCCATTATTACTCAAATTTGAGTCTGTGATTCAACCATGTAGAGTCTAAACACTATGCTTATCTTATATCTGTAGCCATATCATTTATGGAATCTATCTTATTCTAAGTATTAAAACTATTTCATAGTCATCTTCTCAAGAATTACCAAAAGATTTGAGACATGTCTATTGATTAGCTGAAAAAAAACAGTTTCTGTTTTTAAGATCTGTTATAAAGCTACAAAAATCAAGGCAATGTGAAATTTTTATAAGGATAGATAATAAGATTAATTTAAAATAGATAATGCAGAGATTGTCATATATTTGACAAATTGATTTTTCAGCAAATGTGCCAATATAACGTAAAGGTTAAGGCAAGTTTGTTGTTTTTTTTCCACTTTCACACCAGGTTATTCTTAAATAAAGAAATGAACCTTAACCCTTACCTCACACCATACACATTAATTTGAGGTGGGTCATAGAGATATGAAAACTATAACTTTAAAATTTCCAAAAGATATCTAAAGGAATACCTTCAAAACTCCAAACTATAAAAGATTTCTTAGAGAGAAGAAGCATAAAAGAAAAAAATAATTAATTGGATTCAAATAAATTTAAAATTTCCTGTTCATCAAAAGATATGTGGGGGGGAGAAACAAAAATAAATAAAAATCTAAAAAAAAGGTACCATTAAGAAAATGAAAAAAGAAGGTACCAATTGAAGAAAATAACTGCAATATATATACATAACATCATGATATTTTCTGTTGCATATATATAGAGAGAGAAGCCTTACAAATCATGAATTAAATGGTCAATGACCCAATAAAAATGGGCAAAAGACTGAAACAGACACTTCAAAGAAGACACATACAAATGACCAATAAGAACAAGAAAAGGTTCTTAACATCATTAGTCATCAAGAAAATGGAAATTAAAATAAAAACAATGTGCCACATAGGAAAAGAGCTTGGCAGTTTCTTACAAATATAAATATATACCTATAATCCAGCACTTGCATTTTTACTATGCTTCCACAAGAAATTTTTAAAATGTTCACACAGGAATGTTCATAAGAATTTTATCAATAATAGTCCAAAGGAGAAAAAGCAACCCAAACATCCAGTTACAGGAGAATGAATAAATGATTTGTATTTTTGTCATATACTATTTAGTAATAAAAGGAAGCAAATGATTGATATATGCAACGACATACAGGGACATTAAAAGTTTTAGGTTGAGCAAAAGAATCCAGATACCAAAGAGTGTACATAGTATGGTTCTATTTATATGATGTTTTAGAAGAAGCAATACTAATCTATGCTGATAGAAATCAAATCAGTGATTGCTTAGGGAAGTGGGGTTGACAGTGGGGATTGACTGGAAAACAGCATGAAAGAACTTTGGGGTTATATCTTGAGTAGGTAATTGAGGTACAAACCTTAAAAATTATATATAGATTTGCTGGAATGAGAAATTATATTGAGGGAAACTTTTTTTGTGTTTGTATGACGCATTACTATGCTTGTTGAGAATAAACCCATATCTTGTCTTTCTGTGAAAACTGTGTCATTTCATAGGAGTTGTGATGAAATATTACAAAAGAACAAAGTTATATTTTTATATGGAAATATTTTTTGAGAAAACAAAATTATGCTTTGGAATTATAATTACATATATATGTGTGTGTGTATATGTATATATATATATATTGCAAAAGAAACCATTCCTCTATATTGTGATTATTCTGTATTGTGATGATTATATGGAAGCATAATTGAATAAATCTATCCAGGACATCAACTGACATAATGAGCATAGATTAACTAATAGAAACTGAATTGAAGACAAATCTAATCTATTTCTTCATTCATTCATTTATGCAAACACAAGTTGAGAGAGTAAATTATTCCTTTTACCTGAATGGAAACCCCTTTTTTTTTTAAATTTACTGTTATTTGATCTTTAGAATTAAGTTGTGTTGCATCTATAATGATTCATTAATTTAGACGTATTTTTTTCAAAATCAAGAAATTTGTTGTCAATAGTTTAAATTAAATACTATTCATCTGCTTTAAATAATCTTTTAAAGTATTACCCATATAAAGTATATTACAGTAACAAACTGTACAATTTGTTACTTAAACATATAAATGCCAAACAAAAATTTTTTATTTGTCATTTAAGTATACTACAATAACAAACAATAGCTGAAAAATAAAACTCTCTTGAATGCCTTACATTGAGATTTATTTTCAAACTCTGGAAATAAAATAACTTCTTTCCAGCTTTCCATTAATGAGCAATATAGGATATCTACAGACACATGAAAAAAAAAATTACCCTGAAGTGAAGAAAGTAAATGTAACAATAGGCAATCTTTGAAATTAATTTTTATATTAATCTTAAATGAGATCCTGACAGCAGTACAAAATTTAACAACAAAAAGAACAAATTTTGAGATAGAACTGTGTAATATACAATAAATCCTGTACTTTATTGTTTAAATCATGATAGTTTCAACAACAAAGGAATGAAATCCTATATAAAGAGGAGTGGAATGAAATTTTGCCTAATGATTTAAACACAGAAGTAAAATGCTCAATTCTCTCATAAGGCCTTCTTGGATGAAATTGGGATACAGTACACAGTCTGACATTTCAGTTGAGATATATCAACAAACATTTATATAGTACCCATTTAAAGAATTATATAGATCTCACTCGTAATGGGACTTAAATCATTAGGAAGTATCAAGTTCAAATAATATTTAAAAGGTTTAAATTATTTAATCCCCTTGCTGTCAACAATCTACCTTCCTATGAAATTCTGTAGTATTTTTTTTGATGACTCTAATATTTTTTCTTAGTTCTACTTTGTATTTTGTTGTTTTGTTTTTGCTTCAGAACCCCTTCTCGTTAATAGCTCTGTAATGTCAAAGTGTATTTCTGTTTCAGTTATCTTTGTCATTCAATCATAACACAAAGCAGTTACTAATAAATGTTTAAGAAACAAATAAACCTTGAAAAAAAGAAAGGAAGTATAAGCATATCTAATTGTATTACCATGATCACAAACGCATGTATTAGTGGGCTCTTAAAGGATGGTTGCCTAAAAATTAATCAACAACCTTCAACTTCAAAGAGAGGTTTTACCTAATGGCTTGTGTATTATGAAGATTAGCTAATTTTAGTTTCATGGAGATTAGCTAGTGGATTTTTGGCATCAGATTGATATGCAGACTCATGAAAATACATAGTATTTGGTGTCATCTGTGTAAATGAATATTAATAAGGAAAGCCTTAAAGATTTATTTTACATCTTCATAGTCTGAATGCATTTTGCCCATTTATTCATTGCTTGATCTTGTCTGAATATTATTCAATTTCAACTACTCAAATATTTTGTTTTGATCTGTCTCAGACCCTCTCAACCTTAACTTAGATTAAAATCATAAAAAAATCCATTTTTAAAGCTGTGCAAAAAAACTCCACTACATCAGAACTGTTAATACACAACACAAGCAGAAAACATACATATCTTCATTTGTCTTTCACCTCGTTTATGTCAGCCTATATCTTACTGACAAAATTGCTTTTGAGCTCCAGACAATCTAATTTGACTGTGATGTTCTCTGGAACTTGAGTGTTGCGGTGTTTCCTTGGTTAAAGTAAAAGATTTGCAAAACCAGTCCAAAAACTTTATCATCAGGGCCTCGCTCCAATGCATTTCCTAAACATTCATCACAAACAGAATAGGGGAGAGCTGAGGGAGAATGAATCATCGGAGATTACCTATCTAGTACTTGAGAGGCCTCCTACAAAACAGCAACAGCAGAGATTAACTTGCTGGAGTTCCCAGGAAATTTACAGAAGCTGTCCTGCAGAGAAATAGAAACCCCATTTGCAAGATCCTTACCTGTGAAAGGTATCTTAAATCAGAAGAAGGCTGGACATGAAAATTCTGCCAGCGTGCCCCCTAGGTCAAGGTAATCCTGATTATCTTTCCAACAGTCTTCTCTTTCATTGGATGTTTTTAATCTTTGAAAATATTATGTGCATTCAACTATAGAACAGCTTGACATAAACATGAAAATTTAACACTGGTTTTGGCCATGAGAGATTTTCATAGCTCTGGAAAGATTATCAGCTGGGTGCCCTAAACCTCACATTTTAACCCAGTAAAAACAACCATGATCTGAGATGTTTGTATATACTCTTACTTTTTAGTTATCCATTTTCTGCTATCTCTACTGGCAAATTGATCTTTCTAGACAGTTTTATCAATTAATCAGTGTGGCCTATAGGTTTATACAGTTCTCAGCTGGCTAAAATGCCATCCTTTCTATAGCCTGATCATCTTTCCAATTTCTACTTCAGTGACTTCCCTTGTGACCTTACTGCACTGACTTTGCAAGAATCCAAACTAGCTACTCTTTAGAAATAAACTCTTGAGATTTCTGCCTCCATGTAAGTAGAATAAGCAGCAAAAGCAAAGTCTTCCTCCTCCACCCTACAAAGGTATGTTTTTGTACTAACATTGTTTAAGGAATTTATTCAAATTAAGGAACTGAGGAACCTGTATAAAATAATATTTTGAACATAATGCTCACTTGATATATTAAACTAAGGTTGAAAGTGTTTCAAGGCTAGATCATAATAGTTATTTTAGAAAACCAAACATTCTCATATTCCTCACTTGCAATCTGTCTGTTGTGACTTTGAACAGGGTATGCAATTCAACAATATATAATTTAATACTAAGCATAGACTTCTACATGATATATATTCATGAGCATGAAAAGGCATCCTGGGAGAACACAATTTACAAATAAAAAATTGACTATGTGAAGAAAATAATTCAATATTCATTTTTTTTAATCCCAAAATATAGGTGCTTAAACAGGTCACCAAGTTGATCACTTTATTTTTCATGCATGGAAGAGAAAAAATAATCTGTTGGGTTCTGGTGTTCTAGCTAGCAGAAATAAATTAAGGATCCCTCCTATTCCTTTCAAGCTGTGTATCTCACGTTTATTACATTATTCCCTATGGTGCTTCCAGACACTCTTGCTTCTTCTGGGTCATACATTGTTCATTTTCCTTTGTCATTAAGTTAAGGCTAAGCTTTATGTCAAAAATGAAAAATGGAGTTTTTATTATCTGGCTATAAAAATTATATTACACTGTAAGTATTAATAAATTGTTGCAACACATTTATCTGAATTCTCAGACTCCATAGCTTGTTGTTATTTTTATTGTTCCCCTAAAGTGTTTCCATGCTTTTATATTTGTTATATAAAAATACACTTTGGTTTGAAATCCAAAGGATATTAAAATATTTCTCTTCATTTAGCTGACTACATCTTTGACCTATTAATTACATTTTAAACATTTAAAACATTGAACTGGGTGTCAGTATGATGAATATTTAACTAATTCAGTTCTTCTCTACATAAAAACGCTGGTTATTTGGTGTGTTGGGAAAGAACAGAAGTCTCTTCTGTATCCATGAAGCGGACTTTTACTGAATTTAGCAGACACTGCTGAGCTCTGTCTGTGAGTCTTGGGCTTGTCCAGCAGCTCTGACTCTTTTGCAATATAAACTTCCCAAGTTACCAGTAAGGACAATTAGAGATCAAGTATTACTGTGAAACTGATAGGATTTCTAAAGGACTATGAAACTCCTCACTCCATTTTGAATTGAAGATTGAATGGGTTTCTCTGTATTATATTGATTTCAATATTGGTTCTATTCCCATTTCTGAAACTGAAATAAATTTTTAAAGTAAGAAAATGCACACTAGAACAAATGAATGTAATTTTGCTGCCTTTGTCGAGTAACTAATGAGGGATGTCAGAAGCTAATATATGCCAGAAACCAAAGTCGAGTCATGGTTGTATAAAAAATATACGTAGCAGCAGTAATTAGCCCATAGGATAACTTGAAGATCCTGAGTGCCCATTGGTTTATAGTCCAGGCTTTTGATTCTCAACTTCAAGGACATTTTCATAATTTAAAATATATGGGTCCTGCCACAACAAAGAATATCTTAAATAATCCATAGAAGGAGATAAGATTCTGCTTTTAAACCTATAAATATATTCATACGCAGAGTTCCCCATTGAAAGCTATTATTTTTAAAAAGTGCAATTTTTGTCTTTGATATTCTTGACATTTATTTATCTCTGACTTCTCTGGAGCTTGGAAGCCAGTAGTTGCTACCTTAATTATCGTGAGCCAAAGTGAACTATTTTAATACCTACACAGCTATTGTCTTTCTCATCCCTCATCTATGTTGCCTCTAGTATTATATAAAATACAACTGATATTGTTTGTATATTTACTTTTTGCATACTTTTTGAATGCTCACTGTATGAGAAAGGGGTTACATATATTGCAGGTAAATGTAAATATTCAATGAAATAGTGATATTTATTATTTTTATATATATATTTTAAACTACCGAAGACTTTTGTAAAAAACTATCTTATGAAATAGAAATTATATATTAATATTCTTGCTTTTCTTATGAAACTAATATATTCATGCTATAGAAAATGTAATAACTACAGAAAAATTAGGAAGAAATATAAAGCAACCAAACAGACTGTGTTAGTTTGCTAGGCTGCTGAAAGGAATATACCATAAAATGGATTGGTTTTAAAGAATGGGAATTTATTAGCTTACAAGCTCATTGTTTCGAAGTGATGAAATTGTCTAAATCACAGCATCATCAAGGCAATGGTTTCTTCCCCAAGACCAGCTACCAGCAATCCTGGACTCCTCTGTCATTTGGCAAGACATATGGCAATGTCTGCTGGTCTCTCCTTTTTCCAGTTTTCATTGCGTTCAGCTTCTTGCTTCCATGGATCTTTCTTTCTCTCCCTCTCCCTCTCCCTCTATCTCTCTCTATATATCTATCTCTATCTTTGTAGCTCCTTTTCTTTATTCATCCCATTTTTAAAGGGTTCCAGTAAGAAGAGTAAGACCCACTCTGGGCCATGCCTTAACTAAAGGAACCTCATCAAAAGGCTCTACTTAAAACAGGTTTGCACCCACAGGAATGGATTAGCTTTACGAACATGATTTTCAGGGGCACATAGAGCTTCAAACCACCACAGCCACAAAGGTGGCTTTTAGATTCCCTTGTCTGTCTTCCCCTAGTGGGTTATTACAAAGTTATTTAAAAATGCCCTATAAATCTGTGTTTAAAAAGTGCTTGATGCAGAGAATCCTGACAGACCTTTTAGATAAATGATATGTTAACATTTTTGGAAAGAGATAAATATTAAAATTTTAGCTCCACAGCCCATAGTGTCTCTGTGGATACTATGTACAGTTTCAAACTACCACACAAACAAACTCTTTACAATATAGAGAGAGGATAAAAATTGTTACCACCTTATGAGTTAATTCACAAATCTTTATGTATGTTGTAAGGTCATCAGCATTCCCAAGTGGAAAACAAAGATGTGGTTTTGTCTGGATGATTTGTAGCACAAAGCCCACTTCTTTGTTGATGTGTGAGAAAGGTATTTCATGTTTTAGAAGTGACACATTTCTATTACATTTTTAGCCATTGTTAAAAGAGCTAAAAAACTTAATCTCTCTATTAAATGGCTTTACTTTCATCACTAGATTCTACATGGCACTATTACTATTGCATTTATACTACATTGCTTTTATTTCTCAAATAAAAATAAAGTTTCCACTTTTATAGAGTTGAGTTTCATTTGAAACATATTGCACTCCACATCTTCAGGCACAATTACTTAGCAATGTTTTTACGTTATAGCTACTACTTTGATATTTTTTGATGCTGTTTAAATGTGAGGACCATTGCAGTGATAAAGTACACTTAAAAAAGAATTCCTTGATCTTCTTCCTCTCTGTGTCTATAGTTTTGATAGGTAGAAAGACTCTGAATTTGAATACCGAGGTTTACATAGTATTTAGTGAATATAAAGAGTATAAGAATATTTTGGTCTGTCAGAAAATATCACTGATATGTTTTATTCTCAATCCAATATTAATATGTGAGATCTCAATTGAATGAACCATTGTGCTGATTTATAATGGACCTTCAAATAGTGCATAAGAAATTTGATCCAGAGATGTTTTAACATCAGTGAACAATTATTTACTTATAACTTGTAATTTGTGTGAGGAGAAATGTTCAGTTTAATTTTAAGGAGTCCAGGTTGATAGGTCTTTTGACACTACTAAAAGAATTCTATAGAATAATTTCAACTTCTTTCCTTCTTTTTACATATACTTCTTAAAGAAAATGTTCTTTCTACAAATTAGTTTATTAACATTTTTGTTGAAGACTAAATTATGCATCTATTTTATATATTCTTTTTAATATTACTTTACTAAAGTTTCTCTTGTCTCATTTATTTTTCTGAATGATTTTAATGTTATCTAGCTTTTAATAACATGAAGGTTTCAAATACATAGCTCTAATCAATATTTCTTGAAAGGCATATTAATGTATTCCCAGAATTTTAAAATCTCCTTACCTTTTCTTAAAAGTTATCTGTTCTTTATTTTATTATATTTTGTGTGTTTTTGTTTCTCAGTACATAAACACCTTTGTTTACTTGTTTCTTCCCTCTGCTATTATGCTGATAGAACATGCAATATTTTCAGAAACAAATAAGCTTTGTTAAAGCTATTCTACTAGAGCATTCTGTGAATTACAATAACAAGGTAGATAAACCAAATTCAGATGTCTAAGAATTACTGCATATAGAAAGTTTTATTGCATTTGAGACTTTATTAAAATGCCCCCTAATTTGCATCAAATAACTGAAAACACACAGTGAAATGAGTTTCCTAAAGCTTCTGCACCATGACACAAAATGAGTTTCAATATCAATTTATAGTTTCTTTTCTCATTTGAACTCTTAATTAACCTGAGCAAGGTGATTAAAGAGGGGTAGTTCTAGTTTCATCTTTCTGGTGCTGTTCATCTTAAATCCATCTACCTCAGGTAACTAATTCTTTCCTTGCTATCATTACCACTCAGCAATTGGGCTTTATTTATGCAGTTTCTCAAAATTTAGTTTTTGTCACCTGAGTCACTGATTTCTCTGAAATACATTGCTTCCCTTCAAAAACCAACCAACCAACCAAAAAAAAAAAAGTGTATTTAAATCTGAACTCTCTTAGCCTCTGTCTTTCACCATTCTCATGGCCACATTTGTTACCTATTTATTGACAAACAAGACAGTGTAACACCCTTTTGAACTTCCTAATTGGTCAGTCAGTGCCATGAAAGGAAGGCTTCCCTAATGAGTAACCGTTTTCTCAGAAGCAATAGGCATTAGGCATTAGCATTCAATTTTCTCTTTCCCAAATTGTGAAGATACATTTTAAACAGCTTTTTCTATAAAAACATAACTCTGTATCTTGAACATCTGCCATATGTTTCTATAACTAGCTCACCTAAAATTTTATCATTTCCTCTTCACAATTTTTTTTTTCTAGATCTGAATGAATATTCTGAAGTAGCGGTTTTCATATTTGAGCTGGACTAAGACTTTCCAAGAGGATGTGTTAAATCAGTTTGATGGTCCCAAACTCAGTTTCTGATTCAGTAATTCTGGTATGGGACCCAAGAATTTACTTTTCGAACAAGGTCTCCAATAATAAAGATGATGCTGGGTCAGGAACCATATTTTGAAAACCACAGCTCTGGAAGAATGGCAAAGTAGTTCTCTTCTTGAAAAGAAAATCTCTACTGACATGTAATTAAATACTACTTCTACCTTATACTTATTTAAACTTATTATCCATAAACTATTATTTATAGGTTATTATTTATTCATTGGTTCATAGAGCTAAAATATATCTTAGATATTACGGTCTCTTATTTACTTGTTTTGCATGAGAAAAACAAGAATGCTTACATAGCCAGTGACAAAGTTGAGAATAAAATTATCCTGATTCTCAGTTCACTGGCTTTTCCCCCATAAATTTTCCTTCTTTCTATCTAGTTAAAATAATATATAATGTTAATAAGGTATTTAATATATCAAATGCCAATTTACTCGTGCTATACTTTATTTCAGTGGCTTAAAATAGCACAGATTTATTCTCTTACCATTCCAGAGAAGGAAAGACCAAAATCAGTTGCACTGGGCTAAAGTCAAGATATCGACAGGGATGGCTTCATGGAGAAAATCTGTTTCTGTGAATTTTTCGGCTTCTAGCATCTGCCTACAACAAATATTGGTTTAAATTATACTACCTTGTTTTTCCAGAGTCATAGCATACAGTTTACTCATAGAGTTTGTTTAGACAGAATCACTAAAGCACAAGATTTATCATAACTTTATACTTTCAAGTGATGATAAAATTATGGTTTTACTACAATATCTTTATATAGATTTTTTTGCATGAAATAAAAGGGCATAGTAAAGAAAAATCACTGCACAGGGAGTCAGAAAACCAGAGTTCCACACTTGGCTTTCTTACTAATTGGCTGTGAAAGATCATGGGCAATTAAATTCTCTTTCCTATGCAGTTTCCCTTTTAGACCCTGCCATCAGAGGATATTAACTACATCAAACAAATCCCTGGGGAAATACTGGGCCATGTCTTTTGCCCTATATGTTTAACACAAAGCAACAATACCCAAATTATGTGAAGCTGTGTAGATTGTGCCATTGCCAAATTAGAAGATGGACACTGCTTCAGAATGTGTAAGCACTTGAATCACAGCAAGAAGAGATAAAACACAAATTAACTTGTCAAATGTTTCCTTTCAGAGAAGGAATGCAATAGCTGCTTCCATAAAGAAGTGCCATTTTCTCGTAGTGCTAACTGTCCATTTTTTTGTCTTTCTTTTATGGTTCTAGAGAGACTAAAATTAATACAGCATTCTCAATGGTGAGAAGATGGCTAAAGAATATTTTGTGCTAAAATAATTCCTATGTCTTAAATTTCTGTTTATATTTAAACTTTTGTATATAGATATATCTATCTATACATATATAGATAGATGTAACATGCATGAAGAACAATTCCAATCTTTACATTAGTAACTGGATGAATAGTGAACACCAGAATGGGGAACAATTTTACTTGGTATTTAATAAAACTAAATTTATTTTTAAAAATAACTTTTAAATCTCCACATTAATTAAAATAATTTAAAATATTGCTCAGTCAAGCTTATTACAATATCATTTACTTGGTTGGCATTTTGTCAAATATTAGAAGCCTTGTATGTAGTGTGTGTGTGGTGTGGGGTGTGTGTGTGTGACATGTATGGGAATACCTCAAAGATACTGTAGGTTCAGTTCAAGACCATTGCAATAAAATCAGTTATATAAAATTTTTGCAGTATATAAAAGTTATGACTATACTATACTGTAGTCTATTAATTGTGCATAATATTACATTTAAGAAAACAATGTACATACCTTAATTTTAAAACTTTTATTGATAAAAAATGCTATGCAACATCTGAGCCTCCAGAGAGTTACAATCATTTTGCTGGTGGAGGGTCTTGCTTCAACATTGATGGCTGCTTACTGATTGGGAAGGTAGCTGCTGAAGGTTGGAGTAGCTGTAGCAATTTCTTAAAATAACACTGAAGTTTACCACATCAGTTGACTCTTCCTTTATGAATGATTTCTCTGCAGCATTAGACGCTGTTTGATAGCATTTTACCACAGTAGAATTTCTTCCAAAATTGAAGTCACTCTTCGCAAAACCTGCCACTGCTTTAGCAACTAACTTTATGTTATGTATGTAAGGATTTGCCCTTACCACTGTCCTTCAGGGATGTCCCAGAAAGGAGGTGCAGTGCTGCAGCTGTCCACTTTTGGGTGATACCTGCATATGGTGCAGAACCATCTGTAAACCAGGCCCGAGTTTCTCTTCCTCAGTCAACTGAATGTAAGGGACTTCCCAAGAGACCAAAGTTGTAGGCTGGGAAAGAGAAGGTAACATGGCAGGCATGGTGACGATGGGCATTTGGGCTACTTCTTCATGTAACTTACTCGTTCAGGACACGCTCAAGCCCAGTCTCATATATACCACTTCCACTTTATTATGGAGTGCTGCTGTGCATGCCCAACTTTGTGGTTTGGTGGTTCAGACAATATCCATCTCATGATAGGCAACTCAAGTCTCATGGTAACTTGATGGCCCATGGTTAAGCATTCAGTCTCTACTAAGGCCCAGTAGTAGGCCAACAGTTGTTTCTCAAAAGGGGAGTAGTTACCTGCAAAGAATGGCAGGACTTTGCTCCAAAATCCTAAGGGTCTGCATTGTGATTCTCCTATAGGGGCCTGCCAAAGGCTCCAGACAGCATCTTTATTTGCCATTGAAACTTCCAGCACCATTAGATCTGCTGGATCATATGGCCCAAGTGGTAGTTCAGCTTGCAATGGTGACTAAAATCCATAAATGCCCTTGAATTATAGTTAACCCAGTGCTTCCTTGACCAAACAACTGGGCACAATTACCTGGTCAAGTTGACACAGTAGCCTCACCATCACAGCAGGCATGAAAAGAATATTCATCTCCTGTACATCTCCAGCTCAGCTCTTAAGGGAACAGATGCATTGTCAATGAGTAATGTGGCATTTTGATATTATTTACAAATTTAAAAAAGATTATAGATTATGTTTATAAATGGGTCTGTTCCTCTGGCCATGATAACCCATCAATTTATATTTGATTCAATTGAGATATCTGATTAAATTATGTTAAAATTTAGACTTTGATTCAACCATGTCATTAGAATGTGACTCAGCATTGAGTCCCAGCCCCCTTGGTGGCCTGATTAAACACTCTCACATGGAAATAAGACACAGAGAGAAGAAGAACACAGAGGAAGGGAGATAGTTCATTAGACTCGGCAGAAGCATCTTTAAGAGAGATGAGCCTGATAGTCTACTGCTGACCTTGTGAAGTAAACAGAGTAGCTAAGCTCAGAAAGAAATGAGCCTTATGCCAGCCTACAGCTGATATTGAAAGAAGCTGGGAACACAAAACCTTAAGAGGAATAAAGAAGGCTGAACTCTCACAAAAATCACCCACCATCTTGCTTCAACACATGGCCAATGACTCTGGGAGAGAAAGTACCTCTTATGGTACCTTGAGTTGAACTCTTTAGGGCCTTGTGACTGTTAGCTTCTACCCTAAATAAATATCCTTTATAAAAGCCAACAAAGGTCTGGAAGTTTGCATAAGTACCCCTTTTGGCTGACTAATACAAGCAGTAATATTTTGAAAAGAATTTTTTTTTTTTCTGAGCAGGAGTTCTCAGTAAAGGACTTAAAATATTCAGTAAACCAGGTTGTAAACAGATGTGCTGTTATCTAGGCTTTGTTTTTCCATTTATAGAGCAGAAACAGAGTGTTACTACCATAATTCTTAAGGACCAAAAGATTTTCAGAATGGTAAATAAACACTGGCTTCAACCTAAAGTTACCAGTTTCATTAGTCCCTAATAAAAGAGTTAGCCTGTCCTTTGAAGCTTTGAAGCCAAGCATCCATATCTCTCTAGCATGAAAATCCTAAATGGTGTCTTCTTCCAGCAGAAGGCTGTTTCTGTCTACATTGAAAATCTGTTGCTTAGTGCAGGCACCTTTATCAATTATCTTAACTAGATCTTCTGGATAACTTGGTGCAACTTCCAGAAAGGTTTCTTGCTTTGCCTTGCACTTTTACATTACGGAGACAGCTACTTCCCTTAAACCTCATGCTGGCTTTCCTCACTAAGCTTAATCATGTCTAGCTTTTGGTTTAAAGCAAGAGAAATGGAGTTCTTCCTCTCACTTGAACATTTATAAGCCATTGTAGAGTTATTAATTGGCCTAATTTCAATATTATTTTGTCTCAAGGAAAAGGAAGCTCCAAGGAAAGGAAGACAGATGCTGAATAGCCAGTTGGTAGAGTAATCAAAATACAAACACATTTATTGATTAAGTTCCCCAACTAGTATGGGCGTGGTTTTTAGCACCCCAAAACATGTATAATAGTAACATCAAAGATCACTGATCACAGATCACCATAACAGATACAATAATAATTTAAAAATTGAAATATTGCTAGAATTACCAAAATGTGACACAGAGACATGAAATGAGCATGTGCTGCTGTAAAAATGCAGCCCATAGATTTACTCAATGTAGGGTTGCCACAAACCTTCCTTTTGTGAATTAAAAATCATCTGTGAAGCACAATAAAGTGAAGCATGATAAAGTGAGGTATGCTTGTACAGCACTTAAGTTAATTTGCTTCTAAGAGATATGACCTCAGTTGTGCCTATAATGATCGCATGGTGAGATGGAATATGTACCCCAGTAATATGATGTGTTCTTAATCTTAATCCATTTCTGTGCTGTGGACTCATTGTAAATAGGATCTTTTGAATGTTATTTTTAGTTAAGGTATGGCAAAGCTGAATGAGGTTGTGTCATAATCTTATTACCAAAGACTTTTTAGAGAAAGACATTGGGATGTCCCAGAAACTGGAAGTCATTTGAATCAGAGGAGACAGTAGAGAGTATTACCATGTGATGGGAAAGGCAAGGAACTAAAGGACTGCCAGCCAGCAAGAATGCTATCGATCCCTGGAGGAAACAATCCTCCTAGTCTTTGATACCGTATGCCAATAAATTTCTGTTTTTAAGCCACTCCATGGTGTGGTGTTTGTCATAGCAGCCAGGAAACTAAGACAGATGGTTATTTGTGGGACAATTCCATATATATCACTCCAAATCTGCAAAAAAATGAAATATCCTATTGAATAAAACACCTATCAAATTTACCCAACTCTTGTGAGGGAGATGGGTATGCATGTCCAGGAAGCACAGCACACTCCAAACAGTAAAAATTCTAACGGGATTGCCACTAATCATATACTTATCAAATTTTTCAATGCTCAAGACAAAGAGAGAATACTTAATACAGCAAGAAGAAGAGATCCATCACATAAAAGAGAAGCTCCATAAAATTAAATGCTGATTCCTCGCCTGAAACTATGGAAGCAAGAAGGCAGTGGTGTGATAGAGTTAAGGTGCTAAAAGAAAAAACCTGCAAGTCAAGAATTCTGTATCCAGCAAAGCTGGCATTAAAAAATGAAGAAGATTTCAAAATATTCATGAACAAAAGAAATTAAGAGAGTTTGTTAACAAGAAATGCTAAAGGGAGCTCTGCAGGTTGAAGGGAAAAAAACGAGGTAGAAGATTCAAGGAGAGTGTAGAAAGGAAAATTACTCATAAAAATAACAAAAAAAGATAAAAACAAAATATGATATATACAAATATAAAGCAGAAATAGCAAATATAAATACTGCCTTAAGAATAATAACATTGAATGTTAATGGTTCAACTCTACAATCAAAAGACACAGACTGGCAGAATGGATAAGGAAATATGACCCATCTATATGCTGACTACAAGAAATTAACCTTAAACCCAGGGATGAAAGGAGGTTTCAAGTGAATGGTTGGAAAACAATTTTACATGCAAATAAACAAAAAAGGGGTGAAGTAGCTATAGTAATATCAGACAAAATATTCTTCAAATGCAAAGCTATTGTAAGAGACAAAGCAGGACACTATATATTAAAAAGAGGGGTAATCTATCAAAAAAAAAAGAGCAATCATAAACATTTATGTACCTAACCAGGATGCCCCAAATACGTGAGACAAATAATTGAAAAACTAAAGGGAGAAATAGATCCCTCTGCAATTATAGTAGGAGATAGTAATATCCCCTACACCATTATCACCATTAGACAGTACATCCCAATAGAGAGTCAGTAAAGAAACAGAGACCTTGAATAATACGTTAGAGGATTTAGACCTAATAGACATATACAGAACATTACAACATTACACCCAAATACAGTAGGATATACATTCTTCTCAAGCACACATGGATCATTCTTTAGGAAAGATCACATGCTAGACAACAGAACAAGTATCAACGAATTCAGAAAGATTGGAATTTTATGAAGTGATTTATCATACCACAATGGTATAAAGCTGGAAATTAACAAGGTGCAGAGAAAAAGAAGAGGAATAAAGATATGGAAGTTAAACAACACACTCTTCAATAATCAGTGGATCAAGGAAGAAATTGCAAAAGAAATCAGTAACTACCTTAAAATGAATGAAAATGAGAGCACAACATATCAAAACTTATGGCATATAGCAAAAGCAGTACTGAGAGGGAAATATATGGCCTAAATTTTTACATTAAAAAAGAAGGGAAGCAGATGTGACCCAAGTGATTGGATTCCTGCCCGCCACGTGGGAGGTCCCAGACTTGGTTGCTGGTGCCTTCTAAAGAAGATGCAAGACAATGAGCTGACATGATGGGCAAGTGCAGTGAGTTGATGCAACAAGATGACACAACAAGAGACACAAAGAGGAAACAATGAGCAACACAACAAAGCAGGGAGTGGAGGTGGCTCAAGCAATTAGGCACCGCCCTCCCACATTTGAGGTTCCAGATTTGGTTCCCAGTGCTTCCTAAATAAAGAAGACCAGCTCACAACAAACAGACATAGCAAATGCAAACAGCAAGGGGGTGAGGAGAAATAAATAAATGTATAATAACTCTTTAAAAAAAAAAACAAGGAAAATCAAAGACCTAAATGCACACATGAAGGAACTAGAAAAAGAAGAACAGGCTAATACCAAAGCAAGCAGAAAGGAAATAACAAATATTAGAGCAGAGCTAAATGAAATTGAGAATAAAAAATTGTTAGAAAAACTTACAAAACCAAAAGCTGGTGCTTTCAGAAGATTAATGAAATTGACAAACCCTTAGCTGGACTAACAAAGAAAAAAGAGAGACGATGCAAATACATAGAATAAAAAATGAGAGAGGGGAGATCATCACCAGTCACAGAAATAAAGAATATCGTAGGAGGAGACTCTGAAAATTTGTATAGCAACAAGATGGATAACTTAGATGAAATGGACAAATTCCTAGAAACACACAAACACCTTACATTGACAAAAGAAGAAATTGATACACTCAACAGACCCATCACAAGTAACGAGATTGAATCAGACATCAAAATCCTCCCAACTAAGTAGAACCCAGGACTAGATGGCTTCACAGGTGAATTCTACCAAGCATTTGAGAAAGAACTAACACCAATCCTGCTTAAACTCTTTCAAAAAATAGAAGTGGAGGGAACAATGGCCAACTCATTCGATGATGCCAACATTATCCTAATACCAAAGCCACGTAAAGATACCACAAGAAAAGAAAACTACAGACCAATCCTTCTAATGAATCTAGATGCTAAAAGCCTCAACAAGATACTTGCTAATTGTATCCAAAAACACCTTGAACTAATTATGCACCATGACCAAGTGAATTTCATCCCTGATATGCAAGGATGCTTCAACATAAGAAAATCAATCAAAGTAACATACCTCATTAATAGACTGACAGAAAAAAAATCACAAGAGCAGGAGATGCAGGAGAAGCATTTGAAAAATTACAGCATCGTTTCTTGATAAAACACTTCCCTATCATATTGAGATCATTCTCAACATGATAAAGAGTATATATGAAAAACCCACAGCTAACATCATATTCAACGGTGAAATGTTAAAGATTTTCCCTCTAAGATCTGGAACAAAACAAGGATGCCCACCATCACTATTCTTATTTAACATTGTGTTAGAAATACTTGTTTGAGCACCTAGGCAAGAAAAAGAAAGAAAAGGGATCCCAATTAGAAAGGAAGAAGTAAAAATATCACTATTTGCAGATGTCGCGATTCTATACATAGAAAGCCCTGAAAAATCTATTTTCAAAAAGCGTCTAGAGCTGACAAATGAATTTGGAATAATGGCAGGATATAAGATCAACATGCAAAAATCAGTTGCATTTCTGTACACGAATAATAAGCAATTATAGGAGGAAATCAAGGAAAAAATTCCATTTAAAATCATAATTAAAGGAGTCAAATATCTAGGAATAAACTTAACTAAAGATGTAAATGATTTGTACACATAAAATTACAAAACATTGTTAAAGGAAATCAAAGAAGACATAATAAATGAAGAGCATTCCATGTTTATGAATTGAAAGGCTAAACACCATTAAGATATCTGGCCTAATGAAATTAATTTACAGATTTAATGCAATCCTTATAAAAATTAGGACAGCATTTTTTACTGATTTGGAAAAGCTAATTATGAAATTTATTTGGAAGGGCAAGGGGTCCCAAATAGCCAAAACGTATTGAAAAAAAAAATATAATTGGAGGAATCATGTTACTTGACTTTAAAGCATACTCAAGTAACAGTGGTCAAAAGTGCATGGCACTGGAATAAGGCTAGACATACTGATCAATGGATCTGAATTGAGAGTTCAGATATACATCCTCACATATATGGTTAACTGATATTCAACAAGGCCACCAAGTCCACTCAACTGGGACAGAAAGACCTCTTCAACAAATGGTGCGTGGAGAACTGGATATCCATATCCAAAAGAATGAGAGGCTCATCATTTCTCTCCATATACAAAAATTAACTCAAGATGCATCAAAGGTCTGAATGTAGGAGCCAAAACCATAAGCTCCTAGATGATAATGTAGGAAAGCATCTATGAGATCTTGTCAAAGGAAACGGTTTCATAAATTTTATACCCAAAATGAAAGCAACAAAAGAAAAAAATAGATAAATGGGACCTTCTCAAAATTAAAAACTTTTAAAATATATTTTTATTAAATTATCTTTTTTTAAAAAGACATATAAATCACAAAACATTTTGCATTAAAAAATATAAGAGGTTCCCACATAGCCCCCCCACACACACTACTCCCACATCAACAACCTCCTTCATCATTGTGGCCCATTCACTGCATTTGGTGAATACATTTTGGAGCACTGCTGAACGGCATGGATTAAAGTTTACATTATAGTTTGTACTCTCCCTGAGTCCATTCAGTGGATTATGGCAGGTTATATAATGTCCAGCATCTGTCCCTGCAATATCATTTAGGACAAGTCCCAAAAATGCCCCCACATCTCATCTCTACTTCCCTCTCCCTGCCCTCAGTAACTACCTTGGCCACTTTCTCCAGATCAACGCTACAGTTTCTTCCATTACTAGTCACAATAGTTCTATAGTAAAAGACAGTAAGTTCACTCTAATCCATTTTTTATTTCTCCATCCTGTGAACCCTGGGTTTGTGATGTCCACTCCACTCTATATTGAGAGGGGGCTTAGAGCCATGGTTGATGGATGCGATTCTCCTGCTTGGTGTTTTCAGTGGCAAAATTAAAAACTTTTGAGCTTCAAAGAAGTTTTTCAAGAATGTGAAAAGTCAGCCTACTCAATGGGACAAATATTCAATAACCATTTCTTCAGATAACGGCATAAGATCCAGCATATATAAAGGAATTCTACATCTCAAAAATAAAAAGACAAACAACCCAGTTAAAAAATGGGCAAGAGATTTGAATAGACACTTTCCAAAGAAGAAATATGAATGGCTAAAAAGCACTTGAAAAGATGCTCAAAATCACTAGCTGTTAGGGAAATGCAAATCAAAACTACAATGAGATATCATCTTACACATTTTATTTGGCAGCTATTAAAAAAAAAACAGAGAACTACATGTGTTAGAGAAGATGTAGAGAAGAGGGAAAACTCATCTACAGCTAGTGGGAATGTGGAATGGTGCAGCCATTGTGAAGGACCGTTTTTCAGTCTCTCAGGAAGCTAACTATAGAATTGCCATATGATCCAGCAATTCCACTGCTGGGCATAAACCCAGAAGTATAGAAAACAGGGACACAAACAAATATATGCCCACCAATGTTCATTGCAGCATTATTCACTATTACCAAAAGTTGGAAACAACCCAAGTGCCCATCAGCAGATGAATGGATAAGCAAATTGTGGTATACACATACAATGGAATATTACTCAGCTGTAAGAAGGAATGCAGTATTAACACATGGGATAACATGGATGAATCTTGATGACCTTATGTTGAGTAAGTCAGTCACTGAAGGACGACTATTACATGATCTCACTGATATGAATTAAGCAAATAGAGCAAACTCACAGAGCAAGAGTCTGGAAGGTAGGTTTTCAGGAGGCAGAAAAGGAATAGAGTGTGGTTAGCCAAGTTCAATATGGGCAAAACCTACAATAAGGTGGAAAGGGGTGATTTGGCAGTGGATGGGGGTGATGTTAGTGCAGGGATGTGAGGAGGACCAGTAGCATTGGAATGTGAGGGGGAATATGTTGATCTATCCATGGAACTGAGGAGAGGGTTCTAGGAAGGAACAGAAGAACTCTGGGGATTTATAGGTCTTTGTTTAAAACTATAATGATGGGAATGTTCTTTAGGCAAATGTTGCTGGGAAGTGTAAGTGGTATAGGTGTCAGGGATGGGGCTACATGGGATAAGCTACACCTGGGGCATGCTTCTACAGTATATGAAAATGTTCATCTTGTCATTGGGTGGAGACCCAAACAATAAACAAGGAAATATTAAACTCCCATCGTGGGGTATACTGCCATGTTCTCAATTAGAGGGGTAAGAATGTCTTGAGAACATAGGCGCCTGATAAAAGAAAATAGACCAATTTGTCAAGTTCTCAAAAGAACAGGTTTAACATGGAGCATTTTGGCGACATTGGATTTGTTCAGAATGACATTGCGATGACAGATACAGGCTATTACATATTTTGTCAAAACCTATAAAAATGTGCAGTGTGAAGTGTAAACTATTGACCATTATTAATAACAATATTTCAATATGTGTTCATCAATCATAAATGTACCACATTAATGAAAGATGTTGTTAATGGGAGAAAGTAGGAAAGGTATATGGGAATCCCTCTTATATTTTTGATGTATCATTTATATAATCTAAGTCTTCTTTAAAAAGAAAAATAATCAATTAAAAATAGGCACACTCAGATACAAAATAGTAATGTCAACTAAATACTGCTAAAGAAATTTGATTATGCTTATCAAAATACATAAGAAAATTTCCTGAAATGACTGACAATTCTTAGTTAAGAACAAAATGTGAATTTCGTAAGCTGTAAATGATGTTCCTTGAATATGAACTGTTGCTTTCTATTAATAGTAAAACTTCATAAAATAACATCTATATTTGGCTATTTTATTTAAAATAATTGCTTAAATAATTATAAAATGTTTAGAAAAAATAGAGATTTTTAAGAGAAAATAGAAAAATATATTACAAAATGACCTTCCAATATGAAGAAAGTAGAGCAGGAATCAAAAATACTTGTGTAATTCTGAAAGAGGAGAATATAAAACAAGTGATGCTGAAACTATTTTGTATAGATGCCATTATTTTTGCCCATAAATATTAAGGTATATTTATTTTTAAGAGAAATTTAATTGCTCTTTATTATCTTTATAATATCCCAGCACTGAAAATTTTGAAAGAAGTTCAGAAATACTATGTAATTCTTTAATGATATAGATATTGTATGACAAAATGAAAATGTTTTGTTTTCTTTGACAATGAATTGCTGTATACCAGCACATTACAATGTTTGCAGATAATTTATCAATTTGATTTATTTCCAAATCTAACAATGGCTATGTTAACTTTACTGATACCACCAGTTATCTCTGCCTATGCAGAATGTAGTTTTCCTACAATGACTTAAGAAAAGTTTTCTAATTTGATAATACTCTCAACAGAGCACAAGTTAAATGAAAAGCTTAATTATAACAAAAATTGTGACTTTTCTGAAATAAAAGTAAAAACATCCCAGTGTAATGGGAAATACAAGACAGAAACATGAACCATACCTGTCTTTATTTTATGACTCATCCAGACATCACCAGAATATCCAGACATGTGCTATTTGGACTGTTTTACCAAGTTTAATTCATGTTAAAACCATAGGCTTTCAAATTTTATGTTGTCATTTATAAGTTATTTATCAAGGAAAGAAGATAGAGCCTATTTTACTTAAGGTTTGTGGCTAATACATAACTCTTAAAGGTTTAGAAATTATCTGGAACTCTACTTTCCTTCCAAAACCCTGCCAATCTTTGGGGTTGTCTGTCCCCATGCCTCAGTTTCCTCAGCAAGAAGAGTGAGTTTAATGGGAGAAAGAAAAGAGATTTACCACCAGCCTTTTCTGCTGCTCAGGGCCTCAAACCTCTTTTGGACTGAGTGGAGGTGCAATAAGAACCAACTCTACACTGTACTGGTGGTGATCACATTCTTGTCACCTCTGTTTCTGCAAAACATCTTGCTTGTCTCCTCTGTACAATTGTCTTCCCTGACAGCCATGCGGTTAATTAAATAAAATGTAAGATTGCAGCTAATATGTTTTTCCAAGAAAGGTCACGGTAAAAAAAAATCCCAATTTTCTGTCTTGACTCTGTCTCTTAAACTAGACTGGAATTGGTTGGAAAGTTTTCTTAAAATCCTCTAAGTATTCTTACAGCATTTGCATTTGAGTTATTTCAGTTATTTCATCTGTCCAGTACCATGCCTGCTGGCGATGACTGTATGTAGTAAAACAGACTATGATTTTTTTTTTTTTTTTTGAGGTACTGGCCCGGGGATTGACACCTGGACCTCATATATGGGAAGTCAGCTCTCAACCACTGAGCCACATTGCCTCCCCTGATTTAGTTTTTTTTGTTGTTTGTTTGCTTGTTATTTGCTTTTGTTTTTAGGAGGCGCTGATGACCAAACCATGTGGGAAGCAGTTGCTCAATTGTTTGGGCCACATCTGCTCCCCCAGACTATGATTTCACCTAAGTATTTTACTTCAAATAATAAGGACAAATTTGAACTTTTGCAACTCAGGGGCAAGCAAAAGGAGTATTTAAATGGAGTGTTTTTCATCAAAGACTGAGTCTCATTCTCTGGCTTCTAATTCTGGAAACAAGCAAATAATTAATGAGCCTCCTTTCTTTTTTTCAAAGTAACTGGATTCTCTTGGGATATATTTGCATAGTTTTACTATCCAGCAAATTGCAGAAATAAGCCATTTTCTTTGAGAATGTCATCAGTGGAGAAATAAGTAACTTCTCATTATGGAATAGCTTTAGAACTCTTCACACAAATGGAATTTTCTGATTTGCTGCCAAGGACAGAATCCCCATATTAATAACATCCACTGAATGAATCCAATATTTGCAGATGTTTCTATTTTTATTATTCCTATTTTAATAGCATTAAGAAAGTACAATTTTTTAATTTTTTCTTTAAGATCATTGTCCTGTTCTGATCATTGAATTGTACTTTAACCTTCACTCTTGTGAATATTTTATGGAGACAGTGGAAGTTGCTTGCTGTCAGTATCCTATTCCCTAGTTATGAAGCATGGCAAATGCTCCTTCATGGGTACCTCAGGAACGAAATGGGACTAATACATAATAAATCAGGATACAGGACCTCTTGGTATTGGTAGAATTCACACACAAGAGAAATCATAGGTTGATATTCTCCCTAGAAAAACAGAACTTTTAACTAATTTTGAAAATAAGAAAATTGATATTGGTGTTAAAACTCTAAGTAGGTACATTACTTAGGAAAGCAAAGCTTAATTTAAGAATTATGTTCACTGAGGAATCATATTAAAAGAGAGGTGAAAGAGAAGAAGGTTTTTAAAAAGATGAATTCATGTCTCACTTTATTGAATTATAATAAACTACATCACAAGTACAGCCAGGCTCTCAACATAAAATGATAACCTTTTAAATTCTGAAATTCAGCTTTACAAAACTAACTAGGAGAAAAGTTTTGGAGTGGAATATAGTCATCTTTCAATGAGTTCTTTCCATAGAAGCACATACAGTTTTATTTATTACCTTATTATTGCCTGTTTGGCCTGAAGCAACCTCCAAGAGAACAATTTCAGCTAATTTTTTTTTCATGCTCAAAAAGATAATCAAAGTCTCTTTTTCAGGCATGCAAATTATGACAGACTTGTAGATTTTCTTGGCCTGAGAGAAATTAGACCTAGCTAAAATAAATTATAAGCTAGAAAAGTTACCATTACAACTGACATCATGACTCAGGAATCTGTATTCAATTTATCAGTTTCTTGGCTTACACTTCTTCAATAATATAATATTAATTTCAGCTTACTACAACTGATAATTAGCATTTTCCCAAAGCCATTGTCCAGACCATGTTCATTTTATATTTGTTTGTTCACTGCCCATCCAATCCAACAAAATGTATATTCAATGTCTGTCCATTCATACCTTATTCTAAGCACTTAGCATAATGTTTGGCAGTGAAATTTTGAATAAAAGAGTAAATAAGTAGTCTTGTAAATGCTTGGGCTAAAATAATATTTTCTTTAATTTTAAACAATTTCATTTCACTAAGATTCAAAAGTATATGTTTCACTTCGAGAAGCTGAATCTATAGTTTATCCATTCATTCATTCATTCATCCATTCATTCATTCATTCATCCTTTGTAGGTACAGGGATTGAACCTAGAACCTCGTACATGGGAAACAGGTGATCAACCACTGAGCTACACCCTTTCCCCTCTATATTTATTCTGACACTATTCCTAGATCTTATATGCTTCTTTGTCTGTTTATTTACAATTAGATTGTTTCAAGGCATTTTACAAGGAGAAATTCGCTTGCCCTGGCACTACAAATTGAGAATGCAAGGAGGAGCAGAGTTTGTTCTGTGTAGCAAGAAAATATCTCCTTTTATACTGATGGAAAAAGGTAAAACAGAAATTTTTACATTTCTTTTGTTAGAGTTTAGAACAGTGAGAACTTGGGGATTTTTTTCATTTATAAAATGAAGCTTTTGTGTTCCACACAGTTGAAGCATAAATGACATTAATCCCTGATGACAGTACATCCTCAAACCACTAGGAGGATCTTCCACCAATGAAAGAATTCACTCGATTCTTGTGACCACCACTGTGGTGAATCTACACAAGACTGGAACCAAGTTGGTCATCGATTCCATTTCACATTCTTAACTCTATCCATAGACCAGGCTAGACCATTAAAAAAAGCTTGGGATTTGGATTACACAATTTGTGCCTTCCATATATTTGCTTTTATCAAATTGAGTTTTGGTTTTATGTACCAGCCAGCAGTGAAGGGCATGAGAAATAGTAAATAATGTAAACCTGTAATTAGGTCTATTGTGGAGATGCTAATGAGAACATTCTGCAGTGCATCACACCATGTATTTTTCATGAGGTCTCATAGGAAGAATTTCTCTCAGATATTTTAGAAAAAGCCAATAATTAATAGGTATTTTATCTTTCAAAGGCTTGGAACCTTGCAGCTGACAGTCTCTTCCTCTATTTTTCATTCAGGAGGCTTTTTTATCTCATGGATGTTGGAAATCTGACAGTTGTCTGCCTTTCCTTCTCTAATTTGCATTCAGGAGGTTTAGAAGCCAATTTGACCCTCTTCCATAGTAACTGTGTGTAGGAAACACAGTCTGCCTTCCTGTTTGCCAGCTTAGCCCCTGGCTTTATCACATTGCTCCTTTTGTTAGGATTCCTTCAACTAGTTATTCCATTCTTTTTGACCATCTTTATTTTTTTTAGATACGTCAAATCCTTTGCTGCCAAGGAGATCCACATAAATCTGTTCGTGTCATATTCTTTCTTAACTTTTAAAGTTATGTATTTGCCTTCAAGATAAAGTTCAGATAACTTTATAATCTGTAAAAGCTTCCACAGAACTTGCCATCTCAATCTTCCCTCTTTTGTTAACACTCTCACTCTGCCTCAGCCTCGCCTCACAGTCCAGTACACTCTATTGCCTGTCAATCCACTTAGAGTTCCTCCCAAAGAAACCATGCTGTTCCACTGCTTTGTGCTTTCTTGGGGATGCTATAGCCATCTTCCAGGTTTTTAATTTCCCATCTCTGCATCAGGTAGCACTGACCACTTTCCAATTTGTTCCCAGACTGTATCCTATGTAGATCTCCAACTTAAAATTAATATTGACACTTTGAAGGCTTTTTTTTTTTTTTTACCCAGAGTCTCTATCATTAGACTACAAATACTTCGAGGGCAGAGGCTATATCTTTCTCTGTGCTTCAAAACCAAAAATTTTGGCTTTTTCCTGGAATTTTATGAACAATCAATAAACTTTAGTCATTTGAACGACTGTATGAATGAATTCACCAATTTATTAGTGAATACTATGGAGGAAAACAGCATAAGAACAATGGAATATTGTAAAAACATATTGGGGTCATATATCCAAATGGAAAACTAATCTGCCAAGTTTCCAGACTTAAAAAATTGAAATTTAAAAAGTACAATACTGTCTTCATGAATATCTACATGTATGGAAAGTTCAGATTTTAGAAATATGCCTAAATTCACAAAAATGTTAAGTTGTTTTGATTATCTGTGAACTAACCACCATCGTACTTGTTTTTGTTTTGTTTTAATTTGATATGCCATTTGCTTTGACTCAAATGTTAATGAACAAAAATTTAGGGCTTTAAAAGCCAAATTAAAGATTTTCTGCAAGTGAATAATTTGGTAGAAAGAAAAGATGTATGTAAAATTATATATGGATGCTGCTTTCTGTAATATCAATCTCATCCAAATGATTCTGATTTCACAAAGATTGCCAGTATTTCTTTCTTCATATATGAAGGAGTAAATAAGACCATTGATAGTTTTTTCCAAGAATTTTTTTTTATTTTAAAAGCATTCCAAGGGAGCAGATATAGCTCAAGTGGATGAGCGTTTGTTTCCTATGTACAAAGTTCCTGGACCAATCTCTAGTACTTCCTAAAAACAAACAAACAAATGAAAAAAATCAGCTCTCTTTGGATGAAGTTCAGTGGTTGAGGACCTGCCTGCCATATAGGAGGTCCTGGTACCTCCTTAAAAAAAAAAGCATTCTGGAGAGGCATTGGAATGGAACAATACTGCTATATTTTGGAAAACACTGAAAAATTACCTTATAAAACTTAACTTTTACCATTGTGCCATAAAATATGATTTTTAGAGTTTTCAAGAAATATAGCCTGCAGACTCTTCTACTACAGTGAAAACTCCCTCAATGGCAGTTGGGCCCTTTAGTCTTGGGTTTGGTATATACTTATATAATCCATATTGCAGGAATCTTATGGTTCACTCTAGTCTAAACCTTTCTGTTAATATTGATTTCACTGAGATCCAGATAATTTAAGTAACTGGCCAAATCTTAGATTTTACAGATATGAAAAGAAAAAGAAAATCATTAGCCTTAATTTTATAACTGAACATACATTACCTCCATTCTTAGTTCATATGGTAGTATATTAAGAAAACAGAAACCTATGTGCAAATCACAAAATTATGTATGTATAATTGAAAACATAGGAGGAATAATAGAGTGCTAGTCTTATTGATACAGAATTTATATTTTATCTGTAGCGATTAATATTAATATGTGAAAAATATATATGCAGTGGCTATTTTCATTTCATTTTTGTTAGGATTAATAATGTTCCATGTTTCTTTTTAATATGTCTCTCTTCTTTGAAAGCTGAAAAATCCAGGAATGTAATTGAGAATGTCATTATCTATTAAGAACATACAAACTGAAACATCTTTTTTGGTAGTAGGTTAAAAAATTATAAGAAATATAATTAAAGAAGTTGATAGATTAGAGGATTAAGTCCTGTATAAAGTGCTCAAAACTAGAAACTAATTACATAGATAAAATCCCAGTATCAGTAATGGACTTATTTGTCTAAGTACATTTTTCTTTTATTCCTTAGGCCTCCTGTTACCACACGACTCTGGATTCTGGGCTTCTAGGTCCTTGACTTACGTTGTATAAAATAATTTAAGGACATACCATAGGGTATGCAAGGGAATAAAAAGTTTTTTAAGAGACAAGAAAATGAGAAAAGTACACAGTCTGAGGCATGGATTGTGGGCCTACTGTAGGATGAGTTGCACACCTGGGACCCTAGGCCAGGGCTTTTTTAAGTCCACTTGCAATTCTGATTGGTTGCCCCTTCTGTCTTTTCAATGATGAGGCCTTTTGAAGATGTCCAAGACTTTCTGTAGACCCAAAACAGGATTCTCAATCCAAATGAGATTCTCATTCCAAATGAGATCTTCATTCCAGGTTCTTGCAGAATCACTGAAGGTTTCTGAGATGGGACTCCCGGCCATGTGGTCTGTCAGCTATGTTGTCTGCCAGCCATGTTGTCTGCTGGCCATGTTGTCTTTCAGCCATGTTGTCTGCCAGGTCTTCACCTGTGACTCAAGTCTTCCCTTTCCCTATACTAACCTGCCTCACTCCTAGAGCCATTGCAATTTTAAAGGAAACAATGAATGTGAACTTCATATATTTTAAATTTTTGTGTTAAATATATATCACTGTATATTTAAACATTCTACATTTTTAAAATTTGAAATCAATGTTATCTTGAAATGTCCAAAAATTAAAATTAAGCTGTCTGTATAGTCCTGCCTTCATAGTGAAAAGGATATGGTAGAAAGCTCAGCATTTGAAGAAAGTTCAGTAGGAAAGAAATAGTCAGCTACAATAGTAAATTGGGCATCTTATACACTGAGGTTACATTCTTACACACTACTTTCAGTTGTTTAGAAAAATCACTGAAATCATCCTTAGCCTTTTTTACTTCATGTGCAAGATAAGGGTGACATAATTTGGAGATAGGAGGAAACGGTATATAAAAATAACATGAAAAGTTTGAGAAGTAATTTACTCTACATGCACACTTTCACAATTTTTAAAATATATTAAAAAAAGTTTCAAATATGCATAAGTGCAATGTAGATGAAAGAACAGATAAATATGCCAAAGAAAAAAATCTTTATAAAGTCCTAAATGCAAACTTGAACTTTTAGGCAATTTCAGCTTCCCTACAGGTAATTAGATTTTCTTTTAATTCAAAGGTCAGGACAGACTGTTTTAAAATAATTCTATAAATTAATTTTGTTCCTGAGAAGGATTTGATTTTATAAAAGAGAACTTTGAAAACAATGAGCTCTGAAAACAATGCAGACAATGAAGAAAATAAGAAATAAAGTGTTCTCTGATGAAAAGGTGTTATTTAAAACCCCATTTTTTTTTTCCTCTCCTGCCTTTCTAATGCATATTGGCAAGAAAGGAAGCTCATTTAATAGCATTTAAACCTCTTCCTCTCAAATACTTCTGGTGGGTTTTTTTTCCCTTCCCTTTTCACTTTGCAAATATATTGAATGCCAAATGTGTGCTGTAAAATATGTGATAATAAAAGTAAAAGTTCTAATGTTAGTTCATAATTAAGGTCATTGCCTCTAAGAAAATCTTTCACATTTTTAATCTTCCAATTTGAGTCCCCTGCTACATGGCTTAACCAGTACTAATATCTATCAATAAAATGAATTGCCTCAAGTTAATCAAGCTTTCTTATATCTTTGCCCATTTATTTTCTGTAGAAAACAAGAAAAACTTCTATTTTAAACCGTGGGGATGCACACACCATATATATATATATATATATATATATATATATTTTTTTTTTTTGCTTTCCTACTTTTGGAATAAAGTGCAGCATCAATGTAGTGGCAGAGAGAAGTTGGATGTATGCAATATTGAAGGCCAGGACATGAGAATTCTGAGAAGGAAGATGATTTATTTCAACTGGCTGGACTCAGCAGATTCTTGTCCTGATAAAAACTGAGCCCGAAATATACAGAGGATATCCTTTTATACAGAGGAAATAAGAGTGGGGATTCAAATGGTGCTTGTATGCAAAAGGACTTTTTGTTAGTTTCTTCAAGTGTTTTATCTGAGTATTAGATAAGTTATTCCCTCCAGGTAAGCTTGACTTAACATATATCCCCCACATTCCAGGTAAGCTTGACACATTTGGCTTGCATCCTCCCTGAATATCCAAAGCCTTTGGAGTTTATACTTCTCAATTGGCTTTCTAGGCATATTTGGATATAAAATAAGTTTGAATTTATGCACAGGCTATATTACTTCCCCCCTTTGATGCCTGCTTAAGGTTATTAAACTTCGGCATCACTATTGTCAGAGTCTCTCTGGACTGACTGGTATGTATAAAGAGCCACAAGATGGGCAGCTGTCTGCATTTTTACTATTCCATTTATTAGGGTGCGCATTCTGTTTATGATGAACGGGAATAGGCAAGGAAGTATGGTGCATCCTCCTATGAGGAAAGCAATTATTCCCAGTAGAAGCTTGAAATTGTTTACTATTGACTGCCAGCTTCCAAGGGGATTACTTAAATTCCAACCATTCCAGATCTGCACTGAAACATGAACAATTTTTACCATTTTGTTTGTAATTTCATCAATAACCTTTCCAGTGCTGTCTAGTTCAAGGCAGCAGTTAGAGAGATTGAGTTTTCCACAAACTTCCCCTTCAGCTGCCAGGAGATAGTCTAGGGCAAGACAGTTTTGATACATAGTGTTTCTGACTTTAGTTTGCTATTGGGCTAGTAGGTTTAGAGCATGGGCCGTTTCATTAGTTATTATTTCTACCACAGCTTGTAAGTGGATGATTCAGTTTAGCATATAGATAGAGGTTCAATAACCCCACATACCATCTTCTGCCCAAGTTGCTGGCCTATAGTACTAGATTATATGCTCAGGGGACCATTCTTCACCTCTTCAGGTAATGACACCCTTTCTTCTCTTATGTTTTGATACACTGGCTGGCTTAGCTCTTTCCCTTCTGTTAAGGGAATGAAGAAGAAAGAAGGTTTTATTGTACCAAGCCTATAAGTACCACACCAGTTTCAGGGAAGTTCTCGAATGCAACTTTCTCATATATCCAGTACAGACTGTTTGGGGCAGTAAAGGGGCCTTTTGTGGTGGAGTTCCACACTGTGATTAATTTGGGGAAAGTATGATTTATGAGAATTAGATCAGATTCATTCCATATTCCCCAAGGCTCTGTTGTATTGGTGGTATTACTTTGGAATTTTCCCCCTGTACATGTCAGGTTTCCAACAGATATAGAAGAGTTTAGGCAGGCCCTGGAAGCACAATATTTTCCTATGACAGAAGTTTGCAAGGGCCACATACTGTCTTGGGGGACAGCCAGGAGGCCAGTTTCATTATATTGTTGGCTGTATCTGTATTCTCTAGTTTCCCAAGGTCATTGGTCTCCCATATTAGTACCTCCACATACATAGCATGAGGAGACATTGAAGGTTGCCCCTACTACTTCAGGTAGGTTTATGAAGAGACTTTTTGCTGCTTGTGGAATGGAAAAGGGCTTTCCCACTTCTTCATAGAAGGAATGGAACATAGAGTGGGTTTTACTTGTGAGTGGATGTTCCCAATATCCAACCCAGATGTAGACTCCTGGGTCTATTCCTCTACCTTCAGTATGGAGGCCCATTTGGATCCCTGAGTGTGCCAGGATTCATGTTTAAGGATGATGAGGTTTAAGGGATTACATTAACCATGTGAACAGTTAGCCAGGACCATACCCTTGGTGAGGATGGCTGTTTGTTTAGCTGAGTCTGTGTTCCAGGTGGCCCAGGTGACACAGGACCAGTAGGGGCAGTAGTTTGCACCTATGTATTTGCACAAGAAGCCCTCCCCCCCCCCCCCACTTGGGCTGCACTTTTCATTTCTGTAGTACACATATACTTATTGTTATGAGTATATTTTTGCTCTCAGCTGAGCCCTCCACAATTGGTGTTCCATGGTATCCTAGAGTCTATAACTTGACATGTGTCAAATAGAAGGGACATTCGTTGGTTCTGGGTAGTGACTGGGGTAGAGCTAAGTAGTGCCCCATTTTGGTTAAGCACCCTTATTTCCCATTTATGTGAGACTGTTGGGGGTTTGGGGTCATAGCAGGTTATTTGGCCAGATACTTTACAGACACTATAGGAGATTCCTTGAAGTTGGCAAGTGGTTATATGGCCCTTGCAGGTGTAAGGGCTATGATATATTAATGTGGTATTGACATAGGCCCCCATTCACACCTTTTGGTTACATGGCTCACACTCTGTGGTACCAACCTGGGACCAGGGGAGGGTCAGGGCTAGGAGTAGGGAGAATAACCGAAGGGGTATTGTAACTGAGATTAAACCAGATTCCTACTCTTCAGCTGTTCATAGACCAATCAGCTTCTGAGGTGTGATTGGAGCAGAGCTCAATGTTCCATCCTCAACCTTTGGCTGTGCATGGACCAGTCAGCTTCTGGAGTGTAGCTGGAGCAGGGCTTGGTGTTTTGTTCCTTCACAAGATGAGTTTGGTTGAGTTGTGGGTATCTGGAATACAGGTCCAGGACTCTGGCACAGCTCGCTTGTCTTAGCTATGGTGTATCCACAAGGTGATTTCAGCTATTTTAACTGCACTGGGGGTGGATAAAATGACAAGATAGAGTCCTCACCATCAAGGGGTTAATGGAGCTCATTTCCAGTCTTTGACCCAGATTGCATCGTCCAACTTGTACAGGTGTGTGGAGCTGCTTAAACTAATGGGGTCCCCTTCTTGGACCCAGTGATGCAGGTTTTGTAGGATTGTTCCTAAGTTGATCATTTGCTGAGCTATTTGAAAAGTTTCCTCTTTCTCTTTGGCTTGGACTGGCCCAAACTTGGAGGAGAGTGCTCAGAAGTACTTGCACCCATGTTAGCGCAGTTTCTTGGCCAATCTTGGCAATATAAGTCTTTATTGTAAGGTTCATTTGCTCTACTTTCCCTGAGCTTTGAGGACGGTAAGCAGTGTGCAGTTTCCACCAGATGCACAGTGCTTTGGCGGTCTTTTGAGTGATTTTGGAGATGAAGGCAGGTCCATTGTCAGAGCCATTGAAGGGGTAGCCCATATCGAGGAATGATTTTCCTGAGGTGAACTTTGGCTACTTCTTCAGCTTTTTCTGTTCAAGTGGGAAAAGCTTCCACCAAGCCAGAAAAAGTGCAGATGAGGACTAGAAGATATTTATAGCTTCCAGGTCATGGCATTTCAGTGAAATCAACTACTAGATCTTCAAGAGACATACTGCTGATTATTTGGACTCCTGGGGCTCCTGTGGGCCCCTCATGAGGGTTAATTTTTGCACATGTCACTCACCGCTTACATGTGGCATTGGTGATAGCTGCTAGACTTGGAATGTAAAAGAATAATTCTAACACTTCCTTAAGATGGGTTTTTCCAAGTGTGTGTTCTCATGGTAGTCTTGAACTACAGTTGCAGCTAATATTCGTGGAGCAACTATTCTGTGATTGGGCAATGTCCACCATCTGTTTTCTCCTTGTGTCCCACTTTCAGAAAGTATCCACTTTCTTGAGTATATTGCAGCTCTCGGTGATTCAGAGGTTTGTGGGACAAGAGCAGGCAGTGTATACTGGAGTTTCTGATAATTAATATGTTGAGGAATGAGAGCAGAAGCCAGGTTTTCAAACAGGGATCCTTCCCATGCCATTCTTTTTGCTTCAGCATCTGCCCTCCAATTTCTCTGGGCAACAGGGCTGTGGCTTGTCTGGTGTCCCTTGCAGTGCATCACAGCCACTTTGATAGGTTCCCAAACTGCTTCTAGTAGTTCCAGAATCTGTGTGCCATATTTAATGCTCTTTCCTCTTGAGTTAATGAGCCCTTTTTCTTTGTATATGGCTCCATGCATGTGCAGAGTAAGGAAGGCATATTTGGAGTCTGTGTAGATGTTAACCTTGGCTCCAGTCACAAGTTGTAGGGCCCAGGTGAGGGCAATGAGTTCAGCTTTCTGTGCAGATGTGTTATCCAGGAAGTGCTGGGCCTCTACTGTGGTCTCGGATGTTACTACAACATATTCCGCTCACTGATTGCTGCCCTCCTTAAAGCTACTCCCATCTGTGAAGAGCTCATTGTCAGTATTACCAGTGGCTAGTCTTGGAGGTCTGGCCAGCTGGAATATACTTCTTGCAATGTTTCCAGGCAGTTATGGGCTGGAACCCCCCAGCTCCACGGGTAGCAGGGTTGCAGGATTCAGGGTTTTTACAAGTTCCAGTTGGACAAATGGATTTTCACATAATAGGGTTTGATATTTAACCAGGTGGATATTAGTAAGCCAGTGTGTTCCTTTAGCTTCTAAGATCGTGATTACTGCATGTGGAAACCGGACAATTACAGACTGCCCAAGAGTTAATTTTATGGCTTCTAGTGTTAATGTTGCTGCAGCTGCTAAAGCTTGCAGGTATAAGGGCCATCTCTGGGCTACAGTGTCCAGTTGTTTGGAGAGATAAGCTACAGGTCTTTGCCAGGAACTGAGGTATTGAGTGAGTACTCCTACTGTGATGCTTTGGTGGTTATGAATGTAGAGGTAGTACTGTTTACTGAGATCTGGAAGCCTGAGGTTTGATGCTTCCATTAGAGCTTGTTTGAGATCAATGAAACCATTTTTCTATGGGTTTTTCCAGAGCAGGGGGTCATGATCTCCCCCTTTGTGGCTTCATATAAGGGGCGTGTGAGGACCCCAAAATTGGAGATCCAATTGCTACAGAATCCAGCCACTCTGAGGATCTCTTGCAGCTTCCAGTGGGTGTTGGGCTCAGGGAAACTCCCTTCCTTCCTTCCTTCCTTCCTTCCTTCCTTCCTTCCTTCCTTCCTTCCTTCCTTCCTTCCTTCCTTCCTTCCTTCCTTCTCCCAATTCACGGTGCCCCTACATTATTTTATAATGTAGATATTTGACCTGAGGTAGGTAGATTTGGGCTTTTTCTTAGACACCCAATAGCCTTTTTGCTGTAGATGCTTTAAAAGGGCATGGGTTCCATCAGCACAGTCTTGGTAGGTGGGACTTCCAAGAATGAGGTCATTTACATATTGGAGGAGGAAACAGTTATGGCTTTCTGGTTTAAAGGATTTGAGATCACTGGTCAGGGCTTGTCCAAAAATAGTGGATGCATTTTTAAATCCCTGAGGCAGTTGTGTCCATGTTAGCTGCTGCTTTTCACCTGAGTTCAGATTGTCCCACATAAAGGCAAAAATCAGTTGGCCATGGGGCACTACCTGAATGCAGAAGAAGGCATCCTTAAGATCTAAGCATGAAAGTAGATTGCAGATGAGGGTATTAAGCTGAGAAGAGTATATGGATTAGAAATCACAGAATGGAGGAACATTACTGCCGAATTAACTGCTCGTAAGTCCTGGACCAGGCGGTAATCCCCTTCAGCTTTTTTAACTGAAAAGAGTGGGGTATTCCATGGAGGCTGGCATGGCTTTAATATGCCCTCATTCAGTAATCTCTGAATATGTAGCCGAACTTTTTCTTGTGCTTCCATGGAACTGGATATTGCTTTATGTTTACTGGACTGGCTATGAGCTTTACTTCAATAGTAATTGAAGGAATGTCATGTGCCATCCCCATCGGGTTATCCTCTTCCCATACTTCAGGTACATCATCAAAGGGGAGCTGCATGGCAGTGGATTGGCCTGTTTCACTGAGGAAGAACAGTCTCCATTCCTCTTGCAGAGGAGAGGTCCTGCAGTCCCAGTACCAGTGTGGATTGCCCCATGGTTTTAAAGGTAATTGAGCCTGCAGTTTATACAGCAGGTCTCCACCCAAGAGGGGGACTGGGCACTCTGGAAGATAAAGGAATTCATGAGTAACCTTCTTACCCCGATTGTTACAGGTCCTGGCTTGAAGGAAGGGCCGTTGGGTGCTTTTGCCAGTTGCCTCTATGATAGTGGCTTGTCTTTTTGATAGAGACCCAACTGGCTTGGTCATTTGAGAATGTTGAGCCCCAGTGTCAACCATCATATGTAAGGTGCAGGCCCAATTTGGACTCTGATCATAGACTCTGTGGGGCCAAGAGAATAGAAGCCTGGTCTGTCCTAATAATCTCTATCAGAGTTCTCTATTCCTGCCAGTCCAATGATTTGATTAGCAGGGTTTTTTTGTTTTTTGTTTTTTCTGAATTTTTATGAACCCAGGGTTTGGTTTGTGACACTTCACTAGCTATCCTGGCTAATGTTTTGACTGCTTGCATTGCAGTGATGGGGTCGAGTGACTGGCTGGGACACTTGCGCTTCCAATGCCCCTCTTCCTTGCAGTATGTGCACTGATTTCACCCTGGGGTGGGCCCTTCCCTCTCCTTGAGGCAGGGCTTTCCCAGTTTACTCTCCTTGACACGGGACTGGATTTTTCCACTGTCACTGCTGCCAGAGGATCTGCCTTCTTTTTCATCTTCTGATTTTCTTCCCTTCTTGTTTCTACATCATGGTTGACACAACCTTAGTGGCTATATCTATGAGCTGAGAGATATTCATACCAGCAAACCCATCCAAGTTCTGCAGCTTTCTTTGGCTGTCAGCCTGTGATTGGGCAATGAACGCTGCATTGACCATTGTTTGGCTCTTGGGAGTGTCTGGGTCAAAGGGTGTATATACATGGAACACTTTGTACAGTCTCCCATAGAATTGAGCCAGACTCTCATTGACAGCCTGTAAGATTTGGGTGGTTTTTGCCATGTTTACAGCTTTCTGGCTCCCCACTCTGAATCCTTCAACTAAGGCTCTATGAAAGGTTTCTAGTTGGTTGAGCCCCATTGTGTTATTTAGATCCCATTGAGGATCTTCATCTGGGAACTGTGAGCGGGCATATTGTTCACAGTCCAAAGTTGCCTCAGGTGAGTGTTCTCTAAGCCAGGTTAGAGCCACTGCAGGACACATATTCTTTCTTCTAAGTTTAGTAACATCATAATGAGTTGTTTACAAACAGCCCAAGTGGGTTCGTGGGTCTGTATTATGGACTGGAAAAGGTCGGTCATGGCTTGAGGCTTCTCCAAGAATAGTGGGGTGTGGCTTTTCCAGTTAAAGAGATCCATTGTAGTAAAGGGCTGATAGATGAATGTTTGGTTCCCCCCCTGAATCTGACCATCTGCATCGTAATAAATTGGGGCCTGGGTTTCATGGAGAGGTAACTGGAAGGCTGTTTTTTTCTCTGCTCCCTCTGCCCCTGGGGCTCCCTGGGGTTTGAGTTGCTGCTTTTCAGCGTTTCCCTCCTGACTGCACTGTCAGGGGCAACCAGCTATGGAAGCAGCTGGTCTGCATTTTCCATTGCAAAGGGTGCCAAAGACAGCTGCAGGGACAGTATAGGAGCCCTCTCTGATGCGGATGGTGATAAAAGCTGTGGCAGGGATGGTGTGGGTGTCACACTTCCCCACGCAGATGAATATAATGGAGCCCTGCTTAGGGAAATGTGCTCATTTTCATTTCTCAGCACCACGGCAGTAGGAGCAGTCACAGGAGGCAGCAGGTTATTCTCGTTTGGCCCTTCTAAAATGGGTGGTTTGGCACTGGACTTGGGACGCACTTTCTCTGGGCCCTTTGCACAGTGATTGCTTGGTTTGGTCCCTGGGACAGCACTTCTCGGCTTTTGTATTAGGCAAATCCTGGCTTCCTTAGTCGTGCACTTCCCTAACCAGGGTGGACTTTGACTTACAGTGTTTTGCCAGGCATCAGTGTAGGGGAACTGGTCTGGGTGCTCTGGATTTCCAGTTACTGCATCATGGACTTCACAGATGATCTGGAAAGCCAAAGTGCCCTCCTGGGACCAGCCCATACCGAACATTGGCCATTCTAATTCACAAAGCATTCTAAACTTTCCTGGCTGGAACCTTATGCGGTACATTTCTTCACAGAATGCACAGGGGAAGTTTTTCAGCATACAACCTAACAGGGTCCTACTTTGTGTGTTTCCCGCATTTCCACCTGTGCCAATGATGCACAACACTCACTCAAGATATGCTTCGTCCATCTCCAACCACATCCCTTGTGGGAGCTTTCAGCACCTCTTGACATTAGTGGGTCAGTATAAACCCCCAAATCAGAAGAGGGTCCCTTTGCAGGGAGGCCCCCCAGACTGCCCTTGAACATATGAGGTCACCATAGAACCATGGATCAGGACTCTGCACTCTCCCCACAGAAGAGATTTTCTGCATCTCACTCAGCTGCCACAATCATACGCACACAAGCACTCCCCTTTTCCTTTTCTCAGACCTAGAGAGGAGGCAGCTTCCTCCCATATTTTCAGGAGTACTGGGGCCTCCTCTTTTGAGAGCTCATCAGGCTCCTCTCCTAATTTTAGAATTAGGCTTTTTCTGTGCTATGCCCCACCACCCCCCCCCCCCCCAGGGTCTTACCCTTCTGGTGTGTGGTGCTCTTTGCTTCATTCTCAGGGTCTTCTAAACCTTCCAGTGCCTCCAGTTCTTCTGGGAGGGCTCTGGTGAAATCCACAACCTCTTTCTGGACTAAAATGGGGTGTCCAGGGGTGCCCAGGCTGGGTTTTGCCAGTACCCTCCCAGCCTTCTCAGAGACATCTGGGAGGGGCAAACAACTGTCGTCACCTCTGGTCTTCTCAGCATAATCCCAGATGAGCCCTCAGAAATGTAGTGGCAGGGAGAAGTTGGGTGTACATGGTATCGAAGTCCAGGACACAAGAATTCTGAGAAGAAGATGGTTTATTTTGACTGGCCAGACTCAGCAGACTCTTGTCCTGATAAAAACCAGGCCCTGAATAGAATTTTTGGGTCCCTTTCATACAGAGGAAATAAAAGTGGGGAGTCAAATGGTGCTTGTACGCAAAAGGACTTTTTGTTAGTTTCTTCAAGTGTTTTATCTGAGTATTAGATAGGTTATTTCCTCCAGGTAAGCTTGAGTTAACATATTTCCCCTACATTCCAGGTAAGTTTTTAGCATGAACCCCCCACATTCCAGGTAAGCTTGACACATTTGTCTTGCATCTTCCCTGAATATCCAAAGCCCATAGAATTTATACTCCTCAATTGTCTTTCTAGGCATATTTGGATATAAAATAAGTTTGAATTTATGCACAGGCTATATTATCAGGACTGAGATACTTTAAAGTTATATAGCAAAAGGAAGTAGCTTTGTAAAAAGGAATAAGCCTGGATATCTGAAGGAAGGTTACAAAGGAGCCTCTATTTTCTAAAGCTCTTTCCTTCCCATATTCTCAGAAATTTGAGGAATACAAACTGTTTGTTGATTAATCAGACATCCCCTCAAGAAATATTTAAAGCCATCCTTTACTATGGTTACCAAGTCATTAGAGAGGACTTAGAACTCCCAAGTCTTATCTAATAAGCCTTGGGCCACTTAAAGGTACAACTGAGAGTAGAAGTTAAACGTTACAATATTCAGTCACAGATGGTAAATGGAATTTCTGTTGTCTGCTGCATTCCAGACACAACGATTAAATCTCTCTCACACATTTCTATCCACATCTTTTAAACATTTTTTTTCTCTATGAAGTTTATTTTGCTCTGCATCAGTGTTAACTTTGAGCTTCTGAAGAGACTGATACTTTCTTATTTTCTGGGGAGGGAAAATGATAGATTGCCTTTGTAAATGAAGATATGCTGTTATTGTCTACAGTTTGAAATAGTCATGTTAGATTAAACAGCATTCAGTTTTGGCCCCCTTATTAATTATGATGCTTCCTGCTGCTGTGCTGATCCTTTTTTTTTTCTTTCTGATGACTCTGCTACAGAGAACTACAGCTTCATTCAAAGAAACCTATCACAACACAAGCAGCTCATTAACTTCAGCCTTCCTCCCAGTTTCCTATGACAGCCTGAAGAACCTTGCCTAACTAACTTGAGGGAAAGAGATAATAAAGTTTTATTTCCCTTTCACAGCAATCCAAGGGCAGTTTATCATATTCTTTACTTCTAGACAGAATTTTGAAGAGGCAGAAGAACTTAGAACTTTTTTTTTAATGTTCTGAATGTCACTAAATTGGAAGTTACTGTAAATGACCAATATTTCTTTACATTTGGCAGTTTCTATATTTTATTTCAATAGAAAACTATAGGAATGTTTATGTATATATTTGATTCAGAGGAAAATGAAATAATATGCAATCCCCATGAATGTCTTCGCAAATTCAAATTTTTAGATTTTTGTTTGTTTGTTTGTTTGGGTTTTATTGTTTGTTTGTTTGCTGACTGGCAGTAGAATATCTGCTTAATGTGGAACACTTCATTTGTCCCTCAGGTCTCTTAAGTTATACAATTCCATCATCATAAATCATATAAACTATTAGATGACTTCCCCAAACATTTTCTCAAACCCTAAATCCTTTGGAAAAGATATATATACTGGTGATTTAATAAATGTACCTGATTCAATCTGAATAGGCTATATATTCTACACTAGCAACAACCCCCAAAATTTCCATAGCCAAACACCACAAAAATGCATTTCACTCTTAAGTGACAACTTCCATGTACACTGGCAGAGATGCTATTCATGATCACAGATGAACCAAGGCTGATGGATTCTATCTCTTTATGAGTCTCCATAACATCTGGAACAGTTAAAGGAAGGCATTGAGTTGAACACTGGCTTTTAAAAGTTCTTCTTGAAGTGACACATGTCATTCCTCACATTTGGTCAGCCAAAGTAAGTCCTAGGATTATGCCTAACTTAAAAGGGGTATGTGATGGTTCGCAGCTATATATACCCTAGAAAAATATGTTCATAAATTTAATCCATCCCTGTGAAGATAAACCCATTGTAAATAGGATCTTTTAACGAGGTTACTTCAATTACAGTGTGATCTACCTTATTCAGTATAGGTCTTAATCCCTTTATTGGAGTCCTTTAGAAAGGAATGAATTCAGACAGAGAGATAGAAAGCCACAGAGGGAGTAGCCAGAAGCTAGACATCAGTGGAATCCAGGACAGGTCACTATGTGTCTTGCCATGTGTCTGAGGAGCCAAGGACCACCAGCAGCCAGCCCCAGAATGCCAGTTTTTGGGAAAAATATATCACCTTGATATGAACTTTCTTTTAGTCTCATAATCATAAGCAAATAAATTCCCATTATTTAACCCAACCTATTCCTAGTATTTGCTTAAGCAGTGTATAAAACTAAAACAGGGTAGGAAAGCACAATCATACCCAGGAAAAGGAATGAGACGTTTGTCAACAGTCCCAATAACAAATATCACTCTCATAAATTTTGTTTGATATTGCACATTCTGGCTGACAGCTCATGTGAGGGCTAGAAATTTATATGAGAGGGCTAACAAAAAAATTATGCTTCTGGAGTTTAACACTGAAAGCACAATTTATCAGAAGAAACAGAAGGCTAGGCACCTGCCTATGACAGGGAGGGGTATACCAAAGCAACCTGCCATCTCAGCAGTCTTCAGTGATTTTCACTGAAACTAGTAACTCCCAATGTATGCACATAATTTTCTAAATAATAAAACCTAAGGCCAGCCTCCAAGCAGGAGAGAATGTTCTCCAGGAATAAGAGAGTTCTGGCAAAGGGTGGAAAAAAATTTTCTTACTGTGGGTTTGGTTATCTGGACTCTCTTTGGACTTTAGGCAAGAGATGGCCCCATGAAAAGGGGACAGGCAAAACTGCTCAAGCAGCCTGATTTACCTAGCCAACCTGGGAGAGAGGAACTTGGCTGTGAGAGGGCAAAGTCAGGCAATTCACTAGTCTGGCGCCATAAACTCTCAAAATTCCAACTCCCTTAAAGGAGGTGTGCAGTAGGAAGTCCTTAATAACCTGCCAAGGGCCTATTTAGGGTTCCCAGGGAGGAGGGGGAGGTCAGGAAGATGGTTGAGTATCATTTCACAATGGTGAGTTCTGACACCAGGATCCCATTTGAATTTCAGAAGGGAACTCAACCTGACTAGAAGAGGTGAGGGGGAATTCCATCATACCAGCTATCACATCCTGCTGCCCTGGGAGAGAGAGCAGTAAGAATTGAAAGATGGCAGGGACAAACAACTCCCTAATCAGCAGGAGTCAAACCTGCCCTAGGGAAAATGACTGGATAGCTCTCTAGCTAACAGACCCAACATGAGGTAGGGGTCTCTGCTTTGAATATATGAGGTCCCTGGCTAGATTCCCAGCTCTCCTTATAGTAGTAGAGATGCCAGGTCATCAAACACCTAGTTGATAGGTTAAGACAGGGAAAACATAGACAGTATTTTTGTATTAGCTTCTCTTGGGTCTCTTATTTCTCATTGAAAAGTTTCCTTTTTTTTTAAGTTTAACTTAATTTACTCACTAAAACCTGATTGAAAATCTGCAGAGGACAGGCTGCAGGGTAATTGACTGATGTACACTAGCAGCCTGAAAAGCTCCTCAGGGGCCTAAGAGGGAAGGCTGTTTTTACTAAGTTTTTCTTTGATTGTTCCTTGAGTGTTCATTTTTTATTCTTTTTTTTCCCCCCTCTTTCTTAACAACCCCCTCATTGTTTTTGTTTTTTTAGTTAGGTGCAACTGTCTTGTTTCTTGTTTGCTGTGTTTCCCCCTTCTTCAGTTTCCCCTTTTTTGTGTACTAATTTTGTCTATTTATGCTTTTTCTTTTACTTACTTCATCTTCCTATCTTCTGCTTTCTCCTTTTCTTCTTACATTCCACCTCTCTTTATTTAGTCTTCAATTTTTTTTCTTTTTATTTCTATCTCCTCTATTCTTTGTTTTCTTTCTTTTTTATTTTCTTATTGTCTTTTCTATTACCTTATCTTCTTATCATTCTAGCCTTTTAATTCATTATAGATACTTTATTCAATTTTTCATTTCATTGTTTGTACCCCACTTTTTTATTCTTATTCCTCTGCACTTCTTTCTTACATAAGTTAATTATTCATTTTCCTAGGTCTTACATGGTTCCTCTTCTACCTTTTACTACAATTATTTCTATTTTTCTTTATCTCTTCTTACCTTTTCCCTTTCCCTAGCCCTAATCTTTTTCTTTAAAGGAAACATAGACAACAACAAAGAAATAGAATAAGAGGAACAAAGTGTCAAAGAGAAAACTTACCACACACACAAAAATGGCAACTAAATAAACCATAGAGTAGAGAGAGACACCAATCAACTGAATAAATCCATCAAGATAAAAAGATGACTAAATACCAACAAAAATTATAAACCATACTAAGAAATAGGAAGACATGGCCCAATCCAATGAACAAACTAAAAACCAGTATGGGAAGCAAAACATGGAACAACTAATCAGAGCTGTCCAAAAATATGAACCAACTTAATGAAGTGAAGGAAGAGAATAAGGATTTTATGAAGACACTGGGAAAACATACTGAAAATTTGTAAACCTACATAAAAAGATAACAGATATGATTGTGATGAAAGGTAGAATCCAAGAAATCAAAACTATACTGGAAGCACATAACAGCAAATTTGAACAGGCAGAGGAAAGAATTAGTGTTGTGGAAGGCAGTACATCTGAAATCAAACAAATAATAGAACAGATAGATGAAAAGATAGAAAAAAATCCAGCAGAGACTTAGGGATCTGAACCACAACACAAAATATTCAAACATATGCATTATAGGCATCTCAAAGGAAGAAGAAAAGGGAACGGGAACCAAAAGAGTGCTGGATGAAATAACAGGTGAAAACAATTTTACAAGCAAAGAACAACCAAAAAGGGTGGGATTAGCTATACTAATATTGGATAAAATAGACTTTAAATGCAAAACTATTTTAAGAGACAAAGATGGACACTATACATTAGAAAAAGGGGTAATCTTCCAAGAAGAAAGAACAATCATAAACATTTATGTACCTAATCAGGGCACCTCAAAATACATGAGACAAATACTGAAAAAACAAATTGGAGAAATAGATGCCTCTACAGTTATATTGGGGGAATTTAATACACCATTATCACCATTAGACAGAAGATCTCAACAGAATCAATAAAGAAACAAAGACTTTGAATAATACATTAGAGAATCTGGACTTAATAGACATATACAGAACACTACAACCAAATACAGTGGGATATACTTTCTTCTCATGTATAATGATCTCATGGATCATTCTTAAAGAGAGACCACAGGCTAGGCCACAGAACAACTCTCAATGAATTCAGAAAGACTGAAACTATACAAAGTGATTTCTCTAACCACAATGGAATGAAGCTAGAAATCAATAAGGGCCAGAGAACTAGATTAGGCACAAAGATATGGAAGTTAAACAACACACTCTTAGAGAAACAGTAGGTCAAGGAGGAAATTACAAAAGAAACAAGTAACTACCTTGAAACAAATGAAAATGGCAACAAAACTTACCAAAAGTGATGGGATGCAGCAAAAGCAGTACCAAGAGAGAAATTCATAGACATAAATGAATATATCAAAAAAAGAAGAAAGAACTAAAATCAAAAACCTAAATGCATACTTAGAGGAATTAGAAAAAGAACAACAAACTAACCCCAAAAGAAGTAGAAATAGAGGAAACTTCCTCAACATGATAAAGAGTATATATGAAAATCCCACAGCTAACATCATACATAATGGTGAAATCCTAAAAGTTTTCCTTCTAAGGTTGGGAAAAAGACAAGGATGCCTACCATCACCACTCCTATTTAGCATTGTGTTAGAAGTACTTTTTCAAGCACTTAGACAAGAAAAAGATATAAAAGGCATCCAAATTGGAAAGGAAGTAGTCAAAATTTCACTATTTGTAGATGACATGCTCTTGTACATAGAAAGCCCTGAGGAAATTAACAACAAAGATTCTAGAACTTGTAAAGGAGTTCAGTAAAGTTACAGGTTATAAGATCAATGCACAAAAATCAGTAGGATATCTGTACACCAATAATGAGCAATCTGAGGAGGAAATCAAGAAAAACAATCCCGTTTACAATAGCAGCTAAAAGAATCAAATACATAGGAATTAATTTAACTAAAGACATAAATTACTTATACACAGAATACTACACAACACTGTTAAAGGAAATCAAAGAAGACTTAAATAAATGGAAGAATATACCCTGTTCATGGATGGGAAGACTAAACATCACTAAGATGTCTATCCTACTCAAACTGATCTACAGTTTAATGCAATCCCAATAAATATCAACACAACATTTTTTACTGACTTGGAAAAACTAACTATGATATTTACTTGGAAGGGCAAGAGGCCCTGATTAGCCAAGAATATTGAAAAAGAAAAATGAATATGGAAGAGTCACACTACATGACTTTAAAACATACTACAAAGTTAGTGTGGTCAAAACTGCATAATATTTGCACAAGGATAGACATACCAACCAATGCAACTGAATTGAGTTCTGATATAAACCCTTGCATATATATTCATCTGATATTCAATAATGCCCCCTAATCCACTCCACTACGAGAAAATGGCCTCTTGAACAAATGGCCCTTGGAGAACTGGATAAGCATATCCAGTAAAAGATAGAGGAAAAACTTCTCACATCTTATACAAAAATCAATTCAAGATGGATCAAAGATCTAAATATAAGAGCCAAGACCATATAGACCTTGGAAGATAATGTAGGGAAGCATCTACTGGGCCTTGTAATAGGAAATGGCTTCATGAACTTCACACCCAAAGCATGAAAAACAAAAGAAAAAATAGATAAATAGGACCTCCTCAAAATTAAAAACTTTTGCACCTCAATGGAGCTTGTCAAGTGAAAAGGCAACCTACCCAATATTTGGTAAACATATATCTGATAGGAGCCTTATATCCAGCATGTATAAAGAGATTCTATATCTTGAAAATAAAAAGACAAACAACCCATTTAAAAAAAGAGCAAATGATTTGAACAGACATTTCTCCAAAGAAAAAATACAAATGGTTAAAAACACATGAAAAGGTGCTTAACATCACTAGCTATTAGGGAAATGCAAATCAAAACTACAATGAGATATCATCTTACACCCCTTAGATTGGCAGTCATTAAAAAACAGAACACTACAAGTGTTGGAGAAGATGGGGAGGAATGGGAACACGCACCTGCTGATGGTGGGAATGTAGAATAGTCCAGCCATTGAGGATGACAGTTTGGTGATTCCTCAAAAACTAACTATAGATCTGTCATATGATCCAGCAATTCCACTACTGGATATATACCCAGAAGAATTAAAAGCAAGGACATGAAGAGATACATGCACACCAATGTTCAAAGCAGCATTATTCTATTGCCAAAAGTTGGAATCAACCCAAGTGCCCATCAACAGATGAATAGATAAACAAAATGTGGTATATACATACAATGGACTATTACTCAGCTGTAAAAAGGAATACAGTACTAACACATGGGACAATATGGATGAATCTTGAAGACCTTTTGCTGAGTGAAGCAAGCCAGGCATTGAAGATTGAAGGACAAATGTTATATGACCTCACTGATACTAATTAAGCAAATTGAGCAGATACATAGAGCTAGAGTATGGAAGAATTGTTTACAGGAACTAAAAAAGGAGAAGGTTGTGAGTCAATGCCCACATGGCAAAATCTATGATAAGGTGGAAGTGAGTAATTGTGCAGTAAAGGATATGACAGCAGTGTAGGTATACTATTGGGATGGGCGGTGCACGTTTGAAAGGGGGAAAGGGTGGGGAGTTGGATGGTCCATGAAAATGAATGAGGTTTGGGGGAGGGAGCATACTGAATTTGGCAGGTATGTGGTTGAAACTTCAATGTTTGAAAAGTTCTTTTAGCAATATGACAAGGAAGGGTAACTGGTTTAGGGTGTTGGATAGGGACACACCAGGGTGAGTCTTCTAGAGAATGTGTGAGAGATCATTTTGTCATAGTGTATTGTATCTGTGGGTGAAGACCCACATAATGAGCAGAAAGGAGTTGGACTCCCATCTTGGGGAGGCCCGATATATTCTCAAATGGAGGGGTGGGTTTCTACTGAAACCATGGTCAGTTCCTTATAGGGAAAGACAGACCAGTGTGTCAAGCCCTCAGTGTTGTTGCAAGTAAATATGAATCCTGTCCTTCAAGGAGTGAAGCCTGGTGGGTGCTGTGGTCCCCAAGGGGAGGAGGAGGAGGAATAGAGTAGATGGAAGAGGGGGTGTTAGGGGGCAGTGGAAGTGTTCTGCATGATCTTGCAATGATAGATACAGGCCATCTTGAATTTCATCAAAAATTTAGAAAAGTATATCGGCTAGAGTGTAGATCATAATGTAAATCATTGACCATGGCTAGTGGCTATGTTTCAATATTTGTACATCAGTTGTAACAAATGTACCATCCAATATAAAATGGTTATTGATACAGGAAGGGGGAAGGTGGGGAGGATGTTGGGTGTATCGAAGTCCCCTGTGTTCTGTATGTAACTTTTCTGTGACCTAAAATTTCTTTGAAGACAAAATGAAAAAAGTAAAACACTGGAGAAGAAATGGGAAGAAAATGTCAGTGTATATACAAGGTAACAGATATTACAGTGATGGAATGCAAAATTTCCAAAAAAAAATTTTAATATTTTTCATTATTTATTACTATCCCAATTTTCAAATTTTATTTTAGTGTTAGTTTTTCTAAATTATTATGTATTTTATTTCCTATGTTTAAACTTATCATTATTTCATTTTCCTATTAATTGTATTGGTGATATTCTTGGCTTCATTTTTGAGGAAGTTTTTGATCACAGAATGGTTGCAACTGTGGCAGGGGAGGATCATTGGTGTGGAGTGTCAGTGATGGGGGATACATGGGAGAAAGTTCATCTGGGCATACACATAAGGTACATAAATGTGTTCAAATGTTGATGGGGAATTGTCACAGAGCATGGAGATTCACACAATAATTGAAAGAATATTGAATTTCTATCCTGGGGAGCTCTGAAACATCTGCAGTGGAACAGCAACGATCCCCCAATGACTAGCAAAGGAGGATTGTCTATTGATGGGCCTTTGATATTGACAATTATACTTGTGAGCCTTTTCTCTTGAAATTGCAACTTAGCCTAGTGCTGTAAGGTGCCTAAGAGTTACTTCCTGAGAGCCTCCATGTTGCTCAAATGTGGTCTCTCTCTAAGCCAAACTCAGCAAATAAATACATTATTTTTCCCCCAGCATGTATCATGTCTCTCAGGAATGAGCCTCCCTGGCAATGAGGGATTACTACCAAACACAAACTAGCAATGCAACTGAAAAAAGACCTTGAGTAAAAGCAGAAAAAGGTAAAGACAAATGAGTTTATATGGCTAACAGACTTCGAAGTGAGTTGGGAGGTCATCTCAGAGGTAACACTTATGCACATCTCAGCAGGGTCTCATAGACTGCCAAAGTAGATACTACCCCAAAAAGTGGGGCTTCTGAGGGCACCAGAGACACCATCCTACAGTTATGGCAGATAGCTCTGGAGTTTTGTTCCTTGCCAGTGGGCCCAAGTTTGGAGTTTGTGTTCCTGAGTGTGTCAGAGTTGCATTCAGCTGTGATTTCTCTATAAATGCCCCTTCTGTATCTTTTCTTTGACCTATAGTTGGTGCTGGAATTGGTAGGTGTACATCCAAAAGACTTGAATCTTTGTGCCTGCTGGGCCCTGAGCCTCAGCAGAGTTGTAACACCTACTCTCCAATTCAGTGGACTCACCCAGTACAACTAACAAGGAAGTGAGGATGGACAACCACCATACCAAGGAACCAAGAGAGTCTAAAACTGCAAGCAAGAGAGTCCCATCCATCATCTGTGTGGGATTGAAGCACCCTCTCAATTAGAGTTGGGGTGATCATCACCCTCCCAGAATCCTCAGGATTGGGGAATAAAATATGGACTAGAGTGTACTTACTGGAAGCATAGACTTATTGTAATTCTAACAATGGAAGAAGTTATATCATTGATGTGGAGACAGTGGTCACTAGAGGTGCTGAAGGCAGGGAGAGGGAAAAAGAGGTGAAATGTGGGGGTATTTTCAGGACTTGGAATTGTCCTGAATGATATTGCAACAACAGATACAGGTCATTATACATCCTGACATAACCTAAAAATTGAGTGGGAGAGAGTATGAACTTCAATGTAAACTATAATCCATGCTTAGTGGCAATGTTCCAAATGTGTTCCTCAATTGCAATGAATGTACCACACTAATGAAAGAAGTTGTTAATGGGGGTAAGGGTGGGAGTTGTGGGGAGAGGGGAATATGAGAATCCTTTATATTTTTGTGTGTAATCTAAGTATCTTATATATATATATAAAAATTGTTTAAATCATGCTGCAAAGCAGCATTTTAAAAAACCCTAATTTAACAATAAAAATAAGTATTCAAATAATTAGAACCTAATAAATGCCATTTGTGAGGCTTTTTAAGACCATGACTTCTTGAGAGGAAACACAGTAAGTTTTTGGTAATGGGATGGCTGAGAAGTACTGATCTACAATAATAGATTGACAGACCCTAGGAACAAGGGCTATGTCTTACACCTCTTTGGGCTCCAAGTCGGTAAATAAAAGCTGACAATATTCATTATGGAGCATTAAAACCAGTGGGTGAGCTAAATGGCCTCATTTTAGACACTTGCCTGATCACTTAGTTACTGAGTAACTATGAGCAACTAATTATATATTTTTTTGCCTACTCAGCATCCATTTCTCCTTCTTCTTATAAGTGCATCATTATTCTCCACCTTCTCTCATCCCCAGAACTTGGAGAACTCCAACATTTACTTAGTCCATGTGAATCCATTGCGATTTCATCTCCTATCTTCTGGGATGATACATATGTCAGTGTAGCCCATCCCCATAGCCACAATGATTGGTTCAAAGAGTGGTACATATTCAAAGGTTAATATATTTTCTTTACAGGATTTGGATAGAAAGATATTATTTTATTAATCAGTGGAATACATGCTTTTTTGAACATTGGTAGGAAAAACTCTAATTTTATCTCATGGCCCTGAGAGGATATAAGCTGCTAGTGATTGCCTGGTATATTGTCCACAGTAGGAGAAAACCTCTCTGAGAAAGGAGCCAACATACAAAAAAAAAGGGGGGGGAGAGAGAGAAAGTAATAGACCAATGACATCATTTGAGCCCCACATGAGTCAACTTCTAACTTTAGACCTTTCAAATTTAGAACCCAATTACTGTCCTTTTGATTTAAAGCATAAATTGGGGTTTTTAAAACTCCTAGCATCCTGGCAAACAAATCTTCATAAGCCTGTTTGTACATTTACGAAGTGAAATATTGTCATAAAAATATGTGGATTCCTGAAAATACTGCAAAACCCTAAAAATGCTATATGCTGCAGGCTTGTGGAAGATTATAAATCCACTTTTAGATATGATGAGTTGTGATATGTAGGGTATACTTTGGCAGAAATAAGAATTTGAGAGTTGGATAGCCTTGTCCAGAGCCCAGAAAATATATACTGGAGGGAGATATAGATTTGGGAGTTATCGACACAGAAATGGTAATCAAAGCTTAGGTGATAAATAAAACTACCTCATCAGACTGTGTATATACTAAAGGGAGAAGAAGCAAATACTGCATATTTTAAATTTCCTAAACATAAACTGCAGTGGAGTAAGAGGTTGAGTTATGCTTTAAATTTGGCAAAACAACGGAGTTGTCAGTTTATGTGGGACCTGGAGTGAGTTGGTAAGGAACCTAATTATCACTTGGAAAAATGATGGGAACTAAATGAAAGATTTCAAGCAAGAGACAAGATAGTATTATGGCTTTTATTAAGATCACTCTTGTGGAAGAAAAGAAGGTAGATTAAAAGTGGAAGTGAATGATGTCAGACTAATAGATTATTCCAATTCTTTAAATAAAAAATAATGAAGAAGTGAATTGCGACAACAGTGATAATTAAGATGAGGATAAAGCTGGAGAAAGAGTCTATAGAATACATGATTAAAGGTATTTAAGGACTGAAAAAGTGAAAGAATTTCATTATAAAGTTTTTCAACTAAAATAATTGAGAGGTAGAGACAACTTAATCAAGGAAGGCCATACAAAATAAAATATAAATTTATAATTGCATGTCAGTTTTTAACATGATGATGTTAATATCCAAAGCCAAGAGAAGAATTGGGGGAGGAGATAATTTACCCTTAAATAGTTGTTAAAACCTGTTATGTGATCAAAAAATCCTACACCATGGTGTAAAATGAGAAAGGGATGAACTCTAAGGATGTAATCCTTGAAAAGTTAAGAGCACTGAGAAGAATGAAAGAATAAAAATAGAAGAACTGGAAGAGACTTTGAATGTCCAAAAAAGCAGAGAATATCAAATATGAGATAGTAGCTGGCACTTAAACATGCTAGAGAATATCAGAAGAAAAATGAAACTAGGAAATACCATTTGAATTTGACTTTTGTGTGGTTTCAAGGATAGTTTAAGTGAAATGATGGAAAATGGAATCATAAAACTTACCTTCTTAGATCCTCACAGAGTCCATATTAGTTTGTTTCAAAATCCTCATTTTATAGGTAATGTCACTTAGAGATTGAGAAGCTGGCTTTGGAATTTAGGCTTTGTCTTTTGGTTGATACTTTTCCCTATAATCTTCAGAAGGAAGGGCAAAGAAAAAAAAGAAGATTCACAGATTATAAACTTTTTCTGCACTAAATTTTGTCTAAGTTCTTGTCGATCAGGCTAATAATATAGGAGACTCCACACCATAACATGCATGCCTACACAAAAAGAATCACATATGCTCACTTGTGTTGGCCTGAGAATAAGGTAAGTGGGCATGATGCATTTTCTTATTTTATTTTTATTTTTTTTACATGATACAGTTTTAATTAAAGCACCACTGGAAATTTCCTTTATTCCAGGGTGCTTGCCACCTCTTTGTCCTTCAATTACTTTTGGCAGTTGGTCATATTGGCAAAATATCCTAGGATTCTTTTCATCTAAGGCACCGATTCCAGAAGTTCCACAGGAAGTGTGCATATGAAATTTATAAGCAGAAAATAAATTTTTCTGAATTAAAAATGACTCATTTTAACAGCAAGCATTTTATGCATTAGAACAGAGGACAAACAAGTTTGATGAAATGGCAAGGGAGAGAGAAAGTCTTTAGCATCATAGGCTATATAAGGAGTCTGATAAGAAACTCCTAGACTGAGGTCATTGGTGTGGTCATTTTGATCTTCTTTCACTCAAAGATAATCAAATCTCAGAGGAAGTACACTAAAAAAGTACTAGGCCAATAGGAAATTAAGGAAAAGGTAGACAATTGAAGAGATTAAAAGAACATAGAAAAATTTCCTGTACAGGATTTAACAATTCAGCTTCCTAAGGTTGGATTCTGAATAAGATAAAAATTGGGAAATTCTTTAAGGATTAGGCTTTAACCAATAAAGTAATTAAGGTCTTTTTCAGACTAATAGTATTATTCTCAAGTACTGTCCAGAGAAATTTCTTTGCAATTTTAGTTAATTCTTCTGGTCAATAAGAAAAGGTTCCACTTTGATAAATTGTGAGAATTTGTATCTTATTCTGTAAGATATTGCTCAATTTTAAGTCCTATTGAAACCCTTCTCCTACTCCTCTTCACCAAGATGTTAAATGTCTTTTTTTCTGGGCTCTTATAACACTCTATGCATACCTCCTTCTTCACACTTACAACCCTCCGTTGTAATCAATGACTATATTATTTTACTTCCCCAGTGGACTGAAAAACTCTTTAAGGGCAGGATCTATGTTCCTTTATGCATATTTTTGTAGCCCTAAGCACTAGGCCTGGTCAGAGGAATGTTTATTGAATGTGTTACCCTTGTCTCTGCCATTCCCTTTTCTATGTGTGATCACTAACCTATCAACTAGTTGGAAGGCTTAATTTTCTGCTTCTCCCTTATATATGCACTCTCATGCTTTCCATATTCTAAGTTACCCCTACTACTAATAATAACTGCCTGTTTTCATATTGTAAATGGTAGAATAGGTCAACTCTCCTTCTTCCCTTGAGGTTGAAGGGAATTTGGAGTAGAACCAAGCCATTTATCATGCCAATTTTAACAAGACCAATGCATTGTCTGCAAATCATATATAAAATTCACTATTAAAGGTAAAATCCATCGTAGAAGAAAAATACAATATAGGAGGAAGTAAGTGGAGACTACCTTGAACTTTTCCTTGTACCAAAGAAGAGTAGAAGATTTAAGATAAAGACACTCACAAGAGAAATAGACTTCGTGAATTCTCCCTCCCTTAGGTCTCTATGCTTCTATGTATGCACCAATCTTTTCAAATCTCTCTGTCCAATAGAAAACAGCCCTTTCCTTTGGGAAAATCTTTTCACAGGAAAAGACCTAGAATCTCTCCTGAATCCTCATCCCAGTCCAATACCTGGAATTCAGCTGTATGGGCAATGATATCTACTTTTACCCATCTCACAAATTCCAGGGAGATTCCATTCTGTGAGCAAGGAGGAAATGGCATCACAGACAGTCTCATTACAATTTTTCTATCAGTAAAATTATAAGTCACTAATTTCTTTACATAGTAAGTAATTAACTTTCTCCAAAATATATTGTATTTTGTCTCTGAAACATCACACTCTAATTCTGTTTTTTTTAAAGAATACTTTGTACATTAACAAAATTCTGACATGCATTTTAAAACAAGGAACATGATTGGGTTCTTGTCTGCTGTACCTGCTACTTCACTAATACTTAATGTCCGCTCTATTTATTTTGATTAATCATTCATCAAAATGGATTCAGTTAAATTATTGTAATTTAGAGCCTTACTGTAATGTGGAGGCTGGTTGCCATTTCTGCCCTGAGAATGAATGAATGAAAGGATCTTGTGTCTATTAGATGCATTTTACATTAAACGTCTTACATAATACCTATATTCACTGTTCTTTATAATGGTAACATATAATAGTGGCACATCTTTAACTGATTTATTCTGTTAAGTGCTCTATTTCTAATAAAACTGGGCTTGATTCCTTATAGAAAATGATTCACTGGAAGGGGGCATTTATTACACATGCAAACACTCTTGCCTGCTGGGATTAAGTATTTAAAAAGATGAGGCAGCTATAATTGTTTGCATGCTAATTTACCGTGAAATGTTTCTCAGCCCTAGGGACACAAAAGCTTTATATTTAATGTTTTAGTCCAGTGTAACAAATAATTTCAAAATCATTAAGGCTAAAAGTACTCCTTTTTTTTTAGTTCATATATATTACGACCTCAATGTACCAACTCTTAACTACAAGACAAAACCTAGGATTTATCAGTGGTACTTTGCTTCTTTTTCCAGGTCCATCATTTAGTCCTGCTGATTTTACTTTCTTATGTCTCTAGTATGGGGATTCTTCTTCATTATCATTGCCACTACTTATATACGAATTGTAATGACATACAATTAGCTTGCCTCCTTGCTTTTATTCATAAGGAATTTTTCATGCAACACACTCTCACTCATATAAAATCCATTAATTCTTACTATTGCCTTATAATACAAGAACTGCAGACAATGCATTGGTCTTGTTAAAATTGGCATGATAAATGGCTAGGTTCTACTCCAAATTCCCTTCAACCTCAAGGGAAGAAGGAGAGTTGACCTATTCCACCATTTACAATATGAAAACAGGCAGTTATTATTAGTAGTAGGGGTAACTTACAATATGGAAAGCATGAGAGTGCATATATAAGGGAGAAGTAGAAAATTAAGCCTTCCAACTAGTTGATAGGTTAGTGATCACACATAGAAAAGGGAATGGCAGAAACAAGGGTAACACATTCAATAAACATTCCTCTGACAGGCCTAGTGCTTAGGGCTACAAAAATATGCATAAAGGAACATAGATCCTGCCCTTAAAGAGTTTTTCAGTCCACTGGGGAAGTAAAATAATATAGTCATTGATTACAATGGAAGGTTGTAAGTGAGAAGAAGGAGGTATGCATAGAGTGTTATAAGAGCCCAGAAAAAAAGACATTTAACATCTTGGTGAAGAGGAGTAGGAGAAGGGTTTCAATAGGACTTAAAATTGAGCAATATCTTACAGAATAAGATACAAATTCTCACAATTTATCAAAGTGGAACCTTTTCTTATTGACCAGAAGAATTAACTAAAATTGCAAAGAAATTTCTCTGGACAGTACTTGAGAATAATACTATTAGTCTGAAAAAGACCTTAATTACTTTATTGGTTAAAGCCTAATCCTTAAAGAATTTCCCAATTTTTATCTTATTCAGAATCCAACCTTAGGAAGCTGAATTGTTAAATCCTGTACAGGAAATTTTTCTATGTTCTTTTAATCTCTTCAATTGTCTGCCTTTTCCTGCTTATCTCTTTGTTGTCTTCTTCACCCATTGGTCAAATTTCTTTACTGGATAGATGATCCTATTCTTCATGCTTAAGTAGTACAAGCACTTGATGTGCTAGGAGCACAAGAATGTGATAGTCTCCATTCAGTTTATCACTAGTTATAGACACCTGAGAGGTTTTCTTGAGAATCACTCAAGTCTGAGACATATCCCTCTCTGTCCCTATTGTGTAGCAATAATCATATTTCTCTTCAATAGTTAGAAGCAATCACCCCAGCTTAATTTTACCATTTCCCCCTATGCTTTCAGAAGCATAAGGAGTTCAAAACTTGTGTTGCTCTTGAGACATTGTGCCTTTGAGTACCAAGATCCCTAAACCAGAAAATCCCAAAGTCACAGAAACAGATTTATTTTGTGATTAGATCATTACGTATTAATAGCATGAGGGAACACTCCCACATGCACCTAGAAATTACAAGATCATTTAACCACAACAGCTATCTCTATTGATATAACGTTGCTTATTTTGTTGCTGGTTATGAAACCAATTACAGAAATCACATTCTGGTAATCTCACCCATATTGACACAATGAACTAATCCTCACATTATGTTCATTTTCCCCTAGTGAGTTACTCTTAGAATCCATTCCCACACATGTTCCTGAGCATTCTGGTAATATATCATAGTCTCGCAATCCTTTGGAAGTTTAAGTTTTTGCTTCTTTCATCATACTGGGATCTGATTCTCTTTTAAAAATGTGGAAGTAATGAGGGATAGTAAGGGAAGGGCATATAAAGATAATGGAATTTTCTTACAAGGGAGTTATGGCAGGTGCGATCATTAAAGGACTCCCAAGCAAGGCAGGCCTAGCTTCATAGTACGGGGCAAGAGGAATGTGAATGTGATTCTGCATACAAGAAAGAGTCCATTGGTCCATTGGTCTTAAAAGGTCAGATTATGTACCAGATCTATCTACCCAAATATTTCCATTCCTTTTATTTCTCAGGGCTTTGGACATTTCCATTCAATGCACTAATTTTCCTGCAAGAAACCTGGGAAGACTATAAATTAAAGTACATTGTATCTGATTCTCATCAGATTGTCTGCTATGCCAGTCTCTGTGACTTCAGAGATGAGATTATATTAGTATAGTTACAGTAGCCCTTGGCCTTCTGTGTATTTCTTGAGCTGAGAATTTAAAACCTGGTCAAGCCAAAAATTGCCAACCCATTCCACAGTACTTGTAATCATCATTCTCACTCATAACAATTTGTCATAGCAGCTATTTGGTTCACCAGTGCTTTTACTTTAATAGGCACTTCATTCCAGGTGATCACATAAGATAATTTAAGAAACTCGTTAGCATTTTTATGCCATGGGCTTCCATTTTATCATGGAAAGCAAAATAATACAGTCCCATGAAAAGTAAAATCTGCTGGGAAACATGTCTGGTATCAAACACAGAATCGAGCAAATTTTAGTACAGAAAATAAAAACCACTTTAAGTATTTTAAAGAAACAGATATAATATTGGAGTTAAGTATTTACAAACTTATTAAAATGCTGGAGGATTGAGTTTTAGCCTGAGATTCACACTATCTACCACAACCCTTTTTAAGGTATATAGGTATTTTAGGAACAGGTCCTATCCTCCCCTCCTCACCCATACTCAGTTGCATAATTTAACATTTCCAAAATTGTGACACATCACTTTCTGAAAGGTTGTTATTAAATTGGTGTTGTCTTACACACAGAGATGTAGAAATTATCATCTAATCATACTAAATTTCCATTCTGTTCTCAGCATTCATCTTGGTTTCATTAACAGCCAGTTTGGTTAACTTCTCCATCCCAGCCACAGCCCTTAACCCTTTAGTCTTTAAATAACTTGTTTCCTCAGACTTCTCCTTTCAGCCTCTTATCACTCTCCTTTCCCATTTATACTTATGTAGAAATGGAATAATAATTCCTTTCAAATTCACCAAATACAAGGAGAGTTTCATTTTAATGTGGCTGAATGAATAAAATTAAATTTTAAAAAATGAAATTTCAGGTGTCTTTTGTATATTTCTAAAGTCACATCCTAAGAAACTTTAATTTTTCTAGCTAAACACAAAATAAAACATCTAAATTTCATTATATTTAGATTTAGTATTTTCAATTTTATTATAGGTTTATAATGTAAATATTACTTTTTTAAATATTATTTTTAGTGTCTGTTTCCAAGTCATAAAAAGCAACATCTGTATAGACATGAAAGAGTTAAAACACTATTCATCAAGATGGTTACACAGGCAGGTGATATGATTGGTAAATACACATAGAGGGTAAGAGTTACTAGGAAACACTACTATGATCTTGATACTTCATTATTAAGAGGACTTCAATGGATTTCATTATTTGATATTTTGGAAGAAACCTGTATCTGTAGAAAGAAGATCCAAGTTCAAATCCTAAAAGTGCTAACACCAGGAAGTCACAACATTTCTCTAACCTTCAAATACCACTTTAGTAAAAACGGTCATAGAAATATCCAACTATGAATGTTATGAGGATTATGTTATAGCTGTGGTAGTGACTACGTAGCTTGTAGTAAGCCCAATATGCACAATACTTGTGTTCTCTTAGCCGGTTTATATTTCCTCTTCTCCAAAAGGTAGAGAAGACAAAAAAGTAACTATTTCCTACATATGACAAGATACTTAATGGTGGTTGAATTTTATAAGATGTGTATATTTATTTGAAAACCTAATCTTCCTGTGATATACTCTTTATTTACATTTGCAGTATGAATTAAAATTCTACAAACAATAAGGAGAGATAAAATGACAAAGAGATAATGTTGCTTTGAAATTTTCTTCTTGACTTGGTTCCCATTTAGGAATATGGGAATAGTCTTCAAAAGACAACACAGGAACATCTCCAATCATTCATGAAAGAATGATTGCTATAGCTTTCTTAACTGTGTAACAAATTTGTTAAGTGGAACTGATTGAAAATATCATGGCATTTCCCACAGACAAAGGACATATAAATCAGCTTGCAAATTGAGTGGGATCACAAAGAGTCACTGGAAAATGACTTCGAGATTGAAGGTTGGAAGACTGGAAGACAGAGTATGAAGTGATGGGTAGGGAAATAAGTGCCATTATCAAGTGCTATTACTCAAGTAAATGGTACATTGACCCTGAGAAAGGATCTGTGCCCAAACAGGTCAAGTGCCTTTAGTGTGGATGTGTCTATAGGACCTGTATATTGAGTTTGTGGGAGTGAACAATTTACATTAAATGATTTGATACATGGTGTTATCAAATTTTAGAATTGTATTGAGAAATAATTGGAAATCAGATTCAACTGATCAACTAAACAAATACTCTGAATCAAAATCATTTTTAGTGAATTAAATTGGGGAATGGTGAGAGAAGGTAGGAATTAATCCCTTATTTCATGACTAAGAAAAAGAAATGCTCAGCCACTAGGTTTATTAACCTGCTAAAGCCAGATGCACAAAGTGCCAGAGTAAGGTTCACCCTACAGCACAGGAGCCATGGAACATGACCCCGACTCTCAAGAACTGAGAGTCCACCTCCTGACTTGAGTCAGAAGAAGAAAGAATGAAGATTCACCTCTGAGGAGATGGCACCTCTGATTAAATGGGTGATAAAATAGCGAAGAGCCAGAAGGACTGGTTTATATCCTAAATAGTGGTTTACTATTTGTATTTCATTCACAGAATATTTTTTAATTTGAATGATCTTAGAAGTCATGGAGTCCAGTGAACTTAATTTGACTCACTTGGTAATAAAAACTCACTAATTTGTGAAAGTCTCTTCAATAATCTGACCTTTCTAATTATTCAGAATCTCTTCTTTATATATGATTGACCTATTTCATACAGCATTTATGCAGTTATCACATGCAGCTATGCACAACTACAACACACAAACATGCACACCTCATATATACAGACCTTCAAATAGTCACAGTTACTTTGGTCTTTCTACCCCCTTTTAACTAAGCCAAAACCTGTCAGAATTAGTGAAATTATTTTCTTGTTTCCCCCAAAAAACAGCAGCAATAGCAGCATAAAATTTGAGCAGGAATTGGTGTTGTGCTTGGTTTCCTACTTAAGTTCTGCAAGTCCATCTTACAGGTAAGGAAGCTGAAGCACAGAGACCAGCAACCTCTCCAAGATCACCCAACTGATTATTGATGCCAGCATTTAATTGCAAGCATTCAGTCTACAGAGAGTGTTCTTAACTACTTTATTTTCCTAATAAAAAAAAAATTCACTTTATTTCAACACTTTGCATTTCCAAGCAATTCACTCAAAATTTGAAAAAAAGAAAAAGAAATATTAGTGACAAATAAGGCCTTAAAAATAAATTATTAGAGTAATACAACTAGTGTACAAGAAAGTAATAATATACATGCTATTCATAAATGGATTGGTATTTTATTAATGACTTCCCAAAAATTTAGTGGACATCAAAAAGAGAAGTCTCCATCTAGGCAAAGTGTAGGAAGTGATTAAATTTCCACATTTTTATATATAATTAATTACCTCAGTATCTTTTGGATCAATTTAACTTGAAGATACAGGACATACACATTCATCAAAATATTCAGCCTATGGAGAAACCTACCAAAAATAAAGCAAAAAATTGCATTGATCTTACAAATGAGATTAGTTTAATTAGCTTTTGACTTTAAGCCTCTGCAGCTTTCTCAAAGGGAGTCCTCATCTGAACTACAGAACACAGGAAATGTTCTCTATTCTGCCAGGGTTAGTACATAACTAGTACTATTCTAAATGCACAAGGGACAAGTCAATTCATTAAATACTAAGTAATGAGTCCAGAGTGCCCCCTGAAACTGCTACCGTGGAGAAAGAGATGTTCTTTAGAACATTCTTGCCATGTGCTGATACTTTAAAATTGATGATTAAGGGTTTAATAATAGAATAAAACCTAGATATTAATCTAAAATCAAATTTTTTTAAGCTATTAGGGCTGGGGTTTGAACCTGGGACCTCATAAGTGGGAAACTGGCACTCAACCACTGAGCCACATTGGCTCTCCTGAGTTGGATTTTTCATTTGTTTGCTTGTTGTTTGTTTTTTTTTGTTTGTTTTTAGGAGGTACCAAGAACTGAACCCAGAACCTCTCAAGGGGGAAGAAAGCATTCAACCCCTTGAGCCACATCTGATCTCCTAACTTCAATTTTTGAATGCCAAAAGGAAATACTACTTTTGCTTTGTAGGCACTTTTCATCTTTCAGAAAATCTTGTAATTGACTTTCTATACAGTTATTCCTCTAAAGGATGAATAGCCTCTGTCTCAATAAGATATATGTAAAACAATACTGATCACAACCACCTACTCATGCTGTAGCCTAAAAGCTTTTTTAAGAGCCAATCACTAAATATTTTAAGTAAGTCTTTTCCAGGTGGTTTAAAATCTCTCAAATTATAAAATAAATGTCATTTGAAGCTGCATTAATATTTTCATGTGATCAGCCCACTTTTGTTTAAAAGGAAGCCATTGGCTTACTACAAGAAGCTCTGGACTAGTGATGGTAGCATCCACAAAAAGAACAGCTCTACAAATTCTCATCATCTTCTTTATCCCTGTCTTCCCTAATCCCATCAGTGGAATTAACATTCTGAAGACACATCTACAGAGGCTCTTTCACAGGTAATTCCATGCCACAATGCCTCATCAAATTACACCCACTAACCTTAACCAATTGTGGTTTCACTAGAGCTTCTCCTCATTATTCCCACTAGGGTTAACCCACTCCAAGTCCTTAAAAATTCACTTGTAGGCTATTCTCATTGTTGCCTCAATACTCTTCCTGCACAACCAGTCACCTACCTGTTCAAATCCCTCAATAGGAAGCCCCATTGACTTTTTATTATTGACAAGGTTCATGTTTATAAATTTAAACTCGACAAAGATTGTTTCAAATGTATCTACATTTTTATATGAATGCTAACAATTTTGTCTGTCATATTTATTGTTTCATCTTATATTTCTTTGGTTTGTTATTTAAATGTTTTCCTTTTTTCTCCAATTTCTCTACAAACATCAGTGGGTTATAATTCCTTTATATTCCCCTAAATTTGATTTGTTGGGTGAGTAAATGCATACATTCACCAAAGATTCAGTTGTGGTTCAATTTCCTCATCTTAAAATGAGGCTAATATTAGTACCTAAAAGTCTCATACACATTAGCTATAATTATTATCATTATTTTATTTGCATTTTCAGTAATTGCCTAGAAATATGGGTTAGGCAGCCCTCTTCTAGTCTATTCCTTGTGAGCACAATCAGCAACATACATGGATTTGAGTCATGAGTGTATTACTTATTCCAGGAGGTCTGTTGATCAGCATTAGAGATTCCAATTGTCTCACGTGGTAGATTGAATTTTTTCACTCAGTTTGGATGTGTTCTTGTTCTTGGTCAACATTCTGGCAGGTATTGACCCAGTGTATATAAAATTCCTTCAAGATATTACTGAAGTTAAGGTATGGCCCAAATGAACCAGGCTGGGCTTTAATCGAGATTATTGGAGTGCTTTATCAACAAAGTGAAAGTCAGATGGAGAGAGAAGCCATGGGGATCAACCAGAGGCTGGATTTCAATGAATCTCAGAAGAAAAAGGAGAAGATGCTATGTACATTGACATATGACAGAAAATTCAAGGAACCCCAAGATTGTTGGCCAACCAGAAGATACTGATTCTGAGAGAAAGCAAGCCTTCTTAAGGCTCTGAAAACATGAGCCAATAAATTTCTGTTGTTAAGTCAGGCCATTGTATAGTATTTGTTTTGTAGCTGGGAAACTAAAGCACCCTTCATGTTAAAATTACCAAACATGGATGTTAAAATGATTATGATAACTGTACTTCACATATACAAATATACAAATATATAAGTGTAGACATAGAAGATATATATAAAGACCCAACTTAAACTTCTAGAGATGATAAAAATGATTTGGGGAGGTGGAAGTGGAGGAGGGGTGTGCGAAGAATTTAACAGATAATGTAACTGTTGATTTACCAGTACAGAAGAAAAAATTTGTGAACTTGAGCACATAGCAAGGAAAACATTCTTTTCTCAGATACAAACAACTTCAAACCACCAAACCTACCATATTATGCAACCATCCCACTATTAGGTACCTATCCAAGAGAAATGAAAAGCCTATGTCCATACAAAGATTTGAACACAAATGCTCCTAGCAACTTTAATTGCAAAACTGGCAACCACACACATGCCCATCAACAGGTGAATGAACAAGCAAATTGTTGGTCATCTAAACAAAGGAATATTACTCAGCAATAAAAAAAGAATGACCTATTCATACATGGTAATATGGATAAATATCACTTAGGAATTTATGAATTGATTTCACCATTTAAAGGCAATACTTGCATCCGTTACAGGATTAAAAACACATTTGGGTAGGGGAATGAATATGGTTAATAATGGTCTATTATGGATTTAATTATTATTGTGTTATGACAAGAATTTTATCAATTGGTTAACCATCTCTCAGGTTTCATCCTCTATGAGCTTTTTACTTACCTAATCTTTTTCTTCCCTTCTAATTCTCCATTCCAATCTTATGAACAAAAGAGACCAATTTTTCTGTTATTTTCTGTTATCTAATAAATATTTTTCATTTCAGGTTCAGTAGTATTTATATTATTTAAATGAAAATAAATTCACAAAATAATGAAAACTTTAACAGGTATCTCATAATTTTGTGTCATTAAAATATCAACCTATTTGGTGGAGAACCAGCAAGATGGCGGTGGAGTAAGGAGCTCCTAGAGTCAGCTCTTGCTACAGAGCAGTTCGTAAACACCCAGAGTAATCTGGAGCTAGCTGAAGCATCTGTTTGGGGGCTCCAGCATCCTGTAACATCCTTGAAGGAACGGAAGAAGGAGCCTGTCCATCTGCAGAGATGACTCATGAGTAGAGTACTCCACACCACAGAGGCCAGTGCCCATCCACCACTGGGACACAAGCTGTCTTGGAGCTCTTCCACAGGAATTGAAAGCTCCACTTCTCAAAATGGGGGGAGGAAGAGACAGTTGAGCACCAATTTCAGCTACTGATGAGTAAATTCAGCGGGGTAAAGTATAATCCCACGAACAGCTAAAGTTTGACCCTGTTCAAGTAAGAAAGGGACTGGTAGCTTCCATCTTAACTTGTGCCTGGCATGAGGAGAAGCAGGGAGGGCTGAAAATCCCAGTGCTGGTGGGGACTGGCTTCTTTCCATCCAGGTCAGATTGCAGCTCTAGCCTAGGCCCCAGTGCCACCACCAGCAAGGAGGAAGCTGCAGGGAACTACACCAACCTCTCTAGGAAATTACCAGCCAAGTCATGGAGGCCAATGATTATCCCCTACTCTGGCTGCACAAGCTACCCCAGGAGCTATTTTGTGGCTGGAACTGGACTCCCCTTTCCCCAAAATTAGGGAGAAAGAGACAGTTGGCTGGTGATTTTGGCTACTGATTGGTAGACTCAGCTGCCTAAGACATAACCCTAGGAACAGCTAGGATGTGAATCTGCCCAAATCAGAAAGAGACCAGTGGCTGCCATTTTGACTCTGCCCCCAGCACGAGGAGAAGCCAGGAAGACCATATATCACTGTGAAGATAGGAACTGTTTTTTTTTCACCCAGATTGGCCTGCAGCCCTAGAATAGGCTTCAGCCCTGCCTCTAGCAGCAAGGAGGCTGGCAGGCCCTGTACAAGCTTATCCAGGTAACTGCAGGTAAATTTGGCAGGCACAGACTGAAAACCAGAAGTCTACTGGAGCAACTGCATTCATCTTGGACCTGAACTACAGAGATTGCTGCCCACACCTGCAGCTCCATCCCTACACCAGGCAGGGGAGAAAGGGGCATGAAGCTTCATCAGTGTCTTTGGGCACCTACAGTCTAGGCCTGCATGACTTGGATTATTCCACACAACTGTGACTCAGACCTTACCCCTGGTAAAGGAGAAAGTTGGGAGAAGCTGCACTGGTCCATGGTGCAAAGAGGGCAGCTTGGCCTCCACAGCTTACAGCACAAACTACTTGCTTGGCTCTTACTGCACAACCAGCAAGGGAGAAAGGGCAGAAAGCACTAAACTAAAGAGAAAAACTGCACCCAGAATAAATATTCTAGTAAGCCAGATGCCAAGACACCAACAAAAAATTATAATCCACACCAAAAAACAGGAATTTATGGCCCAGTTAAAGGAACAAGACTAGCCTCCAGATGACACAAAGGAGTTGAGACACAACTACTCATAGATGATCAAACAAATCTCTTTAATGAATTCAACAAGTTGGCTAAAGAAATTAAGGATATTAAGAAGACACTGAATGATCACAAAGAAGAAATTGAAAGCATACATAGAAAAATAGCAGATCTTATGGGAATGAAAGGTGCAATAAATGAAATTTTAAAAAAAACATTGGGAAAAAACAAACAAACTTTGGAATCATATAATAGCTCCTTTGAGGAGGCAAAGGATAGGATTGCTGAGCTTGAAGAAATAGCCTCTGAAAGTGAACATGAAAAAGAACAGATGAAGAAAAGAATGGAAAAAAGTTGAACAATGTCTCAGTGAACTAAATGACAGCAAAAGGCATGTGAACATATGTGTCATGGGTGTTCCAGAAGGAAAAGAGAAGGGAAAAGTGGCAGAAGGAATACTTGAATAAATAATGGTAGAAAATTTTCCAACCCTACTGAAAGACATAGATATTTATGTCCAGGAAGCACAATGTACTCCCATCTGAAAAAAAATCCAAATAGACCAACTGCAAGACACATACTCATCAGAATATCAAATGCCAAAGATGAAGACAGAATTCTGGAAATGGCAAGGGAAAAGCAATGCATAACATATAAGGGATATCCAATAAGATTAAGTGCTGATTTCTCACCAGAATCCATGGAGGCAAGAAGACAGTGATCTGATGTATTTTAAATACTACAAGAAAAAACTTCCAGCCAAGAATCTTATATCCAGCAAGATGGTCTTTCAAAAATGAGAACAAGATTAGAATATCCACAGATAAACAGAAACTGACAGAATTTCTAAGCAAGAGACCAGATTTTCAGGAAATATTAAAGGGTGTCCTAGAGTCTAAAAAGAAAAGACAGGAGAGAGAGGCCTGGAGGAGAGTCTAGAAAGGAAGATTATATCAATAAAAGTAACTAAAAGTGTCAAAAGGTTAGTGAAAATAAAATATGACAGATAAAACTCAAATAGCCAGGAATAAACTTAACCAATGATGTAAAGCACTTGTATTCAGAAAACTAAAACTCAATCTTAAAGGAAATCATAAAGGCCTAAGTAACTGGAAGAACATCCATGCTGATGGATTGGAAGACTAAACATCATTAAGTTGTCACTCAAATTGATATGCAGATTCAATGCAATCCCAATAAAAATACAACCAGCATTAAAAAAAAAAAAATTGGAAACAAGATCTTTAAATTTATTTGGAAGGTTAAGGCTCCAGCTCAAACCTCCCACTAATTCTTCTGCCATGTCATTTTACCTGTGAGTCCCTGCCCACCAAGGGGTCAGGGAATCAACCTCCTACTGATGTAACCCAATCAAAGCCCTGATCATAATTTAATCACACCCAGAAGAAAAGACCAGTTTGCAAATATAATCCAATATTTCTGTTTGGAATTCATGAATAATATCAAACTACTATAGGTAGTATTGACACCTTGATGATATTTAGCCTTCCAATGCATGAACATGGACTGTCCTTCCATTTATTTAGATTTTCTTTGACTTCTTTTAGTAACAATTTTGTAATTTTCTGTGCAGTAGTCCTTTATACTCTTGTTTAGATTTATTCCTAGATATTTGATTCTTATAGTTGCTTTTATTAATGGAATATTTTTCTTGATTTCTCCTTCTGATTTTTCATTGCTTGCAGATAGAAACACTACTGATTTTTGCATCTTCATCTTGTACCCTGCCACTTTACTGAATTCATTCTTTAGATCTAGGAGCATTGATGTGGGTTTTTCAGGATTTTCCATATGTAGAATCATGTCATCTACTAATACGGAAAGTTTTATTTATTTATTTCCAATTTGGATGCTGTTTATTTCTTTTTCTTGCCTAATTGGTCTGGCAAAAAATTCCGGTACAGTGTTGAATAACAGTGTTGACTGTGGACATCCTTGTCTTATTCCTGATCTTAGAGGGAAAGCTTTCATTCTTTCATCATTTCTTAGGACATTAGCTATGGGGTTTTCATTTATGCCCTTTATCACGTTCAGGAAGTTTCCTTCTTTTCCAGAAGAGGTGCTGGGTTTTGTCAAATGCCTTTTTTGCATCAATTGAGATGATCATGTGATTTTTTCCCCTTCATTGTTTAATGTGGTAAATTACATTAATTGATTTTCTTATATGGAACCGACTTTACGTAACAGTAGCAATGACCCCATTTCACTCCGATTTTTATTGTTTGTATTTCCTCTCTTTTATTGTTTGTCAGTCTAGCTAAAGTTTTGTAAATTTTATTGATATTTTCAAAGAAGCAACTTTAGGTTTTGGTGATTCTTTCTATTTTATTTTATTTTTTTCCATTTCATCTCTGCTCTGCTGTTTCTGCTTTGTTATTTCCTTCCTTCTGCTCACTTTGTGTTTAGTTTGCTATTTTTTCTAATTCTTCCAATTTTGAGGTGAGATATCTGATATCAAGTCTTTTTTTTTTAAGTAAGCACTTAGAGCTATAAATTTTTGCCTCAGCAAAGCCTTGGCTGCATACCATATGTTTTGGTATGTTGTATTATCATTTCCATTCTCCTCAAGATAATTCCTAATTTTGCTTGTGATTTCCTTTTTAAGCCATTGGATATTTAAGAGTATGTTGGTTAATTTCCACATATTTGCAAGTTTTCCATTTCTCCCTCTGTTCTTGATTTCTAGCTGAATTCCACTGTAGTTGGAAAATATACATTGGATGATTTCAAAATTTTTTAATTTATTGAGATTCATTTTGTGACCTAACATATGGTCTTTCCTGGCGGATTATCCATGTACAATTGAGAATTGTTTTGTTGAATGAAATGTTTTATGTATGTGTGTAAGGTCTAGTTGATTTAGAGTATCATTCAAGTCTTGTATTTCCTTAAAAGTCTTTTGACTAGTTGTTCTATCCGTTACTGAAAGGGATGTATTAACATCTCCTACTAATAACATAGAGAATTAATTTCTCACTTCAAATCTGTTAGCATTTGCTTCATAAAATTTGAGGCTTTCCAATTAGGTGGAAATATATTTATAATTGTTACATCTTAATGTTGAATTTTTCCCTTTATCAGTATATAATGACAGTCTTTGTCCCTCATAACTGTTTATGACTTAAAGTCTATTTCATCTAGTATTAGTATAACTACTCCAGCTCTCTTTTGGTTACTACTTGCATGGTATATTTTTCCATCCTTTCTCTTTCAGTCTATTTGCATCTTTGCATTTAAGGTGAGTCTCTTGCTGACAGCATATAGTCATATATATGTATAGTTATATATAGTCATATATAGTTCATATATATATAGTTACATATATTTCTCCTTCCTTCTTTCCTTCCTTCCTTCTCCTTCTGTGACATAGTCAATGCATATACCAGTGCTCTTGATGATGTTCCAGAGGTATGTTTGACTATTTTCATGCTTTATAATACTTTTTTCTTTCTGCTCCTCAGCCTGACTCATTCCAAGTGTCTTGTCTTCCAATTCAGTGATTCTTCTGCCAGCTCTAATCAGCTCTTGAAAACTTCCTGGGTACTTTTCATTTCTATTATTTTGGTCTTAAACTTTAGTAGTTTTGCTTGGTTCCTTTTTATGATTTCTACCTCTACCAAGATTCTCATGTTGATCATTCATATTCTTGATATTTTTTATTTTTTTCTCTGTATTTTCCTTCCTCTCATTGAGCATTTTTTACAAGATTTATTTTATTTATTTATTTCTCCCCCCCCCCCCATTGTTTTGTGCTCACTGTCTGCTCTGTGTCTGTTCATCATCATCTTGTTGTGTCATCATCTTGTTGCATTGTGATTTTGTTGCATCAGCTTGCTACTCTAGCCCACCATGCCAGCTACTGTCTTGCTCATTTTCTTTAGGAGGCACAGGGACCTGAACCTGGGACCTCCCATGTAGTAGGCAGGCACTCAACTGTTTGACCCACATCTGCTTCCCTCCTTGAGCATTTTTAAGATCATACTTTTAAAGACTTTGTTCAATATGTTCACATTCTGGTCTTCTTTGCTGGAGTTCTTTGGATTTTTATCTTCCTGTGTGTAGGTCATTTCCTATTTCTTTTATTGGACTCTTCTGTTGCACACTGTACATTTTAAAATTTTTAAATGTTAACTCTGGGATTTACTTCCTGAAATGTCTGTCTCTTGATTTCATAACCATTTGGTAATAAGACTGAGATTTTCTTGAGCTTCAGCATTCCTATTAGGAAAGTTTGTCCAAGGTGAATGCAGCATGCAGGAGTTTCCATGTCTTTTTCACCCTCTGTCTTGTCCTGGGTTTTGCTTATTTCTTTTTGACTTCCTTTGTTTACAGGATTTTGACTGTCCACTCTGTTTCCCAAGAAACAGACCTCCCTTTCCCAGGTGTTTGAAATAGGCAAGCTTTTGCCCTAGACTTTCCATCTCTATAATTTCTTGTACTGCTTTCATTGTCTTAAGCTGTTTTGCCTAAAGGGAAAATTCTGGGAGGCAGGGCATCTGCATAAGAATTTTCTAAATCAGTCTTTCCCAGTCAAAACAGGGCCAGAGACCCACAAGGGGATATAGACTAGTTCCGCAGTGCACTTAACTTCAACAGCATACACATATGCTTTTCCTAGATACCTCTGTCCTCCCAAGATGCTTGCTACTGCTTATATTTTTGTACAGAAAGGAAATCTGTTCCAAGAATTTCTTGCACAACTCCTCAAAGCTGGAGTTTTATTGGCCTGCCAAGCAAATGTTATCCTTCCAATAACAGTCCCCCACATTCCTGAGATGTGTAGCATCCTTAATTCTTTACCACCACTGTTACTTTCTGGGGCTTTTTGAAACAATGGCAGCTTCTGCCTTTGTCCAGGCAGGTTGAAAAAATGGCTGCCCTCAGAGCCTGGTTCCACATGACCTGAAGTCAGTAATAAAATGCCATTATCAGTGTTCAGTTGGGCCTACCCTTGCTCCTGAAGAAGAGAATTTTTATATCCCTTTCTGTCATTAGCTAGGTAAACAAGGGCTGGACCCCTCAGTAACCTTACTGTAAGAGTGGGTAATAGGAGCTGGTAGCCTTTATGCAAAGAGAGCAATTTACTGTTCTGTACCATAATTTCTGAGTCTTTTCTTTCCTCTCTTCCCTGAATGCTTTACAGTGTTCTTCTGGCAACTGGAGTTGCAAAATGGTTTTTTCAGACAGTTCCTACCTGTTTAATAGCTGTCCTTTTTTTTTTAATGTTTTTTTCATTTTATTGTGCATAGCTTATTTTTTCTTTCTTTATTTTTTAATGTTACAGTCAAAAAATATGAGGTCCCCATATACCCCCCACCCCCCTCATCCTACTCCCCCCCCCATTACAACAACCTCCTCCATCATCATGAGACATTCATTGCACTTGATGAATACATCCTGAGCACCGCTGCACCTCACGGTCAATAGTCCACACCAGAGCCCACACTCTCCCACAGTCCACCCAATGGGCCATGGGAGGGCATACAATGCCTGGTAACTGTCCCCGCAGCATCACCCAGGACAACTCCAAGTCGCGAAAACGCCCCCACATCACATCTCTTCCTCTCACTCCCTACCCCCAGCAGCCACCATGGTCACTTTCTCCACACCAATGCCACATTTTCTTTGATTACTAATCACAATAGTTCATGAATAGAATATCAGTAAGTCCACTCTAATCCATATGCTATTCCTCAATCCTGTGGACCCTGGAATGGTTGTGTCCACTCCATATCTATATCAAGAGGGAGCTTAGATTCCACATGGATGCTGGATGCAATTCTCCTGCTTTCAGTTGTAGGCATTCTTGGCTCCCTGGTGTGGTGGTTGACCTTCTTCAACTCCATGTTAGCTGAGTGGGGTAAGTCCAATCAACCGGAGTGTAAGAGTTGCAAGTCTGTTGAGGCTCAGGGCCTGGCTATCACATGGTCAGTCCAGAGATTCAGGTCCTCTGGGTATACACTAAACCCCAGCACCAACTACAGATCCAGTAAAAGTAACAGGAGAGACTTGTGAACAAAGACCACATCTGAGTCCAGCTCCATCACACAGAAACACAAACTCCAAAGTAGGGCCAACTGACATGGCACTGAACTTCATCTGCCATGACCATAGAACCTATGGGTCTCTGTAGCCCTCAGAAGAACCAGTACCTGAGGTTGTATCTACTTTATCTGTCTCTGGGACTCTGCTGAGGTTTGCATAAGGGTGACCCCTCTGATAACCTCCCGGCTCTTTTTGGAGACTCATTGCCATATAAACTCATTTGTCCTTTCCATTTCCCTCTTTCATTCAGGTCAAAAAGTATTTTTAACTCCTGGTATTATATGTAGACTGAGATATTCTTCTAGTCTGAGTTGACCCTTTTATTCAAGGTCATTTTCTAGTTACATCATCAGTAGTCGGCAGTAATCCCTCGGTGCCAAGGAGGCTCATCCCCAGGAGTCATGTCCTACACTGGGGGGAAGGCATTTACTTGTTGAGTTTGGCTTCGAGACTGGCCACATTTGAGCAACACAGAGGCTCTCAGGAGGTAACTCTTAGGCACCTACCGCTCTAGGCCTTGTTCTTATTTCAGGTGCACAGGCTCACAAGCATAGTCATTAGTATCAAGGGCTCATTGTTGGACCTTCCTTTTTTGGTCTTTGCCATTGCATTTGGGGGATTGTTGCTGTCCTTTAGGGAATGTGATAGAGCTCCCCTGGCTAGGAACTCAGCACTCCCTCAGTTGTTTTTAATTGTAGCCACTATAAAAATATCCAAATATTTTTATGTACCCTGGGTATATGCCTTGGAGAACTCCCTGCCAATCATGTGTCCCCTGTCAATAACATCCCACACCAGTATTCTTCCCATGCCATTGTTGAACCTCTCTGTGATCCAAAACTTCTTTAAAAATGAATCCCAATATATTGCCAGATTCCATTAATAGTAAAATGGAATATAGTGATGAGTCTAGGGATTGCGTGAGTGCTCATTTTATCGTAGTGGGTTATATCATTGGATAGAGACCCATATAATGAGAGTGAAGGTATACCCACATCCTGGGGAGGACTGATGTTCTCAAATAGAGGGAACTGTATCTCTCAAGAGAAATGGTGGCTCCCAATGCATTAGGGCAGTCAAACATGCCCAAAAATGTTGAGTCAAGCCCTCAACATTGTTGCAAGTATCTCTGAACATATCCCTTCAAGCAATGAAGATTGACTGTCACTGTGGGTCCTGAGGGGAGGGGGAAAGAGGTATTGAATAGATGGAATCAATGTAACTGTATGGGCAATAGAAGTGTTCCACAAGATTATGCAAGGATGGATATAAGACATTAAATTACAAAAATGTATAGGGGCCTATAGCCTAAAATATAAATCATAATGTATAACATAAGAGAACTAAAAATTTAGAAAATTGTATAGTTTAAAATATGAACCATAATGTAAACCTAAGTGTAACTTTGTTTGAAAGCTATTGTCTCAATATCTGTGCATCAGTTGCAGTAAATATAGTATGGACATGTAAAAAGATTATTGCTGTGGAAGGGAAAAGGGTTTTATGTTGGATATGTGGAAGTACCGTATACTGTATATATGAATTACTGTGATCTAAAACTTTTGTGAAGACAAGCTTAATAATTAGGAAAAAAAGAAAAAGAAAGGATGTAGACACAGGAAAAGATGAAAGAAGTCGCCTTGCCAATTTGCATACAGGGCACTTACTGCAGTGATGGAAGGCAAAACATCAAAAACAAAGCTTTTGAATTTTTTATTTTTCGATACCCCAATTTATTTTTACCTTAATTTTTCTAAATTAATATGTATTCCATATCTAACCTTTAAACTTATCACTATATTCCATTTTACTATTAATGGAAACTGGCAATATATTAATAGCTGTTCTTGAGGAAGGACTGAGTCCTGTAACTCCCTACTCTGTCCTCTTCCCAGAGTCCTCCTGTTATTTCACTGTTGATCAACTCTGACAAGAAGAGATAATATATTTTACACTTTCTAAAATGGCTCCTGGATGCCAGATATGTAACAATTTTAACTGTGCTTATATAATCTATATAAAGGTAGAACATATTTTTAAACATATTTTTATTGTAGTAACATATATACAACTCAAAACTTTTCACTTTAACTATTTTCAAGTATACAATTCAGTAGTATTAATAACATTCACAACATTGTTCTATCATCACAAATATATATTACCCTGATTCAACACAAACAGAAAGTCTGTACCAACTAAATATCTGTCAGTATATTTTTGAGTAAAAAGCTGGAAAATTTTATTCTGCAAATGCCACAGTCTATTTTTATCACCTGGCTAGACCTAGTATTTAGATTTATCCTGTTTTATTTGTCATAATTCCCTATAAATGTACTGATTCTCCACATAAAAGAGAAGATACCAATATGATAAAGTTTGAATCTCATAAAAGAATGACCATGATATTCATTTTATTCTGCCCAATAGTATGTCTACTTATTGCCTTTAACTAGAAGATAGACCTGCCTTAAATTTGTTTTATTAAAACTTGTTATCAGTAATTTCTTAAATACATTAGATGTTCAGCAGCAAAAAAAAAAATTGTTGAAAAGTCATGGTGAGGTTCTATTTTAATCAGGAAATGGGAATCAAGTAAAGTAAAAATCTTACAACACTGCTATTGTTGTATGGTCATTGATGTCTTCTTTATAATAGATGTTCCAATGCAGGTTCTTTTGTAAGCCACATTTTTGGGTCCATAAGAAGTCTTATGGCTCCTTTTCTATGAAATATGCTATATTATTCAGGTAAAGGGGTGCAATGCAAAGTACCAGAAATCTGTTGGTTTTTATAAAGGGTATTTATTTGGAGTAAAAGTTGACAGTTACAAAGTCTTAAGAGTAAAACTTGATGTTGTTTTCTCACCAAAGTCAGTTTCCACGTGTTGAATCAAGATGGCAGACAGTAGTCTCTATCTGGTCTCTCCTTTCTTCTTCTTCTTGAGATTCATAGGCCCAGCTTCTTCTGATCTCAGCTGTAGGCTGGCATCTTTCTTCCCAGGGATGCGGGATTAAAGTTGTCTCCTCTTCCATGTCATGACAAAGTTCTCTTCTCTAACATCTATGGAGGTCTTTCTCTTTTCTAATGTACCAACTTCTGTGAGACTTCTTGAATGAGTATCTGTTTCTGACAGCCTACCAAGGGAATGGGAATTCAACCCTGATCATACTCTACTGATGTGGTTGAATCAAAGCCAAAATCTTGATTTAATCAAGTAGATGTAAAACCTTTGAATTTAGTACAAGTGGTATCATGCCCAGAGTAACAGACCAGTTTACATAATCAATATTTTTTTGGAATTCATAAATAATATTAAACTGCTACACTCCACCCTCTGAATTTAAATTAGCTTAGCTTTACAATATAAAAAAAAAACTTTAAATCAGTAATAATATAATGCACAAAATCACATTGCAATCAGTTTATAGAAATACAGTTTGTTTTGGGGCAAAGTTGCCTTTTACTGTAGACCTGTGAAACTTATAAAAAAATTTATCTGCTTCCAATATACAGGGGGATGGGCATAGGATAAACATATGCACAGACTTGCTCAATGGTCATTTCCTTGGTTCCACCCTCTTCAAGCATCTGGGGTGACTGGGGTCTAGACCTCATTCTCCAAGAACATTGGGGTGATGGCCACTTTTTCCGCAATCTCTGAGGTAGAGTCTCAACCCCCTTAGTACAGTGAGGTGGTGGCAACATTATATCTAATCTCTGGCATACAGGCCCAACCCTCTGAACAGTGAGTTGGTGACCTGACCTTCCTTAATCTATGAGGGAGAGGCCCACACTTGTCAGAGCAATTGGGTGTTGACCTCACTCTCCCCAACTCTTAAAGTATGTGCTCCATCTCTCTGTAGCCTGGGATGGAAAACTCTTCCTGAACAGTGGGCTGGAACATCCATCCTCTTCAAATGCTGGGGTGAACTCACCCTCTCTGTACACATGGATGGGGTTCCTTTCTTGGCCCAAGGAGATGTCTTAATTTTAGGCCTTATCTACCAGGGTTTTCATTTTAAAGCTGTTTTCCCCTCCATCTCTCCCCTCATGTCCCTTTTAGTTCAGGATGAACATGGTTTTGTTCATACAGCTCTCTCAAAATGCTTGTTGGTTAGCAGGCAGGAATCAGAGGTCCAAGTCATTGGACAGTAAAACTTTCCACATGTCTTTCCTAGATAGCTGCATTTTCAATCCTGGCTTATAGTTCCAAGTTAAGTTAATTCCACAAATGGGACACTATTGTCTGGGGGCTTGATTTCCAGAGGCTTCTGGAATCAGTTTCTGGAATCAGTTTCTGGTTTCTTTGTGCTTAATAGTTCAGTTATCAGTTTATCTCTCTCTTATCACAGTTTTCTATAAGCTTCAAGGAGAAGCCAAGTTGTATTTTCCACATTTATTTTGGAGATCTCCTTGGCTAAATGTCCAAGTTCATTATTTTCAAACTCTACCTTCCATATAAATTCATGAGTCTCTGCAATCTTAGAATATGGATTGCTTTCCTCTAGTTTCCAGTAATAGTTTCATCATTTCCTTCTAAAACCTCATCAGAAATAACTTTAGGCTCTGTATTCGACCAACAGTCTCTTCAAAGCAATCTAGGCCTTTTCCATTAAGCATGTCACAATTTCCTCCAAAAAATACCCATTACTCATTTATAAAACTGTCCCAGCATTTTTGGTAATTGCAAAACCACCATTCCACTGTCCTGGTACCAAATTCTGTATTAGTCAGCCAAAGCAGTGCTGATGCAAAGTATCAGAAATCTGTTGGTTTTTATAAAAGGTATTTATTTGGAGCAAAAGCTTACAGTTACAAGTCCCTAAAGCATTGAACTCAAAGTTGGTTTCTCACTAAAGTCAGTTGCCACATGTTGAAGAAAGGTAGTGGTGGTCTTTGCCTGGTCTCTCCTTCCTTTATCTTCTTAAGATTCCATGGGCCCAGCTTCTACTAAAATAAGACATCAGTCTCAGTATTTGTGTTTTTTCCTCCAAACTCAAGGCTCCCAAGACTTCTCCCGTTGTGCTCCAGTCCATCTGGAGCACAAAGATAGAACTTTGTGTGTCAACATTATAGAAAGTACAAAACATCTGTCTAATAGCTTTTGACTGGCACTGGAAGTCCAACTCAGTGGTTATTTGGGATTTCCCCCACAACCAATTTCCTGAAAGAAAACATTAGCTAAACACCTACAAAACACTGCTCCTAAAAATCTCCCATTTGGTGAACTTGCTTCTTGGTGTCCTTATTTAGACTGGTTTGGTTTTGGGGGGTAAGGATAATAGGAAGGATTGGTTTTGTCATAGTAAGCTTCAGAAGGAATGTCGAGCAATCACTTAGTATTCTCTTTAAAATAATGGACTAGTGTTCTTACCTTTGGATCTCTAGGAAAATCATAAGAAAACAGAAAAATTCCCTTTTGGTGTCCTGCTATATGTGCTTTTCACACTTATTTTGAATTTTTTCCTACTGTACAATAATTTTTTTCCATAATCATATGAGAAAATGATTAGAAATGTATCATTTTACTCATTTAAAAAATTCACATTAAAAAGGCAAATATTTCGATTCAGGACCATTTCTAACTGAGGTAGAATTACCAGAATTACAAAAGTAGTTTAGTTTTCAAGGGGAAACACTAAAAAAACTAAGTACAATGATGGAAAATCAACTCTATAAAAGCTATACAACTTTGAGTGAATGAAGGTGATGTCACAGACTGTAAACCACTAAGTTTGTAATAGACATCTGTAGTAGACAGAAAACACGGCCACAGTATCTTATAGCTTCTCCCATTAAGAGATGGTGTCTATATTTCCACCTTCAAATCAGAGCTTGCCTTGAGACTCACTTTGACCAACAGAAATGTGGCAGAAGTGAAGCTATGATTTGTGGAAACTAAGCCTTCAGAGAATTTCAGCTTTTGGTCTCACATTTTTGGAAAGCTGCCCTGAGACCTACATGAGAGGAAAAGAGATTTGTTTATAGGAGAAAAAGAGGCCATGTGTAGTAAAACAGAGGTGCCCCAACAAGCAGGGAACATTAATTGCCAGACATGTGAATGAAACCTTCACAGATCTTCTAGCACAGCTGATCCCCTAGCTAATGCAGTCAGATAAGCAAACTCTCATAAAACAAGCAGATGAACTGCCCAACCAACCCATAGGATCATAAGAAATAATCAAAATAAGCCAAAAGTTGGGATATTTCATTAAACATCAATAGATAACTGAAGGAAAAATAAATGTCAGTTTACCCTAGTCCCATAAAGTAAGTTTACAATACGCATTTCATTATGGGGTAGAAATAACATTACCCTATGATTTATTCGATATGTATTCAAGGAACTAAGTTACTACTGGTCTTGAGAAAGTCACTTAGCTCTCCATAATTATTTATGCAATACATGCACTAGGCTCATTTTTAAATACTTTTTAAATTAGGGAAAATGCAGGTTTACAGGAAAATCACGTAAAAACAATGCTTTCACATCTACTCCACTGTTCTTGACAATACCACTAATGAAAGAATACGGAGTAGTTCTGGCAAGATGGCATCAGCTTAAGTGTGCACTCCCTAACTTTCTCACAAAAAAAAGGCTGAGAAGGGGCAAACTCCTGAGTGAGCTATTTTGGGAACCCACAGAGCAGGAGGCTTCAGGGCTTCAATCTGGAGGGAATTGAACAAAGAAATAAAGACCCCAAGAGAAAACTGGAACATAGATAGCAGCAAGGAAATAGAACAAAAAGAATGAAGTGTCAAAATAAAAATTCACCACACACAGAAAAACAACAAAATAAAACCCTAGATTAGAAAGAGATGTTAATCAACTGAACAAACCTATCAAGATAAACCAATGCCTAGATACAAACAAAAAGATTACAACCCGTACTAAGAAACAGGAAGACATGACCCAGTCCAACAAACCAACTAAAAAACAGGAGGAGAAGCAGAACATGGACCAACTTATCAGAGACGCCAAAAAAATATTATGAGTCAACTTAATGAAGTGAAGGAATAGCCTAAGGATATTAAGAAGGCACTGGGAAAACACACTAAAGAAATTGTAAACATACATAAAAAGATAACATATATGATGGTGATAAATGGCACAATACAAGAAACTGAAAATTCACTGGAATCACATAGCAGCAGATTTGAAAATGCAAAGGAAAGTATAAATGATGTGAAAGATAATATAGGTGAAATCAAACAGATAGTAGAACAGATAGATAAAAAGACAGAAAAAATCCAGCAGGGACTCGGGGATTTGAGTGACAACATGAAACACACAAACATATACATTATAGGAATCCCATAGGAAGAAGAGAAAGGAAAGGGGACAGAAGGTGTGTTGTAGAAATAATGGCTGAAAAGTTCCCAACCCTATTGAAGGAAAAAGATGTACATGTCCAGGAAGTGCAGTGCACCCCAAACAATATAAATCATAACAGATCTACTACAAGATGTATACTTGTCAAATTGTCTTATGCTCAAGACAAAAAGAGAATACTGAAAGCAGCAAAAGAAAAGAGAACCATTGCATACAAGGGAAACTCAATAAAAGGAAGAGCTGATTTCTCATCTGAAAACATGCAGGCAAGAAGACAGTGGTATGATATAGTTAAGGAGGTAAAGAAAGAAACTTCAAGCCATGAATTCTCTATCCAGCAAAACTGGCATTCAAAAATGAGGAGAGTTCAAAAGATTCACAGATAAGCAGAAAGTACTAGAGTATGTCAATAAGAAACCTCCATTTCAGAAATAATAAAGGGAGTTCTGCAGGTGGACAGGAGGAAACAGAAATAAAAACAACATATGGTATACATAAACCAAAAGAAAACATGACTAATAAGTAATTCCTTGACAGCGATAACATTGAATGTTAATGGATTAAACTCACCAGTCAAAAGATACAGATTGGCAGAAAGGATAAGGAAATATGACCCATCTATATGCTCTCTACAAGTAACTCACCTTAGACCCAAGGATACAAGGAGGCTGAAAGTGAATAATTGGAAAACAATTTTACAAGCAAACAATAACCCAAAATAGGTGGAAGTAGCTATACTAATATTGGACAAAATAGACTTTAAATGCAAAACTCTGGTAAGAGACAAAGATGGACACCATATATTAATAAAAGGGATAATCTATGAATGAGAAAGAGTAATCACTAACATTTATGAACCTAACCGGGATACCTCAAAATACATGTGGCAAACTTTGAAAAAATTAGATGGAGAAATAGATGCCTCCACTATAGTGGGGGGAATTTAATACACCTTTCTCACCATTGAAAAGAACACTTTGACAAAGAATCAATAAAGAAATAAAGGTTTGAATAATACATTAGAGGATCTGGCCTAATAGACATATACATAAAAATACAACCAAATACATTGAGATATACATTCTTCTCAAGTGCACAAGGATCATTCTCCTGGATAGACCACATGCTAGGCCAAAGAACAAAACTTAATGAATTTGTAAAGATTAAAATTATATAAAGTAATTTCTTTGACCACAATGGAATGAAGCTAGAAATCAGTTAAGGGACAGAGAACCAGATTAGGCACAAATATATGGAAGTTGAACAACACAGTCTTGGACAAACAGTGGGTCAAGGAGGAAATCACAAAAGAAATCAGTAACTACCTTGAAATGAAAGAAAATGATGACATAACATATCAAAATCCATGGAATACAGCAAAAACTGTACTGAGAGGAAAATTCATAGCCATAAATGCCTATATTAAAAAGAAGAAAGAGCTAAAATCCAAGACCTAACTACACACCTGGAGGAATGAGAAAAAGAATAAACTAACCCCAAAGGCAGCAGAAAGAAGGAGATAACAAAGATCAGAGCAGAACTAAATGAAATTGAAAATAAAAAAGCACTAGAAAAAACAACCAAAACTAAAAGCTGGTTCTTTGAGAAGATAAAAAAATTGACAAACCCTTAGCTAGACTAACAAAGAAAAAAGAGAGAAGATGCAAATACACAAAATAAAAAATAAGGAAGGGGATATCACCACTGACCCCACAGAAATAAAGAGTATCATAGGATGATACTTTGAAAAATTATATGCCAACAATATGGATAATTTAGAGGAAATGGACAAATTCTTAGAAACACACAAGCAGCCTACATTGATGAAAGAAGAAATTGATGAGCTCAACAGACCAATCACAAGTAAAGAGATAGAATTAGTTATAAAAAACCTCCCAAATAGAGCCCAGGACCAGATGATTCCACAGGTGAATTCTATCAAACATTCTGGAAAGAACTCACACCAATCCTTCTTAAACTCTTACAAAAAATGGAAGCGGAGGGAACATTGTTTAATTCATTCTATGATGCCAATATCACCCTAATACCAAAGCCAAACAAAGACATCATAAGAAATGAAAACTATATACAAATCTCTAATGAACTATATACAAATCTCTAATGAACTTAGATGCTAAAACCCTCAACAAAATACTTGCTAATCATATTAAACAATACAATAAATGAATTATGCACATGGCCAAATGGATTTCATCCCTTGCATTCAAGGATGGTTCAACATAAGAAAATCAATCAGTGTAATACATAGATTGAAGAAAAAGCAGATTGAAGATAAAAGTCAAATGATCATCTCTATAAATGCAGAAAAGGCATTTGACAAAATACAGCACCCTTTCCTAACTGAAAAAAATATATATATGCCCATTTTCACTGTTCCTATTTGACATTGTGTTAGAAACACTTGCTCAAGCACCTAGAGAAGAAAATAATATAAAAGGTATCCAAATTGGAAAGGAAGCAGTCAAAATTTCACTATTTGCAGACAACATGATCCTATACACAGAAAGCCCTGAGAAATCTACAATAAAGCTTCTAGATCTTATACATGAGTTTAGTAATGTTATAGATTATAAGACCAATGTATAAAAATCAGTAGCTTTTCTGTACACCAATAATGAGCAATCTGAGGAGGAAATCAAGAAAAAAAATCCCATTTACAATAGCAGCTAAAAGAATCAAATACATAGGGATTAATTTAACTAAAGATGTAAATGACTTATACACAGAAAACTACACAACATTGTTAAAAGATATCAAAGAAGACTTAAATAAATGAAAGAACACTCCCAATTCATGGACAGGAAGACTGAACATCATTAAGATGTCTATCCTATCCAGAATTATCTACAAATTTCACACACAACCCCAATAAAAATCACCACAGCACTTTTTTTTTACTAATTTGGAAAAACTAACTATGAAATTTATCTTGAAAGGCAAGTGGCCCCAAATAGCCAAAGACACACTGAAAAAGAAAAATGAAATTGGAGGAATCACACTACCTGACTTTAAAACCGACTACAAAGCTGCAGTGGTCAAATGGCAAGGTATTGGCACAAGGATAGACATACTGACCAAGGGAACCAAATTGAGATTCTGATATAGATCCTCACATATACAATCAACTGATCTTTGACAAGGCCATCAAGCCCATTCAACCAAGGTGAATGGTCTCTTCAATGAATGGTGCTTAGAGAACTGGATATCCATATCCAAAGGAATGAGAAAGTAACACCATCTCACACCTTATTCCAAAGTCAACTTGCACACAGCAGCACTGTTCATGGGCCAGCTTACAACAGAGGTCAGGAAGCCCTGGGGATTGAACCCTGGACCCTCTATATGGTAGACAGATGCTCTATCAGTTGAGCCATGTCTGTTTCCTGAACTTTTACTATTGAAATTGAAATTTAGCCTAAGATTATAGGATACCTAAGAGTTGCTTCCTGTGAGTCTCCTTGTTGCTCAAATATGGCCTCTCTTTACACTGAACTGAGATATAAATACTTTACCCTTCCCCCAGGATAGGCTCATCCCAAGGATGAGCCTTCCTGGCACTGAGGGATTACTATCAAGCACCAATTAGCAATGCAACTGGAAAAAGACCTTGACCAAAAGGGGGAAAATGTAAAGACAAATGAGTTTATATGGCTAAGAGAATTCAAAGTGAGTCAGGAGGTCATTCCAGAGGTGACACTGCAATAACAGATGCAAGCCATTATATATCTTGCCATAACCTACAGAATTAGGTGGAAGATAGTGTAAATTACAAAGTAAACATTAAACCATGCTTAGTGACAATGCTCCAAAATGTATTCATCAATAGTAATGAATGTACATCACTAATGAAGGAGCTTGTTAATGTGGGGAAATGTGTGAGGTGTGGTGATTGAGACATACAGTAATCCCCTATATTTTTTATGTTACATTTGTATAGACTAAGTATCTTTTAACAAATGTAAAAAGGAATGATTCTGTAGTATGTATGTTTGTTTGAGTTTCTTGTGGAGTTGCGTTTTTTTTTTTTTTTTTTTGAGTAATGAAAATGGTCTAATATTGGCTGAAGGGTTGAATACATAAGGGTTGAATACATAAGTCTGATTATACCAAATGTCACTGATTGTACACTTTAGATGGAGTGTATGGTTTATGAATATGTTTCAATAAAATTTATTATAATTAGAAAAAATATGAAAAATTTACAAATAACTAGGTCCAAACTTTGCATTAAGTGTATATTTTCTCCATATACATTACTATCATCAACAACTTGAATTAGTATGGTACATTTGTTATAATTCATGAAAGAACAGTTTTTTTTACTTGTACTATCTACTATAGCCATCATTTATAACAGGGTTCACTTTATTATATGGTCCTATGTTTTATCTTCTAATTTTTATTCTAGTAACACAATATATACAAATAAAAATCTCTCCTTTTAAACCCATTCACCTTTATATACAGTTCATTGTGGATAACTGCACTCACAATGTGCTCTTATAACAGCTTTCAACGTAGTTTATTTTGTCTAATATTAGTATAGCATGCCAGCTCTTTTTTGTCACTATTTGCATGGGATATATTTTTTCATTCTTTCACTTTCAACCTATTTATGTCTTTATATCTAAGGTAAGTCTCTAATAAACCATGTAAAGTTGGACCATGCTGTTTGGGGGGGGGGTTGGATTTTTTTGTTCTTTATTCTGCCAATCTGTGTGTTTGGATGAGGGAGTATAAACCATTAACTTTCAGTGTTAGTATTGTAAATTCAGTACTTACTTCAGCCATTTTGTCCTTTCATTTTATATGTCATATATTTTTTAACTCTTTTCCTTCATTGCAACCTCCTTTGCTGTATAATTGATCTTTTGTGCTGTATCTGATTGATCTATTTCTCATTTCTATTTCTGTATATTTTTAAAATATTTTCTTTGTGTTTACTCTGTGGTTTATATTATACTGTCTACATATATAAGCTTATACCAACTTAACTTCAATAGCATACATGTTCTCTGATCTCCTATCTGTTTACCTTTTCATGTTGTTTTTGTCCACTTTATATTTTGCATGTCCATTATCAGGAAATATGATTTTTTTGTTCAATTGTATTTTAACTTTTATAGGTGCTAAAGAGCAGAATTATATATTGAGGATACAGAACTTTTTGGGTTTTGCATTTACACATTTAGTTGTTCCTGCTGAAGCTATTCAATTCCTCACACTACTCCAATCCACTGTCTCGTCTTTTCTTTTCAAATGGTAGAAATCCTTTTAGTAAATCTTGTAGCACATGCCTTTTGTTGATGAACTCTAGATTTCTGTTAATCTGTGAATATTTTAAACTCTCCCTCATTTTTGAAGGACAGTTTTGCCAGGTGAAGAATTTTGGCTGGCAGTGTTTGTCTCTCAGAACCTAAAGATATCATACCACTGACTTCTTAACTTCATGATTTCTGATGAGAAAATCAGCACTTAGTCTTATCAAGGCTCCCTTGTGTGTGATGAATCACTTTTCTCTTGCTACTTTAAGAGTTCTCTTTATCCTTGGCATTTGACATGCTGGTTAGTATGGGTCTCAGAGTAGTTCTATTAGCATGTATTTTGTTTGGAGAATGTTGAGCTTCTAGGACATGTGCATTTATGCCTCTCATGAGAGTTGGAAAGTTCTTGGTCATGATTTCCTCAACTATTCTTTCTGTCCCTTCTCCTTTATCATCTTCTTCTGGGACACTAATAATGCAGATGTTTATGTGCTTCATGCTGTCACTAACATCCCTAAGACATTGCTTTTTACTCTTTACTTCTTTATCTGTTCTTCTGATGGTATGATTTTTATTGTCCTACTACTTTTATTGCCTTCTACTTCACTGATTCTTTCTTCTGCCTGTTCAAGTCTACTGTTGCATTTCTCTAGTGTATTTTTATTCTCCATTATTGTTAATGTCATTCCCATAATTTTTGTTATGCTTCTTTATGTACTTTCAAATTCTTCTTTAGGCTTATCCATTGTCTTTCTAATATCCTTTAACTCTACATCTATATTTTCCTTCATTTCCTTGAATTGATTTAGATTTGTTTGAATTTTTTTTATTTATTCAATATTCTATGTCTCCTCTGAAGTTTTAATTTGTTCCCTTGATTAATTCCTATCTTCCTGATTTTAGTATGATATATAATTTTTTCCAGATGCCTGGACATCTAATTATCATGATCATTTAATTCTAAAGGCCCATTTCTCACTTTAATCTAGGGTTTAATTGTTGATTGACTCTGTGTTAAGGCTCTTCTTTGATAATTGGCCCATCCTACTATCGCCCTTTAAAGTAGTAGCCTATGTTTAACCCTTTAAATTTTCTCAATTCTTCTTCATCTGATTATTGCCCTGGGAATGTGCTGCAATTTTAAAGAATGCTCTTTTTGTGCAATTGTTTCACCTACATGAGAAAGCTTCCTTCTTTGGTTTCTTCTCCAGGAATCTTGACCTGTTCTTTTTCTTTTCATGCAGAATTTTCTTCTAGGTTCCTATGGATTTGTTTCAATTTTCTCCCTCACTCAGTGCCCCATTTCTAATTACACTTCTCAGTTCTGGGACCCATCCTGTCCCATAGCATTTCAGTTCCTCCCTCCCCTTTTTTACCTTTATTTCCCTGAAGAATTTTGTCTCTGATTTCTTCCCCATTAGGGTTTCCAAACCCAGGAAGCCAAATGGGGTCAATCCAGAAATGTAAATCACTTCAGAAAAGTGCATTTTACATTTAGGTGGTCCAGTCGACAGAAACTATTACATATTGCGTTCTTGCCATTCTTACCAACAGTTCTGTCATTGTTTCTCCTTTCTTTTCCCCCTTAGAGCTGTTTTGTGTGCAGCATGATTCAGCAGCTAATGTTCCACCCTGGATCTCTGAGGACTTGACTCCCTGTGCCTTGATATGCTTGGGATTCTAACTTGCTGCTGTAAATGACTCTATAGTTTGCATCCATGGCAAGAAGTACACAGGCTATGCTGACTCTACACAACTCCCAAGCTACATGGGACCAAGTGGGGGGAAGAGTCCAGACTGGTGGGTCTGGGATGAAAATTTCCTACCTGATCTTGGAGATTGTTTTTCTTTGCCTTTGATTCAGCATTTGTGGAGTCCTTCTCTAGTCTCTATCATCCTTCAGAGTTCTAAGCAAGTGACATCTGTCCTTTTATTACTTGATTCTGAAGGAAGACTTTTATAGGGGATGTTTTATGTTATCTTGATAACCACTAGGCTCCTTTTGATCCTTTCTCCACTAGCAATGACTGAATCTTTCTCTCAGAGAAGGAAGATAGTCAGGAAACTTGCACTAATGTTGCTCTGAGCAGGTATTCTGCAAGAATTAAAACCTTCATAACCCTGTCCATCATTGATCTTGTTGCTTTATCTCACATGGAGGGAGGGGAGAATGGATATCTGCAGATATAAATAGCCCACAAATGCACATAAGAAGAGTTTCAGGTAGTTTCACTGCATAAAGACACTGCTTCAAACAATGGGGAGTTAAGGGTAATGCAAATGGATTTAAAGTGGTGGTTCAGGGAAAGAGTACTTAGAATTCTTAGGACAAGCTTATAATTCATTGTAACTAGTGCAATAACAACATAGAACAGAGACCCTTTAACCTTGTGACTCTTAATTCTTGGGGAGACACTCTTCAATGGGCAGATATTAAGGGTCTCTTAATATCTGTTTGTAACCTAGACACTTCATTTGGTCATCCATTTATATATTTGTCAGATCTGAGTATGTACCAAGTGCCAGATGATCTTCCTATCTATGGAATTAACTGTCTAGTGAGGAGATGTTATGACCAAATAAATTACAATATTGCACAAGTGTTATTCTAGAGGTTGATAAATTGCTATGTAAGCTTAGAGAAGGGATTAATGAACTCTGGAACATTAAGGAAATGCGCACAGAAAATGTGATATTTAAAATTAATGTTAAGGGGTGATGATAATTTTGGTAAGTAGAGAAAGGGGATTTGTAGCATCCAGCCAAGCAATCCATTCTTGTGGGAAAGACTAATCAGGCTCCATGTATTTGCCATAAAATAAAATCAGATATCATTATATCTGCAGTGTGGTTTCTATTACAGTTTTCACAGTCAAGCTAAATAGATATTTAAAGAGGATAGATTTCTGGCCTTAAATCCTGTTAAAATGTCTTGGCCTAAGTCTTACAGTTAATCCTGTGGACTTTAGATAGCATCAAAAAATATTGAAATGATAAAATTTGATATTTAATGTATAATACAGAATTTTACATATTTTAATGCTCTCCATTTAAAGAGATCAATTATCTTTGTATCACAAAGGATTGCTCATTGTACCTAGGCAAGCATTTTCTACCTACAAATGATGAAAGTAGATTCTTCAGTAACATAGTTTTATTGTGTGGGACTCAAACTTGCTAGATTAATTTTAATCAATTAACTATAATTTTGCTAGTTGCCCTAATACCACATTTTCACCTTGATGTTTTAATTCAACAATATGTGAGGAAAAAAGTAAACATTTTTTTAATGAAGTAGTTTATATCCACAGAAATAGTTTAGTTATGGAGACTCATTCAGTGGTCATAGTTTAAAAGAAACTATTTTTGTTTTCATATCATATTTGTTTACACTTTAAATGTACTCAAGTTAACCAAAGGACAATTTCTCAGATTTTAATTTAAAGTTCCATTTCAAATACTCTAAAATTCCTAAACCTTCTTCTCCTCTTAACTAAGAATCAGTATGTTAAAAATTACAGGATCAAGTCTGCTACATGAATTCAGATTCTCAACCTTATATTGTTATGCCCCATTAAAAACTTCAGAGTTTTTTAAAATTAAGTTTTCAGAACCTTTTTTTATATTAGTCAACTTGTCCTTCAAGCAGATCATTCAAATTATTCATGCAAGTCAAAAATTGATCTTCTATGTAGAGACATTAAGTACAGGAAAAACTTTTGCTGTACTTTGAACTGAAACTATTTTTAAGTTCAAAAAGATTATGTTTCTCATCTTCCAGTTATAGGAATTATAGGTTGGATTCTGTCTCTCTTTTCACCCACTTTCACTTTCTTTATTTCTTTTTCTACATAATATCCCTCTCTCACTTAATACACACAAACACACATCCAGACAATTAAGTTTTGATTTTTAAATTCTTTGATTTAGCCTTCTTCTATTTTCTAAAACATGCTTAATATATTAAATATATGAATTTAATAGAATATACATATACAGAATCATATAGTAAGAGCCATATTCGACTTGGAGGCCATTCTCATTTTAGATGTTGATGTTTCACATTTCCTTTTTTAAAATTCATCACCATGCAAATCATTATATATAGAAATTTGACAGTGTTAACATTGAAAATAGGCAGCGGAAAATAGGCCCAGTGGTTTGGGCATCGGTGTACTACATGGGAGGTCCGCGGTTCAAACCCCAGGCCTCCTTGACCTATGTGAAGCTGGCCCACTCGCAGCGCTGATGCGCGCAAGGAGTGCCCTGCCACGCAGGGGTGTCCCCCACGTAGGGGAGCCCCATGCGCAAGGAGTGCACCGGTGAGGAGAGCCGCCCAGCGTGAAACAAAGTGCAGCCTGCCCAGGAATGGTGCCGCACACACGGAGAGCTGACACAAGATGACCCAACAAAAAGAAACACAGATTCCCGTGTGGACAAAGAAGACGCAGCAAACAGACACAGAGAACAGATAACTGGGGGTGGGGGAGGGACTGGGAGTGTGGGGGGGAAAATAAATAAATAAATCCTTAAAAAAAAATCACTAAAAATATTCTAAAACTAAAAAAGTGCAAAATATTCTATGTATAAGTAGCTGAACATTTGAAACTAGATTAATCCAATTATAGCATGTATATTACATATATAACATGTAGTGGTGAGAAGAAAGGAGAATGTAAAATTCAGAAAATGCTAAAAAATCATTAGCCATGTGTGGTGGCACTGGCTGTATTTCAAAGTTCTTCTTGATATGTTTCCATCCAAATAAAGATAATACTGTCTCCCCATATCTGTTCCCTTCCCTCAAATGAACTTGTCTGACTTTGCATTAAAGAATGAAGTGCAACTCAAAAAAATCCTGACAGACAACTTTGTCTTTTGTATGTAAAATGAGATGGCTATAGAATATTTAGACTATTTTAATATTCGCAATACCCGAAGATCAGTCTTTCATCTTCCATCTTTCATCCTTAATACTTCTGGTCTAAGCAGACCTCTCATTTTTTTTAATCTGTTCCTTTTCTTCTTCTTTCTAGGAATTCATCATTCTTCTACCAGCTATGGAACAAAGCCCAATTTTACTTACTATTAACATTCACTTAATGAAAACTCTAAATCATTCCTCCCCTATTTCCAAATTATTTTACACATAGCTCCTAGCCAGTGCTTCAAATGGCACAGATGTTAGAAAGAAGTAGAAAGGTCAAATTAAGAAGAAACCTTGTTTTTGTTAAATTGGAAACTATTTTTTTTTAAAATGCTTTCATTTACCTGAAGTTTCTCTAGCTCATTTGTTTTCCAGGGTTTATTTAATTTGCATGTTTATTGGGCATAAAACATCTCTCTCATTTTCTACCAAACCAATTTTGTTTTAGCAGTTAAAAAAAACACTGAGAGCAGATACGTCCTTATTTTAAGAACCATTTAACTATGATTAGTTGAGGTGGGAGAAGAGTAACAACTTTCATCCCCCAAACTCAATTTATTTACTCTTTGTAACTGACACTGATGTTCCTAAATTCCAGATCAGAAAAAAAAGTTGCTCCCAGGGTCCCCTGTAACAGTTTCTTTTAAGATATAAACATTTCCTCTTATAATATCATAGGCTTATGGAAAAAGTTGCTGCAACAGTGCATCATGGGAAGATAAGTTCAGGGCACAACAAAAACTTTCAGCAAATTACTTTTTTCTTACTTGCACAGCATAAAGAGTAAAAAAGATCAGAGAAAGAAGTCCTATTATCTCTGGTCTCCTAAGGTGACCAAAAACTGCTCCGGGCTGGGATAGGTAGATGGCAGCTCCACACAATACACTTTGCCTTGGCGAAGAAGGGCAAATCGATACAGTGAGAACAGTTTTTACCCACCTTGGGCAGAGGGAGCCCAGCCACTGAGAATTCTTGCTTTGATTAGCATCTGGGGCTGCTTGTTCTCAGTATCTGGTTTTAAGGTCTGGTCAGTCCTTTTCTTAACATCTCCCTCAGGATATGGATGAAAGCAGAGTAAAAGATCTTCACACAATAGAAAAGGAAGTAGGGGTAGGCAACGGCTGGAGATGGCTACTGAGCAAGTGTCCATAACTTCCCATCAGGGGTGACTGAAGCATTCTCTTATTTCTTTATGGATTCAAAAGTATAAAAATCTAGGGGTGGAGAGAGGAAAATGAAAAGCTTAAATTTCCTTCTCTCAGCTCTACATAACTGATATAACTTACATTAAGTATCAAGTGAATACCATATTATTCCTCCAGTCTAAACACTTAATATTTTCCAAAGAACATATATGACAAGGAAACCAGAGTTACATATTTGACTCCAAGGCCTGAAAACTTAAATGCCAACTTTATTAGTCAGCCAAAAGGGATGCTGATGCAAAATACCAGAAATCTGTTGGCTTTTATAAAAGGTATTTATTTGGGGTAGAAACTTAAATTTACCAGGCCATAAAGCATACGTTACTTCCCTCACCAAAGTCTGCTGCCATGTGTTAGAGCAAGACGGCTGTCAACATCTGCAAAGGTTTAGGCTTCCTCTTCCTCTTAAGGTTTTGTGATCCCAGTTTTCTTCCATTATCAGTTGTAGGCTGTCATAAGTCTCATCTCTCCCAGAGCTCATTTCTCTCCAGGCTCAGTTGTTCTGTTCTCTCCGCAAGGTCAGCAGTAAACTATCAGGTGAACAGCTCATCTCTCTTCGCAGGGCTTCTGCCAGTGTCTAAGGGAGCCTTCACTCTCGCCTCGTGTGTCTACTTCTCTGTGTATTTACTTCTTGAGGCTCCAGCATTAAAACTCCAACCTCACTTCTCTGCAGTGCAGTTTCTCTGTGAATCCTGCCCAGCCAGGGGGCAGGGACCAATATCCTAAAGACATGGCCCAATCAAAGCCTTAGTCATTATACAATCAAGTAAAAGTGAAACATCTGAACCAATATACTCTAATATGCCCAGAAGAACAGACCAGTTAATAAAGATAACACAATATCCATTTTTGGAATACATAAACAATATCAAATTGCTACACTAACTCTAACAAAAAAGAGGGATAAAAATGTACCTTCACTTGCAGACTTTCTAATGACAATAGTCATTATTATTGTCAACAACACAAAATAAGCCAGAATTTTAAATCTTTTAATAATGGAAATTCTAATCCCCCAAACCAAAAGCACTCAGCAGAACATCACTGGCACACACATGCTCTAAACACAAGCCTGTGAAACGTCAAGAATAATTGCATCTTCAGTGGGCTCTGTCATGCAATAATAATAGGCTTTCAGCCTATTATCGAAAGAGTAACTGCATCTGATTGGTATTTATTACACTTAGAAATGTAGCATTCTGCACATTGCACTGATTACAGCCATGTGATACAGCTTAAATAACAGGTGAGAAACATAACAAGTACTTACTTTTCATAGTTAATAATAATAGCTTGCTTCTTGCTTTATTAACCATCAAAATTACAGATCAATGTGTACTTCCTGACAGGTTTTGATACCTGTGCTTAGCATATTCCTGTTAGGAAGACCAGAGAAAACATCAACAAAACTCAAAGGAAACAACTTTTCAGGTGTTTGAGCTGCCATTCAATATTTCTTCAGTTTCAGGAGAAAGAAATTATGATAGAATATGGCAGTATTTTTTGAAGAAATATAAAAAGAGAAGAGAGACTGAAAGGAAGGAGATGAGAAGGAAAGAGAAGGAATCGAGAAAGGAAGGCAGAAAAGAAGGAAGGAAAAGAAAAATAAAGGAGGGAAGAAAGCATATTATAATCATTTGTCACAGATACTTAAAATATTTTCTCATCATTCAAAAGATATTTTTCTCCTTGATTGATTTTGATCAGCCATTGGCCATTAGAGCAAGTCTTAATTTTAATAATTTCTAATTTGTACATGCACATATGTAAGTGTAGCAACTGGGATGCTGCCTATAGAAGGTACAATTTCAAACCAGGATTTTCAGCTGGGTTTTTATGTCCCACTGAAGACCTGACAATGGAAGGGGATTCATCCTTAAAAAGCAAAACAATTTAGCAACCACAAAAGATCAGCCAGTTGCCTCAATATCTCACAGCAAAGCAGAGTAAAGGAAAAAGAAATAATAGACCTCTCAAGGCTTTGCTTAACTGAACTATTATGATACTTCTTTTGTATTTGGAATATAATGATTGTCTTCAATCTGCTTGGCTTCTTTTTCATATACCCCCCTATCCTCCATCCTTTAATAAATTACATAAATACTGCCATTTTGCTCTCCCTGCCTCCCTTTTTAAGATTTTACATGTTTATTAATATTATAAATTTAGGAATTCCATGTTACCAGAGAGATTTCCATTTTAAAACATTTTTAATTGCATTATGAAAGAAATTGCTTGTTCAAGGATTCCAAAGTTTACAGTAGGAGAAAAGGTGGATTTTAGGTACCCATATGTCTGTCTTGTGCTTCCTGAATTCAGATCATAAAAGCAATCCCTATCCAAAGAAGGTCTACTTGTTCACCAGTTACAACCATGTGATTATCCTCCATATCTGGGCCTGTTCCTCAAAACAGCAAGAAAAATCATCACTGATCCAAGTGAGGCAAAGTCTAAGTAAGGTTATGTGGAGATAGGCAGGAGAACCCCAACGAATATGAGACAGGGTGTTTATTAGTGAGGTCTTTCATGTTTTACCTCCTGTATTAGTCAGCCAAAGGGGTGCTGATGCAGGGTATTTATTTGGGGTAGGAGGTTATAGATATCAGGCTATAAAGCATAAGTTACTTCCCTTACCAAAGTCTATATCCATGTGTTGGAGCAAGATGGCTGCCAATGTCTGCCAGGGTTCAGGCTTCCTGTGTTCCTCTCTTCCCAGGTCTTCTTCTCTCTGGGCTTAGGGTTCCTCCCTTTCCAGGGCTCCAGCTTCAGCATCAAACTCCAACATCAAAACTCCAAAGTTAAGAACCCCTAACTCTGTCTTTTGCCATGTCTTTTTATCTGTGAGTCCCCACCCACTAAGGAGTGGGGACTCAATGCCCTGCTGGCACAAGTAAACTTCTGAATCCAATATAATCTAATATGCCCAGAGGAGAAGATCAGTTTACAAACATAAGCCAATATTTCTTTCTGGAATTCATCAATAATATCAAACTGCTACACCTCCCTTCTACTGTGAAAGCACCGAAAGCAGAATAGAGGGTTGCCCAATAGGAGATGGGATAGGAAAGAGGGAGCCAGTCTTTCCTCCTTAGGGAAGTTGTAGGACAATGACAAGAAGATGCTTTACAGGCAGCATCAAGGAAATGCTCTCCGCCCCCCAACCGCTCCGGTGTTACAAATGATTTTACAGATATCACCATTTAACTTCTGTATCCAAAAACAAATTCTGTGTAGGAAGAAAAAACTATAAGGGAAGCATGCATGCCTTATCTGTTTCAGGGAGGCCATATCAAACACAGAAACCAATATAATTTGTTCATTGCATTCTTTTCCTTGGTAAACTCACAGAATATGTTGCAGATTTTTCACTTTATTGACAAAACCCATTTATGAAAGAGCTATTAAAGACTAAAATGCTTTCTGGAGTAGACCATCTGATTAGTTCCATTATATTTTCTCCCCATTTGGGAACTGCAAGAATCACGCTCACCTCTACAAGATTGGAAATGATGAAGTGCTAGAATATCTATAGGCTACCATGGGTTATCACTCTCATATCCAAACATTTTAGTCACTGCTACACATTATGAAAACCTCTTAGAAAACAAGTGAGCTCTCTTTTACTGAGTACCAACAACTAAGTATATCATTTTAAATACTGTAAATAAAGTAACTTTGACAAGTTAAAATATACCATAATCTTAATTAACTAGCTCAAAATAAACAGATATTATAGATTATACTGGATTAAATGACCAAGCCTCTCAGGCTGCAGGATAAGCAAGTAGATTAGTCAAACAGTGACTTCCTTTTTTTTTAAGGAATAATTTTGTGGCTATCATATTGAGTAAGTCTTTTTCTTAAGCACTTACTTTTTAAATACATTCTCTAACATTCCAAAATATCTCCAATCAGGAAATTATGTTAGGACATATCATTTTAGAATTGTTCCACAGGAAAAAAAGTTCTTTTTCCCCAATTATTGAAGTCTAATTTTTAATTATAAGTTGATGATACTGAATTACTGAAGACAATTATATTGGCATGCATTTCTTTCTTATACCATTAATTGCTGGTTTTAGTTATATTTGAATGCATTTTCCTTAGAAATTTATTAAAATTCAATTTATTTTAAAACTATGCATCCTCAATTGTTCATTCCTTAAGGGAACCTTCTTTCATGCATATCCAGGTCCAAAACTTTGCTGAAGGAAGTTTGGATCTTTTTCAGCAGAGATTTAAATAAAGTTATCTAACAGCTTAAAGACAAATCTCATTAGACATTAAAACTATTCACCATGACTTTTTCCTGTCATAGCAGATTACTTTTGTGATTCTTGATTATTTAAACATAGAGTCTCTGCTGTACTTTTGAAAGAGTGCCACTGGGGTTGTAAATAATGGTCAAAGGCAGAACATACCGAATGAAAAAGAAACCAATTTCATATTTTTGTCCCAGATGGTTGTAGCAAGACTACATTTAGATTAAGGCAATTTCCTCTTCTACTCTGATGCACACAACCTTTTAAAATGACTGCAACACAGATAGGGTTCAAGATGAATTGCAAATGACCTTTTTAAGGTTTCAACTATTATTTCTATGTCTTAAGCCTCTGCAAAGTTTCACAATATGGAAACTTTTGTTTTCTAATATTCTTTATACTTGAATGTTTACATTCATGTATTACTTTGGTTATTTAATGTTAACAAGTACACGTATAATTGTGTATTTGAATCAGGGCCCCTGATTCCACATATATATATATATGTGTGTGTGTGTGTGTGTATCACTTTTAAGGATATAAATATCATGTTCATGGAAGCAAACTACAATATATTCTTCAGTGACTTAGATACCCAACAGGATCTTCAAATTTTGGTGTCGTCCCTAAAGGTATCTTCAGAACATCACAGGCAGATATCAAAAGCAACCGAGAAATGTAGATAGAACCTAGTGAACATCTGCTGGGGTGGAAATTACAGAAAATCTCATATGCTTCAATTAGAATTCAAGAAAGAATGTGTATTTATTCTAAGCAGAACAGGGAATATAGAGTTTGAAGACCCAAAAGAAAACATTTCATCCTGTGGTAGGTTGAATCATGTACCCTATAAAAAATAGTTTAAAAAAATTGAAAAGTTCTTAATCCATTTTTATGAGTGTGGACCCACTGTAAATAGGACCTTTTAAATTGTGTTATCTTTAGTTAAAGTGTGGCCAACTGAATCAGTAGGGATCTTAATTCTATTACTGAAGGCCTATAGAGAAGTCCACAGGGAGAAGCAAGAAGTCAGTGGAAACCCAGAAGAGAAAGAGAGAATATTATAATGTAACAGGAAAGTCAAGGAACCAAGGATTGCTGACCAGCCAGGAGGAAGAAAATCTTCTAGCTCTGATATCTTCTAACATTTGAGCCAGTAAATTCCTGTTGTTAAGCCAACCCATCATATGGGATTTGTCATAGCAGCCTGGAAAATTAAGAAATCTCCTTCCAAAGACCAAAAATGAAAAGATTTTTTTCAAGTCATGCAGAAATTATTGTAAATACTCTAAGAATAATATATGTGAATGGCTTTTAATATCATCTTCATATAAAAGGGTTAAGAGGTAGACTTTAAAACATATTTTCACCAATTACAACTAATTATTAATATTTATATTAAATAAGGCAGTCATACTATCAATTAAAATATATTTTTTAAAGCTGTAATTTCTGTATATCAGTATGAGAATGTAGTATCCTACTTACGTAATGTTAAATACAAAAAAAAATGTACAAAACTTGTTAAATTTGCTATTTTAGGACAGGTCATCTTATTTTAATTGTTTTTACCAGTTCTGGAGATTTTTTTTTAATAAATAAGAGTGATCTGACCATTTTTATATGATGTAGTAAAAGACTAGCAGAAAACAACAAAAAAAATGGGGTTGCTGGAAATACGAGAAATACTAGACAATAAAAAAAAAAAACATTGTGCTCAACATTGGTTATTATCATTTTCCTTTTACAGATGAGAAATCTGACAAAAATAAAGGTTATGTGACTATCCCTGTGTTTAATAAGTATCAAGTAAAGGATTTGAATTCCAGGAGCCTAAAGCTCTTTTTTTTTTCCTAAAGCTCTTCATCTCATATTTGTTCATCCTGAATGACAGTACAGAGGGGGACTCAAAAGCTTAATGGTGGAGAGGGACAAGGAACAGGCAAGAGTTTAGCCTTGGAAAGAAAACAGTCAACTTTTCTTTGGAAAGGAGATAAGAAATGATTACTAATGATCCATAGATATTGTGAAAAACTATTAAGAGAATGCTGATTTTTGTGGGTGGTGAAAATATAGTGAGTTAGGAAGCAAGACTTCAATCATCTGTGAGATTATTCTCTGGAAAATGAATGAAAAAGATTTAGAATCCAGGACCCCTGATTCCATATGTAAATACTGTCAGAAAAGATTTGAAATGGACACAGTGGGGAATACTACAGTGAGAAAGAAATAAAAGCATACCTAAGACATACTTAGGATGAAGATGGGGCTCATTAGCATGACATACAGTGAGTGAAATATGAAAATAAGAGTGACTGTCCAGCTACTCTTGTCAGTACTGAGGTGCTATGGGTGGCTGACCATTGAAAAGACAGATATTTGAAAAAAGAAGACAAGACAGATATTTGATAGATTTGGAATGTTCCAAATGTTTAAAGAATCAATAGTTTTGATATTTAAAAAATGGGTTTTATTAATATGTGGTTAATAAAGATCTAGGTGTCTGAATCTTATTGAAAGAATGATGGAGAATTTTAACCAAAGAACTTGGACATCAAGATGGGTAATTTGTCATTTTTATGAATAACACACAACCAAATCGTATAACAGACAGTAGAGAAGAAAGAGAAAATGGGGTGCAAGATCTACAGTAATGGAGTAAGGTAAAGGGACACCACAGAACTTAAGGAAATGGTGACATAGATATAGAGAAAGTGTGAAGCTCACCTCTAAAATTTAGAATCTGATTCCATGATGCTCATGAGACTTCAAAACAGTGACTCTTTGAGGGATGAAGAAGACAGAACAGAGATCTGGGATAGGTGAACAGAGCCCTGCTCATTTTGCCTTTTCTTTTGAAAAGACACAGCTATATGAGAAGGTGAAGCCTCTCTTGAGAAAGACTCTGTGGGAAAGTGTTATTTTGGGAGAGATTGTGGGTTTCAGATAAGGAAATTGTTTGGACTATAGCAAGAGTAATTCTGTAAAAATGTTCTCCTGGGATAAGAATTGAGGTGAAGAGAGTTTTCTCATTTATAATAAGGAGCTCCTTCATCTACAACAGAGAAAAACAGTAGAGATGTTTATCAAAGACTAAATGACAATTCAAGGAGAACAGTACAGGAAGTGGGCAAAAGGGCAAGTGTAGCCAATAGTGAACAAATAAAACTAGAGATGGGAAGTTGGCTGAAGACAGGAGAAAACCAGCACAGCCAAAATATGTTAATGGAAAAGGTTGAAGGATGACTGATTTCCATTTAACTAAAAAAATCTGGATTGGAGAGGTAGAGAGAATGAAGGGTAGTACTCTAGAAGGCTAGGTTAAACTTGCTCTGGGACATAGCAAATTATTTTAAGATATTTAAGTTGGGGAAGAAAGCTGGCCGATGACAGTATTTTGATGGAATTGTGAGCTACAGAACTTGACCTTCCTGCATTTACATTGCACCAGAGAAGTGAGGCCTGGTGAACAATAATTTTGGAATTCTTTGAAATTATCATTCATATTCATTTGTGTTTTAAATATTTTAGGTCTAAGGTCCTAGGTGCAAATTACTTCTAATGTTTATACTCTAAAAAATTCATTTATTCCAATAAATATATAGTGGCACTATATCCCATGATGTATGGGGCAATAGTTTGAAGTTCTTTTATGAATCCCAAAATTAGAAGGATTATGAACTAATCCATTCCTGTGGGTGTGGAGCCCTTTGGTTGGACTAGCCATCCTAGGTCTCCAGCCTCTTGCTGGATCTAATATAAATGAAGACACCATGAGAGAGAGACACAGAGGAAAAGGAAGCCGCCATATTGATCCTGACGTGTAAAAGAGAAGACTGCAGGAAAACAGAGAGGCCCTGAGGGCTGAGAGAAGTTGTGGAGTCTGGAATCAGCAGAACACAGAGGTATGGAAAGAGGCCCCCAAGGGGCTGGACATACGAAGCAACTTAGGGCTCAGGAGATGAGCCCTGCCATGTGCCTGATAGCTCACAGCTGAACTCTAGAAGAAAGCTGAGCAGCCTAGATTGAGAGAGAAGGTCAATCAATGCCTGGGTTGCTCACAGCTGAGCTCCAGGAGCTGGACTCCAAAGACACAGCGAGCCCAGAGGGAAAGGCAGGGGCCTCAAAAGAGATCCCTTGCCATCTTGTGTCACCAAGTGGCAGCTGACTTTGGTGAGAAAGCATCTCTGATGATGCCTTGATTTGGACATTTCATGGCCTCAGAACTGTAAGCTTTTACCCTAAATAAAATTCCCATTTAAATGGCCAACCTATTTCTGATACTTTGCATCAGCATTCCTTTGGCAAACTAAGACATATAGTATCAATAAATCTGACCCTATGATAAAAATAAAGGTTGTTACACAAATCCTTTTTTAACCCTTCACCTCACACAGTATGTAATCCTACATGGAATTAGCTTCATACAACTACAAGGGAAGTTTTACTTTGAGCAACATTATTTCCACATTTTATTTGCCTCTGTGAAACATCAAAGGAGGAATTTTTCATCATTGGTTCAATTTTTCTATGTGGGTTATTTCTATGTGTGCCCCAAGGCTCTTAAAAGATTTTTTTTTCTGCCTCTGCTGATCATTTGAAATTCTGTGACTTCTGTCACCTAAGTCATGCCTACACGGCAGTAGACAAATGTTTCAGCAAGAAAAATTGGTTTCTGTAGGAATGGAAGCCAGTATCTGATGTCCAAACAATAACATGATGGCAGTTTTTTACATTTGGAAGCATTTAAGGAGTGTTTCTGTACCAAATATTTTCTAGCATTTCAATAATCAAAAATATTATATAACCTAACCATGAAGCTAAACAAATCCTATGCAGGATGATCAGCTTTCTGGGCTGCCCGTGCCTAACTCTCCTCCCAGAACTACCTCTAGCACTTTTTAGAGTCATCTGCCCCTCTCTCTCCCACTCCATATCTATCTCTATGATCCCCAATGCTAAACTCTGCCTCAGAGCCTGAATTAACATCTTAAATACAGTTAGTAAGAACAAATATCATGAGTTTTCCATTATTTTGACAGGATTGAAATTGCTTTGGTAATTCATTAATCAACTTATCAAGTATGGAGTAGGATAGTGAAAATACTAATTGAAAGTCAAAAAATAAAGCTAATTGTTTAATGTCAAAAGCTCAGGGACAGATTTCAGGTAATTGCTAGGAAGCCTGTTCACACGAGTTTTAAAATATAAGCACATGATCTAGGTTAAACTAAAGATACTTTCTAATTATTTGAAAAGGGCTTCTTGAGCACATACTTCAAGTTGGATTAAATAAGAAACTTAAATAAAACCATTTGCCTGATGGTGAATAAAATTTTAATTGACATCTGGTACAAAATTACAAAAGTGAAAACAAATTACATTTATGCAAAAAGGAAAGAAAGCGCACAGTTAAAAATACACATTAAAAACAAATTATGCCCTCAAAAGAAAGTAATGCCTATTACCTATTTTTAGGGTATAATTTGTTTTTAATATGTGCTTTAGAGGAATTATTTATTTTTATATCGGTAGCACATGTAAAAATGATAATGTCTCTAAACTTTCAAACTGAGCAAAGAATTTTAAAAATTTTAGTCTCAATTTGGGAGACCCTAATTTCTAGCAAAATATATAAAAACAACCTACATATGGGAAAGCAATTTTTTATTTAGAGAATATATTATTAGTTTCTGTAATCAAACCCGTGTAGATAAGAACTTATATATTTAATACAGTGTATTACCCTTGTGCAAATGGAAAAAAAATTAAATTTAACATTTCTAGACCAATATGGCTATTCATTTCTGTCCAATGCCAACTCAACATGGTACATCTGGGATATTTTTTCCAAAATTGACAGCACAGCTAAACTTTCCAAAAGTTCAAATTATATATATATATATATATATATATATATATATATATATATATATATACCTAATTTATAATAAACATACCTATACATCTATATAAAGATATATATACATATATGTATTTATAAAGCCCAATAGCAGTATGTTATGCATCAATAGCAGAAATAGGTTTTCCAGGTTTTGCAGTCATCTGATCAAAACTTTAGAGATTTCCAGCACACTCCATTAAAAATTAGTAAAAAAGGAAAGTCCCAGAGAACAGCTTATTCTGTTACTGTATGGTACTTGGCATCGTTTTTTTGTTTACATTTCTAAGGACATTGCTCTTCATGAACATCAGCTAAAAATCATTTTTAAAAAGAAGAATTAAAGCATTGGAATCATCTACAGATGATGGAGTGGAGGCAAGCAGGACTCAGCCTAACTAGTATTTTGCCAAATTTGTCATGTTTGAATGGTAAGAGCTCCGTATAAGAAAGGTTAGACCAAGTAGCAATTCAAAGCTTTAGACCACAACCCAAACAGAACATCTTTTCAAATAGAAGCAGTAACCAAACACTGCACATTTGGAGATATTCAAAGATGCTGACATCAATATTTAATCACCTACTCATTCATCCGGGAAGAAGAGATCAGTCATTGTACTTTGATTGTGTTCAACCTAATCACCATGTTACAAAATTAGCAAGCTGCCAGAATTTAAAAAATACAGCTCTTCTATCCAGCACCACTTATCTTCAGTTCTTCACCACCATGCCTACAAATACTATAACCATACCCAAAGACCATAAGGCAGCAAAGAAACCACGTCTGATGTATTAGATGGGACCACCACACACTGTTCAGGTTAAGCTATTCCAGGTTAAGCTATTCCTTATATACTGGTATTTTCATCTAATCTAAGGATTTTAGTTTTGAATTATATGCAATCAAGAAATGTGTGTCAGGAAGCGGACTTGACCCAGTGGTTAGGGCGTCTGTCTACCACATGGAAGGTCCATGGTTCAAACCTGGGGCCTCCATGACCGTGTGGAGCCGGCCCACGAGCAGTGCTGATGCGCACAAGGAGTGCCCTGCCATGCAGGGGTGTCCCCATGCAGGGGAGCCCCATGTGCAAGGAATGCGCCCCATAAGGAGAGTGGCCCAGCGTGAAAAAAGTGCAGCCTGCCCAGGAATGGCACCGCACACACAGAGAGCTGACACAACAAGATGACGCAACAAAAAAAAAGAAACACAGATTCCCATGCTGCTGACAACAACAGAAGTGGACAAAGAACACGCAGCAAATAGACACAGAAAACAGACAACTGGGGGGGGGGGATTAAATCAATAAATAAATCCTTAAAAAAAAAAAAGAAATGTGTGGTCATCAAAATACCTTGGGTAGACAAATACTACATGACCTCAATGATATGAAATAAACAAGCTGCCCTAGATAGCAAGAGACTGAACGATAGGCTTGCAGGAAATCGGAGGGTGGAGGAAGGATATGAGCCGATGTCTGCAGGGGTGGAATTTAAGACGAGATGGTGGTAAGTATGAACACAAAGAAGAGATAAAAGGGGGGCAAGGGGTTGCCTTTGCTTGGGGCTTTGCGGGTTTGAGGGTGGCTGGGGAGGGACGGGTGGGTAACGTTGCCCAAAAGTGGGGGGAGGGAGGGGTAGCATACGAACCAGGAGAGGGTCAGGTGTTGGTGGAGAGTAAAATGCTGAGAAAATCATATCAAAATATAATAAAGAGGGTTACCTGTTTAGAATGCTCGGAGGGGAGGGTCTGATGCAGGACGGGCTCCTGGGGAATGTCTAAATGCTCATTCTGCCAGAGTGGGTGACACCATGGGGTAGAAACCCAAGTAGTGAGAGTGGGGGTGGACCCACATCCTGGGGAGGACTAATGCCATCCAATAGAGGGAACTGTATCCCTCGAGAGAAAGGGTGGCTCCCAGGGCATTGGGGCAGTTGAGCAAGTTAGGCCCTGAACACTATTCCATCTATCTCTGGAAGTGGCTCCTCAGGAAACGGAGGTTGGCTATCACTGAGGGCACCAAGGTGGAAGGGAAAATGGACGTTAAATGTGTGGAACCAAAGTAAATGGGGGGTAAGAGAGGAGTTTCTTGAGAGTACACAAGGATGGATATAAAACATGTAATATTACACCATAACATATAGGAGATGACAGACTGATAATGTAAACCATAATGTAAAACATAGGATAACTAAAAATGTAAAGAACTGTGTATCCTAAAGTATGCACCATAATGTAAACACAGATGTCACCTTGTTAGAAAGCTAATGTCTCAGACTCTGTACATCACTTTAAGTAAATATGATATGAATAGGGCGTAAGAGTATCACTGTGGAAGGGAAAAGGTTTTCTGGTGGATGTGTGGGAGTGCTGTATATTATATATATACATTGCTGTGGTCTAGGACTCCTGTGAAGAAAAGCTGAATAATTAGGGGGGGGGGGGAAAAAAAAAAAAAAAATAGGATGTGGAATTTTTTCAAGTCAACATTCTTTATCTAAGTTCTTTATCTAACTTTATCCAAGTTCTTTATCTATCCTTTAAACTCATCGCTATATGCCATTCCCTAGTAAGGGACCATGACATTATATTGGGCTTCAAATTTCGGGGAGTTCTGGATCACAGAGTGTTTCAACAATGGCAATGGAGGGATACTGGTATGGGATACCAATGACAGATGGTATATGACTGACAGGGAGCTGTACAGAACATATGTCCAGGGTGCATGGTAATGTTTGGATATACTCATAGTGGCAACAATTAAAAACCACAGTAGGGGGGGTACTGGGTTCCTGGCCAGTGGTGCTCTGTCGTGGTCCCTAGGGGAGCAGCGACAGTCTCCCAGGTACAGTGGTGGGGACCGGGAGGGAGTGAGGGTTCAACAGTGAGCCCCTGATACTAATGACTATGCTTGTGAGCTGATAAACCCAAAATAATAACAAGGCCTAGAGCAACTTTGTGCCTGGGAATTTCCTTCTGTCAGCCTTCATGTTACTCAAATGTGGCCAGTCTCGAAGCCAAACTCAGCATGTAAATGCAATGCCTTCCCCCCAGCGTGGGACATGACACCCGGGGATGAGCCTCCCTGGCAACGAGGGACCACTATCAACTACCAACTGATGATGCAACTGGAAAATGACCTTATACGGAAGGTTCAATGCGGATCAGCAGAATATCCATGTCTACATAAAATACCATGACTTTAAAATGCTGTTTGACCTAAAGTAAGGGGGAAATGGAAAGGAGAAATGAGTTTATATGGCTACGAGTTTCTAAAAAAGAGTCTGGAGGCTGGCAGAAGGTTTGCCCTCATGCACAACTGAGCAGAGTCAGAGAGACAGATAAAGCAGATACAACCCCCAGATATTGGTTCCTTTGAGGGCTAAAGAGACCCATGGGAGTTATGGTCATGGCCGATGGGGTTAACTACCAGGGCAGATGGCCCCTCTTTGGAAATGGTGTTTATGTGTGATGAATCTGGACTCAGATGGGATCTCCCTTCATAAGACTTTCATGCTAATGTGCTGGAGGTGCAGTTAATGTTGGGGTTTAAGATATATTTAGGGGATTTGAATCTCTGGACTGACAATGTGATAGCCAGATCCTGAGCCTCAACAGACTCCAGCACCTACAATCTGATTTATTGGACTTACCACACTCAGCTAAGATGGAGGTGAAGAAGGACAACCACCACACCATGGAGCCTAGAGTGATTACAACTGAAAATGGGAGGATTGCATCCAGCATCCAGGTGGAATCTGAGCCTCCTCTTGACATAAAGGTGCAATGGACACAACCAATCCAGTGTCCACATAGAAGAGGTGGCATTGGATTGGGAAAAGTGGACATAATGGACAAAGGGTATGGGGAAAGGCAGGAAGAGATGAGAGGTGGAGGCGTCTTCGGGACATGGAGCTGCCCTGGATGGTGCTTCAGAGGTAATCACCGGACATTGTAAATCCTCACAGGGCCTACATGATGGAATAGAGGAGAGTATGGGCCATGATGTGAACCAATGTATATGAGGTGCAGAGGTGCCCAAAGATGTACTTACCAAATCCAATGGATGTGTCATGATGATGGGAACGAGTGTTGTTGGGGGGGGGAGAGGGGGGGTGGGGGGGTGGGGTTGAATGGGACCTCACATATATATTTTTAATGTAATATTATTACAAAGTCAATAAAAAATAAAAAAATTAAAAAAAAGGAAAAAAAAAAAAATACCTTGGGTATTTTGTATAGTACGTGCAAGCTTGCAAAGCTTCATTTTCACTAGTACAGCATCTGTGTGTCTGTAAATTACTCCTATGTCCCTTTTGTATCTCCAAGCTCTGAACAGAATAATGCCACAGGCCATCCAAGAAAAAAAAAAAAACAGAAAGACAGGAAACTTGATCAATCCAGAAGAAAGTTATATACACAAAGTATATGACAAAACCCCATATAGTGCATCCCATGCTGTTACCCAGCTCCTTCTCTGAAGTATGACTGGCCTTTGCCTGTTCTCACCATTCCTACCTCTTCTATTCTGTTTTCCAATCTCATTATCTTTGCTACTTGGACAATGGCACAAAGTTTTCCAATGTGTCACTCTGATTATAATATTTTTTCAACGCAATGCAATTCTTACATGATGCCAGATTCCTCCTTTATATCTTTTTGTAGACTCTATTGTAAGTGGAATGAACATTTTAATTGTAACTCAATAGTCAAGACCTGTGATGATCTGGCACAAGCCTTCTTTAAATTATTTTGTTAAGTTCTCCCACTTCAATCTTTTTCAAATATACTACCATTGCTATACAACTCTGTCCCGTTTTCTAGTCTCTCTCCTCTTAGTCATCCAGGTTCCTCAAGCTTGAATGCCTTGCCCTATATCTCTATGTAATAAAACTACATGCTATTTTATGTTTTATTGTTTTATTTTCTACTCAAAACTCATCTTTTTTGTAGAACATTTCTCAATTAAAAATAGTAGAAGTAAAAACTCTGTCATCTGCTTTTCTATATAAATTCATCTATAAGTTCGGGGCTTATCAGTTTCTTCTTTATAGTATCATTATAAATATGTTTAACTTATTTTTTCTAGCATGCAATAACTTGGAGGATGGTTTTTGTATATATTTACTTACATAGTCTCGTAAGTGCACAGTGCAGTGTATTTTACATACAAAGCAATAAAAATATTACTAAATATATATTAAATACTCAGAGATTTTAGGAAATATTTTTGTCATGCTTCTCATAATGCACATTCACATGACAATCCAAATGACACATTGAACCCTTATCACCAACAGAGTTCCTACATAGCCCTTTCAATTAGTAAATTCCCTCAGAGGAAATTTTAATCTTTTTCTGCTTCTCAGTGCCAGTAAAGACCATCCTTATCAATCAATGACAGTGAAATTAAAGACAGAAAGTGAAAAACTCTCAGCCCTTTTCTCTCAAGAGGCTCTTTGGCCACCAGATAAATTTGCCCAGAATGCCCCTTAGAGACCACTCTGCATCCCATGAGTTACAATATGGCTAAAATTTTTGCCCTGTCAAAAATCCTACCTACTCACATGATGATGTTAATAGAAGTAGGTAAATTTTTTCCTAGTAATTATGCTAACCCATTAATCTTCTTTCTAGTATCTTTTGTAATTAAAAAAATAATAAGTTTTTAGTCTATGAGCAGAGAACAGTGAGAAGACCCACCAGTTGACTATTATCCTTCCTGCTTGTATTATAAAGGTAATTTCATTTAAACAAGAGATCTTAGGCTCACTATCTGAGAAATAAAGCAGCACAATCCAGTTCATTTCTCTTCCAGGATAGTGTTAGTAAATGCACCCACAAAATATAAACAGCTTTGATTTTTGTTTACCACTATTTTGCGTGTAACCAAGCTTTATCGTCACAACAGCACCATGAATTAGTCAGGGCGGAAATGACGTTGACAAATGAGGAAGCTCACAGAATGAGAGTTTAACTGGCGTGCTAAAGTTCATTAACTGTAGCAGGGTCAAGGGAGAAGACTGTTTGCCTCACATCTCAACAACAATACTAGATCCTCTCAAAATTTGCTCTCTTTTCTTACTAGGATGCTTCCTTGAAAGCTCAGATCATTGTTTATCTTAAGAGCAGGAGCTCTTTTAAACTTAGGTGCAGAAATCATTTTTATCTCTGGGTATCCCCCAAAGCACTATCCAAATAGAAGTGTTCACTAATTTATTATGGTAAGCAGAACAAATATACTCTCCAGTGCACCCAGTATTGTTCTCCCATATTATCTTCATTTGATTAGGGAAGATAAATGTGATCCTGGGAGCTATCCCATAAATTCAGTACCATTCTTCTGACATTAATTCAGAAGTATCACCAAAAGGATTTAACAAATAGATATATATAATTAAATAATTATTTTTGTCTTTATAAAAATATAATGCCTATTCACTAGAGAAAAATATTTTTTAAAATTATAAATGCATACACAATAAAACAGAAGTCATTTTCAATTCCACTACACAAAGATATATATTTTAACATACACAATAGTCATTCTCTCTCTCTCTGTATATATATATATAATTTATAATAAAATTCCATCACCCTCTGCATACCACCCTGAAAATTACTTTTCCACTTGCTCAGTCAATATTTTATAAGCTTATTCACATATCATAACAACATATTGACAAAGAAAATATGTAAGGGCCCTGTGGTGGCTTGGAGTTATGTTAACCCAGAAAAACATGTTCTTAAGCTTAATCTATTCCCTTGGGTATGAACCCTGTACATTTTTTTTTAGGACCTTTTATGAGGTTACTTTGTGGAGCAAGTTGCTACATGGTACATTGTGGCAATAGGGGCTCAGGCACAACAGAAACTTTCAGCAAATGGCCACTTGATTTTTTACACAGCACAGAGTGTCCAAAAGAGCAGGGGAGAGATCCCCTTGTGGCTGGTTTCCCTGGGAGGCCAAACTGGTCAGGTCCATGGATGGTAACTCTCCCACTCTGCATGGGAGAACAGAGACAAATTTGTGTTACCTGAGGTGAGTATTTATTCACCCAGGGGGAAGGACCCCTTCCACTGAAAGTTTCCTACCCCAAAAAGGATCCGAGGTTGCTTGTTCCCAGTTTCAGGGTTTAAGGTCTGGTTAGTCCTTTTCATTAGACCTAACATCTCCCCCAGTCGAATGGAAACAAACTGAAACATCATGGCATAATAGAAAAGGAACCAAGGCTAGGCCAGGGTTGGGAGATGAGCTTTGAATGTATGTGGGTGATTTCTCTAGCAGAGGACAAAAAATGACAAGGGAGCACAAGTTTGAAGTGTTTAAGATGAAAAACAGGTATCGAAGCTGGTTGGTTGACACAGAGCATTGTTTGCTGATCCCCTATGACATGAGATGTCAATATCAATAGCCACAAAGATACCAGAAAAAAGGGCTTAAGTTCATGCAGTGTGAGGAATTTGAACAAATTCCCTAAATAAAGCAGAATCCATTCAATGAGTGGGTGGAGAAGGAGAAAAAAATAAACTGGCCTTAAGGGAAAAACACAAGAAAACATGGTTGTCTTGGCCTTTGCACTAGGAAGAGGATAAAACTCTCAAAAATATAACCATAAACCATTATTCAAATTTGTTCATATTCACCCTAAAATGCAAACACTATGTTAGAAAAAAAGTTTAAGTGACCATATTTGACAATGCCCTCAGGTACCTTTCAGAAGCAGGTGCAAATCTTCTCTTGAGAAGACTTCCTTAACACAGGTTTAATCTATAAATCAAGAGTAAAGAAACATAAGCTAATGGTGACAACAAATCACATGATGTAAAAGTCATCTTGATGAAAAGTCACCAGAAATAGCCATTGCTAAAATCGTTGTCCCCTCCTCCAAGATTTCAAGAATTGGAAGCTTGAGATGCGAAATACAAAATAAGTTTGCCAATATTTTTAAAAATTAAGGAAGAGATCAAAAGGAGAGTTTTAAAAGTTATAGTGATGTGGGCTATGGGTGGGAGGCTCTTTCTCTCTTCAGAGATAACCTAAGCTGTCTGACTTGTGGGTGTGGAACGGTAAGGGACTGCAGTCCTGCCCTTAGTGACAATGGCAAGGACTCCAGTCCCAGGAAACAGTTTAACAATGCAAGGTCTATAAACTTTAAGTATTTAGGGGAAATGCAAACCAATATGATAAAAGCTTATCTAGAATGTCTGAAGTCCATGCTAAAAGCTTACCTAAGATGTGGAAGATATGTGTGCTAATTCAAGCCTATTGAGAACTGAAACAAAAGGACCATTTGGGCTTTCCTCTCTGTATAAAAGGGACTAAAAAATCTTGTTCCAGGCTCAAGATTGAAACAGAAAGCTCCCGAGTCAGGCCGGCCGACAATAAACCATTTTTCCTTCTCAAAATCATTCTTGCGTCCTGGCCTCTCTATACTCAAATAATTGAACCTCTCTCAAAATCTACAACAATAGAATAAAAAGCAGATTAATTATTTAAATTATAAATTAATTAGTAATTAAAAATTACATATTTGAAACAGTTCAACAGATAATTAATGAAATAAAAGGACTGTAGACATTATCCAGAAAAGAGCCCAAAGACAAAATCACTAGACCATATGAAAGATGGATAATAAAGGGTGATAAAATCTAACAAATGAGGAAAAGGAAGTATTTCAGAGGTAAAGTTTAAAAGTTTTCAGCTGATAAGGAACATATACATTCTCAAACTCATCACACACAATAGAACCATAAAGGGTAGGTTAAAAAAACTGCACACCTAGCTATATCATATCAAAACTAAATACCAGAGGCTAAGAGATAGTGTTAAAAGTGGCCAGATGGAAAAGATAAATTACCTAAACAGATAAATACATAGGTTTCAATAACAGAGACAGTGGAATACTTCCTTCAAAATGCCAAATGAAAATGTCCATTGACTGAGATTGATATAAAAAACAAAAATGTCATTCTATCATTCAAAAACAAAAGTGAAATTAAGATCTTTTTAGTCATGTAAGAACCTCAACGAGTTTACCAGCAATAAATCTCACTAAAAATTTTCAAAAGTATGTTTTTTCAAGGAGAAAGAAAATATTACAAAAGTAAGTTCTGACATACCAAAAACAATGGCAAGAAAAGAAATCATAAGCATGTGGGTAAATCTGACCATATATTGACTACAAAAAAACAGAAGAATATCTAATCTATTAAAACAGAGTGGTAGTTCAGTTTCCTGGATGTTAAAACCAACACCATATAATATGGTGGCTTAACCATGAGAATGTATAGGCCCACGGTTTCAGAGGCTAGAATGCTTGCTTCCTCCCTGAATCAGTGTCTTCTGGCTGGTCAGCAATCTTGGGGTTTCTTGGTATAATGAAGGAGGATCAAGCCCAGGAAGACTGACTGAATACTTTTGATATTCCAAAGAAACCACACAGAAGGCCAGCAGCAGTCATGCCATTTATTACTCACAAGTTCCAATGATGGCTGGTCAAGTAGCTACCATGTTGTACAGTAGGAAGACAAAGACTTTATAGTGTTTTACAGCAGTGAGGGGCAGCACATTTGCAGGTTAATGATTATTATGCCTAGGGTTGTATGTATGCTATAGTGGGAACTTCCAGCAAACTGCACAAATAACTAATGGAAGGGGGAAGCAGGTATTTCATTTTCCTACACTCCACCCAATGCCCCTTCCACCTTCCATTCTATGTGTAAATCTTCTAAGATACCACCTGAGCAGTTAGGGCATTGGAATATTGCATCCAGATTCTACAACAATATAAAAAGACAACAGAATAATAGGAGTAACATATATACAACATTGAACATTAATGCTTGACAGTGAAATTACGTAATTTAGGAGGTAACCGTATTATAGATTTCTTCTTGTTGTTTCATACAGACAGGGACAGATTATGCTGGTTTAACAGTATATAAGCAAAATTTCCATTAGTAGATAACAAAAGTACTAGGTAGGGGGTGTTTATGGAGAGTTTCTAATACATACATTTTTCACTTCTAAATTCTCTGAGTTTTCCTTTAGTGACTTTAAAAATATTGAGGGACAAGAAAAGTTCACATAGATACACAGAGAGGTCTACCAGGAATAGGAAACCTTGGATACTAACAAAGATTCTTATTGGCATTTGTTGTATAAGCTGTGGTTTCACAACAATGAAATAGATGACTCCTATTTCCCATGGGCTTAAGATTCACACCCAGCAAGTCTGCATAGGCCAGTACCACAGGTAAATGAACTCATTTTACCTGGTTTGTATAGTTTGAGGCATAGGCAACAACAAATTATTGTTACTTCCCCTTTTGAGCTGGCACTTTACCTCATCAGTTAGCATCTTAACTGGAGCTGGGGCTGTAGTCTGCAGCACTGAATTTAAACTTAGTCCATGTTGTAAAGATTCCTTATTGCCTTTTATCTGTTTCTTTATAAAGCCATTTATACTTTCCATAAAATATTCCATGGCCAAAACTGCCTGAGGAAACAGGTAAATGGAGTTCCTGGATAACCATCAATTTGGGCTAACACCCCATATAGAACACTTACTTTTTCTAGGCAGCAAATAGTAGCCAGCCAGTTATAAGTGTCCTGTGGCAGAGTCTGTGGCAGCGAAAGCACACCATGCTCCTTCTGAGAGCAGGAGGGGACCAATGTAATTCACTTCATCACGCTACTAGAGTCTGTGCTCAACCAATATGTCTCATCCTGTGTTGCAGTTGTCAGAGTGAGCATGATGAATGCTCATGGGTGCTGTCCATGAGCTGTTGTTGAGTAACAGGAACCTGGAACTGTTGTCACAGGATCTGACATCCATGATGCCTGCTTTTCCTGTGGAACCACTCTGCTGTTTCTTCAGTTTCAGTGGTATGGCTCTGGATCTTGATGAGGGCATCTGCTCCCTACTAAGGCTTTAGAGGAGTGGGTGGGGATGTGATACACAGTTACCTGTCACTGCTGGCATGTGTTCCAAATGTCCTTCCACAGATCTCTCCCCCACAGAGGGCAGTCCATGACAGTCCATTGTTCCTTTCTTGTTTTCAGTATTTGCAGTCCACCTCTGGATAGGGATGGCAGTCTTCATAGTGACCAGACACTATTGGGTTAAGCCCTTCACTTGCAGCAGGATGTGGTATGCTGTACATAGTTGCTTTCCTAAGGGACTATATTGTACTTTGCCCCTGCCCACAATTGTGACCAAAACCCAAGGAGCATTTGTTTAGAATGATGCCTTTGCCACAAATACCATCACAGCCAATATTGGTGCTGGCCACATCCAATTCAGAGAGTAAGTTAGGGTCCACTTCCCTTACTGCTTGAGTCAGTGTTATAGCCCTTTTTACTTTTTCAAAAGCAGCCTGGTGGGGGGTGGGAAGGGGCTTTCATTTCCAAGCACAACCTTTCCTGACTAATACATACAATGATTTTAACATCTGCACTAAATGAGGGATGAAGTTCTCCCAAACCCCAACAACCACAGAAAGGCCATTAATTGTTTTGGAGTTTGTGATATGGGAAAATGGTATACTTTAACAGCACTACAGAGTCTGACAGCAGCAGGGACCTTACAGCTTATCCCAGTTGTTTGTCCATCACAGGTTCTTAAAATAAGATACCATTGTCTCTGAAGTTTCTTTTAATTCTGAAAGAGAATTACTGGCTAACATAATAACATCAATATAATGAAATAGGTTTACAGCCACAGGTTTTTCCATGCAGCCAGATCTTTTGCCACCAGGCTAGGATAGATAGTTAGCCTATGCACATAGCCTTGGGGAAGCACTGCAAAATCTGCCTTTGGCCTTCCCACATGAAGGTGAATGCAGGCTGGCTTGACTTCCTCCAAGGAGAGACTAAAGAAAGCCTTAGCAAGATCTAGAACAAAATGATAGGGACAGAACTGGGTACTAATTCCTTACAACAAACCAGCAATATTTGGGACTGCTGCATTCAGTAGTGGTGTTACTTTAATTTATGATAATCTACTGTTATGCACCACTCCTGGCAGTCCCCAGTGGCCACTCTCTTTCTGCAGCCATAGAGCTTCTTCTTTAGTGGAGGTGGGGTAAATCAGATGAATATGGGCCAAAGAATCTATCTCTTGATTTCCAGGCAGAGTTGTTTCTGTGACACATGCCATTTTTTCAAAATAATTTAAAACATGATTAACAACATTATACTTTTATCTAATATTTTACAGAAAACATTGTTAAATTTAGGAAAATTTTATAGTCTTTAAGTAGTCATATGAACATTTTACCCATACAGCTTTAACAGGTTAGAAAATTCAATTATAATTTTATAAGTTTCTAAACATTTTTCATTCAACATATAACATATCAAATGAATGCAACCATCTCATCACTTTACTTTTAACTTTTATAGCTTTACCATGATTACATTAATTAACAGGTATTTTAATTTAGCAGTACAGGAAAAACTACTTTCTCCATTATTTAATGTAAACTTAAGATTCCCAATGGAATCAAGATTAACTTCTCCCTACCTCCACTTTAATATGCCAATTGAGGTGACCTCTGACAGGTTTTCCTATTATGAAGTTACTTTTTGTTATCAACATTAATTGAGTTTCTATTTAATAATGGCTTTCTATAACAAGCCATTTGCCTATTTCAGTTTAAAAAATGCTCTTACAAACTTCTTAAAACTATCCAAAACCACATAGATTATAGTTACTTGATTCTAAGACAAATTTCACCTTCACAGAACACATTCCCTTACTTAATGCTACTTTTTACAATACCTTCTACAACTTAGCATACGCATTCAAGTTTTGTCCTACATACTTCCACTATGATTTTATGAAAACCAGCCATTTTATCTTAGGACAAAACACACTACCTTAAACAATCTTATCAAATTTCAGTCAGCACTTCCACAAACATTTTATTTCTTTCTATATCCATTTAAGCCTAATATCCCTCATTCTGTTCTATGAAGAAAAAAATTTAGGCAAAAACATTTTTTTTTCAAAAAGAGGTTTGCAGTAAATTATTAGTCAACAAAATTATTATCATTTCAAAGATTTAACATATCTAATGTTAATTTATCTTATTAGTATCCATATTTATTTATTAATATAAGTGCTTATTGAATTTTTGGCCATTTGAATAGAGCTTTTTTAAGAACTTTCATTTGTTAATATTACCATCCGGAGGTATCAAAATATACACTAAACAAACAGACTAACGTAAAAAGAGTTAAAACACACCAAAAGAAACATAAAGCTTACTAATTTGAGAATTCTTACTCCTTTGGTATGGCTGTCTCCAAGTTTTCCATCATTTCACAATTCTGATTTTACTGCTTGTAATATCTCTTCTGGAATCCACGTTGTCTGTAATATGTAAAGTTGTTTTTAGAAACATTTTTATTAGTAATTAGCAACCAGTTAGGAATACTTGAGCAATATAAATGCAGTTAAGCACTAATTTAGCAGTTTAAAGAGACAGACATTTAACACTTATATATTCTGGTTTACTACTTGTATTAGTCAGCCAAAGAGTTGCTGATGTAAAACAACAGAAATTGGTTGGTTTTTATAAAGGGTATTTATTGGGGGTAGGAGCTTACAGATACCACGCTATAAGCATAAGTTACTTCCCTCACCAAAGTCTATTTTCATGTATTGGAGCAAGATGGCTGCTGATGGCTGTGAGGGTTCAGGCTTCCTGGGTTCCTCCCTTCCATAGTCTTGCTTCTTTCTGAGTTCAAGGTTCCTTTCTTCCCAGGGCTTGCTTCTTTCTGGGCTCAGGGTTCCTCTCTTCCTGGGGCTTGCTTCTCTTTCATCTGTGAGCTTACTTCTGGGGCTCCAGGTTAAGGCTTCAGCATCAAACTCCAACATCAAACTCCAACATCAAAACCCTCAGCATCAATGGAGGAGATTGTTTTTATGGGGGAAGGAGTGATGGGGGAGTGGGGGGTATATGGGGCCTCATATTTTTTTTAATGTACTATTAAGAAAATAAACTTTTTAAAAAACCCTCAGCATCAAAAAGCTTCAACTCTGCCTTTGCCATGCCTTTTATCTGTGAGTCCCCTACTCCCTGGTCAACACCCTAATGACATGGCCCAATCAAAACACTAATCATAACTTAATCATGCCCAGGTACAGATCAGATTATAAACATAATCCAATATCTATTTTTGGAATTCATAACTATATCAAACTGCTGCACTGAGTTTGGCTTAGAGAGTGGCCACTTTTGAGCAGCATAAAGGCTTTCAAGAGGTAACTTTTAGGCAACCTGCAACACTAGGCCAAGTTGAAATTTCAAGCACAAAGGCTCATAAGAATAGTTGTCAGCATCAAGGGCCCATCAATGGACCATCCTTTTATTGTTAAAGATTTATTTATTTATTAATCCCTCTTCCCCTCCCCAACTCTGCTTTTTTTTTTTTTTTGGTTCTCTGTGTCTATTCATGTGGTTTTCTGTATCTATTTCTCTTTTTGTCTTCTCTTCTTATTTTTTCTCCTCTAGGACTCATCGGAATTCAATCCTGGAAACCTCTGATGTGGAGAGAGATTCTCTGTCAATTGTGCCACGTCAGTTCCTGGTCTCTGCTGCACTTCACCTTGAATCTCCCCTTCATTTCTCTTTTGTTGCATCATCATCTTGCTGTGTGACTCACTTGCATGGGTGCTGGCTCACCACACAGGCACTGGCTCACTGCATGGGAACTGGCTTACGACACAGGCATGCTTCCTCTTCTTTTCACCAGAAGGCCCCAGAGATTGAATCCAGGTCCTGCCCCTGACTTGAGCCACATGCACTTCCCAGACCATCCATCCTCACTAGTCTTTGCCCCTGCAGTTGGGAGATTGTTGCTATTCCATTAGAGAATGCAGCAGACCTCCCCAGGATGGGAACCCAGCACTGCCTCAGTTGTCATGTGAAGCTCCACCCACTGTGGCAATACCCAACAAACATCTGAACATATCTATATACCCTATATGCATGCCCAGGGGAACTCCCTCCCATGCATCCCCCATCAATTATACCCCACATGAATGTTCCTCCCCTGTCATAGTTGAACCTCTATGTGATCCAAAACTTCTTTAAAAATAAAGACAAATATATTGCCAAATTCAATTAGTAGGAAAATGAGATAGTAATGATAGGTTTAAACATAAGAAATAAAACACATAATAATTTTAAACAAACTGAAATAAAGTTTAAAAAAATTGAGGCATTAAAAAACGAAAAATATTTTAAAAAATTGTTTTTCATGTTTTGCCTTTCATTGCTGTAGTAACTGTTGTCCTGTAGGTACAGTGACAATTTCTTCCATTTCCTCCTCAGTGTCTTACTTTATTTTTTCATTATGTCTTCAGAGAAGTTTTAGGTCACAGTTAAGTCACATACAGAATATAGGGGATTCTCACATACCCAACATCCTCCCCCTTTCCCCCTTCCCTATTAATGATCTTTTTATAGGTGGAAGGTACATTTGTTACAACAGATGTACACATATTGAAACATAGCTACCAACCATGGTTAGTAGTTTACATTATGGTTTACATTTTAGACCATACACTTTTATAAATTTTGGGTGAAATTTAACATGGCCTGTATCCATCATTGCAAGGTCATACAAAACTCTTCCATTGCCCCTAACTAGTTCCTCTTCCATCTGCTCTATTCCTCCCTCCCCTTCCCCTCAGGACCCACAGAGACCACCAGGCTTCACTGCTTGTAGGACAACATTCATAGATACTTGCAACAATGCTGAGGGCTTCACACACTAGTCTGTCCTCCCCGATTAAAAACCACCCATGCTCTTGAAAGACACCCTCCCATCTGCTTGCGAACATATTGGGACTCCCCAGGATGGGAGTATAAGGCCTTCCTGCTCATTATATGGGTTTCCACCTACTGATATAACACATTATGACAAGATGAACACTTACACACCCTATAGAAGCCTGTCCCATCCTTGCCCTTAACCCATACTTGCCATAGTGCTAAAAGAGTTTTCTCAGCATTGTAGTTTCAATCACGTACCTGCCAATCCCCCATGTTCACCTGCTACCTCCACCAACCCTCCCGCCAATTCCATATACTATCTGACCTGTCCTCCCCACCCTAGTCCCCTGTCAATCTTGCACTGCCCAGCCCAATAGTATTCCTATACCCCTGTCATATCCCTTCACTGCACAACTGCTCACTTCCACCTTATCAAAGATTTTGCCCATTTGGGTATTGGCTCACAAACTTCTCTCTTTCTATTTCCTGTTGACCTATCTTCCAGACTCTCACTCTCTGAGATGGCTCAATTTGCTTATTTCATATCAGAGAGGTCATGCATTTGTCCTTCAATGCCTGGCTTGTTTCACTCAATATAAGGTCCTCAAGTCTCATTCATGTTATCCCATGTGTTAGTACTGTATTCCTTCCTACAGCTGAGTAGTATTCTATTGTATGTATTTTTTTTATCCATTCATCTGTTGATGGGCATTTGGGTTGATTGGCAATAGTGAATAATGCTGCTATGATCATTGGTGTGCATGTATTTATTTGTGTCCTTGTTTTCAATTTTTCTGGGTATATACCCAGCAGTGGGATTTCAGGGTCTTATGGCTGATCTATAGTTAGTTTTTTGATGAACTGCCAAACTGTCCTTCACAATGGCTGAAACACTCTACATTTCCACCAGCAGTGGATGAGCCTTTCTATTCCTCCACATCCTCTCCAACACTTGTAGTCCTCCATTCTTTTAATAGCTGCCAGTCTAATGGGTGTAAGATAGTATCTCATTGTAGTTTCGATTTGCATTTCCCTAATAGCTAGTGACGTTGAGTATCTTTCCATGGGTTTTTTTAGCCATTTGTATTTTTTGTTTAGAGAAGTGTCTGTTCAAATCACTCACGCATTTTTTAAATGGGTTGTTTGTCTTTTTTATTTTAGAGATATTGGATTTCTTTATATAGTTTGGATATTAGACTTCTATCAGATATATGGTTACCAAATATTTTCTCCCATTGGGAAGGCTGTCTTTTCACTATCCTAACAAACTCCTTTGAGGTGCAAAAGGTTTTAATTTTGAGGAGGTCTCATCTATTTTTCTTTCATTCCTTGTGCTGTGGGTGTGAAGTTCATGAAGCCACTTCCTATTACACAATCCTATAAATGCTTCCCTACATTATCCTCCAAGGTCTTTATGGTCTTGACTCTTATATTTACATCTTTGATCCATCTTCAGTTGACTTTTGTATAAAGTGTGAGATGGTGTTCCTCTCTCATTCTTTTGGATATGGATATCCAGATCTCCAAGCACCATTTGTTGAAGAGACCATTCTCTTCCAATTGAATGGGCTTGGTGGCCTTGTCAAATATCAGATTACTGTATATGTGAGGAGCTATGTCAGAACTCTCAATTTGGTTCCGTTGGTCAGTATAGTTGGAAACTAAGGCACAGTGGTCTCGCAAGGAGAGACGTGCTGTTTCCATGGCTATGCTTGCCACCTAAGGAATGTGGCAATTAAGAGTTTTGAGCAAACAGGATGAAGCTGTTAAAGACTGAAAGAAAAGATGAGCACATACACTTTGTAGTTAGATAGAACATTTAGACTTTGTACCTTGAGATAAGATTTTTTAATTCCTTAGCTCATGAATAATGCTAATAGTTAACTGCATGTTGCTGCTTGTTCTCATGTATACTGGGGTATATAGAGAGCCCCTTGTAAACAATAAAGTTGTCTGAGGAGTCTCTACTCACAGACCCCCTGATCCCAGATCTCTCTTCCTTCCTTCCTTCCTTCATCCTTCCTTCCTTCTTCCTTCCTTCCTTCCTTCCTTCCTTCCTTCCTTCCTTCCTTCCTTCCTTCCTTCCTTCCTTCCTTCCTTCCTTCCTTCCTTCCTTCCTTCCTTCCTTCCTCTCTTTCTCTCTTTCTCTCTTTCTCCCTTTCTCTTTGTTTCATTCCTGATACCCTTTGGGACCAAATCTCCAAAACAATATGTCAATCCTTTTGCCAATATCATGCAGTTTTGAGTATTGTAGCTTTCTAGTATATTTTAAAGTCAGGTAGTGTGATTCCTCTGACTTCATTTTTCTTTTGCAATGTGTCTTTGGCTATCCAGGGCCTCCTGTCCTTCCAAATAAATTTCATAGTTTTTTCCAATTCATTAAAAATCTGTGTTTATTTTTGGGGGATTGCACTAAATCTGTAGGTTAGCTTGCATAGGATAGACATCTTTATAATATTTAGTCTTCCTATTCATGAACAAGGAATATTCTTCCATTTATTTAAGTCTTCTTTGATTTCCTTTAACAGCGTTATGTAGTTTTCTGTGTATAAGTCTTTACATCTTTAGCTAAATTTATTCCTACATATTTGATTTTTTCAGTTACCTTTGCAAATGGTAATTTTCTCTTGATTTCCTCCTCAGATTGCTCATTATTCACGTGCAGATGTGCTACTGATTTTTGTGCATTGCTCTTATAACCTGCTACTTTACTGAACTCATTTATAACTTCCTTTTTTTTATAGTTTGCCATTTTAATTTCTTAAATTAAAGTTAATAGCTCACAAGGAATGTTACTTTAAAAAAAAACAAAAAACATAAGAGGTTCCCATATAATCCACTCCCCACCCCCACCACATAATTTTTGTAAATTGTATTTTTTTGAAGATATATACATCACAAAAAAAATGTTACATTAAAAAATATAAGAGGTTTCCATATACCCCCCACCCCCCCACCCCACTCCTCCCATACCAACAACCTCCCTCATCATTGTGGCACACTCATCACACATGGAGAACACATTTGGGGGCACTGCTGCACTACACAGATAATAGTTTACCCTGTAGTTTGCACTCTCCCCCAGTACATTCAGTGGGTTACGGCAGGACATATTAAGTCCAGCATCTGAACCTGCAATATCATTTAGGACAACTCAAAATCCCAAAAATGCCCCCTCATCACTTCTCTTCTACCCTCTCCCTGCCCTCAGCGACTACTGTGGCCACTTTCTCCACCTTGATGCTAAAATCTCTTCTATTACTTGTCACAATAGTTTTATAGTAAAATATCAGTAAGTCCACTCTAGTCCACATTTTATTTCTCCATTCTTTAGACCCTGGAATGGTGATGTCCATTCCACCTCTAGATCAAGAGGGGGCCTAGATTCTACATGGATGATGGATGCAATTCCTCTGCTTACAGTTGTAGGCACTCTTGATTCCCTGGTGTGGTGGTTGACCATCCTCACCTCCCTGTTAGCTGACCTGAGTAAGTCCAACGAACCAGAGAGTAGGCATTACAACTCTGCTGAGGCTCAGGGCCCAGCTGGCACATGGGCAATCCAGAGATTCAAGTCTCCTGAGTATGGACCATCTCTAGTGCCAACCACAGGTTCAGTAAAAGGGACAGAAGAGGCATGTGTAGAAAAGTCACATCTGATTCCAGCTTCATCACACTCAAGAGCACAAATTCCAAAGTAGGGCCCTCTGACATGGCACAGAGCTCCAAATCCATCTGTCATGACTATAAACACTGTGGCTCTCCATAGCCTTCAGGAGAACCAGTACCTAGGGTTGTATCTGCTTTGGCTTTTTCTGGGGTCCTGCTGAGGTGTGCATAAGTGCAACCCTTCTGATGACCTCCCGACTCTTTTGACTCTTTTTGGAAGACTCTTTTAGCCATATCAACTCATTTGTCTTTGCCATTTCCCCCTTTTATTCAAGGTCAAAGAGCAATTTTTAACACTTGATCTAACATGTAGGCTGAGATATTCTGCTTGTCTAAGTTGACCCTTTTATTCAAGGTCTCTTTCTAGTTGCTTCTCCAGTTAGTAATTGGTAGTAATCCCTGCTAAAGTAACCTGCTACTTTACTGAAGTCATTTATAAGTTCTTGAAGCATTGTTGTAGATTTCTCAAGGCTTTCTATATGTAGGATCATGTCCTCTGCAAGTAGAAAAATTTTGAATTCTTCCTTTCCAATTTGGATGCCTTTCATATCTTTTTCTTGCCTCAGTGCTCTAGCAAGTACTTCTAATACAATGTTAAATAGGAGCAATGATAGTGGGCATCCCTGTCTTGTTCCCAATCTTAGAGGGAAAGCTTTTAGGAATTCACCATTGTATTTGATATTAGCTGTGGTTTTTTTCACATATACCCTTTATCATGTTCAGAAAGTTTCCTTCTATTCTTATCTTTTGCAGTGCTTTTATCAGGAAAGAGTGCTGTATTTTGTCAAATGCTTTTTCTGCATTTATAGAGATGATCATGTGATTTTTTCTCTTTCAATTTATTATGTGGTGTATCACATTGGCTTATTTTGAACCATCCTTGAATACCAGGAATGAAACCCACTTGGTCATGGTGTATAATTCATTTGATGTGTTGTTGAATACAGTTAGCAAGTATTTTATTGAAGATTTTAGCATTTAGGTTCATTAGAGAGATGGGTCTGTAATTTTCCTTTCTTGTCGTGTCTGTGTTTGGCTTTGGTATTAGGGTGATGTTGATATCATAGAATGAGTTAGGCAATGTTCCGTCTACTTCAGTTTTTTTGGAAGAGCTCAAGCAGGATTGGTGTTAGTTCTTTCCAGAATGTTTTGTAGAATTCACCTATGAAGCCCTCAGGTCCTTTTTCAGTTGGGAGGTCTCAAATGACAGATTTATCTCTTTATTTGTGATTGGTCTATTGAGTTCATCAATTTCTTCTTTTGTCAATGTAGCCTGCTTGCGTGTTTCTAGGAATTTTTCCATTTCCTCTAAATTATCCTTCTTGTTATCATATAATTTTTCAAAGTATCCTATTATGATACTCTTTATTTCTGTGGGGTCAGTGGTGATATCCCCTTCCTTACTTCTTAATTTGTGTATTTACATCTTCTCTCTTTTTTTCTTTGTTAATCTAGCTAAAGTTTGTCAATTTCATTGATCTTTTCAGAGAAACAGATTTTTTATTGTTTATTTTTATTAGTAATTTCTTATTTTCTATTTCCCTTAGTTCTGTTCTGATCTTTGTTATTTCTTTCTTTCTACTTCCTTTAGGGTTAATTGTTCTTTTTCTAATTCTTCCAATTGTGCAGTTAGGGCTTCGATTTTAGCTCTTTCTTCTTTTGTGATACATGAATTTATAGCTATGAATTTCCCTCTCAGTACAGTTTTTTTGGCATCCCATGAGTTTTATTATGTTTTGTTATCATTTTCATTAGTTTCAAGGTAGATACTGATTTCTTTTGAAATTTCCTCCTTGACCCACTGTTTTTCTAAGAGTGTGTTATTTATCTTCCATATCTTTGTGCCTAATCTGGTTATGTGGCCCTTGCAGATTTCTAGCTTCATTCCACTGAGGTCAAAGAAATTACTGTGAATGATTTCAATCTTTCTGAGTTCATTGAGACTTTCTCTGTGGCCTACCATGCAGTCTATCTTGGAGAATGATCCATGCACAGTTGAGAAGAATATATATCCTGCTGTATTTGGGTGTAGTATTCTTTATATATCTATCAGGTCCAGATCCTCTAATACATTATTCAAAGTCTTTGTTTCTTTTTTGATTCTCTATTGAGATATTCTTTCCAATGGTGATAATGGTGTGTTAAAGTCCCCCACTGTAACTATTGAGGCATCTCTTTCTCCACTTAATTTTTCCAGTGCTTGCCTCATTTATTTTGAGGCACCCTGGTTAGGTGCATAAATGTTTATGATTGCTCTTTATTCTTGAAAGATTACCCCTTTTACTAATATATAGTGTCCATCTTTGTCTCTTACAATAGTTTTGCATTTAAATTCTATTTGGTCTGATATTAGTATAGCTGATTCCACCCCTTTTTGGTTATTGTTTCCTTGTAGGATTGTTTTCCAGCCATTCACTTTCAACCTCCTTGAATCCCTGGGTCTAAGATGGGTTTCTTATAGACAACATATAGGTGGGTCATATTTCCTTATCCATTCTGCCAATCTGTGCCTCTTGACTGGTGACTTCAATCCATTAACATTCAGTATTATTACTCTCAAGGAATTACTTACATTAGCTATATTTTCTTTGGATTCATGTGTGTCATATGTTGTTTCTATTTCTCTGTTTGTTTTTTTTTAGTTGCTCTTTCTCTGTCCTTCAACTCTCTCTCTCCTGTTTTTTTCCTTTCAACCTGCGAACTCCCTTTAGTATTTCTTGAAGGGCAGGTTTCTTATTGGCATACTCGCTTAGTTTCTGTTTATTTGCAAATATTTTGAACCTGCCATCATTTTTGAATGCCAGCTTTTCTGGATAGAGAATTCTTGGCTGGATATTTTTTTCTTTTAGTACCCTGACTATGTCATACCACTGCCTTCTTACCTCCATGGTTTCAGATGAGAAATCACCATTTAATCTGATTGAGCTTCCCTTGTATGCAATGGTTCTCTTTTCTCTTCCTGCCTTCAGTATTTTCTCTTTCTCTTGAGCATTGGATAGTTTGACAAGTATATGTTGGAGTAGTCCTCTTGGGATTTATACTGTCTTGGGTGTGCTGCACTTCCTGGACATGTACATTCATCTCTCTCAACAGAGTTGAGAAGTTTTCAGGCATTATTTCCTCCAACACACATTTGACCCCTTTCCCTTCTCTTCTCCTTCTGGGTTGCCTATGATGCATATGTTTATGAATTTTGTGTTGTCATTCAAACCCTTAAGTAGCTGATGAATTTTTTCTATCTTTTTATCTTTCTGTTCTGTTTTCTTTCAGATGTACTGTCTTCCACATCACTAATTCTTTACTCTGCCTGTTCAATTCTGTTATGTACTGAGGGTATATTTTTAATTTCTTAGGTTGAGCCATTCATCACCATCATATTCACTATCTCTTTATGTGTGTTTACAATTTCTTCAGTATGTTGTCCCAGAGTTTCTTAATATCCTTAATCTCTTCCTTTACTTCATTAAGTTGGATCATGGTATTTGTTTGGACAGCTTTGATTAATTGTTCAATGTTTTTCTTCTCTTCCTGTTTTTAGTTTGTTCATTGAACTGGGTCATGTCTTCCTATTTCTTGGTATGGCTTGTAATTATTTGTTGCTGTCTGGTCACCTTTTTATGTTGATGGATTTATTCTGTTGATTAACTTCTCCCTTTATTCTAATGTTTTATTTAATTGCTGTTTTTTTGAGTGTGTTAAGTTTTTTCCTTTGGCACTTTATTCTTCTTATTCTATTTTGTTGTTGTTGTCTATGTTCCCTTGAAGAAAAAAATTAGGGCTTGAGAAAGCAAAAGACATAAGAAAAGAAAAAGGATAATAGTAATAATGATATTAAAATTTAGACGATGAGCCATATAAGACCTAGGAAAATGAATATTTAATCATGTAAACAGTGTAGAGTAATAGGAATAAAAAAGTGGTGTACCTACAATGAAATGGGAAACTGAATATAGAGAAGTATATAGAATGAATTAAAAGAGCAGAATGATGAGGAGAGAGGGGAAGAAAAAAGGAAGAATAAAAAGAAAAAATGTCAATAAAAGAAAGAAAACAGAATAGAAGAGTTAGAAATGAAAAAAACAGAGAAATTGGGGACTAAACAAAGAAAAGTGAAATGTAAGAACAACCACAGAAAGTGGAAGATAGAAAGGTGCAGGAAGGAAAAGAGATACCATTGGGAACCAAAATTGGTATACACAGAAAAGAGAAAATTGAGGAAGAGGAAACACAGCAAACAAGAAACAAGCCACCAGCACCTAAAAAAAAAAAAAAAAAAAAAAAAAGCCACCAGCACCCTAGTTGGGGGGGGGGGCAGGAAAGAAAGACAAGATAACAAAAAAGTTAACACTCCTACAAGCAAGCTGTCAAACAAAAACTAAGGAAAAAACAGCCCCTGTGGAGCTTCTCAGACTGCCAGTGTTTATCACTTAGTAGCCTTCCCCCTGCAGGGTTTGAAGTGGGTTTTAGTGAGTAAACTAAATTAAATTTTAAAATAAAATTAACTTTTTTTTTTAGGAAAAATAAGAGACCCAAGAGAAGCTAATACAAGAATAATGCTATGTTTCCCTGTCCTAAAGTATCAGCTGGATGTTTAATATCCCAGTGGGTCACTATTCTAAGAGGATCTGAAAATTGAACTAGGGACCCTGTATATTCAAGGTGGAAACTCCTGCACTGAGCTAAACTTTCTCAATGGGTCAGTTAGCTCTTCAGAGGCTATCTAGTCACTTGCCCTCAGGCAAGTTTGACTCTGCAATTGGATAAATTCCTGCTGATTAAGAATCTGTCCTTGCCCCCTTTCTATTCTTATCACTTTCTCCCCCAGGGTAGCAGGATGCAATAGCCTGTTGGAAAGTTCCCTTTTGAAATTCAAATGGGACACTGGTGACTTAATTCACCAAAGAAAAAAATGACTCTCAACCTTCCCTGAAAGCACCCATTCCTCCCAGGGAACCTTAAACACGGTCTTGGAAGCTTATTAAGCACTTCCTACTGCCTGCCTCCCTTAGGGGAGTTGAAATTTTGATAGTTTTCAGCACTGAACTAGTTAATTGCCTGACTCAACCGAGTTCTCCCACGTCAATTTTCCCTATCCCAGGGTGGTTAGTTAAATCAGGCTGCCTCAGCAGATTCACGTCTCCCCTCTTCCCAGGGTCACCTCGAGCCAATTGGCATGTTCTTCAAAGTTCAAAAAGGGGGTCCAGGCAATCAAACTCACAGAAGGGAAACCCCTCTCCACTCTTCACCAGAACCTTCTCACTCTCAGAGAAAGCCTCCTCTGGCTGGGTGACCTGTGGGAGTCTGGGCTCCGCACTGCTTCCTGCCCTGAGGGCAGGAATTCGCTCTCTTGCAGCTCCAGCCTCAAGGGCCAAGAAACTTCTGGTTTTAACTTGAGCAACCAATTTCCTTGTTGCACTCTATCCAGACCGATGCTCTGACACCGCCTATTCTGTGGGTTCCTGAAACAGCTCACTCAGGCATGTTCTTGCCCCTACTCAGCCATTTTTTTACAAGAAAGATGCTAAGTGTGCACTTAAGCCAACACCATCTTGCCCCTGTAATGTAATTTTAATTGCAGGTATACAAAAGCAGCTACCATTTTTCTTTTCTTTTTTTCTCTCTCTCTATCTTACTTTCATAGAGTTGTTCAGTTCAAAAGTTACTAAACTTCTACAGCACTAATTTTATCAATGTGGCTATCCAGGGCCAATTAGAATTAGCATGGAAACAAAACAGAGAACATTAATGTTGCTAAGTTTTTCTATTTCTGCAGCAGCTGAACTAATTCTATCAGCTCCCACTAGCCCACAGTCTTCAGGTGGCCGGGAGGTTGCAGAGTTGCTGCCAGAATGTTTTCCTTATCTTAGTTAGCTCTCTAGCAGAATATTTTCTTATAAACATGGTTTCATTGACAAGTATCTTATTTAGCACTTCTGCTTGTGAGGGATATTGTATCTGTGATGTAGCCTCCTTTGCAAAAGCAGTTGAGCATGATTTAAATATTCTTCTGTAGTTTCCACATCTGAATCATTATCTCCTTCTTACCTAGTTGCTCAGAGAGACCTGTCACTAAGGCAGAGGTGGAAGTCTGCAAATTCCTTTCTAGTTGTAATTCTTCTTTCCTTTAACCATAGCCTATGGACAGGTCATTGTCTGCGTTTGTTCCTGGGCTTCCTCCAATTTCTTAGTTAAATAATTAAATCTTCCTTCTAATCTACTTGTGCTAGTTGGAGGTCTCATTCCAACCTTACCTCCTCCTCTAGTCACCTTGCCCTTGCTTTGGCTGCTAACTGTTTATTAGTACTATCACACAAGGCAAGGAGGAAGGGCCATGCAAAGGCTGCAGTCGCCGCAGGTTGCTCTTTCTTAATAAAAGTAACCTCTACTCTCTTCTCTAACTGCACCACCCCAGCAGGAGTGTATGGGGCATCCCCCAACTCCCTCATGGGTCCCCAAGTGTCTACCACCTCAGCAAGCTCATACGGCATCAACATGCACGGCTGCCCCAGGATTCTCCCTGCAGACTCCCCTGTGCACTGTGGGTCTCCCCTACAGTATCTGGAATGGTTGACATATTTTCAACTGCCTTATCTCTGATGGAATTCTCTGGAATATCCTGCAGATGATACCAATCATAATGCAGGAGGGTCAAGCCCAGGAAGGCTGACCGAATTCTTTTGATATTCCAAAGAAACCACATGAAAGCGCAGTAGCAGTCATGCCATTTATTACTCACAAGTCCCAATGACAACTGGTCGGGTAGCTACCATGCTAAACAGCAGGAAGACAAAGACTTTATAATATTTCAAAACAGTGAGGGGCGGCACATGCACAGGTTAATGATTACTACACTTAGGGTCCTGTGTGCGCTGTAGCAGAAATTTCCAGGTTGGATATCTGGCCAATTCGACCCCACTCTTTACAGCAATCTACACAAATAATAAGTGGGAGGGGGAAGCAGGTGTCCCTACGCCTGACTTTTCTATTACATGGCAACGCACATGGTGGCACGTTCTCCTTTCTTTCTCCAGCTCTGTTAACTTCCAACTTCTGGCTGCTCCCCTTGGCACTTTTTTTCTATGTTCGAGTTCTTAAAGGACTTCAGCCATATTAGATTAAGACCTACCTCATTTCGTTTGGGCATACTTTAATAACAGCCTAAAAGGTCCTATTTACAAATGGGTACACACCCACAGAACCAGGGGTTGGACCTGCACGTGCTTTTTGTGGGGGAATAAAACTCAGTCCCCAATATGAGAGAAAGATAAAGCTTTATTATTGGATGACAGTGCCACATGAGCTGTGAGAAGGAACATGGTCAGAAGTAGAGCAGTCTACAGTCCTTGCATTATTTCAATAGATAGAAACATTAATAAGTTATTCCATAATAATAATTCCATATATTATTAAATAATGTGTACTTTACAAATAAATGTGGTAGTAATATTATATAAGAAAAAATATTCAAACGGGTCAAAGAAAGCATGTAAAAGTGATACAAATCACACTACAGGTTATGTCTATGGAGGATTAGCTGATACCAGACTAACACTCTCACAACTATAAAAATTGAATAGGAAAACAGAATTATATATTTATATTGGATATATTTTTCCATGCAAATATATTTATGTTTATATAGATATTTAAATATAATATTCATATATTTGTATTTATTTATTTTTACTATGCATTATACTTATTGAATGGCATATGTGTGTATGTATGTGTGTGTGCATAGATACATATACATAGCTGTTATTTAAACTTATTAGAAAATAACCAAGGTAAACAGCATTTGAAGCCAAGAATGAGAATAGGGGAATTATAAAACAACCAAGGTAAACAGTACTTGAAATCAAGAAGGGGCAGAGAGGAACACTGAGGTGAGCCTTTATTCTCTTTGGATATTTCCCCTCAAGGCATCTGCCTATTTGAAGTAAGGGCTTAAAGTCAGAAAGAAAAGAAGGCGGTAATGGCCTTGTCTGCAGCAGTATCCCAGTCTGAGCTAACCAAAAATTAGAGTTCAGAATTATCATGCATTCAGTACTTAAGGGATCAAAAATCCTGAGAATTTGTGTGCAATTTCCCTTTGAGACACTTGTCACTGTTTAAACAAAACGATAATTAAGAAAAAAAAAAACAGTGAAAATTAAAAGTGCAGTTGCAAATAGTCAATGGTCAAAAAAAGAAATTATAATAAATAGTAGAACATTCTTAAACTTGTACATGAAACATTATGTATCAAACAGGGAAGCAGTTAAAATAATACTTTAGAAGAAAATTATAACTTAAGTATTTACATTAGGAAAGAAACTGAAAAATAATGACGTAAGTAACCAACATAAGAAGTTGGGGTATAACCCAAAAAATGTAGAAGGAAATAATAGAGATAAATAAAGAAATTAATGAAATGTAAAATAAAGATAAAATATAATTAACAAACCGAAGAATAGTTCCTTTAAGAAGATGAATTGTACTATGAGAATGCACCACACAAAATTCCATTTAGAGGAGCATAATGGACCAGAGTTACAGCTACTGTGCTCTGAAATCCATTGCCATGTTTGCATCAATGCCAGAATTTCCATGGGCTCCTCCCAAGTCAACAGGAAGCACAGCAGAAAAACTGATGCAAGCCCACTTCTGGGAAATATGGGATTCCCTTCATGGAGGACTTTAGCTCAAGAACTCTCTAAAAGCTTTACCGTATCTTCTTTAGAGTGCATGGCAGTCTAGCACAATTTCATCCAAATTTCTCCTTTTCTCTTTTACTTAGTTACAGACTTCTGTGGTAATTTTACAGCATTCTCAGTTTCACAAGCTCCCCTCCCTGTTTTCTCTTACATAGACATTTCCCTTAAAATTCTTGCACATTTAATCACATTTTAGTGTCTACTTCTTGTAACACAAAAGTAAAAGTTCTTTCAGGATTAATAACAAAAAAAGAGAGAAGAAGATAAGAATAAGTATTACTAGGAATTAAAACCTGATTGCAGATACAGCAGATTTCTTTAAGATAAGAGAATTGTGGCTACATTTATACAAATAAAATTGAAATTTGAGACAAATGGACAAATTCCTAGAAAAATAAAACTTTATAAATCTGACTCAAGGGAGGGCAAAAAGACCTAATTAATTGTAAACAGTCAAGAAATCAAACAATTTTAAAAGTTTTTGCTAAAATGAAAGAGAAACAGAACCAATTTACTAAGAGTTCTATCAAACACTCAAGGGCAAGATAATTCCAATATTATAAAAAATATTTCATAGCTATTTTGGAGGTGAAGGAAAAAGCTTGGAAATATATTTAAAGAGGCTAATATCTCCATGGTGTGAAAAGTAGATCAGAAAATAAAAGAGGAAAATTGCAGATTACTTTCTTATGAACTAAAAGAGAATTGAAGGGAAGATATTTCAGCTGAAAGAAAAATGATTATAGATGGAAGAATGGAAATACAAGAAGGAATAAAGATCACAATAAGAAGGGAAAACCAGGGGAATTATAAAAGAATCATAGTTGTTTTGAATGAAAATAATAATGATATATATGGTTTAGTCTTTAATATATATTATAAGGAGATAAAATATATGGTAGCAAAACACAAAGGGCAGGATAGGACTAAATCTAAAGTGTTGCACATTTCTTGCAGTGTTTACCAAATGAAAAAGTGCTAATTAAAAGTAGATTTAGTCAGTGATACATAATGTAATATATATGATAGCCATTAATATTATAAGTACCAATTAGAAAGGAAAATCAGTGCTGTCTGTTAACTATGGCATAATGCTTTAAATAGCATTTAATTTTTTTACTTATTTAAATAAATAATTCTTGTATTTACTTAATTTTTTAATTAAAGAATTTTTTTCATATATCACTCTGGTGTATTTCTATCAAAGAATATACCAGAAAAATATGCCAGACAGATGTGGTGACAGCTCCCTGAGATCTTCCTATGCTGCAGAAAGCCAAGTTGCCAGAGGCTGGGTCACTGGCAGGAGTTGGGGCTTGAGGGGTGCTGTATAAAGGCATGGCCATATCAGGGGACCAGCCCTTATTGGAATGAACCAAGCCCTGAGGGTGGGCATCACAGTTGGACTTCCAGTTTTGCTTGATCATATTTCCATTTTTTCTGCTCACAGCTGATCTCCATTAAACATCTTGCCCCATCCCTGAACTTTCAGCTCTACTTCCCAAGTACCTAACCTCACACACCTTATTTATGTAATAAATATTATTTTAAAGGCATCTAATGTTTCCTTTTTTTAAAGTTATTCAGTTATTTCTATTAGGAAAGAAAGAAACTGAAAAATAATAACATAAGTTACCAACATAAGAAGTTGGCAGGTCAAGTACCAATGTTGACTGTTTTTACTTTTTCCTAATAGCAATGTCACTGATCTAACATCCTTGAACTTCTGCTAACTTTCACCTACATTTCCTGGTCCTCAATTTCTGGCAATTATATTCAAATAAAATTAGTTCAGGCACAAGGCAATGCACCTGGAATTAATAATACTCTTTGTGGAATGTCACGGCATATATCTATATTTAATTTCATTATGCAAACCAATGTTTCTCATATATAATATGAGAATAATATGAGGCAGTCTTATCTCAAAATATTATAGTGTACATGATATTTCCAAGTGGCTTCCAAAATAATTTTCTTGCTACATAACCATGATTTTTTTCCTCTTTAAATGACCCATAATGAATAAGACAAAGCATTTTATAAAATGTTTCTGGAGGAAAAACAAAAAAATTAATAAAATATGGTTTATTAATTTAGGTTTATCATCTGTGAATTAAAAGGAAAATTCCTACATTATTCCATTTTTGCTCATAATACTTCATTCCAGCAAAGAAGACACCAATATCTCATGGGAATATAATTTGAGAATCACCAAGTTTCACACATTTTACTCCCTAAGTAAATCCTGTGTTTATCTTGTCCTTTCAATGACTACTATTACTAGGGTAACCAATTGTCTCAGATTGCCTGAGATTGAGGGGTTTCTTGAACTGGGAGACTTTCATTGCCAATTCAGGTTGAGTACCAGGCAAAATGTGAGTTTGTCACTCTGCTATTATCTCAACTCAGACCATTATCTTTTCTTGCTTGAATGATTGACCAATCATAATTTGCCTTATCAAATCACCTCTAAATTGCCTCTAAGGAAATCCTTCAAAAGTACAGGTCTCCCTATTATACTTTGCTTAGAAATGTTAAAGCAGATCTGATACCACAGGGTAAGGTATACCTTGGCATCTTAATGTGGCATCTATGGACCCTCCACAGTCTCACCTGTGCCTCATGTTCTGATCATTCAAGCTTCCCAAAACCCACACTTGCAACATAAGAATTCTTGTAATGCCCTATGTGGTTTCATATAGCTAGTGGAGCTTGGTGAACCAAGTTCTCTTTGAAAAGAGTACACCACCACCATCCTTCATTGCTTTATCATCTGGGAAATTCCTTTCCAAACTTCAAGCTCAGATGCCATCTTCCTTGGAGAAAGAATTTACTCAATGCCACATTCCCATTCTCACACTGTGTCTCTACTTTGCACTATCAAAGAAGCACATGCCTAGGACCCAGCATTCAAAGGGGAAAATAATGGATGGTATTCTTTGTGGTGGAACACAGCAATGGAAAATATCTTAACAAAGGTTTGACTTTCATATCACAAAACACTTTCTAGCAGTCTTAGCAAAGGTTTGAGTTTCATATCACAAAATACATCCCCAACATTTTTTTAAACAAAAATAAATCTCAGGTCATGTAACAATTCCACATTGGAAAATAAGTTTTGAATATTCCTCTAAAAATTTAAATTTAACCACATGCTGTTTAGATTTAACTGCATTACTATCTAATTTTATAGTTAAATTTAGGCTTATTGGGTTATTACTACATATCCAGAATTTATGATTTCTCATCCCAATATACTGTATCTATTTACATGAACAAATAATCTGATATTAAACTGCATCAAGGATATTTTTCAATACATATATAAAGAGTAATCCAATTTTTTAAAAAATTCTTCATCCAATTTGGTATAGCTTAAATATCTGTGTATTTTACATGCCAATGAATATAATAATTATTGATGCATCATTTCCTAATTAGCCTATAAATTACTTCAGTAGTCTTTGATGTATTTCCAATGTCTAAAACACAATCTGGTTCAGAGTATGCACTTAAAAATGATTTATTAAACCAAATATTGGATAATTCATAGAGAAACTATTTGCATTTCTTTTACTCTGATAAATTCTAATAAACTAACCTAATATACCATCCTACGTTGAATTTATCATTCCATGCATAGTTTTCAATATTATACATATTTTAATAACACAATCTTTATCCCGGATCAATAAAAATAACACTTCCATTGTTCTCTGGAAAAGGCAGCCACAGTGTTTGCATTTTATTGTATGCCAAATGAAATAAAGCAGCTAATTGAAAATTCCTGTTACTTTTGATATGTAAGAGTTTCTAGATATATGCTCCTTTTGATAATGTCATAAAACCTTTTATTTCTTCAGAAAAAATGTTTAGTTTTTTTTAATTTATCTTGAGTTAGGAAAATCTTTCAAAGTCAACAGATCACACAACCACTTTGTAGAGATTGCCTTATCACAGGACTTCACGTCTGCCTTTAGGTTATGATGTCTCCCATTTACAATGCAGAGCTGAATGTCTATCACTTTAGACTTATAGCATGTCAAACTGACACTTAAAATAAGTGTCTAAACATTGGCAGTATGTGCAGAATAGTTTCTAAGGTAAGAAAAGTGCTATATTTTTACCTATTTTTATCTAGCAAAAATGACAGCGAACTTAGTAAAATTTGGTTCTGATGATGGAAGGAAGGCAGAATTTGAGAGTGATGAACTTGGATATTGTAGTCGTCAGCCAAAAAGGGCACTGATGCAAAGTACCAGAAATCTGTTAGCTTTAATATAGAGTATTTATTTGGGGTAGAAGCTTACAGTCACAAGGCCCTAAAGAATCCAACTCAAGGTTACTTCCTTACCAAACTCTGCTGCCACGTGTTTGAAGCAAGATGGTGAGTAGCATCTGTGAGGGTTCAGGCTTCCTTCTTCCTCTTAAGTTTCCATGCTCCCAGCTTCTCCTGATCTCAGCTGTAGGTCTGCATAAGCCTCGTCTCTCTCCCTGGGGCTCATTTCTTTCCAAGCATAGCTGCTCAGGTCTCTTCACAAGGTCAGCTGTAGACTATCAGCCTCATCTCTCTTCCAGGGGCCTCTGCCTTATCTAATGAGCTGTTTCTCTTCCTCTTATTTTTCTTTTCTGTGTGTCTACTTCCATGTGAGAGTCTGTTTTATCAGCCCAAAGGGACTGGGACTCAACACTGAGTCATACTCTAATGATGTGGTTGAATCAAAGCCCTATTCTTAACATAATTTAATCAGACGCATCTCAACTGAATCTAATACAATCAAAGGGTATCACACACAGAGGAACAGACAAGTTTACAAACATAATCTCTCTTTTTGGAATTCATAAATAATATCAAACTGCCACAGATATTTAGCCGAAGAGATTTCGAAGCTAAGTGTAGAAAGTGCAGCCTGCTTTTCTCCTTGTCGTTTATAGTAAAATGAGAAGCTGAGAACTGAACTCCTGGGTACAAAGAAAACAGAAATTTATGGTTTGGAAAAATCCACATTTCTGGAAACTGAATCCCCAGAAAATAGAACTACATGTGAAGGTTTAACTGAATATGGATCCAGTCAGCCATTTCAGTGCAAGGAAGGGCTGAAAGGAGCAGTTATACAGGAAGGATCTGTGGAAAGTCCTACTGTCTGATGGTTTGGACCCCTGTGTACCACACGTAAATCCGACAAGGTTTTTTGCAAAATCTGTATAAATGGAATCACTGCCAGCCTGGACTAAAAGGAAAAGAAAAGGTACAGACTTAAAGAAAAATCAATTCAAGGACAAATCCATGGAAGCTGACATCTGGACTGAAGACATCTCAGGCCAAAAGAGTGGGCCCACCTATATGTATGGAAAGGATGATTCTGGCCCAGTGCTTAGAAAGACAGGCCTTCTACCCCATTGTTCAGGAAGAGTGCTACCATGCCAATATTCTCAGAAGTTGGAGTCAGTGCCATGGGGATTGTGGAAAGTCTAGCTGCACACCCTAGTTTTTTCAAGGGGTGAAGCCCATTTCCTGGGGAGTGTGGAGAGCCTAGTCTCCATCACAACGTTTGATTAAGGTGCACCAGTGTGCAAGAAGCAAGTATTAGTCAGACAAAGGGGTACTGATGCAAAATACCAGAAATCTGTTGACCTTTATAAAGGGTATTTATTTGGGGTAGAAACTTATGGTTACCAGGCCATAAAGCATAAGTTATTTCTCTCAAAAAAGTCTGTTGCTGCGTATTGGAGCAAGATCACTGCCAACATCTGCAAGGGTTCAGATTCCCTCATAAGGCTCTGTGGTCCCAGCTTTTTCCAATATCCACTGTAGGCTGGGATAAGTCTCATCTCTCTTCCAGGGCTCATTTTTCTCTGGTCTCAGTTGCTCTGTTCTCTCCACAAGGCCAGCTCTAATCTTTCAGGCAAATGCCTCGTCTCTCTTCCCAGGGCCTCTGACATGTTGAATGGAGCCTTCTCTCTTTCCTCATATATCTGCTTCTCTGTGTATTATCTTCCTGGGTTTCCAGCATCGAAGACTTCAGCTAACTCCTCTGCCTTGTGATTTTCTATGACATGGCTCAATCAAAGCCCTAATCATAATTTAATCAAGTAAAAGTGAAACCTCTGCAGTTAATACAATCTAATACACCCAGAGGAACAGACCAGTTTACAAGCATTATCCAGTATCTAATTTTGGAATTTGTAATCAATATCAAACTGCTACAGAAAGCATGGCTACTGTGCAAGCACTTGGAAGAGGTGGGGCTGCCATTCCATCAGGCCTGGAGGACAAAACTTTCTATAGATGATTCTCAGACCTTAAAATCTAATAGAGTATGCCCTGCAGGGTTTCAGAATTGTTCAGGACATGTGACCCTTGTTTTCTTCTAATTTCTCCACACAGGAATAGAAATGTTTATCCTATGCCTGTCACATCACTCTATATAGGAAACAGATAACTTGTTCTCTAGGTTTCAAATTTTCACAGACAGAGGGGAATTGTGCCCCAGGACAGACATACCTATAACCAATTTTGACCGGACTTTGTATAATATTGTTACTGAGATGACTTAAGACTTTTGGGACATTGTAATGGAATGAATGTATTTTGTAAGTAGAAAGAACATGGTTTTTGGGGGCTCAGGGGGTGGAGTGTGATAGTTTGAACTGTATGTATCCCAGAAAAATGAGTTCTGTGGGTGTAGAGCTATTGTAAATAGGATGGTTTGATGAAGCTACTTCAGTCAAGATGTGACCCACCTCATTAAAGATAGGTCTTAAGCTTATTACTGGAGTTCTTTATTAACAGAAAGAATACAGAGAGAGAGAGAGAGAGAGAGAGAGGAGAGAGAGAGGCTTTTCATGGCGTTCTTTCTCTGTATTCCTTGATAATGCCTTGATTTAGACATTTTCCTGGTCTCAAACCATGAATGAATAAATTCCCATTATTTAAGCTGACCCATTTCATGATATTTGCTGGAGCAACCTAGGAAACTAAAACACGCTCATACTCAAAATGGTTATTTTTGTTTTTTTCCCAAAACATCATGCAAACTCTTAGATATTTACCTCTGTTATATTTTCAAAACAAATCAATTTTATTGATACATATTAATAAAGCATAACTCATCCAGAGTGTACAACCAAAGAATGGTATGTAGTATAATCACATAGTTGTGAGTTCATCACTTCAATCATTGTTAGAACCTTTTCATTATTTCAATAGTAATAATAAACCAAAACCAGACAAACAAAGAAGAAAATTCCTCACCTCTCAATCATTCTATGCTTCCCCCACTACATTTAGCTGGTGTTTCTAGCTATTACATACAAAGTATATAATCAATGGCTTTTAGTGTAATCATAATGTTGTACATTCAAATTTTAGAACAATTTCATTACTCCAAACACAAAGACTCCACACCCCTCAGCGTTTCTTCCTTAGATCTACATAACCACTAATCTCATTTCATCTTTATATATTGATTTATATTTACATTTCATATAAATGAAATCATACAATATGTAGTACTCTGTGTCTGGTCTCCTTCACTTAGTATAATGTTGTTGTGGTTTCTTTGTCTGATATTAACATTTTGTAATATTACCTTACATTTGTTCAGCTTCAAAGAAAAACAGTCATATATGCATTTCTACCCATATTCATGTTTCACATAACATATTTATATCTCACATAATATATTTAGTTCATAATAGGGCAATTATACAGTACTTGTCCTTTTGTGTCTGACTTGCTTCACTGTATGTAATGTCCTCCATGATCATCCATGTTGTCATATGTTTCATACCTCTGTTATATATTACTAATAACTTAGTCTGTACTAAATGATTTATACGTTTACCTTGCAAAAAATTGAAAATTTGATAGATTTGATCTAATAGTTGATATGAATGAAAATGCATTAATTCATTTGACACAGATATTATCATTAGCCAGAAATTTTAAGGAAGATTTTTTAAAAAACCTGAATCCTGAATTTTTATCAAATGAAAATTATCTGGACAGAAGAAGCAATAAAAGAAGAAAAATAGAAGAAATCATAAGAATTTACAGTTTAGTAGAGGCATAATTTTATAAAGAGTTGAGATATAAATTAACTTGTTATACTGATTTTAATTCTTCCTTATACTTGTCCACTACTTACTCCAAGATTTTTCTATTTATGAATATAGTTAAATCAACTGAGAGTAGAAAGCTGTTTATATATTTGAATTCATTTTTCAGGCATATCAAGTATATGGATAATAAGATATTTAAACCACCATATGCTTACAATGTAAAAAAGTAAAATACCATTAAAATCCATGGGTAATTTCCTCCCCAGTCACAAATCTCCCTGCTGCATAAGTATGGTTGTACTCTTTTTTAGGATTTAAAATGCTGTAAGTGTGTAAATATATATAGTAGTTGCTAAAATAATTTTAGAACAAGGGAAGGAGGAATTTCCTTGCCTTTCTTTAGGAAAATAGTAGTGATATCTTTAATGTACATATCAAATGATATTGGAAAAATATTTTCTTTATCTATGTGAAAAGTCACCATGAGAAGATTTGTAAGCTTGAAATTAATCTGAACGTTTGCCACATTTCACTGTATCATGATTTCCAATCTTTCTCAAAATATTCCCACCAGGTAACAGTTCAATATCCCCAGCAAAATTAATTCTAAAGTGTTAACATAAATTTGCTAAAAATTATAGTTAAAAAAAGCAAAAAAATAAATGTAATGTTTTATAAAGTAAGCTGTAGTCTGTCAGTGTATAAAGGAATAGAAAGGACATGGAATAGTAATCTCAATATGAATGAGCTTTATTCCCTCTTTTTTCTCTCCATATCATTTACCCCAAACAAATTTTATAGTCTCATAATTGATATTTCCCTAAACAGTGTGCCATTTAAAGTCAAGATAGTATCCTTTTCATTTATTTATCATTAATAGTCATTATTATATTCATTAATCATTTAATAAAAATGTCCCTTAATATCTTATATAGTATACTTAAAATATGACCAATTCAAACTTTAAGGCAAACTAAATGTATATCATAGCATCATACTCTGGGCTGCACCAGCTATTGAGAGAGTAGATTTAGAGAGGTGGGAGAGCCTATTTGTATAATCAAGATATTAGGAAGGCTTTTACCAAGAAATTAGCTTAAAGCAAAATACCTGTTACAAAGTTTCCAGCTTGTCTTTGACCCAGCAATGTCATATTGCATTTAATTGTTAAATAGTATGAAGCATTTTTTTAAAGCAGTTATCAATTTGGCAGACTATGTCCTTAATCTATTTAAATGTCCTTTAATCTATTTAATCTTTTGTTTATAAACTAAGATCATTATTGACTACTTTTTCCTTATTATACTTGTCAAAATTAAATACTAATCATGAATGTATTCTTCAAAGATTGCAAGATCCTAAGAAAAACAACAACAAAGAAAATACCATGTAAAAATGAAGGGGCCTTTGCAGTTTGATCCCTTAAGGTATTTGTAGTATCTCATTTGACCTTTGAAACCTACAGCATATATTTCTGAAGTTATACTGTAGCTAAACAACAAATACTAGCAGTCCATGAGTCCTTGTGAATTTACTTTTAAACAATGGAGGCATCTGGCAAATCTTGCTCCTATGGATTTCACCTATGGATTTCACTTCTTCATATTATGTTTTCTTAAGGACCACAGAATTCTCAAAATCGCCAACAGATTTATCAAAATGGAGTTGGTCATAGACGTAATCAAATTAAGGACTAACTTCATGCATGAAGTCAGTGAAATGAAGATACCAATGTCTTCCCTTTGTTTTCCTTTGGCAAACATGCCATCAAATGAAAGTATCGTTCTTCACATAGAGCAACACAGGCCTGCTACCTTGAAGGCAGCCACACAACATTCCCAACTGTGGGAAGGGATACGCTGCCAAAAGTACAGAAGGCCTTGGCAGTGAAGAGCAGCATTTTGCATATTTGTACTATGCCCATTATGGCGACAGCTGCTGAGACAGATTTCAGTCTTTTACACTGCCAGTTACCCACCTATTTCTATCCTTGGCACCTCTTTCAAGAATAGAAAATACCAGCTGTTCCTTCTGGCCACCAAGGCAGTGCGTAGAATTGCTTCCTCCCCCCAAATAAATAAATAAATAAATAATGAATTACAGGGACAGGTACATCTAAGCTGCAGTGAAGGAAAACCAACCAAAAAAAAAAAAAGTTTCTATTTGCACCTCCAACTAGCACATCGATTCTCTTGATTCACACTCTACCCAAAATATCATGTTGCTCCTAATCTTTCCTGAAAATGCAACAAAACTTTTTTTTTAAACCCACTAATGGCTTGGATGATGTGTTGTTTGAGTGCTTGGAGAGATTTCAGCAAGTTCCTTAAAGTATGCCAGAAAATGCCCATACTATATGAATCTCAGTAATCAATGCAAAAATTCTTATCCAAATTTTGTGGGTTTCACAGAACAGTTTTTCAAATACCATAACTATTACATAATAATTAAAATCCAATTAATGGAGAAAAAATATTTTTTCAAATAATGTGAAAATGATATAGATAAAGGAGCCTAAGGGCATACAGCTTGTTTCTTATCCACCATAAACATAGCATTGAAAAAAATAGCAGACGGTATCATGTGTAGTTAAACCTTAAAATATGCATCTATTTTCTCCCATAAATATTTGATAGCCTTTCTGGTCCACTTTGTATAAATAATATTCTTCATACATTTTTATCTTTCTGATTTAAAATAGAACCATAAACACATAAGCACAATATTGAAAAACCTATTCTTACTAAACTCCCACTGTCAGTAAAAGAAAAAAAAAGTTAAAATTCCCAGTTAGATTTGAAGTTCTATATTGTAAGTACCTGAGTTTTGCAGTCATTTGGATGAAATTTCATAAAGGATATTCATAAAGGAGATTTGCTCAAATTAAACTGAAAAAAATGTTAAAGCTGTCCTATCACTAATTATGCATGATTTTATAGGATGCTGTTAGAGATTGAGTTGTTTCCCCCCAAAAGTTATATGCAAGTTTTAACCACTGGTCCTGTAAATGTGACCTTATTTGGAAGTAAGTTCTAAAATGTGTTTAGTAAAATGAGGCTAAATGGGATTAGAGAGGGCCTTTAATCCAATATGACTGATATATTTATAACGAGGGGAGAGAGGCAGTGGACAGACACAGGGGAGAAGGATATGTGGAGATGGAAGAGGCAGAGTGACACATCTAAAAGCCAAGGGACTCCAAAGAATGCTAGCAAACAGCAGAAGCCGTGGAAGCCAAGGAAGGATTCTTCCCTGCAAGTTTCACAGGGCTCGTGGTTCTGCTGACACCTCATTTTGGGTCTCTAGCCTCCAGAACTGTGAGACTGTACATTTCTGTTATGTTAAGTCATCCTGGTTGTAGTTCTTTCTTAGTGCAGCATTTCTTTGTTTTCAGGTCAGAATCTATGATTTTTTGTGATGTTTCCAGCTTTCCAAAACATTTGTATTTTATGGTTTCTTTAACAATTAGATTTATTTAGTACCTAGTACTTAACAACAATATCATCTCTAAAAATTCATAACCATGCTGCATTTTACAGTTCAGGACTCTGAAACTCAATCACTAAGAGATTTGCCTTAGAACACACAGCTAGTAGTTTTAAAACAAGAATTTGAATTCAGATCTTCCTAGTCCTACAAAGCATATTTTTTCTCAACCACACTTCTTTGCTTTCTAGTTTTTTAAAGTAATTTTTTAATGTATTTTTAATTCTGGGTTTGTTGTGGAGAAGAAGGGACTAGATTGAGGGATTGCTGGTTTTAGGAGACTTCAGCCACATTTGTAATAATTATTTCTTTATCAAAATGAATTAAAATATGTGCCTGTGAATGCTAGTTGGTCTCCAGGTTTATGAAAAGTTACCATTTTAATCTGTGCTGTGTAGCAGTGCTCCAAAATGTATCCATTAAATGCAATGAACATGCCACACTGATGAAAGAATTTGGTGAAAGATGTGGGCGAAATGAGGGGGGAGATTGGGGATATATGGGATCCTCTTACATTTTTTAATGTGAAACTTTGTATGATCTACGTATCTTTAAAAAAATTTTTAATCTATTAAAAAAAAAAGAATCCATCACCTAAAAAAAAAGTTACCATTTTAATAGCTAAGCTAGAAAAAAATTCTGCACCATAAAACTCTGGAAACAGCATTAAATATCTTGTGGTAAATTGTATTTCAGCTATAACTATCTGTTCAATGAGGCAAAGCTGAGGTTTTGCTTTACCTTTTGGTAATTAGAGATTCTGCCTTAAAAGGAAATGTAGTAGAATGCATTTTTTCAGCTTGAGAAATAGATATGAATAACAAATAACCTTTTTCCCTATGAAAAATATAATTTGAACCCTAAATTTTGATGGGGAGCTTCTCCTGCATTGATAATGCTAGTCATACTTATCCTAACAATTTCAATCTTTTTTCTACTCAGAACTTTCTTTCTATGTACATCCAATTCCCCAGGTATTTTTGACTAAAATCTTGGGCCTAGCTAGGCCAATAAATCTTTGCATATTTGTGTGCTTTCATAAGGAAAATCTGGTCTTATTTGTTTGATATGAATTTATACCCAATCACAAGATTTTCAAGTAAGAAACATTATACAATAGTACTAAAATCAGATTAATAACGAATGTTTAATTAAAATAGAAATTGTATGAAGCATCCTCTCGAATTAGCATTAAACCCCAATGATATCCAGCCTCTCATTATCAAGGGTATTCCACAGCAAAGATATTTTTTAGAAAAGATTTGCAATGCAGTGTGCATTTTCTGGGCATGGGGGTATGGCTGGTGAGATAAGTAAAATCACATGTCTGTCACACTGACACCTAATGTTGCCTTAGTCCCTTTATTGGAAAATTAATGAGTGTATCAATCCATGTAATTTTTTCAGAGCAGAACAAAATACCAGATATGATAGAGTTCATCAAAGCAGATTCAGTAGCAAAGTAGCAGACAAAGCAGACCCAGTCAGCAGCCCGGAGGGGGACAAATCATGGGCTCTTAGCCTCCTTATAAGCTTACTCTACTGGCCCCTGGCATTCAAGGATCAGATGTGTTTCCTTGCACTGGAACACACAGTCACAATCAGTGCAGGAATTTTAACTACAATTGGTGGACTTAAGGAAATAATGATGGGCAATCCAGATCAAGAATAAAGCATTTTTAATAAAGTTAAAAACTTAAGCAGAACATGAGAACCCTTAGTACTCTTAATACTACTCAAAAACAGCTTCTAAGGTATTCATTATTCTGTGCAAAAAAGTCTTCCTTAGGTCTATACTCTACTGAAATTTGAGTTTTTGTCATTAATAATAAATCACTCAACAGATTTAAAATGAAAGTATAGATTTTCTTCTCTTCTATCTAAATATAAATAGATTTGAAATTTAACGCATGAGAAAATAAAATTGAAATTTGAAATTCTTGGAAAAGATTTTCATTTTTCATTATCATATATGCTAAATTTATCTGGTAAATTATTTATTTGTTGCTTTTCCTTTAAGGATGTGACTTATGTTTTTTAAAAGTTATGAGCTTTTGTTTGAATTGTCATCAGCAACACATGGATTATTGCAACTCAGTTCACATGCCATAATCATTCAATTTATTCAAGGATAGAAAGAAGAAAGCTTGATTTTGTAAAGCTAGACTGCTGAGCAGCAAAATAGCCATGCCTTAGCTCATGATTGTATCTTATGGAATCAGCAGTTAGAGAATAAGCAAATCAGACTATTTCTAAAAGGCGGGCTTGAAATATTCACCTTTTGGCACCCTTAGAACATCATGTTTAGTCATTCTTATAAAAGGCCAGGTTTATATCCTTGGGAGTAAGCTATCTTTGGTTGTTTCTTACTATTGCATATGATGGCATTATGAACTTGCAACATGTTCATTATTTGCATATGTGGTTCATTTTAGAGGTTAATGTAATAAAATTAAAGGCAGCTAGGAAATAAAATGAAATCAAGCTTCATGACCTTTGACTTACAATCTCACACTATAGTAGTGGAAAATCAAAGTGACTGTTATCCATGTTTTGACATACATACATACTTAATAGGAACATCTCCCCTTTATGCATGAATACACTAACAGCTATTATTCATCAGCTAGTATTATTTAACCTTACTCTGCTTACCTGATGATTCATTAACTACATAAAAAATAATTGTCATACTTAGCTTCTAGTTATACACCCAAAGAAAGTAAACACGGTCTCAAATACCAATGTTCATAGCACTATTATTCATAGTAGCCAAAAGGAAGATGCAAACCAAGTGTCCATCAACAAATGAATGGATAAACAAAACGTGGTACATACATACAATGGACTATTTGGCCCTACAAAGAATGAAATTCTAAGACATGCTGCAGCATGAAAGAACTTTGAAAAGTTATGCTCCATGAAATAAGCAAGACATATAAAGACAAATATATATGATGTCACTTAGAAGAGATGTCTAGAAAGAGCAAATTCACAGAGACAGAAAGTAGTACCCTAGGGTATGGGGAGAGTGGACATGTATGTTTAGTGGATATGGAGTGTGTGTAACTAAAATTAATAATTTTAAAAGTTGGTATAGTTAGTTTCAAATAACCTTTTAAGTTAACTATATCTGGGTTAGCAATGAAACTATCAGTGGCATTGATTTATCTTGCCTACTCTAAGTTACTAAACATCCAAAATAATAATGAAACCATTGAAATCTAGAGTGAAGTTAGTGTTTACAGAAATCAGACGACTTCCTGTGCAAGTCAACAAGGTGCCATAATAAGGCAAGGTGAATGATGAGAAAACCAGGAAACCTGAATGGTCTAGAAGTAAACATGCACTTAAGAGCTGCAATGTTATAATGCAGCAGCAACTGAATTAACAGCTTTTGAAATACTTTATGCAAACATTAATATTTATCCTTGATTCTGTCTTCCTATCACCTTACGCCGTGTGTCTTCGTATTGATTTATACCCCTAAATACACCTCATATTGAAAAGTGGGAGGTCCAAAAAAGAATGCAGAGATGCAGTGGAGACAACTGAAGTCACCATGGATTAAACAGGGCTCATTGCCCAAAAGCAGGAATTGACAGTTTTTTAATATAAAAATCCACTTGCATATATGACAGTTTACCTGGAAAAAATTACATGAAATTTTAAGGTAAGACTTTTAAACAGCTTATACTTCTAGAGGACTTCTTCCAGTTATGTTCACAAATCACCTGGGATAAATTTTACATCTCCCTTCTATTAGGAATAGTTTGCAGGGGAATTTTTAGTAGTTGTGTTTACTGTTCACTCTCTTTTGTTGTTGTCACTTGGTCGGTTGTTTTCTTGGTGGAGGGGAGGGGGGGTTGTTGTTCTTACTATGAAAAATAAACTGCTGGAACCAAGAGTTTACTTTCAGTTGAACAAGTTTTACTTCCTAGCTCTTGAAGTGAGAATTAGAAGCTACAGAATTCTGAAGAAGATACCAAGTGGGTTTAAAAAAGTATTAAGTTTTCAGCAGGAACAACAGTAACTCATGAGTTCAAGATACAGAGGTAGGAAAAAAACAACCCCATCCGCAGCAAACTCAGATGCTCATTCACATGGATTGCCTGCAATGAGTTGGTCATTACCCCTGCTATATGAATTTACTCATACAATCTGAGAAGAGGTATTTCTGTGATATTAACTTTGGTACTGATTTTTAGGTGTTGCTAGTTTATTTTGAAAGAGTGAAGTATTCTCACGCATTAGGTCAGTTAGCTGGAGAAAACTTGAAAGCAGTGTGGTGTTACAATTAAAAAGCACTTTCTGGGTTGGAATATTAACTACTGGCACTCTCTGGCTATGTGATCAAAGTTATTTAGTCTCTCTGAACCTCATTTTCCTCATCTATAAAATGAAGATATCTAATAACTAACTCGGTTTTCTAAATGTTTTCTAAATATTAAATCAGATAGTGTATGAGAAAACATTTAGCACAGGTCATGACACAGAAGTTCATACTAAACAGAAGCCATATTTGCTTAAAATATCCGTATTTTTAAGCAAATGAATTACTATCATATTGACAACTTCATTTGCAACTCAACTTCAACACTTTACATAGGTTATTTAACCCAAAACAGAAGGTTGATTGTATAGTATTCAAGGAAATAGGGTGGTATATTTAAAATGGCAATATAGCAGGAGTCAGGAATATTGACTGTAGTCTTGATTCAATCTGAAGTACTCATTCAATCTTCAAGAAGTCAAACACCTTCTCTGGATCATGAAAGCATTGGGCAAGTTCCTTAGCTCCTCCTATCTTGGAGAAGCAAGATGGCAAGAACTTCATGAAAGTAGTAATGGATGTTTAAAACTATTTTCAAATATGAAATGGAAATTGTAAATTTCTATATAATTGGGATTACTAAACCAAAAGTAGGAGACAATTGATTGTAAGCAATAATTGTAATTTATTTGGGAGACCAATTCTTTCAAAATATGACATCAAATATTCTTTTTGCAGTACCTTGTTTTCTTTACAGTAGTAGAAAAATACTATTGTACTCATTTGCTTACTCCTCCCCTGTATTTTTTCATAAATACCCATATTCCACATTGAAGCAATTGAGGGTGTTGCCACTTGCTGGAGGAAATGTTTCATTGATAGATTCTGCCATCCAGGTGATTGCACAGGAAACTTAGGCAGTTATCTTATAATTTTACAAATAGATTTCTGACAAAGCCAAACATGTGATTATGTCAAATCAGTTGTGCCACTATGTTAACTTGTATTCCAACCCTAAAATATATCCCCACACTTAGGACTTCAGAATAAGTATGAACACAGAGAATCAAGATTCATGGAGCTGTTGGAACCAACTCTCAATAATGTGCCCTTACTTACTGATGAACTTTCGTCAACTTATTTTCTGCCAATTATTAGTGAAGTTGCTTTTTTAGAGAAATTTATAATCCAATTCACTTTTTCTCCTTTGCTTTAATTTCTAGTTTTCTTTCTGAATATTAATGTTTGGTCCCTTCAAGGGATGTTTTATGGAATCTATATCCTGATTTATTGTCTTTGGGATTAAGTTTATTTTCCACTATACACTTTCTCCAGATGGGTGTTGTTGACAAGATAAAGTTTTGTTCACTGAAGTAAACAGTACTTTCAGGACTCTGGAAGAGAAATGGAACAATTGACTCATTCTTGTACCTATAAAAGGTGTCAATTAAATATATATGGTGCAGCTGTATGACTGCAAACTATGATACTTGACAAAACTTGGTCCGAGGTACCTGGAACTGCAGAACTTAACAATAGAAAAATAAAGCAGCTTGTAAAGCCATTAAAATAAATAAAACTAAAGTCATTGTTTTCTGCAATGTCAAAAGTAAAGGAAGATTTAAAATGAGATATTGGGAAGCGGCTGTGGCTCCATCAGTTGGGCTCCCGTCTACCATGCGGGAGGCCCTGGGTTGGCGTCCTGGAGCCTCCTTGTGAAGGCAGGCTCGCCCGCACACTACGGAGAGGTGACTCAGCAAGGTGAACAAAAAAAAGGGAGACAGGTAAAAACACAGAAGAGTGTACAACGAATGGACACAGAGAGCAGACAGCAAGCAAGCCGCAAGGGGGGAATAAAAAAAAAATGAGGTGTTGACAATTTATTATGTAAGACACAAATCAAGGAAATCATTGGTCTCAAATTTCTAAGTGGCTATAAAGACAGTTTGTCTTATAATGATGTATCCATGTGTTACAACCTAACTTCAGCCACCCAGCCTTAGAAAATATGCTTTTATGGTTCTTACATTTCAGTGTTTGGGGGTATTTTTCTCTTATTTTAAGAGACCAACTCCCTTTCCTTTACTTCTTGGAACTCTCCCTGAATTTTCTTATATTCAGTTCATAATTTTTCCTTTCTTCCATAGGACCATCTTCTGATCTCTGTTAATACACCTCTCAGAGCATACTGCAATTATATTCATGTGTGTGTGTCTTTCTCCCTTGTTTGGCTATGAACTCAAAAGCCTGTCTATGGCCTATTTATAAGCTACTTTCTATTCTCTCATCTAACACCTAGTACAGGGTCTGACACAAAAAGTCCTTCAGTAATATTGGTTCCTTTTTCTCCATAAGGGGAAAAAGTTATGAAAATTTATCTTCCATAGAGATAGCCTATAAAAATTCTTATAATTACTTGCAATATATAAATACATAAAGAGAGTAAGGAGTAGTTCCAGTATGAAGTTAGTGGCACCATCTCTTTTACCACTTGGCCTCAGCCTCCATAAAAGTTCTTCATTTTATGTAAAATGAAGTGGAACAACTTATAAAAACATCCATGGTATGATTTCCAACCACAGCCTTCAACTCAAGGCAGCATGCCCAGGACTTGCTTTGAATGAACAATGAGTCAACTCAGTACCGTACCATCAGGGCACAAATTTTCAGGCCCTAATCAGAAAGACTTCCTAGATATTCTACTTCCTTACTAAGGGAGGAAAATAAGGAAGAAAAAGGTTTAAAATAAATTAAGGTCTTGCTAATTGAGATGAATGAATAAAGATTAACTATCTTTCTATAGCAAAATTTCTGGGAATGCCAAATCCTACTTTGGAAAAGCTTAGTTTTTCTAGTAACTTAGCATAACAGAATAAAGAAGGTTAAAGGATGTCTCTTGGTTTAGAAAACAATGCTGTTACTTTGATACTGTTTAAGACATATACACTAATATGCCTGTAGGGACTTGTTTTAAGAAAGTTCAAGGGGATAGTGGAAAATATACTAAAGAATAAGTATAAGCATTTTAGAAAGTTTCCAACCTCTCTCCTTGCAACCTCCAAAGTTGATTTGATCTGATCCAACAATTACAATGATGTCCAATTTTTATTGAAAGCTGTATATGTATATAGTGTATTTCTCTTCATTCCTATAATATACCATTTAAAGTGCTATCTGCTAAAAGCATATGACAATAACATTATAAGAGAAAATAATTTTGATCACTGAATCCTTTGTATACATAACATTATAGTCTTAATTTTGTCTAGAAGCCAGAACACTTCCTTATCTTTTTTCCTTTTGTCTTCTGTATATAAATGTTGATACCACTTGTTAGAATTTTCACTGATAATAAATTTGGTTCTCACAAAAGAGCTTCTATTTCCTACAGAGCTGTTACTGAAAGAAATGGCAAAAACACCTTGAAGTGATAAGTGGATGAGATGGAAATATTTACAACCTCAGTTGTAGTGTCTATAAATGTATCCTCATGAAGATTTATTTTAAAAGTTATCTTTAAATTACTATACTTATATCCAGAATTTTATCACACTCTCTATACACACAGACAACTTAGTTAAGGATCAAGTTGAATTCATTTACTTCACCTTTTGATTGGAAGTAAATGGTTTAATTAAGCAAAATAGTTACATTTTTTTGTTTCAGACTTCTGATTTGACTAGATTCAATTTTGCCTCTTTAAAATTAGTTGGATTGTGAATCCATGGTCATAATTTTGCTTATAGACAAAAACAGTTGCCTAAGTATAGAAAAGATTTAATAATCAATAATCTGACAAAAAAGCATACACCAATATTGAAGGTGAAGAACAAGAAAAGATACATGTATGTGAAAGGGCTAGATGACAATTATAATTAAATAAGAGAATTGTAATGATGTTTTAAAATTCTGAAAATAAAAAGAATAAAATTTGTTGGGCAAAATGGGAGATCCTTATGAGACCCATGGAATCTGAAAAGGTAATTAAAAATAAATTTAATAAGTACAGCTCTGAAAAGTAAGTATGAATTCCCAATTTATAATTTTAATATAGGCTTAACTTCATTAAGTCACTGTATCATGGTAAGCATTTAGTAAGTAAAAGAATCAGTATTTGAATCCAAACCCTTCTAATGACCAAGTCCATTTTTTATGCAGTATCATCACACCTCTCAATACCGTGGGAAGTGGCTAAAGTATAAATCTTCCTGGAAAAAATATAGAATTCCATGGCTAACATATAGATCACCAAGAAAATATATGAAGTACTACAGGGGAAGAAATAGGATGAGCATTTCAGAATGATCCTTATCTGGGTGAGTTATAATATGGAGGTCATCCTACCTGAATTAAGTGGTACATGTTAGGGAGCAGTAAGAAGTTAAGTTTGCTACCAAGATCAGATATGCCACTGAATTTTTAAAATAATTTGCTTCTTTATGAATATCAGTAAAATACGCTTTTCTTTCTGTTCCTCTAGGAAAGTAATACTTCTGTTTTGTTTGGGGCATTATAATTTAAAATAATTTCAGGAGATTCTCAAGCTGAAGACAATAACTTTTGTGTAGTAAGCACCATCCATAATGTTCTCTACAAGTGATATAAGCTAACTTCTCAGAGAAGACATTTGCCTATATGAATAAATAAAAATAAATAAATAAAAAGACTTTATAACAAAAACACCATAAACAAAGTCCAAAGACAACGGACAAACAGAGAAAAAAGTATTTGTAGCATATATCAGGTACAAAGAACTAATAGCCTTAGTATGTAAAGAACTCTTGAAAATTCAGGGCCAAACTGAATTCAGGATAAAAACCGAAGTCCCAATATGAAAGTGCAGTTTTAGTTTGCATGTGTGTGAAGATGAGTGAACTTGAATGTTTGTCCTCTAGGAAAGTAATACTTCTGTTTTTTGTTTGGGGCATTATAATTTAAAATAATTTCAGGAGATTCTCAAGCTGAAGACAATAACTTTTGTGTAGTAAGCACCATCCATAATGTTCTCTACAAGTGATACAAGCTAACTTCTCAGAGAAGACATTTGCCTATATGAATAAATAAAAATAAATAAATAAAAAGACTTTATAACAAAAACACCATAAACAAAGTCCAAAGACAACGGACAAACAGAGAAAAAAGTATTTGTAGCATATATCAGGTACAAAGAACTAATAGCCTTAGTATGCAAAGAACTCTTGAAAATTCAGGGCCAAACTGAATTCAGGATAAAAACCGAAGTCCCAATATGAAAGTGCAGTTTTAGTTTGCATGTGTGCGAAGATGAGTGAACTTGAAAGTTTGGGTTGTTTTGTTTGTCAGTTTGTTTGTTCCATATATTTGAAATATTTTTCATGGCAAATTTTTTGTAAAATAAAAAATATGACAATACATTCTCATTCATTGTGGGTGAGAATGAACCCAAACACAGCCCTTCTGGAGGGAAATTTAGCAATGTCTAAAAAATTATATATGACTTACCTATCAACACAGCAATCCTCCCTTAAGAATCTATCCTGAAGATACAGCCTCAGCAATTCAAAGATACATATACACACACAAAAAAAAAATTCATTGCAGCATTGTTTCTAATTGTGAAATATTGGAAATAATATAAACAAACCTCTTGATATGATACACTGAGAAGAACCCAAAATAATTATGGTGTGTTATTTTTGCCAAAATTGTACAACTTCATTCCAACCATGAGGAAGCATCAGACAAACCCAAATTGAGAGTCATTGATCTTTAAAATATCATGTCATAAAAATGGGTTAAGACCACAGAACTGTGAGAGACTGGGAGTGACAGAAGAAATAACAACTAAAGGCAATTTGGGATCCTTGATAAGATTCTTGGTCAGAAAAAGTTATTAAAGGAAAAACTTATGAAATTTGAAAAGCACCTACAGTTTAGTTAATATATATTTTACCAAAGTAAACTTCTTGATAATTTTATTATAGTTATGAAGATATTAATAATTGATAATTTTATTATAGCTATGAAGATATTAAAATTAGCAAAAACAAAGTGATGATATAAGTAAATTCTAAAATAGTTTGGCAAGTTCTGTAAGCAGGTAAAAATAAGAAGTGTGAAAAAAAATAAAGAAATTAAATAGAAGCTCACCAACTGATCATGATGATGCCGAGTTGTTACTGGCATAGAGCAAATGTTTTCTAAAATGGCTCCCCAGGATCCCTGTCTCCTGGTATTCATTCTTTTGTGGAATCCCCTCCCTTGAATGTGTCCTAGACCTCCTAACTTGCTTCTAATGAATAGACAATGACAGAAGGAAGGAAGGAGGGAGGGAGGGAGGAGGAAGAGAGGGGGAGAGGGAGGGAAGGAAGGAAGAGAAAGAAGGGGATGCCACTTCCAAGATTAAGAAGTAAATGTCTGTGACTTTAATCTCGCTGGTTTCCTTTCTCTAGCTATTCTCACATGTTTGCTTGGTACTAAGAAACAGAATGCAAAGAAAAGAAGGAAGAATCTCAGGCTATATCCTGTTAAAAAAAAAAAATCTTGACAAGAAATACTGAGTGAGCTTGGCAGGGCATCCTGACCCAGCTGAACCTTCCCTGCAGCCTGGGTGAAGACGTTGCTTACAGCCTCAGGATGCCCTGCACCAGAGGTCACCCAAGCCAGGCCTGATCCTCAGCCCACAGAAACTGTGAGGCAGCAAATGCATGTTGTTTTAAACTGCTGAATTTTGGTGTAATTAGTTATACAGCAATAGATACTTGATACAGTACGAATAAAAAGAAACAAAGTAGAAATCTGAAAACTATGAACCTGAATGTGAAGAATTTGTAGAGAGAGAAGTAAAATAAAAAGATTCCGGGGGCAGAACAGTAGCATTACCTTGAGTACAATTTCAGGAGTGCCTGGAGGAAACCCTAAGAAAAAAAAAATCCAGTTTCTTTACATAGCCATAGTTTAAAATGGCCTCAACCAGATTCCAAAGAAGTTACTGAATATAATATACACTGTAGAATTTTCAAAAATCCAGTTTTGAGTCATATTGAATGATCTATTTTTACTGTAAGTAAAAGAAAATTGATTTGTAGTCACACAGATTTGGATTTCAAAGTTGGTTCTGTGATAAACAGTTTTTAATTAGATCCCAAACCAAACTGAAGAAGAAAGATGAAGAAAAAGAACTTCTTTTTAAAATCTTAATTTATAACACATTTCAAATTCAATTCCTTGTACTTTTTTTAAAAATTTGGTTCATTCTCATTATCAATTTTGCTTTCTCTCTAATACATCTAGATTGTTAGGATTCTTCTTCTTCTATCCCAAGTAAGAATAACCTTTGCCACGTTAATTAAATTTCTACATTGTATATGTGGAAGCTCTATTCTATTATGAAAGTACATTAAAAATGGATAAGCTAAGTCTATATCAGAAAAATAAAGGTATTAGGAAAATATCAAAACAAAACAAGAAGATAAACAACCTGAACCAATTTTCAATTTTCCATGTAATATTCAATTTTGCTAATTTTCAGTTTTTCTCTTTGTGGTCAAAATATGTTTCTAATGTCAGCTAACAATTTTATAGATATATGTTTTAGAATAGGGAAATAATGAGAGAGCTTATAGCTGTATTAACACAAAACTCTCACCATTTTAGAAAGTCTCTTTAAGAATAGGCATTTGTAAAGGGTCGGATATAAAAGATAATATGCTCTACTCATCTCTCACAGTAAACCTTAAAACTTTCTACCAATGAATTTTCCTTGAATCCTCTTATGGCACTCACCCTGCATCAAATATAACTTTTGGGGATGTTCAATATTACACTGAATTGGGCCTTTCAACCCTAAAATGTACTTTAAAATTGAGCCATATCAAAGAATATCTCCTAATTTTAAAACATTAATTTAAAAGTCAAGCTTCTTCTAAAATTTAATCATCTAGCATTGGACTGCTTGCATAAAACACTGCACTTCTTTCATTAATCACTCTGTGCTCTTTTTGTGTAACACTGCTTAATTGTCGATCAAAAAACAAAAAAAGGGAAGCGGACTTGACCCAGTGGTTAGGGCATCTGTCTACCATATGGGAGGTCCGCGGTTCAAACCCGGGGCCTCCTTGACCCGTGTGGAGCTGGCCCATGTGCAGTGCTGATGCGCACAGAGTGCTCTGCCACGCAGGGGTGTCCCTGCGTAGGGGAGCCCCATGCGCAAGGAGTGCACCCCGTATGGAGAGCCACCCAGCGCGAAAGAAAGTGCAGCCTGCCCAGAAATGGCGCCACACACAAGGAGAGCTGACATAGTAAGATGACACAACAAAAAGAAACACAGATTCCTGTGCCGCTGACAACAACAGAAGTGGACAAAGAACATGCAGCGAATAGACACAGAGAACAAACAACTGGGGTGGGGGGGCAGAGAAATAAATAAACCTTTAAAAAAATGTTGCTACTCTCACTCTTTCAAGGCCTGCAAAATTTTTATATTTGCTCACATTTTTTTCATTTATTTCATACTCTCCTCAGTTTTTTATTTCTAGAAGTCTTCCACTAATCCCATTATTCCCATTATTTTGGGAGGAAATACTCCATAAGCATAATATGTTCCAATCTTCTAGCTATAGCAGATGAATTAGGTGTGGAGATGTGATCCAAACTGTGTCAAGGAGATCATTCCACGGGGTTTTGAATTTGGTCCTCAGAAAGTCAAGTTTTCTTTCTCGAGGACTCTGAACTACAGAGTGGAAGAGTAGCAATATGAAGACTTTCAAAATCAAAGGGTCTGAATTTCTTACCCTTCATTACAGTTAATAGATGTGTGAGCACAGGTCAGTAATTCACCTCCATGAGTCTTAGTTTCTGCATGTGTAAAGATGATAATAAAAGTTCTTAATTTACTGGGCTCCTGTGAGAATTACTCAAGGATAAAATATGCCTGGCACTTATTAAATACTCAATAACTGATGGCCATTACAGTTTGTTTAATTTCCTTGGCTACTCAAAGCAAATACCATGAAATAGATCAGGTTAAACAATGGAAATTCATTTGCTCATGGTTTTGAGTCTGGGAAAATGTCCAAATCAAAGCATCATTAAGGCAATGCTTTCTTCCTGAAGACCAGCTGCCTGCCAGCCTTGGGTCCTCTGTCACCTGGGGTAAGACACTTGAAAGCATCTGCTGGGCTCTTCCTTCTCCTCTGGGTTTCATTGATTTCAGCTTCTTGATTCTGTGGCTTTCCTTCATGTATGAATTCATTACATTTATGAAGGACTCCAGCAATAGGATTAAGACCCATTCTGACTGAGGTGAGTCACACCTTCAAGAAGTCATCTCATCAAATGTCCTTCTTACAATGAGTTCACACACACAGGAATAGATTAAATTTAAGGCATGTTTTTTCTGGGGTACACACAGCTTAAATCCACCACACTGTTATTCTTGTTTTATGTCACTTAGTTACATTATGAACCAATAATTAGAGAAAGCCTATCTACCTATAAGGACAAGAAAGAGGCAAGAAATGCCTAATGGTACTGGAGTCCTTACCTTCAGTTGTCTTTGATGACTATTGAATTCTTCTCTTTGTTTCCATGAGTCACACCACTAATTCTATAATAAAATTTATTTTTGCTTCATTTTATCTGAGATATATTTACTTTCAGCCAGAAAAGCCATATCTAATATGAAAATCCTACACATACTCAGAATATGATCTACATTATGCCTTCATCTTTTCATTACATTTTTTATAGAAAAGTCATGAACAGCTCATGACTTCTTCGAAAGTTTCATCATTTTTAGTATGATTCAACTGAAATCACTGGTAACAGTTTTGGTATGATATTCTTTCATTGTTCTCTTTGTTACTAAATGTGTACTTTATATTGAGACACCAGAATTACTTATCATTCTATCTACCTACCATCAAATTTCATCCACCCTGTTTCAGTGGAGCTGCTAATGAATGGACACTTGTGATGGTGAGCAAATATTTGGCAGCCTACATAATTTTAATAAACATCATTTTGGACCATTACCTTCTGTCCTTTGTTCTAATTTTAACTGCAAGAAGAGTATAATTCTGAATCAAGTCACAGAATAAGGCACAAATGATTTAAATGTTTTGCATTTTCAATTAATGCTTCCCTTCTAGAATATTTTATTCTTTTTTTCAGAAGGAGAAAACAATAGCCTATAAATGAGAAATACATTCAATGTTTCACAAAAAGGGGGTGATTGAACATATTATGTCATATTCAAATAGTGGAATACAAGGAACATTTAATAATGATGATATACAGAGACAGATTTTTAAATCAGTCAAAAAAATGTTAATGGTAAAAACAAACAAAACCTTGTCAGTGAACAGCACAGCACATATACTGTGAAATCTGTGTCACATATATTATTATATACGTACATATAGACATAGATATGCATATTTATTCTGGGTTACTCCAAATGGATTTGGGTACATTTTGTAAATTTAGAAGATGTATTTCTTATTTATTGTGCATCAAATTGCCTACAAAGTTGGCAGCTTAAAACAGCAAACATTTATTATCTCACATGATTTCTAAAAGTCAGTAGTCCAGAAATGAATTAACTGGGTAGTTCTGATTCAGGGTCTTTCCTGAGATTATAGTCAAGATGTTGCAGTCATCTAAAGGCTTCATTCTAACTTGAGGATCTGCTTCCAAGAGAACTTATGCTATTGGCTGAAGGTCTCATTTCCTTGCTTTCTATTAGCAGTACATACCATCATTCCTGCCATATTCTCTTTCTTTGAACTGTATAACTCATTCCAGTTCATACATAAGGGGCAGGAATTAGAAAGAAGTATCAAAAACTGTGTGGACACATTTTAAAACCAATGCATTAATGCAATGTAAAGAAACACTGGTATGGGAATAGGAAAATGAGACATGGAATGGAAATAATTCAAAACAGGATATATTGATGTGCAGGTTAATAATTGCTGTAAGCAATTAAGCTCACCATCCCTTGGGGACCTATGAGAAAAGGTGTGGATCAAGACTGTGTTGAATACTCTGAGAAGCAGATGCCAAGTTATAGTGCAACAAATGTATTGGGCGAAATGCCTGTGAAGGATAATGGAGAAGAAGCAAGAGTAGGCAAGGAGAAAATCTATAATGTAATGCAGGTCCATGTAAAGAGAAAGAGGAGGATTGAAAATTTGACAGGAAGAGTCTCAAATGATAGTGTAGTTCAGCCAGGCCAACAGGGAGTCCATGAACTAAAAATATCCATTAGAGGGTATTCTTCAAATTCCTGCAAAATGAGCCAGCGTTAGCACTCCACCATGCTCACTCCTTCACTGGGAGCAGTCGTGGGGAAGCATGGCCACAGCACAAATGCAGTGGGGAATTCAGAAAAATGCCAGCTGGAGCTATCAGTCAACTCTAGTGCAGTATTTGAGCGGTGTGCTTTCATGGACACTACATCTACCCATTACATCGCACAAATCTGTCTCAGTACAGGTTTATGGAATAGCTCCACCATTGTTTCCATAGTCTTCCCTTCTTGAGGGGAAACTTAGAAGAGAGAAACTGATAGCGCCAGCTATAACACCCACCTCTGCAGTTTGTCTCGGGATCATAAATCTGCTGCCCTCTCTCTCTTCTCCACCAAACATTCTATAATCCCTTCACCCTCAGCTATCACCTTGGCAGGTCATAATGGTTAACCTGGTGTTGTGACCCAAACTCTCATTCTTGAGGGACCTAAGCCTTTTCAATCATATGCTTCCTGGGCAAAGATTGTTATAATTACCCATTCACAATTACTATGGGTATGGGGGTACCCAGAGGAGCCTAAGAGGAACACCTAAGTTCCACATATATCTCTACCCGACCAGTAATATAAAAACATCCTTACTTCCTCCTGCTGATAAGCATCAATTACTCTGACTGAGATAGGGACTTCTCTCTTCACCTGCAGTTCAACATGACCTGGTGACAGCCATTTGCCAGGGGCAAAAGTGTACCTCCCTTGGGAAAAAGGACCTCTAGCCCTGAAGAGCCCAGAATTGTAGGAACAAGAAACACAAAATATAACTTGGAGTGATGGTAGGTGGGGCCACTCCTGCTTCCATTCTTTGGTTTCTGGACCCATATTTTCTTACTTTTGGTGACATTTATGTGATTAAACATATATCCTGCACCCTGAAGGATAGAACCTTATCCTTTCAAAGTATTGCCTCCAAGTTGGCATCATAGCCATGCCTTAAGAAGCCCATTCCAGCCCTCTATAATACTGTCTGCTTCTGGATGGTGCAGTATGTGATAAGATCAATGGCTACCACAGTCATTTCCCTATCTCCTTCATGATGAAATGTGTCTTCTTGTTGGATATTATGTTCTGTGGGAATATGTCCATTTCCCTATCTCCTTCATGATGAAATATGTCTTCTTGTTGGATATTATGTTCTGTGGGATTTTGTGTCTCTGGATAAAATGTTTGTAAGCCTCTGAAGAATGAGGTGACCAGAAAAGGCAAGCCTACACCCAGACAAGTACTCTTATCACTGTGAGGATGAACTTCTGATACTTTCAGGATAAAAGGGTGTGGATGAGAACACAGGCTCAGTCAGAACAGAAACTTTCAGCAAATGAACACCTTATTATTTACATAGCACAGACGGTAAAAAGGAGCATGGGAGGAGATTCCTCCTCCTGGGGAGGTCAACTCTCCTGGTCAGGGTGGATGAATGGCAGCTCCACTTGTCTTACATCATGTTGGAGAGGAGAGACAAGCCTAGGCTGCTTGAGTGCTGATGTATACACCCCGGGGAGGGGAGCAACTACCAATGAGAGTTCCTATCTTAGAAATATTTGGAGTTACTTGTTCCCAGTTTCTGGGTTCAAGGTATGGTTCGGTGTTTTCATTAAGCCTCCTTATCCCCCAAGCTATGGAATGGAAATAGACTAAAACATGTGCACACAAATAGAAAAGGAGTTGGTGGTAGGCAAGATCTTGGAGAGGGCCTTTGAAGGCATATGTCTGTGACTTCTCCAACAGTCCAACCCTCAGCCTCTCAACCAGGTCCAGCCTATTATTTCACATTGGCTTTCACAACCTCAGTCCTCCTCCTACCTCAGACACAAAGGCAGATGGATCAGGCCTACTGGCTCATGACTTTCAATGATACTGAGAGTAAAGATTTAGAAACACCATCAGCTACAGCACATTAGGAGGGCTTCACCTATGTATACCATTACTCCAAGCAGGGCCTGTCTGAAGTAATGGTGACATCCGTGCCCTCCAACCCCCCAGGAGACAGTGGAAGAGTTCCCACATAGAAACTGTTCAGATACTTTGCAGCCCGTGGGCTTACCATTGGGTTTTGGTCACCTCCTGTTCCACCTTCCCAGAGATATTAACCTATGTACAGCAGGATGTGTCAGCAATAGAACACATGCCTCCTTGTTGGGCTAGGAGGAAGTCTAAAGCAATGTGACTGTGAAACACTAATTTGGCTAGACAATCTAATGAGCTGAATCTGAAGGGCTCATGCTATGAAGTCAGTGTTGTCAGGCAAGGTGGCTGTCAGATATTATATTGTGTTCATCAGTGCTTACTACCAGTTAGAGCAATAATGATCTGCCAAAAGAGGTGAATCCACAATTGTGTACCCACCCACCCACCCTCTCTGAGGCTTTATCCAAAATAATAAATTGGGAAGATGACTGAGTCATTTTCCAGTTTCCTTACATAGAGAATTGTTGCATACAGGGAGTGGAGAAAAAGAATATATAGCCAATGACTGTGTCGTTGTCTTTCTCACAGTAAGCAAATGAAGGACTTCCTAACAGTTCAAAAGTCAGCAGGGAAAATCAGCACCTTGAGTATCAATCAGGACTCAGAAAAGAGGGGAGAGGAAGTGAGGGATCAGATAGCAGATGCAGCAGTTGGTCAGATTCCCTGATGCTATGATGACCTCGGTCAGCTGGACAAAGCTATCTTTCTTCCAGTTTGTTCTTGTGTCAAATCTGTAGAACACAAGAGAGGGGAGCAGTAACTATTCCTGACAGAGTGGTCCTACAACCACTTCCCATGGGAGACACTTTTCTTGGCCTATTTGTAACTTATCTTTTCCCTCTAATGTCACCCAGCCTGTTTGACCCTTGACCTGAACTAAAATTTTACCTTTCCCATTGATCTGAGTGCCTTACTCATATCTTCCAGCCCACTTCCACCCCTTCCTCATAGATTGGAGCATTCCTCAAAGGTGTCCATTCCCAAGGGGACCAGTAGACCAACCATTGCCTGCTAACCTTCACTATGGATGTGTTAGGCCCTGCAGTCTAGTCCACTGGATTGCCACCTCATGTGTGTTAAGCCCTTCTGGACATACTTTTGTCATCTTACCCATCTGCCTGATGGCCCTACCCTCTCACAATCGTGGGCACTATGTGGAGGGTGTGAAGGGGGGAAAAGTGAGATGATCCCCTGGCAGTGACTGAAAATGAGAATCCCAAGTAGTGTGTCCTTGGTCTTCCTTTCAGTGCCAATCGTCATCTTTTTGGAAGTAAGGGTGGACATGTGGCAAATCCTGGGTTCCTCCCTCTACTTTTCTTCTGCCTGAGCTAAGAAGCAGGATGAGGCCATGTTTCCCTTCCAGGGAACTGCTGAGTTCAGCTTCCACAGGGCCCGAGTAAGACAGACAATTCATCCGGTAAAAGAGCTCTTTTTCAGGCATCCATTACAGTTTTCCACAATGCTGACTAACTGTGGATGGTGGGTGATGTGACATGTCCATCTAATTCCGTGAATCTGGACCCATCACTGACTGGATTGGTTGTATAGTAAGGTGGGGTCCTTGGTCAGAGAAGATGTCATCTGTGTATCTGAAGGTATGGCAGAGCCACTTTTCAAAGGTATCCCATGTATGTTCTCTGTCAGCACAATGAACTGGAAAGGTAAGACCATACCCTGAATAGGTGTTTGCTGCAACCAAGGTGTTGGACATACCTTGGGCTGATGGGAGAGGGCTACTTGCCATGAGTGACATAGTGTGGGCCCTTTGGGAATAGCCCTTAAATGCTTTTACGGGGCTCTGGCTTGTAGTTGACATTAATCACATAGGTAAGTGGTGGATTGGGCCTATTTTATTGAGAGAGGTACTCCATGTTCCTGGGTCCATAACTTCATGGTGTAGAAATTTTCATGTCCAGTTCAGTTGTGAATCCATTCAGCAGCAGAAGCAGTCATTGGAAATTCAGCTATTTCATGGATGTCACCAAGGATAACTTCATTATCCTCATCCACCAGTCAGGGCTTATCCACTGTCCTGTCTCTTAGGAGGATCTCCAGCCTTATAATGTGCAAAAAAGCAGCTCAGTACATCCTTTATTGACCAACGAGGTTCATCACGATATGGGCCTTGGCCATGAACATCAATATGGGTAACATAGTTGGCGTAGGTGGCACCATCCCATGTCACTAAGTATTCCAAAACACTGGGGAGCTTTTGGCACTCCATTTGTATTCCCTCCATAAACCTGACCAGACTGCTAAGCCATTGGCCATGGACCATAAGTCAGTGGACAGGTATACAGGGGTGTTTGGGTCTGAGTGTTTGAGAGTTAAGATAATCTCTTGCAGGTCAACCCATTGGGTACTTTTTTCCCAGCCTGAGTCAAGGGAAATATAAAGTGATGCCCAATGGATGCCAGATGGCTTCAGCTTGACCAATTCATCAGTGGACCAGCACTGAACATCTAATTATACATCATTGAGTCAAGGTCTCCAAGATGTCAATGCAGGGAAGGAAGGGTCCTCATCTGATGTTGTAACAAGATCAATGTTGAAGGGGCTCTCTGATACATGCTCATGCAAGCATGTCACTCCCTGGGGGCCAGGGCAAGCTCAGTCTTGAATGTTCCACTTCCATTTGATGACACTCAGCTGTTAGGCTTTGCCTTAGTGAGCACTCTGGTTACCCAAGACCCAGGACATGATGAGGATTTCTAGACTCAGTAGAACCTGGGTGCTCTCAGTAATCTTTCCATTTCCATCAAAGTCCAATAGCATGCCAGAAGTTGCTTCTCAAAGGGGAAATAGGGCTGGGCTGCATGTGGGAACTTCTTGGTCCAAAAACCTATGAGCCTGAATTCTTTTACACCCTCCTTCTGCCAGAGGGACCAGTTGGCATAAACTTTGCAAGCAGAACCAGTAGCTCAAATAAAGGTCCTGGCTCTCAAGGTCTTAGAGGCAGGGCAGCTGAAGCAGCATCTTTTACCTCTTGCAGGGTCTGCTCTTCTTCAATTCCCCAGTGGAAAGTACCTGCTTTTCATGTTGCCCAATATAGTATTGCCAAGATGATACTGAGATGTGGATTATGCTGGCACCAATATGCAAATAGCTCAATGCCTGGCACCTCAGGTTCCCCATGGGGCATGTCTACATTCAAGTACCAATAGTCTGTTCTTAGCCACAATGTTCTCCTTGCCTTTTTCACTGTCCACCCCAAGCTATTATAAGCAGAGATAGTGGAGCAGAGGACACCTGCAGATAGAATGGCTTTATGAATTCAGTAATGTATTTTCCTCCTCCAGGGTGGCAGTATTTCCCAGTAGGGTGGCAGTATTGCTATTGCTGGACAATGAGACCAGGAAGTCTCAGGGCTTGCTGGGTTAACCAGTGTGTGGCTACTGCCAGCCTGACTCCCTTGTTGATTACCATGGTGGCCACCTCCCTAGTATGGAGCCCTTGTCCCAACCAGGGTGGGTATTATAAACCCACACAATCATGTCTCCCAGGGGAATCGCTAGGGTAAGGAAAAGAACCAGCTTATCGCCACACACAGGAGGACCCTTCCTAATAAAAGCATCAATATCCTGCCATGAAATTGGAACCTGATAAGAGGCTAGATCTTTCCAGCAAGGGTGGAATAACTATGAACCAACACCCAGTTATCACAGTATAACCAGTTTCCTCCTGGCTCCTCCAAGGTTTATTTGGAATTCAGGAGAGGTCACCCACAGTGAGGTATGTTTGTCTGACTCCCTGAAGGATCCAAACAGAGAGCATGGCCAAGGCATCCCTATGGTTGCACCATCAGCTGCCCCTTCACCACCTGCCTCCTCCTCCTTTAACCACAACTGACTGAGAGATTGTTGGAGGATGGTGTTAGGGTTGGATGGGAAGGGGCTGAGACTCTTCACTCAGCCTGGTCACTCAGGGTAGTAGTGGTGTCCTCATCATAAAGTCAGGGCAGCCACAAGAAGAGATACTCCCCAGGCTTCTGTCCATACCCATCTTTCATATCCTGCATCTCCTCCTTAAAAGCTCACACTTCCATTTTCACCTCTGGATCCCCATCTTGAGTTCTAATAATCTGAATAATGACTGGCCTCACATTAACCACAAGATCATCTGGGTGACCTGAGTGCAGGTGTGTCTGGTTCCAGAATAATAAATATAAAAGACCATGAGCCAGGGGAGTGGCCAGGTGGTAGAAACCCTAACCTCATTGATCTTAGCATGGAACCAACCAGCAAACTTCCTGGCATTCCTGGGAGCATTCTCAAAGTTAGATATTTTGCCTCTATGTATGCTATGATTATTTAACCAGCTCCAGAACCCCTGCAGATCAAACCTCTGACTGACACTCTTATCTTGTCCATCACCCAGTTAATTGCAGCCTCATGGCTACTTTGAACTAAGTTCTGCCACTTGGCCTCTATCATTTCATGGTCCATCATCAACAAGGATATTAGCAAGTCCAGCATTAGGACCACATCTACACTTATACCTGGCTTTCATAAGAGAGCTACCACTGAACTAGTAAGGCTGGTGCTTTTTTTGCTATTGAATTCCTTGGTGTATCATCCAAGTCCTCCCATAGACATACCTCTTAGGTAGTTGGAGAAGTTTGATATTGTTTATTAATTCCAAAAATAGATATTGGATTATGTTTGTAAACTGGTTTGTTCCTCTGGGCATATTAAATTATATTGGATTCAGAGGTTTCACTATTACTTGATTATATAATGATTAAGGCTTTGATTGGACCACATCAGTAGGGCATTGAGTCCCTGCCCTTCCACTCTCCCATGCCTCGGAGAAGGGAGATGAGAGTTTTGATCCTGGGGCCTGGGAAGTAAACGCACAGAGAAGCAGATATGTGTGGAGGGAGAGAAGCTTCCATGAGGCACAGCAGAGGCCCCAGGAAGAGACAAGCCATTTGCCTGGCAGTTTACAGCTGGTCTTGTGGAGAGAGCAGAGCAGCTGAGCCCAGAGAGAAATGAGCCCCAGGAAGAGAGGAACCCAGCAATCCTGAACCCCTGCAAACATCAGCAACCCTCTTGCTACAACACATGACAGCAGACTTTGGTGAGGGAAGTAACTTATCTTTATGGCCTGGGAACTGTAAGCTTCTACCCCAAATAAATATCCTTTATAAAATCCTCACATATTTCTGACATTTTGCATCAGCACCCCTTTGACTGACTAATAGAGTAGTCTACTGACCTTACGTAATATCTTCATTCTTGAGTGCAAGCTTGTGATAGCTTCTTTACTCTTCTCCTCCTTCCAGGGTAATTCACACATACCCATTTCACTCAGCATGTGCTTTCATTCTCTCCAGATTTCTAAGAGCCACCTTGAAAGTAATTTCACTTAGCCCTTGGAGTTCTTGCCAGATTGTGAAGCATAAGGTCTGAGAAAGTATCCCCAAAACAATGAATTTTTCTTATTCACTTTTATATTCCAGTCCCCTAGGTCAAGCACTCTCAAAATCCAATCCCAGAGGTATTATACTGGCTCCTGCTAGAATATGCAAGCAAATTCTTCAGTAGATATCTTGCAAATGCCTGAATCATCATATCTGCAATGGCATTTCCCTCCTCTGAGACGTTCTCCACATGAAATCTTCAGCAACTAGACTGCCACCCTTTGCCAAGGCCTGTCTGTGCCCCGTATATGGACTAAGGATGGCATCCTCTTTGCCCACTGGGTTATGATTTAGTCAGTCCCATCTTACCTCTTGTTTTCATTAATCACACCTGGTACTACATGTGTTAGTTTGTACTTTCTGAAAAGCAGCCAAAGCAATATTCAATTTCCAAGAAATTTATTATGTAAAAGACCTGTGAAGGATAAAGGAGAATAAACAGTTAGACAGAAGAGTCTTCAGGGAAACAGACTTGGCCCAGTGGTTAGGGCGTCCGTCTACCATATGGGAGGTCCGCGGTTCAAACCCCGGGCCTCCTTGACCTATGCGGAGCTGGCCCATGCACAGTGCTGATGCGCGCAAGGAGTGCCCTGTCACGCAGGGGTGTCCCCCACGTAGGGGAGCCCCATGCGCAAGGAGTGCACCCGTAAGGAGAGCCGCCCAGCGTGAAAGAAAGTGCAGCCTGCCCAGGAATGGCGCTGCCCACACTTCCCATGCCACTGACGACAACAGAAGCGGACAAAGAAACAAGACACAGCAAATATACACAGAGAACAGACAACCGGGGGGGGGGGGGGGCGGAATTAAATAAATAAATAAATCTTTTTAAACAAAAAAGAGTCTTCAGATATGATGCATGTCTGACATTTATAAAAGAAGGGGAAGGAGATAGGCTTGGGCAGGAAGAGACTCATTAACCTTTGGCCAAGCTTATAAGGAGTCTTGCAGCTTTTGTTACCCTTTAGAGGAGACCACAGATCTCATGGGCCACCACAATGACTTAGTTTCATGCTACCTGAGTTTCAAGGAAGCTGAGCTCTTCAATTTTTAATTCCCATTATTAAGAGTCATGGGCAGCTACTTGAGGCATTGACTTAGCAACTCTGCTAATAGAAGGAAAGTTCTTAGGAATGCCACGTCACAGATGTTTTCCAGAGGATATTATGGGCATGTGCCAGTGGAAATCTAAAGGATATTTGTCAGGTACCAACTACATTTTCTACAAATATGTATATATCCACATGCATATTAAGGAAAAGAAAACTCTGAAGCCATGTAGCAGTGTGATATAGTTATGAATTCCAAAAATTGATATTGGATTATGTTTGTAATCTGGTCTATTACTGGGCATGATTGAATTATGATTAGGGCTTTGATTGGGCCATGTTATTAGGGCATGGGGACTCACAGATAAAAGGCATGGCAAAGGATAGAGTTGGAGCTTTTGATGCAAGGGTTTTTGATGTTGGAGTTTTGATATTGGAATTTGATGCTGAAGCCTTAAGTGGAGCCCCAGGAAGTAAGCTCACAGACAAAAGAGAAGGAAGCCCCAGGAGTAGAGGAATTCTGAGCCCAGGAAGAAGCAAGTCCTGGGAAGGAAGGAACCTTGAACCCAGAGAAAAGCAAGACCCTGGAATGGAGGAACCCAGGAAGCCAGAACCCTTGCAGACCTTGGCAGCCATCTTGCTCCAACACGTGAAAATAGACTTTAGTGAGGGAAGTCACTTATGCTTATGGTCTGGTATCTGTAAGCTCCTACCCCAAATAAATACTCTTCATAAAAAACAACCAATTTCTGGTATTTTGCGTCAGCACCCCTTTGGCTGACTAATACAAGCTGGTACAAAAAAAAATTTAACACTGCTGATGTCCAAGTGGTTAGATTTTGGGCTTCTGCTTAAGTTTTCAATATTTTGTTTAGCTTCTCAGATACCCTAATATTTATAATATAATTTAATTATAGAAGTTAGTTTTAGTTATCTTTAAAATGCTATAAAACAAAATGGAAACTGCTTATGATATATTATTAATGAGAATCAGGAGAATACAAAGGTCATGGATTATGCTCATGTAAGATATATTTAAGTAAATGCACAGGAAGGAAACACAAAAATATAGTTACGTTGGATGATTATAGTTATTGTTTCCTTTTAATGATCACAAACAAAGAATGTATTGGCACAAGTAAATAAAGAAAGAACCTATCTTAAAAAGTTTTCACATTTAGCAAATCTCAGACAAATCCATAATCTTACTATTTAAAAAAAAAAAAACTGTAGTAACTGGCAACTGAATTAGCATTTCAATAGCCATAGAAGAAAAACACCAATGCAGAATACTACAGACTTAAACCTCCTGCAGAACACCCTGAAGGCTATATTTCCACTCTAATCATATTCTCTGCGGGAAGATCATCTAGTTAAACCTCTTCTTTCTCTCCTGCAAGGTAGTGTTCCTTTCTGTTAACAAGAATGGGGAATGGGGGAGGGCATTCTGCTTCATTTTGCTAAAAATAACAAATGAAATAAAAGGGAATGAAAATCACCCAGAGTGTAGATGGGAGTCAGTTCACATCAAAGGACAAAAACTTGGCTGCTGACCAAGACTGAATCCCCAAAGAAGAATTTTGGACATACTTGACCTTTTCTTTCTACTTTAATTTGTTTTCGATTCTGACTTGACTAGAAGCTGGCTACCTTTCTTTGAGCTCTGGTTATTTTGCATTTGATCCTAACCGCAGCCTACAGTCAGTTCCATACTGCTCCCCTACTAACATTATCCCTGAGATGAACATTGCCTTTTCCCTTTTTTTTTCTTTTACAAGGGTAAAATGAAAGTATCTGCACTGTAACAACTGTTTCAAAGTTTTCATTTCTATAAATTCAGTTTGTTCTTTTATCAATTTCTTTTCTAAAATTTTTTGGCCTTGATATTCTAACTCTATATTTGGAGAATTCTCCTTATTGTTGTATATGTTTTTTGTTTTACTTTTTGTGACACCGTTTCCTTTTACTGCATATAAACAGCCGTATAGGCGATAGGGAGTTTGCGTGTGTATATATTTTTTCTGTGCTTTATTTTTAAATGGTTATATAGTGCATATACTGACTTCTGAAGCTCTATGGGAGATTCCAAACATATTCCTAGGAATCTCTGAATATTCAATATAAACCCTAAAGAAAGCATTTTAAGTATACATTTGACTCATCTAAATGTCTATGACCAAATCGCACTGCATTTGAGACTTTATTATATATTTGTGTTTATTATATAAGGGAATTGGCAATAGTACTACTTTATTATAAGCTAATGAGGAAAGGACTAAGTGGGCACAATAACACAATTCACACCAAAAGACAGTAAATGGTGTCACTGCTCTACACATAAAAATTATAGCAGACTTTGAAATTGAAAATTTTATCACATTTTATTTGGAAGGCCTTCTGCCTAAGAAGCAAGTATTCACATCATGAAAAGCAATTTAGTTTCAGTAAGACAACTTTATTTGTCTGCTAAAATTGATATTGTTAATTTGAATTTTATTATGTTTATAGTTTATACTTAATTTGTAAAATTGTTTGGCTTTGTAAATTTGTGATAGCTATAAGCAGTTGGGATTTATATCTGCTTTTATTTTTCTACCATTTTAAGTAGCAACGTAATTAAAATATTCTATGCTAGTAGTGTGGATTCAAAAATTTTTTCCTTTAAAAGTGATATATATATTTTCCCAGTACAAGAAACACTGGACTAGGATCTTCCTTTAACTGAAATATTAGTTATTCTCCAAGTAGAAATAAAATAATGAATCTAGCAGTGCATACATGCAAATTTCAGATGTTTCCTTCTACTCTGTAAGAAATCTGAGAACATGGATTTTTTGCCCCTAACACCTCTCTCTGACCTATCTCAGAGACTCTGAAGGGCTTGAAGTAGCTAATTAGGCAGTTATTTTCATAAATTTCTGATTATTTTTGTCCAATTAATGACTGGGGTTTATACTTTCATTTATAATACCTTCATTTCTAATATATTTTTACAATATTTCCCAATAAACATTTTCACTTCTAATTTGTCTCTTATTCACTGATTTATTCAACTGTCTCTGTTTCTTTTCTTTAAGATTGTCATACCATAAAGATATTCATATTCATTGTCCTTATCCCCTCTTAAGGCTTCAAGGTTATCATATTGCTCATTTATGACTCTTTTAGACACAGTTTAAGGTACAAGAGACATCTACCTTTTCTCTGGAAAATCAAGAATAAATAATTATTCTTCTTCTAAAAACTATGTGTTGCTACATCAACAAACTATAGTTTTCCAAATACTGTAAGTTAAAGGATATATCTCCTCTATTGAGGAAATAATACAAACAGTATCATATTTATATTAGCAGAATAGAGTAAGGAATGGCTTTGGGAGAGTAGATTAATACAAAATACTGCAGTCATTGTAAACCCATTAGGTTCAGTGAGGAAACTGAATACTATTATTTCTTTTTTCAAAATATTTTCATCTTGAAAATCATACCTCACTGAATTTTTCTTCATTACATACAGAGCATACATCTCTTATGGAAAGCTTCAGCATTGTTTATTCTGAAAATCATATGGTTCACCAATATAAAATCAAAATAGAAAAAATGGCACCACTACCTAAATCGTTGGTATTGATTAAAAATGCTTTTATTCTCAAAATCAATTCCTCCTCGCACCAAGGAAAATTAAAGTCAATGAACAAAGGTTAGTGGCAAGAATCTTCTCCATTTAAAAGCATGATTTAGAAAATGAGGTACATATCTGAATGTAAAATCTTCCCCAAACTAAAAATCCAGAAAAGAAACTATATCTTTGCAAAGACAAAATGGAAAATACAGTAACAAAAAATGAAAACTGTGAAACCTCTTAAGAAATATTGAAGTAGAAAGGCAGTAAAATTTATATATAAAAAAACAAAGAAGTAAATATTTCCATGAAAAACATTTTTTTTTATTCTACAGACATAACAATAAAGTAAATCACTGACCATCTATTTAGTTCCACCAAGGCAAATCTCTACATCAATATGTTGCATAATAAGAGCTCAATAAATGTTCTCAGCTTCTTGAAAAATAACTGGATAATTGATATTTATAATGATGGCCCATAGAAACTCCAAGAACTTAAACTGTAATTCCTTCAAGACAATGTTACTTTTGATACTATAATTTTAATACTAAATGTATTCTGTTGCATTTCTAATTATGTAAAAAATTAATATATTAATATAAAAAATCTATATACTAAAATACTTGATTAGCCATAAAACCCTATTCCCCTAATAATTTTAACTTATTTTATTTGTAGATTTGGGAAGGCTGATGGCAAATATTAATCATACTACTTTTCTGAGAAAATTGAAATTGCAGAAAATCTGAGTAGGACTTTTACCAGAATTTGTTCTACAAAATTAGAATTTCTCCAAAACAGTCAGCATATCTCCAGCTCCCATTATGTGCAAAAAAATTATTTTTTGTGTTTCCAGGTTTACAAAAATGAATGAGACAAGGTCCTTCCCTTCCACAAGACTGCTGAATAATGAGTGTGACTGAGTATCTAGATAGGAGCAAGTAGAACCCAGGAATCTGTCCCTGCCTTAGGTCTTTCTATATTACTATTGCCTCCCACAGTCACAGTGAGATTCTCAACACATAGACCTGGAAAAAAAAACAACAAAAACAAACAAACAAACAAAAAAATACATAGATCTGGACTGAGTTTAAATTAATGGAATCTAAGGCAAATTTATAGGAAATTTACAGTTAATAATCCTTGGTGATGTTGAAAGTGTCTACCAAAAGAGAGAATAAAAAGGGAAACCAAATGGCAGAAGAATAAAATACATCACACAAAGCAGATACTCAATTATATAACTAGAATGATTAGCTATTAGCTCAGTTTGTTAGAATTAGCTGATGGGATCAAGGTCAAAGATGGAAACTTCCCATGTTTCCAAAGTCAGCTTGATACAAATGATTAACCTTGCCAAAAGGGGATTTGAGGAGAACCACGCAAGCTACTCCAGGCCATCTTTACCCATCACTGTCTGCTAAAACACAGAGCATATGCCCTATTATTTGTGTGTTGGACAGACCTTCACTTAAAATAGATATCATTTCCACATTATGGTAAATGCAAAAAATCATCATTGTCTTGTCAGAAAAGAAACTACTGAACTAAGAAATTCTGATACACAATGAGGAGTAGCAGATAAACACAAAAAATGTCAGATATTATTTTTATATTATTGGATGTGGAAAATATACATTCCATTTAGTAAATAATTTTATATTGGTAGGTTAATTATCATGATGATTCTTGTGCCTTAATTTTTCATTAAAGTAGTGAAAGAAATATTGTTTCTTTATATATTCACCAGCAGAGGTAACAGAAAGGTAAAAGGTAAGGATATTTCATTATATTTTTTTAAGCAAATAAAAAGTCAAGAATGACAATCAGATTCAGGGCCAGCATGCTACTTCAAAAAAAAATAAAAATAAAACAGGTACTTACTACTACCCTGTGGTTCTTCTGAAAATATTCCCATCTATCTATTATTAATATGAAGGTTACCATGGCACCTTTGGCAACAAATCATCTTTTCCTGTCTCTGGGAAACTGATCCACATTTTAGCAGAAATATTGACTCTTTCCATATAAATATTCTGCATGTATCCATTTGTTCTGTCACAATTTTTTTAAGACAGCTATTTGCTGTTTTTATGCCTCAATTTTCTCAATATTGGTTTTTTTTTTTTTTCTGTCTACATTACCATCATGTTCTAAGTAACATTCGTCTTCAAAATATAACCTAGGGAGAAATGAGTTATATAATACAAAGGGATAGAATGGGTACTAAATGAGACAGATGAAATAAAAGAGATTCTTTTTTCCATTTCATTGACACTATTATAAGCAAAAGTAAAGGTGCAGCCTACTGTTTTGAAAACCTACTTTAACAATGATTTCATCTTTCCAGCAATGAATACTTGATCCATTTGTGATATTTTCATAACTCCGCTTCCATCTAATGGAATTACAGACACACCTTTTTCTAGTGTTGGCTATGTAACTAATACACTTCAGTTGATAATCAAGTTCATTCTTGAAAAAGAGACTGCTGAACATGGAGAAAATAGATACAGAGAAAGTAGTCTCAGAGGTTGTCTTTCAGAGTCAGAAAAGGCTGTGATGCATAATGACTACAGAAGACTAATGCTCTGGATCACTGCTGAAAATGTGTAATTACCGCAGGAAGCACCAGTCACAAAGAGTAGTGCAAAACCCTAACTAAGTAAATCGTTATCTTTCAATATATATTCTTACTTAACCATGGCAAAGGGACAAATGCAGCTAGAGTTTGGTGGCAGTTCATGTTTATTTTCTAATGAAAGTACTGTCTTTATAATTTAAACTTCATTTATGGTGGATATTAGACATGTTTAGTCAAATCATCATGGGCATAAGTAATCAACAAATAAAATATTTTTTCAAGGATTTCTTCCTTTTAAGATAAGAGAATATAAATAGGGAATACTGCTTATCCTTCTTTGTAAACTCTAAAGAAGAGAGGGAGAGAGATGATAGACAAAGGAAGGAAGAAGGGAAAGAGGAAAGGAGGGAGAGGGAAAAAAGGATGGAAGGAAAGAATATATTTTGAAGTCTTGTTTTCCTTGAGCCTATGAACCTTGAAAATAATGCAATTACATTTCAGAAGCCAAGAACAGTGAAATAGATTGCCAACAAACTTCACCCAATTCAAACAGTCAATATTCAGTTGCCAAAATCAATACTGAAAACAGTAATGTTCAGGAAACTTCCACCTATTAAGAATCTTCCACCAGGTCTGAACCTAGGGAAACCAATGCATGGAATATCTCCTTATTTTCCTTTAATATCACTAAAAAGCAAACTAAATTCTATTATTAGACCATTTTAAAGGGCAATATAAAATAGACACATTCTATCTTCATTCCAAGTGCTACCTGATTTTCCTTTGTTTTCATCTGAATAGAAAAATCATTTCAAATTTTTTCTCAAATAGAAAAAGTTGAATTGGAAATAAATGGGAATTAAAGAAAAATCATTTTTTCTAGTTTTGCCATATACTTCACATCAAAGTCCTCTTAGTCCTTTGCAACTACATCTCAAATCTATAAAACAGTAATAACTGCAATTTTTATCTACTGTATACATTCTACAATTTGTTCTCTTCCCTTATTATTCTGTCATTTATTTAGCCATATGTTCACACTACTTTCAAGGGAACATTCCCACTTCACTCTATGAATCTTAATCTTATTCCAGCTTCATTTTGCCCTACCCAGAAAGGATTTCACTTTACCTGGGACATTCATTATCCACTTGAGTCTTTTTTTTTTTTTTTTTTTTGCCTCTTGTTTTACCCATCTGAAATAATGATAGAAATTAAGTCATGAGAAAAAGGTTGAAAACACTTTTCTTTAACTTATAGAATGATCAAGTGTAGTTCTTGTTTTCCCATGGGGTTTTAGGAATATGTCATATGTTGTATAGTTCTCACAATAGTAACTGATTTAGGCACAACATTGGTCCACTTTTTTTTTTTTTAATTATTTATTTATTTTTAAAAATTACATTAAAAAAATATGAGGTCTCAATCAACCCCACCGCCCCCACCCCCCACTCTCCCCACAGCAACACTCTCTCCCATAATCATGACACATCCATTGCACCCGGTAAGTACATCTCTGAGCATCACTGCACCCCGTAGTCAATGGTCCACACCATAGCCCACACTCTCCCACGTTCCATCCAGTGGGCCCTGGGGGGATCTACAATGTCCCGTAATTGTCCATGAAGCACCACCCAGGACAACTCCACATCCCAAAAACGCCTCCACATCTCATCTCTTCCTCCCATTCCCCAAACCCAGCAGCCACCATGGCTACCCTTCCCACACCCATTCCACATTTTCTCTGTGGACATTGGATTGGTTGTGTCCATTGCACATCTATGTCAAGTGGGGGCTTAGATTCCACATGGATACTGGATGCACTCCTCCTGCTTTCAGTTGTAGACACTCTAGGCTCCATGGTGCGGTGGTTGACCTTCTTCAACTCGATGTTAGCTGAGTGGGGTAAGTCCAATAAATCAAAGTGTAGGAGCTGAAGTCTGTGGAGGCTCTGGGCCTGGGTGTCATATTATCAGCCCAGAGATTCAAATCCCCTAAATATATCTTAAACCCCAGCACCAACTACAATTCCAATAAAGTAACATGCAAGTCTTGTGAGAAGAGATCCCCTCTGAGTCCAATTCCATCATGCAGAAACACCAGCTCCAAAGAAGGGCCATCTGCCATGGCAGTGAACCCTATCTGCCATGACCATAGAACCCGTGGGTCTCTTTATCCCTCAAAAAAACCAATACCTGGGGTTGTATCTACTTTATCTGTCTCTTAGACTCTGCTCAGTTGTGCATAAGGGCATTCCTTCTGACAACCTCCAGACTCTTTTTTAGAGACTCATAGCCTTATAATCTCATTTCTCCTTTCCATTTCCCCCTTACATTAGGTCAAACAGCATTTTGAAGTCATGTTATTATATGTAGACAGGGATATTCTGCTGATCCATATTGAACCTTTAATTCAAGGTCATTTTCTAGTTGCATCTTCAGCTGGTATGTGGTAGTGATCCCTCAGTGCCAGGGAGGCTCATCCCCGGGTGTCATGTCCCACGCTGGGGGGAATGCACTGCATCTACATGCTGAGTTTGGCTGTCAGAGTGGCCACATTTGAGTAACATGAAGGCTGTCAGGAGGAAACTCCCAGGCACAGTGCTACTCTAAGCCTTGTTCTTATTGCAGGTGTATAGGCTCAAAAGCATAGCCATTAGTATCAGGAGCCCACTGTTGGGCCCTCCTTCCTTCCTGGTTCTTGCCGTTGCACCTGGGGGACTGCCGCTGTTGCCCCAGGGTCCACGACAGTGACCCCCCGGCCAGGGGCCCAGTACCCCCCCAGCTGTTGTTTTTAATTGTTTCCACTATGAGTATATCTAGACATTACTATATACCCTGGGCATATGCCCTGTATAACTCCCTGTCGACCATATATATCCTGTCAATAACATCCTATATCAGTATTCCTCCGCTGCCATTGTTGAACCACTCTGTGATCCAAAACTTCCTGTAAAGTGAATCCCAACATAATGTCAGCTTCACAAGAGTCTTAGATCACCGAAATTCATATATACAATACACAGTACTTCCCCAGATCCACCATAAAACCTTTTCCCTTCCACAGCGATAATCTTTTAGCTTATTCATATCATATTTCCTGAAACTGATGTACAGATTCTGAGACAATAGATTTCAAACAAGGTGACATCTGTGCTTACTATGTGGTCCATACTTTAGGTTGTACAGTTTTCTAAATTTTTTATTTATCCTATGTTTTGCTTTATGGTTTACATTATTAGTCTGTCATCCCCTATATGTTTTTGGTGTAATATTACATGTTTTATATTCATCCTCGTGTACTCTCACAGAACTCCTCTCTTGCCCCCATATTTACCTTGGTTCCATCCATTCCACATCCATTTTCCCCTCCCCTTGGGGCCCACAACGCCAGCCAATCTCCATTTCCCAAGAAGCCATGTCCAGAGATACTTGCAGCAGTATTCAGGACCTGACTTTCTCAACTGCCCTAATGCCCTGGGAGCCATCCTTTCTCACGAGAGATACAGTTCTCTCTATTTGATGACATTAGTCCTCCCCAGGATGTGGGTCCACCCCAACTCTCACTTCTTGGGTCTCTTCCCAATGGTACAACCCACCTTGGCAAAATGAGCCTTCAGCTATTCCCCCGGAGTCCGTCCCGCATCAAACCATACCCCCTGAGCATCCTAAACAGGTAACCCTCCTACTTATACTTTGATACGATTTTCTCAACATTTTGTTCTCAACGAACACCTGACGCTCTCTCCCATGTTCGTATGTTGCCCCTCCCTCCCTGGTCCACTTTTATAGATGAGAAAACAGACCTCAAAGTGATGATGTAATTAGTTTTAATTGCTCAGCTCCTAAAGTATGGAGCTAGATATTAAAATCAGTCTGTGTGACTCCAAGGATTGAGCTCATAACACAATGTCTATTGCCTCCTGCAACACTTAGAGTAATGGCTCAGATCATTTAATTGTGTGTCCCTTCAACCAAACTAAAGTCAATGGTGGCATGCAGGGATCATGCTTTCGATCTCTTTGCACACCTTTTGTGGTACTTTCCATATGGTGTGCAATTGAGTTCAAATGAATGAATGATGAAATGAATTTTTCTAATATACTACATTACACAGCAGCTCTTTAGAGAAGCTTAATTGACACTCTGAAATATCTTCAGTAAATTGCCTTTTCAGATTTTATCAGCCATATTTTAATATCTCCTAGAATATATGTTCCTTATCTAGAGAACTTGTTTAAACACAAGTTTCATAGATAAACACATATGCCTGAAATAATAGCAGCAAATGGCTTGGAGCAATATTTAATGTTACATCTCATCTCTTAACCCAGAAAATGGTAAGTGATTTTTATTTCACACTTTGTTTTATAAATTTGTATTATAATTTTAAATGATCTTAAATATATTAAAGGCAATATTTTTACAAACCAAGTATTTATGTAGAGTTGTAAGGGGTTAATTGAGCATAGACAACACACATTTGAGACTCCAAACTGAATAATTTGATTTGTAAACAGGTACTTAGTGTACAAGAAGCCATTATACATGCAATTATCTGTCCTCAGTTAATTGTGTGAATCTCTAAGGAGTGACTTAAGAATGTGTGTTTCAATTTTACTGCCTATAAGGACTGATATCTATAAACATTTTTTTCACTTATGCTATAGCTTTCAACTTTGGAAAAGTGCACTGCTAACAGCATTTATTATGTGCCTATAAGGAAAAAAAATGAAACTTGAATAATCATATCACAGGTTTAAATTCCCCTCTTTCAATATGTTCCCTTTGTCGCCACACACAAACACTCATGTCCAGAAAGAAAATTAAGGTCAAGCTTCTCACTTGAACGGTAAAGTATATATCAAGAGATCTCTGTTTCTCAATACAGAGTTGCCTTCAGTTTAAGAAGTTCTTTGTGGAATGTATTCCCTATTCAACTGTGGGTTTATCAGAAACTTAATTTAGGTTATTTGATAATCAGTGCTATTGTCCATATAATGAACTATATAGTAATTGTGTAAAACCTAGAACCAAGGTAAGACATAATCCAGGCTTTTGAAGATGGCTCCAAAGCCAACATTTTAGGGCTGCTTTTAGAGAGAGCTCTCCTCTCTCCCATCTGGTCAGTTGTGACAGTGCATTCCTCACTTAGCTACTAAGAGACCCCATCACTTGTTTGCTTAGGAACTTAGTCCCATTAACTTGATAATGATTCTTCTCCTATTCCTTTTTCTTCCCATCTTCTTCCATTTCCACTCCTTAGCCTTCTCCCCCTTCTGCTTTTGCTTCTTCCTCATAGCCCCAGTGTGGTAGGTTGAACTATGTACCCCTCAAAATGTTTTTGTTTTTTTTTTTAATTTATTTTTTTTATTATTGATTCTATAAAAATATTACATTAAAAAAAATATATATGAGGACCCATTCAACCCCACCACCCCCACCCCACCACTCCCCCCCCAGCAACACTCATTCCCATCATCATGACACATCCATTGCATTTGGTAAGTACATCTCTGGGCACCTCTGCACCTCATGGCCAATGGTCCACATCTTAGTCTGTGTTCCTGTGGATATGAGCCCCTTGTAAATGGGAACTCTTGAAGATGTTGTTTTATCTGAATGAAGGTGTGCTTTAATCTGATTACTGGAGTCCTCTATAAGGAGAAGAAATTCAGACATAGTAAGATAAAACCATGTGGAGGAGCTGTAAGTGGAAAGTCAGCAGCAACCTGGAAAAGAAAAAGAGAAATTGCTATTGATGGGAAAGCCAACAAAACCCCAAGATTGCCAGACAACCAGAAGACTACCAACCCTGAGAGAAAGCAGACCTTCCATCCTCCAGAACTTTAAGACAATAAATTCCCATTGCTTAAGCCAGCACATTGCATGGTATTTGTCATAACACTAGGAAACAAAGACATCTGCAAAGTTGGCAGCTATATCTTTGAAAGAGGTAGGAGAAAGACTCCCATGAGCTATACAGTCCTCCTAAACTGGGCCAGGTCTTACTTGTCTTCCTACTCCCAGTTTTCACCTAAATACTGACATATTCATAATATTAAATGAATTATTGCTAAATAAATGATTACTTTTTCATTTAAACACCAATATGGTGATATCATTCTGGGAATTCTTTTGAAAACTACCAGCCTGGGTTTGCTACCCTCCAGTTTGTTCTTTTATTTTCATGTATTATATGTATATTCCACTTTTTGCATTGAATTATAATTAAATACCCATTGTTCATCTCTACCCCATATTGTGATAGGAAGCTACTATAGGAGTTATGACCAAGATATGGACAAGCACTATGGAATCCTTGAGCAAATCAATAGATCTAATTCTTATTAAAATGTCCATATTACTGAAACCCTAATGAGAATCATTTATTCATTCAACAAACATTCTTTTTTAACATCTACCATGTTCCAGGCATTGCTCTAGATGCTGGGGAATCAAAAGACAAGTATTCCAGTTCACATGAAGTTTATATTCTCATGGGGAAGACAGAAAGCGAACCAAATAAACATGTAAAATATATGACATTCCAGATAGTGATGAGTGGTATGGAGAAGGAAAACCATTAAGGAATGGGACTATGAAATATCAGAGGGGAATTGAAATTTTAGATATGGTGACCAGAAAAGGTCTCCCTAAGATGAATTTTGAGTAAAGACCTGAAGGGTGAAATAGAGCTAGTCATGCAGTGGTGCAGAGTAGTTCACTTCCAGGAAAGGGAACAGCATGTAGTGAAGGCACATAACTGATACAGAGAAGAGTGCCATGTGATGAACGAGGCAGACATTGAAATGTTGCAGCACCAAGTCAAATATTGCCAAGGATTGCGATCAAGCACTAAAAGCCACCAGAGGCAAGGAATGATTCTCCCCTGCAGGTTTCAGAGGGAGCAAGAGTCCTGTAAATGTAGTTGTGTAACAAACCCAATGCAATTTGAAATCCCAAGTAAATTTAGCATTGGAGAACAGATCCCACACAACTCTAGTTTGAATGCTCAGAGCAATTTATTTGCTTGCTTAATTGCAAGCTGCCAATACTACCAATGCACAATAGCCAGGTCAAGGGCACACAAGACATTTAAAAGTGGAGGATATCAAGGTCTCTAAAGTCCATCAGTCTGAGAGCCAATGGACTGCAGGCATTACCTTTAATGAGAGGTCTTGGAAGCAAGTACAAGGCAGCGTCCAGCAGAAGTGCCAAAGCTGTGAGAGCAGCAGAAAGCTTCTTCGCAGCACTGCACAGGCATTGAAGCCAAATCAGAGTGACTAAGTGTCAATTAGCCTCAACCTGACACATGCGAAAAGGACATCTGCACTGGGTTTTTATAAGAAGTGCCCATCTGGCTAATATCAAACCAGTCCATATCCTTTCTTTGCACAAATGTGTGGTTATCATTTGTTATGAAAACTTGTTTTTCTCAATTTGTTTACATTCTAATTGCGGTAAAAAATTTTTACGAGTTTTGTTTTTTGGGTGCAACATTTTTTGGGATTCAAGATCATTAGTATCATTTCAATACACAATAACATGGTCCTGGCCGACACCTTGATTTTGGACTTCTAGCCTCCAGTATTTATGAGACAATAAATTCCTGCTGTTTGAGGACACTAAGTTTATAGTATTTTGTTACAGCAGCCTTAGGAAACCAAAACAGTGGTCTTCATAATTCTTCATAGAAAACAAACAAATTAACCAAAAAAACATTTATAGAATTAGAAAAAAATTTCTGGAACTGAATTTTCACAGGTACCAAAAACTTAAGGTTTAAATATAAACTCATTCTATTCCATAGAAAACCTGCTCTTCCTTATGCATTATGTTTTTATGCCATGCTTATTTCCATCCACTTTGTCTTTCAAGCTTCTTTCTTCTTTTTCTCCCTCAGTAAATGGCACAATCATCCATCCAATTATTAGAGTCAAAAATCTAGGAGCATTCTCATTTTTCCCACATTCAGTCCATAAATATGTCCTGTCAATTTGACCTCTAAAACATGTTCTATTCTAAATAGAGATCATCTCCCTCTCTTCATCTTCACTGCTACCATCCTTGCCAAGTTATCATCATCTTGGATAAATTGGTGCAATATCCTCCCAATTTATCTCACTTTGGTTCCGGATTCCACCTCTTCTTTTTAAAACTAAATAAGATCATGTCAGACTCCCCTAATGCAATTCTCTAATGGTTTTCCACCACACAAGAATAAAATCCAACTTTCTTAACCTAATTAAAAAGCTCCACATAATCTGGCTCCTGACTACTTCTCTGAAACTCTGACCTAATTTCATAGTACTCTATTCTTTGCTGCTGTGCTCAGATTCACTGGTCATTCTTTTAATTCTTTAGCACATTTGCCTCTACCTCCTAGATGCTAGATGTCCATAATAACTTCCCTTCCTAGTCTTGTTAATAAAAAATGCCTCCAAATATTGCCAAATATCCTTATGAGGGCAAAATTGCCTCCAGTTAAGGACCATTACCCTAGACTATTGCCTCACACATAATAAATGCTTTATAAATATTTTAGAATCAATAAATAAAAGCTACTTTATCCTAATTATTTTTATATTTAGAAACTGAGATATAAAGTCTCATAAATATATATAGATACACACACAACCAGCACGTAGACAGGTAGCTGAGGCACGCTTGAAATCCAAGTCTCTGTGACTGCAGAGTTACAGTTCTTAAGGCCTGTGTGGTGGTTTGAACCTGTATGCACCCCAGAAAACATGGTCTTTAACTTAATCTGTCTCTCTGGGTATGGCCCCATTGTAAATAGGCCCTTTTGATAAGATTACCACAGTTAGGGTTTGGCCCGTCTCAATCAGGATGGGTCTTAATTGTACTGGAGTCCTTTATAAGAAGAATGAAATTCATAGACAGAAAGCAAGAGCCTCGACATCAATAGAACCCTCAAAAGAAGGGAGAGTACCAAGTGACACTGCCATGTGCCTTGCCATATCACAGATGAACCAAGCATAGCCAGAAGCCAGCTCCAGAACACCCATCTTCAGGAATAAACCTCACCTTGATGCTTTGATTTGGACTTTCTTGTAGCCTCAAAACCATAACCTAATAAATTCCCGTTGTTCAAGTCAACCCATTGCATGATATTTGCTTGAGCAGCCTAGGAAATTAAAACAAATCCCATACTATAAAATCTCCAAAGTAATCAGACTCCTAATTAACCTTTTCTTCACCATGTTAACTTACATATAACATCTTACTTTGATTTAATTATAATGTATGCTAACTATGTGTTTCTATATTTTTTTCCCTCACCAGACTGAGATAGTCCTGGGTGAAGGGGCCATAGCCTTCTCAGTAATTTTTGGACCTAACAGTCTTTCGGACAAAGAAACTCCTCAAAATATATTTGGTAAATTTAATTAGTTATTCAACCAAAGATGTAGCTTCATTTCCAAAAGCTACCTTTTCTAAGATATACTGGAAAGTCTGGAGGGCTATATGGGTCATATTTCCTAATTCTTGTCAATAAATACAAAAATAGATTTTGGTTTATCTAACTAGCTAATAATTAACTAAAACATTTTGGCAAGCACAAAAAGTGGTTATGAAGATATGGTCTGCCAGTTTCACTGTCTTGGAGTTGTGAGGGAGGAACATGGAGTACTAGGGTATCCTCTGGATGAAGTGGGAGCCTAGACAGAAGAAAAATATTAGTAAAAGTGGGAGAACAAACAAGCATTCAGAAACTTGTATAGCATTTACTCTATATTATATTAATTTTTATTAGTAAGTTAGTCTCCTGATGAGAGTTCTAGTAAATCCAAGGAAGAGGCCATGCCTTATTCATTTTTTATATCTACAAGGCTTGCCACTCCTTATCAGAAGAGTAAATTTATGTACCAGAACTGAAATGAACTCCTGGAGTAAGTGGAGTAGGGGAGAAGGGAGTGGTCAAGAAAGTTCTGTTTGAGGATGCTTTCAAGAGTGAGGACTTAGCCAGGGAAACTAGGAATGTGTAATCAAATGAGATATGAATATATTCTTGTTGTCATAGGTAGGTTTTCTTAATAGAGGTCCACATAGTAGCTAATAAAATATTAAACTTCCATCCTTGCAAAGCCCTGCTAAATTTACAATAAAATGACAAAAATCTCTGGAATATATAAGCCATGCCTAAGAAAAGAAAATACTCCTATATGACAAACCATCGATCTTAATGCTTGTGCTTATGAATCTTATTCCTGTAAAAATAAAACTTAGCCTAATTATAACTGATGTTTACGATTTACCATCTGGAAACCTTGTTACTCAAATATGGCCTTTCTTTAAGCCAAACCTAGCAAATAAGCTCACTACCTCCCCATGACATAGACTATGTATCCCAGGGATGATCTTCCCTGGCACCAAGGGATTACTACCAAGTGCTAACCAGCAATGCATTTGGAAAAAGTGAGAAACATTAAATACAAAAGAGTTTTTATGGCTAAGAGATTTCACAGTGAGTTGTAGGTCATTCCAGAGGTAACATTTATGAAGGTCTAGGTAGATTTCTAACTGCAACAGTAAACAAAGCCTCAAATAAGAGTGTTCCCAAGGGCCCTAAGGATGTCTGGACACCAGAGGCAAGGCACAGAGCCTCATGAAATCAACAACCCCTCAGTGGGCCCTATTTGGGCATGTATGTTCATCTATTTCTCCTATAGAGCAGAATTATACTCATTTATAATTCCCCTACTCCTGATTCTTCTACTCCTTTTTTTCGAACCTATAATTTTCAATATACCTATTAAACATATCTGTTAGAGGTTTAAATCTTCTAATTGTTCACATGCAAGTTGAGCCCTGAATCCCAGCAGAGTTGCAGCCAACTCTATCTCTCCAGCTCTTCATTATTGCCCAGGACAATGAGCAAAATGATGATATGGACAAGTCCTATACCATAATAAGGAGTATATACAACCGCAAGCAATATAATTCTTTCCATCTGCCCCATAATATTTAAGTCCCCTCTCAGCATGAAGCAGTTAGAGGAGATATTATTCCAAATCCCTCAAGATAGAGGAATAAGCAATCATAAGAGGAGGGTATAACCATGGACCAAAATAGAGTTATTGTTATTGTAGTTATTATCTTGTGTTAATTGAAGAACTTGTAACATTGATATAAAGATAATGATTGCCAGGAGTTCACAAGGGAGAGGAAGGGATGACTTGGGGGTACACAGGGTAAATTTAGGGCTTTGAAATTGTTCTGTATGATACTGCAATGATGGACACATATATTTGTCAAAGCCTATAAAACTGTACAGGCCAAAGTATAAGCCATAATGTGGCATTTTAAGTCATGTTGTTTAATATGTAATGCGTCATGGTAGCCTTTATCAATAGAATGCATGTGAAAAAGACAATATTGGAGGTGGGAAGAATGGGTAGAAAATCATTCGAAAAGTGCAGAAATGATGAGAGAGTATGTATTAGTCAGCCAAAAGAGTGCTGATTCAAAATACCAGAAATCTGTTGGCTTTTATAAAAGGCATTTATTTGGGGTAGAAGCTTATACTTACCATGTCACAAAGTATAAGTTATTTCCCTCACTAAAGTCTTTTGCCACGTGTTGGGGCAGGATGGCTGCCAAAGTCTGCCAAGAGTTCAGTCTTCTTGGGTTCCTTCTTCCTAGGGCTCCATTTCTCTCCAGGCTCAGTTGCTGCACTCTCTCCACAAGGCCAGCTGAGGACTATCAGGAGAATAGCTCTGTCTCTCTCCCCAGGGCTATTCTCTATTCCTCTATGTTCTTCTCCTGTGTGTTCACTTCCTGGACTCCAGCTCAAAATTCCCAACTCAGTCCTTTGCCATGTCTTTTCCCTTCGTGGGCAGGGACTCAATGCCCTACTGATGTGTCCCAATCAAAGTCCCAATCATAATTTAATCAATTAAAAGTGATACCTCCAACAGACAAGTTTACAAACATAATCCAATAACTAGTTTGGGAATTCATAAACAATGCCAAACTGCTACAGAGTAAATAGTGTATCTATCAAATTATGTCCACAGGAAATAGTGATTGATTGCATATGTGGAAGATGAAAAAAGAGTAGTAAATATCTATCCCCAGATTTCTGTCCTGGGTTTCTCAAATACTCCATTCCATTTGGATTTTCCTTAGGTCACCTTTAACCCTTCTTACTGATGCTACCTATTGTATAGTAAATCATATGCTCTTTTACATTCTATTTTCACTCTTCAAACTTTGAAAGTTTTTGGATAGAGAAATTATCTAGACACTCAATAAATATCTTTTTATGATTTGGTATAATGTGCAAAATAAAAAGAATGTAATGAGTCAATCCCAATATACTTAACATCCAGGTTCAATAATTATCAAGATTTTGCCATAATTCCTTTAGTCATCACTTTTTTCTTGTTCTGTGATGAAATGCATTAGGAGCTAATTCCAGATGTTGTGTTATCTCATTCCTATGCCTTTCTAAAAAAAGGAGCATTTCTTATATAGCCAGAATGCCATTATCACACCTTTAAAAATTAACAATAATAACTTTGAGTCATCTCATGCATATTCTGTATTAAATTTTCCTTTTGTTTCAAAAACATTAATTATTCCAATAAGGATCTAAAAGTGTAGACCACAATTTTGTTTTTTCTCTTACCTTCTTTGCAGTGTCCTTTGAGATGTCCTCTATCTCAGTACCACTCAAAATGTGGGTGGGAATCAGAAGCATGGGCTATAGCCTGAGAGCTTATTAGAAGTGCAGAATCTTGCACCAATCCCCAGACCTATATTAGAATCCACATTTTAACAAGATCTTCAGTTTATTTTTATGTGCATTCAAGTTTGGAAAGTTCTTTTTTCTATGCCCTGTATTTCCTGTAAATAAAAGTTAGCTCTATACCTTCATTATATTAAGTTTGGCAAAAGTGCTTCTCAACCTTGGCTGTACATTGGAAATGCTTGGAGAGATTTACGAACCTCTCAAGCATAGGTCCTGCCTCCAGAGATCTGATGTAATTGGTCTGAGATGTGGTTTTATTTTTTATTGTTTAAAGTTCCCCAGAAGCTCTCCTGCACAGTCAATGTTGAAAACCACTGTCATATCTGAAGAAACACAATGTCTGGTTGTCTTACTCTTAGTGATGCTAAGAATTATCAGTGGTTTCAAAGGGGGACAGCCGAATCCTTCTTGTGCAAAGTTCCTCATCCACCATTTATCAAATGCAATAAATATTTTTAGCTGACATTAATTGATTTAATTAATTAATTGATCTTAATTAATTTAGGTTGATCTTAGGATCTTAATTGAGAAATTTATGAAGGCAATCACCAAACTGACTTAATTTCTCCCTCAGTGCCTATATTAGTCAGCCAAAAGGGGTATAAAGTACCAGAAATCTGTTAGCTTTTATAGAGTATTTATTTGGGGTAGATGCTTACAGTCACAAGGCCATAAAAGAGTAAGTTACTTCCCTCACCAAAGTCTGTTGCCACATGTTGAAGCAAGATGTCTGCCAGTCTCTATGAGTGTTCAGCCTTCCTCTCCCTCCTAAGGCTCCGTGGTCCTAGCTTCTTTCAATCTCAGCTGTAGGCTGGAGGGCTCATCTCTCTCCCTGGGGCTCACTTCCCAGGCTTAGCTGCAGCTGTAGATTATCAAGCTCATCTCTCTTCCTGGGGCCTCTGCCATGTCTAGTGAGTTGTCTCTTTCTCTGTGTTCCTCTCCTGTTTACCCACTTATGTGTTGTCCTTCTCTGTGTGTTTACTTACTTGTGAGAGTCTGTTTTATCCCATAAAGGGGATGGGGACTCAACACTGCCACCCTAATGACCTAATGATGTGTTCAAATAAAAGTCCTAATCTTGATTTTATAAAGTGAAAGTGAAATCTCTGAACCTAATACAATCTAATACGCCCAGAGGAAGAGATCAGTCCACAAACACAATCCAATATCTATTTTTGGAATTTATAAACAATACCAAACTTCTACAGTGCCTTAAAGCATTCATATTTTTTCCAAAATGCTTACTGTAATTGCCAATTATTTGGAAAATCAAATCAAACATTTAAAATAAATCTTCAAACACACATACACAATTTAGATTACAGATTATAGAACAGTACAATGTTTTTAAATATGGAGATAAAAATAGGCCTGCTGAGAAAATTAAAATGCAACATCTTTTTTTCTTTCATTTAAAAAATTTTATTCAAGTATATCATTCATACATGAACATACAAAAACAGTAAATGTGTAGTAAAACTTGTGAACTAGACAAAATTAACATGCCCAGTATCATACAGTGCTCCCATACATCTCCCTGCCAACAACATGTTGTCTTATTGTGGAACATTTGTTGCAAACTATGAAAGAGCACCACCAAAATATTACTACCTACTAAATCCCATATATTACATCTGGTGTGTTTTTCCCCAAACCCACCTGATTATTAACACCTTAAAATGCAACATCTTTTTAACTTGTATGCTTTAGTTTAGCATTCTCTGCAACAACCTGACAATTATTTTTAATATTTTACTTAACTTTACAAGTTAGAAATTAAGGTAAATCATTTATACTTTTATCTGTCATCTCTATCCTTCCATTTCCAAGAGGAGAAAAGAAGCTGAGGAAGAATTTACAAGGCAACCAAAATCTTAACAGATTTGTCATTGAAGAACATAACATCTGTCCTGGCTTCTGCCAATATCTTAGTGAATAATGACATAATAACATCTCATTTTATTATTATATCTCTTTATCTATTACAATTGCTTTCCAATGAGTTGTGTCACTTGATTCTCAGAATAATATATGGGTTAGATAGAGTCAATATTATTATCCCTAAGGAAATTGAGGATTGAATGTTTGACTTGCCCAAAGTAACAAAAAGTCATATATTTTAAGACTCACATCACTTGTAAATCAAGAGATCTGTAACTGATTGGTATGTACATGAAGAAGCCAGAATTATTGAGGTGCTAACTATATTTGCACTTTTTTTACATTCAGAGACAAGAGCTATGAATAGCTAATATTTTAAGGGCTTTCTATCTAAAGATTCCATGAAGTGGAAAGAATCAAAATGTAAACTAAAGGAAAAAGACGTGTAAAACAACGTAAGAATGAGACATTAGAAATGGATAGATAGTCATACTATTCCCTAGGAAGAAAGAGAAAAGAAAACCAACTAAGTGTGGGATATAGACTGTACATGGTAATAAGTAATGCGATTTAATGAAACCATAAATAAAAGCAGCATGACCTGTGGATGCAATTATCTCTGCCTTGGAACTCTAGAACATTACCTACTCTTGTGAAATACAGCTCACTTTCTTTTAATTGAATGAACCTGCCTAGCTGGAAACAGCTCTCTGACAGTTATTCTGTTGAAGTCCCACTATCTTTGCCAGTTAACTGAAAGATATATCCTACAAGGAAGAAGGCAATGAGACAAGGAGTACCAGGGTATTGGAAGAGTGATAAGGAAACAAAACAAATAAAGCATAATGTCCATATATATTAGCAACTATTGGGCCAGGGGAAGGCATATACAATTTTAATGCAACTTAGAGAGAATGCATTTACGACTAATTCTGCCTATTGTATTGCTCTGGGTGCACATGAACTTGAAAAATTGTCTGTCACTATGTTTTCTCAATAAATTATTTTCTGGATTTAAAGGTCTTAAGATAATAGATTGACAGATCTTATCTCCAGCGTTTAATCAAGACGTAAATGCAATTTAACCAAACTGAAACGATACCTAAAGAAAGTTAATATCTGGTTGAATATATTAGTAAACAAGTATCAATTGTATAGAAAGGCCTCTATCAGGGCTACTAATGAAGACAACTGGGTAATAGAAACGTCTCAGGCTCAGGGAAAACCAAATGCAGAAAAGCAACACTGGGTTCCATTTAGCTATAATGTATTATTTACTACCTTGAGACTATACAAAATAAGATAACTCAATAATTCAGGACCTTGTTAAAGGGTTGTCATTATACATTTAAAAAGTAGCTAGGTAAAACTTACACTATTTTTGGAAGTTTATACATTGCGGTATATAAAATGGAAAAGAAAAGATTTAGACTGAGATTCTGATTTGTTGTGGGGCTTTTATGGATTCATTTAACTTCTCTGATTCTGTTTCTGCCATTGTTGAACAAGAAGTTTGGATTTGAACTGGATGATGCATTCACTTCTTTTCAACTAGTAAAAATGCCAAAATTGGTGACAGCAAGATTATATTTGTGTTGCAAAAGTAAAAGTGCACTTCTTTGTTGTGACAATTGGAATTTCTTTTTTTAATCTCAAAAGATTATGCTCATAAACTAATCTATTCCTTTGGGTGTGGTACCATTTGATTGCATTAGATTCACTTTGATTGGATCACTTTTAATTAGATCGCTTCAGGGCATTAAATTGGAACATGCGGGTAAGGTGTGATACAGGCTTAGGTCTCTGCCCTCTTGCTGGGTCTTTAATAAACTGAGGACACAGAAAGAAAGGAGATACAGAGAAAGGAAGCTGCCATTCTGATCCTGCCATGTGAGAGAGATGACTGCTGGAAGACACAAAGGACCCTGAGGCTGAGATAGGTCCTGGAGTCTGGAATCAGCAGAACACAGAGGCACAGAAGGAGACCACCGAAGCCTGGGCCCACAGAGCAGCTTAAGGCTGAAGAGATGAGTCATATGCCTGATCATCCATAGCTGAGCTCAGTGTAATGGTGAGCCCAAAGGGGAAGGCAGGGACTTTAGCTGCATCTTGCTTCCACCATGTGGCAAGATGCCAGGATCATCAGAGGCTGACTTTGATGAGAAAGCATCTTTGCTGATGGCTTGATTTCACATTTTCTGGCCTCAGAACTATAAAGTTCACCCTAAATAAAATTTCCATTCTAAAAGTACCAAATCATTTCTGGTACTTTTCATTGGCAGCCCTGTGGCAAACTATGACAATTGTATTACAAACAAATCACCTATTGATGCTTTTCCCATTTTTCTTGTTTTTTTCTGAAACACATATTCATCTCTTGATTTAAGAAACTCTGATTATTTCCCTGCTTATTTACTGGTATTTCAAATACGTTTCCAAATTACTATATTTGTCAACTAACAGCACATGTCATTCATTCATTTATTTAACAAATACTTATGAAGCAACATCTATGTTCCAGGTATTATGCTATGCACTGGGCATATGGTGATACACAAACAAACCATATTACCTGTTCCCTAGAACATAGAGTCAGTGGAAGAAGCAGAGATTAAACAAAAGATACAAAAATGTAGTTATTTATTGTAAGAATTCAAAAGAACAAGGTGCTTTGAGAGGTAATAATGGAAATCTCCTTTAGATTTGGAGGTGAGGGAAGTCCTCAAGAACAAGAGACTTTCAGGAAGCCTAATAGCAGGACCTAAAGAAGGCCTGAGGTGAGAAGGTATGTTTAAGCAAGCGACAGGAAACTTACGTGTGATGAAGGGAAAGAGCAGCCAGAAGCTAGAAGGAGAGACAGACAAAGACACATAATACAGAGTATTGTAAATCTCCTTCAGGAGTCAGGGTGCTTCCTAAGGGCAACTGGAACCTATTAAAGACTTTTAAGCAGGATATTGTCGGAACATGATTTATAATTCACAAAGATCACTGTGATTGGTGAAAGTGTAAGTAGATAATGGGCAGGGCAATGGCAAAGGTTGGAGAATACTGTAGAGCTTCAGGAAAGAGATATCCATGGCAATAGTAGAGAAAAAGATGGCAGAAAACATTACTAACATTCAGGAGGTGATCATTCACATCTAGTGAAACCTCAACCACTCCCCCTACCAATTGCGGGGTTTTCATTTTGTTTTGTTTTATCCAGATTTATTTAGTTTACATTGTTGTGGAAGCAGAGAGAGTCAATGATCACATATGGAAGGCCAGGACTCAGTAAAAACTTTGGGAAGGAAAATTTATTAACAACTGGCCGGGCTCGGGAACTTTCCTGTTCAAAAACCCAAGCCCGGAATAGGATCTTGTTTCTTTTATACAGAGGATGTAAGAGTTAGGAGTTAAACGGTGGTGTTTATATGCAAAAGGACTTTTTGTTAGTTTCTTAGAGTTTCAAGTGTTTTATCTGAGTATCAGATAGGTCTTGAATTAACACATACTCTCTAGGTAAGTCTGAATTGACACATACCCTCCCCCACACACATATCCTCCACATTCCAGCTAAGCTTGAAGGAGCACATTTAGCTTACACAGACAGCCCAGGTTATTTATGAGGAAACATACAGCCCATATCATTTCCCCCTTAATTTGCTAAGCTTTGGCATCGCTATTGTCGGAGCTATGAGGTGGGCAGCTGTTTGTTGTTTTGATTGATTACCCCCATACCCCCACTTATTAATTTCCCAGTGAGGGCCCAAAGACAAAGCCGCTGGGCAATATTCAGGGCTTTTTTCCTGTTCCCAGAAGAAGTTTTTGTCCTGGACAGCAGAGTCCTGGGGGTGGGAGTCCTCCAGCAGCCATCCTGGCAGTTACTGGCGCTCAAGGGGATTTTTTTGCCAGGCTCCAGATCCATTCATTAATTTTTTTATTTTCCTTTTAGAGAGTTTACACCTTTAATTTTAAAGGGGTGCTGAAGGGAGATGATCTTTTTTCTGTACCTACTTCCTGCTGGCCATGGGCAGGAGTCCCTACTTGGCAAGGTGTAAAAACTTCATTTTATTTTAACTGGAGGAAGATGGATCTGGCATTCTGTATGAAGTTGGATGAAGTTTTCACATGGCTAACAAGATGCTCATTCTGAAAGAAACAAACTTAATTAAAATTTTGGTAATACATGTTTTTTTAAGAGTACACTGGATTACAGAAGTAGAAAAAGTTAGGCGCCTACAAAGTTCTAAAGTTGGTGCGGCACAGTATATATATATATATATATATATATATATATATATATATATATATACATAGAGTTATTTTATGTTCTTGGTTAACCCTAGAGAGAAATTATAATAGACAATGGTATTAGGCACTTAGCTTTGTTTTCTGAAGATGCATCCCAGGCTGTTCAAAGACTGACAATTGCGTGTTTCATCAGGTGCTTCTGGTGAACTGGTACTCTTGGGCAGCTGACTTTATTCAGGATTAGTACACAAAGCTGGACATTTCTTCAGCTTTAATAGCTGTGGGAATGATCAGAAATACAGAGTAAAGTTTTTATATTTTGACTTTAATTGAGTAACTCCTGATAAAAATTGTTTTACTGTTTTCACCAGGCTTTTTCTGAGAACTCATTTGGTTAAGCTGGTTAGGGTATTTTTTTTTCCCCAGATGAGTGCCTTAGTGAAGTTCAGGAAGGACTTTCTATTGAACTGCTCCTAGCAGTAGATTTGAGCATTTTAATAAGCTACTTATGAGTTTTTAGGGTGAACTTTAAGTTAGTTGCCCTGGTTTGTTTACCCTGGGTACACTGTGAAACTTTAAGTACTAGTACAGGTGCTAGAATAAGGGATAGGAGGGAGACCTGGGCTTGTGCTGCCATTTTAGCAGCTGCATCAGCTCAAGCATTTCTCTTTGCTGTAGCAGTTTTTGTTTTCCAATGTCCTGGACAATGTGTAACTGCTTTTTTTTTGAAGTAAGAGTACGGCTTCTAGTAGCTCTAGGATTTCTTGCCTATGCTTAATAGGTGCCCCACTAGTTAGTAAGCAAGGCTCCTTTCTGCCACACAGCAGAGTGAGCATGAAGGACAAGGAATCTGTATAAATATTACCCTGTTTTTCAGCTGCTAGTTTTAAACTCTGGGTAAGGGCAATTAGCTCCGTTTTCTGGGCTGAATTTCCCAGGAGAAGAGCTTTGGCTTCTATGGTTTCAAACTGAGAAACCACTGTATAGCCTGCCTTTTTAATTCCTTCCTTAATAAAACTGCTTCCATCTGTGAACCATTTAATGTTTGGGTTCATAAGAGGCTCATCTTTTAAATTTGGCCTGCTTGAGTAGTTTTGGTTAAGAGTTTCAAGACAGGAGTGGAGAAGGGGTCTCTCAGGATCTGATTTTGGGCCTCTACCAGTAGTAGGGTGGCTGGGTTAAGAGTTTGACATACCCTTATTTATGCTTCAGGGGTTTTTAGCAATTGAGCCTGGTATTTAATTCACTGGCTACCTGTAAGTCACTGGTGGCCCCTGGCTTCAAGTACATCCTTTACCTTGCATGGGGTGAAGACAGTGAGAGACTGCCCCCAAGTTAGTTTGGTAGTTTTTTAGATTAAAAGGCTGTTGGCCTCACTGCTCTCAGGCAAGATGGTCATTTCTTTATTTTATAGACATGTTTATTAATTACTTAGAAAATGAAGTTTACCAGGACTTTTAACATGTTCAATGTCCTTCTGCATATGATTTAATAGAAATATTACCATAATTATTAGGCATATATCTAGACTAGGATATAGGTACAGTACTTAATACTAATTAGTGTACTACTCAATGCACACATTTTTCTTTGAGCTACTGTAATTAACAGATTTAAGTTTCAGGTTTGCAATACCTTACATGATATCTCTCCATGGGAGCAGGCCATAATGCCAATTTTTATTTAAGTTCTACTTACAGTTCTCTGGTGATTATGGCTCCACTTGGTATGTCCTTCATACAGTGAGTAAGCCACAGCACCGTTGATCCTAGAGAGAGAGGTTAGGAAAGTAGCTTTCATATTCCATTGCCCTGATGCATCTTTGGCACTATGCTCTTTGGCACTATGAAACAGTGCCAGTCTGGATATCCATTGTACATTTGGTTGTACACAGCTATTGTTGGCTGCTGCAGGAGTTTGAAACTGCAATGTAGTTTCCATTGACTTCAGGAGCACAATAAGAGATGTAGAAAGATACCCTTTATTGTTTTAGGGGTCAGTGACCAACTTAGCCAATAACTCGCATGGAGAGGCAACCTGCAATATATTCAAGGCTCGGTTTGAATGCACAAGACAGTTTGACAATGTTGAAGTTTATCCCTTGATTTTTATATATCTTTTAAACATTTTCAATGCAATGTATTACGTATCAAATGAACTTAAATTTAGTACTTTGCTTTTTACTTCTACACTTTTACCATGAAGTTGTTAATTATACAGGTATTTTATTTGAGCAGTAGAGGGAAAAATAACGTTTATATTTTTAAAATGAAAACTGAAGATTTTCAATGGAATCAAGGTAACTTTTACTGCCACAACTTGAATATGCATATTGAGGTGACTTTTAGACTGGTTTTGTTGTTACAAAGTTATTTTTTATTAATACCAATTTAGATTTTTAATTAATAATGTCTTTTTAGAACTAGCCATTTAAATGCTTTAATTCGAAGATGTTTTCACAATTTTTTTATGCTTAAATGTAATTACATAGATTGGTTAATTTACCTTAAATTATAATTGGCAACCAATGGATTTTACTTTATGCATTTAGTAGAGGGCAGGTTTACAATTTTTTTAATCCTAATTTTATTAAACACAAACTTATAGTTTTTTATTATTTTAAAGGTTTAATACATATAATGTTAACTTATTAACCTGGTATTTTATAAACCAAAGAAAGATTTTCCTGAAGGCTTTCTTTTGCTGGCTTTTCCAGACTAGGGGTTGATAATTTTCCCTTTCTGTAGCCTTTTAAATTAATGGCTTATAACTAAAATGTTTCCAATGCTATGATATATTTTTTCTTTGTTTTAGACCCATCAGCAGAGGCAAGAAGTGAGCCGAGTCTGGCAGTAACTGTGAGCAAAAGCAAATTCAGTTTATAATTATTATCACAGCAGTTGAAGCTCAGGGGTAGGTGAAATTAATTATAAAATAATTATCATTAAAGATAAGTTTAAGTTATAATTACTATTACTATATAATCACTAAATAAACTTGAAGTAGTCATAAACAAAAGTAAATTAGTTTAAGATTACTATTACAATAGCTGAAGTTTAAGCTACATTTACTCCACTGTAATAATTTCACTTATTAGTTCATATATATATAAAGGTACTTATACAATGATTTTAATTCTTAGTTTCTAGAAAGTTTTTCCTTAAAATTAATTTGGGTACCTTTATTTATTAATTATGCAATTAACATAATTTTATTAGTAACAATTTTGTGTAGTTTTTCCACCTTTGCCAGCAATTAAATAAATTTCACCTGTGAGTTATGCATTAAATTTACCAGCAAGACAGTATTGGCATACAAAGATTCATTTCCAGGTTACCTTTTACCACTATCCAATTTGTAACAGGTGACCTCTAAATTTGATTTCCTAGGTACAAGCAAACTGACAAAGTTAAACACAGATTTTAAAGTTGAACACAAAGTTAAGCACAGATTAAAAAGTAATTTTATATCTTTAACATTTCAAGGAACTCTGACCTTAATTGATGGTACATGAGGTTTTTTATTTTGATCACTAGTCACCCTTTTATAGGAACAATTGAGTTTAAACTGAGAAGTTTGAGGTTTAGTTCCTCATTCTTTAAAAAGACACAGCATGAGGTTTCTGGGCCTCAGATTTATCTGGTTTTTTTCTTACACTGGTTTAACTGCAATTTAGGACTTTATTGTTTGATAGTTTCCCAGTTAAACCAGCCATCAAAAAGCCATTAAGTGATTAGAGGTTAATTGTTCCAGCTAACAGGCTTTGGGGTCCTGAGGCAATAGACTCATTTTTACTAGGTAAAGGTACTTTATCAGTTTCATAGTCTTTAAAACACTTCAAAGCATTTTAACACAAACCTGCAAAAAGAGTAGCAGAAAGGCAAAACTTGGGGAAAGATTAATCATGCAAAGGTATCCTGGCCTGTGATTGCCCTGGGGAAAGGAATTTTCATTACATGCATCCTGGCTCTGCCCAGTGCTTCACCACCTTCCCCCTTCCAGGCAGCTGGGTATGGTTAGACAGGAACACAGCTTTGTACCCTCTGGGAGGGTTAAGAGTGGAGCACGCATACATTCAGTCTTCACAGTTTGCTTTATAAACTATTCTACTCCTTTGTGAATGGCAAGGGAGGGGCTCCAGCTTAACCAAAGTTCACTATTTTACCCAATTTAATGTTACTATCTGGAGGCATGAAAATATACACTGGCATTGAATAAACACAGACAGAAACACAAAGCTTATCAATCCAACCCATAATTTTCATCCCTCCAGCAGGGCTGCCCCTGAGCTACAGCCCATCAACTATTGCAACCCTAGGGAGGAGAACTTCTAACACCAAACCTCTAACAGGACTTTCTGCTTACCCTTGCTGTTTACAGAACAAGCTCATTTGCAATCCAGCATGGAAACAAAGACATTTCTGGCTAAACTTTTCCAGTGTTTAACTCATACTCAGATCAAGCCTTACTACAAAAACCAATCCATTTTTCTGTAACCAAGATTTTCCAAATCCAGACCAACTTTTCAGGATGCATTAGGACTTAAACCCATCAATGTCCTTTTTCACTATAGGCAGAACCAGAATCAGATACTAACCTGCAGTTAGCCAAATCTAAACATCGGGCTTTTTCTCTTTTCTTTCAAACCTGGAATAGATGGCTTCCCCCCAAATTTCTGGAGGTACTAGGGTCTTCTTTTGGGGAGCTGATCAGGCTCCCCTTCTAATGTTTAAAGTTAGATTTTCCTGACACTATGCCCCCCCCCCCCGGGGGGGATGGGGTTCTTACCTGTTTGGTGTGCAGAGGTTTTTCATTCCCAGAATTTCCTTTTAGACCTTCTGGTGCATCTGATTATCCCTGGGAGGACTCCAGCAGAGCCCACATCCTTTATCTGGACTGAAAGGAGTCCAGGTGCCCAGATTTGGGGTTCACCTGAGCCCTCCGGCTTCCTCAGATATATCCAGAAGGGGCAGTGAAGTGCTCCCTTTTCTGGCCTTCATTGCAATCCCAGAGGAGCCCCCAAGAAATGTTGTGGCAGCAGAGAGATTCAATGATCGTGTATAAAGGCCAGGACTTGGTAATAATTTTGGGAAGGAAAGTTTATTAATGACTGGCCGGGCTCAGGAGTGTCCCTGTTCAAAAACCCAAGCCCTGAATAGGATCTTTGGGTTTCTTTTATACAGAGGATGTAGGAGTTGGGAGTCAAACGGTGTTTATATGCAAAAGGACTTTTTGTTAGTTTCTTAGAGTTTCAAGTGTTTTATCTGAGTATCAGATAGGCCTTGAATTAACACATACTCTCTAGGTAAGTCTGAATTGACCCCACACACACATACCTTCCACATTCCAGATAAGCTTGAATTAACATATTTAGCTTACACACACAGCCCAGGTTATTTATAAAGAAACATACAGCCCCCCCCCACACACACACACAGCCCATATCAATGTGTGCAAGGATGAAATAGTATAGAAGGCATTCAAGAGGATGATTATTATGGTGGATCATGAAGTATAAATGGGGTAAGGAGAACAGTAAAGGCAGGAGGGAATTGGCAGAAAGTCTTAGGATTGATTCATGGATTAGCAGTCTCAAAAAGGTTGTAGAATTACAATATGGATGTGGAGCATTCTCTAGAAAGTGAACTGAAAGGATAAAATACTGTGTTCAAAAGATAGAATATTTCACTGAATGTTTGTAGAGATGGCATATCACTTCCCTGTGGATGTCATCAAATGGTGAAAAGTGTCGGAACAAACTGGAGTACAGATTCACAAATGCATCAATAAATGAAGCACGTCACACGACCCTTATACCATCACACTTTTAGCATAGTCTTTGTAGTTCAGCTATGTGCCCTATACCTGAACAATTCATAGAAATGCCTTTTACTCAGGAGATAGGCTTGGGACTTTTTAATAACTTTGGGATGTGATTTATATTAATTTTACAGCAAGATCATGTTACTGAAAAGCTGTCAAAAACAGTATAAATTAGTGTTAATGCAGAATTTATTTCAGAAATTTAATAACATCTATCTAACAACCTTTTAAATTGAACAAGTTGTTAGCAAGATATGCAACGTACTTGCCTGACTTTAAAATAAAAATTTTAAAAAAACAATTTACTTGATTATTAAAGGAAAAAACTTATGAAGTTTGAAAATATGATGAAACATAATAATGTATGTAAGGAAAAACTGTCATTCAGGTACTTAAGTTCAAAAGGATAGGAAGTCCCATTCTATAATGCAAATATATAGAAGACAGTAAACAAATACACAAGTTAGTATGTTCAAAGTTATAGTTCTTCTACCTCTAATCCACCAACTCTTAAATATAAATGATATATAACAATTATCTTTTAGAATCTGCATGCAAGCAAACCTTTAACATTTAAATACATATGCATATGTATGTATGTGTATTTATGTCCTATATTTTTAATGATGTCTATAATAGCATACTAGTTGGTGATTTGGTTATTCCTTTAAAGACAATCGAAAATGTAAGAAAATGATTATGTTTAATGTGAACCTAGACTTAAATTAGAATTATATTTAATTCGAAGTTTTTTTAGTTTCAATATCTTCTATGTGCTGGTATCTCACAGACTACTGGAGATATTTATTTCCCTTATTCCTTTAGTATTTTTTAACTTGGAAGAATGTAATCTTATAATGTTTCTATTGGTTTGACCTCCCTTTTCATTTTGAACTAGGAAGAAAGCATTCATGCTTTATTTAAAATAGAACTGACTTTTGTTAGAATTGTATTTTCTCATAAAATTTATGAATTATTCATAAAATTTATTTTAAAATCCATTACAATAGTATTATGAAGATTGTCCATACTGAAAAAAAATGACTTACCAATCCCGAGAAAGCAACTCTTTGGCATCATTTCAAAAGCAGAACGTATAAATCACATACTCCTTTTGGTACAGGAAGGGCAGGGGCCTTACTTAAAAAAAATCAAAACCTTTATGAATGCTGTTTTTAACCTTATCACTAACTGTACTCTTCATTTTCCTTTCCCTTTATTCAGACTACCCTTCAACACCATCAGTGTCATCTTTTTTACTGAATCTACCTGGGCAACTACAGCTCATTTGCAGTTGTCTTCTTCTGAGTTCATATCTTTTACTGCACTCACCAAGCATGAAATATCATGTATCAAGCCTTACATTTTAAAAATTGTCTCTTCATAGATCACATTGTGTTTCTATAATTAGATCAGAAATTTTGTAGGTACTAAGTTTCAAATTTTTCTTGATTATGATTTCCAGTATCAATTTCACTGAGTTTGAATTACCATTGTGGGAGAATGATAAACTCCTATTGCATGTTCTCTTCACTCCTCCCTCTCCCACTGCAGTTCATCTTCCATCTTTCCACTGAACTGGATGGTAGACCAGATTGAAGTATGTAAGAATTTTTAAATGTAATTATAATAATCTAATAATTGACACTTTTATTACCTTACCATATGCTTTATGTTGGCATTTTATAATTTAGTCTTTACAGAAAGTTTATGATATGGGATTTTCAATTCCCATTTAAGAGATGTGAAAACTGAGCATTAGATAATTAAGTATTCTAGTAAACAGCAAAGGTAGGATAGGGTCCAATCTCCTAACCTAATTCTACTACTAACCCTTTTCTATTGCCTCTCCAATTACAGCTAATTTCAGCAAACACTGTTCTCTTTTACTTAATGAAGGATTGACAGGTTACTTTAAATTCTTACCTTAACAGATCATGTGGAATTGTATTAATTCTTAACTATCAGGTACAAGAGGTTGGGGGTTTGAGTCTCATCATGGTGCCCAGTTGAACCACAGCAATTTAAATCGAGCCCCACCTTGGTTTCTGTGAACACCAGGCTCTTGACTGGGGCAGACCTGTCCTTCATAAACTAATGTTAAAATAGTTTTAGGCTTAGTTGATATGCAAAAGTTCTCAGCTTATTTTTGAAGTAAAAATGTAGCTTGAAACTGTAACTGAGAGTTAAGAATTAACAAATGATTATGATTACTGAAACACTATATACATGCTTTTTCTTACTTTTCCAATATATTATAGAATAACCAAAAAGTTAATACTTGAAATTACTGAAATTTACTAACCTTATCCTTATTTATGATTTCAGAACTAGGCTCACCCTTGTAAATACTAACTATTGTCATGGTTATTCTAGACTGACCCTATCTTTGTTTATGATTATTTCAGACTAAGTTCACCCTTGTATATACTCACTACTGTGATGGTAACCATTCCATCCTCCTGTTTGAATCTATAAAAATCCTAAACTCCTCAAAACTGGGGAAGGTGGATTTGAGACCTCTGTCTCCTGTCTGTCCACTGGCCTTAAGGAAATCTGCTTTCTCTGCTGACCTTCTCTGTGTGGACTCCAGTTCATCTGCTCTAGGCAAGAACTCAGAGGGACTCCTGTGGGGCTTTCTTCAACAGGACATTTTTCCCTCAGCCTCTAGGAGACTCTAGATTTTAAAACTGGTTTCCGTTTTTAACTGAGGACATTGACCTCTTTCCAAATCCACACTAAGTTCATCAAAATTCTTGAAATATAGATTTTTACTTGAAATTTCGAGCTCTATTTTAAACACTGCTAATAGTATTTTAAAACTAAGCCACACGTTGATCTCACTGATTTGAAACAGTTAGAGTAAGTTAACTAATAGAGTCAGGATCTAGAATATAGGATATGAGGGTATGAGGTGGGGCTAGGGAATGGGGAATTAAGGCTTAAAATGTTTACAGGGTTTCTATTTGGAATGATGGAAATGTTTTGGTAATGGATGGTGGTGATGGTGGCACACCATTGTGAATGCAGTTAACAGTGATACTGAATTTTATTTAGGTTCTTGGCTATGCTGCAGAAATGAATTTCAAGAGCATCCTGGATGAGTTAAGCCAGTAATTTATTCAGGTAGGGAGGGAAGAGAAATGGGAGAAAATAACAGAGCAGGGGTTTCAGGTAGAGAGGAAGGGGGTGAAAAGTGGTAACAAGGGGCTGATGTACAGACTGTAATTTCCCAGTATAGGTTATAAATGCCCAGGTTTACTTGTGTAGTAATTCAAGCGGGGAAGAAGACAGCTGGAATCTGGTATCCAAAGGCAAGAGAGCTCATTCAGGCCTTGTGCCTCGATTTTGAACTGTTAATTATCCCACCCCTTTGCTAATGGCATGGGAGGAGTTCCAGCTATTTACTGTTTTGACTCCTTATTTCCCCCATCAATCTCCCAGGAGGGCCCAATGATAAAGTCCTTAAGGAATATCCAGGCTTCTCCTGGCTTCTGGAGGAAATCTTCTTCTGAGTAGCAGAATCTTGGCGGAGGGTCTTCCAGCAGCCGTCTTGGGGGTTTTGATGTCCACGTGGACTCTGCCAGGTTCCAGATTCATCTATTGATTCCCTGTCTTACTAGCCTGCTTCATCAGTTTGAATTTTTATTACAGTTCTCCTCCCAGGCTGGGGCAGGGATTTTTTATCAGCACCACAAAGAACTATTGGTATGTTAACTTGCTTCAGTTAACACCTGGATAAAATGGAAGTTCAAGCAAATCAAGATGGTTAGTAAATTCATTTATCATTCCAATCTCATATAACAAATGTTCCACACCAATGCAAGGTATTGGTGGTGGGATGGTATATGGGAATCCTGTATTTATGAATGATTGTACTGTAAACCCACAACTTCTCTAATAAAGAAAAAAAATCAAAATTCATTTAAACAACATGGTTTTACTACTGCAGCAAGAACAACAGGTATTGACATTGTTACAGATATACTGTTAAAATGTATTAAAATATTTATATATAATTGATAATTTACTTTAACTGTATTCATACCTACACTTTGGTTCTTTAAGTCTCACTCTTTTTAATCTTCCTGTGTATTCTTTTTTTTAAAGATTTATTTTTATTTATTTCTCTCCCCTTCCTCCCCTCCACTCCCACCCCAGTTGTCTCTTCTCTGTGTTCATTCGCTGCATGTTCTTTTTGTCCGCTTCTGTTGTTGTCAGCGGCACCGGGAATCTGTGTTTCTTTTGTTGCGTCATCTTGCCGTGTCAACTCTCCGTGTGTGCGGCACCATTCCTGGGCAGGCTGCATCTTCTTTCATGCTGGGCGGCTCTCCTTATGGGGCACACTCCTTGCGAGTGGGCTCCCCTATGCAGGGGACACCGCTGTGTGGCACGGCACTCCTTGCGTGCATCAGCACTGCACATGGGCCAGCTACACATGGGTCAAGGAGGCCCAGGGTTTGAACCGTGGACCTCCCATGTGGTAGACGGATGCCCTAACCACTGGGCCAAGTCCGCTTCCCTGTATTGCAGATATTGCTCTCAATTATCTATTCTCTTCTTCTTCCAGAGGAATAGAAGCCTTTAAATTTTATCCTGAAGAACATATTTTCCCAAACTCTCTTGTAGATAGATATGCTCCTGTAGAATGGCCTGGACAATGAATCATAAATAAAAGAAAGTGATACGCAGCAGTTTCCAGAAACCCATTCTCCAGAGTGAGCTAGCATGCATCTATAATTCAGATACTACCAATTTTGACCAGAGGTTAAGGTCATACCGTGGAACAGTAGGGATGTCTAAGGGTCTGACACTGTGGTGTAACTAACAAGCCCTAAGACTGCTTATCTAACTTTAAAATAAAAGAAGATTAAATGTCTTTATTTAAGCTCCTTTTATGTTGGATTTTTTATTTAATGTAATTTTTTTTTGTCATTCACAATTTAACATAATACAAACTGACTTAAAACAAAAATGTTCTCACCCATTTCCTTCGTTCCCTCACCACAATTGTTTCTGATTAAAGACACCATATATTCTTTCACTGTACTTTGGAGGACCCCTATAAAACAAACCATCGAACTGCATTTTATATTTTTAAATAGAGTGATGCTGGAAAAGTTCATTTCTTTCTAATCTCTGTGGGTTTTGTGTCTATTAATTGAAGTTAGTGATACCTGCCCTTGTCTTGCCTGGTCACGTTCTTACCGTGACATCTAGATGTACCTCTCTTGGTAAAGAATGGACCAAAAAGAACCAGAATAGGCTGAAACAAATGCTGGATAAGCATGGAATCTCCCACATTACAGGACATTTCCCTTCAAGTAAGCACGACCTTGGATTTTAAGAGCTTGTTTCAAAACTCTTTAAGGTGTACTGCTTGGTACTGCAAAACTGTTTTAAAAGGTTGAATCTTGATCCCTATCTTCTTAGGGCTAGAATATTCTCGGTCTCTGTAGAATTCACAGGGCATTAATTAGGCTCCAGTTCTTTTTACATTTGAAAAAATAAAAAGGTATAAATTTAAAAAGCAAGTGCTAAACTATATGGTATCTGGATTATTAGATTGGAGACATTTAAAGAAAGTGAAAATTAAATATAAAATCGCAAGATTAACTTTTCCTTGTATGTATGCAATTCTAACTGGTGAGTATAGAAGCAAGCGCCTTCACTGCAATGAAATTGTTTTATGTACCTTTAAATTCTAAACTCCCTATGAATTGAATGGGAATGTCAGAGTATGCATCTGTTTAGCAACATGTAGTTTGGGGAATATTCTTTAAGAATACACATTAGCATCAAAATGGCAATGTGCAAGATTGGAAGGGTGTTATAATGGTTTGCAAAGTCTCACCCTCCTTCATTTAAGAACAAGAAAGCAGAACCTGCAGCCATCTGGCTTGGGAGCTATTGGTTGTCTATGATCTGATATTATTGCCTCTGACTGCAAAGCAGAAGGAAAAGAAAAGAAAAGTAGAAAAGAAAAAGAAAAAGGTTTCCTGTTTATGCCCTCCAGCCGAAGGAAACATTGAACTCAAGTCAAAGAGATAGCATTGAATTATGAACATTCAAAGCCCACTTAAAAAGTAACTGGGATTAGCACCGTCTCTTGAAGATGCTGCCATGAATTTAGGGCTATATTTGTGTAAGAGAAATGAATAACACAAGCTGCTCACTAAATGATTAAAAAAAAAAAAAAAATAAGGAAAGGAAACACAAAGTAAGAAAAAAACCTAAAGCCCAAGGCAAGGGAAGTTGACTTCAGGCTAAATCATAACTTCCTTTTCATAACCAGTGAAACGTGTAAAAGCCATCTCTCAATGTCTCTCTCTATGCATAAAATGTACCAGTGTTATGCAACCTATACACTTACCATCAGAGGAAAATGTAACGCGATGATGATACTATGATGGTCTTGAAGACTATTGCACTCTGCATATGAAAGGAACACATCCAATTTTGAGCACTGGTTCACAAATTAGAACTACCTGGAATACTGGGCACCCACCACAAATGAACCGCTCTCTCAGTCAGTCAATTTTTTCAGTGAGAGCAATGATTCTTTATCATTTTTCTTATATAGTGAATACACTGGAAACTTTGGGGCACCAGCCCAAGAACCTGACGTATTGTGTGTCAGCCCTTGACTTAAGTACTTTTGATGTTTGTTTGTTTTATTCTTTTAAAAAAATTTTTTAAAGATACTTAGATTACATAAATGTTACATAAAAAATATAGGGGATTCCCATAAGCCCTGCTCCCAAGTACTTTTGTTTTTTTTTACCATAGTACATTTCCATCCAGGTACCTGGGTCACTCCCAACAGAATTAAGTAAAAGCTGTTCTTTACCACTTGCGGGTCAGCCTGCATTGTAACAATTGAAATCAACATAACACATTTCAGTGAGGATTTACAGTTCTCAGTGTATGATCACTTGCATTATCTCAGCTGATCATAGGCTGGTTTGCTCCTGTGTGCCTTGCATTTAATAGGAACTCAGGAAGTATTTGTGGATTGATTAACTATATAATCGCCTTGCTATTGTGAGCAGTGAAATGTTCAGTAACCCTGGTTACATCATTACCTCAGCTGTCTGGTCCATCAGGACAAGTTCCACAGGGAACAGCCTCAGAGCACAAACATTACAGCCTTACTGAAAAGGGGGAGAGGTTTAGCCTGGCAATTAGAAATGGGTGTGGCTTTTCTGTGTTTGACAAAGACAAAAAGTCCTGCTTTGTTTACCTGATGCACCAAATTCTACTCTCATAGCCATTTTGAAGCCATGGCTCATCCCATTAATATCCCAGTCACAGTGATTTGTTCTTAGGACATTTGTCTCATGCTCAGCAATACTAAAGTGTGCTTTGGCATTGGATCACTTTGGGGTTTGTTCCATGTTTTCATTAAATGTGTATGCTAAAATAAGAATGAGTCAGGGAATAGAATTTACCATTGGAAAACTGTAGCCCAGCAGCCTTCATAAATAATGCTTTGTTTTTGCTACTGATGTCAATCCTGCCAAGCTTTTCAATGCCTGTCTTTGTTATTCTGAATGCTACAGTTGCTTGCACTGGAGCTTGGTCTCAGTCTTCCTTTTTGTAAGAAAATACACATAGATTTAGATGAAATCACTACCGAAGATCAAAAATATGTTTTGTTACAAAGGAAGACCTCAAGATATGACTAAATGGGACAAATTATAAATTTATTTACTGTTTCCATAGTGAGAAAAAAAGGAAAGAAAGCAAGAAAAACAGGACTGTAAGCAAAGTGGAATGTTATTGTCACAAAATGTAGGAAATAAATTAAAGGTCTATGTTATTTTTTCTTTCTGCTTATTTTTTGGTGAAACTAGTTGCATGGTTCTCAAATGTTTTCAATAAAATTAATTATATTAAGCCACTGTCAGTAAACTAGAAGATGCCAAGCCCTGACTGAATCTTTTTTTTTAACTTTATTTTGAAAGAAGTTTTAGATTTACTTATTACAGAAAAATTACAACAAAAGCATAGGGAATTTTCATATACCCACTCACCACCCACAAACATAGTTTCCCCTATTAATAACATCTGAGATTAGTGTGGTACATTTGTCACAGTTGAGAAACCAATATGAAACCACACCTACTAATCTAAGTCTAGAGTTTACGCTGTGGTTTACAATGGGTGCTGTGCAGTTCCATAGGTTTTGACAAATGCCTAATGTCATGTGCCCATCACTGGAGTATCATACAGAAGAATCTCACCACCCAAAATATGTTCTGGGTTCCACCCATCATCCCTCTCTCTCCCTTGAGAACCCTGGCAACTGCTCTCTTCATATCGATGTTTCAAGTTCTTCCATTAACACAAGATAATAACTACAATAACAATAACTCTACTTTGATCCATGGTTACACTCCTGTTATGATTGTTCATTCCTCAATTTTGAGGGATTTGGAATGATGTCCGCTCTGAATACTTCAGGCTGAGAGGAGACTTAGATATTATGGGCCAGTTAGAAGGAATTATATTGCTTGCAGTTACAGATATTCCTTGTTTTTTGGGATGGGACTTGTCCATCATCATCATTTTATTGGTTGTCCAGGCAAGTCCAAAAACTGAGAGTAGGCATAGGCTGCTATTCTGCTGGGATTCAGGGCTCATCTGGTATATGAAGAATCTGAAGATTTAAGTAATTAAGAAATATAATTTGCAGGTACATTGAAAATTATAGGGTCAAATAAAAGGAGTAGAAGAATCATAATTATGGGAATTATAAATGAGTATAACTATGTTATATTGGGATAAAAGATTATCATATATTCCCAAATAAGTCCCATTGAGGGGGTGTTGATTTCATGAGCGTGTGGCCCCTTGCCTCTCCTGTCCAGATGTCCCTGGTGCCCACAGAAGCATTCTTGTTTGGAGCATTGTTTACTGTGGTAGTTAGTGAAATCTACCTATGACAACATGAACACATTCACATCCATAGAACTATGCTTTTAGGTGCATTTCCTCCCATGTATTACCCCAATATCAATACCCTGAACTAGAGATGTAACTTTGTTATATATCCTGAAAGAACATTCTTATATGTGTATTCATTGCTATACTCCTTGGCCACCCCAAAGTTCACTGAGTTAGATAGTCACCCATTTTATCCTCTAGCTGTCCTTCTAGGCTCATGGATTGGCCAAAACTTCCCCTTTCAACCACATCACACTCGCATTTCAGTGCTGTTAATTACACTCCTATCGCTGCACTACTATCACCTTTGTCCATTTCCAAACTGTTGCAACCAAACTAATTATATATTTTGCATAGAATAAGCATATGCTCACCAATCTCTACTACACATCTACCTCCTAGTAACCTATCTTCCAGATTCTGCTTCCATGACTGTGCTCACTATCCTTAGTTCATATCAGTAAGATCATGCAGTATTTGTCCTTTTGTGTTTGATTTATGGCAAACTCAGGGGTCCTCAAGTTTCATCCATGTTTTCGTATGTCCCAATACTTCACTCCTACTTATAGCTAAATAATATTCCAGCATATGTATATACCATATTTTGTTTCTGTTCATCGTTGATGGATACCTGGGTTGCTTCCATATTTTGGCAATTGTGAATAATGTTGCTATGAACATAGGTGTTCATATATCTGTTTATGTTCCTGATTTTACTTCTTCAGCGTATATAACTAGTGGTGGGATTACTGGATCATATGGCAATTCTATACTCAGTTTCCTGAGGAACCACCAAACTGTCCTCCAAAGTGGCTGCACCCTTCAAAATTTCTACCAGTGGTAACTGAGTGTTCCTATTTCCCTATGTTCTCTCCAGCACTTGTAGTTTTGTTTTTGTTTTTTAAATAATAGCTTGTCTAGTAGGTGTGAAATAATATCTCATTGTAGTTCTGATTTGTACTTCCCCAATAGATATTTATTTTGAGCATCTTTTCATGTGCTTTTTGTATTTCTACTTTGGAAAAGTTTCTGTTCAAGTCTTTTGCCTGTTTTTTAAATGGGTTGTTTGTCTTTTAATTATTGAGTTATAGGATTTCTTTATATATTCTGGACATTTGGCCTTTATTGGATATGTGGTTTCCAAATATTTTCTCCCATTGAGTGGGCTGCCTTTTTTGACAAACCACTTTGAAGCACAGTTTTTTTTTTTAATTTGAGGTACCATTTCTCTATTTTTTTCTTTCATTGCTCATGTTTTGAGTGTAAAGTTCATACACCCATTGCTTACCACAATTTCATAAAGATACTTCCCTATGTAGCTTATCTTCTAGGAGCTTTATGGTCATAGCTCTTATATTTAGGTCTTTGATCCATCCTGAGTTAATTTTTGTATAAGGTATGAGTAGGGATCCTCTTTCAATCTTTTGGATACGGATATCCAAGATCATTTGTTAAAGAGACTATGCTGTCCCAGTTGAGTGAATTTGGCAGCCTTGTTGAGTATCAATTTGTCATAGATGTGTGGGTCTATTTCTGAATTTTCTATTTTGTCCCACTTGTCAATATGTTTATCCTTTTGTCAATGCCATGTTATTTTTACTATAGTACCTTTGCAGTATGCTTTAAAGTCAGGTAGCATGAGTCCTCCAATTTCGTTTTTCTTTTCCAAGATGTTTTTGTTTGTTTGGGGCCCCTTACCCTTCCGTATGAATTTGATAATTGACTTTTCCATTTCTGTAAAAAAAAAAATGCTGTTGGAATTTTTATTGGGATTACCTTGAATCTGTAAGTTAATTTAGGTAGACTTGACATCTTAGTGATGTTTAGTCTTTCAATACATGAACATTGAATATCCTTCCATTTATTTAGGTTTTAAAAAAAATTTTTTTTTTACCAGTGTTGTATAGTTTTCTGTGTATAAGACTTTTACGCCTTTAGTTAAATTTATTCCTAGATATTTGATTCTTTTAGTTGTTATTATTAGTTGAATTTTTTCTTGATTTCTTCCTCAGATCATCCATCATTTGTGTAAAGAGACACTACTGATTTTGTATTTTGATCTTATATCCCACTACTTTATTGAACTCATTTTTCAGTTCTAGTTGCTTCGTTGTAGATCTTTCAGGACTTTCTTTATAAAAGACCATGTCATCTGCAAATAGTGAAAGTTTTACTTCTTCCTTTCCAATTTGGATGCCTTTATTTCTTTTTTCTTGTGTAACTGTTCTAGCAAGAACTTCTAATACATGTTGAGTAAGTGTCTTGACTGTGGCCATCTTTGTTTCAGATCTTAAAGGGAAAGCCTTTAGCATTTCACCATTAAGTATGATGTTAGCTGTGTGTTTTTCATAAATGTTGTTTATCATGTTGAGGAAGTTTTCTTATATTCCTTTTTTTGAAATGTTTTTATTAAGAAAGGATGCTGAATTTTGCCAAATGCCTTTTCTGCATTGATAGAGATGATCATGTAATTTTTCTCCTGTGACTTGTTAATGTGGTGTATTATATTAATTGATTTCCTTATGTTGAACCATACTTGCATAACTGGAATAAATCCTACATGATCATGGTGGCTAATTTGTTTGATGTGATGTTGGACTCTATGTGTATCATATAATGCTACTACTTTGAAAATTAATATATTACAAAATCTGAATTATTGGAAAGGAGAAAATATAGAAAAGCAATGTGAAGTACTAAATGTTTGAAAAGCAGGATTGAGTAAAATTAAAGGTAACTGGATTTTGAGACTGGATACAGATGGATAATGACTAAGAAAACTTTAATAATCTTCAATATATATTGTATAGGGAAGTACTAGGCAAAAATCACTAAGCAAATATTCCCAGTTCTCAGAAATGATGGCTATTAAGCATATTATTTTTTAAAAATTTCATGACATAGAAAACATGCCTGCTGACAATATTTTCTAAAAGCTGCAGAGCTGCTGACAAGGGTGAAGACTTGCTAAGCCTGTTGAAATGAATGAATGAATCAGTTGTAATATATCTCAGGTGATATTTAAACCTCCTTGGAGGAAGTATTTGGGATAGAAACTTGCTAAAATTGATACTTTCAAAAATTTTTGGTCAAAAATGCCAAAGCATACTTTAAAAAAATGGTCTGTCCCAAAGATCTGAAACTTTTCATGGGCTTTTTAGTGAAAAAAATTCTTCAGTGGAATGTTTTTGTATTTTTCTACCTGTTAAAACACTCAAGGCTTTGAATAAACCTGCTGAGCTTCTCTCTCACAGCCTCCTTACTCTCACTCCCCATCTTGATCTCATACTCTAGCCTATGTTTGCTTAACTATGTTGTCATGGATAAATTGCCTATCTCTTTTCTCTTTTCTCAATTACCTCATCTGTAAAATGGAATACATCTCACAGAGATAATATAAGGACAAAATAGAATCGTAGATACAGAATACTCAACTTTTTCAACTCTTTCCTCCCATAAATATATAGTTTTAAATTATTAGTTGTGTTCTATGCTTATTCCTAAACCTGTTTGCCACTCTGGCTTTCTCTCAGGAATCTCCAAGAATAAAAGTTTCTTTGCTCAAAAGTAAATTCAATAAAATATGAACTCACACATATTTTCAACACTGACATCTTTTGCACTTTTCAAGAATTACCTGTAAGCCTAAAGAAACTGCTGTTCACCTTCACTTGTATCTTAAACTTACAGTTAAAGGTTTGGAAGATCAATATTCTTTTATTTTTCTATCTCTTCTATGTGGCCACATAAACTACTGAAGGGGTCTAAAAGTGGTAAAATAACAGAGCAGTTTAAAGTATCTGATATTGTTCTGCTGTGCTAACTTTCACAAAGGTCAACATATGAAACACTATATTTAGTTGAAGGGCAAACTGTATCATCTCTCCAAAACACTCTTTCCTTCCTCTCTCACCCTTTAATTCTCTTAAATTAATAGGTGTATCCTTTAGTAATGTTTGGTTTTATTATCATTTACATTTTAATCTTTCCCACTTTTATCATAAAGCTGAGGAAGAAATGATTAGACAACAAAAAATTTTTCCCCAAAACTAGAAAGACAATTAGGCTCTTAACAACCAAGCTGAAGATCAAATAGGGAAGTTAATGTCCTATGCCAGTGGAAAGTTTTATAATATAGCTTCAGATAATGAAGATTAGCAGCACACTTTTCCAAGACATGATTAGGATTAGAAAAAATCAGTGAAAATTAGTGTTCTAATTTCATTGGAGTTTCCTGAGACAACCATTCCTAAATATTAATAAAACGCCTCTAAATTCAGTCTGCACATGATTCTGGAACTTTTCCACAGCCTCACCCTAAGAGGGCTGGATTGATTTCTGGTAGGTTTCCAACTGATTGGAATGATATGACAATATAATTTCTGTAACATAGTAGAGGGAAGAAATGTACAACTTAGGAACAATTTACTTTCATATGATTTAGAAGTGATTTTTCTCCTCTCAAATATGGTTTCTCTAATGTTGGAGCTAGCCATGGAGCTGAATCATAGAAGGAATAGCAAGCAGAATAAATTTGCCTCCTCATTGAATGTGGCCATAATTTGGATGAGTAGGAAACGGAACACCATGGAAGTACTAGAACTAGAAGGGCAGTAATAATCGGGGCTAAAGTTCTGATTGGTGAATCCACACGCTTCAAATCAACTCTTTCTTCATTGTTGGAACCATCAACCTATGAATTCATTTTTTATATTGAGCCCATCTGTTTTTCTGGCATCAGTTTTGCCTGTCTTATAGGTAATAAAACCATTTTTCCTTGCAATATAACCATACTAACATTTGAAGACAATTCTCAAACTCCCTAAATATTTTCTTCAACACACCTTTTAACTCTTTAACTACATAGTTTTTATACATGTTGTATGTACTTTGGTATATTGATTGGTTTTAAATTTTTCCCATCACAAACCTACCTTGTTTCCCCATTAAACGAGGGGTAAGTGTTGCAAAAGAGGGCAGAAGAGGAGAGACAGAGAAAGAAACTTTGTGATTAGGGAAACAGATAAAGAAATAGAAGATTAGGTCTCTTTGTAGTTTTATATCTTTTTCAGAATAAAAATTTAGCCTGGAATTATATTGTTGGAGGAGAGTGGCAGTGAATAACAGGACCATTATCAAATTCAAGGGAATAGAACAAAAAAAAGTGAGGAAAAGGATAATAAAGGAAGATGAAAAGGATGTTGGCAAAGTAGAAAGAAATGAGGGAGGAGGAAGAAAACAAGGCAGTCAAATAACAACATCCATCATTTATTTAGATTGGTCATATGTTCATGTCATTTAATGTTCACAACTATCCTGCAAGCTCTGTATCTTGAATTTTGCAGATCAGGACACTAAGTCTTAGATCATTAAATAGCTTACTTAAACATTACATAGGTACCACATGGTGAAACCAGGATCTACAAATTTGACTGCCTGATCCCAACATGCCATACTGTCATTAACAAATCACAACATATTGTCTATTTCTGTTTTTTGCAATTTCTGATTTTCTCAAAAATTTCTCTAAGCTTTCATGGTAAATACAATTATAATAAATACAATTTCATCTGGGGTAAAGAATCATATAACTTCCAGGAATAACTGCCAAGGCACATTAATGCATATTTGACCTTTCATGTAACCCTGGCTGTAAATTTATATAGAGTAACAGACTGGTTCTAAGTTCTTACACTTCTAGTTTGATAAACATTATTCACCTTTCACACTTGAAAGTATGCAGGTGGCTTTAGCGAAGCAAATAAAATTTTAGTCAGCTGATAGACCTTAAAATTATATTAAGTAAAATAAAAAGAGTTTATCATCATTAATATTGAGACAACTTAAATGCTATATGCATTTCCTTGTCATTCTGAAAATGTACTTGCTAATTCTTTAAGTGAACCACAGGACAAAATTTAAACATGCGGTTGGAAATAGGCATTTTAGAAGTGCATAATAAATTCAGCTTTTGAGATAAACACAGTTATCTCTGTATTAGGCAAAGAAGTACAGGTCTGTGGAGGATTTTAGATTCATGACATATCAATTAGGTGATAAGTAAATCTCTAAAGACTTCATGGAGTTTTGATAAGCATCCAAGGTTTCTGGAAGTTATTAGAATTTTATCTCAAATCAAATAAACCTTAGTTTAAAAAAATCAGACTGAATATCCTTTGAGACTAAGCTTTAAGATAGAATAAGTTTTAACATATAAATTGTGGTCTTACTCCTAGTTGGCAGGACAGGTGCTCCCTGTATTGGTGATCATTCGTTTACTCATTAACTTCTAAGTACCCATATGCGACTAATAAAGCTCAGGCAATGGGAAGAGAGAGAGATAAACAGGACATGGCCACTTCCTCTCAAATAGCTCACAATCTCATAAGAGATACGGCCATGTGAAAATTAATTACACTTTTGAGAAATAAGAGCTAATAGAGGATATGGATAGGATTGAATCTGGAGGATGGCAGTTTTTGCTAGGAGTTGTGGTTAAGGACAAGACATCAGCCAGGAAATACTTTTGAAAAGAAATGGCATTTTAGCAGAGTTTTGAGTATATTAGTTAAGTAATTTAATTTTATTCAAATTCCTAACTCAAGAAATCTTTGTTATTTGTTTGCATTCTCAAAATAAACTTTAAATTCTTAAGCCCTTCTTTCCCCAAATATTGCACATTGGCATTATGGGAAATACTTCAAATGCCCTTCTATGTTATTTTGTTTTTAAACAGGATGACCTAATCTTTGCATTTCATTCCATGGAAAAACCTTTGTTTTCTTGAAATGTGAAGGTTTCTTTGCGTGAAATAGAGTCTCTGAGGTAGGAGGCACACCCAAGACCACAGGGGAGCACCCAAAGAATTTCTGAGCCTGAGATTCACGTTCACATGACAGAAGCATAATAACATGTCTCCGCATCTATTGAAGCTTACTCTGCTTCCAGAACTGCCCTGCATCATGCTTTCCTCTACATATTTGTCTTTACTCCCTTCAGCCTCCCTCGTTTACAATCTTACTTTTTGTCTCTTGAAGCTTGTTTTAGCTCAAGAGACCAAAAGAATTTTACCTCTAATGGTTCTTTTTGCTTTATGCAGTTTCTAATTCCTATAAATTAAGCCAGATTGTCCAGTTTTCTAGGCAGGGCATAGACATGATGCTAGAGTCTTGAATGTCCTGACTTTTTTTTTCACATTTTTGCCTGAAGGCACATTCAAAGCTGACTTTAGCAAAGACACGAATGGAACCCTGATTTTGATTCATCTGTAATATGCCTATTTAGTTTTACTTTTATTTCTCTGGAAAGGACATTGTACGCAAGACACAATGACTCGAAAAATTTCATTAAAATGTAAAGAAGGAGCCATGAGAATTTCACTTTTTTCAGCAAATAATATAGCCAGAAGAATAAACTAATTAGCATAGTCCTGGAATTTGATAACTTAATAAAATCCAATATCATCCCTTTCAACCCCTTTATTTTACAAATGAAGACACTGTGACTCAGAGAGTCTCATTACCCACGTTTTTATTCAGTGTAATTTCTTTTTCTTTTTTTTTAACTTGGTACTTGGTAACTATTTTCATAGCCTGATTCTGTTTCTTCAAATATGTTGAATTGTTATAATTCACATTTTCATCATAGAATTGATATTATTTTCTGAAGGAAGGAAGGAAGGAAGGAAGGAAGGAAGGAAGGAAGGAAGGAAGGAAGGAAGGAAGGAAGGAAGGAAGGAAGGAAGGAAGGAAGGAAGGAAGGAAGGAAGGAAGGAAGGAAGGAAGGAAGGAAGGAAGGAAGGAAGGAAGGAAGGAAGGAAGGAAGGAAGGAAGGAAGGAAGGAAGGAAGGTCAAAATCAAAAACACCAAAACTGATTTTAAAGAGCCTTTTTAAAAAATAAATTGCTGAGTACTTATCTATTTTACTGATAGCTCACCAATAGCAACTGCATGAAGAAAAATAGACATATGAAAAATATTTAAAATCTGTAGATGCATTGTTCCTGAAAACTAAGGTGTACCCTCATTAATTTTTACTGGTTACCCAGGAGTAGGAAAGACTTTGTTTCCTCTAATCTTATTCCAAAACAGATTTTGAAGTAACTTACAAAAATACATGGAAAAAAGAAAAAGTAGCTTACTGAAATCCAGCAAATAGAGAAAGAGAGAAAGAAAAGAGGAAATAGATTTCTAGGAAAAATGGAGACAAAATACGCTGAAGTCAGAAATAAGACAATTTCAAAAATTACATGCCTTAACATGACTTTTTGCTGTAGTTGAGAACAAGGTCTCTGAATTACTTTTTTCTAATCTTTGTAACATTTACTCCACTAACAAATAAAATGTGAGATTGTAATGCAATCCGGCAAACAATATTCTTTGAATTCAGCCTTCTGCTACTTTTATTGTTAATCAACTCAGGGGAAAAAATTGCTGGCTCCCTGTAGCTGCATTTTTATTCACTTTAATGAGAAAAAAAGGAGAAATTTTCCTACTAAGTAGTGACAATTATTGAGAGAAAAACATTCATATTGTTCTCTTAGGCAGTCAACCAAGCAAACTAAGAACAGCAGTTTATCAGAAATATTATCTGAAAAAAAGTGTAGTATCAAATTATTTAAGAAATATAGTCTTCTGTCTCAGCATGGCATCTCCAGTATGATTCTTTCTACTTTTTAAATTATAAAAATCATTATATTTTTTCTACAAGCAGATGCCAACCAGAAGAACAACTGACCAAATGGCAATGTATTTTTCACTCAGGGAAACGATGAAAAAAATGAGATATCTCATATTACATTTTATTTACCAAAGTCAATTTTAGTAACTAATGTTTATTAAACAGAAGTGTTCCTTGCATAATTACAATTTCTGAGTATTAAGATGTTCTTGGTAAATATGATGAATGATCATTTAAAAATACAGGAAAATGTGTTTTGTGCATATCTTTAAGTTTGTTATAAAATAGATTGATATGCCTTTGATTCCTTAGGATAATCCACCAACATCTTTTATGTTCATACTAAAAATTGAATGTATTTTTCACATTTTCCCTAGCAAGTTCTATCTATACTACCTTAGAAAATGGTACACAATTGATAATTTTCATGTAAAAAACACATTTCAGATCAATAAGATTAATTAATTTATAGAAGGCCACATTTCTTTATTACATGTCCTGTACTTTGTAAAATACTTATATACTATTTCAAAAGTAGAAAGAGTTTTGAAGAAAAATAAACAAAATACAGAAGCACTTGAATACATACTAAAACTAGTTTTCACATCTAATACTAATCCACATATTAAGACACTTTTAAAGAAGAGATTAACTTTACCTCCTAAATAATAATTTTGAATGTTAGAATTACACTAATAATAATATACAGAAGTGTTTTCTTCCTAATCCAAAAAAAAAAAAATCCAATATATCCAATGCTTTACACCTAATTTATCCTCCATTTTGATTGCATATTTTAAAGTAGTACAGTCCATATATTAGGTTGGTGCAAAAGGAATTGCGGTTTCAGACTGAATTTTAAATCATTGTAACTAGGCTCAAACACATCTTTATTAATCAAAATAGGAACCATTACAATCAACACATTTTTGCCAAAGAGAAATAAGTTTGCTTATTCCTGCAGTGTAAAAATCCGTGCTTCAGGATTTGATGAATTCTTGGAAAGCATTTTCTGCATCCTGCTGGTTGTGGAAGCATTTTCCCAGCAAAAAATTGTTGAGATGCTTGAAGAAGTGGTAGTCAGTTGGCAAGAGGTCAGGTGAACACGGCGGTTGAGGCAAAATTTTGTAGCCCAATGTGTTCAACTTTTGAATATTGGTTGTGCAATGTGTGGTTTGACATTGTCATGGAGAAGAATTGGGCCCTTTCTGTTGACCAATACTAGCTGCAGGTGTTAGAGGGTTTTGTGCACCTCATTAATTTGCTGAGCATACTTCTCAGATGTAATGATTTCACTGGGATTCAGAAAGCTGTAGTGGATCAGATGGGCAGCAGACCACCAAACAGTGACCGTGACATTTTTGGTGCAAATTTGACTTTGGGAAATGCTTTGGAGCTTCTTCTTGGCCCAACCACTGAGCTGGTTGTCACCGGTTGTCAAATCAATTCGCATGTCACAATCCGATTGAGAAATGGTTGGTTGTTGCGTACAATAAGACACTACAAAATGACAATCTTTAAAAAATTTTCAATCACCTCATGAGGCACTCACTTATTGACCTTTTTCGCCTTTCCAATTTGCTTCAAATGCTGAACAACTATAGAATGGTTGGCATTGAATTCTTCAGCAACTTCTCATGTAGTTTAAGAGGATCAGCTTTGATTTTTGCTCTCAATTGGTCGTTGTCAAACTCCTGATGGCTGGCCACTACACCCTTCATCCTCAAGGCTCTTGTCTCCTTTGCAAAACTTTTTGAACCACCACTGCACTGTACATTCATTAGCAGTTCCTGGCCAAATGCATTGTTGATTTTGCGAGTTGTCTCTGCTGCTTTAGGACACTCGAATTTGCTTTTTGTCTAACATCATTTCCATAGTCTAAAATAAATAAAAACAGCAAATAATGTCATTAGCAAAAAACATAAAGAAAGAAATGCATATTAAAATGATGTATAACATAACCACATTTATTTAAGGATGTGTGCTAATATCAAACAGCAAATTTCAACAATGTAAAACTGCAATTACTTCTGCACCAACATAATAAAACATATTGTTATTGATGATCCAACTACAGATTTCATGAATTTATATATGGTAAGATGGGCGTTTCCAATATCAGTGACAACTCAGGCCACGTTCCTCATAGACTATTGCTTTTTGTTTAATGCTGTGGATTTGCGTGTGCATACGCACACATGCTTCAAGATGACTAGTCAGAGCAGCTATCTGTGGTTTTAGAGTGAAAAAAAATTGACAAACTAGAACCTGCAGTACCAACACACTCTATTAAATAGAATACTTTCTTCATTGTTTTCTGGAGTATTCAAAATGAAACACTCCTAGGTGTTGGTTATTATCAGAATTTACAATAAAAGTACCACTGCAGTAATTCCAGAAGCCTAGTAATAAATGCTACTTCTTAAACATTTTATAAATGTTTGCATTTTAATCTAAATTCTCTGAAATCTTTCTTAGGTCCTCCATTGCCTTTTCTGCATAACAGATGTTTAAAATTCTAAAACTACTGGAATTCCTTGTTGAATTTTTGATATAAGTTTTGGCCTCTATGTTCCTTGATTTTTATAGTTATTCATTTGTTATTATCTTCTCCCTGAAATTCAGAGTTTAAAAACATTTGGGGGAAGCAGACTTGGCACAACGGATAGAGCAACCGCTTACCACATGGGAGATTCATGGTTCAAATCCAGGACCTCCTTGACCCATGTAGAGCTGGCCCACACACAGTGCTGATGTGTGCAAGGAATGCCGTGCCATGCAGGCATGTAGGGGAGCCCCAAGTGCAAGGAGTGCGCCCCGTAAGGAGAGCCACCCAGCATGGAAAAAGTGCAGCCTGCCCAGGAGTGGCTGAAACTGCACACACGGAGAGCTGATGCAGCAAGATGATGCAACAAAAAGAAACAGATTCCCGGGCTGCTGACGAGAATAGAAGCAGACACAGAAGAACACACAGTGAATGGACAGAGAGAGCAGACAACTGAGGGGGCGGGGAAGGGGAGAGAAATAAATAAATAAATCTTAAAAAAAAAATTGGGGAAGTGAGACCATAAGATAACTAATCATCATCTACCTTATCCTGAGGGTAGTCCCAGCTAATAATGACCTCCAATTTCATACAAATAAAAGTTCTTTCTGGTGCTGGGGAACATTTTCACTGGTTTGGTAACATCATAAACCTTACCTCCTCCCCCGTCAGTTATCTTATATAGTGTTATCTTGGTCTTTTCATATATGAACATTTAAGTCTAAACTTTCATTGAGCTTTATATTTAGACTCTAACATCAAGCATATTTAAAACTGGCTAATAAGCCAAAAATTTCTTGGAGAATTTGGGAAAATTGAAAATATTATCAAAGAGCAATGACTTTTACATCAAATCAACATCAACCCAGTTAGTCCATCTGATAGGATATGCAGATGGGAAGAGCACCTAATTTATTTTTACCAGTAAAAGGAAAAGCTTGTGTCAGAAAGTGTGATTGAAATGTAATACTCTCCTGTTAGTAAGACTGTGCATAAGAGATGGGAGCTTGGAAAGTAGGTGCTAGATGAAAACCTATTATGCATATGCTCTCTAATTTGCCATGCTCAATCATTTTCAAATTGTGATCACCCAAAGCAAAAATGGAACAGCTGTCATTAGTATCCAGTGGCATGAAAAAAAAAAAAGAATATATTTGAACTCAAGTTTGAGGAAGAGAGATGAACTGCTTTTTAAGCTAATATAAATATTGAAGAATTGCGAGAAGGTGTGTGAACACCAGGGGCCGAAAGTTGTGGGAAACATAATAGAATTCTGCCTACCTCAAGTGTCTCCTATGCTTTAATCCTTGTTCTCTGCAATGAGTGCAAAGCAGTAAGCAGAAAGACAAATTTATGCTGTTGTGAAACAGAAACATTTTAACAGAAGAAAGACACTTAAAAATGTTAAGTTAATTTTATTACATATTCCTTTATAACTTATTGATAAATATAATGCTATTCTATAAATGATATTTATTTAAAGATGATAATGGTAATGCATTAAAAAAAACAAATCAGGGAGGAGGAGTTTGGAGGATATTTGAAATTTTAAATAAGATTGTTAGTGGGGGGCATAACTGAGAAGGTGACATTTGAATTACCACTTTGGCAGGTGACTAAACAAGATATGCCAATAGAAGGGAAAACATTGCAGAAAGAGGGAACACAAAGTTCCTGAGGAAGAAACCTGTCTAGGGAGCTTGAGATTCTCCATGAAGAGAAGGAAGACAGTCTGCCTGGCACAGACAGGTGAGGGGAAAGAGATTAAGAAATATGTTCAAAGAAGATAAAGGGTTAAAGGATTGGTTAAGACTACATAGGCAATTGAAAAGACCTTGGTTTTTATTCTGAGTGAAGAAAGTTGTAGTCTTTGAGCAAAGGAATCATAAGATTTGACTTAAGTTTTAACAGGATAATTTTGGCTCTTGAGTTAAGAATCTATTTCAATAGGTGCACAATTAAATAAGGAAGGCTAGTTCAGAGGCTACTGTAATTATTAAAGTGAAAGATGATGGTGCCTCAGACCACACTGGGAGCATCTGATGTCTTGTGAAGTAGTTAAATTATAGATACATTTCTAATGAGAACTAATAGGTTTTTGACTCATCGGAATATGAGATAAAAGAGAAAAATAAGAATCAAAATTGAGTCCAAGAGCAACTGGAATGATGAAGTAGTCAATAACTGAGACAAAGTATATTATATAGGAGCAAAATTTGGATTGGAAGGAATGCAGAACTTGAATCTTGGGCATATTTATTAAATATTTAAGGAGAGACAGGTAGGCATTCACATATATGATCCTGGATTGATGTCTGAGCTGTAGATACAATTATCTTGCATTTTATCATTATATTAGTGGTATTTAAAGCCATGAGATTAGATGAGATAACAAGTGATGAGTTTAGAGTGTGAAAGAGGAAAGATGAATAGATGACTGCAAATCATTCTGAGAAGTAGTGACCAAGGAGGCAGGGGAAAAAACCATGAGACTATGATGGTGTAAGTGCCAAGTAAAACAGATGTTTCAAAGAGACAGTGTTATATTCTGCCAAAAGCTGTTTATAGTTCTAATAAGATCAGAAATATTGACCATTCAATATTGTGGAAAACAAAATTTACCTTAACAGAAGTTTCAGCTTGGCTGGAGCAAGGGAGAAGAGAAATTGAAGACAGCATGTGGAGACAACTCTTGAGAAGGCTTGGCTGCAAAGAGGATCAGAGATAGAGTATTATCTAGCAAGGAAAGGATTGTCAAAATAAATTTGTTTTTAAATGGGAAAAACAACCACATTATCAGTAAGATGATGGGAATAATATTCTAGAGTGTGGAAACTTGATGCTTTTGAAGGAGGGAGAAATGCTGGAATGATATCCTTGAGTGGGTCACAGGGGATGGGATCTTCTTCACAAGGGGAGGGTTTAACTTTGGTAGAACATGGAGAGTCCATCCATAGTAACAGGAGTTTGTCTCTGATTGTTTCTATTTTCTCAGTTAAATCATATTATCAATTAGTGTTATGAAGAAAGAAAAAGCCAAGTACAGTAGAAAGAGCACACAACAAAAAGTTGGACTGGATTCTCATGTTGTGCTATCCTTAAATAACCCTGAGGTTACTTTGGATATGTGCAAAGGTGAGGATTTAAACAATTACCTTCACATCTCTCCTGATGCTTATACATTAATATTTTATTATAATAATGTTTTTCTGCCATATTGTGTTTCAATTCTTAACCACAAGAATAATATCTTTTACTCATCTATGTTTATCATAACAAGTTAATGAATAAGCAAGGGTGAATCACACACAACTCCATCATTCCAGATGGAAAATTCTTTATTTGGGACACAGTGCATTTCTATTGCAAATTATCAGGATTGGTTTTATTTTTAACACCAGGGCTCTATACCCTTGTATATAACAATTCTTCCTTACTTATATCTACACACACAAAAAAAAAAATACCACAAAATCTTAGATACCAACATAAAACTTGCTTATCTAGAAATTAGATAATTTTGATATAAAAGATTATAGTTCAAGGCCTTTACCTTTCAAAGGAGGAAACTATTGCTTAGTGAAAATGAAGTAATTTGCCCCGGTGACACCCCCATATAACCACTCAGACCAACAAGGACCGGGATCTCCTGACTACTAAACAAGTGGTTTAGCATTATGCTCAGTGATAGACAATGATTCCCCAACATAACTAGCCTTCTTTCTTTCTGGGTTTGGATTGTATTTCCTTAATGTTCAGAACTGTAGTGAAATATTCTGATAAACACTTAAGTCTTTGATAATTTAAATAAGATGGTTCTCCTACCCATTCATCATTCACAAATATTCATTGAACATTTATTATGTGTAAATTCTGTTTTAAAATTAAGGACACAGCAATAAACACAATAGATGACATCAATTCTGGACCTTAAATATAGTAATAAAATTTATCCTTATTCCAGGGATAGAATAATACTTACTCCCTAAGAACATTCTTTCATGTCTTTACTTGTTCCAAGATTGCTGAGCATTGGGCTAGAAACAGGGATACAGGGAGGCATAAGTTATGGTACCTGTTCTCAAAGAGATGATAACATATAGAAGCAGAAACATATGGAGAACAATTGCAGATGACACTGATAAAAGCTGGGACAGAAGTGTGCACAAAGGAGAGATCCTAATTAAGACTGAGAAGTCAAGCTCAGCTTCCTGGTTGTATTAGTCTGCCAAAGGTGTGCTGAAGCAAAGTACCTGAAATCTGTTGTTTTTTATAAAAGGGGTTTATTTTGGGTAAAAACTTATAGTTACAAGGCCTAGATACGGTCGCTTTCTCACCAGTCAGATGCCACATGTTGAGGCGAGATGGGGTTCCTCTTCCTCTTAAAGCATCGTGGGCCCAGCTTCTTCCCAATCTCAGAGGTAGGCTGGCAGAGGATTTGTCTCATGGGGTTCCTCTATCAGTCTCTGGTATAGCACTCATTTCTTTCTGGGCCTTCTCAGCTGCTCATCTGCTCTGTTCTCTTCAGCTGCAAACTATCAGGCAAAAGGCTTATCTCTCCCTGGGGCCACAGGATCAAAAATGACAAAGTTCTCTCCTCTTCCATGTGTCTTTTTGAGTAAGTGTCCATTTATATAGGCCCACCAAGGGGGCAGGGACTCAACCTGAGTCACACCTTACTGACATGGTCAAATCAAAGTCCTAGTCATGGCAGGTAATTTAATCAAAGACATCTCAGGTGAATCTAATACAATCAAAGGGTATCACACCCAGAGGAAGAGATTCGTTTAGAAGCATAATCTTTCTCTTTCTGGTATTCATAAATAATCTCGAATTGCCACAACAGTGTAGCTGACTGCTGTGTCTAACAGAATTAAAGATGAGCAAAGAAACTGCCGCGCTAAATATAAGGAGGTAGGTACACAGCTTTTCAACTTAAGAGCAAAGCAAGGGAGTAGATAGTGCAGTGTAGGAAATACAAGTCATTCTGTGGAAGAAGCAGCCTCGCAAAGAGAAAGATGAGACTAGTACATGGTTGGAGAAGCAGCACAGGGGAGTTCTGTATATTAAGTTGTCCCTATGTGCCAGGAGTTGTGCTAAGCACTCATTCTTCACAAAAATCCTATAATTCAGTCAATGATTTTAGACCCATTTAACAAGTGAGAAAAGTGAGACTAACCACCTACACTACAACGTACATAAGAGAAAGTGGTGAATGAAGGTTTTACTAAACAAAGGCAGAATTCTTAATTATTGCCCCAAACATGTTTCAAATATTGCTTTTCATTGTTTGCTTTTGTTTGGCTTGCTTTTATTTTTTCATTTTTTATTGTTTGATGATAGCAAAGGAAAGCCCTTGAATGATTTTAAGGAAGGAATTGACATGATTGAGGATATTTGACTTTAAAAGAAAATTTTTTTAAGTAGCCTGTCTTTAGAATGGATTTAGAAAGAATGGATGGGAGGAAGACAGCAATATTGGAGAAAGAAAAATATTTTGGAAGACCCTTTTAGAAAACTCTAAAAATAATGAGCATCCACATTTAAGTAATACAAGCTGGTGTGTAGTTCATGAATTAGAATTGGACACATTCAAGAAATATTAAAGATGCTATATTGACAAGACTTGGTGACTGAATGTAGACTGTTAGAAAATGAAGGGTGCATAAGTTTTCTGTCACTAACATTGGGAAAGCAGATGGCAAGCAAGATTATGGGTTGGAGGTAGGGGGATACTATTATTTTTTTTATTTCACTGTTTAAATTTGAGATCATTGTTGGAGAAATCCAGAAAGTAATTGAAAATATTAAGTTTGGAGTTTAGAAGAGTAATCTGAGCTGAATATATAGATTGAGAAAGTTCTTAAAAACTCTTCCTCCTATTAACTTTAAATGGTTGACTCTTAATTTTATTCCATCTGCAACTCAAATATAATTTTATCAGTAAAACTTTATCTGATCATCCAATCTAAAGTGGCTCTCAAATTGTACCAACATATTACCTATTTTCATTTATTTTACATTCTTATTACTATATATTTTTCTCCTTCACTCCTTACATTATTTTTCCCTTCTTCATCAGAAGTCTCAGGAATGTAAGAAATGTGAGAATAAAATTGCTTATAGCATGAGAACACACTGCCATATATTCCTTAGGAGCTCCCTGAGTATACTGCTTTTGCTAAGGGAGAAAGAAATGCATTAGTGATGGTAGTGTCAGCATCATTGAGAGTTTCAGCAGAAGCTGTCCTCTGATGGGTGGCTTTGATGGCAGGAAGGTTGCTATCAAATATCAAAAAGTCTGATGGGAAATCAGAATTGGAGAGACTAGGTAGAAGCACGTAACTCTGAACTTCAAGATACATGTAATTCCATCAATGGACAACAAGAGTAAAGTGTATAGACCACAAGCATCTGACAATGGATTGAGTTGTTCCTAGGGGTAAGATAGATGGAGAGCCATTTAGTATGTGGCTGTATTTACATGTTCAGAAGAAATTGTGACTAAGACAGTAGAAGGCTGACACCAGCCATTGCAGTGATTTTTGCTACCTCCAACCCAGTTGCAACATCTGAACCAATTCATAGTCTTAAATGGGCTCCCCTCACCAACACACATACCTTCAAGGTATGAATCATCAAAAATAAATTTGGTAGAGAAATTCAGAAAAGTATAGATTTAGTGTGGAGCATTTACATCTTTTTAAAGGGGAAATTTAGATAGGAATTTGGGAGATTGAAATCTATAAGCTTTGAAGGAACACTTTAGCATAGTGCTTATATAGAGCAAATCAAGAAGCCACATTCCTGAAATAGGTTGTATGGTATAGAATTTTATAAAATAAAATAAAATGGACTAAGCTCAAATATTTGGAATTAGTTTATATTGTTAAGGAAAGAAAAAATGTAACTTGGTGTAGTATACTAAAGCTGGCCACAGATAATGTTGTTTCTTCTCCCATTGAGAGGTCAAATCTAATTCCCTTATCTTTAAATCTGAACTACTTGTCATTGACTTTCCTGCTCAATAGAATACAAGGGAAATGATGTTCTGGGACTTCTGCGGCTAGGTCATAGGGAACATTGAAGCTTCAGCTTAAACCTCTTGGAATACTCGCTCTCAGGATGCTTTTGGGATATTCCCTCTTGGAATTCAGCTGTCACACTTTGAAAATCCCAAACCACATTGCCTCCCATCTATAGCTCCAGCTGATCTCCCAGCTATTAACAAGGATACAAGGTTAACCTTGTGAGTAAGCCATCTGGAGTCTAGTCCAGGCAGGGAACCCTAGCCAACATTTGACTGTAAACTCATGAAATGCCCTATGGTGTGTTGAATTGTGCCCCTCAAGAAAGATATGTCCATGTCTTATCCCCACCTCTAGTACCTGTGCATGTTAGCTTATTTGGAATTGGGGTCTTTGTAAATATAACCAAGTTAAGATGAGGTCACGCTGGATTAGGATAGGTCTTAAATCCAAAATGACTGGTGTCCTTAGAAGAAGAAACACAGAGATACCCAGGAGAAGCCCACATGATGATGGAGGCAGAGAATGGAGTGTGGTATCTATAAACCAAGGAACACCAAGGATTGCCAGCAACCACCAGAAGGTTGGAAGAAGCAAGGAAGGATCCTTCCCTAGAACCTTCATGGAGAGGATGGCCCTGCTGAAAATTCAAACTTTTAGCCACCAGAACTGAAAGATAATAAGTTTCCATTATTTTATTCCACCCAGTTTGTTTATTTGTTACAGTAGCTCTAGAAAACTAACATATTCCAAGCAAGAACTGCCCAGCTGAGTCCATTCAATATATATGGTAACATGAGATACTATAAATTTTAAGTCATTAAATTTTGGGGTGGTATTTTATAGATAACCAGTACATAGACATTCTTAGCTACTATCTCATCAAGAGTTTTGAACTGTTGTTTCAGCTTACCCTCCTATAAATAGTGATTTCCTTATCAAACTCATTATTGTCTGGGACTCTAATCATTTTGGGTTTATGAGTTGGTTATCCTCTGTTAAGAGGGAACACCTATAAAATCTAACCATGAAGGACAAAACAAAACTTTTTAGCAGAGACATAGATAGCTTTTGCCAGCATATCAATGTGGGAGATATTGGCTTCTTATGAAGTCAAATCCCCACCTTCTGCTGCTGCTGAAAGCAGGATGTGTATAGTTCTTACTTATTAGCAAAAGACAGTTAATTTAATGAAAACAAAGTAGAGTAATAATTAAAGTGACTATGTATATATTCAGGTCCAGGTCAAATGATGGTGTGATGGTTTGAAGCTATATGTACCCCAGAAAAACATATTCCTAAATCTAATCCATTCCTGTGTGAGTGGATCGCTGTACATAGGACCTTTTGGTGAGTTTATTTCAGTTAAGGTGTGGCCCACCTCATTTAAGATGAGTCTTAATCCTCTTACTTTAGTCCTTTATAAACAGGATAGATATGGAAAAAGAGAAAGCCATAGGCACAATAACCTGAAAAGAATGAATCCCGGAAGAGAACTGAGAGACCAGCAGACACCGCTTTGTGCCTTGCCATGGAACATAGGAGTCCAGGATCACTGGCAGTGCGTCTTTGGGAAGAAAGCATTGCCTTGATGATGCCTTGATTAGGACATTTTTTCTCAGCCTTAAAACTATAGGCTTGTAAGCTATTAAATTCCCATGATTTAAGCCCAATCCATTTCATGATACCTGTTTTAAGCATCCTAGGAAATTACAACAGATGGCAGAGTCAAATATAAGCTAAAATGGAATCAATTTCAATTCAACTTTCCATATGAACAAAATTTTTTCGGTCCCTAAGGTAAATGATACCTAGTGGAAGAAACTTAAGACAAGTATTACATAGTAGTTCCAGGAAGAATGATTGTCAGGGAAAACTAAAAGTAAGAACAGAGAACCACAATGTCACTTGTTAGAATTCACTACCACATCTTTTAGACTTTACATTTATGTTCTTGTTAAATACACTATATCCCATTTTATAAACCTGGGTGCCTACCTTTTTCCTCTAGCACTATTTACTGGAAATGCCTTGTATTTGGGGTTAGATACTTCCAACTTGCTATTTTGTATGTATAGATGCCTTGGGGCCCTAATATGTAGTAGGAATTAGTAGGATTCTAGGAACAAAATCCTACCCACATCTCCAGTAAATAGGCATCTAAATTGTATAATCATTGTTGAATAAATGTAACTTGCATGAAAGCCAGAGGGATTGGTACATCTGGGATTTCTTCATTTTAATATCTACTACTGCCAACAGATTGGTATTAACACAAATCCCTACCAAAAATCTTTGTGCCTTAATCTCCACTAATTAGTTATGTGATTTTAGTTCAGTCACTTACACCCTCTGCACTACAGTTTTCTCATCTGTAACAAGAGGGAAGGAATTTAAATAATATCATTAGTGTAAAAATCTCTTTTTAAGGTATCAGCAAACATTCATTGTTCAACATTGTTCAATATTGAAAGCATTATATAAAAAAGCTGTATTGTTGAAGTAACCCCGTGTTAAAGAATATCAATTAATTTGTCTTAAGGACAGTCCTTACTCAACATCTTGTTCACTTCCATTCTATTAGGCTTTCTGCCTACTTTTTAGAATATGCCAATTTCTATAAGCAATCTTATATTGCTTATAACTATCACATCTAAAGACCCATCAACTATTATCTTTAGAGTTTGTGGTAGACCCAAACAAAATTGCAAACCCTCTAAAAGGTTTTCTGTTGATACTGAAGTGGTTTCAATTACAAAATGTCCTTGTTGCTGCTTCTCCATTTCTGCTAACCGCCTAACATCTGATCTACAATCTGGTTTGGTCTTCTGACATCTCTGGATGTCTTGATACACAGGTTCTCTTTATGTGTGTCATCTAGCTGCTCATCCATTTGCTTTGTATACATACTGAACATTATTCTTTAGACTTCTATTCTGAATTTCATTCTGCCATCATTCCAGTGCAATGCTGCTGAATTTTCTATTAGTGAAATGCAATATTCTGAGTTTAGGAATTACACAAATGAAAATCCCTTTGGATCTCTGCACAATCATTTCCCTGATAAGGAGTTGGAATATGTACCCCTAGGAACAATCTTCAGTCTCAGATTCATTGTATAAAATCCTCATTCCACACTGGAACTTATAAGACCTCACATACCATTAGTTAGTAATGCCCCCATAGTATTACTTATTACAAGGAAGACTTGAATTTAAGTATAACATGTAGATTTTCATGTCTTAAGATAAATTTACAAGCAATCTCTTCATATGTGTTAGGCAGGCAAATACTCTTGTACTGATCTAAATTTCTCTTACTGGGTTCCTTACCTTAGGCTGATTTCTTCATGAAGCACCCTACACTCTGAATCCTTCCTTTTTTTTTCATTATTCTAATAAAACTTACTTCTTTATAAGGCACTGGAATGATCAATCTAGTCCTCAAGATGATTTCCACCTACCTATCCTATTTTTAAAGCAATTTTATTGAGGTATAATTGACATGTAATATACCTTACATACTTAATATGATAAATTCCAACATCTGAATATAATTGTAAAACCATCAAGATAATGAAAAAATCAGGATAATGAATGTATCCATCACTCCATAAAGTTTCCTTATGCTCCTTTGTAATGGCTCCTTATTGTACCCCTTCCTTCATCCTCAGTAACTACTAACCTGCTTTCTATCATTAGAGATTATGTTTGCATTTTCTAGATGTGTATAAAAATCATGTGCTGTTTTTCTGTTGTTTCTTTCACTAAGCAAGTTATTTTCAGTTTGATCCATGTTATTGCATACACAGTGTATTTGAAAGTGATTTCTTACACAACTATCAGGTTGGCCCTACATATCTAATCATGCTGGATTAGTGATCCAGCACAAAAGCTCTATTCATGCCTGTGGATGGCAACGAATTTTCTTGACATTCTCCTTTGGGGCATTTGAACCTTAAGTACAGAGAGGTGCACAGTTAATAGCAGGAGCAGGATGTTTAAGGAACACAGGAAAGAAGATAAGTTTTTTCTGAATCCTCATACAGAGCAATGAGGTGAGGCCAGTAGCTAGTCTATAAATCAAAGGTGTGGCACTTGCCCTCCTTCTCATGGATTCCTGAGGAATTTTTTTTTAATTTTTTAATTTTTAAAGAAGATTTAGATTACATAAATGTTACATAAAGAATATAGTGTGGGAACAGATGTGGCCCAAGCAGCTGAGCGCCTTCCTCCCACATAGGATGTCCCAGGTTCAGTTCTCAGTGCCTCATAAAGAAAACAAGCAGACAACAAACAGACAATGAGCAAAACAAGTAGACAATGAGAAAAAAGAACTAACAAGACAATGAGCAAACAAGCAAAAAACCAAAATAAGCAGAGTGAATGTGGCTTAAGCACTTAAGCACTTGCTTCTCACATGGGAGGTCAAGGGTTCAGTTCCTGGTGCCTCCTAAAGAAAAAAAGCAGAAAAACAAGCAGACAGCAAGCAGACAAGGAGCACAAGCAACAAGTAAACAGACAAGGAAACCATTTCAAGGGGAGGAATATTGAGCCTAAAAATATACAAAAAGAATATAGGGGATTCTTATATGCCCCACCACCTCCCTTTTCCACACTTTTCCACATTAACAACATCTTTCATTAGTGTGGTACATTTGTAACAACTGATGAACACATATTGAAGCATTGTTACTAACCATGGACTATAGTTTACATTATACTTTATACTCTGCCCCACGCAATTTTATAGGTTATGACAACATGTATAATGGCCTGTATCCATTATTGCAATTTCATACAGGACAATTTCAATGTCCCAAAAATGCCACCATGTTACACCTATTCTTCCCTTTCCCTCCCCTCAGAACCTCTGGTGGGCTCTGCCTTCATATCAATGATAAAAGTTCTTCCATTGCTAGAATAATAAGTCTGTAATAGAATGATAGTAAGTCTACTTTAGTCCAATGTTCATTCCCAAATCTTGAGGGTTTGTGGATGGAGATGCTCATTCTGTTTCCAATTAAGAGTAGGCTTAGTTCTATGGGGCAGGATGAAACTATCTTCCTTGTAGTTGCAAACACTCTCTCTTCCTTGGGATGGACGTTGCCCATCATCATCTCCTTGTTAGCTGCACTGGGTGAGTAAAATGAACTGAAGAACAGGTGTTGCAACTCTGCTGAGATTCAAGGCTCAACTGGCACTTGAACAGAACAAAGATTTAAGTCTCTGGGACTTATATTTGACAGGTATAGTGCTAATATAGGTTCAAATGAAAGGAGCAGAAGAGTCATGTGTAGGGAAACTATAAATGTGTTTTTTGGACTGGGGAGCATAAATTCCAAAGCCTTGCTGACAGGGTGCTGAATTCTTGAACTTGACTGCCCTGCATATAGTGTCCAGATGTCTCTAGAGGCCTCCTGAAGAATTTTGAAAGCCAGTCCTTAGGTTGAAAATAAATGGAAATAACACTACATTTGTTAACTTATATATTAGGTCAGACATTTTCTATGAGAAATCTTGCTGACTCACTGAAAACTACTACTAAAAAGGTTATCATTTATATCTGTAGATCTTGACCTGAGCTCTCAAGGATGCTGCTGTAATGTATTTATAGCAATCTACATAATATCTGCACTCTACCAAAGCTTGTACAGGTCAAATTTTTCTCCCCTTCCTTCTTCAATTCATATTTCCTTTCACAAATATTATATTATGTCAAGAATAGCACCATTCTTTGCCCTCTTCCTTCCTTTCCCAATTTTTCAAGCTGTCATCAAGTTTTGTCATTTCCTTTTTTAAAAGCCTTGTGAGTTTGTCTTTCCCCTCCAATTCCACTGCAATGACCACATCCGGTCTTGTGTTAGTTTAAGCCTAACCCTTCCTATAGTCTCTAAACTGGTTCTCCTTCCACTCAAATTTGTCATCCTTTTCCATCTACATATCAGTATCCCCCAAAAATATGTGTATATGTTATTCCTATACCAAACTCACCCAATGGCTCCTATTCTTTCATATATTGATTTTAAAATATATTTTACTAAGGAAATCATTCTTTAAACTAAAGCTTACTCTATTATCATAAAAAGTCTATTGGGCAAAGTGATAAATTCATATAAATCCTGACTAAATGCAGGAATTCCAGCTGCTTATCCCTCTTCTCTCTATGCAGTAGTCCCTGTGAGGGGTTCTACAGAACAAGTATAGCAAGAATCCCATATATTTCTGTACCTTTTAAGTCCAGAGGGTATATACAATTGGAAAATATAGTCAATCCTCAATTAATTCATAAAATATTTGAGAAAACAAGTGTAATACAGATAAAACTGTTAGAGAACAAATTAAGCATGCCTAAAAATAAATGAAACTGGAGCTCCAAACTACATAAGCGTACTCTTTACTTAATAATTTGATATCATTAAAAAGTTTCACAACATAATGAATTGCTAAATCATGTATAAAAAGCTGATTTCAAGGACATTAAAAGTGAGATATAAGTGTGTGCTAGAGGAGTTTGGGGAGATTTAATTTGCTTATCTAACAGAGCCCCTGATACCTATGTTAGGCCATAAATAAATATTGCTTGCTTACTGATGTCCTGATTCATAGATAGAATGATGTAAACATATATTTCAGGAAACTGATGAAACAACCTCATGGAAATGGTGTTAAGTAGTAGTAAATATACTAGAAAAGAAAACAGGATTGCATAAAATAAAAAAATGTGGAAACAACAGGAAAGAATTGAGATTGGTAACATCTTTCATATCTGTGTGTTCAATATAGGCAGAAGCATAGCACCTAGAGCTATACAGGGAAATAGAGTGTATTCTATGGAAAATAATATAGTATGACTGGAATTGTTCTGATTCACATAAATTTATTTTCATATTTAAAAATTACATGAATCTCAGCCCTAGAAAAGATTTTCCCTTAAATATTGTTTAATAGATTTCCGTGACTTCAGAGTCTACAAAAATTGTAAACAGGAATTACAAAAGAAACATTTGCACTAAACCCTAGGTTAAGCAAAGTTAAGTCTGTGGGACTTTTCTGACGTACGTTTCACTGAGTATATTACTAAAGTACATTGAGTGTCTCCAAAAGGAAGTTACAATACACAACAAAACAAAGCTAATCAACCATAGCATCCATTTGGGGAAGGAAAATCTCTTAATCTTTTAGTGTACTCAGAATGGAACTTGATGATCTTCTAAAAGAGCATCCACGCAGTGTTGGGTATTCAAAGAAGCACTTTGAACACTTTGTGAGATAGGCAGTCAAGCCAGCTGTAGCTTAATGGAGGTACCCAGACAAGGGCCTGAAGCCAGACCACCATATTTTTATCTGCTGCATTTCTCTTAGGGAACCACAGTCTGGTCCCAAATTCCTGGGTGGTTTAACAGCCAGGTCTGTGTTGAGTCAGACCACACTAAAGAATCTCCAGTTTAGATATCAGTTTAGCCACTCTCTGAGTGACTTCATCTGTAAACTTCCTTCTACTGTCTTAGTAGGATCCAGCTCCAGCTTTACTTCATAAACTCATTCACTGCATTGTGAAGTCTTAATAAAAAATAAAGGCATTCTTTAATGCATGTCTGAATGCTCTTAAAATATGGCAGCCACATCAGACCCTTTTAAAGTAGGAAGAGTATGAATACAAGCAAGCTTTGAATAACTCAGTGTTATTACATATACATACTCATTATTCATATATATTCCCTTCTCTTTGATAAATTTTTGTAACCGTTCATTGTACTTTTCCCACACAAATATTTTTGAGTTTCTCCTTTATTTATCTAAAAATATTAAATATGTAAATATGTATACTGCATTAAATTATCTAAAATCTTAGAAAGCATGTTTTGTTACCTGCAGTTTCTGTTAACTGTAACTCATGGTGCCTTGTTTCCTTGTGAATTTATTCTATTATTCTTAAAGTTCACCTGTAAGCATTCTTTGAAGACTGGATTGAAGTTTATTTTTCTTAAAGAACATTTGCCAATTACTTTGACAACATTAACAACCTATAACATCTTTAAATTTTTCACTTAAGCAATTTTAAATCACACAGCAAAATTACATACTATGCAACTTTAAAAACAAATGAGTACTAACTGTATATAGTGCTATGGTTTTATCTCCAAGATATATTATTAATATATCTTATAAAAATAGTAAGGTAACATCAGAACAAGATGAGATGATTTGAAAATCAAACAGAAAAAATGAGTGTACAAATTGAAATGCATCCAATATATAAAAATAAATACAATCATAGTGTTATCATAAATATTTGTGACCATTATAGGTTGCATAGGCACAAATTCTTTACTTTGAAAATGGATAGAAGTCAGAGAATCAATATTTATTCTACCTTCTCAGTAGTACTTTATTCAAGAGTAACAAATTAGTTAATGAGGAAAAGTTTTCTTTAAAAAGAAATTCTTTAAAAAGGATTCTAGGCATTTAAAGTAAAAGGAAAGAGAAAATTAGAAAAATCGCCATTTTCAACCCTCAATGAAATAATTTTCTATACAATGATTTTTAGTGAAAATTAAACATTGTTTCATCTAATAGCTCAATCAGTAATTAGTTTATTAGATGTATCAATGTCATGGTGGTTATGTAAACATGTTATTTTTTTTCCAGGTTAGAGATAAAAACTGAAATATGTAAGACAGAAGATGATACATCTGGACCTTACTTTTAGAGTTCACCAAAACAAACTTGAAATAAAGATTGGCAAAATGGTCATAAATACTGAAGTTTGGGTGATAGGTATACTTGTGTTTATTATGGTCTCAATTATTTTGTGTACACTTGAAATTTTCTACAATAAAATATAAAAACTAAAGACTATATTCTTTTTGTTACTATCTTTCTTTTATTTCTGGGACTGAACTGGGTGAACTCTCTTGACCCTCTAAGGAATCAGGACATTTCTCTTCTCTCCTGTGTCCTTCATCCATTGTTTATATGGTCCCCAGATTACCTGTGCAACAGAAAAGTGAGACTATTATTAAGTAGAATATGATAGACTAATTGAAACCTACATAAATTCTGTAGCCCTTTACAACTACCTGTAGAGTTTTCCACTTGAATTTTCATAAGCAAAGGTATTTGAAGATTATTTGAAAATTTATTTCAAGCTGGGTTGAGGAATGGTTACAAACTGAAGTGTTTATTGCTTTTTTTCCAGCCATTGGCATTTTCATCCAGAACAGCTTCATCTATTTACACTGTCAATGGGATATATGCTTTTGTCTAGTGTAGGTAGTCAAGATAGATATTTGCATATTCCTTGATTAGAAGTGCCATTAAATCTTTATAAGGTGCTTTGCTAAATCAGGAGTTATTTTATTATTTTACATCACCGTATACATCCTTTATTCTATTTGAAAATATAACCATTCCTTCTTGCAAATAGTTCTTAAAATGACTTACGTTTTTGCAAAGCTACTTATTTCATTAGAAAACATAAAGCAAAATCAAATGAATTAAAGACATATAATGATGAATGCACAACTATGTGATTATACCAAATACCATTGATTGTATGCTTTGGATGGATTTATGCTTTATTAATATGTATCAATAAAATTGGTTTGTTAAAAAAAAAGAAATATCAAGTTCCTGATGTTGGCACTCTCACAATATGGATATTTAAAGACCCTTTTTCGTAACAAAGGAAATATCCTTTGGACAGTACAATAATGTTTTTTTCCTTGCTCTATTTTAAAATGCCTAATGGATAAGGCTTTTGAAAGGAATAAAAACTTTTCATAAATAGAGTAGAAAAAAGAATATTGTCATGAGTACTTCAGAAGTTACAATGGACATGGTTATATTGGAGAAGTTCAATGCACCTTTCCTCTATAGGCTTGAAACATCTTAACTCATCCAAGCACCCACACATAACCAATTTATAATAAATTCAAATCATGGGAGAACTGAAGTAGTCTTCCAGGAAGAGCTATTCAGTAATAGTTCTTCTTTGAAAGGTTAATGATTCCTTGAGAATTCAACAATATTTATGTAATCTTAAGGTAAATCATGTACTGAATTGATATTCAGGCATATTTGGATCATTAAATATTTTTTAAAAATTATGATTCACAGATCGTCCAAAATTCATGCCTTAGCCCTGATGTGATATTTCTAATTAACCATAAAAAGAATATATGAGATTTATATTAAAAAATTCACACTGCATAGAATTAGTTTAGTCTGGCAAAACCTGTCTGAAATATAATTTTAGTTCAATATCAAATATGTTTTCAATTAATTTATAGCTTTTACTGATTTTGCAAGAAAACCATAAATAGTGCAAACCCAAGCACACTGCTTTATTGAAAATCACTTTTGGTATGATTAGAAGTCTTTAAAATGCATTTTATTGTATCATATTTTACCATTTTAGATTGCATATATTCAAAATGTTCAAACATTGACTCTAGTTATGATTAGAAATAACTGTAGTACAAAAGCAAGCAAAACTTTTCCATAAATGTACAAAATAATTCTAAAAACATTAGTGTATGAAATTAGTAAATAAAATTTGCAAATTATCTAAACAAACTGGATGTATATATCTCTAAAATTATAGCCTAAAACCATTTAAAAATGAATAAAATTCTACAGACAACAGAAATAACACTATGTCAATGTAAAGAAAAGTAGAAAGAAGCAAGAATAGAAACAGAAATTCTAAAAATCCCCCAGAGAATGTAGTAAAACAGAAAACGAATAACAAACCTTTTAATAGTCATCCAATCTTTTTTCTTTTGTGTCATTTTTCTTATTATTTATCTCACTTTTATGTTAGCTTTCTCTTCTCCAGTGTTGCTATTCATTCCTTTAACAGTTTTCTTTCGTTTGTTATCACTATTAGAATTCTTATTACGTGCTTATTTACTATGCTAGTTGGTAGCAGATATTTTATTTGATCCTTACAATAATCCAGTGCAATTAGATTGCGGTTGCAATTTACATTCTGGAAGCTAAGGTTTCAAAGGTTAAGAACTTACGCAAGAGCTCAAGGCCAATGTGTGGCAAAGTGGGACATCTGTCATTCCAATGCAAATGCTCCTATGCACTCTAGTACAGTACCACTGCCTATGCAGAGCGGATTTACTTTCTCATTCTGACTACTTAATCATTTTTAGCAAGTCGTTGCTTCATACAACTTAGCCTTGTTTTCCTTATCTGTTCAATGATAGTTGCATTTCAACGAGACTTGAAATTTCTCAGTGTTATGAAATTTCTCAGTGTTAACATTCTTTTTTCTGATTATTAATGTATGAAATTATTTAAATCTTTAAATAGCTTTAATAGGGATTAAAATTGTATATTATTTAATAGTTCATAGATTACCTGATAGTTGTTCATAAGAGATTGTAAGTGTTGGAATGGACATTCAAGACCAGCCACCCTTTTTCCTATGTCCATGTTTATCCCTAACAAATCACGTACTTGTATTCACAAAAAGGTATATTCTATCTTTAGAGTATTTGAAAACTTGGATTTTTAGGAATACATTTTCTCATAAGAAATAAAATCTGTTTCCCAGTAATATTCACCCTTTCATTTTTTATGTTTTACCTAATGGGGCCATGGAAAAGGGATCTGATTCCTATTTTATTTGGCAGTCCTAAGCATTCCTTTTTCAAGCTATACATCCCTGTTGATCATTCCTAGAGTAACATAGGTTCTAGTTTTCATATTTCCATTTTTTTTTCCTTCTCTAAGGTGTTTTCAGTTACCTGAGATCCTTTTGATGTGAGACTCCCAGAACTAAAGATAATATGCCCATTTATTTCAAGGGATATAAACGTAATGGAGCTAAGTACATTCCATCAGAGGGAAAAAACAGGCATTACTTTGAGGAGTTCAATAAAATAGTTTTCAGACATTTCAAATAATTTCTGAAAAATTTAAAAATTAGAATAAAGTTTAAGATATTTTAAGAGTCATAGATTCAACATTAGGATATTAAAAGACCCTAAATCTATGTTCAGCTTCTTAAAAAGAGACTTTACCATTAGAATGCTCTCATTTATCTTCTTAATTATTAATATGATGGAAACATGTGTCCTAGACTTTGTATTATAAAATTAAAACATTTAGTCAGGGTAATAAGTTTATCTATCATATAGTATGTCATCTTTTGTCTGAAAAATATTTTTGAAACAAATTGTAGTGCCATTAAACATTGAGTTTTATTTCATTCAGTGTCTGAGATGGTTAAAATTATATACTTTGGAAACAGAGTCAAAGAGAGTGAAGACAAATTTGTATGGATTGAATTTATAAAAATCATTTGCTAGTGTCAAATTATGAACCAGGTAAGAGTTCAAAAGTAGATTTATATGCAAATGATTAAATTCCTACTTAAATCACCTCCAGTATATATTTGATGCCACAAATACATGCTTATTTATACCTCAATACATTTTCTGGTGTTGCTCCATTTGTTAGTGTTTTTACCCACTGGAGAATGTATTAGATATCATTGCTTTAGTTGACCTTTATAACTGAATCACTACCTAAGAAAGAAAAGCATAAATTAAAAAAATTCTACTCTAGTCTTTTCAATCATCTCAATATTAAAAGTCAGTCAATTGCATTATAGGTTAACAGTCCTTAAGAAACAGCTTTTAAGTCTGGCAAATTACCTGAAAAAAAATTTCATATTATATGGCCAATTAGAAATAACATAGCATGATATGACTAATGAAATCCATGTATTATTTTAGCTATTTTGTTATTCTATAATATTGAAAAGTGCTAATACACATTTACAATCCGAAGAAAATTTGATAAGTGACACCTGAAAAAGCAAAATGGAGATAATCTTGGTAAATTCTATGGGAAGAAGCTTACTTCCCCAATTCTTTTTCTAATCCTCAATATTATCTCAAAACATAACTTATCACTGCAAATCATCCATTCAATTTCAAATTTACTGAACATTCAGTAAATTTTCCATTCCTTTGCTATCTGATATAATTATGCTTCATACCTACTTTACTAATTCTTGATTATATTTACACTATATTTCCTTTCATTGGCATCAAGAACTTTGAGCTTAGAACCTATATTTTGAAAGCCAACTATTGTCTGAGCTTGCTTAAATGACTCTAAAAGATGTAGATTTCTAAAGTGGTTTTCTTATACATTTTTTTAAGGGCAACTTAAAAGTCAGAAAATAGATAGAAATTAGGAAATGATGTTGTGTGAAATACCATACAGGTTACAGTTAACCAAAAAATACATGAGAATTGTGCTTTTTTAATCTAGCTTGCAAGAATACAAGGAGATGTGGTCACTGGAATAAGTAATTAGAATAAATAATTGCAATGATTGAACAGATAGCAGTCTATTAGATGTGGATTCTAAAATTCAATAAGATAATTTGAAAAAGGAAACTGAGCCCATGGATGAAATTCAATGAAAATATGAACAGAGAGTAAAACAAAGGTGATAATGATAAGAAAAACATTAAAATTAGCTTTCAATATGATACTGATGAATATATATTAAGAGCCTAAAATAAGTTTCACAGATTGGGGACTGCTAGGTTAACTAAGTAGCCTAATTGTAAAGCAAATCAAACCTTTATCTATATGCCAAAGCACTGCATTAACAGAAGTAAAGTTAAAATATATCATATTCTTCATATAATGAAAGCTCTATATATTGTACTATCATATGGAATTGTATATAATCAACAATATTTGATGAAAATTGTGAAAGAAGAAGGTTCAATTTTAGCTATGGTGAATTAGTTTAAATTAGGCTAATCCTCCTGCAAAGAACAACTAGAAAAGCTGGGAAAAAATATAAGAAACATCTGTTTGAAATATTAGAGAGCTAATGGCGGCCAGAGTTGAGGGATTGAAATCTAAGAGAAGAGAAAAGTTCAAGGATATAAACCCAACATTCCAAGCCACTTGTCCCACCCCAACTTTGAGACATTTACCAATTTGCTCTCTCTGGCTCAAGATTAAGGATTTGAGTAGAGTTTTTAAAAATTTAATTGGCTGGAAAGAAAATAATTAGAATACAGGACCTGGCAAACGGAAGGATTGTGGAAGATGTTCCAGGATTTTAGTCAGGAACACTTAAAATTTATATCTGAGGAGTCAATGAAGATAGGAATAGTTCAGTCTTCACAAAGACTAAAGGAATAAAATCTAGGAATAACAATGAATGGCATTACAGATCTGTCTTTACCAAGACTGAAACTCAGCCTTAAAGTAGCTCAAACGCTAATTGGTTTAGGATGATCTTCCTTCAGGATAACTCCCTGCAAGAAACAAAATCCTTTCTGGAGAAAATCATTATCAAACACAGCCGCAAATTATCTCTTTAATTTTTAAGACACAACATGCTGCATTCAAGCAAATATTATTGGACATACCAAGAGATGAAATGAAATGTCAGAAATTAATGATTAAAAGTTAAAGAATATCGGAAGCAGATGTAGCTCAGTGGTTGAGCACCTCCTTCCCATGGATGAGGTCCCAGATTCAATCCCTGGTACCACGTAAAAAAAAATTTTTTTTAATAAAAATTGAAGACTAGAATCAAGCCCATTGAAGCTGTAAATAGTGTAGTTAGACATGAACTTTAAAATAACAGTGATTAATAAATTTAAGTTAATGGAGGACAAAATAAAGAAGTTCAGTGGAGAACTGGAATCTAGAATAAAAAGACTAATAGTGAACTCTAGAACTGAAAAATACAATAACTAAAAATATGACCTGGATAAATGGGTTTTAGGAGCAGCTAAATTGGAGCAAAATATACAATTAATAAGCATAAGATAGGTTAGCAGAAAATATTTAAACTGAAATTTGAAGAGGAAATACAATGGAATATAAATACAGAAAAGTAGACTAAGAGATATATGGGAGCATTGATAAAGTCTAACATGCTATAATGAAAGAGAGAAAAAATAGGTAGAAACAATATTTGAAGAAATAATGGTTGAAATGTTTCCAAAGCTGCCTAAAGTTATCAAGCTGCAGATTAAATAATCTCTACAGACCCCAAGCAGAATTTAGAGCAATAGAGCAAACCAAAGCCCCAAAAAACACATAGGCACATCATAGTAAAGGGATGAAAACCAAAGACAAAGAGAAAATCTTAAAAATATCCAGGGAATGATATATACTATTTCCTAGAAATAACAATAAAACTATGACTTTCTCAATAGAAATGAAGGAAAGCAGAATGCAATTGATTGACACTTTCAAAATTTTTAAGGAGAAAACTTCAAAAACTATATTTCAAAACTAGGCAAAAATACCCCTCAAAAATTAAGAACAAATAAAAACATTTTCATAAAAAGAAAAACTGAGAAAATTACTGAATGAATTTCTCCAAGCAAAGAGAGCTGGTTCCAGATACAAAAACGGAAATAAATGAAGGACTAGAGAGCAAAGGAAAGGGTTAATATGTGAATAAATCTAAATGAATATTGTCTGTATGAAACAAAAACAATATTTTACAGTGTTTGAAATATATGATGACTTAAAAATATATCGTGAAAGGATAGATCAGTAAAGATCTTGTACTATTTGGGAAGTAGAAAAGTACTAATTTATACATGTATGATGCAATATCTAGGGCAAGAACTAAAAGATTAATAGTAGAAAAAATAAATTATAGGCTAATAGACAAAATAAAATAAAAATTCATGATTAATCCAAAGAAGACAAGAAAATTAAGCAAAATGTATATATGTGGGACAAATAGAAAAAGAAACTAACTAAGTTGATTCAAATACAAATGTATTAACAATTGAATAAAGTGTAAATGGAATAAATATTCTAACTGAAAGACATATATTAAAAATTGTCAGATAGATTTTCACATAGAAAAAGGATTACTATTCCCTGTATGTAAGAACCATGCTTTAACATAAGGATATAGAAAGCTTGAAATTAAAAGAATAGAAAATGATTTACCAAGAAAACAAGGCCAGAGAGAGCTGGTATATATAATGAATTAAATAAAATAGGGGCTTTCACACTTTTATGCTACCTCAGCCCTTCCAAGTTCGGCAGTAACGTAAGAGACTTCCGTATTGTCATAATGTCTCAGCATTTTAGAAACTCTCATTAGGTCCTTCAGTGACCACTTCTGACAGCTGCTCATACAAGATAAACAGCCTCTCCCTCATCTTATCCAGGTTCATGTCCCCATGAAAGAAATACAGACTTCCCAGTCTCCACTCTTGTGAAGCCAACTTTACAGCTCCACCCCATCACAGTCTAAAGTCATAGTCCCCAGGTTCACTGTTACCTTTTACTTCCTGCCTGCTTGGCTGAGCCTGTGCGATCCTGAGAGGCCTGACCCTCCTCTCCTATTAGTGAGTCTGATAAACTTTTCTTTCATGCATGTCTGGTATCACTCACCCTTGCCACACCCGACTGTATAATGACCCTTATGAAACAGTGTAGTTATACTAAAATCAGAAAAATGGACTTTAAAATAAGAAGTATTACTAAAGATAAAGGATATTCCATACTGATCAAATATTCAACCCGCTAGGGAGATATTTTAATAATTCTTAATGTGTTTGCCCTGAATACATATACTCAAAGCATATAAAGGAAAAGTTGATATTAATGAAAGGAAATACAGGCAAATCTACAATTGCAGTGAGATATTTGAACAAAATCTGACAGAAAAAACACAGACAAAATAAATCCATAAAAATACAGAATATTTGAACAACACAATTAAGAAACATGCTCTAGTTGTATATATTTATACATAAATTTCTATCCATTTAATTGTGGAATGATTGTCACGCTATCTAATGGTTTGCAAATACAAGGCAAACAGTGGAAGAGAAATCATTTTCTTTCTATTTTCCACGGGACCACAATTTGTGTTTTCAGTCTGGTTCTCTTGTCCTTGTAGTCAGTACCTTCATGGTACTGGTCAAGAGACACCCCTGTCCTGGGTGCCACAATTTAGAGAATCTCTGCACTTGACCTCTAGACTTCTTCTAGATGGGTCCCTCCTCATAGATGATCAGTCTGCAAGGTCAAGGTGAAATGCCACCTGAAGCTTGTGCCCTCCCCTGCTCTTTGGACCATGCTTAAGTACTTGTATATCCCTTCTCAGATGGTGCCAAGCCTCATTGCAGAGCCTGAAAGTCTATTTCCCTGGTTCTCTTCTCCTAATAATTGACCATGACCACATGTGAATGCTTCTGTTATAATACAGAGTGGTAGCTCCAGCTGAATGCAGGAAAGGAAAGTTGTTGACAGAACTTGCATTTGTGGGCTGAAGTGTCCATATATGTGTGCCTTAGGTTCCTTGTGAAGAAGAAGGGAGCTGAACTGGTAAGAGAAGGTGGGAAGCAGGCCACTGGCTGGGGATAGAAGTAGAAGTGTGGATCTCACCTTAAATCTAAGGTATGCCCTGGAATTTTGAAATTTTGAGAATTCTAAACTTAAGGGAATGTCATTATGAAATTATTATTATAATGATAAGAAGATAAAGTATTTTATTTAATAGTTTGTTAGTTTGATTTATAATTTTAGATATTTGGATACAGTTTATACATTTTTTAGCTATTGCTGAATAACAACAACAATAAAACAGTCTTAGTGGCTTATGCAACAACCTTCATTACATCCCATAAGTCAATGTATTTACTGGACAGTTTTGCTGACCGAGGCCAACCGTGGCTGATATCCTGTCAGTGGTCAGCTTGCTAGTTGACTGGGGTCTGGCTAGTTTAGGATGGTCTCAGCTGGCATGACTAAGCTATGCTCCCTGAACTATCTCACTCTTCAGAAGTCTAGCACAAGAAAAAGAGCAGACTTGGGCAACGGCTCTTGAAGACTAGTCTCTAAAATATTTCTACTACATTATTTTGGCAAAAGCAAGTCACAAGTTCAGCCTGGATGCCAGTAGTAGGGAAACACATCCTACTTCCTAATGGGAGGAGCGAAAAATTCACGTTGTTGGGGTGAGGATACAAGAGGGGTAGAATATTGGGGACATTTTTGCAATGCACTAACTACACTTTTGAGTCTCCCTGTGTACTCTTGCCCCCAGGCTCACATATGTTAAGGTGGTCTGATTATAATTAGTGGAGTATCTTCCCAGAGTCTGTCATAGGCTCATTGTCATTCCTAGTCCTACCTCTTTCTACTAGGATTTCTCTATTTTTATCTTTATGGTTATTTTAATAAAAATTGAGTGTCTTCATCTAAAGCAACTAGTAAGCGTTTGTTTTAAACTAGGTATCTATATCTGTTTGCATAAGAGAAATCCAAGTACAATAAACAGACAAAGGAACAACATATTTTATGAGTATTTTATATTATTAATGATTTTTAAGCAGTTCCCCTTTTCTGCAATGATGCTACTACTATTGTATACTTTGAAAGTAAATTTAAGGCATGCATGAACTTACCTTAGAATGCTTTCCATTCTTCATGTGTTTTTACCAAGAAACTCTTTGATGTTTTCCTTTGAGCAATTTGTTTTTTGTATTCATAATGGACATAATAGAGTAAAGGTCAACACAGATGCTTTGCTGTAAGGGGATGTAGCCCAGGGGATCAGTGATATAATTGAGTCGGAGAGCACAAATCAGTGTCACAGCAGAAATTATTCCCAAGGTCACCACCAGTGCCTTGTTATTACAAAGGCACTTCCATTTAATAATCTTTTATTTTACAATGTCAGTCAAAACTGAAAGAAGAAAAATAATGAAAAAGGAAATAATGTGAGATGAAATAAAAAAGAAAATATAATCAACATTACCAACAAACTAAGAAAATAAATCTTTAGAAAGTCCTTAGAGTTCATTTCAACAAATCCACTTTTAAAAACTCTCCCAAGCTGTTATTTGAAAGTGTCTTATTTCTTTCAAAAACCTTATCCTTTCACTCTGAAAGATGATCCTAAACAATCTAGATCACTATACTTTCAGAAATTCTTTTTATTGGATTATGAAATCTGAAGAGAAAGTTCTTCAAAAAATAGACTTCTAATTGCAGGATTTTTTTCCCCCATCAATTTACAATGCTATATGAGATTAATCTTACTTATCTCTTTTAATTGGAATATTTTAACAAATATGTATTTTTCATAGTAACTTGGTGTTCAGGTGCAATGTAAAGACCATTTGCATTTACTTTAGTTTTAAAAATCAACTTACTAAATGAATTCACTATACTACACTATAGCAAATGGATTTACTATAGTTAGAAATTCAATATCTATTAATTATAAATCTGGTTTATTTTCAGTGCTAATGCTAATAAACTTTATCATAGTTAAAGGATCATTATAAGTTGACTAATTATATTTATTTACATGTTACAACTGCGCTTTTAAATATATTTAAGAAAAATGTATTCAAATTACTTTTTAAATAAGTGATTAAACAATGTTTTTCATTTTATTATTTTTATTCCAACCTCCCTCCCCCCCAAGATGGATCCCTTGTCTGTCTACTGTTGTCTGTTCATCTTCTTTAGGAGGCACTGGGAACTGAATCTGGGACCTCGCATGTGAGAGGCAAGTGCCCAACCACTTGAGCCACTTCCACTCCCTCCTGGTTACATAATCTGCTGGTTGTGGCATATACTTGTTGCAACATCTGCTCTATGGGGCACTGTTCATCTTCTCTAGGAGGTATCAGGAACTGAACCCAGAACCTCCCATTTGGGAGGTGGGCACCCAATTGCTTGAGCCACATCTGCTCCCTCAAATTACTTTTTAGGTGTTTCTATACACTGAATAAAAAGCAAAATGTCCTCAACTTTTTCAGAAATCTTTAGATATCTTCTAAATATCTCCTAGATAGTATGTCTTTTAAACTTTCTTAAATGTTTGTGTATTGTTAAGAAATATTTCTTCCATTTTTCAAATAAAATAATCTATATTAATTAGTCAATTACAAATTTTTTAAATTGGGATTAGGTATTGAGTGTAGCTCAGCAGATAAGTGTCTGCTTTCTCTGTGTGATGTCCCAGGTTCAATCCCTGGCACCTCCATAAAATAAAAATTTTTTTAAAGCAAAAACTGTCAAATATTTGAATATGCCAAATATCTTAGGTACTACAAACATACTCCTATTTAGTTATTTCTATGCTCAGTTCTAAACCTCCTTGTTTAACAGACTTGCTGTGAAATAGGAAGAACACCCTAAGCAAATTGGACTCGCAGTCATAGCTATCTCAGGTTATATCAGCTAGAGACCTGTTTGCCCTCTACTCATTTTCTCTGTAACATAGATTCCATAGGATAACAAAGGGATGATCTCACGGCTCATCTCCCTTAGAGTTGATTTACATATAACCTCATTTTCATTTGGATCTTTAACCCCATTTCCAGATTTATAGCTATTATTTTTTACATATCAGTTAGACTTTTTAACATAGAATTATTTTTTGGCATTATAATGCCTCCTTTCACTTTAAAGTTTCCTCACCGTTGTACACTTCACATGCTTATATCATTCTTACATAACATTTTGAACTCTTTTGCATCATTTATTTACTTTACATATCTATTTTTTTTCTGTCTGGTAAGTTTGTAAATTTTACAGATATTAAGATACCTCCAATTGAATTTGGCATATATCTCATGACTTTTTCTGACTCAGGGGTCAAACTCTAAAAGCAGGCTGATAACAGTAATAAATATTTAGCCAGGTCTGCAGCTGAGCCTCAATTTCTATTCAAAGCTTGCTTGTTTAATAGGTACCCTAGCAGAGTGTACTCTGCCAGAGATTAAAGTTGAAATTTCTTCCTCTTTGCTAGTGAAAGAATTGTCAGAAAACTATCTTACAATCATTAAAGCTAGGTTCTTTCGAAAAGGTGGAAAAGCCAGGGGCATAAACAGACCCTTTGCATTTAGAGGGTCCAACATGACTATCTTTCAAACCATGAGGTAGGGGTTGGGAATGAGAACAGGTGAAGTGGAATCCCTAGTGAATAAATTTATGTTGGGTCTTTTCAAATGGGATGCTTCAGGAACCAACTGGTGCTTTTGGAGGTGGCTATCTGTGGTAATTAAAAATTCTAAGTATTAAAAGCTACAGCTCTGGCTGGAGGTGGGTAAGACCCTTTGCCCAGTGGAGAATGACATACCGTTCAAGTGCTCATAGTGCTCAAGGACCTGCCTACTTATGCTGGACATGTGAAACAGCAGCACATTTAGCATCAGAAATAATACCAAGGGCAGGTTGATCAGACTTCAGAGCTTGCTTTGTTTATATGTAGAAGTTGGAATGACCACTTTGGAACTATTAAAGCCATAAAAATACTTGGACAATTAATGGAGTTTTGAGAAAGAATTAGTGGGTTCTTATACAATGAATCAGAAAAATTAAAAGGGAGGAGTTCCTCTCTTCCTTAAATTTAACAATTCATAATCATGGGAATTTAATCTGGGAAACTTCATTGTTCATATTCCCTAATTATCTGTTTTCTTGAGATGACATGAATGTTGGCAATAAAGCCTTCACATATTAAAAAATTGATTTGAGAGGTTATATGTGAACAGTTCTCTATATTCTGCTCAGTCATGTGTATCCTCTATGCTGTTCAATAAATGTTTATTATATGGAGTTGGAATAATCAAAAGAGTGAGGTTAAAATCTAAGATTCCATGGGGAAAATTCCCATGGAGAAATTTAGGGAATAGAAACGGTATTCCAACAACAAACATTTGGGGGATAATTTTTTTTTAGGAGGTATCATGTATTGAACCTGGGACTTTGTACAGGCACTCAACAACTGAGCTATACCTGCTTCCCTATTTTCATTTCGATTGGAAAAGATTTTTGTGCATTATATAGCCCTACTAATATTAAAGTACTGCTGGTAAATGATGCCCAAGTGTTACATAGTACTAACTAATATTTACTGAGTGCTTACTATATGTCAGGCACTGGAATGGATAATTTAAATTTATCATTCTCATTCAATCTTCTCAACAATCCTGATGTTGGATTATTTTAATGTTGATTTTATAAACAAGGAGAGTGGAAGATTAGAGATCTAACAATGTGGCTAAGGTATCTATAAAGAACTGTGAAGAGTCTGAGATTTTATCCTTCTTACAAATTGGCAAGTTAGCCTTTCACAGTTTCAAAGCTGTTACTGCTTTTGCAAAACAAGCATCATGAGCCTAATGTTTGGGTTGGTTTCCCTTGGCCCAGTTCCCACAGAGACAACATAAAGCAATCCAGTTGGATGCTGTGCACCCAGTGGGTTAGGTCACAGTTGAGGAGATTTCAATCTTAATGAATTTGAATGCCTTACAATGGGCAATAAGCAAAGTTGCTTGACCTTTGCTCAGGAGGGAGAGAGACACTGTCTCTACATCCCAAGCCTGTTCACTGTACAAACATCTTTGAAAAGGTAGTTTGGAATGAAAGGAGAGTTTGTGCTTCTGCTTGTATAAGTACAGAAAAAAGAGAGAAACACTGAGAATTTGTTCCCCTTATTTCCCTACTGTCTTGCCTTCTGGTGAATTTTCCCATGAGTATGCTACACCATCAGTCAATTTGATCAATACCCAGTTCTCAACAATGGAGGTGGGATTTAAACGTGCCTCTACAAGCATACCTAAAATGAGTAAGTAAGGATTTATCTTGACAGTAACCTACCAAAAGACACAGAAACCCAGAGTTTTAGGTTAAAGATTTGAGAGAAATTAATTATGTAGAGAAAGTGAACAGAGTGCACCTCTTTTTTCTTTTCTTTTTCTTTTTTGCTATTGAGATTTTCCCAGGATTTCTTCAGTATCTCTGTAAAAAATCAAAATTATATCTTAGTGTTAGAGGTAAATTTGCTAGATAACTATAAATTGTGGCATATTTCTTTTGGAAAGATCTATTTATTTATTCTACAAACATCTAGTTGTTATTGTGTGGACATTTTAAACTGTCTACTCAGACATGCACTAAAGGGATTAAAAATTCTGATTAATTGGTGCCAGTCCTACTAATTATTCTAAATCTTTACTCCATATCCTTAGACATAATTTTGGAATGTCATCAGAGCACAGTGATTATGAGTGTGGGCTGTGGAATAAGACTGCCTGGGTCTAAATCTGAGTTCTATCATTCTATAGCACAGTTGCACCTTTGAATAGCCCGTACCACTGCAATATAAGATAGAGGGCCCTCAAGAAGATTACTTCAAGAGAACCAGATATTAAAAAGGACCAAAGTCACCAGACCTGCAATGGACCTTCTTTCTCTAGACTCTGTTCACCCCCTCAAGGCTTATTTCTCACATTTCTCTGGCGCTCTTAGGACCTCACAAAGCAACCTCCTACTCATCTAAGCGAATCTTCTCCAATAACTCTCTGTTTCTAATCCCTGCTTCCAATGTAATTCTTATCACACTGCATGGGAACTTCCTATTCATTGTCTAACCAAAGGAGCACCCAGTGAGAGTCACTTTCTTTCTTGGTTTGTCTGTCATATCAAACATGGTACTGGATGGCATCACCTTGCCGTGTCAATGTACACCTTGCTGCATGTTGGTGGGTACTTTCCTCTTTAGTAATTCTCCTGCCAGCAGCTGTAATACTTCTTCCTCTCATTTGCTTTAGGCTTGTTATGTTTGACCAAGTGTATATATCAAACACACATACAAGAGAATAAATGAACAAATAAAAAATAGAACTTTTTAAAGTCCTAAGAGTTATACATAATTACATCACAATCTCTTTAGAAAAAAAATTCTCTACATCTCTTGCTCTATTCTTTTTTTTCATAAAGCACTAGTAAGATATTTTAATGAGCTCTATACTTTTTTTACATTTCTAATTTTGAGTCATCTTTTTGTTTCTTAAATATATATTTTTTAGTCATTTGGCGATTTTATTAGTTTTCCTAAAGAACCAGTTCATGACTTTTCAGTTCATTTCATTTTCAGTTCATTTTCATTTGGTGCCATATTGTAATTCTTTAATTTCTGCTTTTATCTTTCCAAAGAGTTGCTCTTTTTGAATCATACCATTGTAGAAGAGACTTTGGTTGTTGTTAAGGTTGTAGTATGGTTCTCATAGTATTTAAAGGAATGACAACAATAAAAGAGTATAATATTGCAGATATTATTTAATATATTCATATGAATTCATCTGTATAATCCATGCAATTTATATTCTATATAAATATATTCACATATTTAGTATAATTATTTTAAATATATATATTTATTTATATATTAACATCTATAAACATATATTATATTTTATATATATCGTTTCTGAGCATGGCTAAGGAAAAAGATTTTAATGCCCCTAATGAATTACTCTCACCATTCCTATGGGGGCTATGTCAGCACAGTTTCAGAGGAGCCGATATGTTCTTAAAGTAGCTCATGTCCCCAAACTATGGAAGTTTAAGGGGAAAAAGGAGAAAAAAAATTTAAGAGGGTGATTCAGAGGGGAAGCATTTCTTCTACTTCAAGGAGATTTGGACTCTGGCAGTCTTCAGAGGCTTTGCCTCTCTAGAGTCAAACCTAGGAGTTTTCTAAAGCTGACAGATTTCTGGGGCTCTGGGTGTAGAAAAGACTTTGCTCCCTGCAGGAGAGCCATTTAAATAGAATCAAACAATTTTCAACTTTGTTTCTTGGCCTTTTATAAAGCTTAAAAAAAAAAAAACTGGGAAAGTACTCTGAACACAGCAATTGTTCCCTAATTCCTAGGGATTAGATGAAAAAGAGAAACATTTTTTTCTTTTCAGTTTTATGGGTATCTTGACTCGATCTGAAGTTTGGTTTTAAGTTGCCTTGTGTTTCATATATATTTTAATCCAGTGAATACATACATTGTATTTATGTTTTATATTTTTTCAGATTATTTTGCTTATCTTTATATATGTATACATGCATGTAAAATATATGTGTTATGATACAATTGAGAATAAAATCTAAAACAAAGCATGGATTGTCACATAGAAGGGGGGTGAGGGATGTTCCTCTCAATGTTTTAAAATACAAAGAGGAGGGAAGGTCAGTTTCTCAAATGATATATATCCAGTGATATCAAAAGCATTTTGTTTTACAACACAGTCCCATATACTGTGATGAATTCTGAACACCATAATTTAAATTTCCTAAAGTAGTTCTAACTTATACCAATTGTCCTTCATGCAACAATGTCTCACTTCCTATCTGTTCAGAGGGACAATTCTCTAGTATCACAAACAAGAGACATGTGGACATGACTTACAGCTATGAAGCTTATCATCACTTCACAGAAACATGACGTGGAAGAGGAATATACTTCTTCAGCCTCACAGAAAAGAAACTCTATTTCTCCCAACACTGTTGTACAAAGTGAGCTTAACTAAAGCAACTGGGAATCTTTCCTCAGTAGTCCCTGAGACAGCAACCTTAGTGCAACAACCTCTGAAATATGGGATTGATGCTGAATAAGTTCCTTGCTGGGAAAAATTTCAAGATACATTCAGCCAATGCAACATTGTCCTAGCCCAATTTCCCTGGACTAGGGAAGAAGTGGGCTACATCTGCCCTAAAGGGACCACTACAAGAGCAATTTTAAGAAAAATGGCAGGGATGGGACATGGTGGAGTGCATTTTGGAAACCCTCTCCTCAAATATCAGCTCTCAATGTGGCTGGCACCAAGGATTTTCTGGACATGTCCTTCATTCCATTCTATACACACATATTGGGAAAAAGAGGGAAACCTCTATCTTGATATATCTTTCTATGTCTGTATTTCTATTTACTTTTTCCCTCTTGAGCCACAAAAACTAGGCTATTCACAGTTTAAGATACCATTTTATTAAAACAAAGTGATGTGGTATGGATAGTTTCCCAAAACTTTTAAGAGAATATTTTAAAGGATTCACAGTTCTCTATATTTCTGAAAGATTGCATTCTGGAAAGTTTGGGTTTCCAAATCCTTAGTTGAAATCTATTCATTTATAATGCGTACTTTAGAAAAGACATTCACAGACCTAAAGGAGTATTATGACAGTAAGAGGACAGTTAACCAAATTTTCAAGACTTTACAAAGCAAGGAAAATGGTATCATATTTCTGAAGGATATAGAATCCTAGGATGTACAAGTCTCATTTGTTATGTTTAAAAAACTTATGAGATGGGCCCTTGATATTAATGCTGGTACTTGTGAACCTTTTCTTTAGAAATCGAAACTTAAATTAGTATTATATGTTGCCTAAGGCTCCTGAGGGCCTCCTTGTTGCTCAAATGTGGCCCCTCTCTAAGCCAAACTCAGCATAAAAACCCACTACCTTACCCCTGGCTTGGGACATGACTCCCACAGATAAACCTCCCTGGCACCAAGGACTAACTAGCAATGCACCAGGAAAAAGACCTTGACCAAAAGGGGGTAAGGGTAAATACAAATGAGAATTTATGGCTAAGAGATTTCAAAGTGAGCCGGGAGGTAATTCCAGAGGTTACACTTATGCAGATCTCAGCAAGATCTCATTGACTGCCACAGTAAATATTGCCTCAAATAGTGGGGCTCCTGAGGGCTCTAGAGACATCCAGACACTAAAGGCAGGGCAGACAGCTCAGGAGTTTGGCACCCTGCTAGTGGGCCTTACATTGGAATTTATGCTCCCCAATGTGACAGCGTTGGACTCGTTTGTGATTTCCCTATGCATGGCTCTTCTGCTCTTCTATTTGAACCTATAGTTAGTACTATACTTGATAGGTGTATGTGCAGGAAACTTAAACCTTTGGCCCACTCATGTACCAGTTGGGTCCTGAAACTCAGCAGAGTTGCAATACCTACTTTCCAGTTCATTGGACTCACCCGGTACAACTAACAAGGAGATGATGATGGACAACACCCGTCCCAACAAATAGAGAGTCTGTTACTACAAGCAAGATAGTCCCATCAGCTGCCCCATGGGATCTAAGGCCCCTCTCAATTAGAGGCAGAATAGGCATCACTGTCCCCCAATCCTCTACTATAGACTTATTGTTAGTCTGGCAATGGAAGAACTTTTGTCATTGATGTGGAGGCAGTGGCCACCAGAGGTTCTAAAGGGAAGTACAGGGAGAAAAATAGGTGTAATATGGGGGCATTTTCAGGACATTGGAATTGTCCTACATGACATTTCAATGATGGATATAGGTCATTACATATTTTGTCATAATTTACCAAATTGTGCAGGACAGAGTGTCAATCATAATGTAAACTATGATTAGTGACAATGTTTCACTATGTGTTTATCAATTGTAACAAATGTACCACCCTAATGAAGGGTGTTGTTAATGTGGGAAAGTGTGGAAGGGGTAGGGAGTGGGGCATATGGGAGTCCCCTATATTTTTTATGTAATATTTATGTAAACTAAACTATCTTTTAAAATTTTTAATATATTAAAAATAAAGAAAAATAAAAAGCATATGAGAGAAACTTTTTTCTAGTTTAAAAATGTAAATAGACATTATTTATAAGGAGTTAGCACTTTTTCAGGGTTATCCTTTATATTTTGTAAAGATAGGACATTTAATCTTTATACTACCTTAAGTCAATAGAAAATAAATTTATTTATTACATTTTGTTTTTATGTATCATAGTAGCTTCCATGATAACCTTTTAGTAAGTAAAGATATATTATGACATTTTTAGGAGCAAATTCTATTTATCTTTCATTATTTTGTTTTCATTTTCCTCTGAAATTGTTTCTTGTCAATAAAAACAATATCAGATATTATCCAAAATGCTTACTTATTTCCGTAATTTGAATAATCAAACTTGGGGTTCTTTCCAGTTAATTAGAATCTGCCAAATGCTACTGACATTTGTACTTGTGCAACTTTAATCTACTTGCTACCACTAAACTGCCTTCTATGTGCAATTAACAGAACAGATTTAATGACCTCCTGAATCCTCAGCAGGATACTCTGTTACTGTCATGATAATTGCCACCTCTACAGTTATTCAGCACGTTTCTGAGTCCCTTGCATGCTGTAAACATGATACTCATGTTATAAGCATTCACCGATGATTACAATAGAGCTTTTGCTCTCCAGTGACTAACCTTGAGAAAGAGATTGGAGCCATCATGAATTTCCAGACTTCTGCTCCACAGCCACCCTACGAAAAACCCCAACATGCACATCCTAGAAAATTCAGATTTCTTTGGGAATTTTTTAACTTTAATTATAAAGACGTTTTAGATTGCAGAAAAGTTACATAAAAAATATAAGGGATTCCCATATATTCCATACCTTCTTCCTCTCCATTTTCCTCTATTAATAATATCTGATATTGGTGTAGTACTTTTGTTACAACTTATGAATAAATATTGAAGCATTGCTATTAACCATGGTCTGTAGTTTACATAATGGTTTAAATTTTGCACCATATAATTTTATAGGTTTTGACAAAAAGTATAATGGCCTATATCCATCATGGTAATGTAATACAAAACAATTTCAATGCCTAAAAAATTCCCTATGGGAGAAAACCAGCAAGATGGTGGCAGAGTAAGGTGCTCCTAGAGTCAGCTCCTGCTATGGGGCAGTTAGCAAACACCCAGAGCTTTCTAGAGCTAGCTGAAGCACCTGTTTGGGGACTCCAGGAGGCCAGAAGAGCATCCTGCAACATCCTTGAAGGAGTGGAAGGAGGAGACTGCCCATCTGCAGAGAAGACTCATAAGTAGAGTGCTCCATGCCCCAGAGGCCAGTGCCCATCCTCCACTGGAGGCACAAGCCACCTGGGGAGCTGTTCTGTGACTGGAATTGAAAGCTCCACTTCCGCAAAATGGAGAAGGAAAAGCAGTTGGCACCAATTTCAGCTACTGATAAGTAAATTCAGCAGGCTACAGTATAATCCTAAGAAAAGCTAAAGTTTGAGCCTGTCCAAATCAGAAAGAGGTCAGGAGCCGACATCTTAACGCTGCACCTGGCATGAGGGGAAGTAGGCTGGACTGAAAATCCCAGCTGGTGGGGACTGGATTCTTTCCATCCAGATCAGACTGTAGCTCTGGCCTAGGCCCCAGTGCCACCTCCAGCAGAGAGGAAGCTGTGGGGACCTGCACCAGCCTCTCTGGGAAATTATAGGCCAAGCCACGGAAGCCAGTGATTATCCTACTCTGGTGGCAAGAGCCACCCCAGGAGCTATTCTATGGCTGGAACTGGGAGCCCCATTTCCCAGAAAGAGGGGAGGAGGAGATGATTGGCTGCTGATTTCAGCTACTAATTGGTAGACTTGGCTGGCTAAGATAAAACCCTGGGAACAGCTGTGGTGAGAACCAGCCCAAGTCAGAAAGAGGTCAGTAGCTGCCATTTTGACTCTGCCCCAGCCTGAAGGGAAGCCAGCCTGACAGTTTCTTTCATGCAGATCAGCCTATAGTCTAGGCTTCAGCCCCACCTCTGGCAGGTAGGAGGTTGAGGACTCCTGCACCAGCCTATACAGGTAACAGCAGGTAACTTTGGCTGGCATAGACTGAAAATCAGAAATCAGGAAAACTGTGGTCATCTTGGACATGCATTGCATAGATTGCTGCCCACACCTGCAGGGATGTGAAGTTTTATCAGGCTCTCTGGGCAACTACAGTCTATGCCTGCACATAGATTATTCCACACAGCTGTGACTCTGTCCCTACCCCTGGCAAAGGAGAAAGTTGGAAGAAGCTTCACTGGTCCCTGGTGCAATGAGGGCAGCTTGAGCCTCACAGCTTACAGCACCAACTACATGCTTGGTTCCTACTGTATGACGAGCAAGGGAGAAAAAATAGGAAGCCCTAAACTAAAGAGAAAAACTGCACCCAGAATAAATACTCTAGTAAGCCAGATAGAAAGACACCAACAAAAAATTACAATCCACACCAAGAAACAAGAAGCTATGGCCCAATTAATGGAACAAGATAACCCTCCAGATGACATAAAGGAGTTGAAACAACTAATCATAGATGTTCAAACAAATCTCCTTAATAAATTCAATGAGATGGCTAAAGAGATTAAGGATATTAAGAAGACATTGGATGAGCACAGAGAAGAATTTGAAAGCATACATAGAAAAATAGCAGATCTTATGGGAATGAAAGATGCAATCGATAAAATTTTAAAAACATTGGAGTCATATAATAGCAGATTTGCGGAGGCAGGAAAAGGATTGGTGAGCTATATGAAATGGCCTCTGAGACTGAACAAACAAAAGAACAGATGAAGAAAAGAATGGAAAAAATTGAACAAGGTCTCAGTGAACTAAATGACAGCAAAAGGTGTGCAAACATATGTGTCATGGGTGTCCCAGAAGGAGAAGGGAAAATGGGCAGAAGGAATATTTGAAGAAATAATGGTAGAAAGTATCTCAACCCTGTTGAAGGACATAAATATCCCTGTTCAAGAAGCACAATGTACTCCCATCTGAAAAACTCCAAATAGACCAACTCCAAGACACATACTGATGAGAATGTCAAATGCCAAAGACAAAGAGAGAATTCTGAGAGCAGCAAAAGAAAAGTAATGCATAACATATAAGGATATCCAATAAGATTAAGTGCTGATTTATCATCCAGAAACCATGGAAGCAAGAAGACAGTGGTCTGATATATTTACGATACTACAAGAGAAACACTTCCAGCCAAGAATCTTATATCCAGCAATACTGTCTTTCAAAACTGAGGGCAAATTTAGAATATTCATAGATAAACAGAAACAGAGAATTTCTAAACAAGAGGCCAGATTTTCGGGAAATACTAAGGGATGTGTTAGAGCCTGAAAAGAAAAGACAGGAGAGAGGGGTCTGGAAGAGAGTCTAGAAATGAAGATTATATCAATAAAAGTAACTAAAAGTGTCAAAAGAGTAGCGAAAATAACATATGTGAGATAAAACGCAAATAGTCAGGAATAAACTTAACCAATGATGTAAAGCACTTGTATTCAGAAAACTGCAACTCAGTGTTAAAACAAATTAAAAAAGCCCTAAATAACTGGAGACCATTCCATGCTCATGGATTGGAAGACTAAATATCATTAAGATGTCAATTCTACTCAAATTGATATACAGATTTAAAGCAATCCCAATAAAAATTCCACCGGCATTAAAGAAAAAATTGAAAACACGATCATTAAATTTATTTGGAAGGGTAAGGAGCCCTGAACAGCCAGAAACACCATAAAAAGGAAAAGCAAACCCACATCTCTAGACTTTAAATCATAATACCTACTTATAGTGGTAAAAACAGCAAGGTACTGGCCTAAAGTCAGACACAATAGACCTATGGAACCAAATATGGTTCAGAAAAAGACCCTCACAGGTATGGACAGGTGATTTTTTTAATAGCCTGTCAAACTCACACAGCTCAGGCAGAACAATCCATTCAACAAATAGTGCTGAAAGAATTGAACAATCATAGCTGAAAGAAGGAAATAGGACCCCTATCTCACACCTTATCAAAAAATTAAGTCAAAATAGATAAAAAAACTAAAAATAAAAGCAAAAACCATGAAACTTCTAGAAGAAATTATTGGAAGATATCTTCAAGACCTGGTGGTAGGTGGTGGATTCTTAAAGGAGATAAGAGGAGGACTGAGTAGCTACTGATGTTTAATATATGTAGAAGTCTTAATTAGCTTTACTGTAAAAGTGTGGAAATGTATAGAGTGGATGGTAACACACATTGAGTTAACACTCGTTTATAAATGGGGATGTGAATGGTAGTCTAGTTAGTAAATGCAAATTGACAGAACGCTAGAAAATAACCTAGGAACTGGATAGCCCAGTAAACCAAGAGGTGGGTGAGAATTGTGGTTGATGGTACAGATGCAAGAGTGTTCTTTGTTAGCTAGAGTAAATGTGTATCACTACTGCAGGGTGTTGGGAATGTGGAGAAGCATAGGGAAAAATACAGCTGGAGTGACCTGTGGACTGTGGTTAGCAGTAATAATATAATATTCTTGCATCTATGCAAAAGATGTACTGTGTTGATACTGAGGCAGTATGGAAAATGTGAGCCAAATGTACACTATGGATATGGTAACAATCAGATGACATTATTTTATCTGTAGCAAGTGACACACCACATTGTGGTGTGTTGATGGGGGGGGGGTTGTTTGGGAATTCTGCACATGTGCATGATTTTTTTATAAGTTTACAACTTCTGTCATAAAAAGTATATTTAAGAAATAATAATAGGGTTGGTTGGGGGAAAAACACACCAAATGTAAGATGACTATGATTAGTAGTAAGATTTTGACAATATTCTTTCATAATTTGTAACAAACATCTCATGACAATGCAAGGTGTTGGTGAAGGGTTGATGTATGGGACCCCTGTATGATGTTATGCATGTTTGCTTTGTAAGTTCACAGCTTCTACTATACACTTAATTGTTTATGTATGTTCATATATAAATGATATAATAATGATTGTTTGGGGGAAAAACACTTTCTTTAGTAGTAATATTCTGACGATGCCCTTTAATCATTAGTTAAAAAGGTTTAACAAATTCAAGTTATTGGTGGTAGGGTGAGTTATCAGAGTCCTCTATGATGTTATATATGTTTGTTTTGTAAGTTCACAACTATTATTATACACTTATTATGTATGTTTATGTATTAGTGATATACTTCAATAAATTTTTTTTAAAAAGCCCCTATGTTTCACCTATTCTTCCCTTCTCTCCTCAGAATCTCTGGTAACTACTATCTTTGTATTAATATTACAAGTTCTTCTGTTGGAGCAATAATAATAAGTCTACTTTTGTTCATGGTTGTATTCCCCCCTTTGGCTTGTTCATTCTTCAGCCTTGATGATTTGAAGATGGTGATGCCTTCTTTGCTTCAGATTGAGAGAGGGCCTAGATGTTATGGGGCAGATGGAAAAACTGTTTTTGCTTGCAGTTGTGGAAACTTTACTTTTGGGATGGGGATCATCATTTTCTTAGTCATCCTGGGTAAGTCTAATGAACTGGAGAGCAGATGTTGGATGCAACTCTGCTGACATTCAGGGCCCAACTGGCATATGAACAGACTGAAGATTTAGGTCTCTAGGACATATATTTAATAGGTATAGTGCTAATTTTAGGCTAGAATAAAGGAGGTAGAAGAATCATGTGTAGAAAAATTATAAATGAGTCTAACTCTGTTACAGTAGGGAAATAGGTTACCATATATTCCAAGTAAGGCTCACTGATGGAATGCTGATCTCCTGGACTTGTCTTCCCTACCTATTTAGTATCCAGATGTCTCTAGAGCCCTTGAGAGCACCCCTGCTGGAGGCTTTGTTTATTGTGGCAGTTAGCGAGATCTGCCTGAGATATGCATGTATAAGTGTAACCTCTGGAATGGCCTCCCAACTCACTTTGAAATCTCTTAGCCATAAAAATACATTTGTATTTAATTTTTCCACCTTGTGGTCAAGGTCTTTTTCCAAATGCATTGCTGGTTGGCACTTGTTATTAATCTCTTGGTGCCAGAAAGGCTCAGCCTTGGCAGTCATGTCCCATGTCGGGGGAAGGTAGTGAGTTTATTTGCTGAATTTGGCTTAGAGAGAGGCCACATTAGAGTAAAAAGAAGGTTTTGCAGAGGTAACTCTTAGGCAATAGATATTATTAAGCTAAGTTTCAACATTAATATTGAAGGCATGGCACATTAGTCTGTTTTCTTTTATTAGGCATTGACTAAGTACTCTAGAGATTTTTGCCACTCTATTGAGAATGTAGCAGGACACCACAGAATGGGAATTTAATATTTTGATGGTTATTGTGTGGGTCTCCACCCACTAAGATAACCCTTATGACCACAGGAACACATTCATATTCCATAGAGGCATGTTCCAGGTGCACCCTTTCCCATACATTCCCCACTACCGATGCCCTGCACCAGTGACTCTCTTCAGCCATAGAGGTCAAAAGAACACTCTCGAAATTGTATTCTAAATCATAGTCCACAACCTTTCCAGAGTTTATCTTTCCCTTCCTCCAGTTCTCTCCCCAGATCTATGGGTAGCTCAACCCATCCCCCAACCCTACTTATACTCACATTCCAGCACCATCAACCCCACTCATGTCCTTGCACCACCATCATCCCTGCCCACTGCCAAATCTGCCCCATATACCTTATGATAGATTCTGCCCAGATTGAGCATCAGCTTACCGTTTTCTCCTCCCTTTCTATCTCCTGCTAACCTATTTTTCAGACCCTACCTCAGTGAGTCTGCTCAATATCCTTAGTTCTTATCAGTGAGATCATGCAATATTTATCCTTTAGTGAATGGTTTACTTCACTCAACATAAGATCTTTGAGATTTATCCACGTTGTCGCATATACCAATATTTCATTCCTTCTTAGAGCTGAATAATAATCCATTGTATGTATATAACATGTTTTGTTCATTCATTGATGGACACTTGGGTCGCTTCCAACTTTTGGCAACTGTGAATAATATTGCACTGAACATTGGTATACATTTATCTGTTTATATCCCTGCCTTCAATTCTTCCACATATATTCCTAGTAGTGGAATTGTCAGATCATATGGAAATTCTATACTAGCTTCCTGAGGAACTGCCAAACCATCCTCTACAAAGGCTGCACCATTCTACATTTTCACCAGCAGTGGATGAGTGTTACTATTCCTCCACATCCTCTCCAACACTTGTAGTTTTCTGTTTGTTTTTTTAATAGCAACAAATATAACAGATATAAGATGATATCTCATTGTAGCTTTGATTTGCAGGAAATTCAGAATTTTAAAGCATGTAAAGGAATACCATCCTTGAAAAAAACGGGAGCCCTATCTCATGTTTATTTTTTTACAATCGTCTTTAGAAATTTGCTTGAATATGACAAGCTTTAACATAGTTAAAACTTGAAAAATACTAAAAAATAATTCAGTGGAAATCTTCCCCAACTTCTTTGTTCCCAACTACCCACTCAAAGGCAAATGGTGCCCTTCCAGATACATAGGGATGTATCTATACTCCCAGTGATATTTTGTGCATATACAAATAAATCATTTTTCCCTACACAAATCTGAACACTGGATACACACTATTAGGCATGGTCTTAGTTTGCCAGAGCTGTTATCACAAATACCAAAAAACTGGTTTGTTAAATAAACAATTTTTAGCTCATGATTGCAGAAGTCTGAAGTCCAAATCAAAGCATTGGTAAGAGGTTGGTGCTGGCTGCTGACAATCTTTGGGATTTCTTGGCTTGTGTTTCTGTCCCACATCATAATGGCAATGTTCTCCTCTACTGGTTTCTGTGGCTTCCAGTTCTTTTTATAAGGCCCCCAGTAAACTAGATTACTGGTTAAGTTTACCATACCTTATCAGAATGATCATCTTTAAAAGGTCCTATTTTCAATGGGATCACATCCACAGGAACATAAATCCAGATTAAGAACATATGTTCTTGGGGTACTTAATTCCACCTACCACAGACACTAACGTCAGTTAGGTACCCAGCCATTTGCTAAGAGCTTCTTCACTCTTATTCTATTGCATAGATATCCCACAATTTATTTAATTAGTAACATACTAATGGGTATTTAGGTGGGTTTCTTTGTTTTTTACAGTCTTTTACTATTATGAATAATGCTAACACATTAAGTGTAAATGTCTCATTTCACAATATACTAATATATCTGGAATTACTAAGTCAAAGAGTAAATGTATTTGAAATTTTGACAGGTATTGTAAAATTGCCCTATGGAAAGCTGTATCAGCAATATGTTAAAATTATTTTCTCTGCAACCGAATCCAAATAGTGTATTACGAAATTATTTAATATTTGCAAATCAGGTAGGTGAGATATGGGTCCAGAGTGTAGTTTGAATGTACAATTCTCTAATTAATTGAAAGGTTGAACGTCTGCAATATGCTTTAAAACTATTGATATTTCTGTACCAGTGAATTATTTTTTTATATTTTTGCCCATTTTTATTGTGTAGCATATCTTTTCTTATTAATTTACAAATTTAGATAGGGAAATCCAAATTTATCTAAATGAAGTATATTAGGGAAATTAAACCTTTGTATATAATATGAACTGCAAAATTTTAACTATTTTTTTCTTCTTTTTTTACTTTGTTTATAGTATAATCTTTGACATTTGTTTGTGCTTCCATGTGTGGTATATGTGTCTGTATTTTGGTCAGATCTATCAATCAGTTATATTATTTTTTATTTCTCTTCCCTTACCCCTGCCCCCATTGTCTGCTCTCTGTGTCCATTTGCTGTGTGTTCTGTGTCTGCTTGCATTCTTGTCAGTGGCACTGGGAATCTGTGTCTCTTTTTTGTTTTGTCATCTTGCTGCATCATCTCTCCATGTGTGTGGCACCACTCCTGGGCAGACTGTGCTTTTTTTCATGTGGGGCAGCTCTCCTTGTGGAGCACACTGCTTGCACGTGGGGCTCCCCTACACAGGGGACACCCCTGTGTGGCACAGCACTCCTTGTGTGCATCAGCTGCATGTGGGCCAGCTCATCACATGCGTCAGGAGGCCCTGGGTATGAACCTTGGACCTCCCATGTGGTAGGCAGATGCCCTATCTGTTGAGCCAAATCCATTTCTTGATATTAAACCTTTATGGTTTCCAAATATTTTCTCTCATTGTGTAACTTCATGATAAAGACATTTAAGGGTGGAGTGGGTATAACTCAGTGACTGAGTGCATGCTTTGCATGTACAAGGTCCTGGGTTCAATTCCCAACACCTCCTGGGAACACAAACTCCTGGGCTCATTAGTTTGTGCTAACTTCAGCAGCACATATACTAAATTGGAATAATACAGAGAAGATTAGCATAACACCTGTCCAAGGATAACACACAAATTCATGAAGTTTTCCATATATTGGGGGGGAAAGTGTGGGAGAGGGAGGGATGAGGTTTATGGGAATACGCTATATTTTAGATGTAACATTTATGAATCAAAAGCTTCTTTAAAAATAAAAATTAAATTTAAAAAAGACATTTGAGGAACAAAGGTTTTTTGTTGTTTGTTTGGTTCTTTTTTGATGAGGTCCTTTTTTTCTATTTTACTTTTGTTGTTTGTACTTTAGGTATATACAATCTAAGAAATAATGCCTAACAAAAGGTCCTGAAGATACTTTCCAATATTTTATTCTAGGAGTTTGATAGTTCTGGCTTTGATCCATATTGAGTTGATCTTTGTATATGATGTGAGGTAGGGATCCTCAGTCAGTTTCTTTGCAAATGGAGATCCAGCTTTCCAAGTACCATTTGTTTTCCAGTAGAGTGGTCTTCGGTGCTTTGTCAAAAATCCATTGGCCAACTGAGACTTCAGTTCTTTTCAATTGGTCTATATTTCTGTTCTTGTGTCAGTCATGCTTTGTAATAAATTTTAAAATCATAAAGTGTGCGTCCTCCAACTTCATTCTTTTTTTTTAAAGAGGGTTTTAACTATTTGGGGTCCCTTACACTTCCATATAAATTTGATGATTGGCTTTTCCATTCCTGCAAAAAGGTTTTTGGAATTTTTATTGGGATTGCATTGAATCTATAGATCATATTGTGTAGTATTGATATCTTAATGATATTTAGTCTTGCATTCCATGAACACTAAATGTCCTTCCACTTATTTAGGTCTTCTTTGATATCTTTTAGCAATGTTTTATAGTCTTCCGTGTAGAAGTTCATTACATCCTTGATAGATTTATTCCTAGATATTTGATTCTTTCAGCTGCAAATGTGAATGGAATTATTTTATTTCTTCTTCCAATTGATCATTTCTTGTGTACATAAATACTACTGATTTTTAGGGTATTGTTCTTGTACCCTGCCACTTTGCTGAGTTCATCTATTATCCCTGGGAACTTAATTGTGGGTTTTTCAGGATTTTCTGTGTATAGGATCATATCAGTTGCAAATTGAGAATGTTTTACTTCTTTCTTTCCATTTTGGATAGCTTTTACTTATTTTTGTCGCCTAATTGCTCTGGAAAGAACTTCCAGTACAATGTTGAAAAACAGTGGTGACAGTGGACATTCTTATTCCTGATCTTAAAGGGAAAGCTTTCAATCTTTCACTGGTAGTAGGATGTTAGCTATGTGATTTTACATATATGTCTTTTATCATGTTGAGGAAGTTTCCTTCTATTCCTTGTGTTCCAAGTGTTTTTTGTTTGTTTGTTTTGTTTTGTTTTTAATCAAGAAGAGGTGCTGGATTTTGTCAAATGCCCTTTCTGCATCAATGCAGATAATCATGAGATTTTTTCCTTCATTCTGTTAATATGGTACATTACAGTAATTTATTTTCTTATGTTGAATTACTCTTGCATACTAAGGATAAATCCTACTTTTGCTTGTTAGTTGTTTTGGTGTTTCCCTGTTTACAGGAGTTCATTTGTCTCATCTGTTGCCCAGGACACAGAACTCCCTTTCTTGGGTGTTTGAAGCCTTCAGATCTTTATCCTAGACTCTATAGTTTTTACATTTCTTTCATTGTTTCTAGTTGCTTTTGCCTGGAGAGCAAATGCTGGGAGGAGGGTCATTCTGGAGAGGACTTTCTCAAATCAATTTTTCCCAAACAAGACAGTGCCAGGGACGCATGAAATGGGTGCATACTCTTTCCAAAGTGCCCCGGGAGGGAATCAGGAAAGACACCAAAATCTTCTCTGACAGCTTCCCAAAACTGAGCTTTCCTCATCTGCCAAACAAATGTAGGCCTTCAACAAACTGTCTTCTGAAACCCTGAATATGTGCAGCATCTTTAAGTTTCCACTGCCACCACAGCCCCTGTCCAGGGAGGGTTGAAACGATGACCACAGCCTCCTTTGTCCAGGATGGGTTGAAACAATAGCTGTCCTCAGACCAGGGGCCCCAGGGTTCTAAGGTCACTAATCAAAGTCATGATCAGTGATCCGCCATGCTGACACTTTTTCTTAAGAAGTAGGCTTTTCACATACCCTCTGTCACCAGTGAGCTGCCAGGTATTGAACCCCTCAGTGGCCTGCCACAAGAGTGGGGGGTGGGTGCTGGTTGCCAGCAGTAGTCACCTGGTAGAGAGAACAATTTTCTGTTCTTTATGGTAATTTATCAGCCTCTTTCCTCTGCTCTTCCTTGGATACTGTATGGTATTTTTCTTGCCTCTGGAGTTTCAAAATAGTTGTTTCAGATAGTTGCTGCCTGTAATAGTTTAATTGTTTTAATAGTTGTTCGGTGGAAGCCTGAGCCCTGGAGCTCCCTATTATGCCATTTTCCCACAATCCTCTGTCACATTATGTATTATTGAATCACAATTTCAACTTTTGATAGTTTATGATTTGGGTTAATATTTGTGGAGCTAGTGCTTGTAATTATACTTTTTTCAAATTTGCTTGGTTACTGTTGCTCATATTTAAATATAAATTTCAGAATGATCTTGTTTAGAATCAAATTGCATGATTACCACTTTTTTATCTCATGTTAAACATAGATATGTACTCAGAGAGACTGGATAGCTCAGTGATGTTGAGAATGACATATACTTTTCTGATTGTTTAAATACTTAAATTTCTTAATATGTTTTTACAGTTTTATTCAGTCAATTATTTTAGGATTTTCTACTTATACAACAATGTCATCTGATAATATCCTTTCTCCTTTTTAATTTCTATGTCTTTATTTTTTTTCTCTTATCTAATTATGTTGGACAATACTTCCGGAATATTGTTAAATGTTAATGGTGATAATGTGCACACCTGTCTTAGTCTTGAACATTTAGGAGGATTATTTATATTTTATGATTGATAAATTTTATTATTTTATGAAAATATTCTTTAATAGCTTTTTTGTTGATATTTTTAACAAAAACCATCTAAATATGAAAATATATGACCAGTAGGATTTTATCATGGCATAAAAAAAAAAATCATGAGTGTTTTAGTTTTATAGCTTGCTTAAAGCAGATATCATTAAATGGGTTGGCTTAAATAATGAAATTTCTTAGCTTACAGTTTGAGGCTAAGGAAATGTCCAAATCAATGCATCATCAAGGTGATACTTTCTTCCCCAATTCAAGCTGCCAGTGATCCTTGCCTCTTCCTGCCACATGGCAAGACACATGGTAACGCCTGGTCATCTCTCCCTTCTATTCTGGGTTTTGTTGCTTTCTGCTTCTTGCTTCTGTGGCTTTCTCTCTCTGTCTGAATTTCATTCTCTTATAAAGGATTCCAGTAATAAGATTAAGTCCCATCCTGAATGAGGTTGATCAAACCTTAACTGAAGTAACCTCATCAAAAGATCCTACTTTCAAAAGGTTTACACACACAGAAATGGATTAGATTGGAGAACAAGTTTTTCAAGGGTACATACAGCTTCAAACCAACACAACTATTTTTCTCTCTCCTTCTAATCCAAACTCCATTAACTATTATACAGATTTTTCCCAAACACAAAGTTCAAATCACATCATTCCCTTTTTAAATACCTCTAGTGATTTCCTTTTATTACAGGAAAATAACGAAATACCTCAGCATGGTTTAGAACTCCCTTCAAAATTTAGCCCCAATTAATCTTTGTCCCTTATCTTCCAAATTTACATGCAAAAACCCTACAGTCTTGCTATGCCTCATTCATTAGGTATTCCTGCCACTGTTATGCTTTAAGTCTCTTCATTTTTAATTTCTTGTATCTACCATTAAGCCTTTTCCATCCCCAATGCCAATGACTTTCTTCTTTGCTTAATTTCCCATACTACCTTCAAAAATATAAATCCTACTCCAAGACACTGCATTATTTCCCAACCTTTCCTTCTCCTCCAATACACTCACATTTATCCATGGAAAATGAATCTATCTTTTAAACTTGCTTTTGTATTAGATTTTCCATACCTCTGTTATGACTTTTATCAAATTATATCAAGATAGCATGTTTACCTTAGAAGACAATAGTTTTCTATGTTAAAATATGATCATTTAAAAGACAGAAAAAGTGTGTTTGTCATCTTTTTATCCTTAGTGCTAGCAAAGTGCCTGGAAAAAGGTAAGTACTTATATATATTGGGTTTTTTAATTGAAAATGGCTTTAACAATAGGTTAAAGTTACAATGATTGAATATTACCAAAAAGTGTCTAACTCAAAATAATTAAGGGCCTGTTCAATGAGCATTAATGGTGTATTAAATTAATGAAACATTTACATGAAAGGTATTATAATGATCATATATATTTATACATCTCACTTTTGAGGACATAGATAAATGCAGTCATTAACTGCTATAAGCAGGTGTGCATTGCTTCCTAAAACTGTACTTGCAGACTGTATATAGATAAAACTAAGTGCATTAATTATTCTACCCAGGTGTGCTGCTAAATTAAGATAAATTTGGTTATAGTTACTAAAATAGACAACTATTATCTCCATCTTACTTATTTCATCAATTTGCCTGGAAACATTTTTAATAGTTTTTACAAAGACAAACTTTGTAAAATCATCATGAATAATAAAATATATGGAATTTTAATCAATGTTACTTCCTGCATTATGAAATATTGTTGTGATGATTCATTTGAGTCACTACTACACATACTAAATAAAGCAAGGCTATATTTTGAAAGAGAGAAGCAATTATGAATAATTTGAATACTCTGAAAATAAAATGCATAGTCTAAAATGTGTCTTGTATTCATCTTGTGTATAATGATACCCTGAGGATAGAATGGCATAAAAACTAATCAGGGTTCAACATGCTAAAAGTTCAATAGCTGACTTGAATACTCCATGGTTTTTATTGCAGATGACTGAGAAACATGCTGACGTTATTTTTTCTGTTTCTCTTTTATAATTTATTACCTAGTACCTAGCATAGAGCACATTCTAGATGCTCATAAGATGGCATTTTAATCCATCATATTTAAGAACTTGAAATTTCGTCACACGAAATTTTATTTGGTAAGAAATATTCAGCATCAGTACAATATCAATTTTCTTCAAGACCTAGAGAAAATAATTCATGACCATGAAAAGTCAAGTGGGTGCTCATATGTAGAAACCAGACAAAAGTTTAGGAGGTCAGTCCTTTCGTAAATTTCATGCTGTCCAGGTATATCTTCCAAATCCAGCCACTATTGGTCTAGACTGGGATACAGTTGAGTCTTTCCAAATTCCTGAGTGAATATGAAAAAATTAATTAATTTTAGTTTTTTTGTCTATGCTTGAGAATCTAAATAGTTCTTATATTGCCATAAAAACTGATAATTAGAAAACAAACATGGAGACAGAACTGGTGTGACAGTAGTAGAAATGAGATAGAAGAGTCTGAGTGGACCTCAGAGACTGAGTAGAAGTATCTGTGCTTGAGAACTGACTGGGTTTAGAGGGTGAAGCAAAGAGAGGATTCAAAGCCCAACTTATTACTGTGGCAGTAAGACTGGTTTGAAGAAATAGAGCTTGCTATAAGAATACTATATGAAAAGAATGGCCAAGTCAGACAAAACTGCTGCTATTGCATGACAAATGAAGTTCTGACAAAACTGGAAAAGAAAAAAGAGCAAAGGATGAAAAGGTAGTGGGAAATATTGAACCACGTGCTCCTTCTCATGGTTTCAAATAAAGAGAAAATGTGCAAGGCCACAGGAGAAATGGAGATCTACTTGCTGTTATTTGTGCTCCCATCCTCAGAAGCCTGCTGATTAAGCAAAGAGAACACATTTCCCTTTTTTTTTGGTTTATTTATCCCTCACCCCCATTGCCGGTTGCTTGTTGTCTGCTTTCTGTGTCCATTCACTGTGCGCTCTTCCGTGTTTTCACTTGTCTGCCTGTTTTGTTGCATCACCTTGCTGAGTCGGCTCTTAAAACCTGGCACTGAGATATGAGCTCTCCTTGGCATGTGGGCAAGCCTGCCTTCACAAGGAGGCCCTGGGACGCCAACCCAGGGTCTCCCATGTAGTAGATGGGAGCCCTACTGATTGAGCCACAGCCGCTTCCTCACACTTCCTTTTTGATGCTACCTTCCTCAAACCTAGTTGACCGGCTTTTACAAGATGCTGCTTGATTCAATTAAAAGAGTGCCTGTATTGGCCCAGAAGAAATTGAAAGTAAAGTTGATACCCAAGGAACAAATGAAAGCTGGCCATCTGGGGCAGAAATATTCCAACAGAGAAGGGTGACTGCTGGTATAATCCACAGTACAGGATTAGATAGGATGAAGGGCCCCTGTGTCACTAATTCAATGATAGTCAACACAAGGCAACACATTCAATATCTACATTTTCTTGGTTGTGCTTTCTTGTTTGATCTGGCTTCCCTTGCCTCTTCTCTTCCCATATCTCAGTGCCAGGTTTTAATAATTAATTTATTATATGTACCTTATTTTGCATCTCCTCAACTTCCATTCAGCCTCATTTGCTTTCTGTTTAACTCTTTCTCCCTACTGAAGGACTCCCTCTTATGTCCACCCCTACATCAGGTCCCAAGTGTGTATAGGGAGTGACTAATTTTGCTGACAACTATGAAAATGAGGCCAAGTTTCCTTAAAAAAAAGAAAAAAAACCCATACTTCCTGCTTTTATCCCTTAAGTCCAAATAATAGAAAAAACATATTATTGTTATCATCTTTAATGGTCAGTACACATGGAAACAAATCTGCTTTTCCCAAGAGAAATTCCTGACAAGCCATGAGCTCTATGGAAAGAAGCAGAACACATCTCTCTACAGTGACCCCAGGTACCATGTGTCTCCCTTGACATCACAGAAAAGACTTTTTTTCTTTTTATGTAAATAGACTGTGTTAATAAAATAATATTTATGATTCAAAAAAGTGATGATTATTATACTGCAGCTGTAGAACTTTTAGAATTTTACATATAAAAACAGTGTGAAGGAATCCATACACAAACTGATTAGTTTCTCCTCTGGATAAATAGGTATCGTAATATTATATTGTCAAAAAGACAAAACACAGATAAGGGGATAAAAGTGAAGTGACAGGGTGGAAGAAGAGATGAAAGCAAGAACCTTTAAACATATAGTTAAATAAAGATCCCTGTAAAGGAAAAAAGAAATTGCAAGTATTAGGGAGAACTGAGAAACCTGTTTTGTGAAAAAGATAAGTGCCTAATAAATTTGGACAGGCTTAAAAATTTCCTAGAAATCAGTAAGTTATCATAATTGAGGACCTCACTGTCAAGAACTGTGAGAAGTCTGATATTTTACCCTACCTACAAACTGAAATGCCACAATTTCATGAATGCTGGCAGATCGCAGAAGACTCCTGGGTCAGAGACAAAAGCTTTCATTACCTTTGGCACAGCAGGCAGCACAACCATCAGTATATTTGGTGATCTGTTCCCCAAGCCTGAGTTCCCACAGCGTGATGTGAAGGAGGCCAGGTGACATCTGCACATGCAATGTGTTGTGTTACAGGCGAGAAACACTGAGCTAAAGAAACTCAAATCTTTCATATGTAAAGCAAGCCTGATTGCTGTCTGGCCCCCCAAGGGAGGCATTCTCTCAATGGTCTGAGGCATTTTCCTATATAAACTGCCTTGAAGAGATATTCTGGACCCTAGGCAGTCAGTGCTTCCCTTTGCAAGACATGTAGAAACTCATGAGCTCCATGAAAATTTGTATCCCAATCTTTAGTATTAGTGATTTTTCTCACATAGATGATATTGCCGTGTTTAACCCCAAACTCTTACATATTACTTTCTTGTAAAAATGTTATCATACCGTATTCAATTTTTGTTAAAATACTATATTTCTCTTGTACTTTTATCTTGCAAGATAACAATTTGGTTTGTATTTCTATGTTCTTTTCTCCATGTCTGTATTGTTCCTTGCATTTTTGGTTTTTTCCTCTTGTTCTTGGTTGACAAATATGAGCTTCTTTCTAGTGGATACCATCCTAGATTTATTTATTCAGTTTATTCAGTTCAATTTGATTTTTTCTTCCCGCTTTAAAGTTAATAACTTTAAGGCCATGTGAATACTGTGAATAGCCTTGCAACCCTTCCCCTACATCACATACTTTCTTATTGTGAGGAATTGTGTTCTCTGTGGTGAACAGACAATATAAGAGATTTTTAAAATTTGAACATATTATCCTTAAAGCCTAAGGAAGAGGGGTAAAACAATGACAGGGAAATTCTGTTAAGAAAGTACAACATACATGTTTAACTCATACATTCAATTTTTATAATTAGACTCACACACGCATTCTTGCATAGAATCTCAGATGCATAGCAAAGTGGTTGCATGTTTGGGATCTGGAGTCAGATTACCCATGTTCACACCCAGGCTCTGTAACCAAGAACAGGGGAACCTCATTTTCCTCATTTGTGGAAATAGACATAAGAATAATATCAAACATACATCATAAGATTGCTCTGAAAATTAAATGAAAGAATATTACTGCCTTTAGTGTATTGCTTAGATTAGAACTAGTAAATCCTCAATAAATATTAGTTATTATTGTATTCCAGAATGATGCAGAACTACATTCCCAATCACTTACTAGAAAGTTACATAAACTTTCTAGACTTCAGTATCTTTATACTAAAATGACTAGCATTATAGTAGTTGATCTATGACCACTGTTACTCAAAGATTCTTTTATTCTAGGTCTATAATTATGTATGAACTTTGTTTTGAACTGTCACCATTGAAGTTCCGTCATGGACAACCAAAATAAAAACTATTGTAATTTTATTATGGTTGTGATTATTATTATTCAGATAACTGTAATTATTATTCTGATTGTTAATACTTATTTTGTGTCTGTGATAAGTTTTCACTTTGACACTTCATTCCTCTTATTCTATTTCCCTGCCATTGTCTATCTTCCATTGAGAAAAAAAATATTTAGAACCAGAGAAAAGGAAAGAAGTAAGAAGAGAAAAAGGATAATAGTAATAAAATAGTAAAAGGTAAAAGAGGAACCATATAAGACCCATGAAAATGAATAATTAACTCAAGTAAGAAGTGCAGAGGAATAAGAATTAAAAAGTGGAATAAAAACAATGAAATAAGAAACAGAATAGAGAAAAATATATAGAATGAATTAAAAAGTTGGAATGATGATAATAGGAAGAAAGAGAAAAGAGAAAAAGTAAAATATGTAAAAAAAGAAAAAGAAAAAAGGAGAGACAAATAAAAACAACAAAAATTGAAGACCAAAGAAAAAGGTAGAATGAAAGAACAACAGAAAACAGAAGATAAAAAGATGAAGGAAAGAAAAGAAATAGCATAGGTAGAAAAAATCTGTAAATGGAAAAAAAAAAGGAAACAAAGGAAGGGAAATAACAAACAAGAAACAAGACAGCAGCACCTAATTTTTTGAAAAGGAGAAAGTGAAAAAAATAAAAGAACAAAAACAAACAAATAAATAACAACAGTAACAACCAAAAAAACACCCACAGAAAACAGCCTTCCCTCTTAGGCCCCTAAGGAGCTTCCTCAGGCTGCAGGTTTTTATCAATCAATCACCCTGAAGCATGCCCTCTGCAGGTTTTGAACCAGGTTTTAGTGAGTACACTAAATTAAATTTTTAAAAGTAAACTATTTTTAGGAAAAATAAGAAACCAAAGGAAAGCTAATACAAAAAGAAATGTATGTTCGCTGTCATAAAGTATCAGCCTGAATTTCTGATAACCCAGTGGGTTGCTTCTCTAAGAACTAGGAATTAAACCAGGGCCCTCTTGTATTCAACGAAGAATTCCTCTCCTTAGGTTAGTTAACCTATCAGAAAGCTATCAGCCCACTTTCCCTCTGGCAGGTTAGAATCTTAGCAGTTTGCCCGAGTCCTGCGATTAGGAGCCTGACTGTCTGTCCCCGCCCCTCTCTATTCTAATTGCTTTCTCCCCCAGCATGCTGGGTGGGACAGCCTGTCTGAATGGATCCCCCTCTACTACGTGGCCCGGGCTCCTTCCGAGATTCAGAGGGGGCTCAGCTGACCAAGCTCATCACATCGCAAAGAAAACACTCTCGACCCTCTTCCAGACCCCTCTTCCTCCAAGAGAACCCTAAATAGGCTTTTGAAAGCTTACTGAGCTCTTCCCACCACCTGTCTCCCTTAGGGGAGTTGGAAATGTTAATAGTTTCCAGCTGCAGGACTAGTTAGTTGCCTGCCTCAGCCCTCCCTTCCCAAGTTCCTCTCTCCCAGGATGACCGGGTGCGACAGGCTGCCGGAGCAGATTCACCCCTCCTCTCCCCAGGGCCCCTTCGTGCTGGCTGGTATCTGTCCTCCCTGAGATTCAGGGGGGGCTAAAGTGTCTAAACCCACAGAAAGGAAACTACTTCCCACCCTTCACCGTATCATTCTTCCTCCCAGGGAATGCTGCCTCCCACTCACTGGCTGGTGAGAGTCAGGCTTTCACCGAGGCTTTTTGCCTTGAGTGTGGGGCCTTGCCGCGCACTGTTCCCAGCCACAGGGGCAAGCAGCTCATGGTTTTTCCTTGGGCTCTTTAACTCTGTTCAGTTCCCTCCAGATGGATGCTCTGAAGCCTCCTACCCTGTGGGTTCCCAAAACAGCTCACTCAGAATAATATTTTACCCCTTCTCAGCTTTTTTTTTTTTTTTTTTTTTTTGGCGAGAGAGCTGGGAAGTGCCCACCTACAACTACACCATTTGCCTGGAACTCGCTGATTGCTAATACTTATTTAGCTCTTTCTTACTACCAGATAGTAGTACCTTGCAATCATCTTTCTTCCTCAGCAAAATTTCTCTGGTTAAGAACCCTAGATATTGCTGTTTTGCAAATGAGGATACTAAAGCTTATATTGGTTAAATAAATTGACTTAAGTCATATAACTGGAAAGCAATAAGGAAGTTTGAGGCATAAGTGAACAGGAATGCAATCAAAGAAAAATTGGGATAATTTGGATGGTGGGCAAGGATTTTCAAATCAGTGTGCTTTATTGACTCTAGATGATAAATTTCTGGATAAAATTCAATGTTTCTCAAAGGCAAAGATCATTTATTTTGTTTTCCAGTTTCTGCCAGAACATCAGTAAAAAAAGAGTAGGATCTCAATGAGCCTATCTCCTATTCTTGCATTATCTTGATAATATATTTGTTTCTTTTTGTGGTATATGAGGATTCTCAAGCCATAAGGGCACTGTATTTTTTTTAATTGTACCACTGAGCAAATATAGAAGAGTGTGGGACAAGTTGTTTCATAGTACATTGGGGAACACAGACTCAGGCACAACAGAAACTTTCAGCAAACTATCACTTTATTACTTACACAGCACAAAAGGTCCAACAAAAAGAGTAGGAGAAAAAAATCCCATGATGGTCAGCCTTCCAGGATGTCCAAACTGCTTGGTTCAGGGCCTGGATGGCAACTCCACACTTCAAGTAGGAGAGACCAGTTTGTACTACTCCAGGCACGTATTTATCTACCCAGGGGCAGGTTGGGGGAGCGGGGTTCAGCCACTGAAAGTTTCCTGACCTGATAAGCATCTAGAGCTGCTTGTTCCCAATTTCCAGGTTTAAGGTCTGCTTAGGTCTTTTTATTAGTCTTAATACGTCTTGCAGGTTGTGGAATAGAAACAGATTGACACATTATCAAGCAATAAGAAAGGAGGCAAAGAGTAGGGTATAGGTGAGGGCTTGGTGATAGCCACTATGTGTCTGTGACTTCCCTAGAAAATGGTTAGCCACGGAGGCATCCAGAATCCATCACATTGATTTCAGAAGTTCTAGTTACAAGTTGTTGTGAGTTTTTTGCATAAAGGAAATTTGGCACAGCACTGAAATAATCATGGATTTTCTGTGTGAACATCAAGTGGCTGGCAGAAGATGTGTGAAGTGGGGATCAGCACTTTGTGCAGAAGGTCGGGTAGACATCTGCCTTTGCTAAGACATACCACATTCTGATGAACTATGACAGACCTAGAATGTCAACAACATCCTCTGGAGTTAAAAATCTGGCACAATTTAAATGATCTCTGTTCTGCATAGAGGGATTTTTTTGTTGTTGTTTGAAGCAATGATTTCTAAATTATCTCAAAACCTCTATTATGTGTGCCTTTTTTTCTCTCTGAGCTTTATGAGGAAAACACAAACACTTACCAAAATAAAGTTACCACAAATCCAGAGTGGGGCATGTTGACATAATATAATTTTCCATCTAGCTGCTAACGTGAGACCTTGAAATGATGCCCAGATTTCCAAAAATCACAGAAACAATGAAAAATATCATCAGTATAGGACTGATATGCAGATAGTCAAACAAACAGACCTTTCATCTGTTTAACCAAAAGCAAATTATGTAAGAACATGAGCTCTTGGTGTTGTTTTGCTTAGGCTCTTGTTATATTCTTTTCCAAAGCTTCATAAAGCATAAAACATAAAAGCCAAGAGTAAAATTAGAGCAAAAAATTCACTTCTGATTTTCAGAAATTATAGGATGCCAATCATCCAAATAAAGTGATATTAACTACTTCTAGCTGAGATCATAATTTGTGTCAGATTACATGAAAATCATTTTTCATACATGATTTCTATATCATCCTGCTTTAGAGATTAAGAAACTGCTGAGGAAGCCCTGGACCTGCCTAGTGTCCACCTCCCAGTCCTCACCTATGCTTCCCTTTTCTATTGTGAGCAGGTTTTTCAATGTATTTCATTCTGCAGTCCCAGGGAGATGTTAGACCTAATAGAGTTGCCTGACCATACTTTTTACCTGAAACCAAAACTGGGAACTAGAAGTTCCAGCTGCTCACCAGGCGGGATGTCTCCGTTTCAGGGCCTCCTCCCTGGTGGTGGATTAATACCCTACCCTTAGGCACCCCAGATTTGTCTTTCCTTTCATACAAGAAGTTGGGTGTGCTCAGCTGCCATCCACTGACCCTGACCTGAGCAGCTGGCATCCCAGGAGACCAGCTCTAATGAGGTCTCTTCCTTGTTCTTTTGGACCCTGTGTACTGTGGAAGTAATAAAACAACCATTTGCTGAAAGTTTCTGTTGTGCCTGACACTGTGTTCCCATGAAGCTCCAAATAGCTGCTGGTTTCATAGAAACATGTCTTTAGGGGGATTCAATTGCAGGTCAGTGTCACCCAGTTTGGAAGTGCCTCAATGAATTACATTAAGTTCTGTGTGATTCCAGTGTCTGTGCTCAGGCAGTATCATGTGGCCTTCTATAAATTCATATGCATCTCAATAAACACTATCACAAAGGGATTATGGGCCTGTGCAGGACCCTCCAAAAAAGTACATACTGATTTGGTTGTAGCAAAGACAATCTCAAAATAATTTCCTATAGCCAAGCTTTCCAAAATCAGTTCTGCATTCTACTCAGTAGGGATGGTAATGGGTATTCCTGAAAGATAAATGGGTAACTTGAGTAAATGTAAGTAAATAGATAAGATGCTAGACTATTTTTCTTATAAAATTGTTATTAAATATATTTTTAAAAAGACTAAACTTATTTTTATTTTTCACCTGCTCTTAGGTCTTTAAGAATTGGTGTGCCACTGAAGCAAGCTCAGAAGTGATGTTATATATGATATCATACCTGAATAAGACATCCTGATACTCTTTATTTCTGTATCAATGCCAGATAGAATATATAATTCTCAAGATTATATATATCATCTGATTATTATTGTTGTTATATGTCTTTTCTTATAATTTCAGCATCTATTTGTGAATTTTTTTAGTTTTTAATATATTTAATGTGTACTTTATAGAAACTTATTCTTCATTTTTCCAAGGTACTAAGAAATTTTATATGTGAAGTCTTATGATTCTAAAGCTGTTCGAATCAACTATACAAATTTCAGAATATTTCAAAAAGAAGGTGAAAAAGCATATCCTCTGATCTCCAATAAATGGGAGGGAAACAGCCTAAGGTGAAATAATATCTTTGGAAACAATCTAATTCAAGAGCATTGTAAACATGCAGTTTCTACCTACCCCTCTATTTTGATAGTGTACTCATGTGAAACAGTTTTCCTTGTATGCCACAATGGAAGCAAAATTCAGGAACAATCTTACTGCTATCCCTAATTTAAAAGTTCAAGTCAGCAATATGATTGCTATTATAAAGGAGACATGTCATACAACACAGAAACACTTTCTCAAAAGAATATTGTTTATATCTTGACTTTAAATAAAAAATGTAAATTGTCTAATATTTAAATTTATTTTGATACTTTATTTCAAATTAAATAAAATGGGTTAATTTAATTTCTATTTCTGCTGTTATAAGTTTACTGAAACAGTTTTGGTCATTTTTGCATCAATTAATTTGTTTGAGGCCATTTACTGTCTGTATTAGTCAGTCAAAGAGGTGCTCACACAAAATACCAGAAGTCTGTTGGCTTTTATAAATGGTACTTTTTGGGGTAGGAACTTAGCTTTACCAGGTCATAACATATAAGTTACTTGCTCCACGTTTTGAAGCAAGATGACTGCCGATGTCTGCCCAAGAATTCAGGCTTCTTAGGTTCCTCTCTTCCCGGGACTCCATTTCTTCCCGGCTCAGGTGCTGTGCTTTCTCTGCAAAAGCTGTAGACTATCAGGCAAATGGCTCTGTCTCTCTCACCTGGGCTTCTGCCGTGTCTAAGGAGCTGTCTCTGTTCCTTTGTATTCTTCTCCTGAGTGTTCACTTCCCAGACTCCAGCTCAAAACTCCCAACTCTGTCCTTTGCCAAGTCTTTTCTCTGTGAGTCTCCCTCCCACCAAGGGTCGGAGACACAATGCCCTACTGACATGGCCCAATCAAAGGCCTACAAACATAATCCAATAACTATTTTTGGAATTCATAAACAATGCCAAACTGCTACACTGTTTAACTAAATGAAAATAGTATCACTCTCTCCTGAGAGTATTCCTTTTCTATATTAGAAGTCGAAAATGATCCAGGTTGCAGTAATCTTGGGGAAGTCACTTGTGATAGGCAGAATGCTCTAATGCCCTTCAATCCCTGCTGCTGTACATACCCTAGAGAGTCCACTTCCCTCGTGTCTGGGTGGGTTCTGTCAATTTGATGGTGTATCTCTCCCATGATAAGGTTATACAGCAAAGTTAAAGGCATCTTGCAAATTTAAGTAAGGTCTCTAACAGCAGACCTTAAATTAATGAAGAGGGAGATTATCCTGGATGGGCCTCACCTCATCAGGTGAGCCTTTAAAAAAGTATCTGCAACTGAGAGATGGAAGATGTAAGAGATATGGGAGAGCAGACTCACTTTCCTGATGATCTTGTAGTAAATTGCCTAGTTGTGCAGAATTTCACACGGCAGGGAACAGTGAGTGAACTCTAGGAGCCCAAAGGCTTCACTCCTAGAGCTGCAAGGCACCGAATTCTCCTAACAGCCGCTGAATTTAGAAGAGGACTCCAAGTTTTAGATGAGATTACAGCCCCAGCTGTTGTCTTGATAAGAGCCTGGTAGATCCTGAGCAAATATCTAATCCACAGAATCTGTGAGATAATAAATTTACACCAATTTTAGCCTCTATGTTTCCAGCATTTTGTTACATATGACAATGGAAAGTTAATATAATTATCTACAAGTAGTTTCTTTGTCCCAAACCACGAAGAATCCATTTGTGTTCTCACATTGGGGTAGAGAAAAATTGCAGATTGAGTGTTTACACCTCCTGTAGCATCATTAAATAACCATCTTTTCATTTTCAACATTACTCTTCCCAAGTTCATACAGCAACATTAAATAACTGATACTTTGTTAACTCCAAATCAAGCCCCAAAGCAGCACAGAAAAAAAAAATAACCATAAAATTGGTGGCAGGAGGCCAATAATATATCCTTGATCACTATCTAGTAAATTCAAGTCAAATCTCATTTTTTTCCTGAGAGATTGAACTTATATTTAATCTTTAAATTAATGCTAGGTAAGAGTAATGGTATAAGGAAATGACTGACTCATATTTTTATATTAAATTATCTTTATGAAACTTTACTCTCAGACAGAATCAATAAAATTAATTTAACCTCATATGTTTACATCCCTATGTGTTAAATGATTCTGACCTCAGGAAAGCCTTATCTGAACTCTAGCCTAAGCCAGATCCTTTGTTAGAAGTTCCTAAGCACCTTCTTTGATCTTAATTTCTTTCTACTATTTTTGTCCATTCCCTACCACAAACCTAAAGGCTCTACTGGAATAGAGACTATATCTATCTTGTTTATGACATGATTTTCATGGTCAAGTCCAGTGTGAAGTACCCAAAAAATGCTTAATGGAATGACTACTTGATCAAAGAAGGGAGAGAGGGAGGAAAAGTAGAAGAAGGGAAGAAGATGGTAAGGCAGGAAGGAAGGCAGAATGGATGGAAGAAAAGAAAACTATTATCATGAATTTAAACAATAATCCATTTCTCAATTTTACCTTATCTTTATAATGTCTACCAAAAGAGATTTGTTCTTTCTTCAAGGTAAGCATTTCATTTTTACATCAATTACATATTTTGCAACTCACAAATATATTTATCAATTTCTATTACCTCATATGAAATATAGGCATACAATACCTAACAAACTATAGACCAATTATTCAAAAATTGGTGCCTTAGTTTTACTTTTCTGTAATTATTAGATTTTTAAGAGTTAAATTAATATACACAAAAACAAAAATGATGAATGTTCACTAAATATTATTACTATCACTCTTGTTATGATTATTATTATCATTATTATTAACATGAAGTTAATTTGAGGGAGTTTTTGCCTAAATGCTCAGTCTAAGTGGCAATACTTGGGGTTGAATAAAGGTAGGCCTGCTCCAAACCCCATATTCTTTATATGACAATAAGCTATGGACCTAGGTGTGATTCTGATATTGGAATTCTTCAAGCCATGCTCTGCGATATTCTTAATATACTTATAATAATTGAAAAGTATTTTCAAATCTGTATTATTTGGAGATTACCTATGCTCCTTGTTTTGTAACTACTGTCATTTTAAAGCTGAGAAGGCTAATGATTTGCAGTCGATATACGACTATAAAATGAAAAGAATGACAAGTTCCTTACCTAACTTCTCAATATGTAAACATTTCTTGAGTTTTCACCACATAAATATTTCACAAGCAATCAAGGAGATGGTGAGGGAATACCTCCTCACAGGAGATCTGTTTATTCAAATTTTAAAATGGCAAAGAGTCTGATGATTTTATTCTAACCTTTCTCAAAATCTCAGAATTAAATCCATAATGCATTTTTTCCCCAATGACCTATGGATTAGATCTCATAATATTTGAAATTTTGAATGTTAGCTTTTGCTCCTTAATCTCTTAGATCTGATTTTGATGCTCTAGTTTGGGGTTTGCATTAGCCCATGTCAGAAATGCTGGCCACTCTCTGAGAGCACTGAATTGAGAGACGCTCCCCAAGAAGAGATGGCCTTCCCCAGGACCCTGATGTTCACAGTTGCTAGAGTTCCCACAGATAGTCATAACACCTGCTTAGATGGAAGTGAAAAAAAATAAGTTTTCAAGCACCAAAATTAAATGTTCACATATTTATTATAACACATTCTTTTTATTTCATTTCTTTGCTTCTAGGATAATAATTAGAATTGAATGCCCTATTTCTGTTATACTCTAAATTCTGTCAAGGTAAGATCTGTGAGACAATTAGAGTTAGCTTGAATATTGTAAGTGCTTGATGAAAAGCACACTTATGCCTGACTAGGTATTGCCTAGAACTGTTCCTGGCACTTAGCGCATATATGTATAAGGGTATGTGTGTGTGCATAAAATGCATGAATGGAACTTGTTTCTTTTTAATATTCAAAAGGAAAGAATCCCTTTTTTTGCATAGTGACTGTAACATTATCTGGAAAACCATGCCTTTTTAGTGGGAAAGAACCCTTAATTGGGGAAAACAATCCATTAATTTTAGTGAGAATTTTTTAGCTAAATCTAAGACACACGAATACATTTCACGATGTGAGCTACACAACAAAAATTTATCTTTATATACAACTAACAACAATTTAAACCTTAATAAATACAATAAGTACAAAGAAATGCAGCCTAAAGATTTATTGTACTCACCAAAGGAAGAAGATAAAATTTGATACTCAGTTATGAAGAAGTACAGTGGTTTCTTAAATGATGAATTCGTTTTTCTGCACTCTTTCCACCAACAGGGGCTCATGGTTACCGCACATTCCAATTGCACATAAAATAGAGTGGTATCCCAGAAAAACACACTTATGGCAAAATAAAACCAAACAAAAGGACACTTCAAAACATGTGGCAGTAATTGAAGTGGCTACCTCTTTATCACTTTTGCTTAGCGTAAGTATGCAAAGCAAGCCATTTTGGATTAATCTTAATCTGGCTCACAGCTTGAGTGAGCTTGAATATCTACATGATATTCTATGATTAGAAAGAGTAGTGTTAAGTTAATTGATGCATCTTATTTTTGTTTAGAGTTACATTGTTGAAATGTTACTTTTAATAGAATATTTATTTGTGTTAAGGAAATCATTATGTTTAAAAAATAAGTTTTTACCAAAAATAGTACACATAACTTTTTAATAATTACTATAGCAAATTGTGATTATCATGATTTGAGACAAGTCTACTTAAACTAAAATAAAAGCAAAATTTACCATACTCAAAGTTTATTTTTTAAAATTCTGCCTGGAAAATAAAGATGATTAAAATTTAAACTCTGACTTTTTTCACCCAACAATATAGAACTTGCTTACAACTCAGTTTGCATTTACCTCAATTGAGTTCCTTCTTTTCATGCCTGTAAGCCTTCTTCCATCCTTCAAGACTGAGTTCTAAATGCTGATTCTTCTCTGAGACAGATGATGTCAAAATGTGGTAAGAAGTTGGCTGCTTTAGTATCAAAACCTTTTTTATCACTCTAATTATTACTCTTAGTACCTCAGTACTCTTAGTACTTTTGCATACTAGCAAATAAATATATTAAATGATAGTGAGTGACTTGTAGAGAATTAAAACAAAGTTTGTGGTAGAATGTGACTATGTGGTTACTTCCAATTGAGTGAGGAGAGAAACCTCTCTCAAGAGGTGATATTTTAACTGGGAGCTGAATGATGAAAAGGAGCCAGATTTTAAGTGTATGGGAAAGATCATTCCAAGCGGAGTGCAAAAGCCCCACAATAACCTATTATCTCCTAGGAATGGAAAAATAGTCATGTGCGAGAGTGTACTGGAGGAGAAAGTTAAAAGGATAATATGACTTTGGAGAGTGTGGCAGGTTGAACAGCAGATCCCCAAAAGATATGTCCATGTCTGAATCACTGGTACTGTGAACATTCCCTTATTTGGAAAAACAGTCTTTAAAGATATAATTAAGCTACAGTCCTTGAGATGAAATCATCCTACTTTACACAGGTGTTTCTAAAATCCAGTGACCAGCATCTTTATGAATCAGATGCGAAGGCACAAATGGAAGAGAGAAAGCAATGTGAAAACAGCAGCAAAGATTGGATTGAGGAGATCCCAAGTCAAGGAATGCCTACAGCTACCAGAAGCTGCAGGAGGCAAGGAAGGATTCTCCCCTAGAGCCTCCAGAAGGAGTGTGCCCCCACCTGACACCTTGAATTTTGGACTTTTGATCTCAAGAACTACTGGAGATTTTAAGTATCTGTTGTTTTAAGCCACCCAGTTTGTGGAATTCATTAAGGCAGAGAGATAAGCAGGGAACAGATCAGTTAGAATATTAAAAACAAGGATAAAGAGTTTGGAATTTTATCTAAGTTTATAAGGAAATTGAGAATTTGGGTGGGGAAAGGAAAGGTAAGAAATTTAAAGGATTAAGACGGTCTAATTTTCATGGAGGCAGATTAATATAGCTATCAACCTATGATCAGGCACCAGACTGATGCGTTGAATCTTGGTCTCTCTGTTAATTAGTTCTACATCACCCTGTGACATGGGGCAATGGGCTTCAAATATCAGTGCTTTAATTCTCCTCATCTGTTAAAATTCTCTGAGAATAGGATTTTTGAGAAGAAACATTCACGGAGGAGAGGATTATTGCAAAAACCCTGTTTTTAGGAAGGCAATAGCAGGTAGGATCCAAAACCCAGGTGAAAAATTTGGCCTGAGATGGATAACAAACATGTACAGTGATATAAGAAAAGATCAATGCAAGTAATTTTGGTGTATTTGCATGAGAGATGATGAGAACATTGCTTCTTTCATGGTTGCAGATGTCCCTGCCAGTCCTATATCTGAGAAAAGAAATTCTCATTTCACAGGTTGCAACTACCATATCTGTCCCTTACTAGAATCAAGATGGACAACAACTTGCCAACCATATCCTCCTTACACGGGACTACAGAGATAAAAAGTTTTAGGAACCATTCAAATGAAATCATTTTTTCTGCTTATTTGTGGAAATGGAAGTATTAGCCCAAACTTATTTACCTGCACTACTTGCTTACAAAAATCAATCTCTGAAATTACATGCTAATTATAAATCTCACTAATCCTTCAAACATCCAAAAGAAATAAATTCATGGCAAATATCCCTAAAGTTTATGTAAATCCAAAAATGCCTTCAGTTCTTTATGAGAATGTTTAGTCTTTAGTGCAGTTGATGCTAAGAAGTTCCATTAGAATGCATGGCTCTTGATAAAATATTCTATTTCTATTACCATATACAAAAATTCAAACCTCTTATATATAAAAATGGAGCAATTTTCAGCCACTGTGAGGTAACTGAAAGGACAGGTAATCTCTAAGATAAGAAATCTCCAAATTCCTTAGAGTTTAAGCTTCATAATTGGAACTGGCTGTTAAGAGAGACTATCCCAATTGAGCATAATATTCAGGTAGTCAGAAAGCTTTTCACATTTCATTAAATTGTTTCCTCTTGCTGATGACTAGGAACCAACTTAGATATTGTGGTTTTAAGAATGTGATATAAATTACCACCAGGAAATCTTCTTTACATCTCCTGGACTCACACAAAGATAATCAACACAATCTGAATTGCTTTTGAGCTTCTGAACTTGGGTAAGTCTTTTCACATCAATAGATTAATTCCATTTCTTACTAGTTTAATACTGCTAAGAAAGATATATCAATTCTCTGAGAAAAGGAGTTTGAAAAGCTATTCTATATCACAGATTGTGTGTCACAATTCTCTTAGGGAGGAATTTATGGGTCAATTAAAATATTTCCAGTAGATGTTTTAGGTTTTTTGACTCAGAGATTTATCTAGGTTAGCTTAAGGGATTATTCAAAGCAATAAATAAGGTAGAATCTCACAGAAATTAAGAATAGGAAGGGTAGTCAGGATGGGTCTTATGCAGAAACTGTTTTCTGATTCCAAATATTTGAGTACATCAGGAACAGGAGATTATAATCTCCCTTTCCAGTGGCCTAGCGTTAACCTGACACATACTCTGTGTCATTTTAGCTCTCCACACACTACCTACAGACTCCTTCCCTCTCTTTTGCATATATATCTTAAAAGTTTCATAGTTTGCATCATTCCCTCAATAAATGTTTACTGAGTTTCTCTCATAGGCCAAGTATTGAGCTTAGCAACTATAAACTAGATAAGAACTTTGCCTTCACAGAGTTTACTTTCTAGGGGGGAAATATAATAAACCAGTAATTCAAAACGAGTAAGAGAAGAACAGACTATGAACAGTTCTAGGGAGGAATTAAATAAGGCCTTTTGATTAAATAGGAACCTGGGTGGGGCAGGACAAGAGATAAGTGGCAGGGATGAGAACTAGTTTAAATATAGTTATTCAAATTAATTATTTAGACAGTTGGTGAAAGAGTGATCCAGGCAGAAGATATGAACTGAGGAGAGTTTGGGTTTAATAATGACAGTAATGGCTTTATCATCATCTCCAACTCACTCCTAAATCATGATGGCAAAGTGCATTGACTGTTCATTCACTCTCCCCCTAGTACTAGCCCATGAGTTAGATGGGCTTGCTCAGGGAGCCACACATGTTCAAGGCATTTCCTCTATTGATTTTGTTGTTTTCAACTCCATAAGTGACTAGATTGTACAAACACAGGGGCTTGTTTGTATTTTGTTCACTGCTGTTATCTCCAGTGCCTAGAACAAAGCTTAGCACATAGGAGGGACTGAATGCATATATATGGAATGAAATTATTTAATGAATGTGGGGAAGGGAGAGGGGGGAAGGAGAGGGGGAAAGGAGACAACTATTGCTTATATTTCCTTAGGTACAAATATACGAAGCCATGGAGAATTGAGGAAAACTTATTAACTTGTGATTCATATGTATATATCACACACTGAATAGAGTGACTATACAACTGGTATTTAATATACAGCTGTAAAATAAATGAATGAATAGGTATATGCATTTATATTTCCTCCTTATATTTTTCTTTATTAGAGAAGCTGTGGGTTTACAGAACAATCATGCATAAAATACAGGATTCCCATTCACAACTCCACCAAAAGCAATTTTATTGGTGTGGAACATTTATTACAATAGATAATAGCACATTTTAATAATTGGACTGTTAAAATTCATGGTTTAAGTTCGGGCTCACTATTTTTGTAGTGTGGTTCCATTGATTTTTTAAAATTCTCTTATCATATATATAATCTAACATTTCCCTTTTTAATCATATTCAGATATATATTTCAGTGTGGTTAGTTGCATTCACAATGTTGTGCTAACATCACCACCATCCATTACCAAAGTGTTTCCATCATTCCATACAGGAACCCTGTACATTTTAAGTCTTAACTTCCCATTTCCTATTCCCAGCCTGTCCCTGGTAACCTATATTCTAGATTTTGACTCTATTCCTTTGCTTATTCTGTTTCAAATCAGTGAGATTATAAAATATTTGTCCTTTTGTGTCTAGCTTATTTCACATTACATGATGCCTTCCAGATTCATCCATGTTACTGCATGTATCAAGACTTCATTCCCTTTTATGGATGAATAATATTCTACCATATATACACACACACACACACACACACACACACCACATTTTATTTATTAATCCATTGATTAATGGATAAATGGATGCTTGGGTTGTTTCCATCTTTGGGCAATTGTGAATAATGCCTCTGAAAACAATGGTGTGGAAATATCTGCTTGAGGCACTGCTTTCAATTATTTTGGGCATATACCTAGTAACAAGATTGCTAGGTCATATGGTTGTTCTATAATTAGCTTTCTGAGGACCAGCAAAACTGTCTTCCATAGCAACTGCACAATTTTTCATTGCCACCAGTAATGAATGAGTATTCCTATTTCTCCACAACCTCTCCAACACATGTTCTTTTCTTTTCTTTTCTTTTCTTTTCTTTTCTTTTCTTTTCTTTTCTTTTAATAGCAACCATTCTAATGGGCATGAAATGGTCTCTTGCTGTGGCTTTGTTTTGCACCTCCCTGATGGCTAGTGACATTGAGCATCTTTTCATGAACTTTCTGGCCATTAGTATATCATTCTTGAGAGGTGTGTGTTAAGTATCTTGTCCATTTTTTAATTAGGTTGTTTGTCATTTTATTGTTAAATTGAAGGATTTCTTTTTATATTTTGGATATTAAACCTTTATGGGATGTGTGGTTTCCAAATATTTTCTCTCATTGTGTAGCTTGTTATTTTACTTTCATGATAAAGATCTTTGAGAAACAAGTTTTTGTTTTATATAGATGGGTCCTATATCTCTATTTTTCCTTTGTTGATTTTGCTTTGGATATAAAGTCTAAGAAACCATTTTCTAATGCAAGGTCCTGAAGATACTTTCAAAGAATTTCTTCTATTTGATAGTTCTACTCTTATATATATATATGTCTTTGATCCATGCTGTGTTGATTTTTATATATGGTATGAAGTAGGGATCCTCCTATTTTTTTATTTTTTATTTTTTTGCAAATGGAGATCCAAAACTTTTCAATTGGTAAAAAGACTGTTCTTTCCCAGTAGAGTGGTCTTTGACACCTTGTCAAAAATCAGTTGGCCAAAAATGTCAGGGCTGATTTCTGAGCTCTCAATTCTATTCCATTTCTCTACATGTCTGTCCTTGTGCCAGCACCATGCTGTTTTGAGTACTGTGGCTTTGTAATAAGTTTTAAGATCAGAAAGTGGGAGTAGTACAACTTCACCACTCTTTTTCAAGATGGTTTTGCTGTTTGAGGCCACTTACACTTCCATATAAATTTGGTGATTGACTTTTCCACTCCTGCAAAAAGGTTTTTTGAATTCTTATTGGGGTTACATTGAATCTAAAAATTGTGTTAAATAGTATTGAAATCTTAATGGTATTTAGTTAATCTTCCAATCCATGAACATGGAATGCACTTACATTTACTTATGTCTTCTTTTATCAATGTTTTATAGTTTTCTTTGTAGAAGTCCTTTACGTTCTTGAAAGGTTTATCCTAGAGATTTGATTATTTTAGTTACTACTGTGAATAGAATTATTTTCTTTATTTCTTCTTCCAATTGTTCATTGCCTGTGTATAGAAACACTGTTTTGAGGTGTTGATCTTGCACCCCACCACTTTGCTGAATACACTTATTATCTCTAGGAGCTTTGTTGTGGATTTTTCAGGATTTCCCATGTATATGATCATATAATCTGCAAATAGGGAAAGTTTCACTTCTTCTTTTCCAAATTGGAAAGAAAGTTCACCTAATTGCCCTGGTGAAAATTCCCAGTACAGTGCTGAATAATACTGTTATCCATTATCACCGTTAGACAGAACATCTCAACAATCAATAAAGAAACAAACACTTTCAATACTATACTAGAGGATATGACCTAATAGACATATACAGAACATTATATGCAAATTCAGCAGGATATACATTCTACTCAAGTGCACATGGATCATGCTCCAAGATAGACCACATGCTAGGCCACAAGAAAGTCTCAGTGAATTCAGAAAGATTGAAATCATACAAAGTAATTTCTCTGACCACAGCAGAATGAAGTCAGAAATCTGCAAGGGCCAGAGAACCAGATTAGGCACAACGATATGGAAGTTAAGCAGCACACATTTAAGCAAACAGTGGGTCAAGAAGGAAATATCAAAAGAAATAAGTACCTTGAAACTGATGAAAATGACAAAACAACATATCAAAATTTATGGGATGAAGCAAAAGCTGAATGAGAGGGAAATTCATAGCCATAAATTCATACATCCACAATTAGTAAAAAGAAAAAAAAACCCAAAAGGAAGAAGAAATAAATAACAAAGATCAGAGCAGAACTAAATGAAATAGAAAATAAGAAAGCACTAGAAAAAATAAAACAAAGAGCTGGTTCTTTGAGAAGATCAATACAGTTGACAAACCCTTAGCTAGAATAATGAAGAAAAAGAGAGAGAAGATGTAAACACACAAAATAAGAAATGAGAAAGAGGATATCACCACTGACACCACAGAAATATAGTCTATCATAAGAGGATACCTTGAAAAAATATATGCTAACAAAAGGACAATTTAGAGGAAATAAACAAATTCCTAGAAATACATAGGCAGCCTACATTGACAAAAGAAGAAATTGATGATCTCAACAAACCAATCACAAGTAAAGAGATAGAATTAGTCATTAAAGACCTCCCAACAGGGAAGAGCCCCAGGCTAGATAACTTCACAGGTGAATTCTACCAAATATTCCAGAAAGAACTAACAACAATTTTTCTTAAACTCTTCCAAAAAACTGAAATAGAAGGAAGATTGCCTAACTTATTCTATGATGCCAAAATTAACCTAACACCAAAGCCAAACAAAGATGACACATGAAAGGAAAATTATAGACCAGTCTCTCTAAGGAACCTAGATGCTAAAATCCTCAACAAAATACTTGCTAATTGTATTCAACAATGCATCAAATGAATTATACAGCGTGACCACGTGGGTTTCATGCCTGGTATGCAAGGATGATTCAACATAAGAAAATCAATCAATGTGATACACCATATAAACAGATCAAGGGAAAAAAGACCACATGATCATATCCATAGATGCAGAAAAAGCAACTGACAAAATACAGCACCCTTTCCTGATAAAAAACACTGCAAAAGATAGGAATGGAAGGAAACTTTCTGAACATGATAAAGGGTATATATGAAAAACCCATAGCAAACATTATTTACAATGGTGAAATCCTAAAATCTTTTCTTCTAAGATCAGGAACAAGACAAGGACGCCCACTATCACCCCTCCTATTTAACATTGTATTAGAAGAACTTGCTAGAACACTGAGGCAAGAAACAGATACAAAAGGCATCCAAATTGGAAAGGGAGAAGTAAAAATTTCACTATTTGAAGATGATATGATCCTATACATAGAAAGCACTGAAAAGTCTACCACAAAGCTTCTAGAACTTATAAATGAGTTCAGTAAAGTCAAAGGTTGTAAGATCAATGCACAAAAGTCAGTTGCATTTCTGTACACCAATAATGAGCAATCTGAGGAGGAAATCAAGAAAAAAATACCATTTACATAGTAAATTAGAAAATCAAATACCGAGGAATAAATTTAACTAAAGATGTAAAATATTTATACACAGAAAGCTACACAACACTACTAAAGGAAATCAAAGAAGACTTAAATGGAAGACTATTCCCTGTTCATGAATAGGAAGACTAAATATCATCAAGATGTCTATCCTACCCAAACTGAAGTACGGATTTAATGCAATCCCAATAAAAATCAACACAGCATTTTTTAATGAACTGGAAAAACTAACGATGAAATTTGTTTGGGAGGGATAGAGGCCCTGAATAGCCAAAGACATATTGAAAAAGAAAAATGAAATCAGAGGAATCACACGACCTGACTTTAAACATGCTTAAAAGCTGTAGTTTGTTTATACATATTATATATATACATGCTATTATAAACAGCATGGTGTTGGCACAAAGATAGACATACTGACCAATATATATATACTATACATATACAGCATGGTATTGGCACAAGGATAGACATACTGACCAATGAAACCAAATTGAAAGTTCTGATATAGATCCTCGCATATACAATCATCTGATATTTGACAAGGCCACCAAGCCCACTCAACTGGGAGAGAATGGTTTCTTCAACAAATGGTGCTTGGAGAATTGAATACCATAGACAAAAGAATCAAAGAGGATTACCATCTCACACATTATACAAAAATGAACTCAAGATGGATAAAAGATCTAAATATAAGAGCGAAGACCATAAAGACCTTGGAAGACAATGTAGGGAAGCATCTACAGGACTTTGTCATAGGAAATGTCTTCATGAATTTCACACCCAAAGCACAAACAGTGAAAGAAAAAATAGATAAATGGGAATTCCTCAAAATTAAAGCCTTTTGTATCTCAGAGGAGTTTACCAAGAAAGTGAAAAGATAACCTACCCAATGGGAGAATATATTTAGTAACCTTACATCTGATAATAGCCTAATATCCAGCATATATAAAGAAATCCTATGTCTCAAAAATAAAAAGGCAAACAACCCATTCAAAACACAGTCAAGAGATTTGAATGATTCGAACAGACACTTCTCCAAAGAAGAATTACAATGGCTGAAAAGCACATGAAAAGATGTTCAACATCACTAGCTATTAGAGAAACGCAAATCAAAACTACAATGAGATACCATCTTAAACCCATTAGACTGTTGGCTATTCCACTGCTAGTAGAACTGAAAACAGAGACATGAACCGATATATGCACACCAATGTTCATAGCAGCACTATTCACTATTGCCAAAAGTTGGAATCAACCCAAATGCCCATCAACAGATGAATGGATAAACAAAATTTGGTATCTACATACAATGGAATACTACTCAGCAGTAAGAAGGAATAGAGTACTAAAGTATGGGATAACATGGATGAATCTTTCGGACCTTATGTTGAGTGAAGCAAGCCAGATATTGAAGGACAAATACTACATGACCTCTCTGATCTGAATTAAGCAAATAAAGCTGTCTCAGAGAGCTAGAGACTGGAAATAGGCTTACAGGAAATGGTGGGGAGGGGTGGGAAAGGAAAGTTTTGAGTCAATGCCCACATGGGCAAAATCTATGATAAAGTGGAGGTAAATAGTTGTGCAGTGAAGGGATAAGATGGGAGCATAGGGATACTATTGGGGCTTTGCAGGCTTGAGGGGGGCTTGGGTTGGGAGGGTGGGTCATATGGTCCATAAAATTGAGGGGAGGGTTTGGAGGGAGCAGGTGAACATGGAAGATTGTCAGGTATGTGGTTGAAACTATAGTGTTGAGAAAATTCTTTAGGAAATATAATAAGGAAGTGTTACTGGTTTAAGGTGTTTGGTGGGGGGCATCTGGCACAGGATGCACCTGGGACAGGCTTCTAGGAAGTATATGAGTGCTCATAATGTCATGGTGTGTTATATCACCATGAGACCCAAACAATGAGTGGGAAGGTTTTATGACCCCATCCTGGGGAGGCATCCTGGGGAGAATGCCCCCACCCTGGGGAGGCTTGATATTCTCAAACAGAGGGGTAGGTGTCTCTCAAGAGCATGGGTGACTCTCAATGGGGGAAGACAGACTAGTGTGTCAAACCCTCAGTGTTGTTGCAAGTATCTATGAATCTTGTACTTCAAGCAGTGAAGCTTGGTTGTCACTGTGGGCCCTGAGGGGAGGGGGAGAGAGGAATAGAATAGTTGGAAGAGGAAGTAACTGAGGGATAATGGAAGTGTTCTGCATGACCCTGCAATGATGGATACAGGCCATGTTAAATAACACCAAAATTTATAAAGATGTATAATCTAAAATGTAAACCATAATGTAACCAAAAATTTATAAAAGTGTACAGTCTAAAATGTAAACAATAATGGAACCATGTTTGGTACCTATGTTTCAATATCTATACATCAGTTGCAGCAAATGTAATATCCACATGTAAAAAGATCATTTCTGGGGGAGGGGGAAAGGGTTTGATATTGGATATATGGGAGTTCCCTATATTTTATATCTGACTTTACTGTGACCTAAAACTTTTTTGAAGACATAATAAAACAAAAAGGTTGTAGATACTGAGGAAGAGATTGCCTTGCCAATGTACATACAGGGCAACACCTATTACAGTGATGAAAGGAAAAATGTTAAAAAAAAAAATTTATGATATTTTTCATTTTTTAATACCCTTACTTTTTACTTTATTTTAGTTTTTCTAAATTAGTATGTATTCTATATCTAATCTTTAAACTTATCATTGCCATTTCATTTTCCTATTAATTGAATTTGGCAATATATTAGACTTCATTTTTGAAGAAGTTTTGGATCACAGAGGGGTTCAATTATGGCAGAGCAGGAGGACTGATGTGGAGTGTCCTTGATGGTGGATGCATGTGTGGGAGGGAGTTCTCCAGGGCATGCGTATAGGGCATATAGATATGTTCAGATGTTCGTTGGGTATTGACATATAGGGTAGAGTATCACACTACAACTGAGGGAGTGCTGAGTTCCCATTCCAGGAAACTCTGTCACATTCCCCAATGGATAGCAAAAATCCTCCAAGTACAAGGACAAAGACCAGAGAAGAAGGATGGTCCAATGATGAGCCCTTGGTACTGATAACTATGCTTATAACCTTGTGTGCTTTCAACTAGGCCTAGAGCTTAAGGGTGCCTAAGAGTTACCTCCTGAAAACCTCCATGTTGCTCATATGTGGCCACTCTCTAACTCAGCATGTAAATCCATTACCTTCACCCCAGCATGGGACATGACTTCCTGGGAGTGAGCCTCCCTGCTGCTGTGGGATTACTGCCAAGCACCAGGTGATGCAACTAGAAAAAGATATTGAATAAAAGGGGAAAATTGTAAAGACAAATGAATTTGTATGGCTAAGAGACTTCAAAATGAGTTGGGAGGTCATCAGAGGGGTCACGCTTACACACATCTCAGCAAGATCTCAAAGACAGCCAAAGTAGATACCACCCCAGGTAGTGGTGCTCCTGAGGGCTACAGAGACACCCAGGCCTTATGGTCATGACAGATGGCTCTGGAATTCAGTGTCTTGCCAGTGAGCTCTACTTTGGAATTTGCACTCCTGAGTGTGATGGAGTTGGACTCAGATGTGACCTCTCTATGCATGCCTCTTCTGTCACTTTTACCAAACCTATGGTTGGTGCTGGGATTGGTGTATACATGGGAGACTTGAATCTTTGGACTGTCTATGTGCCAGCTGGGCCCTGAGCCTCAGCAGAGTTGTAATGCCTACTCTCTGATTCGTTGGACTTACCCAGGTCAGCTAACAGGGAGGTGAGGCTGTTCAACCACCACACCAGGGAACCAAGAGAGTCTACAGCTGCAAGCAGGAGAATTCCATCCATCAGCCAGGTGGGATCTAAGCCCCCTCTCGATTTAAAGGTGGAGTGGACATCGCCATCCCAGGGTCCTCAGGATGGATTAGAGTGGACTTACTGGTGTTTTACTATAGAATTATTGTGACTCTAGATATGGAAGAAATTATATCATTGATGTGAAGATCGTGGCCACAGGAGTTGCTGAAAGCAGGGAGAGAGAAAAAGAGATGTGATATTGGGGCATTTTCAGGATTTGACATTTTCTTGAATGTACTTATCAAATACAATGAATGTATTACACTAATGAAAGAAGTTGTCAATGTGGGAGGTGTGGGGGATGTGGGGAGTGAGGTATATGGGAAACTCATATTTTTTATTGTTATATTTTGTGTGATTTATGTATCTTTTAAAAAAGATAATAAAATTTAAAAAAAGGAAAGAAAAATAGTGGTGCTGTTCAGCATCCTTGTCTTGTTCCTTATCTTAGAGGAAAAGCTTTTGGTCTTTCACCATTAAGTAGTATGTTACCTGTGAGCTTTTCATATATGTCCTTTATCATGTTCTGGTAGTTTATTTCTATTCCTACTCATCTAAATGTTTTTTATCAAGAAAGGATGATGTATTTTGTCAAATGCCTTATCTGCATCAATTGAAATGATGTGTTTATTACTTTCATTCAGTTAATATGCTGTATTACATGTATTACATTAATTGATTTTCTTATATTGAACCAACCTTGCATACCAGGGATAACTCTCATTTGATCATATTGTATGATTCATTTAATATGCTGTTGGATTTGATTTGCCAGTATTTTGTTGAGGATTTTGCATTTATATTCATAAGAGATAATGGTCTGTAGTTTTCTATTCTTTTGATATGAAGGTGATATTGGCCTTGTAGAATGAGTTAGGGAGTATTCTCTCCACTTCAATTTCTTGGAATGGTTTGAGCAGAACTGGAGTTAAATCTTCTTGGAATATTTGGTTAAATTTTCACCTTTAGTCATCTGGTCCTTGGTTTTTCTTTGTTGGGAAGTATTTTATTACAGATTCAATTTTTTACTAGTAATACATGAGTTGACATGTTCTCTTTTTTTTTTTTTTTAAAGATTTATTTATTTATTTAATTCTCCCCCTCCCCCGGTTGTCTGTTCTCTGTGTCTATTTGCTGCCTCTTGTTTCTTTGCCCCCTTCTGTTGTTGTCAGCAGCAGGGGAAGTGTGGGCGGCACCATTCCTGGGCAGGCTGCACTCTCTTTCGCGCTGGGTGGCTCTCCTTACGGGGCGCACTCCTTGCGTGTGGGGCTCCCCTACGCGGGGAATACCCCTGCGTGGTACGGCACTCCTTGCACACATCAGCACTGCGCATGGGCCAGCTCTACACGGGTTGAGGAGGCCCGGGGTTTGAACCGCGGACCTCCCATGTGGTAGACGGATCCCCTAACCACTGGGCCAAGTCCATTTCCCCCTTGAGTCAATATAGGTAGTGTGTGTGTTTCTAAGAATTTGCTCATTTCCTCTAAGTTATCTAATTTATTGGCATATAATTATTCGTAGTATCCTCTTATAGTCCTTTTTATTTCAGCTGTCTTGCTAGTAATGTCCCCATTTTCATTTTTCTGATTTTTTAAATTGTGCTCTCTTTTTTTTTCTTCCTTGACCATTTACCTAAAGGTTTGTGAACTTTATTGATCTTTTAATAGAACCAATTTTTGGTTTTGTAGATTTTATTGTTTTTTGTTATTGTTATTGTTTTCTGTTTCATTTATCTCTGCTCTAATCTTTGCTATTTCCTTCTTTCTACTCACTTCAGTTTTAGTTTGTTCTTCCTTCTCTAGTTCTTCCATTCTTGAGGTTAGGACTTTGATTTGAAGCCTTTCTTCTTTTCTAATGTAAGAAATTATAGCTATAAATTTCCCTCTGAGCACTGTCTTCACTGCATCCCATACATTTTGGTTCGTTGTATTTCTGATTTCCTCTTTAACCTATTGGTTGTTTAAGAGTATGTTGTTTAATTTCCACATATTTGTAAATTTTCTATTTCTCCCTCTATTATTGATTTCTAGCTTCATTCCATTGTGGTTGGAAAATATACTTTGTATGATTTTAATATTTTTGGATTTATTGAGGCTTGGTATGTGACCCAATATATAGTCTATCCTGTAGAATGATCCATGTGCACTTGAGAAGAATGTGTAATCTCTTTTCATTGGGTACAGTATTTTACACATATGTTTTAGTTCTAGTTGGTTTACTATATCATTAAAGTCCTATATTTCTTATTGATCTTCTAACTACGTGTTCTATCCATTACTGAGACTGGTAATGCAGTAATGTAGAACTGTCAATTTTTCCCTTCAAATCTGTCAGTATTGTTTCACATATTTTGGGGCTCTGCTGTTAGGTGCATATATATTTATACTTGTTACATTTTCTTGTTGAATTATTCCCTTTATCAGTATATAATGAACATTGTTTTCCATCATAACAGTTCTTGTATTAAGGTCTATTTTATCTTATATTAGTATAGCCACCCCAGCTCTTTTTTGGTGACTACTTGCACGGTATATTTTTTTCCATCCTTTCACCCTCAACCTCCTTGTATCTTTGAATTTAAAGTGAGTCTCTTACAGATGGCATATAGCTGAGTCATGCTTTTTTATCCATCCTGCCAATCTTTGACTTTTGTCAGGGTAGTCTAATCCATTTACATTTAAAGTCACTTCTGATAATATGGGACTTTTTTTTTTTTTTTACCATTTTGCTATTTAGGCTTTGTAAGTCTTATGCCCTTTTTGTCCTTCAATTCTCCCACTAATTGAAGAATTGAATAAATAAATTTATATTTATTTGATTTTTACATTGTACCATACTGAGTGCCTTCTTGTTTCTATTTGTACATACGTTTTATATATTCTTCTTGTGGTTACCATGTGTTAAAATTTAACATCCTGTATATATAACAATCATATTTGGTTTTATTACAATGTTACTTCAATAGCATACACGTGTACTTTTCCTACAACCCCCTATCCCCCACCATTTTTTGTGCTTGTTACCACTTATATCTTTGTGCATTGCATATCCAGAAACATAGGTTTACCATTGCTTTTTATGCATTTGCATTTTAGCACCTGTAGCAAGTAAGAAGTGGTGTTACATACCAAGCAATACAATACAATAATACTGATGTTTATAATTACCCAGATGGTTAACTTTACTGCAGGTCTTTATTTCTTTATGCTGCTTTGAAGCACTGTATAGTGTCCTTTCCTTTCAGTCTGAGGAACTCCCTTTAGGATTGCTTGTAGGACAGGTCTAGTGGTGATTAATTCCCTCAGCTTTTATTTGGGAATGTCTTTATCTCCCCCTCATGTTTAAAACAGTATCTCACCAGATATAAAATTCTTCACCCACAGTTGTTTTCTTTCAGCATTTGAAGTGTTCAGTCTACTGCCTTCTTTCTTCCATGGTTTCTAATGAGAAACTGGCACACTCAATATAGTTGGGACTCCCTTATATGCAACTTTTCTCTTTCAACTTTGAGGACTCTCTCCATGTTCTTTGCATTAAATAGTGCAATTAATACATGATGGGGTGTGTTTTTCTTCATATTTATCCTGTTTGGTGTTCTCTAATCTTCAAAGCTATGCATATTCACATTTTTTTTATAAGTTTGGGGAGTTCTCTTTCATTATTTCTTTGACTATTCTTTCTGTCCTTTCATCTCTTTCTTTTTCTCCTGGGTTCTCCATAATGTATGTATTGGTGAGCTTGATGGTGTCTCATAGATGTCCCAGGCCATTTTCACTTCTAATATTTCTTTTTTCTTTTTTCTCCTCAGCCTGGCTCATTTCGAGTGTCTTGTCTTCAAATTCGCTGATACTTTCTTCTGCCAGCTCCAATCTGCTCTTGCAACATCCCCTCCCCAGACATTTTCATTTCACCTATTGTTGTCTTTAACTCCAGTTAAAGTTCTGTTTGGTTCCTTTATAAAATTTCTATCTCTTTACTAAGACTCTCATATTGCTCATTTGTTGTTTTCCTGATACCCTTTAGTTCTTTCTTTCTACTTTTCTTCATCTCATTGAGCATTTTTTAAGATCTTTTTTTTTTAAGGCTTTCTTTTGTACGTCTAGATCCTCATCTTCTTTGTTGGTGTATTCTGTATTTTTATCCTTTTTCTTTGTTTCTCTTGTACTCTTTTTTTTTTTTTTTGCTCACTGTACATTTTTTAAAAGTTAAACATTAACTCTAGGATTTATTCCCTGGGGTGTCTATTTCTTGATTTTGTAAACAGCTGGTAAAAGTCAAAGTTTTTCTTGAGCTTCTGCCTTCCTATCAGGAAACTCTGCCCAAGTTGAATGCATGGTGCAGGTTTTTCCCTGTTTTTCTCAGCCTCTCCCTTGTTCTGGGCTTTTGTGGTTGTTAATTGTTTCAGAGTTTCCCAATTTACAAGAGTTTAGCTGTCCCTCTGTTTCCCTCACTTCAGTGTTTGAAGTCATCAAGCTTTTGGCCCAGATTGTCTGACTCTATAGTCGTACTTTTATACTCCTTTCTTTACCTCTGGCTGCTTTTGCTTGGAGGGCAAATTCTAGAGGAGAGTCACCCCAGAGAGGACTTTCCTATGTCAGTCTTTCCCAGACAAGACAGGACCAGAGATCCTTGAAGGCAGCACAGACTGGCTCCAAAGTTCCCTGGGGAGGTGATTAAGAAACATTCCAAAAACTTCTCTGATGGATCTCCAAAGCTTAGCTTTGCTGACCTGCCCAGCAAACACAGCCCTTCAACTGACTGTCCCCACAGCCATTATACCTCTAACACCTCTTCCACTGCTGCCCTCAGAGCAAAAGCCATGATCAGTGACTGTCCATGCCCACCCCATTTCTTGGGGAAGAGGATTTTTATATTCCTTTCTGTCACCAGAAAGTCAGCCAAGTACTGGGAAACACACTGACCTGCCCTAAGAGTGGATGATGGCTGCTGGGAGCCAAGGTGCAGAGAGAACAATTTACTGTTATTTTCCATAATTTACCAGCTTCTTCTTCTGACTCTTCGATGTTGTCCAGTGTTCTTTGGCCTTTGAGTTTAAAAATAGTTATTTAGAAGGTTCTTGCCAATTTAATAGTTGTTTTGGTGGATGGACTGAGTCCTGGAACTCCCTACTCAGCCATCCTCCCCAAAAACCCTCCTATTTCCTCTATTTTAATATTGACTTGGGAAAAGATATAATATGGACATCTTTTCTGCTGAAACTTTGTAGAAAGTTTGAGATAACTTAAAATTAACTCTATAAAAATTTTTCAATTGTTCATTTTTAGTATATTTTTCCCTCAAACCATAACTTTCAAAGTAGTTTTCAGGACTTTTTGCAAAGTTATTTGTCCTCTGAAATGAAATTTTAATTATCTTCACAAATGTCACCCACAGAAAAGCACTCACAGAGCAGATGAACATTTAATTAGCTTTTAAAATATATTTCTAGCAATATATTTTTTATTCATTAATTAGTAAGTTTTTTTTAATGTTATTCAAACCTCCACACAGTCAAATTCTGATGGAGATAGGTTTTTCAGATTGAATCAAAAAGAGACAGCTATTAAAAAATACATGAGAAAAAGATTTCCAACTCTAATAAACAAATCAGATGTCTTTCTGGCAAATTGGTATACAATTCCTTTCAGAATCTGAAAATTTTAGTTTGTAAATTATAACTATGAAGCAACATGTCTTTCATATTTTGTAGACATGGATGCTAAATTAGACTAATAATTTTTGGCATCTAATCACAAATAAATTTGGTACTAAATATGTGCTGCTACAACTACTGAAGGAGATGAGACAAGGTTCACAAATAACAGCCTCTGTCTATTTCAGACTTACTTTTCAGACTGTTCAGAGTAAGTGCTTTGATACCTGCTGTAGCTCTATCGTGGGCACAGACACATGGTAACAGCTTAAGCAGAATTGAACTATGCCTAAAACGTCAGTCTCCCAGAAAAATTTCTAATAATAATTGAAAAGCTTTCCATTCAATCATGCACAAAGCTGTTTGGTGTCCAGTCAGCATTAAGCATTGGTCTAGGTGCTAGCTGGTTTTCTTAAATCAAAAGGGGGTAAAAGTTTTGTTATGTAGAACAGATCATTATGCAGTCATAATGTTTTCATATACATTAAAATAAACATGTATTTCCTAGGGTTGCCATAACAAATTACCATATGGATAAAAGAAGTTTGAGACAGTTCAAAATGACAGAAACTCTGGGTCCCTGCCTTTATTAGAGTTCTCTAGGGAAGCAGAACTGACAGGAGATATCTGTAAATATTATGAGATTTTATAAGAATTGTCTCATGTGACCACGGGGATCCACAAGTCTAAATTCCATAGGTTGGGCTACAATCTGGTAAATCCAATGAAGGCTTGCAATGAACTCCCCAGCTGGCTAGCTGAAGTAGGAATGTTAAATCTCTCTTCTGATGTCTGAAATCATCATTTCTCCTCTCAGAGCTTTCAGTTGATTGGATGAGCCCTCTCTCATTGTTGAAGCCAATATCCTCAATTGATTATAAACACAATCAGCCATAGATGCAATCAACTTACTGATGGATTAAGTCTATGAAATGTCCTCGCAATAACAATCAGGCCAGTGCTTGCTTTACTAAACAACTGGACACCAAAACCTGCCAAATTTACACATGAAGTGAATTATTACAGTTTACCCTGTATCAACTTGGCAGACATACACATTTCCACAGTCAAATAACTGTAAGGTATTCCCCAAAAGGCCATAGCTGTGGACTGGAAAGAGAAGGTAATATGGCAAGAGTGGGAGCCATGGGCATTTGGGCTACTTCCTCATGGAACTTACGTGTGCCTGCAGGACCCTCTCGAGCCCTATCTCATTTATGATGGAGTGCTGCCATGCATGCCCAAATTTATGGTTTGTTCAGTCAGAGAATATCCAACTCATGATAGGCAATTCAAATTATGGTAATTTGATGGCCCATGGTAAACATTCAGTTAAATGGTGTGTAAGAAAAACATGCCGCAGCTTCTCCTGTAACCTCTGAAGAAGATTCTAGTTGTCTGCATGAAGGGAACCAAACAAATCCAGAAAACATCCCAGCTGGGCACAGTCTATATTGCTGACCTAAAACTTTATCCATTGTGCTGGAACAATATTTTGTATTTGTCCATTGTAATTACCAGACTGACAAATAAGGTTTGCTCTCTGCTCTAATGTATGGATACTTACAACCCTGGAAATCATTCTAGTTTAGTCTTATAAGATAATGGGAAGGAATCTTTGCAGACAATAAAGAACAGGGACTTATCATTTACCCCAAACCAGTGTTCTTTTCTCACTCTTACGCTATTTGGATACCCACTAAGATTGGAAAATGGCAGCAGACAATTCTGAGTTTTCTGATACTCCATGGATTCCAGTCAATGACATATGTGCCCCTCTCTTAACACTTATTAGGAATTAGAGCTATTATAAAACCAACCAATTAAACACAAATTAGCCACTATGCTGAGACAAGAGCTATTTTGAGTGTGAGTTCCTAATTCTACAGTAAACCTAAAACTGCTTTAATGTTTGGTTCCTTATAATTAGAGAAATAATCTTGATTCTAAGTGTTAGTGAGATAATGGAAAGACTCTAACAGGTATGAAAAAGCTGTTTATCATTTATCTTAAACAACTATTCACTGTTAACATAAATGGGGGAATGAAGAATTGAAAGTATTTGAAATTAATCTTCTAAACCATTAACAGTGTCCTGAAGCATACAAGAATGAAACTGAGAGAACAGAACTTGTGATACTTCAACCTGTGCTTCACCAAGGATACTCACCCATTTTGTCTGCAATTATTGTTATTATTTTCCTAGTGGTAAAAGCTATGCTTAGGGATACATATGCATCATTTCATTTAACCTTCTGAGGTAAGTACTATAATATTATTTGCACTATTTTAAAAATGAAGAATATGATTCTAGGGAACTGAATGACCCAGACATGCCATTAGTATATATCAGGACCTTTACTCACACTCTCATACATGACATAAGAAAGCATGCTATTAAAATTATATTCTGTTTCTACTTTATACGTTTTATCTTTTATTGATGAAAGATACTAAAGGTTTGAGAAACACTGGGTCACTCATTATAGAAATTCTAATGTACTCCTCATTGTAAGTTGCTTCAAGGTAGCAAGTTATTAAAAATGCACATGCAATTTTTAGACATATTTTGCAAGTAATTATTTACTCACATGACATTATTTTTTTATAACATGGCATATTTTAACATTTAACATGTAGACCAAACCACCAGATACTAGCTTTTAAGGGGGAAAATATATAATATATGCATACAAATTATGTGTACATATATATATATTTCTTGGCACCATCACAAATATTTAAATAGTTACTTTATAGTTATTAATTAAAGTAACTAATGTTTACTTTACAAAGGCATAAATGTGTCAAAACAAAATTTCCCAAAAAATTTTAAAGCACAGATACCCAAAGTCTTCTAGTACTGAAATACCTTGAAACTTCAGTTCTTTAGAGCACCCGAAATGGGTGATAAAGGAAAAATAAATGGTGATATTTGTGGAATGACAGTGAAATAAAAATAAATGTGCTAGGTTAACAGACAAAATTGCTGGTTATGGAAAGACATTTTGTTCTTGACTTAAATCTGAGGTGCAGCTGACATTTCTACATAGTATATTACCTATTTAGGTTCAGTGTTAATAGAAAACACTTACAATTTAATTTGCAGGAAAACTGTTTGGAAAAATTCTTAAAGGAAGATGAAATAAATGATAAAGCATATTCCCAGTGGGCATTAGGCCATCTCAGATACCTCACACTATTCAGGGATTAGCATTTACCTCATTAGATTACCTAGAATAAATCATTTACACTTTGTCATAGCTTTCAAATCTTTGAGATTATAACTTACATCATATTTTTCAAGATGTCAGGTTAAAATGTAAATAATGATTTTTTTAACTTGTAAAAGAAAAGACTAAGAAATAGTAAAAATATTGTTTTGATTTTAAGAAATATATTCTCATTTGCTTTTCATTCTCTGTACATTTATTTGCTGTGTCATGACTCACAGACAAAATAATTATCATAGCCAAAAATGATCATCCATAGTCACTGGAATTCTTCCTAGAATATGAGGCATCCATCAGACTTCAAAAGTAGTGATAAAGTTATGCCTCGTGCTAGAATAATCCCAAGGGATTTTGAATTCTTAAATATTTTAGTCAAAAATTATGAAAATGATGATAAAAATAATGATAATGACAACACTAATATTAATAAAGAGTATTATATGTAAGAGATATTTAGAGCAGGAATAGATATAACAAATATTTAGTCTAGCCCTCTTTCTTAGCAAGCAATGCAACCGTGGCTAAGGTGGTTCATTTAATGACATGTTGACATAGAGTGAGTTTGAGGTTGACTCCTTCTTAGCTTTCTTTCTAAATTCCATATTACTGCTATTTACCATTATTTTGGAAATTGTGCAACCTGTTGTGCTCACCTTGTTTTGTAGCATTTTATGAGAAACAAAATCTTGTATGAATTTAATAGTATGACATGGTCAAAATAATAAATGTAATATACTCTTTTATTAAGATGCTGATAAGTACAATTTAAGCATTAATAATTTTCAGTTTATGTCATTTATGTTTTTTACTGAATTTCACATTGTATTTGTACTGAGTATTTTTCATTGGCAGGAATATGAGACTTAGAAACCCTAATCTAAAAGTAGAAACCCCATCTAATAGTTTTCCATTATTGTGTTACCTAGTAAGCACCTGAATTATCTAGGAATTATTTTGGTTCATAGGAAATAACATGTATTTTGAAGAAAATGAGTCATTAATTTAACTTAGGATCTCCTAATATACAGTGAGCAATATAGGATGGTTGTCAAAATTTTGAACTAATTGTACATGGCGGATATATAACCTGCCATTATGTTTTGTAAAACTAGATGTTATCTAAGTTATAGGTCTAAAAAGTAACCAAATTTATTATGGAAAAAGAGCTTTGGGATTCTGGTTTTATATAAAATATATGATGAAACATTTTGGTGCCATAGCACTTTGCACAGCTAATGAGAAAATACACATTAAGTTTATGAATTATAAAGTCTTCAGAACAGTAGTATGTGAATCACCCATTCATTCCATAAACATTTATAGTACTCTTACTATGTGATGGACACAAGGACCACAAAGGATAATCAAATGACAGTTCTTGAGGCATTAGCAATCCATTTAATATAAGATGCTCGTTTCAATTTGTGGATAGCTGACTCAGGAAAGATTTGAATAGCCAAATATAAATTTTTGTAAGCATTAAATTAAGTGTGAGTTTCCAGAACTCATCTGAGACCATTTGTATCTTGATTAAAGTCATAACCAAGCTTCTGGCCATGGGGATGGCTTATGGCTTATCATATCATAGAATCTAACAATATTTTTCCTGATAATATATAGGTATTCAAAATTCAAATTAATGAAATATATTTACATATTTCATGTTCCTACCAATAATGAATCATAGTATAGCATATTTCCATCACAAGGAGCTTGTCCTTTCACTGCATATTTGTATATGCTAAGTGATTATCGTATATTCACAAGTTAAAACCTAGATTATGAAACATTTTGTATTTTTTAACTTTAAAACTGTTACAATTCTACGACTCAATTGTATTGATATTCTTACATAAATGAATATATACTTCTATGAAAAAGTTATAAACTGGAACTCCACAATCTACTATACTTCAAATCCAATAATTTAGTTTCAAGTAAAATCAAACATTAGTCATAAATCAAAAACGCTTTTGTTCGAAACTGATGTTATTCTAATTTTAAAAACAACCACAATAAGTTATTTAAGCACATGAAAAGCAATAAGCCTTCCTTATTATCATGATTTCCACATTTTCTAAATTCTTACTTTAAGCAAGACCAAATCAGTACCTGTACTTATTTCACTCTTCCCTCACAATGTATATGACAGCATGCCCATAAAGGCAAAAACCATATTCAGGAAAATGCCTAGAGCAGCAGAAATGAACCATAATACAGTGTCAAGGACACCCAGTTACTTTCTAGGGACCCACTACTAAATGTTGAAATGAAAGTTACTAAAGTTTTTTGTGCATCTCATGTTTTGATGTTTGATGGGTGATATCATAACCTTGAAAAATCCCTCAACTATAGCAAATCACTTTAAAGTGGCCCTTTGAGGACTAGAAAATTAACAAATGTAGTTGCTTTCTCATGTTAATGCTTCAGAATGATTCTGCCAGATTTTCCTCTAAGAAACTCATTCAAAAAACCTTGACTCTTGTGGTAGGTTTATAGTGATGCTAGGCTTGCTGCTTGGTGCCCTAGCAGCAAATTACTTCTTCTCACAGTAGTACTAACATTATCATTCCTCATTTCCTGGAAGGAAATGTCTTAGTTCTGTCACACTCAAACAGTTGTGGAGTACCATGTAGAACCAGTTCAGGAAAAAAAAAAATGCTGAGCACAATTATAAAAAAATACTGGTAGAAAATAAAATCGGACAAAAAATATGTACAACTTGCTTTAAAAGTATATGAGAAATAATCAGGACTGTGTTAGACCAAATTTCAAACATCAGTCAATGCTCATGACCCATCAGCCTAAGCTGGAGAATAGGAAGCTTAGACAAACCAGTCTTGCCTTTCAGTGAGCTATCCTGACAAGATAGAGTTATACAGACAGAACATGTCTCTAATTACTCATTGGCTACCTAAGTCCTTTTCGTTTAAGGAGCTTAATGATTTTCATTGGCTAGCACTTATTCCTTTGAGATCTAAGAATTATCCTAAGAATAGTTAGCAAAATAAGCAACATATATAGAAAGAACGCCTTGTTCTAATTGATTAAGCGTAAAATGTCAGATTTTCCCCAGTGCCAAAGTCCAGTACTATTGTAAGTGCTTAAAAATGCACATCAACCCTTCCAGGTCACCTGGGTGTAATTAAGTGCACTATGGCAGTAATGATTTAGGAGGAATTACAAACCATTACTTGGAAGTTAAAAAGGTCTTTGTTCCTATGGGCCACCTTTATGCCAGCCCTATGGATAATTCTCCTTACTTAAAATAAACTATTTCATAACAAAAATAAATCACAGACATCATATACATAACAAATCATGGTATAAATGACTCTAACATATGCATCACAGGTAAAATCCTACAGGGAATATTGTTGTGAATGTATATGAAGAAAAGTTCAGTGTTCGGGGAAATAGAAATGTGAAAAATTTAGAGCTATTAATTATTTTAGTATTGCTGGAAATTTTGCATCATCAGATCTCTCCAGGATTATGTGAAACAATATTCTAAGCCTTTTAGAAACTATCCCATTCATTTTTATAGTTTATTGAAGTAAATCACTCATACATAAAAAATAACTGTATAGTAATAGTTGTGACTTACAAAACAAATGTACATAACATGATATGGGGCTCTCATATCTCACCCTACCACCAATACCTTGCATTATTGTGAAACATTAGTAACTAATGATTAAAAAGCATCCTCAAGATATTACTACTAACCAAAGTATTTTCCCCCAACCACCCTATTATTATATTTTTATATCATTTATAGATGAATATACATAAACAATGGGTGTATAGTAAAAGTTGTGAATTTACAAAGCAAACATGTATAACATCATACAGGGGTCCCATTCATCAACCCACCACCAACATCTTGCATTATCATGAAAATTTTATTACAAATTATGAAAGAATATTGTCAAAATCATTCTACTAATTATAGTCCTTATCTTACATTTGTTATAATTCTCTCCCAACCCACCCTATTATTATGTTTTAGATATATTTTTATGATAGAAGTTGTAAACTTACAAAACAATCATACACATAAGCAGAATTCTCAAACAACATCCCTCTATCAACATACCACACCATGGTAGAACATTTGTTACAGATTATGAGGTAGTATCATCAGATTATTACCAGGCCCATAATGTACATTTGGCACACTTTTTTCCTTACTCTCCAATTATCAACACAGTACATCTTTGTCACAGATGCATGAATATTACATTATTACTGTTAACCACAGTCCATAGGTCATGCCAGTTGTATTTTTCCCCTGCTTCTCCACATTCCCATCACCGTGTAATAGTGATGCATATCTGCTCTAGCTCACAAAGGGCACCCTTACATCTGTACCATTAATCACAATTCTCATGCACGTCTGGGTTTACTGTGCTATTCAGTCCCTAGATTATTCTCTAGCTTTCTGTCAAGTGGCATTTACAACACTAAACTACCATTTCAGCCATGTTCCCATTTATAAACCCACTGTTACTCACTAAAATGTATTGCCATCAACTCTGTACATTACCACACTTTTACAGTAAAGCTAATTAAAACTTATACATACATAAAGCATCAGTAGTCCATCTCAGCCCTCCTCTTATCTCATCTAAGAATCCTCCACCAACCTATGTCTTGAAGATATTTTTCTACATTTTCTTCTAAAAACCTTTTGGTTCTTGCTTTTATATTTAGGTCTTTGATCCATTTTGACTTAATTTTTGTATAAGGTGTGAGACAGGGGTCTTCTTTTCTTCTTTTGGCTATGGATGTCCAGTTCCCTCAGCAGCATTTGTTGAATGGACTGTTCTGCCTAAGTTGGATGGTTTGACAGGCTAGTCAAAAGTCACTTGATCATAGCTATCAGGGTCTGTTTCTGAACCATGAATTTGGTTCCAGTGGTCTTGTGTCTGACTTTACCAATACCATGCTGTTTTTACCATTGTAGCTAGGTAATATGATTTAAAGTCCAGAAGTGCGAGTTTTCCAACTTTGCTTTTCCTTTTTCAGATCTTTCTGGCTATTCAAGACCCCTTATACTTCCAATAAATTTGATGATTTTGTTTTCCATTGATTTAAAAAATGCTGGTGGAATTTTTATATCAGTTTGTGTAGAATTGACATTTTAGTGATATTTAGTCTTCCAATTCATGAGCATGGAATGTTCTTCCAATTATTTAGGTATTATTTTAGTTCTTTTAGCAATAGTTGTAGTTTTCTGAAGGTAAGTGCTTTACATAACTAGTGTATTCCTGAATATATGGGTTTTATCTGTCATATTTATTTTCACCACTCTTTTGACACTTTTAGTTACCTTTATTAATATCATCTTCATTTCTAGACTCTCTTCCAGACCTTTCTCTCCTGTTCTTTCTTTTCAGGCTGTAGTACACCCTTTAGTATTTCCTGTAAAGCAGGTCTCTTGGTTCAAACTCTCTGTTTCTGTTTATCTGTGAATATTCTAAACTCATCCTTATTTTTGAAAGACAATATTGCTGGATATATGATTCTTGGCTGGAAGTTTTTCTCTTCCAGTGTCTGAAATATTTCATACCACCATCTTCTTGCCTCCATGGTTTCAGATGAGAAATAGGCACTTAATTTCATTGAGTGTCCCTTACATGTTATGCATTGCTTTTCTCTTGCCACTATCAGAATTCTTTTTTTCTTTGGCATTTGACATTCTGATTAGTATGTGTCTCAGAGTTGATCTATTCTGATTTATTCACATCAGATTACACTGTGCACCTTGGAGATGGATATCTATGTCCTTCAGAACAGTTGGGAAATTTTCTACCGTTATTTCTTCAAATATTCTTTCTGCCCCTTTTCCCTTCTCTTCTCCTTCTGGGGACAACTTTCGTTCCCATAAGATCTGCTATTTTTCTATGTATGCTTTCAAATTCTTCTTGGTGCTCATCCAATGTCTTCTTCATATCCTTAATCTCTTTAGCCATCTCTGAATTTATTAAGGAGATTTGTTAGAACATCTATGATTAGTTGTCTCAACTTTTTTATGTCATCTGGAGATTATATTGTTCCTTTAACTGGGCCATATCTTTCTGTTTATGGTGTGGATTGTTTTTTATTTGTTTGGGTTTTTTTGGTGTCTTGGCATCTATCTTACTAGAGTATTTATTATGGATGTGGTTTTTCTCTTCAGTTTAGGGCTTTTTGTCCTTTCTCCCTTTCTGGTTGTGTAGTAGGAACTAAGGATGTGGTTGATGTTATAAACTGTGGAGGCTTAAGCTGACCTTTTAGCCCTAAGGATTGATGAAGCTTCTCACAACCTGTCCCTTTGCCAGGGGTAAGGACTGAGCCTCAGCCCCGTATAATAACCCAAGTTGTGCAGGCCTAGACTGTAGTTGCCAGAGAGACTGATGAAGTTTCATGCCTCTTCCACCCCTGCCTGGGTTGTGGATGGAGTTGAAGGTGTGGGCAGCAATCTTTGTCCTGGGGTCCAAAATGACCAGAATTGGCCCAGTAGACTTCCAATTATTCAATCTGTGCCAGCCAAATGTACCTGTAGTCACCTGGAGAGGCAGATGCACTGCCCGTTAGCTCTCTCCCTGCTAGGGTGGGGCTGAAGTCTAGGCTAGAGCTGCAGGTAAATCTGGGTGAAAGAAACCAGTCCCTACTGTCCCTGTGATTTTCAGCGAGCCCGGCTTCCCCTCATGCTGGAGGCATAGTCAAAATGTGGCTACTGTTCTCTTTACAACTTGGACTCGTTCATACTTTAGCTGTTCTTAGGGTTGTACTTTAGCCAGCCGAATTTACTAAGCAGTAGCTGAAATTGGTGGCAAACCATCTCTTCCTCCCCTGTTTCTGAGAAACAAAGCTTCCAATTTTAGCCACAAAATACCTCCTGGGGCAGCTTGCACTGCCAAGGTAGGATGAGCACCGGCCTCTGTGGCATGGCTTGTATTTTCCTGGAGAGGCTGGTGCAGGTCCCTTCAGCTTCCTCCCTGCTTGAGGTGCGGCTTATGCTAGAGCTGCAATCTTATCTATATGGAAAGAAGTCAGTTCCTACCAGCACTGTGATTTTCAGTCTGTCCAGTCTCCCCTCATGCCAGGGGCAGAGTTAAGATGGTGACTACTAGCCTCTTTCTGACTTGGACAGGTTCAAATTTTAGCTGTTTTTAGGATTATACTTTAGCCTGCTGAATTTATTCATCAGTAGCTGAAGTTGGTGCCCAACTTTCTTCCTCCCCATTTTTCAGAAAAGGAACTTCCAATTCCAGTCATGGAATAGCTCCCAAGGCAGCTTGTGCCACCAGTGAAGGATGGGCACTCGGCTCCATTGCGTGAAGTGCTCTATTTATGAATCTTCTCTGCAGATTGGCAGTCTCTTCCTTCTGTTTGTTCAAGGATGTTTCAGGATGCTCTTCTGGTCTGAAGTCCCCAAACAGGTGCTTTGGATAGCTCTGGGTGATTACTAACTGTCCTGTAGCAGAAGTTGACTCTGGGAGGGCCTTACTCTGCCGCCATCTTGCTGGTTGTCTCTATCCCATTCATTTTAACAAAATAAAAATGCACAACAGTGTGTATGGTTCCAGGTTCCATTAATAGAGCACTCTTATTTCCATGGAGTCTGGTTTTGAAATCCTTTTCACAAACTATTAAGTTATTGCTACTTGTAGATGGAATGGAGGTCATTAAATCATGAGGTAATATATACATGTGGCTAGATGATTTTTTGTTTGGCTTCATTCAGTTTGGGTTTTACCAATTGAGACTTAGTGATGTGATAATAACCAGATCTGAGAAGCATAAACATTAATTTCAGGATAAAATCTTGAGGAATCTGTTTATTTTAGCTATAATTCCATGTATTAAAGAATTAAGGCAAATAAATCCTTAATTTGTTTATAAATCTAGAATGTTTGATGAATATCTCTGCACTTTTAAATTTGCATCTGAAAGGTTAACTCTTGGGCAGTTTATTGGAATGTCTCAAAAATCAGTCCCATCCACTATTGCTTTTCTTCCCTAAGAGATAAGGTTAAGCTATTTCTTTTCATATACAAAGAATATTTGGAAAATAGAAAAATTCTTATAAAATGCTAAGTATTTGGAATACAAATGTATTTCAAAGTGAAAATCAAATTAATTAATATGCAATTGAGGAACACATTCTCTACTAAATTTTTTCAAAAACAATGAATATCTTTTGATGTCATGACTTTATTATTCAGCAGTCACTAATGTAAAAGAAGCAAGTCTGTCTGCAAGTGCAATGCTTAGAAAATATCTCTTTCTCTTCCTCCTCTTCTTCCACATCACCTTTCTCTTCATTTCTCTAATCAGGTTAATGCCACACCATATGCCTAGTCAAAACCTGAAAATAATTATTCTTGATTCTTCTCTCTGCCTCTGCCACCACCGTCAGTTCAACATAGCACTTGCCCCTTGTTTGGGCAATTTTGTCTCCTATATCTTTAATCTTTTCCCATCATTATTATCACTGTCCTTGTTTAGATTCAAACATCTCTGTCATAGACTACTTCAACACTCTCCTAACTATCTGGCTTCCTGTTTCTAGCTTTATCTTCCCAAATTTATGCCTAATACCATGGTAGTGTAACCTATTTAAAATGAAAATCATCTGCTTAAAACCCTTTCCTCGGTCCTATTTTCTACAAGATGAATTTCAAACTATCTTTTTTGACACGACAAACTGTCCTTGGTTTGGGCCCTTTCTTTCTCTTTAGACATATCCTTACTCTTCTCTGCTTGCACTTTATGAAATAATAGCATTGAGTTGCTTCTAGTTCCCTTCCCATCTTATGTTGATTTCTGTCTTCATGGCTCTACAAATGAAGTTCCCTGTGATGGGACTGTTCTAACCAGTTGTTCAACTTGATAATTCCTATATGAGGTTATGTTTGTATTTAGGATTCAAATCACATATGTCTATCATTGAGTTTTCCCATTCATGTATAGTTATTCATGCATGTATTTTCTTCCCCATAGCATTTTATCTACCCTGATTTCCCTGGAACTTAACATAGTTACTGGAATTTTTAAAAATATATTCTTATTAATGAATGGTAGATTTCAAAGGAGTCTATGATTTTCAAAATGTTTAATCATGTTAACAGAAAATGTGAATAGCTCCATTTAATCTTTATAATTCAACCAGAACTTCATTCACCCATCTGTTGAAAAGCCAAAATGGAGCTTAATAATTATCATAAATCATTTAAAGCAATATAAAATGTGGTCATCCTATGGAGGGTGAATGAAATATATTCCCAGCATGTGTCACCAGTTTATCTACTTAAGGGAAAGCATGATGTCCTGAGCACTAACATGCAATCCTTAACAATTATGGGTATTTTAAGGGATACGAGTTAGGGTGGAAGCCAGGATTCCCCAACCCCTCTCAGTGGACAAATGATATATTGCTAGACTCCTTTTAAACCTAATGTAAGACCATATGTGATTTCAAGCTTAAAAACTTATGTAACTTTAATCATCACTATGAGCAGTAAAATTACCATAAATTATATAATTAATTGCTGACCATTTTCTTTTGCTCCTGTTTTCCTTAGTGATATTTAAACTCTTTCCAAGCTAAGCTTTAACATGTAAGTATTTATATATTTGAAATCCAGTCATACATTCATTTTATAGTCAATATTTATATTTTCAACTTACACAGTCTGTCAATTCTCTGATCCCATCTCTGCACCTCTCCTGTGGCTCAGTAATGTGTAAAAGCAAAGGCAATATTTGCTGAATGCTTTTGAATATATCTCCCAGAAAACTGCATTTAAAAAAAAAATAGTTGAGTCCTAGCCTTCTCTGATCTTAAAAGTAGTAGAACTTCCATTCTACTGAAATAGGAAAATGAGGGTTACAAAAATTCTTCTTACCACTGAGCTGCTCAAGTTCTATTCAAGTTAAATAGCTCTCCAACAAGAAGTTAATATGTCAGCTGAAATGTTAGCAAGACACAGCTTCAGCACAAAGCCTTTCTTTTCAGTTCACAGAATACCCTGTGGTGAAAGTGTTGATGCTAGAAAGAAAAATTTATTTTGATTCAAAGAAGAATGTTTAATTCATATGGGATTTCTTCCCTTGTTGTTGAATTGTGTTTTATAGGAAACATGAATTGGAAGTCAAAGAGCTCTACTCTATTCTCAGCTATGTCACAGTCTCATTGCTTTAGGTTATGAGAAGTCACCAAAGCAATTATGTCCCTCTTTTCCACAAATACAAAGAGAAGCAATAATTTTGCCCATAAATAACTGGAGAGAATCAGTTAAAAAGTGTTGTCTTTTATTAAATTTCTATTTTAGGAGGCTAAAGAATGTCCCACTGGACTGTAAGATTTAAAGGACTTGTCAGCAATATTTCATTTGGTCAGTATTTTTGATAACTGTTTTGGGTCTAGAGGTCAATCTGGGAGAATATAAATCTGAATGAGGCACTGTATCGTTAACAATTTCACAAGTCTAAGGAAAGACAAATGCACAGTAACACATATTGAGACAGGAAGGAGACCATTTCAAGGAACCAGAAATAATCCAACCTGATTATAGCACAAAGTTAGTTTGGATTAGGTAAGAATTGAGGCTGGAAGTGTGAAGGAGTCAATATGCAAGGGTCCTTGAATGTCATGCTAAGAGAGTTTCTTTTGGAAGTAGTGGGCGTAATTTTGGCAAGGTACTTAAAGTCAAAATTATGGAAAGCCTCGAATGATAGTCTAAGGGGTTTGGACTTTTCTCTATGAGAAACAGTATGCATATCATGACAAATTTATATGAGAGAGATTCACCATTGGATAGGCTATACAATATAGATAATGAATGCAGGTAGCTCAAATGGCATTTAGGAAATGAAGTACAGTGGTACCTTGGTACTCATAGCTAATTGGTTCAGGGAGGCATGACAAGTACCCAAAACTACTAGTACCTAATACAATTTTCCCATCATGAATAATGTAAATAAATTTAATGCATTCCCAAACCAAAGACAAGGCATATTTTTAAAGTAATATGTAAAAAGAAAGGGTTGTATATCATTACTTTACATGAGAAATTAAACCTAAAACTTAGTACTTAGGTTAAATACAATAAAATCTTCACTTTGCCTGTACTGAGAAGAGTCCATGGCCTAATGGGATGGTGGGAGGAGAGAGGTGTGGAGGAGAGGTTACACGGAGGGTTGCTTGGGAGGAAAGTCTCCCTCCAATAGAACACAAGATGCTTGTACTTCAGGCTTTCTTTCTCTTTACTGCCTTTTTTCAACTTGCACCACACGATCTGACACACTCTTTGTCACCTTTACAAAAAACTTATCCAATGAGGACTGCTTTTGTCTTATTTTCAGAATTTCTCAAAAGTGTGAAATTGTTTGGTCATTCAATAAATTCACACTTCTGCTTGTCAGAGGTTTGTCCGGATGGTACTTCTCCACAAAGTTTTGAATCCTGCCTGTTTCTTTTATCAAAGAACTGGGGACATCCTCCCTTATCTCCCCTTCATCTGAAGAAATCTCTTCAGCCACTTCTTGTTGCTGCTCCTTCTGTAGTTCCTGCAGCTTTTAGTAATAAGAGTTCCTTATTGAGCTCTTCACAATGTTCCTCCACTAACTCCACAACATCAACAGCATCATATTCCAGACCCATGGATTGGTTCAAAGATAGAATATCCTGCACAACTGTACCCTCTCTTCCTGAAGTCTCGGGCTCAGCCTCAAACCCTTTCTGAAGCTTTCTGAGTTACAACTTCTGACCACAAATTTTGCTGAATTCATTGTCCTATAAGAGACTTCATCCCAGGCTTTATATCAATAAAATTAGGGAAGTGAAGGATATTGAAATGCTCCTTCCAGGATTCTGTGAATGTCACCTGGGTGTCAGAGGTGGTCTCAAAGCACCTCTGGAAAAGCACCTTGGTGTACAACTTTTGAAGTTGGAAATGACCTGCTGGTGCATGGGCTGGGTGAGAGGAGTAGAGTTGGGGGGCAGGAACCTTACAGTGATGAAGTTGAACTCCTACAGTAAGCCATCCTCCAAGCCTGGAGGGTGGTCAGGTGCATTGCCAAAAGTAGGAGAGCTTTCGAGGCAAATCTTTCTCCAGCAAATATTTTTTCACTGAGGGACCAAACACTTCATTTATCCACTCAGTGAAAAATTGCTTGACCACCAAAAGTTTGCTGTTTACCGTCCACATCACATGGAGTTTACCTTTTATGACATTATGCTTTTTGAAAACTCATGGGTTTTCACTATGATAGACTAGTAGAGACTTGAGTTTTAAGTCCCCACTAGCATTCTCACACAATAGTGAGGCTTTCTTTCATTGTTTTGAGGCCAGATAATGCCTTCTCCTTTTTTGTGATGTAGATTCTACTTGGCATTTTTTCCCCAAAAAGCTCTGTTCTCATCACGGTTAAAAACTTGATGGGGAATAAAATCCTCAGCCTCTATGTAGTCTTGAAATTCACTGACCAATTCAACAGCAGCTTTATTAGCACTTGGTGCCTCACCATGCCTCACAACACTATGGACACTAGTCTACTTTTTAAAATTATCAAACCAGCCAAGGCTGGCCTTAAAAACTTCAATACTCCGTTCTGGTTTGTTTTTCAAAAGATTGCTATGCAACACTTTCACTTTTTCACATATCATGTCTTCCAATACACTGTCACCTGCTAACTGCTTCTCATTTACCCAAATTAACAACAGCCTTTAGCTTCCTCGAGTGTTTGGGAATGCTGCTTTGTTACTGCTTTAACTCCTTTCTCAACATCAGCCTTTTTAATCACTTCTTTACTCTTAATGATGGTGGAGACCTTTGCTGTTCTAGGCATACCATATTCCCTAGCAATATCAGTAATGTGAATACTACTCTTGTATTTACCTATTATTTCTTTTTTATGCTCAATGGTGGTATGCAGTAATTTTCTTTTCTGCTCAGCATTATCAATTCTCCTTTTCTTAGGACCCATGATGAGAAAATAAAATACACAAAAAGACACAAAATGACTACAGAAGCTAAGACAAGGCTGTAATGGGATGTTCACAGGGCCAGAGCTACCGCATGACTAATGTGTGACCCTTTGTTTTGGCTGGAAAGGCTAGCAAGTCATGAGGCAACTGGCACCAACAAGTTCTAACTTACACATCGAGTACCAAACAAATGACCACAGGGACAAAATTTCCATGTCAAAATGCGCTGAGTACCAGATTCGATGAGGTTCAAAGAAGTCGAGTTCCAACATATGACTATATTAGCAATGAGGAATTGTACAAATAAAATGTATTGACTGGCTGGAAAGGGGTGAAAGAGGATCCTCTGAAATTAAGTAAAATTTCTGAAAGATGTAGCTTAATAGATGACCTCGAATTGAGTCTTGAAAAATGCCCATATTTAAAAGGTATATTAGAAAGATGTGAGCCTAATTAAAGAGATAGAATGAATTCAGAGGGTTGGCAGAGGAAGTAAAATGGCAAGGATGACAGAGACCAATAAAACTGTCTTCCAGGCAACTCACCTTTCCCTAGTAATTTCTCCCTATCTCTAGGACCCAATTCAAGAATCATCTCTAAGGAGCTTTTTTGAACTGCTTCACAGAGGCAATCCCTCACCTCTTTTGTGCCCATATTCTACTGTTGCTTACATCTAGCATATGACTAGTAATGCACTAAGCTCATTCTACTGCCATATTTATTTTCATGCCAGTTGCACATACTAAACGGAATGGTCAAAACAGCTGGCTTCAATTTTCTCAGAAAAAGTGGTCAGGAGATGAGGAAAATCATTAGAAGAATGCGTACATTCATACAGTCATTGGGGTTGGAGAAATAATGGGTTATAGAAGCTTGTGACTGCCAACCAGGGGATTAAACTAGGAATCAATAAGAGAAAAAATTAAGTAGAAAGGGTAGTGAGCACAGAGTAGATCATGAGATTTTCTACAACCATATGTAGGTAGCAAGGACCAGGACTAATCAAATGCAGTGCCAGCAGGAAATTTACAGTTGAAACTTGCAGTGGTTAAAATCAGATTCGTCCAGGTTAGATGTCAGGTTAAATAGAGAAAACAATACATAAGTGCCTGGTCAAGAAGATCTGGGTGGGCAGGGCACAGGAACAGCCAGAAGACAGATAGTTGTCTCTGTAAAGTCAAAAGTGGTATTAAATGATTGGGTACTCCACTGAGGCTAAAAAGTATACTCACACTGGGTAACAAGATCCACAGTCAGGCAAGGTTAGCTGAAGACTGGTATGAAATAAAGCTGAATCCCATCAGGCTATGCTGTAGATGCTGAAGGAAACCTGTATTAGTCAGCCAAAAGCAGTCCTGATGCAAAACAGAAATCTATTGGCTTTTATAGAGGGTATTTATTTGAGGTAAAAGCTTACAGTTACAAGACCCTAAAGAATCCGACTCAAGGCTACTTTCTCACCAGTCTGTAGCCATGTGTTGAAGCAAGATGGTGGGCTATATCTGCCTGCTCCCTTGGGCCTTCTCTGCTTCTCAACTGCTCTGTTCTCTTTGACTGCAAATTATCAGGCAAACGGCTCATCTCTCTTCACAGGGCGTTAGCTATTTGAGCCACCTCCTTTCTGTCACATGGCAGGACTAAAATAACCATATTCTTTCATCTTATATGCCTCTTCTTGAGTGAGTGTCCATTTATATCAGCCCTCCAAGGGGGTGGACATTCAATCTGTGCCATGCCCTAATGACATGGGTGAAGCAAAGCCCTAAATTGATTTTATTAAATAAACTTAAAATTTTTTAATTTAATACAGTCAAAGGGTATCAAATCCAGAGGAACATACCAGTTTACAAATATAATCTTTCTCATTTGGGTTTGTGTAGAGGGATTCACAATCTCAAACTACCACACCACCCATATCCGAAAGGCAGCCAAGTCTGTTCCATGCATAATTGCCATGTGTTTCACAATTTCCTCTTTTGTCATCACCATTTATATTGCTTGTACTCAGTCACAATGTGTGCTCAAATATCAGCAGAGAGCAGGAAGGGGGATTCTAAACAAAGAATAAGAATGAGAGACAACCAGCAAGATGGTGGCAGAGTAAGGAGCTCCTAGAGTCAATTCAAGCTACAAGGCAGTTAGCAAGCACCCAGAACTATTTAAAGCACCTGTCTGGGGCTCCAGGAGACCAGAAGAGCATCCTGCAACATCCTTGAAACAAATTGAAGGAAGAGACTGCCCATCTGCAGAGAAGATTCATAAACAGAGCACTCAATGCTGTGGAGCCCTGTGCCCATCCTCCATTGGTGGCACAAGCCTTCTTGGGAGCTATTCCGTGGCTGTAATTGGAAACTTCATTTCCCAAAAATAGGGGAGGAAGAGATGGTTGGGCACCAACTTCAGCTACTGATTAGTAAATTCAGCAGGCTAAAGTATAATCCTAAGAACAGCTAAAGTTTGAACCTGTCCAAGTAGGAAAGAGCTTGTTAGCCAGTATTTTGACTCTGCCCCCAGCATGAGGGGAAGCAGGGCTAATTGAAAATCATAGTGACAGTAGGGACTGGTTTCTTTCCATCCAGATTGGCCTACAACTCTAGCCTAGGCTTCAGCCCTACCTCTGGCAGGCAGAAAGCTGTTGGGCCCTGCATCAGCTTTTCTGGATTACTGTAGGTATATTTGGCTGGCACATACCATACTCAGAAGTCTACCAGAGCAACTGTAGTCACATTGGACCTGCAATTGTAGTCAGATTGCTGCCCACAATTGCAGCTCTGTAGGGTGGCACCGTGTGGGAGCGCGGCGACAGCAAGGGTCGGCTTGTCTCCAGGCGCCGGTGCGAGTCGGACCCGGGTGGCGGGAATGGGCGTTAAGGTTCGGGCATACTGCCCGCCCCTCTGCCCAGCTGCACCCGCTTCCCCCTCGGTGGCCTAACCCCGCCTCTCCCCCGAGGGCCACCGCGGCGCCATGACAGCCCCGCCTCGCTGCCCCGAGAACCCTGGCTGCCCCGTCTTCTGCCCACAACCAGTGATGCACCCCTGCACGAACCTATCAGCCGTCTGCTGCCCCCGGCCACGCCCCCTGCCCCTCCCCCGTCTTCGCCCTATATTAACCGCTGTACTTCCTGAATAAATCAGACTTGCGCACAGATCCTGGTCTCCTCGGTAGTCTTCTTCCTACCGTGCGTCCTCCGCACCTTGCCGGCCCCGGAGCGCCTTCTCGGAAGGCCCCTCCGTGTGTTGCAGCCCTCCGCCCGAGGCCACACCGCCCCTGCGCGGCCCTCCGGGCGAGCCCACACTGCGACACAGCTCCATCCCCACCCCAGACAGAGGAGGAAGGATGCGCCTTCATTATTCTCTCTGGGCAACTACAATCTAGGCCAGCATGACTTGGATTATTACGCACAGGTGTAGCTTTGTCTCCATCCTTGGCAGAGGAGAAAGGTGGGAGAAGCTTCATTTGTCCCTGGGGCACCATGGGTAGCTTGAGCACCCACAGCTTACAGCACCAATTACATCCTCAGCTACTACTATACAATGAGTAAGGGAGAAAGGTCAAGAGAGCCTTAAACTAAAGAGAGAAACTGCACCTAAAATAAATACATATAAGTAAGCCATATGCCAAGACACCAAAAAAATCTATACTCCATAGAAAGAAACAGGAAGATATAGCCCAGTTAAACAACATGATAAGTCTTCTGATGACATAAAGGAGTTGAGACAACTAATCACAGATGTTCAAACAAATCTCCTTAATAAATTCAATGAGATGGCTAAAGAGATTAAGGATATTAAGAAAACATTAGATAAGCACAAAGAAGAATTTGAAAGCATACATAGAAAAATAGCAGATCTTATGGGAATGAAAGCCACAATAAATGAAATTGAAAATACACTGGAGTCATGTAACAGCAGATTTGAGGAGGCAGAAGAAAGAGTTGTGAGTTTTCAGACATGGCCTACAAAAGTGAACATACAAAAGAACAGATGAAGGAAAGAATGGGAAAAATGGAACAAAGTCTCAGGGAACTAAACGACAGCAAAAGACATGCAAGCATACATGGCATGGGTGTCCCAGAAGGAGAAGAGAAGGGAAAAGGGGCAGAAGGAATATTTGAAGAAATAAGGTAGAAAATTTCCCAACTCTATTGAAGGACAGAGATATCCATGTCCAAGAAGCACAACATACTCCCATCTGAATAAATCCATATAGACCAACTCTGAGACACATACTAATCAGAATGTCAAATGCCAAAGACAAAGAGAATTCTGAAAGCAACAAGAAAAAAGCAATGCATAACATATAAAGGATACCCATATAAGGGATACCATATAAGTTCTCATCAAATACCATGCGTGCAAGAAGACAGTGGTATAATATGTTTAAGATACTGCAAGAGAAAAGATTCCAGCTAAGAATCTTATATCCAGCAACATTTTCTTTCATAAATGAAGGTAAGTTTAAAATATTCACAGATAAACAGAAACTGAGAGTATAACAAAGAGATCTGCCTCACATGAAATACTAAAGGGTGTGCTATAGTCTGAAAAGAAAAGTCAGGAGAGAAAACTTTGGAAGAGAGTCCAGAAATGGAGATTATATCAGTAAAAGTAACTAAAAGTGTCAAAAGAGTGAATGTGGAAATAAAATATGACAAATAAAACCCAAAGGTCAAAATGGGTGAAATAATAACTGCCTTTACAGTAGTAACACTGAATGTTAATGGATTAAACTCCCCGATCAAAAGACACAGACTGGCAGAATGGATAAGAAAATCTAAACCTTCTATATGCTACCTGCAAGAGACTCTCCTTAGACCCAAGGAAACCAATAGATTGAAAGTGAAAGCCTGGAAAAGATAATCCATGCATACAGTAACTTAAAAAAAAAAAAAAAAACCAGTTTTCTTTCAATTGTAGTTTACATTCTTAGACTATCCTAGACTACATAAAATAGACTTTAAAAGACACTAGTAATGCACAATCTGAGGAGGAGGTTAGGGAAAAATTCCATTAACAATAGCAACTAAAAGAATCAAATATTTAGGAATAAACTTAACCAAGAATGTAAAGCACTTGTACTCATAAAACTACAATGTATAGTTTAAAAAATCAAAAATGACCTAAATAATTAGTAGAACATTCCATGCTCATGGATTGGAAGACTAAATATCATTAAGATGTTAATTTTACCCAAACTGATTGATATGCATGTTCAGTGCAACCCCAATAAAAATTCTACCAGCATTTTTTAAATAAAGGGAAAATAAAATTATCAAATTTATTTGGAAGAGTAAGGGGTCCTAAATACCCAGAAACATCTTAAAAAGGAAAAGTGAAGTTGGAGGACTCTCACTTCTGGACTTTACATTTATTACCTAGCTACAGTGGTAAAAACAGCATAGTACTGTCATAAAAACAAGAACATAGACAAATGGACCCAAACTGATGGTTCAGAAGCAGACTGTCACGTCTATAGTTAAGTGATTTTGACAAACCTGTCAAACCTACACAGCTTGGGCAGAACAGTCCATTCCACAAATGGTGCTGAGAGAAGTTCATATCCATAGCCAAAAGAAATAAAGAGGACCCCTATATCATACCTTATACAAAAATTAACTCAAAATGGATCAATGACCTAAATATAAAAGCAAGAGCCATAAAGCTTCTAGAAGAAAATGTAGGAAAATGTCTTCAAGACATGGTGATAGGTGATGGATTCTTAAAGGAGATAAGAGGAGGGCTGAGATAGACTATTGATGCTTAATGTATGTACAAGTTTTAATTAACTTTGCTGTAAATGTGTGGAAATGTAGAGTTGATGGTAACACATTACAATGAGTTACAGTTGGTTTATAAATGGGAATGTGGCTGGAAAGGATAGTCTAGAAATGTAAACTGCAATTCAAAGAAACCTAGAGAATAATTTAAGGACTGAATAATACAGTAAACCCAGAGATGTGTGAGAATTCTGGTTGATGGTATAGATGCAAGAGAGTCCTTAATGAGCTATACCACATGTACGTCACTATCGCAGGGTGGTGGAAATGTAGAGAAACATGGGAAAAATACAACTGGAATGACCTAGGAACTGTGGTTAACAGCAATACTGTAATATTCAGGTATCTATGCCTAAGATGGACTGTGCTGATAATGAGGAAATAGTCAAAAAAGTGTGCCAAATGTACACTATGGACCATGGTTAGTGGTAACAGCCTGATGATTGTATCTCACAGTCTGTAACAGATGTTTTTCCACAGTATGGTGTTTTGATGGAGAGGTCTTGCATAGGAATTCTGCACATGAGCATGATTGTTTTGTAAGTCCACAATTTTTGTAATAAAAATATATTTAAAAAATAATAATAATCAAGTGGGTTGGGGAAAATACACCAAATGTAAGATATGGACTATAGTTAGTAGTAAGATTTTGATAATATTCTTTCATAATTTATAACAAATGTCACACAGCAATGCAAGGTGTTGGAGGTGGGTTGATGTATGTAACCCTTGTATGATGTTATGCATATGGAGCTATGGAAGACAGTTGCCAGTCCTGAGGGTTACGTAAGTGACAGACTGTGTCAAGCAGTCTGTGTTTCAGAATAGGATACTAATTCCTAGTGGGGTGAGTGAGTACAAATCACAATACCAAAACAAACTCTTTGGAAGATTTTGTAAGCATCAGAGGAAAAGATAAAAGTAAAGAAAGAGTAGAAGTGTCAGGATTCAATATACAGCACTATATCAATTCAAATTCCATTTAAATAAGTCTGAATCTACTTGATAAGTTGCCTTGGCCAGGACTGACAAAGTCTTTCATTGTTACAATTGAATGTAACCAAGGAAAAGTAAAAACTGATCATGTGATAGGAAGAATAATAATCCCATAAAGATGCCCTAGTCATCAGGACCTGTGAATATGTTAGAATACATGGCAAAGGGGAATTAAGTTTGCAAATGGAATTAAGTTTACTGATCAATTGACCTTAAAATGGAGAATTCATCTTGATTTATCTGGATGGACCAAATATAATTACAGGTATCTTTAAAAACAGAAGAGGATGGTAAAAGAGAAGTCAAAATTAGAGAAGTGATGATGGATGTAGAAGTTGGAGTGACTCAGTGTGGCAAGGAGATACCTCATCATTGTTGGGTTAAGGATGGAAGAGGGCCACAAGCCAGGGTACGCAGGCAGCATATAGAAGCTGGAAAAGGCAAGGAGATGGATTCTCCCCTAAAGCCTCTAGAAAGGAACATCTACCCTGATTTTAGCCTAGGAAGACACTTGTCAGACTTTTGACTTCTAGAAATGTATGGTCATAAAATTGTTTAAGCCACTAAATTTCTTACAGCTGCAATAGAAGCTGACACAGACTTCAATTCAACAAAATTCCAATTTCTTTAGTACACTGATCAAATCTATTTCGTAAAAATGAAATACTTTGCTGCAGTGGAAATATTACTGGACTCGAAATTAAGAAAACTTGAATCTAACCTTGACTTTTACAAAATAACTAGCTGCATAGACTTCCGTGCAACTTAATTCCTTCACTTATAGAACAAAAGACTGGATTAGATTATATCTTTCAGCTATAAATTACTATAAATAAAAGTCTAAGTGCATTAAAACACACTTGTATTATTCCACAGTTCTATCTTATCATATGTATTCTTCCCCTAAATTTTGAATTTTCTAAGAGAATGTGCTATCTCCTAAAATAATGGATTTCTATATAAAGAACTCTAGGCAGTTGTGGTTGAGTGAAATAAAAAATTTCACGGAACTGTGGAAAGGTACATGGAATAAAGGACCTTCTTGAACTTTTAATAAAAGCAAATAGATGGGCATTATACCTATCGCTATTATTAGCCATGGTCCTACCCTAGTAAAGTGGGAATGCCCTAGAGAAAGCCATTCTTTCCTCATAAGGAAGCCTCCTTCAGCCATCCTAACACAGTGAGCGCCCAAGATGACCTCCTTACTTTGTGTATGGTCTGTTTACCACTCTCTCTGTCACAACTCCTTGATACAGTGGTGTTCACCTAGTTCAAAGTTATGAATTTGTAACTCAATGCATCTAGTGTGTCTTTGTTGGGCCCTTGAACTAGAGACTATATAAAATCCTCCAGAGGGAATTCAAGGGCCATTTGTGAGTAAGCTAAAGGAGCTGGTCTAGAGAGAAAGTAAAAGAAGCAGATATGCAATGATAAGCAGAGATGAAAGAATAGCTGTGGAGACATTGGAGAGAGACTGAGAGAGAAAGAGGCAATATGAGTACATGGCAATTAACCTGACTCTAGGCCAATGGGAGATTCTGCTGCCCTTCATATTTCTGGGTAATAAAGTATGCATCTGCCACGTATCTCCCCATTTTTGCATGAGCTAGCTTGTATTGCTTCTTTAATTTGCAATCAAATAATTTCTGCCTGCAACAATATGCCTTTACCTATTCTGCCCTGATTTTCTATACCATTATCAAACCATTTAGTAGAGAACCATTTTAAATGATATGCCATTTAATGAGCAGAGCACCTAACTAAGAGTTGATGGCTCTCCAAGTGTATAAATTAATAAGAATTTTCATTCAGGACATTAGAGTTAAGGATTGAAATATGTATTTCAATAGTTTTTTTCTCTTCTCTTCCTATTTTTGTTTACAATTTCCCATTGAGAAATCTAAGCAGGTATTTAAGAAACGTTAGCATTATCTATTAGGGATTTAACCCTGCTTAGGAAAAACAAGTAATGCCTTGTCTACTAAAATGTTGGCTTTACAAGTTCTTCTTATTAAAAAAAGCAGCAACAACAAACTTATAGACTTCCGAAAGTTATTTTGTTTTTGCCAAAAAATGATGAATGAGGTTATTTACCCTAAGATACAGTTAAGTATTCTTCATTTAAGAGATGTGTACAGTCCTGAGTTTGCATTATATTAAAAAAGATGAACGCTTTAAGCATTCCTATTCTCTCTTGGTTTATAAGAGATTTCTGTCAATTTCTATTCTACCCAGGGATTTTTCTGTTGCTTTAGTTATAAATATACAAAATCTCAGAAAAGGTGGAATTTATTGATGTATTACTAGTGTTGTGGCTATGACAGCTTGTCATAGGCTTTCCCAAGAAAGTCATTAACCAAATGGAAATTTAGGTCAGCTAACATTTCTGAATGATATTTAGGGGCTCACAGAAATTATTGAAAATGTTCTTCATATTTCATCATACAAATGCCAAAGTCTATTCCTCATTCATTTACTTACAGTCATGCTCCCAAACTTACCTGGGCATGTCACTAGTCAAGATCTGTCACTTAATAAAGCTTTACTCCCCCATAGTTCTGATTTTCAACAACTGAGTTAAATAACTTTATCACATGTCTTTGAATAAACTCCTTCTCTCTGTCACACAAACATATTAATATTTAAGCATATTGCATATACATGAACACGTCCCAGAGATGAAATACTTGAAAATGTAAGCACTTATAACTCTGAGGAAAATTCATGATCTGTGCAGCATAATGAGTGAAGATACAAATGGCAGAAGTACCAGGACCCCCAGATTGCCTTAAAGCTTCATCAGGATGATCAAATAATAAATGATTGTGAAGGTTTGAAACTGGATGGACTCCAGGAAATTATTCTTTTAAAGGTAATCCATTCCAGTGGGTGTGATCCTATTGTAAGTGAGTTTTCTTATTAGATCACTTTGGTTAAGGGTCTTTGATTAGGTTACTTCAGTAAGGTATGGCCTAGAGTGGGTCCTAATCCTCTTACTGGAGTCCTGTATAAATGGGATGAATACAGAGAGAGAGAGACACAGAAGCAGATCGTAACTCATGGAAGCTGAGGGAGGAAGCCATGGAAACCAGGAAGCTAATCAGACCCAGAGAAAGAGAAGCAGCCATGTATCTTCCCATTTGACAGAAGAGTCCAGAATTGCCAGCTGCTGGTCTCAAGGAGAGAGCATTGGCCTGATGCCTTGATGGACATTTTCACGGGTTCAGAACTCTAAGCACTTAAGCTAATACATCCCCATTGTAAATGCCAAACCATTTCTGGTATATTGCTTTCAGCAGCTTTTAGTAAACCAAAATAAGGATGTTAGTCAAAGAGAAAGAGAATTGAAACATTATAGATGAAAGAAGAAGTTAAGGGAAATTGAATGAAGAAGAAAAGTAATTAAAGGAAATTTTTAAAGAGTTTATTGAAGGTTGTATGCAGTGCTTAATGTTTTACAATATTCCTCAAGAAAACCTGCACTAAAGAGCTACTGTAATCTTCATGGTTTTTAGAGTTAGGATTGTTTTTCTTTGGGCTGTATCACCAGGTTGATATTGGCCTTGGAGCAAGTTTGAGTTTTCTAGGCTGCTCAAGCAAATACTATGAAATGGGTTAGTTAAACAATGAAAATTCATTTGCTCTTGGATTTGAGGATAAAAGAAAATCTAAATGAAGGTATTATCAGGATGGTGATTTCTTCCTAAAGTTATGGAGTTGGCTGCTAACAATACTTAGCTCCTCTGTCATAAGATAAGGCACAGGGAAGCGTTTCTTGCTCTCTTCTTTCTCTTCCAGGTTCCTTTAAATTTCAGCTCTTGCTTCCTGTGACTTTCTTTCTCGCTGTTTGAATTTCATTCTGATTATAAACTCATGGGATTAAGACTTATCCTAACTGGGCTGAGCATACCTGACCTCATGTAATGTCATCAAAAGGTCCTACCTCCAATGGGTTCACACCCACAGGAATGGGTTAAATTTAAGAACTTGTTTTTTCTGAGATACATATAGATTCAAACCACCACAGTACAAGAAAAAGATGACAGTGTTATTTAAGATACTCGCATATGTATATTTGCACATGTATTAATATATTTGAATACCTAATAAATCAGAATGGCTTTATATGGCTGAATTTTAAGGAAAAAGGAATAATAAAATTATATAAATATTAGAAATTTACATTTTATCAGTTCTTTTGAAATATGGCCAAGAATCATAAAAGCACATTCTGATTACCTGAGTAGCTCTGTAAATGATCTTTGCAATAATCTGAATTTAGTTCAGAATAAGCAGCCAATTTCTATTTATCAACCTTTTCCTTTTTAGTTCACTTGCTCATATATTCTGATTTCAATATTTCTTTGACTCCATCAAAACTTCTAATGCATATATCCTTCCATCTTTTCATTATCCCTCAATCTCATCTTTTCCTCAAACCCCTCCTTACTGATTCAGATTTCATACCAATATTTATCATTACTTTTCTATATAGATCCTTCACTCTTTTTCTCTCCCCATTATATTTGTTCAGGAAAACTTCTAACATAATCTAATCTAACTTTGCATCCCACATCTGCTGGGAGAAATACATACAAACGCACTCAGTGTCAGTTTGTGACCACAAACTTAGGTAGATCTTTGGTACTGCCAGTCAAACCTACTGTCCTCTCCTAGATGACCCTGTATACCTTTTCCGATGTCCTCAGACAACTAGTAGTCTTTCTCCTCCTCACTCACTATTGATTATCTTAATTTGTAATTGAGTGAAAAAATGGAAGTGCTTAGAAGAGACGATTTTTATCATCTTGTCATCAAATTCTTTACATGTAATGCCTTCTGACTCTTCCTCCTAAAATGCAAGTTGTATACAAGTAGTTTGTTCCATTTTGTTCTGTTCATGTTGTTTCCTATTATGTCCCCAGCATCCAGAACAATGATGGGCATATAGTAGCTCAAAAATTGGTTGAATGAAGGAATGATTCAGCCTGATCTCTGATGTCGTCACAACAATGTGTTATAACACCTTTTTAGTACATGGAACAAAACCAAAATATGGTACTTCTTTTCCAAAATTTATGGGATATGGGAACGTCTGAATTTTCAGAATATTTAGCTGAAGCTACTCCAGTAACATCAACTATAAGCAGATTTAATTATACCCTGCCCTTCTTAGAACCTTTTTTCCTAATATTATTTAAGTGATTAGAAAAGCATAAAAATTGACCTTCAATTAATCAGAAAATGTTATGTACTTCATTGTCTTAGAATTCCATCTTATTTAAGCTCAATAATTACATGTTTATTTGTAATTGATTTAGAAGGAAACACCCCCTTTTCTAAAAACTGGCTGTATTATTTCATTAATCTTTCTTATACTATAGTCTGTGAAATCTTTGTAGCAATACACAAATAAACACAGAATAAATTGCATTTTTCCCTAAAGTTCATCTTCCTCTTTATGGGTTCCTTTTACTTTCATTTGTCTGTATTTTTTCCAGATTCAAGAGGCACAAATGGTAGTTCACAATTCACAAAACTTGTCCAGATTCCCATATTCAAGCCTGAATCCATAACTCAGGACTTAAGATATTTTACAGTCTTTAAACTTTTATCTGTTTGTGAACATCATAACACAAGATTAAAATTCTGTAGTTAATTTCCCTGTATAGTAAACTTTCTTTTCTCTGTGCTTGACAGTGCCTGGTCATGATTTCATTCTCTATTAAATTCACTGGTGAAAATGGCCTAAGCAGAACAATCTCTGAGCTTGTTCAGCAATCTGTTCAGCAGATTTGACTCAACAATTTCCAGTTTTCTTGTTTTCTTCATCCATTCACAGTCCATAATGTAACAACTGACATGTCTTTTTGAACATAAAACTAAAAGCAAAGATGCACACTCTTAAGAAACATAGTAAACCAAGGTGACTTGCTTTGATTTATATATTGACAACTCCTATTTTGAGGGCAAAATGAATTCCTGGAAATCATGTCAAAACGTGCTATTAATAAGGTAGTTCATATTTTCTCCAATAACAATATTGTATTTGAAAGTTTTGTACCCAGTCAAGGCATTGGTTTAAATCACAGACATAACCAACAATGATAAGTCATAAAAGCAGATATGCCTTCGTCCTGCTGGCTAAAGCATCATAGAACGTATCTATACCCTCTTCCATGCAAGAATCATTCACATAACTGAAAGAAAGGGATGAAAATATGTCCTTACCTGAGTATTCTTTTCTCTAAATTAAAAATCTTTACATCCTCTCTATGTTGTTCCTTTCACATACTAAGGTTTTACTTATCCTTAAAGCTCTCAACCAATCTCGTTAAAGTTCTTCAATTATTCACCTCCAAAAAATAAAAACAAACACTTCTGGATTTAACTGGTACAACACTAGACTAGATTTCATCCATCTCTGCCTTGCACTAAAATTCACGATATCTTTGTGGCCGCCTCCTGTGTGAGATCCTCCAAGGAGGGACTGCATCTCCTTGTCCTTGTTTGGGGCTTAATAGGATATCGAGGGCATGTTAATAAGTGCTCAGCAGTATGCACTAAATTGAATTGAGTTAAATTCAAGTATATTTCAAGACCAATGAAGCTGAAAAGATTGACTTTAATAGAAGAAGACATCTTAGGAAGCTGGAAAGATTGACTTTAATAGAAGAAGACATCTTAGCTCAGGTCTAGTTCTGACATTTTTACATATGTATATACATATATATATTACTGTCAAAAGAAGTTCTTGAAATTAGCATTTTTGGATTTTTATTATTTCTTCTTAATTTTACCAGGTGCATCTACAATTTAGAAATTGCAGGTGATCAAAAAGAAAAGAAAAGAAAAAAACTACCTAAAAACTAGGTAGCTTCTATTAACATTTGGATGTGTGTCTATCTAGGCATTGTTCCCAAGGTACTTTCCTCATATGGTTCTTAGTGGAAAGAACAAAAGAAACATGATCAAGCAAAATAACTAAAGGCAAACTATGGTCAATTAATATGACACTATTACTATCTGGGTGACAGTGTGAAGAGCAGATTTTTCAAATTCAATTAATCTTTATTTTATCTTGTCTCCTCCCACAGTTTTCTACTGAGTAAAGAGGCAGTTCTGGATTTTAATTTACTTGTTGCAGGTTTTATATTACTCTTACACTTATTTTAAAAACTCAGTTAGAGATATTGAATAATTTGACAAAATGTCTTTAAATTTAAATTATCAAGTTAAATTAGGCATAATATATATTGGCATCAAATATAAAAATAATCAAGTTGATATTTCATACTTCTCATTTTCATAAATAGTTTGGTATATTATTTGAATAAGAAAATTCAATATAATTCAATCAAATTCAACATAATAAAAATCGTTTGTACATTTTTACCTAAGATTTGAAACTATTTTACATTTTTCAGATGCTCTTTATAATTTTCTTACAATTTTAAATCTTGTCAAGGCTCCAGGATACATATTACCTCATAGTTAATAATATTGAATGTTATACATTTTAATAAAGTTACCAATTTCTTCCTTCATTGATCCAGCTAGGTAATCTATGGACACTCAATTGTTAATAGCTAAAGAATTTGCTTTCATAGAATGTGGAGACTTTCTTGGCATTGAATTCAAATCTGTTAGTATGGAAATTTTACCATTTTGCATTCCTTTCCTCTCATAGATAATAAGTATGCTTAATTTCCACCGAGCACATGTCACATATTTATGACCTATTCTTGTTCTAAGGTTTTTGTTCACATCTTTCACAGATGTTTGCCTCAGGAGCTCGATCTCTTTATAAGTAAGAGAATTTGGGCTGGAATGAGCCTTCAGATGGGCCTATCTGTCCTTATTGTTGAAGAGTAATAAGTCAACTTCATAAAGACAAAAGAAAAGAAATGAAAACAAATTGCAAAGAATTAAGGAAAGAATGCTTATTGAGAAAACGGGCACAATTAAGTTCTCATCAGGATTTAAAAGAGTTCTTTTACAACGAGAATAATTACAAAGGTGGTAGCCGGCTCTGTGGAAGAAAGTTGAGCTCAGCCCTCCTACACCAGGAAGGCTGAGAGGATAGAACAGTTACATGAACCCAGTCTGCCGCATATAGCAGATGTTTTGAAAGTAACTGTGACCTATAGTCAATGGACAAAGCCAGACAGAGGTGACTTCTCAGAGAGAGAAAGCTGGGAGAATAAATATTCCATTCTTATTCTCCGGTTTCACTCTGATTTCCTCTTGACCAACTTAAGCAACACCTAAAGCCTTGGGAACCAATTGATGTAATCCATTCATGGTGGAGAAGGATAATAACCAGATGTGGAGGGCAACCAGAACAATTATTCAATAGAAGAAAAACTTGCAGCTAGCAAGCAAATGAAATCCAAAAGGAAGACAATTCCTTAATTTTATTTTTAAATTAATTTATTTATTTTTAATGTTGCATTAAAAAATATGAGGTCCCCATCTACCCCCCGCCCCCCTCACCCCTCTCCTCCCATAACCACAACCTCCTCCATCATCATGGGAAATTCATTGCACTTGGTGAATACATCTCTGAGCACTGCTGCACCACATGGTCAATGGTCCACATTACAGTTTACACTTTTATCCTTAATTTTAATGTAAGAAAGCCCAGTACACATTTGTGAACAGAGGAGGAGTTAGAAATTATAGAAAACTGAAGAAAATGTGGAGAGGGAAAATAGTTCAGGAAGCAAAGATCTAGAGGCTGGAGTTGCAGTATAAATGACAAATATAAGTCCAAAATAACCAGGAAATAAGGAATATGTGTGTATGTATGCATGCACATACACACCCACGTATACTGAGTGTAAATGTTTAATAAAACCCTCAGAGGTAACTTCTACTGCACTTTATATGGGTCTCTGTCAGACCACTCCCCGTTTCTTCCTTTTATTATTTTATTTATGGAAATAGATGGTGTCCCCTACTAAATTTTAGGTATATTTAGGGTGGCATCTAGATCTTTATTTAAACAAATATATTGAATAACAAGGATATATACAGGCACTGATATTGGGCAAAAACAAATAGGACAGATACCTGATCTCTAATACTTAAAAATATTCCGAAGGAATGCAGTAACTTTTATCATTCAAATTACTCTGGCTAAGGATTACATCATAAAAAACAAAATCCTTAGGAGAATAGAGTGAATAAACAATTTTAGTGGAGAAATTGAAAGAGGTTTTATAAAGAAGGTGTTATCTGAGATTTGTCTTTAAAAGCAAGTAAGATTTCATGGAAGAGATTACGGCTCAAGCAGTTGAGCACCTGCTTCCCACATGGGAGGTCCTGGGTTCAGTACTCAGTGCCTCCTAAAAACAAAAACAAACAACAAGAAAACATACAAAAAAACCAACTTAGGGTTGCCAATGTAACTTAGTGGTTGAGTGCTGCTTCCCACATGCGAGGTCCAAGGTTCAGACCACAGCCCTGGTACCTATAAACATTCAGGTAATTTTCCAAATGGCAGAGAACAGGGTAGGCACATTTTAGGCAAAGGGAATAACAAAGGCAAGAAACATGAAAATGGATAGTGTGGGCATGGCAAAGAAGTTCAAAATAATTAACATCGGGTGCATATGTAGAGGATGGTATGGACTTCACATTGCTTATCCAATATTCATTAGGACTGATTAACAGGACTCTGATTTAATGTGTGCTGGAAATACTCCTGAATTAATAATACTATCTTGTAGATAGTAGAGGCCATGTGATTAAGTTCTGGCCAAAGTTACTGGGTAGACCCCAGGCAAAAGTTCTTTAAAAGGAGGCTTACATGTAGGAGGCATTTTTGCCCTTTGCCTTTTCCCTTTTTTCTGCCTGGAATACAATGTGAAGGGTGGTGCTTCAGCTCTCATCTTGTGACCATGAGGCAATATGTATATAGAGAGAGAGGGAGAGAGAAGGCTAACTGGAAGAATAGAGGGACCCTGACTTCTGATGATCCTTTGGAGCTGTTGTACTAGCCCTGCGCTGTGTGTTTCCAGACTTCACAGGATATTTTTGTGTATTCTTCTGAAAAATAATCTCCTGTCTTATTAAGACCCTGGTTTGTGGGTCTCTGTTCCCATAGCTGATGTAATTCTTAACTGGTAGATAGAGAGATCAGATTGAAAAAAGGTATTTTATATTTTGTTATGCAGTGCCTAACTCAGCTTCTTTTATGATATAAATTCTAACCATATTTTAAATTATATTTATGAAATGCAAAAAGTAATTAATAGTAGGCCTTCCATGAAACTTGAAAAGCACGGGTGGGAAAATGAATAAGGGAATATGGTATCTTAAAAGAAATTTCACTGAATAAAGAAATGAAAAGGTTTAAGATGGAATTAAATTCACTCCTCAAGGAAGATATTAAGTTAATCTACATACACTGAAGTTATAAAACTATTGTTTTAAAGCAAATATTGGGAAGGGAGTTACTGTCTTGAAGATAATTTTGTTAGAACAAAAGGTAGAAAAGGTAGAAGCTGATGGACCACTGGTCTGGTCTTCACTGACATTTCTTGAACTGCCTTTATCCCTCTCGGGATTCATTTCAGTGTTTAATAGCTCACACTATCACAGTTTTCTTTACATCTAACTCATATGCATGTTCTTAGAGGAGACAGAAGAATATATCTCTCTTCTCTGAATAAGAATCCCGAGAGGCCAAGTTTTATTAACTTTCTTTAAAAAAAAACAAGAAAACAAAAATTACGGTGGAGTATTCAACTGATATGGGTAGAATATAATTTCCTCCAAATATGTTTGAAGAGCATAGGAAGTGATAGGAAGAGGAAAGTGAATCATCTTGATGATCACTTGATAAGTATTGCTCTACTCTCTGCTTTTACTGTCATTCTTGAATCCTTAGCATGCAAAAAAAATCTGTTATGTACAAACATAAAACAATTCAGCATATATTAAGTGTCTACAATGGATATGCGAACTATTACAAAAATTGGCAGATCATTGCCAACTTAATCTTGCAAGTTTATAGAGTTGACAACTTTTAAAAATTTAATATACTAAAATAAATACATTTTATTATATTTATATACATATTCACATGCATAAAATATATAAATGAAATCATGTGAACACAATGATTTATTCAGAAAGCGCACATTAAATGCCTTCAAATGTGGGGTGCTAGAGTAGGTATTATGTTTGGTATAAAAAACAAGTCTGATTCAGTGAAAGTTTTCAGTATATTTGGAGCAATAGTTCACTGAAATATATCGGAGAACTCAAAAGACCATCTCTACAAATGTAATATGCTAAAACGATTCTTAATTTTGACTATAAGAGTGGGAAGCTAATGCATACACAAAAAAATCATTTTATTGCATTATTACTTTTTAGTTAAATTAGAAGAAGCAATTAAAGCACTTAGTGCAGAGCCTGGCATGAAGTGGTTACCAAAAGTTACTTATTAATTAAGTTTAATCTCATTTTCCATTAGTAGCCAACACATCTCAAATTACAAATAGCAAGCGATACTAAGGCTTGATCTTTCTAAAACATTTCTGTTACCATTCCACTTCCTTGATCAACTGCTTATTTGATTATTGCTTTCTGTTCTAAAATCAAAGTGTTCTGGTCAGACTCCATGGCTTTCCATATTCTGACTCCCCCTTAGCTATGTATCATTTTATTTATTTGGCTTATTTGCCCTCCAATCCTTCCTTGTTGATGATTTCATGAATGCTATGCCCATTTTTTCTTCTCTACATTTTTTTTCACTTCTCCGCATTTACCCATGTTATTTCCTGTAATGAAATGCTTTTTTCCTTATAGAACCTATTTATGAAATCTTACACTTGCAAACTACAGATTCTACTACAAGTGGGGAGCCTTTTTAAGTTATTATAATCCCTACAAACCCTTCAACCTTGGAGTCAACATTTTACTTTTAATCACTACTGTAAAATTACTGATCTTTAAATACATTAAGGAGAGTTTGAGGAGAAAAAATAGATTAAATATTTAATGTGTTATCAAGTATGACTTTGTAAAATGTCATGATTTGGAAGAAATGGATGAGATACTGAGACATTCATTCACTCATCAAGTATTGATTGGGAATCTATTGGTGTCAGTCACTATACTAGTGCTTGGGATTAAAATATTTGTAGGGGCGATCATATTCTTCCCTGTGTAAAACTTACATCTAATGAGGAGACAGATATTAAAGAATAAATATGAATATTAATAGATCATCTAGGAGCTACAAATGAGAGCTACTATGGAAAAATAGAGTAAAGCAGGGCTTGAAGTTGGAGCAATTAACGGGTGTTATAAAAAAGTGAGGTTGAGTAAACAACTCTTTTAGGGACTTGGGCTATAAAGGCAGACAGAGGAAAAGAGTACTCTTCAGAAAGGAGAGCAAACCTAGAAAGGGTCTATTAGTTGTTTGTTTTTAAAGAAGGGGAAAACTGAAGAAAAAATAGGGTAGCCTCAATTGTTGTCAACTGTAAGCAGAAACAGGAAAACATGGATGGGTATTTGGACAACGGGAGCAGGGACCATATCTAACCAGGACCTGACCACACTTCAGTGCATAACTATTGGTGATTTGCATTGAGATAAAACAAAGCATGAGGTTCCCACCTTGATCTTATTGATATGAAGGCCTTTTCTTCTTTGTTATGTGATAAAAGGTTAATACAAAATAATGTACAAAAATAATGAAGGCAATGATGCTATACACTATTAATTTGGTCTATTGGTTCCACAGGACTAATGGAAAGTAATGGGGAGCTACAAAGACACTTAAATCCATTGCTAAAAGTGAGGATTTTGAAGACTTAAAAGCCTAGAAGGTGCGAGATAAACTAGGAGTCAAAGCCAACTTCTTTGGTGTGCTGAGCAATGCAAACAAAAATTTATGTAGAATGAACTCATGTGAGACTTACAGGTCACTGTGGTGACTGAGGATCACAGCAATGTGTGGAAGTGTAGGCAGATCAGCAAAGGGCACTTATGACCCTAAGTCGCAGGGCTAAGAATTTGGGTATAAATGTATTTCTTAAAAAAATATTGTAATAAATTCCTCAACTGTGGTTGAAAAACCAGGGCCCATTGAAATTCTAATGAGGGATTACATGAGCAATTACACATATTGTTAAAATTCAATCAGCATGAATATTTCTGCAATTTGAGAGGAAAATTCAAATTTAATTTAATGTGTATGTTAATCTCTTCCTAAAAGCTGAAAGTTACCTTACATCTGTATAATTTTAAGAAGAAAGCCTACATGACAGGCATAGATAAGGAGAATACACTGTTCTTAAATGACTTAGAACTGGTCTATCAATAAGACTACATTGTATTATAGTTGTTGCTATCAGACAGACTTGAGAACAAGTTCTGACTCTGCCACTTTGCTAGCTTTAAGAACTTGAATGAATTACTTGGGCTCTCAAGAGCCTTATCTTAATATAAGGATTCTAATAGTAATTGCAAATGTTTGATTGAGAATTTAATGTAGATAAGATGAACTACCTTTGCCCTTTACATAAAATAAATTAGTGGTTTTAGCATTGTATCTGCATTGATATCAGTGCTGGTTTTGGTATTGGTGATATTGGTAATGATTCTGAGACCGGTATTGGTATTTGGAATGTTATTAGTAATGGTTCAGATCTCAGTGATGTTGAACTGGTATTGGTGTAGACTGGGTTTGGTCTTGGTGTTGGTTAGTACTGGTGTTGATGTTGTTATTGGTACCAGCACTGCTCTTGGTACTTGTGCTGTGCAGGTGTTGGTTTCGTGTTGGCATTGAGATCATCATAAGGGACAGTCTGAAGGCAACTCTTAGGGAAATATAAAAATAATTTGGTCCCAAAGTTAGTCATCTATGAGGAAAGGAACTCACTAAGAAACAGTTTAGGGAATATTCATCTTCTGTAGCACCTTTCCACTTAAAGAGAAAGGAGAGCTTCCAAAGTCTGCTGATAAAACAATCAGGCTCTTGCACAGATATCAAGCTGCCTACTAGGTCAGGATGGAAATGTAAGTTCAAATGTAGGATCAAAATACCTATTTGAAAGGATCATGGTATAGATTAAATGAAATACATATCTACAATAATTCATGGTGCATAGTAAAGAGCTTAGAATTATTATTTCCCATCAATCATCTCCTGCCTCTATAGATTCATCTGTTTTATATCCCACCTATTTGTAAAGAAAAGAATCAAGTACAACCACTGTCCTCACGAAGCTCTTTCACTTACTGTGGAAATAAGATTTTATTCAACCTCTTAAACTAAATAGAAATATATATGTATCAATAAAGAATATAACAACTTCTGAAGTTAAGATCATTTCAAATAGTTCTTTTTATACCCAGAAATGATCTTGTGGAGTCAGAAGAAATGGTTACTAAAAACCTTTATTCTCCTTTCCTTCAGCTGAAAAATAAAAGCACCCTTTAAATTTAAAGTACCTTAAAACAAATTTGAAAGACACAGGATAAAAAGATACTGATGCTCAAAGATACTTTCTGATTTTTGTAAAAACATGGATTTAATGTTTATATGTTTAGAAATTAGGAAAGCAAGCTAATGGATGAGAAAATTCATGGATATGTAAATTTTCTCCTAAAAGATGAAAAAAGGGATATGATTGTATAGTACTTAGAAGAGAGCCAAAAAGGAAAAATAAAGACTGAGCTCATCTCTTTGTTTCATATAGAGTGAAAGATTAATTATTTTAACAGGAGTTTTGAATAATTGTTGTAAAAAACCAAACTACCAAGGTTATCGTGACTATTACATAGTTTCCAATTTCATTACAGCCATTTACCGTCATACCTATAAAGTTATAACTTTTTCCATTTCTTCATATTAGTTTCTTATACCACATCACCTTCTGGATTACAAGCTTGGGAGAGACCATGAATTTTTCTTATTTTATTCACTCAAGTGCTTAGAATATTGTGGTCAGTATATATTTCAACTGAATTGTGCTGATTTATTATGAAAACAAGCTTGAATTGTTCAACTTTTCCTTTTGTCATAATAGTTTAAGCATAAATCCTTTTACTCCTAATTTTCAGTTTATGTGATTTCTCTTGGTAAATAGGATTTAGTAAGAAAAAAATTTTTTTTCTATTATAAAGCAGAGAAATATGGGATAACTTGCAGGGTTTGTTTTGTGGTAGGTTTTAAATAAAAGAAGACTGATCTATTGCTTAGATTATAGAAAGTCGATTTTTATTTCTTTTGTTTTGCTTTAATAGGTGATACAGCTGGAAGAATGTTTAGAAAGGCTAAGAAATAGAGGATGTTGAAAGTGTCTGTCTTAATGAAAGATATATTCAAGGAAATAATTGAATGGCTTCATTAAAGAGTATAAGGACAATTCAAAATGACAAGACAAAGAAACAAAAGTTCAGTGATCACTAGAAGCTTCATTGTTCCTAACAAGAATACAAAGAGTAGAAGGTATGTGGAAATGTGAATAGCTAATGTTGACAGCATCTTATATACCTGGCCATCTTATTTAGTTGTGGACTTGTGGTAGTCAAGGATAAAGAGATTTTGGAAAACAAGCATGAAATCCTGAGTTCATGAATTTTTCCTGGAATTACCGGTAGAACATTGAATTTTTGAATAATTGTGGTACTAAACCTATTACTCATAAGGCTCATGAGGAGTGTCATATGCAAGTATATTTTTAAACCAAGTAATTACAAAATATTATTCATAATCAGTGGTTGCAACTCTCTCTCTCTCTGTCTCTCTGTCTCTCTCTGTCTGTCTCATACACACACACATACACACACACACACACTTTGGGGATAGATTTAAGGTTCTTAGATTAGGTCCTTATGAAATGATATAATAATCATGTACTTGATTTCCCTACAAAGCAAAGAAACAAATAACTTTTCATCTATATCCCATGTTCTTATCCAGGTTCTAATAAAGTTCACAGCTTGGTTAAGTATGAATACAAAATAAGACTTAAGACAAATTATATCTATCTTCCTACATGTCAATGCATTTGTAAAATCCAGAAATTGTATAGGATTTGCAGTCTATGCTAAATAAATACTAATGTCTGATCTGATCTGACATAGAGCAGGCCTGGAATTAAAGTCTTACTTTGGAAAACAGATATTTGAAGACATTTCCACTTTACCAGATATTGTCCTTTCCTCATATCCCTAAACCCCCATTTCCCAGCCCAGAAAGGCACACTTCTTAAGTTAAGATGGTAATGAAAGGTAAAGAAAGTCTTTTGCATTGCTGTTCTCGTAGCAATATATAAATGCTTCAGATAGGCAAACATTCAGTCTTCTTTCTGTTAGATTTTTTTTTACAACATCTATCAAACAGTGCATCCTTTGTTCAATCTTTGAAAATAAAAGATTCTTGCAGAATTTGAATTCTTACATCTATACCAGAATGTAATGCTCTTTTTCCCGGTTTTATAAATACTTATTTAAAAAATTAATAGTATACTTTACAACAGTTCTAGATTTACAGAAAAAATTGAGCAGATAGTACAGAGATTTCCCATACACCTTCATTTTCTTGGTGGTAATTCAAATGGTATTGTGTTTTTAATTTCAAATTCCAATTGCTTATTATGGTATATTGGAAATCAGTAGACTTCAAAAAAAAATTTATAGAGAAGTTGTGGGTTTACACAACAATCATGGGATAAACAGAAGATTTCCAGACCCACCCCACCACCAATACCTTGCATTAGTGTGGAACATTTGTTACACTTGATGATAGCACTCTTTATAATTGGACTATTTTTAAACAGTAGCTACATTTGTTATAATTGATGAAAAATTATTAAAATATACTGTTAACTATTTTCCATAGTTTAAACTAGGTAAATTTTCCCATATACTGCCCTATTATTGACCCCTTGTATTAGTGTCATACATTTGTTATAATTCATGAGAGAACATTCTTATACTTGTACTATTAACTACAGTCCTTCATCTACATAAGGTTCACTGTATTGTATAATCATATGTTTTATCCATCAATTTTTTTCTCTGGTAACATATACATTCTAAATTTTCCCCTTTTCAATAATGTGCTACCATCATCACCATCCATTTCTAAACCTTTACTGTCAGCCTATATAGAAAATCTGTACGAGTTAAGCATCAAGTCCCCATTACCTAACCCCAATTTATCTCCAGTAACTTTTATTCTAGATTCTAACTCCATGAGTTTGCCTATTATTAGTAGTTCATAACACCAAAATCATACAATAGTTGTCATTTTGTACCTGGATTATTTCACTCAACTTCCTCAACATTCATCCATGTTGTTGCATGCATTAGAACTTCATTCCTTCTTTCAGCTTTTTAAAGACTTTTAAAATATTCATCTTATATCCTGCAGCCTTGTTATAGTTAGTTCCAAGGGTGTTGTTGTTGTTGTTTGTTTTGCTTTGTTTTGTTTTTGGTAACTTCTTTGGGATTTTCTAGATAGAAAATCAAATCACTGTCAAGCAAAGATACTTTTATTTCTTCCTTCCCAAGTGTATGTTTTTAATTTCCTTTTCTTTTCTTATTGCATCAGCTAGGACTTCCAGTACAATACTGAATAAGAGTGGTGAGACGGGACATCCTAGACTAGTTCCAGATCTTAGTGAGAAAGCATATATTTTCTCATTATTAAGTATGATGTTACTTATAGATTTTTTGTTTATGTTTTTTATCAAATTGAGGACATTTCCCCTGTTGCTAGATTTATGCTTATTCTTTTGAGTGGATCATAGGAGCTAATAAGAAATAAGCTCATATCTCTAATGTGACATCATTCTGGGAAAGGACCAAGATAGAGCCATCTCTCTTCCAGATCCTTTGTGCAAGCTGCTCCCATTAAGCTGTTCAGGTTTCATCTTTTTTTTTTATTCCCGTCCTCCCCCCCCCCCCCCCCCCCCCCCCCGCCTTGGTGGCTTTCTATGTGCTGTCTGCTCTCTGTGTCCATCCACTGTGCATTCTTCTGTGTCTGTATCTATTTTATTTTATTTCCCCTTCACCCTTGCGGCTTGCTTACTGTCTGCTCTCTGTGTCCATTTGCTGACGCTCCTCTGCATTTTGCTTGTCTCCCTTTTTGCTGTGTCACCTTGCTGAATCGGCTCTCTGCGGTGCTTGCGGTCTGGGTGGCGCTCAATGGCGCTTGAGGGCCAGAGGCTCTCTGCAGCGTGCAGGAGTCTGCCTTCACAAGGAGACCCTGGAATACCAACCCAGGGCCTCCCATATGGTAGACGGGAGCTCAACTCGTTGAGCCACAACCACTTCCCTCAGGTTTCATCGTAATGCTGATGGCCCTAATGGTACAATGTTCACTAGCTTTGCAGTTTCTCTATCTAACCATTGAGTTGTTCGTGAGCCTTCACAAATCATGACTGATGATTATGAAACTTAATCCTTTTCTTTATAAGGGAAAAGTCACTGATTTGTATGTTTCAAATTATCAATGGGAAACATTGTGCCTTCCATTCTAAAAGCTTTACCCTTCTAATTATCGCCTTCCTTCTCCTGTACCATATGTTCCATGACAAGAATAGTTCTTGGGGCTAGCTATACAACTGATCAAAATAAACCAAGCTTTGATTACGTAAAGTTACATTCTAAAGGAATAAGAGAAATCTAACAACAAAAAGCTTTGGATTGGGGATTAAAAATACAGAAAAGGATGATCTAGCTAATTTTTCCTTTCATTTAAAAAATCCCCTTTATCTAATAAACATATTATGTGAAGGTTTAAAGTGCCAGGTATTGAGTTAGGACTTCTTAACATCAATTCATATGAGTGGAAGAGGAGTAGATGAGTTTTCTCCCCTTTGCTCTTGGTTTCAGTGAATTCACAAAGCATGTCCAGAGCATATGGAAAGCAGACTCCTTAGGTATAATTAAACAATGAATTCTGGAGTTATTTGGACTTTGTAATTGACTATTGGGCAGAATTAATAGAAAATCTGGAAAGTGGAAACAGCTTCCTATTACTTCAATGAAAAGGCACAAGACATTTATGACTGATATCAACAGCCAAAAAAATAGAAGTTTTGCATTTAAGTATATTGTAATGTTAAAATAAAAACAAAAAATAGTTTGAAGTAAACATTTCAATGCATCCAATTATATTTCTGAGGTATTATGGTAATATAATTTTTAAAATGAATATTTAATGATGATTTATTCGAATTAAAATAGTTAATTCAGATTAAAATCCAGATATTTCCAAGTTCATTTTAAAATGTGTAGTTTGATCTTAAACACAATAAATTACCAAATTTTCTGGAACTCCAACAGAAGGTATCTTCCTTGTACTTCGTGTACAGAAGGTAATAAAATATTTGCATAAATTTTGACTGTTGGTGCTGGCAGGCATATTTGTGGCTATCTCTGAAGCAGTCATCTAGTGTCCATTCTGCAGCTTCCTAGATCATGAACCACAATTGTGGCATCAGCAGTAGTAATAGGAAATACTCTGATCTCTGTCCCAGAACCATAACTACATTTTTCCATTCCCCAACTTACAAGGTGTCCAGGAAGAGGGATGACAGTAGCAAAAGGTTATTTTCTTTTCTTTTTTAAGGCTTTATTTCTCTCTCCTCCCCCCACCCCCATTGTCTGCTCTCATGTCCATTCATTGTGTATTCTTCTGTGCATGTTTGCATCTCGGCAGCACCAGGAATCTGTCTCTTTTTTTGTTGCATCATCTTGCTGCATCAGCGCTCTGTGTGTGTGCCGCCAATCCTGGGTGGGCAGTGCTTTTTTTTTCACGCAGTGCAGCTCTCCTTGCAGGGTGTCCTCCTTGCATGTGGGGCTCCCCTATGCAGGGGACACCCTTGAGTGGCATGGCACTCCTTGCATGCAGCAGCACTGCGCATGGGCCAGCTCACCACAGGGGCCAGGAGGCCCTGGGTTTGAACCCTGGACCTCCTATATGGTAGGCAGATGCTCTACCAGTTGAGCCATATCACCTTCCCACAAGAGGTTCTTATTCCAGCAGAATTCCAGTGGTGGCAACAGGGATAGGTGCTCCCCAGTAGATGATTTCTGGAACATTCTGGAAATTATTCTATTTTCCTGTTTAAAATAGTAAAATATGTCTTTTGCCTATAATGAACCCTGACTATCAATGACAAAAGTAAGTTCAAATTATTTTCTTGTAAATTTTGCAAAGTATAGGTATAAAGAATGGCCCTTTGTATATATGTTCAATATTTATGATATTGCTAAATATGTATTGATGAAGTATTTTATACTTAAATGAAGAAGGATAGAAAAGGTACATAACTGTAAGTTAAATGTATTTCTGAAAAAAAATATGGTATTATGTAAACATTCTTGAAAAAACTTCTGCTAAAACACACATCATAAATCAAGCCTCTGACATTATCTGCCAACAATAGAAAGAAAAAATAATATACATGCACATCATTCTTATTAACTGATAAATGCCTTCTTATTTTGCAAAGTGAATATATCCTTTTCCTAAAAGATTATTTTGAAAGTCTGAATTATTTTTTCATTTAACAAAATGCCAACCATCTAACACTAAAAATATTCAAAAAGTTTAGTCAGGTAGTAGTTTTTGACTCATGAATTACTAGTATGTGCTCTGTGACCTTCCATATGCTGCAGATTATCAAGTGGAATCGGTCCTTCTAAAGAGGCCAATTTAAGGATAGCCCTGGTAGGGAAACTGGGTATGGAAACCTAGTAGGAAAAACCTACAACCTAAGTGCAAGAATTTAAACTGAATTATTTTATCTGGATTGTAGTCCAGAAGGATATTGTGTGAACTGTGCAGAGACAGTCATTATGAGTACTATAGCCTCTAAATATCTTGTTCAGAATGGGTCTTGGGCGACCCTGGCGAGAAGTTGGTGTTGGTCCATGGATGGCCTCCACAAGGACATCGTGCAGTTTGGGGCAGGAGATAGCAGAGAGCTAAGCATTTATTCCTGTCCCAGGCAGTTTCTGATCTGAGGAACAAGGAACTTCAACACAAGCAACAATCCATTGGAGCATAATCTGATATGAAAGAGTTTATTCTGCTCTTAACAAGGCTTGGAACAATCTTACTTCCTTCAATATGTTCAGCTGAAAATCTATGACAGCAATATTTACATATTTTTAAGTCTCCACCCCTTTTGAAAACTGAATAAAAGTTATGAACTTTCTTCTGAAGGACAATTCAACATTTTGAATATCACTTTAAAGAATATCAGGATGCTCTCAAGTCCAAACCTCAAGCCCACATAAACCAGTTTAGGAATTTTGTTCAACAGCATTTGTCCCTGGTTTACTACACTTCGGTGCCTAAATCAATTATCTGCATTGTATAGAATAATGTGGGAGAAACCTGATGCCACCAGATGTTCCCCAAGCAAGCCCAGACAAAAGGGAATCCTCTGGGTCTTTGCTGATACACACCAGCTTCTAGAGCCAAAGACCGGTTTGGATTCCAGGGGTGATAATGGACGTGAAGAGGTTTCTTTATTTGTTCCGGAGATTTCAATCTAATTTCACAGAGAAAAAGAAAGAAAAAAACAAACAAACAAACAAAAAAAACAATACTTTCTTTGACCTAAAGATGCTCTCAATTATTAATATTTTTGTAAGAGATATATACAGAAAAGATTCTTTACATCAATGATTGTGGTAGCAAAAGGTTGTAAACAAACTAGTCTCCTTCAAGAGACTGTAAAAAAATTAAAGTTACAAGTATCTACATGAGGAAATCTTTTTAAAGATGAGCAAACAAAGCATTGAAAAGGGTTATCTACAATATTATGCCATATATTAATAACACAGACAATGCTCTATATTGTTATTTATGCATAAATAATACTGAAAGCACAAAAAGATGCATTGGATTAAACCTCAGCTTTTCATTCTCTAACCACGTTCCATTCTCTGGTGATTTATATTCTAGCTATTAATTCTATGCGTTTGCTCATTATATTTAGTTCATAATAGCAAAATCATACAATATTTGTCCTTCTGTGCCTGGCTTGCTTCACTCAATATAATGTCTTCCAGGTTTATTCATAATGTCATATGCTTCACGACTTCATTTCTCCTTACAGTTGAATAATATTCCATTGTGTGAATTTAATATGGTTTGCTTATCCATTCACCATTTGATGAGTTGATCGACACCGGGGCTATTTCCATCTTTTGGTAATTGCAAATAATGCCACTCAAAACATTGGCGTGCATATGTCTGTTCATGTACCTGCTCTCAGATCTTCTGATTTATACCTAGTAGTGTTATTGCTGAGGCATATGACAGATCTGTATCTAACGTCCTTAAGAACCACCAAACAGACTCCCACAGTGGCTGTACCATTCTACATTCCCACCATCAGTGCATATGTGGCCCTATCTTTCCATATCCTCTCAAACACTTGTAGTTTTCTGTTTTTTGGTTTTTTTTTAAGAGTGGCCATTCTGGTAGGTGTGAAATGATATCTCATTGTAGCTTTGTTTTGCATTTCCTTAATATCAAGTGATGTTGGACATGATCTCATGTGTTTTTTCGCCATTTGCATTTCTTCTTTAGAAAAATGTCTATTCAAGTCTTTTGCCCATTTTTATTGTTAAGTTTTATGAATTATCTAATACTATGGATATTGTCAGAGGTGTGATTTCCAAATATCTTCTCCCATTGCCTAGACTGCCTTTTTCACCCCCTTCACAAAGTCCTTTGAGGTGCAGAAGTGTTAGATTTTGAGAAGGTCCCGATTATCTATTTTTTGTTATTGCTCATGCTTAAAAGCTTAAGTTTAATCTGTGCAGAATTGGTAAAAAGTTGTTTGTAAATGTTTAGAAATGAATAGAAATAGTGAAAGCACATGATAGAACTTGTAATTAGCAGTAACATATGGGTGTGATAGTGGTTTGTTTTTTGTTGTTTTTTCCTTTATTTGGAGTAACGAAAATGCTCTAATATTGATTGAAGTGATGAAAGCACAACTCTGTGATTATACCAAATGCCATTGATTGTGTACTTTAGATAAATTGTATGCTTTTTGAACAAAAATAATAATAAGGAAGATTAAAGGAAAATATACCAAATGTAAGATGTGGACTATAATTAGTAATAATACTTTGATGATGCTCTTTCAGAAATTATAACAAACATTTCACAATAATGCAAGATGTTGGTGGGATGATATATGGGAGCCCTGCTGATGTTATGCAAGTTTGTTTTGTAAGTTCACAACTTTTACCCTACACATATTGCTTATATTTGCTCATGTATGAAAGATATACTTCAATAAAAAATTTTTAAATGAAAAAAGAAGATGTGTTAGAATACTAAACATCTAATTCAGCATAGTTTCACTAGAGAAAAAAGTAAATAAATGATATCATTTAGGGAAGGGAAGTTAGAGGATGTCAATAGCAACTGTATGTTTTATTTCTTAAATTGGGTGAAGGATACATGGATATATTTCTTTTACCATATATATTTATATATAAATTATTTCATCATAAAAAATAAAACTCTTAAAAGGATGCATTCTTCTTTTCTTTTAATTGGATATTCTTTTTGATATTTGTAATAAAAACTTTGTGTGATGTAAATATAGCTTAAAAATCTTGCTTTTACATAAAATAAACACATATTTGGTAAATTTTTTGGTTTTTGAAATAATTAAATCAACAGATTTTCTTAAAATTTTACTGCATTCCTTGAAAATTGTCAAGTGGTAATAAACTTGAAAGGATGACAATTTCTGAGAATATTACTATTGATTTATTATAAATAAAATAGTGCTATATAATTGCTCTGATATACTTCACTCTTTAGATAAATCCATACATCAGATAAAAACTGACTGGCTAGGTATGATTCTCTGAAGTTTAAAATGAAGAAAAGAAATGTAACCTAAATTGAGAAGATAAAGGAAAGAAAAATTAATAGATTTCTAAAAGTAAGAAAAATGAATACTGAAAATTTTAAATGTGGTTTTCACTCTGGCTAAGATGGAATAGCTTATAGTAGGTGGAAATTTCCATTGAGAACGGTTAAAAAAATAGAAGAAAATTCATAAGGCAAATATTTGAAGTTAGAGATTCTGAAGCAGCCAGAGCCTGAGCCAAAACTAATATCACCTATACATTCTGTGCTCTGTTTTTCCTATGGCATTTGTCAGTTCTTAAGGTGCTGAGCCTGAGGGACAGAAAACCTAAGTATAGGATGGCTTCTAAGAGGTGGCGACAACCTTCAGACTTCTGGAAATTGCATAGGGCTAAGGAGACAAATATTGTACTTTGGCCTTGGAGTAAGACCTGGATTTAAGGAGCCAACACCAGAGAAAAGACAGAATTAAGCAAGGTTTTCCAGTCAAAGCATTTCACCATATTTTTACCCTTTGTGTGTTCTTCCTTTTGTTCATCTCCATGTTTCCATCCAGTATTATTTTCTTTCTCCCTGATATTTCTTATAAGACAAGTTTGCTGGTAGCAAATATTCTACTAATTATTTGAATGTCTTCATTTAGCCCTCACTTTGAATTTGATGATTCAAAGAAAGATCATCAAGCCCTATAAGATGAAGAATATTTCCAGATTAAAATCCATATGTACAATAATTAAAATGAAGGAGGGAGAAATGGAGTTTGAGTGTAATGAGCCCCAAGCATCATCAAGTGCTGTGCTGTCTAATACAGTAGTCACATGTAGCTTTTTAGATTTTAATTATTTAAAATAATATTAAATATTTATGTCCTCAGTCGCTCTAGTCACAAGTGCTCAATAGCCACACGCGGATAGTGGCTATCACATGGGACAGCACAAATGCAGAACATTTACATCACCATAGAAAGTTCTATTGGACAGTACTAGTCTAAGTGTCATTCGTTATATGACACTAATAAATCAAAATGCATTTTGTAATTTTTACAAAAGCCAAAAAATAGCAAAAATATGTACAACTAATAAGCTCATAGAGAACAAAACAGAATAATAATTTCTTAAAAACTTCACTAATGAAAAAGACTGCACAAAGAGGGAAAAAATAGAGGACATAGAATAGATAGGTCATATAGAAAACAGTGATATGATAGATAAAACACAACTATAAATCATAATTTTATTAAATATAAAGGGATTGCAATCACTTCATGTCATTTTATGATACTTTACCAAATAAACATATAATCGGCCAAATTATACATGTATAACTGATCAAAAAAAACCACATGAGAATATTCTTAAAATTATTAGTCATTAGGGGAAATATAAAGTAAAATCACAATGAGATTCCAATGCACACCCATCAGAATGGACTGAAGGAAAAACACCTGACAATACCAAATGCCAATGGTCATGTGGAGAAGCTGAAAGGCTCCTAAATTGCTTGTGGAAATGTAAGATAGTACAGTCACTTTGGAAAAAAATTTGGCAGTGCTTTAAGTTTAAACATAGATTTACCTGGTGATCCAGTGATTCAACTCCTAAGTATCTAGCTAGGAAGAATAAAAACAAGTGTCCACACAATGTCTTGTATGCAAATGCAGAGTATCATATTTCGCAATAGTCAAAAATTGGAAACAACTCAAAAGGCTATCAACTAATGGATAGAAAAAAGAAAGGTAACATATTCATACAATGGAATACTATGCAGCAACAAAGAAGAAGACACTATGAAGTATGTGATAACATGGAAAAGCTTCAAAAACATGCTAAGTGAAGGAAGCCAGAAACAAAATACAATATATTGCATGGTCCATTTATATGAAATTTCAAGAAAAGACAAAATTATAGAAACAGAAACTAAATCAATGATTGGCTATGTGAGTACAAAAGAATTATTGCGTAATAGGAGTGTTCTAAAACTGGATTGTGGATTGTGATGGTTGCACAATTGAATAAATTCCCTAAAATTCATTAACCTCTGTTCTTAGAAAGGATAATTTTTTATATGCAAATTTTACTACAGTAAAGCTGTTTAAAAGATACTGATTAAATAATCCAGTTAAAATATGAAGTTCATTTGGACTTTTAAAAACTTTCCTGCATACATTAGACACATCTTAAATATAAAGATAAACAAACTTTTAAAACAAAAATATAGATTAAAATATATCATGTAATTACCGAAATAAACATGGGAATATAGCTACATTAATGATAAAGTAGAGCTTTAGCCAAAAGGCATGAATTGAGTAAAAGAGGAGTATTTCTTAATGATAAAAGCATCAATACACCAGGAAGATAATTCTAAATTAATTTTCTATTAAAAATATCACTCAAAAAATAAAAAGATGTTGACATAAATTGACTCAGAATAAGAAAGACATCAAAATTTTAAGAGATTTTATTACATCTCTCTCAATAATTGGTAGAAAAAGCAAATAATATAGTAAGAAAGAGGAAGGAAACAGTATCAGAGCAAAATTATTAAATCTGTGAATTAATTTATGTGTATAGAACACTGCATTCAGAAATGGCAAAATATACACTATTTTTTAGTATACGTGAAATTAATCAAAATTGATCATAAACTCACCATGTAGCAAGTTTCAGCAAGTTTCATTATTATTGACGTACTGTAATTCACATGTTTTCTGACTACTGTGATATTAAACTGTCAATAAATTAAGATAAAAAATAAAATAAAATAAAAAATAAATGAGGACAATCAGAAAACCCCTATACCTAATTGGAAATTAAATACTATAATTTCAAAGAAACTATGGGTCAAAAAGAAATTGCAATGGAATTCAGATGATGTTTTGAATTAAATTATAAAAAATATGACAGATCAGTGCTGTTAAAACTATGCTTATAAGAAAATTTCTGGCATTAAACAAATGCAATAAAATTTCATTAAAAGCCTAGGAATCCATTTCCAAGAGGAAAAGAGCAACAAATTAAACCCAAAAGCCATGGAAAGGAAGAAATGATAAAGCGATAAAGGATAAAGCATGGTTGGAAAGTATCTTTCCCAGAGAAAATAACAACAAATCCAAAACTTTGAAAAAAGACTGAAAGTCAATAAAACTGAATGAATAAAAATATCTACAATCCTACAGACCTTAAAGAGGTAGTAAGAATAAATTATAAACAACTTTATGAAAATTAATTTGAAATTTTAGTTGGAGAATAAATTGCTTGGAAAATTTAATTTACCAAAACTGAAATAAGAACAAAAATTGGAATGGTTTTATATATATTAAAGAATTTAAATTTGTAAACAAAATCATTTCCAAATAAATCCCAGATTTAGCTGGCTTAAAAAGTGAATTCTTAATTTTTCAACAAGAAATAACATCAATTTTACACGAAATTTCCTAAGAACATAAAAGCTGGGAAAGCTTCCCAAATAGTTTTATGGACAGCAAAACTTTGATATTGAAACTTGAAATTGACATTTAAAAAAGGAAAATTATAACCTAATATGCCTCATAAAAATAAATGAAAAAATACCAAACAAAGGGAATCCAAGATCTCTGTTATTAAAAGGATAATATACAGAGGCTGAATTTATTATAGGAAATCACATTTTGTTTAAAATTCTAAAATTAAACAGTTTTAAAATTTTAAATGTAATTCAAAATACCCATTACAAAATAAAGGAGAAAATCATGATAATCCCAATAGATGCCAAACAAGCATTTGAAAAAAATTCAATACCATTCATGATAGCTTATTTTTTTCAGGCAAATTAGAAATCAATGTGATTTTTCCTTGAGACTGGGAATGAAAAAGGATGACTGTTATTATTACTTCTATTTAGCATTTTACCAGGAGCCCTAGTCAGAGTAATAAAGCAAGAAAAAAATTATCAGTATTAAAAAGGAACAAATAAAAATGTCTTTATTTGCTGAATATTTGATTGTATACATAGAAAATCAAAGTGATCTGTATACAATCTATTAGAATTAATAAGAAATACAAAAAGCAATTGTATTTCTTTACACTACCAACAAAAAATTAAAAACTTAACTTTAAAATTAATTTACTATAGCTTAAAAAATAATCAAATACTTAAGATCTAATGTAACTAAAGATGTTAAAGACCTGTGTATTAAAAAAACAAAAATATTTTTATATAATTAACAAATAAGTACATAAGTTATTTTAAATTTTTTATGTACAGTCTAACATTTTGATTATTTTTGAAGCAAAAATATTATTGAGATTATTATTACAGTTATTGGATTATTATAGTTTGATTATTTTTTAAGCAAAAATATGATTGAGGGAAACTTTTTATAGGGCCTGACTAAATGGAAGCCTATAACTATACATAGCTTATAAGACTAAATATTGAAACCATCTCTACCAGAATTCAAGTTTTATGATAAAATTACAATAATGAAATGGTATAGAAATGGTGCCAAGATAGGAAATTTTCAAATGAAGCAGAATAGAGTATCTGGAAACACATCTAAACCCATTAATATAAAAATCACTTTATCTATGACATAAACAGTGCAGTGGGGAATTGATGGTTTCTTCTATAAATTCTGCTAGGTCAGTTAAATATGTATATGATTTATCTGTTTGAATCTTGACTCCTTTGCCTCACATTACAGAGAAAATAAATTTCAGATGAATTATATATCTAAATATGAAAGGTAAAATATAAACATCAAGGTTTAAAATAATGGTGGAATGTCATGTCTTTCAAGGGCACTTGGAAGAAGACAGTCTGTTTTCCTGGGTCGGAGACAAAGGCATTTATTACTCATGCAGAGCAAGCATCATGAGTTTCGTGTTTGTTTTTCTTGACTCCTAAGTGCTACAGGGGCAACACAATAGGTCCAGGTGGATATTGCATATGAAACTAAGGAATGCTGAGTTTGGGAACCTGCCATGATATAGCAAGCAGGAAAATAAATTTTCTCCTTTTCTTGGAGGGAGATATTACCTCATTCTTCAGGGTTGCATGCTGCAAACACAACCCTGAGAAATGGTCTGGATAAAGAGCAGTTAGGGTCTTGTGTTCATGACACACCCAGCAAGATGTGTAGGGGCATGAGCAAACCATGGACGAGTATATTTAATCTTGACCCTTTACCTAGCAGCATACAGAAAGTAAATTTCAGATGGATTTTAGAGCTAAATGTAAAGGGTAAAATTTAAAAATGGAGACTAAAACATATTAAATATATTTAGGATGTTGGAGTTTGCAAAGATTTTTAAACAGGATACAATAAGGAAATAAAGGAAAAGAGTGACGATCTAAACTTCATTACAATTAAGAACTTTACTTATCATACGATTCCAAAAAGAAAATGGGAATGCAACCACACACTCAGAGGAGATTTTTATCATAGAAATGCCTGACAAAGAATGCATAAAGATTTCATACAAACTATAAATCAATAAGAAAAAGAAAAATGATACTATAGAAAAATAGTCACCAGAAAATGGGCAATCCAAAAGCAGAATATAGCTTAAAAATCCACTTCACAATATTCGCTATCCACATGTCCAATAAACAAATGAAAGGGTGTTTGGCCTGTTCATTTGACAGGAAATTGCAAAGTAAAACCATGATGAGATTCTCCTACTTATCAACCAGAATGGATAAAATTAATGTCTAATGTTAGAGAGCATGTGGAGCAATAGTTCTTACACACTGCTATAGGAAGTGGAAATAACTACAAACCCTTTGAAAAACTACTTGGCACCAACTCCTAAAGCTGAACATAATGCTCTTGTACTTTTCTATTAATCCCATGTCTATATTTCTTGGTTTATCCCCTAATTCTCCTAGGTATATACTTACAGGTGTGAACCCAATATTCCTAAATATATACTCTTAGGTTTATACCCATCTATATGGTCACTAAAAGGCAGCAAGATTACTGATAAAGCACCATTTTGTAATAGCCAAAAAAAAAAAAGCTAGAAATAGCTAAATCCTCAACAATAAATGAATTGTAGTATTTTTATATATAGATTCTATCCAGTGCTAGCAAAGTCACAGACACGTTCAGCAGTCATCTGCCAGCCCTCTTCTACCTCCCCACTCCACCCCCACACCCCCAGCCTGCTGCCACCTTCACCCCTATGCCTACCTTCTTTTCTATTGTGCAACAATATTTCAGTCTGTTTCCACAACCTGGGGGAACTGAGAAACCAGGACGAAGCAGCCCCACATACTTATCAGGGTGGAGCATTCAGAGACAGGACTCCCTCCTCATAGTTCATATATTAATAAATACCTCACCAGTGACAACACAGATTTGTCTCTCCCGTCCAACACGAAGGGGGATGTGCAGAACTGCCATTCACCAACCCTGACCCAAGCAACTGGCCTCCGTGGGAGACCAGCCATTATAGGATCTCTTCCCCTGCTCTTTTGGACCCTTCATGCTATATAATAAAGCAGTCATTTGCTGAAAGTTTCTGTTGTGACTGAGTCTGTGTTCCCACAACACACCGTGTAGCAATTCGGTCCATATCCAGCAACAAAAAAGTGAATCAACTTTTGTGCCATAACAAGTAGGTAAAATTACTTCTCATTTATTTCCTTTTTTTTTTTTTTTTTTTTTGATATCACAGTTGCTACTACAGATGCCCTCTGTGGTTGGTTGCTTGAATCAACAGCCTCAATTTTTCCTACCTCTCTCTACCTATGCCTTTTAGTATTGCCCTTTTACACTGACACTAGATTTACCCATGTAACTTGCTTTGGCCAATGAGAAAATAGGAAATTTGCAACAAGTGTAGGCTTAGCAAGCAAATGCACATTCTCATTTCCTCTCTTACTCCTCTGCTGAGCCTGCTGAATTAATTAGTACAGAGCCCAATCACCTCAGTTGTTCCAGGTGAGGCTACTCTAGACCAATAATCAGACATGTGAAAGAGCCTAGGCAAGATCAACAAAGATTCCTAGCAGATGCACAGTTGACCACAGACCCATGAGTGAGTCCATTTGATGCCAGAAGAGGCATCCAGCAACCTGCATATTTAAGGTAAAGAGATACTTATGTTCTAAGCCACTGAATGTTGGATATGGTTTGTTATGCAACATTATTTTTGCATTAGGCAGCTGATAGACCACAGTACACTTCAAAGATTCTCTTCGCTCTACGTAGGCAGAATCAGAGGAATGTCTCAGAGAAATGAGCCATGCCATTCAAGCTTCCTAACTTGAGGTAATTCCCATGCTTGTGTAATTGCCCCAGTTATAGCCTCCATCTCTAGCTTAGCAATGAACTGTAACCTCAAATTTGTATCATCAAAATTATTACTTACTGTTTCGTTTTCATTGGATATAAGGTGGAAAATGTTAATCTCATTGAATTTAGGCACAAAACACTTAAGTATTAGCTACCTTTCCCATGTACAACGTACATCCCCGCAATTTCTTCTTCCCCAGACCGATTTGTATACAGTGTCCTATGCTCATACTATATCCCCTTCTCTACTGACTTTTTACCACTTGCCTACTTTTTCTTTAGACCTCAGCCAATTCACCAAATCAAAGAAGGCTTTCCTGGTTTAGCTACTTAAGTCAAGAGGTTCTCATTTCACCATGTAATTTTCCTTTATAGCTCTCATCACATGGATCAATTTTATATTTATCCAAGCAATTGTTAACTATTGCACTTTACCTAGATTTTGAGTATCATAAAAGCATAAATGCCATGTTACTTTGTTAACATTTTGTTCTACCACGTAACACAATGCCTAGCCCACAATAGGCAGTCAATAAATATTTGGTGATTGAATGAACAAATTCAGGTAAAGTCCATATCTCATACTCATGTCAAAATCAATGAAAAGTTAAAATCAAATGATATATTTTTTAATTTATTTATATAATTATTTTTATTCTGTCATTTTTTCATATCAAGAAAATGAGTGTATTTCAAATTTACAAAAAATAACAAAACGAATTTTAAAAAACTACCTAGAGGGCGGCAGACTGGCCCAATGGTTAGGGCGTCTGTCTACTACATGGGAGGTCCACAGTTCCGACCCCGGGCCTCCTTGCTGTGTGTGCGGCTGGCTCACGCGCAGTGCTGATGTGCGCAAGGAGGGCCATGCCACGCAGAGGTGTCTCCATGTGGGGGAGCCCCACACACAAGGAGTGCCCCCATAAAGAGAGCTGCCCTGTGCAAAAGAAAGTTCAGCCTGCCCAGGAATGGTGCCACACACACAGAGAGCTGACACAAGATTATGCAACAAAAAGAAACACAGATTCCTGTGCCACTGACAACAGAAGCAGACAAAGAACACGCAGCAAATAGACACAGAGAACAGACAACGGGGGGGAGGGGGGAAGAAGGGGAGAGAAATAAATAAATAAATCTTAAAAAAAAAAGCTACCTAGAGCAAATCTGTACAAATAAAGATATGAATCTTTGATGGCTTGAGTTACATTATAAAGATTATTTATATTTATTAAAATCCTATATACTGCTCCTCAAGAATAGTTAAAAATAAAATTATTGCAAAGAAATCTTATATATTTAGTCAATAAATCCATTCTAATCTCATTTAAGAGGTAATTTAATAATGATACAGTGGCTATATGACATTTTAATATCATATCTAATCATTTGAGTTCACTGGTTGATATCAGAACAAAATTTTCAAAGCAGAATTTTACCATTTTTTTTAAGATTTTTTTTCTCTCCCCTTCCCCCTCCCATGTTGTTTGTTCTCTGTGTCCATTTGCCGTATGTTCTTCTTTGTCCGCTTCTGTTGTTGCCAGCAGCACAGGAATCTGTGTTTCTTTTTGTTGCGTCATCTTGTTGTGTCAGCTCTCCATGTGTGCGGCGCCATTCCTGGGCAGGCTGCACTTTCCTTCGCGCTGGGCGGCTCTCCCTACAGGGCGCACTCCTTGTGCATTGGGCTCCCCCACATGGGGACACCTCTGCGTGACATGGCCCTCCTTGCGCTCATCAACACTGCGCGTGAGCCAGCCGCACACAGAGCAAGGAGGCCCGGGGGTCTGAACTGCGGATCCCCCATGTGATACAGGACACCCTATCCACTGGACCAAGTCTGCTTCCCGAATTTTACCATTTAGTGTCAATATTTATTCCCTTCCATTTGTAGTTTAATTTAGTTTTAATAGAAAATTGAAGTGGAGAGTTGGAATAATTATATGGATTATGTAAACAACTAAATCATCCTCAATATTGTTAAAAATAACTTTTAGAAATATAAAGAGTAACTGAATATGAATTTCAATATTACCTTTTACACTTTGGTGTTTTAATGTATTAGAATCTATAATATATTGAAATGTCGTAGTAGAATTATGTGGTGATGTTTTTCTGCAACTGCTTGACCTAGTCTTGTTTATAAATGATATTATAATTATTATATATTTATATTATAATATTATGTACTCTACAATATCATTGTGGAATCTTTGGAGCCACTAATACCAAGTTGTACAAAGCATATAATACTTAATAATTGTTACCATTTAAAAGTACCTTTGATATGTCTATACTCTGTTAAGTTATTTACTCTTTTGATCTTTGGAAAATAGATGTTATTAAACACATTTTACAAATGAGGCTCAGAAAGGCAGAATAAACTTACATAAGAGTATATCAATGGTAAGTGGTTTTATAAGTATTTTAATCTGTGTCCTATTTCTTTCAAAACATTCTAGTTTCATCACCTAGTACATATCTTCTAAAAATAAATGCAACTATGAGTGCAAATATGTACATGTTATTGTAAAATGTTTTTGGAAAGCATACCCTTCTTAAATTGTTAATAACCAAAATTATTCTGTTATAAAAAGAAATTGAGCATTAATAATAAATTATAATTAACACCATAGTGTACAGGATCTTCCTATGTGTTTTTCCAAAATACTCTTACAAAATATATAAGACTAGTAGGCTGTCCCTATTTAATGATGAGAAAACAGTGATTTACAATGGTTAAGTGATTTAATCCAAGGCCACATTAGTTGTTGAATTAGTGCATAGTAGAACTGGGATTTGGTTTCCCATCAATCTTCTTTTTAGTACTTTCCCAAAAGAGAACTGTTAGGAGACAGTTCTCCATGGATCAAGAGCATTTCTTCAGGTCTTGCAAGCAGAGGCGTTGACTATCTTTGTTCTAGCCTATCTTTTTAAAAATGTGAGCATCTCTTGGCTATACCATAGGAAAACATTGTTAATTCAATAGAAACATATGTTCTTGCTAATAATTCAATATAGATCTGATAATGAATTTTCTTAGAAGCATTATACTTATTGTACTCTTGCTTTTGTCTCACTTTAACTTGAGCATTATTAAGGGAGCACAGTATTTGTAATTCTGCCAGTATTTATAGAGGCCTGTTGATATTTTTGTCCCCAAGAAAGGAATACATTTTTTTCCCGCTGAGATGGTGTCATATATTCTTGGTCATCACAATATCTCATGGCTTTGGGGCTGTGAGTTGGTAAATATTCATGATGTGTGATAAAGCATGATACATTCTGTGAGATCTTGACTAGATAAAAATGTATGCTCCGTTGTGTCTATACACACACAGGACCTAAAGGTTATGTCAAACTAAACTGCTTGTGATTCTGGATGACTTTTGTGTTCTTTGCTTCTTGTGCTTTTCAGTTTTCTATATTGCACAATTAAAAGTTTGAAAAAAAATAAATGTTACTTTAAAAACCTTCAAAAAAAATAAAAATAAAAATAAAAATGTTTGTATAGTGAACAGCATGGAAAGATAAACGTAAAGTATACCTCTGGAATGAAGGTCAGCATGCTACTGCCCATTGTAAGATTTGGGTTCACTAAGCTCAGGGTTCTTCTCTTGTAACGCAAAACCCACCATGTGTGCAGCCTTCCATCTGGGCTGATTAGTTCAACGCCTGTGTGACTTGGGGACAACGGGCACTAGTGCAAACATGCTGATGCTCATGCTGCTTGCTGTGCTGTCATACATTTTTCGTTTCTGACCCTGGTATCTTGTGTCTTCTCATGACATCCATGAAACTGTGGCAAACCTATTTGCTATCTGGCAAACAAGGTAAAATTTCAAGCCTTTCATAGTTCTTGACAGGACCAAACATGATATGAAATTAACCATGCAAATCTATACAAAATATTCTATTATTGGGGAGATTTTATAACAAACTTACTGCTAAACTAGGTCTTTATAAAATAAAATTTTACAGAAATATTATATTAATGTCAACAGTTGTTAATCAATATAGGATGCTGTTTTGGCAATTAATTTGAATGTCAAAATAATCTGCCTATTTACCATAATCCTTGTCAAAGAATTTCATACAATTGCTCCTTAAATATCGTTACCTTTAGTTTCACTGATTTATCCATGACATAGAAATTATAAATAATAGCTTGCTGAGAAGACACAAATGTGAATATGTGGTATCCACAAATTTTTTATATAATATTAGTAATATTAATTCATCTCCCTACTTAAATTCCTACAAGGATTAAATAAAGGAATATTTTGCCATTATCTTCCAAATGGCTTTGAAAACTGAGTTTACAAGCTCTATATACTTGTTTTATATGCAAGGAATTTCACTGCACAGAAAACTCAATGAGTCGAAAGGATTGGGTCATTTATTCATTCATTAATATCAGTTCAACAGCTTTTAGGTACCAAGCACTACACCAGATGCTGGAGACACAGAGGTGATGAAGGCCCAGACCCCTGTCTTTGAAGAACTCCCAGCCCAATAGTGAAGCCATAATAGTCATTAAAAAACATTGTTAAAAGTGCAATAAAGAAACATCTGAAGTATAAAGCAATCGAGCATATTCATGAAAATTGCATGCTAACCCTAGTTAGGTTTTGTTGTTGTTATTCTTTGAAAAAGGAATGGTTATCTTTTTAGATTATTTATCCTAAGTAAACTTTCCATTTTGATCCTAATGAATATATAAGCAATGTTTGCCTTGTTATAAAAGTTGTTTTCCAAATAGAAAATAAAATATCTGTATCAGAGAATTTTAAATTAAAATGATAAAAATAAATTTAAAGCAACACATTATCAGGCTGTGAAACATCAAGGGCAAAATCATAGAGACAAGAATGAGTAAAGAGTGAGGAAACCAGTCTGGCTTGAGAGGGGCTGTGTGCTGTAGAGCAAGGATAGGTTGGACTGTAAAGGCAGACAGCATGGAAATGTAACGATGGTTAAACTGTGTGCTGAAGGCAATGGAAACTTTGTTCAGGAATGCTGGACTCCTAAGCAGGAAAGACACAAATGGCAGCTCTACCACCATAGCAAACATTTTAAAGATAAAAGAGGATACAAATTCCTTGAGGGAAGTTGCTGCATTTTATACCTATTTTTTTTTTATCCCTACAACCAAGTATCATGTCAATAATGTAACATGGTCTGGAGAAATTGTTTGAATTATAAAAACAATTATAAATAGTTAATAGAATTCTCAAAATGTGGTCCCTGCATCAGCATCTCTTATATCTCTTGGGAACATGTTGCATTACATTAGAAATATAAATTTTCAAGCCCCTCCACAGCCTACTGAATCAAACTCCGTGTTTTAACAAGCTCTGAGGTGATTCTAAGGCATTTTGAAATTTAGGAACTACTGGTCTAGAGAAAGTTAAGCAAACTGAAAATGTTAGGATAATTTGCTGGAGATGTTCGACAATGAATTAGAAATGCTCATTGGATTAAATCAATATTGTGAAAAGCAATATTCAGGCAACAGAGGGAAAGAGTGGAGTTTTAGTGCAACATATCTGATAAATTAAGGCTCAATTATCAGCCTATTTAGTTCTTAGAGTTAGGTATACCTTTCAAAAAATATAGTTGACCTAATTTATTTTAAAAAACAGAAATAAGATGGCAATTTTAATGAGATTTTAACTTTTAGTACACTAATGTGTAAAATGTATAAATTTTTTATCTCTTCTGGGGAGCAGCCTATTAAATTAAGGGGCACAATTTTATTACTTATCACACAATCCCAGCTTTTTCATCAGCACTTACATGCCTATCTAGGCACATCAAGATTTCATTTTACTCAATGAGTATCTTAATCACAACCTCATTAAATCCTTAATACCCCACAGAAAGACTTAAATCTATAGGAATGTAGTTTACCTGGAGTATAGATAGGCTTAGACATAAAATCAGTTTTATCTTGTTCTTCTCTTTTTAAATCAGCCTTTATTCTCTTTGCCATTGTGAATTTTTCTTTCTTGCTATGATCTAATAAACTACTGTATTTACTTGGTTAAGAACTTTAATTATAACACTACCTTTAAAGAAAAGACATAGTTATTCCTATTCCTTTATCTCCAGTTTTGCATAAAACATAAAATGATTGGAACTATAATTAACCTGTTCCTTTACCTAAAAATGAGTCCCAATATTACAGTTTGTGTTCTGGCCATCAGTTGTTCTGTATCTCCAGCCCAGAAATAACACTGGCTATAGCCTAGAAGAAGGAAAAATTGAAATACTCTAAATGCAGATTTTTGTTTACTTTTCTTATTATGGAGATTAAACTGAGTTAGGTTGCTGAAAATGAAACATAAAGCTGATGACAGTAAAACACATTTAGGAGAAATTTCAACAATTTATAATTTGCTTATAGGCACCGCTGGTTTTAACATGGGTGAATACAAATCAAGACAGAAACAAAATATTTGTCGAAATAGGAGGCACACATGCTTTCCAAACAGTAGACAATCAATAAATGTGTTTTGAAAGCATGAATTAAGAAATTAAGAATCACAAAATTAAGATGAATTAAGTAATAGACTTCTCAATGGGTCTATGCTGAGGTGGATATTACATATAAGGAAAATATTTTATTTTATATGATTGCATTTCATTTTTAACAGTTTTGCAAGTTATAAAGAATTAAATTATAAAGAATCATATTATCAAGAATCAAATACATGGCACTCACAACGAAAGATAAGAGTCCCATCTTACTACTCCCCAATATCCCCAGTCAAGTGTCCACATTTCCTACTGGCCAGTGTATTTAAACTTTTTATCTATTTGTTTGGCATTTTCCTCCCTATATAAATAATAAATTATTTTCCATATACATATGGAAAATAATCTGTATGTATTACTATTTTCTTTATTTTTCAGTTTAAGAGTTACCATTTATCTTCCATTAGGAAAGGAAAAGTTTTATTTTGTATTTTATGCAAAACCAGGAATAAAGTAAGAATAAGTTTGTTAAAATCACAGCCTTGATTTGGTATTTATACTGAGGTGAGCTCTTACTGACAGCATCCAGGATTTAGTCTCTATTCTGAGACTTTGTTGAAATGGGTACACCATTGACTTCATGAGAAACTGGTCACATTTCCTAATCCCTCAAATCCAGAATTTGGGGGCTTTCCTATGTCTTCTCAATTCTTTTTGAATACTGACTATTCCTTTTCTTACTTTATCTCTCGCTTGCAAAACCTCATCAACTGCAATTAGCAATCACTAGGTCACCATTTCTCCAGCTCCCATAACAGTTTCCTCACCAGTTTCCAGGTTTCTATAACTGTTTTACCGGTCATATAGACCCAAAACCTTTTTAAGGCATCATTCCATTTTTGTATACTAATTTCTGTGTCATTAGGTATCTTCAATCTATAGAAAATTATAGATAAGTTTCTATAGATAAGTTTCCTACAGCTGCTGCAAAAATTCCCACCAACTTAATGGCTTAAAACAACACAAATTCATAATTTTACTGTTCTGAAGGTCAGAAGTAGGAAAACATTAAAATCAAAGTATCATTTGATTTTGAGCTGCATTCCTGCTTGAGGCTTTTGAAGATAAACTTCCTACATCTTCAAACAGCAACAGTAGGTTGATCCATTTCAAGCTGCCATCTTGCTAGTTTGCCAGAGACAGATCTTCCTCTTTTTTAAGGACCCTTGTGATTACATTGAGCCCACCTGTGTAACCCAGAACAATGTCCTTACTGAAAGGTCTAAATTAGTAACGATGATTCCATTTATAAACCTTTATTCATTTTTGTTATATAATGTATTATATTCACAGATTCCAAGATTAGGGCATAAACACTATTTGCCTACCACCTGTGTAACAAGCAACTGCAAAATTTCAGTGGTTTAAAAAAAAGCATGCATATATTTGTAGCTCACATATACAACAATTGGCTGGGCTCCAGTTTATCTAAACTGGGTTCATTGTTCTTGGCTCTAAGCTTCAGGGTGAGTTGAGACCTGCTTTACAAGACTTTCATCTTCCTTGGACTAGTAGCTATCTGAGGTATGTTCTTTTCATGGTGGAAAGCAGAAGCACGAAAGAGCAAGCTTAACTTCACACACATTTTTTTCAAATTTTTGTTTGCATCACATTCTCTAACATCACAATGTACAAAGCAAGTCCCATAGCCAAGCCTAACATCTAGGGTAGAGAAATATATGCTCATAAAATAGTGGGGGGAGAAGTGAGTGTTTGCTGAAAAGTAATCTAATCTACCACATTTACTAAGCAGGTAATTGCAGAAATGGAAATAAACACCTAAAAACTGCTCATTCCACACTTATGAATTCTATTCAAAAGCTTAGTGTCAATTATATGCTTTAGAACAAATTCATGTTTTTGTTATAAGGTTAAAACCTTTAAAACAAATCATAAAGTTACTTTTAGCAATGAGTTATCAAGCATCCTATCAATTGTCACACACACATACACACACACACAAACATTTTAGCTCTCTTTTAAAGATATCATGAAGATAAAATCCATAAATAGATTCATAACCAAAGTATAGGTCAGATTCCTGAGAAATTCTTCTGTTTTTAGAAAGATTGTAAAGCTGTGTTCACTTATGGGGATAACAACCTCTTAAACAAATGTTGAAATAGAAGTATGGTGCTTGTGTCTCTACAACATTTTGAAATCAACTCAAGATTAACCATGCTAAATATTTATTTCTGTAGTCCATTTCATTGAAGACCATCACCTCTTTATCACAATGGTCTAAACATTCTAACATTTTTATTTCTGCATACAAAATCCAAAATGTCAGAGAAAATAAGATTCTCTGTAAGTAATAAATTTACAAACTAAAAGGTTAAGATTAGATTTTTTGAAAGGTTGAGCCCTAACTGATCTTCTGAGTTGGTATGCATTGGTTTCATTACGTATTGAAAGTTAGAGTTTATAATTTTCTGCCAGTATTCATTTGAGCTATTTACCTATCCTACTACTGAATGATACATAAAAACCCAGGATAAATAATGGTTTTGCCATCTTCACAGAATCTAAACAAGTATTTGATAACATAGTCTTCTTTGGAAAAATAAAGCACTTTGATGAGAAGTTTTTTTGTTATTATCCAATCTACAATTTAGATAAGGATTTGAAACTTTCAAATCTTAATGATTTTTATTTTATTGCTATTAAGCAAGCACAAACTTCTCTAATTACACTTCTTTGCATTTCTAACCTTGGAAAGAGTCTCAAACTCAAAGAAAAGTTACAAGTACACTACAAAGAAAATTTTCTCTTTCTGGCCCATTTAACTGTAAACGTGCTTCCTTCCTCCCCTTCGTCCTTGGCTGGGGCTCTGACTCCCCATGCCATGCTGCCCCTCTACACTGATAACCAGCCTTGCTCCACCCACTGAAAGTCTTCAGGACAGAATTACCCAGGAAAGGAAGGGGAAGGGATCGCTGTAATTATACTTGTAGATTTCTTGTGGTCAGGTTGGTTAAGGAGTACATACTGGCGTGATTAATTATAGAGTCATACTGAGAAATCTTGGAAAATATTATTCCAGAAAATGGCAATTCAAAATACATTTGCTTTATTTTAGGTACTTGAATACCTGACTCTGAGATTTCTTACATAAAAAATGCTAAATCTCACCAACATCAAAATTATTTAACAGTATAACTCATTTACTTCTTAGAGTTTGGCTGCTATATGTTTTTTGTTGTTGCTCTTTTTTGTATTTTGCTATATGTTTTTGTAGTGTTTAGCAAAAGGCTAAAGTTAATAAAATTAGTACAATAATTTAAGAAAATTTAAATGAATTTTTCACTTAACTCATGCCCACACGGCTGAAGATAATGTTCAAAAATATTGTTACAATTATTAATTATGCTTAGTCATGTCTATTTTTTTCTTTCTGTTTATTTTTGGTTTATAATTTTACAGACTAATTTATTTTACATTACAGATTTTATAAGACAGAGGATCTCAAAGTACAAATAAATATACTGGAGAAACGATAGCCTATTTAAATATAAAAATATTTTTCTCTTCATCTCTGAGGAAAAAATGGTCTATTTCTTTAACATCAAGAGGCAAAGAATAAGCCACGCTATTAATACTAAGTGCATTTCTACAAGTAAACCACAGAAGTGCTTTTGCAAATCAATACACTCTAAAAAAACTATTTTAGAACTTACCCAGAGGGGAAATCATTTTCAGAGTCAAAGGACAGTGGAAGATGATGGTTAATGGAAGGTTTTTCTTTCTCTCTCTATAGGATGCCCCTGTATTCTCTAAGCATGGAGATAAAGGAGTTAGACACATGGACCATGCAATGGAAGAATAACAGATCAGTAATCCTGAGACAGAGAGCATGGCCATGGAAAATGCTGCAGTGGTGGAATAATATTTGGCTTCCCCTTAATATGTTCCAGACTTTTCCCTGACATTTTTCCACTGTGGTGTAAGTGTTACAGCTTAGACATAATTTTCTTCTACTTTCCACTCTGATTCTTCTCCAATAATATATTTGTATGTCACTATTTTGATAAAGTGAGTACATTTATTTTGAAAATATGTCTCAAATTTTTTCAAAGGCAATCATGTAATATATGTTGCTTTGCCTGAGAAAACTGCATGTCAGTATTTTTCTTGTTTACATTATGACAAGGACAGAATGGGGAAACGAACAACTTTGGTTCAAGAAGCTCAAGCTACTAAGACACTGGATTATAAGTATTCAGATTTAACCGTTATCCTCTGCTCATTCGACAGGCCAAAATTTATTGTATAACTGCCTTATGCCACATGACTTCAAAGTGTTGGCCCCAAGAACAAAGTGATAAATGAGATTTCTGTTTGAGCCTTAATGAAATTGAGAGTTTTGTGGGGGCCTTCATAAAGCAAAATATTTGGAAAATAGAAAGTGAAAGTCATTCTGTCATGTTTTTGTTCATATCTCTGAGAAGGGAATATTCTCTTTAAAAAGAGTAAATTTTGAGGGTCACTGTACCTATAAATCATTCCTTTAACATTAATAAGCGTATAAGACACATTGAAAACAAATAGATGTAGGAATCAACATATCACAGTTCAAATCAAAAAGGACCTAGAATTATCAAAAAGGGAAGTTATAAATTCACCACTGTAAACTCCTCTTTCTTAACCTAAATTACATTCCAGCTTTCAAAGAGTCAGAGAATTAATCAAATACAAGATGAATGAAATCCAAACTCACTCTAAGTCTCTTCTGTTTCCTAATTGAGGAGGTTTTTAAGTGTCTGATTTAATAGGATAATTGCCTTTACTCTTCTCTTTCCTTTTCCTTTATGGACATCCTGTACAATAGTCTGAGATAATGGTATACCTCATTATATGTTTTATTCATTCAAAAATACTGACTACATGTATATCTTCAACAAGTAATAAAACTGTTCACATTCCATTTGGCTGATGGATAGGCTCGTTTTCACTTTTGTTATTGTACCTCTCAGTAGAGTTAAATGTTTATAGTGTCCTTTTAAAAATCAATAAATTCTGGATTGATTTTCAACTACTGTAACTTCTTGTGCCCTATTATATGATATAGGAATATTAAGGAAATGTATCAGTTAACTATTACTATGGAACAAACCACTCCAAATCTTAATAGCTTAAAAGAAACATGTACTGTTTGTTACAGTTCTGTGGGTTGGCTGGGCAGTTCCTCTGCAGTTTTGCCACTCACTCATGTGGCTGCCTTCAGTGGGAAGGTGGCTACACTCAGTGGCCCAAAAGACTGCAACCACATGCCTGGCAGTTCCACCTGTCGCCTGGACCACGTTGTTTTCCCCTATTTGGCCTCTGTTTTCGTTTTCCTGGGCTGCCAAAGCAAATATCATGCAATGGGGTAGTTTAAACAATGGGGATTTATTAGCTCATGGTTTTGAGCCAAAGAGAAAGACCAAATCAAGGCATCATCAAGGTGCTGGTTTCTTCCCAAAGACTGGTGTTCTGGGGCTGGCTACCAGCTATCCTTGGTTCTGGGCTCCTATGCCACATGGCAAAGACATTGTGGCTTCTCCTGACCTCTCCTTTCTCTCCCAGGGTCCATTGAATTTCAGCTTCTTGCTTCCATGATTTTCTGTCACTCCACTGAATTTCATTCCACTTAGGATTAAGACCTATCCTGAGCTACACATTAACTGTATTAACTTCATCAAAAGGTCTACATATAGTGAGTTCACAACCACAGAAAGGAGTTAAGTTTAAGAACATGTATTTCTAGGGTACATACAACTCCAAACCATCACAGCTTCAGTCTTAGTTTGCCAGGCTGCTATGACAAATATCACAGAATTGGTTAGCTTAAAGAACAATAATTTATTGTCTCACAGTTTTGGAGACTAGAAGTCCAACTTCAAGGAATTAGCAGGCCATTTTTCTCCAAAGTATATAGCATTCTGCTGGTGGCTCAATCTCTGCCACTTTCACATAACCAACTGTCTCTTTCTGTCTCTTGCTCTGTTTTTACTGCTTTTGCTCAGTTGTCCTTATATAAAGATTCTTGTTGTAATGGATTAAGATCCACCCTCATTCAGTTTGGTCTCAACTAATATACTCAAATATCCTATTTACAAATGAGTTCATACCCAAAGGACTGGAAGTTAGAGCTCAAACATGTCTTTTGTGGGGGGCATGAGTCAGTCCCCACAGCCTCAAATCCTCAAGTAGGCTAGACTGAGCTTCTTCCAGAGATGGTGGTTTCAGGGTTCCAAGAGGGAATGAGCAGAAACACCAAGGCTTCTTGAGGCCTAGGCTCCAGAACTCACACAATACCACTTTCACACATTCTTTTGAAAACAGGAAGAATCAAGACCATCCCAGGTCCAAAAGAGTAAGAAAATAGACTCCACACCACGATGGATGCACCAGCAATGCCACATTTCAAAAGGGCATAAACAAAGGAAGGCATTATTCCTTGAAGAATAGTATTAAAACTCTCTATCACAGCATAAAACGATCATGTATTCCAGGTTTTAAAATAACCTTAGTAAATTCATGTGATTTGAATAGCCACGTAGGACAAATTGAACATGCACATTTAATGTGCACATCTAAAACTAGATAAAAGTTTAATGTGCACGTTTAAAACAAGAAAGTTCATTTGTCAAGTTTAGTGCCTACATATATCAATGAAAAAGCTGATACCCAACAAATTATATTTCAGAAACAGTTAGCATACTGTGAAGTCATAGAGTTCATTAAAGGAAAGCTCTATGCATTCAGGAATCCGGATGTTTCGCAGTTGTTTGTTTTCTTTGTTTTATTATTTTGATTTTGAAACCAGTATATTCTCAGCACCAAGCAACTTGACACATAGTATGGACTGAATTGGGATAATAAATATTGTAGGCCTTTCTGTTTGTTGTTTTTTGCTTTGGATTTTTGTTTGTTTGGTTGGTTGGTTGTATTTACACTTACAGGTTAAATTCTCTTATTTTATAAGTGAGGATACTGAAGCCCAGAGAACTTCAATTAATTGTCCAGTTTTAAACATTTCATGTTACAACAACAACTTTACATCATCTCTTAATATGTTCCCTTATGGGGAAGTTTTATGTCCACAATGTCTCTCCACAATACACTCCTGACCACTTAACCTGTTTTATGTAATGAAGTGACACAAGAGCTATATCCTTAATTAAATAAGCTATTTGTATGAAGACTTTTGCCAAAGGCACATAATAAACACTCAATTTGTTATTATATTTATTCTTGTTTACCATTTTTAAATCATTATTTTTATTCATAGATAGAAAGAGTACAATTATTTTAAAAAGCATGTACTGCAATTTTGGTTCATCATAGTTCCCTTATTTAATTTCAGTCATAACTATGGGTAATAACTCATTTCTCTTCAATAATCTAACTGCAAAACACATGTACACACATATATTTGCTCTTCTCATGCAACTATACATTAAGACATGCATTTGATTTGATATTGGCAGTGCCAGAGCAGAAGAATGATTGAAGATATTAATTAAAATCTTATAATTGCTTAATTGATTCAATTTTAGGGCGCAACTGTTATTTTAATTTAACACATTATCAGAATAAAGGTCCATAAAGACCCTAATTTTAAAGTTCATTGAACACACATACATAAAACTACTTAATTACTTCCAAATCCTAAATCAATAGGTTTAAAAAAACTATAAGTTAAAAAGCATCTTGTTTTATCATTGGACATTACTTTTAATCTCAAAGTAAAGAAGATTTCCAACTTCATCTCATATATATCATTTTCAAAACTATACTTTGTCATACTTGCCCTGGGATAATCTAGATAAGGGAATTTTTCATATTTTAGGGAAGTTAGAGAGCATGTTTAAATATATCAGTCTTTTCATGTAGTGTTGTATGTGAGTAATCACCATCTCCTTGGCAACTTTAGACAGTTCTGAATATGAAAATGCTCTTCCCAAATTACAGGGCTGAAATCTACTTTCTGGTAACTTCCTGTGTTTTCCATAGAAGCATTTCCTACAATAATCTATCCACAATAGAACCCACAACTCTCTCCATTCCATCAGACAACCTTGGTGCCAGTGGTTATGTTGGTGGTTTTTGTGAAACCTGATGACAAGTCCTCATTATAGCCCAGAGACAGCTAGATTGCCTTTTGCTCTGGGCATCGTATTTTTATGTTTCTCTGAGGTTTTGGCCTACTTCCTTGCTCTCAAACAGAGATGATGGTTTGAGCCTGAGGGAGAATACCATAGTTATATGCTAACCTTTTACTGCCCTAAAGGAAATCCTAAAATAGCTTCCTCTAAAGAAATAGTTTATCTCTAGGTGATCTAAGCTATTAGTTAATTAATAAAAATTTCCTTTGGAAGTAGTTATTATTAATTTTATGTTTAAAATAAGATGGTCAAGTATTCATTTTTTTATAAGCTGTCTTGATTAATTAAAAATAAGAAATTAAGCGTTTTAGTCTAAGAAGAAATACCCACTGTTATATTTTGAAGCTCTGTGTACCCCAGCAAAACATATTCTTAAGTTTAATCCATCCCCGTGGGTGTGAATCCATTGTTAGTAGGTCCTTGTGATGAGTCTACTTCAGTTATGGTATGTCCCACCTCAGTTAGGTTGGGTCTTAATCCTATTACTGGAGTGCTTTATAAAGAGAATGAATATATCTGGGGAGGGGGACAGGGAGGGGGGGAAGGAGGGGAAGAAGGAGGGCTGGGGGAGAGATCAACAAAACCCAAAAGACCAGGGAGAGACCAGGAGATACCCCCATGTGCTTTGCTATGTGGAGAGGATTGCGACAGCTGGTCTTTAGGAAGAAGCTATCACCTGGCCTCACAACTATGAGTGAATAAATTCTCATTGTTTAACTTGGCCCATTTTATGGTGTCTGTCCTATGTGGCCTAGGAGACTAAAATACTCACATTGCACAACTCCTACAAAGAATAAATTTAAATGTATACTCTGGAAATTCAGACAAAAATATGATAGAATTCTTTTGTCCTCCCAGTTATTATATTGCCTAATAAAATTTTCCTCTCATTGTAATATAAAATTAGAGTCCCTCAAACAAAATACAGGAGATGACTTAACAGATTAAATGTGGAATTAAGGATCAATATCTTGAGTCCAGAATGAAATTTCCTGAACGGTCATCAAAAATAGAATACCAAGTACCAGCTGATGATGCAACTCGAAAAGGACCTTGACTTAAAAGGTTCAACGCGGACCAGCAGAATATCCCTGTCTACATATAATAACAGGAGTTAAAAAATGCTGTTTCACCTAAATTAAGGGGGAAATGGAAAGGACAAATGAGTTTATATGGCTATGAGTCTCTAAAAAAGAGTCTGGAGGTTGTCAGAAGGATTGCCCTTATGCACACCTGAGCAGAGTCTCAGAGACAGATAAAGTAGATACAACCCCAGGTATTGGTCCTTTTGAGAGCTAAAGAGACCCACAGGTTCTATGGTCATGGCAGATGGGGTTCACTGCCATGTCAGTTGGCCCTTCTTGGGAGCTGGTGTTTCCGCGTGATGGAGCTGGACTCAGATGGGATCTCTTTTCACAAGACTTTCATGCTACTTTACTGGAATTGTAGTTGGTGCTGGGGCTTAAGATATATCTGGGGGATTTGAATCTCTGAACTGACAATATGATAGCCAGGCCCTGACCTCAACAGACTTCAGCTCCTACACTCTGATTTATTGGACTTACTCCACTCAGCTAACATGGAGTTAAAGAATGTCAACCACCACACCATGGAGCCTAGAGTGCCACAACTGAAAGCAGGAGGATTGCATCCAATATCCATGTGGAATCTAAACCCCCTCTTGACATAGATGTGGAATGGACACAACCAAGCCAAGGTCCACAGGAAGGAGGAATACAGTAAGGATCAGAGTGGACTTCATGATATTCTATTCATGAACTATTGTGGTTAATAATCGAGAAAATGTGGCCTTAGCGTGGACTAAGTGGCCATGGTGGCTGCTGGGTGTGGGGAAGGGGAGGAAGAGAAGAGATGTGGAGGCATTCTCGGGACTTGGAGTTGTCCTAGGTGGTGCCCCAGGGACAATTGCCGGATGTTGTATGTCCTCCCATAGCCCACTGAATGGAACATGGGAAAGTGTGGGCTATGATGTGGAACACGGGACATGGGGTGCAGCGATGCCCGGAGATGTACTCACCAGATGCAACGGATGTGACATGAAGATGGGGGAGAGTGTTATTGGAGGGGGAGTGGTGGGGTGGGGTGGTGGGGGCGAATGGGGGACCTCATATTTTTTTAATGTAATATCTTTTTAAAAAATGAATAAATTGAGTAGAATTTGAAAAAAAAAGAAAAAGAAAAAGAAGGCTAACGTGTTAGCTTTCAGTCAGGATAAATAAATCTAGAAGAGAGAGAGAAAAAAATAGAATACCAAAGGCAACCTCCTTACTAATATACCTAAGAGCATGTGAAGTTACTCAGTTTTAGTCCTGAGCAATATAGTGTAATAAGATTGGAAAATGATCAATAGGCCAGTCTGATCATCGTAGGTGTGATACATACATATTATCTCCAAAATTTATATGCCTCACAGCACTTTTATGTAGATATTATTTCTCCTATTTAGCAAATCAGAAAAGTGAGGGTCAGAGAGCTTAATTAATATACCCAAAGTTAAATTCTTAATACATTTTGAAAAATATCAGCTTTTTCAACTCAAAACCACAAGCCAGATCATTATTTTTCCAGATCCATTGGGAGCAAAATCCAATGATAATAGGCTCATTTTTGGTTGCTTTAGTCGTGTGGCATAACAGCAAAAGCAAAGAACTGAGTCAGGTGATCTGGTACTGTATTTCCCCTCAATGGGCTCTGGGACTTAGGAAAAGTGACTCACTTCGCATTATGGTATCTACTTTTTCTTGTTTTATAAAATGCAAGGTTTAAGCTAGATGATAGCTAAAGCTCAGTCTAGATTTGACAGTCTTTGATTCACACTCTCTTTAAGTTATATTTTCTTTTTAATTCAAGTGTTATTTGGATTAAATAGTTGTATATATTTTATGTCAGTCTTTATAAATATTTGGAAACATGGTAGGTTTGACTCTGTAAGACACTGGCATTATTCTGCAATAAATCTTTCATAGTTTTCTTATGCACATATCAAGAATTTTGGGGAGCAGATATGGCTCAAGTGGTTGAGTGCCTGCTTCCCACATGGGAGGTCCTGGGTTTGGTCCCAGTGTCTCCTAAAAACAAACAAACAAAAAACAAGAAGCAAACAAATGGAAAAACCACTCAGGGGAGCAGATGTGGCTCAATGGCCACACACCAGTTTCCCTACACAAGGTCTGGGGTTTAATCCCCAATCCCCAGCCCTGGTACCTAAAAAAAAAAAAGAATTTTATATTATAAAAGGAGTAATGTGACTCAAGGCCTTTTGATGCTTCTTCTTACTTGCAAAGCACAAGGTCATTTGGTTCATTTTTACAGTGAAGTTTCTGAAGCATAATACCAGCATTCCATTTTGTATTTTTTTCTTTAATACAATGGTTAATCATTGTCTTAGTTTCTTGGCTGCTAAAACAAATATCATACAATGGGTTGGCTTAAATTATGAGAATTTATTGGCTCATGTTTTGAGGCTAGGAGAAGTTCAAATTCAAGCCATCGTCAAGACAACACTTTCTCCCAGAAGACTGTGGTGTGCTAGGGTTGGTTTCCAATGCTCCTTGGTCCTTGATTTTTCTGTCACATGGCAATTCACTTGTGGCCTTTCCTTACTTCTGGTTTCTCCCTTCTCTTCTGGGTTCCTTCATTGACTTCAGCTTCTGGGTTGCTCCCTCTAGCCTTCTCACTCTCAGAAGGCTTCCTTATAAGGCATTCAGTAGTAGGTTTAAGAACCATCCTTATTCAGTTGGGCCACACATTCAATGAAATAACTAATCAAAAGGTCTTATTTACAAGGGTTTACACTCATCGGATTGGATTAAATTTAAGAACAAGTTTTTCTGCGGTAAAGAGCCCCAATCAACCACTCATTGAAGAAAAAAGAGGTGCTATTTGGGTAAAACCAACAATATAAATAACTGAAAATTAAAAATAAAGTTTTGGATGTTCCCATACAATGTAATATGTAAATATGTATTTACATACATATGCGTACAAGCACGCGCATAGGCAAAAACTTTTATAAGACTGAAATGCCATATTTTGCATATATTTTTAATGAAATAAGAGACAAATGCTGATTCTAACACCTCTTTATTTATGTCATTGAAATTGTCTTTTATAATGAAAAGTAAGGATCCTTTCCAGTCCCTCTTCCTATTTGAAAATTGTTCACTATATAAAATAGGATACAGTTAAGCAAAGAGAAAAATTGCCTTCAACCCCACAAAATAGATACAACCAATTATTGACTCTTATGGTATATATCCTTCCAATCTTTCTCTAAGCATTTATATATATAATTATGATCATACTATATATACTGTTTAGGTAACCTGCTTTATTTTGTGCAACATTTCACATAAATGCAAATTATGATTTTCCATACATCTAAATATATCTTCAATGTGGATATAAGAAAACTTACACAATTAATTCTTTTTGGGGTTTTTCATTATTTGCTATTAAATACTGTGCAAAAAGCATGTATATATTTAATTTGTTTGGCCATTCTTCTCTTAGGATAAATTTCAAGAAATGAATTAGATCAATTGGTGAGTTTTCTTTTTAAATGTTTGATATATACTGTTAAATTGTCATACAGATTTTTTTATTTTATATTTTGGCTTGTTTCCCAACACTAAATTTCTTCTTTAAAAAATATTTGAATACTCTGGTCTCTTAGTTAAGATTTTGTCTGTGTTCATATAGCACATATTACTATATGAATTATAAAAGTTTTAAAGATGAAGCTCCATACCCGATATTTATCCTGTTCCATGAAATGAATCTCTACTATTTTTGGCCCACCTAAAAACCATTTGCCTTCTCTTATATTACCTTTAAATTTGGGGGAGGGGAGTGGCCCAACTCTGCTTTCATTCTGTGTGCCTTGATGCTGAGATTCTGTATCCTATTTCAGTAGTACTTGACATATGTGACCCTCTCTCAGTCATCCAAAGCATTCCATTTTCCCTTCAACAAAAATTGGCTCAAGGATAGGAATGTGCTTCCATTTGAGGCATTGACAATCAAGATGACAGCTTTTGTTCATATCAGTGGGAGATACTGTTTGCATATATATAAAACTCTAAAACCTCTGTAGCTACATTTCCACCAGGTCTGAGCATGCTTGTCCAAGTGAAACCAACACAGAGGCTGGCAGAACCAAGAAGTGGAGAAAACATCAGTACTGGTAAAGATTTTTGATTACCTGAATCCAGCTATGCCTGGATTCTTAAAGAGCCTTGGATTCTAATCACATAAATAATAATTTCCCATTTGAGTTGAGTGCTTGTAATCTGCAAGTTAAAGAGACCAAAGCTAACTAGTACATGACCAAATAAATTCTGAAGCTTCAATAAGTCAGCCTTTGTCAACTTTTTCAGTTATAGATTCATTTCTGAGTCTTTCAGAAATTGGTGTTTCCTTCTTATTTCTTTTTTATATACAGTATGTACCCCCAACCATTTTGCAGAAACACGTAGCAAGTTACTCACAGCTCTACCTCTTCTCTCAGCTATGGAGGCGAAAATATTTACATTTTACTCCTGATAAAAACATATAAACAAACAAGCAACAACAAAGAAAACAACAAACCCCTCAATGTTTATTGTTAAACTATATTATTGTAAATTCTTCTTATTGTACCATGCACCTAATTATCTTTTAATACTACAGGTCCTCAACTCCCTCCTCCTTCAGGCTGTGGCTTTTAAAGGGCAGGTTCTGATTCTTATATTCCTATGTCATTTCCCTGGAGTCAAAACAAAATAGTAACACAATAAAAAATAATGCTGGTGAATTGGAAACAAGAATTTAATGACAAAAGAAAGTAGTAAAAGAGGAACTTTTCATAGGATAGCTGATAGCCACAAATCCATATTAAAGATAACATAAATTGAATTGCAAAATTGCAGGTGGCTTTGGCTACACCATCTCAAAGATTAGCAACATTAGGCTCTTAAACAATCACCCATAGTATAGCATATGCTTTAAAATATAGAGGGCTAATCAGAGAACTGTACAAGCCCAGTTCTCTTTGGGATATCTTATTTTATTCACTTGACCTTTAACTTCAAAAGTGTACTGTTTTTCCTTATATATGAAAATAGAAAAGTCAAATGATTTTACTAGGAGATTTGGTGTATTCTTTATGATAAAATGAATAAATGAACAAGTTTGAACAAATAAATAACTAGTGAAATAGGCTATTCTGTGTCTTAAAAGAGTCTCAGTTATCTAGTAGACACATTCTTTATGTGGAACCGAGATGAAGCCTTTATTATAAGCACAGAGGGATTTGCACAATATAGCATGCAAGCCTCCTATTATCACCTGTTTCATCACAATTGAGCTTTAAGAAAAACTAGAAAACTCACAAGCTTATCAAAATTTATAGAATACTGTATGACTGATTCTGGAGTCAAATCACTGGTGTTATAAAAGCCCTAACTAACAGGAAGTTTATACAAACCAAAGTGGATTTCTGTTATATGAAACCTTTATATTATTTTATGATTTACATACTGAGCATATTTTTATGATTGTTAAGTAAAATAGTTTATAACTGGAAAATAAATTTCAAAAACAATACGTGGATTGTTTAAATGTTAAAAATTTAAACCTTAATGGTATATCTGAGAGAGAAACTTTCCTTTTACTAATGTTCTGAGGAAAACTTTCCAGGATTTTTCCTCTGTGAATAGAAGCAATTTTTTCCAAAATTCACATCATATTGTATATAATTTTGAAAATTGCTTTTTTTCCCACTGACTCATGATTATTTTTATGTTTCAATTGGTATTTTCTATGATATTAATTTTTTTCCTTCTTTATTTTTTTTTAAATGTTACATTCAAAAAATATGAGGTCCCCATATATTCCCCACTCCCCCTCACCTCACTCCTCCCACATCAACAACCTCTTTCATCATCGTGGCACATTCATTGCATTTGGTGAATACATTTTGGAACACTGCTGCACCACATGGATGATAGTTTACATTATAGTTTACACTCTCCCCCTATTTCACTGCTGTATAATTAATTAATTTATTTATTTATTATTTATTTAATTATTTAATTGATCAATCAAATATTTACATATAAACATTTACATATATAGCTTGTTAGCATTCATGAACTATTACAAACTATGATGAATAAAAGAGTAAAGTTTCCATCTATCTATAATAAGACCTGCATTTATTCACCACATCTGCTAAACAGTTTGGAAGGTTGATACGATGTCTACCTTGAACCAGAATTTCTAGCATCAGTTTGTCACTTATTCAACCATTCCTTTCCAAAAGGTTTACAGAAAGTTCAGGTAACCTCAAATTATTGAGCAAATGACTGATTTGTTCTGGGGATGGACAGAGGAATTTTTCAGGTTTATCTAAGTTCTCACTGGAGGTGGATTTACTTGATGCTAATGAAGCTTATGCCTCTCATTTGCGGCAGCCGCTTCCAAGGGACTGGGATAAAACTGAAGATATGTTCATATGGTTAAATGCCTTTATAAAATTCATAAAGTAAAGATAGTTTTACTACTGTCTTTTTCCAGGCCAATGCTCCCTTTGTCAGTATCTTCTTTCTCTGGGGTGACATTGGAGGGGCCATAGGAATTCTGAGGATCTGGTTATCAAAAAGTTGAATTAGGGATACATTTATTTGGAGTTTAGTGGGATATATTTACATGATTTTTGATCATGCCACTAGGATACAAACCCAGACAGTAAGATGTGGGGCCAGATTTTATAGCGGCAGCAAGCACCAACTGCATTTGGATAGTAGAGGAGGAAAAGACTTGCTATGCAGAGGTCCAGAAGCTATTCTGTGGAGCATTCTTTGAAACCTTATACTTTGTTTATAAAAGAAATGTGATTGAGTTTTATGAAATTTAATATCAATTCTAAAAGCATGGCAGTACTGATTGAGTTGTGCAGCTTACAGAAACTTAACTTGTTAATTAAAGAAAATACTGATTAATCACACTAAAGAAAAGATGAAATTATCTTTCTCTTCTCTCTATAGGAATTCATATTAAAAATAGTGTTAAATAAAGAAGTGATCAAAAGCTATACATCCAAAATAAATAAGACAAATATATGAGACATGAGAGGCTGTTAATGAAAATTTTTATTTTGAGATATTTGAAATGTGGTTAATTCTCAGCTTTTAGAAATTTTAATATAATTTTTGTCACTCTAAATGAACATTCACTGTGTACCCAATTTTTTTATTTAAAGTATTGTATTCTTTTTTTTTTTTTAAAGAGAGGGCCAACAGCAACATCATATATGTGTTAACCCCAGAAAACCTGTATCTACTCCTGTTAACTCACTCATCAGTGCAAGCAGGAAAAAAAAAGAATGAATATAATAACATTGAACTCTTGTCCTTCTTCATTCCTTTTTAATTTCATGTATGAAGAGGATACCATTAAGTACTAAAATGCATAGCTGAAATTTATCAAAGAATGACAGTATTTTTCAGATATAAATAGGCATTATTAGTCTCCTATGGAATGTAAGTAGTTTTCAGAATATTTTTTTAGGGTTAGGAAAGTGAAAGGGGACAGCAAAATGAGAAAGTTTGGAAAATTACCAATTTAATTCTAAAGCATAAAATATTTCTCTGTGTTTTTTCAAAATTTAAAAGTAGTATAGTCTATAAAGCATACACACATATATTAAAATGTTTCTTATACCATATATTTGCTACCCTTAATTATTACATGGATATTCCATATATAAAAATACGAACATATAAATATAAGAAAGAATCAAGAGTAAAATTCAATAGTCTGAATCGCTGTCACTTAAATATTGATGATAGTACACTGTTAAACATAAACGAAAAGACTGACTATATAAAATATTTAAAACTTCTGTTCAAATGCTAAAAGATAAGAAAAAACTGAGAGAATGTTGAGACATATTCCACATTCAAATAAATATTATATCCCCACTAGGTTAAAATAAATCTTCTATGAAATTATGTGGAAAAAAAAACACAAAAAACTGCTCAATGAAAATGGGCATAGAATATAAATAGCTAAATCCTGTAAGATGAAAGTTACTGGAAAAAAAGCAAATGAAGAGATGCTTATCCTCACAAGTAGTCAGGGAACACAAATTAAAATAATGAGATTTACATAATGGGAAAAGCTTGATAATATCTAATATTGTTGGGGAAAATGGGGACTTTGGTATACTACTAGTGGAAATTTAATTTAGTACAAAGTTTCTGGAAAAACAAAGGAGTGTCTTTTAGAGTTTTTTTTTTTTTTTTTTTTAGAAGACTAAATATCATTTTTTTTATTGACTTTGTAATAATATTACATTAAAAATATATATGTGAGGTCCCATTCAACCCCACCCCCCCACCCCCCTCTCCCCCCCCCCCAACAACACTCGTTCCCATCATCATGACACATCCATTGGATTTGGTAAGTACATCTTTGGGCACCTCTGCACCTCATAGACAATGGTCCACATCATGGCCCATACTCTCCTCTATTCCATCCAGTGGGCCCTGTGAGGATTTACAATGTCCGGTGATTACCTCTGAAGCACCATCCAGGGCAGCTCCATGTCCCAAAGACGCCTCCACCTCTCATCTCTTCCTGCCTTTCCCCATACCCATCGTCCACCATGTCCACTTTTCCCAATCCAATGCCACCTCTTCTATGTGGACATTGGATTGGTTGTGTCCATTGCCCCTCTATGTCAAGAGGAGGCTCAGATTCCACATGAATGCTGGATGCAATCCTCCCATTTTCAGTTGTAATCACTCTAGGCTCCATGGTGTGGTGGTTGTCCTTCTTCAACTCCATCTTAGCTGAGTGTGGTAAGTCCAATAAAACAGATTGTAGGTGCTGGAGTCTGTTGAGGCTCAGGACCTGGCTATCACATTGTCAGTCCAGAGATTCAAAATGTGCATAGTTTCACCTTAACTAGGAATCTTTCCTACAGAAATAATTGCTGGGGTTTATAAAGATATATTTATGAATCTGTTGCAGCGTTTTCTCTAATAGCAAGATAATGTAACAACAAACACTGCAGACAACTTAAAAACCAATCACTAAGGGATTGGGTGACTGTAGTGCATTTGTTATAACAAGGACATGTTATATACCTATTTAAAAATGAGAGAGATCCATATGTAATGAACCAGAAATATAACCATGGTATATTGCTCTGTGTATCAAGAAAGAGACAGAGAGGGAGAGAAAGAGATGACAAGAAGGAGAGATGGAAGAGATGTGGAGTGAAAATGTATGGATATATTTTATTTGTACTTTGCATGTATTCAGGAAACATTTTGGAGGGTATATGTTCTAAAATGTTATCAATGATTAAAAAGTGGTGGAACATGAGTCAGTTTTTTCTAACATTTTTAAAAAATTTAAACTATAGGCACTTGCCTTATTCTTAAAAATTAATTTAAAACATTTTTATGAAGAGCCTAAAAGTATTTTTCCTTCCCCTCCCCCTCCTGCCCTGCTGTTTTAACTGTGTCCATTTTGCTCTGTAATCTTCTGTATCTATTTCTCTTTTTTATCTTTCTCTTCTCATCTTTCTCCTCTAGAATTGACCAGGATTTGATCCTGGTGACCTCTGATATGGAGAGAGGTTCCCTGTCAATTGTGCCGCCTCAGTTCCTGGTCTTTGCTGTGCTTCCCCTTCCTCTCTCTTTTGTTGCGTCATCATTTTGCTGTGTGACTCATTTGCGTGAGCACTCGGCTCACCACACAGGCACTTACGCAGGCACTTGGCCCACCACATGGGCACTTGGCTTGCCACATGGGCACGCTTTCTCTTCTTTTTCACCAGAAGATACCAGGGATCAAACCCAGGTCCTCCCATATGGTAGGCAGAGGCCCTATCACATGAGCCACATCTGCCTCCCTTAAAAGTCTTTTTTGTTGAATTAGCCAAGATTAATTAACTTTTAGTTAATTCTGGACATTTAACCTGTTTCCAATATATGTCACAACAAATAATATCATAAATTTTATTCTTGACATAATAAATAGGCTAGAATAATCACTCTTAACATGGAATTTTAATCATATTTCAGATGATCTTTTTAGGATAAAGCCTTGGAAATTGTTTTACAAGGTCAAAGCTTATATTTATTTTATGGCTCCTCATACATACTGTTAAATTGCTACTTCAGAAGGTAGAAGCAATTAACATCCCCCCTGTGGTATATGAGAATGAGTCACCACTGGGGAAGCGTTCTTCTTGTTTTGATGTTTACTTTTAATCATGATTATTTTTTGAAATATTGCAGTTTTTCATTTTTTGTACGCAAAGAAATTAGTCTCTAACATCTTTCATTAATTTCACTTTTAAAAATGTTCTCTTTTCCAAAATTAGATTAAAATATCGACCTACATTTTCCTATTTTACGTGGATTTATATTAAAGCAAATTAACTTTCCAATAAATTTTAATTTATTTTGGTCAGTTATTCAGATGGAGATTATTTCTTTTGCTTCCTTCAAAAATATCAATACTTTATTTGATTGCAGAAATGTTTGATACATATGCACATTAAAAATTCAGAAATTTCACATTAAACTTCAGGTTTTGAAAATTTGAGGTCAGGCCATACTGGGCCCATAATGCCAAAAGGCCACAGTTGACTGTAATTGAGTAACTGCTATTCCCCTTAGATTGCATTTGTAATTTTCTGCTTGCCACCAGTGCTTGTTGTCTTCTACTACGTCCACTTCATTCTTGCATGTGATCTTCCTCAGCACAGTTGCATTTAGTTCCAATTTTCACTTTAAATAATAGATTAAATAGATATCCACACAGAAGAATTACCAAGACTGGCCTGCTGGTTTCCTTATGAAGCTGTGTTGTCCCTGATGGCTAGAGCTAAATAGTTCTACTATTTGTCGAATTCAGTGACTGTGTAGTCCTGGCTTACCAGCATATGTCGAGTAGTGGGAGTATATGCTAGTGAATTTAGTCAGGGCTAAAAATGTCCTAGAATATTTGGACTGCAAAATAGCAATAGAAAAGGAAAGTATATCTTAGCATTTTATAGGCCTTTCATTCATTGGTTTTAAAGAACTGCTGAGCATGATGTCTGTATTAGTTGGCCAAAGGAATGCTAATGCAAAATACCAGAAACAGGTTGGTTTCTATAAAAGGTATTTCTTTGGGGTATGAGCTTACAAATACTAGGCTATAAAGCATACGTTACTTCTCTCAACAAAGTCTATTTCCACGTGTTGGAGTAAGATGGCTGCCGACATCTGCCAGGGTTCCTCTCTTCCCAGGTCTTGCTTCTGTCTGGGCTCAGGTCCTCTGTTTTCTCCACAAGGCCAGCTATAGACAGTGAGTCTCTCCAGACTTTGCCTCTTTCCACAAGGCCAGCTGTAGACTATCAGGCATATGGGTCTGTCTCTCTCCTTGGGGTTTCTGCCATGTCTAAGGAACCATCTCTATTTCTCTATGTACTTCTCCTGGCTCAGGTCATCTCTTCCTGGGGCTTGCTTCTCTTTCCTCTGTGTGCTTACTTCCTGGGGCTCCAGCTCAAGACTCCAGCATCAAACTCCAAATCAAAACTCCAACATCAAAATGCCTCCAATGCTGTCCCTTTCCATGCCTTTTATCTGTAAGTTCCCACCTACCAAGGAATGAGGACTCAACACTTACTGATGTGGCCCAATCAAAACCCTGGTCATAATTTAATCATGCCCAGTTATAGACCAGTTTACAAACATAATCCAATATCTATTTTTGGAATTCATTACTATATCAAACTGCTACAATGTCTGAGAATAGTATATGATAAGTTAATATCAGTGAGATGTGTGGATGAATAGATGAATGAAATATCTGATGATTAGATTTCATTACTGAGCAGGATATTAAGTGAGGGTGAGAATCAGCCCAAACTTCTGGAAAAACTTTAAGCAGAACTCAGAATAAATAATGAGGAAAATAGTACTAAATGACAGAGGAGCTGGTAATGCTTATCATGGATGGATTAAATTCCATGGTTAGGACAAAATTCACTGTTGAACTGGCCAGACTGATCAGAAAATTGAATTGATAAAAATGTTATTAGGCAATGTTCCAAATAAGGAAATTAGGAATTAAATTTTAGAACCTTTATGTTGCTCTCTCTCTCTCTCTCTCTCTCTCTATAGATATATATGACAATTCTTTTTGAGAAAATCAAACTTAATGTGACAGTCACTATGAAGTAAATTTTAGGAAACAAATTATACTAGACAACGAACCCTCTAACTTGCAAGAATTCTTAGGAAAGATGTATTCTTTACAATGAAGTTTCATGAGGACAAAATAATTAAAACTTTAAATTTTCAGAATGCACGTAGAAAACAAGCAATATCCACTTCTCTTTTTGTTAAATTCTCTCCTTGTGATTGTGGGTTTGTCATGGAATGTGGGGTCTCTGCTTCTTGCAATATGCTGTCCAAGTGTTTGGCCTCCTGGCCTCCTGGTTTCTGTGATATTCCACTTCCAGTCTTTCTAAGGCCATCCCACCTCTCTTTCTTAGCTCGCCAACCTCTCCGATTCTAATGTCTGTTCTGAGCTCCAGATATCCAGAAATTAGCAGTTTTTTCATCAGTTCATCTGTAAATTTAGAGAGGAATGTTTCTCACTGTCTTTCCTGGGAAAATGTTGGCATATTTTTCCCTCCTTTCTTTTCTGTTTTCTCTGTATTTCTTAAGAGACAAAAATCAACCTAGAAATTAACTTCCACTGTTTGACCTCTTAGACATAAAATTGCTTAAATGGACTTAAGAAGAGACTCACCCCTTTTTTTTTTTAAAGATTTATACAAAAGGTTTGCTAGATCTTCCTCTACAGATTCAGGTACTTAGAAATTCCTGCTTTTGGTGGAAACAAGCATACTTACAGATTTTGTATGTTGCACGTGTTTGTACAACTTTGGCATTGTTGTCTGACTAAAATGCCACCAGAAGTTCATACCACTGAGAATGACCTAGATCTGTTTTGGAAGTACTAGACAATGAAACTAAGAGGTAAATCAAATCATATAAAATATAGATGATAGATAGATAGATCAATAAACAAAGGAAGCAAAAAAAATCATTATTTTCATATAGGATTATTTGTAGTGACAACATAGAAAAAGGACTAATAGAGGAACAAAGCAAACTAAGTCAAAGAAAAATGAAGTTTTGAAGGGTAAGTTATTATAGCCCAATCACTTTCTAATTTATTGAAAAGAGTCACTTAGAAAACATAATGGCAAGAAATGATATACTCTAACAATACAAACAAAAAGTTCATAGTATTTTGAACAAGCATAATGATAGGGAGAAAGAAGATGCACAAAAATTTTTTAAAAGGACATTCAAGAAGGTATAAGTGGAAAAACACATTGTATTTTGAGATGAAATAAAATAAATGTATAGTTTCCATCTTTGGAAGTTGTTTTCTCCTTTATCTACATAATTAAAGTGAACTCATCAAATTTCAATAGGATATGATTTAATTTTTACAAAAGGCATCTAAGTTCATATATTAGAATAAGGATGTATGAATAGCTATAAGATTTTGAAGAACAGTTTCCTAACTTAGTAGATATTAAAATGTATTAGAAATTCATAAAAATTAAACCATGTGGCTTTGGTGCCAGAAAAGAGAAGGGAAAATGGAAGTATGCAAAGTTTCAAGTTTATATAAAAATTAATATTTGGTAAAGTTGACATTTTAAATGAGTGGAATTTTAAAATATTTGGTCCAAGGCAAAGATGACTTCGATATGGCTGCAGGAAGACATTGTACAAGAAAAATCTTTTTAATCTTAAAAACTCTAAATGAAATAGGAATTCTAATAGAATATTTGCAGCTTGCAAAACATTTTATGGAATGCTTATTTTTAGGTGCATATCTACAAAGGAATTATGACTTCCTGTTTTCTTTTTACTCGGTATTATGGGCTGAACAAGAGGTGTGGTCACTGTCAGAAAGTTATTTTTAATTCACGGATTTGTTTATTAAGGACTGAATGATCTCAGAATTTAGAAAGCAGCACCACTCTGTTGGTTACCCTAAGCTGCCTGTTCGTTGGTGCTTATTGCTCCTGTGGGAAGGAATCCTCAGCGAGTGACTGCAGGAGCAGAGATTCGAGGTCACTGTTATCCATTTACTCTACTGGATTGTCTTTTAGGGCAAAGGTGCCACATGAGATTAATAAGGAGATGTGTTTTAGAGCATTAAAAGGGATTTCATAGAACTAATTAGAAGGAAAAGGGCTGCCCACCTTCCTTGTTAGGGATGTGAGCTCTTCAGAGAATTCAGAAACTTATTTTGCATTCGAACAAATAAAAATTAAAAATTAAAAAAGCCAAAGAAACATAGTAATCAATAATAAATATGTAAGTACAGTGAAATACAAAGCAGATGAAACAATGAAAATTTTTGCTGTGGTTAAGATTATAAAGGGCAAAGAGCCTAGCAACTCCCCTTATTTAAAATAAACTGGCTAAAAGTTGTGGATCGATTTAGATGATCAAAACCAAGGCTCTTCTATGGGGAAAACTTCCTGATATCCCCACTTTTTGGCCAAGATTCCCAGACAGTCTTAGACAAAACTGAGTCATCAGCTCAGGCCACAGCCCAGAGTGTCACATTATTTAATAGGGGAAAGGAAAATGTTAAAATAATACGCAGTTCTTTTCAGCTGATGCTGAGTCAGACCATCCTATGCAAAACCAGAAATATTTCCATTCCTCACCTTAGACACTTTTATGACGCCTTCTACTCAAAGTAAGAAGACTACAAAATAGTTTACATATAAATATTTCTGTTGATTTTATTAAAAAGTAAACAATGCAATTCTAAAACTTTTTGGCAGGCATACTTATCTTCTATTTTGATGAAGTATGCCTCTCCAATTTGAATGTCTACCAGATCTTCTAACTTAATCATATAGAAAATACATTCAGGAAGATATTCTTCATAATAAATGGGTGAATTAAAGTTTAGTTGAATAGAAAATAATTTTTTCAATTTAATTTGCTAGTGATTGGATGAGTGAATGTCCACATTGCAATGCATTTACACAATGCTAGTAAAATTTTTCAGTTCAAAATGCCCATTTCATTATATTTAAGATCACCAATTGCTTTTCAAATCAAATTACATCTTTCTTAAGAAAAAAATAATTATATGACTTGAACATTTTATTTTGTTCACACTCACAAACATAAGGTCAAGATGCTACAATTTTCTTCACAGTGATGACCAGGATATTTCTTTTATCCTCCCACTTTTAATATGTCTAGTACTGTTTATGAATAAATCTTTAGGTTTAAAAAATTTGATAAAGTATTTATGTTATGCAAATATAATGGTAATTTAAGACAAATACATCTCTGATAGGAGACATGCATAATACTTTATTTTAATCAATTATTTAAAATTACTAGGGAAAATGTAGTAGGACCATATGTTCTAAAGAGAGGAGTAAGAGAATTTATATCAATAGTGAATATATGAAATTAAGTATTATTCTCCTCATGGATGAACAAAGCATATTTAAAATTTCATATGTATAATATCACATATTAAAATATATTCCATTGAATTATCTCTCTTTCATATATAATATAAAACAGTGATTGAATAATATTTTAGAAAAATATTTTACTGACATTTTGCTTTTTAAATTGTAACCAATTTTGGAATCAAGAATGTCCAAGGGGATCTTGTCTATTTGTTATCCACATTTATTTGTGGATAGTGTGACAGTTTGAAGTGATCTTATGAATCTAAAAAGAAAAAGATTATGTTCTTAAACTAATTTCTTCCTATGGCTGTGAGAGCTTTGATTGGACTATGTCAGTAAAGCGCGAGCTAGCTTGGGTCTCAGCCGTCTTGCTGGGTTACATATACATAGAGACACAGAGAGAAGGGAAGTCACCATATCTGATCCTGCATGTGAGACAGAGGTCTCCAGGTTTGCCCACAGCCAAGCTCAAGGAGAAAATCCCCTGAGAGACTCCAAGAGCTGTGGCCCAAGAAGAGAATAGCCATATGCTTAATAGCTTGCAGCTGAACTCAGGAAGAAAGTGGAGCAGCCAAGCCTGATGGATAAGACCCGGAAAGAGATGAACCCTATGCCTTGTTGACCATAACTGAGTTCTGGGAGACATAGATTATGGAGAGGAAGGCAAAGACCTCAGAAGAGATCGCTCACCATCTTGATTCACCATGTGGCAACACGCCAGAATCAAAAGTAGCTGACTTTGAAGAGAGAGCATCTCTGGTGGTGCCTTGGTCTGGACATTTCACAGCCTTGGAGCTGTAAGCATTTACCACAAATAAACCATCTTGTTAAAAGCCAACCCATTTCTGGTACTTGCGTCAGCAGCTCTTTGGCAAACTGAGACAGATAGCATAGACTTTTTTCTTTAGGTTCCATTTAATTTTGCATTTGATCCAATTACTATCCTTTATGCAGCAATCCAGAAGTCTTATTACAATGATAAATTTTAAAAAACATAAAGCTCTGTCTCAGTTCTCAGCAATGTCATAAAAAGAGAAAGAGAGGGAAATGCTAATGAAAATTAAATAAAAGAGAAAATGGTCCACGATTGCCTTTTGGACTGTCATAATTCGAGTCTTTTCCCCGACTTAACCATGTATTCAAATTTCCACTTCTATGATGAGTAAAAAAGATTTTATTACCATCTTGTTTTAAATGAGGAGAAGCTGAGTTCCAGTTTTCTGTGAAATACAACCTCAAAGTTTAAGGCTTCTAATCCTGGGAAATCTTTCTAAGTCTCTTCCTTTCCTGTTTAAAGAAACTATGTGTTTTTTCTTTTATCCTTCCCTGAAATTTATAAATACTTATTCTTTCTACTATAGCATTAGTGTCTGCACTCCTTAAAGTTCATTTCCCAGCTGATGCTGACATGTCAAAATGGCTAAGTGGCTGTTGTAGTGCCCACACTGGATCCAGGAAGGCAAAAGGACACATGCAGTGCCCACAAAAGACCACAAGAGAGGCTGCAATAGAGTCAAGAACAAGACAAGTGTGTCCATTTCTTTAATTTATGTGGTATTATTTACAGTAATTCGATGGGAAAAAGAAATAAGAAGGATGAAAGTTTGAAAAAAGATGTCAAAACTAATATTATTTTCAGATAGTATAGTTATTATATATCCAGATACCCAAAAGAATCAACTGAAAAAACTAACATAAGCAGTAAAAGACTTTGATAAAGTGGCTGGGTATAACATTAGTGAATACCATGCATATACACACACAAATTAATAGCCTTCCTATTAACATAATACAACCAATCACGAAATATATTGGGGAAAAAACTGCATTCCTTTAAGTAAACACAGGAAAAATAGAATATCTAAGTAGAAACTTAAGAAGAACATAAAAGAAGACTTAGATGTATAGATAGGAAAACAAGTAGATTCTCCCTTTTCAATTCAACAAGCCCATTGTAAAGTTCATATGGGAAATATATGTATACAAAAATAGCTATGAAACTGTTTCAAAAAAGAAGAAGAATGAAGGTATACTACCTTAGCATCTATTAAACATGTTTAAACTCAACAATGATAAGAGTGTGGTAATGTTGTATGAATAAATAAATTTTAAAAAGTCTATAAAAGCAAGCAGTAGAGTTAAATATATAGGAAAAATTAATATGTGATTAAGTTGGCCAATCATACCAATGAGAAAATGGTTATTCAATAAATGGTTTTGTTATAACTGGTTGTTTTTTTCTGGGAAATAAAAGACCCCTTCTACCTTCTTACACAAAAATTAATTTCAGTTGGATAAGAATTATAACTACATACATGAAAACATAAAACTCATAAAAGGAGCCCATTTTAGCAGAACCACAAAACCTAGAAATCATAGAGCAAAAATAGATAAATTTCATTATCCAAAATGCAAAGCATTTCAGCACAGTAAAATAAAACAAAACAGCTGTAAACTAAGATAAAGGACAAACACCAGATGGATAAAGAGTTTGACAGTAAGTTGATACACAATGGTCTAATTTCCTTAATATATACAGAACTCCTACAGTTCATTAAGACTTGATCAACAATCTAATAGAAGAAAGAGCCCAAGATATGAATTCCATGTCACATAAATGAAATAGGAATTATTTTAAATATGTGAAAAGTTGATCAAACCCACTCAGAGAAATATAAAACCATGAGATACTATATTTCATCTACCAGATTCATAAGACCCAAGATTGTCAACACATTTTATTGGCCAGGATGTAGGGAGACAAGTTCTCCAATGTGCTATAAAAGGAAGGATCAATTCATGCATCCTTTATGAATGGCAATTTGGCAATATCTATCACAATTTTAAATACAAATACCATCTGACCAACAATGCCATCTCAAGTAATTTATCCTACTGAAATTATCTTGCACAAGTGCAAAAATGTGTGTTCATTCCTATATTGCTTGCTATAGCAACTCAAATGTCAATCAAAAATGGTTTACAGAACACAAATGCTATGGAATACTATGCAGCCCTTGATATAATTTCAGAAATTAATTTTTTGAGTGTGAATAAAAAAGATGTATTATGGTTTACAATTTAGTAACATTTGTTAAAACAACATATGTATACTCATACAGACATATATACACATATAGATGTTAAAATACCAGTATATATGCTTATATTTATATATAAATAGAATATCTTTTGTATATGCATAGAAAGATACACAAACAATAGCTACTGTGTACCAGTGGTTGCCTCTGGGAAGTTAACCCTGTGAAAGGAGGGAATCTCATTAGTAAGAAACTTTCATTTTGCTGTCCACTCTCTTATAGCTTTTGAACTTTTATTATGTACATGCATTAATTATTCAAAAATATTTTAAGAAGCTAAAAAGTAATTTACTGGAATGGGTTAAGCAAAAACCGAGAAGTGTTTAAAGGAAACTGAAAGGAAAAAATTAGAAGCATCAGAAATTTCTCTTACCAGCACAGACTGTGATGGCATAATCTTGCTCAATAAACCTGCCTAACTTCTGGAAACAGGATCCATCAGAGAATCAAGCAGGGAAATGCTGGGAACAAAGAATTTGGTATAAAACTTGCAGTTTTTAAAATTAATTTTCCTTGGATTCATAGTGGGAAGACTGAAGAAGTTTAGAACATAACACTCAGCTATGTCTATGATGTTCAGTTATCTAAGTGACAGGAACCATTTATAATTCTTTGGTAAGATAAGGCTAGGCCATTGATACAGAGACAAAATGAAAAGCAGTGGTAATTCTAAGAAACGGTGGTTCTGTGGTGCTACAATTTGAGGAGGCTTTGTAGGGAGATAGGAATTCAGCTAGTCAAGTTTTTAAAAGGGCCCAGGTCAGCTAACAGGGAGGTAAGGATGGTCAACCACCACACCATGGAACCTAGAGAGTTTACAGCTGCAAGCAGGAGAATCCCATCCATCAGCCATGTGGGATCTAAGCCCCCTCTTGATTTAGAGGTGAAGTGGACATCACCATCCCAGAGTCCTCAGGATGGAGGAATAAAATATAGAGTGGACTTACTGATATTCTACTATAGAATTATTGTGGCTCTAGCAATGGAAGAAATGGTATCATTTATGTGGAGACAGTGGCCACGGGAGTTGCTGAAGGCAGAGAGAGGGAAAAGGAGGTGTGATATGGGGGCATTTTGGGACTAGGAGTTGCCCTAAATGATACTGCAGGGGCAGATATAGGATATTATATATCCTGCCATAACCCACTGAGTGGACTGGAAGAGAGTGTAAAATACAAGGTAAACTATAATCCCTCTGTGTAGCTATGATCGAAAATGTATTCATCAAATGCAATGAATGCACCACATTAATAAAATAAGTTGTTGATGTGGGAAAAGTAGGGGATGTGGGAAGTGGGGCATATGGAAACACCCTATATTTTTAAGTAACATTTTGTGTGATACGTATCTTAAAAATAAATTTTAAAAAATGTTAAAAATAAGGGGCCTTTGCTTTGGAGAAAACAGCAGAGGGCTGGAAGAAGGAATTATTTGGTGTTTGGGGAAATAAGGAAAAACTGTTGAGTTATGCTCATATTTTAGGGAATTTAAATATGTGCATAGGACTCAACACTCAAGCAGTGTATATTCTAACATGATAGATCAAGAAGGTCAGAGACAATGAAGACTATACTAGAAAATGACAAAATTATATCTACATAAAAAAATATATATAAATAAATAAAATAAGTTAGATCATAGTCTAAAGGGACCCTAAAACATAAAGTCACTCTTAGAATCATCTTTGCTCCATACCTTACAATCCCTGGGATCTTTGGTGAATGACTTAAATGTCTTGATGCTTGGTTTCATCGCCTTTAAATAGAAGTAATATTTTTACTTTATAAATTCCCTCATAAAGGCTGTTGACATGATTTATTGAAACAATGCATCTAAAAGTACATTATTGTTTAGCAAGCTGTGTACTCTCAATTATTGCTGGCAACAGAGTTGTTGTAGGTTCTGGAATCTCAGTGCTTAGGTTCAATTGTTGGCTCCAATGCTTACTACATGGTGAGTCCTTGGGTAATTCATCTAACCACCCATGGCCTTATTTCTTTTCTTCAAAAAGGGGATAATAACAGTGACCTTTTGCATTAGATTTCTATTGCAGCATAACAATTAGCACCAATTTAGCAATTTAAAACAATGCGAATTTATTAGCTCACAGGCTTGACTGCCTTCTTTGATTTGGATCTCACAGGACTGAAATCAAAGTTCTAATCTAAAGGTATTTTAGATATTAAAGAAAATAAAATTTTCGAAATGCAAAACAAAATGTTAAAACACAAAATGATTTAAAAAAGTGAGTGCAATTTGATGCAGTAATCTAAGACTTTCTATATTCATTTTATTTTTAAATAATGTTCATTAATTACAGAGGTATTAAGAAAAGCTGGAATGCTGAATTTAGTGTTATCCAGCTCATTTAATGGGGAAGGGGAGTTGGGAATAGCAATAATTAGCTATTGAGAAAAATTCTTTTTTAGTTCTGCATAAGGTCATTAGCATTGACTACTTCTTCTTCATCATCATCATCATCATCACCATTGCTGTGCCCATTAATGTGCTGAACCCATTTGAAAAATCACAACAACCTACCACCTAACTCCATTTTACAGATGGGAATATTGAGTCTTGGCCATTGACTTGCTTATGTTAAAAGAGTTTATAGTGGTAGAGACTGTATTTCTATTGAGGTATTTTCTATTTCTGAAACCAAACTTCTAGCCAATAAAAATTCTTGAAAATCAATAAACTTTCCACAGTCTGTCCCTTTCTATTATGCCTATTTGTTTGCTTATACTTTATTCTGCTTTGTTTTAAGGCAATGTTTCCCAAGCTGTTTTCCTTGTAGTACTAAATTTACAATATATTAAGAAGTATTCTGAGAAAAAGTTTGTCCTAATATTCATTTTTTTTAAAGTTTGCAAAATGCTGGACTAAATATTGTTGGAAAAATTTCTTAACCACAAGACGTTTCGAAGTTTTTAATAGGTAGTGTTCATTACGAATCTCCAAGAGGCTGAGTAGTGTTTCCCAAAATTATTTGACTGTGGAACTTTTGTTTTCTAGAAAGCTATTAACATTTCAGGGAAAATAAGTTCTTTACAAAACAATTTGGGAAATGCTGTCTTCAAGAGACATATGGATTCATTTTTGGCACTTTAGATACTTACTTGAAGAAGCTGTAAAACTATATGCTGCATCACATGTGGTTGTTAAAGGCCCTATAGTACTTTATGTGAGGTAGAAGATTCAGAACAAAGTGTCATCTCTTACGTTTACTTCACTTTTTAAATCTATTTCTTATGGACTTTTAACATTTTTTATGTTTGACATCTGAAGAGACCATATATGGATTTTTTATGTGTATGCTTTTTTAAAAAAATTATTTTTAAAGAAACTTTAGTTTACATAAATGATACTATATATGGATTTAATAAGTGTGAAAGGAATTCTATAAATACAAATTAGGTAATGCATCTGGAATTGTCAGAATGAAAGGCTTATTGATGGAGGATCACTATCACTAAGGGGGGGGGATAGGATAACTTTGCAATGGGAATTATGCATCCAAGACATATCAAATGTAAAATTGGAAAATGAGACTTAAACACATAGAGGTATCAAACCTGCAGAATCTTTCAAAACTTGTCTACCAGGTAATGCAGAATGGCATTTACTTTACGTCTTCAATTATTTTGGCATAGAATACGCATTTCAATGTAGTAGTATGCCTTCTGGAGTTTTTTAAAAAGTCATTCCTTAAATTAAAACAAAGAAACTGTGACAAATACTGCTAGTAATGTTTATCATTGCCAAATAATTATTTAGCATCCTAACATGCTATTAGGACCATATATTAACAGAGAACTGAAAACAGGGAACTGAACGAATCTCTTAACCCACTCCCCAATTCTTCCTTAAACTCCTTGTCACAGAGAAACCAGCTTCTATTTTACATTTCGGGGACTTAGTACTATCCTTTAGAAAGAATACCTTGTAACTAAAATGAGATATCTCATTTCAAAAAGTTAAGGAGGTACTTTATAATAGAATGCCACAGCATGACTGAAGGCATACTTTCAAAATTAAATAATAGCATTATTCCAGAGAGCTGGGATTTGATTATTTGAAGCTGCTTTGCTATAGCTCTGGATAATGCTGTTTTATTCTAACATCTGTGATTTAAGCATAAGAGTAGACAGTAAATAAATGACTCACACTCTTCCCTTAACAAATATACCAAACATGGAATCTGAACAAATCTAGTTCTGAAAGTTGTTTTTTGCCCATTGAACAATACTTTAACTCTTCTCTAGGAATATGCATTCCAATCCGCTTGTATTCTTGAATCCACTTTAAATTTGAAAAGGAATGTAGAAATTGAAGTGTAAAGGACATATGAAGGCAAAGAGAGAGGAAGTTGCATAGCTAGTTGCCCTTTGTTATCTTTTCCTTGGTAAATTCTCCTTTCAACTATTTGCCATCAATGTCTTCTTCAATTTCTTAATGTTTGTCTCTCTTCCCATCTTCCTCTTTAGAGAGGAACTGCAACGGTCAGAATTGAATCCAAGCAGTCAACAGTCATTCTAACTAAAAAAAAAGAGAGAAGAAAGCACTATTGTAAGCCAAGGGCTGTATTTTTGGATCAACCACTTACACTGGAAAAAAGGAGTAATACCAGCCAATGTATTTATTTTTGATGGGTGGCAGGAAAATTTGATCCACCTTAGTGATTCTTCAAGAACTTGTCCTTGCATTCTAGTTTCTTCCACGGTCCCCAAACACGCCCCCACTATTTCTCATCTGAAATAGATGTGCTGCCTACAAGGATGTTGAGTTTTTCTGTCTTTTACTCGCTTGCCCTACACCATAACCATTTGCCGCCCTGTGAACAAATGAGCCCATGGCCCTCCCTCCTCAGCCCTAGAGCAACGAAAGTGCAGACAGAACAGCCAAACAGTCTGTCTTTACTGATTAGAGTCTGGCTGCCGACTAGGTTGCGTTTCTTGAGAAATCGGCCACAGTTCACTTTCCAGGGCTGTGCCTCTCACGCAGCATCCTTGGTACCCCAAAGAGCCACTTCTCAAAATCTCTTAACTTCTTTTCCTGCCTTTACTGAGACGGAACTTCAGAGGAATCCTTAACGTGGTTAATTGAAAAGTCAGTGCTGAGAACCAAGAGAATCTCAGACACCAAGGGTGCTCTCCTTAACTCCAGAGATGCCGACGTGTGTGCAGAAGGCACAGGCAATGTAGGAACTTCCGAGGCGGTGGCAGGTGCCAGGGTGTGGCTGCAGCTGCCTCCTTCTTCACTTCTAGCACAAGGAGACACCTCCGAGAAAGAGAGAGAGAGAGAGAAGGGAAATGGAGGGGGAGACCGGGAGGAGGGAATGAAAGGGAGGGCAGGGGGCGGGCGGGCGCTGCGGGAGCGGGGAGCGCGCCTGCGAGGCTTGGGCTCACACGCACGCCGCCTCTGTTTGTACACAGTGCGCTCCCGGCCGCCCGCCCGCTCTCCGCCCGCTCACGCTTCATTGTTCTCCAAGTCAGAAGCCCCGCAGCCGCGGCCGCGAGTGCAGCGCGAGGCGAGAGCGCCGGGCGCTCCTCAGCCCGCCGGCGCGGGTGACCTGGAGACGCCGCGGGAACCCGCGCCCCGCCCCGCCCCGCCCGCCGCGCCCCAGCTGGGACCCACCCGCAGTGGAGGGCTGAGCTCGCGGGCGGCTACCCGGAGCTCGCCCACCTCGGTGCTCCACAAGCCAGGCAAAAGGGGAGAAAGGATTCCTCTCTCTGGCCTTCGCTCGCTCTCGTCTTCTCCAAGAATTTGTTTAAAGAAGCGCTGCGGGAAGAAGGCATCTTCTTGAATTCTCCGGCCGGGGCGGGGTCTGCCTCTGCCCCACGGTGCCACCTCGGCGACACTACCCTCCGTGTTCCCCGCGCCTAGCCTTGCCTAGCGGGGTCACGTCCGGGAGAGGGATGATGAAGCGCTCGGTGGCCACCTGGCTTTTGGTCGGGCTCAGTCTCAGTGTCCCCCAATTTTGCAAAGGTGAGGCGGCGGGACGCGGGTCATAGGGTGCGGGGCGGGCGGGGGAGTTTCCCTGGGAAATGTCGTTCGGGTGCCCGCGGCGGTCCCCTGAGTGTACCGGGGGGCGGGGTGTGAGCGCCGCGGGCGGCATGGAGGAGGCGGCGCGCCCGGGGCACCCCCCAGAAAAGTGCCTTCAAAGTCCGAGCGGGAGTGCGCGGGGCGGAATGGGGAAGGTATCTGGGTGAGGTTAAGGAAGGAGGTGTGCTGAGAGGAAGCGGAGAAGGGACGGCGCTTTCGGGAACCGTTACTCCGTGGCTCTTTCGGCTACCGGGTCGCCTCGCAAACCTTTCCCGGGCAGTACCAGTGATGCCGGCTGCGGCCGCCTGGCAAGGGCTCCTGGGGGCCCTGGGAAGGGTGGGGGGATTAGGGGTGGGGTGAAAGCTAGCGCGCCGGGGTAGTCATCTGGTTAGTGCTGGTAGAGGCTGGAAGCCGCAGAGCCGTCCGATCCCGGGGTACGCGTGCCCCGGAACCGGTCCGGCCTGAGCAGTTAGCAAACCCTAGCGGGCGCTGGGATTTTTGGCCTCCGGTGAGGGGAAAACCTGTCTAGCAGTTCGGCTTTCTCCCTCTTCTCCAAGCGGGGCGCACAGCGTTGATTACGTAAACACCCAAGGAACCCCCGTCTCTAACCCCAGGGGTCTCTTGGCTTTGCTCTGCTCTCCCCGCCGGGGCTGCCAAAACTCTTGGTAACAGAGAATTGCGCGGTCTTCGCCCGCTAGTCCGCCGGCGCGGGTGACCCCTCCCCCGCCAGGAGCGGAAAGTTCTAAGTGCTGGTCTGGTGGTGCTTTCTATGACTTGCATGAAACATATAAACCAGTATTAAAAACAAATAAAAATACAGGACTTCAGCGAATCTCCTGCTGAGTTGGACAGGTGACTTTCAGGTCCTCCGAGAGGTGTGGTTTGGAAATACAAGCCCTGGTCCAGGCCTGGGTCTCCCGGCTGGTCGGGACTGAAGTTTGCGCAGCGAAAGGGCAGGAGAGCGGCTTCGGCCCTGGGAGGTCGCGCAAGGGGAGCTGCGCCCCTCCTGTGCTCGCAGATGCTAGCGTCTCCTTATAGAGGAACCGCGGGGGTAATAGAACCCTCCGCAGGCCGCTTCGAGTGGAGAGCAGAGTGCTCTACAGGGTTTAAGATGCTATTCCTCTGCAGCAGGGTAGCTGGATTAACAATGCGTTGACTCGAATCCACTTGAGATTAGACACTGCATCAATGTTCTACACCATACATCCATGCACCCACATCCATCTGTCTTAGAGGAACACATGGACCCTTGGGTGACTGCCCACCGAAGCTGGGTGTTGTTGACCAGATGCCTTCATTGCCCTCCCAGCAGAGATCCATGGCCGCCCATTTCCTCGCCTTCCCTTCCCTCACTCCCCCAGACTGTGGCTATTTTTCTCCGTGTGTGGGCATGCCGGTAGGTGTGTGCCTCGCCTGCGTTTACGAAGTGCCCTTCCAGTTGTCAGGCCGAGGCAGCCACACTACGAAAGGTTAGGGAACGGCAGTGACTCTAGTTACTCGGCTGAATCCCCCAGCGATATAAGAAAGACCGTGCTCCCACCGCAGATTTTTTTTTTTCCTTCTTATTTCCAGTCTGGATTCCGTCTGCACTTTGATCCCATAGAAGAAAGGGAAGGGGGAGAATTGCAGGCACTCTCTTCTCGTCCTCTCTTCCCCGCCTCCGTTCCCACCCCAAACAGGGAAACACACACACACACACACACACACACACACTCACTTACACGGTGGAGGGCGGCGCGGGTGGGGGAGGAGGAAGTGCATCTCGCGTCTGGGGCGACTCTGGTCTCCCTGGGTGCGTTTGAAATGCTGGTTGAATGCCGGCTCGGCGCAGCCCCGGGCTCTGCCTGCTAAAGATATCCGCGCCCAGGGTACAGTTTAGTCCGCCAGACAGGCCAACGATGGAGATGTTCGCCTGGCTTTCCAATCCGGTCCTCCTAGACAATGCCCAGGCAGCAGTGTACTCCATATTCTTCAGTAGATTCCTTCCTTGCAGCCAGCCTGTGGGGAGAGGGAAAAGGGGCTTTAGGAAAAAAATGAACCGTTTTGTATTAGCTCTTTTTGTTACATTTACACCTCTGTAATTTATCCTCCCTCAGTCCTCCAGAAGGCAGAGTGCAGCTTGCCTGACAGCTCCAAACAATTAAACTTTGAGCAAACTTATCGAAGCTAATGCTAACACTGAGAATGTTCCTTGTGCATCCCCACCCAACCAAGTCCCAAACATTTCTCTAATGCACACCTTTTAGAAATTGTGTTTTCCCCCTTATGTGTGGGTTGCAATTTACGTGTATTAATGCTTGGTATTTGATAAGGAAATGTAACTCCCTTTATTAGTCGTTTTTATTTTTAAAATTAAACCAATGGATCAGTCAGAGTGAATGTTTTATTAACTCTTAAATTATTCATCGTTATGGGTTGCTCCAAAAAATCCAATAACATGCGTACAGTTGCGGCAAGCACGTGATATCTTATGCAATCTGTCCCTGTGCCTGCAGTTTGTGCCTGAAGTCTTTAAGCAAATGGCACTGTCTAAAAATGTCTAGACATGTCCTAAATACTATGAATCATTGGCATTTGCTTTTTTGAATCATTGGTGGTTTTTAGTGACTTCTACATGAGAATAAATCAGTACCTGAAAATCTCACTCCAGATAATAACACTATGTTTCTATAGCAATATTTATGTTGGAATAGGTTTCCGTATTTTAAAAAAATATATTGCACTTTAATGTCTTCATTATCTCATTTACATGGCCGTTAGTTGAATACTTTAAAATAAGAGGTAACTTAAGATTCCAGGTGAAACATTTAAAAATAATTTTTAAGTATAGAATAAAATTAATAATTAAGTGAAAGTAAATTATCTTTCTATGACAATTTAATATTAATTCAAAATCTTGACTATGCCACAGCACTGCCGTGACACAACACATTTTTTTTCTAGTTCTGAACAATGGTTTTCTATTACCGAAGTGTTTCCTTAGATTTGAAATGTATTTTTTTAAATGCATATGTTTTTGAGAACGTATTTATAATAATTAAAAATATATATAGAAAATGGAAATGGTCTATTTTTTCATCTTTGTTCTGAAGTTGCAAAGATCTCCAGAGCCAAACAAATATATTTCACTTCTGAACTATTTTCTAAATTAAAACTCTCTACTTTTCTTAAGTGCATTGATATCTTTGTTCATATTAAACATGGATTCAACTTCTAGTGTATTTTTAATGAATTGCTAAATACTTTAATAAAGTTTTATCACTAGATACTTATAAGTTTTCCTTCTCACAAAGTCATAGTAATATAATTGAAGCTCTAAAATATACATGATTAAATAAAACAGCATGCTACTCAATGCCTTTGCAAAACATATTTGATAGTTTTTCAGAAGTCTAACTTGGTGGCCCAAACTTTTTACTTCACCGATTATTAATTAAGCTAAGCATTTTATTTAGAACTGACCTTATTTTTAAAACCTTTCCTCTTTCAAAGGCTTTTGAATAGTGGAATGTCCTGTGTGTTTCAATTTGTGTACAATATTAAAAACCTGCTTCATTTGTTGTTTACTGAATACACTTGCAGGTGCTATAGCTGTATGATTTATGATGTAGTAAGTTCATTGAATCCTTGCCAGAAAAACAATGCAGGCTTCAGAACTCAGTTCAAGCCAGAAGTAAATCAGAACAAGTAAGTATGGAAAGAAAAAAAAACAAAACAAATCTTGCAAATATATAATTAGTGCTGGGCTTCTATCATAAGTGATCAATTTGCTGTTTATGTAGTTAGGTTTCACTCCCAAGTAGCTTAAAAACTGACATCGTTATGGAAAAATGTAGTAGAAAACCAAATGAAAACCAAGCCATTCATATTATTCATTCTCATTTGTGTTTTAAGGAAGCCATGTAAGCATGCTGCTTTTTCATCGTCGCCTTCATAATGATTATAATAACTTTTGGCTTACCAAAGCAAATGAGTGCCCTAGTAAAGTGGAGTAATTATTAAAAATTACCCCATGGTCCTATGTAATAATTGTCACTGGAATTACTTTTGCAATGTGTTTGATTTGAGAGAGTTGTAGGGAGAAGTCGACTGGAATCAACTGTGCACTCACCAGCAGGTGTCAGGATAATCAGTGGTGATCATTTAAAGGAAAGATGGAAAAAATGAAAGAGTAAACTAATAAATACAAATAAAATGACTTTGAAATCTATTTGAAATTGATGTTGTTAGATTTCAGTGCTTCTCTAAGAAGTTGGGGGAAGGTGAGTTGTTTGTACCATAGGATTTTAACTTGGAAGCAGAATTGCTCTAATTGCCACAAACAAGTATTCATCTAAGTTGAACCATGATTTTTCAGAGGTCTCCTGAATTCCTTGCAGTGGAAATGCACATATAGCTATGAAGTGATTGAAGTAAAACAATTATTATTGAGTATTTTAGCAGATTTTATAAGCTTATGATCCATACCAACCACAGGTTTTAGAAATAGATTTTCTGATATACTGATTTTCATGGATATGTACATTCAGCTATGCACTTTTACACATCTCTCATACTTTGAAAGAGATGACTGCTTGTTCTTTTCCATCATAATGGTAAAGTGTATATATCTTAGAACTTGCAAATTTCTAAAGAACATACTGAAATACATTGTGTGAACAAGACAGACTAAATGACATGATAAATAAAGCCTTGTCCTTATCCATTTAATCCTTTATATATATGCCTATCATGTATCAATAACTGTCAGTAACTTGACACCATTTATTTGTTTTTAACTGTCCTTTAACAGATAACCTTTCCTCTCAAATTATAGTAGCTGCTGATGTAGCCTTTAAAACCATCTTTCAGATTTGCCATACACCCTTTGTACAAGTTGTCAGGTTTTATGTAGACTCTGGCACTGTGCCGACTGGTTTGTCTCCAGTGGCATCTTTCTGTGTCAGAGTCCTCCTAAAATAAAAAAGACCCTTTTCCCTCTCTCTCTTTCTCCCTTTCTGTCTCTGTCTTTCCTTCCTCTCTGTCTCTCTCTTTCCTCTCCTACCACCATCTCTGTCCCTCCTCTCATTTCCTAGGTGGATTACAACTAAGGCACAGTACTCACTATGAAATTGATATGGCGATCTGTCATCATTATTAAAAGATTTCAAATTTACACATATGAAATTTGCAATTTATCTTCCTGTGAGGAAAAAAAAAAAAGATGATAATGTGAAGCCTCTGCCTCCCAAATACAAAGGTTTAAAACATAAATGGAAATAAATTGGATCTAAATTATGGAGCAATTCAGGGAGCTTACACTATGATTTTGCCTAGAACCATCATATGCCCTGCCTAGAACTATCAACTATACAAAAATTTATGTCCACTCACTTTTGGAGAAGTCACTTGCCTTGTAACTTTATCCATGGGGAACATGTCTGGGTACCTAGGACAAAGCATCAAAAACTTTGATCCACCCAAAATTAGACATACATTTAGGTCTTAGATCACATGTTAAGAAAATTCTACTTCTCTTGGTTTTCAGGTTCTTGAGCCCTCTTTAAACTGGATTGAAGAAATAAAAGGCAGATGTGAGAGTAGATCAGGCTTACAAAGCAATAAAACATGGCAACTGTTAGACAAAGAGGAAACTGAAAATGTGCATGCAAAAGACAGTGATACTATATAGTATTAAAATCTGGGGACATTTAGTATAAAGATCTGAAGTTTAAAGATCTGAGGACATCACTGAAGGCTTGTGGGAGACAACTTTGATAATTGATGCTAATAATGTTGCATGATAAAGACTCACTGCAATATATTAAACTTTTTCTCGGTACAATGGCAGTAAAGTATATACATTTCTCTAAAAAGATTTTGTCAAAAATGTTCAAAGTTAAAAACAAATGCTTAACGGTCTAAGCTTCAGATATCTGAATAATGTACTTGTTTGAAAACCTTTATTCCCATCATGCTAAATAATGTATATAATTTTTTCCTAAAGTAATGAATGAAGGTATCACAAAATGCAGGACTCTTATTTTATATATTTAAAAATATGTAAAAGAGTAGACATCAGAATACAGATAAATGTCCTGCAATTATTTGGCTATATTTTAGAAAGAAACACACTGTTTTTTGTTTTTTTTTTTAAAACATTCATTCTACACTGATAATAATTAGGTGGGATATGTTCAACAGAAGACATAATTTATGAAGTAGAATGGCTAATTTAAGTTCAAGAATTTAGGTAAAGGTATTTAAGCCCTAAAGCAGTTTTGAATCTAATTGTGACAATGGAGAAAGGAGTTTGACTCTGTATCTTAGTTTTACCTTTTCTGTTTTCTAAAACAGGTTAGTATCAAATGTATTGATCTCTTTTTAACATAATTTAATATTGTATGACATTTCATAAATGGGAAGTTCAAGATTTTAATCTCTTGTTATATGAAAATGTGCTTGCTGAATGTAATCTCCAAATAGAGTCAGGCATCATGCATTTCTTAAGGTTTTGCTTGGTATTTGATAAATTGATTTATAATATTTTGGGAACACAAAATAATCCTTTAAATTCTTCCTAGTACTTAGGTCAGGGTGACCATCTCCATTTTACTGTTACTAGAGATTATGGCAAGTGTCTTGGGTTAAACAGGCTCATGACACTTGAGTAGAAAAGACCAGAGCCATTAAATGGGAATGTTGAAAAGTACTTTTATTTGAAATAAATGGACTAATTCCTTTCTGTAGTATAGAGCAGACTCCCCACCAATGAGTGTGAGTCTTCTTTCTGTACTCACATCGATGAAGTCTTTCTCCCCTCAAATCTTTCTTTCCAAATGCTACTTGAACTCTAATTTTGTCCACAGTTTTCCTGTTTATATTTTTCTTTCCGTAGTTTTACCCTTGTCTTTTAATGCTAACTTTTTTGAAATTCTGCTGATAGATGAAAACAGAAAATGACCCTTTGAAATTCTTGAATGTTTATATGCCAAGTTCTTGTTTCATAATTTGTGTTTCTTACAGAGCCTGGCTTAGAACAATGCTAGGCAAAACAAAACAAATGTAAACAACAGTGACTACGATGACAATAACAAAATTCTCAGAACAGGTAGTCAGTATATATTGAATGGAATGAGTGATTTCTCCCCACCACATTAAAGTATTCCTTGAGGAACATCTGCATATTTTAAAGAGCAGTATCACATTTATGTAAAAATTAGGTCAAATTTGTTTCAGGAACTTGAAAAGCTTTGCTTCTCACTTTCTTACGTAACTGTTTCTTATAATCTGTGTTGCAGAATAGCTTACTTTGAAAGTAGTTCTCAACCATCCTGCAAGAGCACCATTAAAAATAGAAGGTTAAAGTAGAGGCAAGTTATAGAGTGTTTTCTATGTTTGTTATGAATCGATTAAACCAAAACTACTTCTAAGAGATAGATTCCTGTTAGATAAAGGTTATGACATGTCCTGCCAGCTTTAATTTTCATCTAGAAATGGTAAGTGTTCAGGCACCATTCTGTTCTTTTCTCTGGCCCTGCCATGATGTGAGCTTAAGTGTCTTGCTACACAAGGTAACGGTTCTAAGTACCATGAATAGTTTTTAATTCTCACAACAACTCTATGAGGCAGATATTCACATCTATCTGAGAAAAAGGAGACATGAGAGGTTAAATAGTTTCCCAAGGCCACTCAGCTCCTAAGTGGGAAGTTAGAATTAGAATCTAAACTGTCTGAATTCAGTCTGCTCTCTTATCTCTTAAGCCCTGCTGTCTCAATGGTTGACCCATTCTGTATAGCATAGAGATGCATTGTGAAATGATTTTATTATTTCTGAACCATATACAATACATATAATCTTATTAACTGGTAGTTATTTGAAAAGGTTAAGTTATATTTATTCTTTTCCTAATTTCAGACCTTAAGTTGTTGAAATGTAATACCTATTTTCTTTATACACTCAGAAATAAAGGCTGGAGTAAGCTCCATTTGGTCAGAGTTAGTGTGTCTTTCAGATGCATCACTAACAAGAATAGTGAAGCTAGAAGGAAAAACACTTGAGAAGTGATTCAAAATGCTTTTTCTTCAAATCTTGAATTCTGTTTGATTGTAACATGAATTCTGTTTTTCTAGGATTGCACTGTTTTCTATATTGTGCCATTGTTATTTAAAAAATGTGTTAAAGCTTTGCTTTTTAGAAAACATTTCCAAACCTCTTTTCATTAATCATTTCTTTCTCACTGTAAGCATGTAACACCTCCTTTCCTCTTTGGAGCCCTTTACTAATCTTCATGACATTATGAACTTCTTTAATGGATTCAGAACCTTGGTTCCTCTCTAACATTTGTCCCCTCTAAAAACTTTAACATTTATGCTTGTGACCCATTTAATATTTGGTATTAAACTCCCTGGAAGTTCTCAATGCAAATGATATTCAACTTTTTAGGTAGTTACTGACAATGCTATTCATTAGACTTTTCTTATCACAGGAAATTGCTCAGTTTCCAGTACTTTACATTTTCTACTTTTCTACTTTTCTTACTCACACCTTTACACCTCTTGAACTTCCACTGTTCTCAGTAGTCTAATTTTTAGTCCTTCTTTCCAAACCTGATGTCTGTGGCTATCCGTTTCAAGAATTCTCAGCCCTGGATACTCTCATCATTTTTGCTTTATTCCTAAACTAAGATAGATTCCAAAGTCCTTTCCCCATCCCCAGCACTAATATAACTGGAATGCTATTAAAAGGTGGTAGGATCAATAGATTGGAAGTCCTGCTGGGGTGGAAGATTGTTCAAATTGGTATCTGAAGGGAATGAGCTAGAAAGAGAGACGGTGATAGTTTGAAGAATAAGATTATGGAGGCATTGCCGTAATATACCATAATTATAATTTTGGAGAATTATAAAATCTGGTGTATGACCATAGGAGTTATGACTGAACGAAGGTGAAAGACAAGATCATTGGAAAAGGCGAGTCAAGGGACTGAATGGCCAAGTGTTGAAAAAATTATCTATACAGGTATTGAAATAAAAAAGTTTTGCCATGAGAAATGTTGCAGAGAATGACAATGAGCTAGGAGCAGAAATCTTTAAGAAATGAGAGAATGTAATATGGTCATCAGGAGATAACTGTGATTAGAAGGGACAGTACCAAAATGACATGAAATTGCAAATGGTTGTTTGTAGAGAGGAAGGAGGGAGAGCATTTGGAAAGTGGCATTGAGGAGTAAGGGGGACTTATACCACATCTTCAGACTTAGAAGGTATGGGAAAGAAAACAGCATCCAATTAAGAGGGCTGCAGTGACCTGGAGGAAAGTTAATTTTCTCTAGAGCAGGATGACAGATATTAAATCCCACTCCCAGGCATCATTCTCTCTGATAGCCCTTATCTCATAGCTTTTGAAACATTGAGCTCATAATAATAACTGATACTTATATCTCATTAAGAACAATATTTCTAAGTACATAAAATGTGTTTTCATGTACAATTGCTTATTTTTTAAATATAGATTTTTATTAGAGAAGTTGTGACTTTACAAAACAATCATGCACATGTGTGAAATTCCCATACGACAAACCTCCACCATACTGCTGTGGACATTTGTTACAGATTATGAGATAATATCATCAAACTATTACCACTAACAACAGTCCTTAGCATACATGTGTCATGTTTTTCTATAACCCCTTATTGTTAACATGGTACATCTTTGACATTGATGCAGGAATATTTCAGTATTGCTGTTAACTATAGTCCATAGGTTACATTAACTGTATTTTTCCCATGCTTCTCCACATCCTCACCACCCTGAAATAGTGACATACATCTGTACATTTGCTCATTGTACAGATGAGCAACAACGTAGGTAGTTGCTGTCATCCTAATTCACAATGAGGCTATAGACTGAGATTAGAATTGATGATCAGCACTCAAAAGTAGCCCAATTCTTGAAAGACACCGCAGATCCACTGAAGGATCCCTTCTACATGTCAAGAACAACTAGGGGATAGGAGGGTTTCTGTAATTTTCCCTGACCTCCTTTGCCCTGTTCAGAGGGAATATATCTATTTTGAGGTATGCATGGTTTAGGTTACAATGAATGTCTAATACGTCTTTTTGATGGGTTTAATTTTTGCTATCCCTGAATCATTTGTCCAAATGATTCTTACTGGAAAATAGTTAACATTATTACAAGGGAAATATTTTTTCGTTTTGAATATACTCATAATTGAGCAAGCTTGTGCACAGCTAAAGAATTCTTTTTCTTCAAATTTGTATTTCAAATGTTTGTAAACCATAGTGTTTTTTCTTTAGTTCCTGACATGCTGAAGTCATACATATTTTTCCCTTTAATCTGTCCTTGTAAACCATTTCTTTCATCATTTTACTTGTTTCATTTGGAATCAATCCAAGTAGACTACATATTTATTCATGGCCTTGCCAAAAACTCAACAAGAGAATTCCAGGGGTGTGATTCCCTAAAATAATGCCACATCATTAGACTGTATTTTCTAATTTTGCAAACACATTCTTAATTTCTAATCTATTATTTTGCTACTTATTTTATTTTTTAAATCAGGTCACCTTTTACTCAAGAGTTCTTAGCTATGTCATGAATTTTTTTTTTCACAATTTTTTTTGTGCATTTACCTTCACTGAAATTCTACTTCAATTTTTTTTCTATATTTACCTTAATCATTGTTGTTATTGTTATATGGTATATATTCTGTCCAGCTGGACCTCAGGATAACCTAACTTCATTTCTTGAAAACTGTTTTATTTATTACTAGTTTTATATTATGTACAGATTGACTAAATAATAATGCAATGCACAGATTCCTATCCTTCCCATTTCTCATATTGCTTCTTTTGAGTCTTTATATGTCAGTTTCTTGGAACTGTATCTCCCTTTTCTTTGTTATTTTATCTATTTCTCACTATCTTATTCTATATATTATTGTTTTTCTGCTCTCAGAGCATTCCTCAGCTTAAACTACTTCTTGTCAGGGAATCTCTCTCTGATTGCCTTCCCTAGGTCAGCCCCCAAACACACAGGCACACCGTATCCCTTTGCCATTGTTCTCTATCACTCGCTCCATCCTTTTATTAATTATAATACTTTTCAAAAAATTTACTTATATAATAATTTGTTTATTTATTTCCTACCTCGTTGCCAGTAGGTGTAAGCAGTGAGGACAGAGAGACCACATTTGTTTTGTTCTCTAATGTGTTACCATTCCAAGCATTGTGCCTTACACATAGTGGGCATTCAGTAAATGCTTGGTGGCTGAATTTTTACAGGAATGAATGTAACCAAGAGAAACAACCTGTTGGTATATAAATCTTTTTCAGGTTAAAAAATATGTTCTTTTGGGAAACCCATTAACTCATTCAATAAATTGTTATCTACTTGATTCACCGATGCATTGACTCATGAATCATGGGACAAGTAATGCATTTTTAAAAAGCAATAAATACTTTAGTAGTGGCAAGCTAAGAGTTGACTAAATAAATGGCCTACTTGCTTCTATCGCTGTCTAATTTATAAACACTTTAAAAGGAAGATACAGGTTTTATCTTAAATTATCAAATCTCAATAAAATAGTTGTATATGGAAAATAGACAGTAAGCTTTGAACAGTCATTTTATTACACAAGAAAAATATGTGTAACAAAATGAATAATAAGTGGTGATTTTAATTGTCAGGTGGAGATAGTCCAGGTACCCTGTGATCTGCTAATTGCCCCAGCACCCTGGCAAGCACTCCCATAAGGTCCAGCAACAATAGCTTTCCTCCAACCCTAACTTCTTTCCTTCCTACCACCATGCATCTACATCTGCTGAGCACAGACAAAGAAAAGATGACACCTGTGAACTGTGCCTGCCCCAGGAGCTGAGAACCTTCTCAAGTGCTCTGATTAGAGTTGTTTGTGTAATGACAGTCTGTAAGTCAAGGGAACTTCTGTTTATGCCCCTTTGGGCAACCATCCTTCTCTCTTTCTTAAGGGCCTTAATGGTTCTAAAACAATCTATATGCTTGTGACTGCACTAACTGTGTGATTTTCTCCTCTAGTTTGAAACCTCTGAAAACAACATATATTTCTAAAAAGGTATTTAATAGAAAAGGATTATGCAGAGTAGAAACTGTACAATAAAATGCTTTGTTCATTTTTCTGTGATTTGAAAGAAATTTTGGTAAAAAAAACTTTTTTTTTTTGGAGAGGCTATTTGTATATTTATTTTAAAGTTTTAATTATTTTTTGAACCTATAAGCAAGTATATATTCATTGAAAAGAGTTATAATGGTGACATTTTAGTGTCTGTATTTAGAGCTTGCTTCAATAAATAAATATCTCTAAGTAATATTTTAATCATAAAAAGGATCATACCATATATTTTTATTATTTATTTATTGAAAAACTCTTTATTGAGTGCAAATAGATGCCAAGAACTGATCTTGATGCTGGAATTACAACACTGAACAAATCATGAAAACCTTTCCTTCAGAGAGCTACCTTCTCATGAATGAAGACACACACTAAACAAAGTAAATTAGCTAGTAAATGGAAAAGAGTGGTATAGGGTTTCAGGGATGGGGTCCATTTTTAGTAGGGTGCTCAGGTGGAGCCTCACTGTTAGGTATATGTTGCAAGCATGTTGGCATGTTGTCTCAAATTTCATTTGTTTTTAATTGTATTTAGTATATTTGTTACGCAAACATTAAAATAAATGTAGTTAGTAAAAATAGCCTCCTTTCCCGTTATTATTTCTGCCTTTGGCATCATTTAAGTATGTAAGAATTGCATTTGTTTTTCCACCAAATTGTTAGCTCTGAGTCCCAACACCACTTACTGTAACTCTCAGAAAATAAAACATTTATCATATACTAAATTCTTTGACATATTTCTGTCAGTTCAGGGACTTACTAAGCTGCTTTTCCATTAGTGTGATGGAACATTTTAAAAATTATTGTAAATTTGTAATGTACGTAATCATGTACAATTATTTAGAAATACATCTGAATATGATTTGCCAATATTTTATTTGGGAAGTTTGCATCTATTTCTTAAGTGATATTTTATGCTGTCTTTATCAGATTTGCTTTTGGGAAAATGCTAGAGTTGTGGAATTAATTGAGAAGTTTCTCTTGCCTGGCACACTTTAAATACTCTAATAAGAGTTTTCTGTTTCTTGAAGTTTTAAAATGACTTACCTACTAAGCAGTCTGATCTCTGGTGTGTAATTTTGTTAACACTATTTCTAGAGTTTTCCATAATTAATAGAGCTCTTGTTTTGTATCTCATCCATTTTGATAACTTATCATTTCTGATACAAGTACATTTTTATGAATATTTTCTAATTTATTAGTACATATTTATGTGTACCATTAAAACGATGTTTGTATATAATTACATATTTATAACATAATGTGAAAGAAAATTATACACAACAAAAACAGATGACATATCGGTAAACAGATTACTACAAAATCAAAATATAAATATTTTAGAATTATCTATTTAAGGTCAGCCAATTAGCAATATTAATTCCTACTGCCAAGTCTCTTTTACTATGTAATGTAACATGTTTTCTGGCATAACACCAAGGGGCAAAGATCATGGGGGACCAAAATCCTACCTCCCTCAGTTTTTTATGTATACAATCTGATGTTGGTATAGGTATGGATAACTCTTCATCTGTATGTATGTGTAACTATTTCCAAAGCAAAGTAGTGTGACCTAGCTTAGATATTAAGACTTAAACTTAGCTCTACCTAGTATTAGCTTGTGATTTTGGACTAGTCTCAACTTCTGAGTCTTAACTCCCTTATTTAGTGTCCTAATTTCCCAGCTTCTAAAACAAATATCATGCAATGGGTTGGCCTAAACAATGAGGATTTATTAGATCATGGTTTTGAGGCTTGGGAAGTCCAAAATTGAACTGTCAGCAAGTTGATGCTTCCTAATCAAGACTGTAGCATTCGAGGTCAGGCTGCTGCTGATCCTTGGGTCTTTGGCTTTTCCATCACTTAGCAATGCATATGGCAGCGTTTTTTCCTTTCTCTTCCAGGTTCTGATGACTTTCGGCTCTTCCTGTCTCTATTTTTCCTATATAGCCTCCAATAATAAGATAAAATTTCAATTTCATTCTATTGGACCCTTGAAATAACTTCAAAGGTGCTACTTACAAGGGTTCACCCACAGGAATGGATTAGGATTAAAGTTTTCTCCCCTATCCCCCAGGGTATGTAATCAACCTACCACAATGGCAAAAATTGAGTTAATAATCTCTACACTACCTCTCTCCTTTGGGGTTATTGTAATGATAGAAATAAAACTGAGGTAGCATGTAGTTAATGATTTTGGAACCTAAAAACTGCTATACAGGTTGTCTGTTTTTGTGGTTATTTCAAATTCTTGCTTTATCTTCTATACCTTTATTGAATCAGGTACTTTTGGAAGTAGTGAAAATTTCCAGTTAATTATATGATTTTACCTTTTCTTGTCTTTGTAGGTTTACTGAACATATCCTGATTCCATGAAAACTATTGATTACAATTACGTGGAAAATAAATACATGCCTATTAAGAAATAAGGGAGAATTTGATATGTAGGTAGTCACTTGAATTGTGAGAACTTAACTGTGATGATCAGACTTATGAACAACTCTTATGTATGAAAATGGGTATATCTGATGTCCCCTAATATACATGATTTTGTGCTTATCAGCCCTAAGTTCATATCATAGAAGTGGCTGGCTTATAAAATTCCTTTCTTTCCTTGTTCAAATGTAGAATGTTAAGAAGTTAACTTATTCTCTCACTCTCCTGAAAGAATAGCTGTCTCTAAAGTAACAAGGTTTATACTTTCCTGCTATGTTCCTACAACCCCAAGCTCTGACTACTTCTTGCCCCAGTTTCCTAAATACGATAATTATGATAATGTTTAAAATATTTTGAAAGTATTATAACATTTTTGGAAAAAAACAATTTTTTACATCTAAAAACCTTGATTTTAAAAAAATGTTGGACAGTAGTTTTTCGATTGGCAATTACTTTATCATATCTCTTGATGCAAGAATTATGATAGCTTGGATTCCAACTCCAAAATGCAGTGACATTATTGGGTTTGTTTCTCCTTTGGTAACCTTAAATACATACATATAATAAGTAAAGAATTAAAATAAATTAGAATAATAAAAACATTAATTAAATGACCTTTTTAGTAGTAGAATTTGTGTGGTGATTGATTTTAAAATTAAATATATTTGAAAGTAAATTTTGCAAAGAAGAAAATAGAAATATTTGCAAAATTGTTGCCCAAACCAATTTCTCTGTTTTTTTTTTTAGGTGGGGGGTGAGTGAGGGTGGTGGTGGTGGTGGTGGAATTGATGGGGTGGGGAATTGGTATATATCAACTTGAAGTACAATATTCTTGATGATTGGTATTTATTTTGCTTTGTATTCCCCATGACTCAAGCCTGGAAATATTTAAAATGTTATGCTAATAACAGCTACCATAGTAAACCTATTAAGAATTGGAGGTTTCAGGTTGCTGATTTAACTTTATTTGGAAATATGTTATAAATTAAGTGAATTGACTTTGGAATGATATCAGGCATGAAGAAATCTTCCATGATTAATTGTTTGTGAAGTCAGTTACTATGAACGAAACCTAGAATATGATACTAGGTAAATGGAACATTAACAGTAACTTCTCAGGCTAGCTAACATTGTTATATTAATCTGAAAGTATGAATTCAAATACGTAAATGCATTATAGAAAATCTGATATTTAAGTCACTGGGCAATATTAGGAATGTAAACCACCACTCTAAAATTTAATAGGAGGAAATCATACCTGTGCAGTGTAGTTTGGATCAAGCATTGTATTTGGTTCAATCAGTTTTACAAAGACACTGACTATGAAGATGATACAATTTACAATTTAGGACTCATTCTGATGGTTCAGTAGCTCCCTGACTCCTACAGAAGGAAATCAAAGCAAAATGAATTAATGAATCATCTGATTGCATTCCAGGAGCTTAAAGACTATCAATTCTTTTATTGGTATAAGTGTATAGTGAAACAAAATATATTACTACTGCATAATTTTTAAGCTGCTAATCCAGAAATTAAAGTGGAACCTACTTCAGGAAGCATATTAGTACTTGTTTATAATTAAATGTGTTTCTTTGGCAATAGTGCTTTTTTGGGAAGTTGGCTTCTATGTATCCTGCATTAAGTTCCTTTTGTTATGGATCTATGTAAGTTTGATGTTGCAGGATGTGTTACTTAAACTACCGCTGTGAAGCTACATACAGAAAACTCACATGTAACCCGAGTATATATGACTTCCAATTTAGGTTATTAGACTATTATGCTGAGAGGGTCAAAGGTGGTTCTTGCAGTTAGTGAAAATGTTGATATATTTGGAAGGATAAACATGGTAATATAATGTTTTTAGAGAGGCATAATGATAGGCAAAAGCATACATAAGTTAAATGTTTAGATCAATGAGTTTTCAAAATTGTATTTATCCATCTCATCACTACCTAAAACAAGATTTAGGACATTTCCATAATACTAGAAATGCCATTCCAAAACTGCTATTTCCAATAAAATCTGCTTTCTGATTTCTGTGACCATAAATTAAATTTGCTTATTCTTATGATATAGTGTGTGTGTGTGTGTATTCTGACATCATTCACTCAGCATATAGTTTTGAGATTCATTCTTGTTTTTGCACATATCATGAGTTCATTCCTTTTCATTGCTGAGTAGTATCTCATATAAATATACGAGTTGTTGGACATTTGGGGCATTTCCAGTTTTTAGCTATTATGAATAAGGATACTCTGAAAAATATTATAGAAGTTTATTTTTTCTTTAATAGGCATATGATTTCATGTCTCTTCAGTAAATACTAGGAATGGAATTGCTGAGTTATAAGTAGTTGTTTTTGATGATAAACTGCCCGACAGATTTCCAAAGTGATTGTATAATTTTGCTGTCCCAACAAATATGTATGACAGGTTCAGCTGTTCTTAGCCTAGCCAAAATTTGGCACTGTCAGTCTTTTGATTGTAGTTATTCTAGTGGATATGAAATGGTATCTCACTGTATTATAACTTGTGCTTTCTTAATGACTAAGGATGTTGAGCACATAATCATGAATTTATTGGCTATTCATATATCTTCTTTTGTAAAGTATCCAGTTGTTTGCAGATATTGTTTCATTGTTGTTATTGCTTTTTGGTATTTTAAAATTGAATAATAGTAATTCTTTATGTATTCAGGATATGAGGACTTTGCCAGATATATAGTTCAAATATTTTTCCCATTCTGTAGCTTGATATATTTTTTTTAGTGGACTCTTTTGATGAGTAGAACTTTCTAATTTTTGTGACATACATTCACAAAGTCATTTTTTTTCTTTTAATGTAAATGTTTTTGGTATCCTAAAAATTCTTGCCTAACCTTACTCAGAATCACAGATAGATTCTCTTAGTTTTCATGCTAGAAATTCTATAGTCTAGTTTGTACATTAAGATGCATGATTTTTCTTGAATTAATTCTGTATATTATGAGGTACAGGTTGAAGTTTTTTTTTCTTTTTCAGTAAGGAGATTCAGTTATACCAGCATCATTTGTTGGAAAGATTTTGCTTTCTCCATTGAATCGACTTGGTGCCTTGGTCATAACTATTGCATGACCTTTTTTCAGTTTATTTATCCATATAACAATATCACAGTGTCTGGATAATGTAGCTTTATAATAAGACTTGAATTTAGGTAATATAAGTCTTATAAATTTATTCTATTCTAAATCTTTTGTATTTTCATATGTTTTAGAATTAGCTTATAAATTTCTTCAAAAAGTCTGCTGGGATTTTGATTAGAATTGTACTAAATTATGTATCAGTTTGAGAGGAATGGACATAGTAATATTATATCTTCCTACCCATTAAAATATTCTATCTATTCATTTATATGTCTGTAGAGATCCATATTTAACAGTAAGTGCCAGTTCCTTTTATTTTACAGAATTTCATAAAGTACAAAGCATTTTCACATTGATTTTCTCTTACTCATACTTTACCCTGCTCTAAAACAATAATTTGTTATGAAGAATAGAGATTGTTCAGCATCTTGGTATGACCCAATTTCTTGTAATGGCACTTTGCGTGTAGGATATACTTGATGGCCAAATTGAGTTCTCAGAAAACCATTTTATTACTATTTTATAACTTGGCAGTGCTGTTAGAGAAAAATCAGCGTTTCAAATAATCAAGTTTTTTTTTTAAACTAAAGTAAATGTTAATTATATGGGAATTTCCAGAAAAATAAACTGTGATTCATACCAATTAGACTTATTAAAAGCTGAAATAACAGCACCTTTAAATCAGTGGAATGTAATTAATGGAATCAGAGAAATTTAGAATACCTCCAATCGTTATATTCCCCTAGAAATAAAGATTGTGTTGTTATCTCCTTGGATAAGTTCTCTTCTAGTTTTGAAAGTTATTAATATTTATAGTTATTCCTAGCATTTCTAGAAGAGTGAGGTTCATAAGGCAAGATAACATTGTACAGAGGCTACATTCTCTTTTAGAAGTTTAAATAATGTATCTGTGCTTTTGTACGTGTGTGTGTGTAATATGTATTGATGGCCTTATTCCAGAAAGGTGATGTCTCAAGATTGTCTTTTCTTTGACTGAATCTCTTTCTCATCATGTATAAGCCAAGTCCAAACTAATGTGATTTTTTTAAAGCAAGTTAAGCAATTACTAACAAATGCCTGTCATTTTTATTACTACTCTTTTAAGACCTATGTGGTAGATAAAGGGAATGCAGAACTGACTTGGGGAAGTTGACCAAAGTTGCGGGTTGTTATCCCTGTGGTGTGGCTGTGCCCCGGGGTGTGTTCGCCAAGTACAATGAGTGTGTTGCAGTGCTAGTGGGGGTTGTTGATGTGGGAGGAGTGGGGTGAGGGGGGCAGGAGGGATATGGGAACCTTTTATATTTTTTGAATGTAAGATTAAAAAAAAAAGATATATACTCCTTCCTGGCACCATTTCAACATGTTAAAAAAATATTTAGTGTGTTTATATGGTGTCTAGAACATTTTAATAAAATTTTCCTAGACGCAGCTATGTCAGGCATTCCTCAAGTAAATTATTTTCTGCTATTGTATTGATGGAAAATGGTTTGTATTCTTCTTGCTTGAAAGGCCATTTTAGCAGTATATTTATACTCACAGTCTCTTCCCATGATTTGCATATGCCACACATGATTACAGTGAAATGGAATAAGAATTTCTTAAAGTACTGTTTTCTGCCATGGCAATCTGTGATATGATTCCTTGAATTTATACAAGTTCTACCTTGAACTGTGCTTAGGTCCGTTTTCCTTTCAGAGTTTACTGAGTTTCTCATTTAGGTAATTACCATTCTGGAGGTTATAACCTACACAAGTGAAGGTATTACTTATTCCTTCTTCACTAATCTAATAGGAAATGACTGATAAAGGGCATTCAATTTATCTACTCACTTTATATTAAGAGATTTTCTGGGGGGCAGTGAATTTATTCCCAGGCTTCAAACACCTTGGCCTTTAATTTGTCAAACTTCAATCTTTCAGTAAATTAGCTGGGTTCTGGCTGAATTAATTGAATTCAGAGAAGGCTGTACAAAGAGCTGTTCCTATATTTTTTTCACATATTTCCGTAAAGCCTAACTGTTGGAAAACAAATTCTGAATTACTCAGTTATCCATGCAACACATGCTCTTTACCTCATAAAATCATTCCTTCTTATTTCCTCTATTAACCCTCTTTCAGCCTTCCCTTATTTTTCTTTCCAGTTTATCTCCTTTTGCCCTTTAACCATTCTCATGTGAGTCTTGGACTGCTCTGATCTGCTGCCTTGAGATGATCCCACCTCGGCAGTAGTTCAGGCTTGGATGCTTAGTCTTGAAGTAACAGAAACATGGGTTGGTTAATGTCCTGACATCAGATTTCTCTCCTAGCGATGTATAATGCTAATTGTAAACACTGAGGATACCAAAAGAGATGTGAGACATCTGGTCAATTCATTTGTTCCTTGTTGATTATGGAGTCAGATAAGATGAGTTAGTTGAGTGGCTTGAATATTTAATGGGTTGAGGCTAAAAGTTGTTTTACCACAATAGGGATTCACCTCCTCTCACAGTCTATTTGTGCTGCAATTCCTGTTCTTCTGGCCTGTGTTTGGATGGGACATACAGAGGTGAAACTCTTACCTCTCAGGTTTTGGTGCTTTAATTGCCCTTTAACCTATTTTCCCTAATCCCTTTTCTCCCCAAAGCACTTCTGATTGACACATTCTTTCTTTAGATATGTTAATTTATTCCCTTTGTGTTAAGGCAGCTCTTGCTGGCTTGGCGGGCAATATTTTCTTTTGGTTGGGATTTTATAATTTAACCATGAGAGGGCAATTTTAATTTTCAAATTTCCTAATCCATAGGGGATGCCCAGTCTGTTTAAAACTGGAACTTCAATATGCATGAACCATATAACTAGAGGGCTGTAATGTTGAATTTTAAGTTTGAGATTTGCTTTTTACTTCAGAAATAAAATAGCATTTTTAGAAATGCAAGTCATGTTTTTATATTTAATGACTAGCAACGTAGCACATTAAATAATTTTATCTAATTAAATGCTTATCTGATCAAATTTTGGGCAAAAGTTGGGCAGTTAGATTCTATTGGTGACAGTCATCCACATGTTTTCTACGTTTAGAATAGTTTTCATGTATATTTTATGATAATGCTATAGAGACAGAAATGAGTAATAATATTTTAATCATTCAAATGGTTGATTTAAAATTTTTAATTCCTCGGGGTGGTTTGGAACTGTATGTATCCTGGACTAACATGTAGAACATATTCTTAATCCATCCTTATGGTGTAAACCCATTGTAAGTAGGACCTTAGGATGAGGCTGCTTCAGTTAAGGCATGGCCCATCTCATTCAGGATGGGTCTTAATCCTGCTACCTATTATAAATGGAATGAGTACAGAGAGAAAGGGAAAACCACAGAAGCAAGAAGTTAAAATCAGGAAAACCTAGAAGAAAAGGGAGAGACCAGCAGATGCCACCGTGTGCCGTGTGCCTTGCTATGTGGTAGAGGAGCCAAGGATTACCCGTAGCCTTCTTCAGGAAGAAAGCATCTCCTTGATGATGCCTTGATTCGCACACTTTCTTGGCCTCAAAACTGTAAGCTAATAAATTCCCAATGTTTAAGACAACCCATTTCTATATAGCCATAATTATGATCAACACTTTTAAAAGGATGTTATAGTTTGTATATGGGAGTGGAAACTGCTTCATTGAGAGACTAAGGAAAGGAGAAGATGTATTAAATAGTTAGAGAAGACCAGATACATTTCTAGAATGCAGTCTTCATTTGTAATGCATTCACTGGAACTGTCCTCCAAAACCAAAAATTATGAGGGTCCTTTGTACACCAAAACTAAGTATTGCTTGTGCAGAATACTTTTTGGCTGTAAGGATTCTTGTGGTTATTCTGAATTTTCCTTGTGAATCTTGTTTCCTTGTGGCTACTACCACTGATTCAGCAACCCGAAGAGAAAGAAATGGGATGTAGTACTCTGCCAGTGTTTCTAGTGATTATAGCCTTCCATTTTATTCACCAGAAGAAACAGGATTAGATAAGAATGTATTTGGAATCTCTGGTACTACAATTAAAATGGTAACAGACTTCAGAAAGATTGTTCTCTCAAAGTCCTAAAAGCCAAATAAATGATATTTGAGGAATCAAACATTAAATCGGTGATAAAATGAGAATTAGAAGAAAATGAGACTGATTGTTTAGATAAGATTATATGAGAAAGGAAATAGTTACAAGCAAGTTTTTTGATTGTGGAATGCAGAATAAAGATACTCCAAGGATGTTCAGGTTCTAATTCTCTGAACCTGTGACTATTTTACCTCATACGGCAAAATGAGTTTTGCAAATGTGGTTTTAAATTAAGGATCTTGAGGTGTGAAGATTATCCTGGATTATCCAGGTGGGTCCAAAGTAATTAAAATGATATTCATAGGTGAAGGAGACAGGAGATTCAGAGAAGTGTGGCAATAGAATGAGAGTAAGAATGATGCAATGTTAGAAAGTTTTTACTGGGCATTGTTGGCTTTGCAATGGAAGGGACCCATGAACAGCTGGAAAAGGCAAGAAAACAAATTCTTACCTAAAGTCTTCAGAAAGGACTACAGCCCTGCCAACACCTTGATTTTTGCTCAGTGAGGACCATTTTGGACTCTTGACTTCCATAACTCTAAAATAACAAATTTGTGTTTTTAACCCACTAAGTTAGTGGCAAATTTTTCTGTCAGCAAAAGGAAACTAATACACTGATGAAGAACACTTTGCCCTCTTATGTAACCCCACCCATTCCCTCCTTATCATCATATTGTTTTTACAGCCTGAACCCTAAGAATAAGATAATTTTTGCTTGTTTTTTTATGTGATCTGCTAAATTTACAATGCATACAGAGTTAATATATCTAAAATAATTATATTAGAGAACATATATGTTTATCAAATCATTTAAATTCATGACTTCATTTAAATAGTGGTGGTGAAGTAGATTACAATTTTCTACCAAAGTTAGTTCCTTGTTTTAAATTTTAATGCAAAATTATGCTTTCTAGCACTTGTTTAACGATACTAAGAAATTAACCTTAAAAGGTGTCTATATAACTTCACAGTACTAAAAAACCATTATGTTCAATATTACCATAGATAAATGGGCCATCTGCTCTGATTTGGAAGTGTTTTTTATAGATCTATACATCCAGAGATCATTTTAACAGAATTTGATAGGCAATTTTTTAATGAGGTGCTGTAAAAATACGAGGCAAACATGAACCTAGAGGTAATACAATGATATAAAATTGTCTTATATGGAAATGAAGCAAATTAAGACATAAAATGCATGTAAGATATGAAGTATAAATTCATATAAATATGTTTCAAATGTATTTCAATTTTACGTATTTGGAAAATTATAACACGTATGTGATAGAAAATATGAAGTTATTTTATTAAAAAATGCCTTTCTAAATGGTAGTTATTTAACTATCATCAGTTGGCTGGGAAATTTATTATTATTTTTATCAGCATTACTGGCTGGTAGAGATGTACTTCCTTTCCTTTTTTCCCCAGGAACTGCTAGCATGGCAAGGGTAAGGTAAATAAAACTCATCAACATGGCTTCCTCTATGTTACTGTGTGTTCTTCCTATTTAAGGACAGGAGATCTATGCTCCTTTCCAGTGACATCAAATTGAAGGCTAGATCAGGTAATGGCTTATATAGTGCACCTAGTATATTCTAGTTGAATATACTATTTCATTTGGTCCTCACTAGAATCACAACTGACTTATCAATAAAGTCCTTAATTATACAAATATTTGTTATTCATATGCCCAGAGTTAGGAGATATTGCCAGGAAGAAAAAGGTTTTAGGAGAAGAAAATAGTATCCAGTGAAGGAACAGTTACTAAAATTTCTTTTCATTTTAATAGTACTCTCTAGTGAAAACAATTAGGATGTACCTATATACTGAACTTTTGTTAATTATTTTTTAACCTATTATCAGACTAGTAAATATGAAAAAATACAAAATAAACACAGATGCTAACCCACAGCAGCTGTGCTTCGAATAAGACTGATATGAATAACAATGAATTAAGGGAAGTCCTTGGAATAACTGATAAATATCTTTAAAAGACCTTCTTTTTTTTTTTATTTTTTTTTTATTTTTTTTTATTTTTTATTGACTTTGTAATAATATTACATTAAAAATATATATGTGAGGTCCCATTCAACCCCACCCTCCCACCCCCCCTCTCCCCCCCCCCCAACAACACTCGTTCCCATCATCATGACACATCCATTGGATTTGGTAGTACATCTTTGGGCACCTCTGCACCTCATATACATTGGTTCACATCATGGCCCATACTCTCCTCTATTCCATCAAGTGGGCCCTGTGAGGATTTACAATGTCCGGTGATTACCTCTGAAGCACCATCCAGGGCAGCTCCATATCCCGAAGACGCCTCCACCTCTCATCTCTTCCTGCCTTTCCCCATACCCTTTGTCCATTATGTCCACTTTTCCCAATCCAATGCCACCTCTTCTATGTGGACATTGGATTGGTTGTGTAAAAGACCTTCTTTATGGTGCTGTCAGAGTCATATTTGAAGTTAAACATGTCTTCTATAGTTTCAGACCTTTTTTTTCTTGGAAAAAGTAACCCAAAATCTGTCCCTTTCCAAACAATCAAATTTAATTAATTCTTTGTTCTGAGCACTAGAGCATATATAAGTTAATTTTATTAAGTATAAGATGAAAAATACTGACTTTCACAGTTTTTGGTTCATCTCAAATATATTTTACTACACTACTAAGATATATTGGTAACCATTTAATTAGATTCATTTAAAATTTCTTCATCTTGTAATTAATTATCCTTGGATAAGAGACTTTCTGTAAACACACCCCCATTTTACAGATGAAAAAGCTATATTTGGTAAATTTAAGTTCCTTACTCAAGATAACATTCAATCTGTCTTCGGAACTCAAGCTCTTCTCTACCACCTACTTGACTCCTGTCAGTATCTGTGTTTAGTGGGAAACACCAGTGCAGCCACCATACTTGATAGTTAACATAAAATTGCCCTCCATTTTGATAGGTAGCCATAACTGTTCTGATTTGGTTGGTGCCCATGTTTTCAAGTTGTTAAATATGTTGACAACTGACCCTGATTCAACTCTCAGAAGTACCCCATTTATCTTAGTTTTCCAGGCTGCTATGAAAAATACTACCCAATGGGTTGGCCTAAAAAATAGGAAATTATTGGCTCACACTTTCAGAGGCCAGAATTCCAAATCAAAGGTACCTTGGCAAGGCACTCAGATTGGTAGTTTTCTGGCTACTGGCAATCCTTGAGTTCCTTGGCTGTCCAGTCACCTGGCAATGTCCTTTCCTTTCTCTCCTGAGTTCTGTTGACTTCCAGCTCCTCCCCATGACCTTTTCTATAAGGCCTTCAGTAATATGATTTAGATCCTTCCAGATTCAGTTGGCCACACCTTAACTAAAATTAACATCTTCAAAAGGTCCTATTTATATTGGGTCCATACTCACAGGAATGGAATTAATATTAAGAACATTTTTTTGTTGTTGTTTGATACATAACTCAATCTACCATTCTACCCATGGCTTGTCTGATTCAGAAGTCCACCATCCTGCTCTGTACCCATGCTGTCTTTGAACAATCATCAGGAAAACAGAACTAACCTACTCTCTTCCTGTGTGGAGCGGATGTAGGGGTTTTCTTTAGATTCACCTCTGTTATCCATGTTACAGTTTTATAAATTTCACTGACTATTGAATATTTGAATCAGATGGAATCCTGGAGATCATTCTATTTCAAATCCAATCTTCATTCTGTAGGTGAGGAAATTTACATTTAACAATTATTATCTGTTAAATGTAACTGAATGTTCACTATAAACTATAAAATTTACACTAACAGCCCTTTCATTAGATAAGTATTATCTCCATTTGATGGATGGGTAAAATCAGAACTTCAATGAGTTACCCAGTTCATCAGGCAAATCAGCGGCAAATTTGTACATGAACCCTAAAAGGCTTTTAGAACTGAAAGCTTTTTTGAAACTATACACTTCCTACTGAAATGAAGAATGGCAATGTGGATAGCTCAAGTTCAGACATCTGTTTAGCAACATACTTGGGGCCAGTAGTAGGAGGGAAACAAGAGGTCTTAAAATGATGTCAAAATTGTAGATAGATCTTGGGTCAAATAATATTTCAAAACAAGAATGATGCCACAGGATTAGTGTCTCAACAATTTTAAGAAGAGTCAAAATAATAAAAGCATGCAAAGAGCACTAATTAGAAACATGAAGTTTCCCAAGACCCTCTGTCCTTGGACCTTAATGCACATCTTTGCAGTACGCCAAGAACTTAGTTAAAAGTTAAAGAGAAGGAAAAAGGAAAGTTTTATTGCTGTAAAGGGCTAGAGCTGCACTGTCCAATATAGTAATGACCGACCATTCTTGGTTATTGATTTATTGAAATGTGGCTAGTTCTAATTGATAGGTGCTGGGAGTGTAAAATATACACTGGATTTCAAAGCCTGAGTTCCAAAAACAAAACAAAACAAGTAAAACACATCATTAATAATTTGTACATATATATATATATATATTTTTTAAACATTTTTATTTATTTCTCTCCCTTCCCACCCCCCTCCCCCCAGTTGTCTGCTGTCTGTGTCCATTTGCTGTGTCTTCTTCTGTGTCCACTTGTATTCTTGCCAGTGGTACTGGGAATCTGTGTCTCTTTTTGTTGCATCATCTTGCTGTATCAGTCCTCCGTGTGTGTGCGACGCCACTTCTGGGCAGGTTGCACTTTTATTGCAAAGGCAGCTCTCCTTACAGGGTGTGCTCATTGTACATGGGGCTCCCCTATGCAGGGGACACCCCTGCGAACACTGCACTCCTTGCGCACATAAGCACTGCGCATGGGCCAGCTCACCACACAGGTTAGGAAGCCCTGGGTTTGAACCCTGGACCTCTCATGTGGTAGGCAGACGGTCTATCAATTGAGCCAAATCCACTTCCCAATAATTTGTATATTGATTAACTTTAATATAATATGTTTTTATTTTTTTTGGTACCAGGGGCTAGGGATTGAACTGGGACCTCAAATGTGGGGAGCTGGCACTCAACCACTGAGCCACATCGGCTCTCCTGATTTGTTTTTTTTTGTTTGTTTCTCTTGTCGTTTTTTTTTTTTTTTTTTTTTTTTTTTTTGAGGAGGCGTCAGGAACTCAATCCAGGACCTTCCATGTGGGAAGTAGGCACTCAATCACTTGAGCCATATCTGTTCCCTAAAATAATGTTTTAAATGATAATTTAAATATATTGATTGTGGATGTAAATGATAAAGAAAAGGTCTTAAAATTAATTTACCTGTTCTTTATCCAGTTGTTTAATGTGTCTACCAGAAAATTGAAATTTACATATATGGCACACATTATTTTTCTTTTGAATAGTGCTGTGCTAGAATATGAGTTAGCACATATTCAAGTTATAAGAGGAAAACATCTGCTTATAGAGGACTTCTTTGTATAAGTTTAAAGGTTGCATAGTATGGCTTCCCTTTAAAGAAAATTTTGGCTCACTAATATTTAAAAACCTAGATATAGCATACTCTTGTTGTCTTAATTTGCTAGGACTGCTGTAACCAAGTGCTACAAACTGGGTGGCTTAACACAACAGAAACTTTTTTTTCTCACAGTTTTGGAGGTTAGATACACAAAATCAAGATAGGACCATGTTTCTGCTAAAGTCTGGCAGTAGTTAGCAGGCAAGTTATGACTTTCTCTGCCTCAGTTGTCACATGGTATTCTCCCCTATGTCTGTGTTCAATTCTTCCTTCTTTATCAGGTCACCAATCATATTGAAGTTGGGTCTCCCCTAATCCAATCTGGCCTATTTTAACTAATAACATCTTCAAAGAACATATTTCCAAACAAGGTGACTGTTCCAGAACCAAAGGTTAGAACTCAAACATGAATTTTGCAGAGGGGGCACAATTCAACTCATAGTATTTATTTTGGTTAGTGTTTATTACTGTTTAAGATTAATCCTTATTTATCTCTTCTGGATAGTTGAACAAGTGACTGGCCTGTGATTTAAGTACATACAAGTTTGAGAAGTGTGGTTATATCCATATGATTCATTTTTTTGTTTTTTAAGTGGATACAAAACAAATCTATAGGTGCTCTTTCACCTCAATAGGGCCTCAATTTAAAGTGACTAATACATGTGTCAAAAAATACTTAACCTCACTAGCAAGTAAAGAAATTCGAATTCAAATGATATGAAATAGGCTTTTGTATTTGAAAATAAGGAAAAATTAAAAGTTAATAATATTCTAATGATATCCTAGGTGTGGACTGCTGAAGAGATAGTAAATTTGTTTAGATATTCTGCTGGGAAAATTGACATTAGGCGTAAGAATATAAGGAACTTAATATAAGAACTAAATGTGAGGCATAATATTGAGAGAGAAATAATCAAGACAACTTAAAGTATAATGTAATAACACAAATCCTGGAGCTAGACTGCCTGGGTTAGACACCAGGATCTTCCATTTACCACCTGTGTATCCTTCGGTTATTTATTTAGCCTCTCTGTGCTTCAATTTCCTCATCTGTAAAAAAAGAGAATGAACTGTATCTATGACATAGAGTTATGAAGATTAAATAAGTTAATATTGCTAAGGGTTTGGAACAGTGCCTGGCATATGTAGTTAAATTGTATATTTTTTTAATTGACCAAAAACATTTGATAAGATAAATTTATATATTAGAAAGTCCGTAATACTGCATACAATATAAAAGTTGAAAGTGATTAATTAAATGAATAATGATACTTCCATGCTATTCAGTCATTAAAATAATGTCAGCTGTATTTATTGACATGGATGAGTGTCAATGGTATATGAACAGAGCAATCTAATGTGCAGTATTATTCTATTTTATTTTATTTATATGCATAGAACAATACCTGGATGCATGGGTGATCATGATTGTATTTGAAAATGGAATTTTGCTTTCTAAAAATTTGCTTGTTTTTTATTTTACATGATTATCTTAAAATATGTTTATCCAAAATACATTTTAAAATGTCAGTTCTAAATATTAACTTTTTCTTTCAATAATGAATTGTGCACTCTTTGGGTCAACAGATGGTTAAGTACATAACTACTGTTAAGCTGCCTTTGGGATAAGAGGGTTGGCTGGTTGTTTTAATTTGCCAAAAGCTGCTGGAAGCAGTATATAGAAATGGCTTGGCTTTTACAATGGGAATTTATTACATTGAAAGCTTACAGTGCTGAGGCTGTGAAAATGTCCAGATCAAGGCATCATCAGAGTTGATGGCTGCTGGCAATCCTGGACTCCTACCACTTGGCAAGACACGATGGCGGTTCTGAGGTCCCTGCCTTCTCCTCCAGGCTCAGTTTCTCCTGAGTGAAGCTGTGGGCGATGAGGTAAATGGCAGGGTCTGCTTAGCCTCTGCAACTTTTTTCCTATGTGTCTGTGGTTATTTAGTCCTTCCTTTATAAAGGCCTCCAGTAAGAGGATTAAGACCCAAGGGGTTCCCACAATCTAATCAAAAACCCTTAACTACAGTGATCTAACCAATAGTGATCAAATCACATGTTCCCTGAGTATAATCAAAAGGTTTAATCTACAATGGCTTTATAGGCACAGGAATGAGTTTGCTTTAAGAACTGGATTTTTTGGAGTCCACAAAACGTTTAGAACAACACATTGGTTAATCTACTTACTAGATCAATTTATTATGGTCCACCCCTAACCTGTAGCTCTAGGAACAAGCAAGATGTTGCATGTCAAGCAGAGGCAGGGAACACAGGTGAAAGGACTATTACTAATTAGACTTGTCTAGACTGTGAGTTTTCTACAACCGAAGACTGCAGAAATATCTGGTATATTGTTGCATTAAGAAGTGTACTTGGGAAACAAGATGTTATTCTTTATAAATAGGCAGTAGCAGAACATGTTTCTAAATTTGGCAATAGAAGTTAACAAGAATATTATATAGCTCTTAAAAAGGCCACCATATTATATGGGAAAGAGAAGAAAGAAAAGGGCTATTACTGGGTTGAACTGTTGAACTTTAATGAGCAGGAATTTTTTGGATTATGGGCTGTGGCTATCCTGTACCTTAAGTAGGAACCAAATTATTTCTTTGATAAAATGATTAAAGTATAATTTTAAAGTCTAGAAGGCAATAAAATATGATTTTTATTTCATGAAACATGAAAGATGTTTCAAGTATAACATTACTAAACAAACATTAACTTGAAATAATGAATTTTGCTTTGAAAACATTAGACTTAAAGACCTTCTCTGTGTTGTTGAAATTTCTGGGTACCTGGATCAAAGAGAAAACTTAACAATTTTGAAAATCATTGAATTTCTGCATTTTTAATCCAATTAGCCATGCTTACCAAATTCACAGTTATTTTTGTCTCGTTAATTGGATTTTTTCAGTGGAGAGGTTTTTTTTTTTAAACATATAGAAAAATGGCAAATAATGAAAAGGGAAAGGAAAATCAGGTGACAGATTTTAAATTTGGCAAAACCAAACAGAGAGGGGATGTTGAATATGGTAGTATTACAAAATAAGAATTTTTATAATATTTGCACAGGAAAAGTGGAAAAGAGGCAAAATGGGAGATAGAAGACACTGTCAGTGTCTCACTCATTTCCCTCAGGCTGTGCCACTTGACATGCTCAGAATGACATTCCAGAGCCACACCATTTCCATGTGTGTGCCACACCATTTCTATGCTCAAAGGCTTTTTCTGCAACTGGTAGAGTGAAATGCTGAGCTGGGGAATTAACACTGCCAGGGATCAGCGCCCAGGCAATGACTGCAGGGAGTTGGTGGATAAGTACCAGTATATCACTGGTTCTTATTTTCCTGATTGGTTCAACTCATCATCCCTGAATTAATCACTATGACCAGAACTGAGTTACCCTAATAGCCACTTAAAACCTGTAGACTGGTTGGAGGGCTGTTCCTCAAGGAACATCAGGGGATGATTAAGAAACAGGGAACTATTCACATAAGACCAAGAGTGAAGGGAAAGCAAGCAAAACCAAAATGTCTACTTACTCATCATAAAAATGCCAGGACAAGCAAGACCAAGTTGGCAAGACCAGTAGTTCAAAGAAATAGAACAGGAGTCCGTGATCTATGTCCCTTGGGCCAAATCTGGCCCCACTGCCTATGTTTGTAAAGAAAGTTTCATTGAAACACAGCCAAATCCAGTCGTTTATTTATTGTCTTTGGCTGCTTTTGCACTGCAAGAATTGAGTAGTCTCAGCTGAACTATATGGCCCTCAAGTTATATTTACTATCTGGCCCTTTATTGTGAAAGTCCACTGACCCCTGTAATAGTGGTGTAAGGGAAAAATAATGGAATTAAATAAGTGCACTTTAAAAGAGTACATAAAATTTGTTTATGCTGGCCTTGTGGAGTGACCAGAGCAGCTGAGACCAGAGAGAAATGAGCTGTGGGAGAGAGAAGAGACTTATCCCAGCCCACAGCTGATATTGAAAGAAGCTGGGACCATGGAGTCTTAAGAGGAAGAGGAAGCCTGAACTCTTGCAGACATCGGCAGCCCGCTTGCTCTTGGCAACAGACTTTGATGAGGGAAGTAACTTAGGCTTTATGGTCTGGTGAATATAAGCTTCTACCCAAAATAAATATCCTTTATAAAACCTAACAGATTTATGGTACTTTTCATCAGCACCCTTTTGGTGACTGATACCAGTGTGTTTTGAACCTGTTCTTGTAGGTGATTTTTTTGGAATCACTTGCTTTGGTAGTTCAATCCCAGCAACGGTTTGATAGGAACCATTGCTGGGATTGCTTAGCAATCTACTGAGTCAGATTCTCCCCCTTGTTTTATATTACTCAGTTTGACTCTACTTTTAGAGTTTTGAATCAGCTTTTTAAACTTGAAACTTGACCTTTTTATACTTGCATTTGCAAAATGCTTGGTTAATTGTTTAGACATTGTACAAATTATCATAATGCATAAAGATGATTTTTTCCTGTCCCTTAAGGGACCCTGCTAAACCATAGGTAGGAGAGCTCAGATAATTCACCATTCAGTCACACAACCATAATATCCCAAAACCAGGATTTGGCAGCATTGTAATTGGAGAGAGATTGCAGTGCTTTAATTGAATTTTTAAACAAGCTATATCTAAGTGAGCTTTTAAAGTCTAAGAGTATTTGGCTTTCCTGTGTTTTGTTTTTTATTGCTGCCCATCCCCCTAAGAAGCTACATCAAAAATAATGGATTCATTGAAAAGTGTATTTGGGTAATTTTCTCCACTAATTTCTCAGGGCTGCTCTAGCAGAGTATCATAAACAGGGTGGCTTAAAAACAGCAGAAAGTTATTCTTTCATAGTTCTGGAGACTAGAAACCCAAAATCAAGGTATTGGCAGGATCATTCCCCCTCCAAAGGCTGTAGGAATGAATCCTTCCTTGCCTCTCTCTGCTTCTGGTGGTTCCAGGCATTGCTTGGCTTGTGGCAACATTTAACTCCAATGTCTGCCTCCATCTTTGCATGGAACTTCTCCTTTTCTGTGTCTTCTCTTTTTCTGTCTCCTAATAAGGCACTTGCCACTGTGTTTAGGGCCTGCCTGGGTAATCCAGGATAATATTATCTTCAAATCCTTAACTTAATTACATCTGCAAAACATCTTTTTCCCAGGTTTCAGGGTTTAGGACACAAACATCTCTTTTGGGGGGTTACCACTCAACCCATGACATTCCCCTTCACTGTTTGTTCTGTAGGTAGGTGAACTTTGATGACATTTTGTTGTTGTTGCTGTAGAATATGCTTCAGATGTTAACTAGTGTCATGTATTTTACCTATTGATAAAATTGTGGAAGGATTCATTTGGCTAGGTATTTCCTCTGTGGTGAAATGGGAGATATTTCAAAATAGATTTATACTATAGACTAGGGGTTCTTAACCAGAGGTCCATGGAAAGATTTCAAAGGGTCCATGAGCTTAAATTGAAAATTCAAAAAAAGCATTATTCTTGTGCAGTCATGATGGTATGGTGATATAGTTATAAAATAATACAGATAATGATAGTGTAGTGTGGACTTAGTATGATTTTTATTTTGATGTAATGTGTTCTGAGAGAAATGGATAACTGCCTGCAAAAAGGTTGGTAAGGATGGCAAAGATGGTTTTATGACACTGTGGGAAAACTTGAATTTCTAAATGTTATCTGAAAATGACCATGGTGAACATGTTGAACCATATTAGGTTATCAGATATTGAAATTATGGTAAAGTTGTAAAATGAAAATTTGAATAATACTAAAATTTAATTTAAACACATGCCAATGTTGGGTGTCATGAAACTATCTGCTACTACATTTTTTTTTTTAAAGATTTATTTTTATTTATTTCTCTCTCCTTCCCCCCCAGTTGTCTGTTCTCTGTGTCCATTTGCTGTGTGTTCTTTGTCGGCTTCTGTTGTTGTCAGTGGCATGGGAATCTGTGTTTCTTTTTGTTGTGTCATCTTGTTGTGTCAGCTCTCTGTGTGTGCGGCACCATTCCTGGGCAGGCTGCACTTTGTTTTGTGCTGGGCAGCTCTCCTTACGGGGTGTACTCCTTGCGCGTGGGGCTCCCCTACATGGGGGACACCCCTGCATGGCAGGGCACTCCTTGCATGCATCAGCGCTACACGTGGGCCAGCTCCACACGGGTCAAGGAGGCCTGGGGTTTGAACCGCGGACCTCCCATGTGGTAGGAGGATGCCCTAACCACTGGGCCAAGTCTACTTCCCATGCCACTACAATCTGAGAAGGGGTCCATGGTTTTCACCTGACAGGCAGAGGGGTCTGTGGAACAAAAAATATTAAGAACCCCTGCTTTAGAGCCTACAGAATTATATCTGTGTGAGCCAAGAATATGAACCAGAGGAAAAGATGAGAGAATGAAAACTTGGTTGTTCAAATGTTTGTGTGAAAATACATAAATTCTGTTAAAATGCTTTATAGGTATTTATAGGAGCTTTTAGAATTGCATTGCTGGTTTGCCCTAAGTATAAGTTCTTAGGGTACATTGGCTTCTCTGAGTTGGTTTTGTTTGTTTGTTTGCTTGTGGTTTGTGTTTTTGTTTTTAGGAAGCACCGGGGACTGAACCCAGTACCTCCCATGTGAGAAGCGGGTGCTCAACTGCTTGAGCCACATCCACTCCTCTGATATTAAACATGAAATATTTAAATCAAGAACCCTAGCGTTTAACACAGTAAATGATTTTTGTCAAGAGCAGCTTTATTCAAGTGGAATGTAATACAAAGCACATCTATAATTTAACATATTTAGTGTAAACATTAAAAAATGTAAAAAGAAGTGGGTGCAATTAATTTTTATCATATATTGTAACCCAACTTGTCAAAATATGATCAAACATTTAACAATATGAAAGTATTAATGACATGTTACAATCTTCATTTTATTCTAAGTATTTGTAATCTAGTGTGTATTTTACACTAACAGCAAATCTCAATTTAGGTACTAAATTTTAATCAGAAATTTTGGTGTTTAGATTGAATAAAATTTATAGTTGAAACTGAAGATTAATAAACTCAAATTGTTATAAATATATTAAAATATTTTCCAATAACTAAATTGAGGATTAGATTTTAAATTAAATTTAAAATTAAAATTCCATTCTTTAGTGTCATGAGTCATGTTTCAGGTGCTCAATAGCTACATGTGGCTCATGGTTCCTATTTGAGAGAGTGAAGGTGTAGGAGTTTAATCAGTCAGGAAGGCCAAACATTTCAAATACTTGCAATATATTTGATTAAAATAACAAAACATATAAAATGGATTTTACAATTGCCAATTATAATAAAATATGTAAAAATGAAGCTTGCAGTAAAAACTGACTAGTGCATATTCTTCAAGGACCTTTTTTTTTCTAGCTAACCCTAGGCAACCTTTTTTCCAAGCAGTAGCTTCTCTTCTGTGGTTACAGAACCTCTTACACTGTAAGTGCTTGCAAATTCAAGAAGTTCAAAGAATAGAATTCCTTTTATTGTAGGAACATTTCTCTGAAGTGTATTTTTCCCTTTCTCCAAATATTAAAGATAGAGATGCTCCATGTCAGAAGCCTGGGGAGACCTCAATTTTAAGCTCTCTCTGAACCTTGGCTGCAGAGTGATTCTTCTGTAATGGAGGCAGGAGCAGCTGGGCTTTTATGACCAACACTACAGCATTTCCAGCAGAAGCGAGAAGCTCCTACTTTTCCTCCAGATTCTATTCCAAGCCAAAGGACTCTGCTGGAGACTATGAGTTAAAAGTGAAACCAAACTCCACAGAGATCAATCTCGATTCTGCATCTTCTGTGGCTGCATCAGCATAAATACATTTATGTTCACTGGCAGTATATACTCAGTTGGTCTATATAGAATATTCCCGAATGTTTTTTTGGTTTAGGTTGACTCTCTGAAGTCCTAAGGCAGGAAGAAGTTCCCATGGAGTTATTTCATGGCATGTTAATTCTCACAGTTGATAATTAAAGCAAATCCGAGGATAATTTCCACCCCTAGGTGGATGAGCGGACCCATCTTAAAATAAATATACTAGACAATATTATTTCACCCCTTAAAAAAACCAACAATTGAAGTAATTTATTGAATTGAATTGAATTGAAGTAATTAATTGAAGTGAAAAAATAGTAAATAAAACACAACTATTTTTACTTCATGTTAGAGGGACTTAATGGTTCAAACCATTGTTATAGGAGTTTAGTAACATTGCTGAGACTGTCACTTATGCCAGGAAGATTTTTTTTCATATTTAATAGGACTGAGAAGTTGGCTAGTGTTAGTAATAAGAAAGGCAAGTAAATTTCCAACTGCTGAATTACATCATATAAAATTTCCTACTAATAAACAAAATTTGCAGACAAAGAAGGCTGCAGATCTCAAATTTTAAATGGGCCAGATTTAAATGAACTTCTGCAGGAATTCTTTTGTTTCGCTCTAAGGAAATTACAGGACAAATATTTTATGGTTCCTTGCATTTTAGCCATTGAAAATTTCAAGATACATATTTACCATGGGTCTTAGTCTTGAAAATGTAGAAAAACCTGATTAAGTTTCATGCATATTCTGTGGAATAAAATGATTTAAGAAAGAGGAGAAAGTCAAGTGGACAGGTAATTAAGAGCAGGGAGTCTATTTCTGACTATTATAACAACATCATGCTTAGAATGCTAAGATACTGTGTGTCAAAAGAACTTATGGCTTATCTACTAGCAGAGATGGTTAAGGAAAATACTCTTTTATTGTATGAAGAACTACTACCAAAATTTGAAAGGGAACTTGTTTATAAACATGAGGATAGGTAATTTTTAAATTTGCCTCAAATCTAGAAGTTTATAAGTCTCTGAAATAAGGGGAAACCTGAAAAATGAGAAAATCATTATAAGAAACACCTTCGTTCTAGGTATGTGAACTTAAACTGAGATGTAATACTGAACAGTTATGAAGGCAAGACAATCCATCATACAAACATTAACTTGCTGCTGTGTGTTCAAAGAAAAAAAATGAAAGAAATAATGCTTATATTTGAGTTTCAGGAAACTGAGTAATAGTGGTCCATACATTTTATTGGTAAAATTTATTTTATAGGAAAAAATAATTCAATTCAGCCATCAGAGCCCAACCACGGCACAGGGTGATTGTAACACTTCCTGATTTAAAGATGGGAGAAAGGATGTTACTTGTAGCTAATACTCAAGGATGGCATAAGGAAAAAACAAACATGCATTGGTTATGCATTTATTGTGCATTGAGCTTCTAAGAAGAATGAAGCTATATTAAAACAATATTTGTATTTTAGTCCTGGTTAAGAGAATGGGAATTTAGTTATACAGAAGGGATATACTGAGATGCTTTGTTGGGATTTTTCATATGTAACATGTTTGTTTGCTAGTCCCAAAAAAAAAAAAAAAAATGCATCAAAACTCCTTCCTGCACTAAGTTTTAACAAGTAATTAATTAAAGTGTGGCCAGTTTTCTGGTTGACCTCATTTCAGGTTTGATTAGTTTGTTCTGGTCATCAAATCTCTTTCAGGGTCAACTCTCCAAAGGATTTGAGGTGATTGTGTGAGCCTCCTGACCCATCAAACAGTAGCACAAGCAGTAGAAGCAGTTCAAATTTGTTTTACAAAACCATGCAGCAATATTTAACAAAACTTTGTAGAAATATTACTAGTAATTATCTTTTCTGTTAATCTGAATGAATTTCTGCTTTTCCTTGATTTCTATGGACTCAGCTCTAAATTTAATTGTTGTAAATTCTCTTTTTTATAGTCAGGCACTATCAACAAAACAACAAATAACTGTTTATTCGACTGGAATGTAAAGTCCATCAGATCATGTATTAACTCATTTAAAATTCACATCATCCAAATGATAATTCCCACTAGAGGTAAGGGAACTGAGGTACTCGAGGCCAAATAACTTTCCTATGATAGCAAAGTTTATAACTGGCAGAGCTGCCTCATTCCAGCGCCATCTCTAAACAACTGATATATAAAAAAGTATGTATCATTAATATAAAAATTTTATTTATATTTATGAAGACCATGATATTTCAAGTTTTGCAAAATACATTGTTCTTAATGCTTGAGAATCAGGAGTAAGTTTTCTTTTTTTAGAGGCAATGACTACTTATGATTAGCTACTACTGAATACAAAACCACAAAAAGAAATAAAAGCAAACAAACAAAAATAAAAGATTCCTTCAGTAATTTAGAATATTATAAAATTTTATATTTTATACTTCAGAAAATCAATTATTTTTAAAGAGTATTTATTCTTTTAGGTTAAAACATGTTTCCCCTTTTTTTTTTTTTTTTTGAGGTATTGGGGCGAGATCAAACCCAGACCTTGTATGTGGGAAGCCACAGCTCAACCACTGAGCTATATTGGCTCCCACCGTTTCTCCTTTTAATGTTATGTTTTCCTGTTTTCTTTGAGACTTACAGAAAGTGAAATCATTTTTCAAAAAACCTAAAACAAAAGTGGTATTTAATCATGAAGTATATTTTAAAAGATTAAGACTTCTTAAAAATCAAAACTCTGAGTTAGCCTCATTCCCTCACTCCTTATCTTTCTTAAATTCTTGATTTTACCATCCAGCACCAGCATTCACCAGAAGTCAATCCAATTCCTGATGTCTTTAAGATTTATTTTAGACAGCAGTAAGAGCCTATGCTAGGGGGGCCAGTGGGCAATAGGGTGGGGGCCAGGGGCAGCCAGCAGGGCCTGACCAGAGCTGCCTGTCTGGATGCGCTGCGCCTGCAGCCCCAGGCTGAAGGGAAAGGCCCTGCCTTCCCAACGAAGAGATGGTCAAAAGCAAGCAGTTGTCATCGACAGATGGCTTATGAAGCGAGCTGATCAGTTCCAGAACTCCCATCAGCCAGTGCAGGGATAGCCCAAGAAGGCACCAAATGTTCAGATTTGTGTGGTCTCATCCATGAAAGGTCAGGTGACAAGATTCTCTACAACTCTGGACCAAAAGGTTGGGAAACCCAAAAGTGGTGGCTTCAGTGAAGACTATCTGTAAACTGTAAAAACCTGTGCCTCCAAGGTGGTGTCTGACATCAAGAAGAGCAAAATTATCAGTGTGGTTCCTGTTTGCTTTGACTGTAAATACCACCTCAGGCTTTGTTGGCACTGTTTGGTGTTTGCCATCACCTAGATTGATCTAGACCAGGAGTTCTAAACCTTTTTTGTTCCACAGACCCTTTTGTCAGTTAAGTGAAAACCACAGACCCTTTACTATGTCCCCACTATACTGAGTATTATGTAAATAAATATATCACACCCGTGCCAGGAAATAAAAAAAAAGGGGGGGGGGGCTGTGCTAGGGTTAAAATTAAGTAATACATAATCAGATGTTGGCTTGTGCGATTTATTTTTAAAGGTGATTGTTAAAAGCATTAAATATAATGTCATAAAAATGTTGAAAATTACTCCCAATATTTTAAAGTGCACTATATCTCAGGGAATAAGTTAATCAACAATGTAAGTGGATAGGAAAATATCTTTATATAGACTAATTTAAGATCTGAGCCAACCTCTAGGTAGAGAGAAAGCTGCCAGGAAAGAGGGAGTGAATAAATATAAATATATATTTATATATTTGGGATGAATTAGAGAATGTCTGATAAGCTAGAGGTGATAAAAAGTCAGTGTGTCCCCTGAAAACATAAAATAATAATAATGATGTTGATAATACATAATTTTTACAGTGCTTCCTAAGTATCAAACTCTAGTTCTGCAGGTAGTAACTCATTTAATCCTTACAATAACCCTATCAAGTAAAGGGTATCATTACATTATGGCTATTATAGCAATAATGGTCTAGAGCACAGGGAAGATAAGTAAATTCCCTAATATCACACAGGTGAAGAAGGTGATTTGGTCCTCTATAACATGGCTCCAGAGTCTTTGCTTTTAACCATGATGACCAATGATCTCTTGTACAGTCTTGCAAGGCAGGGTCCTTTATAGTCATTTTTTCTTAATATACTTTTAGATTTTTTAAAAAAAGATACTTAGATTACATAAATGTTACATAAAAAATATAGGGGATTTCCATATGCCCCACTCCCTAGCCCTCCCACAGTTTCCCACATTAACAACATTGTTCATTAGTGTGGTACATTTGTTACAATTGGAAGCATTTTGGAGCATTGCCACTAAGTGTGGATGATAGTTTACATTGTAGTTTACACTCTCTCCTACCCAATTCTGTAGGTTATGACAAGATATATAATGGCTTGTATCTGTCATTACAATGTCATTCAGGACAATTCCCAAGTCCTGAAAATGCCCCCAAATTACACCTATTTTTCGCTCTCTGCCCTCAGAACCTCCAGTGGCCACTGCCTCCACATTAATGATAACAGTTCTTCCATTGCTAGAATCACAATAAGTCGATAGTAGAATATCAGTAGGTCCATGCTAGTCCGTAGTTCATTCCCCAATCCTGAGGATTCTGGGATGGTGATGTCTGTTCTGACTCTAATTGAAAGGGGGCTTAGATTCCATGGGGCAGATGGATAGGACTATCTTGCTTGCAGTTGCTGACACTCTCTGTTCCTTGGGATGGTCATTGTCCATCATCATCTCCTTGTTAGTTGTCCTAGGTGAGTCTAGTGTTCTCCTGGGGCATACCCATAAGGCATATGAATGAGTTGATAGGTGTATGACCAAGAGACTTAAATCTTTGGACTGTCCATGTACCAGTTGGGCCTTGAATCTCAACAGATTTGCAACACCTACTCTCTAGTTCACTTGACAGTCATTTTTGTTTTCTTCCTAGCACCAATCATAGTGCCTAGCACATAGTAGAGCAAGGAAGAAAATAAGGGAAGGGAAGGGAGGAATAGAGAACTGTAAGACTAAGCTACATTACTTGAAGAGCTCAGTGCATAATGAAAATGTGGGGAACCTTAAAGATGATTAAGACTTTAGAGACAGGGAAAGAAGAGGATTAAACCAAGAAGGAATCCCTTCAAAGTGTGGAGCCCTGTGTGACTGCACAGGTCACATGACCCTGTGGCCAGACTTAGGGAGCTGTCTTAGCCTTGGAAAAGATTTGCAGTAATCCATTTTGTTAGAGAAATGTGTTGGTAGAATTGGATTTTTGTTCTAAATGTTTAACTTCTACCATGATGCGAACTTAAAATGTATGAAAGTGAGAGGAGTTTATACTTGCAAACCCATTGATACTGGGTCTAGTTACGTGACTTACTTGGCCAAAGGATGGAAGTGACAGTTTGCTGGTTCCTAGTTAAAGACTAGGCTTCATGATGCCCTCTTTTGGTCCAGTATGACAACAGCATCCCCTGAGCCACTGGTCTAAGGAGACCCTGAAGGCAAGTAAATCAACCAGAAGACAATCTGCAGCCCAAACCCTGGAGCTTCGAACTCAAACCTAGAACTTGATGCACCTTATTTGTGATTAGCTTGCAACCCCAGAAGCAAGAGAAAACAAAACAAAACAAAACTTACTATTGCTTTAAACCTCTGAATGTTGGTTTGTTTTGTTATGTACATTATGATAAAAGCTGATGAATACTTAGGTGTAATATTGTAGAGAAGAGATAAAAATGAGTAAGTTTATGGCTGATGTCATCTGGGAGGCTAATATCCTGAAATTAAGGGGTAGAGGAAATTAGACCTGAATTTTATTGAGCACCTACTACAGTGCGGAACACTAGGATTGGCAATGCAGACAAGATGAAAAAATGTGAGGTACTCTTTTTTGCCCTGGACAACAAGACGAAACCCATGCCATAAGGCAACAATGCAGTGTGTTACTATCAAATAAGTAACAAAAAAAAAAGCAATTAAGTTGAGCATAATGGGAGTCAAAAAGAAACTGAACAGGGACGCCTGTAAATGTGGGATGTGTAGAAGAAGTGGATATTCACGATAGGGAGCAAGGTTTGCACAAAGTGTGTAGAGTTGGGACTGTGTTTGGAAAATTCACCATGGAGACAGGGCGGAAAGCACAATTTAAAATTGTTCAGGTAATGCACAGTAACAGGTTAGAAAACTTTCAAGGGAATATTAATTTGTCTTAAGAATAATTTCATTTTAAATATAGTTCTTCAGACTCATACATTTTATAAAATAAAAAAAATACTTTATATTTTGAAAAGAAATGTGAATTTCCCTGTACAGAAGGAAGGATGGAAAGAAAAAAGGGAAGGAAGGAAAGGATGAAGGAAGGATGGAAGAGAGGGAGAAAGAGAGATAGGGAGGGAGGAAAGAAAAGGAATGAACAAATGAAAGGGAAGGGAATGGAAGGAAAAAGAAAAAAATATATATCTGATTATTAATTTACAAACAGGCCTCCCTGTCTTGAAATCCTTACTTAAGATTGCTTTGGATACTACAACAATTGGGAGAGTAAATCAGTCAACTTTGATTTCCTCTGACAGGAAAAAGTGGGGGACAGGAAGCTATTTGAAAAAAATTAATACGTCAGTCTGGAGCAGAACCAGGGTCAAACTGCCTGTGTAAAGTAAGATATTTAAGGCCTTATGCTAGTGATTTTACATATTTTCTCTCATTTAATTTTCACAACTACCATAGAACCTAGGTACTGTTGTCACCTACCAGCTCTCTCTTTTTCACAAATGAGGAAAGTGAGGTCCATGGGAGTTAAGTATCTTGCACAAGGTTATATGATTACTGTATCAGTCAGCTATTACAAAACTAATGCTGCATAAAAAATACTCATCTACTCAACAGTTTAAAACAAGAAGCATTTGTTTTTTTGCTCGCATGTTTGCAGATAGGATGGTGTTCAGATCTGGGCTGCGCCTTGCTAGGCATCTCTGCTTCATGCTCTATGTTGCCTAGACTTGATCCCAAGCTACAGCTTGTGTTAAGCTTTGCTTCATGTAATTCTTATCCTCCATGGAATAGTATTCTCATGATAAATGGCAAGAGCACAAGAAGCCGGCCAAGCTACACAAGCACATTTTAAATCCTCTGCTTTAATACACCTGCTTGCGTTTAATTGGTTAAAATAATCTACGGGACCATTCAAATCCATCAAAAAATGAACACCTTAAGGAATGCTCTCCTTAGTTGTTCTCATCTTCTCAAAGCTTACAGTATATCTTCCGGTGGCAGTTGATTATGGAGATTCTATCCTGAATAGCATTATCAGTAAAGAAAATAAGAATTTTAATTAATATCAATTTAGAATTAGCTTTCTAAATGTTTCTGTACCCAATTATTTGACAATTTTATATATCTATATCTATGTATATGGACTAGCATGTAATACTAGTTATGAAACTTTAGAGAAGCATAGAAACATACCTCAAATAGAAAAACAAAATGTACATTCTTATAAAATTGATGAGTTATTAACTCATATTTTATTATAGTACCGATATGAACAACCTTACAGCTTTGCGTGGTGCTGTGCGTGATTATGAATTCTTATTCAGTGTAGAATTGAAGATTATAGTTATATAGTACACACAAAATATCTGTACCATTATAAAAGAAATCACTACTCTGATTATGAGTCATCCAAAATAGTTATGGAAAATATTGAAGGTCAACTTGTATATAATCATTTTGTCATAAATTTGTAGGTGATATAAAATAAAACCTATTGGTGCCATAAAAAGAAAGACCATTTTTATTTTTTGCTATATCTGACCATATATGACCGGCTATGTTTATGTTTATAGGTATGGGCTCTAGAGCCCTGCCCTTGGTGTGGGTTATTTTGCTCTAGTTTCAGAAATACCATGCCCAGAAGAAGCACCATATATATATATAAAATTTATATTAACTTTAGTCACACTAGAATAACTACAATTTTTATTATTAACTATGTTCTCAAATTTTGGGGTACAGCTACAATTTGGAACTGAGCACAAGAAAGTTCTAACTTAGTATTTTACATTCAGAGTTATTCTTACCATCTCCCTTCTTTGCCCTTTGCTATATATGTATCAATGCAGATCAGCTTCTTCCTCAAGAAAGGAGTTCTTAAAATACAATTGAGGACCACCTCAAGACCATCAATGTCTTTGGTACCAATGTGGGACTTAGAAGAATTCACCTGCTCTAAAAATACAAAGATTTCAGGGTGCACAGAAAAGGCACCCCTTCAACCTTTACTATGTAGGCTTTGGTCATTGTGCAAGGCATGGCTGGTGGAACATTGGCTAGATTTCAGCCCCCACTTAATCGCTTTCCATGATGTACTTATGCAGTGAACAGTCACCTCTACTGTGCGCAAGTCCAATGGTTAATAAAACTACCCCAGCCTAATTAAGAGCTAGGTTGGAATGCCAGCTCTGCTACTTACTAGGTAAGTGATTTTGATCAACTCCCTTAACCTTTCAAAGCTTTTATTTGCCTTTCTCTCTGACTTTTGTGGGTTCAATTAAATCTTGCTTCAAAGGAGATTGGGAGAGATATGTCCCTAGCATCTCATTTTGGAACTATATTTACATTGTGTAAGAGAAATCACATTACAGGAAGTAATTTTTGTAGTGATATTTAGTATTCTGTCTTAGTTTGCCAGGACTACTATAACAAAAAACTGGTTGACTCAAACAACAGTAATTTATTAGCTTATAGTATAGAGGCTAAAAGTCCAAAATCAAGGTATCATCCTGTGATGCTCTCCCTAAAGTCCAAAGTCTTCTGGTAGTAGCTTATTGGCAGTCAGTCCCTGCCTTTGTCACAAGGTGATCTCTCTCTTTCTGTCTTATTGTGTGGTTTGTACTTGCATTATCAAATTTCCTTTGCTTGTAAGAACTCCAGTTATAATGAATAAAAGTCTACCCTTATTCAGTTTGGCCTCAACTTAATAGCATCTTCAAAGATCCTATTTACATTTAAGTTCATGCCCACAGGATCAAGGGTTAAGACTAGAACATGGCTTTGTGGAAAATATGATTCAATCTTCCATACATCCTCTCAATTATATTGTGGGTTAAATGGTATCTTTCTTAAAGATACCCGCATCCATCCTGTTGCCCAAGGGTTCTGTACCCTCCTGATCATAATTACTGTGTTGTTGATGCTCCTTTTTTAAACAGTCACTTCAATTTTATCTCTTCTCTACCACTACTTCATCCAAACCCTCATGATTTCTTCCCCAGATTATTATAATTATTCCACTAAATCTGAATCCTGTTTCAATCCCCACTAATCCATTTTCCATACTGTCCAATACTTACTTTTACGCTGGAGATATCTCCTCTACATGAAATCCTTCAGTGACAAACCATAGCACACAAAAACAGATCTTCAGTCACAAGCATCACAGGTGAGGCTTTGCGTGATCTGATCCCCATTTACATTTTCATCTTTCATCTTTTATCCTCCCTGTTCTCCAGCTGCACATGACCTAAGCACATGAAGCCTGTTCACATGTCTGTGCCTTTGAACTTGCCGATCAAACTGCCTTAAATGCTCTACTCCTAGTTTCTACTCTCAGGATTCTTCCAAATATTCCCCTTTCAGGAATCTTTTCTAATTCATTCTTCATTCCCCCTTTCTCCACTTCTTTCCCAAGGCAGATGACCCATTCTTTATTTATGAACAACTACTACCACTTTATTGTAAGTATTTATTTATAAGTTGTGGAAGGAGTCTCCATTTGATTGTGCACTCTTTGAGTTAATGAACTGGGCCATAGTTTCTTTATATTCTCAGGTTCTTTTCTAAGACTTGAACCAAAGCAGATGTTCCACAGGATTTTCAAATGATTGGCCATAACTAAAAGATTCCGTGCCTAAGTTAGGGCTTGCTTTCAAGTATAAACAAATAAGATAAAATAAATAATATGGATTAAAATTGGCAGATGGAACAATCCTGGTAAAAGAAAGAAAGGAAGAAAGAAAGGAATTTACACTGAGAGGGCAGGAAAGGGAATAAGGAAGATCTGGAAAACAGGGAAGAATTAAAGGTCATGGCTTTAAAGCCCTTTACAGAAAAAAGGAAGGGTAAACATAATATCTGCAAGTTTTTAATACATTTGAGAGATGTAGAACAAACAAGAAAATTCAGACAAAAAATTTTGGATATGTGGTGGCTATGCTAGGAGAAGGTGTAAAGAAAATAACAGACCAAGGGTATAGGATTACTAATGATAGCAAGTACCGAGGATTATCCTTATGTAAACTAAGCAGTAAAGAAAACTTACTGGAAATGGTTTAGTGAAGCATTTTATTGCTATAGGCAATTAGAAGTTATAAGGAAAATGGAGTTATTTTTTTAATTACATCTTGATTCTGATTAGAGTTATCTGGTAATAAAATGGAATAAGAAAACTGTAAATTATGCTCTTAGTTTTTTTCTCTAATATGCTGTTTCTGTTAATAAGTTGTACAAAAAAGCAATCCCTTGTATTGTTTGTGCATGTGACTGATAAAATGAAAGGCGATAAAAAAAGAGAATATGTGAAAGAGAAACTGGTATGAGGAACCATTGCCCATTGTATGCCCTACACTATAGCAATACTTTAAAGATGCCAAACTTTAATGGGTGCTTTTTTTTTTTTAAGTATGGGGGGCTGGGATTGGACCTGAGACCTCCCATGTGTGAGGTGGGAGCTCAACTGCTTGAGCCACATGCACTCCCTAGAGGGTACTCTTCAGGAGGGAAGACGTGAGCTAGTCAACCTACCTGATACCAATGTCATCCCTGAGCCCAGGGTTAGGATTTATCACAGGACTTAACTAGATTTATCTGGAGTCACATTGCCCTGATGGTTGGGCTAATAAGATACTTCAGATCTAGTGAGCAGATAAGACCAGTATTATTTTTCCATATTTATCTCTCCTGAATTTTTCATACTTTATTTCTTCCTTACCTCATCCCTGTTCTGTTTTCTCCCCATTAGGATGATTTTTGTCATTTAAAAAAAAATTCATTAATCAATAACCAGGCTCTTTGTTTTTTCAATGATCAAGTGTCACATCATTTACCTATAAATTTAAATACTAAGTTGTTACTTTCCTTGCAGTGAAGTGATTTTGCACATGCTAGATAGATTGTGTACAGTAAAATGGTTACCCTTGGTTGTATGAATATATCCAATTATGCCCAGTTAAACAGATTTTGCTGGTAAAATGTCCAAAAACAAATTGCCTCCCCCTAAAGTCCCTGAAAGTGAATTGTTATCATGATAAGGGCTGTCTTTATAAGGGAGGACTTATTTTATGTATTTGCAATTGTGCTTAGATGTTTACATGCATCTGCTCATTATTATTCACATCTTTCGAAGGCAGAACACCTTATTTCCATTTGTCTGAGGAGGAAGTTGTGACTTAAAGACAAATCATTTTGTTCCCAACCACATAGTAAGTGGTAGAACAACATTCAGATCTCCATAGTAAGCCCCATCTTTTAACCTCTATGCTGTACTGAAAAGTCAGACTCAAGTGTGTGAAATGATCACCTGATTTTATGTTAGGCCAGGAGGTGCTTAATGTCTGTAAAGCTCTTGCATATTGTGGCCCTGTAATGCTTATAGAGGCAAGAACTGTTGTGCCTCAGAAAATCATATTCTTTAATTTAATCCATTCACATGGTTGTGAAAGCATTGTAAGTAGGACTTTTTGTTGAGGTTATTTCAGTCAGGGTATGGCCCACCTCAATCATGATGGGTCTGAATCCTATGACTGCAGTCCTTTTTAAGCAGAGTGAAACTCAGACAGACAGAAAAAAGTCCCAGGAAGAAAGAAGTGAACATCAGTGGAACATGGACGAGAGGGAAGAGACCAGGGTATACCTCCACGTGCCTTGCCATATGATAAGCTATGGACCAAATATCACCAGCATCAAGCCCTACAATGCCACTGTCTTTGGGAAGAAAGCATCGTCTCAATGACACCTGATTTGGACTTTTTCCCTGCCTTCAACTGTGAATGAATAAATTCCTATTGTTTAACTCAACCCATTACATCGTATTTTTTTGAGCAGCCTAGAAAAGTAAAAGTGCTCCTTGAGTCCAGGGCTTTTCCTTAAGGAGCTCTTCATCCACTGGGCCTGTCTCTCTCCTTTTAATGACAACATCACAGGACTGGAAACCTGATGGTGCCCACAATTAGGAAGGGCTAGTTGAGAATACCTCTTTTTAGGGAATTATAAGAATTCTCCTCAATTTTGTTATAACTGAGAGAAGCAGAATCATGAGATAGAATTATACAATGAAAAGCAATAAAAATTACTTATATATAACTCTTATTTAATTTATTTCACAATTATTTTATGTGTTCTGACCTGAAGAACAGATCTGGAAAGGATATGAGTCCTTTGGCCCCCATCAGTTTAAAATTTTATTGCCCAAAAAAGCTTGTGAAGCAAATGTTCATCAGTGGTCACAACATTTAAAAGAAACAGTATCTATTGAGGGAGGATTTAATAGAAGAGATGGTGTATTAGTCAGCCAAAGGGATGCTGATGCAAAATATCAGAAATCAGTTGGCATTTATAAAGGGTTCTTATTTGGGGTAGAAGCTTACAGTTACCAGACCATAAAGCATAAGTTACTTCCCTAATCAAGGTCTGTTGTCATGTGTTGGAGCAAGATGGCTGCCAATGTCTGCAAGGGTTCAGGCTTCCTTTTAAGGCTCTGTGATCCCGTCTTCTTCCAATATCAGCTGTAGGCTGGAACAAGTTTCATTTCTCTCTTGGAGCTCATTTCTCTCTGGACTTATCTGCTCTGCTCTCTCTACAGGGCCAACTATAAACAGTCAGGCAAATGGCTCTTCTCTCTTCCTGGGGCCTCTGCTGTATCTAACGGAGCCTTCTCTCTTTCCTCACGTTTCTGCTTCTCTGTGTATTTACTCCCCAGGGTTCCAGCATTAAACTCCAACCTCCCTTCTTTGTGGTACGGTTTCTCTGTGAGTCAGTAGGCAGGGACTCAACATCCTACTGACAATGGCCCAGTCAAAACCTTAATCATTATTTAATCAAGTAAAAGTGAGACATCTGAATCCAGTATAATCTCATATGCCCTGATGAGCAGACCACTTTACAAACATAATCCAATATCTATTTTTGGAATTCATAAACAATATCAAACTGCTACAGATGGTTTTAGAAAAGCATATAGAAGATGGCAATTGAAGTTTAAGATAAAAATGTACGTGGATTTGAGAGTGAGAGTGGCAAATGAAAATAATGGGTTGTCTTGATGATGGGGAGACTTTAAGCTAAATGGGTACAGGAACTGGGATCTTTCTACCACTTTTGCTTAACAATATGCTTAGCACACAATATTCATTCAATCTGTTGAATCAATCAATATGTATATCTCTCTCCAAAGGAGGATAGGAAATAGAAAGCCAAAGACCGAAAAGATAAAATAAAATAGGGCATGTTGGCAACAAATTCTGTATGGGGAGGGTTGGATTGAGTTTAAAATAAAGGAGACAGTAGAACTCCCTTTCTTGAACTTTAAGAAAAACATATTCTTTTTTTTGTTGTCGCAGTATTTGAAGAATAATATATTTCATCCATTCCCCTACCCGCCTATGTAAGGGCATCACTCTTACATCAAAAGATTCAGCATGAAAGAAATTTGGTGTCTACTGATACCTACTTCTGTTCTTCTGGGCAGGAAGAAACAAATGTTGTAATTATTGCACTCTCTAATCCTAGATCTTACCACATTTCCCCAAGTGCCTAAAAGGTTACCTCCTCCATATCTTTGGTTTCTCTTTCAATAGGCAGTGCTTCAGAAGTCCTTTCCAAATATGACCCTCCATGAAAGTTACTGACTTATGTTGATTAAATTTTGAGGGGTGAAAGGTCCATGTCAATATTGTTTTCCTACTGAGTATGTTATGGGAGGAGATAGACTATGTGGATATATTTATGTATATTTTGTGCTTTATTATTGTGAATATTTCAGTTTCCCAGTATGATTATTCTAAAATCCTTCTCAGTGAAACATTAATTTTATACCCATAAAAACCTTCTTTTGTTCATCCCTAGGAAGCTATGCATTTTCTTTTTATTATCTAATTTATTACACAAAATTTTCAATTTGCATACTCAAGTAATATATTATTTAGTGGTTCTAATGCTTATAATTATCTCGCCATCCAGTTTTTATTGTTTGAATGTATATAATAATTTTCTTCAAAAATAGTACTTAGTGGTCTGACTAAACAATATATTTGTTTCCTTGTTCCTTTATACACAGATGAGGCTGTAAGAGTATTGTACAGGTTTCCTCTTAATGTGTTTATCCTGCTATATTATTTGCTTGTTCCTATGAAATGAACCAAATAGAATATGTGTTACTGCGTGTATTTGTTATTTGAGAGCTGGATTAACTTTCATTTGAATAAGTTTTTATTCATAATTTTTTGTATCGAAAACTAGTAAGCTACTCTCAACTTCAATTTAAAATGGCAAATTAAGTTAATTTTCAAGTGGGGACAAATTATGGAGTTTAAGCAAGTAACGGCTTAGTTGCTGTTAAGCACTTTACATCCTATTAACTGCAGCTCTTGATGATTAACCATATTGTTAGCAACTTGAATATAAGAAATGGATTATAATTTGCTCATTTACAAGCAGATGTAAGGAGAAACATCAGACTTCCCAATCACATTACCAGGAGTTTATATCTGGGGTTTGGTACATGTCTGCCCCCTGCCACATCCACATACATTTTTAAAATTTTTGGTTTGTCAATTTCTCTTTCTCCCTTTTCATTAGAGCAGTTGTAGATTACAGACAAATCATGCAGAAAGTACAGAGCTCCAGTATACTGCCTATGTATAGTTTTTCCTATTATCAATACTTTGCATTTGTTCAGTACCTTTGTTACAAATGATGAATCATTATTATAATTATATTGTTAACTATAGCCCATAGTTTTTATTAGGGTTCTCTCTTCATGTTGTACAGCCCTGGGTTTTTAAAACATTTTTATTGTAACATATGTACAACATAAATTTTCCCATTTTAACCACTTTTAAGTATACAATTCAATGGTTTAATTACATTCATAATGTGCTACCATCATAACCCTTATCATCCATTTCCATAGCATTTCCATCATCACTAAGTGAAACTCTGTAATAATAAATTATTAATTTCCCATTACCCACCCCTTCCCCAGCCCTTGATAACTTGCATTCTAGTTTCTGAATCTATAAATTTGCATATTCTAATTATTTCATGAGTCAGAATAAACAATATTTGTTCTTTTGTGTCTAGCTTATTTCACTCAACATGATGTCTTCAGCATTCATGTTGTTGCATGTATCAGAAATTCATTCCGTTTTACAGCTGAATAACATTCTTTCGTATGTATATACTACGTTTTGTTTATCCATTCATCTGATGATGAACACTTGGATTGCTAGCACCTTTTAGGAATTGTGATTAATGTTGCTATGAGCATCAGTGTGCAAAAATATCTGTTAAGAGTACCTGCTTTCAGTTCTTTTGGGTATATACCTTGCAATGAGATTGCTGGGTTATATGGTAATTCCATACTTAATTTTCTAAGGAACTGCCATTCTGTTTTCCACAGTGGCTGCACCATTTTATATTCCCAGCAACAATGAATGAGTGTTCTTCTATTTCTCCACATCCTCTTCATACTGTATTATTTCCTGTTGTTTTTTTTTTTAATACTAATAGTCATTTTATGGGGGTTAAGTGATATCCCATTGTGGTAATTCTGTCTCCATTTCCAAGTATTTTTTTTGTTTTTCTTTGTTTTTATGATTTTTGCTTTTCAAAGATACCGTTTTCTAACTACCCACACTCTTCACCCTATCCTCTTGTCAATCTTCTGATTTTCATTCATATATACGTGTATCTGTCTGTCTATCTACCTGTCTGTCTATCTGTCTGAGATATCTATGAGATAACACAGTTATCCCTACTCTCAATGCAATGAGACAGAAGTTGACTGTCAGGCTTTGCTCATATTCTGCAATATACTGATGGAATTTCAAACTGATCTTCACATAGGAAACTCTTTGCATCCTTCACAGCCTTTGGGGAAACCATAGGGTCATCTTTTGAAGGTGTACCTCTGCCATCAAGTTTTTGAGCAAATTAATGATAATCACCCGTAATGTTAACACAACACTTGCCCAGGACTTACCTCTTGCAGGATCTTATGATTTGAGATCCTGACACAAGAAAGGACAGGGTTTTTTTTTTTTTAAAGATTTATTTATTTATTTTATTTCTCTCCCCTCCCCCCCCACCCTGGTTGTCTGTTCTTTGTGTCTATTTGCTGCATCTTCTTCTTTGTCCGCTTCTGTTGTTGTCAGTGGCACAGGAATCTGTGTTTCTTTTGTTGCATCATCTTGTTGTGTCAGTTCTCCATGTGCACAGCACCATTCCTGGGCAGGCTGCACTTTCTTTCGTGCTGGGCGGCTCTCCTTACGGGGTGCACTCCTTGTGTGTGGGGCTCCTCTATGTGGGGGACACCCCTGTGTGGCACGGCACTCCTTGCATGCATCAGCACTGCTCATGGGCCAGCTCCACACAGGTCAAGGAGGCCTGGGGTTTGAACTGTGGACCTCCCATGTGGTAGATGGATGCCCTAACCCCTGGACCAAGTCCGCTGCCCAGGACAGGGTGTTTTAAGTCTGGTAAAGACAACAGTTAATTGAACTCATGAAATCTTGCATTGAAAGCCATGATTCTATAATCAGAACCTTATCTTGAAGTCTGTGAAGTGACTTTCACCTGAGTTAGGAAATAAAGCATTGTAGTACTCAATCTACTTTATATTCCTAGAATGAGTTTATTTTTAGATTTCCTGTGCAGTCATATAATATCCTTACAGAGGTTGAGTGGAGAGATTTTCAGTGAGTTTTCTAATGGATGGGGTGAATGTATCCTTCATTCATAACATGTTCAACAATTTGCCCCTAACTCTAGAGAAGAATATTCCAAATGTCCTTGAGCTTATATAATAAGTTTACTTTTATCCACCCATGAGGTATTGATTGCAAATCCACATGTTCTAGTCCTGAATATGTGCAGGAGGAGTTAGAAAGAATATAAATGGATAGCCCAGGTCCCCAAGTAGATCTTACTGTTGAAGGGAAAATAAAATACAGAGAAAAATTTATTTAACTCTTCTTAAAGAAATCTTTTGAAGATAAATATCAGTGAAGAAACAAAATGAAATAAAACAACAGAGAAGTAGCTGTAAGGGACAGAATGCCAACCCCTTCCTGATCCATTCTTCTTTGGCTCACAATATTCTATGAGCACAGAACCAACAGCGCTTTTTATTGCCTTTAGCTGAAGGTGTTTCTGCCACTCAGGGGGTTAAGTTCCCCCAAAGGCATGTGTGCAGCCCTGCAGGGGACTTTTTTAGTGGTCCCATCTACTTAAAAGACAGGTAGATCTGAGAGACTGTATTGTAAATAAAACTAAAAGAGTTAGGGACTTTTAAAAAATATCAGTATAAATTAGCTCTATATTATAAAATGTTGACCACATTTTTTATGAGTCTCTACTTTTTGTCTAGATAATGTTTTATTGATGCTAGTTATTACAGACAGATAAAAGAATATAGCTGAGTGTGAGAAAGCATTCTTTTAATAAGGATGGTATTTTAAAAATTTGTCCTTTTCAGTTTGTCCTTCTGGGAATGGACATGACTCTAATAAGATATGTATCTTTAATTTTTTTTAAAAAAATAAGAGGTATATAATTTTGAGAGCTCTAATTATATTACTTCTGCCATAATAAATTGCATGAACCAAACATTTAATTCCCTTCGTGTTTTTTTAAAAAGGCTTTTCTGATTTTATGGAGAAGAAAATGTGTACACATAGAACAATATAGAATGTATTAGATAAAACATTGAATTTAACCTTTCCAAAGATATTATGTATTAATATTAATATTTAAGTACTTAAACAAAAAGACAACAAGTTGTAGGTCTCAAGAACCAGGGTGGTATGCACTATAGTCTGACTATATCTACTTGTCTCTCCTACTCTTATTTGTTCACTGCCATCTCAATGAAAGCAGAATGTACTTGTGATGGTTAGGCTTTTGTGTGAACTTGGCCAGGTAATTGTGCCCAGTTGTTTGGTCAAGCAAGCCCTGGGCTCACTGTAATACAGGGACATTTATGGGCTTCAGTCGCCATTGAATTTACTGCAGTGGTAAATCATAGACAGCTGATTACAATGACCTCTGCGACGGCTTGCTCGGTCGGTAGAGGTGGGGTCTGGCTGCGGACGAGGGGTTGGTCCAGCTCTGGACGAGGGGTCGGTCCCGCTTGGGACGAGGGGTCAGTCCCACTTGGGATGAGGGGTCGGTCCGGCAGCAGACGAGGGATCGGTCTCACAAGGGGTTGCGCGGTTCGGCTGACAGGGTCGCCCGGCGAAGCCAGCGACGAAGGGGTCACCCGGAGAAGCCGGTGACGAAGGGGTCGCCCGGAGAAGCAGGCAACGAAGGGGTCGCCCAGAGAAGCAGGCGACGAACTGGGGACAAGGTAGGCCAGGCCCTTGTCGGGGGCTCTCAGGACTGGAGGGCGCACGGCAGAAGAACTACCGCGGAGACAAGGTAAACACGCAAGTCCACTTTATTGAGGGAGAGGCAACAGTTTTATAGGGGCTGGGGAAGGCTGATTGGTCGAAGCCACGCCCTGTTCTGATTGGTTGCCGGCGAAAGGTCAGTGGGCAGCACTGGACGGGGGAGGGGTGGTGGTTAGGGATTGGCTGTCGCTGTTGCTGGGGGAAGGGGCAGGGTTTAGGGATTGGTGGCTGCTGTTGCTGGGGTGGAGGGCAGACTTGAGTTTCCCGCCCACGCCTGGCTGTTGCTGCTGTCGGGGGGAGGGAAAAGGGCAGACTGGATTTTTCCGCTCACGCCTGGCTGTTGCTGCTGTCGGGGGAGGGGAAAAGGGCAGACTGGATTTCTCCGCCCACACCTGGCTGTTGCTGCTGTCGGGGGAGGGGAAAAGGGCAGACTGGAATTTTCCACCCTGCGCCTGCGCAGGGAGAAGGAAGAAGAAGGGTGCCGCCCCACAGGCATGGTGTGGCGCCATCCGGGAGGAGGGGCGGCCGCAGAAGCATGGCTGCCGAGAAGGGGAGACCCGAGGGCTCTCTGCGCCCATGCCGAGCTCCCTTCAGGGGTGGCGGTGAGTCCGACCAGCCACCCTATTATGGGGGCAGTGGAATTAGGCCTACTGCGGCTGCTCCCCGCCAGGCCAGCAAACCACACTTCAGCCCGAGGGGTGACCGCAACCTCAATCAGGGAGTTTGCCATCAGCAATGAGTGACACTTTATCCAATCAGCTGAATGCCTTAAAAGGAGAAGTGATTCCAGCAATGAGTGAGAATTTCCCAGCACGTCTTTGGACAGCCATTGTCTCCCAGAACTCGTCAAGAACCTTCAGTGGACTTTCATTGAAGCCCTTGGTTTGCAGCCTGCCTGCGGAACCTGGACTTGTGCATCCCCACAGTCACGTGAAAGACTCTTATAACGTTGCGTACTGTTGACAGATATCTCTTATTGATTCTGTTTCCCTAGGGAACACTGACTAATACAGTACTCTTTTACATTTCTGAGCTCCAAGCATTATTGACCAGTTTGAAAACTCTACAACTGTTAAACCTTTTCTCTGCACTGAAAGGAAAGAACAACTAGTTACTTCAGGAAAAACTGGTAGTTGTCCCAGAATCACATATGTTTATATGTTACACACACTTGGGATTCATCAGTTTTTTTCAGGTTAATATTAGAATATTAGAAAATTATGTGTTTATCTTCTAATGAACAATTTTAGACATTTAAAATATTTAGATAACCAGATGTTTACATATTTTAATTAGATATTTGAAAATCAATTTGAAGTAATTAGGCACTATCTGAAGTGGAATTTCATCTTCAAATTTGAAAATACCCTGCATAATACCCTGTATTATTTCAAGTTTGTCACCTCATAATTCTAAGCCTCTTCTTTTTTCTTTTATAAAAAAGGGGGTTTTACTACCTTGACTTATTCAACAATATTTTTGTGAATAGTATATGTGAGATGCTTTGAAAAACTCATAATTGTTATAAGTTTACCATTATATTTATGATTAATTAAAACTTATTTTGCCATTATTATGGTAACGGTGGTATGTAGTGAGATTACTAAATGATATTGCCTAAGAATTTATGCGGTAGACTGAAGAAGCAAAATAATACCAATAATAATTTATTAAACATTAACTTTACTTTGGGGCAGCAACAGAATATCTAACATAGAAACAGAGCCTAGCAGTTTACACAACAGGTGGTATAATCAGTATGCTAACATTCAAGAAAATTACGTAAATTAAAAATGTGGTATAGTTCCATAGAATGTAGTCAGATGAGTCCTACAGCTCTGAATAGTATCTTTGCAAGCACGTATAAAAGCTTAATAAGACATCTAAAGGGCAATGTTTTTACATTTATAAATCAGGAAATAGAGTTTTAGAAAGAAACATCAGCATATATTTAATGGACATTTCTCAACTTATATTTCTCTTTGCCTTTCTTCCTTGTAGTGTTGGATTTTGATGACATTCAGCTAATAGATATGATAGTTAGGTTTTCCAACAAAGCAGGTACAGTAGAACAGGGGAAAAAAATGTCATTTTTCCCTTTTTGTGCCTTTTTCTCTCGTTATTTAGAAGAAAAAGAAGAAAAACTAAATAACAATTGTCCTGTTCTAAAAGCAGATATACTTATTGGAATTTATTATAAGAAAGAAATGTGCAGAGTAGGAGTACTTAGCATAAAACCATTTAGTATGCAGATAATGAAGTTTCATAAGTAGTGAAAGACTGCTTTTCAGCCCTGGTACGACTGAGGGCTCTGTGGCAAAGAACTGTAGTTCTTTCAGAAGGTGATCTTTCTCAGAAGGGTCAGACAGCACAATTGAAAGTTCCCTGAGGAAAATTTCAAGTATTTGTAAGAAACTTTACAAGCCTCTGCCTCTTCTTTTCCCAGCTGAAATAATCTTACAGATGCAGTAAGACATAATATGAACCACTGACAGTTACTTGAATTTTACTTCATTCAGGATACTGCACTTCTTTTACTGATGGAATGATATGAGGCATTTTACCTTAGTAAAATCCCGGTGTTCTTTGAGCTGAAGAAATTTGCCATTTTCTGCACTGAAGCAGAGGCATGGCAAGGAGATAGGGGAGTGAACTTTATTTCTGTAGCATCATTTATAATACACATGAGAAGATCTTAGGTATATGGGAATCATCTATCCATTTCAGAAATATTTGATTCAAGTTTTAGAGATCAAAAGTCACCTAAAGCATTTATTGCTATATGAATTACACCACTCAGTCTGGAGACATAAAGGTTTTTTCCCTTGAGGATATAAAGTTCATTCTAGTACAGTAATAACCACATCTTTCTAGAGAAAGTAGAATAGTTATAGAGTGTGTGTGGGGGGGAGGTGGGCAGAATGGTGAGCAGGATTTTCTGTATAGCCTGTATCACCTGGTATAAATGTTCGCCAAGTAGAACATGCTGGAATAGATTCCATCTTAAGACACAGCTTTAAAAACAAGTACTATGTATAGAATTTGTAGTCCAATAGAAAATGATTAATGAGAAAGTCTGAAATGTTTAAATTGCACATAACATGCTTCTTTTTTTTTGTCTTTATTTTTTAATGTTACATTAAAAATAATGAGGTCCCCATATATCCCCCACCCCCTATGACATGCTTCTACAGTTAAGTTTTAGAACATTTTCCATATACCTTGTCCTTTTTTAATCTTGTTCATTTTTGGCTCCCTTTTTACTCTAAAGCAAAAAGGAAATCTTGCTTCTTAAAAACATTTATAAATGTTATTGAAGTGGTAACTTTCATATTGGAAAGAAATTTTGCTTGATAAGGGTCCATTCATTCATTTAATAAATATATACAGACTACCTCCTGTTTGCTAGAATGTCCTCCACACCCTATCCCTATTTAAAACTGAGATTATTACTGCTATGCCCTCAAGGGAAGAACTAGAAGGGAATCTTGGCAGTGAATGGAAAGAGGTAAAATAATAAAAATAGTGTGTATCCATGAGAATTCCTAATCACGTTCCTCCTTCATAAGGAATTGGGACCACCATTCACATTAACTGCATGGCCCCAAAACTTTCCAACCTAAAATTTATTATAAAGTGGTCTTGGGAAGTTGGTGTCCCAAGTTTGTGACTGAAGCTAATATGAAACCTCTTTGTAGAAAAAAAATTGAAATGTACAACTTTAGGGGTTCTTACAGGAAAAGCTCCAAAGAATATGAATTAAAAAGCAGACAAACAAATGGCATTAGTATAGGTAGAAATAAGCCACTATGAAAAATGTTTAAAAATGCAGAATCACATTTGTAAAAACTGTATGAGAAAGTTATTTTATACAAAATATAAAACGTGTTTTTTTTTTAATCTCTTTAAACAAAAAGAGAGATGTTGAAAGTATGACAAAGGAATGAGAGACAATAAAAATTGACCAGTTATATATGAAACAGAACTAAATTGAACTCTGGAAATGAAAAATACTTCAAATAAAAATGAATCCATTAAAATGAAAAGTAGACAATTAAAAAAGAGGTTTAGGGGCAAGAATATATGTCTAAAGAAATTATCTAGATTTTGTCACAGAGAGAAAAGTATTAAAAGAGAAGATATGATGAATGAAAGATAAGTTCCAAAATATATCTAACTGGACTTTCAGAAAGAGAATATTAGAAATGGTGAAGAAACAATATTCCAAGCAAAAGTAACTGAATTTATTTTTAGAAATGATGAAAGATTTGACAAACACAAGGAAGCAACAGCAAGATAAAGAGAAAAAGTCCACATTTGGATACTGTGTAGAGAAATGACAGAATGCTAGAGACAAAGATCTTATAGGTAGTCAGAGAGAAAATACACATGACCAACAAAGGGATAAAGATTAGATTGGCATCTAATTTTTTAATAGGAATTAAGGAAGATTAAAGACATTGAACCATATTTTCTAAGGGCTAAGAGTATTTACAGCCTAGCTTTTGTATCCTCTAAAATTACCCTGCAAAAGTCAAGCAAAATAAAAAAGATATTTTAAGAAGAACACAAACTGAGAGAATTTGAAACCAACAGATAAAGACTAGAGGAACTTCTAAATTATGTACTTCCAAAAGAAGGGTAATAATCCTGGAAGGAAAGTTTGTACAAAGGAATAATGGGTAAATAGAGAGGTAAATGTAGAAAAATCTAATAAAATATTGCTTGTATAAAAGCATAACAAAAATTTACATTTATTTCAAGTTAGAAAAATTTACATTTATTTCAAGTTAGCTGGACAAAAATTGCACTTAAGTACAGAAGTTGGCTGACAGAGGTAATGATTTAAGGATCCATATGTATTTCTGGAAAAATAAAGATATTGATTAACCTAACACAATGAATAAATTATGGAGGTTCAAATTTCTAGTCCAACAACTAAACATAAAGAAAATAAAAAAGAAATATGTATCCCAAACAGGGCAATGGTGTGAATGAGGAGGAAAAAAGATATTGGTCAAACAAAAGAAACAAAAAGGGAAAAAAATATCCTTCAACCAAAGGAGGGCAAACTAAAAGCACAGGTACGATGGCAGAAGTGAGTCCAAATGTCAATAGTTTCAATAAATATGAATGAACACTCTAGTTCAAAAACAAAGATTTGTAAATGGGATAATAAAGTATTTATAGGAGGGAAACGGACTTGGCCCAGTGGTTAGGGCGTCCGTCTACCTCATGGGAGGTCCGCGGTTCAAATCCCAGGCCTCTTTGACCCTTGTGCAGCTGGCCCATGCGCAGTGCTGATGCGCGCAAGGAGTGCCCTGCCACGCAGGGGTGACCCCGCGGTAGGGGAGCCCCACGCACAAGGAGTGCGCCCCGTAAGGAGAGCCGCCCAGCGCAAAAGAAAGTGCAGCCTGCCCAGGAATGGCACCGCCCACACTTCCCGTGCCGCTGATGACAACAGAAGCAGACAAAGAAACAAGACGAAGCAAATAGACACAGAGAACCGACAACGGGGGGGGGGGGGGAGGAGGGGATTTAAATAAATAAATAAAAATAAATCTTAAAAAAAAAAATTTATAGGAGATACACCCAAAATATAGGATACTAAAATGTTGAAAGCAAAAGGAAGTAAAGTAAAAAATACAGTAGATAAAGACTAAAATAAAGCCATTTTTTATTAGGCAAAATAGACTTCAGGAAACAAGCATAACTAGATATTAAGAGGGCTATTTCATACTGATAGAATGTTTAAATTCCTTGTAATGCGAGAATTCTAAAATTGTATCAACTAATAATAGTTTCAAAATACAGCAAGCCAAAATTTAAACAAGGGTAATTTGACAAATCAACCGTTGAGGTAGATATTAACCCTTATATTCCAGTACCTGTTAGAAGATTCAGACAAAAAAATGAGTAATATATAGAATAAAGTATCAATATAAACTTAATCTAAAGGACCCTATTAGCTATTGCGGCCAACATATGGAGAATGCATATTAATTGTTTTCCTTTACAAAAACTTTTTTTATGTATGTAAGAACAGTTGTATACAAACAGAAAAATCATGCAGAAAATATGGAGTTCCTATATACTTCTCCCTCACACAGTTATCCTAACATATACATTTGCATTAGTATTGTTCTTGTGTTAGCATTGATGAAACTGAGAAGGAAATACAGGTAAGCATTTTCAGGGCCTAGTGATAGGCAATGTTTTCTTAGAATTTGCACCAAAAACGTGAGCAACAGAAGAAAAAAAACAGATAAGTGGGACTTGATAAAAATTAAAAGCTTTTTGCATCAAAGGACTTCATCCTGAATATAAAAAGACAATCTACAGAATGGCAGAAGATATTTGGAAACCACACATCCTATAAGAACTTAATATCCAGAATGAATCCCACAACTCAACAACAAAAAGATAAACAACCCAATTTAAAAATAGGCAGCAAAGAACTTAAATAGACATTTCTTTAAAAAAAAATGTTCAATAAGAACATGAAAGGATGCTTAACATCATTAGCCATTAATAAAAGCCAAATAAAAGCTACAGTGGGATAGCACTTAACAACTACTAGAAAAGTATATTAAAAAAATGAAAAATAACAAGTGTTGAAAAGAGTGTTGAAAAATATTAATGTTCATTTTTGGTAAGATTGTAAAGTTGTGTGGCTACTGTGGAAAACCATTTGGTGTTTCTCAGAAAGCTAAATATAGAATTACTGTGTTGCACGGTAATCTCAGTTCTGGTATCTATGAAGAAGAATTGAAAGTAGGGAGTGTTCATAGCAGTATTATTCACATTTACCAAAGTATGGAAGCAACTTACGTGTCTGTCAACAGATGAGTGAATGAACAAATTGTTGTCTGCATATACAACAGAATATTTATCAGCTGTAAAAAGGAAGGAAGTTCTGGTACATGAGACAGCATGGATGATCCTTAAAGCTATCATGTTGTGTGAAATAAGCCAGACACGAAAAGATAAATATTGTGTGATCTCAGTCATATGAAATAATTAGAATATGTAAATTCATAATAGCAAGAATCAGATGCCAGGGTTGGGGTGAGTAATGGGCAGTTAATGATTAATTGATACAAAGTGTTTTTGGGGGGTGATGGAAAAAATTTGGTAATGGGTGGTAGTGATGGTAGCACAATATTTTGAATAATTAATACCACTAAATTGTATATTTCAAAGTGATTAAAAAATGGCATTTTCCATTGTATATATGTTACCAGGACAAATACAAAATTTTAAAAATCCCATAGAACTGTACAACACAAAGAGTGAACCCTAACATAAACTATGGACTGTGCTTAATAATATAACTTTAACAATATTGTTTCATCAGTTCTAACAAAGATACCATACTAATGGAAATTGTTACTACTAGGGAAAACTGTATATTTGAGAGTGGGTATATAGGAACTATATTTTCTTCACTATTTTTCTGTAGACTTTCAACTTCTCTAATTTAAGTAAATAAATAAAGTCAATGTATGAAACATGAGTTAGAGGCAAGTTTTCCTGAAGCATTAGTTAAATTAAACTACTTTAATTAGCTCTTGATATAGTTCATCTCAGATACACTGAACTCAGTGAAATGTTTTCTAGAGTTTTAAAAAAAATTCTAGCATGAAAGAAGATGTCATGGTATTTGCAAAACTAACAAATGAAAAACTCTGGGCTTGGTAGCTCTATAACTAATTAAGTTATCTAAATTTCAATTGCTTTATCTGAAGTTTCAGGTGTTGAATGAACTGCATGATTTCTCTACCTTGCTGTAGCTCTAAGCTGATATAATTATAGAAATTTCATAAATAAGTTTTGAGGTAGCTCACTTATGAAATTCAATGTCACTTTTACATAAGCTAAGCAGCAAAGTACAGAGTTGAGTCCAGGCAATTAACCCAATTATTTAGGAGTGTAATGAGTATTTTCAATTCAAGGATCATTATTGGATACTTTACTACATTGAATTCATTAGAAGTAGATCAGTTCACTTTTTATCTTGGCAGTCATAGCCATAAATTCTGTTAAATGAAAATGTAAATAAAATAAATTCAATAGAAAAACTTCAGTGTATTGTGAATATTTAGTAACATCACATCACACTCTGCATTATCCTGTTTTCTACAGCTACCATAAAATAATAAAATTCAATAGATATTTATACCTTAAATTAAGTTGTTTTGACTAGTTGACATAATGGGAATAGTAGAAGTATTTTCTTGAAATTTCTTTTTTTCTTCTGACTTATTCATTTAAAAGTTGTTTAAGCATACAAATTTGCTAAATTAGAAGTGGCTTTTAAAGTTTGTTGTCTTGAAGAATTTGCAAAAAATCATTATAATGTCTTTTTTGGGGAGTATAGAGTATTATACTTTATGTTTCTTAATTATTTCACATTATAAGATAGGAGAGCTATATTGGAAAAGATTAAATGATGACAGTTTATCTTCAAAGTTCTTTGAAGGAAGATGGATGTTCTTTCCTGCAAAGGTAAATTGGCTTAATAATTTTAGCATGGTGAAATTTATGAAATTTAAGAAACCTTTTAACATATTTCTGAACATCTGTATTAATAAAAGATTCTCCATAGCCTAAAACAGACATTCCTTTCCATTCATTTATTTCATATGAAAGTCAAAATGCTAAATTAAAAAGGGAAAGGAATAAAGTAAATTGGGCATGAAGGTAAAGCCGATGTTTCTGACACTGGAAAGACCTAACACAGTGAGTCGTTACAATGGAAGAGATTTGTCATTGGAATCACTTCTTGCTGTTCCTTCCCCCTTCTCCATGACAAGTGTATCTTAAATCTCCATATCCTAATGCAGACTCCTTTCTGGTTCCCCCTGTGACCTTCCATTCCTTTCTCAACCACCTGTCCTCACTAAATACTACCTGCCCTATGTTCAATACCTTCAATATGTGGATCTTTTCTAAGTATCTGTAATTTAGCTAAAACTTTGGAATCACCTTAGAAGCTTTAAAAAATATGATGCCTTGGACCTACCCCATGAGATTCTGATTTAATTGTTCTGTGCTGTGGCTTGGATATTGGGAATTTTTAAAGCTTTCTAGGTCACTGATATGTAATTGAAAACTATTGAAATGTACTAGGAAGTCTACTTGGCTCTTTGCAATCTCCATCTAGTTTAATGCTCAAATTAACTCTTCTAGGTAAATATATTTATTGTATAGGAAAGGAATCAGAATCTCAAAAAGGTTAAATAACTAGGCTAAGGTTTTTACCACTAGTACGCTAAAGATTTTGTCCATATTTTCTGGTATTTTAGGCTTGCTCTTTTCCTTTCCTTTTGAAACCTAGTTTTGTGATGTGTGATTCAGATTCTCAACAGGGCCATGATATCTTTTCTTAATGTAATAAAACATTGCTTTTTAAATACCTATGTTGGTTTGAAGCTATCTGTACCCGAGGAAAAAACATGTCTTTCAATTTAATCCATTCCTGTGGGTGTGAACCCATTGTAAGTAAGATGTTATGATGAAGTTACTTCTGTTAAGGTGTGGCCCACTTCAGTCAGGATGGGTCTGAATCCTATTACTGGAATTTTTTGTAAGCTTAGTAAAACTCAAGCAGACACAGAGAAAGCAAGGGAAGCAAGATATTGAAATTATTGGAAATTCAACAGAACCCGGAAGACAGGGGAGAGGTCAGGAGAGGCTGCCTTGGTCCTTGCCATGTTATAGAGGCCAAGGACCAGTCTTTGGGAAAAAACATCTCCTGGATGGTGCCTTGATTTGGACTTCCTTTTAGCCTCAAAACTGTGAGCAAATAAATTCCCACTGTTTAACCCAACCCATTTCATGCTATTTGCTTGAGCAGCCTAGGAGACTAAAATAGTACTCTTCACAACATTTTAAGAAATGATATTTATTTATCAAAAAAACTCTGCATCTCTGATGGGAATCTTCAGTTGTCTATATGAATTCAAACTAGTGTGTTATGTCTTTTAACCTGACCAGACATTGCCAAGATAATTATTTGATATTGGTTTTATTTCACTTAGAAGAAATTTAAACTTCCCTTGTTTAATTTTAGCTACTGATTATTTAAATATATGCATGTATTTTCAATATTTTGGGTCCTGTTATAAAAAATATCCATAATTCACATAATTTAATGACAGGAGCAAAATACTACTGAAAAAATTTCTTAGGCTTGTTCCAATTTTAATTTGCTGTCAAACATTCTTAAATTTATTAAAGATATTCCAATATTATATTAGATATTTACTTTATGAATTTCTTTCTTCTCATCTATATGCTAAATTTATTTTAATATTTAAATCATCCATTTGTTGAGGGGACTTACTGGAAAAAAGCACTTTAATGGACTAGTTCATGTCCAGCTGACAAAAAATGTAATCTAATAACAAAAAGAATCCATCCTGCCAAGAGCATCAATAGAAACTGTTAAATGTGGGAGAGTACATTGGTACCACCTCTTGGGAAGTTTTTTTTACCATTATCTGCAAAAGCTAATGTATGTTAAATAACAAACTAGCTAAATAAAACATATGTGAAACTAAGACCAAGCAATTAAAAAATATGGTTTGTAAAATAATGTTTATTGTGGAAATAGTCATTATATTAAAAAACTGGAAAGAATCTAAGTGTCCATCAACAATGGAAAAGAATAAAATGCTGTCTTCACTGAAGGAATAGTATAGAGAGCAATAAGAAAAAAACACAACTACATGCAACAGTATGAGTGAATCTCACATATAATGTTGAGTGGAAAAAACCACAACAAAAGAATGTATTACATTTGTATGAAATGCAGGAAGCATAACTCATCTGTGATTATGGTGGTCAGAAGAGTAGGTACCCTTTGCCGATGGTTATTGACTGGGTGAGTGCACAAGGGAGCATGCTGGAGCATGGCCTATATTTTGACCTGGATGGTCATAGAGGTACAGACCTATTAAATATTCATGCAAGTGCACACTTATGACTTGTGCACATTATTGTATGACAGTTATACCTCAAATTTCATTATATATAGTTATGAATGTGTGTATGTGTATTTGTTTTTTAATTTCGACCAATTTGGGCAGAGGTTCTGAGTAAGCAGGACATATTTTGATAAGAATAAAATAGCACATATTTTTATAAGAATAAAGAAAAGTTAATTTTGATTTCAGAAGGTTTAGAATTAGCATTCTTGATAGTTGTGTCACCGCCTTGGTGTTTAGATAAATAATCTACTTTTCAACTTTTGTCTTTTGGGGAATAATACAGTTAATTTTTAAAAAGATCTCTGAATTTTTAAAATTATTTTAAATTCTTAACACAGAGTAAAATGAACACACTATTCTTAGATTACATGGTAATAACATAATTATAGCAGGTTTCAAAACTTTACATTATTTAATGTAATTTTCTCCACATTAAAAAAAAGTATTTTTTTCATACCATGTTGAATAAATTACACAGCACCATTAATCTGAAGATTTGTAATCTGATTATATTGTCAAGAGTATCATTCTTTTCAACAATAACTATTAAGTTCTACTCTGAGTCCATAAGTGTTTTCTGAAAGAATGTCTAGATTTCAAGGTTTAGATATTTTCTTTACCAAGAGAATGATTTAAAAGTATCATTGTGAAGTTTGTGGTCTTGGTGCCAGGATTTGGTTATTCATTTTCCATGAAAATCTTTCTTAATAAAGGTTTCCTATTTGAATATTTGGAAGAGGTCTCTGGAATTGAGGGGAAACGAATAGCACGAGGTAAGTTTATAGGCTGAGGAAAAACATTTGTCATTACCAAACAAATACAAAACTGTTGGCTTGAGAAACAAACAAAACAGTCATTGTATTAGTCAGCCAAACTGCTATACTCTACCCTCTGAATTCCAAAAAGACATTACAATATTAAAAAAAAAAACCACCTTAAATTAGTAACAATGCAAAGACTAAATCATATCACAATCATTTTAAAGAAATGCAGTTTGTCTTGGGGCAAAGTCCTGCCTGCTCTAAACCTCTGAAACTTAACAAAACAATTTATCTGTTTCCAATACACAAATGGACAGACAAAGGATAAACATTTTCATTACAATAAGGAGAACTTGGAAGGGAAACATGTGTCACTTGTTCTCCACAATTCAGTAAACCTTCAGGGCATTCTCCATTCGATTTCAGTCTGAGAGTCATTCTTAAGATGATGGTTTCCTCTCCTTGGTGCCTTATGGGAACTCACCTTTTCCACAGGCTTGCCCAATGGCCATATTCTTGGTTTCACCCTCATCAAGCATCTGGGTATCCACCAAGCTCCAGACCTCTCCCTACAAGAGTGTTGGGGTGATTGCTATACCTTACCCAATCTTTGGGTTAGAATCTTAACCCCTTTAGTACAGTGACATGATGACAACATTCCCCCTAACCTTTGTCATACAGGCTCAACCCTCTCAGAGCAACAAGTTGACCACCTGACCCTCCCTAATCCATGGAGGTCCATCCCTTTCAGACCTGTGGGGTTCTGACTTTAACTGCCCTAATCCTTGGGGAATATGCTCAATACTCTCTGGACCCTGAGGTGGCAAAACTCTCCCAGAACATTGGGCAGGAACATCCACCCTCTTCAACTGCTGGAGCAAACTCACCCTCTCTGTCCACATGGGTGGGGTTCCTCTCTTGGCCCAAGGAGATGTCTTAATTCCAGATCTCAGCTTCCATGGTTTTCCTCTTGAAGTCATTTCTCCTTCAATCTCTCCTTCCCATGTCCCTTTTAGTTAAAGCTAGTGATGGTTTTATTCATACAGCTCTCTTAAAAACCTTGTTGGTTTAGCATGCAGGAAGCAGGGATCCAAGACTTCAGACAATAAGACTTTCCACAAGTCTTTCCAAGATAACTGCATCTTCAATCCTGATTTACAGTTCCAAGTTCAGTTAAGTCCTCCAATGGGGCACTTTCTTCTTGGAGCTTGATTTCCAGGTGCTTGGAATTTCCAGAATTAGTTTCTGTTTTCTTTGTGCCTGACTGTTCAGTCTTCAGTATATCTCTCTTGTCTAGCATTTTGCTATAAGCTGCAAGCAGAAGCCAAGCTGCGTTCTCTAGGTTTGCTTTGGAAATTTCTTCAGCTAAATGCCCAGGCTCACCATTTTCAAGTTCTGCCTTCCATAAAACACCAGGAATTAATCTTACTAAGTTCTCTGCAACTTTAAAACACAGATTACCTCTCCTCCAGTTTCCAATAATAGTTTCATCATTTACTTCTAAGGCATCATAAAAAGTCTTTTAGCATCCATATTGCTATCAACAGTCTCTTTAAAGCACTATAGGTCTTTTTTCCAGGCATTTCACAATTCCTCAAAAAAATACCCTTTACCTATTTATAAAACTGTTCCAGCATTTCAGTAATTGCAAAAGCACTTCCCCACTCTTCGGTACCAAATTCTGTATTAATCAGCCAAAGGGGTGCTGATGCAAAATACCAGAAATTGGTTGATTTTTATAAAGGGCATTTATTTTGGGTAGCATAAGCATAGGTTACTTCCCTCACCAAAGTATTTTCACATGTTGGAGCAAGATGGCTGTCGATGGCTGCAAGAGTTCAGGCTTCCTGGGTTCCTCCTTTCCAGGGTTTTGCTTCTCTCTGGGTTCAAGATTCCTTTCTTCCCAGGGCTTGATTTTTCCTGGGCTCAGTGTTCCTCTCTTCCTGGGACTGGCTTCTCTTTACTCTGTGAGCTTACTTCCCAGGGCTCCAGCTTAAGCTTCAGCATCAAACTCCAACATCAAAACTCCAACATTAAAAGCTCTCAACTCTGTCTTTTGCCATGCCTTTTATCTGTGAGTCCCCACCAAAAGGGGTGGGGACTTAACACCCTAATGATGTGGCCCAATCAAAACAATCAAAGCCCTAATCATAATCATGCCCAGATACTGACCAGATTACAAACATAATCCAGTATCTATTTTTGGAATTCATAACCATATCAGACTGCTGTAGTCATAATCTCTTTTTTTTTAAGTTAAGGAAAGGGTAAGAGGGGAAAATTTTTAGGGACTACTAATCTCCAAAATAATTTTCCTACGTGAGTTTGAACTAAGGTTGAAAATTGCATTGTCAGTGTGTAGCACCACACTCATAGTTGATGAAAGGAAATATAATCACATTATTTAAAGTCCTATATCTTTATGAAAGGGATTTATTTGACCAAAAGATGAATATAAAGTCTTGAAACTATGTCCTGTAAAAATAACTTAGCTCATATAAACGTTAACTCATGGGTCCAAAATGAAGCAACTGAGTGGTGATATAATTTTGCCCACTTGCAAAATACAAAGATTATGTTGAATCCTTGAGGATACTTTATTTAATGCTGCTGGAAAAAGTAGTATCAATATAATTTCCAAAAATCATGTCCAAATAGTGAGAAATAGTGTAGTGTTAGACCAACAGAATCTATTTATTAAAATATTATTTAAAAATATAATTTTTAAATTTTACCTCTACTATTACGAGTCATCTTATTCTGATAGACTACTAAAGATTATTAGTGTTTTATAAAATCTGAATCTTAATAATGTTTTGTCTTATCTCAGTATATCTTGAAAATTGCTAACCATAATACATGGAATACTATATTTAAACTTACACTTGGCTAAGGAAATAAAATTTTCTTCCCAATGAAAATGAATTAACCTGAAACACAATAGGAGCATATAACCATCATAAAAAAATCAGTTGTAATTATAGTAGTCACTAGATTAACTTTCTATAGCTGGTTAGGAGAAAACTTTATTTGTGGAACTAGCACAACAAACATTAGGAATATTCATATACACAAGTCACCCTAAACTTTACAGTCATATATACAATAGCTGTTGCTGCTTTCTCCCAAATTCCAGCTACAAGTTGATGACTAGCTACCTGAAAACCCAGCAGGCCTTTCACATTCAGCATTTCTAAACCATATCCTTTGAAATCACTCCTTTCTCTGCCCAAATTGGATCATTTATTTGTAATATAGAACAGAAAGCTAAGATGCCTCTTATCCTCTTAGATTCCATATCCTAACAGTTTCTTTTTTTGTTGTTTATTTTTTTAACACTTTTTAAATTAAAGTTAGTAGATCACACAGGAAGTTACATTTTAAAAAAATGAGGTTTCCATATAACCCACTCCCCGTCCCCCCACTCCCATCATTTTTGTAAATTCAATTTTTTAAAGATACATACATCACAAAAAATATTGCATTAAAAAACATAAGAGGTTCCATATACCCCCCATACCCCCACTCCACTCCTCCCACACCAACAACCTCCCCAATCATCTTGGCACACTCATTGCACTCAGCAAACACATTCTGGAGCACTGCTGCACCACATGGATAATAGTTTACCCTGTAGTTCACACTCTCCCCCAGTACATTCAGTGGGTTATGGCAGTATATATAATGTCTAGCATCTGACCCTTCAATATCATGTAGGACAACTCCAAGTCCCCAAAATTCCCCCACATCACATCTCTTCCTTCCTCTCCCTGCTCTCAGCAACTACTGTGGCCTCTTTCTCCACATCAATGCTACAATTTCTTCTGTTACTAGTCACAATAGTTTTATAGTAGAATATCAGTAAGTCTACTCTAATCCATATCTTATTCCTTCATTCTGTGGACCCTGGGATGGTGATGTTCACTCCATCTCTATATCAAGAGGGGGCTTAGATGCCACATGGATAATGAATGCAGTTCTTTTGCTTGCAGTTGTAGGCACTCTTGATTCCCTGGTGTGGTGGTTGACCATCTTCACCTCCCTCTTAGCTGACCTGGGTAAGTTCAACGCACATGAGAATAAGAGTTGCAACTCTGCTGAGGCTCAAGACCCAGCTGACACATGGGCAGTCCAGAGATTCAAGTCCCCTGAGTATATACCATCCCTAGCACCAACTACAGGTTCAGTAAAAGTGACAGAAGAGGCATGTGTAGAAATGTCACATCTGAGTCCAACTCCATCACTTTCAGGAGCACAAATTCCAAAGTATGTCTCATTGACATGACACAGAACTCCAAATCCATCTGCCATAACCAAATACCCTGGTGGTCTCCATAGCCTTCAGGAGAACCAGTACCTAGGTTGTATCTACTTTGGCCTTTTCTGGGGTCCTGCTGAAGCGTGCGTAAGCGCAACCCCTCTGATGACCTCCTGACTCTTTTTTGAAGACTCTTAGCCATATAAACTCATTTGTCTTTGCCATTTCCCCCTTTTATTCAAGGTCAAAAAGCAGTTTTTAACACATGATCATACATGTAGGCTGAGGTATTCTGAGTTGCCCTTTTATTCAAGTTCTCTTTCTAGTTGCATTGCCAGTTAGTGATTGGTAGTAATCCATCATGTCCCATGCTGGGGGGAAGGTAATGCATTTACATACTGAGTTTTGCTTAGAGAGTGGCCACATTTGAGCAACATGGAAGCTCTCAGGAGGTAACTCTTAGGCACCCTGCAATTCTAGGCCTAGTTCATATTTCAGGCACACAGGCTCATAAGCATAGTCATCAGTACCAAGGGCTCATCATTGGACCATCCTTCTTTGTTGGTCTTTGCCGTTGCACTTGGGGGATTGTTGCTGTTCCATTGGGGAATGTGATGGAGCTCCCCTGAGTAGGAACTCAGCACTCCCTCAGTTATTGTTTGTAACTATAACTATGAAAATACTCAACATGTATCAGAACACTTTTATGTCCCCTATATACATGCCCTGGAGAACCCCCAATCATGTGCCCCCCTCAATGATACCCCATACCAGTGTTCCTCCCCTGCTGTAGTTGAACGTCTCTATGGTCCAAAACTTCAACAATGAAGCCTAATATATAGGCAAATTCACTTAATAGGAAAATGAAATATAGTGATGGGTTTAAAGATTAGAAATATACATATTAATTTAGAAATACTAAAATAAAGTAAAAATAAATTGGTGTATTAAAAAATGAAAAATATTAAGCTTTGTTTTTTAACATTTTGCCTTTCATCACTGTAATACGTGTTGCCCTGTAGGGTTTGTTGTTGGAGATATGGGAATTCCCTGTATTATTTTGTGAATTACTGTGATCTAAAACTTTTTTGAAGACAGAATTTAAAATTAGAAAAAAAAAAAAGGATGTAGACACTGAGGAAGAAATGAAAGAAAGTGCCTTGCTAACAGTTTCTTAAATTCCTCCCTTCTTTCCTGTGTATAGTCTTCTCAGCTCTCCTTGAACAATATAAGTAATCCCTTAGTTGTCTCCCTGCCTTCAGCCTCTTCTCCCTTCAGTATTTTCTTCATATTGTTTGCCAGGATTGTTGTTCTAAAATACAGATCTAATCATGATTGTTTCATGTTTTATTAATGGGTTAAAAGATAATGCAAGAATCCTACAAAGTTTTGCATGATCTGGCCCCTAGCTACCTTTCTGATTTCACTTTCTATCTTAGCTACTCATTTCAAACCCAAATTAGCCTTTATTTTCCTCCTAATTCTTTTACCTCTTCACTGCTCTGTGCAAAATAGACTAACCTTTTTTATACATTGCACTTTTTTATTTCTTTTCCTAGATTTTTATATCTCTCCCATTTGGCTCGAGCTAATTGTGGACTTTTGTCAAGTTCAGCCTTGTACTCTGCTTTTATTTCCCATCTAATAACTCCCTGAGAGAGTTCATTTGCCCTCAGAACTTCAAATGCCACCTCTGTGCTTCTGCTATCTCCTCCTTCCAGTATATGCAGCCTACAGCTGCTGGTATAACCTTCTAAAACATGATTTTTGACAAGTTATTTTCCTTTTCAATGATTTACAGTCATTTTTTTTCTTATTTATATAAATGGATAAGCCTAAACATCTTTTTATATGTATATGTATTTACAAATGTATATGTGTGTATGCAAATGTGTATATACACACACATATATATATATGACTGTAGCATATACGACATTCCTACAAATGACTTCTTCATTTTTTTTAGATCTCTTTATCAAACAGCCCTTCTCTATTTATGGGGCCTCTTTATTTTTTCCCGTATTCAAGCTACTTCAGCATCCTTTTCCCAATCTCAGGTTCCTAATTTTCATTTCTGGGCCTTTTCTTATTGGTCTCTGTACATAGTACATCCTTCCTCCATTTTTCATTAACCTGTGGACTTCATTTAACTCAAGACCTAGCATTGGATTAATTTATTCCACAAAACCTTCTTTAACCCTGCTTCTTTCCTATCACTCACTTGGGATTGGCTTGATATCTTTTGCAAAAATTTTTAATTAGTTGTACTTCTTTTGGTTCCTTAATGATATGCCCAAAACTAGATTATATATTTTTTATAATAATGTACTATATATTTTGTATCTGTAGCACCTAGTACACAAGAGATGGACACTTAGTTGATGCTTATTGGAAGAAGGTAAAGAATAGGTAAAGAATAGCTATCTCTTGTTGGGCACCTACTACATATTAGCTTTTTTGTGGAGCATTTAGAGGGTCATCTCATATATTTCTCATAAGCTGAAATGGTATTATGATTACTTTCATTTTACGAAAAGGAAAACTAAGGCACAGGTAGGTTGACTTGTCCAAGGTCCTGTAACTGGTAATATTCTCAGGAATTGACTAATTCAGACAGCATGCCTTATAATCCTTAAAGTTTTACCATCAGTTTTGCTACCACAAAATCATGGAGCAGAAGCATTGAAAAAAATTCTTTCACTGAATATTGATTTATTTTGAGTTAGACACTTTATTTAGGAATAACTTATAAACTAATCTCTTAAACTTTACTGATTCCACTTAGGTAGTATTGGTTAAAAGAGAATTAGAGATAAATTGACTATTGAAAGGGACATACTATTGAGTTCACAGAAAGTGGGAGATGACAGTACAGGCATTATTAATCAGAAAAATATTTATCAGTATGGTCTCTGTGGTAGATTGAGTTTTGTACCCAATTTAGACATATTCTTGGTCTTGATTCTCATGTTCCTGTGTGTATGAATCTATTGTAAATAGGATCTCTTGAAGATATTTTATTTTAAGATGTGGCCTAACTGAAAGAGGCTGGGCCTTAATCCAGATTGCTGGAGTGCTTTAGAAGCAGAAGACATTTAGACATAAAGAGAGAAAGCCATGGGGAGGAGCCAGAAGTGACAATCAGTGAAAACCCAGAAGAGGAAGGAGAGGACCTGAGCCTGTGACAGGGAAGCCACAGATGCCAAGGATTGCTGGCCACAGGTACCAAAGAATGCTACTGGCCCTGAAAGGAGGTAAGCCTTCTTTCTAGCCACTGCATTGATTTGGCCTTCTGGCCCCTGAAAAGAGAGCCAATACGTTCCCATTGTTTAAGCCAACCCATTGTGTGGTATTTGACGTAGCTCGGGAGAACCAAAAGAGTGTTACAATAAATTGTGTCCTAATTTTAGAACTAGATTATGAATATTAGAGTTGGTTAGTTCACATGTATCCAAATTTTATGACTTTGAAGGAATGTAATCCAAATGCATCCTCAGACACTGGTGTGATTGCTCCTGCTCCTGTGTTTTGAGCAAGTGTTCAACGTAAGCTGATGACCTTTTCACAAGGCTGTTGATTCTAATACTTTTCTGCAAACAGAGAAATACAGCTAAGTGAGAAAATTACTCACTTGTGCCTGGTGACTTTTTCTAGGATAATCTCTTGGGTATGCTTTGAAAATTTGGTGAGGAAAAGCAGGAAGTTGGATAGAAAACAACCTTTCCCCACAAAAGAAATTAAGTCCTACTCCTTGGAGAATAGAGTAGAAAAGAGGAATTTGTTCAGATTCCCAGGTCAGAGAATCTTGAAAGTAAACAAAACACACACAAATGTCTCTTGAAGTCAATTTTTAACTAATGAGTGATAGAAGTCACAGCTTGGAATTGGGTAGCAGCATCAAATCAAACTCTGTTGGAGCCTTAGAGAGGCACTGCTCTATGTAGCTAGTGGATTGCAGCTTGTAGCTAAAAAGGCTCTTGGGAACAAGGGCTGCAGCACTAATATGAACTTGTGGGAGTGATTACACAAAAATCGATAAAAGCTAATATTTGTAGAAAAAATGATGCACGAGGTAGGCACAGAAAATAGTTACAAGGTGGTCCAAAATCCGTTTTACCATCTGGGAGGTAATATCATTGCTCACGTATGAACCCATGGGGAAATCACTGAGTTCAAAAAAAAAAATGTTAATAGCATTTAAATGTACCTTTACTATTCTAAAGAATTATGAAGTCTGGACTATTTTACTATGGTTAAAACCCCGGAATGTTGATGCTAGATTTATCTAATCTTTGCTGCTTACTTTTTCTAACCTTCTTAAATAGTAAGAAGGGTTTTACTTAGTTTTTTCCAAAATGTTTACAGTTTTAAAACAATTACATTGGTTTGCCCTCCTAAGAGCTTTAAAATTATTTTAAGTTAAGTAAATTATGTTATAATACTGTTTACCCATTTCTGAGGTTATTTTAATAAGGCTATTTTCATTTATTTTTTCATAATAGAGATCCTTGCTTTTGATAAATTTCTAAAATGTGTCACCACTTACAAAGTATTGGCTTTATTTTTGCATTTTAAAAAGTGATAGCTATCATTGTCCCTAAGACTCCTTGACTTGTATCCCCCGACTATATTATTTGACTGCTTCTATTCATTTATACTAAAATAAATTTCCAAAGTTCATAAAGACATGAACCAATTAATGAATTTTAATGTGACTTATCCCAAGATATTATGTATCTTTCACTAGATCAATATGATATTCAAAACATAATTTCACCTTGCACACTTGGTTTCTATAACAATATGTTTTAAGGTTGGGCTTCAAATTCTTATTTAGGATACATAGAGACTAAGAACTTTTCCTCTGGCATTCTTGTGTGAGCTCTGCTAAAGAAAGAACAGTGGAAAAGGAGCTGCTTGTTCAAAACTACAAAATGTAAGTTGGCGTTCAGCATTTTGTGGTCATGTATGCCAGCTAAATGACAGAAATGCCCCAGATGTTGTGTAACACCTTGAGAAAGCTCCATATTCCAACTAACACAATTTTGGTATATCTTAAGTGACTTTGAGTTGTAAATCCTAAATTTGACATTCTTGTCAGTCCACTGACATACACTTGTAATGCAGTCATGCTTGTTGTATTATGTTAAAACCAGATTTAGTTCTACCAATTCAGTTTTTAGACTAGAAAACATCCCTGTTACTCAATGGTGAAAACATTAAGGCTGAACTTTATTATTATTATTGTATTTTTATTTATTTATTATTTAGGAGGTACTGGGATGTGAACCAGGTACCTTGTACATACAAAACAAGCACTCAACCACTGAGCCACATCTGCTCCACAATATATTATTTAATGGAGCATCTACTTTTGTGTATCCTTAGATACTTAATGTTTTAACAGATTTTCTAAAAGCAGTTAAAATTATGGATGTTAAATCTATACCAATATAGCTTGGTATATGGTTTATCTATGCCAATGATTATATTAATTTTCATTCATTAAAAGTAATATGATAGATATTTATTAGTTGACATGAAAAGATGTCTAAGTTGTACTGTTGAGTAGAAAAGCAAATTGTGGAATGGTATTTATGACATGATTTTCTTTACCTCAGACAGACACACATGTACACATGCACGTAGACACACAGAATCATGCATCTACTCTTCAAGTGGCTGCCCTGAAGGTGGGATTGAAAAGTTAGAGGAGTAGGAGAGGGCAATTACAATTGTCATTATATACATAATATGGAAGAAATGTATGCATACGCAGAAGAAAGCATATTCCAAATATACTATAGCTGTCTCTTAGATATCATACATCATGAAAAGAAATGGGGGTGATGGTTATGACTAAATAGTTAAGAGAGAAGGAAGGGAATGATTTCCAAAAAGAATATGAGAAAGCATTTTGGACCAAGCCTGAGTGCACAGGTTCATCCTGGTGTTCCACAAAGTCATATCCTTGTTTCATGACCAATGACTCAAGGATGCAGGTGAGGCAATATGGTGACACTCTTTCTTATTGAACTCAATGTGAGGGAACAGGATTGTATGGAGAGCCAATGAGAGACACACCTTATTCCAAGAATCCAAAGTAGCTAATGAGTGCCAACACCTTATACAACAGCAGCTAGTGATACTTATATCCTTATAGATAGTACCTCTGGAGTTGTATAGTTACAACTTGTCCAGCAGGTTGTTCTGAAGGAGATCTGGATGACTGGATTGGAGAATTGCCTCAAAGAAAAGTATCACAATGTCTTTCACTTGCTTGTAAAGATGCCATGACTCATATCACAAATCATGGTGAAGATAGTTCTGATAAGCACAAAGCCTACCTTTTTTATTGAATAAAGTAAATTAATGGATAATTAAATGATTGAACTTCATTCAAAGAGATTGAAATGGGGAACTGAGAATGATAGAGGCCACAGTTTTGAGGCTAATAACAAAGAAACTGGGTAACTAAGAGATTTAAGTAAAATAGTACATTTTTAAGGTTACGAGAGACATGAGCACATTTGAAAGCTGAAGCAGAAAAGTTCTTTTGTAAGAGAATAACTGAACATGCTGGAGTTGATAATTGCAGAAGTAAAACTTTGCCAGCTATGTAAAGGAATGATGCATAGAGTGTAGATGGAGGGAACTTCATTAGGTAAGAAACAATCTATTTCTCTGAGATGGTTCAGTTAGGAGCATTTCAACTATATTGTGAGCACCATGAAGGCACAACGCAAAGAAGATAGTAGGTGTTGAATAGCCCTAATTAGAGATAAATTTTATTTGTTGGGTTATTGGGAATTGGCCATCTTCTACTTTGATTGAGTTTTCATTATTGCCCTTGTGGCTTAAAAATCACCAGGAAGGAAGATGACCACATTATGTAGAATAGTAAAGATGTGATAGAGATAAATTACACAGGAAAAGCTTGAAAAACTGCATTTCATGAATATTTTTGGGAAATGAGGATGAATCCATACCAAATCTTCTACAGGTTACAAGGGTCCCTTTTAAAATAAGTATTTGTAATTTGGAGGGCTTTTTAAAAATAAATTATGGTTAGTAATGTGACAATATAAGCTGCAAAGAAAAAACCTAGTAAAACTTTAATTTGGAACTGAAAAAAATAAAATAAAGGTTCTTTGATGAATACTAATTCTTTCAGGACTTTACCAATAAGATTTATAATGACACTAAGACTTATTTTTGAGACAGATATATATGGAAATATATTATCTAGGTAGTCAGTTCTCTTTTATAAGAAAATATTTGTACCAAAAATTTTTTTTTTTTTTTTTAGTTTTCTAGTGCTGCAGTCTGCAACTATCTCAAGTATTAGGTAAAATGGTTCTTAACTGCCTGTGTCTTAAATAATTGATGAAAACTATGGAACCTCTAGTCAGTAAAATAAGAAATTATGTAAAAAACACACATCCGAACTCCATTTTAAGAAATACTTAAGATTCTTGTTTCTTTTTATCATAATCATCTTTTTTGTCTGCTTTGGGCCAATGAGTGCTCAATAATCACTCAGACACTCTTTGAAAGACACTCCTAGCAAAAGTCATCTTAAAAGGAAGTGCTTTGTTTTTGCTGATTTTTTGAATAGAGAATTTTTGTGATTGATGATTGCTTCACGAAATCATAGGTCAAAATAGCTTACAACTTGATGATTTACAATTGTAGTTTCATTCTTTACTACAAGTATGAGAGTTTTTGTCAAAATAATAGTAGTTGTGATTTATATAACAAGATGGAGGCTGACATATTTGAGCAGGGAGGGATCTGACCATTTTATTTCTCTTTTTGGCCTACTATAACTAGCAAACACTAAGGCCTACAAGAATAAGAAAAACTGTGTCACATATGGCTTCATTTAACATTATTGTTTTGAGGTAGGCATGTCTTAACTTTGCCCTGTCATATTAACAGTTTTATAGTTCATGCTATTGGAGTTTGTATTTTGACTCTTCCTAACTTTTGATTCCATATGAATCTATAAAATTTCTGAACTATTTTATGAGATGTCTGTATATGTGTGTATGTATAAAATTGGATTAGAATTAGCATATCTGGTTTCTAGTTCTAGTCTAAGTTCTACCACTTCTCTATAGGACAGATATATTCTCTATTGCAATATAATAACTGTATGATCATAGTCATAGCATATTATATAATCTTTGCCTCTTTCCTAGTTTATGAATTGGATATACAACAATTTACCTGAGAGTGTAGTTGTGTTTGTTAGATGCAACACATAAATTACTTCATAAATAGTAAAATATTATACAAATAAGCTATTATTTATATTCATTCTAAATCAACAGGTATTTATTTATTTTTAATTAGAAAAATTGTAGTTTTACAAGAAAGTCATGTAAAATTTCCAATGTTTGCAATATACCCCCTATTGTTGACACATTGCCTTAGTATGGTTCTTTTCTTACAACTGATAAAAGAATATTAAAATTGTACTATTACCTCTAGTCATAGGTTACATTGGGTATATTTTTCCCCATTTACCACCCTATCATTAACACCTTGTATTAGTGTGGTACATTGTTATGATTCATTAAAGAACATTTTTATACTTGAACTATTAACTATAGTCTGTTTATAGTAGCGTTCACTATGTTATATGGTCCTAGGTTTTATCTTTACATTTTTATTCTAATAACATATATATGACCTAAAATTTTCTCTTAACTACATTGACATATATAATTCAGTGCTATTCATTCCATTTATAATAATCTGCTTCCTTCACCACCACCCATTTTCAAACCTTTAGAATCAACCTAAATAGAAATTCTGAACAAATTAAGCATTAACTTTCTATTCTCTACCCCAGCCCAGCTGCTGACAAACAATATTCTATATTCTTTATGAGTATGCTTATTATAATTAGTTCATATCAGTGACATCATACAACATTTGTTCTTTTGTGTTTGGCTAGTTTCACTCAGCCTAATGGCTTCAAGGTTCATCCATGTTGTTGTATTATCAAGACTTCATTCTTTTTTGCTGCGGGATAATATTCCATTGCATATATATATCATATGTTATTTATCCATTTATTGGTTGATGGGCACTTTGATTGCTTCAGTCTCTTGGCAATTGTGAATAATGCCTTCCTGAACAATGGCATGCAAATATTTGGTTGAGCCTGTGCTTTCAATTCTTCTGGGTATATACCTAGTGAAGGGATTGTCGGTTCATATGATAATTCCATACTTTAACTTTATTAGGAACTGCCAATCTCTCTTCCATAGTTGCTGCACCATTTTACCTTGCCACCAGGAATGAATGAGCACTCCTACTTCTGTATGTTTATAACCTACTAATTTGAAAAGATATCAACTTAGCTTTAATAACGTACCTGTTCTGTGCTCCCTTATGTGTCCATTTCCCCTCATTATGTTGTTTTTGTCCCATTTACCACTTTATATTTTGCAAGTCCACTATCAGGAAAATGCCTTTTACTTGTTCAGTTGTATTCTGACTTTTGTAGAAATTAGAAAGTAGAGTTGTATATGGAGGATATGCTTCTGTTGGGTTTTACATTTACCCTTTTAGTTACCCTTAATGAAGATCTTCATTTCTTCACACTACCCCAAGCCACTTATTCCTGTCTTTTACTTTCAACCTATGGGGCTCCGTTTAGTAATTCTTGTAGGGCAGGTCTTTCGTTGGTGAACTCTCTCAGTTTCTGTTAATCTGAATATTTTAAATTACCCCTCATTTATGAAGCACAGTTTTACTGGATAACAAAATCTTGGTTGGCAGTTTTTCTCTCTTACCTTAAATATATCTTACTACTCCTATCTCACCTCCATGGTTTCTGATGAGAAATACGCACCTAGTCATAGTGAGAATCCCTTATTTGTAACAAATCCCTTCTCTCTTGTTTCAGAATTCTCTCTTCTTCTTTTGCATTTGATACATTCTGATTAGTATGTGTATCAGAGGAGATTTATTAGGATTTATTCTGTTTGGAGTGCCCCTTTCCCTTCTCTTCTCCCTCTGGGATACCAATGGCATGTATGTTTGCGTGCTTCATGCAGTCGTTCAAAGCCCTAAGAGTTTTTCTATTCTTTTCTGTATCTGTTTCTCTGAGTGTATGATTGATTATTCTGTCTTCTAGTTCATTGAGTCTTTCTTCTGCCTTTTCAAATCTGGGGATGTATGCACTATTGTATTTTTATTCAATTTTAAAAAAAGTTTTTAAATTGAAGTTTATCGTTTGTACATGAACATCCATAAATGATAAGTGTATAGTAAGAGTTGTGAGATTACAAAACAAACATGCCTACCATGATACAGGGCTCCCATACATTATTTCGCCACCAATACCTTGCATTGTCTTAAAACAATTGTTACAAACTGAAAGAGTATCCTCAAAACATTACTGCTAACTAGAATGTTTTCATCGCTCCAAAAGGAAAAATCCCATACTCCTTTATAGCCCCCTATTCCTGTCCTTTAGAATTAATATAATATCTTCTTTACCACTGTTGCAAAAATATTACAGCATTACCAGTAACTATAATCCATAAGTCTATTAGTTGTAGTTTTCCCATTTGTTACCACATTGTTAAAACTTTATAAAAGAACATTCTCACACATTCATCCACCACCGAAATCACTGTTAAACAGTCCCTACATTATTCTCTAGCTTCCTTTCTATTGAAATATAATACCCACAGACTACCCCTTTCAGCTACAATCATGTTTATAAATCAGAAGTGTTAGTTATATTCACTATAATATTTTACTATCAACTCTATTCATCTATTCATTTCCACACATTTAAAATAAACCTTATTAAAATTCTACATACATTAAAGAGCTCCTATTTTCAAACCACATTCTGTTTCCTAGTAAATTATACCCTATGGTTTACCTCTGTGCGTTTACTCATCATTTTAGTTCATATTAGTGAGAACTCTCAATATTTGTCCTTTTGTGTCTGACTTATTTCACTCAACATAATGTCCTCAAGGTTCATCCATGTTGTTTTATGCATCCACATTTCATTTCTTCTTACAGCTGAATAGTATTCCATTGTAAGTGTATACCACATTTTGTCTATCCACTCATTGGTTGATAGAACAATGGGTCTAACTTTAGGATGATGTCATATTTTAGCAATTGTGAATAATGAGCTATGAACATAGGAGTGAAAATGAAAGTTCATATTCTCGCTTTCATTTTTTCTGAATATAACTAGTAATGGAATTGCTGGATCATATGACAATCCTATATTTAGTTTCTTGAAGAACTGGCAAACTGTATTCAATGAAGACTGCTCTGTTCTACATTCCCACCAAAAGTGAAGGAGTATTCCTATTTCCACATTCTATTCAGCACTCATAGTTTTCTGTTGTTTTTTTAATGGCCATTCTATAAGGTGTGAAATGATATCTAATTGTAGTTTTGATCAGCATTCCTCTAATAGCTGGTGATGTTGAACATTTTTTCATGTGCTTTTTGGCCATTTGTAAAAAAAATACATGAGATACACCTTGACAAAATGGAAGAGCAAAATATTGTCTCTACAATAATAGTAGGAGACTTCAATATAACACTTCACCTTTGGATGGAACACCTAGACAAAATATCAATAAAGAAACAGAAAACTTGAATAATATGATAAATGAACTAGAACTTGCAGACATATATAGTTCGCTGCACCACAAAACAGCAGGATATACATTCTTCTCAAGTGCTCATGGATCTTTCTGCAGGACAGACCATATATTGGGTCATAAAACAAGTCTCAAATTTAAAAAGATTGAAACTATTCAAAGCACTGTCTCTGATTATAATGGAATGAAACTGGAAATCAATAGTAGGTGGAGAAAGGGAAAACTCACAAATAAGTGGAGGTTAACTAACTCACTCTTAAATAATCAGTGGGTCAAAGAAGAAATTGCAAGAGAAATCAGTAAATATCTTGAGATGAATGAAAATGAGGAGAAAACACATCAAAACCAATGGCGTGCAATGAAGGCAGTGCTGACAGAGAAATTTATAGCCCTCACTGCTTACATTATAAAAGAAGAAAGGTTAAAAGACTTAGCTGAACACCAGCAGGAACTTGAAAAAGAACACCAAACTAGTCCCAAAGTAAGCAGAAGGAAACAACTAACAAAGATTAGAGCAGAAATAAATGAAATTGAGAACCAAAAAGACAATAGAGTATTAACAAAACCAAAAGTTGGTTCTTTGAAAAAACCAACAAAATTGACAAACCCTTATCTAGAAATGATAAAGAAAAAAAGAGAAGATACAAATAAAATCAGAAATGGGGCGGGGGGGGGGGGATGGGAGGTATTACTACTGACCCCACAGAAATAAAAGAAGTTATAAGAGGATACTATGTAATGAACTATGGACTAAAATAAACTTACTAGTATTCTACTATAGACTTATTGTGATTCTAGCAATGTAAGAAATACCGTTATTGTGGAGGAAGTGACCCATGGATGTTCTGGGCTTAGGGAGAGGGAAAAACAGATGTAATAGGGGGGCATTTTCAGGACTTGGGAATCATCCTGAATGACATTACAATGACTGTTATAGGCCATTATATATCCAGCCATAACCTACAGAGTTGAATGGGAGAGAGTGTAAACTACAATGTAAACTATAATTCATGCTTAGTGGCCATGGTCCAAAATGTGCTTACCAATTGCAATGAATGTACCACACTAATGAAAGATGTGGCTAATGTGGGAAAATGTGGGAAGTATGGGGAGTGTGATATATGGGAATCCCCTATACATTCTTTGTAACATATGTGTAATCTAAGTGTCTTTTAAAAAATAAAAAAAAAAGTGAAAACAAAACATAAAAAAAGAGGATACTATGAACAACTGTATGCCAACAAACTAGACAATGTAGACAAAATGGACAAATTCCTAGGAACACATGTACAATCTACATTGACCTTAGAAAAAATAATAGACCTAAAATAAACCATCACAAGTAACAATATTGAAATAGTCATCAAAAACCTCCCAAGGTTGAAAAGCCCAGGACCAGATGGCTTCATAGGTGAATTCTACTAATCATTCAAAGAAGAATCAATACCAATCTTGCTCAGAGTCTTCCAAGAAGTAGAACAGGAAGGAATGCTACCAAACTCATTCTGTGAAGCCAACATCACCCTAATACCATAGCCAGATAAAGATAACATGAGAAAAGAAAATAGTAGACCAAGTTCTGTAATTACTATAGATGCAAAAGTCCTCAACAAAATATTTGCTAATCAAACCCAACAACACATTAGAAGAATTATACACCATTATCAAGTGGGTTTTATTCCCAGTATGCAGGGGTGGTTCAACAGAAGAAAATCAGTGTAATATTATATATCATATTACTAAATTAAGCAAGAAAAATCACATGATCATCTCAGTTGGTGTGGAAAGGGTGTTTGACAAAACCCAATGACCTTTCTTGATGAAAACTCTCCAAAAGATAAAGTAGTAGGAAACTTTCTTAACATGTTAAAGTGCCTATCTGAAAAACCCACAGTTAACATTGTACTCAATAAAAAAAGACTGAAGGCTTTCCTGCTGAGAAAAGGATGCACACTGTCACCAGTTATTCAATATTATACTAGAAATTCTAGCTAGAGCAATTAGGCAAGAAAGAGAAATAAGAGGCATCTAGATAGGAAAGGAAGAAGTAAAACTTCCACTATTTGCTGAAGGCATGATCCTATATATAGAAAATCTAAAAAAATCCACATCAAAGCTACTAGATCTAATAGATGAGTTCAGAAAAGATCCTCAAATTTATGGCAAAGTGAATTTGACAAGGCTGTCAATCCCACCCACCTGGGCTAGAACAGGTTGTTCAAATGGTGGTGCTGGGAGAATTGGATATCCATATCCAAAAGAAAGAAGGAGGACCCCTGTCTCACACCTTATATAAAAATTAACTCAAAAGATCTAAGTATAAAAGCTTGCAACCATGAAACTTCTAGACAAAAATATAGGGAAACATCTTTAAGATCTTGTGGTAGCAGTGGTTTCTTAAACCTTATTCGCAAAGCATGAACAATGAAAAAAAAAATAGATTAATGGAACCTCCTCAAACTTACACACTTTTGTGCACCAAAGGACTTTTTCAAGAAGGTGAAAAGACAGCTGACTCAGTGATTGGAAATATTTGGAAACCACATATCCGATAAGGGTTTCATGTCCATGTTATATAAAGAGATCATACTACCCAAGGACAAAAAGACAAGCAACCCAACTTAAAAAATGGGCAAAAGACTTGAACAGTGTCTTCTTAATCTCTGTTATGGTGTCTTTCATCCCATAATTTCTGTTATATTCCTTTTTATACTCTTAAATTATTTTTTGCTGACCCATTGTCTTGTTAATATTCTTTAACTCCTTATTCATATTTTTCTTCATGTCCTTGAAGTAATTTAAGATAGTTGTTTGAACTTTTTTGATTAGTTGTTCTAAATTCTTTGTCTCCTCTGAAGCTTTAATTTGTTCCTTTGACTGGGCCAAATCTCCTTGTTTCTTAACATGGCTTGTAATCTTTTTTCTCTCTACCCTGACCCTGGAACGCTTTTGTATGCAGCAAGATTTAGTGGCTTGTGTTTCTCCCTGGCTCTCTGCAGGCTTGATCCCTGTGCCTGGATATGCATGGGGTTCCATCTTGCTTCTGTTAGTGGCTCTATATTACATGTCTCTGGTGGGAACAACCGGGGCCATGGCCTCTGTATGACTTTCAAGCTGTGCTGAATGAGTGAGACAGAGCAGGTGTGGACCAGCAGGTCCAGGACTGAAGTTTCCTACTTGTTTAGCAGATTATTATTCTCTTTCTTCAGTTTAGCATTTGTGGAGTCCTTCACCAGTCTCTATCATCCTCAGAAGTTCTAAGCAAGTGGGATTTGCCCTTTTATTAGCTGATGCAAAGTGAAGATTCTTCCAGGGAATGTCATACATTTCCCTGTGATGAAGTCACTCTGGTTTAGGTTTTATACTCAAAAGAAACAATGTGGCAATTGAGATTTTGGAGGGCTCATTAATAAATACTTGACAGATCCAATATATGTAAAAGAGACCTGGAGGTCATAACAAGAGGGGAAATAAACTTCAATTTCATTTTCATAACTTAATCAAGAATGCTTGATGAAAAGAGGCCTCTTTTCTGTACTTCTTGATAGTTAATAAAACCTGGGGACAGTGTAAGCATCAAAGTGGTGACTTGCAATCCAGCCTCAACAAATATTTCTTAAGGATGAGTTTCTCTCTATGCTATTTGTTAGAATATACACTTCATTTTCAATGTATATGTAGACAGTTAATTGCATATAGTTATTTAGCTCAAGAAAAAAGATAATTTCCTTTAGATCATAAAACATATAACATGTTGCTAAGAGTTTTTACTTATAAGATTGCATCAATGATACTGGGTGTGGTAGACAAAAAGCCCCCAAAGTTTCCACATCCTGATTTCTATAGCCTGTGACTATATTACTTTACCTAATGTTTTAGTTTGCTGGGGTACAATGATAAATATCACACAATGGACTGACTTAATCAATAGGAATTATTGGCTCATGGTTTTGAGGCTAGAAGTGGCCCAAAGTTAAGTATTGGCAAGGTTTGCTTTATCCTTGAGTCTGTAGCATTCTGGTGCTGGCTACTGGCAATCCCTGGGGTTCCTTGACTTTTATCTCTATCACCTGTCACATGGTGATAACTTCTCCTTTGCTTCTACGGCTTCTGAGTTCTCTTTATGAGTCCTATAGTAATATGGATTGAGACCTATACCCTGATTCAGTTGGCCATAGCTTAAATAAAAATAATGTTTTGAACAAATAATATTAAAAATGGATTATTATCAATAGGGAGGCCAATTAAGGAAAGAACATGTATTTGTTGGGGTACATAATTCAATCTCCCACACTTGGCAAGAGGCACTTTGCAGATTTGAATAAGATTAAGTACCTTGTGATATGGAATTTGTCTTAGATTATTTGGTGAACTCAATCTAACCATATAGATACTGACAATCAGAGAAACTTTCCCATCTGAGTTCATAAAAGAGGAGGATGTGACTACAGAAGAATTAGAGAGATGCAAGGTTAATAGCTTTGAAGATAGGGAAAGGGGGGCAAGAGCCAAGGAATGTGGGTGGCCTCTAGAAACTGTAAAAGGCAAGGAAATGAATTCTTCCCTAGAGAATTCAGAAAGTCCAACCAAAGCCCTAATTGTAACAGGTAATTTAATCCAGAAATGTTAGCTGATTTAATGTTTTCAAAGGGTATCACACCCAGAGGAATAGCTTAGTTTACAAATATAATCTTTCTCTTTTATTTTTGGATTCATAAATAGTCTCAAATTGCCACAAACTTCTAACAAACCCACAATGCTGAAAGATAACAAATTTATGTTGCTTTTAGCCACTACTTATTTGGTAATTTGTTACAACAATAGAAAACTAAGAGAATGGGAATATTGGTAAATTCAGAACAAAAAGTATCATTTAAAAAGTATTTATGCACTAAACCAATAAGGTCCCAAGAATTATAATGCAAAGAATCTTCTAATTTTATTGACCAATAATGATTGCTCTATAGATAAATGAAAATATTTGTACTTTGGGGTCAAGGTATGGCTAACTGACTTTTTGTTTTCAATTCATATCCATTCTGAGACCTAATCGAAATAAAGGTATACTGTAGTGGTTTGAAGCTGTCTGAACTCCAGAAAAACATGTTCTTAAAATTATTTCATTCCTGTAGATATAAATCCATTATATGTAGGACCTTCTGATGAGGCTACTTGAGTTAAGGTGTGACTCATCCCATTCAGCTTTATAAACAAGATGAGAGCGAGAAAGAGAGAGAAAACACCGTGGAAGCATGGTTCTGAAATAAATGAAACCCGGAAGAGAAGGGAGAGACCAGCATATGCCACCTTGTGCCTTGTCATGTGGCATAGGAACCAAGGATTGCAGCAGCTGGTCTTCAGGAAGAAAGCATCTCCTTCATGATGCCTTGATTTGGACATTTGCAGTGCCTCAAACTGTAAGCTAATAAATTCACATTGTTTAAGCCAATCCATTTCATGATATCTGCTTTAAGCAGTTAGGATACTAAAACAAAGATCACTAAGTACATGGGAAAAAGGCAATTACTAACCCAAGAAAAATTAAACTTTGCATGTAAAAGAAAATATAGCCATTGCAGACTACTTGGAATAGCAAAAAGTAATAATTACAGCCACAAAAATTAAATAAAAAATATGAATCTAATTACATTTATATTCAGAAAATGGGGGAATGAATTCAAAGAATAGAGAAAAGGATTTCTGGCCTTGAATAGAGAAAAAGATTTTCTGCTATAGAGAAAGAAATGTCAGGGGAGATAGACCTAAATATAATACAAATTTTTGTAGGAAGACTTAGGGAATGGGGGCCTAAGGTGAATAGTTCCTCCAAAGTACATTATACCTACATTAACTGTTTTTCCCTATTAGATTGTAAATGTTTTTTAAGTAATACATTCTGTTTTTTAAATATATTAGATAATAGCAAAAGTGCTAATAGAGGAAATGGCAATTCTCTGCCAGCCACCCCATCCTATTTTTCTAGGCACCACTACTTTCACCTGCATTAGTTTTTTCTTCTATTATTAATCTACATAATTTTTTAAAATGTGCTTACTGTCATATCATAGTTCAACAGCTTTGGCTATTGAATTTTTATTATTTTTCATGAGAACTTTACCTTACTTTCTAAGCACTACCTGTTTGTGGTTTATAGAGGCGATCAGATCTTCTCTTACGTACTGCAAATGGGTAACAGAATAGTGTGAAAATTTCATTTCCCAGCATAGGCTTATCTGTTCTCCAGATTCTTGTTATATATTTCATCTACTGTTTTGTCTCTACTCTTTGCTAGAGATTTAAATGTTGATCAGTTAGCAGCCTGCAAATGGAGCTAAATGAGATGGTCTAGAATGAAGTAGATGGTCTAGAATGAAGTAGATGAGTAAAGAAGAGGGCCCCACAATACCCCAACACAAGATACAGAGAATAAATATTAAACAAGCCAGTGGATGTTGGTGGCCAAGAAAGAAGAGTGGATTCATGGAGGATGACAAGGTCAGTTATGTTCAATATGAGAGCGGGACAAAGGTATAACTACTGCTTTCACAATGTGGAAGTTATATAGGACCTTGGCAAGAGCAGTTTCCATAGAGTCCCGTAGTCATTTGAGTCGATTAAAGAGCATTCTTTAGGCACCTTGAAATAAAATATCAAACTAAACTTCACTTTCCTTTCTATTTTAGGTGGCATAAAAGAAAATACTAATTTATTTTATCGGGGTTTTGTTTAAAAACACATTAACTTTTCTCAAAATGACTAAATACATTTTGCTTTTCAAATGCAGATTTTCATTTTAATTTCAACATATGTGTTTAATGCTCATTGAGTGTGTCATTCTCCTACACCCTGTGGGGAATTCAGAATAGAAAGGACTTATTTTGGAATATAAATTTTATCCAAAAAATCACTGAAAGATAACATTGATAGAACAGTCATAAGCTGCCTACTTAGTACTTAGCTAGTCTGAACTTCACTGCCTGGAGCTCCTTGTATGTAGAGAGCTGGAAGAGAAGATGAGTGCCTTGAGGTAAGTAAGGAAAGCATTTACTATATTCTCTAGAGATACCAAATGCTTATAATAGTTGGGAAAAAGAAAGAAACTATCATTTGTAAATGATGAAACATATAATATTTGTGCTTTTTTGTGTAGTATAAATTTATCTTTGGACAAAATTGAGGTAGTAATTCTGATTATCCCATTTTGCAAATGAGAAATCTGAAGGTAGAAGAGGTAAAAGAACTTTTACAAATTTGGACTATATAGAAAATGATAGAACCCAATTCCTAGGTAAAGATTTCTGAACTTTTGCCACAGGTTTATAATAATAGTCACTCCCCTATACTTTTGCTGACAACCTGAATCACTGTTCATCAGATGGAGAGCAATAGAAAATGGTGTTTTTATGACAATTAAGCAATTAATTCAACCCAAATTTTTATGCAATAAACAAATGACTGTAAATACCAGTCTGCTTTATTGTGTCCTAATTTAGGAAAATTTTGTAGCTGTGTCTTTTAAGAGTAACATAATTAAATTTGAAAACCATATCCTTAATTATTACTTTTATTGCTATTTTAAAAGTGAAGCAATCAACTCTTATTCTTGCTTTCAGAAGTTAGTCATTAAATTTAGGAAAAGCCATTGGGTTTGCTTTTCGTCACATTAATTCATTGATGGATATTTAAAAGAATATTTAAAGTCTTAGTTTAATTTAGTTTACCTTTATGACAGGTGTTCTTTAATGTTCCACTATTTTGATGACAAGCTTTCCTGTTTTTGTGTGTATGTGTGTTTTAAGATTTATTTTTTATTTATTTCTCTCCCCTTCCCCCTTCCCCACCCCCCGTTGTCTGCTCTCTGTGTCCATTCACTGAGTTTTCTTCTGTATCCACTTGTATTCTTGTCTGCGGCACCGGCAATCTGTGTCTCTTTTTGTTGCGTCATCTTGCTGTGTCAGCTCTCTGTATGTGCAGCACTACTCCTGGGCAAGCTGTGCTTGTCTCGTACAGGGCTTTTCTCCTTATGGGAGCGTGGGGCTCCCCTACATGGGGGACAACCCTGCGTGGCACAGCACTCCTTGCGTGCATTAGCACTGCGTATGGGTCAGCTTATCACATGGGTCAGGAGGCCCTGGTTTTGAACCTTGGACCTCCCATGTGGTAGGTGGATGCTCTATCTGTTGAGCCAAATCCACTTCCCTTTTCCTGTTGTTTTAGTAATAATTGCCAAAATTCTTACTGTGTATAAAGAACTCCCTGAAAATACCATTGTCTGAATTGCTTTAGATTCCTTCCTTTTAGGGTTCACATTTTCTGAAGCTTATTGACATTCAACATTATTTAGGGGAGTATAAAATTTTCCACCCAAAGGACAGCCGTCCAAGGGGAGCAGTGGGAGGAGCAGCCGCAGAGATCGGCAAACCGTCGGAACCAAGTCCACTGGATTCTAGCATCAGATACAAAGAGGAGGCTGGAGAGACGTCCAGAACGCTCTGTCATAAACCAGTTTCTGGCCCAGACTTGTGACACTGAATTTATTTCACTGGGAAAAAAAGAAGGTCTTGCTTTGTTCTCAATTATGTTTAACCATATCAGGAATAAAAAGCACCTCAGATAATAAAAAAAAAAAAAAAAAAATTTTCCTTCGTACGTAGTATACAGGTTAAAACAGAGACACATATACACACATACCTTCAAACCTACAGTTTGTTATTTTTAAAAGTTACACATACAAATATATTTTCCTTTAACTGCCCTATTTTATGAAGTGTGACATAGGAAGAGATATTTTTCCATTTTCTCATGAATGTTGAGTTTCTTTCCTTTTCCTTTTCTGACTGCTATTTTTGCACTGAATTACCTGCATGACATCTATGCAGAATTAACTAAATGATCCAGATAAACATACACTTTATTGAAATATATCAGTATTAAAATATATTATGTCATAATGTACATTTTGTTCAGTTTACTGACACACTTTAATTTTACCGTTGCTTCAGTATAGTGATGTAACTCCTGGAAAGTAGGGCTTCTTCTGTCTGTATCCTTCAGTTAACATATACAACAGTATAATTTGGGCATATTACTTATCTTTAGGATTCTGAGGATGATAATGGTGCTTAATTCATTAATGGTGTTTAGAGAGAGAGTGCATATAATGTGTTACTACAGTGCCTGACATACAGAACTTACTCAATGAATATTAGCTATTAAATATTGGCTAAGAAATTCCCTAATAAAAAAATCCAAACAGCTCTTTAAAATGCTTTCAGATAATATGAATTGGCTCTAGTTTGTAGTTATTTTAAAAAAAGTAATGGGATCTCTTTAATTGGTGTAGTACTTGAGCAAGATACAAATGTGTGTGTGTGTGGTTGGATGGATGGATGGATGGATGGATACATCTGTCAAGAGGCTAAAATCTAGTAATATATTTGTTTCGGTACTTCTTATTTCTTATGAATATTTGTGGAGCATATTTGGGTAGTTGAAAGCTTTTAAAGTATTTCCAGCTGGATGATGATTTACTTTATGGTCATAATGATATATGTACTTTTTAGAAGGAATCTATTATTTTGCAGTATGTAAATTTTACTTCCTTTTTTGTATGTGGCCATCTCCATATTATTCATATAAACACTTGCAGATGGAATATACAATATTGTTCTGTTTTAAACAAATACACTGGAAGATGTGCATGTATGTCTATATAAATAGTTTTTTGTGTGTGAAAAATTATATACAAACAGAAAAGTATATAAAAATACACATTTTAATGTACTACTCTAGAGGGAAAATTCATGTAACCATCAACTGGTCATGAAAAGTCTAGTCCAAATGTGTTACTTCTGGTGTTCCCTTCTAGCCACAGCACTAACACTACCCCAGGCCCCCCTGCCTTCCTACAACCGGCAAGTGGAAACACTATCCTAACTTTTATGGTTGCTTGTTTTACCATATTACCACTTGAAAATGTACCCCTAAAAACTACAGATTTGCCAGTTTTTACATTTTACCTTTATGTAAAGATTTAACTAGGATGTTTGTGGATTGGACTTGACAGGTACAATTTTCCCTTTGTATATCTGTTTGTGGGTAAGTGTAAGCTTGGAAACAAGTGTTAGCAGAACCACTTGCAAACTGAGCCCATAGCATAGCGGTTAAGAGCATGTAGACTGAATGAAGCCAGAGAACCTGGGTTTATATGCTAGCTCTGCCTCAGTAATCTTGAGAAAGTTATTTAATCACTCCGTACTTCAGGTTTTTTAACTGTAAAATTGGAGGTAGTAATAGTGGTAACTCATGGGATGGTTATGAAAATTAGAAATTAAATTAATTGACATTTGCAAAGTCCTATGCATGTGTTGTTGAATAAATATTATGAACAACTGCAATTGTGTTCTTAGCAATAACGCTTGGTTTATTTAATATCTACCTATAAGTGACTGTGTCTGATATATTCCTCAGTCAGTGAAATCACTAAAATACATAGTCTGTTTTAATGGTTGGATATTTTTAAATATAAAAAAATGGCAAGGGTGAAATTACAGAATTTTTCTTTGTCTTTTATCTTCAACATTTAACAACAAATACTGACAACATCTCTTCTGCCATGGAAATATTTGTATCAATCTGTGCTGTTGTCTTGTCCTATTTCTTCTGCACAGAGCTAAGAGAACTCAACCAAAGGGCATTTTAAAGAACAAATGCTCTCCTGGCTCCAGAATGCTATGTTCTATTCAGCATGGGATAGATTCCTGAAATTCTGAGTGCCTTGTAAAATTTTATTCTGAAAACAACCTTTGCAATTCGATTTTCATAAGTTTGAGATTTTTTTTCTAAATAATATGATCAACATTATTCATATTCACAACCATTATTTACAGACATGTATGAAAGAGAACAGGGTGTAACAGAAAGATGACAAGCCTGGTCATCATGTTACAATGTTTCTGAGTATGTTTTCCAATAGTAATAATATATTAGTAAGAAATTTACCTACTATGGTCTGTGTAAATTTACTTGCACTTATGACATATTATGATTTAGGTCAAAATTTATATAAAGATATGTGAGTATCCATATGAATATTAACCTAAGAAATGAGCATTCTTATAGTCATTTGTTATAGATGTCAGTTCTGTGGAGTAGGAAAGTTAAACTATTCCTTTTTTTTTTAGTGGTTTATTCATTTTATTTATATGTTTGAACCACCACCACCACAACAAAACAGAATTATAGCTTAGTTACTTTGTTTCTAGGATGGACTTTTTTTCTATTTCATTTGCATCTGCTCTTTTCAGCATTGTCTTCTTTCTAGGGTCTTTCTTTTTTGAAAGAGTCTTTCCCACATGCCTCCTGTCCCCACCCCATTCACTCTGGACAAGTTCGGGCCCCACCAGGGAGCCCTGAGGTCCGACTATTCCTTTTAAGAGTAATTTTAACCACACAATCCATGAATTTTCTTTAAAAAGAATCATTTTCGGTAACACTACAAAGGTAACTTTGTCCTCAGCAGCTCTCACTAATCCCTGTTTTTCTCTGTTAAAAGTTTGATTTCTATTGTAGAATAGCACTATCCAATAGTGTTTTCTGTATTGATGGAAATGCTCTATAACTGTACTGTCCAGTGCAATAGCTACTAGCCACATGGTTATTGGGTGATATAAATGAAGAACTGAATATGTAATTTTATTTAACTTTAATTAATTTAAATAAATTTCCATTTGTGGCTACATGTACTTTTCTAAAATTTTTCCTGAGGTTTTTTTTTTCCCCCTTTTGAACTGAATCTGACATACCAATGGTATAACATGTGTGGCGGTTGGGAATCTATAAAGCTATTAATTAAATGCTCTCTACATTGTGAGCTATATATTTTTTCATTTGTTTAGATATATCAAGTCTATTATGCTTATGTGTATACTTGATAATGATTGTTCTTTTTGGTTGACTGTCACTTATCTCTTTAATTCTTAGATTTTTGTCTAAAATTCCATTTGGTTTGACATTTATATTGCTTTCTTTTTTTTTTTTTTTTAAGTAGACTGTCTTTGGTACAGATGCCATCATATTTTCTGTCTTTCAGGGTTGCTTTGCTTTAACTGGACTTCTTAAAAGGGCATGTAGCTGTATTTTCAAAAATCCAATTGATACCCTCTCTCTTTTCAAAAGTGAGATTATTTCCTAGTTCAAGTATTCTTTAACTATATTGAGCAAGTCAGTTGTGTGTGTGTGTACATGCACACATGTGTGAATATAGCTAAAATATAATTAAATGTCTATAACTTGGCTAACATTCTCAGGCATATAATGAAAATCAGCTTAGTAATGAGAAACAGTAAGTCTTAATTAATTTAACTGAATAAAGAGCTATGAGTATTTTTCTCTCTTTAGTGCAGTTCAATTCTACAAGCAGCTATTGAGTACCATGCATGATTCTAAATGTCACATAACTTCACTATTGGACAGACATTACCTTGTATTTTTTTCTGGCATCATAGATTAGAATTTCAAATTAAGGTATAATATAGATTATAGTAAGCAAGCTCTCCTGGTTATAATGCTCCATTATGGAGGATAATTTTGGTTTAAATGTTAGAGTCACAGTAAAGCCAAAATGGCAAGTGTTTATTGAGCAGTCTGATTAAGGATTGAAACTAGCATAGATATTGAATGAACATAGATATTCAATATCTTAAATATTAGACATGATGTATGTCTCTATAGGAGTCCAGGGTCACTAGGATCAGAGATGGAGATTTGTGTGTGGGATAAATACTTAGAGGGAGTAAGGGAAGAAGGATTGGACAGAGGGAGGGGGTGATTTAAGATGTGGTTGTAGTTGAAGTCTCAACTGATACCACGGACAGCTCTGAAGGTGGGCTGGCCCTTTCAAGTTGTCTGGAATTGAGACCAGGGGGCTGTACTTTGTACTCCAGTGTAGATCAGTCACTGGATATGGCCATCCTCAGGGAGCTGTGCAGCCTCACATGACATAGCTTATCCTTGAGTCAGGGCAGTTCCTAGGGAGGAACGAATGTGTGAGCTATCAGCCACCAACACTCCTGGTTGGGGAAATGAGTGCTTTGTTCCTGAAAGAGGACCTCAACATCCTCTGTAATACTTAGAAGGCAGGATGGGTGTGATTTTAATTTTTCTTATTTTGCACTAGGTATTAAAATGATACTACTTAAGATTGACAGTCAGGATGTTTCTGCAGAAAGAGTATATGATTCATTTTTTGGTGTTTTCATTTCCTTAGTACATTTTAGTGTTAAAGCAGCTCCTTAATTTAAAATTAGAGGTGTCTGGTATCAGTATTAGTAACTTCAGTAGCCTTTTTGTTTCTAGTAAGCAAAGAAAACCAGAACTCCAAATGAGATTAGTCAGAAGGATAAATGAGAGTGAAAGGGTTCAAGAAGGAAAGCCTTCTAAGAAACAGAGTCATCAGACAAGTCATTTGCTCCCAGAAAGTCAGGTAAGATAAGGACTGAGAAATACCGCCTAGATTCACAACAAATCCATAGGTGAGAATTAGAGATAGTCCACAGCTCTCAAGGACTGAAGAAATGAATTAATTAATCATAGAGGAAGAAGGGCATTTGACAATTTGAGCATGTGGTAATGGTGACAGGAAGAGCTCCTGAAGAGAAAATAGAAGAATGAACAGATAACAGATCTCCCACCATTGAAGAGGTAGGAAAGTATAAGTTCTGAAAAGAAGACCTGGTATATAAAACTCAAACAGCTCTTTGTTTACTTGACTAATCTCTTAAATTATTTAAAGGACCAAAAATTTAAACAAACACTTTGTTATTGTTGATGTGTCATTGAAAGCATAAGTATCACACAGAGTAACAAAATATTAAATGTGTAACATTAAACACAAACAATATAGCTGATATTGTGGAACTTATTCCATTTATTTATTTATTTATTTATTTATTTATTTATTTATTTATTTATTTATTATATGTTGAGCTCCACTTAGAAAACTAGAGGATGGAAACTGTTGAATATAGCAGAAAGCCTGGAAAAAACAACAAAAAATATTTTGACAATTCAAGTTAGGGTGTTAAGGTGGCAATGTTTTAGTCACAGTCTGCAAGCCTTAATATGCTTTTCTAGGTGCTAAACTGTCTCCAACATTTCATTCATTCATTTATATAATTATTCAAATTTAATTCAACAAATACTGTAGAACACCTATTCTATGTAGATCCTATTCTAAACAGTGGTTATAGCAATAAAAATTTTTAAAAAAACTAAAAAATCTGTATCTTTTTGGTGATTCATTCTAATTGTGGAGAGAGACAATAAACAAAATTTTTAAGTGAAATTTGTAGTATGTTACCTGGTAAGTGCTAGGGAGAAAGTGCCAGGATTTGAGGGTAGGGGAACTTGCAGTTTTAAGGTGAGTCATCAAGAGAGACCTTCATGAGAAGTGAGGGTTCACGTAAAGAATGTTAGGGTACAGCCCTCTCGTGTCTAGAGCAAGAGCGCACCAAACAGAGGAAAGTGTTTTAGGTACAAAGATGCTGAGGTGAATGTATGGCTGAGTGTTTGAGAAATAGAAAGGAAGCCTATGGGCTTGAACAAAATGAGCAATGGACAGAATAGTGGGAGATGAGGTCATAGAGATAGCAAAGGGTCAAACCAGGTAGGGCTATCCAGGGCATTTTATTGCCTTTGCTTTTACTATGAGTGAAATGAGAAGCCACTGGAGTACAGTGGATATTTGGCTGGTACGTATTAATCCAGTTTTCTCAAGTTGATACTGGTATATACTCCAGTTGATCAGACTTTTGTTATACTATTTGTTAAATATTTTGAACATCATCCTCCCATTGAGAGTGTTGAGCTGAGGACTAATATGATTTCACTTGTGTTGCTCTTGCTGACATGATGAGAAGATGCTGAAGGGGTCAAAAAATAGAATCAAAGAAGTGAGCTAGGAAGTTATTGTAATAATCTAGGCAAATGATGACTGTGGTTTGAACTCAGATGTTACCAGTGGTAGTGTGTTTAAATTCTAGTTGAAGATAGAGCCAGCAGGAACTGCTGACAGGGAGAATGTGGGTTATGAGCAAAAGTAATGAGCCACAAATGCCTCTAAGGCTTTTGGCCTGAGCAACTGGAACAATGATGTTGATATTAACTGAGATGAGAAAGACAGCAGGGAAAGCAAGTTTGGAGGCAATGATCAAGATCTTGGCCATGTTAAATCTGAGATGCCCATTAGTTATCCAAGTGAGTTTGCAAATCTAAGTCTGATGTGTTAGGGGATATAATGTCAGGTGGCAGTTATAGATTTAGGAGAGACTTCAGTCTATCAATGGTATTTAAAGCCAGGAGACTGAATGAAATCATAAAGGGAATGAGTAGAGACAGAAAAGATGACAAGTTCATGCAAAGAGTCCTGTAGCACTCTAAAATTAAAAGTTAGGGAGGAAGAGGAAGAGCTTGCTAAGAAGGAATGGCCAGAGAAGTAGGAGGAAAGCCAGGGGAAAGAAGTGTATTAAAAGCTAAGTAAAGAACGTATTTTAGGAAAGAAGGCAGCCCTTAACTATGTCAAATGTTGCTGTCAGGCCAAGTGAGACAAGGATTAAGAATTGACATTTGTATTTAGCAGTGTTTGAATTTTAAAATGTTTGTTTTGATTTTCCATATGACCATGACAAAACTAGGCCTATGGATGTATCCTTCTTTGGATCTGAAATACTTGCATTTTAATCCCTACTGTTCATCAAGCTTGTGTAATTTTATTCATTAATTTAAAAATTCAACCTGAATTCCAGAGAGTATTAGCAATCATTTTGACAGATATTTAAGCTGTGATTTGACCTCTGAATTTAATACCCCAACTTTTCAGAACACTGAAAAGTGATGTTTGTGTTCTTCATATTTGTTAAACTCAGTTCTGTTCATGATGACCTGAATATGTGCCACAGAGAAGACCAACATCTTTGGAAGTCAAACCACATCTTACATTCTCAATAATAACTTCATCTTTTAAAATAATTTCACATATCTTATTGCCTCAAAAAAAATCAGTTAGGAGATTATTGCCATACTTCAAGATTGAGACAACATTGATAAGACCTCAAGGAATGGGAAGCAGACTTGGCCCAGTGGTTAGGGCATCCGTCTACCACATGGGAGGTCCGCGGTTCAAACCCCGGGCCTCCTTGACCTGTGTGGAGCTGACCCAAGCGCAGTGCTGATGCGCGCAAGGAGTGCCCTGCCATGCAGGGGTGTCCCCGCATAGGGGAACCCCACACGCAAGGAGTGTGCCCCGTAAGGAGAGCTGCCCAGTGCAAAAGAAAGTGTAGCCTGCCCGGGAATGGTGCCACAGCCATGGAGAGCTGACACAACAAGATGATGCAACAAAAAGAAACACAGATTCCCGTGCCGCTGACAGCAACATTAGCGGACAAAGAAGACACAGCAAATAGACACAGAGAACAGGCAACTGGGCTGGGGGGGGGGGGGGGGGGAGGGATGGGGTGGAAGGGGAGAGAAATAAATAAATAAAATCCTAAAAAAAAAAAGACCTCAAGGAATGCAGATGAGCCTGAACTTCAAGATTTTATTGCTGACTGGTCATTTTTATACTTTTAAGAATATTTTATTTATTCTATTTTCCATGAATAAATCTTCTGTTCTTTCATTTAGCCATCTTTTTTTTTCTATTAAACATCTCATTATTTTATAGAGGATCAAAATAGCATATTTTACTTTGGCAATTAGATTATTACATGCATCTTACAGAAATAAGGAATATTAATAGACACGGACTTAAGGATGCAGAACTCTCCAGTTTGTAAAGCATGTGCATATATTACATCATTAGCAAAATTATATGAATCATCAATACCCCCAAAGTCTCTGTGCCTATTTTTTAAAAATATCTTTTTTTTAAAGATACAGAGAACACACAAAATATTACATTAAAAAATATAAGAGGTTCCCATATACCCCAGTCCCCACCCCCATCCCCACTCCTGCTACATCAACAACCTCTTTCATCAGTGTGGCACATTCATTGCATTTGATGAATACGTTTTGAAGCACTGCTACACTGCATGGATTATAGTTTATACTGTAGTTTTCCCAGTCCATTCAGTGGGTTATGGCAGGATGTATAATGTCTTGCATCTGTCCCTACAATATCATTCAGGACAACTCCAAATCCCCAAAATGCGCCCATATCACACCTCATCTTTCCTCTCCCTACCCTCAGCAACTCCTATGGCCATTGCACTGTCTCCACATCAATGATACAGTTTCTTCCATTGCTAGAGTTATAATAATTCTATAGTAGAATACCAGTAAGTCCACTCTAATCCATATTTTATTCCTCCATTCTGAGGAACCTGGGATGGCAATGTCCACTCCACCTCTAAATTGAGAGGGGGCTTAGATCCCACCTGACTGATGGATGGGATTCTCCTGCTTGCAGTTGTAGACTCTCTTGGTTCCCTGGTTTGGTAGTTGACTATCCTCACCTCCCTGTTAGCTGACCTGGGTAAATCCAATGAAAGAGAGAGTAGGTGTTGCAACTCTGCTGAGGCTCAGGGCCCAGCTGGCACATGGGCAGTCCAGAGATTCAAATCTCCTGAGCATGCACGCAACCCCAGTGCCAACCACAGGTTCAGTAAAGGTAACAGAAGAAGCATGTGTAGAGAGGACCATCTGAGTCCAACTCCATCACACTCAGGAGCACGAATTCTAATGTAGGGTCCATTGGCAAGGCACTGAACTACAGAGCCATCTGGCATGACCATAGGATCTGGGTGTCTCTGTAACCCCTCAAGAGCACCACTACCTGGAATTGTATCTACTTTGACTATCTCTGGGATCTTGCTGAGACATGCGTAAGTGTGTCCCATCTGCTGACCTCCTGACTCATTTTGAAGTCTCTTAGCCATATAAACTCATTTGTCTTTACCATTTTCCCCTTTTATTCAAGGTCTTATTCTAGTTGCATCACCAGCTGGTGCTTGGTAGTAATCCCTCAGCACCAGGGAGGCTCACCCCCAGGAGTCATGTCCCATACTGGAAGGAAGGTAATGCATTTACATGCTGAGTTTGGCTTAGAGAGTGTGTGCCTCCTATTATGTGGCTGCCTTCCTCAGTCATCAATGGGGCTATTCTTCACAGACATCTTAGGTAGGGGGTTTTCTTCAGAAAAGCAACAATAAAACATTAGCTACAACCTGAAGTAGGAGTCTTACAATCCTCTCCAGCCTTCTCTACAACATGGCTGAGCTCAAAGGGTGGACATGTAAGAAGGGGTAATGCATTCCCAAAGATCAGCCGGAAGCTCCAGTGGGAAGAGCAAACCTGTGCAGGCGGCCTTGCAGGGAATATTGAGCTGAACAGCTGAGGAGCAGCTTAATTAATTGATTGTATCATTAAGTTTTAAGGTAGAAGATTTATGAGGGTAGAAGGAAAAAACATGTATAGAGAAAGCACTATATCTGAAGCCTTCAGAAAGAACAACTAAGGTATAAAATCTACCAAAAGAACAATCAAGGCTCCCTGACATAAAGAAAGCATGTAATTATATAATGTTGTGGATCTCTGGTTTAAGGTTAAAACAAAACAAAACATGCACACCTGGAATATATGCTAAATATATTGACTTTGATTCATAGTGTGACTGAATTCCTTTAATAAAGGCTTTTATGCCCCACCATTATGCCCCATCCATTTGCTCTAACAGTGTAGGGTGGAGTGGAAAAGGGGAGTGCAGCAAAATAAAACTTAAATCAGTTTTTGTGAAAATACATGATATCATAGAATTTAAAACATTTTCAAAATCCTTAACTGTTCTGCCACAATCAAAATTGCAGATTGAGACGCTTCAAGGCTCTGTCCCTCCACAGAAGCTTTGAGCAACCTGCAATAAATGGCAGAAACATCTTTCTCAAAGTGCCAGAAAACAGCTTAAAGGACTGTAATAACAGGGAATGTGCAGAATTAAGAAAAAGTCTGTAATAACAGGGAATGTGCAGAATCAAGAAAAAAGTCTGTAATAACAGGAAATGTGTAGAATCAAGAAAAAGGCTACTTAAAAGCATTTGGATCTCCTGATGCCCTTGCTGGCCTCTCCTTCCCAAGCTGGCTCAGTGCAGAGCTGACCCATACTCTAAAAGTGAATCCCTGGTCCTGGTCCTGGAGGGAGCAGAGTAACTCTTGTGTATATACTGGGAGTTTGTATGTGCTCTAGTCTGTCTGGTGGTGGCCTGAAGGACTCACTCTCCCAGAATTTAGCCTTTCTGTAGAATGTAGAACACGGAACCCTGCAATCAATTTTGGCTACCTGGGGCAAGGGATTACTGTCTGTAGGACATATAGAGCAGAGCATAGGACTAGGAGAAAAATGTTTCCAGGGAAGAGGCCACATTTTTATCTGCATAAATTGAGGGGGCGGGGGGGATTTCTAGGGCAACACAGATATGATCAAGATAAGATGCAGGCACAAGAAGTATCAGGGAGGTCCCTATGCTTTTGCTTGGAGCTTTCTATGGACCTTTCTCTAAACTTACTGAATAGATAAGCTCTGAAGGAAAGCATTCTCACAGGTCAATCTGCAAAGACTGGGAAAAGTATATTCTTTTTTTTTTCTTCTTTTTTTGGGGGGTGGGGGTGGGGAGAGGTTAGCTCTTTACTTTCAAGGAAAGCTCTATCAAAATATCTGGGTTCCAACAAAAGATTACAAAACATTAAGAGAAACAAAGTGATGGCTCAGAACAAAGGAAAAAATTTAAAGCATTAGAAACCATCAATGAAGAGCATCAAACCAGAGAAATTCCAGATAAAGATTTTTTTTAAATGGTCCTAAATATAGTAAAAGTTGCAAAGGAAAGCGGGGATAAAGCACAAAAGAAAATCATGAAAGTGACAGAGGGAACACAAAAAGAATATAAATAAAGAGGTGGAAGTTATGAAGAGGAACCAAATTCTTAGCTGAAGTCCACAGTAGAAGAAATTTTACATTTCTGGAATGAGTTCAACAGCAGATTGGGTGTAGCAGAAGGAAGAAGCAGTGAAATTAAAGATAAGACAATTGAAATCATCCAGTCTGAGGAGCAGAGAGGAGAAAGAATGAAGAAAAGTGAACAAAACCTGAGGAACCTATGGGATACCATCCACTATTTGAATATACACATTGTGGAAATCCCAGAAGGAGGAGAAAGGAGCACAGAAAAAATAATGACTGAAAGCTTCCCAAATTCAACAAAAGAGATTCTTAACAAATTCCAAACAGGATAAACCCAAATAGCCCCACACTGTGCCATTTTATAATCAAATTGTTAAATGCCAAAGATAAAGAGAGAATTCTGAAAGCACCAATGGAAAAACAACATATTACATACAAGGGAGCTTCAAAAAGATTAGGTGCTGTTTTCTCACTGGAAGCCATGAAGGTAAGATAGCAAGGGATGATATATTTGAAGTTTTAAAGTTTTAAAAGGAAGATATTGCCAAAAAAGAATTCAATATCTGGCAAAATGGTCTTTCAAAAATGAGAGTTTTAGACATTCCCAGGTAAACAAAAGCTAAGGGAGTTCATTAGCACTAGACTGGCCCAATAAGAGATACTAAAGAGAATTCTGTAGGTTGAAAGGGAAAGACAATGGACAATAGATTGAAGGTGTATGAAGAAATAAATTTTTCATTAAAGTAACAACATGACAAACATAAATGCCTGTACTATTGTATTTTTGGTTTGTAATTCCACTTTTCATTTCCTATAGAATTTAAAAGGCAGATACGATGTAATGATAAAGCAGTGGTTTGGGACTCACAATATATAAACATGTAATTTGCGACAAAATTTACAAAAAGGGAGGAGAGAGGATATAGGAATATACTTCTTATATGCTATTTAAGTAAAGTTGGATTCAAAGAAAATGAGATTGTTGCAGATTTAGGATGGAATGTTTAAGCCCCAGGGTACTCAAAAAGGATATATCAGAGCATATGTCAACTGTTAGAGACGGAAAGTACAGTGCAGGTTACCAGGGGTCAGGGCAGGAGCAATGGGGACTTAATGCATAATAAGTGTAGGGTTTCTTTTTTGGGTTGAAAGGAAAGTTCTGGTAATAAATGGTGTTTGGTGTTGAGGGTACTTCAACATTGTGAATGTGAGTAATTCCACTGAATGGTGTGTTTGGGAGGGTTTGGGATAGGAAAATATATGCTGTATGTATGTTTCCACAATTTAAAAAAAAGGAAGAAACTAAAGAGATAATGGTAATTAAAAGTAATACATGAAACTGTATGGGATCTAAGAATGGAGGAGAGAAAACTCAAAAGGATATTACTGGGGTATAGGAAAAATTTGGAATATAGACAGTAAGCTTTATGTCAATGTAGAGTTTCTTGAACTTGAAAATATTTAGTGATTATGTAAGTGAATATCCTTGTTTGTAGGAAATGTACATGGAAGTATTATGTATTCAAGGAGTATGACATATGTGACCCACTTTAAAATGTTCAGAAAATAGATAGATAGATAGATGGATGCTAGAACAATATGGCAAAGGTGGCAAAAATGATAAAATTGGTGGCTCTGTGAATCTGGGGCAGGGTGGTGGTGGTATGCTGGAGTTCTCTGTATGGGGTTTGTATTATTTTTGCAACTGTAAGTTTGAAATAGTTTCAAAATAAAAATTTAAAATAATATTTAACTGAAATCTACCGCCTATGCTATTCTCAGGAGAACTTTGTGCACAAAGTAAAGCTCAAGAATATTTATGCAGCCTGACTATACACTTCACAGTAAGCCTAGAGCTAAAGCAAGAATTTAAAGATATAGGACAAGAGTTTCATCTTAGGTAAATCCATGGAAAAATTTCCACTGCATTATATAGGTTGAGATTCTGCCTGCCAGCAATTATGCTTAAACAGGCAAAGAGAAATATATGTATAATATATTTTCAATTCCATGCTCTGTGTCTCCCCATTTCCATATAAAGTAGTGGCACTGAAATTAATCAGTGCCACTGAATCCCTCATGCCACTGACATAACAGTCACCCTGACACTTTTCCTGTAAAGGCTTTCTATCTGAGGACTTCTACAGTCCATCACTTGCCTTCATTAAATCCATAGCAAAAGCAGCGGCTATTGCTGAAAGTGCAGTAATGCATACCAAGTGGGTCAAAACATCTTAGAGGTTATATGTGGAATTTATTTTCAGCAACCTAGAAGTCTCAGTCTAACATAAACTTATCTTTTTTATGAAGGTTTCCTCTTATGACTATATTTTTTGTCATGTGATATGAACTATATTAATTTATAATGTTGTAAAGAGAAAGTATTTTGGTTCATTCAGTGGCCATTTATTGCATTATACTGTTGTCAAATACTGTACTCAAGATGTGGTCCCTGCTTTTTCACCAGTAACCCACTATATATGAGAAGTCAGTCACTCCTGGCTGGCTTGCGATCAGGAAATCCATATGGAGGGAAAGTAACATTTGAAGGCAAAATAAATAATATGGTACATATTCACACACTATTATTTTTGAAAGATATACTGGGCAATATTGGAACTAGAAAAAAATTAATTTAGACTACTTAATTAATGATAGCATTTTGTCATTAGCTTTTTAAAAAATCAATAAATGAGTTGCAATTAAAAGTTCAACTCATGATGTGAGAGAATTCATGAATTTTTGACATTTAAAAGAGGTTACCTAGGCATGGAGGAAGTGAGACGAGGGAATGTGTATTTTGTGAATATGGAGGGGTTCTTTTTAAAAGAAAGTTTAAAGAGGGACCCCTGCTTATTCAGAAATGTTCATATTCACTGCAATACAGATTTATCTATGTAGTCTTAATATAATCTAACCATAGTACTGTTTAACACAGATTTACTTATATGTTTCTTTGGAAACATTCTTGTAGATATTGATTTTTTGTGGCAGTTTGGTTTGTTCATTAAAATAAATTTCAACTCATCACAGAACTTCCTCTGTTATACAGAATGTCACTGAAAATAATAGTTTTTATAGATTTTTTCCCATTTCTTCTGGATGGAAACTAATCTTGGGTACAAATCAAAAAACATCTCTTTTTGGAAGGAATGGATTAGCATTTTCTTTGTTGCACTGTAAGTAAAGGTAATATTACAACAAAAAAACTATAGTTTCTGTTTCCAAGTATACTCTTTGGTTTTTTAATTCCTCAAGATTTTTATTTTTAATGCACTGCTCTTAATTGTGATGTTGAGACAAAACTATTGAAGACTTTCGGAAAGTTAAAAGTATTGTTATAGCAATCAGAAATATTATTAGTCAAATGCAACAAAAGAGAAAAAACAACCAAATAGCTCTGTTTTCCTTAGAAATGTCCATCTCATTAGATTTATCATCATCAGTACTTTGGCAAATATTTTTTGAGTACTGATGATGGAGCTGGCATTGAAAACTGTATGACATGGTGGGATAAAGGAATAAAGATAGTTTTTGTCCTCAAAGATTGCATAGTCTAGGGGACCCAGGAGCAATACCATAGGATAAATGTTTTAGGGTTTCTAGGAGGAGTGAGCCTCATCAGAAATAGTTGATGCGGGTGGGTTAAGGGGTCTTTGGACTGGGGAAGGTCAGACAACAGTTAAGAGAGGAAGACTCTAAGTGTGGGGAAGTGTTTTCTTGTTAAAGGGACCAGACAAAGCATAGAGGCATGATGGTGGTGGTGACAGTGGAGGTGGAAGGTGGGGAATGGGTTCCAGTGTAATTTAGGAAGTTCAGTACATACACATCTTGGCGGTAGATTGAATGCTGTGGGTGTGGGAAGGAGCTCCCAAAAATGACCCTGCCTTGTTCTTGGGCAACTGGATGAGTGCTGGTGCCTTTCTGTGAACACTTGGGAAGAACCAGGGTCAGGGGTTATTGGAGAAAGCATACCTTTAACTTTGGATATAATGAATTTTCAATGCTGTGGAAACATATGAATTGAGGTGTCTAAATGGCAAGGAGAGCAAAGAAAAAGTGCCCAGAGAAGTAGGAAGAGAACTAGGAGTAGACGCTAACATAGAAAGCAAAATAAATGATTTACAGAAGAGGGAATGCTCAGTGGTGCTGAATGCTGATGAAAGTTAGAGAAAGATTTGAGAATTACAAGTAGTTCCATATGGCCAGAAGTGTGGGCAAGAACTTATACTAGCTTTGAACAGTTGAGATTTTTGTTTTAAAGTCACCAGTGTACCATGGCTGGATTTTAGTTCAATATGGCCTTTAAGCAAAACCCAAGGTCATACTTAACTTTAAAAATAGAAGCCATTAAAGATACCACAGTAAAACCAGAGAGCTATCTTAGTTTATTCTTATAGAATAAAAGTGAAGATAGGGTGAGGGAAATTGTGTTTTTAAAAAGAGAGCAGTCACCCATGATGACGACGACTTAGTAAACATGAATAGCTAACTGATCTTATAATTCTTATAATGGTTATCACAGTGATGTTATGAATATTCTGTCATCAGCTGCCATTTACTAAATGTCCACATGAGACTTCATAATTGAGAAGAATCTGAAGCCTTCCTTAGTGGACAGAAATAGTCAATTCTTTTCTGTGTTTTTTGTACTCCGTTTGCCCTTACTGATGAATACTGAAAATACAAGCCCAATGCAGACTTTCACAACCTTTCTTTCTTTCTTGTGACCTAGTGGTTTAAAAAGAAAGCATGAATTCAGTTTATTTGTACCCTTTCATTTTTCTACATGAAATCTGATAATGTAATACCCCAAATAAATTAATTGATAAAATATAATTGATGTGAACCACCTATTCAATAAGTGTATATGAAATAAACTGAAAAAATGTATAGTGGGGAGGCAGTCATTGAATATTTATTTGCCATTTCCCCCATTTAAATAGAAGAACACTGAAAAGTAATTAGGCAAATGCAAATTAAAACAAAGTGAGATGATATTGCACCTATCAGATTTGCAGAGAATATAAAACCTGAGAATACTGAGTGCTGGCGAGGTTGAGGAGCAATGTGGAAACCCACGCCCTGGTGGTAGAACAAGGAACAGGTACCACAGCTTATAAGAGCGATTTGAGAAGAGTTTAGTAACTCTTGCATATCATTTGACCCAGCAACTCCATATCTAGATATATATCCTAAAGAATTTTTGCACAGTAGAACAAGAAGCATACTAAAATGTTAACAGTTAAAAATTGGGAAAACTTAAATCCCAAATATCCATCAACAGGACAATAAGCAAGTAAATTGTGGTGTGTTTACTCAATAGAATGCTACAAAGCAATTAACTAGTATAAACTGAGATTTTGGGGTAAATATGGATAAATTCCAACTTAAGAAAAATTTCATAAACAGTTTTAAAACAAAACAAAGGAAACATTCAGTAGGATATTAGGATATTACATGTAAAATTTAAAGAGAAACTAATACTCTAGAATTGTAGGGTTATATACTTATGTGGTAAAAGTATAAATCTTGCATTAAAAGGATAACTTTTAATTATATTATATTATGGTTTCCTCTGCAGAGGAAGCAAAGGAAAGAAAGGAATCAAGGAGGAGTACACACAGTGTTATGACTGTGTTCTTTAATGCTTTGCTTCTTTCCAAAAAAGAAGTGAAACTAAAGGGGAAAATGCTACAGTTTTGCAAAATTTTGTGGTAGATACATAGTTGTCATTATATCATACTCGAAATACTTCATGATTTGAAAAGAAAATAAACAAACTTCCTGAGGTTAGTTTATTATTTGCAGGGCCAAGATTAGAGCGCATCTGTTCATCCTAATCAGAGGAGAACAAGCTGGAGTCAAGTGTGTACACACAACTGCCCATGCAGGAAAAGTCAGTGTGCATTTGTGTCCTCACACTGTGAACACAGATGTCATCTGTGAACCGTATTAAGAGCGAGCATTTTTAAGCACTGATTAGATACTTTGCTGAGTGCTTTATGTGTGTTATGGCATTAGAGTAGGATGAAAACTTGACTCACATATTTAAGTAGATATAAAATGCATGAGAGTGGACTGCCCGTTACTGAAAGGAAATGTGGGCTGCAAACCCATTCAGGAGGTAAATGGGTATGAAGTGAAGTCAGACAGGATAGAGCCCACCATCCTATATTTATAGTCAAATTCTCTTTCCACTTTAAACTGATTTAGATGGTAATCTATGTCAAAACAATTTCAGAAATAATATATTAGATATATAGATTTGAATTCTGTTCAGCAAAGTAAAGGCAAATACTCTGAACTGAATGAGAATGAGCTGATATGAAAAGGGCAATATATCATACTTCAGGAAACATACTAAATCCCTTAAATAGATCATGCAAAGTTAATTGTTGATAATTGTAGCGGCCATTTACTGAACGCTTAATATGTTTCAGACACTGTTTTAAGGGCTTTGCAAGCATAAACTCATTTAACTCTCACAAGGGCTCTGTGAATTATTCTCCTTTACAGAAGAGAACACCAAAGCACAGATTTTAATTGATTTGCCTGGAGTCACAAAACTAATACGTGGTAAAGAGAGAATTCTAGGGCTCATGTATATAATGAGAATGCAATGCTGACATCATGAGGTAAAAAAGTGATAGAAAAATACATTTGCAAATAATGTGAAGAAACAAGTGAAGAAAAAACAACATCGATCTTTAATAGCCAAAGTAGAAAAACATATAGACAAGTAGAAAGACAATGAACAGAAAACACAGTAGAGAAGCTAGGTCTTTAGAATGTACTAGTGAAATAGCAGCCACCATTGATTGAATACCTGCTGGATACTCATTATCATGGTTAATGATACTCATTTCAAGGAGATGGAACTGAGCCCAAGAGAGATTAATTAATGCATGCAAGGTTCTACATCTGTTTGGTGTAGCCTACATTTGAGCATAGGTCTATGTACCCCAGATCTATGTCTTTGTACTAACTCACACACTATTCAGACATTCTTGTTCTTCATTGTGTCTGAAAGGGTCAATTTGAGTTGCTATTATTTCACTTTGGAGTTATAAATTACACCCCTTTCTACTCAGGACAGGAAGGAAAGAGGAGGACAGTGTGTGGCATGAATTTCGGGGAACCTGTGTTTAGGGACACCAGAAAGAAACAGTTTTTAACTAGGCAATTTATATAGTCAGTGAAGATGCAAAAATATTATACTGTGCCTTACCCTCACTCGACCATTGTCCTTCAATGATAAAAGTGAAGTGGGAAGATGAGAAGCAATGTGGCCAAAATGTCAAGTATCGTAAGGCAAATGAAATGTTCAGCTTTCATTCTTCTGTGAAACTGGACAGCTTCAATTCTTGAGCAAGAAAGAAAACCCTGAGATTAAGTACTGGGGTGTGTCCATCTTACTAACAATAAAAAAAAATGCTTATTTTAGTACAGAATTCCTGGGTGTCAGGGAAGAAGACAGCAGTCAGATATTGAGTTTTGGAATGTGAGATGGAAAAAATGTCAGCAAAGAGGATTTCAAAGAGGGCAGGAGAAATATCTTAAGGACGCTTGAGCACTGTGTTTTCACTCTGGGCATTGGGTGGCAACAGAAACAAGAAGAACCAGGTATAGCAATGGGAAAAGGCAAAACTCTTTTTAGACCAAGGCGTCCATCCAAATTAGAATCTGAGAGGAGTGTCACAAACAGTAACCTTGCTCTGCAAATAGTAGTTTTTCCTATAAATAAAAATGGAACTATTCAACACTGGCCTTTGCATGCTTTCAAGGACAGTGGGAAACATGGGTAGGAACAGTTCTTAACCACTCCCTGTTGAAAACTCAAGACGATGGCATGGCGGATCTGGAGATGAGTCAGCAGACCCTCATTTAACTATGCAAAGGTACCTGAACAAGCAAATTCCTTAGTTATCTGCTCTTTTTGATTCTCTTTGAGAATCAAAGTTCTCTTTGAGAATTTAGTTCTCTTTGAGACAGAAATAACAGTGGATTCACATGATATATTCATGACTCCTTTCCTCAGTGCTGGGAACCATAAGATCATCTTTCATGTCCCCTACAGCAGACACAGTATGGGGCACATGGTAGGTCTTCAAAATGTTGATCTGTGTTAAAAACAAAACAAAGCAAAGTAAAGCAAAACAAAACAAAATAAAACAAAAAAAACACATCAATGAGAAGATCAGAATTTTCAACTTTTACTGCATAAGTATGTACCTTTGAGAAAGGTATTTTACCCATCTACAGAATTCTATAGAATTTCTGATATTTTTTTGAATTCCTATTTTATGCCAACTTCGGTGCTAGCAACACAAAGACAGATAGGCTAGGTCCATATGCTCAAATCCATATACTCTCTTTAGTAATAACAGAAACAGTAATTTAAATGAATGAATGAAAGGAATATGCTATGAAACCTAAGTGGGACCAGACCCTTTACATTATGCTTCTATTTATTTGTACATGTTACTCCAAATGCTCTCCCTTTCCATTTTCTCTTGTTTTTATGAACTCTGATTTATCCTTAAGCTCCTTCTCATATATCCCTTTTTTATTTCTATACAGCTTTTTCATCTATAAAATAGAAATATCAGCCTAGACTATGTGCTTGATATGGACTATGAGGAGAAGAACACATAACTACTTTAAGTTTTGGGGAAAAATATGCCACATGCAAATGGTTATTATTAGAATGCCAGTCACACTGATGGAAACATGTAAAGTTTAAGTCTTCAGACGTAGTACTTCAGGGTTGTTGTACAAATAGAAGGGCATACATTATTCCCAATGATTACATTATGATATGAATTAACTTTCAAAGAAAAGAGTTCAGTTTTGTGCACTTAAACTGAATACTAGATGAAAATAACCAGTTTTTTTTTTAAAGAACCAGTTTTAATTTGCTTTTTTATTAGCATAATGTTTTCAGGAAAATAAAATATTTTTTAAAAGTGTTTTATAAGGCCTCATATAAATGATAAAAACTCTGAGATTTAAATTATTATTTCACTAAGAGGGGCACAGAATAGGTGATTTAAAATACATGTTGAGCGAATGAATGAATGAAAAAATGATGGTAGTCTAAATGAATTGTTGAAGGAAATTTTAAAATGTTAAGAGTACACATTATAGAAAAATTTTCAAACACTGATCTTAACACATTTTAGATACATACTTGAATATGAAGATCAATGAATGGTAATATTTGTATGAATAAGTGCAATTATGCATATAACAAAATAGAAAATAAGAATTGAAATTTTAATTAAGCAAAAAGTGACACTATCAGCTTTTTAATTTTTAAAGTAGTTAACTTTATATAAAGGTTGTGTTTTATAGATTACTGATGTTTCAGCGATCCAAGATGAGAGAATATTGATAACAAAGTAGTGATTATTATGTAATATGTTAAAAAAAATCTAAATGTTTAAAAATGCCTGATTCAGTTTATTTATTGTTAGAATGTGCTGCTAATATTACTTGACCTGAAAATAAAGTCAAGAGGTATATTACCAAAGTAAAGACTAAGAGGAAATAGAGACATTGGTTGGCAAAATAAACAGATCAAAAGCAAAGAAATTAGTGTTGACAATGAAGAAAAAGATTAAAACAATAGAGAAAAGCAATTAAAGCACTGTTTGAGGTTAAATAATAGGGAAATTTAACAACCAGTACTGACAATTTGGAAAATACATCTTGAATTTTTGTTGGTAATTCATATACAAGAAAATATAAATATTTTTAAAAATTCATCTGCCTGTAAGTTTAGGCACATCCTCATATTCTAGTCTTCTAAAATTGGATTGGAACTGAGAGAAATATTTTCCATTTGGAGTTGCCCTGTGAGTTCTTAAGCAAACCAAGATTTCCACATACAAGTGCATGTCAATAAGCAGTCAACAAATGAGATGACATGAAATGGGATGGAATGGCAAAGAACCAGTTCATAAAGGTCCAAACAGGTATGCAAGAAGGTAAACAGTGTATGACTCAGGCTGGCTTTGAATGACTCAGGGCAGTAAGGAAACATCATACATGAATAGTCATGTATAAAAAATGCAAACTAGGAACTCTCCCAGCAAAAATATATAATTCAGTGAATAAAAGGAATTCAGCGTTGCCATAATGAGGCCCTAAGCTAGTATTAATAGTTCTGTTTGACAAGAAAAATGTTGCTTCTTAAGATTTACTTTTGCATTTTTCCTACCAGATCTTTGTTGTTGAGCATGTATTTGTCAAAATCATTCATGATCATCCTCTAGGGCAGGGGTTCTTAATCGTTTTTGTTCCATGGACCCCTTTGGTGTCAAGTGAAAACCATGGGCCCCTTACTAAGTCCACACTATACTGTGTATTATTTAATAAATATATCCCACCCGTGCCAAAACATCCCCATAAGAACAATGTTTTTGGATTTCAATTCTAGCTCACAGACCTCTTGTTAAGAACTCCTGCTCTGGGGTCTCAGATAATATATTTATCCAGTAGTTACAATCCTTTCATGTCCACTACCTGTGAATAATGATGCTTCTTTAATCATTTTTTTGAGCTACAAATATTCTAGGTTATTACTGCTAGGATTCTTCAGGTTGCTTTAGATAGAAACTGAAGAATTTCCCAGAGCATTCTTTTGAGATCTAAAACAGATATTACATACTTAAACCAATTCAGTTGGGCATAAGAAAATATTCAATGGAAATTCAATTTGTAAATAAAACTAACAAATTACAAATTATGCATAATTGAGAGTGAGTTTTAAGAGTATGTGAATATATTTTATAAAGATCTCTCTGATTTCCTTCCTGTGGTACTAAAAGAATAGACCATTTTAAATGAGAATGGTAAAGGTAGGAAATAAAAAACTGGTGCAAAACTTTGGGATAATTATTTTGCACATTTAACAAAAACAAAAACAAAAAAAACAACTCTACTGATAAATTGAAAAATGGATCTTGTTACATTCTCATCTTTGTGGCCTAGCAGATAAAGAAATATTATGGGGCTTGCGTCATTGAAACTGAACCTTTCTCCCTCATAAATGATTGAGCTTCTGTTTGTTTGTTTTCTGGAGTATGTGACATGGCACAGTTGACAAAATAACAAACAGCTGTTGAGGGATCAGGAGATTAATATTCCAGTCCAAAATGCACCACAACCTGACTAGGTGATGAGCCACTATTTTTCCAGACCTCCTTTAACTTATTTAAAAAGCAAAGGAGATGGATCATGCAGTCTCTCGGTTCGTCTTTATGTCTGAAATTTTATTAATCTATTCTACATTAAGTAAAAGGGTTATTTTGTGAGATATAAAATAAAATACACATTTGTGAGCAGATGCTGAAAGAATTAAATTCCTTTAAAAAAATCAGCTATTTATTTGTAATGCTCTGGTAAGTATGGTGTTATCAAGGTCTCTCTTTCTCTCTTTCTCTCTCTCTTTCTCTCCCTCGATTTTTAGTTGCTTTTAACTGGTATGCAGTGTTTTCAAACTTCAGTCAATCAGTATTTTTATAATTAGGATTTTTTCCTATATTCAAATGCTAGTGTTATTAAATAAAAGTTATTTAATATTTTCTTTAAATTGACTCACATTTCCCTTAAATAAAATGAGCAGTATTATCCATAAAATGTTTTTTATGCTGACTGTATTTTTCTAATTCATATTAAAAATACATAATAAAATATTATTTCATGCCTTGCTTAAAATCATCCTTAAAATTTTGGCAAATTGGTTAGAATATTATTGGAAAATGATGAATGTATAGAGGTTAAATGTTGAGGAGGAGTAAAAATAATGCTAAAGTATTTAAGGATAGTCAAAGATTATTTAAATCAGAAACATTGCAATCTGAGGAAAGGCAGGCATGCATTTAAAGAAATAGCAAACAAGGTGAAGCAATGGTGCAAAAATATTGAAAAAAATAGGTCAATTCATTTCCAGCTAGTGACAGGTGCTCAGCTTAATTTTGATCATAACATGCAGAATGAGTTGTACGTACTGGGAAGAATATTAACTAATTTATGGGTTATAACCAAGGAATAGTTGTGCAGGTATGAAATAAGGTGCCCTACCTATTCTCCATATTCTAATGACATAGAAATACAAGAAGATGGCTGTGTAGAGCTATTTAGAGGGACGAAAGGTGGCAGACCCCCTAGGTGATGAGACGCTTACTAGAAACCTGAATGGAGTAAAATTAGGAAACAAAGACAGGCAAGGTTTGGAGTTTACATACGTAATAGCAAATGTGTGCTTGAGAGCTTTAGGGAACTGTGGCTATGTTGTGTCTCTCAGCATTCAAATAGATTTTATATTTGTGTTTATTTAACACTTGAGTAAGACTTATTACACGCTAGGCATGTTTTGAGTGCTTTATGAATGCTAATTCTTATGCCAACATTGTCAAGCAGGTACTTTTATTATCCCTATTTTATATATGTGGAAAGTGAAACCCCAAGGGGTTTTCCCAAGAATGTGGGAGAGCTAAATTTGAAAGCGGGAGTTTGGCTAGTTCATCATTAGCATGTTGTCTATCCCACCAGTGATCTTGAATGTTCTAAAAGGAGATTCCTCTTTGGTAGAGTGATCGAGGAACTCAGATTTAAGATTATCAGCAAAGGCATTCTCCTATAAGCAAGAATAGGACCAGGAATGCCCACCGTACACAATTAGGGCCAAAAAGTGGTGAGATAAATATTTCCAAGTGTTCTGGGACAGAAATTCCCTAGCTCTTAAGAGAGAGTGCTTATCAGAGATTTTTTTCTCCTGTTCTGCATATTGTGGTATGCAGTTTTAAATCCTATTACGACTTTGATCTCATGGGCACTGTGAGAGAACTTCTGAAACCTAATCAGGTGCTGGAGACAAGCAAAGCCAAGGGAACAAGGGAGAAACAGAGCCTGAGCCACTGGCCACTCTGAAGCCACCCATATCTGAACTTCCCAAATCAATACATTTCAAAAATACAACATAAACACAATGTGGTAATTGGATGCTCTATTTCCTTTAGGAAATAATAATCAAGAGATTTATAATATCCAAATTTCAGACAAGAAAGTAATGTGTGAAGTTTTATGTTTGCTAAAATAATTGTTTTCTCATAGTGCTGTTTTAAGGAAGTGTTCTGTAACTATTACCACTCTCCAAATGTTCAAATTCAAGTTCTTTGGCATGTAGCATAGAATGACAGATAGCTCAGTTGCTTAAAACATGGAATCTGTCAGTCTAGGGTTGGAATCCTGCTTTTACCATTTATGAGTTTTGTTCATTTTGGCAAGATTCTTAACCTGTTAAGCCTCAGTTTCCTAATTTGTGAAATGCTAATATTGATACTGACTGCATATATTTATTTTGCATTTTAAATGAGATAATATTCTTTGGATACACTGCCTGATACATAGAAAATGCCCAATAAATTTGCCTAATAATGTAAATAAATCTTCAAAAAGTAAATGAGGACTTTATTAGAATTGTAAAGGGATTTGAGAATATGTTTCTGTTTTTGTTTTTATAATAATTCTAGAGAGGTTGAAAGAGTAGTTGTAAATATATTTCTTTTACACATTAGGAAAATGAATTTCAAAAAATTATGTGGAGAGACTTTTGGGTAGGTGGGGGATTAGAGAGGCAGAAGGCTCTCTTCTTTCCCAGAAAAATAGCTAGAGGAGAGGCAGAAACTGTTTTCTAAACTATTCTAGGGCTTAGAATACTGGGGGAAGGCTAGACACTACCCAGAAGAGAGGGGGGCAAAGGAAAGAAGTCATAGCTGGCTGGGAAATTCCTGGGCATAAAGCTGCAGTATCAGCAGCTGGTCCCATCCCCCTACCTCCGGAGCAAAGATTACTGGGTCCTCTGGTCCCTGATAGGCACCTACAGACTGAGAGGGTTGCAGGGATCCTCTTCCCCAAGAAACGGGAGAAGGGGTGACACAGCCTATGGCAAACTCAGATTTTGGCCAGTGAACATGGTCTGCTGCCTTGGAAGGGTTGCACACTTGCAGTCAGGGTGGGGCTGTGACATTGTCCCTACGGAGACCCGGCAGGGAGCTAAAGGTAACTCGCCTTCTTGGATACACTCCTTACTGTCCTGGGCTGATTGCAGAGCTGTGAGGCCTGCCAAGGGAGGAGAGCAGCTTCTGAGAAAGTCTGTTTGCTAGGCTTGCCCTACCCTAAGGACATTGCTCCCACCTGGGCAGGTTACAGCAAATGCATTACCCAGTATGGATCTAGATCTGAGCAGAAGGGTCTGCTGAAGATTGCCATCTGCTGGCAGACAAAGAAAGTGCAAACAAGGAAGGGGTATATAGTAAGAAACATAGAAGAGGCAGTCTGATACCTTTACTCCCCCACTCTCCAAGACCTGCATCTTATTGCTTGGTCCTTAGCCCTGGTTTGAGCAGTTAAATGGGGACAATCCTAAATATCTAGCACAAGTTGAACCAAGAGGCGAATAGTGGAAGCACACACAGCTCCTTAAAATTAAATCCCTGGGCAAGAAAGAGAAACTAAACCTCAGATCAAACTCAGCATCATAATCAGACGTCTAGATATCAGCAAAAAATTACAAGCCATACTAAGGAAAAGGAACAAATCAAAGCTCCAAATGAGACACAGGACTTGAAACAAATCATCAGTGATGTCCATACAAATCTCCTAAATCAAATTATGAAGTTGAAGGACAACATGGCTAAGAAATAAAAGACATTAACAAGACACTGGGTGAACACAAAGAAAACATTTAAACCTTGAATAGAAAATTAATAGCTATGGGAATGAGGAATGAAAGACATGGTTAAGTGAGATTAAAAATATAATAGAGGTATACAACAGCAGATTTTAAATCATGGAAGAAATAATCAGCAATGTAGCAGACAGAACAACTGAAATTGAAAAAAGAAGAACAGAGAGAAAAAAGAATGGAAAAAATTGAGCAGGGACTTAGGGAGTTGAAAGATAGCATGAAGCACACCAACCTTTGGGTTATGGGAGTTTCAGAAGGAGAAGAGAAGGGAAAAGGGGCAGAGAGAGTATTTAAGAAAATAATGGCTGAAAATTTCCCAACTCTTATGACAGACATGAATATACTTGTACAGGAAGCACAGTGCACTTCAATTAGAATAAATCCAAATAGACCTACCCCAAGACACATAATATTCAGAATGTCAAATACTGAAGAGAAAATTCTGAAAGCAGGGAAAAGCAAACATCACAAGGGATGTTCAGTAAGACTTAGTGCAAATTTCTTTTCAGAAACCATGGAGATGAGACGGTAGTGATACAATATAATTATAGTTAAAGTACTGAAAGAGAAAAAACTGCCAGCCAAGAATTCTTTATCTGGCAAAACTGCCCTTCTAATATGAGTTTAAAGATGGTGAATTTAAAATATTCACAAATAAATAAACAGAAACTAAGAGTTTGTAAATAAGAATCCAGTTCTGCAGGAAACACTAATGAGTTTTGCAGCCAGAAAAGAAAAGACAAGAGAGACGCTTGAAGGTGAGTGTAAAAGTAAAGGGTAGACAAAAGAATAAAAGACAAAAATAAGATATGACACATAAAAGCCAAAGTATAAAATGGTTGAAGTAAGTAATGCCTTTAGAGTAATAACATTGGATGCTAATGGATTAAACTCCCAATCCAAAGACATAAGCTAACCGAATGGATAAGAAAACATGAGCCATCCATGTGCTGTCTGCAGGAGACTCACCTTAGACACAAGGATGCAAATAGACTGAAAGTGAAAGCTCAGAAAAAGATATTTCACAAAAACTGTAACCAAAAGAGAGCAGGTGTAGTTATACTGGTGTCAGACAAAACAGATTTTAAATGCAAAACAGTGATAAGAGATACAGAGAACCATTATAAATTAATATTGGGGACAATCCACCAGGAAGGATTAACAGTCATAAAGAAGTCAGTGCAATAAGCCTATTAAAAGGAATTCAACTTCCAGTATGATTTAAAAAATTTTGTTGTAAAAAAATTCCTTTTATAATAGCAGTAAAAATGCTCACTTTTCTAGGAATTAACTAGAACAGAATTGTAAAGGATCTGTATTATGAAAACTATAAAACACTGCTAAGAGAAATCAAAGAAGACCTAACAAATGGAAGGGCATTCTGTGTTCATGGATTGGAAAACTAAACACCATGAAGTTGTCAATTCTACCCAAACTGATTTATAGATTTAATGCAATCAAAATTTCAACAGAAATAGGAAAGTCAATTACCAAATTTATTTGGAAGTTAAAGGGGTCCCAAATACCCAAAAACATTGTGAAAAAGAATAACCAAGTTGTAGGACTCATGCTTCCTGATGTTAAAGTGTATTATAAAGTAGTCAAAACAGAAGGTATTGGCATAAAAATAGACACATTGACCAGTGGAATCAAATTGAGAGTTCAGAAATGGACCTGCACCTCTACAATCAACTGATTTTTGATAAGCATACCACGCCCACTTTTTTGGGACAGAACAGTCTCTTCAATAAATGGTGCTGGGAGAACTGAATATCCATAACCAAAAGGCTGAAAGAGACCTCTACCTCCTTATATAAGCATCAACTCTAAATATAAAACATAAAAGCCAGAACCATAAAATTAATAGAAGATAATGTAGAGAAGCATTTACAAGACCGTGTGGTAGGTGGGGGTCTTTTAACCTTACACCCAGAGTATGAGCAACAAAAGAAAAAATTTTTAAAAATGGGGCCTCATCAAAAGTAAACACTTGTGCACCTCAAAGGACTTTGTGAAGAGGCTAAAAGACATTCTACTCATGAAAGAAAGTATTTGGAAATCACACATCTGAGAGGGATCTAATATTCAGGATATATAAAGAGATCCTACAACTCAACAATAAAAAAGCCAAATGACCAAATAAAAAATGGGCAAAAGACCTAAATAGACATTTTTTATAAAGAAGAAATACATTTACATGCTGAGTTTGGCTTAGAGAGTGGCCACATTTGAGCAACATGGAGCTCTCAGGAGGTAACTCTTAGGCACCCTGTAGCTCTAGGCCTAGTTCATATTTCAGGCACAGAGGCTCATAATCAGAGCCATCAATATCAAGGGCTCATTGTTGGACCATCTGACTTTATTGGTCTTTTCCATTTCACTTGGGAGATCTTTGATGTTCCATTGGGGAATGTGATAGAGCTCCCCTAGCTAGGAACTCAGCACTCCCTCAGTTGTCATTTTTAACTGAAACCACTATGAAAATATCCAAACATTTTTATATACCCTGTAAACATGCCCTGGAGAACTCCCTCCCAACCATGTGCCCCATATCAATAACACCCCAGACCAGTGTTCCTCCCCTGCCATAGTTGAACCTCTCTGCAGTCTAAAACTTCTTTAAAGATGAAGCCTAATATATTTCCAGGTTCCATTAATAGTAAAATGAAATATAGTGATGGGTTTAAAGGTTAGATATAGAATACATACTAAGTTAGAAAAATTAAATAAAGGAAAAATAAATTGGGATATCAAAAAATGAAAACATGAAAAAGCCTTGTTTTCAATGTTTTACCTTTCATCATTGCTATAGATGCTGCCCTGTATGTACAGTGGCAAGGCAATTTCTTCCGTTTATTCCTCAGTCTCTACATCCTTTCTTCTTTTATTTTCCCCTACTTATTAAGTTTGTCTTCACAAAAGGTTTATTTTTTTTATTTTTTTACTTTTATTTTATTTTTCAAAGATTTATTTATTTATTTATTTCTCTCCCCTCCCCCCCCTACCCCAGTTGTCTGTTCTCTGTGTCTATTTGCTGCGTCTTCTTTGTCCGCTTCTATTGTTGTAAGAGGCATGGGAATCTGCATTTCTTTTTGTTGTTGCGTCATCTTGCTGTGTCAGCTATCCGTGTGTGCGGCGCCATTCCTGGGCAGGCTGCACTTTCTTTCGCGCTGGGTGGCTCTCCTTACGAGGCGCACTCCTTGCGCGTGGGGCTCCCCTACGCGGGGACACCCCTGCATGGCACGGCACTCCTTGCGTGCATCAGCACTGTGCATGGGCCAGCTCCACACAGGTCAAGGAGGCCCGGGGTTTGAACCGCGGATCTCCCATGTGGTAGACCGACGCCCTAACCACTGGGCCAAGTCTGCCACCAACAAAAGTTTTAGATCACAGTAATTCACATATACAATATACAGTACTCCCACATATCCAACATCAAACCCTTTGTCCCTTCCCTAGCAATGATTTTTTTACATGTTCGTATTGTATTTGCTGCATCTGATGTACAGATATTGAAACAATAGCTTTCAAACATGATTCCATTTAGGTTTACATTATGGTTTATATTTTAGACTATACAATTTTCTAAATTTTTAGTTATCAAATCTATGTTTTACATTATGGTTTACTCCTTTTAACCTATAAACTTTTAGACATTTTTGGTGTAATTTAACATGTCCTATATCCTTCATTGCATGACCTTGTGGAACATTTCCAGCCCCATAGTTATGCCAATTCCATCTATTCGACACCTCTTTTCCCCTTCCCTCAGGGCCCACCGTGACAATCAATCTTCATTACTTGAAGGACCATATTCAGAGATACTTGCAACAATGTTGAGGGCTTGACATACTCAACTGCCCTAACCCATTGGGAGCCACCAATTCTCTTGAGAGATACAATTCCCTTTGTTTGAGAACATCAGTCCTCCCCAGGATGTGGGTTTACCTTCATTCTCATTATATGGGTCTCCCTCCAATTATATAACCCACTATGACAAAATGAGCACTCACACACTCCCTAGAAGCTTGCCCTGTGTCAGATGCCACCCCTTAAGCATCTTAAACAGGTAACCTTCCTTATTATATTTTCTAAAGAGTTTTCTCTACATTATAACTTCAACCATATACCTGACAATCTCCTATGTTGAAATGTTCCCCCCACCCTGCTCCCAATTTCTTGGGCTATATGACCCTTCCTCCCATCCCTAGCCCCCCTCAAGCCCACAAAGCCCCACCCAAAGGTATCCTATGCCCCCATTTTATCCCTTCCCTGTACAAATACTTACCTCCAGCTTATCATAGATTTCACCCATGTAGGTGTCAGCTCACAACCTTCCTCTACACCGCAACCTCCTTTAAGCCTATCATCCAGTCTCTAGCTCTCTGAGACAGCTTGGTTTACTTATTTCATATCATTGAGGCCATGTAGTATTTGTCCTTCTATGCCTGGGTTGCTTCACTCAACATAAGGTTCTCAAGATTCATCCATGTTATCACATGTGTTTGTATTCTATTCATTCTTATAACTGAGTAGTATTCCATTGTATATATATACCACATTTTATTTATCCATTCATCTGTTGATGGGCATTTGGATGCCAACTTCTGGCAATAGTGAATAGTGCTGCTATGAACATTGGTGTGCATATATCGGTTTGGGTCCACAGGATGGAGGGATAGAGTATGAATTAGAGTGGACTTACTGATATTCTACTATGGAACTATTGTGATTAGTAATGGAAGAAATTGTAGCATTAATGTGGAGAAAGCGGCCACAGTAGCTTCTGAGATTAGGGAGAGGGAAGAAGAGATATGATGTGGGGGCATTTTCAGGACTTGGCGTTGTCCTGGGTGGTACTGCAGGGACAGATGCTGGACATTGTATGTCTTGCCATGGCCCACTGGGTGGACTGGGGGAGAGTGTAAACTACAACGTAGACCACTGTCCATGTGGTGCAGCAGTGCTCCAAAATGTATTAAAAAATGCAATGAATGTGCCACGATGATGAAAGAAGTTGTTAATGTGGGAGGAATGGGGTGATGGGGTTGGGGGTATATGGGAACCTCATACTTTTTTGAATGTAACACTTAAAAAAAATAAAAATAAAGAAGGAAAAAAAAATACAAATGGTGAAAAAATACACGAAAAAATGTTCAGCATTCCTGGCTATTAGGGAAATGGAAATCAAAGCTACAATGACATTTCATTTCACACCTACTGGAATGGCCAGTATTAACAAATCAGAAAACTACAAGTGTTAGAGAGGAAATGAAGATAGGAATACTTATTCACTGTTGGTGGGAATGTAGAATGGTATAGTCACTGTGGAACTCTGTTTGGCAGTTCTTAATCACATTAGATTAGATCTGCTATGTGTCCTGGCAATACCAGTACTAATATATACCCAGAAAATCTGAGAGCAGATTCACAAACAGACATCCGCATACCAATTATCAGAGCGTCATTATTCACGATTGACAAAAGATGGAAACAACCCAGGGTTCCATCAATTGATGAATGGATAAACAAACTGTGGTATATACACACTTATAGAATATTTTTCAGCTGTAAGAAGAAATGAAGTCGTGAAGCCTGAGACAATATGGGATGAACCTGGAGGACATTATGTTAACTGAAGCAAGTCAGGCAAAAAAGAACAAATATTGTATGATTTTATTATTATGAACTAAATATAATGAGCAAACTTATGGAGCTAATAGCTAGAATGTAAGTCACCAGAGAAAATGTGGTTAAAGAATGGAAAGCTGAGGTTTAATCTGTGCAGAATTGGTAAAAAGTTGTTTGTAAATGTTTGGCAATGGAGGGAAAGGGTGGAAGCACTTCACAGGATTTGTAATTAGTAGCACTAATATGGTTACGATAGTTGCTTTTCTTGTTTTTCCTTTTTTTGAGTAATGAAATGCTTTAATATTAAATTGATGACTGTCCAACTCTGTGATTATACCAAATATCATTGATTATACACTTTAGATAAATTATATGGTTTATGAATGAAAAATAAAATAAAAAAATAAAAAATAAATCTTACACCAAATGTAAGATATGGAGTAAACTTAGTAGTAATACTTTGACAATGTTCTTTCACAATTTGAAACAACTGTTTCACAACTTTGTAAGGTGGTGGTGGTGGGGTGATGTATGGGAGTCTTGTATGATATTATGCATGTTTTGTAAGCTCACAATTTTACTATACACTTATTGTTTATGTATGCTCATGTATGAAAAATTACTTCAGTAAAAATTTTTGGAATGAATATGAAAAAAAAGGAATTACATGGGTTTAAGAAAATCTATCCGAATGGTAACTAGAAGATCATGGATTCAACTTTGTCATCTGCTTCTTGATTTTTTTGTTTAATTGTTTCTCTACCCTTATAGAAAAGCACTACATTTAGATTAAAAAATTGAAATAATTACATCTTCTCTGTCCACCTAAAAAAAAAAAATAAAGAAGTTGCATGAAGGCCTTTGCAAACTACAAAGACTCTTCTAAGTGTGTAAAGTGTTATCATTGCCATAGTCTTTGATGCTTCTTTGAGCTTTGACTAGCTGCCCTTAATCTAATATGAATTGTTTTGTATGTAGCTCTGGATACTTTCTTTTTTAGTTCCATCATAGAACTATATATATTTAAATTGTAATCAAGAAGAAGAAAAGGGCTAGTGGATGTACCTCAAGCAGCTGAGTGCCTGCTTCCCACATGGGAGGTCCCGGGTTCGGTTCCCTGAGCCTCCTAAAAACAAACAAAAAAGACGAACAACAAGCAATCACATGAAAAAAACAGCTCAGGGAAGCTGATGTGGTTCAGTGATTGAGTGCCATCTTCCCACTTGTGAGGTCCTGGGTTCAATCTCCAGCCCTGGAACCTCAAAATTAAAAAACGAAAAAAGAAAAAGAAAAAAAGCTTCAAGAAAATCTGAGAAACTGCTAATAAAAGAGTATAATCAAATATGAATCATCCCCCAATTAAGGATATGGTCTCTTCTTCCTTAGACTGCTGTGAATTATGACTTCTTGCCTAAGGAGTTTCTATATTGACTCTGGAAATGCTTCTAGATTTTATCATGCCAGTAAGTTACTAGAATTGAATTGTATTCCCCATAGTATTAGAATGCATCTGATTTAGCAATTAAGAAATTACTTTTAAAAGGATGAGATAATTTCATTAATCAAAGTGAAAAACTTGATAAGGGATTTTGAATGAAGATAAAATAGAGTTTCTTTTTCCAGAGGTAAGTAAATCTCAGTAGCTTACAAGCTTAGGCCATATCAGTAACTCAGGGCTTCATAGGGAAAATCAAAGGCACGTAAATCATTCACAAGGGATCCTCTAAACATCAGCTTTAGTTTTCCTTCTGTAATTAAATAAGTCCCTTCTTTATCTTAAGTGACAGTTAAAGGGATGTTCTAATTCAGTGTCTATTTCCTCATTAAAGTGCATATTAATAATATGATGTTTTCATATTTTCATGTTTTCAAATATCAGTTTTGTCCATTTTCTTTCCTTTAGAAAGACTCAGAGAAGTTGACTTTTAAATGGGAGTTGGCTTTTTATTGGCTATGTAACATTAGAGAATATACTTGATATTCTTTGTAAATATGTGGACATGGAAAGCGTTGATGTTAACACATTATAATGAGTATAACTAACACTGCTGATTTATAAATATGATTGTGGCTTAAAGAGTAGTCCCAGAGACTGATGTTAATTGAAAGACAGAGGATAATTTAGGGATTGTGTAACAGTGATTTCGGTGTTAGATGAGTATTGTGGTTAATAATACAAATACAAGAAATTTCCTCTATTATGAGGTGTTAAGAATATGGTGGTTAATAAAAGAAAATACAACTAATGTAAACCTACAGACTATAGTTAACAGTCTTATTGTGATATTTTTGTGGCAAATGCAAAGAAGATACTATATCAGTGCTAAAGGTAAAAAAGAATATGATCAAACATTTTTTTTTCTTCATTCTCTTCATTAGCAAGGAGACTTTAGTCATATCATTTAACCAATCTATGCTCATTTATTCAACTTTCTGAACACTGGAGAAACAACTGAGTTTGTTTTTAATATTAAATAAGATAAATGTGCCTGGACAGGACATTTTTTTTTATTCATTTTTTAAAAAATATTACATTTAAAAAATATGAGGTCCCCATTCACCCCCACTGCCCCCACCCCACCACTCCCCCCACAGTAACACTCTCCCCCATCATCATGACACATCCATTGCATCTGGTGAGTGCATCTCTGGGCATCACTGCACCCATGGCCTGTGGTCCACGCCATAGCCCACACTCTCCCACGTTCCATCCAGTGGGCCATGGGAGGACATACAATGTCCGGCAGTTGTCCCTGCAGCACCAGTCAGGACATCTCCAAGTCCCGAAAATGCCTCCACATCTCATCTCTTCCTCCCATTCCCCGCACCCAGCAGCCACCATGGCCACTTTTTCCACACCAATGGCACATTTTCTCGATTATTAACCACAATAGTTCATGAATAGAATATCATGAAGTCCACTCTAATCCTTACTGTATTCCTCCTTCCTGTGGACCTTGGCTTGGTTGTGTCCATTCCACATCTATGTCAAGAGGGGGTTTAGATTCCACATGGATACTGGATGCAATCCTCCTGCTTTCAGTTGTAGGTACTCTAGGCTCCATGGTGTGGTGGTTGACATTCTTCAACTCCATGTTAGCTGAGTGGGGTAAGTCCAGTAAATCAGAGTGTAGGAGCTGAAGTCTGTTGAGACTCAGGGCCTGGCTATCATATTGTTAGTCCAGAGATTCAAATCCCCTAGATATATCTTAAACCCCAGCACCAACTACAATTCCAGTAAAGTAGCATGAAAGGCTTGTGAAAAGAGATCACATCTGAGTCCAGCTCCATCACACAGAGACACCAGCTCCAAAGAAGGGCCAACTGACATGGCAGTGAACTCCATCTGCCATGACCATAGAACCTGTAGGTCTCTTTAGCCTTCAAAAGAACCAATACCTGGGGTTGTATCTACCTTATCTGTCTCTGAGACTCTGCTCAGGTGTGCATAAAGGCAATCCTTCTGACAACCGCCAGACTCTTTTTTAGAGACTCATAGCCATATAAACTCATTTGTCTTTTCCATTTCCCCCTTACTTTAGGTCAAACAGCATTTTTAACTCCTGTTATTATATGTAGACAGGGATATTCTGCTGGTCCACGTTGAACCTTTAATTCAAGGTCATTTTCTAGTTATGCCATCATCTGGTACTTGGTAGTGATCCCTCGGTGCCAGGGAGGCTCATCCCCGGGTATCATGTCCCATGCTGGGGGGATGGCATTGCATTTACATGCTGAGTTTGGCTTTGGGACTGACCACATTTGAGTAACATGGAGGCTGTCAGGAGGGAACTTTAAGGCACAGTGCTGCTCTAGGCCTTGTTCTTATTTCAGATGTATAGGCTCACAAGCATAATCATTAGTATCAGGGGGTCACTTTTGGACCCACATTCCTGTCTGGTCCTTACCGTTGCACCTGGGGGACTGCCGCTGCTCCCCTAGGGACCATGACAGAGCCCCCCCCCCCCCGGCCAGGAACCCAGTACCCCCCCAGCTGTTGTTTTTAATTGTTTCCACTATGAGTATATCCAAACATTTCCATGCACCCTGGCTAGGGATGGGCGGATGGGTAATATTGTCCAAGAAATTGGGGGGAGGGTGGGGCAACACATGAACATAGGAGATTGTCAGGTGTTGGTTGAGAGTATAATGCTGAGAAAACCTTTTCAAAATATAATTAGGAAAGTTACCTGTTTAAGATACTCAATGGGGATAATCTGATGCAGGACAGACTCCTAGGGAATATCTGAATGCTCGTTTTGCCAGAGTGGGTCATACCATTGGGTAGAGACCCATATAATGAGAGTGAAGGTAGACCCACAACCTGGGGAGGACTAATGCCATCAAATAGAGGGAACTGTATCTCTCAAGAGAGATGGTGGCTCCCAGGGCATTAGGGCAGTTGAGCAAGTCAAGCCCTCAACACTGTTGAAAGTATCTCTGAACATGGCTCCTCAAGAAATGAAGATTGACTGCCACTGTGGGCCCCAAGGGGAGGGGGAAATAGATATTGAATAGATGGAACCAAAGTAAATGTGAGGGCAAAAGAAGTGTTTCAGAAGAGTACACAAGGATGGATATAAAACATGTAATATTACACCAAAAACATATAGGGGATGACAGACTAAAAATGTAAACCATAATGTAAAACATAGGATAACTAAAAAATTTAGAAAACTGTATAGCCTAAAGTATAAACCACAATGTAAACACAAATGTTACCTTGTTTGAAAGCTATTGTCTCAATATCTGTACATCAGTTTCAGTAAATATGATATGAATAAGTTAAAAGATTATCACTGTGGAAGGGAAAAGATTTTATAATGGATATGTGGGAGTACTGTATATTGTATATATGAATTACTGTGATCTAAGGCTCTTGTGAAGAGAAACTCAATAATTAGCAAAAAAAGAAAAGAAAAAGATAGGATGTAGAATTTTTCCAAATCAATATGTATTCTATATCTAACCTTTAAACTCATCACTATATTCCATTTTACTATTAAGGGAACCTGACATTATATTGGGCTTCACTTTTCAGGAAGTTTTGGATCACAGAGTGATTCAACAATGGACAGGACATTTTAAAGTAATGCTTCCTTAATTTGTTAAGCTGCCTTAAACTGTTATTTTAATTTTTTGAAATTGAAATAAAGTTTACTAATTTTGGAAAAAAAAAATAGAATACATTGTGTAGACCAGGAATGCACCATGCGTTTATGGTAACTCCCATATCAGTGAACCCAGTGCTTTGAATCTAGTAGTAGCACAATAATTTTCTTTGAATGAATTGATGAGCGATTAGGTTTTGGCTCTATAAGTGATCAAGACCATTACTTATGTTTCTAGACCATAATATTTTAATTTCTGCCTAGTCCAAGTAAATCTCTCCATTCTTTCTGTCTGGTCTTAAGTGAGAGGCTAAGAAATCAGATTACATGGGGTTGTATGTAAGTGACATATTATATGACATAGTTATTAGTTGTGGAAATTTGAGTGAGTTACTTAACCCCTTTTTAAATTACTTCTTTTTTAATTACCAAAATACTGATAATAGTATCCTTGTCATAGAGTTGTTGTGAAATTTACATGAGCTGATAGCTATAAAGTGCATAGAACTGGCATATTATTTGGGCTCAATAGATAAGTTTTATAGGTGTTGTTAGAATTATTATTTAATTTTGAAAATAGTAACTGCATATAAATAAACATTTAAACTTGCTGAATAAATATCCATCAAAATAACAATTACATCAAATTGAGTTAGGCATTAATTTTGTTAGAGATGTCGTTATAGGTTGATGGGCACAATATCAGCTCAACAGACAATATCAGCATACTTACTGACAAGTATCTTTGTATCCTTAGACCAGCAGATGATTTTACCAGCATGACAGACCTTGAGAGTTTACATCTTCAGTGCATCTATGATGAGAACAAGTTGTGATCATATGATCACATTTTCAGTATTTCTAGTGTTAAGAAAATATTAAGTATCCATGACCTGTAGTGGCCATCACTAACTTCTGTTTCAATTCAACCTTGGTAGTTATCGTTTCTGCTTCTCCCTAGCTACTAATTGATTTTTTAAATGTGAGCTTTTAATTATGGTTTTTTTTTTCCTTAATACAAAAAAGCAGTTCATTTAATTGTAAAAAAACGTTAGAAGATAAAAGTAAACTTAATGAAGAATATTTTTAAAACATCTATGACCTCCATCACTACCTAGAGAGAGCTACTGTTGCTCCCTTTGTATACAGGTTCCTGGAATTTCTCTCTAACTCCGGAGAGAAAGAGAGAAAGAGAGAGGGGGGGGAGAGAGAGAGAGAGAGAGAGAGAGGGGGGGGGGGGGGGGAGAGAGAGAGAGAGAGAGAGAGAGAGAGAGAGAGAGAGAGAGAAGAGAGAGAGAGATCCTATAGTACATACTGCTTTTTCACTTAACAAGGGGTTTTGACGCATCCAGCAGCTTTGGCATAGTGGTCCCAGGCTTACAGTTTCTAATGATCTCCTATGAAGAGTTATCCCAAAATGAAAGTCTGGGGTCGGAGGGTTAAGGGTCAGACCAGGCTTCTGGTGACTCTAGTGTCTACTTATTCTGATATGTTTCTTGACTTTTCTAACCCTAGATTGGAGGAAATTGTCAACAACAGTCATATTAACTTTGGGGACCATACTCAGAATAGAATTAGAGCATTATGAGCCCTCAAATTGTATATCTTTTCGATCAGTCATGCAATTTAGCAAATTATCCTTTATTCTTTTTTTCTTAGGTGACAAGAATTGAGAGTTGATCCCAATTCTTATAAACTGCTCCTATTAAGGAGGAACAGAAATTATATGTACATTGTTCTTAGAATAATATAAAGTAAATTGAAAACAGTCCCAGTCCAGTGTGACCAGTCATAAAAAAATGTAATATACTATGAGTGGTGGTCTAAATTGGGATAATATTTTGACTGGATATTAGATGATATTAATAAAATTTTGATGATTATATTCTTATGTTATGGTTATATTCTTAGTGCAGTTGATTCCATGGGAAATCAATATATCAACAAGGAAAAGTTCATAAAAACGTTTCTACAAGATTGATTGCTACATACTAGTGTGTAACAGGAAAAAATTTTGAAACCTCCTCAATGATCAGTGGTAAGGAACTGCAAATAAATTATGGTGTTCTCACGTATTTGGATACCACATATTTGCCAAGCAGAATGAGGGGCTTTCTGCTAACACTCTCCAATGTATAATGTAAAGCGAAAGAGCAAAGTATGGAACAGTATCCAGTTTCTGTCTATTTGTGTAAAATAAGCAAAAAACATAGTATTTATGTATAAATTTGCAGACAGGATACAAAAGAAAAAATAACCATGGTTACTTCTAGGGTGGGGGAATGAAAATCAGGGAAGAGACAATTATTTAAATTTCTTGTATCAACTGTATTGAGTAGATGCTCAATAAAATATAGGTGTTATTATGTTACTGTTATCTTAGAAAGACTGTGCTGGCAATTCAGATTAAATTGACTGATTAAATTGACTGGCACAGACAGTTTCTGTCAAATAAGGATTATCTGATAAACGGGAACTATGGGACAGGAATGATATTCATATAAATGTTTGAAATGGTCAAATAGGTTAATTCTGAACATTATAATACTTAAATTTTCAATGATTAACTACTTTAATTTCATGAATGGAATGGATATAACCCTATCTAAACACAATATTGATTTATAGTTTTGTTGTTTGTACAGGAAGAATGCACAACTGTGTTGCTTAAAGTAGCCTTTATAATTAAAAAAAAATCAGTCATAACCACGCAGTCTAAAAACTGTTCATTATTCCTGCTAATGATTCTATTTTAGTATCTTACTGGTGAACCTCCACCATTCGATAAAATCGTTACTGAGAGACATTCAACTTTTCCTAGCCAAATTGCTATTGTGATGTGCTGCTTAAGGCTTCCAAAAACTCTCTTGCAGGAGTTTGTTGTCATTATTGTATTTCTTTTAATAAGACAGCATATGCATAAGTACATTCAAATATATATATACATTTATTCCACAGATTTATTTCAAACCTATATATTACCAGCTATATTTCTAGGGTTCCTCTACTTCCCTCAATCAGTGATTCATATGTTGTGGTCATCCTCAATATTTTCCAAGTAAGGTTTGGAGTATTACTAAGTTCTTAGAGAATTATCTAATTAATAATTTATACAACGTCTGTATATATTAACATAGTATATTTTTATAACATAGTCTATTCCAATATCCGACCCAATCTCATACTCCGGCCATTGCTTTTTCTATGACAGCTACCATTGCCTGTAGTAGGGGAAGAAAGTATCATTTGTTGCCATATTAATTGCAGACTGGGACATGGAATTATTCATGTTTTTGGCAGGAGGGCTAGATATGCCAATGGTGAGAGGATTATTCCAAGAAGCAGAAGTTATCCAAAAGGAATGGAGGGTGGTCAGCATACAACAATACTAAATCATGGGCCACCAGGTGGATAACGAAAAGAACTTGAAGAAGATGAGGGAGAAAAGATGAATGGGGTTGAGGGAAACTGTCTCAGCATGCATAGTTTCTTCTATCTGAAGTCAGGCTGCCTCTGTGTGAGTCCCACTTTTGCCATTTGTTGTTCTGTATCTTTGGGAAATTTCTCTATCTAGTACATTTCTGTTTTCCCATATGTAGAGAGAAGCTTATTAATATTATCAGCAAAGCTCCTCATAGGGATATTCTGAGGATTAAAGGAGACAATACTCATAGAGTACAGACTTACCTTGGAGATAATGTGGATTCACTTCTAGACCACCACAATAAAGCGAATGTCACAATAAAGTGAGTCACATAAAATTTTGGGTTTCCCAGTGAGTATAAAAATTATGTTTATACTATACTGTGGTCTATCAAGGGTACAATAGCATTATGTTAAAAAAATATAGATATCATAATTGAAAAATATTTTATTGCTAAAAAATGTTAGCCATCATCTTGCTTCTTTCTTTAAACCTCAAGAACCAACCTCTACTGGTCTCAAACTTTTCTTCTGTAGCTTCCTCACCTCTCTCAGTATTGACAGAATTGAAAGGAATTAGGGCCCTATTCTGGATTAGACTTTGGCTTAAGGGAATGTTTGATCTTCTATCCAGAACACTAAAATGTTTTCAGCAATAAGCCTGTTTCTCTTTCTTATCATTCATGTGTTCACTGGAGTGGCACTTTTAGTTTCCTTCAAGAACTTTTCCTTTGCATTCACCACTTGGCTAACTGTTTGGCACAGGAGGCCTAGCTTTTGGCCTATCTCAGCTTTCAACAGGCCTTCCTCACTAAGCTAAATCATTTCTTGCTTTTGATTTTATGTGAGAGATAGGCAACTCCTCCTTTCACTTGAACACCTAGAGGCCATTGTAGGGTTATTAACCGGCCTAATTTCAATATTGTTGTGTGTCAGGAGAGAGACAGGGAATGGATGGTCAATGGAGCAGACCGAACAAACACATTTATTGATTATGTTTACCACCTTTTATGGGTGTAATTTGTGGTGCTCCCAGAACAATTACAGTGTTAATATCAAAGATCTCTGATTACAGATCACCTTAACAGATAGCACAAAAATGGTAAAGGTTGAATGAAATATTGTGAGCATTACCAAAATGTGACACAGGGATACAAAGTGATCACATGCAGTTGGAAAAATGGTGCAGATAGACTTGCTCAGTGCAGGGTTGCCACAAACCTCCAATTTGTAAAATGCAGTATTGGGGAAGCCAGTAATGCAAAGTACAATAAAACCAGCTATGCCTGTACTTAGTCTAATGTTTGACTCATAGTTAAGGCACAAAAATATTAACAATTACTATAAAATAATGATATGTTTTAATAGATAAGCTAAATAATGCAATGGATGAATCCAAGGGTACTTGAAATTTGGAAACTTAAGCAAGCAGGTAATTGCTATCCGAAAAAAGTTGGGGAATAGGTTGTATGATTTCAGGCCTAATGAAGTTATGGGTTCAGTATTGTTTTTGCCCCTAACTCTGGGAGGGTAGGAGATATCCCCATCAGCACGAGTGCCTCACCAAGGCAATGTGTCTAAACAGAACTCCGTGGGGCTTGATAAAGGGAGTTTCCCATGGGTTTATGAAGTTCGAAGTCCCACGCCCAGATGATTCTGACATATACCTCATACCCACCACTTATTTGAGAATAACTGAAAAAATTGTGTAGACACTAACTCAACCAGTGGGAAAAGAAAATATCACATAAGACACCTAAGGTCAAAGCCTCCAGTGACACTGATGCCGGGTTCATAGTATTGGCTATAGATGCCTAAAACCCTCCCCTTTTTAGGTTTGGTACAGGGACTGGGGAGACACTGGTGGGCCAAATGATCATGTAAAGGAGGGCAGGAGGGATGCAGAAATTAAATACCAGGTAAGGCATCTGTGGCAGTTTGATATTATTTGTGAATTCCATAAAAAGAGATTGATTATGTTTGTAAATTGGTCTGTTCCTCTGGGTATATTAAATTCAAAGGGGTTACATTTTCTTGATTATATTTTGGTTAGGGTTTTGACTTGACCGTATCATTAGGGCATGCAGGGTTGAGTCCCTGTCCCATTGGTGGGCTATATAAAAGATACTCATGCCAGGATAAGCAGATATGCGAGAAAAGAGGAAGGGAGCTCCTTATAGAAAAGGAAGAAGATCCTGCAGCCCTGGGAAGAGAGATGAGCCATTTCCTCTGATAGTTTGCAGAGGAAGAGAACAAAGCACCTGAGCCCTAATGCTAAACTACTGAGATGAAAAAGCTGGGCCCATGGAGCCTTAAGAGGAAAGAGGAAGGCTGAACCCTCATAGATACTACCCACCATCTTGCATTAACATGTTGCAACAGACTTTGGATGAGAAAATGTCTCTTATGGTATCTTGAGTTGATCTCTTTAGGGCCTTGTAACTGTAAGCTTCTACCCCAAATAAATGGCCTTTATAAAAACCAACAGATTTCTGGTACTTTGCATCAGCACCCCTTTGGCTGACTAATACAGCATCACAGTGTGTGACAATGCAGAAATGAGACTATTGGTAGAAGAAAAGCAATGGGTTTTTAAATGCACTCAGATTCTTGAAGAGTTGTTCATTTCTGTGTTTAATGGCTTCCTTTTAGCAATCACATTTCTATTTGGTAGGCCAGAAGGGTAACAGAGTTCCACTTCCTAAGTATTTCCCTAGCCTATTTACTATAAAAGCACTAGTATTCTGAACAGAGATCCATTAAGGCATCTGGAACTCCTGAAGAAAGGGCACTTTGCTTCCCAATCAGGTTGTTTCCTATAAAGATGCTAATTCGAGTGTTAACAGCAATAACCTAATATCTATTGGAAACCAAGAACGTGGCAGAACACCCAGAATATCTGACTTCAGTTGAACTAATTGCTCAGCTATCTCTGTTTGTCAGGAACTTTCACACTGGCCATATAGCCCTTAAATCTGAAAAACAGAATCCATGTTTGTTAAAAACTAAAGTGCTCATTTGTTCTCATGTTTTCAGTAAGCATCTCTACAAAAGGGATGCTCTTTCAAAATTATTCATGTTTCTACTCTCTATGACTGTTTTGGCTATGGATAAAAAGGTTTAGATTCTGAAATTTTAGGGAAAATCTGGAAATAGAACTTTTAGCAGCTATTTTGTAAAGTGTAGATTTCATGTCAAAATATTGCTTTAAAAGGTGAAAATTAAATTATTTTCTTTTCACCAAATTTGATTAATATTTGAATCTTAGTTTTCAAATATGACTTTTATCTATCCATTGGCTACATGTCTTGGTTATTTTCATTTGGAAGTTTAGTTTGTGATGTGTCCATTTTCTCCAGTCACTAAATAGATAAACATATAGGGTCAGGATTGGTAACAGTTTTTAAACATATTAGGTAATGAACGATTGACTGGTTTAAACACTTGGCAATGAATACTTGGGCTGCACTTCAAAGAGTAAAAGATATTCCTTCAGCTTTTTATGTGCTGTAGCTTGAATATAAGTCATTTTACTGCTGTCTTATATCACAACTTTTTAATAAGATTCTACATAAAATGCAAAATTAGACTTTGCCAATTTTTTGTGGTTTTAACATATCTCTTCTGTCTGAAAAATTGATATGAGTTATCTAGTGATTAACAAAATGTTCTGCTCTTCCTTTGAATCCTTATGTGTAGCAAATCATGAGATTAGTAGACTTGTTTGGACTCATTTTCCATGGCAATTGTTTTTATTTTGTGGCTGACCAGCTTTACAGTTAGTAAAGCCTGACCCTCATGACCTAAACAAGAGGGAATTGTGAAAATTCCACAGTTGGACATGGCACTGAATTTCCTCTTCTCTGTATCACCCGATTGTTTTTATAAAGTCAATGTGAGTTTGTGTTCTTGACAAGGATTGATGGCCTAAGTGTTACCATCATGGTGCACTATATTATTTATGTACAGCAGCCACATCCTATCTTTAGTTTGTCCTTTGCAGTCAACTAAATAACTGCAGTATTCTCTGAAAGAACAATGCACTGAGTGTGTAGATATTATATAATTATTGAAATAAGAGCATAAAAGTCAGTACGCTATCTCATGCTTTTTTTAAGAATTCGGAAGCTATTGCATCATTTACTTGTTAGCTCTGTTGACCTACACCACACCTATCTGGGTGCAACCTCTGGGCCAGTTCCAGTAGTCTACTCCATGCATATGCCCCAGCTGTTTATCTCTAACCAGAAACTTCGCTCACCTTCTCTTCTTCTAAGTTTCTGGCCTCTAATTCTATGTCTTTCAAATGGCCTCTACTATCAATTCATTTTTTTTTTAAGATTTATTTATTTATTTATTTATTTATTTCCCCTTCCCTCCCACCCCAGTTGTCTGTTCTCTGTGTCTATTCTCTGAGCGTTCTTCTTTGTCCGCTTCTGTTGTTGTCAGTGGCATGGGAATCTGTGTTTCTTTTTGTTGCATCATCTTGTTGTGTCAGCTCTCCATGTGTGCAGTGCCATTCCTGGGCAGGCTGCACTTTCTTTCATGCTGGGCGGCTCTTCTTACGGGGCACACTCCTTGCACATGGGGCTCTCCTACGTGGGGGAGACCCCTGTGTGGCATGGCACTCCTTGCGCACATCAGCACTGCGCCTGGGCCAGCTGCACATGGGTCAAGGAGGCCCGGGGTTTGAACCATGGACCTCCCATGTGGTAGGTGGACGCCCTACCCACTGGGCCAAGTCTGCTTCCCAATATCAATTCATTTTTAAAATATTAGTGTTTCTTAGGATTTTTTTTTTTCATTTACTGGATTTGTGATAATGGAAAAATTATTTGAGTACCAGTTTGCTCAACTTACACTGTAAACTTTTTCTTTGGATTTATTGATCCATTTATAAACTGCTGATTAGACACTGACTATGTGCTAGGCATTATCTTAGGCAAAAGGGAGACCTTGGTAATTTGAAATGGTTCCACCATTCAGAGCATTTACAGTCTATGAACATGTGTTCACTTTTAATCCTTTCCATATCTGCTTCACAGAATTGTTTTTTCATTCCCATCATTTAAATAATTAACTACACTGAATTTCTATCTTGAACCCAAGCTTTCTTCTCAGGTTTAAATCTATAAAACCACATTCTTGCTCAACGTCTCTATATGTGAATCTCCATAGGCACTTTAGTCTGAGCATTACCAAAACTGAATCCATCACCCCCTTCATTGCTATCACCAGAACAGGCCTTTTCTGAATTTTGAAATATGTGTTTCAGTAGTTGTTTCTTCTCTTTCCTTCTACCATCACATCCAGGCAAACATCAGGCCTGTGAATTCTGTCTCATGAAATGTTTTGAATTCTGCTTCTCTACATATCCATTGTAAATATTCCTATCTGGTCCAGCATTTCCAGACAGAAAAACCTTTACAGCTTCCTAACTGCTCATCCTCAGATTTTGCCTCTCTTGAAATTCATTCTCTCTGCTGAAGCCCTGGCAAGTTATCTGGTGTACAAATCATGTCATTCTCCTACTTAGTACACTAAAATGGTTGTTCTTTATACTAAAGAATGTCCAAACTCTTTAAAGTGTGTCGAAAGTTATTGCTTATCCTGGCCACTGCCATCCTCCTGAGTTACGTCTCTTGCCACTTCTTTACACTCTTAGTTTCTTTCTGTTTCTGCTCTGCCTCTGCTCCTAGCATTTGCACATGCCATTCCCTCTGCCTCAAATCTCTTGGCCCACTTCGTGGACGATCTGGTTTTTACTTATTCTCTGCTTTCAAATTGGAGGTCACTTGCTTTGGGAAGTCTTGCCTGCCCTCCAGTTCCAAGTTTGGTGCCTGCTTTTCACTCTCCCTTGGCACTATGGCTTTCTCTCTGATAGCCCCAGCACACATTGGTACCTGCTTGATGACTTATCTTTATCTCTTGTTTGACTCTGTGAGAACAGGTGTTTGTCATGAGCCCCATTGTATGCACAGCAGTGATCACATTTAGTGGCACATAGATGGACTTCAATAAATATTAACTCTATATAGGTAGAAAGAATGTGATCAAAATTGTTCTGTATGGCATTGCATATGCGATACAGATGGATATCTGTGTGCCATCTGTATGGATGATGGGTACAGGCCATTATATATTTTGTCAAACCTTATAAAAATGTGTTGTGCAAAGTATAAATCATAATGTAAATAATTGACCATGGGTAGTGGCAATGCTTCAATATGTGTTCATCAGTTGTAACAAATGTACCACACTAATAAAAGATTTTGTTAATGGGGAAAAGCATGGGAAGGGAGAGGGTGTGGTATATGGGAATCCCCCTATATTTTTGATATATCATTCATGTAATCTAAACCTTCTTTAAAAATTTAAAAAAAAAAGTGCTTGGGAATTCTACTTTATGTTTGAATTTTCTGGTAATTTAAAAAATTTCAGTTAATTAATTTAATAGGAGTTCAATGTGTATTTATATCAAATAGTAGCTATTCTATTATCCACAACATAGTGAGTGCTCCTATTTTTGATATACCAAATCTGGCTTCCTGCAAATGAACTATTTTTTCATAACTTGTAGTACACTAAGAAAGCAAGTTAGCCATATGAATACCTTCCTTCATTTGCCTTCTTCCCTATTGAAGGCAGAAAAATTCAAACTAACCTTTCCATCCTTCCTCTTCTTGTCCTCTCACTTTCTCCTACTCTTTTTCCTTATTTAATAAATAGGATGTGCTTTAAAATGTACCAAGGCTGGGTCCCATCCCCAGTGATTCTTATGTAATTTGTCTAGGCATCAGGAGTTTGAAAAGCTCCCCAAATGATTCTAATATTCAGCAAACTTTGAGAACCACTGAGTTAGATCATCTCTAGTGTCCCTGTGGATTCTAAAAACTCTAGGTTCTATTATTTTAAGGGACTCTCCAGAGTGCATTAAAACGCAAAATATGCCACAAGATTTTCTTTCAGGATGGTAAAGCCCAACATATTTTTGTCTTTTTATGCAGTCTACCTTGATTGAAGCTGTAGAATATAGAATATAAAGGTCTAATAGTCAACACTCAATAATTGTCACTGATTTCTTCTAATTCTCTTCATTTAGCATTTTAAAAGCTATCTTAAAAAGAAAAATGTCTTCAAAAATAGTGGGACAGAACACTGGCTAACATCGGAGAGATGCCCTACTTTAAATTATCATCAGCACAGTTCTGAATGATACTAAGGAGTTAATTTATAGAATTTGTATTGTCTATGGCTGTATGGCTATCTTGAAGTTCCATAGAAACCAAAGTGCAGATGGTCTTTTGTTATAAGGATGCCCAATGATTTACCAGGAGAGTGGTAGTCTTAACAATTTACATAAAAACTTACCACTATGGACATGTATCATCTTATTTCCTTCTCTATCCTAATTATAGGATGGTCTGTGATACCAACTAGAATTTATTTTTAAAGTACATACAAAGTTAAGAATCAGATCAAAACTCTTTTGAAATTTAAACTGCCTGCCTCAGAAGCTTTAGTTTGTGAGAGAAGGTTTTAAAATAAAAATGTATGCATCAAACTCATTAGAATGTACTACAAATGAGATTTCAGTATTCAACACAAATTGTATCTCAAGAGGCACCAAAGCAAATGGAGAGGCCGATTGTTGATTCAAATAGTGAGATTTATTTTTTTTCTGCACAATTTCACAAGCAGTAAGTCATAAGGGCGCTAACATTTTCTGTGAGTTTATTATTTGGGGTATGCAAATTCTCATGATCTTTATCTCATCTTAACTAGAGTTATTGCTCACTTGTGTTCTAGAGTTGACTCATTTTCCAAGTACTCTGTTTATAGGTTGGTTCAGAATTCTGACATGTAGAATTGAAGGCAAAGTTTTTATTTTATTTTTTCCATATTTTAAAATGAAATGATGGGAGTGTAGCTGCCAAGTTCAATGGGAGAGCAATAAATTGAAGCAAGGTTGTAATGCACAGATCTACTTTCTTGTGGCGGTGGAAGATGAATTTAAGTGGTCTTCATGTTTTACTTCCCACATATAAATATGGATTGTAATATTCTTTATGTTTAGCTTGTAGGGATTTTGAAAAATTAGGTAATGTATCCTGTTAGTGAAGTAATAACAACATACGTGAGTGATAAGTTACCACTTCTTTTTTGTTTTTTAATTTTACAAATTTGTTGCAGAAATGGAATGAGGACAAGGATGAAGTCTCAGACATATTATCTAGGGGCCTGCCAGCACTAGTAGAGGAACAGAAAAAATGGAGAAGCAAGATCCATTCCAAAAAACTATTAATATATTTATATCACTATGTAAATGCATGAATATACTCATAATACTAGGTAAATTAATGTTAATGAAAAATTAATAATACATAAATCCATAAATACATTAACATGTAAAAACAATAACATCTTTTCAGTAGGTAGTTGACCCATATTAAGAAATAGTTTAGCAGATATGCCCTTGATTTTTGTGAAGACAGGATCAGATATGGGTCTTTAAATGATACATCAGCTTCTATTAAAATAGACAAAAGCTAATTCGTGGCAGTTTGTTTCTTATATCAGCTACACTGGTCTTTTTTTTTTTTTTTTTGTATTCTTTGAATTCATCATTCTCTTCCCTGTCTCTAGGGCTTCACACTTGCTCTTAACAAAGTTAGTACAAGCTCATCCTTCAAGTTTCAGCTCAAGTGGCCCCTCCTCAGAGAGACCTTGCTTGTGTCTATCTAAAGTAACTAGTTCTGTTTACTGTCTTCCCCAGCAGGCTGTTTTCTCTCTCTCTCTCTTTTTTTGCCTCCCTTGGTGGTTTTTATTTCTAGCAGCTACCTTGCTCATTTACTTATGAGTTTTTCATTATGCATCTCTTCCACTATAACTGTAAGTTGCAAGAGGGCAGTAACCATATGTCTTCCTCTCAGCTGATTACACACCTCACGTAGACACTGTGGTATCTAACATGGTACCTGGCACATGAATACTTGATAAGTGAAACGGTGATTCTCTGACCTGTGAACTGGAGACAGACACTAACACATAAAGAAAACTGAGCACATAAACCATCTGAGAGTTTGCACTTCAGTGAGAGAAATCAGCTGCTCATCCACCTGAGTCCCTGAGTAGTACCAACATTGAGTTTTCTCCTTTTCATAGCATTAGAAGTTAGTTGCATATTTGTGGGCTGAATTCACAGAAAAAGCACAGCTATAACCATAAATATACAGAGTTTAGTGATTTTATTTATTTTTTCCATTGACTTCTGCAATTCTACATAATATTCTATAGGTGCATACACACTTTGCCGTCTAGGTTAAAAGGCCATGGGATGCAAGTTGGTAATGAAGTGAAATAAGACAGACCCTGAATCACCTTGAATATGAGGTGACCAGCAACAGGAAAAGGTCGGTGAGAACAATGAAGCCAACACTGAATGTGCGCAGACTCTTCCCAGTCTGATCAGGACCCTGGAGAGTGGGTGGAAGGAGCAGGCGAACAGCACGTTAATTTTAGCCTGCAATGATTTCTTGCCCCTGGGAAATATGATGACTTCATTCTATTGCCAAAAGGCAAATCGGCATCAGCTTAATTTTCCTGGGTCTGCCATAAAATGCAGATGGAATCATAAATTATAGTTAGATTCAAATTAAACACATCTGTCCTAATCTAAAGCAGGTAAAGCCAGCCAGCTAGGGAACATCACGGTATAGCTGCGCACAGATTACAACATTCAGAGGTATATTTCAGGAGCCTGCTGACAATAGAATACAGAACTGTGAAATCTTGCACTGTCCTATTTTCCCTCATTGGGCCTGCCTTCTTGTACTGGCTACCCTCTTAGTTTTAAATTATTCTACCAACATATCCACTGGGAAAAACACAAGCAGACATACACACTTCCAAAAGCACTGACTTAAGTCAGAAGTCTATTGCATTTTAATCAGTGTTTCCTACCTGAGCTGAGGTTTTCTAGGATTAATTAAAATTACAGAGAATCAGAAATCTTCACGTGCATTTTAATTGGAATTGAAACTCCAGCCAGAGACTTTTGTTTCTACTTAAAGGACCAGCCCATGTTTGTACTTCCCGCTGAAACAATGGGTGTTTACACAAAAGAGTAGTTTAACATATAATGACTTTCATCAAGGTAACTATATATCCAAACGAGGACACTTATTGAGAGTTGAAAATGGGCTGTTACATGCACAGTGGTACAACACTCCAATGTCCCTTCAAGGAAGAACATGGTGTTGAGTTGCAAGAAATGCATTTTGCTGACTTCCTCTATTTGTCCTGCTTTCAGGATCCCACTTTAGCTCAGACTAAATGTTCAGTGATTGAACATGGAGAAAGCACTAGTGTGTGCCTGGTCGTTTTTACCCTAGGGAGATTCCCCTAAAGGGAACTTTACTCTGAAGTTGGTTTGGTCAAGACTTTATCAGATCCTCATCATGTACTAAGGCTCTCCCTGCTCAACCCTGCTTCCACATCACTTACTTTTTCAGGTGTCACACCTGCATCACAGACTGAAGGCTTTCCATGCCCAATTTTGCTTCATCCTCATTTTATCCTTCATAAGCATTACTTCTCAATAAACATCTTGCACTCCCAACTTCATCTTAGTATTTGCTCCCTGGAGAACCTAGGTGACTCAGAGATGCTGTTATTAATTACTTGTGGGACAACAGGTTGAAAGCCGGACCTCTGATCACCCTAATTATGCCAAGTGCACCTCCTCTACTCTGCTTTCTGCTAGCATTATCTACCTAACACGTTTACATGTGGGTGCCTTTAGTAATCTCAGACAGAACTTGACATACTGGAGCTGAATAAATTGAATATTTATACTGTATTGGAAAAGAGCCTTATTTTTTCTGTTGAAGATATTTCTTTCTTTGTCTCCACTTATTTGTCGATGTGCCCAAAGACTTCCCTTCCAGTCCTCTCCCTTTCCCTCCCCTTCCCACCCTTTCTCTCCTCTCCCCTCACCTTTTCCTTCCTCCCTTTCCCTCTCTTTTTCCCAACTCATTTTAAAGACTCACAGGGGAATACCTCATTTACATCCTTAATTACCAATCCATGTTATAACCAAACCTCTCCAATCCCATAACTGCTTCTTCAATAGCTTATTGGACATTTTCACTTTGAATGTCCCACAGGCCCTCAAACATAATGCTTTTAAAACTAACCCCCTTATATTTCCATATGAAAGATGGCTATTCAATCACAAAGCAAGAATTTTAGAAACCAACTCAGATTTCTTGCTCTCCCTTAACCCCCAAAATTAATGTCACAATGTCATCTTGATTCTACTGTATAAACCTTGGTCAAATCTGTTATCTCTTTTCTAAACTTCAAAAAGACACAAGGAGTAAACATCAGTGATTGGGATAAAATAAAAGATGAACATTCACAAATTTTATAATGTGCTAGAAATAAGTAGACATAAATGGAAAAAAGAACAAAAAGTACAAGGACAAGAGAGAAAAGACAGGCCAGTTAAACAACAGCAGGCACCTTTAAGACATGAAGAGAGAACTGATAGTCCCCTATCATTTTGGTCCCAGAAGCATTATATGACTGGCATCCACACCTGGTGGAAAATCAACTAGATTTAGTATTATTCCTACAAAGGGCAGCACAGGTGCTGAGAAAGATTTCTTAGGACACCTAAAATTTCCCATAATCACAGGATAATCAGAAACCAGAAGCGCAGGCCTCACGTAGTCCTGGGAATATCAGGTCTGTAAGTCCACCTCAGTAAATATCCTATTAAAAAAATTTGTTATAGGAGAGAAAGGATCTCAATGAGATGGGCTTGATTTTGGATAAAATGTAAAGCCAAGTCTGCATGCTAGAGAACCTCATGGGTACTGCTCTAGCTCATAGGCATTGCTTACAATCTGATTGATTTTAAATAAATCGATATGAGCATGCATAATTTGCCTTGCTCTGCTGATACTACTGCACTAATAGATCCTGGTCTGGGAGACGTAGAATTCCTCTTTTTGATAACATTGACACCCCATCAAAAACAATGTTTGGGGGGCAATGTTTGCCTTCTTGCAATCCATGGAGCTAGAAGAGACATTTTTGTTCTGACTGTATAGAGCTATGCTGCTTTGCTCATGCACAAGACAGAGAGGCATGATCTCAACTGTAACCTGGTGATTGACTCCTATAAAACTTCAGCAATAATGCCTTTGCTTCTAGATAAATTATCAGAGGTAGGGGTTGTGAATGGGGGGTGGGGAAATTTCACTTCTTGTTCTATTACATGGAGTGTATACATATATATTTATGCTGGATTGGGATTGAATGGTACCTCCATTGCTACCTCTGAGGAGAGTCAATTATATACCTCTCATATTTTGCTGGGACTACTTCAAAATTTCGATACCTAGTCCTTTTGATCTTAGCCTTGCCTGAATGACTGCTCAAAAAACACAAACGTGATTATGTACTTTTCCAAGCTTGAAGTCCTTTTATGATTTTCCAGTGCTTAAAGATAAAATCCAAAAATATTGGCACAGCATGTAAGGCCTTTATTTATATGACATTACTGCCTTTCTGACCTCATCTCCCTCTCCTCGTACATATCTATGTTTAGATCTAGAGGACTGCTTGAAGGTCCCAAAATGAACCGTACTATTTTTTTTATTTGTGCATATTAAATAAAACAGAGATTTTATGGCCAAGAGATTTCAGAGCAATTTGGGAGGTCATTCCAGAGGTTACGCTAATGCAGATCTCAGCCAGACTTCACGAACTTCGACAATAAACAAAGCCTCAAACAAAAGTGCTCCTGAGGGTGCTAGGGAAGTCGGGAAGTCGGGGCACCACAGGCAAGCCACATGGCCTCATGAAGTTAACACCCCCTCAGTGGGCTTATCTGGGGGTATTTTACACCTATTCCTCCAATATAGCATAGATATACCCATTTATAAATTCCCTAATCATGCTGCTTCTACTCCTTTACCTGACTCTGTAATTTTCAATTTACATGGTAAGTATATTTCTCAGAGACTAAGAAGCTTCGGATTGTTCCAGTGGTGGTTGAGTTCTGAAACCCAGCAGATATGTGGTTAACTTCTAGGTTCCAGTTCTTCATGTCTGCCCTGGACAGCCAGCTAAGGATGACGATGTCGTCCTTCTAGGCACTGCCCTTGTACTCCGGGGATTCTTGTGGTCTTGTTAGAAAATATAGCGGAACTCCCCAGGAAGGGAATTCAATATTCTTTCAGCCATTTCGTGGATCTCCACCTATCAAGACAATACCCCATGCTCCCTGTGCAGCGCTCCCCATACATCCCCGCATCGCTGACACCCTGCGCCAGTGATCCTTCTCTGCCCCAATTGTGACCGTTCTGTGGTCCACAACCTCTCCAAAAACAAAGTCAACAAGTTAACCAAATAAAATTAATAGGAAAATTAAATAATAGTTTAAAAAATAAATAAAATACAAAAAAATTTTAGAATTTGCAATAGTATATATGCATTGTGTCTTTCATCACTGTAAAGTCTGCTGTCTTGTAAGTACAGTTTATTCCAGGCCCTTGATATTGATGATGTACTTATGAACCTTTTCTTGTGAAACTGAAACTAGGCTAGTATTATATACTACTTAAGAATTACCTCCTAAAAGCTTCCTTGCTGCTCAAATGTGGCCTCTGTCTAAGCCAAACTCAGCATATAAATGCACTCCCTCCCCTCCCCACCAGGGGAACCTGATACCCTGGGAATGAACCACCCTCACACCAAAGGATTATTTCCAAGAGCCAACTAGCAACTAGCAACACATCTGGAAAGAGATCTTAACCGAAAGGAGGAAATATTAAATACAAATAAGATTTTATGGCTAAGAGATTTCAAAGTGAGTCAGGAGGTCATTCCAAGCCTCAGCAGAATCTCATCGATTGCTACAGTAAACAATATCGCAAACAATGGGCCTCCTGAGGGACTCTAGAGACATCTAGACACTATAAACAGGGCAGACAATCTCAGGAATTCAACACCCTGTCAGTGGGTCTTATTCTGGAATTTATGCTCCCCAATGTAACAAAGTTAGGATCATTTACAACTTCCCTACACATGGCTCTTTTGCCTCTTTTATTTGAACATATAATTAGCACCATACTTGTTAAATATATGTACCAGAGACTTAAATCTTTGGTTATTCTGTTTACATTTGAGCCCTGAATCTCAACAGAGTTGCAGCACCTACTCTCCAGTTCATTGAACTCACCCAGGAAAACTAACAAGGAGATGGTGATGGACAATGCCCATCCCAAGGAAAGAGAGTATCTGCAGCCGCAAGCAAGATAGTTTCATCCGTCTGCCCCATAGGATCTCTAAGCCCATCTCAATTAGAAACAGAGTAGACATCACCATGTCCAAATCCTCAAGGTCAGGGAATAAGCAATGGGGTAAAGTAGACTTACCATTATTCTTTTATAGACTTATTCTAGCAATTGAAGAACTTGTACCATTGATATAAAGGCAGTGGCCACCAGAGGTTCCAAGGGGAGGGAGAGAGAAGAATAGGTGAAACATGGGGGCATTTTTTGAACATTGAAATTGTCCTGCATGACATTGCAATGATGGATACAGGCCAGTATATACTTTGTTATAAGCTATAAAATTGTGTGGGACAGAGGGTAAACTGTAATGTAAACTGTCAGGTTAGTGGCAGTGCTTCAGTATGTGTTCATCAATTGTAACAAATGCACCGCACTAATGAAGGATGCTGTTAATGTGGAAAGTATGGGCAGGGGAGGAGATAAGACATATGGGAATCACCTATGTTTTTTATTTAACATTTATGTAATCTAAAACTTCTTTAAAAATAAAAAAAAATTTAAATTATTTAAAATGAAAGAGGATGAACCAGCCCCATCCCCAAAATAAGGAGTATCTTCAACTGCAAGCGAACAACTCCGTTCCTCCACCCCATAATGTCTAAGTCCCTTCTCAGCCTCAAATACCCAGAGCAGACATAGTCCCAAACCCCTCAAGATAGAGGAACAAACAAAAATAGGGATGTTGAGGGGAACAAAAGAAGATTTATTGTTATTGCAGTATTAATTGAGCAACTTGTAACATTGATGCAAATAATAAATTTTTTAAATAAAAAAAATCAAGTAGATGCCTATCAATCTTAGTCAATAAAGCAGTAAGCCACACCCATGATTGTGCCTGCAGCTTGCTTTTCATTAAACTCAATCAACACTGCTTGGGCTTGTCAGTCTGCTCTGGAGCAATACCCTGTAAGATTTCTAGAAACCCTCTGTCTAGCTGAGTGGGTCTGTTAGGCCCCATCTTGATTGTTTGAAATGTTTTCAGTCTGATAGCCATATCTTTGATATGATCTTTATGTTCAGTCTGTACATTTCTGGCAAAGCTCTGGATTTGTCCTTTGGCTTATTTGAGAGATTGGGGTTGGGAAACCATTCTTTATTTAACATGTCTCCTTTTTTGTAGTTCCTTATCATATGCAGCTATTAAGAGCTGACTGGCACTATAAACCCTCTGCCTAGAAATCTCAATGCTCATATCCAAAAGTTATTCAAGTGCATTTTCCTTATTCTGTTACCTCAGGTGACAGCTTTGCCAATTGCTTCTCTCTGCTTAACATAGATAGCCATTTTTCTAGACTTCTATACCCATTCCTTCGCTGATTTCCCAAGTTTCATCTGCTCCCTGTTACCAAAGCCAAGGCTACATATTTTAGACGTTTGTTATAGCAGCAATTTATTTCTCTGTTGCAGTATTCACTCTTATTCCTCCAAATTTCTCTCATCTTTCTCAAGCAGTGGCAGGGTTCTGAGAGAGGATTCTAGAGATCCAGAAATAAACGCTACCCCTTTAGTGGGAGGAATTGTAAAGTTACAGAGCAAAGTGTGTGGATACAGGGATGCTGTTTATCTGGAGTAACTAATGAAACCAGTCTACCACAGATATTTAAGCAGATCTTCAATAAATTAGACAATACTTCATTTGCATATAAGGAATCTCACACTGAATTAATAGCCTTTAATATGCAATGTTTGAATTATAAAGTTTAATTTTTACCTTATTATATACCATTTATCTTAAAAGTATACAGTTTCAAATGGGTTTGCATATCTTATATGTAAATCTAAGTAGTGCAGTGACTTTGCCAAAGGAAGATCAAAAGGGCATGTAAAATAGTATGTTTCAGTGCCCAAGACAAAAAAAAAAGAACGTTCAATCTCTCTTTCTTATTCCTCAGGTGATATTTGTGATCCCAATCCATGTGAAAATGGAGGTATCTGTTTGTCAGGATTGGCTGATGAGTCCTATTCCTGTGATTGTCCAGATGGCTTCACAGATCCCAACTGTTCTAGTGTTGTGGAGGTTGGTAAGTGCAAGATTTAAACATTTTGGTAGTTATCCACTTTTTTTTTCATGAATGACTAACAAATTTGGCTATGGTACATTCCAGGGATTTCTGTATTTTGCTGATTAGTTTACTACAGTATAAGCTAATGATTTTTCTCATAGTTAGGTTTTATTTAAACTTTATTTTTATTAATTGTGTTCTCAAATAAATCATTTTCTCACATTTTAATGATATTATACATAGTATATTGCATATACTATGCAATAATACTTGGATAAAATTTCTTATATCTCTAATATTGATCTAAATTCTAAATACTCTTGACTGCAAAATAATGCCCAAATTACTTTAGTTAATTTAAATAATCACTGTATATGAAATAGGACTTTATTTTAGGATGTATAAATATCTACCTTTTAAAAAACTTTTTAGCTGTTCTAATCAGTACTTTTCTAAGAGTATAAGCATAAATATGTAAAATATATTCCAACTGCAATGATCTTCAAAGTCTTTTCAAAAACTTCTCTAGGCAAAAGTTAATCAGAGTCAATGAATGTATTTGAATTTTTTGGGGCATTTGTGAGTATTTCATTGTCATGTACAGTTCTGGATTCAAGGTAAATTCCATTATTTCCAAATAACTCCCCATTAAGGAAATTGTAGTACTTTAAAATAATTTAGCTACATGTAAACTTGAACAGGGTTATTATCTCTGATTGAAGGTAATACCATAATTAAGTTTGAAAATTTTTCCATATTTTTCCATACGAATACTGTTTTAGTTTGCAAAGGGCTACAGATGCAAAATATTAGAAATGTATTAGCTTTTATAACGGGTATTTATTTGGGGTCAAAGTTTACAGTTCCAAGGCTATGAAATATCCAAATCAAGGCATCAGCAGAAATACTTTCTCACTAAAGTCTTTTACAGTTGATCCTGGCATGTTGCCACATGCTGAAACAAGATGGCCGTAGATCTCTGTTGAGGTTTCAACTTTCCCTCCAGGTTCAAAGTCTCCTCTTGAGCTGCTACTTGGACCTAGCCTCTTGGGACTTCATGTTCAAGCGATCCCCTCTCTTAACACGACAGATCAAACACAGTGGCTTCCTTTTTTCCCGTGTCTGTTCATGTGACATGTGAGTCCATTTTTATCAGACCGAACAAGGGGTTGCTGACTCAACCTGAGTCACTCCTTCCTAATGTAGTCCAGTCTGGAGCCCTAAAGTGATCTTATCAAAAAATCTAATGGAAGGCCCCTAAACTGAATTTAATGCAATCAAAGGATATCACACCCAGAGGAATAGAATAGTTTACAAACATAATCTTTCCCTTTTGGGGATATATGTAACAATCTTAAACTGCCACAAGTACCAAAAAGAGAACAGAATGAACAATAGTTGTTCAATACAAGAAAACCAAGCATGTTTTGGTGAATATTCTGTCAACCAGCATAAACTATGAAAAACTCAGAGATTTTGAGAGCTTGTAAAAAATAGTTTTGAAGAAGAAACTTAAAACTATCTGTAATTTATGAGATCAGTTTGTGTTACCCATCATTGTGTCCAATGCATTTAACCTAGTTCTTTAAGCATAGTAGAAGCCCAGTACCTATTGGTTGAATGAATGAAAGAATGATAAAATAAAACCATGCCCTTGACATTTTTGGTCACTAGTTATTGAATTTTAGTGGGCTTTCTTTTTTAAATTTGTTTTTCTTGTATTTCTTATATTGCATTAGTATAAGTGCATTATTTCTGAAAGAATTATATTACTGCTGAAAGTTTCATTTAATTCATTTTGAAGGCTTTTATTAACTTGCTGATATTTTAGGTGGGTTGATACAGTGCCATAGAAGTAAAAATATTTTATCCCCTTTGACCCAATCTCCAAATATGTACAGTTGCATTTCAGAGTGTAATATGAGAATGACATCCTAAGGAAAGTCTATAGTTCTGAAGAAAATTATAGTCATAAATATTCCTAACAAGAATGTATGTGTAGAATAAAAATGTAGTGTTTTATTTTAGGCCTACATACCCAAATTTGGCAGTGCTTCAGATTTGTAGCATGAAATGTTTTTTTAACTACTGTTAGAAACAAGTATCTTCAGAGATTTTAAAAGCAAATACTTATGTACTTCTGGAACTTTTAACAAAAATATAATTTTTAAACATTAATTCAACATTCATCATTTTATCAGAAGTAGGCACACTGCCTTATTCCAATTAGTTAAATGAGACTTTGGGAAATCAACTGACTATAGAATTAAATTATATGCAGATTCATTGTTATTTATTAGCAAACATCTCTGATGTCTGGAATGGAGTTGTTATACTACGTTATCTGAAGGTCTGCGATTTTTTTTAAATTAACGCTTTATTGAGATATGATCCACATGTTGTCATAGATTGAGGCTGGGAGGACCTCAGAAGATTATGTTCTTAGAGCTAAACTATTTCTGTGCTCGTAAACCTATTGTAGGTGAGACCTTTTGATTTAAATTACTTCAATTAAGGGGAGTCCTTTATAAACAGAGGAATAAAAAAGCCACACACAGCTAGAGAAAAAGACCAGAGTCACAGAGAGAAGCCTCCAGAAGTTGAAATCAATAAACCTGGGTGAGAGAAAAGCTACAGATAGAGGAGCTGAAAGCGGAACTAGGAGCAAGGCCTGAAGGAGAGGGGAAAGAAGGCCATGGTCACCTACAGCAGCAATTTAATCAAATGGTCCTTAACTTATCTAATCTAATCAAAGGCTACATCATGTTCAATTTAAGAACATGGTTTTCTGGCATCCACCTAAACTCAAACCAGCACATGCCTATTCTCGACATTTCATACAATATGGTTCTTTGTGTCAAGTCTCCTTCACTGGACATATTTTTGCAGTTCATCCATGTTATAGCATGTTTCAGGGCTTCACCGCTTACTTTAAAAAACAGTTTTATTGAGATAAATTTGCATTCTATACAGTATACCCAAATTGTACAATCAGTGGCTCTTATTATAATTTTAGAGTTGTGCATTCATCACCACAATGACTTGGAGAACATTTTCATTACTCCAAAAACAAAAATCCTGTACTCCTTGTACCGCCCCTATTGTTAGAACTTAGCATTGGATAAGTATTAACTATAGTCCATATTTTCCCATATAACACCCTTTTATTAGCACCTTATATTAATAATAGTCATGTACATTTGTTCTAGTTCATGAAAGAACATTCTTATTTGTATACTATTAACCACAGGCACAGTTCCCAAAAACAAGTTTCACTGTTATACAGTCCCATATTTTATCCTCTAACTTTCCATTTAGTGACAAAAATGATCATAAACTTCCCTTTCTACCACATCCACACACAATAATCATAGTTGTAATAATGTGCTTACCATCACCTTCACCAATTTCCAAACATTTACAATCTACCTAATTAAAAATTCTGCACGAATGAAGCTTTAGTTCCCATTCTCTGCTGAAGGTCTGTGTTTTGATAATTTGTTTCATATAACCCACCCTTCCATGAAGTATATTTATGGGTTCTTGGAAATGTTTCCATTTTATATTTGTTGTATCCTTTAGGATAACATATAAGTAACACTAATTCAAATGTTATATATTGGTACTATATCACTAAAGTAATAGAAAATCAGTGCCTAAAAGTTTAAAATGTCCATAGTTCCTTAAATACAACTTTCTGTAATTTCAAATAATATTTAAAAAGATGCTTCTTTGCAAACAGATACCTCTTAAGACAAACCTTTACCTTACCTACTATGTTTATCTCAACTCCATTTTTTAAAAATATAATAAAGGCATCATGGATATTTATGAATTATAACTACATTGTACCAATGCCTTTAATATCTAGCCTACCTCCCCTTTGGTTTTTGCATATTTTTAAAACTAATAAAGTTGGGACAAAATATTTGTAACATTAAATATTGACTACTATCCTGTCTTTTCAGTTTAAACAAGCAACAACTTTCCCAGATATTTTTTCTTGTAAGATAATTATTTTCCTGCTGCTGGTTAGGACCAGTGTGGAGAGCACAAAATGTATTAGAATTTTTTTTAAGTCTGTAGGTATTTTAAAGTGATATCACTTAAAGATTTAATCTGTTACCACAGCTATATGTTTACTTACATATTAATCTCTCCAAAGATGGAGATGTGCCTGACTTCTTTTAACCTTTACAAGCTGTATAAATTTTGTGAATATATGTAGTTTTAATTCTCCTTATTCTTAATAGCCAAAGCAAAGGAAATAATCTTGCCTATATTTGCTTAGAAAAACATTTGTTTTTCTGAATAATCTTACCTATATTTGATCCTAATTTTAAAAATTATTTTTACTCTATTTGTACTAAAATCAAATATATATTCTCCTTGCAGCACATTTAAGAGGAAAATTTCAAAAGCTTGCTATTCTTAGAGTTTAAAAAAAAAAACACCTCTTCATGATTTTACTGCAGTATCATTTTGCCATAACTTTGATGCTACTTATTTCAAAAGTTCAATTTTGTACTTTTAATCTGTCCTTGCAAAAGCATCTAATGTCAGATAAGCACAAAACACTTTACCACATTTGCAATCAATCCTCACATCACTTACATTCCAGTGTTTCATGTGGAAGCTTGGAGAAATTGACTTGCTCAGGTTTGTGCACTTCATTCTCTAGACAATGCTGCTTTTCTTTGGACTGTTCTCTGTCTACTCTAATAGTCATCTTTACACCTCTCTTTCTCTCTGTCTCCCCTCATATACATCAGGACACCTCAATGTTCTCAGCCTCTTAGAATTTTTAAGACTCACTGCTCATACACATAAAATGCAATAGGAAAACATCTTCCTGAGTAAAGGAAAGAAAATATCCCTAGTTCACGTCTTCAAATTTGAAGCTGTCAGTCATATTAACCAGTGTTTGCATAGATGTGCACTGGACACTGCATCCTTCTCTAGAGGATTCTTAGAGAGACCACAATGTGACCCCCAATTATCTCCCAATTATGCATTGATATTCCTGGATGGCATTGTGACTTTTGGAGTTGAATGTTGACACGTATATTTCAGTGAATATTCTAAAGTTCATACATAGAAATCAAGTGCTTTGGCACAAGTATACTGTGTACATTATGTGAGCAATCCAGTAAACCAGTAACAATATAAACATTTATAACTCAAATACATAGAATATTAATGTAATGTAAGTGGTCAGCATGATATTCTCCCTTCTATTGAATGCTTAGTTTTCAGTCATTCTTAAACACGTGTTTATTATTACTAAATACTGTTACCTGGAGGCTGCAGAAACAATGGCAAACAAATTCACAGAACATTTGTTCTAGCTGGGAAAATACATATGTAAATAAATAGATAAATGTAATAGGAGAAAGAAAGAACCCTGAGAATATAAAGCAGGCATAACTGAAAAAAATTTTTTTTTAATCTAAACATAATTATAGGAAATAATTTGAATTTACCAAGAGGAAAACTCAATGTATTCCAGAGAGAAGAAATGATGTGTTAACAGCCAGGAGGTGAGAGAAATCACAGATAATTCCCTGAACTGAAGTTCAAAGTGGTTAGAGTTTAGAGGGGATAAGCATGATGGCCAACAATACAGCTAGTGAAGGTGATGAGGGAAACATTCTGCAAAGCCATGTATAATATTTTAAAGAATTGGACTTTATACTAAGAGCAATGAAGAAGACTTGTCTTTCTGGATGTTCAGTGTAGCTGCTGTTTAGAAAATGAGTTTGAGTAGAATAAGGCTCTAGGAAAACAATGATTTGAAAGACACTGGAGCTTTCAGACTGGGCATGATCTTGGCTGGCTTAGGGTAATGGCAAAGGGGATGGAAGGAAATAGGGAGTCAGTAAACACTTAACAACAAAATAGAGCATTATTCATGACTTTTGGAGAGTTTGGAGGAAGGGAGGAGGAAAGAAAGCATCTCTTCTTGCCTGAGCATCTGGGTTACATTGACTGTAATAGTGTAAATTGAGAATATACAGGTTTGGGAGCAAAAAATGAGCTCAAAATTTCGCATGATGAATTTGGGGAATTTGCTAGACATATACTTGTAGCTGATAAGTCAAGCATCAGGTAACAGCATAGGTTTGAAAGTCATAATCATTACAGATGGTTACTGAAACTCAAGCAGTAGATGAATCTGCCCAGAAACAGAGCAACTTGTGAAAAGAGTAGAGGACCTAGAAATAGAAACTGGTAAAAAGTCATCAAAATTTAACAACTAGGTCGAGAAAGTTAAAAATATAAAGGCACCATAATATAAACTATAGACTTTGGTTAGCAGCAATGCTTCAATACTGGTTCATCAACTGGAAACAATGCACCACACTAATCTCACAGGTCAATAGTAGAGGAAACTGTGGGTACGTGGATGTGTGTGGGGGATTATATGGTACTTCCCTATACTTTTGGTGTAATTTTTCTGTAAATGTAAATCTAAAACCTCTCTAAAAGTAAAGTTTAATATTGAATATATATACTGGAGTCTAGGAAGGAGTGGCCAGGGAGATAGAAGGAAAAAACAAGAAAGGATTATACCCCAAAAGTTAAGGGTGTACAGTAAGCAATGTTTCAAGGTGTAGGTGATCAGCACTGTCAGATGCTGCTGAGAAGTTGACTAAAGGTTGAGATTAATTACATGTGATTTATGGATGGCCTTGCCAAGATCCGTTTTGTGGAGAAAGAGCTAGACTGTGACACAGGGAAGTTTAGTAGAAAGTAGGGGGAACAAAAGGTTTAAACAAACATTCATCAATTTATTCATTTATTCATTCATTAATCAAATATTTTTTGAGTATCTGTTATGTGTCAGACACTCTTCTTGGTATTGAAGGTACAGACATTGATCCATTAAAAAAAGAAAAAAGACTTTGCCTTCCTGGATGTACTGATCAAATGAGGAACTAAACAATAAGCAGCAACAACTGCACTTCTACACTTAACAGGAAAATAATGCCCAGTGTGACATAGGGTAAAAAGAGGTATATTTTTGGATATCATCATTAGGAAATACTGAGAAGCTGATATTTGAATAGAAAGTGGAACCGAGACAATTTAATTGTGTTGGGATAGAGAGAGAATAGTAACTGAAAGGGGAATTTGGGTCAAGGGAGGTTTTCTTTAAAATGGAAGACTGCAATGCCATTATGACTCAGAAATATTACATAAACGTAAACTTGTGCTTTATTAATAATAAGCTATTTTAGATGACTAAGAGAAATTTCAACAATATTTAGTATACATTTTACTGATTAAAGCTATCAGTTTGAAAACAAAAAATGTAAACAATGGAATTGGGTAGTAAAATAAAATCCATCATTACTTTTGGGAAAATACTTCAAGGTATCTATATTATTGAGAGTAGTTGAGTACTTTCATCCAGGGATAACAAAGTTAGTATTTCATTTCATTGATCATTCAACATTTTTATCCCATCTGTAGTTGCACCGACTTCTGACCAGGCTCTCTTATTTAGAAAAAAAAAGACATGACAGCATTTTATCCTGGTCTATCTATTGTATCTCATCCAAACCTATTTCCTTTTGGTAATTGGTAGCCCTTTTCTAACATGGATTCAGATTCTATTAAATTTATGACTCTCCAATGCCATCTCTGCTATCTGTCCTACTCCATCTAATTCATTATGGGGAACTGGTTACTTTTACCCCAGACACATAAAGACTGTCCTACAAATTAAAAAAAAAAAATTGCAAGTGGCACTGAGTATTTCCTTTTGTGAAAAATTACATTTTTATCCCCCACAGATAACTTCTGTACTCTCTTGAAATGTTGTCAGTGTTGGGATATCAAGTTGTATAGCAGAGGTATACTCTGTCAAAAAGACTCTTTGTTAGAAATCATGAAATATCAGAATGTTAACAAGCCTTAAGCAGATCCCTGGGGTGGTATGAGGCTGTTTTTAGATTCCTGAACTTTGGTTACCAAGTGAGGCATTTGGTAAATTTCAGTTATATTATTCATATTGTAGATGAAATTATGCATAGTTGTCACATTTTTTTTTTCTTAAGATTACTTCTTGGACCAAGAATGTAACTACTGAACCCTTCTCTAGAAATTATCATAACATCTATTCTGCATGAACTAAAATAGTTTTTCAAAAACCATGGATGATTGCTAAGAAATTTCCTGATCAAGCAGGTTCAAAGAGGTTTATTTTCAGAGTTGGATTCACTTAATTCTCTATTAATAATTGTACAGTCAAGATGTACAATTCTCTCTGGATTTTCTTCTCTTCCAGTTCCCTTGACTTTCAGCTTCTGGCTGCTCCTTCTGTGCCTTTATTCTCTCTGTGTGTCCTTCCCTATAAGGCCTTCAGGAATAAGATTAAGACCCATCCTGGACCACACCACAACTGAAATAGTCTCATTAAAATTAAGAACATTAAGAAAGGAAGTAGACCTTAATCAAAGATAGCTTCAAAACGGCTCTCGCACATCTAGAGTTTACAACAGGTTTATGGTGATGAATGATGATGCAATAAAGAAAGCCCAAAAAGGAATGATGAAGATAGGAAGTGAGAAAACAGTATCTCTCAGTTGGAAAGTGAAAGTCTATTGGATGAATGACAGGGCACAGGTTCTCATCTCCTCATACCATCAGGAGCACAAAAGATGGAATGATGAGAAAGAGGTGAAGCAATAAGAATGGTGTAAGAGAAATGAGGGCTTTTACACACTTTTTTCCTGAGATGTTGAGCAAAGTAATCATCCTTTCACTAGACAGAAGTGATGAAGATAAAGAAAAAGCAAGTTCTTTGATCACTTTACTCAAACATGAAGGTGCGGCCAACTAGTGACAACTTCATACAGACTTTCTTGAACATACTGGAATAATGCCCGAAACTGGAGATTGACATTCCCTTGGTGAAATTATCTTTAGCACAGTTTGCAGCTTATGCTATCATTTCAGAACTGGTGAGCATTTCAGAACTGGCTCAACCACTGGAAAATGGCACCCATTTTCCTCTCTTCTTACTTTGCCTTCAACAGTTAGCTAAATTACAAGATTGGAAATGGCTAATCGAACTTTTTCAACAAAGCAAGCTCCTAGAAATTAATCAGAATAAGGACCACATGTTGGAAATTTTGGAAGGAAAGGGCTCAGTTTCTTATTCTCACTCCTAAAACTAGAGAAGAAACTGTTGAAGCAAATAAAGTTGGATCCATCCCTTCAAACCATATATAAATGGAGTAAATATAGTATCGCTCCCAAACTTCATGTAGATAAAGGTTTTGTGAAGATCTTGATGACTAGCTTCTTACAGCATATTTCTAGTGAATTAAACCCACCCAGTGATGAAACAGATTTTCCCTTGGCTCATTCTGAAGAACAGAGCAGAAAAAATAATTGCTTCCTTCTTTGCGGCCAACAATGCAGAAATTCCTTCATGATGGTGTTGATATAAAAGTCTGTGCTCTCTGTGCATTTCGGGTACACTGCTACAATAGCAACTTTCCAAAAGGCTGGTCCTCTGGTTTTTGGTTCACCTCTGTAATATGAAGAAGTTTTCTTGGCTTGGAAAGAAAATATAACACAAGGGTTTCCAGGGAAAGGCAAGGCTTTGTTCCAGGTGAATCAGTGGCTAACTTGGCTAGAAACTGAAGAGGAATCAGAGGAAGATGCTTACTAAAGAGCCAGTCAAAGCCTTACACTTTGTGAAACATATTGTTGCTGTGATATAACTACATTTCCCTTAAACACTACAAAAATTCTTTCTGCTGTAATGTTTTCACAATATTTAAAGCAGTAACACGTCACTAGGGTTTCCTTCTGCATAAGGATTTTGTGTGTCTGTAATGTTTTAATCAGAGTCTACCATCAAATATTTTAGGAGTATCTTTAATGTTTAGATAGTGTATTAGCAGCCTACAGTAATTACATTGTAAGTTCTCGAGCAGAAGCAGTCTATTCCAAGGACCTTCTTTGCTCTCAAAGGCTGTTTTAAGTTGGAAAACTGAATAGCAACACTGAATACCATAGAAATGCACTTTGCTCAGTAATACTTGAGTTGTTGCAATATTTGATAATCCGTTTGGTTGTTATAGAAAAATTCTTAATTGTAATTGATAGTTGTTGCTGTAGTTGTATATTACCTGTATTTCTACCTCAAATAATGGGATTTATGTGCTAGATTTAAACATCCTTGAGCCTGGGCAAGTGCACAAGTCTTTTTAAAAGAAGCATGGGTTATACCAAAACTGATTAGTTTTGAGAGATCTCTAATGCCCTTGAAGTGGTTTTTGTGGGTGTGAAACGAATGGTGAGAATTTGAATTGCTCCCTCTTATTATAGTATTGAAACTAAGTCTACATAATTTATCATGCCATGTTCATGCCCTGATTTTATATACTTGCATCTGTCAATAAACATTGTGGTACTTGAAGAAAAATAAGCATTTTGATAGGTTGTAATTAATTTCTTGGAACTATTAGAAACTCCTTCTGTAGAATCTACTATTAGAAAATTGAATAAACAATTAATCATCAAATCTTATTGGCATCTATTCTGTGCAAGAATCAGGCTAAATGTTTTGAGGAAATGCTAATGTAAAGCAAAAGGTTTCTAAAATGAAATATAAGGCATGGATCCATTCTCAAAGAGCTTAAAATAGATGTCATTGTATGTGTAGGTTTATTTGGCCACATTGTCTAGAAGCTCTAGGAAACCTGGGTGACATCTCAAGGTAACTTTGTACTATAAGACAATTTATTGTCCAGCATATATCAAAGTGTTTATGTGAAAGCAAGTGCTGTAATCCATATTACTTAAAGTACAGTGGTGACACATTTTTTAAGTGAGTCATATAATGAGAGAGAATTTGGGCAGAATCCTTTTCATAAGATGTTTAATTTTACCCTTGGAAAGGATAAAATTCACTGAGCGATAATTTAAAATGGACAGCCATCAGTGTGTTTATACTGCTTCTTTTACTTTAATCAAGGCTTGAAAAGTAAAATAAGGAACATATAATTTCAGTTCTCTAGCGAAATACTAATTGAGAGAACCAAGATAAGCATATCTGCTTATTAAGTGCTAATCCTTGGGAAATATAACGAATTTCAAATAAGAATTAACATCTTTACATAGTATTTCTATAAATCCCCACTGTGTCTTTATCTGTAAGATTTTAATTGAGAAAACATATCACAGGTTCTTTTTTTTTTTTTTTTTTTGGCTTCTTGGAGGCATTTATTTAAGTATCACACAGTTCTGACCTCTCTACTAGTGTCCCCTACTTTTAACAGCTTATTTAGCAGGTCCATGGATAAAGAATTTTCTTACAACTCATTATAGTGACAGTAACAAACGTTTATCAAGGCTTTCTAGACCTCAAGCCCCTGGACTTACACTTTTTTTTTTTTTTTGAAATGCACCCATCCCATTTCTCTTTATTTTTTTTAAATTAATTAATTAATTTTTAATGTTACATTAAAAAAATATGAGATCCCAATATACCCCCTTACCCCCCTCACCCCACTCCTCCCATAACCACAACCTCCTCCATCATCATGGGACATTCGTTGCACTTGGTGAATACATCTCTGAGCACCGCTGCACCTCATGATCAGTGGTCCACATTACAGTTTACGGTCTCCCCCAGTCCACCCAGTGCGCCATGGGAGGACATACAATGTCCAGTAACTGTCCCTGCAGTACCACCCAGGATACCTCCAAGTCCTGAAAATGCCCCCACATCACCTCTCTTCTTCCCATTCCCACCCTCAGCAGTTACCATGGCCACTTTCTCCATCTCAGTGCTACATTTACTTCCATTACTAATCACATTAGTTCCAGAATAGAGTATCAGTAAGTCCACTCTAATCTATACTCTATTCCTCCATTCTGTGGACCCTGGAATGGTTATGTCCACTACACCTCTGTATCAAGAGGGTGCTTAGATTCCATTTTGATGATGGATGCAATTCTCCTGCTTTCAGTTGTAGGGACTCTTGGCTCCCTGGTGTGGTGGTTGACCTTCTTCACCTCCCTGTTAGCTGGCTGGGGTAAATCCAATAAACCAGAGGGTAGGAGTTGCAAGGCTGTTGAAGAATCTGTGACTCAGTAGACTTATCACAGGCTCTTGATCCAAATCTTAGGGAACTGTTGGATACAGTATTACAGTATGCACTTTTACTATATTATCAGCACAGTAGCTACCAAACATTTTCAAGAATAAGACATATGTTATATATGTTAACCCAACTCTCTTTCAATCAGTGGCTTTGTTCTCCAGGAGATGCACAAATTGAGGTGCCTGGCTGAAGAGCCTCTTGCCTTTAAGGTTAAATTTCATTAATTATTCAACCATGGAAGTCACACTGTATTATTGTCCACAATAATTTCTTTACCCAAAACTTCTTGATAAGGCTTACCTCGAAACCAGCCATGCCAGTTGCCAGGTCATCATACAATGAACACTGAAAGGGGTAGTGCAGATTGTATTTTATGCAATTTAACAATCACCATAATTCCAAGGGACATGTTTTCTTCACCCTTTCCCCTCTAGAATGTCTCACATTTTTCAACTTCAGTAGTCATTAAAATATAAATATATATTATACTTGTAATAACATTGCAAAGTAAACAAGTAAACTGATACCAATTCCAAGGTTAAATGGAAAAAGTGATTCTGTGATCAATGTAATGACTAGACCACGGCATAGATTCCTGCTCAATGAGGACAGGTATTAAACATGAGATTTTTGTAGCATGCTTTTTCCACAATTCAGCGCTTGTGTTCAATTTAAGCTGGACAGATCATAATGTGAGGATGGACACTTTGAAACAATGAGAGAACCTGGAGTTTAATAATAATAATAGCAAAAATAATAACTTTACTTCTAATGTTCATTCACAGCACGGGCATGCTTTCTTGGAATTTGTTAGTATGTCGATATTCGAAGGAACACATTCTCTAAGAGGGTCTGTTGTGGCTGTTTTGCAGTTAAGAATCCAGCCAGACCAACTGGGTTCAAATCTTAGCTCTGTGACACTGGGCAAGTTGTTTAACCTTCATTTCCTAACCTTTAAAATGGTGATAATAATAGTTACCACCTGAAAGATTTTTATGTAAAATAAATTTCATACACACACACACATCCACATATATCTTAGAACAGTAGCTGGCATATAATAAGTGCTGAGTATATAGGAATTATTAAATAAGTAAATATAAATACTCAAATTTTAGAGACAATTAAAGAGCTATACGTAGAAAGCAAGCATCTAGTTCCCTCGATATTCCTTCATCATTTCAGTCATTAATAATATTATTGAAATGTCCAATAAATCTTACCTATTATTTCTATTCGGGATTTTTTCTGCTTGTGCTTGAATATGCAAACTGGGGGCAATTTAGCTGTCAACTTTTAATTATTCAAAAGAATTTCTTTCCTTTGACATATAATTTGACAAATCACCTCACTTGGTATGGGAAAAAGAGAACCCTATGTTTTATTATTCAAAAATTATGAGTGATGCCTGCATAATTAGGAATTGGCCTTTTAGGAATAAAGCTTTTCTTGAGCTTAGAGTGAATTTGTTATGGATTGATTTTTCTTCATGAGATTGCAAAATGGGTTTCCTGTAAAGGTAATAAATACCAAGTTGGAATTTTTGACAACATATTAATATTTGGTGTTTAAATATGTTAGATACACAGTAATCTCCTTGTGGCTTTGCATAAATATAGGATCACAGGGTAGGAAAGAACACTAGGATTTTTCAATTAACAAATATTTATTGATCCCTGGGAAGTTTTTCCTGACCCAAGAGTGATATACCCTTTCTCTGTGGCCCTAAGAAAAAGGGCCTGCCCTGGAGATAATTAAAATTGGGAAAGAGTTGTAAGATACACATTGATAGCCATTACTCAATGTAGAAAATTATAATCATAAGAGGTATGATTATAAGGATAGTATGAGGAGAAAATAACACTGCTAGTTCTGGGGATCAGATCCTTTAGAGTTCTGAGGTGGCTTTTGAAATAAGCTTGGGGGAAGTATAGTAGGTTCTGTTTTCCCAGGGAACTGAAACATTTCAAGCAAACATTACAAGATGATGAGAAGCACAAAAATAGGAATTTTGGGAACCTTCTGGAAGAATTAGCATTAGTAGTTGCCCAGATTATACAGTGCCTAAAGCAAGGGTTCTCAACAAGGAGTCCGTGAGTTTGAATTGAAATTCAAAAAACATTATTTTTGTGGGGACGTGTTGGTGCAGGTATGATGTATTTATTAAATAATATGCAGTATAGTGTGTACTTAGTAAGGGGTCTGTGGTTTTCAACTGACTGGCAAAGGGGTCTGTCTAACAAAAAGGTTAAGAAACCCTGGTCTAAAGGAAGGATTGGCAACAAACCGGGGAAGGTTGTTTGGACCTGTGTTGTGTAAAGCCACAAGTCATCTTTTAGAACCATGCCCATAATAATAATTGTCAATATCATTCCAAAATTACCCCAAGAACATGATTCTATCACCTCTCTTAATAAAAATTACTTAAACATATAATCATTGTAAAAACTAAACCACACGTAAGCCTTAATTGCCTAATATTTGGGTAATTTTTTGTTTCTACCTTAGGCATGACTTTGAGGATTAATTAAATTGTTTAAATAGCACTTACTATCTTCTTTTCTATTACAGTTTTAGTCTGCCTTCAAGATACATCTCTTTTTGTTTGATTTCCACAGGACTTGGTCTGAGAGGCTGTCAATGTGCAAAGGCCTGAGTTCAGCCCATTGACTGAAATTAGTTAATTTCTAAACTAGAATTTCTAACCAGATATTAACTGTTGGATGGAACAACCAGAAAAGATTAAAGGCAGTTTTAAGGAGACCTCCTTACAACTAGAAATTTCAGGTCACAGAAGGAAAATCTCATGAGAAGTCATAAAATATTTGTATTCACCTGGATAGTCACCTAGTTATGGAAACCAAAGAAATGATTGCCATTAAGACAAATGTTTGTTCTCCTTGTCTGTGGACTTTTATCAACTTTACATGAAATACATGTAAACCAGATTCTTTACTAGAAAAGAAAGTAAAAGGTTTGAATAGGTTAAAGCCTTTACTTGGTTTCATAATTTCACAGTTCTTTCCCATTGCTAATATTCTTTTACCATTGCTCAAAGGCAGTCCTATTTTATCCCATCTCCCACCCTAGCATCACCTCCTCATCCCATTCCTCCCATTTCTTTTTTTCCTTGATCAAATCTTGTGCTCAGTTAGGAGGGATATAAGATTTCTAGTCTAAGTGCTCTTAGAATTGGTCTATAAGTGGAATTGGAAGAAGAAAGAGAAAAGGAATTAATTCTTTACTAGTTTAGTAGCTAATATAATGCTAGATTGGTAGTTGTAACACAACAGTCTAAATAAGGCAAATAATGATACCAAGAAAATGTATGTTCCTTCTTCCCAACAGACCCTGGGATTTCAAAGAGAGAAAGTTTTATTTGTTTGCACAAGCAAAGGAGCACAGTAGCCTAATGGCCCAAAACTCCCTCCCTGATTTACAGAAATTCTAATATTTTATAACATCAGGATACTAATAAATAATTGAGTTGGAGTTGGCACAGGTTATTTCATTAATAAACATTAAGGGACTGAACAAAATGGAGGTGGGTACCAAACCAGGGTAAGGCACAAAGTTATAATCATTATTAGAGATTGAGGCATCTGGAAGAGGAAGATTGCAAAAACAAAGGTCAGTTACAAGGTTTTTCATATGAATATCAAACAGAAGAATTATGTACAGGATATCACAATCTTGTTCACTGTTTTAGGCTGCATGTTAGCTTTGCTGTTTAAATAAGCTGACTAGACAGGTTAATTTAGATAGTCATACACAGCAATTTAAAGAATTTTCTCGACAAAATAAATTACTTCTTTTTGGTCCCCACAGTTCTTAAAGTTCTAAAATATCAAGAATATTACCTTTCTCCTGGTATCCTGATTCTCCTTAGTCTTTTGATTAGGCTCATTTATCTTTCAATTGAAGGTTGATTCTTTAATTGGGGTGGTCTTTTAGAATTTATGCTGCTTCTTCAGCACCTTTAAAGCTGGTTAACTTTAGCTCAGAGTTAAGTATAGTGTCATATAGGTACTTAAAATTCTAGGGAGCTATTAGGTTATACTCAAAGAGTAAAGCATCTAAGGATTTAGAAATAACAATTAGAGCCCAGAGCCCAGGAATAAATGTGACTGCTGCAAGAATTTACTAATCTAGGCCCTAATTTCCTTAGGAGTATTGTGAATAAAGCTGTTTCTAGAGATCATTAACTACAGACTGTATTAGAAATTTTGTTTCATTTAAATTTTACTCTTTTCCCAAGATTATGTTATTCAACTGGTAAAACATAACTTACAGAGTTGCCTTGTTGACTACATGCTCTTTTAGTTTCCTAAAGTACATCTAAGTAGAAAAATATAATCAATAAACAATTTTGGTTGTTTTCATAGCATATCACATTTTTAAAAGGATAATTAAAACTATAACCAACAATACAATCAGGCAGATCAACATTAGTTTAAAAGATTCACAGTGAGAACTTAAGTCTTTAAAAATTTTATACAATTGTTAACTATGTAAATAACATATGAGTAATATTTTATTTCCTTCAATTTTATACCACTTTCTAAACATTTCTCATGTAATTCATAATATCAATGGATTTTTAAAAATTTATTAAAGTATATCACTCATACATAAGCATACATAAACAATAAGTGTATAGTAATAGTCATAAACTTAAAATACAAGCATATATAATATCATACAGGACTCTTATAACTCACCCTACCACCAATACCTTGCATTGTTGTTAAAAATTTTTAACTAATGATTAAAGAGCATTGTCAAAATATTACTACTAACCAAAAGTATTTTCCCCCAATCCACCCTTTTATTATTACTATCTTTATTTCAGTTATATTTGAACATACATAAACACTGTATGTATGGTAAAGTTGTGAGCTTACAAAGCAAACATACATATCATCATACAGGGGTCCCCTACATCAACCCTATACCAATACCTTGCATTGTCATGAGACGTTTGTTACAAATTAAGAAAGAATATTGTCAAAATCAGTGTACTAATTATAGTCCTTATCTTACATTTGGTGTATTTTCCTTTCAATGCACCCTATTATTATTTTTTAAATATATTTTTTTCATGACAGAAGTGGCAAACTTATAAAATAATCATGCACATTTGCAGAATTCCCAACTAACACCCCTCTATTGACATAACACACTGGTGGAACATTTGTTACAGATAAGATAATAAATGATTGTTACCATGTCTATAGGGTACATTTGGCTCACATTCTCCATACTGCCCCATTATCAACACAGTATATCTTTAGCATAGATGCAAGAATATTATATTATTACTGTTAACCACAGTCCATAGGTCACTCCAGCTGTATTTTTCCCATGCTTCACATTCCCACAACTCTGCAGTAGTGATGTAAATTTGCTCTAGCTTACAAAAGACCCTCTTGCATCTGTACCATCAACCACAATTCTCATCCACCTCTTGCTTTACTGTGCTATTCAGTTCATAGATTATTCTCTAGCATTCTGTCAATTAGCATTTACATCCCTCCACTACTGTTTTCAGACACATCCCCATTTATAAACTAGTTGTTACTCACTATTTGTTACCATCCACTCTATACATTTCCACACTTTTACAGTGAAGCTAATTAAAACTTCTACATACATTAAACATCAGTAGTCCATCTCCGTTCTCCTCTTACCTCTTTTAAGAATCTGCCACCTACCACCAGATCTCAAAGATATTTTCCTACAATTTCTTCTAGAAGCTTTATGGTTCTTGCTTTTATTTTTAGGTTTTTGATACACTTTGAGTTAATTTTTGGATAAGGTGTGAGACAGGGGTCCCCTTTCCTTCTTTTGGCTACAGATAGCCAGTTCTTTCAGTACCATTTGTTGAATGGAGTGTTCTGCCCGAGCTGTGTGAGCTAGATAGGCTAGTCAAAAATCACTTGACCATACATGTGAGTTTCTGTTTCTGAACCATCCATTTGGTTCCATTGGTCTATGTGTCTGTCTTTATGCCAGTACCATGCTGTTTTTACTACTATAAATAGGTAATATGATTTAAAGTCTGGAGATTAGAGATTGCTTTTCCTTTTTAAGATGTTTCTGGCTATACAGGACCCCTTACCCTTCCAAATAAATTTGATAACTGTGTTCTCAATTTTAAAAAAATGCTGGTGAAATTTTTATCAGAATTGCATAGAATCTGTAGATCAATTTGAATAGAATTGACATCTTAATGACATTTAGTCTTCCAATCCATGAGCATGGAATGTTCTTTCAGTTATATAGAACTTTTTTATTTCTTTTAACATTGAGTTGCAGTTTTCTGAATACAAATGCTTTACATCATTGTTTAAATTTATTTGGGACTGTTTGAGTTTTATCTGTCATATTTTATTTTCACCACTCTTTTGACACTTTTAGTTACTTTTATTGATATAATCTTCATTTCTAAACTCTCTTCCAGGCCTCTCTTTCATGTCTTTTCTTTTTTTTTAAAGGTTTATTTATTATTTATTTCTCTTCCCTCCCCCCACCCCACCTCAATTGTCTGCTTTCTGTGTCCATTCACTATATGTTCTTCTTTGACTGCTTCTATCCTTAGCAGCAGCACTGGGAATCCATGTTTCTTTTTGTTGCATCATCTTGTGTCAACTCTCCATTTGTGCGGCACCATTCTTGGGCAGGCTGCATTTTCTTTCAGGCTGGGTGGCTCTCCCCACGGGCACACTCCTTGTGCATGGGGCTCCCCTATGTGGGGGACACCCCTGCCTGGCAAGGCACTCCTTGTGCACATCAGCACTGCACATGGGCCAGCTCCACATGGGTCAAGGAGGCGTAGGATTTGAAGCGCGGACCTCCCATGTGGAAGGCGGATGCCCTATCCTTTGGGCCAAGTTCACTTCCTGTCTTTTCTTTTAAGGCTCTGCATACCTCATAGCATTTCCTGAATTTTGGCCTCTTGGTAGGAAGTTCACTCAGTTTTTGTTTATCTGTGAATATTCTAATCTTGCCCTCATTTTTGAAAGACAGTCTTGCTGGATATAAAATTCTTGGCTGTAAGTTTTTCTCCTGTAGTATGTTAAATATATCAGACCACCACTGTCTTCTTGCCTCCATGGTTTCTGCTGAGAAATCAGTACTTAAACTTATTATTATGCACCTGTTTTTCTCTTGCTGTTCTCTGAATTCTCTCTTTGTCTTTGGCATTTGACATTCTGATTAGTATGTGTCTTGGACTTGGTCCATTTGGATTTTTTCAGATAGGAGTACATTGTGCTTGTTGGACATGGACAGCTATGACCTTCAATAGGGTCAGGAAATTTTCTACCATTATTTCTTCAGAATTCCTTCTGCCCCTTTTCCTTCTCTTCTCCTCCAGGGACACCCATGACATGTATGTTTGCAAATCTTTTGCTGTCATTTAGTTCCCTGAGACCTTGTTCAATATTTTCCATTTTTTTCTTCATCTGTTCTTTCATATGTCCACTTTCAGGGGCCATTTCTTCAAGCTCGCCAATCCTTTCTTCTGACTCCTCAAATCTGCTGTTATATGATTTCCAATGTTTTATTAAATTTCATTCGTTGTGCCTTTCATTCCCATAAGATCTGCTATTTTTCTATGTATGCTTTCAAATTCTTCTTTGTGTTCATCCAATGTCTTCTTAATATCCTTAATCTCCTTAGTCATCTCATTGAATTTATTAAGGAGATTTGTTTGATCACCTGTGAGTAGTTGTCTCAACATGCTGTCTGGAGGCTTATCTTATTCCTTTAACTGGGCCATGTCTTCCTGTTTCTTGGTGTGGACCATAATTTTTTTTTTTTTTTTTTTTTTTTTTTTTTTTGGTGTCTTGGCATCTGGTTTACTAGAATATTTATTCTGGATGCAGTTTTTCTCTTTAGTTTAGGGCTTCCTGCCTTTTCTCCTTTGCTGGTTGTGCAGTAGGAACAAAGGATGTAGTTGGTGCTATATGCTGTGGAGGCTCAAGCTGCCCTCATTGCCCCAGGGACTGATGAAGCTTCTCCCAACTTTCTCCCTTACCAGTCATAGGGACAGAGCCACAGCTGTGTGGAATAATCCAAGTCTTGCAAGCCTAGACTGTAGTTGCCCAGAGAGACTGATGAAACTTCACGCCCTTTTCTCCCCTGCCTGAGGTGGGGATGAAGCTACAGATGTATGCAGCAATCTGTGCAGTGAGGGTCCAAGATGACTGCAGTTGCCCCAGTAAACTTCTGATTATTCAGTCCATGCCAGTCAGAGATACCTGCAGTTACCAGGATAGGCTGGTGTTGGGCCTGCCAGTCTCCTCCATGCCAAAAGTGGTGGTGAAGCCTGGCAAGGGCTGCAGGCCAATCTGGGTGAAAGAAACCAATTCTTACAGTCACTGTGATTTTTGGTCCTGGCTTTCCCTCAGGCTGTGGACAGAGTCAAAATGGCAGCTACTGGCCTCTTTCTGATTTGGACAGATTAACACCCTTTCTGTTCCTAGGTTTATACCTTAGCTAGCCGAGTCTACTAAACAGAAGCTGCAATAGGTGGCCAACTGTTTTTGGGAAATGTTTTCGGGAAATGGAACTTCTAATTCCCGCCCAGAATAGCTCCTGGGGCAGCTTGTGCTGCCAAAGTAGGATAATCACTGGCCTCCACAGATTGGCTGATAATTTCCCAGAGAGGCTGGCACCGTCCCCCCCCCCCCCCCTCCAGCTTCCTCTCTGCAGGAGGTAGAGTTGGGGCTTAGGCGGGAGCTGCAAGTTGATCTGAATGGGAAAAAGCCAGTCCCTACCAGCACTGTGATTTTCAGTATGTCCCACTTCCCGAGGTGTGGAGTTAAGATGGTGGCTACTGGTCTCTTTCTGATGTGGACAGGTTCAAACTTTAGCTGTTCTTAGAATCATACATTAGCCCAGTAAATTTACTCATCATTGGATACAGTTGGTGCCCAACCATCTCTTCCTCCCCCGTTTTGGGGAAGTGAAGCTTTTAATTCCATCCACAGAACAGCTCTTAAGGCAGCTTGTGCCACAAGTGGAGGATGGGCACTGGCCTCTGTGGCATGGGGTGCTACTTATGAATCTTCTCTGCAGATAAGCAGTCTCCTCTTTCTATTCCTTCAAAGATGTTGCAGGATGCTCTTCCCGTCTCCTGGAACCCCCAAACAGATGCTTGCAATAGCTCCAAATAGCTCTGGGTGTTTACTAACTGCCCTGGAGCAGGAGCTGACCCTAGGAGCTCCTTACTCTGCCACCATCTTGCTGGTTGTCCATACTACTAAATGGGTTTTTTAATTTAACCTTTTGAAGGTATTTCTACCTGAGATTGGAAAATGAACAGCCTTTGCATTACCACAAACACAATGCTTGGTCATTTGAGCAAATGTACACATTTAATTTTTCTTTCATATATTTTGTTTTAGAAAGATGCTCTCTACCAAAAACAAACTTTAGTCATATAGGAAAAACAAATGTTTTTCTAATTATTTTATGAGAACCTAAGATTTCCAATGGAATCAAGATGATCTTTTTGCTCCCATCACCTTAATATGATTCCGTGTCTATTGGAACATTAATTAATATTTTTACCCTAAGAATCCATTTTTTAACAATGAGGGTGATTCTTTTTTTAAAAAAATCAAGAATGATAAATGCAATATGGATTGCTGCACATATTAAGTGATTGAAATAGGCAGTTAATACTGGATTTTGTGTTACTTTATAGACAATTGTTCCTTTATTAGTAAGCATAAGTTTACACATTCACAATAATCCTAGGAAATACCATGATTATGCACAGTATTTTATGACAAACTAGTGTTAACAAAAATAGAATTATAATGCCTTGATAAAAATTCTGATTCAGATAAAATATGACTAAAACTTAAACATTGTCAAAATAGCATCCCATTTAAACTTTCACACAGTTTATACAAGTATTGAGTTTCCAGTTTTTTAATATTTTTCCATTGTGAATTAAAATATAAATATATTGAAAAGGTTAACTTTTATAAATATATATATTTTTTAGCTCTCACTTTTTTCAAAATGAAAGAAAAATTTCTTTTGTAACAGAAATTAAAGATATCCTTAAGGGTTTTATTAGACTATTAAAAGTTGTTAGTTTCTAATATTATATATAAACAGGCCTCTATTTACCACAGTGACAAATAAATTAGTAAAAGAGTTAGGAAAAGTCAGCTTCCAAAAAAGCAGTGGCTTTGTATTTTTTGAAACCATTAAGGATATGGTATGGCCAACATGAAGTACATGAAGCCATTCTGATAAGACACAGATTTTTTATTCTTTTTATATTGATTATTTCAAAAGGACATGTATATCCTTTCACTTAAAACAGATCAACAATTTTTAAAAACTTGTTATTTTAACAGAAAGAAAATGAAACTCCAGTTTTGCATCAGAACACTATTTGGCAAATAAGTCCTAGTAGCACAGATCATAACAGACTGAGGTGGCATCCAACAGGTATCTCTGCTATGAAGTTACTGTTCATTATCAATATCAACTCATAGATTTCTACTTAATAATAGCTTCCTGGAATCAGCCTTTTACATTGAAATTCCTCAGTTTAGAAAATGTTTTCACAAACTTCTTACAACCTATAATTCCTTATATCCTCTTGTAAACATTTATAAATATTTAGATGAGTTACTTCACCTTAAGACTCATTTTACTTTTCAAATAAGCCTATCAAATTACAGTCAGCATCAAATGAAATTTACTTCCACAAACCCTTCTACAATCTCTCATATCCATTCAGGTCTTGTCCTACATATTCACACCCTGATTTTATGAAAGACAGCCATTTTATATTAGGACAAAACAGTCTACCTTAAACCAAGCTTCCACAAACCTAATTCTTTTATTATATCAATTTAAGTATCTTCTTACATTCCTTATTCTATTCTGTGAAAAACAGCCATTTTACTTTAGGATAAAACTACATTCCCTTCTTCAGCAAAGTATGTTGTGCACAGTTTATGTGCCTACAGACTTTATAATTTGTTACCAAGAAAACCTGTGAACTATTCGTATATCCTACAAAGCAAGTACTTTCAAAAGATGTTTGTAAAAACAATAATTTCATTAACTAAAAATCTATTATTTTTGTATCCTTAAAACTTTAGCAGACTTAATTTATTATCTTTTAAACCTGCGGAGATTACACACAAGTAAAATAAAATTCAAATAATGATAGTTTATGTAAGAAGTGTTTTCTCTTTTCTCTTCCTTCACAGGAGGTTAAAACCTCTTTATTTTCATAATACCTTAAAATTATAAATAACCTCAAAAATATATTGACTATCAGGCTCTGGAGAACATATTATTATTGCTTTATTTGTTGCAATTATAATTTAGAAGCACCTTTTTATAGTTTTCAAGTACTTTTTCTTTATTTACTGAAATTTGACCATTGGGTTATTAATTACTCTCATTCCATTGTTTATTGTACTAGTTAGATTACATCTGTAGTTCTGCTTTCACTCTTCTTGCTTATATTTTAAGACCTTGAAAATTTGAGTTTATCCAGAGGAGGTTAACAAAAATGATGACCATGATATGTGCTGTAATATATGAACTTAAATAGGGATGTTTTCTCAGTTAAGGGAGATTTAAATGGGAGATAAGATAGCTGTCTTCAAACATTTGATCTGCTGACAGGCCAAAGAAAGAGTCACATTAACCCATTGTTTTCAGAGGCTAGCTCTGGGAGGAGATGTGACGTTTTCCTTTGAGAAGTGAGTTCCCAAACATTAATTTGAAGCAATATCTAGATTTTGGGTTATCAGGTTGGACTAAGTGACCTTTCTTTTGGACTTCAAATACCATGTTTAAAAGTTGCCTACATCCTGTTTTCAGAAAAGTGTGTTTCCTAGATTGTTTCTTGAAGAGGTTGCAAGACTAGAAGTTAAGAGAACAGACACAATTTGAAAAGAACCTGCAATACAAGAAGAATGGGGCTTAGGCACTCCCTGAATAGCACTGCACTTTTATTCAGTTTCATTGTCTTAAAGTTATATCTATCCCCTTCTTTATCAGTTGAGTTCTTTAAAGACATTCCAATTAAGGAAAAATTTAGCCTAGGGAGACAAGTTTTGTAGATAGGGAAATTGCACTGTCAATGTCATTTGATTAACACCTGAATATGGACACTGACTCTTTTCTTTTAAAGAAGGTCCTAATGATTCTGAAAAGAAAGCATTTAATTTTAGCTCCTATTTTAACAGGCAGGAAAAAAAGTCCTCTATAGCAGTCATTAACTCACTGCTGAATAACTCACCAGCACTTTAGATTGTCTGAGCTCTGTACAGAGCTCTTTGGGTAGTGTTCTTGGGATGAATTCAAATACATGGAAAAAAATAATTCCCCTTGACCAAAGAGAAAGAGGTCTGTGGCAGTTTGAAATTATTTTATGACTCCCAAAAAGATATTAGGGCTTTTTATTGGACTACTCAGTGAGGTGTGACTTGGATTATTTCTCTGCCCCCTTGCTGGGTCTGATATAAAGGGAAAGAGAGAGAGACACAGAGACATATGATAAGGAAGCTGCCATATTTGATCCTGCCGTGTGAGAGAGGTTTCATTCACAGCTGAACTGCAAAGAGAGGAACCCTAGGGAGGCTGGAAGAGCTGAGGTCCAGAGAGAGAGAAAGAGAGAGAGAGAGAGAGAGAGGAAGCCTGGGAAGAGCAAGCCCTATGATAGGTGTGCCCACAGCTGCTTTAGGCAGAGACCTCAGCAGGGATTGGTGGCCATCTTGCTTTGCAAGGTGGCAACTGACTTTGGTGAGAAAACACCTCATATGTTGCCCTGATTTAGACTTATCACAGTCTTAGAACTGTAAAGCTTTTATCCTCAATAAATCCCTTTTTTAAAGGCCAACCCATTTCTGGTACTTTTCATTGGCAGCCCTTTGGCAAATTAAACAAGGAAGAACTGAATTAACTCACCTCTTTTTTGAGTTAGAAAAGGTCCAATATTTTTTGCCATATCTTTGCATTTTTAAGAGATATTTTAATTAAACCAATATGTGGATCTATATTTTGGGCACCAGAGTTGCAAAGTCATCATAAGATTTCTGAATTCCTCTTTGGAATATAAGCATTAAAAATGGAATGATATTTTACTAAAAGGCTTTTCACAAAACTCATAAGTGATAAAAATATGTTTTAAATAACTAACCATTTTGAAAACACACACATACATGTGTATTTATGCCAAGATTTTGTAATGAAGCAATTTCAATTAGTCACTGTATTATTAAAAAATACTAACGTTTTATATCATCTCTATCCCAGAAAGTGCAGAATATCTAGTATTCAGCCATAATCATCCCTTTTATCATGGGAGGCGGGCAAGTGCAGGGAAGAGAACTCTGTACCAGTCATTCTAAGTTTTCACTTGCTGAGGCACATAGCTCAGGCATTTCTTTTTCTCTGTGTCTTGTGCTATTTGGGCATTGTCAGTTTTACTTACTCTCTATTAATGGTCTGTATTGCAAGACAGTAAATTAAAAAGGAAGAAAGCACAAAAATAATCTTATCTTATAAATTTAAGAAGCATGTTATTAAAGATGGAATCCTGATCATATAAATGAGAATCACTTAAAAGCCTTACAAAAAGTAAATATTTTATGTTGTGTTTAGGGTCATGGACTCCTATTTATTTAATGAAATTTATTGATAATTTATTTTTGTTTTATGTCTCTACCATTATTCAAATAGAATTGGATTATTCACTGAAACATTATTTATAAGAGAGAAATGGTGGAATCCATTGGAATGTTATTAATTAGAGACTTAATTAATTAAATTATGGTACATCCATATAATGAAATACTATGCAGTACTGCCCATATTCACTGATTTTATTGAGAAAGAAAAATATGTGCAATATATTATCAAAACAGCAAGTTATAGAACAGCATGGATTGTATCATCCTGTTTTTTTTATTATATTGTAAATATATATTTAATTGTTAATATGCACATATTCCGGTGTTTAAATAAATTTTGTCAGTATTCCATTTGTCAGGAAATTTGTTGTTAATTTAGATCATTTAATAAAAATACTGCCGTTTTCTAATACAAACCTTAACCCATTGTAACAATGGATTTTTTTTCCCCAAAACTAAATCAAGTCTCTTCTGATATTAACATTTTATATGCATTGATTCTGTGATTTCTTTAAGTGAATATGGTCACTAAGATTTGTGCCAATATTGCTGATCTATCTATTACTTTTTAGTTTTTTTGTCCTTTTAGTTTTAACAGATTTGCTTTTTCAGATTAGCTCATTTGTCCATACCCTTGGAAATGAGATTGAAGTGAGTGTTTTCCACTACACAAATAAGGCAGGAATCCACAGAAGATAAGTTTGATGGTACCAGCTTCCCTGTCAAGTGCTGAGAAGCAAAATAATACAGGTTCTGGGGCCATTAGAAATGCATATGTGGTGAGCAGGTAATTTCAGCTTCCTGGCTTCACTCTTTACATTAAACATTCCATTGCAGAACTATCCCCTCTTTTCTGTCCTATATTAAATTTTCAAAATGATTATGATTTAATTTTATTGAAATTGATCATCTGAGGAATCATTTCTCTTAATTCTTATGTGCTTGTTCCTTTCTTTTTATTTTCCCATTAATTTTCTTAGGATACCTTATGCTTAATAATTTCAAATCCTCATTCTACATTTCTTACAATCATGTAAAAACAACCATTAAATTTTTAACTTGCATTCAATTTATTATTTCTAAATATGGACAGCTTTCCAAAAGTATTTCCTGAGTATCAGTAATGTAATCTGTACAAAATTAAAACATCACTGCTACCCTCAAAAGAAGCATACTGCCCCACTTGGTAAACAAGACTGGAAAATATTACGTGCTTTTTGTATAGTTCTGGCTTTAGGTAATAGTTTAAAAGCCAGTGTAAGGTATACCGATATGGATAACTATATAAATCTGGAGACCATAATAAAGAATTGAGAGTGGTGAAACTTGAATCCAATCACAAGGATGGGATGAATGTGGATAGGAAGGGCTGGCATATTGAATAAAGCAAGGCTGTTTGAGGGCAATTAAATAGACACATGAAATATTGAATTACAATCTAAGTCCCTTTGTGATGAAAAATCACCTAGTTTAATCTTTACTGTTTCCTTCAAGTAGGAAAATGTGTTCCAATTATGTCACCAAAGTCTCTTTAATACCAGCTGGGAATATGAATGTAGACTACTTGAGTCCTGTTACTTCAATTTCCCAATACCCTGGTTTAGTTTTATAAAACCGGTATTTTTTTTTTATATTTTTGCATGTTATTTTCATTCAGTGGCAAAAAGTGAAATGAAAACTTTCATTGAGTCTTTATTATTTTCCCCATTTGTACCTCTTTCTAAACTGAGACAGTCACAAATGCACTGCTATATCTGTTATTATGATTCATGGTATAAATTGCTCATAGTTACCCATGCAAGCGTGTATCACTACTTAATATATAAAGTGCACTTTGTGTTTCTGTTTTAATGAATATATTATTAATAAAGTATAGTTTGATGCCTTTTTTTGAGTTAGGATAGAAATCACAGATTCTATTTTTCATAAGCTGCTCAAATCGACATTAGAGCAACCATTGTTTTTCCTGTCCATTATTCTTTTTCCCCCCTACACCAAGGAAAAATTCTGATTTACATAATTAAAACAAAACATTGATGAAGGTGTAAGACTTTCTTATTTTTTTCTTAAGGCTTTCTTTTTGAAAATTCTAGTAGTAAAGCATAAGTAGATGAGATTTATAGGACAACATGGAGAATTGTGTTAAAAATCTCTCCATCTTTTCATTATTTATTTTGACTAATATTTGTTAGTCAATTCATCGTTATAGGGACTACTCTAAGAACTGGAGATATAATGCTAAGCAAAAATAAAAAAAAAAACCTTTGCCCTCATCTAACTCCTAGTTTAATGAGAGAGACTAATAAGTGCACAAATAAAAATATGCCTACAACCTACATACTAACTACATGTGTACATATATTTTGTTATCTATAATTCACTGTATGTAAATAGATGCTATCCTACAGATCTGACACTGAAGTTAAAATACATGTAAAAGACTGATAGAAGAGAAAAGAATTTGCAATTCTCTGGACATTTTCTATGCAAATACAATATCTGGTGTTCCTTACTTTGACCTAAATATTCTGTGATTCTGAGGGTATAAAACTGAATATGTTATATGCTGTCTGATATTTTTAGTCATGAGAGAGTAGCACTCATTTTCATAACTTCATTAGAATAAGTTGGTAATACCAACTTTTAAGTCCTGAGGCATGTCCATATTGAGACTTAGACTGAGAACAAACAAAACAAAAACCAAACGAAAACCATTCTGGTCTCTAAAGGTGTTTATTCTGCAAGTATTCCAGAACCAACTCCAAAACCTATTTTAACAACTGGGTTCACAAATTATCAAGTGATAGTTTACTCTTTTCTGGCTTAGTAGTATGCTGTTCTCTCTCTTTCTTGCTTTTTCTCTCACACACCCATATACCCACACACACTTACAGCATTTAGCATCTGCGCAAACATGAGTCATCATGTATCAATTTCATCATTGTTATTTTTGTATCATTGCAGTTGAAGAAAAACATTTTTAAATATTGTCAGAATATAAGAATACATATTTCCTGTTGCTGAGCATTATGGAAATAATGAATTACAAAGATCATTGCATGCTTGAGAAGCATATTTGATCCACAGTTAACTAAATTTATGATATAGCAACTAAAATGATCAAGTCAATATAAATTAATTAAAATCTTATGTACAACAGATTATTATAAGAAGTGCACTTTATATATTATATAATGATCTTTTCCTATTTGATGATAAATTACACAACTATACACATTTTTTTGAAAAGGTAGAACTTACAAGTTATAAAATTTATTTAAAACACCTGAGGATAAGGTAAATAAAATCAGAAGATATAAGAATTGTTGAGTCCATATAAAGGGACTCAAGTCTTTTTTCCAATGAAGAAATATCTGCATTTTAATATCATATGTATATCAGGGTTATATATGTAACCCGTTGGGTTTGGGTGGTTATTCTACTTCACAATTGATACCTTTGGAAATAAGGAGAAAGTGAGGACAGGAGAAAGGAAGTATGGATGGAGGGTCTGCATGAAGCCCTCCCCCCAAGTCACTTCCTGAACACGTACAATGCTGGGTTGTCTTGAAAAACAAAACAGTGATCAATTTAAAAATCAAGGGAATAGATTTGTTGCATCACAGTGTGGTGGTTAGCTCCCCGGCAAAACTAAAGCACTAAGTCCCAGCCGCCCTCAGAAAACACAGTCCGAGGCTGTATGCACTTCCAACCTCACCTGTCACACAGAAAATTAATTCCTTATGCATTTTAATACATCTTAAAAGGGAACAGCGAGACTGGTCAGGGCTGTGGAGCAATGCTGCTTAGTTGCAACAAGAAAAAGTCTATCTCAAAACTGATAAACAATAAAGAAGATTTATTTTTCCTCAGAAATGGATATCCAGAGGTAGGTGAGGAATCAGGGTTGATATGATTCAGTGGCTCAATGTTATCACCAAACACTGAATTTCTTTCTGTTCATCCTTTCTGTCTTTGAGCAGGTCAGCTTCATTCATATGCAGGCTTCCTTTATGGTTGCAAGGTGTCTACCACTTACTTCTAGGATTACAGGCTCCCTTGTCCACATTAAAGGAGAGAGAAGAGCCTACTTCTTGACACTGTCTCAGAAGAATGGGGATGTTTCCTATCCAAGAGGCCCCCTACAAACCTTTCCTTATACATCATTAATACAAAATGGGCAAATTTCTGGTACATGGATCAATAACTGTGACCAAGATATGGAAGTGATTTACTTAGTTCTGAGATACAGACCCTTTCTCTATGCCAAATAAAGATTCATCTTTCCCCAAGACATTAATGTAGGTCCCAATAAACCCAAAGACTTCACAAGAGAAAGAGCATTAAAAGCTGGTGAACATCCCAAAATCCTCAGGATTGAGGAATGAACTATGGACTGAAGTAGACTTACTAGTATTCTACTATAGACTTATTGTGATTCTAGCAATGGAAGAATTTATATCATTGATGTGGAGGTAGTGGCCACCGGAGGTTCTGAGGGCAGGAAGAGGGAAAAACAGGTATAATATGGGGCATTTTTGAGACCTGGAACTTGTCCTGATTGACATTGCAATGACAAAATTGTGCAGGAGAGAGTATAAAGTACAATGCAAACTATAATCCATGTTTGGTGGCAGTGCCCCAAAATGTGTTCATCAATTGTAATGAATGTACCACACTAATGAAAGATGTTGTTAATGTGGGAGGTATGGGGAGTGGGGCTTATGGGAATCCCCTCTATTTTTCAGGTAACATTTATGTAATTTATCTGTTAAAAAATAAAAAGTATATATTAAAAAAAAAAAACAACACCTGGTGAAGCAGCCACAGCTTCTTGAACACCTGCTAATCTGTTGTTGCATTTCTAACAACTGGAAGTAGGAATCTTTCCCAATGGAGCAAACTTTGATGGGGTAGAGCCATTATTTCTCAACATTCAGTGTTCATAGCAATCACCTGCAGAACTTTAAAAAAATATATAAACCTGGGAAAACACCCGAAATTCACATTCAGTAGATTTGGGCATTTTAGCAAACTCCCAAGATGATTGTTTTGGGTGATGGGAGCACCACACTTCTCGTAATTCTATTAACTATATTTCTTATTGTCCTCCTTTGCTATCATCACTGTAATTGCATTACATCTTTCTACATATTGACCAGGTAGAGCAATACATAGTTGTTTGTCAGTTTGTTTGTTCTTGATTTGCTTGGTGTATATGTTTATTTATAAAACTTTTTATTGTAGTAACATAATATATATTAGCATACATGTTTATAATCTCAAACTTTCTCATTTTCATTACATTTGAGCATACAATTCCATGATATTAATTACAATCACAATATTGTGCCACCATCACCAAAACTCATTACCCAGCCATTACACAAACTTTGTCATCACCTCTAGCAGAAGCAATAACTACCCATACTCCCCCTCTCCAGTCCCTGGTAACCTGTAATCTACTTTCTGGCTCTGAGAATTTGCATATTTTCATATACGTGAAGTCATACAATTTTTGTTCTTTTGTATCTGGCTAATTTAATTCAATGTGACATCTTTGGGATTCATCTGTATCATTGCATGTATCAGAACTTCATTTCTTTTACAGCTGAATAATATTCTATTGTCGGTATATACTACATTTTGTAATCCATTCATCTACTCATGGACACTTCGGTTGCTCCTATCTTTAGGCTATTTTGAATAATGCGTCCATGAACTTTGGTGTGTAAATTATCTGTTTGAGTCCCTGTTTTCCGTTCTTCTCGTTATATACCTAAAAGTGGGATTGGCTGGTTATACAATAATTCTATGTTCAACTTTCTCAGGAACTGCCAAACTTTTCTAGAGTGGCTGCATCATTTTATAATCATGCAATCAAAAATGTTGGAACAAGGGTTCCAATTTCTCTACATCTTCACCAAGACTTATTTTCTGTTGTTGTTTTTAATATCGCTTAGCTAAACTCTGTCAGATAAATTTTTTAGATGTTTTCTTTTCCCACTAATTTCACCATAATTTCAGTACAACCTTTTACACACAGCTCAGGTAGAGCAACACAGAGTTATTTGTCAGTGTGTTTATTTTTGTTGTGCTTGTCGTATGTGTTTTTTAAAATTATTTCCAGTATTGGAGGAAGCTGCAGGTGACACAGACTCAGATATTTTGTTATTCATATGGATTTACTGATTTCATGAATTCTAAGAAGCAAATCAGAAGAGTGAAAAATCATTTGGGTATTATGACAGTAGCTTCTGTGATATCTGTGTCCCTGAAAAGTCATTAAATAGGCCACCACTGCCCATTTTGTAGCTTCTTTTACTTCTGGGGTTCTCTAGCTGCCATGTGTTAATAGTTATATTTTGTTTGGTAATGCAATTAGCCTACAAAACTGTCTTTGTCACAGAGATATCTGAAACTGCAAATTAATACCTATCCTAACCCTTCTATTGAGGTGTATGTCTATTTAGTATGAATATTGGCTAATGACATCTACATATTACAAGGAATCACCATGGAGGAGATGTTATATATAACTGGAACTCTTCCATCTCATAGTTTGCTTTGTGAGTTGAGTTCACACATAAAGTAACCAGCTATTAATGCACTTTTTTTTTCCATTTTGAAATCTCCAAATTTTACTAAAACTCACCCCTCTAAGTTAGCACTTTTGTAAGTGCCTATGGTATTTTCCTAAAAGGGAATTCCTGGAAACTACCAACAGTTTTGCTCTTTGAACATTTTACATTATATTTTGGACATAATCAAGTGTCAAACTGTTTTTTAAATATTTATGTACCCCACGCCTTGCATGCCAACTGTTTGTTTGCTCTCTCCATTTCTTTATGTGCCAAGGAGACAAGCCAAATGGTGTGAGAGGAAAGTGCTTTCAGGACACAAAGTAAGCTTGTCTAATGTGTACTCTGTGCAGATGTAACCTTAACGGAAAAGAGGAGAAACCACTCCCTGGTTACACAGTGATACCTTGATTAAGGAATCAGCTGAGGACAAAGCTCCTTTATAAGCAGTTCAGCTGTGTAAATTTTTATTTTAAAACTTCATGTATCAAGTGAAATAGTACTGGCTTGTGTCATATAATTCAATGGTAATATTCTCAGAAGGCTGCTGTTGTACACAGAACAAAAATACCTCTTCACACAGTTTGTTTCTGCAATACAGTATAAAATTGAATAAGTGGATTCTAGGTAAAACTGTGAAGTTACTTCAGATAAATTATTTTTTTCATTCTCCTAACTGCTATTTTCTCTCCTCCACATGTATATAGCATTAAGTTATTGCCCTCAGAGTCTTGCTCTCATTCTTCCCTTTAAAACAGGAATCAAAATGAGTCACTTTAATGAGTTACAGTAAATGGTACCTTATATTGACATTATGTTGATATGTAGTGGTTTTAGGTGGGGCTTTCTGAAATGCATCCAAGGTTATGAAATTGTTTTTGCATCTTGTGGCCCCTTATTGTAATATCATATTTATTCATATATGTTCTGCACAAGACTCATGACAGGATCACTTGGGGTTATTTTAAAAATGCATTTTTCTGTGTCCTCACTTCAGAATTACTGAATCTTGAGACACATGGTTCGTGTGAGTGAATATGGGTGTGTGTGCCTGAGAGAGACAGAGACAGAGAGAGAGAGACAGAGAGAGAGATCAGAACCTTCATGTTTAACCAGCACCAAAAATGATTCTGAATCTGAATCACTCTAAAGTTTAAGAACTACTAACTCCTATGTGTGCGTGTGCATGTGTGTGTCACTTCTACATCATGAAACACAAATTTTGACCATTGAAAATGCCTCTTGTTTCCTCTTTGCTTATAGAAAATTCTCATGAAATAGTAATGGTGGTTATCTTTTAAACAATATCGTTTATAATAATTTGCACTAGGTTAGTTAAGGCTAATCTTTTTTTGCAAATAGAAGGGAAAGTTACATCTAGACATTAGAATTGTCTTTCCTAATAAATACGTATTTCAAAGTATAAGAGTAAACAATCTTTAATATAAACAAAGTATCCATAATATTATCTAAAGTCAGATTTCTAATTTATGTGCATAATTGCAAATCAGGAGATAATAATCATTGTTTGGAAAGGTGAAACATGTTTATGTTAAATCTCAATTTCTTTTTCTTTTTCTCCCTCTCTCTCCCCTCCAACCTTACCCACCCCCTGTCCCCACTTTGCCTGTTTTCCTTCAATTATAGCACCAGATGAACAGGAGCCGACATCAGCAGGTAAAGTTCCTATGTTGTAAAAATTACGCCTATTTAATTTAATGCCCTTAATAATGGAGACACAACCTTTTCAAATGTATTTTTCAAGTTTCAGCCAGAAAACTGATAGGGTTTTACTTAACTACTTTTTTATTTCTTGAGCCCACTGTGCTGTGCCAGTCTAAATGGTGTTGTTTAAGAGTTTTGAGTAAAAAGAAAAAAAATTAAAATGAATTATTAAAGAAGAAAACAGTATAACATTTAAAAACTCTATTTTAGATATGTTTAGATCATTTTAGAGTAAAATAACTATTTAGATAAAAAATGTTCAATTGCATATAAGGAAACCAAAATAACTTCTTAGTAAGCAAAGAAGTTATTAAAATAACTTTAGAATGTGAAAATTATAACAAAAATAGTTATATATTGCACTTAGAGTTTACATTTGATAACAGTTAAAAGATAATTATTTTGCAATGGCCGTGAAATTGGCAACGTAGCAAGGTGTGGCTAGTGTGTGGAATGTAAAAGTATAGAACATTTAAACATTAAAGAACATGGAAAATTGAAAAATGAGAACATTGAGGAAAATAAAAATGAAATCCTCAAAATTGAGGAAAATGATAAAATACGCTTTCAGAAATATAATTCTTTGTATGAGTCAGGGTTCTCCAGAGCAACAGAACCTATATATATATATATATATATATATATACACACACACACGCAGAAATTTATTTTAAGGAATTGGCTCATGCGATTGTAGGGTTTGGCAAGTCCAAAATTTGTAGGGCAGGCTGCAAGTCTGGAAATGCAGAGAGGAGTTCATGTGGTAGTTTTGAAGCAGAATTTCTTCTTCTCCATGAAACCTCAGTGTTCGCTCTCAAGGCCTTCAGTTAATTGGATGAAAACCATTATTAAGGGTAATCTCATTTACTTAAATCAACTGATTGTAGATGTTAATTATATCTACAAATACCTTCAAAGCAACATCTCAACTAGGCTTTTGACCCATCAACCGGGCACCATAGCCTAGCCACACTGACACATAAAATTAACCATCACATCTTCTATAATAAAATTTCTGCATTATCAAATATATAACAGCACTGAATATGATGTTCATTTTAAGTTAAACGATAAAAACTATGTTGTTGCCTCAAATACTTTATTTTTAAAGTTTATTTTTACAGTTATAAAGTAATGATACTAAAACCTGCCTTCATGATGTTGTTTCTCATTGATAAACATGCAGGCATCAAGCACAGGCCTACAGTCTGAACTAAGTACCATAAAGCATAAACATGTATGGAAGGAATGGTATTTTCAACATGGCTTCATGGACAATGGGATGGGTCAAAGAGAAATCCTGGAGACTAATGACCTGATACAACTTTAAGAAGATAACAGGGAAGCACAGCTGATTTGATTGGCAGTCAGGAAAAGGCCTAGTCTAGGAGATCGGCACTGTCAAGTATTAGGGGTCAAGCCCTGACATGTAAGGGCTGTCAGAAGAGAAGAGACCACACCTCAGCTCCAGATTGATTATAACAAAGAATTGAAGCAAGAAGTTAGTCCTAAGAGTTAAGACCAGGAAAGTTAATATAAACAATGGGCAAAATTGAGCTGATTATGAGGGAGAAGGGAACTATAACTCAGTTGGTGAAACTCATACAAGGTTGAAAGTCCATTGAATTCATAGACAACTTATTTCCACTGGTACTCCTTGATTCCTATCTCTGCAGGCAACCCTCCAACCCACCCCCATCCCCCACAGCAGGGTAGGAATTTTTGGATAAGAGTAAGTTCAAAAGATTAAAAAAAAAAAATCAATGGAAGAAAATAAAACAGACATCTTGCAAATTTACTTGATAATCTCCAAGGTTATATTAATATAAATGCCATATCCATATTGCATGATACTCAACTGTAAGTGTTTCTGTAATGGAATCACAGATTCATATAACCTCTCAATTGATGTTTTACTTTCAGAATACTGTCGGATAGTTTATAACCTAATTTGGATGATAGGAATTCCCTCTCATTTTCACCCACTCCAGTCAATATTGTGTATCCTATTTTTGGAGTAACTTCATCACATAACTCAGTAGCAAACTCATTTGTTGTGAGTCTACAGTGCTTAGTTTCTGACTTCTTTATGTCTTGACTCAGTGGCCTTAATGTTTATAGGGTTGCCTAAAGACTCTATTTATCAACTTTAATTGGTTTTCTCTTTGACTGGGTATCAAATCTTGCCAGTTCCCATGCTTTTCTACCCCAATTCCTTATCATTCCACCTATAATTTTACAACCCTGCTCCAGACACACTTTGCTACAATGCCATTTTCTGAACCATTGCAAAAGAGTTATTATTTTTCACCGTGAATACTAATTGCAACCTAATATAAACTCTAAGTGCAGTGTAATCATTTTTGATGCAATTCACCATTCTAAAGTTATTTTAATAACTTGCTTTCTTATAAAGATTATAATCTTATAAAGATTCTTTTATTTTTCTTAATTGCTACTGATCATTTAATCTCTAAATACATTTACTCAAAAGTGGTCTAAACATCATAGAGTTTAAATTATGTTTTAAAAATAAACTTGCTTTTAGATATGAGCATGTTTTAGTTTTTATGTTTTAAAATGAAAGTTATACAACTATAACTTGTATAGTTAGTAGTACAAATATAAGAAAGTTTATCCCTGAATTATAACAAATATGTGACACTAATACAAGGTGGTAATAATAGGGTGGTATATGGGAAAAATATACCTAATATAAATTATGGATGTCAGATAGAACTATTATAATAATCATTCATCTTGTAACAAAGGCAACTTTACCGTTAAAAATTACACAATTATAAAAAAAAGTGCTATCCTCAATTGTAACAAATGTTCCACGCCAAGGCAAGGTGCTGATGGTAGGTTTGTGTATAGGAATCCTGTATTATATGCGTGATTGTACTGTAAACTCAGTGTCACTATTAAAAAATAAATAAATGCATAAAAATAAAAAAAATACATTTACTTTTAGATATGAGCAGATGTTTTAATTTTATTTTAGTATAGACTTTTTAGAGTCATAAAACAAGTAGGAGGTACTGGGGATTGAATTCATGACGTTGCACATGGGAAGCAGGAACTCAACCACTTGAGCTATATCTGCTCCCACAGATATACACTTAAGTAATATCTTAAACAATTTTACATACAGATTTTATTAACATTGAGAAAATTTGTCATGTAGTAAAGCAATCCCTCCTTTTATGTAGGCTGTTAATTGGAACCAAAAGTTTCCCTTCTTATTTATCAAAGTATATAAAAACAAGTATTATAGTGTATTTGTATTAAAACTTGACAAAATAATATGGGATTTGTAAAGAATTCATTTCATATAGAAAAGAATACCTGTGGAAAATGGATTGTGATTTTTTAGTTCTTTTTTGGTCACTCTTGCCTGAAATATTTTCTTAATGAGTTGGGTATTTATTTTTCTGTTCATGTGTCTTTTTCAGTAATATGTTTCAAAATGCATAGTCTTTACTTACAACTTCTCCACAATATATTTTAAAGCCATTGATATTCTCATTTATTACAGCTTTATCTCCCTCCATCTCAGTAGAAATTAAGCAGAATGATCTTTTCCAAGCTCAGACTTCATTCTGTGTTGCTCCTCTAATTTATCTTTCTTTCTTGTTATTTCTCCATTCTGTTTAAATTATTGAATAAATGTATCTTCTGTTTCTCTTAATCTGCCTTTCATGTGCTTCCACAATATAATTTACTAGATTCATACTTTTTCTTCAGATTCACAGAAAAATTTGGACAGTAACTACTTCAACTATAAATTTAATTTCTTTATTTTTAAAGTACCTAACTTTAATTTCTTTAAATTAAATAGTTTTAGTTCTCCTATTGGGAAATCTGCTATTCTTTGCAGTGCAATAATAGAAGAAATAATAAAGAAATGTTTTGTTTTTACTGTCAAATAGTCATAGACTTTAGTTTATTAGTTATAAATGTATGAATTATGCATTTAAAATGATTTTTTTAACAAGTATATACGTAATCTATCTAAATGTGAAGGTCTATAGTGGATATAACTACTGAATGATATTACTTATTAAATGTTTGCAATGTATGGATAATACACAGGTACACAGATTTGGATTAATTATAACATTCTGAACAGTCTTAATGTTCAGAACTATGTTTAAAGAAAAATGTTTTTTCCATCTCAAATAGCATATAGTACAAACAGATCAGAAATACAGATAATAGAGTTATGAGATAAAGAGATTTTAGATTGTGTTTTACTAGTATTATAATGCCACAAAGTGATACAGACTTTTCTTTTGACAACAAAAAAATATTTAATTTACCTTATATTCAGAGTTATTATAAAACTGCCATCATTAAAACACTCTGTTGCCGTATAACACTCTTACAATATTCTTACATTTATAAAAATTATAGTTTGTCTCATTTTTTCGTATTTGGTACTTTGCTTTGCAAATAGCAAGTGCTCAGTAAGTATTTTTGGAATTGATTTGTAGAAAGGATGCATATTACATCAAATCTGCATTTGTAAACATAGGGATATATACTCCCTACTTGAGTATGGAGCTACCACTGCGTATTCTTTTTCAGCTCAGAATATTTTGATGGGATGCATTAGCCTAAAGGAACATGTTTTGCAGCATCTGAGTTATGGTGGCAGTTTCACTTAACACCTGCCTCTATAACTATTTAGAGCTTCTTTTTATTTATCCTAGTTGAACCTTAAGTTCAAGTATTTAAACATCTTATTTCATTGGGTATAAAAACTCATCTGTGAACTATTCAAGAAAATTTTTCCAGCTAGGTTATAATATTCCAGAATATAAGTACAAACTAATGAGACTCATGTTTTAAAAACAGCTATAACAGATATGTATCTCCAAATGAGAACAGTCACCTTTACTAGTGATATATTTAATCTAATTATCCTGCTATTACTCAAATAATTTTTTGGAACTCTCTTTTAAAATTTCTTTGAGAATCTTTTTAGGCACTACAACATAAATTATTCCTTTATAATCTTAGACAGAACTGTGCTACAATAAATATTGGACTTGCTATAATAAATGTCAAAAACAAAGATTTTCAACCATTAATTTTGTGTGTATTTCTGTAATTCTTAAATACAGATAGGTTTATACCATTGAAATTAACAATTATATGAATATATGATCTCTTCTTTTGAAAAGGTGATCATATTATAGTAAGGTTAAATTTCAATAAATGATACTTTTTATTAAGTTAACTTCAGTGACTGCTTCTCCCATGTTGCACAAATTCTACTTTATCTTTTATTTAAATTCATAATGGGAATTGATCATTATAAGACCTGCTCTATGAATGATTACTGTGATGGATGTTGACTTCATAAACTGATTATCTTAAAATTCTATTTTCTGTTGTGCTCTTTTTAAGGCTAATTTAATTGGCCCAAGGTCAACTATCAAGAAATGGCTGCATGACCTAAAAGAGAAAAGTCAAGAGAAAATATATTTTTTTATTATTTTTAAATGCAATCTATACTGTAAGCAGCCATGATAATTAAAATAACTTTCCACATAGATAACTAAGTCTTTATCTTTGCCACACTTTGTTCCAGGTAGGATTTTAGGTAGACCCAAAATATATATTATTTCAGAATTTCAAAATACATGTTACTAGAAACATTTACATAACAAACAAAAACAAGAATGGGCAGTAATCTAATGAGGAGCAATAAAACTAATAAAGCTGGATTTGTCATTTTAAAAGACTTTGTATCTATTTCACAGAGATTATATAAAATGTGCAATAGACATAGCATTGAAAACCTTATAAAGTATTGGAGTACCCTTGAAGAACTTGACTTTTTAATGACAGATTCTGAACAGTAGGCTGTTCTCAACTTCTATCAATCACGGGTTGGAGAATTTGGTGGCAGTGCTGTAGCACTAAGCAATAGAATAACATGTATTTATTGAATATCCAGTTCACTGGGAAATAAGGTGGAAGAAATTCCGTTAAAATGTTTTCTTGACACATTTTTTACAGCAATCTACTGTTATTTTCTGCTCTATCCTTCAAGTTACTCAACAAGATCATTTCCCAGGGGTCATTTCCACTTCACAGTGAGACACTTGGCTCTTGTTACCTGAAACTGGAAAAAGCTTAGACCTGTGTTTACACACATTCTCATTCACCGTTTACCGCCATACACTTCCAGGGAAATTTTCCAAATGTCAAAAAAAAAAAAAAAAATTGCTGGTTTGATAAAAAGATTTATATGTAAAAGCTAGCACGTAATACAATTTAAAATAGTAATAAGTTCAAAGGTCCTTTATTTACTATAGTAAAGTTAAGCGTTCACTCCAAATTGCTAAAATGTAGTGTTTTGACAAGAGGTTTTTCTCATTTACTATAGAAAATATTTGTTTTCAACTCAAAACAGATAAACCATAGTGAGCTGATTTTACTTCAATAAATGATACAATTGCAAGGCAATAATGTAAAGTTTAATTTCACATTTTGCAATTCTGGTTTATTCTTTGCTCTTTACTCTGAGCAAAATAAATGTATTTAAATTTCTATACAGTGGAGCTCTATTTTTTATTTCTATGCTTTTACAAGTTAATGAATCCAGCATTAAAATTTTGAGAACATGTATAACATCACATAATTATAAAATTATGTTAAAATATTTAAGAAGAAATTTGTAAATAACATGTTGACTTCTTTAAAGTGAAAGAGAATTACCTAATAATGAGTCTATAATGGTGTTTACCTGTTTTCCACTCTCCAGATGTTCTTTAAACATGTATTTAAAATAAAAACATATACATTATTATAGTCACAGTCTAATTTTCTGCTCAAAACTCTTTTCTTAGAATATGTAGAGTTGCCACAGAATCAAAGGTAGTCCCATCATTATGAAATTGTATTGGCTGAGACTTTGAAGATATTTTTAGGCTTTCTGTTCTGCCTTACTGAATAAACTACTATTTCATTCTTATATATATATTTTAACAAATCAATTTTATTGATACATGTTAAAAAAGCATAAATCCATCCTAAATGTACAATCAGTGGTATTTGGTATAGTCACATGTTTGTGCATTCATCACTTCAGTCATTCTTAAAGCACTTACATTATTCCAGTAATAATAATTATAAACAAAAGACAAAACTCAACAACTTGCAATCTCTCTATACTTCCTATGCTGTACATAGCTGCTTTTCTTTTTCCTTCTTTCTAGTATATTTGTATTTATATTTTTAAAAACAGTCTTACATATGCAATATCGCCCAATTCATGTTTTATATGAGTTTTACTCTCTTATACAGTTCCATGTTGCAATTTTTAGTTTTCCTTCTAGTAATATACATGACCTTAGACTTTCCCTTTCAGCCACTCTCATGCCTGTACAATAACACTGCTAGTTACAAACACCATGACATGTTTTAACCATTTCTATTCAAATCCAAAGATTTTAAAACAACCTTTTTACCAATTCTGCACAGATTAACCCTCAGCTTTCCATTCTCTACATGCCTTGTATTTTCTGGTGACCTGTATTCTATTTATAACTCCATGAGTTCACACATGGAGTTCACACAGTATATTTAGTTCATAATAGCACAGTCATATAGTATTTGTCCTTTTGTTTCTGGCTTGCTTCACTCAACATGATGCCCTCCAGGCTCATCCATGTTGTCATATGCTTCACGTCTTCATTTCTTCTTATTGCTAAATAATATTCCATCGTATTTATACTCCACAATTTGTTTTTCCATTCATCGGTTGATGGATACTTGGGTAGTTTGTCTCTTTTGGGATCGTAAATAACGTCGCTATGAACATCAGTGTGCAGATGTCCGCCCGTATCTCTGCTGTCAGTTTCTCTGGGAATAATAGTATTAACAAGTCAAATGGTAACTCTGTATGCAATGTCCTTAGGAACTGCAAAACAGTCCTCCATAGCTGCTGTATCATTCTACATTCCCACCAACAGCAAATAAGTGTTCTTATCGCTCCACATCCTCTCCAACACTTGTAGTTTTTCCAACATTTTAATAGTGGCCATTTAATAGGTATGAAGTGATATCTCATTGTAGTTTTGATTTGCATTTCCCTAATTGCTAGTGATGAAAATTTTTCATGTGTTTTTTTCCCCTGCTATATCTTTTTCTTCTTTGGACAATCACCTTTTCAAGTCTTTTGGCCATTTTTAATTGGGTTGTTTGTCTTTTTATTGCTGAGCTGTATGATCTCTTCATATATCATGGGTATTAAACCCTTATTGGATATGCAATTTCCTAATATTTTCTACCATTGAGTTGGCTGCCTTTTCAACCTTTAGACAAAGTCCTTTGACATGCAAAAGTGTTTAATTTTGAGGAGATCCCATTTATCATTTTTTCTTTTGTTACTCATGCTTTGGGGTAAGGTTTAAGCAACTACTGCCTACCACAAGATCTTGAAGATATTTTCCTACATTTTCTTCTAAAAGTACCACAAGATCTTGAAGATATTTTCTTACATTTTCTTCTAAGAGTTTTATGGTTGTTGCTTTTATATTTAGGTCCTTGATCAATTTTGAGTTAATTTTTGTATAAGGTATGAAATAGGGGTCTTCATTCTTTCTTTTGGATATGGATATCCCGGTCTCCCAGCACCATTTGTTAAATCTATTGTTCTGGCCCAGCTGGACAGACTTGACCAGCTTGTCAAAAATCACTTGACTGTCAATGTGAAGGTCTATTTTTGAGTTCTTGATTTGGTTTCATTGGATAATTTGTCTCTTTATGCCAGTACCATGCTGGGTTTTTTTAAAGCACTGGAGCTAACTAATATTCTTTTAAGTCTAGAGGTGAGAGTCCTCCAACTTCATTCTTTTTTTAAAACATCTTTTTGCTATCCAGGACCCCTTATACTTTTATCCTTCCAAATAAATTTGATGATTGGTTTCTCCACTTCAACAAAAAGGCTGTTTCCATTTTTATTGGGATTGCATTGAATCTGTAAATCAGTTTGCATATAATTGACATCTTAATGATATTTAGTCTTCCAATCCTTGAACATGGAATGTCCTTCCATTTATTTAAGTCTTCTTTGGTTTCTTTTAGCAATGTTTTGTAATTTTCTGAATATAGTTCCTTTATGTCCTTTGTTAAATTTACTCCTAAATATTTGATTCTTTTAGTTGCTATTATAAATGGAATTTTTTTTTATTTCTTCCTCAGATTGCACATCAGTAGTGTATAAAAGCACTATTGATTTTTGCATATTAATTTTATATCCTGCCCCATTGATGAATTTGTCTATTAGTTCTAGAAGCTTTATTGTAGGTTTTTCAGGAGATTCTGGATATAGGATCATGTCATCAGCAAACAGTGAAAGTTTTACTTCTTCCTTTTTATTTCTTTATCTAGCCTAATTGCTCTAACTATAACCTCTGCCATAATATTGATTATCAGTGGTGACAATGGTCATCTTGTCTTGTTCCTGATCTCACTGCAAAAGCTTTCAGTCTTACCATTGAGTACAATGCTAGCTGTAGGTTTTTCATATATGCACTTTTCCAAAGTAAAAAACCTTCTTTCTATTCCTATTCTTTGGAATGTTTTTATCAAGAAAGGTGCTGTATTTTTGCCTTTTCTGCATCAATTGAGAGGATCATGTGATTTTTCTTCTTCAGTGTAGTGGTTTATTACACTAATTGATTTTCTTGTATTGAACTACCTTTAAATACCTGGGCTAAGATCCAATAATAGGGGTATATAATTATTTTAATGTGCCTTTGGATTCTGCTTGCAAGTATTCTGTTGAGAATTTTTGGATGTATATTCATTAGGGATATTGGTCTATAATTTTCTTTTTCTGTAGTATCTTTGCTGGGTTTGGTGTTAGGGTGATGTTGGCCTCATAGAATGAGTTTGGTAGCACTGTTTTCAGTTCAGTTTTTTGGATGAGCTTGAGCAAAATTGATATTAGATTGTTTTTGAATGATTGGTAATATTTACCTGTGAAGCCATCTGGTCCTAGGCTTTTTATCTTTGGGAGATTTTTGATGACTGATTCAATCTCTTCAATGTGATTGGATTGTTGAGGTCTTCTATTTCTTCTTGGGTCAGTGTAGGTGGTTTATTGTTACTAAGAATTTGTCCATCTTCTCTACATTGATAGTTTTTTAGCAAACAGTTGTTCATAGTAATCTCTTATGATCTCATTTCTGCAGGGTCAGAGGTAATGCCTCCCTCTCATTTCTGATTTTATTTATTTACTTTGCATCTTCTCTCTTTTTCTCTTTGTCAGTCTAGCTAAGGGTTTGTTGATTTTGTTAATCTTCTCAAAGAACCAACTTTTGGTTTTGTTTATTCTCTCTATTGTTTTTTGTTCTTGATTTCATTTATTTTTTCCCTGATCTTTTCTATTTCTTTCCTTCAGCTTGGTTTTGGATTAGTTTGCTATTCTTTTTCTAATTCTCCAGGTGTGCAGTTAGATCTTCAATTTTAGATCTTCATTTTTAATGCAAGCATTGAGGGCTATAAATTTCCCTCTCAGCACTGCCTTTGTAGTGTCCCATAAATTTTGATATATTGTGTTATCATTTTCATTCATCTTAAGATATTTGCTGAATTCTCTTGCAATTTCTTCTTTGGCATACTGAATTTATCTTATTTAATCTCCACCATTTATGAATTTACTTTTTCCATCTATTATTGATTTCCAGCTTCATTCTGTTATGATCAAAGAAAGTGTTTTGTATGTCAATCTTTTAAAATTTACTGATACTTCTCTTGTGACCCAACATATGGTCAAACTTGAAGTATCCATGGACACTTGAAAAGAAACTATATCCTGTGTCTTTGGGGTATAATGTACTATAGCCTTCTGTTAGGTCTAGTTCATTTATCGTAGTATTCAATTTCTCTATTTCTTTATTTATCATCTGCCCAGATGTTCTATCCAATACTGAAGTGGTGTATTTAAGTCTCCAACTATTATTGTGGAGATATGTATTTCTCCCTTCAAGTTGGCCATTGTATGCCTCATGTATCTTGGGTCACTCAGGTTAGATGCATAAATATTTAGTATAGCTATTTCTTGGTGAATTGACCCTTTTCCTAATATATAACGACCTTTTTCAGCTCTTATAACAGTTTCATGTTTGAAATCCGTTTTGTCTGATATTAGTATTGCTATTCCAGCTCTTTTTTGATAACTATTTGCATGGAATATCTTTTTCTAAACTTTCAATTTTAACTGGTTATGTCCTTACATCTGAGGTGGGTTTCTTGTAGACAGCACATAGACAGCTCATATTTTTTTATCCATTCTATCAGTCTGTGTCTTTTGATCAGGGAGTTTAATCCATTAACATTCAATATTATTACTGTAAAGGCATTGCTTACTTCATCCATTTTGTCATTTAGCTTTCTGTTGTCATATCACTCTACTGTCTGTCTGCTTACCCGTTAGCTAATAATCTCATTTCAAAACTCTTCTCCAAATCTCTCACCCTTGTTTTTTCCTTTAAGGCTGCAGCACTTCCTTCAGTATCTCTTGTAATTCTGGTCTTTTGGTAAAATATTCTATCAGTTTTTGTTTATCTGTGAAGACTTTGAACTCACCCCCACTTTTGAAGGGCAGTTTGGCTGGATACAGTATTCTTGGCTGGCTATTTTTCTCTTTCAGTACCTTAAATACATCATACCACTTTATTCTCCCCTCAGTGGTTTGTAATGAGAGGTCGGCACTTAATCTTATTGAGTTCCCCTTGTATATGATGCTTTGCTTTTCTCCTGTGGCTTTCAAAATCCTCTCTTCATCTCTGATATTTGCCATTCTGAATAGTAGATATCTATTCTATCAGAATAGGTCTATTCTGATTCACTCTGTTTGGGTGAGTTGATATTTATGTCTTTCGTAAGGGTTGGAAAGTTTTCAGTCATTAGTTCCTCACATATTCTTTCCTTCTTTTCCATTCTCTTCTCACTCTGTGACATCAATAACACGAATGTTTGTGCATTTCTCATTGTCTTTTGATCCCTGAAGTCTGTTCCTTCTTATCCATTCTCTTCTCTTTCTGTTCTCTTTTCTTTTTCAATTCAGATGTTCTGTCTTTGAATTTACTAATTCTGCCTTTGAGCAATTCAGATCTGCTCCTATGTGCCACTAATATATTTTTAATCTCATCCATCATGTCTTTCATTCCCATAAGCTCTGTTACTTTTCTATGCAAGCTTTCAGATTTTTCTTTATGCTCACCCAGTGTCTTCTTAACATCTTTTATCTCTTTAGTCATATTTTCTTTCAATTCTTTGAATTAATTTAGGAGAGTTTTATGATTATAATTGATTAATTTTCTTAAATCCTGTATCTCTTCAGGGTATGTGGTTTGTTCCTCTAACTAGGCTATCTCTTCCTCTTTCCTAGTATATATTGTTATTTTTTGCTGATGTCTAGGCATCTGAATATGCCGGTAAATTTACTCTGATGGCCAATTTCTCTCTCTTTCCCTGTGTTTTTTTTAAATTAATTTATTGAAGTATATCACTCATACATAAACATACATAAACAAGTGTATAATAATAATAGTATAATATATATAATAATATATAACATCATATAGGACTCTCATAACTCACCCTACCACCAATAACTTGCACCATTGTTAATTCTTTTTAACTAATGATTAAAGAGCATTGTCAAAATATTACTCTTAACCAAAGTATTTTTCCCCCAACTAACCCTATTATTATTAACTTTATAGCATTTATATATGAACATAGATAAACAATTATGTGTGTGGTAAAAGTTGTGCACTTACAAAGCAAACATGCATAATATCATGCAGGGGTCCCATACATCAATCCTCCACCAAGACCTTTCATTTTCATAAGACGTTTATTACAAATTGTGAAAGAATATTGTCAAAATCTTACTACTAATCGTAGTCCTTATCTTATATTTGGTGTGTTTTTCCTTCAACCCACCCTATTATTTTTTAAATATGTTTTTTATGACAAAAGTTGTAAACTTATAAAACAATCACGCACATTTGCAGAATTCCCAAACACCCCTCCATCAACACAGCACACTGTGGTGTATCATTTACTACAGATAAGATAATATCATCTCATTGTTACCATGTCGATAGTGTACATTAGGCTCAAATTTTCCATACTGCCTCATTATCAACACAGTACTTCTTTTGCATAGATGGAAGAATATTATATTATTACTACTAATCACAGTCCATAGGTCACTCCAGCTATATTTTTCACATGCTTCTCCACATTCCCAACATCCTGCAGTACGATGTACATTTGCTCTAGCTCACAAAGGACATTCTTGCATCTGTACCACCCACCACAACTCTCATCCACCTCTTGTTTTACTGTGCTATTCAGTTCATAGATTATTCTCTAGCATTCTGTCAATTGGCATTTACATCCCTAGACTACCGTTTTCGGACACATCCCCATTTATAAACTAGCTGTTACTCACTATTTGTTACCATCCCCTCTATACATTTCCATACTTTTACAGTAAAGCTAATTAAAACTTCTACATAAATTAAACATTAGTAGCCCACTCAGTCCTCCTCTTACCTCCTTTAAGAATCCACCACTTACCACCAGGTCTTGAAGATATTTTCCTACAATTTCTTGAAGATATTTTCCTACAATTTATGGTTCTTGCTTTTATTTTTAGATTTTTGATCCATTTTGAGTTAATTTTTGGGTAAGGTGTGAGACAGGGGTCCCCTTTCCTTCTTTTGGCTATGGATAGCCAGTTCTTTCAGTACCATTTGTTGAATGGAGTGTTCTGCCCGAGCTGTGTGAGCTTGATAGGCTAGTCAAAAATCTCTTGACCATACATGTGAGGGTCTGTTTCTGAACCATAAATTTAGTTCCATTGGTCTATGTATCTGTCTTTATGCCAGTACCATGCTGTTTTTACCACTATACCTAGGTTATATGATTTTAAGTCTAGGGATGAGGAAAACCTTTTTATGATGTTTCTGGCTTTTCAGGACCCCTTAATCTTCCAAATAAACTTGATGATCATGTTTTCTTTTCTTTTCTTTTTTAATGCTGGTGGAATTTTTATCAGGATTGCATTACATCTGTATATCAATTTGAGTAGAACTGACATCTTAATGATATTTAGTCTTCCAACCCCATAAGCATGGAATGTTCTTCCAGTTTAGTCCTTTTTTGATTTCTTTTAGCATAGAGTTGCAGTTTTCTGAATCAAATGCTTTACAATGCTTTACATCATTGATTAAGTTTGTTCCTGACTATTTGAGTCATATTTTATTTTCACCACTCTTTTGACACTTTTAGTTACTTTTATTGATATAAATCTTCATTTCTAGGCACTCTTCCAGGCCTCTCTCTCCTGTCTTTTCTTTTCAGGCTCTAGCACACCCTTTAGTGTTTCCTGAAAATCTTGTCTCTTACCTAGAAATTCTCTCAGTTTCTGTTTATCTGTGAATATTCTAATCTTGTTCTCATTTTTGAAAGACAGTCTTGCTGGATATAAGATTCTTGGCTGGCAGTTTTTCTCTTGTTGTATCTTAAATATATCAAACCACTGTCTTCTTGCCTCCATAGTTTCTGGTAAGCAATCAGCACTTAACCTTATTGGATATCCCTTATATGTTATGCATTGCTTTCTCAGAATTCTCTCTTTGTCTTTGGCGTATGATATTCTGATGTATGTGTCTCAGAGTTGGTCTATTGGATTTCTTTGGATGGGAGTACATCGTGCTTCTTGGACATGGATATCTACGTCCTTCAATAGGGCTGGGAAATTTTCTACCATTATTTCTTCAGATATTCCTTCTGCCCCTTTTCCCTTCTCTTCTCTTTCTGGGACACCCATGACATGTATGTTTGCATGCCTTTTGCTGTCATTTTGTTCCCTGAGACCTTGTTCATTTTTTTCCCATCCTTTTCTTCCTCTCTTCTTTTGTATGTTCACTTTCAGAGGCCAATTCTTCAACCTCACCAATCCTTTCTTCTGCCTCCTCAAATCTGTCATTATATGATTCTAATGTTTTTTTTTTAAATTCATTTATTGCACCTTTCATTCACAAAAGATCTGCTATTTTTCTATGTATGCTTTCACATTCTTCTTTGTGTTCGCCCAGTGTCTTCTTAATATCCTTAATTTCTTTAGCCATCTCGTTGAATTTTAAGGAGATTTGTTTGAACATCTATGATTAGTTGTCTCTACTCCTTTATGTCATCTGGAGGCTTATCTTGTTCCTTTAACCAGCCATAGCTTCCTGTTTCTTGGTGTGGATTGTAATTTTTTGTTTGTGTCTTGACATCTAGCTCACTAGAGTATTTATTCTGTGTGCAGTTTTTCTCCTTAGTTTAGGGCTTCCTGCCCTTTCTCCCTTGCTGTTTGTGCAGTAGGAGCCAAGCATGTAGTTGATACTGAAAGCTGTGGAGGTTCAAGTTGCCCTCATTGCACCAGGGACCAATGAAGCTTCTTCCAACTTTCTCCTTTGCTAGCAGTAGTGACAGAGCTACAGCTGTGTGGAATAATCCAAGTCTTGCAGGCCTAGACTGTAGTTGCCCAGAGAGACTGATGAAGCTTCATGCCCCTTTTTCCTCTGCTTGGGCAGGGATGGAGCTGCAGGTGTGGGCAGCAATCTATGCTGTATGGCTCCAAGATATCCACAATTGTCCCGTAGACTTTCAATTTTCAGTCTGTGCCAGCCAAAGTTACTTGCAGTTACTTGGATAGGCTGTTACAGGCCCTGCTAGCCTCCTCCCTGCCAGAGGCAGGGCTAAAGCCTTGGATAGGGCTGCAGGCCAATCTGGGTTGAAAGAAACTGGTTTCTTGGCTAGGGCTGCAGGCCAATCTGGGTGAAAAAACTGGTTCCTACCATCACTGTGATAGTCAGTCAACCCAGCTTCCCCTCAGGCAGGGGGAGGAGTCAAAATGGTGGCCACTGACCTCTTTCTGACTTAGGCTGATTCACATTCCAGCTGTTCCCAGGGGTACATCTTATCCAGCTGAGTCTACCAATCAGTAGCTGAAATCGGCAACCAAACGTCTCCTTCTCCTCTGTTTATGGGAAATGTAGCTTCCAGTTCCAGCCACAGAATAGCTCCAGGGGCAGCTCATGCTGCCAGGGTATGATAACAACCAGCCTCCATGGCTTGGCTGGTAATTTCCCAGAGAGGCTGCTGTAGGTCCCCTCAGCTTCCTCCGTACTGGAGGTGGCACTGGAGCCTAGGCTAGAGCTGCAGTCTGATCTGGATGGAAAGAAGCCGGTCCCCACCAACATGGTGATTTTCAGTCCACTCTGCTTCCCCTTGTGGCAGGCTCCAAGTTAAGATGGCAGCTACTAGCCTCTTTCTGACTTGGACAGGCTCAAACATTAGCTGTTCTCAGGATTATACTTTAGCCCTCTGAATTTACTCATCAGTAGCTGAAGTTGGTGCCCAACCGTCTCTTCCTCCCCATTTTTGGGAAGTGAAGCTTTTAATTCCAGCTGTGGAACAACTCCCAAGTTGGCTTGTGCCTCCAGTGGAGGATGAGTACTGGCCTCCCTGGCATGGAACGTTCTACTTACAAATATTCTCTGCAGATGGGCAGTCTCCTCCTTCCATTCCTTCATGCATGTTGCAGGATGCTGTTCTGGCCTCCTGAACCACCAAACAGGTGCTTCGGCTAGCTCCAGAAAGCTCTGGGTGTTTACTAACTGCCCTGTAGCAGGAGCTGACTCTAGGAGTTCCTTACTCTGCCGCCATCTTGCTGGTTCTCTACCCCCGTGTTTTTTTTTTTGTTTGTTTGTTTCACAGCTCTTCTTTGATATTTAGTTCAACTTATTCTAAGTCTTTAAAAATTGCCTGACTTAAGTTATCCAAATCAGTCCAGAGACTCACTAGGGGGACACAGATTTTCTCCCAGGGGTAAGTATACAGAGAGAACCAGGAACAGTTTTAGTCCATGCAAATTCCAGACCACTCCGCAGATGACACTCATCAGCACATTGTTCCACGGAGGTGTTTCAGTCTGGGCTTTCCTATGTTCCTGTGTTGAATCTCCAGAGTGTAGTTCAGAGTAGGCCATGCTGGCTGAATTAACTGAAGAAAAGTCCTCCTCCCCCCTCCCTTTTCCCTTGTAACAGCTGAGAGGGAGAAAGATTTCAGTCAGCTGCAGTGAGCAAAACATTTTACCTCAGCTTACTATTGTGGTTGTGGAGGAGCGGAGCCCTTCTGGATTGCTACTGGGGCTTGGTGACTCACATTTGTCTTTTTGACTTCTTTGTCTCTCTGTCCCTCACTTTCTTGGGAGTTGTATAGCACTGTTCTGGTTTGCTGGCCCCCAAAGCAGATCCTTCAGACAGGTTTTGGCTCACTCTTTGTTGTTTGTGTGAGAGCCTTGAGCTCTGCCTGTTAGTCCAATACCATGTTCCCACAATCCCCTGATTTTAAATGTTTTAAAAGACTCATCGTTATATTTTTATGACCAGTTTTTATCCAGAAAATGCAATAAATTAGAGGTACACAAATAAATATCCTACCCACCCTTGTGATTATTTTCAGTGTATATAAACATGATTATTTAGTTACAAATTTCAGGTCCAGAAAATGCAAACCTAATTCATCTTACCTTCATTTAGTATATCTGCTTTAGCTGTAGACAGTCAAAGTAATTGATTTGTAGACACATTAATAAATGTGACTGACACAACCATAACTTGGAAAAATTGAATAGGTACTATGACATAGTTCACATATTTTTATATATTTGAAAAGAACAGTCATCTCTTGATTTTGTTCATTGTTTACTATGATCCCAAGGGATGAGGTTACTTTTAATCGTATTTATCTATCAGTCACAAAACAAGTATTATTCCTTGAATATGTTTTCAGTGTTGCTGGAAATGCAATAGAACAATGAGTCACCAGTCACTCGCCCTAGTCCAAGTGGAGAAACAATTCCACTGCACAAACATCAGAAAAGAATTCAAACCCCTCTAGCTATAGAAACTATTGACTCCCAGTCCTGTATTCCACAGTTCTTTCAAACAACAGAAACATGATTTATTTGGAAGGCTTAGGAGAGATCCTGTGATTTCATTAAGAATAGGCCCCTTCCTTGGTCATGTTAATCTGTTACCTGTCACAGAAAATATCCCTAATGGCTATATATTTGGATGTAGAAAAAGAAAAGTCATCGTGGTTTACAGCAGGCAGGAGATGTAGGACCTGAGATGAGTGCAAAAGGATAGGCAGGTTTTGGAGGTATTAAAGGGAAAGGAGAGCATGTTCTAGGCAGACAAACAAGAGTTTGAAGTATTTATGTGAGAATGAGCACAGCAGGTATGATTTGGAATGGAGGAGACTTTCTTAGGGAAATTGGGCATAGGTATGATGGGTGAGGGATCCTAAAGACCAGGCACAATTTCAGGGAGTGGGATGAAAGAATGCCTTAAGGTGCCAGTTTAATTGTTGGCTCATTTTCAGAATAAGAATAAAATTAAGTGTAAATCAGTAGTTTTATCTTTAACCCTCCCCCCAACCACCCAAGTGTCAGGGAGCACTAGAGTAATTTGATGATACAAACAAAAGAGTCTGAAAATTCAAAGTCTGAAAACTGAATGTGCTTAAAAAAGATGCTAATCTCACTCTTTTACAGCTCCATAAATTCTCAGAAATACTCAATGTGAGACAACTTGCTTGAGCATTCTGGCTGAGGAATATCAGACTAGGGACTGACATAGTGTAGGTAGTCAAAATGAATCAGAATTTTTAGTGATTTCTTGATAATCTTAAAAATACAACATAGAATAAAATATAGATAAGTAAAGATGCAAAATGTTAAAATGTTTCTGGAAAGAAAAATCTTACCCATTCATTTTCGAATTAGTCCTATTTTAACTTTGCTTTTAGTAGTAGCTTAATACATGTACAATTCTTCCCAACACATTTTTAAACACTGAAGTATGGAATGAGATCACTCAATCTTAGGAAGTATAATATCCTTTTTTTTTTTTTTCCCATGATCTTTTGTTACATCTAAAGATGGCATAAACAATTAGGTGATAAGTATAGTAGTTTTATTCCTTTTTTTTTTAACTTTTGGGAATTGGATTGTTAATTCTTTTTAAGATCCTCTATTAAGTGTTCAGAACAATCAACGTTGTAACACATTATTTAAATTGGACAGCAATTTAAAGAAACAGTACAACAGCTGAAATCATATGGATCACATCTCTATATCTTTGTGAATTTTAGTAACTGAAGCTCTGCATCAGATAAATAACTTAAAAAATTATGAATTGAGAATAATAAATCTGGGCACATTTTATTTTATTTTCAAATAGAGTATTCAAAGACTTACAAAATCCACATCCATGTAACACGGAATATAAAATCACTTGAAGGTGGCATCATCTGAAAGAGAGATAAAAACTGGTATCCATGCAATAATGAGGAAGTTATCACATAAAAACATTACAGGGCCTTTCTTGCTCATCTTGGACCCCAAACTCAGGAAGCCAAGTAGACCTGTGGGTCTGGCCTACCCGTGCATGGCCCAGCACTGCCTCCCTCTACCGAGCTCCAACACCCTCCCTGGTCCCCCTCTGCTTCTCTGCTCTGTTTCTACCAGTACCCAGCACTAAATGATATCTGTCAACACATTAGAAGCTTCTTAAGGAAAGCTACAGTTTCTTTCCAGCAATTACTAACAATGACTACAGTTCTGACATTGTTAGGGCACCATGCTGGAAGGCAAAGTATTTTATTCTACTGCAACCAAAGCAAGACTAAACAACATAAAACAAAACAAAAAAGATCTCTGCCAAGGAATTTAAGTAATAATTTAAAGCATTTAAAAATTCTTATTTAATTATTAGACCTAACCTTTTAATTATTTAGCACTTAAATTGTGAAATATATCTATTATCATCCCTCTCTCTAAATTACCTTACATATAAGAACTATATTTGTTCTTGGATTAACATTACAACCAGTATAAAATCAGTATGGCTTAATTTATTCATCAGTTTGAATCATACAACATTTATTAAGGGCCCACCATGTACCAGACACTTGTTCTGGCAGGTAAGGATGCAGAAAGGAATAAAATAGACAAAAATCCCAGGCTTTAGGGAATTTACCTTCAACCTGGACAGACAATAAACAAGCTAATCAAGCAGGGTGTTACTGACAAGTGCTAAACAATAAAAATTAAAGCAAGTGAGAGTTCAGTATAAATTGGAGAAGGGTGTGAACGTTTAAGTTACAGTGATCAGAAAAGAGCTCTCAGAGAAGGCATCCTTTGAGTCAATATATGAAAAAAATCTTCAGTAAAATTATTTCTTTCCTGTTCCACTGAGAATCCAAAAATAATGGCTTTTTTCTGGTTTTTTTTTTTTTAGAGATGATGACAATAAACTTTTTGGGTTTTATACATTAGGCTTTAATATTTAACTCTACTTAATGTATACTTAGGAACAAAAATATACTTGATAAAATAATTAGTAAAGTTGCTTCAGGCACTAGATGGAAAAACATGCATTTCTGAATTAAAAATAGGAGAAGGTTTATAATAAATGCAAGACAGACGCACTATTTCAGGCCCCAAGGAAATGAAGTACTAAGATCAGAATGCAAAAGCTTCTCTTGTTCATTAGAGGATAATGTGTCAAGACGCATTCCTTTTCAGAATGCATGGGCAGTAGAATAATAGAGCACACTCTGCTACATAGAAATAAAGTCCACAAGAAAATGGGAAAGAGATCTAAAAGAAATCTGTAGCATAATTAACAAAATTTAAAAATTCACTGTAAAACAGGGTTTTTTACCTTTTGTTGTTCCACAGACCCCTTTGTCAGTCAGGTGAAAACCACAGACCCCCTACTAAGTCCACATTATACTGTGTTATTATTTAATAAATATATCATACCTGCCCCAAAACATCCCTTCAAGAATAAGGTTTTTATGAATTTCAATTCAAACTCACAGACTCCTTATTAAGAACCACTGCCTTAAAAGGAAGTAATGTTTTTGTAGAACTAAAATGGAATATTTTGACAGGGCATGATTTCTAATCACTCTGTGTCCTGTGCGTAGATGTACAGGGTACATATTTTAATGCCTTTTTTTTCTTTTTTAAAGATACTTAAATTACAATAATTTTACATAAAAAATGTAAAAGATTCCCATATGCCCCACTCCCTACCCCTCCTACACCTTCCCACATTAAAACATCCTTCATTAGTGTGGTACATTTGTTACAAATGAAGAACATATTTTATTTACTTTTCTTCTTTATTTTCTTTTAAATGTTACATTAAAAAAATATGAGGTCCCAGTGTACCACCCACCCACCCCTCCCACATCAACAACCTCTTCCATCATCGCGGTACATCCACTGCACCTGGCGAATATATTCTGGAGAACTGCTGCAGCACATGGACAGTGGGCCACATTGTAGTCCATACTCTCCTCCAGTCCACCCAGTGGGCCACAGCAGGACACACAATGTCTGGCATCCATCCCTGCAGCACCACCCAGGACAACTCCAAATCCTGAAAATGCCCCCACACCATATCTCTTCTGTCTACCTACCATCAGCAGCCACTGTGGGAACCCTCTCCACATCACGACTACAATTTCTTCCCTTACTAATCACAATAGTTCCCCAGCAGAACACCAGTGGGTCTACTCTAACCCATACTCTATTTCTCCATCCTGTGGACCCTGGGACCCTGGGTTATGTCCAGTCTCCCTCTACATCCAGAGGGGCTTAGATTCCACATGGATGATGGATGCAATTGCTATTAGAAAACTACAGATTGAAATCTTTACTATTGCTCCTCAGTATTCTATCATATTATTAACATTTAAATATTGCTTGTTAGTAATGTTCTTAGATATACTTCCTCAATGGCCAAACTTTAATTTAAAAGATTGAAAGAATAAAATGCTTAAATATTTAGAAGGAACTGGTGAAAATATTGAAGCACTCCTGGGTTGAGCACCAGTGTCTTCATCTCTGATGGGCATCCCAGCATTTACAAGAACTCTACTGTATCATCAAGCCTACGCAGTAACCCCTTTAGCATCACTACCAAATGGTATCAACTGCTAAGGAGTTACATATGCAGTTTCACGTTTGAGTATGTTATGAAAAACCCAACTTTATAAACATGTGAAGGAAGAATATGGTTTTTAAATTTTGTGTTTTAAAATAGCTAATGATTGCCAAAAATATTTTACCTTTTATATTCATCTGAAAATTCCATTTTTTCCTGATCTTCATTTCTTCTTCTTATATTATTAATCCATTGTTAATAGATACTTTTCTACAAATCCAAACTCAATTCCTTTCTTTAGTTATTTGAAAACAAATTGAAATTAAAGAAATTAAAAATCTCCCTTTAGGGCAAAGAAGAAAAAATAACTCAAGCCTTGTATTTGAGATGGTATGAACAAAACAATGACTTGTATACTTTTTATTAATTTCAACCCCTGATTGATTGCACAGCTACAGGATCTCCACTGTGTTCATTTCTGACTGATTTTTGATCCTATCCAATAATATTTTCCATTTCTAGCCATGTTTTAATCTTATAATGATTTTATCAATTTTGATAAATAAGTGGTATTTCTAAAGATATAAAGGACTAAAAACAAATTAAGAACAATGAGGAAATTTTGTGAGAATAAATTTGATTTGCTATAACATATTTGACATATTAAATACATTACTTATTTATAGCAGTCAATTTTCTAATAACAATAAGTCTTTTTTTTTTGAAGGATATAGAAAAAAGTATTGGTATGAACTATTTTGACATCACTAACATGATACTTCAAAGACAAACAGAAGACTCTGAAGTGACTGTGATATAGCAGTCACAAGGGGACTGCTGAATTTCTGAATAAATTGCAACTCAGGCAAATGACTGAAGGACAGGTTGTATCCTAGAGATAGACAATAAATGTAAGATGGCTAAACTTGGAATTTAGTAGAGATGCAGTCAAATTTTAAAATAGAATTGAAGAAAAGAAAAAAAATAACAAGAAAAAATGGGCTGAATATAAAATCATGAAACTTGGTTATAAAAATATTTTATCTTTTGATTTAAAAAATTCAGTTTTTATTTTCACCAGTGTTTTGATGAAAAAAAGGAAATACTATCCATACCAAATATAAACATGGGAGGTAGGGTCTAAAATATTTTAATTTAAAATCCAGTGGGATCTATATTGTTAGTTTCAAAAGTTGTACTGTGGGCGTTACTCCTTGAAAACACATGAGAGTGAATTTGGCTAACAGGGATATGTAAATGTGTAGTTTCTACTGGGATAACTAATAATAACTTTGTAATGAAGTATTTTAAGTAATTTTCATAAGGTTGGTAATTAAGTTTATTCACTAGTGTCCAATAAATGCTGTAAACATTCTTCACAATGGTAGAATTGTATTTGATGTTTTGCTTTCACCAGCTATTTTGGAATAAAAGTAATAAAAATACAAAGTAATAAATGTGGAGTCCCTAACTAATGAACAGGCAAATCAAAGCTATTTTCTAATGATAGAATTTAGTGTCTGCCAGAATTGTTGACCATATATAAGGTATTGGCAAGAACATTTAAAGTCAAAAGAAAAAGAAAAAAAAATTCTGAATATGTAGCTTTCTTACTTAAAATTTGCCTATTTTCTGGAATAATTTGAAAAATGCATTTTTTTCTCTTAAGGTATGTGACAGAAGTTATATATTTTTCACTAGAGAAACATTGATTTTTTTACTAAATAAAAGTTATTGTCATGTTATAAGTCTATAAATGTGATGAGTTCTTGACCTAAAGTTCGTAACTGCCACTTTTGAGAGTATGTTTCAGTTCTGTCATAGATTTTACAAGAGTTGCTCATGTATTCGACCTTTCAATTAAACTATTGGAATGCATTCTAATTGAAGATTTCCCAGAAGAATGCTTTGAATATTCATTCAATTCAGAGGGTCCCAAGCATCTCATTGAGCCTTACGACCCACCAGGAACATGTGCTGTAGGCACACTGAAATCAGCACTGAGATTCAAATTCCTTTTGAGAGTCATTTGTGGAATTAATTTACCTATATGAATTAGACCTGTTAAAGGGTTCATTCAACATCTGTTGGGTCATCTTTGCTGGAGTTTTTTTATGTGAAGAAGTACAAAATATTCCTAAGGGTAGTGTTTACTGAATTCTCTAGATTTTAATTTAGGCAAACATGAGGTGAAATGCTCATAAAACAGCCCAATTTTGAGATTTGTTCAGCTTAATATCCTGCTGAACACTAATATATTAAAAGCTGAGTACTTTTCAGCATTTGCCTCTCACTTGTTAACCATTTAGAGGCACAATCGGTAGTTTGAAGATGGGGAATGCAACATTCAACATGAATAATTCATTCCGTGATATTTTTCCCTTCCTTGACCTCAGTGACCTTTGACAGATCCTCAAAAGTGTCCGTTTCTCTTTGGTGTCCATTACCTGCCCCTTGAAAATAGTCTTTACTGTCTCCTTACCCCTCTTCTCTGTAGTCTCTCCCAGGCTTCTGTTAGTTGCTGGTGAACACTCTTAAATTGGGGCAGCTAACTCTCTTTATGCCTCAATTCTCTCAGTGAAATGGTAAGATTGTAGTCATTACTGGAGATATTCTATGTAAAATACTTAACAGTTTGAGGGTGCATAGTATACGTGAGGTCCCTTTCCCTTCTCCCTTTTCTCTCCAGCCCTGGCCTCTCTTCGGAATTTCAGATTTCCATTTCAGACATTGGCTAGACACATCTAATGAACTACCAGCAAAAATGAATATTCTTAATTTTTTTCCTCTACTTCATATATTCCGTCTCTCAATACATGGCAGTACCAATTTCTCTGTCAGGCATAAAACATCCAAGTCACCTTTAATTCCACTTTCTTCTTCAGCATTACTTTCTCTGACACTCACTTGGTTCTTGGTCTATAGTATTCTAAAGTCCATCCCCAACTATGTACTCCTGAATGACATCCTGTAATACTAAAATTCTGTATTTGCACAGGCTTGCTTAGCTCTTTACAGTTTACAAAATATTATGGTAGTTTGCTTCATAGTTTTCTTGCTGAATCCATAACAATGAGTTTGGCTATACCTCAGGAACAAACTAACCCCAGATATCAGGGGCTTAACACACAAAAATGTTCTTACTCATAGTACAAGTCCAGCGTGGGCCATTAGGGGGTCTCAGCTCACTGTAGATCCTCAGGGACCCAGGCTAACACTTGCTTCCACAATCACTGAAGCAGTAGGAAGCAAACATATTCAATCACACATTGGTTCTTGAAAAATCTGTTAGAAACCGTAAACATTATTGCTTCATGCATTATTGGCCAAAGGAATGCACATGTCCACTACTAACTTGAAAAGGGGTGACAAAAAGCAGTCCTATCATATGTCTGTAAGAACTTGCATATTTGTGAACCATCTTAATAACTATAATCTGGGCTATTACATGGACTTCCTAAATGATTTCCTTGCCTACATTAACCTTTCTCTTCTTCAAACACTTCAGAGCAAAATTCTCCATCGTAACCATACTATTTAAAAAATTCATTTACCTATTTCAATGCCTATTATTGTGTATACCATATTTTACTTAGTTGTAGCATAAACTTTTCTTTTTTTGCATTTACTATAATTACATATAGATTTCAGCATATAACTACATTGTTTTTATGTTGTTTTACTGTATATGGCAATATTGTATTCTACTCCATAGTTATGTTATATTATAGGTTCCTTAGCCATTCCTCAACTCATGGGAATTTGGGTTACTTCAGATGTTTCACTCTTAATCCATACAACATTTTTAGGAATATTGGCTTAGTAAAAGTAGAGCGAATTCAAAGAATCAGCCTTATACAAATCAGGGATCTTTCCCAATATAAAAGTTTACTACTAAGTTAAATAATATAAACAGTCAAGGGGCACAAGCAAAGCAGGAAGAATTCTGCGACACTGAAGATTGCTCCACCCATCCTTTCCTGCATTGGACACATGTTCTCTGACCACAGTTATAAATGAGATCTGTAACTATGGTATGTGGATTACCACACATGCAGGGAGTGTTTAAGCTATAAATTATCTTTATATAGTTGTCAATTATATTACATTTTCTATGGAGCCATGTTTTAATAAGTTTTATAAATCCATAGATTATAAGTTTGTTTACTATAAACAGTCTTAAACTAGAGACATGCTGCTAAAAACATCCATAGATAAAGATTCTTCTAGCAAATATTTACCAGCTGGCTGAGTTATCAGTGTGTTTATAAGAATTGAGCCACTTGTTCCTTCTTTCCTTGGAGCATGCCCCTTATAAACAGGGGAGAAATGGATCATAAGTGAGCTGTTTATTTATTTTCTCCACAAGACCCAAGTGGTATATTTGGGAATTAGTATTCATATCCCAGAATATTTCCTTGAGATATAAGACACAACAATTTAAAATTTCTTATTGCCAAAACAAATACAGTCTACTAAAATTTTATGAAACATCTGCCTTTATCCTGACCCATGCTTGAGTGACTTTAGCTTAATTATATTACTATGAAAATAGTTTTACTTATCTGTATGTAATTGCTTGATAAATAATTTTCTTAGTTTTCTTGTGAAGATGAATTGTAGTGGAAATTAAAAGAGCTTGAAGATTTTTTACTCAGTATGTTTTTCTCCATTTATGACAATTCTTCTGGCTTCCTTCCACTTTATTCCAATACTTTCCATGGAAGTTGTTTTCTTACTATCAATGCCTGCATAATTAATAATACCTCTTTGTTGACCTAATTTTGACTTAAGATTTTTATTTTTGTTTCTTTTGAAATGAGTTTCAGTTCCGTTAGAAAAATTTTATGACTAATCACTTCAGGATTGTAAGACTGTGTAACAAATTTAAAAATTTGCTTGTCTCATAGGGAAATATACTCCTACTTCTAAATCTTATATCTCACCAGATATCATCACTTAAATATGTAATGACTCAAAATGATATGTAATTCTTCTTTATGTATGTTATGATTCCTGTTTTTAACTTCCTGGTATTTTAGCATGTTCTATTTAATTCAGTTATGGATAAATATTAATTTTATGTCCAGTTTAGTTTATGAAAGAAAATATGTTTCATTGCTTATCTGTGGTTAAAATCTTTTCATGTAGCCATGATTAACCTCTGAGACAAATTTGAATTCCATAGATAGATGGATTAATTGACACTTTGTCTATTTGAAAATGATTATAAAGACATCTTTAAATTCTTATATAAGTTATATGATATTTATCATTCATATGTTAAATAAACTCATTCATGGAAATAAATCCCCACATGTGATCCCGATAGCAAACACTTAGGTTTCACTAATCCTTCAGCCTTCTGGCAGACTTGTACCAATTTACTATTGAAAATCCAAAATTACGTACATTTGGGAAGGAGGTATCATTAGATACTACTTGAGCTGGTTGCCCTCAGCTCAGTCATCTACCCTTGTTCACTTTTAAGTTGGTCACAGGATGAATTTCCAGGCCTCCAGCTTTGCATGTTATGCTATTACTGGTGAGCGCTGGAGTCAGTGAGATGTGATGCAAGGAAACTGTATTTCCTTTTACTGCATTGCTAAAGTCCCTCCAGTCCCACTGATAACAAAAGTTTTGTGTTTCAAAAAATTTACTGGAGATTTGAAACTGCCAGATTCTTTTCCTTCTGTAGCCTTTAGCTTCTGATGATAATTAGGACTTCTTAGCCAAGTACCTAATGTTGAATTAGGCATTCCTCCTATATTGTCCCAGAGTTCTGTATACCTAGCATGCATTATTACTTATTTTAATTTTTTGAAACTACCTATTTGTCTGTAGTCCTTATTGGAATATAAGATTCTTGAGGCCGAGGTATTCTGATGTTGTTCACCATACCCAGAACCTGGCACATAGCAGGCACATAATGGCATTATGATGTATGAATGATGTTGTGAAATTCGAAGTTTCCATAGAACAAACTAGACTTGTTGTTCATGAGAAACAAAATTATTCTTGGTCTCATAGTTGGGGATGTTGGTCATTGGGTCTGAGATAACAGAATTCCTTAGAGTGACAAAATCAGTGTGTTTTTTCTAAAGTCTTTTTATGTAGGTCAGTGAGTTAACACCAAAATGCAATCCTATAAATGTATTTTGATATCTTTCAAATTGGTCCTGTGTGCATGGGTAACTCCTATTCTGGCATAATACAGGACTAAATTCCATTTTTGATCAGTATTGAGAAAAAGTAAGTTTATGGTTTTATTCCCTGATGAGTACTTGGAAAACTTTGTTGCTTAAATGCAGAGTCATATTTAGTCATGAAAGATGTACTGAGTTTATCATTGACAGGTACTGTTTAGCAAACACGGTATATATCATTAAACAAAATAAAGTTTTGTGTCACCATGAAGCTTACATTCTAACAATGAGACAAGCAATAAACAATTAAAAACCAAACAAACAAACACCAAAACAGAACCGAAAAAAAACAGTCCCATAATCCATGAATGAATTACTTGTTATGTTTAAAGTCAGCAAATGCTATTGAGGAAACAAATACCACATTATAGTAAAGCAGAAGCAGGAATATTGTGTACAGAGTATGGTTTACAACCTTTAAAAGGATGTTTTGAGATAAATATCATTGAGAGGTGATTTTAAGCAAAGATTTCATGGAGCTGAAGGACTTAGAAGAGCTTCATAAGCAGAGGGAACAGCCCAGAAAGAGGGCACGAAATGGGAGCATCACAGACATGTTCAAGGAATTCAAGAGAAGCTCAGTATAACCAAATTATTTTACTTTATCACAATGTAATATCAATAAATCATTTATCTGTGTTTCCTGGCTTTATGGGCACACAGCGTTTTGAAAGTGGACCCAGCAATGCTTGCTGATGAGTTGATTGTGGGATAAATGTATCTAAAATCATACGCTCCAAGAGACAATATGTGCAGAGGTAGGAGTGACATCCCTTTGTGAAAATTGACAGACATAACAGGCACAAGTGTCTAAATCAGTTAATGAATGTGGACTGAGCTAGCTTCTGTGGTGAGAGTTAAAACTGTCTGAGAATTCTTGGGTTCCCCTCCAGCACATAGATCAAAGAGAATTTGGAACCCTCACATTCTATGACATAAAGCTTCATCAAAATTATTTTAGCCTGAAAAATATTAGAGCAAAATTAATAATATGTCTCCCACAGTCATGGGGCAAGCCTTAGTCTACTATAGAATATATAATCTTCAACAATATGATCGTCCTGGAATAACCAACTTAGAGACATTTTTGCTGCTTACCAGTTTTAGTTTAGAATTCAACCACATACTGCCTTTCAAAGTATCATGCTGTCTAGTTCAATGATGGAAGGACCTTGTTTAGCTGCTTCATTGAAAAGTCCTGTGTCTATATATTTAAAACGATCATAAATCTGTTCACTTCACTGTACGTGGCCTTTTCAGTGAGAACCATAGACTATTTTAAAGGCTTTTTGAAGGAAAACAAATCTCACTAAATGTTGTACTATATTGACCAAGTGGCAGACACACATGCTGTCTCTTCTAGTAAATAATTGACTGATCAGAAAGGTTTTACACTTGGTACACTGATCTTAAAGACTCACAGGCCAGGCTTACTGTGTTTAAATGGCATGTTGGTGATAAATAATTTTTCTAATTATTTATTTAAGATAATCATTTATTGACTGAAGGCTTCCCTAATGCATATAATTTATCTGTACTATAATATTTAATCCAGTAGAAACTGTATTGGAAATAAGTAGGAGTAACAGAGAAATAACTGGAGGCATTTTGTACTGAAGGTGTGAACCTCAACTTTTTGTCCGTCCAGATGGTCACATCCTAACCATTTTGCATTACGAAACACTATAAATATTCAATCACAATAGAGTCAAGCCTCAATTATTGCCACTTATTTTAATGACAAAAGACCAATTCTGTGTATTAAATTCAGTGTCATAGTTCAAAAATGAATTTTTATATTTTATTTTTATCATTTTGATCAAGCTGCAGAGGGCTTAAGCTACAGATAACTTGCAAAGGAAACCTTGCCCTTTTACAAACTATAGTCAATCTTCAATAACATTCACCACAAAATTGTCAGCAGGAATGATTTCTTTTATAAGGAATACAGTGATCACCATAGCTCCATATAAAAATTGCCCATCTATATTCATGTGATTAATGTAACATAGGATTTGCAAATTTAAATGCATAATGCTGGGTAAGTAGAAATAAAGATTTTTATAATAATGTAAATCCATGCTACATACGTTTGATACTTTCTCTCATGGGTTAGAATGTGAATTGTTTTCAATAGCTCAACATTTTTAATTGGATTTGCAATGATGATAAATTGTTATGTACGTTTTTATGTGGTTTTACAAACTTCAAAATATTTAACTGCCTAGTACATTTTCATTTCAACTAAAATGAATACAAACAAGTACTTTACATGAAGTGTGATAATATTTTTTATAAATTGCTTTTGTTTTTTGCCCTTACTGCATATTCCTGTAGGCAAGTCTTTGTAGAGGTTTTGGTGAAGCAATTTAAAACTTGTTTTTATAGTTAGAATGATCTTATTGGAACTGTTTTTTAGAAGTTTACTCAAATAAAAGAATTTTAAGTTTGGGAAAATGAGAGCACAACATTGAGAGTAGCTCTAGAGAGAGATAGCTCATAGAAAACAACAACAAAAATAACATGAAAAATATCCAAAAAGACTTTATAAGAAAATCTGGTAAACAATTACATTTCTTTGATGTAGTCTTTTTCTGACCTTTTTTTTTCCATTTTAGTCAAAAATCACCCTTTTCATTATCCGTCTTTTTACTTTTCTCTCGTAGATCCTAAAGGAATAGAGATTGCTGAAAAATTCACTCATAGTCCAAATAAACCTTCTTTTGGAAGCAAAATGTATTGGCAATTTCTCCAACTTGGCTTCCCTGTAGTTATGTGAAAGTGACTCCCTAGATAAACAAAAGGATCAACCAGAATATCCTTTTGATATAAAACAATGTTGCTTAAAGGAGACTATCTCCCCAAAGTACACTGCCAGTACGTTCAATCCATGAAGTGGAAAATATTTTCCATCCATTCATGGTGTGTTAGGAATTATATTAAACAGAGTGGGCTATAAAAGAAATACAAAACAGAAATTCCATGCCTCCAAGATTTAAAATCTATTAAGAATGATAAGATATACACATATTAAACACTTCATTAAGACTCCAAAGCAGTATGTTATGAAGTGCCACAATGATAACTGCCTATGCCCTGCTCATTTTCTTCCTTTCTTGCGCTGTCTTCCACGGACATAATGCAGCTCAATCCAGCCATTAAATGATGGAATTCTTTGGGTCTTGATCCTGAATTCCCTTTTCATTTCCATGTAATATTTCCCATCAATTAGTAGGTGACTACATCCATACCCCTTAATTACCACCTAGGCCCCAAGACAACACCATCATTTATATCTCCAAGCCACACATCCCTCTGCCAAATTGACACCTTCTCTTCGAGAACATGTCCAAAGGCTTACTCATGATCTTTCCTTTCAATCCAGCTCCTTCTCTCTATAGCTACCAACCAGCCACTCTAATTCAAGCTGCCTATCACACTTCAACTGAACTGGTGTGATATCTCCTAACCCACATAACTGTATCTACTCTGGTGCTCTCCAAGTTATTCTCCACACAGCAGAATTATCTCTCCTTTTTATAATTATGTGTTTGTTTTTTTTAATTTACAAGTAAATACTTCATTATCTTTTAAAAATGAAATTCCAGTCCCATTATCCTAGTGCTTAAATCATGTCAATATACCTCATAAAGCCATTTTTTTTTTACATGGCTTTTGAGATCCTCTCTGGTCTGGCCCTTGTCTATCTCTCTGTCTTTGCCCTGTCCTCTCCAGCTATACTTGGCCATCATGCAGACCATTGTTCTTTCCCTATTCTTCCTTCCACAAGACCTCTGCAAGGAATATTCATCTTCTTCTTGGTTTTAATTTTACTTGGTTTTCAACTCCTAGCTTAAGCATCATTCCCTCAGGGAACCTCCTCTAAAAGGTTTTCCAGGGCACAATATACATTTCCTGCAGGTAAATTTAAGCTAACATATTTGCATTTCTTTGTGTGATTATTTGATTATTTTCTGCCTTTCCTACTGGACTGAAGTTACATGAGAACACACAATTTATCTGTTTTGCTCATAATTATAGCCTTAGCATTTTGCTCTGTTACTGGAGCATATTATGTGCTCTAAGTTAGTATGGAATGATTAAATGAATGAATAAATAAATAATAAAACTACATAATAGAGAGCAATAGAAATTTTGTTTACAGGAATAAGAAAAAAGGACAGGGATGATTTGATGGAGGATATGAAACAGGGGTCGACTCAGAAGGAAAGGGAGATTTGTAAATGATGACAGTTTGAAAAAAGGCATTCTAAACTGGGGAACCACATGAGCAGAATCCTGGAAGTATAAATGACCTTCTTTAAGTGATAGAATAGTATCTTAACTAGGAAAACATTTTGGTTCATTTTCGTGAATAGGGGAGGTAAGGTTGACAGTATAAAATCAGTCAAAATTTATGGATTTGGACCATTAGAAGTAGGAGCCAACAGAAGCTTCTGATTGAATTTGTGTTAGGATGACTGTGGGGTAATATATAAGAGAGGGAAATCACTTAGGAGCTTGTCCCAATATGACAGTTTATTGAGTGCATCATATTATATATTCATTTGGGGATAAAAGAGTTCATAGGTTTGCAATGACTCTTTAGGAGGGAAAAGGTTAAAAAAATATTTTGATAAATCAGAGGCTGTTTGGCATTCTTTTGTGGAAGTATTTGGAGAAGCTTTATGTCAAAGGTTATAATCATAAATACTTTCAATGCAGGTCAGGATGATAAAGCCCCTCCCATATTTTCTTAGTTCCAAAATTCTTCCTTATCTTTATATATTCTTTGATACATATAATGGGATAATAGAAACTTCAAGGTAATAACAACTCCTTTATGACCTTTTTTTGGGACTTCAATCATGTCTCCCACAAAAGGCATGCTCAGGTGACAACCACTGGCCCTTTGGGTGTGAACCCATTTGTAGTTAGGACATGTGAAGATGTTATTAGTTAAGGTGTGACCAAACTGAATGAACCCCAGAGGACAAACTGTCCATCTATGGGTGGGCTTTAATGAAACGTGACTGATGTCTGTACAAACAAAGGAAATTGCACACAAAGGAGCGAAGGCACAAAGAAGACCCAGAAGCTGGAAATCAACAGAAACTGGAAGAAAAAGGAGAAAATGCCACCACATGCATTACTATGTGATGGAAAAGCCAAGACTGCTGGCCAGCCCAAAGATACCAACCCTGGGAGGAAGCAAGCCTTCTAGCCTTGGAAATCATAAACCAACAAGTTCTTGTTGCTAAGTCAACCATTGTTTGTTATTTGTTTTAGCGGCTGGGAAACCAAAACAGTTTTTGGTACTGTAAAGAGGGATGCTGCAATGACAAACCCCTAAAAATGTGGAAATGACTGTGGAATTGAGTAATGGATAGACGTTGAAGGAATTCTGAGGTGCTTGATAGAAAAAAATCTAGATTGCATTGAAGATACTGTCAGCAGAAATATGGATGTTAAATGTACTTCTGGATAAAACTTAGAAGAAAATGATGAATGTATTATTGGAAATCGGAAGAAAGGCATTCTTGTTATAAAGTGACAGAGACCTTGGCAACATTGTGTTCTGATATCAGATTGAAAATGGAAATTGTATGTGATGAACTTGGTTCTTTAGCTGAGGAGACTTTGAAGCTAAGTATGGAAGGTTCAGCCTAACTTCTCCTTGTGGTGTATAACAAAATGTGAGAGGAAGGATAAGTTGAACTGAACTCTTAAGCACAAAGAAATCAGAAATTGATTGATTTGAAAATTCTAAGCCTATCCAGATAATGTGCTCTGAGACTTGGGCCAGAAGAGGCTCTACCAGGGAATTCCTTGAGTGTTTAGGAAGCAAGTACCAAGAGGACAGGGCTCCATATGAGGGATTAATTGAACAGCCCTTTGTTAGAAAGGGTGGGACTGAACATGGATCCATTCAGACATTTCAGTGGAAGTCAGGATTTGAAACACAGTTATCAGAAAAGGATCTATGGAAGGTTCTGTTATCGGATGGTTTGTACCTTCTTGAACTGCACACAAAACCAACAATGATGATTTTTTAAATTTCTGTGAGCAGAACTATTCCCAGCCTTGTCTGAAAGGAATAGAGAAGGGAAGAATGGATGTCTTCAAGGGAAGAACCATGAAAGCAAAGGTCTGGACCAAATAGGTCTTCTCTGGCCAAGAGAGCAGGCTCACTCACATGTGCAGAAAGGACAAATCTGCCCCCAGGGAGAGTGCCTCTACTCCAATGCTCAGAAATTGTGGGACCTGTACCCTGGAATTCCCTAAGAGGCTGGCTGCCATCCCAATGGTCAAAGAGGGTGGGGCCTTGGGCAAACACTGGGAAGGGATGGGCTTCCTCTCTCTACATCAGTCCCAGAGGACAAAGCATCAATCCATAGGTGACTTGCAGATATGAAATCAAATGGAGTTTGCTCTGCTGGGTTTTGGACTAGTTTGGGACCTGCAACTCCTCATTTTCTTCCATTTTCTCCCTTCTGGAATGGCAATATTTATATTATTCCTGTACCAACCTTATACATTGGAAGGAGATGACTGGTTTCCTAGGTTTCACAGATACATCAGACAGAAGTTTTGCCCCAGGATGAAGCATACCTGTAGCTGATTTTGATGAGACTTCGTACTTAGCATTATTATTGAAATTATTTAAAGACTGTGGGATGTTGTGATAGAATGAAGGTATTTTGGATGTGGAAAGAACATATCTTTTGGGGGTCCAGAGGGCAGACTGTTGGGGATTGAATCATATTCCCCAAAAAGGGCATATTCAGTTCCCAAACGGCGCTGTAGGGATGAACCATTTGTAAACAGGAACTTTGAAGATGTTATTAGTTAAGATGTGCCAAACCAAATGCAGTTGGGCCTTAATCCAACACGGCTGAACTCCTTATAATCAGAGGAAACCAGACACAGAAGGAGAGAAGGACTGGGAGCTGCCAGAAGCTGGAAGTTAATGGTACCTGGAAGAAAAAGAAGATGCCGTCATGTGCGTTGCCATGTGGTTGAAAGAAAAGCCAAGGAAGCCCCAAATTCTTGGTCAGCCAAAAAATACCAACCCTGGGAGGAAGCAAACCTTCTAGCCTCTGAAACCATAAGCCAATAAATTCCTGTTATTAAGCCAACCTATTCTCTAATAATTGTTTTAATAGTTGGGAAACTAAAACAACCTTCCATCCTCTGCTTCACATAAGGTTGAATATAATTGAAAGCAAAAATGGAAAATAAATTAATTGTTCCTCTTTTACTTATGTTTTTGTGGTGCTTCATTTTTTTAAGTTTGTGACTTGCTCTGGGGACCTTCTCTGTATTTGGGCAAGGATCCCCCAAGCTTTGATCCAGAGATTAAGAAGCAGTCATTATGTATTCTGTCTGACATGGTCATTACTTAATGCTCACTTAACAAAATTCTACAAGACCAGATTATCACAGTGGGTAGAGGAACAGATGGGCAGCTGGCCAGAATCCATGCCTGCTTTGTTTTATGCCTTCTCGAGTCTGCCACAAAGAAGCTGCATGCAAGACCGGAGCAGGCAACGCAGACTAACTCACCCGTCCAGCTGTGCTTCCTCAGCTCTCAGCTATGAGGTCTGGGTAGGCATTGTTCCCATCTGAGTGCAGCTGAAATTTCTCCTACAGGGATCTCTCTCTTCACAATTAAGACGGCAACCATAGAGAAAAGATTCCAAAAGTAAAAATAGAAATCCTTTCCCCCACCTCTTGTCTCAGCCTTCAGGATCAAAATCGCTATAGTTTTGTGGAAATAGTACGTCTGTTTTTAACATCTATTTGTTTGACATTATAGGATTATTCACAATCTGGTATTTTACAAGCTGCTATGACTTTCAACAAGGAAATTAGGGTTGTCACCGGCTTTAAAATTGGGTTGTTGAAACCTGCTTAGTGTGAATTAGAAAGTGCTACAAATAAAAATACACCCAGGGAGCCAGTGTAGTGCCTGGGTTCAATCCCCAGTACCTCCAAAAAAAAATAAAAGAAAGGAAAAAAAGACCAGTCTCTAAACTTTATGTTTTTATTCTAGACCTTAATTAGTATTTTTTATTATAGGTTCCTAAAACTAAAAATAATTTTCCATCAATCAGCATATATTTATGAAATGTCAAAGTAACTAGAACTTTACCAACTCCAATGGAGGTACAAAAAAAACAAAGTATAGAAGTTCCTATGCATAAGTAGTTTTTATTCTAGTCAGGGAAACAAAGATACCATGAAATAATTGGAGAGTGAAGCAATGTACAGTGAAATGCTAACCATGCAGTACAGGCAGCAAATTCAGTTGGAGCCTGAAAAAGGTAAAAGCTGTCAGAGAAAGACTGATAAAGAACATGGGAAGTCTGTAGCTGCTCGAAGACACCAAGTGAAACAGGGAGATTGCTTGATGCTTCTGAAACTTGGGCTCAGATATTTGTTTATAATAAGAAGCACAGAAAACTTTGGTCACTGTTCTATCTTCAATATATGCCCCATTGTGTTGACATGTAGAAGATAAAACAAACCATGGTAATTAATGATAAACTTGAATAATATCTTACCTCTTTGCATCACCTGCTGATTGATGTGTATTCTCAAGCTTGAATTGTGTTTTGCAGTGAATGGCATGTGAGTTCTGACAGATGTTCTTCTCCAACAGGTGATTTGCAGAGCCTTGCTTGGAAACAATACCCTAATTAAAGATGGGTTGTTTTAGGAAGTAGAGAGAAATTGTTATGATACCAGAGAGCTTAAAAAAAAAAAAAAAAAAGGTGATTTTTCTACAATTACTGGAACAAAAATATTTTTCCCTTTGATAAAAAAAGATGGAATTTCAGTTTTATGAATTACCTTGGATTGCATGATGGTTTCTCAAGTTGCAAATGAATTTTCTCATAGAAACCATTGCTCTTATTCTAAAGATCAATTGAAAAATAGAAATATGATATTTCTATTATATTATCATGATGATCCATCCTTTTGTCATCATGATCTCTTTAGCTCATAGGAGTGTTTATCCCACTGACCCAGGATTTCAAGGTGCACCTGGGTCTTATGTTACCAACTTCAACAGTAACTTAATTTAATATAGCATTCATTAATTTATAAAAAGCTTTCTAAATACTACCTTACTGTTCATAGGCATATTATGTATGGGTAGTTTTCTTAGTCTTAGAAAGAAAAGCAAGGGGCAACATTGTTTTAGTCCTGCATCTACTACATATTATTGTTCTGTTAATGAGATCATCATACAGTCTGCAAATAATATTGGCTAACTAAAATATACCCCAAAATAGAATGTTTGTGAGGACAAAATAAATGCATATGCAATGTGACTACAGAGTAAAGAGACAGATTTCTGTTCAGGTGATATAACATTCTTAGCTGAGAATTTCTGTTGTGCAGTGGTGGGTGATTTTTGAAGTTTGTTCTGATGACAGTGTACAAGATGAATGAACAGGGGAGAGAATCAAAGACTGTGCTTCATAATAAGGCCTAACTATTGCAATAGTTGCTGCTTTGTGAAAAATGATAGAACCTTTTCTATGTTTTATTAATCTTTTTGAAAAATCACACTACTGTTTAAAAAGATAATTGTTTATGTGGAAGGAGGGAAAGAGTTGATATCAACTACTGTGACACAATTACATGTGTTTATAGAAATAATACGTAGAAAGTTTGCTGAATGTTGACTGACTCCCTGAAAAATGCATTGCCATTAGCAAACCCAACTCTAACCAAAATATTTAAGGAGAAAAAGACCAAACCCAGGAAATCTATATTCTTTTATCCATATGTCCTTCTATCTTGCTGTATCATGTTCTCTGTGATGCCACTCTGGTACCCATGTCTGAATTCTTCCTAGGTACTGCTTCAAATCTAGACTGTTCTCTTGATCTTAAATACATCACTGCTTTGTGATGAAAGCCAAGTGAAATTAATTTTAGAAAAGATCTTAACTGCTAATAAATATCAGTTCTTTTCCAGCCAACTCTAAAAATAAAATAGAGCTTGGCTTTCCTTAATCAAGTCCATTGCCATAAGAAACAAACTACTTGGGGCTTTGAAGTACCCTTGCTAGCCACTGGTTATCTCAGTACCTTGTACTGTACATTTGTATATAAAGAGAGTCCAGTATTAATTCTTGAGGAAAAAGTTCATAAGTAAACATTAAAAATATCTCTATTTAGCCCCAAAATTCAATTTTCATAATCGAATCAAATGTTTTTATGTTTAAAGAAACACTTGTGAAATTTGCTAACTCTCCCCTAAAATTGAATGTTTTAAACTTTATTATAGTATAGTTTACCTCTCTATACCTAAAGATGATTTTTTTTGTCTTCAAATGGCTGAATTGCATACATTTGCATTTAAAAAGAAGGAGGCAGGGGAGAAATTAGTAGTGCAAAAATGGTTTGAGAGCATCAATCTTGTGAGAGTTCCATGAATAATTCCCTTTCTCCAGCTAGTTTTAAAATAGGGTGGCAGTGGCTCAAAATGACAACTGTTAAAATGTTTAAATGTTAAGAAATGTAAAGATAAGATATAAGTGAACTTCAATGTGTTTTTTAAGACCAAAATTTGTAGTGAACTTTGGGGTCATGTTATGGTTAGGCTAATGTGTTAACTCGGCCAGGTAATTGTGCCCAGTTGTTTGGTCAGGCAAGAACTGGGGTAATTGTAATATAAAGACATTTATGGGCTTTAGTCATTGGTGACTTCACTGCATAGCTGGTTAATTACATCTGCATCAACCAGTGAGATTGCCATCAGCAGTGAGTGACCCTTTATCCAATCAGTTGAATGCCTTAAAAGGGGAAGTGATTTCACCATTCAAAGAGTATTTCCCAGCTCGTCTTTGGACAATCAACATCTCCCAGAAACTCATCAAGGACCTTTGCTGAACTTTCATTGGAGCCCCAGGTTGCAGCCTGCCTGCGGAACCTGTCCTTGTGCATGCCACAGTCACATGAGAGACTCTTATAAAATCTCATACTATTGACAGATCTCTCCTGTTGATTCTTTTTCCCTGGAGAACCCTGAATAATACAGGTCATAACTGTACCCATATCGTCATACTGCCAGGATAATCTAGTGAAACCATGGCCTTATTGGCATTTTCCTATTATATAATATAAAATGTAAATTAATTTTTAGTATCTGACTTTGCATTGGAATATACTTGTAAAATTGTCCAAGTCTGTGAACATGTTATCACAGGAAAAGGTTAATCTGTTTACTTGTTAATAATCTATTTCCACAGTTTAAGGATTTCATGATTTGAGGCAAAATATCCAAATGCATGAGAAGGTAACCACGTTACACATACAGAAATAACTTCAACTCTACGGTTGGAATTGTGGCGGGGCGGGGCGGGGCGGGGGGGTAGATACAAAAAAGTTGCAAATTGTATAGATCTATTGCATGAGCAATTAATCTTGTTGACATACTTATATGAGCTTGCATAAAAATGTCTAGAAAGCATGTGTTGAATTCAGTTGTTCATTAATATTGATCATATGCTGTCCCCATTGTGTTAGGAGCTACTTAAAGATTACCTACGAAAGTATCATAGCATTATCGATTTTAAAACTCCCTGAAGCCTCTTGTATCTTGCAAGTCAGCTTATACTTTCATCGTTAAATTAATATTACCAAATGTTATTGTCTAATTAAATTATTTGTACTGTCATGAATATTAATCAGAACTAAAGATCTAGCTGTTAATCTACATAGTTCTGTGTACCTGTAATGCAGAAAGAAGAAAGATTCTCTTAAAGATACCTTTGAAGTGGAAGGAATTGAAATTTCCCTTATCTCTTTCATTTTGGGTTTTACAAGCTCAAAGTGGTTGAGTAATACCTATTTGTTTTCAGAGTTTGCTCAGCTATTAAATTGTTTACAAAGTTATATGTAAGTTTTATTATATATACATATAATATATATATATAATTATATATATTATATATATATAATTTTCCAGAAAGGATTTGTGATGCCTCCAATAACCACAGTTTTGGCTTCAAAAATTAAGAGCATGGCCATATTAAAAAATGAATGTTGATATTATGCCACTACAAAAATTAAATTTCCGGAAACATTTATCTAAAGAAAGAATTGCTTTAATGTTGGGCATAGTATATTTGTGGCAAAGAATAGCCATTAAAACTACCTATAAAAATGAGGTACAAAAACTGTATTTTCTTGTGCTTACTATTCCAGCTGCTGACAGTTTTACTTCCATTAAAAGCATTTATCACATTCTGTCCCACACAATTTTGTAAGTTGTGGCAATGCTCCAATATGTGTTCACCAATTGTAATAAATGTACCACACTAACTAAGGATGTTGTTAATTGTTAATGTGGGAAAGGGTAGGAGGAGAGAGAGTGGGTCATATGGGAATTGCCTATGACTTTATGTAATATTTGTGCAATCTAAGGTATTTCTAAAAATGTTTTAAGTATTAAAAAAACAGACAATAGTATGGTTCCCATTGTCCACACACAAAGCATTTATCACGAATTACTAGAAAGTTTCCCAGTGTATAATAGGTGTCTAATGAATACATTTTATTAACCCTGAAATAAGTGAGAAAAAATTTCTTTGGGGGACAAGGTCAGTTCCTTTCTTATTTTCACTCTACAAGCAACATTGCATGCTGTACAGGATGGTTATTACTCATTAATTTACCAAGATCTTAAAATAATACCTACTTTCAGTTTCAAATTAAATAAAATTGGATGGGGAAAAACATAAAGACAACCAAGAACTTCCTAGACTAATTCTGATATGATTAGCACTTATCACTTAGAACAAGTAATCTGAAACTATTGATATATATTTTAATTGTTTCTATTTAACATCAAGCACAAAACTTTTGACAACCAAGCAAATTTTGTGAGTTGAGACTTGGTACTACGTTCGTTATATTATCTTCATGTACTGGATTGAATTCTTATTATTTCTTCCTGCTCATGCTTTAAATAAATTTCTTGATTTACACAGAAATTGTCAAATGAGGATATTAAAACATTGTTGATAGGATTATATAAAGTAACACATTTCTTTATTATATATTCACCAAAGAATTAAGACACATGTAATCATTATGCAAAAGTACACGTTCTAATTGTCTGTTTTTTACAATGGGATGTCATAACCCTTGAAGCTTAAATCATATTAGAGACAAAAACCTTGGAACTTGGAACCTAATTATGAATTTAAAAGACTTGACTTGAAAGGTATAGAAAAGTTAATAGAAAGTATCCAAGCTAATTATTGAGTGAAAAGCCAAAAGATTTTTTTTCCAGTCTTCACTTTTGTATTTATGAATTCAGAACAGATGCCAGTTTAGGGAATGTAGCCGACAACATTACAAACAAAACCAGACAGCAACATTAACTATATTCTCAGCAAAACAGTAATTTATGACATTTCTCCAAAAACCAACATAGTCCCAAGTTTAACAGTAAAAAGAAAAACAGGTCACCAGCAGTTGCTACTGTAGAGCTCAAGACACTGTTTTCAGCAGAAATTCATGTCTACAGTTTGGTTCTCTGTTTCAGAGCATGAATTGCTTTTTCAGATGAAAAACCTGGGATGGGGTGGGGGAAAGGAGGAACACCAGGACAGAAAAATACTGGGGAGTAGCAAGAGACGCAAGGCTAAAAGATATTGCTGTCTAATAAACCTAAAACTAAAAGAGGACTTAATCAATATATATAATTGATTATCACTTGTTATTGCCACATCCTTATTTACTTAACATGTATTATATGCTTACTACATGCCAACCTTTACTTACCACAAAACATTTGCAGTCTAATAGAGAAAAGCAGCATGGAACCACTCATTTCAACACCTTGTCGTGAGTATTCCAAGAGTATGTAGAAAGCACATAACATCAATCCCACAGTGTAATTTTAACAAAATAATATGTGGGAAATTCTCATGTTTGGCACTGATTTCAAACACAGCTGAAATGAAACAGACTTTGTTAACATGCTGCAGCCTATCTATATTCATAATTTCTAATATGCCATGACCCATTTGCAGAAAATACTCTGAAATATTTCCATTTTGGGGAAGCTTTAGAGAGCTGTATTATTTTATAAGAATATGCCTAGTGAATTCATGCTGATTCTGTTTACATCTGTCAAGATTAACATATTTCTATACAGATCTTCAACATGGCAGAAACCATGGCTCAGTGGAAAGGGTATAGATTTTGTAAGTTGTGTTAAATCTTAGTTTTCACAGTCAGACATGATACTTAACCTCTCTGAGTCTGTTATTTTGCCTCTGAAAAAAAGGATATCTTCTTATAAAGCATTAAAAGGAATTATACGTATGCTTCACATTGCTTAGCATATAAAGCAGTCTAGAAGGATTAAATTGTTACTCCATTTTGCTTCACCTCATTCCCATCCTTTAAGTGAAAATTATTGCATTTCTCGGAATAGGGAAAATAACAGCAGCCTCAACCTCTTTAAACAGAGAATCTTTTTTTCTGGAGTCCAGATGTCAGCTGAGGTCATGCATAAAATGAGCTCCAGCTTACTAACTCAAATTCTGTGGGAATCCCAGAGCCCACACCAAGATTTCTGGTCAGATTTCACACATGCCCTCAGAAAATGTCTAGAATGCCTGGGACTTAAAGATACCCCAGTCAGCTCTGGCTTCAACTTCCTGGATCCTCTGGATTCTTGAATCTCTTTGGCATTATGTGCTGTAACACTTATCCCCCTACGCCAGAATGAACACAGCCCTTTCCCCTTGATTTCCCCAGACACCCCAAACTCACAGGTTTGTGTGATTAGCAGACATTAGTGTAGATCTTGATAATTTCATCGCAGCTGTGTAAACAACTTAAGTCTGAATTCTGGATGTTACAATTTCTTACTAGATACATTCTTCATATATTACAGCCTCCCAGACCTCCCTTTCTCCCTGAAAACTTTCACTCTGCTCTGTGTGTGCGCATGTATGATGTCCACTTCTTTGTCTTCCCCATCCTTTCCTCAATCCTTCCTTTATTATACAAAGCAGTTTAACTCAACTTGCTCTCCTTGGTGTCTAGTCAAGTTTTACTTTAACAAAGATGCACTAGGCTGGAGTAAACAGAGCCATTCATTCCAGGCTCATCCTTTCCCCTTGTTGCCCAAAGTGACTTCCCTCAGCCACCTTCCTAAGAATCACTGCTTTCAGTGCTCCCAAGAACTGGCAGAAGCCGTAGGCTTTCATTCTTTTTTTCACTACTCTCTCACCTAACTCTGTAAATAGAAGGGAACATGCAGGAGATTTATTTTCTCTCTGATTTACATTATGCAGCTCTCTTGAGAGGGAAGAAATATTTACATCAGTTTTGGTTTTAATAACTTTTTTCCACCCAAGTACACTTCCTAAATCAGGTTTATTTCTCATATTCATTTTTTTTCCTATACTTAAAAAGATGTCATTGAATTCTTAGTAGTTTTCATTTCATCATCTGCAAAAGTGAAAGATAAGATTCGATGATCTCCAAGGATTCTTTTAAAAAATTACATTATCATTTGACTCTATTTATATTTTTCCTTGACAATGATATGCATGGCTATCAAGTATCAATTAATGAAAAACCTAAATCATGTTGTTTTTTTTCAAGTGTATCAATGAGCCAAAACTCTAGCATCACTTTTATTTCATTCTCCCCTTCCCAGTTAGTTGAATCTCTTGGTGGGTGGAGGGGGCGGATTTTAAATTAGAGATTTTTAGTTTGATGCCTAAATGCGTCACTCATGAAATGTGTAATTTGAGGAAAATTATATAATTTTCTGAACTTCAGTTTTTTCCCCAACTGTAAAAGACAAGAGTAATGACAACTATTTCACCAAATTGTGAGGAGAAAATGAGACTATGCAATAAATTCAGATACTCATTAATTTGAGAGGAGGGGTGCTCCGGTCCGGCGGGGGCGAGTCCAGGGGCCTGTGGGAAGAAGCAGGGTGGGGCAGGAGTCGAGAGAAGAATGGAGACAAGACAGGGTTCTGGTCATGTCTCGTTTATTGGGGGTAAAACACGGGGATATATAGAGAGGGAAGGGAACGTGTACATAGGTGATAGGCTGGTCTTGTGGGTGGCAGACGTCCAAGGAGGGGATTGGCCGACAGTTCCTGCCAGGTCTGCGGAGTTTCGTGCTGTGGTCACCTGAGTAGAGGCGGGAGGGGGAGAACAAAGAAGCAGGGAGGAGAAGAATAAGGAAATGACAGGGCAGATTTGTGAACTCTGCCATGTTGTGAGATCCGCCATGTTGTGAGAGGCTGTAAATAGGTCTCACAGAGGGTGGCTCCCTACAGAGGCGAGAAGTGGAAACTGAGAGAGAGGAAAAAGAGAGATGGACCTTGTACCATGATTTGCATCACTTAGCAGTGGAGGAAGGGGATTCAGGTTGCCCCAAAAGCAGTCTTTGGTCTGGCACCTTCTTCTCTGACTCGAGCACTGACCAAAGTATCACCTCAAGACAGCTGTAGATTAGTTTAATTGACATATATTAGACAACACTAAATTGTCTATTTAAATAATTGCTGTGTTTTTAATTAGTGTGGAGATATATGAGGAAACCACAGTTCCCTGATTTCTTTTCACTTTTTGAAAGCCAACCCTATCAGGAAGAAAATGTCCTGGTACTAGAGACTTGCAATATGCTTTCAATTCCATCCGTATATTTACTAGACACCTACATACACTGACTTTCATAAATATTTTTAATTATATTTTTGTTGATTAAATAATTATGATTAAGCATTGTTTCTCTTTATGTTCTTCATTAATAGGAGGCCTTAACTATATCATTAACTCATATGTGTTCATCTGTGTATCTTTCTGAATACTGAGGAAACAATTGAGTGTGCTGTTGGGATTAAATGAAATAAAAGTGCTTGACAGCACTTATTAGGTATAATACTTCCAGAAATTGTTGAGCTGCTTTTGTCTGTTATTTTATATTTTGAATTTAAAATAAAGTTTGAAAAAAAATAATTTTTTTGTTGTTAGAGAAGTCGCAGGTTTACAGAAATATCATGCAAAATATATATAAAATACAGAGTTCCCATATACCACCCTATTATTAACATCTGACATTAGTGAGGCACAATTGTAAAATTCATGAAAGAACATTTTTATAACTATACTCCATCATTTACAATAGGATTCATTGTGTTGTACAGTCCTTTGTTTTTTCCTTTAATTTTTTTCCTACTTTTTTTTTCATTTAAAAAAATTTTATTGAAGTATATCATTCACACATAAACAACTGAATAGTAATAGTTGTGAATTACAAAACACCCATACATTCCATCATACAGGACTCTCAAAACTAATCCTACCACCAATACCTTCCATTGTTGTTAAACATTTTAAACTAATGATTAAAGAGCATTGTCAAAATATTACTACTAACCAAAGTATTTTCCCCCAACCCACCCTATTATTATTATTATCTTAATATCATTTATACATAACATACATAAACAATAAGTGTATAGTAAAAGCTGTGGACTTACAAAGCAAACATGCATAACATTATGCAGGGGTCCCATACATCAACCCTCCACCAACACCTTGCATTGTCATGAGACGTTTATTACAGATTATGAAAGAATATTGTCAAAATATCACTATTAATCATAGTCCTTATCTTACATTTGGTGTGTTTCCCCCCACCTTATTATTATTTTTAAAATATATTTTTTATGATAGAATTTGTAAACTAATAAAACAATCATGCACATGTGCAGAATTCCCAAACAAAATCCATCTATCAATACACCACACTGTGGTGAAACATTTGTTACAGATAAAATAATATCATCTGTTTGTTACCATGTCCATAGTGTACATTTGGCACACATTCTCCATACTGCCCCATTATCAACATAGTACATCTTTGGCATAGATGCAAGCATATTACATTATTACTGCTAACCACAGTCCATAGGTCACTACAGTTGTATTTTTCCCATACTTCTCCACATTCCCAATACCCTGCAGTAATGATGTACATTTGCTCTAGCTCACAAAGGACACTTTTGCATCTGTGCCATCCACCACAACTCTCATCCACCTCTTGCTTTACTGTGCTATTCAGTTCGTAGATTATTCTCTAGAATTCTGTCAGTTGGCATTTACAACCCTAGACTGCTATTTTCAGCCACATCCCCATTTATAAACTAGCTGTTACTCACTATTTGTTACCATCCCCTCTATACATTCCCACACTTTTACAGTGAAGCTAATTAAAACTTCTACCTAGATTAAACATCAGTAATTCATCCTAGTCCTCCTCTTATCTCCTTTAAGAATCCATCACCTACCACCAGGGCTTGAAGATATTTTCCTACAATTTCTTCTAGAAGTTTTATGGTTCTTGCTTTTATATTTAGGTTTTTGATCAATTTTGTGTTAATTTTTGGATAAGGTGTAAGATAAGGGTCCTCTTTCCATCTTTTGGCTATGGATATCCAATTTTCTCAGCACCATTTGTTGAATGGACTGTTCTGCCCAAGCTGTGTGAGTTAGACAGGTTAGTCAAAAATCACTTGACCATACATGTAAGGGTCTGTTTCTGAACCATAAATTTGGTTCCATGGGTCTATGTGTCTATCTATATGCCAGTACCATGCTGTTTTTACCACTATCGCTGGGTAATGTAATTTGAAGTCTGGAGATGAATATTTGCTTTTCCTTCTTAAGATGTTTCTGGCTACTCAGGACATTTTACCCTTGCAAATAAATTTGATAATCATGTTTTCAATTAAAAAAAAATGCTGGTGGAATTTTTATTGGGATTGCATTGAATCTATATAGCGATTTGAGTAGAACTGACATCTTTATGATATTTAGTCTTTCAATCCATGAGCATGAAATGTTCTTCCAGTTATTTAGGCCTTTTTTGATTTCTTTTAACATAGAGTTGCAGTTTTCTGAATACAAGTGCTTTACATCATTGGTTAAGTTTATTTTTATTTGAGTTTTATCTGTCAGATTTTATTTTCCCCTCTCTTTTGACACTTTTCATTACTTTTATTGATATAATCTTCATTTCTAGACTTCTTCCAGGGCTTTCTCTCCCGTCTTTTCTTTTCCAGCTCTAGCACACCATTTAGCATTTCCTGAAAATCTGGTCTCTTAGTTAGAAATTCTCTCAGTTTCTCTTTATCAGTGAATGTTCTGATTTTGCCCTCATTTTGAAGAACAATCTTGCTGGATATAAGATTCTTGGCTGGAAGTTTTTCTCTTGTAATATCTTAAATACATCGTCTCATTGCCTCCTTCTGGTGAGATATTAGCATTTAATCTTATTGGGTATCCCTTATATGTGATGCATTGCTTTTCTTTTTGCTGTTCTCAGAATTCTTTTTTTGTCTTTGGCATTTGCCACTCTAATGAGTATGTGTCTTGGAGTTGGTCTATTTTGATTTTATCTAATGGGAGTGCATTGTGCTTCTTGGACATGAATATCTATGCCCTTCAAGAGGGTTGGAAAATTTTCTGCCATTATTCCTTCAACTATTTTTTCTGTCCCTTTTCCTTCTCTTCTTCTGGAACACTCATGATGCATATGTTTGCATGTCTTTTGCTGTCTTTAAGTTTCCTGAGACCTTGTTCAATTTTTCCATTCTTTTCTTCATCTGTTCTTTTGTATGTTCACTTTCAGGGGCCATTTCTTCAAGCTCACCAACCCTTTCTTCTGCCTCCTCAAATTTGCTATTATATGATTCCAATGTTTTTAAAATTTCATTTATTGCACCTTTCATTCCCATAAGATCTGCTATCTTCCATCTCTTCCTGCCCCATTTTTTGGGAAGTGGAGCTTTCAGTTCCAGCTCGGGGCAGCCTGTGCGTCCAGTGGTGGATGGACACCAGCCTCCGTGGTGTGGAGTGCTACTTACGAATCCTGTCTGCAGACGGGTAGTCTCCTCCTCCCATTCCTCCAAGAATGTTCCAGGATGCTCTTCTGGTCTCTTAGAGCCCCCAAACAGGTGCTTCAGCTAGCTCCAGATAGCGCTGGATGTTTACTAACTGCCCTGTAGCAGGAGCTGACTCTAGGAGCTCCTTACTCTGCCACCATCTTGCTGGTTGTCCTTTTCCTTTAATTTTTATTCTAGTAACAAATATGTGACCTAAAATTTCCATTTTTATCTACATTCACATGCATAATTCAGCACTGTTAATTATACTCACAATATTGTGCTAACCATCAACACAATCCATTCCAAAACTTTACAGTCAACCCTCATAGAAATTCTGTACAATTTAAACAAATACTCCCTCATTGCCTACTTCCAACACAGCCCTTAATGCTGTATTCTAGATTCTGATTCTATGAGTTGGCTTATTCTAATTATTTCATAACAGTGAGTTTATACAATATTTGTCCTTTTGTGTCTGCCTTATTTCACTCAACATGAAGTCATTAAGGGTTATTGAATCTCTTTGAATCAGAATTTCATTCCTATATAATGCTGAATAATAGTACATTGTGTGTGTACACCATATTTTGTTCCTTCTTTCATCAACTGATGAATGCTTGGGTTATGTCTCTCTTCTGACAATTGTGAAATATGATGCTATGAATATCAGTGTGCAAATTTTATGTTTGAGTTCCTGGTTTTGGTTCTTTGGGGTATAAACCTAGTACTAGAATTGCCAGGTCATATTATACTTCTATACTTAACTTTCTGAGAAACTGCCAAAGTATTTTTCAGAGTTGCTGCACCATGTTACATTTCCAACAACAATAAATCAGTGTTCCTATTTCTCATATCATCCCCACCACTTGTAATTTTGTTTTTGTTTTTTTGTTTACATAGTAACCATTCTAGTGGGTGTGAAATGATAAGTATGTGGGGTTTTGATTTGTATTTACTAATAGCTAAGTATGTTGAGCATCTTTTCTTGTGCCTTTTACTCATTTGTATATCCTCTTTGGAGAAATGTTTATTCAAGTCATTTGCCCATTTTTAAATTGGGTGTTTGTATTTTGATTGTTGAGTTGTAGGAGTTCTTTATATAATCTGAATATTAAACCCTTATTGGATATGTGGTTTCCAAATATTTTCTCCCAATGTGTAGGCTGTCTTTTCACTTTCTTGACAAAGTCTTTGATTCACAAAATTTTTTAATTTTGATGTTGTCCCATTTACCTATTTTTTTTTAAATTTGTTGCTTGTGCTTTGGGTGTAAAATCTAAGAAACCATTATCTAATACAAGATCCTGAAGATGCTTCACTACAATTTGTTCAAGAAGTTTTATATTCTTCTTTCTTATATTTAGATCACTGATCCATTTTGAATAAATTTTTATATATGGGGTTAGATAGGAGTCCTCCTCCATGCTTTTGCATATAGATCTTCTATATGCAAAAGCTCTATTTGTTGAAGAGACTATTCTTTCCCAATGGCCTTGTCAAAAGTAAATTTGCCATAGATGTGAGGGTTTATTTCTGAACACTGAACTGGATTCCACCAGTCCATTTTTGTCTTTTTGTGCCAGTACCATGCTGTTTGACCATTGTAGTTTTATAATATGTTTTACTGTCAGGAAGTATGAGTCCTTTGACTCTGTACTTTTTCAAGATGGTTTTGCTTATTTGGGTTCCATTGCCTTTCCAAATAAATTTGATGATTGGCTTTTATATATTGGCAAAGTAGGCTGTTGGAATTTTGATTGGGATTGAGTGAAATCTGTAAATCATTTTGGGTAGAGTTGACATCTTGACAATGTTTAGTCATCCAGTCCATAGGCATGAAATGACCTTCCATTTAATGAGATGTGCTTTGATTTCTTTGCTATTTTCTGTGTATAAGTCTTTCACATCCTTGGTTAAATTTATTCCTAGATATATTATTCTTTTAGTTGCTACTGTAAATGGAATGTTTTTTCTAGATTTCCTCCTCAGATTGCTCAATGCTAGGGTATAGAAACACTCCTGATATTTGCATGTTGATCTTGTATGCCATCACTTTGCTGAATCCTTTCATTATCCCTAGTAACTTTGTTGATTTTTCAGGGCTTTCTATGCAGAGGATCATGTCATCTGCAAATAGTAGAAGTTTTACTTCTTCTTTTCCAATCTGGAAGAACTTTATTTCTTTTTCTTGCCTAAATGGCTAGAATGTCCTGTACAATACTGAATAATAGTGGTAATAGTGGGCATACTTGTCTTGTTCCATATTTTAGAAGAAAGCTTCCAGTCTTTCACCAATGAGTATGATGCTAGCAGTGGGTCTTTCTTATATGCCCTTTATCATGTTGAGGAAGTTTCCTTCTATGCCTGTTTTTCTAAGTGTTTTCATCAAGAAAGGATGCTGGATTTTGTCAAATGCCTTTTCCAATCAATTTAGATAGATAATCATGTGGTCTCCCCCCCTCATTTTGTTAATGTGGTATATTAATTAATTGATTTCCGCATATTGAACCACCTTTGTATACCTGGGACAAATCCCATGTGATCATGTTCTATAATTCTTTAAATGTGTTGTTGGATTTTGTTTGTAAACATTTTGTTGAAGATTTTTGCATCAATATTCATAAGAGAAATTGATTTGCAATTTTCTTATCTTTAATATCTTTATCTGTCTTTGGTATTAGTCTGATGTTAGCCTCATAGAATGAGTTATGTAGTGTTCCCTCCTCTTCAAAGTTTTTGGAAAAGTTTAAGCAGTATTGGTACTAATACTTTTTGGAATATTTGGTGGAATTCACCTGTCAAGCCACCTAATCCTGGGACTTTCTTTGTTGGGAAGATTTTGATGACTGATTTGTTCTCTTTACTTGTGATCAGTTTCTTTTGATATTTTATTTCTTCTAGAATCAATGTAGGCTGTTCTTGTGTTTCTAGGAATTTGTCCATTTTATCTAGGTTGTCCAATTTGTTGGCAATTTGTTGGTTGTCCACAAATTGTTCATAGTATGCTCATATGATACTTTTCAGTTCTGTGGATTCACCAGTAATGATGCCCTCTCATTCTTGTTTCTTCTTTCTTTTTTTCTTTGTCAGTTTAACTAAATGTGTATAAGTTTTATTGAACTTTTCAAAGCACCAATTTTTGTTTTTGTTGATTCTCTCTATTTTTTTTTGCTGTTGTTAATTTCACTTATTTCTGCTCTAATCTTTGCTATTTCATTCCTCCTGCTTGCTTTGGGTTTAGTTTGCTGCTCTTTTTCTAGTTCCTCTTGCAGTACCATTAGAGCTTTGATTTTAGCTCTTTCTTCCTATTTAGTGTAAGTATTAGGGTTATAATTTCCCTCTCAGGACTGCCTTTGCTGCATTCCATAAGTTTTGATAAGTTGTGTTCTTGTTTTCATTCATCTCAAGAGATTTACACATCTCCCTTGTAAATTCTTCTTTGAGCCGTTTATTGTTTAAGTGTGATATTTAAAATCCATATATATCTTGATTTTCCAGTTATTTTCCTGTGATTGATTTCCAGCTTTATTTCATTATGCTTTGTATAATTTCAATCTTTTTAAATTTATTGAGACATTTTGTGATACAACATGTGGTTTTTCCTGAAAAATGATCCATGTGCACTTGAGAAGAATATATCCTGCTGTTTGGGGTACAGTGTTCTGTGTATATCTGTTAGTTCTACCTCATTTATCATACAATTCATTAAGCTTCTATCTATTAATGACAGTGGTAAATTTAAATCTCTAACAGTTATTGTAGAAATCTCTATTCTTCCCTTCAGTTTTAACAGTGTTTGCCTAATACTATTTTGGGATAGCATGGGTAGGTGCATAAACATTTATTATTGTTTTTTCTTCTGGTGAATTGAACCTTTTTTTAATATGTAGTATCCTTCTTTGTCTCTTTTAGGCACTTCAGATTTAAAGTCTATTTTGACCAATATTAGTATAACTACCTCAGCTCTTCTTTTCGTTACTATTTGTATGGGTTGTTTTTTTATCCTTTTTTATCTTTGGGTCTAAGATGCATCTTTTGTAAACAACATATAATTGGATCATACTGTTTTATCCATTCTGCCAATCTGTGTCTTTTGATTGGAGAGTGTAAGCCATTAATATTCAATATCATTATTGTAAAGGCAGTACTTACTTCAGCCATTTGTTCTTTGTTTTTTATATGTCTTATCTGTTTTTGTCTCTATTTTCACTTGTTGTAGCCTTCCTTTCTGTATAGTTGATATTTTGTGATAAATCTGTCTTATCAAGTTTTCCTTTCTGTTACTGTATATTTTTAAAAATATAGACTCCAGCACCTACAATCTGATTTATTGGACTTACCACACTCAGCTAAGATGGAGGTGAAGGACAACCACCACACCATGGAGCCTAGAGTGATTACAACTGATAATGGGAGGATTGCATCCAGCATCCAGGTGGAATCTGAGCCTCCTCTTGACATAAAGGTGCAATGGACACAACCAATCCAGTGTCCACATAGAAGAGGTGGCATTGGATTGGGAAAAGTGGACATAATGGACAAAGGGTATGGGGAAAGGCAGGAAGAGATGAGAGGTGGAGGCGTCTTCGGGACATGGAGCTGCCCTGGATGGTGCTTCAGAGGTAATCACCGGACATTGTAAATCCTCACAGGGCCTACATGATGGAATAGAGGAGAGTATGGGCCATGATGTGAACCAATGTATATGAGGTGCAGAGGTGCCCAAAGATGTACTTACCAAATCCAATGGATGTGTCATGATGATGGGAACGAGTGTTGTTGGGGGGGGGGGAGAGGGGGGGTGGGGGGGTGGGGTTGAATGGGACCTCACATATATATTTTTAATGTAATATTATTACAAAGTCAATAAAAAATAAAAAAATTAAAAATAAAAAAAAAAAAAAAAAAAAAAAAAAAAAATACTTTCTTTTTTGTTACCCTGGGGCTTTTATTATACACCCTATGTTTATAATCTACTAATTTGTAATGATACAATTTAGCTTCAATAGCATATACATTCTCTGCTCACATTTTCCTCCCCTGTGTATATTGTTTCTGTCCCACATTTCCTCTTTATATTTAGCAAGTCCATTAACAGAAAATATGACTTTTGCCTGTTTAATTGCCTTCTGACTCTTATAGGGAAGAATTAAAGAGCAGCATTATATATTGAGGATACAGTACTGTTGGGTTTGGATTTACTCTTTTAGTTACTTTTACTGAGGATCTTTATCTCTTCACAGTATTCCAAGCTACTCTCTCCCTGTCTTTTCCTTTCAAACTGCAGAACTCCCTTTAGTAGTTCTTATAGGGCAAGTCTTTCATTGATAAATTCTCTGTTTCTGTTTATCTGTGAATATTTTAAACTCTCCCTTATTTTCGTTGACTGGTTTTGTGTAAAGTCGGATGCTTTGTCCAAATCTTTCTGGACCTTTATCATAGTCCACATTTACCTGTTTAAATTTTCTCAACTATTCTGCCCATGATTCTTGCCTTGGATATGTGGTACAATTTTTAAGATTATTCCTTTTTGTGCAGTTGTTTCATCTCCAGGAGAAAGCTTCCTTTCTTCTCTTCATTCTTCAAGGACCTTAACCTGTCCTGTTTTTGTTCAGGATTTTCTTCCCAGCTTCTATAATTTTTCAGCTCTGAGGCTCTTGACCTATAGCAGTTGAGTTCCCCACCCTTCCTTTTTCATTTCTATGATGCGTTTTTTCTTCCTTTTTCTTCCATATTAGGATTTGCCACCCCAGGGAGTAAGAGAAGAGATTCAGGTCCATATTTGTTTAGATGGTCCAGCACTCTGAGACTGGACTGAGCGTGAACATCTGTTGCCAACAGTTATGTTGCTCTCGCTCTCTCTCTCTCTCTCTCAACCTGGGTTCCCTTTTGTATGTGGCACTCCTCAGCCACTTGCATTCCACCCTGGGTCTCTGCAGACTTGAGTCCCTGTGTCTCAAAACGCATGGGGTTCTAACTTGCTGCTGTGAGTGGCTCTATCATCTGCATCCATGGGTGGAGGGACCCAGGCCTTAATACATCTGTGTGACTCCCAAGCTGATTGGGACCAAGTGAGGGAGACGCATCCAGACTGGCAGGTCTGGGACACAATTTCCTATCTAACTTTGGTGTTTGTCTTTCTTTTTCTTCAATTCAGTGTATATGGAGTGCTTCTCCATTCTCTATGATACTCCAGAGATTGAAGCAAGTGGCATTTGTTAGTTGATTCTGAAATGAGACTTTGCTAGGGGATGTCTTATGTCACTATGTTGATGACATCCTGAAATTTTAAACTGGAAAAAACTGTGTGTCAAAGACAGCTGATAGGGGAAGGAATAGAATCATAAAGTCTTGCCTCAAAGCAGGACAGCTTTGCCCAATCCAGTTGTTAACTTCCTGTCATACTGCTAAAACTGATGATGGCAAATTCTTTTTTCTCTTTGTAAGTCTTTAAATATCCCTGTCCCACACTTGAGTAGCAATTCCTTATTATACTCATTGAATAACCTTGCCAGGCGGAGCCTCTTCTTACCAGTTGCTTTAGTTTCTCACTGTTCTCCTATGTGACCATTTCCTCTTCTTTGCAGTCTCAGCTAAAAGTCTCTATTTCTTGACTCATATTTCTCCCAAAACTGTGGAATTCACCTCTTCATAGTCAGCCACTTGGTTTAATTATCTCTCTTTTCTTTTCTAATATGTATATTTTATGTTTGTCTTCAGTGACTTGTCTTTCACTTACAATGTATTCTATTCTCTCCAATTAAAATAGTCAAGGAGTTGGTGTAGCTCAAGTGGTTAAGCACCTGCTTCCTATGTACAAGGTCCTGGGTTTGATCCCCAGTACTTCCTAAAAACAAAACAAAACAAAATGAAAAAACCAACTCTCATTGGGGAGCAGATATAGCTCAGTGGTTGAGTACCTGCTTCCCATTTATGAGGTCCTGGGTTCAGTCCCCAGTATCTCATTAAACATAAATAAATAAAGTCAAAATAAAGAGAAATCTTTATTTTTGCCTGGTTTTTCTTCATCATAGGGAGATCTTTTCCTTCCTTCAATTTGTTTCTTCTCTTTTTACAATCTCCAGGCTGAATTCTCACTGGGCCAATTAGCATCCTCCAGGAAACAAACTGTAAGACAGAATTAGAAGTGCAAAGAATTATTGGGTGAGACATCTGTGCTGTACAAAAGAGGGAACAGGAGTAGACAGAATGAACTTTCATACTGTGACACAGCCTGTCACCTTTAAAGTAGAAAGAGCAGAAAGGAAGATTGCATAGGAAGAGCCTCAGGCTGCCACATAGCCTTGAAAAAATCTAGGCCACACCAATGGGGAGTTCCAAAGTAAAAAATGTCCACTAGAAGAGTCCAGATTAGACAGGACTGGCCTAGTTCAAGAACTGCCCTGGTGTTCAGCCATTGCCTGGGAACAGTCAGGGAGCAAGGGTGGCTGCAGCATGAACACTGCTGGGGCAGATTCTGGTGGAGTAGTTGGAGAGTGTCAGCTTCATCACACTCCTGGCAGCAAGTTCTCTTCAAGGGAAATCTGAGAGTCACAGGCCCCTTGTTTGCTGCAGGTAACAACCACTCTGTTGAAGTTACTTTCTCAAGGCTTAAAAATGACTGCCGGTCCTCTTCTCTATATTTTTTCAACTTTTGATGAGCTACTCCTTTCAGATTGGCAAAAATTCTATTTCTCCAGAGGTATGCCCTACTATGAACTCATAAATAGTCTATAAAAGTATTGCAATTAGCTACCTACATCACCTGGTCTATGTTGTTACAACCATCGGCAAGTTTATGGTACTTAACATCAGTAGGAGACAAAAGATATTCAGTGTTCCTAATTCCTGAAATTGTCATATAGTGTAACTTTGTAAACATACAGAAGATGTACAACTAAGACTTTCTAATAATAATATCTTATTTAGTGCTAATATTTTTTTTTGAGTGCTTAATATGTAACAGAGCAGTTTGGGGCATTATATACATATAGACTTTTTCATCTGTATCATAACCCTTTGAGGTACATTCTGCTATTACTGGTATTTAACAAAAGCAGAAACTGAGGCACAGAGATGCTAAAAAATTTTCCAAGTCCACACAATTAGAAACTGCTTTATCTAGGACTTAAACCAGGTCATTGGTCTCCAGAGCTGATACTCGGCTATGCATTTCCTGTATCATTAATATCCAAAGCACTTTTTCTACAAAATTACTAAGTGCAAAATGTTGACACAGTATTTATTTTTAAACCTATGCATGATGCAGCAATGTGTTTTTTCCCCCTGTTTTTCAGGTCCTTGCATTCCTAATCCATGCCACAATGGAGGAACCTGTGAGATAAGTGAAGCATACCGAGGGGACACATTCATAGGCTATGTTTGTAAATGTCCCCGGGGATTTAATGGGATTCACTGCCAGCACAGTAAGTTAATCATGGTCATTGTGCTTTTATTATTATTTGTTGCAAAGTATACAAGACAATATCATTGTTGTTTATAGTAGACTCAGAATCTTAGAACAACAAGGAGTCTTGGCAGTCGGTTAACTCTGCTTCTCTCCCACTGAATACACAAAATTCTCTAGCCTGTGTTTGAATCCTTCCTTCCAGTTGCATGGAGGACGAATTAGTCTTCTGGTGTGCTCTTTTCATTATTGCTCATCCATACTCACAAAATGTTGCTCTGTATTAAACTGACGTCTGTTTTTCTCTTTCAAGCTTTTTCTGAAGCTACATTCTTCATGTGTCCCAGAAATTATTCTGGTGATTAGGCTCAGAAACAATAAAAGAAAAAAATAAGAGAGAGAGAGAAAAGAAAAAGAAAAAGAAAAAGAAAAAGAAAAGGTCCTACCCTGCTCTACCTATAAGCCAGTTACCTCCTCTTTACTTGATAACATTTTTCATGTAAACAACTTTGAAAGTTGAAATATATATTTGTACTTCTCTCCTTTATTCCAATTCTTATTTATCCTGGCATTATAAGCAAAGTAGGTCCACGGTGAACATTTCTTCTTAGAAACATGGCTGACATAATTGCTATACCAATGGTGTATGCACTTAACTTTTGTTAAGAATTCAGCGGGCAGAGCCTATGGTAGACTAGAGCTGTAGGGAAGGCTCTTACAGAGGCTACCACATGTGAGCTGTCTTGAAGGGGGTGATGTTAATTAGAGAAAGGGAGAAATCACATGATAGGAAGAATGGGAATGGAGCATATAAGCCATGAGTACTGGAGTGATAATTAAGAGAATGTGTTAGGAATGAGTGAGGCAAAGGTGGGCATGTCAGCCAGAGCCAGATTTCCAACCACCAACAAAAACTATGGAATGCCTCCTGGCTCTGAGAATTTGGAGGCATTTATATTTTTCTGGAGACTTACCATGGCCAAAAAATTTGTTGAATTTCTGTAGAAGCCTGTTACAGAACATGGATACTTATGCCTTATAACTGACACCAAGCTGTGTGTAACTGTCTCTAAGCTTATATCACCAAGGATGAAATAAGAAGCTACTGACTTTCTCTAAGGGGTCGAGGCTTATTATCCCTAACTCCAGCATCACTGCTCAGACTTCACCTGTGAACACCTTGAAAAAGTCCTGGAAAGATAGAGAAGGTAGCCCAGCTTCTTGATTGCCATGAAATCCACTTAATCCTATGAAGAGAATATTACTAACCCTTGCTTTCTTACTTACCAGAAACTTGTGATATGGTATTAGGAACCAATGGCTAAGGGAGAAGATAGCCTGGCCACCCCATCTGAGCCCCTCAGTACGGAGCTATTTGTATACAACACACTAGTTTACAGAGTAATCCTCCTTCAAAGGAGAACAGAATTTTCAAAGCAGGCTGTTTACCTATGTTCAGAGGCAGTCCTTGACCCAAGATCATGCACATCCCAAGTTCCTCTTTTCTGTGTTGTTGGGATCCAGGGAGGGAGAGCCCGAGAGTATACAAAGCACTCTCTTACTGTTCTAAATCCTTAAAACATTTCCAAGGGGAGTATGTGGGAAGTTTGTATAAACCCCTCATACCACTTAAATATTTCATTTACTTATCCTCCAACCTTGACCTGTTGTTAAGTCAGTGTGAAGTTGGAGTTGACCATTAAATCAGAGGCTGGTAGAATCCAGATCTAAGTTTCAAGCAGTAATATCTGTGTGATTGTATAAAATTCTTTTTAGTATCTTTCCACAATGTCTTCATATTTTGAGGATCAGTTTGGGATCAGTTATTGTTAAGGATATTCAAGTCCAATTAAAAGCATCAAATATCATTTGTTTGCCCCAGTGAATGTGAGGTTCTTCTGCCGCTGACTCCCACACCTGACTGGATAGGAACTGTTTCAAAAAAACCAGCAGGTTTGGGGAAATAGAACGAATAATTCATATCCCCATTCTCTACAGCAGAAAAGCCAAGGCTTTTCTCTTATATCCCTATACCACACTCAAATAAGCTCATAAATTCACATAATTGCATTGAAACCCAAGGCTTGTTTTGAAGCACAAAGAAACCTCCCCATTATTGTACCCGGCCCTCCACAAGATCTTAAATCCATGTTAGGAATTGTAATGTGCCGAGGCTGAGAGATTAAATTCAGAACTAAGATTTCGTGGTCCAAACAACCTAGTCCCCATTCTCTGGTGTGTGGCATTATTAAAGGCAACTGAAATGGAGGAAAAATACCTCCATTTGGAATGGAGAGATGGATTTGAGTCCTAACCTTTCCAGATATTGGATAAATGACCCTGGGTCAGTCAATTGACCTTGCAGTAACTGAAGACATAAACTGAGTGAACTGAATTAGAAATAGATGGTCTTTGGTTCATACCAGCTTGGAGAGTATTTATAGCTAAATGGATAGCTTGCTCACTGTATAAAGGTTATCAAGTCTTCCTCTTTATATATGAAATTGATAAGGATTATATGTTGAAGAAGCAGATTTAGACCTGAGAGCTCCTTTAAATATGAGCTACAGAAAAGCAGCTCTTTAATACCTTGAAAAGACTGCTAGGGATTTAGGCTTACTCTTCATAGTGGTGGAAGTTTTATGGTCCACTTATGCTCTAGAACAGTGGTTCTTAATTTTTTTTGTCCCACAGACCCCTTTGTCCATCAGGTGAAAATCACAGACCCTTACTAAGCCCACACTATACTGTTTATTATTTAATAAATATATCACACTTGCACCAACACGTCCCCACAAGATTTTTTTTTAAATTTCAATTCAAGCGCACAGACCCCTGGTTAAGAACCTTTGCTCTGGAACCTTGCTACTCAAAGCATGGTCATGTATCAGCATCACCTGGAATCTTGTTAGAAATGCAGGTTATCAGGTGCCACATGGGACCAGCTGAATCAGATTCTCTGTACTTCAAAATATTCCACAGTTGACTTCCACATGCACTGAAATTTGAGAAATACTGCACAAGATTTCCAGTAGCCAAACATAACCATTTCATAGATTCAGGTAGTAATACCTATGGTCAATTATATGATGATAACTTATAGGCAAATTATTCATTACGGCTTTTGCAAATGAAAATTATATTGCAAATCAATGAATGAAAAATAAAAATATATAATATGAACTTTTTTAGAAAAATAATTGGAAAAGTTCTTCAGATGCCATATTTTAGGGGTTTATTAATTTAGTTCTATATGGCAGAATGCTATTTAAACATCTTTTGGAATATGGCCAGGCATTAAAGAACTTAAAGTTTATGATAAAGAAGTAACAAAAATATAATCACTAGGTTTAGTTTAACAACTATTTTGTTATTGTATTAGAAATCAGAAAAATCATTTTCAATGCCTTCCTTACTATTACCTACATATGCTTTTTATGACAGTGAAAGTGGCTTGACATTATACCTTTATAAAAATAATAATGATTGGTGTTGGATTTTTTGCAGAATGTCCAAATTATACGTTTTCAAAATACTTGTAGAATAGTGTGAAGGAATTTATAGATATAATGTAAATTATGGGATGGGTTGAGCACCAACATTATCTAGAGGTTAGATATTTGAAAAGCATTTTTAAGCAAGCAGTTTTCTGCTGGAAGCACTTCATTTTGGGCTGCATAGAAGTAATCATATTTTATTTGTTGCCTAGTAGCAAATCTAATGCCTTAGGGAAGGACTGCTTCTTCATTCCCAGAAATCTTTGCCTGTCTTCTCACTGAAGACCTTCTTCCTCTCCTACATTCAGCAGGAGAGCCTTCCCATTTCTTTTAAAAGCAAATTTTCTTAGTTCCTGTCCCACAAGGAAGTATGCTTGATCTACAAGCCCACCAACCCCTGCAAGAAAAAGGATTAGTTTAAAGAAATGTCCCATGTTATCAGATTAGCTCTAGTTCTTCCACTAATTTAGTTGAACAGAAAAGAGTGCATCTATAAACCTTTCTCTTTTTATATACTGCTAGCGGTTGTAAACCAAGTTAGTCTTAATTTCATGTAACTGATGAATGGATTCATAGATTCAACAAATACTAATTGAGGCCATGAGTCATTTTACTTTTAAACTTTGGTCAGAGTTAGTCAATGATACTGTTTTGATGATCATTATTAATTGGGTTAATTACATATTTGGCGATTACTTGCTTTCTCTGGTAGGTGGTGACCTGGATTTAGTTAAAAACACCCACGTGATCCTTCGGCGCACCAAACTTGAGAACCACTGGTTTAAAGAATAATCATTTACCTTCAATGTTTTTATCAGTCTCCTCCTCCCAGGGCAATGTTATTGGATTAGATCTGGCTTTTGATGCAGCTGTATCTGGATCAATTGATGATGAGTCAGTTGGCTCTAATTGGCGCTATGCCTCAGTTTTCTCAATGCAACTCCACAAACACTGAGAACTTCACTCTGGATTATGTTCCGCACCTATTTTATCTGTAAAATCTGGAGTTAATAATCCTTTGGCATGATTTCCTGAGTAGGATATTTGTGAGGAGCAGATGAGATGTTTCTGAACGTACTTATACTACAGGTTGTAAAGGAGTAGATATGTTGAATGGACTAATACTATTAAATTTAAAGGAGAGTTTGTGGCAAGAGCCGAAGTAAGCGCTCTTGGCTCAGGCAGCAGAGCCACCATCATGCCCGGGCGTTTACAAGAAGGCTTAGGCCGTGTGGTCACTTTTCCACCAGTTATTTGACAACAAATTGGATCCCTCCAAGGTGTTGAAGGTGGCAGAGAACAAGAAATGAGAAGTTGGCCCGAGACGAGGGGTACGGCGTTGCGGGCCCCGGGGCCAAGAGCGCAACCCAGGACACAGCCGAGACCAACCCCAAGGCGGCAGGCACAGCTGCGTGAAGAGCCTGGGAAAGCCCCGCGGCCCCCGGGCTGGCGCGGGTGGCAGGAGGGCGGAGGCGCAGGCGCCTCTTAAGAAAGGAGGAGTAAGACGCGCTGGAAGAAGACCTGATCAGCAACTTCAGGGTGAAGGGAGAATGACTGATAGACGACCAGAAAGATGACCACCTCGTGAACGACGATTCGAAAAGCCTCTTGAAGAAAAGGGTGAAGATGGCTAATTTTCAGTTGATCGACCGGTTACTGACCGGCCCGTCCCAGCCGAGGGGTGTTGAAAGAAGTCGGGGAGGCCACGGACGTGGAATGGGCCGAGGAGGTGGATTTGATTCTCGTGGCAAACGTGCATTTGATAGGCATAGTGGAAGTGATAGGTCTGGCCTGAAGCGTGGGGACAAACAGGGGGACAGCGGATCTCACAACTGGGGAACTGTCAGAGATGAATTAACTGACTTGGATCAAACAAACGTGACTGAGGAAACACCTGAAGGTGAAGAACATTGAGTTGCAGACACTGAAAATAAGGAGAACGAAGTTGAAAGAGGTAAAGGAAGAAGGTCCAAAAGAGAAGAGTTTTGACTGAGTGGAAGGCTATTTAAGATAAGGACCAGGGAAAAGTAGAATTTAATATCGGAAAACCAAATGAGGGTGTTGATGGAAAAGGGATTTGTTCTTTATAAGTCAAAGAGTGAAGAGGCTCATGCTGAAGATTCAGTGATGGACCATCATTTCCGGAAGCCTGCGAATGATATAATGTCTCAGCTGGAGATCAATTTTGGAAACTTTGGCAGCCCTGGACATGGTGGTACCGGAGGATGTGGTGGACTTTGGGTGGTGGGCATTCTAATTATGGCAGCAAGACTGACAAGTCAATTGCTTCTGCTCCTGTTGTAGATGACCCAGAGGCATTCCCACCTCTGGCTTAACTGGATGCAATAAGACAAGCCCGGTTCCTTTGTGGACCCTCCACTCTGAGATTTTCCATGCTTAAGGATCCCAAACAACTAAGAAATTTAAATAAATAAATAAATAAGACTGTCATTCATACCATTCACACCTAAAGACTGAATTTCATCTGTTTTTAAAATGAACTTCTCTTGCTACACAGAAGTGAAAAATATGGTAGTCAGTTTTGTATTTAGAAATGTATTGATAGCAGGGGTGTTTTCATAATTTTCAGGAAGAGATTGTGCATTCTTCATGAATACTTTTGTATTGCTGCTTGCAAATATGCATTTCCTAACTTGACATTTAGGTGCGAACAGTGAACCACTTTAAAGTTTTCACTTCGTTTGAATTTTTTAATTAAGGATTTAGATGTTCCCCCAATTACAATCTGGTTTTAAGTATTAGACATATCAATGTTAATAGCTGCTTCATATTTTCACACATGGTCACCTGGGACATGTAAACTTGATGCGTCAAACTTTATGCTGTGTGGAATACTATTTTAACTTAGTTTTAGTATTTTATTTTTGGGGACAAATCTTTTCAGTTCTCGTGATAGTCATTATATACGCTGTCTTTTTATACAAAATATCAGTACTTGAATAAATTCAAAGCACATTGGTTTATTAACCTTGCCCCTGCATGGTTTATTAGCTTCAAGTCATAATTCATAATTTCAGCTACATGTGCTTAAAAATATGTGACTTTCCTATTCTAAAAGTCAAACTAGATTGGTGAAAGTTATTTAAGCTGCTTATTGTTGGGAGACAAATCCTATCAAGAGAAATAGTTAAATGAGTGTGGATTTTTTTCCCTGTCCAACCGGGGGGATGGAATAGGTTGATTTGGCTAATGCATAATATTTAAACTGTTCCTGTAAAATAATTGTCTAGCCACATTCAGTATGATTTTTGTGTGTGAAAAGCCCCCAGATCAATCCTTTAACTCCTTGTTTTAAAGAAAACAAAGGACACTAGTTAACAAGGTGAGATGGGGAAATACTTTAATATTTGGGCTTTGGAAGGCACACAGCTTTACTTTATAAGGTTGGAGCAGCAGCACCATCCATGAAATATAAAGTAAAAATCTTTTTGGTTCCAAATTCTTTATATTGCTATTAATTTTGGTCTTTAGTTGAGAGGTTAAAGTGTGTTCCACAAAAGGTGATAAGCATGTTTTCCCTCTTTCCACATGAGATAATTAGGTTAATATTGGATTCCTTAAATAGGAGCAATACTACTTACTAAAAAAACACTTGGAAAGAATGATGAATAAACAGGTTTTCTAGGGTTTTTTTTTAATATTTATGCCACATTTGTTGACAAATAAGAAAGAAATTTTATTTAAAGTTTTAAAGATCTTGAGTGACTCAATTTTCAGTAATTTTCTATATAAGATAATGCCCAGTTTTTAAAATAACGAATACCTTAAATCTTAAAATGTCTGCTGTTTAACTGATTAGTTCTCCCAAAATAATGCTAAAAGATAAATTTGTACAGTAAAAGTCAATCATTTGAGTTAGATTTATTAATCTGACAAACTGCTAGTCTGACATCTTAATAGGAAGGACATAATTTTTTTTAAGGATGGTTGAAACTAGTGCTGGTGTTTTGGATCTTATGATGCTGAGCATGTTCTGCACTGGTGCTAATGTCAAACATAATTTTTAAAAAATATTTACAATGAATACCTGCTTACCCAGAGGCAACTATTAATTTAGTTCATGACCCTTCTTTTATTGGAGCATACTCCTAAATCGTGTTTAGGTTTTTAACTAGTTTTTGCTTCTGAACATCTGACATGTTTATAAACTTCTGGAGTTCTAGCGACATGTAGAAAACACCTACTATATAAATAAAAAACCCTTCATAAGTTCTGCTCACTGCTAGCCATTGCTGACATTCTGTAGAAGGCCATGTAGTAGAGCATTGACAGCAATATCCAGTATGTTGCAAGCTTTCAAGATAGCCTGAATTTTTAAAAGTTGGTCCATTGGTTGTATCTGATGGATGTAAATTTGCCTCCTAGTTCACTTTGTGTTAAGAGCTGAAACTGTGAACCTTAACTTTCTCTTATTTTTGGGTAATAAGAAATAAATAAAGGGAAGCAGACTTGGCCCAATGGATAGGGCATCCGTCTACTATATAGGAGGTCCGTGGTTCAAACCCCGGGTCTCCTTGAATGGAGCTGGCCCACGTGCAGTGCTGATGCACGCAGGGAGTACTGATGCACACAGGGAGTGCCATGCCATGCAGGGGTGCCCCCCCCCCCCATGTAGGGGAGCCCATACGCAGGGCGTGCACCCTGTAGGGAGAGCCGTCCAGCTGAAGGAGAGCTCAGCCTGCCCAAGAATGGCACCGCACACATGGAGAGCTGACATAGCAAGATGACTCAACAAAAAGAGACACAGATTCCCGTGCTGCTGACAACTACAGACATGGACAAAGAAGAACATGCAGCAAATGGACACAGAGAACAGACAACTTGGGTGGGGGGGGGAATAAATAAAATAAATCTTAAAAAAAAAAGAAATAAATAAAGATTTATTTTCATGCTCAAGAAGTATGTTTCCTATTGATCTTGAATTTTCCCTTCCTTTAAAAATATTTTAATTGTGTGATTTTAAAAGAAATTTGCTTGTGGTGGAAGTAGAGGGAGGGCCAATATGGGGCTTTATGCTTGTCCATAAGAATTCCACTCTTAACGTCCTTAATTCTTGTAGACAATTTTAACTATTCTTGATCATTTTAGTTTGATGTCCTCTCTTATTATAGCTTTTCCAGTAGAGGATCATTTTGCCCTAATAAAGAATTCATTTAAAAATGTGCGTATATTTTCTAGAGTTTTACCAGAGTTATTACTGCACACCTGCACTCTATATAGCTACCTTGGCTAAGACCTCCAAGGAGACTTCCAAAAAAGACTGTGGATTGAGAATTCAAATTTTCCTGTTCAGTGATGACTCTACAGGTCAAAATGTGCCACCTTAATTCTCTAAGCCAAAGTTCTCAAACTTGGTATGCCTATGAATAATCTGGGAGGCTTGTTAAAAATATGCATTCCTTTTGCATCCATAGAGATTCCAATATAATAGACTTAGTTTTGGGTACAGGTCTGCCTGTTTAACAAGTACCCTGGTGAAACTGATGCAAATGTTCCTACAACTCTGGTTCTCAACCTTGGTTACACTTTAGAATCACCTGAGGAGTTGTAAAAAGTACTGATGCCTGGCTCCCACCCCAGGGATTTTGATTAATTGGTCTGGAGTATGGTCTAAGCATTATGAGTTTTAAAATCTCCCTAGATGATTCTAATGTGCAACCAAGGTTGGAATCAGTGTTCTAGAACCATCGTGTGAGGAATTACTATCCCTTCAAGGAACTGGGCAGAGAAATGTTCAAAGAGAAACTAAGTTTAGGATAAATATATTCCCAGTGAATTTATATTCTCACAACCTTATTGAATTTTGTCATTCAGTCTTTGCTATATATAACAGAAATCATCTTACAGCAAGAACATTTGACTAATTGAAAGAATAAGGCCAGATGTAAATATTAACTTACTGTTCTTAAAATGTGTTATCCCTTGTCTGTCCGCAGTAGCCAGAGTTCTAAGGCATTCTTAATACCTTGTTTTCCTTATTTGGTTGTTGCCTCACAAAGAGTAGACATAAGCAATAGGTATTTATGCAGAAGCACTATTCAAATGTAGGCACAAGTTTGTGATCATTGCAATGAGATACTGAGATTTTCACAAACACAAAATACTTGAATATTGATTATTTAAATAATAGTAGAAATTATTTAATTTTTATTCTCATTTTTTTCCTGTTACTTTAAAAAAGAAATGTGGTTGCCAGCAAAACAATAAATCTGAAGAGATGTATGTTGAGCAAATTTTGCTACAAGGTTATGTTCACAGGGTGGTGGTTTTTTTGTGTGTTTGTTTTGTTTTTGTCTACAGTAGGGTACACTGTGTTATACAGTCCTGTTTTATCTTTTAACTTTTATTCCAGTAACATATATGACCTAAAGTTTTCTCTTTAACCACATTCACCTGTATAATTGAGTGCTGTTAATTACATTAAAAATATTGTGCTACCATCACCACCATCCATTTCCAAACATTTAAATCAAACTGAATAAAAAATCTGTACAAATTAAGCACCAAGTTCCCATTCTCTAACTCCAATCTATGTTCTGGTAACCTATGTTCTGGATTCTAACTCTATGACTTTGCTTATTATAATTAGTTCATAACAGTGAGCTAATACACTGTTTGTCCTGTTGTGTCTGGCTTATTCCACTGAGGGTAATGTCCTCTAGGTTTATCTATATTGTTGCATTAATCAGGACTTCATTCTTTTTATGGCTGAATAATATTCCATCATATGTATATACCACATTCAGTTTATCCATTCATCAGTTGATGGATGCTCGGGTTGCTTCCATCTTTTGGCAATGGTGAATAATGCCTCTATGAACCTCAGTGTGCAAATATCTGTCCCTCTTTTCAATTCTTCTAGATATATATTAATACATAGTAGGAGGATTGCCTGGTCATATGGCAATTCTATACTTAGCTGCCTGAGGAAACTGTCAAACTGTTTTCCTTAGTGGCTACACCATTTTACATTCCCACCAGCAACGAATGAGAGTTCCTGTTTCTCCACAATCTAAAACATCTCACACCCACAGGAATGGTTTAGTTCAAAAACATAATCTTTCTCATTTTGGGATTCAGTAAAGACCTTCAAACTATCACAGGTGGTAAGGGGAACTTAGGAGGAGCTGTACAATATTAAGATTTGGAAAATATTTTGAAGTGGATTACACTGTTGTCATAAATATTTTTTCCTTGCTCATGGATTTCATTTATTTAGCTTCTTGCCATAGACTTGGATGGTATTCAATATAGTTTTAATTTTCAGTTTACCATTTATTTTAGCTTTCAACAGTACCATTAGGATAGAAGCTAGAATTTTAAAGATAAATGCATATAAATATACACATAAGTATATATATATAATCAATGTATTCTCTATCTTATATTATTTAAGATACTGAATTTTCATATTTTATAGGACCCATAAAATTGCTTGCCTTGTTTGTTACTTTGTCTTTCATGCTTACTGAGTCATAATAGGGTAATATAGTATATTTTAAAGAAAAAATTATATCAAATGATATGGAAAGCAAGAATAATTTAAAACTTGTATATAACAATGATTTTGAAAAAGAGTATGTAATTGACATTTTAATGGGAAACATGGGAATCACAGTTGCATTGAGTGGGTATTTCCTAACACCAGCCTTTATTGAAAGTAACTTGATTGCTTTTGCTTTCACAATTCCTGACTGGTTTTACAACCATGCGGTTGCCCATTAGTTTAGAGAAACTTAAGGCAATATATCCTTTGGAAATAAGTTGGTGTTAGCTGTACGGGAGGCTTTAATCATTTTATAAGATACATTGGAGGGAAACGGACTTGGCCCAGTAGTTAGGGCGTACGTCTACCACATGGGAGGTCCGCGGTTCAAACCCCGGGCCTCCTTGACCCGTGTGCAGCTGGCCCACGTGCACTGCTGATGCGCGCAAGGAGTGCCGTGCCAAGCAGGAGTGTCCTCGCATAGGGGAGCCCCACGTGCAGGGAATGGGCCCCATAGGGAGAGCCGCCCAGTGCGAAAGAAAGTGCAGCCTGTCTAGGAATGGTGCTGCACACACAGAGAGCTGACACAACGAGATGACGCAACAAAAGAAACACAGATTCCCGTGCCGCTGACAAGAACAGAAGCGGACAACAAAAAAGGTGCAGCAAATAGACACAGAGAACAGACAACGGGGTGGGAGAGGAGAGGGGGGAGAAATAAATAAATCTTTAAAAAAATAAAAGATACATCTGAAACTAGAACATTTCTATAGATTTTTACCCCCTGGACCATCTGAAAAAGGCTTTTTTAATGATAAGTAAGAAATTGGTCCTGACTTGCTCTAAGTAAGATGAGTATAGTTAATTTGGATAATGAGGCAGGATTGTTTGGAGGGTTGAGCACTTAACTGTAGAAGAGACCCAAACTTCAATGCCTAGTATTCTCTTAACAAGTCATATTAACTTGTGCCAATGATTATTCTAAGCTTTTATTTCCTCTTCTTTAAGAGGGAAAGTAGCTGGGCCCTTTGCCTACACTTAGGTCAAGGTTGGGGATCCCCAGGCAATTTAATATACATGTGAAAGTATTTTGTACAGTTAGAAGTTCTGTATATTCATAAACTGTCATTTTTATTTCTATGATTGTTTTTCAAAATATTCAATTAATTATGAAAGAAAAAATTGGTTTGAAATAAATACTCATTTTATCTGAGCTAATCATGCAGCAGAAAGAATGGGAACACCAAAAGCCTCTATTTAAAAAGCAAGGTTTTGTAATTGAGCATGTACACCTTCTCAGTAGCTGAGGGGGAGAGAGAGACCCAGAGAGACAGAGCGAGAGAGAGACTATATTACCAATAGGTTCTGGTTCTCCACTTGCCAACAAAGCTCTTTAAAAGAGTTATCTAAACTCCTGTATGCTGTCTGGTTAGCTCAAGAATATATCTAGACTCTTACTACCTTTGCTTCTTTCTTAAGGAACAATCGTCAACCTTCTATGACATATAACTGTTAGTATGGCTGATTCTATACTTGTCCCTAATTCATTCTAAAAACAATAACAGAGCAATTCTCTTAAAATATAAGTCATATTAGGTCATTTCTGCCTTAAAACCCTCCAGCTTCCTAGCTCACTTGCAGTAGAATCTAAAGCTTTGTAATGTCAGCGAAGCATCCTTACACAAACTGTTCCTGGGGATCTCACTGGTCTTACCTTCACCCCTTCTCCAGGGTGTTTATTTCCACTTTGGTCACTTCATTCTCCTTCTTGTCTCCAAACATGCCAATCCTGCTTCCCGGCTGGGACCTCTGCATTTGTGCTCATTTGCTTAGCCTACTCTTCCCTAGGTAACCATTTGGCTTTCTCTCCCTTTTGTTTTCTTCTTCTATATTTGAGCAAGTGTAGCCTCCTCCAGTGACTCTGAAATATTCTCTTGAATAAATGACATTCTGAAACACCTTGCTGCACTGTCTTTTTATTCCCCACCCCTCTTACTCTTATTATTTTTAGCACTCATCACCACATTATTTGGATATTTCTTTTGTCCTTTAAGATATCGTTTTGTGTTTCCTAAGAGCAAAGACTTCATTTGTTTTCTTTTGCTGTATTCTCTATGGCTTAACTGTGCCTTGGTCATAGTAGGCACTCAATAAATACTTGGTAAATAAATAAATGGAGTGAATGGACCATATTTGTTAATTATCAGTCTATAAATGCCTTATTTCCTAACACCATGTTTCCTATAATGTTGGACTCTGTGAAAGTCATAAAAGAACTCTAATAGTATATACCATCCAGTAGCTTATGGAGGAGCATGGAGAAAAAAATGGCTTCATCTAACAAGAACTCTGTAGCCAAATAAGTGAGAACACTACATTATCTCCTCCTTATGGATTATTGTCAGTTCTCATAGATTATTGAAGGCTCTGTGGAGTCCTGCAGTTTAAAAAGAATGATTGATATTTAGTTTTTAGATAAGAAATTGTTTAAAACATATTTAAAGTAGTTTAACTCATTTAACTAGAAGAGATGGGTGTGGGAGTGGCATCGAAAGATCAGGTGGAGCATTTAATCATTAGACAAAAGACGACAGATGAAAACAAAATGAGCTGGAGACACAGGCTATATAGGAGTTATTGCCTAAAGAATGAGAAGTACATAGGAGACAAGGGTGGGGCAGGATTGAAGTTGATGTGCAGGGTTCATGTGTATCTGCACATATACATGTTTTAATGCAAACATGGACAAGGAGGGCCACCCACCCACACACACCTGTCTGTAGGCATCCATTCAGATCTTATAAATGTCCCCAGAGGTAGTGGTTATATTTTTGTTAACAGGTATGTGGTGCCTTCCTTTGTCTGGGAGTGAAGGAGTGGTAAGCAGTATTTTCCATCAAGATTACCTAGAGAGTCATTTGCCACTTTCACTACTAGACTGTCATTATTTGTGGTTTCCAGTCAGCATACCGTTTTTCTTGGAGTCACTTCCCTTCATATTCCTTTTTACCAGCTGAGTCTGTCATCTGCTGCCTTTTCCCAATTGTGTATAGCTTAATGCTGCATCTCTTCAGTGTGAGCTGAAGGCTGTGGTGAGCTACATTCTCACAGCCAAGGCAGTGAATGCTTCAAGGGTAATATTATTAGCCAGAAGCTAAAAGCACTTAGAAAGGAGTGAAGCACAGGAGTTACCCTTGTGAGAGAAGAGGCCCTGAGAATCCATAGTTGTGCAGAAAAAAGAAGCACCGTAGAAGGTGGTTCTGTCATAGCTCAGATGACTCTGAATATGTGGCCTTCACAGAACTGTGTGGGTTATGTGATTGCTTACTTTATAGAAAACTATCTTTTGGTAGAAGAAAGTTTCACGGAAACAATTAAATGCAATGATCTTGCACTTGCCTTGCCATGTAACTATTAGACTGTAAAGTCCTTAAGCCTAGAATCTAGCTGTATGTTTCTTTTCTATTCTGCATAGCTCCTGGCACAGTTAGGCCCATCAGCTCCATAATCCAAACCTTATCTCTTGCCAAAAATCTGGTCCTGACATAACTCCCCTACTTTATTTTCCATTTTCCTTTTATATACCAAATGCTTCTGCCAAAGTTAGCCACTTGCCATTCATTTGTTGCATTCCATGATTTCCTCCCACACTCTCTTTGCTGATGCACTTTCAGCTGCTCAGGAAGCCTTCTCCTTTATCTCTTCACCATAATGCCAGGCCCAGATCCTCCATGAGCATCTTTACAACCTCCACCACCTCCTCAAGCAAAAACGTTCCCTTCCTTTCTACCCTGAGCGACATGTCTTCTTTTTAATTTGTATTTATTTGTGTATTTCTCATCTCCCCACTTAGCTTAAAATAATTGCTGTCTGAGTCATCCGTGATTATCCAATCATAACAGAATTCTGCTGGCCCATAAAGGGTGCTCACAGTATATTTGATAAATGAATGAATGATTGAGTAGTAATAGCTCAGTAAACACTTGTTTTTTTATTTGGTACCAAAATAGAAAGCCGGGATGAATTGTGATGGAGATAATTAAAACTGTCTTATCTCTTATGTCAGACCTGTTGGGATTACTTGCAAGATTATGTATCTGTTTTACTTACCCATTATCCCTTCTATCTCGCAAGGCCCTGTTCACATAGTTGGTGATCAATAAATAATGGTTGAGTGGAAGAAAGATGAATGCATGAAGGAAAGGATATCTGTTACCAGTATATTATTTATACGTTTTATATATATTCAAGGAAGCACATGTTTTTCTTTTCTGAGGTACTGGCATGTACCATGCTATTGGGTAATGAGAACTATAAATGCTATTTTGCTTGTCTGACAGAGACAAACTTAACATTCAAGTCCAGTAAGTATCCTATTCTAGGTTCCTATTTCAATTATTTCTCCCATTTCTCTGTATAGTTTGGATATCTATTTTTATTTTTAACTATTCTAATATGTATGGATTTTAACGTAAGCTGTTTCAACTGCTTTGTGGAAGAAGCAGTGTATGTATTAAAAATAAATAATTATTTCCAGTTCTTCCCAAATGGCTTTGCATATATAATGAGAAGATCACAGCACAGCATGTACAGCAGTAAAGACAATTCCCTTTTGGCTAGCTTCAGAGTTCCAACTCAGCCTTCCTAGTGGCAGAGCAATTATCTCAAATTTCTAAGGAGCCATGCATAAATGATTCGCCATCTTTGAACAGAGCAAACAAGGTAGCCCACTCAGAACTAGATAAGGTATTATTTTGGTAACAATATGGCTAGCATTTTACAGAACCTTTTTTTGTGTCTTCCTTTAAGATGTAGCTCATTAACTCTACATTTTCTCTGCAATTCTGCACATGTGAGTTTTTTCCCCTAAAATTACCATGTGCATTTTTCTCAATGAAAGGTGCCACAACATCAATGTTAATGCAATACTATCAACATTATCCTAAATTATGTAAATGAATTGATTTAGGGTGGCTAATTATTATTTATCTCTACATATACTGGTTGTTCTTTTAAATTTGGTGAGATAAGTTCCTGGAATGTCAATAACTTTTTTATTTTTAAAGTCATTTAAGGCATCTAGTATGTTTGCATTGGTGGTTTTATATGTGAAAAACTAAACAAACATGAAATTGTTTTATTTCTTTGGGGTAGATTAATTTTTACTGAACACTATTCTTTTAATTGGAATTTCAAATTCATAGGAAAAATAAGTTATTTCAATTTCTTTTAAAGGGTCGTTCTTGTAAGAATATAAATGACATATTAAACTGAGTACCTCGTCTTTTTCCTCTTCAAAACAATTGAATTGAAGAATAGTATTTATTGTCAGCTATCTTTCTCATGTAGTTTATGGCCTGCCACTCTCAAATGGCTTAGAGAATATATTTAAAATGAACCTCCAGGTCCTTTTCTGTTTTTCAGGGATTTGAACATGATTTGTTTTTGGTATTTGAAAGTGGAGTAACTCTTTGAGGTTCAAGTATCCTGCCTAATTTAGATTCCTTAAGCTTTCTCAAATACAAAACTCAAGAGCCTTTATGGTTTACAAGAAAAGCATTCTCCCCCCAAATATTTCCTTTAAAAAAGATCATTTATAATAAGTGCATTACTACTGAAAAAGGAAAAATGAGATGTTGGGGAGATCAGAACAAAGTAAAACACTAAGTTTTCCTTTTATCACTTTTTATGATTTCTTAGATTAAATTACATTGGGACTGGTGATCCAATACCTGCCTGGCGAGGTTCAAAGGCAAGAGGCTGAGGCTGAGCTGTCCCTGCCTGACACCAAGCAATGGCAGGGGACTGCTTTAGGATTGGACTCTACCTACAGAATGTGGCGGGGAAAGAATGCGTGTTCATTCCCTGTGGGCCAGATATGGACGGTCAAAACTAAGCTGCTGTATTATCTTAGAAGAGATTGAGCCCACAAGGAAAGACTGGAAAAGCTGACTCCCTTCTAAGACAATGGTGGGTCACCCAGTAATGGTGGGTCACAGGAGTCATGGTCATGGACGTCACAAATGCCACTTTTCAACCCTGCCTTCAAAGAAGACTTTCGTTTTTCACTCTGACACTGGAGAGGTCAAAACACAGCTAGAAAGTGGAAAGAATTGGAAAGAGAGGGGAGAATATGAGCCTAACCCACTACTCAGTACTTCCCTTAGAGCCTCTGGGTCTCCCACTTTAGAGATCCTGCTCTGGCCTTCCTCTGTCATCACCCCTTCCAATGAGACAAGAAGTCCCTTAGCGGAAGGCAACCTGCCTACCAGGACCCATATTCCTCCCTTCTAAGCCAAGTTCAAGGTACTCAGAACTCTGGAATCCTCTACCCAAATGGTATCCTGACTACCTCCTGGGCCTCTGTGGACTCTCTCTCCATATTGTCTCCCTATCCTGTGCTTGCCATGGGTTTCCACAGAGAAGGGTGGGGTTGGAAGCCATTTTTCCCAGTGCTCTCACTTCATTTCATGGAACTCTGGGGTATCTGAGAGTTTTAAATCCAATTGTTAAAAAGGCAGTACAGTAAAACCTATTTTATTTAACAATTTATTAACTTTATGACTTTTAAATATTTAGACATGAAAGGTGGATGCTTTGTTCTTTTGACTCAGGCCCTCCTTCATCTCCACTGCAGTTTTTCCAGCCTAAGTAAGGTTGACCTAAGGTGGGGAAGAAAAGTTTCAAACTGATTATGATTATTCAGATGCTACAGGACTGAACATATTTAGATAGATAAAATGTAAATGACTATTAACTGAGAGTATGTTAGGGAACTTAGTATAATTCACTAAACATAACCAGGAAAACTATGGAAGCTGCTTTGAGATTTTATTCAAGATTGGGAAAAAACAAATCTCTAGTATTTGGTGAAGGATGTTTTTGTTTTATTTTAAATCTTATATACTAGGGAACTCTTTTGGTAATGAGGAACCCAATATTCACTCCTTGGTTTGGGGGAATCATTCTCTTATAATTGCCCTATGATATTACCTTCTGTCACCAATATATAGGCCCAAGTATAGAATTAGTCACACCAAACCCAGTTTTAAAAGACAATCTGGCTTAAAGCCAGCCTTCAAATCTCCCCATCCCCTTCTTAAATTGGGTACACTTCCCTAAATCAAAAGATTTAAATAAGCACCATAATGTAAATACAGATGTCACCTTGTTAGAAAGCTAATGTCTCAGACTCTGTACATCACTTTAAGTAAATATGATATGAATAGGGCGTAAGAGTATCACTGTGGAAGGGAAAAGGTTTTCTGGTGGATGGGTGGGAGTGCTGTATATTATATATATACATTGCTGTGGTCTAGGACTCCTGTGAAGAAAAGCTGAATAATTAGGGGGGGGGGGGGGGGAAAAATAGGATGTGGAATTTTTTCAAGTCAACATTCTTTATCTAAGTTCTTTATCTAACTTTATCCAAGTTCTTTATCTATCCTTTAAACTCATCGCTATATGCCATTCCCTAGTAAGGGACCATGACATTATATTGGGCTTCAAATTTCGGGGAGTTCTGGATCACAGAGTGTTTCAACAATGGCAATGGAGGGATACTGGTATGGGATACCAATGACAGATAATATATGACTGACAGGGAGCTGTACAGAACATATGTCCAGGGTGCATGGTAATGTTTGGATATACTCATAGTGGCAACAATTAAAAACCACAGTAGGGGGGGGTACTGGGTTCCCGGCCAGTGGTGCTCTGTCGTGGTCCCTAGGGGAGCAGCGACAGTCTCCCAGGTACAGTGGTGGGGACCGGGAGGGAGTGAGGGTTCAACAGTGAGCCCCTGATACTAATGACTATGCTTGTGAGCTGATAAACCCAAAATAATAACAAGGCCTAGAGCAACTTTGTGCCTGGGAATTTCCTTCTGTCAGCCTTCATGTTACTCAAATGTGGCCAGTCTCGAAGCCAAACTCAGCATGTAAATGCAATGCCTTCCCCCCAGCGTGGGACATGACACTCGGGGATGAGCCTCCCTGGCAACGAGGGACCACTATCAACTACCAACTGATGATGCAACTGGAAAATGACCTTATACGGAAGGTTCAATGCGGATCAGCAGAATATCCATGTCTACATAAAATACCATGACTTTAAAATGCTGTTTGACCTAAAGTAAGGGGGAAATGGAAAGGAGAAATGAGTTTATATGGCTACGAGTTTCTAAAAAAGAGTCTGGAGGCTGGCAGAAGGTTTGCCCTCATGCACAACTGAGCAGAGTCAGAGAGACAGATAAAGCAGATACAACCCCCAGATATTGGTTCCTTTGAGGGCTAAAGAGACCCATGGGAGTTATGGTCATGGCCGATGGGGTTAACTACCAGGGCAGATGGCCCCTCTTTGGAAATGGTGTTTATGTGTGATGAATCTGGACTCAGATGGGATCTCCCTTCATAAGACTTTCATGCTAATGTGCTGGAGGTGCAGTTAATGTTGGGGTTTAAGATATATTTAGGGGATTTGAATCTCTGGACTGACAATGTGATAGCCAGATCCTGAGCCTCAACAGACTCCAGCACCTACAATCTGATTTATTGGACTTACCACACTCAGCTAAGATGGAGGTGAAGGACAACCACCACACCATGGAGCCTAGAGTGATTACAACTGAAAATGGGAGGATTGCATCCAGCATCCAGGTGGAATCTGAGCCTCCTCTTGACATAAAGGTGCAATGGACACAACCAATCCAGTGTCCACATAGAAGAGGTGGCATTGGATTGGGAAAAGTGGACATAATGGACAAAGGGTATGGGGAAAGGCAGGAAGAGATGAGAGGTGGAGGCGTCTTCGGGACATGGAGCTGCCCTGGATGGTGCTTCAGAGGTAATCACCGGACATTGTAAATCCTCACAGGGCCTACATGATGGAATAGAGGAGAGTATGGGCCATGATGTGAACCAATGTATATGAGGTGCAGAGGTGCCCAAAGATGTACTTACCAAATCCAATGGATGTGTCATGATGATGGGAACGAGTGTTGTTGGGGGGGGGGGGAGAGGGGGGGTGGGGGGGTGGGGTTGAATGGGACCTCACATATATATTTTTAATGTAATATTATTACAAAGTCAATAAAAAATAAAAAAATTAAAAAAAAAAAAAAAAAAAAAAAAAGATTTAAATAAGAAAAATCTAATTTCATTGAACATTAGCTATTCTCTAGGCCTCACAAATAGTTAAAGATAATTTTATGCTGTGAAATGAATACAATATATTTGAAATCCCAGATCCACCTTCCTAGATACTTTACTTACACAGTAGCTGTTTTCACATTGGCGTTTATAAACCCCAGAAGACTGCAATATGCAATCCTCTTAGAGGTGAGAATAAAATAAGAAAGTGTATTTTTTATATTTCCTACCTTCTTAAAAATTGAATATGTTGAATTGTACTGATATGTACAACTTGTATTGATAAGGCACCACTCGAGGTTTACTTGTCAACAGTTTGCTAAAACAGAGGTTCTGAGGGAAGAGTAGGAGTTCTACAAAGTAGCACACTTTCAGCACAGCGTGACTGCTAATGTTATCTATTTTTTATTAAATTAAGCCTCAATGAACCCAAAGATGTCCTCAAAAATATTTCTGCAAACTTCAGATTGAAGAAAATAGCAGAGAAGAAAATGGCAAGTGTTTCTGCTTCCAATATAAGCTAAGCACAAAATGTAACGAGATAAAAGAATGATGATGTCAGCTATGATTAATACCTGACAAGAAATTGGTCAAATTGAAATTATCAACATGATATATAATACGGATTTGCTTCCACCTTTATTATTGATGAACTCTCCCAGAGTGAATACTATACTTTGAGATATTAGCTAATGATAGCATGAAGCCATCACAATTATGTTGATGCTATAAAAAGTATTTCTTCAACTATACCTCATTTTTTAAAATATATTTATTTTCTTTATACATTGTGTATACACAAATAGTGATACTTGCAATGTAATTTATAAATTCTTAACTATATGTTTATTGGAAGTGCATAACACAATTAAATATTTACTGACAAATATTCACAATTAAAGAGTTTAAAGACTGTGGTTAGAAAGGACTAGACAGTATCTAAACTTCTTGAAAGAAGAAAATTTCACTTAACATTAGGACTCTGTAAGCCTGAGACTGTGAAAGTAACCAACAAATGAACAACTTATATTTATCTTAATCCATTTCTTCTGCTTTTCTGTAACCAGAAAGATGTCATTTGTAGTCTACTTAAAATTACTGAAACAATATAAAACCTCAATCAAAGGGATTTATGAAACCCTAGGAGAAACACCTGTAACAATGCCTGAGTCTTCACTTTCATACAGTGATTTAAGATGAGCTCACAAATACACTGTTTATTTACAATGCCTTAACCTTTTGTTAAGGTGAGTTTCTACTTGCTAATTTGTATTGCAGATGGGCAGCAAATGGATCTCTAGGGATGCCTGTGGCTAAAATGTTTTCACTTGGTTGTACATGTACAGGCAATGGGGATACCATTAAAATATAATAAAAATGTACATTGTTTCTTTTTATTATTCTGGTTTTTCCTGTTATAAGCACTACAGGGGATGACTTTATGGGCTTTATAATAAATGAGTTTGGGGGGCCATTAAATGACTGTAGATATTTTAGGAAGTATAATACTAGTATTAGATCAATACCCTGTATATAAAAATGGAACTGAAATGCAAACGCATGGAGTGACAGAATTGAGTTCCTTGACCTGATGGTTTCAAAATTAAGGTAAACGCCCTGTTACAGAAAATGAGAAAATTTATCATAAATATTTTTCTTTTAAGTAAGAATTTTCCCAAACATTATAAGATAAAGAGTTTCAGGACATAAAAACCAAATATTTTTATAGATGTGCTATTTTGTTTTTAACCTCTAATTTTACCATGTAATTGAGAGATAAAGTGCAAGTAGGTTCAAAGCTTACTTTATAATAAGGCAGTATTATGCGCTATATAACTATGGAATATAAATATATCTTGTATATGCTGGAAGGACTTTAACATTATTTTTTAGTATTGATGTATTTCTGTGTTGATGTTCTGAATCTTCTTTCATCTCCAAGGTACTCTATTTTGTGGCATAATTTGGGACATGTTTCTGAGAAAAAAACTGACATACTTAAATATGTAAGAGTGCACCTGAATTTCTGTGTTTTGATGGGTGGAAATTGGAGAAATCATTTTCCCAGTATTCACTTTAATTTCCTTCAGTGCAGATACTATTCTTTAAAATATGAGTGCAGTGTTCACTTTCAGAGTTAAGAAGTAAATTGGTAAAACCCTTACAGTTACTTATTTTTGTAAATTGCTGGGTCAAAGTATAGCAACAAGACTGGCAAAATGTTACTCGACTCTGTCCAATATAATTGATAGGCTTATAAACCATTCAGATTTCAACTACATTTACTCTTAGTCACTAGGACATCTGGTGTTACAAATGTATTTTTTTATTCTTTCTTCATATATAATGAAGCATGTTGTACGTTAATAGTAGTGCCTGATACTATTTTAATACTTTAATTTTATGCAGCATGCAGTTTCATAGAGCAATACTTTTTTTGTTTGGTACTATATTCTAGCAATCATTGTCTAGAAAATTTCAGAAACATCCTCCTTTATCTGGAACCAAATCACGCAATATTCTAAGGCCGAGGTATTGTTTTATTTTAGCTCTACTGAATATTTAAACATTTCATAACTTATACATTTAACTTCCTATATGCTATTGTTTTTAATTGATAACACATCTCTGTAAGAAGTAATTACAAGGGAAAAGCACATTTGCCAATGGGCGTTCAGAAAAATTAAAAATATGTGTCATTTTCTTCTATATCATTCTCCCCATATACTTCTTTACAAAAATCACACCGATTGGCAGTTCTGCCACTGTGAGGCCCACTGAGTTATATTATGTGGGCAGAATGGAAAGGATCCAAGAACTAGATTTCGAGAAAAACATAGTAATAGACATAATTTTAAGAATTATATTTAATGTGAAGAATAAGAACATTCGGAAAAATAGAGTTTGACTAAATGATGTGAGAAAATGTATATATGCATATTATTAATATTGAAAAAGTAATATTTAGGTGTGTTATAACCCACAACCCACAAACTCTTCTTCATTCCTTATAGCATCTTTGGAATATTATTTACTAGACTCCTTATTTCTAATCTGGAATGTATATAAAACTGTTTCAGAATTGATAATGTGAATAAATTTTCTCACTTCATTTTAAAGAACCAAAAGACTATATAGAGACTCTTGGAAATTACTCTTCAGGTTTATTATAGAAAGATGACAAAGAAATATTCTTAGAACTTTGTTACAGGATCTGTTATTCTTTCTTCTTCTGAGGAAACTAAGAGAAAAAATTCTAGATCATGGTTATTTTCTAGCATTAAAAAATTGATGACAGCCCAACGGTGTTTAAATTCTTGCCCTTTTCTCTGACTCTAAGATATGAGCTGAGAGTAGACTGATCTCAAATTAATATATGTCAAAGGAAGATTGTTTTCTAATGGAAAGTCTCATATAGAGACTGAATAAATGATACTAGATACTAGAATAACTTCTCCTGAAGCTTTCCTACACAAATCTCTGGGACCAAGCTGATCACTCTCTCAGGGAATATGCTCTCCTGCAGCTTTACTGAGCAGTGAGAGGAATTTATTTTATGTCTGGGGCTGCCACTTTCCCCAGAGGGCCATCTTTATGTCAAGGGGCTGCTGTGATAAGAGAGTGGTTTCCAAATGCTGAGAACTTCTTCATTAACAACCTTGGAGTAGTCAACATTTTACATTTTACTAGTGGATTTTCTCCTTATCTGTACATACACACACATATATATATGAATTTATAAAGAAATAATACATATACATAAATTTTAATTTAGCCTTTCAAAGATGGCATATGGAACATATATATATATATATGATGTATATATCACCCCTTTTTATTCAAACTTAAATGAAGTGACCAAGAAGATTAATAACATGAAGAGGAAACTAAGTTATTAACACTCTGAAAATAGGGACATGGACTCTTAGCAGCAGCCATTGGCTTTCCTGACATTTTTAGATGAAGGAATATGGGGAGGAATCTTGTCATTAGAGAAAGGGACCCCAGGTCATACAACTCTGATCTAGAAAAGGCTGAAATGGACATAGAGGCTGTTGTCAAAGTGAAAAAGTCCAAGCTAGGATTTAGCTGAGACAAAGAAATGAGTGGTTAGAAATAAGGTTAGTTAATAAGAACTTGTTGCAGTATGAAATTATTTATGAATTAAAAAAAAAAAAGATCTTGATTATGTTTGTAAACTGGTCTGTTTTTCTGTGTGTGATATGCTTTGTATGAAATTAAAAGGTGTTATGTTTACTTGATTAAATCAATCTTAGGACTTTGATTTGACCATGTCGTTAGGGGGACACTCAGGCTTGAGTCCCCACTCCCTTGATGGGCTATATAAACAGACAATCAAGGAGCAGAAGCAGATAGGCAAGAAAAGAGAGATAGCCCTACAGACACGGAAGAGGACTTCGATCCTGAGGTCCCAGGGAGAGATGAGCCATTTTGCCGGATATTTTGCAGCTGAAGAGAACAGAGAAGCAGTGCCCTGTCCAGCCTAGGGCTGAAATCGGACAGAACTGGGCCCACGGAGCCTTAAGAGGAAAGAAGGCTGAACCTGCGCAGACACAGCCTGCCATCTTGCTTCAACACTTGGCAATACACTTTGGGTGACAAAGTACCTCTTATGGTACCTTAAGTTGGACTCTTTAGAACCTTGTAACTGTAAGCTTTTACCCCAAATAAATACCTTATAAAAGCCAACAGATTTCTGGTACTTTGCATCAGCACCCCTGTGGCTGACTAATACAGAATTCATTATGGAATAGCTGCTCTGGTTGTCCTCTTTTTCTTTCCTATCCCTCCCTGCATTCAAAACATGATTTTTGAGGTTAAAATTGGAAGACTGCTGTCCAAAGAAATTTACGAATTTATTCTGAGAGGGCTTGGGCTCATAATGCAGAAGGTGGCATCACTGAATAAAGTCCTCTTTATTTCACTACCAACTCCCTGCTTATGTTCCCCATACTAAGAATCAGCCCTCCAATGCAGGAGAGAAGCTCCTTGATGAAAAGAAATGCATAAATGACCGAAAGCAAAACAAAAAACAAAAACTGCAGAGGCTAAGTGTATTAATCTTTCTAGTCCTTTATCCATAAAACAAGTAGGTAGTCAATGTTCACCAGACATTTGATATAAACAGCACAAAAGAAAAGCCTTAACTTGAATGCACAGATTAACTGACACAAGAGGAGAAAGGATGCCCTATGGATCAGAAAGACAATTTAAAAAATCTTATTAGATACAAAAATATATATACTCATAAAACAAGAGCATAGCACTTTGAAAAATAATCCATGAGTATGAAAAATATGATTGAAAGACTGAAAAACTCAATGGGAGAATAAGTCAGAGAAATCTTTTAAAATTTAGCTCAAAATAATAAAGAAATGGAAAATATGAGATGTACATTTAAAACACATGGAAAATAAATTTAAGAAATTCAACATCAGATTAATTTTGTAATTCCAGAGAGAATAGAGAAATTGGAGGCAATAAAAATATATTTTTACATTGAGAGAAATTAATGAGTACCAGCACAGTGAATGTAAAAAAAAAAAAAAAAAAAAAAGATACACATTCAGAAAATTCTAATGAAATCTTTATAAAGAGAAAATCCCAAAACCCTTAAAAGAGGTGTAAGGAGTTAATTGTAAAGAAACAAAAATTATATTGGCTTCAAACTACTCAAACTATAACAACTGCCTAAATTAGGAGGCAATCAGGAAATATAGCTTCAAATTTCTCAGGATACATGAATATGAACTTAAATATCTATTTCAGCCAAATTCTATCCAAGCATGGGGACAATTTATAAGGCAGAGACTCCAAATAATGTTTTTCATACTCCTTTTGAAGATGTTCCTTGGCAAACAAGAAGTAGATGTGAAAAAGATGAAACATAGGATCCAAGAAACAGTAGAATAAGCCTAAGGGAGCAAGGAAAGGAACCCTATTACATAGCTTATGGCAGGTGAGGAAAATAATCAGCCCATCTTAGAATAGGAAATCAGAAGGCTCCAGAAGAATGTCTTGAAGAAACATAGAACAAATTTCATTGAAAATATGGAACAATCTTGATTCTATGATGAATAAATTTATACTTCTCTCAACAAGAAAATCAATTATATATTCAGGGGGAAAAAATAAACAAAAAAAAAACCCTCAATAAATGTTAAGCATGTGATTGTGAACTTAAGCAATTGATAGACTATAACAAATAGAAATTTATTTGACCCTGATACTAGAACAGCTTTCTTCCTGTGATGTATTTTCAATGACCAACAATGACTTTTTTTTTGTCTTTATTTTTTTAATATTACATTAAAAAATATGAGGTCCCCATATACCCCCCACCCTCCTCACCCCACTCCTCCCCCCATGACAACAATCTCCTCCATCATCATGAGACATTCATTGCATTTGGTGAATACATCTCTGTGCACCACTACACCTCATGGTCAGTGGTCCACATCATAGCCCACACTCTCCCACAGTCCACCCAGTGGGCCATGGAAGGACATACAGTGTCCGGTAACTGTCCCTGCAGCACCACCTAGAACAACTCCAAGTCCCGAAAAAGCCTTCACATCTCATCTCTTCCTCCCATTCCCTACCCTCAGCAGCCACCATGGCCACTTTCTCCACCCTGATGCCACATTTTCTTCAATTACTAATCACAATAGTTCATGAATAGAATATCAGTAATTCCACTCTAATCCATACTCTATTCCTCCATCCTGTGGACCTTGGAATGGTTGTATCCACTCCACATCTATATCAAGAGGGGCTTAGATTCCACATGGATGCTGGATGCAATCCTGCTTTCAGTTGTAGGCACTCTTGGCTCCCTGGTGTGGTGGTTGACCTTCTTCAACTCCATGTTAGCTGAGTGGGGTAAGTCCAGTAAACCAGAGTGTAGGAGCTGAAGTCTGTTGAGGCTCAGGGCCTGGCTATCACATGGTCAGTCCAGAGATTCAGATCCCCTGGGTATATATTAAACCTCAGCACCAACCACAGGTCCGGTAAAAGTAACAGGAGAGGCTTGTGAACAAAGATCACTTCTGAGTCCAGCTCCATCACACAGAAACACAAACTCCAAAGTAGGGCCAACTGACATGGCACTGAACTCCATCTGCCATGAAGAACAATGACTTTTTTTCTCTGTAGATCTAATCATACTACATGGCTTTACAGCGAATAATATTTAGATAATCATATTATAAATACTAATTTTCAAATTTTTGCACTCAATTATAGACAAAACATTGAAGAATTAATGTGCAGCTGGCATTGTTGGCCCAATTCTTCACCCTTCTCTGTATCCTCCTCCTTTGTCATAAGACTTTGGAATTCTTCTTGAAAAGGAAGAATATATTTCTCTCACCCTTGACTCTGGTTCTGGACATGTGACTCAACTTGACCAATTGACTGAGGCAAAATGGCAGTGAATCAGTAAGCCTAAGCCTTAAGAGGTTTTGTCTATTTCGCTTACTCTTTTGAACTTCTGCCATTTCCATAGCAGAAATGCAAAAGGTAGCAGTTGCCCTCGCTTGGGCCCTAGAATGATCACACAGGGAGCAGATGTGAGCTTATACCTCAGCCAGGAGCCAAGACCAGCAGGTTCCTTAGCTCACAGGAAAGCTCCTCAATGGAACCCACCCTCGAGCTCCTATAACTCTTTCCCTACTGACACACAAACGTTTGAGAAGTAAATACAGTCTTATTGTTGTATGCCGTGCAGGTTTTGTTATGCAGTTTTAATGTAGTTTTACTTACTCTTAAACTCTGAGAAGAAAAGCATAGAACATATTATAAAAATGCAAATTGAATTTTGACAAAAATCATGATAGTAAAGATTGTAGAGGCAGGAATATATGTGGAAGGTATTACAGCAACCTTAATGTCTAAATGTATTAAATATATTGTTTAAGGTTGTAAATGTAACCAGTAGAAAAACTAAAATACTTATATAACTAAAAAAATTCAGGGGGGCTATGGAGTGAGAAGAGGTAGTTTTTTTTGTAAGATCATTTTCTCATTCGTATGATGAGTTATTCGCTGATAATGAATAAAAAGTCAGGGACTAAAGAATTGCAAACACATCATAAAAAATTAACAGATATATGATAGATCAGAAAATCAATACATAAATAAATGCAAATAAAAATGCCAGTCTTATTTAACAGTGTATAATTATAATAATCTTTTTATTTTTATAACTTAGGAATTTGTTATAGTTCATTGATAGTACCTGTAGAGTGATCTACAGATTAGAAAAATACATTTGTGTATTCAGGATAAAAGATCATCCTTAGATATTGGTCTTTCTTTACCTCTACATAACTTAACCCAAATATTTAAAATATTGCAGTACCTTTTTTGCTGGATTCTTCTTTGAAAAAATATTAATATCACCTCTGAAGATAATGCTGTAACCCATTTGGTTGCGACTATATAAGCTCTCCTCTACCCTCTAAAATGAAGTGAGGGAGTTCTAATAAGTATAAGGAAGTAAGATGCTGCATGAACTCAAATCATTATTCTCAGGGCCAATTTAAACAACCAAATAAATGGATGGGGTTACACTTATACTTACTATTTACAGATATTAGTCCAATTCTTGAGTATTTGGATTTTATTACAGGAAGCTAAATTTTTTTCTGCATTAATCTTATAATAGCATAACACAGCATTTCAGTTTCTAATAAAGCCCATTCCTCTCTGACAAAATAGGACCATTTGTTAAAGCTCTTGTTATAGAAATAGCCAATTATTTTAATCAGGTTCATTGGAGATAATGGAAGTTGTTGCCCTGAAGGCTTACTTTTACAATGTGAAATTACATGGTAAGTAATTAATGGAATTGAGATTTCAACCTTAGGATATATTAAAGGAAGTTAGTACTGAAAATCTCCTTTTAAATGTATGTATTAATTTTAAAGTCATACCCTTCATTTAGCAGAAAAGAGAACTAGAGAAAGTTATTTCATAATTTGTATATGAAAATTACAGTCTCTTGAATGGATAACATATACATACAAAACATACACATTGAGAAACTTTATGAACTTGCCTCAGAAAGATTTCTGGGATAGAACTATTAGGTAAGGTATGGACAACACCAGTTTTAGTTTAATATGCTTCAGATTTCTGAATGTCAATCATATCTGAAATAATTTCAATCTGAAGCCAAAATATTAGAGCAAAGCTTGAAGTTCTGTTACCTTTTCTTCCTTTCATCTTCATTGAAGGACACCTACAGAGCCTTTCTTGAGTGATGGAAATAGCTCACAAAGCAGGAGAAGAACTACCTTGGAAAAATTAGATTTTTTGACATTTTTATGAATATGGTTCCCTCTGTTAGTATGTTTTCTAACTACACAATCTTTCCAAATAAGGCCTGCCTCCTTTTACTTGGTCTACGTGGTTCTTGCTTTGTGGTATGACTTTTTTTTTTTTTAAATCTCTGTTGTGAATTTAAGAAAGGTGAAATTCTTCATTGATTATGTGTGCCTGTTATTGTGAAGTAGGGTGCGTGCACACGTACATAATTCTATGTTCATAGCCCCGCCAATAAATAAACGCTCTATAAAAAGAATCTTCACATGACCACTTCTTTGGTCGTGTTCTTTTTTTCAAACTTCTTTAAGTATAATTAACACACAATAAACAACATAGACTTAAAAGGTACAATGTGATCTTTTGACATAATCATGTATCTATGAAACGTCATCCTACTGAAGATATTGAACATTTCCATCATCCTCAGAAGTTTCTTTCTGTCCCCTTGTGATGCTTCCCTCTTCCCTCCTCACAGAGTCATCTGAGACACCACTGATCGACTTTCTCTCACTGTAAATTATTTTGCATTTTCTAGAAATTTATGTAAATAGAATCATACAGTATGTACTCTTTATGCCTGGTTTCTTTTACTCTGCATAATTATTTTGATATTCTTCCTAGTTGTTGCTTATATCAATAATTTATATTGCTGAATAGTTTTTCACAGTATGGACGTATCACAATTTTGTTTATCCGTTCACTTGTTGATGGACCCTTGGTTTGTTTCCTGTTTTTAGCTATAAAAAATAAAGCTGTTACACTCATAAAAATATTGTATGGGTATATGTTTTCATTTTTCTTGGGTAAAAACCTAGGAGTGGAATAAATGGATCAGATGATAGCTATATGTTTAAATGTTTGAGAGTCTGCCAAACTACTTTCTAAAGTGGTTGTCATTTACATTCCTTCCAGCAGTGTTTGAGAGACCAGTTCCTCCAAATCCTCACCAATATTTGGTATGACCAGATATTTTAATTGTAGCCAATCGGTTGTATAGTGGTATCTTCTTTTGGTTTTATTTGCTTTCCTATCGTGATGAATTGTGTGGGCCGTCTTTCCATATGTTTATTTGCCATTCTTACATACTTTTTGACCAAATCTTTGACCCCTTTTATCTTAATTGTTTGTTTTCTTATTATTGAGCTTTCAAAGTCTTTATATCTTATGGATACAAGTGCTTATCAAATACTGAATTTACAAACATATTCTTCCAGTCTGTGACATGTCTTTTCACTCCCCTAACTATGTCTTTGAAGAGCAAAAGTTTTAAAATTTGATAAAGTACAATTGATCAGTTTTTAATGCTCAGCTCAGGTTTTTGATGTTGTATCTAAAAAATCTTTGTCTAAACCAAGTCCCAGAAGATTTCTCCTGTATTTTTTTCTATAAGTTTCATTGTTTGAGGTTTTGCTTTAAGGCCCATACGTTGAAAAGACTACATTTCTCATTTCTCTACAGAATTACTTTTGCATCTTTTGTCATTTTGATGTGTCTTTGTGTAGTTTTTTTCATGTTTCCTGTGCTTGGGATTCATTGAACTGCTTGATTCTGTAGGTTTATACTTCTATCATATCCGGAAAATATTTGGTCATTATGTCTTCAAATATTTTTCTATCCCCCCTTCTTCAAGGGGCCCCAATTACTTGTATTATAGGCTGCCTATATGTGTTCCACAACTCACTGGTGCTGCTATTTTTTTTATTTTTCTGTTTCATTTTGTATAGTTTCTATTGTTATGCTTTCAAATTCACTTATCTTTTCTTTTGAAATGTTTAATCTGCTAATAATTAATTCCAGTGTTTTCATCTCATGTGTTTTCACCTCTAGAAGTTCAATTTTGGTCTTTTTCTTATGTTTTCCACTTTCTATTTAAGATTTTCAGTTTATGAAAAGCAGTTATAGTAACTGCTTTAATGTTCATGTCTGCTAACCCTGATATCTGTTTGGTTTTGATTGATTGCTTGGTTTTTCTCTTCATCATGAATCATATTTTCCTGCCTTTTTTGCATGCCTGCTAATCTGAATTGGATGCCAGACTTATGAACTTTATCTTTTTAAGAGCTAGCTACTTTTAAATCTTATATATGTTATTGGCCTTAGTTCTCATATATATTTAAGTTACTTGGAAACAGACCTTTCTGGGTCTTGCTTCTAGGACTATTTAGGAAGGACCAGTGAGGTATTTAATGCAAGGCTAATTATGCTCCACTGAAGAGGCAAGACCCTTCTGTATGCCTACCCAATGCCCCATACATTAGGAGATTTTCCCATCTTACTGGTGGGAACTGGCGATTTTCCTGGCCCTGAGTAATCTCTAAGTATTTCTCTCTTTAATCAGCTTAGATGGTTCTTTCCCCAGTAGTGGCCTTGCATGTATGTGGTGAGCTGCTGTGTACTTGGGGGGCATGCTGATATTCATGCCTGCTCTGCCCTGTCCTCTCTAGTATGCTGTCCAACAAAGTCTAGCCACCGTCGTCTCCCCAGACTCTTCATTTTCTCTCTTTAACTCAGAGGGTTTGCCAGGCTAAATTCTCCCACACTGTACGGCTGCCTGGAATCTCTCTCAGGGCAGTCAGCCAAAACAGTTGTAGAACTCACCTTGTTTGATCCCATCTCTCAAGGATTAACGACTTGGTTTCTTAATGCCCAGTATTTTGAAACTGCCATTTCATATATTTGGTCTGTTTTGTTTTGAGGTTCCTTCTGGTTAAAAAGATAAATCTGATCCTTGTTACTATCTCTTGACCAAAAAAAGACGTTTTCTTGAAATGCAATGTTATAACCTTTAATGAAAAAACATCAGCAGTCATACTTAATAAATACAGGAAAAAAGGAAAATATGTACAAAGTAATGACTTGCGGGCAGCATTTTTATGGCACTGAGTAGTGAGTTGGAGCCTTGAAGTAGTTTCTTCCATGGTGGCCTTGAGTGGGGCAGATGTTTGTGACTTCTAGCTTTGCCAGGAATCCATGAAACTGCTCTTAATGGTGTGGACAGGATGCTGGAATGAGGGAAATCTAGCCACCCAGCTCTTTCACCTTGATAGGGAATGAAGCCTTTAGAAATCTAAAAGGGAGTGTTCTCTGTATCTAAGAGCCATAATTTATATCTATCAGCTTTAGATTTCAGCGATTTATCAGTCAAAATTTATGGAAAGTTGATGTGTTTAAAAGAAATAGTAAGAGTCATCATTCTAGAAAGAAATGTATTAAAAATATCTATTGAATAATCCTATTCAGTAGATGAAAATTTCCACGGGCTTTGCAATTATGGGCTAAATGCTGTCTTTCACTCCTTTCCAAGACAGGGTTGCTCTTTGGTAGAATATTTATGAAAATTCTACCCATGTGTTTACTCAGATGGTAACTCTAAAAGTAGATATTCCATGTAGAAAAAGCCTTAATAGAAATTTACCTACGTTTTCTTTCAGCCACAAAACCAAGAAGCATTCTACAGCACAGTATGAGTATGGTCCACACCATATATAAAAATATGGGGAATTGTTTTTACAGTCTTTAAAGTTTACAAGTTAACTTCCCATAAATTACCTTATTTAAATCTCACAGTAACTTTAGAAGTATAATAAAATTCTTCAATTTGGGATAGCATTTTTGTTTAATTATGCCTATGGCATTATACTATTTCAAAAATATCAAAATATAGGACCAGGAAGTCATTGTTATTTTATTTTCTGCATCTAAGTGTAAATATATGTGGGAGTTGATTTATAGATTATATAATTATATATAGTATTTAATTCTAGGGTTTAGTGGAAACACTTTTTGGTATATACAAAATTTAACTATGCAACAGTGATTGTTATTTAAATGTAAAACAAAACCCCATTGTTTATATGCTTTAAGCAGTTCATCATTTTAGTATAAGCTAATGTCTGTGTTATGTTTAAAAAATGTCAAAGTCATTGAAGAGAAAAATGTATTAAGTGGTCTTCTTGAATAGTATTCCACTTGCCAAATTGAAGGTTTTAATTTATTCCTTTAAAGCCTTCTTTTGATAAAATATACCTTAAAAAGACATATTGTTGTGAAGGCTTTCTAAGTTTCATGTAATTTGTATCTTCAAAAATATAAATTAAATTTGATAATGAGTGCAAATTGTAAACCACTTTAGAAAACAGCCTGGAATTATCTACTTAAGTTGACATGATTATCTTTATGACCCAGTAAGTGTACTCCTAGGTAGGCACATAAAAATTTAGTATATTTATGCATCAAGAGATATGTGAAAGCTGCTCAGTGATACTTTTATTTCTAGCAACAACACAAATACCATTAACAACAGAACATATAAATGCATTCTGGTATACTTTACAATGAAATATTCTACAGCAATGAAAATGAACTTGTTCCAGCCATCCACAACAAAGTGGATGAATGGCAAGAGAAAGCCACAAACATGCATGTATGATGTCATTTTTTAAAAATTTAACATTCAAATGTAGGGAAAAAGAAAAAATACTGTTTAGGAATGTATATTTAAGTGGCAAAATGAAAAATTATACAAAGAATGAGGGTGTTATTCCCATAGTAAGCAGGAGATTTATCTCCTTGATAAAGGTAGGGATGGCAAGTCTCTCGCTCTTGACCTGGGTGGTTGTCACACAGGTGGTCGCTTTACAATAATTTACTTCACTTTTGTTTAAAAAGAAACTTAAAAAAAGAAACAAGCATTTATTTCATTTGATCATAAAGTTAAGAGGCATATGTAAAAGAATATCTTTCCAGAGAAATCCATTTTCATAGTCAAGTGGTTGTAGATTTCAGGAATGAAATTAGAACAAAGACCATTAAACATAAATCACTTACCGTTTTGAGAAAAATTACTTAATGAAATAAAAGAAAGAATCAGGAAAAAGTCCTCCAAGCTATGAATTTAGGCTGGAATCTTTTATCTAGAAGGGAGATGCTCAATTTTAATTAGAGGATTTCAAATATTTAGAGATCAAGGACCATGGATTTATTCCATTGTCTGTCTTCAGCACATAAAAAAGTTCCTTGAAGACAAGTATGAAGTGGTAATGAAGAGGGAATACTACTATTTCTTTGATGGTAATAAAGTGTACTAGTCACTGGCATAGACTCTTGAGACAAAATAGCTGCATTTTGATCTCAGTTTTACCACCTAACAACTGTGTAATATTGGGAAAGTTAATTTCATTGTCAATGTCTGGGTTTCCTCATCTGTAAAACAGTTATAATAATAGTAGCTAGCTCATGGTGCTTCATAATATGCATTAAAACACTTAGAACAGTGCTTGGCACATGGTAAGCAGTCTAAAAATAGGTAGATGTGCTAATTTTTATCAGTCAACTGTCATCTTGAAAGTGCCATTGGCCATGCTTGTACTATTGAAGCTTACATAGAAGTAAACTCTAAAGATTACGAACCACTTGGCAGAATGCAAGCAATGAATTTTAGTTTGAGCAAAAGCCTGAGGAAGACTTTTGTCAATAATGATTTTCCTTTTTAGTTAGTTTTCCCTGGGGTCTGCTGAATATACAAAACTGAAAGCATGACCATATGCTGAAAATTGAAATGCTTATAGAAAAGGAAGGAAAGAGAATATGGGGAACTCACTTTTTGGTTGGCAATATAGTGTTTATAGATAAAATACAGAATGCTCAGGTAAATTTTTATTTTAAGTAAATAACTATTTTTTTTAATATACACATGTCCCCAAAATTACATGGACATCTTGTGTTGTTTATTTGTTAAACCTGCCAACCCTAAATACTAAGATTTAGAAATACATGACCATAGCTATAAGATTATATTATTTAAGTGACATCGGCTCACCATAGATTTCCCTTCTGACTCTTTGAATTATTTTCCAAAATGTTCCCAATAATGAAATTCTAGAGTATGTGAGTAAAGTATCTAAAACATAGATCTACGCAACCCCATGTCCCTTATACCCTTCTTGAATACCCTAGTAACTCCCCAGGATTCAATTAATTACCACTCTCTCTCTACTCCCCCAATTCCCCAGAGGCTGTGCAAGTTTCTCTTGACTTAATTTGCTAGAACTGCTATCACAAATGCCACACTATGGGTTGCCTTAAACAATGGTAATTTATTGCCTCAAAATTTTGAGAATAAATGAAGTCCAAAATAAAGATATCAGAAAGTCTTGCTTTTTTCCCAAGTCTGTATATTATGAAGCCGGCTGCTAGAAATCCTTAGGGTTCCTTGGCTTGTGTATCTCCCTTTCTTCACATGATGATGACCATTCCTTCTTTGCTTCTGCAACTTCCAGATTTTCTTTATAAGGCCTCCAATAATCTAAATTAAGTCTCACCCTGCTTCAGTATACCATATCTTAATTAAGTCTAACATTTTCCAAAGGTCCTATTTACAGTGGGTTTATACCCACAGAGACACTGCTTAAGAATAAGAACATTTTTTTGTTGGGGCGCATAATTCAATCTACCACATCTTTGAAAACATTGTGTTATTTTATGTGTTCCTTCCCATTTCAACATATCTAAAAAGCCCCTCTCATTCTTTAAGTACCAACCTGAATATTACCTCATTTAAGCAACCTTTCAGTTTCTCTTGGTAGTAACTGTTCCTTTACAATCAGAGCTCTTTTTACATATAATGCTACTCTAGTACATATTTCACTATATTTTATTGTAATTACCAGTCTCATGGGTAGAAGATGAGATCATTTAGAGTAAAAACTATCCTATTCATTGATGTATCCAACCATGTGTTTTAGATCCTGACTCATAGAAATGCTCAAAAGATTTTTATGAATGAATGAATAAGAAAGTGAATGCGTGGGTGAGAACAGCCATGTAAATCACAGCTATGCTTCCAGTCTGAATCTCATCTTACATCGTGATTAATGGGTTTCTGATGACTCAAGAAAAATACAAAGTAGTTCATCATTGTTGAACACTAAATCTAGTTTACCACTAAAACTGGTAAAAATGTGAGCTATTTTAACATGCAGTTTACAGAATAGTGTAGTTAATTTTGAATAAATCATCATGAACCTGGAAAAATATGTAAAGAGGGAACCAGGAAATATATGACTTACATACTTGGCACAGAGAACTATGGATCAACGATGAATCACTCTCAGCTCTACAGGCTACTGGTGTGAAGAATAATGACACAAGTATTAATTTGAAAAAAAAAAAACTTTAAAACTTGATGGATTCAATTATTTATAATTCAATATGACTAAGACGCATTTTTTCCCAGTCTGCTAGACTCTTCCTCTAAAACACAAAATTTCCTATCCTTCTATACAGATTTAGTTGGGGGGTGGGGGTTGGTTGGTTTTCATTTGTGGAGTCCTTTGGGAAAGTGTGCCTTCTGTTGTAGCACTTGTCACTCTGAACTGTAACTGATTATTTATCTTTTTGCTACTATGTAAGAATCTTGAGAAAAGTAAGGTACCTAGCATATTAACCTTTACATTCTTAGTGCCTAGCACAGAACTAAGGATGGATGGATGGATGGATGGATGGATGGATGGATGGATGGATGGATGGGTGGATGGATGGATGGATAGGCTGTGTGATGAATGGGTGGAGAGTTGAATCCATGGGCTTTATACACAGAGGTTTGACTTAGTATTGGTCAACTCTGTAAATCTTTTAAAATCTGCTGCCTTTATATTACCCAAGGCCATTTAAATAAGAATCTCTGGTTGTGAACCTTTGCATAGGTATGGTTTAAAGCTCTAATTATTAAAAGTACCACTGCTCTAACTTCATTTTTCCTTAATAGAACAGCCTTGGAACAAGCTGGGACACTTGCCCCAATCAAGCGACTCATTGTTATAGGATGTATTTGAGGATTCCCTCAGTCCCAGATACCCACAGCTTTTTCTTACCAGTCAACAAATTTGTATTTCAGGACAAGTTGTTATGCTGTATGCTCCTGAGGTAATGTCCTTTGAGATTATTTGCTCTTTGGCAAAAGCTTTCCCCAAAGGAGACATTTGTTCTTTTTGGCTTCTACTGTATATATTTTATGTAGCTTTTATTTATGATTTTTTTCAAATCCCATGATATTTGAGCTATAGAGACATAGCTGCCTCTTGACTTCCCCTCCTAAACCTCCCTTACATCTCCCCTGGTTTTTTGCTGTTTAAGTCCCATGGCTGTTAAGTCCATAGGCTGCCTTATGTTGCTGGCCAAATATCTAATTAAAGGCAAATAAAGCTTTACTGTAATAATTTTATTTGGAAACATCCCAGGTAATTGGGCTCTGGTTACTAGTAGCAAAGGTATTTGCATCTAAATTGGGATCTCAAAACAAATGCTAGGATGCCAGGACAGAGACGGGCCAAGAGTAGGACTCTTGTTAAAAAGTGGTGATAGCTAAATACCACTTCAATTTGGGGCTGTTTTTTCACTGTCATTCTTGGTAAGTAAAAGTTATAAGTAAAATACTGTAAAAGACTTGTGTGTGATGTATTCTTATTGAATAATACTGATTTTAACTTGCTACATTAAAATGAATTACTGATGGTAGAGTACAAGACCAGATCATAAAGGAGTTCAAGTACACATGATTAAAAATATACTGAATTGGTCCCAGAAATGACTGGGGGAGTTCCTCTAGAAAATTCAACATCTGAGAGGGTGGGAAAATGAAATTCCCAGAAATTCACCTACTTAGTCTTAAAAGGGAAACTGAAAAACCATAGGCTTTAGATAAAATAAATATTAAAAGGTCAAATTTTAAAATGCAATCACTCACAGGAGGTATAGAGAATATTTAATAACTCATGGAGAGTCCAGGGAAATTGTGTTGTTAAGAATCACAAATAGCAGGTTCTTGGAAATAAGCTCTTCCTGGTTAACTAGCAGTCAACAACAATATTGCAGGGAAGGAAAGACAGCCCAAGGGAAAGCAATAAGGAAGTCATGACAATAAAGGAAAAAAAGGGGGCTTTATGGTGGTGTCCTTTTAATATATCAAGGAGAGATTGGAGAGATTGCTGTGCCAGAGAATCAGTGTTTCTCCTTGATATTCTTGGGGCCTAGACACACTTAGAAATGGAAAGGAGATAGATTCATGATTGAATTAAGTTGTTTTTGTCTTTATGGAGGAGGAAGTTAGATTGATTTCTGTCCTCAGACAGATTGGATGTCCTGTTGTAAATGATGGTCAGTGTTCAAAATGCTTTAAAGCAAAGTTGGCAGTGTAAATGCAGCTAAACTACCAGGACAGATGGCATGTACCTAAGGCGTTCTAAGAGAACTCAAGGATTAAATTGGTGCACCGATGGCTCAAGAATCCAGCCTGATAGCATTTCTACTCTGAAGATTGCAAATGTGAACCAGTATAAAAATATATACATACATAAATTCTCCAGAAGAGGCTAGATTCCAGAAATTTCCATTTCTCCTACTGCCAGTGGGTCAAGTCTATAATGAAGAACAGAATTATTGAATATTTAATCATAATTATCTGGGGAAAAGCAACATGGGTTCTACGGGAACAAATTAAGCCCAGAAAATCCATTGTTCTTTGAGGACTTAAATAAGGAACTAGTAAATATATTTTAGATTTTCAATAACTCTTTGACAACCTACCATTCCAAAGGCAGTTTCAGGATTTTTGGACTATAATTTGGAAATTAGCATATCTGATAAAGATCCAGGAAAAAGAAGAAAGGAGTAACTAAGCACATTTCAGGAGGCAGAGGTATTTGAGGTGATCTCCCTAAAGAATGAATACTCAAAATTACCTTAATGAATATATGCATTTGTCAATTACTAGAGGAGTATTACTAGCTACTAGCAAGAATACTGTAATATCCAAAGTGTGCATGGGTTAACATTAGTTCTTTTAGCAATGTTCAAAAATTGATTGGGATGATGAATGTACAACTCTGTGAATATACTATGAACCATTGATTGTACACTTTGGATGGGTTGTATGTTAAGTAAAACTGTTTACAAGTCTGTGAAGAATGGATTAAATATAGCATGATGCTTAAAAGAGAGAGTCCAAGTTGTGCAAGTAAAATGAACCAATCTGTGTAAATAGTTAGAACCAAGGCAACAACCTGGAAATCCTTGTAGGTTACTTTGGTTCAACATGTTGTGACCAACTCTTTACCCTCTCCATCTCCTCCCCTCCATTTCCTTTCTTTTTTCTTTCTTCACAAAAACAAAACAAACAAAATCTTCAGAAAACAAGGGTGAGTCATGAGTCCATATCTGAAATTCCATTTGCACCTCTGGTTATTGTATTTAGTCACAGTAGCAGGTGGGCAGCAAAGTTTTGTGTTTAAGGAGTGAGGACTCAGGACTCATCTGGGTGCCTTGATTATCAAATCAATTCTGAATGAGGCTGTTTATAAACAGTTTTCCACAGGCAGTCATAGAGCAAAGGTTTCAAAAATTGTTGTAGCCATTATTATAAATGAACAATAAAAATAACTTAATGTAGAAATTGCTATTTTATTTGGGGACTGCTTTGTTAAATTTTTCTAGTTATAAAAAATCTAGTATATTTCGAATACAAATAGACTTTTTTCTGGAAATGACAATGTCAAGATTTGTGACAAAGAGAAATGTATGTGATTTATTGCAAACACTTAATTTTCATTTCATTACATTATATTTTGTGAACACATCTAGTCCTTAATTAAATATGATTTATACAAACAGAGTTTGGTTTACATTTATATTGCTTTCGATGTTAATCACAGAACAAATAGCCTTTCCCTGCTGAAAGAACTGAAAGAACTCCTGCATTATACTAATATATAAACACATCCATGTAATTTACATATTAGATATGTACATATGCAGAAATGTTTTATTAATTTTGTTATTAAATGCAAATTTCAATATAATTCATTAAAGTACATGCTGTCAATTAAAATAATTTTATGTTTTTATCAATTTAGATTAAGACCGTTTTTAAAAAATAAATGAAAATGCACATTAAACAATGGAAAGGTCATTCTTAATCACAACTTGAGAATGGCAATAAAACATTTTCACCTCAGCAAGTGTAGTTCCAATTCATTTCACCTCATGTTACCTCCTGGACAAAGGTGTTAAATGTTGTTTTTTAAGAATCAGATGTTCTTTAATTATTATATCTTGCTTTGATGATTGTGGATCTGACTCGATGAACAAAGAGTCGGAAAGGTTTAAAGGTTGATTTGTCTCAATTAAATTCACATTCACATATTTTAAATACTATTTATTGTATAAAGACTTGGAAGATTTAATAAAGCAAAGTACAACAGCACCTGCACATATTTAATATTGTGCATAATAACTCTTGATTGCTGTCACCTTGCTGACTATCAAAACTTCTTTCTTTTAATATTTCAAAGCAGCAGAAGCTGGCTTTGCTTTTAATCACTAAATATTTCAATCTCAAAATGAGCCAATTCATAGAACCTCTTACCTGAAAATTAAAATATATGTCATACTTATTGGTATCACATCATGTGTGATTCTCAGTCCTGCCTTCTTTTTTTTCATTTCTCAAGTATATCCCACACATGGTTTCACCAGGTCTTTCTAAAGTACCAGGGTTCAGAGATACCTTTCTGTTGCTTTTCAAGTTTGCAAAGCCAAAAGATAAAGCCCAATTCCCTCAGCTGGCACAGAGTGTTCCTCATGATTTAGTCCCTATGGGCTTCTCCGGACTTGGATCCCAGCACCCCATCCACAAACTCTCTCTCCAGACAAACTGGGTTGCACAGGTACCTGCACATACCATCACACCAGGAACATTTCCCTTCTAAGCCATGGAAGGACAGCACCATTTCTATCCCATGGTCATTGATCTTAACCTTCCTTAAAGTCCAAGATCAAATTATATTTTCCTTACTTCCTTTCCTCCCTGCCTCCCTTCCTCCCTCCCTTCTCCCTTCCTCCCTCCCTTCTCCCCTCCTTCCTTCCTTCCCAGTCAGTGTCAAATTTTGGGGTATCTATCATGTATTACAATACACAACTCTTTTTTAAGATTATTAAATTCTGATTTTATCTTATTATTGGACATTATAAAATCCTCAAATTATATAAATTCTTTCTGAAGACAATCAGGAATTTGTCTTTACTCCCAGTCTGTGACAGCTGACCTGAAACCAGTACAGATTCCTTTTCAAAGAAAGTCATTACCTGCCTAAGAAAATTCAGATCAAACTTTCTACAGCCAACTTAGAATGAGAGGACAACATATTCTATTTTCAGGAGTGGATGCTGCTTAGAAGGCAGAAGTTGAAAGAAAGGACAAATTGTTTTTCTAGATTGCTTTAAGCACTGTGATAACCTAGGACTTCAGAAGTACCTTTTGGTAGCTTATAATGTATCAGAAAACACATTAGAAATTAGAAAAAAATCTTTCTTTTTTTTAGATTTTGCCTACCACTATTTATATTCTTTTGTCAGAAGGTTTATTAGGAAACATTGACTGAACCCTAATAGTCTTCCAGATACAGAATGGCATTTATAGGGGATACAAAGAACATTGCATTAGAGGCAGTACACTGTGAAGCTCACAGTGAACTAGGTGAAAGAGTGAAAGTACAGAAACAAACAATTCCTAAGTATGTCATTGAGATCTGTAAGAAGGTTAAAAAAAAGAAAAAAAAACCCAGAATTGTGGGAATAGCACAGAGCGAGTTGGATTTGAGAAGATGCAAGTCAGGGAGAGAAAGAAATAGGGAATGGTGTGTGCTCTCCAGCTACTTTACTAGCCCCCACAGAACCTAGCACGATGCTGTGCTTTGAGGAAATGATTTGTAAATATCAGTGATTAATATTTGACTGAATTAGTCATTATTTCTTTTTTTGTCCAAATCGTATTCATTTTCTCTGCTGTCCATGCTTAGTATGGAAATCAGTATACTTTTCTGAATGCTTTTTACGCCATATGATTTTGCATCAACTATAATAATGATATATGAAAAGTAAGTCCCTTTACTCATCTCAACTTTAGAAACCCTCGAATGAGATTAGGAAGTGATCATCATTTACATTTATTATACCTTGCATGTAACGAGCTTTAGCTATTAACTCTAATTTGCTTCTCATTGCATTCATCAAAGGCAAACTATTTAGAAACTAAAACATCTCTGTCAGTTAGAATTTTAATGAATTAAGATGAAATGAGACAGTGTTAATTGGCAGTTGCTGCTGCAGAGGAGGTTCCTGGATCTTGTAAGTGATAATAATTCATCTCTCTATCAGGGTCAATTTGTTTGATTTAATTATATAGATACACTGAATAGTTCCCCAAACTATTCATATTTATTTTCAGAGTTGTAGAGTGGGTTAGTACTCTTGGTCTTTCATCTGGATTCTCAATTCCATTTGAACTTGATTTAATTTGATTGTTAACAAGTTGTTGGTTTAAGCAGCATTTGTATTATTGACTGAAAACACATACACCCAAAGTAATAGCATCACTCAGATCTTGATTTATTTAACATGCCTATAGCCTTCCAAAAATTGAATCAGTTTTTTTCATCAAGAATTCTCCTCCTCCTTTCTGTTTTTTTTCAGACATAAATGAATGTGAAGCTGAGCCTTGCAAAAATGGTGGAATATGTACAGACCTCATTGCTAACTATTCCTGCGAGTGTCCAGGTGAATTTATGGGAAGGAATTGTCAATACAGTAAGTATTCATTTATATATATATATATATATATATATATATATATATATATATATAATGACCTCCTTTTATTTTGTAATCTGGACTCAAATCCATGTCTTTTGCTTTCAGAGTTATTATATTGAAATGACACCTTTCATATTTGTTGCTATTATTATTATTAATATACACGTATTCTCCAGCGTGTCTCAGGGCACTGTATACATAGGACTGTTTATCCACATATTGTGATTTGAAGGGAATGGCAGTAGTTCCTCAGAGACACAAGTGCATCTTATCCATGAATCCACTTTAGCTTTTGAGTCTGTGTATAACCTAAATTTCTGCCACCATAGTAGTTATTCCAGTTCCAACAATAAATTCGGGGCACTAACCAAATGGCCTTTATCACAAATAAAAGGTACAGGTATAAAGGAAGATCCAATTTGACCTGGCGCACACATTAGCAAGGATTTTGCACGTTATTTATTTATCTTGTTGGAAGCCTAAGACAGTAGGATCTTCTTTTGATGGATCAACTGAGGAAAATTTGCCTGAAGTGTTTCAAAGAGGTTGAAAGAACCTCCACCCTCCCCCCCAAACAACCAACCAACCAGGGGAAAGATAGCAGCAGGTCTAGAGTCAGTGCGATGAAGCCTAAATTGGGCCTGAACATATATTAATGAGAACAATAATGATATAACTTTGACCTTGTTGGACAGTTGTAGAAATTTCACAGTTCTAATGCTTTGATACTATTCGAGTACCACAACATTATACAAATTCAGGATGTAAATGTAAATGCAAATTCAGCTGCAGAAACTGAAATACAAATGTAATGTGGTTTGCCCAAGATCTCACAGACAGTGACTGAAGCAGGATAACAAAGAATGTAATATTCTTAAATTTAAATTTAAATTAAATTGAGATGCCTCTTCAGGCAAAGAGGAACAAAATAAATGCAAACACATATTACACTCTCCCCCCACCATACATACAACCCTTCCTTTTTAATCATAATAACAATTTCATTTCTCACTTTCCCTCTCTTCCTTCCCCTTTGACCATAGTGACTTATGAAATAAGAATGAAGAATTTATCTGGATTATGCATATAAACAAAATAAATACCTAATTATGAGATGCTAATACCCTTCAGCATGTCAGACTGAATTTTGATAAACGTCATTATAATAATGAAATTCTTAATGTCAAAGAAATACCTTGGATTGGAATAAAAGCATTCTAACCTTAAAATAATTGAATAGGAACATTCATCATGAATTGATAGAAGAAGCTGCATGGCATAGAAGGACGAAAGGAACGGGCAGACCAAGCATGTAGACCAGATGACTAAATAGAACAACAGCATCCCAACCACCTTTCTTGGCAGCTTTCCTATAAATCATTTAACTGTCTACCCACTAAGCTAATTCAAACTCAGGTTAGTTGGTCCCTGGCCCACCTGCTACAGCTGTGGTGTCAGCCCCACCACACTTGCAACTTTCCTTTCTTTGGTTTATTGTATGTGTGGTGGCTGCACAATCAGCCCTGAAATTTTTAAGTAAATGAACTCCTTATGAATGAGATGAAGAAAAAAAAAAAAACTGATGTCTATGAATATATCTGACCTTCTTGCAACAACAGAGATCTGTTGTCAGAATAGAAGACAACCCAAGAAGCGCTGGAACTTAAGCTAAATTTAAGCAGTGCCCACATGAAAGTAATGTTCAGGCAGAATAAGGCTTCCTCTGACCCATGGGAGTCCTAGCCAGGGGAGCAATTGGAGGACAAGACCCCTCCATTAGCCTAGAAGGAGAACAGTGTGGGGAAGTTCCATGAGACCCCTGCTTAGTGATGGGTGTTACCCAGTAGTGGTCAAATCCTAGCTCCCCAAATGATCTTAATAAGAAGTAGTATCTGGGATTCTGGATATCCTAGGAGAGATGGCCTAGAGTGTGATGCCATAGGGATCTGAAGAATTGGTAAGTTGGGGGTGAAGGGACTTAAGAGCAGAGGCTGAGGCCATGGATGGAAAAGATGCTGTTGCTCCTCTGCACTGACCAAGGTGAAACTGGACAACCAGTTGCATGCTCCATGTTGAAATTGAAAGGATACCTGCATGTGAGCTGGATGTTGAAACCAGTGATTGAAACCTGCCCATCCTCCCATAAGATATTTTTGCTGAAGACACTACATGTGAAAATACTCTTGAGAAGAAAGAAGCCTGGTTCATTATTGAAGAGCCTATCAAAATGGACTGTGGACTTAATTGCTACCAGTTTGTGCTTAACTGTTTTCTAAATCAGATTTCGATATTTTCTCTAATGAATCCTTTTGTTTTCCTTTTGGTTTTATGTATACATACATTTAAACTTCTATTTGAACGTGAATGTGATAGCAGGGGAGATAGGACACCATCTTCACACCCCTACTTCCTTTATCCTGTCGTTTGCTCTGACATTCTAGCACTTCTGTCCATCACTTGCTCCCAAAAAAGAGGTCCAAAAGAGTCACTCAGGGTACATTTTATAACCCATTTCAATCAGGATGTTTGTTTTGTTTTACGAAATTTTAAGAGCTTATAATACATTAAAGATCCTTAGTCTCCTGATTGTCTAATTTTTAGGGGATATGGCTCTACTCTACATGCTTTTCAGTGATCTTTTAGAGTTTTCAGAACATCCAGAGTGAGAAAATTCATTCTGCCATGCTGACAATTTATTGTTGAATTTGAGAACTTAAAGAATTCATTCACCTATAGGGGAACACGGCAGCATACTCAGGTTAGAGGTGGTACCAGCTCAAATCTAATTGAAAATTAATTCCTATTCTTCCTTCAGGTCATTGCATTAAAGGTAGCCTCTCCACAGCCCCTTCCCTGACCTAAATAGAATTTTCAACTCTGGCCTCTTAAACTAGAATTTTAGCTCTTATCCCAACACATAGAAACATACACTACACAATTCTCTGTTTTATTTTTATCCCTAGCACTGATCACTAATATATTTTACTCTATTCACTATTTCTCGAGTGGAATATAAATTCCACGAAGGCTTTACTGTGATAATCACAATTGCTAGAGCAGTGCTGGCCTATAGTAAGTGCTCAACAAATATTTGCTGAACAGATGAATGAACCTGGCACTCTGAGTTGTTTAAGTGTAGGGATGATATCTTATTTTTCTGTGTTTACAGCTACTATTAAGTTATTTTCCCACCTGATGTTTCACTTTTAAGCAGTTTTCCAAGGCTGTTTTTGCCAATTTGTTCAAATAAAATCTGGCATATTGGTTGACACTAATATGGACCCCAGAAAAAACGTGTTCATAATCTTATTCTATATTCCTGTGGGCTTGAACTCACTGTATATAGGACCTTTTGCAGATGTTATTTTTAGTTTATGTGTGGGACAACTGAATGAGGGTGGGCCTTAACTGGGATTACTGGAGTCCTTTATAAATAGAAAAAATTCAGACAGAGAGAGATAAAGTCATGAGGAGGAGCCAGAAGCCAGAAGCCAGTGGGAACCTGAAACAGGAGAGAACATCACCATGTGCTAGGAAAGCCAAAGAATAAACCCTAAGGATTGCCAGAAGCCAGCACCAAAGTACCACAGATTTTTGGGAGTAAGCAAGCCTCGCCAACACCTAGATTTTAGACTTCTAACCTCAAAACTGTAAGCCAATAAATTTCCATTGTTTAAGACAGCCCATTGTGTGCTATTTGTCATAGCAGCTGGGAAAACTAAGATGGTACTCAATAAATGTAGATTGCAACTTGAAATATTTTTCTTTGACTTGATAAAATATTTTATAACTATGTCGCAATGGTCTTGTGCAGATTGAGTTAACATAGAAGAAACAAACAGAGAACTTGTTTCTCTTTTTAGGCTACTTCTGCATGCAGATATCTTGAATCACATTTATTTATCATCCATTTTAAGTAAACAACTGGCACATGCAAATACTGTGATCCGAATAACTACTACAATGAAAAAGCCTTGCAAATATAAAACCAGTAATTCTTGATTTATTTTTCACTGTGTAGAGAGACATCAAAAAGATTTTCTCTTCTCAGATCTTAACCTTTCTATGACTTTCCCTCAATTTTGTCTTTCAGTCTTAAGCAATATACTAAGCCTGTTTTTCCCAATATGACAAAATGAAATAGATTGAATATTAGATTAATGGTAAACCATGTTTTAAAAATCTAAAGGAGATTTAAGTTTGATCATTTTTTATTGTAATTGAAGTTACTTTTGATCAATATAGGAAAATCATTTAGATGTTCCCAAACATTGATTATAGTATTACAGATTCTTCTAATTAAAGTCCTAGTTTAGAACGTTTATTGTTTTTAATGATATAAGCTCAAGTGTTCAGACAGCCATTTTAATAAATAGCTTGAAAGAAAAATGATGATGAACTGGAATGAGAAATCTATTCTCGTAAGAACAGATATGATTTGCCCTGTACATTTAACAGAGCATGGTGCCTAAATGAGAGTAAGTGCAATAGAAATTTACACCACTTTAGTTAACTAATATAAAAATAACTGGGATTGTTTTCACTTATTGGGTTATGTGGCCCACAATGGCCATGTTCATTTCCCTCCTGGGTGTTTTAATGTGACATGATTAAATTTCAGGAATGGCACTCAAGTTCACTTTCATCGCTGACACTATTTCTGGAAATTAAGATAGTTACCAAGGGAGCTCTTATACTACAACATGTCCAACCTATTATGCCAGAAAGAATTAAGACTTGCATGATTTCAGAGGGTTTTATTAAAAATGAAAAAACTAACATCTTCAACTGAGGGAAAAATGATGTTCCCAAATGTTAAAATTTTCTAGGTCTTTTTTTTTTCATTTTATAAAATAATATAGAAATTATGCAGTCCTTCATTTTAAGAAATCTATAATATAATTAGGGCAAAAATTGATGAGATGTGAATATATTTTCAAAATTATAAATTAATATTTCATTGTCTTCCTTTTTTGACCAGTTGTAACTCTTTAAAACTTCATTACTTCAGTAATGCACTACAATACATAACAGTTTACATAAAGTGCTTAGTCACATAACTAGATCAGCAAATATTTTAAGCAAATACACACATAAAAAAATAAACACATGATTTCTGAGTTATTTGAAAATAGTATTTCCAAATACACATACTCACATACACCCACATATACACATCTTTTAATATGTTTGTGCTGACCAATATCGTTTGTATAATTGCAGGCTTAAAACAGTGAAAATTGCAAAAATAATTTATAGATAAATTATGTGTTGTGCACTTTTATATGCCCAATACTTAATTACTGCTTTCATAAAGAAGAATCTTCAAATAACTACAAACATTTCTTTTCTTACTCAGTTTTACTCACTTATGACTTAATATTGTCACCAACTAATTGTTACATGATTAAGTTGATTTTAATTTACACTTTTAACTTACCATGTGTCAAGTACTGGCCTGAGTACTTTAAATATTTACTTGTTTGATCATCTTAACTCTTAGTAGTAAGTACTGTTAATTAATTCATGGTTCCCTTTTACAGAGGAAACCCAGCTACTGAGTGATTGAATAATTTGCCTAGGATCACATGGGTAGGAAACTGCAGAGCCTAGTCGCGATCCCAGGCACTGCAGCTGCAGGGCGTGCCCGCCAAACCACTGCATGATACTGCTCCTCCTGGGGCAAAAGGAACCGTTTATTTCGCTGCACACACAAAGAACACTTGATAAGAGGTGGCAGAGGTTTTTCACTCAAACAGATGTGAGGTTTAAACTCTGACTTTCTCTCTTTGTGGCTATATGTCGTAGACAAGTTAGTTGCTCTTTCTGAGTCTCAGATTTTACCTCTGTAAATGGAATTAATAACGCCATTGGTTTATGTTGATGGACAGATTTAAAATAATAGGACATAAAGTACCCAGTAAAATTCCTGGACCAGTAAATGTTATAAATAAACCAACAAACAAAATGAATAAAAAATGAATAAGCATAGGATTCTGAGTTACTTGAAAAATCAATACCTGTATATTTCACCTTTTCTTCTGTTACAATTTTGTACAATTTGAAATAACTTGCCTATCCTGATTAAACTGAGTATATGTACTAGAGAACAATTTGTTTAGAGGTTAGCTATAGTTCCCTGTATACTATGTTTCACAGCTACATAGATTTAGGGATTTCTATGGCATTAGCATAATTTTAAGTAAATAAAATATTACTAATCCAACAAAAACAATAGGAGATAGGAGCTGCTGTGGTTTTTTAAAAGTATGACATCACAAAGTACTTCTGAACCATGAACACCTAATTTTATTTCTTTTTCTATGGTTTTATATTTACAATATTTGTTAGCCATCACCAATTATTGGTTCAAGATTTTTAGTGAATGGCAAATAGAAACTAGCAGTGGAATGAACAATTCCAGTGTTTTCTTATTCTGTACAGATGATCAAAGATTATTCCGACATAAAAACTTTTTAAATGAGGTGTTTATAACAAAGTGAAATAAGAATTAAAATACACTAAGTTTAAAAGATAATTACCTAAGTCCAGTGTTATAAAATAGTGGATGTGTTATTCAATTGTGACAAACTAATCACAAATATTTATTGAGCTTTCCTTAGTATGTCTATATCCTAGGTTTTAGAACACATATGAATGATTTAATTGCTTCACTAAATTTCATTAAGCAGAAGCTACTCTCTAAAGTTAGGGTAACAATGATAATGAAAATAGATTCAGTTCCTTCTTTTATGGAGTGTGCAGACCTGTGGGGGTGAAAAACAGTAATAACATAATACTTAGTTATAAACCATGATGAGGGCAATGGAGGAAAAGAAGAGGGAGCTATGACAGGGGTACTAATTCTGATTTGGAGGTTTTGGGAAGTGACATTTAAGCTGAGAGCAGAAGAATGTGTAGTAGTTACCTAAGCAAAAAGTGGAGGGTGGTGGAGATGAGAATGTTCCAAAGAGGAAAACATGTTCCAAAGATAAACAGACCCTTTGCCCTTGAGAATTTTAATATTTGGTGAGTGAGTTAAGATTGCTGTTTAACTTCATGTGGTGGCATTTTCAGGATGATCACTTACCTTTTAGACTTTGTCAGTGTGTGGTCATGAAATTTCATTTTGGGGTCATGACTAGTTCATAACATGTAATATTTATATATTCAAAATCCATCTTATAAACTGTATTTTTGTGCAGCGTACAGGATGTTCGAAACACCAAAAGAGACTTTAACTTTTATGAATGTAGCAATAATTAAAGAGAAACAAAGAAAAATAACTAACTCTAAACCTAGCTATATTGCACATAATAAATATCTGTTCTAATTGGAAATTTGGAATAAGAAATTCAGCAATGATTTTTGTTTTTGAAAGCATTATCTAATACACATTTTAGATTTCTCTACTTTACCTGAATTGTGTAAAACAGAAATTAATCCAGAACTTCAAATGGACAAAAGGAATCTTTACCATACTGAACATAAGAGAAAATAAAGAAATTGACTCTCAGTTGATGAAAGTGTTATATTCAGTATTAATTTTATAATATTAAATCTAATATATACATCATTTAAAATCTACCCATAAATATATATAGATACATGTAGAAATAACCATAACCTTACCATAAATTCTTAGAGATAATTATTTTCATTTACTTTCTCACATTCTTTTAAAATCTGTGACAAGTTAAAAAAAACAAAAAAACAACTTTACAAGTTTATCGATGGCCCTTGAGGAAATAAGTGATTCCAATGTTAGTGCAGGATGAAGTCTTTGCAACAATAAATGCAAAAATTGACTCAATGGCAAAACCAAATTGGATTTTTGCGGTCACCCCTCGGGCTGAAGTGTGGTTTGCTGGCCTGGCAAGGGGAGCGGCCGCGGTAGGCCTAATTCCGCTGCCCCCATAATAGGGTGGTTGGTCGGGCCCACCGCCACCCCTGAAGGAAGCTCGGCATGGGCGCAGAGTGCCCTCGGGTCTCCCCTTCTCGGCAGCCATGCTTCCGTGACCGCCCCTCCTCCCGGATGGTGCCACACGATGCCTTGTGGGGCGGCACCCTTCTTCTTCTTTCTCCCTGCGCAGGCGCAGGGCGGAAGATTCCAGTCTGCCCTTTTCCCCTCCCCCGACAGCAGCAACAGGCAGGCGTGGGCGGGAAACTCAAGTCTGCCCTCCACCCCAGCAACAGCAGCCACCAATCCCTAAACCCTGCCCCTTCCCCCAGCAACAGCAACAGCCAATCCCTAATCACCACCCCTCCCCCGTCCAGTACCACCCACTGACCTTTCGCCGGCAACCAATCAGAACAGGGCATGGCTTCAACCAATCAGCCTTCCCCAGCCCCTATAAAACTGTTGCCTCTCCCTCAATAAAGTGGACTTGCGTGTTTACCTTGTCTCCGCGGTAGTTCTTCTGCCGTGCGCCCTCCAGTCCTGAGAGCCCCTGTCAAGGGCCTGGCCTCCCTTGTCCCCAGTTAGTCGCCTGCTTCTCCGGGCGACCCCGTCAGCCGAACCGCGCAACCTCTGTGAGACCGATCCCTCGTCTGCTGCCGGACCGACCCCTCGTCCCAAGCGGGACCGACCCCTCGTCCCAAGCGGGACCGACCCCTCGTCCAGAGCTGGACCGACCCCTCGTCCGCAGCCAGACCCCACCTCTTCCGACCGAGCAAGCCGTCACAGATTTTCTGTGTCTGACATAGAAGTTCAGTCTTCACTCAGTTGCCTCTGGGTATATTTTTCCAAATGTTGTGCAGCAGTTTTGTATAGACATATCACATTTTGAAAGTTCTCCTTCTGTATCTTAAAGTGGTAATATAATAAAGAAGAGAGAGAAAAATATCTGGAATATGTTAAGTATACCCCCTAAGGCTTGTTAAATACCTCTAACAAATTGAATCAGATTCTCATTACCTGACAATTTTATATATGATTGCAAATAATTACGGAAACGTCCAGGAAGAACTTCTTGATTTTCAAATTACGTCAACATTCTCATTATGCACTAAGCTGTATTTCTTCAGGGATTATAATTTCATGTTGCATTTATTCTCCAGGCTAAAGTCACACTGATATTTACCAAATAAAGACAAAGAGAGATGCACTACTCTGTATGCAGATAGTTTAGGAACAGTATAACTTGATGTTAATGTTCATAAAATGTAGAACTGTTGTGTATGATTGAAAAACATTGTGTTTTTCTCAAACTGAAAATATCAGCCTTTTTAACCATCATCCCTCAGCCTCACCCTCACAAAAAGTGTAGAATTCAAACAGAAAATATGTGTAAACATACAAAATTAAAAAAATCTCCCTATAAGCAAACTACTAGAAAAGAACTCATAGGATTTAAAAGTTGGAACATAGTTGAAATGTAATTTGTAGGCCAGTCATAATTCTCTTCCCATGTTAACATTGCATTCTTGGGTGCTTAGGTAAAATTTGGGGTCAACAAGAGGACACATGGTTATTTCATAATATAGAAATTATGGGCACAAACCACAGTGATTTCTGCTTTTGCCATGCCCACTAACCAGCTGTGATAAATGCCTTTTCCAGACTGGAGAAAGGAAAGAATATAGATGTTTTCTGATCTTTTACTGAAATATACACAATTTTTAAATGATAGCATGATTTCCCCAAGGTTAAAAATGGTTATTGTAAAATTTTACTGGCAGTCAGGTAGCGAATTTTGTGGTTGCAACAATAGAGTTGCTGGAATACAACTCTAACCAGCATCTTCAACCAAATCAGAACACTTAGAAGTGATTATTTTCAGCAGCATGGAAGAACAAAATCCAAGCATATGCTTTTCATTTCATTCTTAATCTTCTTCAACTGATGTAAAGAACACAACAGTCTCCCTTCCTGTATAGGCGTATCGAATTCTAAGTGCAGTTAGGACATCTGGTGAGGAAATACAGCTAGGTATTAAAACGAAGATGGTATTTCAGGTAATGAAATTTAAATTTGGGGGACACATGAGATTGGTGAAGTGGTGAGATAGGATGCTGTATTAATCAGCCAAAGGGGTGTTGATGCAAAATACCAGAAATTGGTTGGTTTTTATAAAGGGTATTTATTTGAGGTAGGAACTTACAGATACCAGGCCAGAAAGCATAAGTTACTTCCCTCACCAAGTCTATTTTCACGTGTTGGAGGAAGATAGCTGCCGACATCTGTGAGGATTCAGGCTTCTCTCTGGATTCAGTGTTCCTCTCTTCCTGGGGCTTGCTTCTGTATCCTCTGCTTACTTCCCAGAATTCCATCTTAAGGCTTCAGCATCAAACTTCAACATCAAAACATCGAAAACCTTCCAACTCTGTCTTTTGCCATACCTTTTATCTGTGAGTCCCCACCCACTAAGTGGTGAGGACTCAATGCCCTAATGGCACAAGAGGTTTACATAATTACTTAATCAAGTAAACCTATGAATCCAATATAATCTAATATGCCCAGAGGAGAAGATCAGTTTACAAACATAATCCAATGTTTCTTTTTGGAATTCATCAATAATATCAAACTGCTACATATGCCATGGCCAAGAAAGAGAGTAGAGAGTGTAAGTTTGCTGAGGATAGTATTTAAAGGGATATAACAGAGAAGCTTAACTGATAAGGTGTAGAAGGAAACAAAGAGAAGTAGAAGGAGAACCAAGACTTAAAGAGAGCAAGGAAAACAACAGTTCCAGCATAGGAGCTGGTCAATGAAATTAAAGTTTGAGAAAAGACATTTTAATTTTGGAGGCTCCAGCAATTAATGGCCCTTACATAATTCTGTTGGGAGGTGGAAGAGAATGCCAGAGAGTAAGTGTTCCAGACTGAGCAGGTGGTGAGTAAGAAATGATAGCCACAGACCCTCTCCCCAGGTTAACGTGCACCCTACTTGGAGTTTATCTTAAACCCCAAAGAGCCATTAAAGTGGCCAAGGATCTAAAAATGAATTTCATAATAGTTATCTTAATAGCTTTATCTGGTCAATAATACACATTTCTTTAAAGCTCTAAAGGGAATGGACATATAAAGTGCCCAGCTTAAAAAATAAATTGAATCTGAGGAATATGCTTCTATAAAAAGAAGTAAAGCCAGTGCAAAGTCAGTAAATGGAGTACTAAAATTCGAGGAAAACAGGAGCAGGGACCGAAAATAAACTATTCTGACAAGAAAAATGGATAGAACTATAGTTATATAAGAAAACCTATAAATACTCAGCACTATTATCTAACTACAAAACACCAAGAAATTGAAACCACAGCTCTTAGCTCAGAGAAATCTGAAGATACTTGCAGTGGTTTGTTCAAAATAAAAATTCACTTTATATTTTTTTCCGGTACACATGTGCAGACACACAATTTTTAAACATCCATAAAATGACTATGTGACATGTAAATATTGCCCCATATCCACTCATCAGTAACATAGTAATGCCAGTTCCTTTCCTGTTTCTGGATTCTACCATTGTTAATAATTTTCAGCTTAACAATATAAGTACTTTCCACAGCGATTACTAGACAGACATTATCAGTCTGACCTTTTAAGTGTTTAATGCAAAGGTCTATAGCCTAGGATATAGGACCCTCCAGGGATGGATGGATAGAATTCAGGGTGTCTGTGTCCTTTGATGAGTAAATAAAAATCTTATCTTTATTTTCTCTATCACATCTTTACTTTCTCTAAGGGCTACTTGAAATTTAGAATTCCCATCAATTTTGAATGTAGGCATCAACCTATTCTAGTCTTAGTGATGCCTCTGACTTTGTCACTAATAGAAATTAGTAATATTTCCATATCGCATAATACTTGTTGCACATTTCTGAATATACCGCTTACAAACATCACTACTCTGAAACTCTAGGAGACCTGTCACATGCACTTGTTATTTAATGTGTTAATATATGAGTACATATGATACTATATTACAAAACTTTTACATATTTAGTAATTACTTTGGATTTTTGTGTATCTTCTCTTTGGTTTTGTTTTGTTTTTTTCTGAGAAGGGTCCCTAGGCTTCACCAGACTGTCAGAAGGATCCATAGCATAGAAGAGGCTCAGAATTCTGAGTAAATGGTTATTGGTTTTAAAAGCTTTTTTTCCCAAAACAATGTGGATGAGACTTTGAAGTTAAAAGCTATCAATGAATTATTTTTATTGAATGGCCATGACTGACTTTTCTGCTGAATTAGGTTTTCCAGCTCCATGTTTGAAAACAAATGTAAGTAAAATAACAGAAGATGATACTATTAGGCCTTACTTTTTGTCATTGTGTTAAATGTTCTAGTAGCCCAGTTGACTTTTTACTGAGTCTGCTTCTCACCAAAAATGCAGGTTTAGGAAGTTTGTAACCTGGTAGAGAAATGATATATTCAAAGTTGCCTACGCTATGGAAACTGGGAGAGAAGACAAGGGAGAAAATATGAAATAAACAAACATCCTTCAGCACTGCTACCTGAAGTTGGACACATTCAGTCTGCCTTTTACCAGGGCATTTTCAATATTCTTACAACAATTATTATCTATGTAAAAGTTTATAATCAATTTTGTTCTGTGGTTTGCCAGTGTCTTTTACAGAGTACCAGTAGAAGAATCCAGCTGATATATGAATAAGCCAAAAAGTGCCAGTCATCCAGAATCATAGAATGGCATACAAAGTAACAAGGATTTCTTGATACCTGGAAAAAACAAAGAATGCCATACAATTAGCTTGGTGATATTTTTAGTTAATGTGTACATCAGTTTCAAAAAATCCAGGTACTGTCATTAAACACATAATCTTTTTTTTTTTAAATTTAGTTCTTTTCATATGTCAGAGAGTACTTGCACCTAGAGTTATTTTAAACAGTGTACACTTCCCACCTCCATACAATTAAATCATTTATTTGGCCTCTTTTCTTTAAGAAAGAAGGGTTCTGCTGGTCAGACAGGAATAAATAAGAGGAACTGCCTGGTTGTCTAGTAACTTATAATTTCTGCATTTTTTACTGCGGTATAGCATTATGCCAGATGCTAAGACAAATATTAAAATATAAAAGACATGGTGCCTGATGTTAACATATTTAAAATATCACTTTGTTGTACTGTTTTGCCTAGCTTTTTATTTATTTCAAGAAAAAACAAACCTATTTAATTTACCTCCATTTTAAAAAGGGCTATTTTAAAGATTACATGTGAACAGAACTATGGTGAGTGTGTGTAGGCTATTTGGACTTTCCTCTTGTTCTCTCTTTCTCTCTTCCTGTTTTTAGGTGGCATGGTCTCTCATAGGCTTTTTGCTTCTCCCTACATTTTTATTCTGTTGTCATCTCTGCTTTCTCATATTTTGGTTTTTATTGTGTGTGTGTGGTTTTTTTTTTTTCAGTTTGAGTTATGCCTATAAACTCATGGTGGCATTTCCTTCTGTCACTATCACTCTTCTTTTTCTGCTCATAAATGGGTAATGTTTTTGGTGTTCCTTTATTTGAGAGAGAGAGAGAGAGAGAGAGAGAAACTATCCATCTCCTTTATATGGACTGGCTGTTCCAAGGCAGGTATTTATATCTTGTCCAATCAGTTGTGTCTAAGGGACACAATCACTTGGTATAAAATATGGCTGCAAGGTTGCAGGGTTGCCCTGGCAGAGGTTCTATTGGAAGGGATTTAGGTACATAGCTGGCCATGGTTCATTTCAGAGCCTTCCTAGTTGAGGAAAATAAGGCACATGCATATTCGAAGATGCCCTGTAATGACAGATAGTGAGGGTACAAATGAGTACTAGAGATTTTAAGTCGTGGAGGAATTCAAAGAGAGAAAAACCCCCCAGCAGGGTAAAGCTGGGGAAGTTCCATTGAAGATATAAGATTTGGCCACAACTTGAAGAAAGATTACGACTTAGTTTGGTAGAAAAGAGATGAAATTAGAGAAATGATGTAAGCAGAGGTGTTGAGGCAAGAGAAAAGAAAACACTTAAGGGGTCATTGAATCAACCATTTTAGAAAATGAATCTGACTCTTGGAGGTCAATAAATGCCAGGAGGGAAATAAGACTTTTTTCTAAGTATAGTGGAAAGTTTTTGAGCAGTAGAGTAAAATAGTAAAATGAAACCTTTGATAAGTTTCATCTAGTAAATGTGTGACAGGAAAAATTAATTGGTTGGTAGATCCTTAACTAGTACAATAGCATGGAGAAGGAAAAGGAAAAGAATTAGTTAAAAGTAATGCTGAAGATTTAAGCCTAGTATATTGAGAATGCATGATCAACATTTATGAGAATAGGGAATGCTGGAAGAAGAAGGGCATGATTTTGGAAGAGAAGAGTCCAATTTAAAACATGTTGAGTATAAGTTACGATTGTATTTGATTAACCCAGCATTTATTGAGAGAATGCAACATGTAGGACATTTTGCTGGGCTTTGTAATCGAACTCTGACTTATAAAAAAGTCAATTACAAATGAGATTTTAAACTATATGTGCAGTTACTTTTAACTGTTTTAGTAGATACTTATTTGTAGTTTCTCTGACATATTTTACACTCCTGTTTACTGGTGCCTATTATCTGGTCTATTTTCTAAGAACATAATTTAAACTTATTTAATACGTCCATCTAAAAACAATATTATATTAGACATTCCAAAGATAAACACTGATCTTTGCATTATCAGTGTCACATCGTTACTATGAAATTGAGAGTTGGCAAAGTAATGGATTCCTGGCCCTCCAGTCCTAAATCTCCTCACTGATGGGTCTTCTTAATCTCTGCTTGTAGAGTATATGCAGCCCCAGATTTTGGATATGGCCACTACAAAATATGGAACCATTTATATTCAATCTTACTTTGCATCTTGACTTTAGCATCAGAGATCTCAGCACGTAGGTACTCTCTTTGCAACTCAGTACCTTTCAATTTTCTCTCCTTAGTAGCCCAGTCAATCCCGATAACTGAGCTTCCTTCCTGATTCCTTGTCCCTCCATCTTGATTAGAGTCATATTAGGTAACCCAAGCCTTCATATCATACGTGCACATGTAGATGAGTCCTGGGCCCTGGCTGTTGAATCTCCATGCACCCTGCCAATTTACCAGGCACCTGCCATACCACTTCTGCTTAATTAGTTATCTTGGCCATGCAATTCAAGTTAAATCTAGATAATCACATCTTTTTTTTTCTTTCCTTTCAGACTTTAGTCTGAAAGGAAATGCCTTTCCTGGATATGCCTTCTATATTCTAGAAAATTTGACTTATAGCCTATTATAAATCCTTTCTGGATTTTGTTCCTTTTCCATTCATAACCTACAATACACAAGTCTCAGCTTCCAACATCACTTTCCTGCTAAGTTTCATTACATCTCTTTTAGGGTAGAGCCTTATTTCAATTTTTATAACTTTTATTCAACAAGTATATTTTGAAAACATATGATATTCAAGATTGTACTCAATTTGATGTAGAATACAAAACTGTTTCAGATGTAATCTCTGGCTTTAAGGAAAGGGACAACCTAAAAGAAAACATAAGACTATAATTTTTTACAGTATTAGCTCCTTATTACTAACTTCCTGTAAGTATTTCATAAAGAACTTTAATACCCTTGAGCTGATAAAGAAGTGATCTTCTTAAAGTTCAAGGCGATCATCCAACTTACTGCAAACCTGCAGTGATTTCTCTTTGTACTATAGATCAATTCCCAACTCCTTTTCCCAATGTGAGAGGTGCTGAAGCCCATGCCTCCTGCCACATTGCTCATTAGACCTCTTTGCCCCCACATCCCACTACTTCGCACTCCCCCACCCTGCACAGGGTATTTCTTATTTGCCGAACTGAACCCCTGCAGTTCCTCTCAAATAACCCATGATGCTGCTTATCTGCAAGGCAATGCTTATAGTACGCCCTCTGCCACTCTCCCAGTTACTGTACTGTCACATGACTCAATGATCCCTATTCATCATTAGATATTTTCTTTTGAACTGTTCCCTGACCTTCTCAGTTGGTTTAGATAATATTCCCTGCTCACCAAATAAGCCTTTATGGGGTCACCTATTTCCATTATTTGTATTAAGTTTGATAGGTCTTCTAGACTGTAAGCACCTCAAATTCAGCAAATATGTCTTATTAACCATTACACCTCCAGTATCTAGGAGAGGGACTAATATGCACTACAGGTATAACTCAGAGACACTGCGGGTTCAGTTCCACACCACCACGGTAACACAAGAATCTCAATAAAGTGAGTCACACAAACTTTTTTGTTTCCTGGAACTTTCAAAGTTGTGTTGACAGTTATTTGAATATACAGTATACTTAAGGAGACAGTTACATTATATGTAAAAAACAATTTATATACCTTAATTAAAATGTGACACAGAGACATGAAGTGAATACATGCTGTTGAAAAAATGGTATATACAGTCTTGCCTGATGCATGCCACAAAATTTTAATTTAAAAAACAAACAAACCAATACCTTCAAAGTGCAGTAAAGCAAAGTACAATAAAATAAAGTATTTCTGTATATACTTCAGTATATAATTGTTAAAAGGATGGTTTTGGGGAGCAGATATAGCTCAAATGGTTGAGCTCCTGCTTCTCATGTATGAGGTCCTGGGATCCATCCCTGGTGCCTCCTAAAAACAAAAAAAAACCAAACAAATGAAAAAGCCAACTCCCACTGGGGAGCAGATGTAGCTCGATGGTTGCATGCCTGCTTCCCATATACAAGTCCTTGATTCAACCCCCAGTACATCCTAAAATAATAATAATAATAATAATAATAATAATAATGGTGGTGGTTTTTGAAAGTTCAAGTCTTTTTAAATTTTAAAATGTAATATTTTATATCTGCCATATTAAGTAATAATTACAAGTGATGAATTTAAAATTATATAATAAAGTTTCTTATTACAACAATATTTCCGTGCAAGGTGACGTCTTTCAATGAATAATAGTTGCAGAAGGAAAGGCTACTTACAACACAAAGAATAGTCACTTAACCTAGTTCACCTGTGAAGGAAAAACAATTCATTTAGTGTTTCTCAACTCTTCTTCTTAGCAAAGGAAAATACCAGATTTTTATACACACTTAACCTTTAGAATAGTTGGTGGATTTTATAGAGAAGTTTAGATGAGTTCATTCATTATGTATAATACTACAGAAGTCCCCAAAGAGCCATTATTTGTGTCCTTTTGGTATTTCATCTAATCATAACAAGGAAAACTACTTTTTAATGTAATGTTTGTAGTGGCATTAGGTAGCCTTAAAACCTTACAAAGTACAATATAAAATTCTGTCTAAAGAAATGGATAAGCCAATATAGTGGGGGAAAAAATCATTTCATTTTCCCAGTCTGCAAATAAGTCCTCAGATTTCTTGTTTCTAATGTAACTTGAAAGAAGGAATCTTACAGTTCTGGTTTAATTGAAGAAAATATCAGGGTCTTAGTGGAAAAAATATTTCATATACTGCCATGGAAGTAAGATTCAGTCTGGGGTTTACAATTTATATTGCTGGAAGATCAATTTCAAGTAGCCAAGAGGACAGGCTTTGTTTTCTGAGCAATGGGGACCTAATGGAAAAACAAATCAGTAGAATGGAATGGTTGGATTTCAGAGAGTTTATTCTCAGTTCAGGGTGTAGAATCAGTGAGAGAAACTAAGCCTGGGAGCAAGGCACTACGGGGCAGGATATCTGTGGGGGCTGGATTTGAAAATAAAGGTAGTTAGGCAGTGAAATTAGTCACAGGATTTAATAGCTAGTAAAACTAATACCATTTATTTACAGGTTAATTTCAAAATGTTACTTTGTGTTGTTTTGAAGGGTTTTCTAGACAAAACTTAAATCAATTCTTTTAAGTTCTCACTTTCAGCAGCAAGGTAGATAAACAGCAATGATCGGAAGCTGGAGGGGTTAGACCCAGATTCTTAGAGGTTCCTTATTATCTCCACCTCTTTATTGAACTTCAAATATGCAAATAACTCTTACTATAAATTCTAGTGCAATATAGTCTAAACTCTTAAGGCTTCTTAATTTATTCATGAGATTGTAATAGGCCCATTTCCATTGTCTCTGTCACTTGTTTGAGCTCACTCAGCGGCAGACTTTCTACTAAAATTATAGACTTCTTAGGAAAAGAGTTGTTTATCATTATTCTTTTACTGATCATCTCTCATATTGTAATTTAGTGTTTGCTATATTTAACTCTTAATAGCATGCAAAGAATGACGAAAAAGATCACACATATCTTACTTCTGGCAAGCAGCCATTTGTAAAGGCATTTTCCTCTCCGTTCATTATGGTTAAATTACCTTTGTTTTCTTATGCTATTGACACAGATAGAGTCTCAGTTTTTAAAAAAAATTTTTTCTGTGTTCCAGTAAGAATTGACATTTGAAGATATCCAAAGAGTGAAACTAACGGAAGCATTAAGAAGTTCAAGTTTTACTTATCACTAAAAATGGAATTTTTAGTCATGGAAAGTAATTAGTAATAATCAAGCAAAAAAATAACTTTCCTTAGATGATTCACATGCAGTGACATCTGTGTGATCTGAGAAACTGAAAAATAGAACCCTGGTCTCCAGGTATTACATTAACACCCATTATTTTAAAAATAAAATATTTAAAGAAGTGTTTTATCAAACTTCTCTCCCTCTCTTCTTCAACCAGTAGTCAGCTAAGCACTAGGCACTATTTGGATTGATGGCTTGAGAGGGAAGATGCAAAAGAAGGAGGGGATGTTTAAGAGATTTCAAGTGTGTATTCGCTGGCTTGTTGACATCTGTACCAAAATGTAAGCCACATTCCTCTGTATGGAATATATAAACAAGAATGCTTCGTTGAAGAATTTGAAGTTTTTATCAAATATTTTTGACACCCTCTTCTGTAAAGGTGTATATTTCCTGAATTTATCATTACATTTCTTTCCTTCCAAAACTGTCTCTTCAATTTACTTTCCTTATATGACTCTCTTCATAAGAAACTAGTATTCATGAATGGATTTCTTATATCTCAGCATCAGATCATAATAAGAATTAGCTAGATGCTAAGGGGCATTTTATGATTTTTCTTTCAATACATCCTCTTTATGTCCTTGGAAATCTGAAACAATTAATATTAAGATTCTGCTAACATTGATTGGAAATATAACTCATGATGGAACAAAAGACGATAAGCTGAAGATATGGGAAACAGGTATTATTCAATTTGGGGGGAAATGGATTGTTACTTTACTCTCAGGTATGGACTTGAGGAAATGAGATTTCTTTGATTACTGCAACAAAATTGCCAGTGGTCAAGACTTCATCTCCATCTGCCCTACAGTTTGAATTACTCATATATTAAACTGGGAAAAAACTTGATTAGAAAGATGCTATTAAGAATTATAATCTGGTTTATTGAAGTGTTAATATAAGACTTTTCCATAGGAGATCCTCCCCCCCCCCTTTTTTACAGCAATGTAGAAAAGTGCCTGACAGACACAGACCTATTTTAAAAGGAGATTATTTAATTAGTTATTTTTATTTCCAGTGAATCTGGCAATACACTTTGGAGAATCATTTAGTTTCATTCATTACAAAAAGCTGCAGTTTATATTTCCCTCAGGCAGAGAGTTTTATCTGACAATTTGAATGCTCTGATGACAGAAATAGCTGATGATGAATAAAGATATCAAGTAGATACCAAACGACATAACACTTTGAGTCATTTTCAGTAACTGCTCATGATGAACAATTGTGTTTATGCGTACAGTTATAATTTTTATTTAAAAACATTTTACATGGCAAATGAGAGTAGAAATTCTACTCCTTTTTTATGTCTTTGATAAGAAGCAAATGCATGTAAAACCTAGCTTACTCTGTACCTTATATTTAAACCATGAGTCCTTAGGTCATCATAACAGAATTCAGACTCCCCCATCCATGAATTTTTGTAATAATAGAACAACATAAGAGCTATCACTCATTGAAGGCAGATCAGGTGCCATAGAGTTTACTATATACTTACCATGTATTGTTACTAACCTGTGTTACAAAATCTGTAAGGTCAGTTAATCTCCCTATAATACAGATGATGATTAACTCCAAGTTTACCATGCTTTGCTATACATTAGTATCACCCAGGACCTTTAAAATCTACAGATGCCTGGCTCCCATCCCATGGCATTCTGATTCAATTGGTATGACATGTGACATGACATTAGGGCTTTTAAAAGTTTTCCTTGTGATCCGAATATGCAGTAACATTTCGAAACTGCCGGATTAATTTAGAGCCTCAGAAACATGAAATGAAGTGCCTAAGATCACTTTCCTGGTCAGGGTGGTGTCAGAATTTAAATCCAACTCCCTCCAACTTGATAACATGGAATCTTCAGGGAAGGATACACCTCTTTGTTCAGGGCTTTGTCCAGAATAGAGATTTTTGTAGCTTCATTTTCCTTTGTGCCCTGAACAAAAATTGCAGTAAAGAGCTGTTCTGATGAACTGATTTAACAGAATATTTTCCTAGACTCAATAAGATGCTTTACACATATTACAAATCACCGATATATTATGCTTCCTTGTTACCTTAATTATCTCCCAAATAAATTCCTTGCATTTGTAAATTATATGATCGTGTGAAAATCTTACAACTTTAAGTCCTATTATAAAACATGTAATTCTGTTTTCTTTTTATCTGTGTTGTTTTGGTTTACTTGAGCATGTAACTTTTCAAAGTATTTAAGCACGAAGCATATATCATCATAATCCCCTGCCTAAACAATTTATAGCTCACGCAGTCATTTTTATGTTTTTAAAATCCTTTTTTTAGGATTTGATAGAAGCAAAAATATTCAGCTAATGAAATATTTTCTTGCTAATGTAAAGTAAAAGTAACATTCCATATTCTCTCCATGTGTTTTTTAACATATCACCTTTATTGATACTTATTAATAAAGCATAAATCCATCCAAAGTGTATAATCAATGGAATTGATTGTATTTTCCCATGTATTTTTATACAAATTTATATTTCCTCTATATGAAAAATAGTGCTGTTTCTTACTATTGAATTAGAAAATAATTGCTTTTTCTATTTTCAAAGCATTTGGCTGGAGACAAGGATTTATAAGAAAATCATGTTACTATTCTCCCCTAATTCATACAGGGATTTTTAGAAATGAAATTAATACCCCCTATCCATTTGGGGACAATGACGGGGCATTATGTTTTTGTTTGTGATTTGATAGTCCATATCTGATTCCCAGATAATCCTATAAACCTCTGTAAATGGGTGGTAAGCTATCCAACATGAGTAAAATGGTAAGATAGAAGTGCTGGAGAACCTAGTCTTTTCCATAATTCCAAAATAAAAGGGGACATTAAGTTCTCTTTTAATTAAGAGCTTAATGAAAAGCATGAAATTCTAGTTTTGACCTCTTTTTTCTTTTAATTTTCCACTTCATAATAGGCAGGCATAGTGTTATTTATAGTTTAAGACTTTGTATGTATGTCACATATTTTTTAATGTTTATAGAAAATATAGCTAGTTATTAATCATTAGGCTGAACTATATAAAATTGTCCTTTAATATATTAAACATAGTCAAATATTTTCATAGGGCTCAACTTGTAGAAGCAAAATCAAAGGAGCCATCACTTCAAATTTATTTATATGATTCACATTCATACATAATACTCAGTGGTATGAAACATATACAACTAATACAACAAAAGAATTAAGACTGTTTAATGGCATGCTGTTTCAGCACAGTACAAGTAACAATGCACTAAGCTGAAACATCTCAGAAAATAGCAATTTATGGATGTTTTATTAAGCATAGCTGATATTCCATATTCATTTCAGCAGATGAAAATTTGAATTCCAATTTAAATTTTATAAATATTTTACTCATGTAAAATGTGTATGTGTGTTATTGGCTAGCGCTGACACAAATTTTACAGGTTGCTTTGTCTATGAATATTGTGTCTATGAATATTGTCTCACAAAAATAAATATTTAATCTGGTTACCACATAATACTGGGGCCTACTTTATGATTACAAATATACAAATTTGAAAAAGAACAAAATTCAAATTTCCTATTATAGTAAGCTGATGATATTCATCATATAAAACAGAACTAGTATGACTCTCTACTGAATGAGAGAGAATGTATGGAAAGCTGGCTAAGCTTCTACAGGTTTGCAATAAAATTGTTACTCTATTAAATTATCCTAGAATGTTCCTTCTATAAAATCAGTAAAGCATTCTTTGTTTTAGTAGCTCTTCATTTGTTATGTTTAAAGTTCTACAGGGAATTTTCCTTTTCAGGGCTACCAAATCCATTAGAAATACAATATGCAAAACCTTTTTAGTACTTTCTTCTGTAGGAATGATTGATTAGTAAATACATGTTATCAAGAATTCAGCTTTTGTCTCAGCTCTTTACTGGAAATGCTGGCAAAAGTTGTAAAATAAAAGCAGAAGAGGAAAAACAACAGCACTGAGATGTGACTTAGAGCACAGACTTAAAAATTATTTGCAAGGACTTTTAGTTCCCTTCTTAAGTCCAGTACCTCTCTGAACATATGGGTTTTACTTGTTAATCATCTAGGTGACAAACATTTCCTAATATTTTTAAAAGTGAATGCATAATGTACATTTCTTTAGAATTCAAATGAACAAATCATCTATTGTGCAATTCTGGGCTCCATTTTGTTCTCTGTCCTTTGTTCCATTGACTTCCCAGCATGTGCTTATGGCTGGAGAGGGCTGATTATGCCAGATGACTTTGCATTGGCTTCCTGTTTTATCTCTTGTATCTCCTTTGACCTCCAGAACCCTGAGACTTGGTACTTGACTTGAGATAACATCGAGTATGAAGAGAAGTATAGCCACACTGTACAGAAAAAAAAAAAAAAAAAAAAAAAGACTAGATAGCTGTTAATTGTCAGCATTTAACATACCAAAAGTTTTGTAGCAAGACATTATAGGCATTGCCCTGTGGTACTTATCTTGGTATGCATTTGCCAACAATTCTGAAAAGATATCAATAACTTAAATACATGGAAATGTGCCTTCTGGATAGCAGAGTTTGAAGATTTACATTTGGTAATCAACACATGTTTCTTGAAGCAATTGAATCTCACTCTTAGCATCATACCCCTTTTTAGCTCTTTACTGTGTAGGTTTAGGTTTTGTCAGAAGGCAAGAATAGGTATACATCTGCAGATTTTTCAATTGCAGGCTTTTGGTTATGCAGACAAATGTTCTGTCAAACCATGTTATTGTCTCCATAGTTGGTAGAAGATGAATTGTACAGTTTAGCTGAAAACCTGAGTACAAGTTACTGAAATCTTGCCGGACTGCAAAAGTACATGCAGCAATTGAAAAACACGTATGTTCTTCTCCTTTGAGAGAATGCATCTTAAGCAAGTTAAAATGCACTTTTCTATTGTCCTACAGCAAAGCTGTTTACTGAGATAGGATGATAGTCTTATTAGATTTTGTTGACTTTTGTGAATCATTTCAATGTCTCTTGACCTTTGAATAACAGAATATATAGGCCCTACTATTTAAATAAAAACAACATTCTGCATCACAAATCAGCTTTGGGAAATGTTAATGGACAATTTCCTATAATAATTTAGCTTATTCATGTGTTTAATTTTTTCTGCTCAAAACAATTAAAGTGATGATATATCATAATTGGCTTGAGATAACATACAACATGAAGAAAAGCAAATTCACATTTTATAAGAATATGGTTAGATGGTGGATAATTGAATTAGCAATTTTATGAATATGAATGGTTTTTTGAAACGTGATATTCTCCCTATCCCCAAGATTTGATACTTGCATAATTTTTAGCATTTTAGCTTACTAAGAAAATATTTATGATTTTAGTACCTACCAAATATTTTGAGCTCTTAGAGTAAGCATAACTACATTCAGAAGTTTAATTTAATTCCAAGAAAGTAAGAGAAATAATTCAAACAAGATATGATTTGTTTTAATTACTTCAACTCACAATATTGAGAATGTGCCAGTTTGAAAGGCACTGTGCTAAGTGTTTCGGGGAGTTAAACAATACAAAAGGGATGGTTTCTATCTAAGGAAACTTTTTAGCTAAGAGAAAAAATATACAGAAATAGTTTCTTCTTCATTATTTAAGCTGGACACCCGTGTGAGCTTTCCAATACAGAATGATAGAATATAGTTCCTAATAAAATAAGGAAAATGCTTTAGAGGCCACATATCAGACAATCACTGTCTTCAGGATAATGAAGAGACTTAGCATTTATCTAGGCTAAGCATCACCTGATATAGAGAAATAGCCTTTACTCTAAGATGCACATGCATTTTATGTGCAATCCAATAATTTTAACTAATTTTTGAAAACTTTTGACAATTTTTCATCTACCAGTTTCCCTAACAAAGTTTCTACAGCTGTATATGCAATTTCTGCACATACAGAAATTAACAAAGAAATGGTTTCTAGGTATAGAAAGAAAAAAAAAAAAATCACCCAATAAGATTTTCACGCTAAGCCATTTGAGGGTGATTATTCCCAGTGCTGTGACCAGAGGCTGACACCCAGAGGGTGCTGCATGGGAATCTGTGAGGGAGCCACTGAAGGAAAAGCTGCATTATGCATCTGTAGCATCACATGCCTGCCCACTGTCCAGGGAGCTCCTTGCCATCACCCCCTGTAACCTCCTGCCAAAGCGATGCCACCAACAAAACATCTTCAGGGCTCCTTCAAACCCCCAGGGTACAGTGGGAGGAATAGTGGCCTTGGTTCTCCCTCAGCAATTTAGAGACTGGTCTTGAGACAACTCTTAAAACTAACACTAGGAATAAAGGAAAGGCTGTGGACCAAATGGCACAGAGGGAAGCTTATACTTGAGTCAGCATTAATTTCTGTGGTTTTGGAGGTCATCAGTAATGCACTCACCCGTGCTTGTGTTCAGCACAATTATCATGCTATGCCAAGCACAGCAGAGGACTCGCACTGCTGTAAGATGAGATGCTCGGAAAAGGGAGGACTCAAGATGTTTAAGGGAGATTTGTTTCTTACATGGCCTTAATTTGAAATCCTTTCATTCTGGAGATGTCTGGATATTGAGATAGAGCAATTGAAAGCAGCACGTTCCTGTTACAGATTCAGCCGTGCATCTCACTTGTTTGAAAGGCTTAATCAGCGCACTTAGGAACAAGATGTGAGACATCTTGAGGCACTGCTTACTTATCAGCTGCAGATCAATAAAATGCAGACGCCATTCTTTGCCACACTCCAGAGAATGAGTTTGCAGAGTGAGAAGGATTTTACTTGGAAGCTATCTTACTCACATTTGACTTGGCAAAGGCAGAGAGTCACATCTGTGGAGGGCACTTGAGGCTTCCCTCAGCTGGCCCAGCTGCTCTTGTTCTACCTGCCAGGTGACATCGTTCACTTACTCAGTGCTAGCTGGAACAGCAGGGCCTCAGGTCACAAGGCATTTCCAGTCCATTCAGACAACTCAGACAATGCACTTCTTTTAACTGGCTATGTAAATGATGCCTAAAAGCCTCTGGTAGTCCTGTTGATTGGACACATTACTTTAGAATTATTGTTAAACCTGACAGACACAAGCACAATATCAAAGATGCATAAACACGGATCTAGCAGCCAGGAAATGTAAAAAGCCATATCATGCTGTAGTATTCTACTGCCATATTCAGCACTAATCAAACTGCCACTATGCTCACTGTAGGAATAACAATGGACATTTTTTTTAAAATACTGACGTGACAACTAGTTGATCAAGACGCAACTTGCTTTCCTATCGGTCTATTTTAATCATTAGAAATCGGCCAATTAAAGGCTATCTATGCCATCAGTAACCTTTGAAACATCTGATCAGCACTAGCTTTGCTTGATTTTACCTCCTAAATCTTTTTGGAACTCTTCCTCTTCTCCTTCCTTCCTTCAGACCTGCATCATTTTTCACTAAGACAATTGTAGCTTGTGATTTGACCATAGTCTTATTTCCTCTTAAATCTACCCTCCGTGGTACAGCAGGAATGATCTATATGAAATGAAAATGCAGCCATGTTAAAATCCTTCAAAAACTCCCCGTCACTGATAGAGTCAAGGCCTAGCAGCAAGCGTTTCAGCAAAATAATCCAGGGTCTCACTAGCTCTCTACCCATCTCTTGGCCATCCCCCATCAACCTATCTCATTCTGGCAATACTGAACAGCCTCTGCTTCCTTAATCACACTGTCTCCTGCTTCTGTGTCTGCCAGAATGCCCTTCCTCCCTTCTTTATTATGCTAGCACCTATACTTTTCTAAGAAATCCTTTCCTGAACCCGGGCTGGGTTAATATTCCCCATTCCCTTATCCCATTGAATCCTGTGCATTTGCCATATTATATTATATTAAACATTGGTATTTCTGCCTGCATCTCCCCTACTGGAATGAAAGCTCCTTGAGGAAACCAGTGGCTGCCTAACATAGTAGCTGACCCCTGCTTCTCATTCAGCTGTTAATTTAATGTCATCTCTCAGAAAGGCCTTTTCTGATCATCTGAAACACCTTCACTTGGCTCACCCTTTTGTATCTTAATATAACTTATACCATTTTATGGTTTGTTTTGTTTATTTGTTTATCATTTGTCTCCATACTAGAATATGAACTCTTTGGGACAGAGATCTTTTCTGCATTATTCACCCCTGTAATGTCACTGACAAGAAAAGTGACGCATACTAGGCCTTCACTAAGTGTGTGTTAAAAGAATGTAGAATGGATGGATGGATGGATGGATGGATGGGCACATAGTAGAAGGTCAGTACTTTAGTTGGGACTGAATTAGCCTATCCACAACAGATAGGCAGCATATAGGCCATGATGGTATGGGTGTCAAATTTTTTAACGTCTCAGGAGAAATGACAGCCATATATCCTCAATCTTCACTTCTGTGATTCACAACCGCAAACCATCACCTAATGTTTTAATGTTCCATAGTTTGTGACAGCTCCATCATACCCTGACTGCCGCTTATGATATTCAACATATTTCTTCTTGTTAATTCTTCTGTCCTCTTTCCTAGTATGTATAAGTATCCCCAAATAAAATAACAGCAAGAGAAAAAGATCAGAATCAACTTTTGAGGTATCACTGAATGCTTCACTCTATCAGTTGTTACTGTTTTCTGTAATTTGAAGCAGAACATTTGGCTTAAATTCTATCCTCATCTTTTAGAGGATTAACTGCCCTCCTCCCAGGTTTTATCACTTAAGAAATATGTGTGATAACTTCTTTACCTTGATGTATTATAGTGAAGATTATGTGAGAAAACACATGTGAATGCATTTTCCAAACATCAGGGTACTCATCTAATAAAAGTTATTTCATCAGTTATTATTTCATAACTCTATCATCATTTATTGATAGTGAAAGCAGTATATATCTCCATATTATGGTTTTTTAAAAAAAATCTTATTGTAAGTTGCTTCAGGTCACTTATTCTTAGGTATATAATCATTTGCATTCTGAATTGCAACTCCTTCATTAGTTTTTATAACTGTTGAACTTAATAAGATATAGAGGAAGTGGATAGCACTGGCAAAAGGAAATTGGATTTTGAATCATTTGTTATGATGACATCCATTTGATTGTGGTTAAAATGATTAGTGAAGTAAAGCTCCTGTTGTGACAATGTTCTAGTGTGAAATAAAGGGTAGTCCTTGAATTCATGTATTAGTTAACTGTTTAGGAAGAAAAACACTCAGCACCTATTTTCTGAGCTCTTCCTGTGTATAAGCCACCTGTGAGCATCTGGGGCTGCAGTGAAAAAGACCCAGGACCTGCTCCTGTGGAGCTAGAAGACTAGGATGATTGCCTCAATTGGGGTTCTGTCGAAAGACCTTACAGAACCAGGCTTATTAGTTTTAAAACTTTCCATACTTACAAAGGTGAAACACTTTTTACATTTTATACTCTCACAGCTGATGAATTACTTACCATCATAGTCTCTGTTTTCAAAATGAAGAAAATCATAGGTCACTAACCAGTAAGAAAATAAGCTGTGAGCTTCTCCAATTGACACATATGGTGTGTGAGTGAATGTTGTAAATATCAATTTTTTAAAAGTATGTGCACTAAGCAGTGAACCCTAAATTAAACAATGGACTATGGTTAATAGTCCAGTTATAAAATTGCACTTTCATTGATTGTGACAAATGTTCCACACCAAGACAATGTGTTAATAATGGGGTGGTTTATGGGAATCCTGTATTTTATGCATGATTGTTCTGTAAACCCACAACTTCTCTAATAAAGAAAAAAAATAAAGCATATATAGTTGAGGGCTGGGAAATACTTGTGAAGCTGACATCACAGCAACACAATAGCTCTTGTGAAAATACTTTGTAAGCTGTGAATTTCTGTATAAATATAGCATGTTAATATATATTTTTTGAATTATGGTGTATTTCCTGAATGAATAAATGTGCATGACAAATGAGGGCATGATAAAGATTGGGAGTCTCAATGACTTGCCTCCTGGCAGAGTTAACTGTGCAAATACATTTTAAAATTCAACTCACTGGTCTTGTGTTTATATTATAATGTGTGCAACAGTTCACAGCCAATGCATTTGGTGATACGTTAACTAATAATGAGAGAATGCGAAGTAAAAGGTATTGATGAAGTAGACTTACTGAATACTGTGGTTTGAGATCTAAGTCCTTGAAATTCTGTGAAGATTTCCAATTCAACAAAGGTCTTAGAAACACACAACTAAATTGCAGACTTCTTTCTAAGGCTGTCATGCAGTTTAATTAATCGAGTCTGGCTCACTGTTTTGCCAGTCTACTTTCTTACTCCTGCTAGTTCCATTTTTCCACCCAAACGTTGCACAACTCAAGAACAAGGATCCTTGAAACTACTTTAAGGGCAACATCCTTCTCAAGACTTCAGCAGTTGCTTAAAATCATACAGAGTGTAATCATGAGAGTTGCTTAGCACTTTTATGAAGCCTGTGAAGAACTCAGAGTTCAAAATGGAAAGCAAAACATGAATCCAAAGAATCAACATCAGAGATTTTAACCGTTAAATTTTGTGGATGTGAAAATTAGATGTATTATCTGTGGCTTCTAATACTGCAATTCTAAAAATTAATGTCTTCTTAATTCAGTGACTTCAAAGTGATATAGTACACCTTCATAAAGTGTTGAACAGCTCTAATTAAATGTTTAGAAGAGCTCTCCTTGTCTAGATTTAAATTATCAACCACATGATTTATTACTTTTCAATCTCAAAGGTGTAATATTTGCTGAATTAATGTCATATTTACTAATATGTCTGATTAAGGTGATTACTTATCTACATATTGTCATCCTTTAAAAAATAAAGGTTTTAAGGACTTTAAAGCCATTAGAAAAATGTTGGTAATGTCCTTAGGACTATTTATTATCTGAGTATAAACTAGGAAAAGAAACATGTCTATGTCCTAATGGGGAAAAAAAGGGTTACCAATGAAAAACATCTTTCTAACTTTTAAAAAATATTATATTCTAACTGTAGAATTCTTCCTTTCATGTTAAATCTGAGCATAAAAATTTAATTACTGATAAATGTTGAATTTTAATAAGACTTAAAATCTCAGATGTGATTAATGGCAATTTCTGATCAAGTTCACTTGTATACATTGACATTTAGTAAAAGTGGTGTACTCTTATATTTATAGGAATTCCGATAAGTTATTATATTATATTTTATAATAGAATGATCCTATGATAATATTCATTGTATAAATCTAAATAGGAAAAAAAGGTTGAATATGATATATGAAATGTATTAAGAAAATCAGGTATACTTTTCATTGTATCAGAATCTCATTTATTCAGAATTTTCAAAAATGAATTTAAAATAAAATATAATTTCTGGTGAAATTTTATGAAATAATTAGGAAATTTATATATGTTATATAGATTATATATGTGATATATTATTTGTATATATGTATATAATTTAGGTGAGTCAACCTCCATTACTAATTTAAAATATGAACCCATTTAGTACCTGAGAACTTATTATTTGAGGAGGGTATGCTTTAATCTTAGATTTTAAATTTTTGCTAGAATTTTTTCTTATTTCAAAGTCACAAATTTAAAAAAATAAAAGAAAGTTAAAATGTAATTGCAAAATCCTTATATGTATAGTTGTAAATTTTTAACTAAAATATTAGAAGGCTAAATATATTGTTATCTTGGTTTACTTGGTGGTGTATATACTGTTATGCATAAAGTTGTCAGAGAATCTATCTGCTGTCTTTATAAAAATAATGTATCTATATATTTCTATAATTTATAAAATATCCCATTATTATAATAATATTTTTAAATGTTGACAAATTTACCCATTGCCCTATTTGTGGAAGTGTCACTGGTAGTGATTATAAAAAATTAAGTTAAAAAAGTGTTTTTGTAGTAAGAAATGCTAAGTTAGTATAAAAATGTTATACAAAAATCAGATTATGCTACTCAAGAAATAATGAATCAATAGATACTTAATAAGGGCTTACTATTTATGAGGCACCAACTTAATCTCTGGGAATATATAAAATATAAGATAGGCATTTTATGGGCATTTTACTCTGGTTGGTCAAAATGTAACAGCACATAATTCATAATCATAATGCAGAAGGGAAGTGTCTGATCAGGTGGCACACTCAAAGCAAAGGATGAAGGAGTATCATGAGGAGCAAGAGATATATACCTTAGTGGAATGATCAATGACAGATCTATAAAACAGGTGGAGCCTAAATGGCATGGTGGTACACATTAAAATCATTAAAAATTGTCTACCATGGAATCTAACAACCAAAATTTAAATATGGATTATTCCTAATGCATTCACGTTTTTCCTGATTTGTTCCCAGAATGCTCAGGTCCACTAGGAATTGAAGGTGGAATCATATCGAATCAGCAAATCACAGCTTCATCTACCCACCGAGCTCTTTTTGGACTCCAAAAGTGGTATCCCTACTATGCACGTCTTAATAAGAAGGGGCTTATAAATGCCTGGACAGCTGCAGAAAATGACAGATGGCCATGGATTCAGGTAACAGATGGGGATGGGGCAAGGGAATTGCCAAGGAATGGTCATACTCATTTAAGAAGGCCACAAGCAAGAACCCAGAGTCTGACTTTTCCTCAGAAGAAGGGATGATTCAGTTGGGTCTAAATTGGCTATAAAATCTGAAACAGTGAGAATGGTGCACATTCCAATGGAGAGTGTATTAAAGGTGTAAAAGTATGAAAAATTCTTGGGATATAAATAATCAAAGAAGCAGGTATTTACATATGTCATGTGCTCATTTGTATTGTGTTAATATTTAACAGTAACTTTTGACCCTTCAAGAAATCAAAAAGCTTAACTATTCCTTTTCTATCATTAAGAATTGGTTCCATATATAGAAATACCAAATGTATAATACATTATTATAACAATACCTCAAATGTCTTCAGCACATCTTCTCTCAGGATCTGAGGATTTTTAAATCCAAACTCTTGTCTATTCTCATCAGCCAACTATTAAAAAACAAACAACAACAACAACAAAAAAAAAAAACAGGAAAAAAGAATGATACACCAAGACATTAAGTGATTTCACAAAAGGTGTGGAGAATAGTAATGCCAACATCTTATTTTTTATCCACTTAAACACTTTTTGAGCACTTAGCTGTGCTGCGACACTGGACAAAATGTTAAAAAGACAGAACAAAAATGATCAAACTATGTTTTCTGCAAAAAATTATACTTCTGTTCAGGGGAGCAGCACATTAATTACTTTCTAAAAAGTTGACACCATGTGGTAAAGAGAAGAAAAATCCAGTATCATCTGGGGTTAGAGGAAAAGATAATTAATTATCATGAGGATGCCTTACAGGAAAGATAGTTTTGAGCATTGCCTTTGAAGATGAGTTTTAATAAAGAATAGGTGCTGAGGAAATGACAGACATAATCAAAGATGCTAGGTATGAATCTGTGGAACATTGTGGAGAAAACCACAACTTGACTATAGGGTGCTGGAGGGATGTATTAAAAAATGTATGATTTATTGACCAGTTCACAGCAAGCTGTATGATTCATACTGAAAGGCTTTGGCCTTATTCCATACCAGTGAAGAGTTATTACAGAATTTTGAAGGGATTAGACTCTTAGTTTAGGTGGCTGAGCTGCCTGTCAGCTCAGAGTAATTTTTAACATGGAAATTCCTGCCCTCTTCCTGACATTACTAGGTCCACAATACAGAGGATGCTTCATAGACATTTCATATGAAGGGAAACTGAAAATAGCATGACTTCCACATTTTAGAAACTAGAACCAAAATCTCCTTCAGATTCTTCTCTTCTCAGGTTTCTTATGAATTCTTATATATCATATATACATTTTTTAAAAATCTATATAGCTCCATGTAGTTACCAGATATTCTTATTTTGTTTTATGACTTTATGTTTACATGCATTTTAGAAATTTCTTTTAAGATTACACATGAGTTGTCCAAATTTAGGCATATGTGCAAGGAAAACCCTAGATAATGAAAATGGCACATTTATAGTTTTGATCACATACTAATGAAGACCCAATTAAGGTTTAAAATAAATGCAGAAAAACAAAAAAACGCTTATATTCTCCTTGCTAAAAATAATTTCAGAGAGTTTTAATGCACTCTAGTCAACTTTTCTTAAATGCATTTTTGAGTTACTGTCATGCAAAATTTTAGAAATTAAAATTCATGGCAGAAATTATGGGACAATTGAGAAACGTTTGCATCAGGGTTTCTATTTGGCAAATTATACTCAGAAACTTCAATCATTTCCATGGATTTTCAGCATCACTCTAAGAAACAACCTTTTTTAGTTAAATATTACTTTATTTATAATTTTAAGCAGAATAATTAAATGCATTTATTTTTAAGGACAATGGGATATTATTGATATTATTTTGCTTTCATCTGAAGATTATAATGAACTCTCAGAAAAAATCAGTAAAAGCAACTAAAAAAGGTTTATATTAAGGAAGAAATCTCACATATAATGGGAAGAAAAAAGTAAAACTCAGTATTGTAATTCAATAACTACTTCTTAGTGATTGTATACAAGGTATATGTTTTATTATTGTGTTCTTATTTTCTACTTATTTTTCTAAAGAGCAAATCTGTACTTCTTTAAGAAAATAACTCCTAAGAGGTTCTGGATAATATAATTATGTCCCAAGCTTTCTGCATTTGAGCATTCATTATTAATTTCCATTTTCACTTAATTCTTTTATTTATATTCAATTCTTCAAATGAAACATTTGAGTACTTACTTAAACTCTCTTATGTTGAACACAGTATTCCCCTAAACTTTCAGGTGTGTGACACGTATGTACCAATTAGTATTCAATTTCATTTTCTTCCTTGTCTTGATGAAATGAAAATTGAAATTGCCATTTTAAATTTACATGCTCAGCATGCAATTATTAATAGCACCACGATGCTGATAATTGGTTCTGGATTTAAAGGGGTAGCAAGTTAAATGCAGTTAAACAAGACCTTTTTTTTCCTTTTTCCAAGTTTTTCTGACCTTTATTTTGTCATCTAAACTTTTTTCCAACTATTAAACAACCACCATGTTAAACACTGTCTAGTTCATAGCAGGCTAGAATATTAGTTACTCTTTGTGACTGATGTGTTAGAAATAACAACTTTCCACACTGGAAATACGTCTTAGTTTACCACATATAAAAACATAAAGGCTTATGAAAGCATTCTGGGTTCTTTGCTAACTGACTAACCAAAGTCAGTCAGAATGACCATTTTTACTGCTTTTCAAGGATTTTCTATTCCTGTGTATTTTTATATTTTAATAGCTGTATGGAAAGACATTTTCATTTTAATGTTTTTGTTTATGTTTATGATACAGAATAATACTAAAGCAAAGTCATAATTTTCCTTTAAAAATTAATTTACAAGGAGTTGTTTCAGTACTAGTATTTTATTATCACTGACTAAAACACACTTTGATCTTTCTCTTTTAAATAATTACCCTTTTATAAAATGAATATATATCACAGAGTTTGGTGAGGGGAGCAGGGAGGAGATAGTTATTTCTCAACTTTAACGTGCACAGGAATCACCTAGACCACTTAGTAAAATTAAAAATTTCTAAATTTTCCTGTAGATCTACTATGGATCATCTTTGACCCTCACGGCAAGAACCAGTCTCAATGGCTTGTAACGCTTAGATTTGTACTGAGTTACATTTTCAAAGAAAGGAAGAAAGGCAGGGAGTGAGAGAAAGGAAAAGAAAGCAGTTTTACTTGGTGATCTGGGCACTTGGTTGTTGGAACTGCAGATAGTGATGACTCCATTGGGTGGAGGAAGAAGGGAACAGTAAAGAAGTTGAGGAAAGATGTGGGAAATAGGTGACCCAGGGAAAGTCTCTGAGCTGGAGTAGGCAGAACCAGCTTTAGCAGTGCTTTATATATAAGCATTATTCATCATTCATGAAATATTTAAGTATTTTCAAAAGTTTATGTTGCTAAATGGCTCTTAGATTCTTTTCTGTTACAAAATTGAAAATATTAAAAGCAAAACAATCTGACATTTGCTTTTATAAACAAAATAATAGAGTAGGATACATGGGCCAAAAAGAGAATTCTGTAAAAGCATATAATGTTACAAATTCACATTTCTGAAGAAAAAATTCCATACATACCTTAAAAAAACACTTTGTGAATATTGGAACTGAAGATGCTACAAAAAATAGAGTAATCATGTATTTTATTTCAGAAGTGTATATATAATTGTGTGTGGAAACTATTTTGGTACTAACAGAAACATAGTGCTTCTTCTGATACAAGAATAATTTTTTAAAGCCCAGAATTTAAGTGGATGTTTTCCCCTTTTCTAGTTGTTTTCTAACTACAGACCCTGAATCACAAAGAATCTAATCCATCTTTACTTCTTCCTCATTCGAGTAAAAAATGGTTTAGCCTGTTTTGTTTTGTTTTTTGTAAAAACAAACAATGAAACAACAAAAAATATATTCCCCAATACACATTGATCCATAATAAACTCTTCTCTAGGCTAATTAGACCTGGACATTAACATATTGCTTCTTCTAATTATCTCTATTTTAAACAGTGAACGCTAATGCATAATTAATATTTTCATTTAAGTTGTTTATTAGAAGTGTGTTAAAACAAATATTACTTCTTTATTAAATTTACAGAAAAGCCCCTTAATACTAAGTAAAAATGAATCGGGGCTTCTGTACTAAAAAATAGTTTATTTGGTCTCTTATTTGGTCACCACATTTATACTAATGCTAGTACATATTGCTTGCTTATTCCCGTCAAAGCATGTATTCTGTAATGTAACTCCAAATTCTAGTTGCTAAGGAATATATGGCTAGCCTTATAGTAATCATTCTGTAATTTAGAAGAAGCTGTGTCTGGAGTCTCTCCTCTTGCCTCTAAACTGCTTCCTCCCCCTCTTTCAACACCTGTATTTCTTGCTTTTCCTCAAATGCATCAAGCTGTTTCCTGTCACTGTGCTTGTTTGGACTGCCTAGTTCACCTATTGTTCATATGTCAATCTTCTTTAGATTTGGTTCTGTTATTCCCTTCTCTATAAACAGTTCCTGGATGCCCTGCTTCTTATCTCCAAAGATTGAATTTACTAGACTATCCTTTCTTTCTATCCCTGCCCACTATGTATTTCAGTCATAGCTGCTAAAATACATTTATCACCACTATTTACCTTTCTCTCTCGCCCTAGACTATAAGCAACTTGAGAGGAGGAACAACACCTGCTTTCTCGTCTATTCCTATAGTGACTTGAACAACAACAAAAAAAAAACTGTAGGGTAGCTGTAAATTCTTGACTGATAGGAGAATAGGGAATACTGAAATAGATGGGAGAGGCACAGTAATTATATTAATATGGACATAGAAATTATTATGCAGAGTGGCACTGAGAACAACCAAAACAATTCATATTCTCTTTGTTCTATCCCATTTGTACAATAAGTTGTACATCCAACCATTTTATAAGGGATCTGTCACCCTTCAGAGATAGAAGAATCATACTTCTTGTAAATCCCATAGTCTGCTCCATAATTACTGCAAGCCACTTTTATAAGCCTTGTATATATGGGACATTTTAAAATTTTTAAGGTGTTTGTCAGGAAGGCTGCTAAATAAATCCTCTGTACCAAACACCAACATTTTTGCCTTATCCTGTTTCATTTATATTTTGTTCCCTAAATGTTAAAAATTAAATATTTAATTTAGATTCTTGCACATTTTTCATTTTTTATCAAAATTATTTGACAAGAGATTGGAAAGCTTAGACAGTGACCTTTTCCTTTTTTTAGTTTGGCCAGTAAAAAGATTTTCTTGGAAATGGAGGAAAAGAACAGAGCTTGCTGAGAAATGGCACAGAAGGACAGAAATATGCACCGAGATTTGATACAGACTCCTCCAGGAGAGAGCATGGGCTTTGGCTTGTGTGGTCACCTTTTAAGCTGTTAACTGTTCCTCCCCCTTGCTAATGCTAAAAGGAGGGACCCCAGCTCTTACTGGTTATCCCACCAGTGGTAGGGCCAATGGTGAGGCCTGTTTGGAATATCCTGGGCCTCCCCTTGGCACCAGAAAGAGTCCCAAATGGGACCTCAATGTCAGGGTCAAGATCTTGGTGGTGTCTCATGGCCCTGTTGTCTGTCGGCCTTCTTGTGGCTCTTCTTCTCCTTGTTTCCCTGTACTAACCTGCCTCAACTCCCCCCTCTGAGAGTTCACGCCCTTATACATGAAGAGGTGCTGCGGGGCAGTGGTCATTCTTCTGTAATGACTTCCTGCTGGTTAGGGCAATAGTCCCTGCCTGACAGGGCATAAGCCTCTCTGGCTATTCTGTTGAGGTTGAGGGAAACAACCCTGGTTGGAACTGGATGAAATCCTGGCATGACTAATAAGGTGTTGATTCTGTAAGAAATAAACTTAGTTAGAATTTTGAAGATACATGCCCCCACTAAAATGACAAAGAAGATGGTGGTAGGCAGGCCCAAAAAGGGGGCCAGCCGTGACATACTGGACCACGAGAGTGAGAAAGGCCAGGTGCCTTCAGAGGCTGCATCCTCCCAAAGTTGATGGGAAACAGCATTCTTCCTTGAGTTCTTTCACAATGTTCATTAACTCTAAGGAGAGATTATGGTAGACCTACTGGGTTTGGGTATTAACTGCCAACCCCAGTTCCCACAGCGGTGGCTATGCCTTGGATAGCTAGGAGAGGTATGAAGAGAGACACTGCTCTAGACATGAACTCCCAAAGACAGCATAGGCAATAAGACAAGCATATGGCAAGCTTGTACTTAAAAGAGGCATTCCTTTATCTTTTAAGCACATTCATTAATTACTTAGAAAATAAGTTTACGAGGACTTTTAACATAATCAGTATCCCTCTGCATATGATCTAGAATAGAAAAGGTATAACAATCAGGTACGTAAGTATAATACTTAATACTATTCAATACATGAGTTCCTCTATAACCTGCAATTAATAGACCCAAGCTCCAGGTTTGCAACACCACACATGTTATCTCTCCATGGGAGCAGGCCACAATGCCTGCTTGTGTTTGTTTAAATTCTATTCACAGTACTCTGGTAATTGTTGCTCCACTTGGTATGCCCTTCACACAGCCAGCATGCTGCAGCACCACTGACCCTAGAGAGAGACTGGGAAGGTAAGGCTCCAGGGTTTCAGTGGCCTGATGCATAGCACTCTTCATTACTTTTAAACAGAACCAGTCTAGAGACAATATCCATTGACACTTGGCCATATTGAGCCATTGCCATCTACTGCAGGAGTCAAACTTCACTACACTCTTTGTCTACTTCAGGAGCTTGATCAGAGATGTAGCAGATACTTTTATTGTTTTAGGGTCAGTGACCAACTTAGCCAGTACCTCAAACAGAGAAAACATATAGTGTACTAAAGGCCTGGTTTGAATGTGCAAGAGAGTTGTACTTAGTCTATCTCTTAATCTTTATACACTATCTAAACACTTCCAGTATAGTGTATAACATATCACATGAACTTAAATGTTTAGTACTTTGCTTTTTACTTCTACCCCTTTTCCATGATGATGTTTATTAATAGGTGTTTTACTTCAGCAGTATAGGAAAAACTACTTTCTCAATTATTTTATGAAAACTGAAGATTCCCAATGGAATCAAGATTTTTTTCCTTACCACTATTTTAGCATGCAGATTGAGGAGGCCTCTGGCAAGTTTTCCCTATTATGAAGTTACATTTTTTTTTATTAATATCAATTTAGGTTTCTAATTAATAATGGCTTCCTGGAATTAGCCATTCAAATGCTTCACAAAGTTTTTATAACTAGAAGTCACTTTACCTTTAAACAAGCTTATTAAATTACAATTAGCAACCAAGAAGTTTACTTTATCCATTTAAGAGAGGGAAGATCTACATTTCCTTCTTTAACTTAATTTCATTAAACATGAACTTATAGCTTTCATCGTTTTATAGATTTAATACACATAACATGAATTTATTCACTTGGTATTCTGTAAACCTAAGGAAATAACATCCCAGCCAAATAAAATTGAAACCATTCTAGTTTATGCAGGGAATGTTCATTTTCCTTCCTTTGTAGGCCGAAACCTCTTTTTTTAATAAAATTCTGAAACTGTGAATAATCTTAAGAGTATATTGATTGCTAGGTTCCGGAATAATTACAACTGTTTAATTTGTTTTAAAAGATCATTCCATAGCTTTCAAGGACTTTTCCTTTACTTACTGAAATTTGACAATTGGATTATTAACCACCCTTATTTTAAGGCTGGTAAAAAGTTCAAATTGGGAAATTATAAGGCAAACTATGATTCCTAATTCCCCAGCCTAAAAGACAGAGTTTAATCTACCACACCTAGCCCCTCCCTCAGAGCTCTTGCAAAGAGAAGGCCATGGTGGCTGAGTAGGTCAAAGAGCTCAGGAAAATCTTTCTTCACTTTCCCAATAGTCTCTATATTCACATTTCTATATGTTTTTCCCATCCCCCTCCTTAGCCTAATTTGGGCTCTAGGAATATTCATTCACATATATAACCACATATTTAATTTTTAACAGATTGAATAGAGCTCTTTTAAGAATTTTCATTTGTTAATTTAATATTACCATCCCAATATATGAAGATATACACTGAGCAATTAGACGTGCAGAGTCAGTCACTTATAATTTTAACAAATAGGCAGACACAAATAGAGCGTTAGACACAGAAAGCACAAACTCACTAATGCTCCTTAAAATTTTCATTCTCTTATAATTAACTGTAAGATAACACTTAAAAGATCTTTTTGAAGGCTATTTCTAATTAATCTGATTTGCATTGTGTCCATGCAGTTTTGCCCAAGAATTTTGTTCCTTTTAATTATTGGCTTATAATCAAATTGTCCCCAATGCTTTAAAATGCAATTTACAACATTTTCCTTTAATTCAGAGCTTTGCTTATTTCCCCTTTTAACATTGACAGACCTTGGATCTAATTCCAGTGTATACTCACTGAGGTCATTGAAGTCTCAGAGAACCTGGTTTTTCTCATGACTTCTGCTTTTAGGAACATCAAAATTAGTGGTGGTAGACCCTCCCACACACTTCTCAGTCTTTGGAGATAACAGGACTTCAGTGGCCCCGGGCTGGAAGGGTAGACCCAGTTTAGCCCCGAGGGTCGAGAATTCCACCAGACAGCAATTGAGTCCACACTCAGAGTCATGAGAGAAAGCAGGGTTATTGGCACTAGTAGAAGGACAGGAGACAGGGGTGTCTCAAGTTTGCTTTCCCTTGAGCCATAGGGGGCAGATGTCATGAAATAACCATAATAAGCAAGGCAAGGGGTAAGGCTAGACCTGAAGTAACCATCTACAAAGGCAAACTCAGTTTGTAATTACCATCACAATAGCTGAAGTCTAAGAGCAGGTAAAGCTAGCAGCTAAAGCAAGGGTGTGGCTAGACCTGGAGTAAACATAAACAAAGATAAATTAATCTAAGATTACCCTCACAAAAGTAAGGCTAGGCTAAATCCACCCAGTTATAGCAATTTCAAGTATTATCCTTCTGCTGTTTTATAATAGAAAGGCATCTATATAATCATCTTAAGTCTTAGTTACAGTTTCTGGTAAGTTTCAATTTACGAACAATTTGGGCACTTCTGTTTATTAACTCAGCACATAAAACAATTTAATTAGTAACAACTTTGGTAAGTTTTTCTGCTTTTTCAGCAGCTGAATACACTTGTGATTCTTTTATCCATCAAATTCAATTGCAAGAAAATATTGACATTTAAAGACTCATTTTTAGATTACCTTCACCATTATCCAATTTGTAACAGGCGAACCCCAAATCTGATTTATAAGTTTCTAGGCACGAGCAGACTAACAAAGTTAAAGCAAGCACATATTAGAACAGGAAAGAATTTTACACATTTAGTTTAGCTTAGGGAAAGACTTGATTTTAGAATAACCTAGACACAAAGCTCCCAGTGTCTGTACATGACAGAAACTTTGTGCAAGACCCTCTAGTTTAGTTCCTCCAGAAATATCCCTGGGCAGCTGCTCAGTATGGAGCTAAGGGGTCCAGAGAAGCCCTGCCCCCCATAAGACATGATTGGAACTGCATCCCATTAGTTACCTCATGGCAAGAGGTAAAACCCTGCAAGCCTTTTCACTGGAAAACCTGGAATGTTACAAGGAAATAGACAGGGAGCTAGGAAAGCCAGGAACCTTTGAATTGATGGCACATGAGGAGGTTCCTTATTCTACAAGGGAGAGGTTTAGTAAATGGAGTGCATTTCCTCATCCCTTTAAGGAGAAATGGCCACATGGTCTCTGGCCCTCAGATCTGTCTGTCCTCTCTTTCTCTCTTAAACAGGTTTAACTGGAATTCAGGGTCCTGTACAGAGCCCACTCTCAGCCACGTGATACGGCAGGAAAAGATTAGCCTCTTTTTAGCCCTGCTCACTGTCCCCACATTCCAGGGATCAGGAACTTTATGTCTCTGGGGTCCCCAGAGCCTCAGAGGTCTTGGGAGACTTCCAGGTCCGGTTCCCAGACCTTTACCCCCAAGCCAGGCTTTCCCACTAGGAAAGCAACTGACTTGGAACCCTTAAGTTCTTTGAGGAGGTCGTAGGAGTTACCCATAAGTAAGCTCGTCTCAGGGCAACATCCAGGGGACAGTGACCATTTTTAAAGTAAACATATCACCTCTCTCAAATATTGATTTACTTTAGAGAAAGCATTTGAAATGTTAGTATTTCTCTAGTTTATGTAATTCGTAATTTTCTGCCCTTACAAAAAAATTAAAAACATAAAACTTTATCTTATAACTATTATTAATAAAATGTAAAGTTACAGGGCTTTATTTTATCATAATTTTTAGCATCTATTAAACTTTTAATGGGTAATTCAGTATAAACCATGCTTTTATAAAAGATATTTTCACTACACTTGATATGCATTTTGACCATGAGAAAACCATTTCTAATTTGACTTCTGTATTTATAATGGTTGAGATTATAAGTATGTTATTGTTTATTTAGTTTCTAAGCCTCTTATAATATTACCAGGTTAATTTTCTGGTTTATAATACTGGTAGAGTGAAATGGAGAGAATTTGAATCAACTAAAAAGAACAACTTGCTGTTGTCATGGAGATAAAAACATTTCAAAACTCTGATTTATCAATCTAATTTGATCACACTCAGGGCAAACTTAACTCTGCTTCCCTCTTCACATCTCTTCACATGACCTTCTAGGCAGCCTCTGAGTTACATACCTCATTTCTAGCACTTAGGACCAAAGGAAATAGCACTCTGAGTTCCTATCATCCTTCAGAGTTCCATATTTTACCTTGTCTCCTCTACTGAAAAATGAACTCTTCAGTATTCCCCTACAAATCTGAATCCAGCTTCAACCAAATGGGTGAAACCTACTTACTTACAAGATCTGTGTATGGGAAATGCTGGTGCTGCATGAGGGTCAGCTGCTGCCTCTTAGTCAGCAATTAGTACATATATATAGCAACGCCTGCAAAAAGAACAGAGAGGATTTATTGGCAGCCTCTCCTCAAGTCCCTGGAGGTGAGAAATGCCGAAAAAAAGGAAAAAGGTAGATTCTGAGCTAAAGGTTCCATTGTCTCTTAATGTTTATCTTCTGGGAACTAGTGGGATTACTATTTGGATTTGGCTGAAGGAATCCCTTATTTCCACAGTAGTCACAGAACAAATTTATTCTGCCCCAATGCCTTACTGAAAACCTCCTTGTGTTGAGAAATGTGACCAAGTACGAAGCTACCTGACCTGATTCTGAAAGCTTTATTTTCTCAAGGCAGAAATTAATTTGAAACAATTTCCATTTGGGGGAATTCATTGTTGTTTAAAACTAACTGAATATAGTTAGATTTAAATGTGGAAAAAAGTTACTATATTCACTTAGCTTAGAAATGAGTCTCCTTATTCATAGGACTAAGTATTGGCTTTAAGATGATCTAACAGCTTGTACTATGTGCTGTTTCAACTGCTTTACATGCATTGACTCAGCAATTCTATGTAATTGGTATTCCTTTCCCCCATTATCTAGGTTGGGTAGGTAATCGAGTCATAGAGAGCTAAGTAAATGGCCCAAGGTCACTGAGCTAGTAACATGAGTGACAGTCAAACCCAAAGAATGGGTGTGAGAGGCCAGCACTTTACCATTCTTAACCACTTCATTCTATGTTCTTTTACTGCTCTTGGTAGTTGTTTTACTGTTTTATTTTATTTTATTTCATCTCATTTATTTTATATGCTGGTATTGAGTCTTGAGTCTTGGATTTTCTTAAGGCTTTATGAAGGCACTCTACTGCTCTATAAAGTTTGTATTTATTCTTAAGCAAACAGTTCACCTATAACCCGGGGTAGTGGTTCTCAAGCTTCAACTATATAAGAGCTTTTTACATATGTGGATACCCCAGCCCTAGTCCTTAGAGTTTCTAATTTAGTAGGTTAGGGTTGGAACCCAGGTCACTGCATGATAAGCAAATGGATTTTGATATTGGGGATCCTCAGAAAAAAGTAGTTAATCACTACCCTAATATAGCTCAAATTCTAGGGAGAGAAACATACTCCTTTCATTATTAGAAACAATTAAACAAAATAAATTAAGGTGTTGATGGAGAACAGTAAATTGTACTTCAAAGTGAGGGATCACTGTGAAATATTTTAAAGTAATGGATGGCATCAGTACATTGCAAATCTAAGACCTAACTATTTGAGCTGCCTTGGTGATGTTTTATTATTAACTTGTCTCTATTAGTGTTTTCCTTAAGTGGAATCCACATTCCTCTATGAACTGGCAATGTTAATGCCTAATTGTTTCCAAAGGATTTTTGCCTGTAATGTGAGACTTTCAATAATTAAGTCATAATTAAAAAGTAAAAGGGTTGTAAAATTATCTGTATCCCCATAAGGCCAGGCTTTAAATATTTCCTTGTTAAATCCTCAACAAAGTCTTAGGAATCTTTAAAGAAGAAATACTTATTTTCCATGCATCCAAAAGATATGAAAATATATTTAAAAAATCATTTACATTTTAATGATTAAATGTGATTTTAGCATTTTGGTATTCATGCTTTATCTTTGAGAATGCTATTAAGAAGTTATTCCAGACAGAGGGAATGGAATAAGCATAGTCACAAAGGAGATGGGGAAACTCCAGGTACATCAGTGACTTGTCTTATGAGTCTGATATATGAAGAGGGACTAAGGAAAAATCATCTGGAAAGGTAAGATACCAGGTGTGAAAGCACATCACTGATAGACTTATGGGGCATTTGGTGGTTATTAAAGAGTTTTCAGCCGGGTTTGACACTGTCACAGCTACAGTTCAGGAAGATGGCGTGTGTTATGAGTATCTAGCACAATGTCTCACACTTAGGAGGCATTCAGTGAGCATCATTAAATAAATATTCAGTTGTTAGACTGAGGAGAGTCTAGGAACAAGTACACCATTTAGGAGACTTTCACAGTTAATTGTTCAAAGATGCTAAGAAGGCCTGAATCAGACTTGTAGTGTTGTAATAAAAATAAAAGCCGAATCTTTAGAGGTCTTGAGGGAACAGCGTTGACAACTAATTGAATTCTGTGTTAGGAGAGCAAAAGGAGGGAAAAAGAAGACAAACTAAACACAGTTCCATGGTGTTGACCTTGAACATGATGGTCCTGCCATTAACAGAAATATGGAAATCAGGGAAAGGAGTTGGCATGCTCAGAAAATAATGAATGTAGATTGGGTCATAATGTTTGCTTGACTTGGAGGAAATCTGGGTGACAATGTCCAACATAAAAGTGGAAAAGTGGATTTGCTGCTCTGTAAAGAAAGCAGAGGAATATTTAAAGATATGGTGAGATCCACTTAGAGGGGCAAGGAGAACAGTGTCTTCCTATAGTGGTAAATGTTTCATTTTGTCCTATTGGCATTTCCATCAAAACTATTATAAGACAGTCATTCCCCAGGAGCACCGTTGCAGGACCAGCAGGAAGAGAGGAACTGAACTTTGAGTCTCTGAACAAGATAACCATTTGACATAAGGCCCTTTTCATAATAAATCATTTTTATATCATACATTGGTTACATTTGTTTCACACATTTGCTTTTTTTTTTAACAAACCAATTTTACTGATACATATTAATAAAGCATAAATCCATCCAGAGTGTATAATCAATAGTATTCAGTATAATCACATAGTTGTACATTCATGACTTCAATCATTTTTAGAGCATTTTATTATTCCAATAATAATAATAAACAAGCAAACAAAAAGCTCATCACCTCTCAATCTCTCTATGGTTCCTCTAACATACATAGCTACTATTTCTGTCTCTCTAGGTTTTTTATATTTATATTTTGTAAAAAACAGTCTCATGTATACAATATCACCCATATTACATGAGGTTTCATTATGTTATACAGTCCTATGTTACAATTTTTAGCTTTAATTCTAGTAATATATATGACTTTAGATTTACCCTTTCAACCAGTCATATCCAAATAATAGCTCTGCTAGTTTCAAACACTATGGTATGCTCTCACCGTAACTCTTCATTTCAAAAGATTTTAAAACAACTTTTTTAGCAGTCTGGCACAGATGAATCTTAAGCTTTCCATTCTCTACCCTCATTCTATTTTCTGTAGACCTTATTCTAATTATTAACTCCTTAAGTTTTCACAGTGTATCTGGTTCATAATAGTGCAGTCATACAGTAATTGTCCCTTTGTGTCTGACTTGCTTTACTAAACTAAATGTTCTCCAGGTTCATCTATGTTGTCATATGCTTCACAACTTCATTTCTTCTTACCACTGCATAACATTCCATCATGTGTAGACACTACAGTTTATCCATTCATCAGTTGATGGATACCTGGGTTGTTTCTAACTATTGGCAATTGTGAATAATGTCACTGGGAACATCAGTGTGCAGATGTCTGTTCATGTAACTCCTTTCAGTTCTTCTGGGTAAATACCAAGTAATGGTATTGATGGGTCATATGGAAAATCTATATTCAGCTTCCTTAGGAACTGCCAAACAGTCCTCCATAGTGGCTGTACCATTCTCCATTCCCACTAACAGTGAATAAGCATTCTTATCTCTCCTCATCCTCTCCAACACTTTTAGTTTTCCTGCTTTTTAATAGTGGCCAATCTAATAGGTGTGAAATGATGTCTCATTGTAGGTTTTTTTGTCTTTTTTTTATATATATGGCTTTTTTTTCTTAAGATTTATTTTTGTTTATTTCTCTTTCCTTCCCCCCCCTCCCCCCATTGTCTGCTGTCTGTGTCCTCCATTTGCTGTGTGTTCTTCTGCATCTGCTTGGGGAACTACATCTCTTTTTTGTTGGGTCATCTTGCTGCATCAGCTCTCCGTGTGTGCAAAGCTACTCCTGGGCAGGCTGCGCTTTTTTCACATGGGGCGGCTCCCCTTGCAGTGTGCACTCCTTGCGTGTGGGGTACCCTTACATGGGGGCGCCCCTGTGTGGCATGGCACCCCTTGTGCATGGCAGCAGCACTGTTCATGGGCCAGCTCACCACATGGGTCAGGAGGCCCTGGGAGCGAACCCTGGACCCTCCATATGGTAGGCGGTCGCTCTATCAGTTGAACCACATCCACATCCCTAATTGGAGGTTTGATATGCATTTTCCTAATTGCTAGTGATGTTGAACATTTTGTTCATGTGTTTCTTTGCCATTTGTATTTCTTCTTTGGACAATTGTCTTTTCAAATCTTTTGCCCATTTTTAAATGAGGTAGTTTGTCTTTTTACTGTTGAGTTGTATGGTCTCTTTATATATCATGGATATTAAACCCTTATTGGATAAATGACTGCCAAATATTTTCTCTCATTGAGTTGACTGCCTTTTCACCATTTTGACAAAGTCCTTTGAGGTACAAAAAGTCTTATTTATCTATTTTTTCTTTTGTTGCTTGTGCTTTGGATGTGAGGTTTGAGAAACTACCACCTACCACAAAATCTTGAAGATATTTTCCTACATTTGGTCTAGGAGTTTTATGGTCGTCACTTTCATATTTTGGTTTTAGTTCCATTTTGAGATAATTTTTGTATAATGTATGAGATAGAGGTCCTCTTTCTTTCTTTTGGGGCATGGATATCCAGTTCTCCCAGTACCATTTGTTGAATATACTATTTTCTGGCCAAGCTTTGGGAGGGCTTCACAGCCTTGTCAGAATTCACTTGACTGTTGATATGAGGGTATATTTCTGAGTTCTCTATTCAGTTCCACTGGTCAATCTTTCTGCCTTTTATGCAAGTAACATGCTGTTTTTACCAGTGTAGCTAAGTAATATACTTTAAAGTCAGGAGGTGACAGTCTTCCAACTTCATTTTTCTTTTTAAAGACATTTTTGGCTAATTGTGGATACTTCCACTTCCACATAAATTTGATAATTGGCTTTTCCATTTGTACAAAAAAAGCTGTTGGGATTTTTATTGGGATTGCATTGAATCTGTTAGTCAGTTTGGGTAGAGTTGACATCTTAACACTATTTAGTCTTCCAATCCACAAACGTATAATGTCCTTCAACTTCTTTAAATCTTCAGTTTCTTTTAGTAATGTTTTGTAGTTTTCTGAATACAGGTCCTCTATGGCCTTGGTTAAGTTTATTTCTAAATATCTGATACTTTTAGTTGTTATTATAAATGGATTTTTTTCTTATTTCCTCCTTAGATTGAATATCAGTAGCATATAGGTACACTATTGATTTTTGCATATTAATATTTTATCCTGTCACATTGCTGAACTCGTATATTAGTTCAAGTAGCTTTCTGTGAATTTTTCAGGATACTCTAGAAATAGGATCATATCAACAGAAAATAGTGAAACTTATACATCTTCCTTTCCTATTTGGGTGTCTTTCAATTCTTTATATAGCTAATTGCTCTAACTGGAACTTCTAACACAATATTGAATAACAGTGGTGATAGTGGGCATCCTTATCTTGTTACTGATCTCAGCAGGAAAACTGTCATACTTTCACCATTGAGTAAAATGCTAACTTTAAATTTCTCCTATATGCACCTTACCATATTGAGAAAGCTTCCTTCTATTCCTATATTCTGAAGTGTTTTTATCAAGAAATGGTGCTGTATTTTGTCAAATGCCTTTTCACATCCAAGTGGATCATGTGATTTTTTTTTCTTCTTAAATTTATCAGTGTAATTTATTATAATATTTGGTTTTCTTGTGTTGAACTAACCTTGCCTACCTGGGATAAAGCCCACTTGATCATGGTGTATAATTCTTTTAATGTGCATTTGGATTTGATTTGCAAGTATATTGTTAACAATTTTGCATCTATATTCATTAAACATATTGGTCTGTAATTTTCTTTTTTCAAAGTATCTTCATCTGGTTTTGGTGACTTTGGCCTCATAGAATGAGTTTGGTAGTATTCTTTCCTGTTCAGTTTTTTAGAAGTGCTTAAGCAAGAGTGGTACTAGATCATCTTTGAATGGTTGGTAGAATTCACCTGTGAAGCCATCTGGTCCCAGACTTTTTGTCTTTGGAAGGCTTTTAATGACCTTTTCAATCTCTTCACTTGTGATTGGTTTATGGAGGTCTTCTATTTCTTCTTGGATCAGAGTAGGTGGCTTGTGTGTTTCTAGGAATTTGTCTGTCTCATCAACATTGTCTAGATTTTTACATATGGTTGTTCTTAGTATCCTCTTATGATCTCTCTTATTTCTGCAGGTTAAGTGGTAATGTCCCATCTCTCATTTTTAATTTTTTTGCATCTTCTCTCTTTTTCTTTTGTCAGTCTAGCTAAGGGTTTGTTGATTTTGTTGATCTTCTCAAAGAACCCACCTTTGGTTTCATTGACTCTCTCTCTTGTTTTTTTGTTCATTTATTTCTGCTCTGATCTTTACTATTTCTTTCCTTTGGCTTGGTTTGGGATTATTTTGTTGTTCTTTTCCTAGTTCCTCCAGATGGATCTTCAGTTTTAGCTCTTTCTCCTTTTTTTAATGTAAGCATTGAGGGCTATAAATTTCCCTCTCAGCACTGACTTTGCTGTGTCCCATAGGTTTTGATATGTGTTCTCATTTTCATTTGTCTCAGGTTATTTCAAATTTTCTTGCAATTTCTTCTTTGACCCACTAATTAATTGTCTTGTTTAATCTCCATATATTTATGAATTTTTCCTTTTTCCATCCATTATTGACTTCAAGCTTCATTCCATTATGATCAAAGAAACTGTTTTGTATCATTTCAGTCTTTTTTAATTTACTGAGATGTTTCTTCTGACCCAACATATGGTCTGTCTTGGAGAAGTACCCATGAGCCCTTGAATAGAATGTATTTCCTGCTGTTTTGAGGTGCAGTGCTCTATAGATTTCTGTTAGTTCTAATTCTTTTAATATATTATTCAAGCTCTCTGTTTCTTTATTTATCCTCTGTCCAGATGTTCTATCCAATACTGAGAGAGGAGTATTGAAGTCTCCAACTATTATTGTAGAGAAATCTATTTCTTCCTTCAGTTTTGCCATTGTATACCTCATGTATCTTGGGGCACTCAGGTTAGGTGCATAAATATTTAATATAGTTATTTCTCCTTTTTGAATTGCCTTTTTTTATTAAAATATGACCTTCTTCATCCTTTATGATGTTTTGTATTTAAAACCTATTTTTTATGATATTAGTATCACTACTCCAGCTCTTTTTTTGGTTACTATTTGCATGGAATATCTTGTACCTACCTTTAGCTTTTAACACTGTTGTGTCCTTACCTCTGAAGGGAGTCTCTTGTAGACAGCATATATGTCTACACAAATAGAAAAAAAATACAAAATAGATGACTCATATTTTTTATCCATTCTGTCAGTCTCTGTCTTTTGATTGGGGAGTTTAAACCATAAAAATTCAATGTTATTACTCTAAAGGCATTGCTTACTTAATCCATTTTGTCCTTTGGCTTTTTGTTTTCATATCTTACTACTGTCTGTCTTTATACCCTTTGACTTACCCTTCTTAATAATCTTCATTTGTACACTGTTCTCCAACTGTCTTTCCCTGGTTTTTTCCTATCAGGCTGCAGCACTCCCTTTAGTGTCTCTTGTTAATTCTGGTCTTTTGGTAATATATTCTATCAGTTTTTGTTTGTCTGTGAAGACTTTGAACTCATCCACATTTTTTGAAGGCCAGTTGCCAGATACAGAATTCTTGGCTGGCAGCTTTTCACTACCAGTACCTTAAATACACCAAGCCACTTTCTTCTTGCCTCTGTGGTTTTCTGATAAGAGGACAGATTCAATCTTATTGACATTCCTTGTATGTTACTTTTCTCTTTCTGCTTTCCAAATCCTCTCTATATCCATGATATTTGTCATTCTGAATAGTAAATGTCTCAGAGTACGTCTATTCAGATTTATTCTGTTTGTGGTATGTTGTCCTTCTTGGATATTGTTATTTCTGTCTTTCAAGAGGGTTGGCAAGTTTTCAGTCAATATTTCCTTAGATATTCTTCCTGCCTCTTTTCCATTCTCTTCTCCCACTTGAACAACAATAATGAGAATGTTTGTGCATTTCACATTTTCATTCACTTCCCTGAGACTCTCTTCCATTTTTTCCATTCTCTTCTTTTTCTGTTCTCCTGTCTTTTCCAGTTAGAATGTTCTGTCTTCGAAATCACTAATTCCGTCTTCAAGCAATTCAAATCTGCTCTTATGTGCCTCTAATGTATTTTTAATCTCATCCATTGTCTTTCATTCCCATAAGCTCTGTTACTCTGTTTCAAATTATTCTTTATGCTCACCCACTGTCTTCTTAACATCCTTTATCTTTTCAGTCATTATTTTCTTTCAATTCTTTGAATTAATTTAGGATGGTTTTGTGATTATCATTGATTAATTGTCTTAAAGTCTGTATCTCTTCAGGTTATTTGGTTTGTTCCTTTGACTGGTCCACTCTTCCTGTTTCTTAGTATGGCCTGTAATTTTTTGTTGATGTCTAGGCATCTGAATATGTTGGTAACTTTACTCTGATGGCCAATTTCTCTCTCTTGCCTGTTTTTTTTTTTTTTTCCACAGCTCTTCTTTGATATTTGATTCAACTTATTCTAAATCCTTAGATTTGTCCAGCTTAAGTTACCAGGGACTCACTAATGGGACACAGATTTTCTTCCAGGAGTTGAGGTTTTTAAGAGATACCTAAAAGCAGTTTTTCTCCATGTAATTTCCAGACTGGCTGGGCTCACCTTTCCATGAAGGTATTTCTTTCAGCTTCTGCTTTCCTGTGTTTTGGTCTGGCCAGAGCCAAGATTCAAATCAGGCTCTGCTGGCTGAATTCACTGAAGAGAAGCACCCCAACTCCCTCTCTCTTTTCCCTTGTAACAGCTGATAGGGAGGAAGTTATCTGTTCCTTTCTCATTTGACTGCAGTGAGCCAGGGGGTTTATCCAAGATTAATATCTTGGGGGTTGGAGATGGGAGCCCTTCATGGCTGTCACGGGGGCTTAGGAACTCACATTTGTTGTTTTGCATTCTTCATCTCTCTATCCCTTACCCTCCTTGGAGTTGTGTAGCACTGTCTTGGTCTGCTGACCCCTAAAGCAGGTCCCTCACATAGCTTTTGGTTCTTTCTCCATTTTGTATGTGTGTGTGAGAGAGTGAACCCTGACTACCTACACCCATGCCATTTTCCCAGAACTCTGTATTTGCTTTTTATAAAAAAGATTTATTTTTTATTTATTTCTCTCCCCTTCCCCCCCACCCCTCCAGTTGTCTGCTCTTTGTGTCCATTCACTGTGTGTTCTTCTGTGTCCACTTGTATTCTTCTCAGTGGCACTAGGAATCTGTCTCTTTTTGTTGTGTCATCTTGCTGCATCAGCTTTCTGTGTGGGTGGTGTCACTCAGGGCAGGCTGCACTTTTGTCATGTGGGGCGGTTCTTCTTATGGGGCACACTCCTTGCACATGTGGCTTCCCTACATGGGGGACACCCCTTCGTGGCACGGTACTCCTTGCGCACATCAGCACTGTGAATGGGCCACTCACCACAAGGGTCAGGAGGCCCTGGGTTTGAACCCTGGACCTCCCATGTGGTAGGCAGATACTCTATCCATTGAGCCAAGTGCACTTCCCTGTATTTGCTTTTAATGTTGTTATTGCTGCTGCTGTTTTTCTCAGAATTTATATATTTAATTAAAATAGTCACTGTTTCAGCCTATCTTTGGTGTACTTAGTATCTTGTTGTGAATTCCATTCTTCAAAAAAAAAAATTACATTCTCCTTTTTCCTGCAAATGGGCTCTCAGATTTCTTGCTTCTATTACATAGTTAATGTTGCAATAGTTTTTAGTCCTTTTTTCTCTTAAGTAAGTAATCCATAAACTATATTCTCCCGACTCATATTTTTAACATTTATGTTAAATGCAGATCATCTCTCTAGTTTATTACTATCATTAGTATGGGTAAGAGACAAAGTAGTGAGTTTTAGCAGTAGAGGTACATTTTTTTGTATATTATTTTCACTAGTAAGAATGTACCCTAAGCCAGTATTTTTATATAACAACAGCTTTCAAGAAGCTCTTAAACTGAAATGTGATTATCTTGCAGAACAAAACAACAAGACATTTTAATATAATTGCCAATGGATTTTAGCTTTTCTTTTTTTAGGAACATTAACTGAGAATTGGAAAGATGTACATACACTTGAGAAGAAGAGTACATTAACTAATTTTTTTAAATGTTTTCTTAGTTTCACATCTGCAGTGGATTATCAAGCATTTATGGAGAAGCAATTCTTTATAGGCTTTTCAGGCAGTATAAAAATTTTCTAGGCCCACATGGAACTTATTTAGGGAGATAAAATATTTCACATATTCTTATGTGAAGTATTTCTGTTTCACTGTATGGAAGTTTGAAAAAGAAAAAAATCTTGTTTAATTCAATGAACATTTATTGAACTCTTAACCATGTACTATGAGAAGTGTGGAGAATTTACTCTGAATTCTAGCCACACAGGACTTCTTAAAGAGCCCTTCGGCTTCCCTAGACTTAGAACAAAACACATTCTGAAGGGACTGCCAAGACCATTTAACATTATTTATTCATTTATTTATTCAATATATTCAGTAAGCATTTCCCAGGTGCCAGGTGCTAGTCTGTTTTCTAAATGCCCCTTCCTCAGAGACGACCTCTAACACGACCCCTCACCCCAGACTAGATGAAGGAAGTTCTCTTTATACATGTTCTTATTGCTTCTTGTTTCTTTCTTACATATTTTTGTCAGTTTGTAATTAAAAACTATATCGTAGATTATTTTATTAGGTAAGCACCATGAGGTCAGGGACTCTATTTACTCACTATTGTATTCTCACCAAGTCCAATGACTCAACCTTTAATAGATAAGTAAGAATTATGATCCTATCATGATTCTTTTGGTATATTTTATTTGCTCAATAAGAATTTATTAAATGAATTAATAAATAGTATGATGATAAGGTCCATAATGTGTTCTCTGAGTACCTATATCTAGTTTAAATCTATGGTACAAGTTTACATGAACAGTGATTTCCTCTAGTAAAGCAATATGGTGTTCAAGATACGTGGTTCTGGAATCAGCTGGCTATTGACCACATCACCTTGGACAAAGTTAACTTCACCACTCTAAGATACAGCTTCTTTATATATAAACTGAGGACAAAAATAAAGTGGCCTCTTTACATTGTTGTGAGGATTGTATGATAGCTGGTAATTTGTATTCTAGTTTCTGATTCTATGAATTTGTTTATTCTAATTATTGACTGTCAGTGAGATCATACAACATCTGTTCCTTTGTTATTTCACCCAACATGATGTCTTCATTTTTCGTTCATGTTGCGGCATGCATTAAAAGTTCATTCCTTTTCACAGCTGAGTAATGTTCCATTGCATGTATATACCAAATTTGTTTACCCATTCATCTGTTGAAGGACACTTGGGTTTCTTCCATCTTTTTCCAGTTGGTTAGTATTGCTTTGTACATTGTTGTGCAAATATCTTTTTGAGTACCTGATTTCAATTTTGGGGGGTCTATACCTGGAAGTGGGAATGCTATTTCTATACTTAGCTTTCTGAGGTACCACCAAACCATTTTCCACAGCAATTATACCATCTTACATTCCCACCAGCAATGAATGAATGTTCCTCTTTTTCTACATCCTCTGTAACACTTACGTTCTATTTTTTATTGTTGTTATCCAAAGTGGAATCTCATTGTAGTTTTAATTTGCATTTTCTAATGGTTAATGATATGGAGTATCTTTTCATATACTTTTTTGGCCATTTGTATATCTTCTTTGGAGAAATGTCTATTCAAGTCTTTCGTCCATTTTTTAATTGTGTTGTCTTTATGTCTTTGAGTTGTAGGATTATTTTATGTGTTCTGAATACCAAAACCTTATTGAATATATGGTTTCCAAATATTTTCTCCCACTCTGTAGAGCTCTGGATGTAATTTTTATATGAATAAATCTAGTCAGTAATGAATATGAAGTAGCTTATGATCATTAAAAATAACTTGCTTTCTCAATTCAGGTCACTGTAATGAAATTACAAAAATAAAAAAATGCTAGTCTCCTATATAAAATAATTTATGGTTTAAGGTTTAGTAATTGCTAGATAAAATTATCCTATAGTCATTTAGTTATGGAGGTAGAAATAAAACTTTTTGAAAGGTCCTATCTGTAAGTTTTAAAGGTTTTCTAATTGCCAACATCTCTTCAGCAAAATTATTTTTTGAAATAAGGAGATATATCCTATATTCTTCATCATAAATTTCAAATAATTTAATTTTTTGTGACACAGAATTGTTTGTTGGTGGTGAAACTGTGTTTCATTCAAAACATGTAAAAATATTATCTTTCAACTTCAAGCATTAAGAGCTGATGTTGGATAAAAGTGCTATGTGGGGAAAAGTAGAATTTGTCTGTGGTTGTTTCTGCTCTTTGTGTATTCTTCTCACAATGAGGAAGCAAAAATGACCCAAATTCCTCATTGACCTTCCTTGCTTGGTTCATACAGAAGGCCAGAGTTGTCCAATTTATTTCTCAGGGTAAATATATAAAGAGCATATGGAATAATGGATGATGTTTATAAAAGTCCTTTGAAAAATAAAGAAATAGAGTCTAGGGGGCCTGATCAGTGCCTCCCTGGCTCTACCCACCTATATTGTCTACCTCCCTTCTAAATTTGTAACTGAGAAACAGTTTTCTTCTTCCCTGGAAAGGAATAGTAACTAAAGCCAACACGCGTTGCTTCAAGGTGGTAGCCAGCCAGCACCTGAATCATCACCTTTAATACACAGACAACAGACAATGCTGTGAGTTAGAGAATATTGTTACTTACATTGTATGGATGAAGGAATGTTTTCCAAAGGTTCAGAAACTTGCCTAAGGTCATGTTAGCTTGTCCAGTGATAGAGATAGGTAACTAACCTGGGTTTTCAGCAGACAAACCCCTTGCTCTTAAGGACAGCAAACTGCTTCAGCCAGAGGACACAACTTTCATCATTCCTCCTTCCAGTATTACTTGGTTTGGTCCAGGGCCTGCAATTTTAGGTCTTAGTGGTTGTCTTCTGCCTGATAACATCTAAAGGCAGGGACTGCTTTGCACACTATGAGGTACATAAGCAGTGAGGAACAGAGCTCCCGATGCCAGCCCTTTGCTTCACTTTGCTCATCTTCCCACATTTTTCTTAATATCATTATCTAAAATACCTAAGGCTGAGAAGTCACAACCTCGGTAAATCCAATCACAAACATTAGTTTGTTGTAAAAACTCTGACTTGAACTTTTAGGATGTATCTGCTCTGAGTTTAGGCCCTTAACTTTAGGATACTTTACCTGCATTTTTAATTAAAAAATAACTCAATATTTAGGTAGAGTATCCATAATACCCATAGAAATACAAGGCAAGTTAAAAGATGCTTAGTATAGAAATATGTACACAAGTGGAAGGATTTAAAGATTATTTGCTCCTTTATGGAGGCTTCGTTTTAGACTGCAATGAATCTTTTGTATCAGGTGACATTTTAAAAGACTTTGAAATATTACCGGTGTGTATCTGATTTTGAATTCCATATTAAAAACACACTTCCAGCATCTCTGAAATTTAGTAATATCATTAACCCAGTTAATAACATTCTTTTTTTTTCTCTGTTAACATTTTATTTACATCTACTTTTAGGTCTAAAATTGTGGCTTAGTAACATGGAGAAACAACCAAGTAATGTTTAATTTGTGTGTTTGTGCAAATTCTTTGAAATGTAAAGTTAACTTCTCAAGAAAACCATGAAATATGTCATGTTTGTTATTGTTCAAGCATATGTTAATCTATTCCACTGTGGCAGATAATTTAATTCCTAAAGTACATTTATTTCATTTCATTTTTGAAGCACAAGTGTAACAATGTACATATTTAGATTAAAATAAAATCAGAAGAATAGAGAATACTTAACAATAAGCTACTATTTGATAATAAATATGGCTTATGTGTTCCAGAGGCTCCCACTCCTTCTATTTAGCCCTTATTTTTATTTTTGGTTAATTCATTCACATCTTACAGTGCTCGAATATAATATCCTAGAAAACTTGTCACCTTTTGTTTTAGAGCATATGTTTGATTTGCTTTGCAGCCTTCTTAATTTCTTAGGCCCGTTTTCCTCCTCCTCTTTTTCCCTCTATGCATAAAAATGAAGTTTCACAGTTTTCTGTTTTCAAAGAAATCCCTTTTAGGTTTTTATGATGTATTTGTTTCTGTCTTGATGTTTAGTTGATCTCAAGTCAGCATTTAAAATTTCAGGACACTTAACTGCCAGAACCAATAATATCTTCATACATGGAAAGCCATAGAGTGTTCTCATAAAACTTGTCAATTGTTCTGTTGACAGTGTGGTCAAATGCATGCTATAAATAAAAGACTGAACTAAAGAAAGATCAGGCTTCATGGGTATACTGCATTGGAGTCTCCCTGCTAAACTTTCACCATCCTGGGCAGGGAAGGATAGGAGCATCAGAGAATTCCTGGCTCTAGCTAAGACCATACTTAGAGTTATTGGAGATCTCATTTTCATTTTTCCTTTCTGACCCACTGAACACTGTCACCAGTCTCATTCACTGTGAAGTCTATCAGTGCGATGGTCTGCACAGAGGAGAGCCTTCATACACACCGTAAGGTGGCATTCCTCCCTTGTGCCAGGATAACTATTAGAAGGAATGGACCTTCGTCAAAATCTTGCTTTAAAAATAAAATGCTTGATTGATCTGCTCCGTAAAAATTTTCAACTGTGTTTCTTTCTTGATTTTTGTTTTATTGTAGAACTGGTTTGTAATGATTCCTTTTGGTGTTTGCCTTTGTAGGGCCGTTGTGCCCACTTCATGTCCACCTGTAGGAACCTGAGAATGCCAGGCCTCTGGCATGCACCGTCCTCCCTCCCTTAATGGAGCACCCACTGCCCTGTGCTGTGCCAAGAATAGTGCTGTTTCGTTTTTTATGTTTTTGTTTTGTTTTGTTTTTCTGTAGCATCTCTGGCTACTTTGAAAAATATACATTAGCAAGATGACCTTATTTTCATTGTTTCTAAATTTTTTTTTGACAGAAAGGAGTTATTTTTATTTTGTTTTTCTACAGTTTTCCATTTCCTATGCCAAGGAATATGTTTGTGGGTTTTTTTTGTTATTTACAGTAAAGAATTTATTTATTTTATTTATTTTATTTTTTAATTTTTTATTGTCTTTATTCATTTTTCTAATATTACATTCAAAAAATATGAGGTCCCCATATACCCCCTATCCCCCTCACTCCACTCCTCCCCCCATAGCAACATTCTCCTCCATCATCATGAGACATTCATTGCATTTGGTGAATACATCTCTGAGCATCGTTATACCTCATGGTCAATGGTCCACATCATAGCCCACAGTCTCCCACATTCCATCCAGTAGGCCATGGGAGAACAAACAATGTCCAGTAACTGTCCCTGCAGCACCACCTAGGACAGCTCGAAGTCCCAAAAACGCCTCCACATCTCATCTCTTCCTCCCATTCCCCACACTCAGCAGCCACCATGGCCACTGTCTCCACACCAATGCCACATTTTCTTCGATTACTAAGCACAATAGTTCATGAATAGAATATCAGTAAGTCCACTCTAATCTATATTCTATTCCTCCATCCTGTGGACCTTGGATTGGTTGTGTCCACTCCACATCTATAGCATTTCTTTTCGTATACTAACATCATTTCCTCTTTTTATTTCTCGTTTCTTCTCCTCCTCCTATCTGTTCCTTATGGTTTCTTTCTTTCATCCTCCCTCCCTTCCTCCTCCCCTCCCTCCCATCCTCCCTTCCTTCCTTCTTCTCTCTCTCCCTTCCCTCCCCTCCTTTCTTCTTTCCTTGTGATTTTTTGCTGAATCTGTCCAGATTGCCAGGCACTTTGCAAATAGTGATTCCTTCAATTCTTGGATCTGGCATATGAAATATTATTATTATTATCGCCAGTATTTACAAGAGAAACCAAAGCAGTAAAGGTTAAATAATTTATTCTAAAACATATAGCTGGTTAGAGGCCTAGTCAATGATTCAAATACAGGTGTTTGATCTCAAAATCCTTACTCCTATCACTATACCTATTGCTTCACTGCCCCTCCAAGTCTGCTTTTATTTCAGGTTTCTCTGTTTGCACATGGTTAATTTTTCTCTATCACCTATTCTTTGATCAAATCACCTACACTTATTTTAATTTTTCCTAAACTCTGTATTATTGGAAATTGCTCAAACTTTGTCTCTGAATTCTATTTTGCTCTCTGTTTGGTTTTCCAATTTTCCTTACTCTGATTCTTCTTCTCCATAAATTCATTTTATCTTCAGCTAAAGTGCATCACTTTTGTTTTCAAGTACAGTGGGATTATAATTAAATGGCAATGTCAAAATCATTTCTCCTTTATTAATTTTAATTTGATAAGATATCAAATATATCTTACCACTAAAAACATAAACACCAATAAGTTATTCTTGAAACTCCTCTGAGGACTGATACTAAATCAGTTTCCTAGAACTATGGTAAAAAAGTACCACAACCTAAATGGATTAAAACAACAGAAATTTAGTCTCACAGGCCTGGAGACTGTCTGAAATCAATGTATGAGAAAGGCTTTGCTCTCTGAATTCTGTAGGGAAGCATCTATCCCATGCCTCTCTCCTCACCTCTAGAAATGGCTTCAGTCATCACATAGTGTTCACCCCTTTGTGCCTATGTGGTGGTTTGGAGCTGTATGTACCCCAGAAAATCGTGTTCTTAAAGCTAATCCATTCCTGTGGGTGTGAACCTATTGTAAGTAGGACCTTTTGATTAGGTGACTTCAGGTAAGGCATGTGTCTCTTAATCCTTTTACTGGAGTCCTTTACAAACAAATGGCTTTAGAGAGAAGGAGAAAGTCACAGAATCAAGAAGCTGAAAGCCATGAATCCTAGGAGAGAAGGGAGAGACCAGCAGATGCTTCCATGTGCCTTGCCATGTGATAGAGAAGCCAAAGTTTGCTGGCAGCTGGTCTTCAAGAAGAAAACATATCTTTGATTATGCCTTGATTTGGACATTCTCACAGTGTCAAATGTAAGCTAATAAATTTCCATTTTTAAAACTCAACCCATTTTATGTTATCTGCTTTGAACATCTGAGCCAACCAAAACAGATTTTGGCACTGAGAAATCTGTTTTTGCAATAAGCATATTCACTTAAGTAACCACCCCAAGCATACCCACTGCTTTTGCAAATACCAAAAATGTTAAAAAAAAAAAAGAAAAAAAGAAAAAAAAAGGCTTCATAATTAAGCAATGAGGAGAGGCAAAAAGAATTGTGAAGGTCTTGATAGAAAAGGCCTAGTTTGCTTTGAAAAGATTGCTGGTTGATATATGGATATTAAAGATCCTTCTAATGACGCCTTACACAGATATGATGAATGTGTTATTGCAAACTGGAAGAAAGGTGACCCTTGTTTTAAAGTGGCAGGGAACTTAGTAAAATTGAGTCCTGGTATCAGATGGAAGGAAGAGTTTAAAAGTAATGAGCTTGGGCATTTAGCTGAGGAGGTTTCCAAACTAAATATAGAAAGTGCTGCCTGGTTTTGCCTTGCAGCTGCTTGTAGTAAAATGCGAAAGGAAAGAGATAAGCTAAGATCTGAACTCCTGGGCACAAGGAAACCAGAAACTGATGGTTTGAACAATTCTGAGCTTAGTGCTCTTACTAGAGTCCTTTATAACTGGGTGAATACAGAGAAAGAAGAAGAAAGCCACAGAAATAAGAAATTGAAAACAAAACCCAGAAGAGAAGGGAGAGACCAACTGATGACGCCATGTGCCTTGCCATGTGACAGAGGAGTCCAGGATCATCGACAACTAGTCTTTGAGAAGAAAACATAGCTTTGATCATGTCTTGAGTTGGACATTCTCACAGCCTCAACTTTAAGGAAATAAATTCTCATTGTTAAAAGCCAATCCATTTTATGATATCTGCTTTGAGCAACTTAGCAAACACAGTGTTTTCAGAATTGTGTCCACATCTTTCCTTCTTAAAAGAACACCAGTCATATTATATTAAAGATTCATCCTATTCCAGTATGACCTCTTTTTAACTTACCTAATTCTACTTGCAAGGATCCTATTTCCAAATACAGTCATGTTCTGAAGTACTAGGAACTAGGCCTTCAAGATATCTTTATTTTTCTTTTGAAGTATTCCAAACTTACAGGATAGTTTAAAAAATAATACAAACCCTTTACAAAGAACTCCTGCATACTCCTATCCTCCCAGATACCTATCCACTAAGTTTAACATTCTGCCACAATTGCCATATCATTCTATCTATTCATCAATCTATCAATCCATCTATCTTTCCATCTATCATTGTGTCTATCTATTTATCAGTTCATTTCATGAAAACTTTAGTGTAGATTATACATCCTTCAACACTTGATACTGCCATGTACATTTCCTAGGAACAAGAATATTCACTTATGTAACCACCCCAAGCATAGTTATCAAATTCAAGAAATTTAACAGTGATATAAAGCTTACAGTCTATATTCCAGCTTTTTCATATGTTCCAATCAAGTCCTTCTGAGTCTCTCTCCTCCTTTGTTAGATCCATCAAGGACCATGTATTGCTTTAGTTGTCATTATTCCTTTAGTTGTTTTTTTGTTTTTGTTTTTTAATTGCAGAAAGGAGCATATATACAACACAAACTCTCCCATCCCAATCACTCCCAAGCATACCATTCAGTGGGATTAATCTCATTCATTATGTTGTGGTAAGCTCACCACCTTTAATTACTAAAACTTTCTCACCCCCTTGAAACAGATACCCTACATCCATTTTTAAATTAACTCCCTCTCACCTTTGCTCCCACCCTTGGCAAGCTCTACTATAATTTTTGTCTTTCTGAGCCTGCATATTCTCCAATATTTTCTCTGTAGTTCTCCTTGGGCTTAAATTTAACATCCTAAATCAGTAGCAATCTAATTAATTTTATATGAACTTAGCTGCAATAGTATATACAAAGTATATTCCTATACTCCTCTGTCTCTTCCCCTCTATGTAGTTCATATCACAAATTACATGTTTGTACATTATGAATCCAAAATCAATTATTTTTCATTATACTTTTTTGTATTCGCCTTTTAGATCCTGTAGAAAGTAAAACCTGGAGTTACAAACACAAAATACAATAGGACTATCATTCATGTTTACTCCTGTTGTTATCCTTATTGGAAATCTTTATATCTTTATGTGGCTTTGGTCTATTATCTCTTGTCCTTTACTTTCAACCTATAGACTTTCTTTAACATCTCTTGTAGGTCTGGTCTAGTTGTGATGGCCTTCCTCAACTTTTGTTTGTCTTGAAAAGTCTAAATATCACCCTCATCTTTGAAAGGCAGTGTTACCAAATACAGAGTTCTTGATTAGCAGGGTTTTTTTTTTGCTTTCAGCACTTTCAATATGCCATCCCACAGCCTTCTTGCTTCTCTGGTTTCCAATGAAAAATAAGCACTTGATTTTGTCTGAGACTTCCTTGTACATGACATGTTACTTCTCTGTTGCTGCTTTCAGAATTCTCTTTATCTTTGCCATTTAAAAGTTTGCTTACAGTGTGCCTTGGTGTTTGTCTGTTTGGGTTTACCCTACTAGAGTTCATTGAGATTCTTGGATGTGTATATTCATGTCTTTTATCAAATTTGGGAAATTATCAACCATTATTTCTCTGAAAATGTTGTCTACTCCTTTCTATTTTCTCTTTCTGGAATCCCCATCTTTCATATATTGATAGGTTTAATGTGTTTCACTGGTTCCTCTGGCTCTGTTCACTTTTCTTCATTCTTTTTTCCTTCTGTGTCTCAGGAAGGATGATTTCGATTGTCTTACCTCCAAGTTCATTTATTCTTTCTACTACTAGTTCCAATTTTCTGTTGGACCCCTCTAGGGAATTTTTCATTTGTGTTACTGTGGTCGTCAGCTCTCTTTGGTTCCCTTTCATAATTTCCATCTCACTATTGATATTTTTTGTGTGTGTTCCTCTGTCATTTTCATGATTTCCTTTATTTCTTTGTCCATGTTTTTTTGTTGTCGTTTGTTTGTTTTTGGTTTTGTTTTTACTTTTTGAGTATATTTAGGATGATTTTTAAAGTATTTATTTGGCATGTCCCAGGTTGATCCTTCTCACTGATGGTCTAGTGCTTTAATTTTTTTCCCTTTTCTTGAGCCATTGCTTACTGTTTCTTTGTATGTTTTGTAATCTTTTATTGGTACCTCAACATTTTGATATATTAATATGTTATCACTGGAATTTAGACTCTGGGCATCCTTTCCCATAAACTTGTATCCAGCTGGTATTATGACAGAGCTTTCTTTGAATGCCAAGAGTTAACAACAACAACAACAACAAAAGTATGTGTGAGAGAGAGAAAGAGACAGACAGAGAGAGGGAGAAGAAAGAGAAAACATCTTTCCCCTCTTTGCAGATTGAGTGGTGAGAATGCTCTCCTTCAGGACTTATCCATACAGAGAATGGCTCAAGGTCAAAGCCTAGGGGCTGCCCTAATCTTTTCTGCCTATGTGTCTTGTCTTAGACAAGCATATGTGGCCCTGGGAATTCCACATTTCCAAGAATGTCACCTCTTTTCTCAGAAACAGTTTCCTCATGATCCCAGATTCTACCCTGTATATCTTATAGTCATCAAACACTTGCCTAGGCAGCCACCCAACTGCTCTCCCAAACATTCTGTAGAGCTTACTGAGCTGCCTTCTAGGCAAGTGATTCTGAGATGAGTGCCTCATGCCACCAACAGACAGATTGTACCAGGCATACACACTACCAGAATGTGTAACAGGGTTACTTTGCTCCCTCCAATACTGAACCAGAACCAAGGACCTGCACTGGGAGTTTGAGCTGGTTCTGAACTAAGCCAGTGAAGTGGAGTGGCCAGACCTACTGCTACTTCTTTTAAGTAGCTTTTTCTTGATTCAGTGCTTGTTCTATTGCTATAGTCCTTTAACTGTACTGCTAGTTCTTGCTGGTTATACAAAGCTTTTGTTGGGAAACACTACCCTGAACCCAACTTATCTTTCTGGAGGACACAATTCAACCCATTACAACTACAAAACAGTGAAATGAAATGAAATCTTTGTTGCATCTTAACTAAATTCAGTAGTACTCAGGTTGAGCTTAAATTTAAATTTTCTAACCTATGTAAAATATCATTACTTCAATAATTAATTTTTTAACGTTTTCCCTGAAATTATAATTGAATTTTTGATATGTTTGGAGGCATATTAACTAGTGATTGATTTTTAACCAGGAAAAACATGCAAACTCTAAAAATGCAATGCATGTGGATTAAATCTATATCTCAGAGTACAAAACCTAATTTTTTAGGTTTCTAGGTTTTCTTATTGTATAACTTTGCATCCAACTTAATATACAAACCAACGTCTTTTAATAAAGTAGCTAAAGTTCAGTTAATTTCAGAATGTGAAGCTGTGAATATTGGAGAATATGAAAAGTCTCTAACAAGAGTATGTCTTAACAGGGGAGATAAGCATAACACAGTAGAAGCCCTTGAGGAACAGGTGGAAATTTGGAGGAAACCATGTTTTGCCAGGTCAGACTCCAGTAACAACCAACAGATCACAACCTTGTGGTGTTTTGCTTCTGGTGCATGCTGTGTAGTGAGTGAGGTGCTTCACACTGAATGAAAGTTTTACCAGGTGCAAAGAGTCATAAAGTGTTTATTGTTTTTATGTCTGTATATGTGTTTATTTCCATCTTTTTCTGAAGAGGGCCATTAAGTTAGTTGAACATATGTCCATGGCTGATCAGCATTCAGAACAGTGAAGGATATTTAGAAGGCCTTCCTATCTAGAGCTATCATATCTAATAGTTGATTGGTTAATCAAAACTATTGATTTTTAAGCATTGAAGTTCTGTCTTTTCTTAAATAAACCACACCCATAATGCCCATAATGCATGACTGATACTTCGGCTTTTGTTTCTTTACTTAAACCTATTGTAGGTATTCATGTATAGGGTCCTAGATACTAAACATTATTCCCAATATTGCATTTTTTTCCCCCAGAATTTCCCTTTCAAGATTTCTTAAAGCTTTTTAATGTTTTCATAGGGGGAAAAACACTCTTTTCTCTGCCAAATTTTATCAATTATGAGTTGTTTAATTGATTACATATTAGAATAACAAGCACAACTTGAAAACAACAGGTTGAGGATCAAAGACAACTGACTCTGTTAGTGTGCAATTCAACAGGCACAAACAGAAGGGAGTGTGCCAGGCAGAAAATCGTCCAACTTTCCAGGATATATAGAGTAGCTAGTGTTTTTACCAGTGGGAATAAATAGTTTCATTTGGTCAGGTTGTTTTTGATATGAAGTGGTTTAAGGGAGATTCTATATGAACAACTAGGCCAGTTACATCAGAACTATGAGCTGTGCTGCTTGTCTGAGCTCTTTTTATCCTGAGACACCTCAAAGGCTTTCCTCTCTGGGGGCATGCATACTCCCCACCACCTGAGCCTCCATAGAAGGTGCCAACCATGTACTTTATAAAATCATCTATTTTATAAGATAATATGAAAGAACAGGAGAGTTCCAATTCCCTATAATTTTTAACTGGAAGCTTTTGGTGATAACGTTCCTGTCTTTGTTTTTTAACCCCTTAAATATCACCTTTACAATCCACATCATGGGATCAATATTGAGAACTGGTGGGGAGACTCAAATTATTATTTGGCACAAAACAGATGAACACTTATTCTTTTTGCCTAAGGTTTGTTTGCATTGCCTGCTCCCAACGAAAGCCGTTCCTAGAAAGATTGTCTTTACTCTGATGTTTATTTCAATTTGTAAATAAACATCTTATTTACAAATTGAAAAGTTTAAAGACTATCAGTGCAAAACCATCTGAAAACCTCCAATAAATATCTATAGTCACAAAATTTCGGAGGCTAGGTGTTAGAAAAATGGTCTAATTGTATGCATGGATTTCTTGCCTCTCCGTGGTCATTAGAATGCTTAGTATATAAAATAAAATCTTTTATGTTAAGATGAATTGTGATAACTTACAGTTTTCTTACATGCTCTACGTTTGTTGAAACATGTTTTTTCTTTATAAAATCATACAAAAATATTAATTCAATGGAAGGACAGTGCTCATACTCAAAGGAAATGGTCAGTTCCCAAAATAGAAAGGAGGTTACAATTTCTTCTTTCCTAGACAATCTGCTTTTCTTTTAGTTTAAGCATGAATGTGCATATCTCATGTATAGTAACAGCAAATTAGCTCATGTTATATTTTTACAATTCTAGTGATGGAATACATTCCACTCATTCTATCTTATAAATTCTTTTATTACTTAATATTTTACCAGATACTTTTATAATTTATATAGTAATCCATATCCTCGAACATTAAAAAATATTACTTATGGAAATCCCTGTCCATTTAAGCAAATTTACTATCTTTTGCACATATTATAAAGGTGCATTTATTTATACATAATATTTGCTATTGAGTATTATTTTAATTTTTGTATATTTATGTAATACTCTCATTGTATTATATGGAATATGGTATCTAATCTCTTTTTTTTTAAGATTTATTTTTATTTATTTATTTCCCCTTCCCCCCACCCGTGCCCCAGTTATCTGTTCTCTGTGTCCATTTGCTGTGTGATCTTCTGTGTCCACTTGTATCCTTGTCAGCGGCACTGAGAATCTGTGTCTCTTTTTTTGTTGTTGTTGTTGCATCATCTAGCTGCATCAGCTCTGTGTGTGTGGCACCACTCCTGGGCAGGCTGGACTTTCTTTCACACTGGGTAGCTCTCCTCTTGGGGTGCACTCCTTGTGCCCAGGGCTCCTCTACGCGGGGGACACCCCTGCATGGCAGGGCACGTCTTGCGTGCATCAGCACTGCACATGGGTCAGCTCCACATGGGTCAAGGAGGCCCTGGGTTTGATTGAACTGTGGACCTCCCATGTGGTATGTGGACACTCTATCCGTTGAGCCAAGTCCGCTTCCCTCTGATCTCTTAATCTGCATTCTTGTATAGCAACTCATAAACTTATATGTGTGCCTCAATAAGCAAGAAATAAATGACCTCTAAGTGTTTGATTATATCATGATTTTTCTAAGATTGAGAATTCATAAATAAAGCATTTTATCTTTCTTTCTAATTGATCTTCAAATAGCAATGCTTCCTAGAGTATCTTCAAACAGGAATTCATTTTCCTCTCACTTCCCAAGTATTAAAATTTTGTAAGTAAAATAATGAATGCTTCTTTTTGATGAAATAAAATAAAGGAAGCAGTTCCTTTTTGCAAAATGTGTTTGTTTGTAATTTATGTTTGGATTATTTTTATGTGGTAAAACCAGCCACTAATCAGACCCACACTTGAATGCATCATTTAAGTTTATCACAACTTCTGGTAACAAGCTTCAAGTAGAGAAAACCAATTAGTCACTCATAAAGCTACTCTTAAAGCTGATTGCTTCCTTAAATAGAATCTTTTGTCTAAATTACAACCATAAATAAATTTCAAGTATGTTAGTATATAATAAGTATGTTTGAAGTGCTGATGTCCTATATTTTATACCAGGGAACTGTTCTCCAAAAATACATTTCTATGTAAAAATACTAATACATCAGATGGTCATACTTAAAGAAGTCACTTTCCTTGAGACTAGAGGAAGAAATAGGAGGAAACCATGATTCTTTCCCCCATTAGGATGCCATATACCAGCACTGTGCTTTCTTAATTAATGGCGTATTGCCATCATTGGTCTGTTCAAGGTGTCTATTTAATATTAAATTATTACTCATTCTCCACCTTCTTTCCCATTCCTTCTCCTTAAAGGGAACCCACTACTAGAGTTGACGTGTAGCCTCTCATTTCATCTACCCTATGTTTATTTAGACACAGTGAGTTATTGGAAAGTGCATGTCCTTCTTTGCTAAACGAACATTCTACAAAATGTGTGTGCATTTTTCATTGGTAACTTATGCAAAAGATTTTGGGGGGGACTAAATAGCCAAGTGTATGTTTGCTTAATTGGTGAATTCTTCACCAATACTTGACATTGTCTGACATTTTTGTTTTGTCGTTCTGTTACCTGTAAAATGCTATCTTCTTATTTAATTTGCATTTTTCTAATTAAAGTGAAAATTTAGCCATTGCCTTTTCCTATTCTCTGAATATCTTCTTCAATTCCTTGCTCTCCTTTTTATTGATTTCCTAGTCTCTTTTTTGTGTATTTGTGTGTGTATATGTGTGTGTGTGAAGTGTTTTTTTTTTGTAAAGTAAAAACCTTTCTATATTTCAGATCTTAGCTCTGAACACAAATTCCTTACAGAGGGAAGTAGTCTCCAAAACCCTTTTAGAAGGTCCACAAGTCCAAAGCTGTTTTTGTAATAATTCTAAAACGTTATTTGTGATTTTCACAGAGTTAACACTTGCACTGATGTCACAAAACATTGTGAGGAAAATTGTGGATAACCTTAGCACAAACTGATGCAATGGAACCAAACTGTACTAGTAGTCATGTATTCGTCTTAACCATACATGTATAGGAGGAAAAAAGTTTCATTTAAGAATGTCCTTCATAAAAGTAAAAATACTTCATTTTATTCAGTGCCAATGTTTGCTGTTGGTCTTTAATATTCAATGTGATGGAGTGTGAAGTCCAAGCAAAGCACTCCTGCAGAGTAAAGTATGATGATGGTCTTAAGGAAAAATGCTTGTGACAGTGGAGGAGTTGCAATCTGGACTACCCACTTTTTTGGGTAATATCACGTTTACTTCAAACAATGACTGACAAATTATGGCAACTGATAATTGGATATTATTAGGTAGAGATTTTCTTGAAAATGAATAAAGGAATCCTGTCACATCAAAGAAAACAGCTTTACAGTATTTGTTGCCAGTGATGAAATTCAAGCTTTTGAGCAAAACTTAAAATTTTGGAAGCCTTGTAACTGCCATTGAAAATTTATTAACTTCACAATAATTAAAGACTTTTCTTATGAAATTGGTGGTGATATTAACTAATGTGATTTCTTGATACTGTTTATAAATGAAATGTGGCATCTTTTGGAAAATATATATAGCAAACATATTTAACAATATTTCCAATGGCCAATGTATGATATTACTAAGCCATGCATGGGGAAATGATTCATTCAAAGTACAAAATAGATCAATGAATTTTAACATAGCAAATATGAAAAGTTCATTGGTAGGTTGCAGATTCTATGTTACAACTAAAGTTTAAGAAATTCTACTTTTCAAGTTTTAGTGTAGTATCAAAGAGAAATATTCAAAATGATCTGGAAGGGATATTAAAATACTCCTTCCATTTCCAACTAAATATCAGTGTGAAGCTGGATTTACTTCATATACTTCAGCCAAAAAAAAAAAAACAAAACCTACCTTATGATAGATTGAATGCAGAAGCAAATATAAGAGTATATGTATCTGGCGGCGGATTTGGCCCAGTGGTTAGGGCATCCGTCTACCACATGGGAGGTCTGTGGTTCAAACCCCGGGCCTCCTTGACCCGTGTGGAGCTGGCCCATGCGCAGTGCTGATGTGTGCAAGGAGTGCCCTGCCACACAGGGGTGTCCCCCACGTAGGGGAGCCCCACGTGCAAGGAGTGCGCCCCGTAGGAAGAGCCGACCAGTGCGGAAGGGAGTGTAGCCTGCCCAGGAATGGTGCCCCCACACGGAGAGCTGACACAGGAAGATGACACAACAAAAAGAAACACAGATTCCCATGCCGCTGACAACAACAGAAGTGGACAAAGAAGAAGACGCAAATAGACACAGAGAACAGACAACTGGGGGGGGGGGAGGGGAGAGAAATAAATAAATAAATCTTTAAAAATAAAAAGAATATATGTATCTTAAGCCAGATATTAAAGTGATTTGCAAAATTGTAAACCAAGTCATTCTCAGTAATTTGTTGTTTGTTTTGGGACAATATGGTTATTTCCATAAAAACATTTATGTTAACATATAATTGACTTATTATTATTTAAATTAATATTTCGAAAACTTGTCACAGTTTTAATTTCTAATACAATAAGTATTGATACATATTACATAAATGTGTGTATATTGCTCTTTGTGTCCATCAATTTTTAAGAATACAAAGTAATATGACACCAAAAAGTTAAATACTACACTAAATAATAAGCCCCTGATGTTTTTTGATATTAAAAATATCTTCTCCCGGCTATCATAATTCTATTAACTTTATCTGTGATGTTCTTGGCTGAATAGAAACAATTTTTTCTAATCAAATTCATTTTTCCTTTCATGTTTTGTGCTTTTCTGATCATATTTTAAAAAGCAAACCCTCTTCATATCTGAGGTCACAAAAATATTTTTTTGCATTTTGTTTTATAGATGGATAGTGTTTAGTTTTCACATTTTGGTCTCTAGGTCATTTGGTTTAAACTTCATTTTCTCTATATGGAGATTCATCTTTCACCAAACCCACTTGCTAAATGATCTATTATCTCCCTTCTGATTTGTAACACTGCCTCAAGTTCTGGGCCTCTTTCTGGGTCTTCCTGTCTGTCTCACATGAATATTTATTTAACGCTTTGCTAGTGCCACATTATTTTTAATTAAAATTTTTAAAAATTTCTTAATATATGGTAAAGTAAATGTCTATTGTTTTTATATCTCTACCAAAATTGTTTTAATTATTTATTAATGGAATAACATGTTTTCCTTTTAGATTTTTAAGTAAAAAATATGAATTTTTACAATAAGTTTTTTAAAAGAACAAAGTAAAGTCCTGCTGGAATTTTGATGAAAAATGCACAGAATGTACAAACAAAATTGACAGAAAATGACAACCTTCTCATCTATTAAAATTTATTCTTATCTTCTGTTATGTCTTTTAGTTTAAAATTATTCTCCATAAAGTAATATTGTTTAGTAGATTAATTCTAAGATATTTTGTGATTGAAAAACATTTTCAATCATTTTGTTACTTTAATTTTATTTATATTTTAAATAGGAAGACATCTATATATTTAGATACTTCACACTTCAATAGAATCTTTAATTTAATAGAATTTTTAAATCTAGTATCATTATTAGGAATCTCTTTCCAACTCTGAGATTATTTCTTATCATGTAAATTTTCTTTTTATCCTTTTGTGGTCCTTTTGTTCCCATTTCAGTCTTTGATTCACCTGGAATTTATTCTGGGGTAAAGTGAGGGATATTCACCTAACTTTATTTATTTAAGATGTCTACCAAATTTTCCCAACCCAGTTTTTGAACACCCTATCCTTTACCCACTGATTTAAATATCAATTATTTTATATATAAAATATTCTTACATCTTGAGGTCTGTTCTCAATTTTCTAATCTCTTCTACCCATCTGTCTGTTTCTACATCTATCAGTACCACATTGTTTTAATTATTTATATTATATTTTCAATTGTTTATTGCTGGTATAGATCAATTTTGCATTGATCTCATATTAAGCAAACTTGCAAAACTTTTTAATTAGTTTTTATTGTTTGATACTTCTCTTGAATTTTCATAATAATTTGTTCATCATCTGCCAATATTGGCAATGTCTGTATTCCATCCTATTGCCTTCTTGATCGGTTCTATAATCTTATCTTCCCCTTGCTAATTTATCCTTGAACTATATATCTCTTTGCTACTGAACCCAACCAATTGGGACCTTTATTTAAACAATTAAACATTTTATACCCAATATCTCATTTGGTTCTCATATAGATACTTGTTCCTGTCTTATGTTTCAAAGACTCTTCTTTATCTTCTAGTAATTTTTCTTAAAGTATTAATCTATCTATTCCATTAGATTAGCCTTTTCTAGTATGAGTTCTGTATTTTGTCTTTTAATCATGGTGGGTGCTTGCATTCCTCAGTTTTTCATGTCTTGGCTGGTGATATACCTAGAGAGAAGGATGTGAACCCATGCCCTAGCTGATGCTACTCCAGGAGGGTAAAGTTAGTGCAGAAAGGGGTTCTTTCATGACAGAGTTATAAACTGTGCTCAGACCTACACTCTCCTCTCCTCCACAAGCACTGCTTTACCAGGGCCTCCATCCCTCTGTTTTATCTCCTTAGTCCATAGACCAGGAATGTGGGACACACAGGGTCAAATGCTCTGGTCTGTTAGTGACTATATATGCTCCCCATTCTGGTGGCCTCATTATAGGCTCCTCACATTTCACCCTGGCAGTGGACTAGAACCAGGACAATCAGGAATGGCCCAGACTAGAAAAATGAAAATGAAAAATGGAATATCTAGAAATCTCTTCCCATGCCTTTCTCCTACCATTGGGCCTTGAAATGTATGCACAAACATACATTGAGATATGCAAATCTTCTGTTACTCTAATGATCTCCATGGTTTCCTGTGTTAGAGATTGATAGATCTGGAGCATCCCTAGTACTGAATTCAGGGGAGAAGACCAGTAACCTACACTAGTTGCTGTCTTGTCAGAAACCCATTTATTTTCTTTTTTTCCCCTGTGTTGAAACTGATGGCTAGATTTACACACACATACACACACAAACACAGTAGCTCTAAATGTCTTATTAGTACTTACCTTTAGAAGTTTTTTTGCAAACTTCTGTTCATGTGGTGGTTCTGATTTTCAGCTCTTTTAAACACAGCACATCTCTATAAATCCAAATTCCTTAATATTAAGTGGTTAAGGGCAGAAGACAGAAAAGGAATGACCCTTTCATTTCAAAAACTAAAACAAAAAAATCAAACCAAAAAGTAAAATTTCTGAGACCTTTTCTGTGGTAGGTATTGTTAAAATTTTTGCATGCATTGTATTATGTTCATATGTAATAATTCTATTAAAATCTCTTTTTTGAACTAGGAAATTGGATTTCAGAAAGCTTAGACAAATTGTCCAGGATTTCATTCACACACACACACACACACACAAACACACACATATACATATATATGGACCAGAAATGAAACCCAAACCGATTCTTTCCTGCATCTGCCTGCCTTACCTAACAGGTTCTGGGTTTTCTAGAGCCATAATCTTCTTCTTTATATTTGTGTTCATGTAGGGATCATATAGTTCACTCAAAATATCTTAGAATGCACTTCTGGTTTGTTTATTTTTTTAAGGCCACACAGTATACCTGGCATTCAGTGGGACAATAGTTTCTCTGGTAATTAAATAACAATATTTCATTATATAGCGAAACATCCATCCATCAGGATCACAGAATAATTTAGAAATTTCTGCTGCATATGGCCAATCCCAGTAGATCTGAAATGTAGCGTGTCTGGGATGATTCCTGCAAGCAGAATAAACTAAAGTTCACTTACAATGAAAGTAAATTACTTGTCACAGGTATTTTTGGTGAAGATATTCCTAAAAATATGCCATAGCCTTCTCCCAAGGTTTAATTTATTTCTTACAGCAATGTAGATTCCTGGTCTTAAATTTGAGTATGAACATGATGGTGAAATATTAACCTATTGAATTCTTTATCATCTAAGCTTAACTGACCTAGAGAAATGAGAGTTCAAAAGTTTAAAACATAAAAGTAATTCTTAATAAACACAGAACTTATATTTACATCAATTTTTGATTTTCTTTTTCTACTTAATGAAAACAGGAATGATTTTTAATTTTTAATTGATTTTTAATTTAATTTGATTGTAATTGAAAGTAGATTTGAGCCAAGTTGGGTGCTGATTTATATATGGTATTCTATCTCCCTATAGTGTTAACACATAACTTCTAATGATTTAAAGAGAAAAATGAAGTCATATTTTTATTTTTTTATTCTGTTATGCCTCTACATTTTAAGCTTTAGAAAATTAGCCTACAGCTCATCAGCCAAAACTCTAGCCAAGATCATTTGGCCATCTGTGAGAGGTATAAACAAGATAATTGAACCAAGATAAAAGATAATTGAAAAGGGAATGTTAAGCAATATCAAATGTGGAGCTTGGCTTCCAGAATGGTAGGAAACATGATTCAAAATGTCCACTGTTTATGTTATATGTGATAAGAAGGTTTAGGCTATGAAGAATCTCAGATTTAAGTGGGGGGGGGGGGCATAATGTAAAATACTGAAAGAATATTTGCCTTCTAATAGCAATTTGCTAATTTACTTTAAGATACCAAAATACAGTATCTTTGGGAGTTACCTCTTCCAAATTGCACAGGTAACATTCAAAAAGCAATCTTTAGAGGACTAATTGAGATATGTCTTAGAGTAGTAAATAAAATTTACCTTCATGGGGAATAACTCTTATCTTACCCTCCAGCAAGCATGGGACTTAAGATTTATTCATGTCAGTAATTATTTTGATGACTGAGCATTGAAATGAGGAAAACAAAACTGGATATCTGAATCAAGACACCAAGCATTGTCAGAAAAAATGGGCCTGTGGACAATATAACTATATTCAAAGCAAAATATTGTTTATAAGGTCAACATTGCAGGAAAGAAAGAGAGGCATCTTCACCAGCCAGAGGATGAGTACCATCTTCCCCTGCCTCTAGTTCTTTAACTCATCAAAATTACAGGCTTGCTTTATAAATCAGGAAAACCGAGAATATACTTGTAAGCAGTAGTGGAAGAGGAACCTCATATCCTCAGAGAAGGAAGATGAGACCATGGGAAACTCAGAAAGGAAGGAATGGTAGAGCTTGCTGTGACATAACAAAGCAAACCCCCATAAGTCTCTTTGAAGAGAGCAGGGACTACAGCTTTAAGGATTGCTTTCTTCCCATTTTTTTTCAGATTTGAATATATGTGAAATGAATTTAGTTGATTAAAGGAAGGGCTGGTTTCCTCATGAGCATGGAGTAGAAACCCCAATCATTTACATAATTCATTTACATAAATCTGAAAATTTTTCTGTTTTTCTCTGGAAAATGTTCTGTGCTTACTGACATAATATTATAGTAAAAAACACTTTTGGTTTTTCTTATTTGTATTGTTGGAGAGAGGAGCTTTATAGCAATTTGTTAAGAAATGGTATTCTTCTGAGTTTAAGATTTTAGAGATATCATAAAGGCATTTTGCAGTAAATGGAACAATTTTTAAAGTTTAGCATATGTTAGAAAACATCTTTTCTTGTATTGTAGCATTTAACTTAAATATTATATGCAGGGAAGCGGACTTGGCCCAGTGGTTAGGGCATCCGTCTACCACATGGGAGGTCTGTGGTTCAAACCCCTGGCTTCCTTGACCTGTGTGGAGCTGACCCACACACAGTGCTGATGCGCGCAAGGAGTGCTGTGCCACGCAGGGGTGTCCCCCGCATAGGGGAGCCCCATGCACAAGAAGTGCACCCCATAAGGAGAGCTGCCCAGCGCGAAAGAAAGTTCAGCCTGCCCAGGAATGGTGCTGCACACATGGAGAGCTGACGCAGCAAGATGACAAAACGAAAACAAACAGACTCCTGTACTGCTGACAACAACAGAAGCGGACAAAGAAGACATGCAGCAAATAGACACAGAGAACAGACAACTGGTGGGGGTGGGGGGAAGGGGAGAGAAACAAATAAATAAATCTTTAAAAATATATATATATATTATATGGCAGGTGCCAAAAGGGGAACTATATTTAAACATGGAAAGAATATTAAAAACTTTATTACAGGACTGTTTTCCTGCAGCAAAATATTATAGGTTGATTTGGAATGGGGAGAAAATAGGTAGAGAAAATGCCAATTAGAATGGTTCCATATAATAAAAAGAAAATACTGTTTGAAGAAAAACCTGTGTTCTTCAATGACCACAGTGTGTACTCACACAACCTGTAGCAGAGACTGCAGCAGAAAGTTCCAGAAACTGAAGATACTGGCTTTCATTTTGTTTTTGTCACTGATGGTGCCATTGCTTTTACTATTTCTCATTTTAGTATTCAAGTACTCAATGAGATTTTCATATTTATTTTAAATGGAAATTTCTTGACACCTAAATCAGTTTTTAGAGAAACATTAACAGTCATATTGAATAGGAGTTTCATGGTAAGGACACAGAGTTTATTTTGAAAAGATAACATTTCCATTTTTCAGTATACTAATTCAGACCTCTATACCATAATTAATCAAATGCTTTCTATAATAAAGTATATTTTTGAGTCATAATTCACTTTTCAAAATCTGTTCACAAATACTTTAAAATGTATACCACTATAAAAAGAGATTTCTCTGGAAAATGTGGAAAAAAGTATTAGATTTTAGAATTATTTTTTAATATATACTGATAAATAAAAATGTACTCTTCCTTAAGATTGATATTGATTGTGACTTTTCACTTCAGATAAATTTGCAAAGGAAGATGCGAGTTACTGGTGTGATTACCCAAGGAGCCAAGAGAATTGGAAGCCCAGAATATATAAAATCCTACAAAATTGCTTATAGTAATGATGGAAAGACTTGGGCAATGTACAAAGTGAAAGGCACTAATGAAGACATGGTGAGACTGATTTGACCTACTTAATTCAAAATTAAAATCTGATTGTTAATCACTGATTGTCAAATGACTAACGAGTCTTCAGCAGAAGCTTTATGTTGTCGAAAATAAATTTATGATGATTTTCTTTACTGGGTGAGAGGGGTTAAGGGGTAAGGAATTTTTTCTGTGTAATGGTCACCATTTAAGATTTTCTGAGATTTTAATTGGCGGTCCTATAAATGCTTTGTCACAAGGTTAGCATAGTCCTATGTGTTTCAGTTATTTTTTTGTTTTAACAGCTATGCAGACTTCAATTTCATTTTATTACTTTGACAGATCAAGTAACTACTTATCAAAACTAATACCTTAAAGGCCAGAAAAGAACCAGGTGATAGAAAAGATGTACTTGACATCTTTATAAACTTATATATGGAAAAATATTACTTATTATTTAGACAGAATAAAATATTTTAAAGGAAATAGATGTAGTACTCAATGCCTCCTTTGCCTCTTCATGTGACATTACCAGTTCTTTTAATTTTTATTCTCAAAAATTTTAGTTTTAAAAATCATAAGACTGCAGATTTTCCCATTTAAAACTGAGCCTTTGGACTAAATTCTAATAAATTTTATGAAAGCTTTTTAATTACCTTCTTAAATCAATTTAAATAATTATTTTTGATTACCAGTTTATATAAAAGGTAAAATGAGAATAAGATTTAAAGGAATTAAAAACTACACATTTTAGCACTTAGATTTTAGAGTGAAACAAATTTCTTATTATTATATAAAGAATTATGAATATCTTAACTGATGACCAAGAGGGGGCTGATAAGAAGGAATCTTGATGAGCTAGATCCTAAATCATAAATCTGACTGTAGCATCCAAAAGACCGGGTTTTCAGGAAGCACTAGTGAATACTGACTGGTTCCTATTAAGAATACTATAAATACTAAGTAGCAAAATGCACAGATTATGGTGAAGGATTTATCGTACCACTTTCTCAAAAAAGGACAGAAACACTCCTTGAGTCTGAAGGTCTGACCTTAAAATTGACAAAGCCATCATGGTAGAGCATAGATTATAACACAGCCACAGTGGCTTTTAGCTTTAATGAAGATTCATCTATGGGTTTTTCATTCACTTCTTGTGGCAAGGTGCTTCTTAAATGCTCTAGACTCCCAAATTATATACTCCAATCCTTGGAGGATTATGTTGGTTAGGGAATAGGGCCAATATAGGAAAACCATAAAGAAGCTACTGCAATTAGTCATTTAAAATTCTGCATCATCACTTTACATAGGTTTTCCGTGGAAATGTTGACAACAACACACCCTATGCTAACTCGTTCACACCTCCAATAAAAGCGCAGTATGTCAGACTCTATCCTCAAGTTTGTCGAAGGCACTGCACTTTGAGGATGGAACTTCTTGGTTGTGAACTATCAGGTGAGTTTCATGTTATCAATTTCTGTACTTTCTTTAAAAAAAAACCAAAAGTACATTTTTGTGTAGCCTGCTACTAAACTGCAAAGTTTCAACACCCATAGATCTGCATTTCAGTTACAAAATGTCTAGGCCACTGTTCTTTGTGATACTGTGGGTGTTTGTATGTAGGATGAACCATTTCTAAATAATGCTGAGATATGATTAAAGTAGAAGGAGCAATTTTGAAGAGGGGGTTTTGAGTGATCTAAGAAAGTATAACAAATTCTCACTGGCAACTGCAGTTAAATTTAAATGTGTTACTGTTTTTGTTAGTAACTATGATTTATGTTTTGTGACAAATGTCCAGTTAAAACTGGAATCTTCCTGACCTCATGAAGTACAGTTAAGTTGTGGTTATATGGCATAGAAAAGTAAGCTTCATCTTTGTCCATATGCCATAAAAACTTGGCTTTTTCTTTATGTTTTATGAAACATAAATTTATCATTCCTCTCGAGGATAATGCTCCAATACCAAGATTGCTACCACAAATTCTTTCTTGTATCGTTCTTAGCTAGTCTCCAGCTTATTGTACAAACAGGGCTTTCCCAACTCAAGGATAAACTATCAAAAAACTCTGAGCTAAAGAATTCTTGTCCTCCAGGAGCATCAACAGTAGATATAAAGAGTAAGACTTAATATATTGATCTCACAGTGGTCCTCTTTCATTGTAGCTAGATTGTGAACAAAATAGAAAATCTTGTCTAGGCATTTTATTGCTTATTTTTGGTGTTGTTTTATATCTGGCATCCAAATTTACAAACTACGTTTGCCTTAGTGACCTGAAATTATTTTGTTCAAACAACTGTGAAGAAAACTAAAAATCTTGTTTTAGCATACCTCAAAGTATGAAAAGATCTTCACCAAACTTACCACAAATGCCATTTAGTTAAAAATAGGGCAACACATACCTGCAAATAGACAACTCTGTGCTATTTGTTCATTCATTTTCAAGAGGTGGCTTCTAATTTAAAATGTATATTTTATATCAGTTTCCCTTCTTAGATTTATTTGTGCTGCCAAGAAAGGGAACGATTTTTAAGCAAATACAAGCTCCTATTAAAAACAACCAAATTTTTAAATATTCCTATCATATAGGAATATTATATGGGACTAGAATGATTTGGCCAGACAAGTGAACCTATTCTAAGAGACACAGTATCATGTTATATATGGATGTCTTTTATGAAGCAAACAATGTATGGGTTTTGTACCATTAATTTTTCTAAATGAGATGCCTTCCCTATTTCGCCCGTTCAGTCTGGCTTATTGACTACCAGTAAATCTCAGCAGAAGTATTACTGTACAGTGCTTGTATTGCATGTCACTGTGTCACCATGGGCCAGTGTCATCCCTAAGCCATTCTTCACAAAGCAATCAAGAGGAAGCTGCAATATGATGGTCTGCAGAAGCCCTGTGGTTTTCAGTAACTTTATATCACCTTCCCAAATTTTTTCAGTCTTTTGATTCATGAGGGTCACTAGCTCATACATGGTACAGTTACACTCCTAAGGTGTGAAAATATTCGCTTTCACATTTGACAAGAGGTTACACCTGACATGTTACAGATTTTATTTTCTCAAAAAAAGAAGTAGTGCCTGACCTCCTAACCCAATTGATTTTGAACTTGCATACAGACAATAATATCTCTTGGTAGATGCTTATAAAAGTGATAGCACTTCACTATAGAAATAACAAATTCCATTGTTAAAACTTCATTTTTTTCAGTTGTCATCCACAGTGGTAAAAGAGTTAGTTATTTTGTATGTATGAAATCATGCGGACAGGAAGGAACATTTGTGGTGTGAAGCAAATTGGCAGAGAGGTTAGCTATAGCACTGAGAAGTAAATACTAATATAACTTACCAAACTATTTTCCACAATCCAGTGCAGTGCTGTGAAACCCAAGGCTGCCTTATTGTATTCAATAAACTGTTAGCCTGCCTAGAAGATCAGTAATTAATCTTCCCAAACACTTAAAAAGAAAGCCCCTAAACTCTCTGAAAGAGGAATGATTGAAGGTGCTTAGAATGAAATAGATCATTACCATAATCAGAGGAGGAATACTCATTCTTTCATTCATTGAACACACAATTATTGAGCTCCTCCTCCAGGCCAGGTACTGGACAATGGAGTGGGCATGAAAGTAATTCTTTAACTAAGCAGAAATGATCAAAGTAAAAGCATTCCTTTTCTTTGGAGTACTTCAAATGCTAAATTATATCAGAAAAAGAGAAAAACAAATACTTTTCCTTTTCTCTTGTATCTTTCTCAAAGCAAGCAAAATGTTAAAAGGGGTGGGGGGAGGCAAGAGGAACTGAAGATCAAATCAGAAGCCTGTTATGCAGCACATGCATGTTACCTTAGAACTGCCTGAAAAGAAATGATGTACCATTAAGACCTTTAGAACTTTCTAGAACCCCTGAGCTTTGTTGACAGTTTTCTCAGGCAGAATTTATATTTAGGTTTTAGACTTATTCTCATCACAAGGCTTAGGGTATATGTCTCCTAATGTTGTAGAATTTGAGAAAGGTTCAATTATTTGTGTATAGAAAGGCCAGGACTCAGGAATGATTTTGAGAAGGGAAAATGGTTTATTGATGACCGGCCAGACTCAGGAGCCTTCTGTTTCAAACCCTAGCCCTGAACAAGAATTTTGAGTTCCTTTTATACGGAGAGGAAGGGTTAAATTGTTCTTTGTTTCAGTGTTCAATAGGCTTGAATTAGCATATATCTTCCACATCCTAGGTAAGCTTTTAGCATGGACTTCATACATTCTAGATAAGCTTTCAGCACATTTGGTTTGCATTTTCCCTGAATATTTAAAGTTTATAGAATTTGCATTGCTAAACTGTTTCCTGGGACTGGAGTTATTGCCATGGTTACCAAGGGCAGGACTGCAGCCTCTCACCATCCCACACCCACAAGTCAGGACAGACAGCTAGGTTATCTCTGAAGAGACAAGGAGCCTCCCACCCATAGCCCACATCACTACTCCTGAATTCCAACAAGACTTGTGCTAACACTCAACAAAGAGTTGTGATGAGACATAAAGTTGGCTAACCCTGCATGTCATTTGTCATGTTTGCGTAGGTTAGACATTTCCTAGAAAATTAAACTGAACACAACCATTGAGGAGCTCCAGGAAGGAATAAAGTGATTTGTCTGCTGACCAGGACAGAGAGCAATGAAATGTAGTTGAGAATTATTTATCTCTGAAGAGTTCTAAACTCCCTCTTTTAGAAACCTGGACTTAAAATAGCCTCGTTTTAGAGACTCCACCCAGTCATCCTATATGCTTTGGCCACTTAACATTGGTATCAGTTATAAGGAGCATTACAGAAATCGTAATAGCAACACTTGCTGAATGCTATCTAGATACTGGTACTGCTCCGACGTATCTATATTTATTAATTAATTTCTTAGAACATTTCTATGAGGTAGTTTCAATTATTATCACCATCTTAGAGATGACAAAACTGAGGCACAAAGTGATTAAATAACAGGTCAATGCCACACAGCTAATAAGTGGAGAACCAGAAGAGCACAAGGAGAAGTCATTGGCTATAGAAGCCTCCTTTATTCTTTTCATCCTTGATGATCAAACTTACCATGTTTGTTTCCTTGCCAAAATGTAACAGTTTTATATATGGAAGACCCAATCGCTGACCCATATGATGATAGACTCATCCTTCCTTTTACAACCTTTTTGAATGGCATTTTGTCACAGTTATAATTCAATATTGGGAGATAGTATGTGTATATCTGTAAACATGTACACACATGTAATTTTTTAAAGACAGGAAAACTCATATTTTGCACCTTATCAAACCTGAAAATAAATGTGGTAAATTTGAAAAATTTTTGAAAACGTATCCCAAGAGTTGAGGTTGCCGAGTGCAATATAAATATAAGAATTTATAAACAATGTCTAATAATGGTTTGGGCTAGAATTAGCTTATTTCCTTCTGTTATCTTACCTACTAGTTTAAATTCTAAACTAGCACAATACCTGGCACCTGATTCATGCTCAGTAATTATCAGCTTCCTAACTCCCAGAAGAAGTCCTATGGATGCTTTAAGATTCAGTGATAAAGATTAACAGACATGTCTTAGAAACAAATGCTGTCCATTTGAGAATACAGCAGGGGTGCAGTTTGTGAAAAATGACTTTGTGCTAAGGGAATTTTCATTTGCAATATTATGGAAACAAATAAAAAACAACCAAATATACTTTGTGAGAAAATGTTCCATTTTTAAAGACACAATGAAACCGTTGAAAACCAGGTAATAATCATGAGGCTACCAGTAATGAGACAGGAGAGAACATTTCAGCATTGTTTTCATTTTCCAGAATTATCTATCACAGAGAAGTAGTTTGAATTGTCAGGCTTCTTTTCGATTTTTCCAAAATATATTCAGACAAAATTGCCTGGATTGGCTATCTTGTTTTTCAATTTTGTTTCAGATTTATTTCTGATTGTAACCTTTTTGAATTGAGATGCTTTCTTTTTGGGAGAACTGAATAGCATTATATTTAATCTATCCAAAATGAATGCAGAAAGCTTCCAGGTTGATAAATTATTTTTCTCATGGAGGCTTTTTTATTTTCTTTCAGGTTGTTCTGAGCCTCTGGGAATGAAATCAGGGCATATACAAGACTATCAGATTACTGCCTCCAGCACCTTCAGAACCCTCAACATGGACATGTTCACTTGGGAGGCAAGGAAAGCGCGACTGGACAAGCAAGGCAAAGTGAATGCCTGGACCTCTGGCCACAGTGACCAGTCGCAGTGGTTACAGGTACTGTGTAGGTCGTTTTGATTGATCCTGAACACATTGGCATTTTAACTCTTATCTGTTCTAAGGCTTTGCATCAATATTCATTTTGAAAGCATCACAGCAGGGATCCCAACAGGATTGGAGTCAGCTGTTCATAAGCAGATTGTTTAGGTAAAATCATGGGGCATGACTTCTTAGCTCTTTACCTGTGGTTGCTAAAGCAGCTCTCATAACAGACATTGGACACAGAAGGAAAGCATAGATACTGCTGCAGAAACCATCATTTTCAAGTGAATGAGGTAAAGTTAGAGTCAATACTTTTAAAAACAATCTTATTGAACTGCATTTCTTGGTGGAGTACTTTTGAAGTCTGTGCAAATTTGTTTACATCTTCTGTAGCAAAAAAAAAAGTAAGACAACTTGATTCCTTAATGAGGCCACTGTATTTGAAAGATATGAATTCTACTCCTATTGATTTTTATGCTGCATACATGAGATTCAAAACTGTGTAATTCATTGTATTTCTGGATATCGTGAAAGTAATTAAAATAGCAGCTGCAACCCTTGTCAAACTAGTCCTTTTCAGTCTTTTCATTACTTGACCTTATTTTACCTTATTTTAACAGTATTCACTTTTTTATTCACTTCTTTAAAAATATTTACTTCTTTCTTTATTTACCCTTAACATGCTAGCTGGATCATTATTGAGCCCTTTCATTAGCTACCGCACATTATGAAATTACATATGTCTTTCTCGTCTTACAATTCTATGAACTCTTTGAAAGTAGGGAGTGTACTTTTTAATTTAATTTTATTTTATTTTTTAAGATTTATTTATTTCTCTCCCCTTCTCCCCACCCCCACCCCACCCTGGTTGTCTGTTCTCTGTGTCTATTTGCTGTGTCTTCTTCTTTGTCCACCTTTGTTGTTGTCAGTGGCACCAGAATCTGCGTTTCTTTTTGTTGCATCATCTTGCTGTGTCGGCTCTCTGTGTGTGCGGTGCCATTCTTGGGCAGGCTGCTCTTTTTTTCATGCTGGGCAGCTCTCCTTATGGGGCGCACCCCTGCATGGCACGGCACTCCTTGCGCGCATCAGCACTGTACATGGGCCAGCTCCACACGGATCAAGGAGGCCCGGGGTTTGAACCGCGAACCTCCCATGTGGTAGACGGACGCCCTAACCACTGGGCCAAGTCCACTTCCCTGTACTTTTTTATATGCTGCAAGAAAACAGCATGATGTCTCTGTCTTGGATGTAGCGGTACTTACTAAATTAAATCATTAATTTAACACATATTTATTGAGCACCTCTGAAACACCACATGCCATAATAAATATTAGTGATGGCACACAAGTGAGCAGTATGCTTTTCATGCTCTTAGGAAATTACCTCCTCATTAATGCATTCCTTTTATCTGACTTTATTGATATACTCTCCATGTTTTTCTCCTACCTCCTGGCTGATACCTCCCAATATCTTTTCCAGGCTACCCTTTCTCTGCTTGTTATCTTCTAGCTAACCTCTTTCACCAACCAAACCCTCATACTGATTTAGGGTATATTGCTGATTATTTTTAAAACTGATTATTAAAAAAATGGATGCAACTACTCTAAAATCATTTCACTTGTCACCATCCCCACTGCCATTTCTGTGATCTAGACCATCATCCCCTTTTCTTTGATTTCTGCAGATGCTTCCTAAGCAGCTGTCCTGTTTCTTATCTTAACCACTAAAAATTGTTTTCCTAAATTGTAGCCAGAATGCTATTGTTGTGTTGTTTTCTGAAATGCAAATTAATTCTCATACTTTCTTGTTTAAATTTTTTCATTGGCTCCCTATTAGCATCAGGATAAAGTACAGATTCCTTAATATAGTCTAAGGATCTTTATATGACTTGGCTCCCTTTTCACACTTCTACTCTTTTAATTTCACAAACTAAACACTATCTCCCAGATCCCATTCCTTTAGAAATGTACTTTTCCTAGAGGAAAAGAATGCAAAGGGGGTGTCTGCCCTCAATATTACCTGCCTTCAAGTGGTTAAATGCTTCAGAGACTGTTTGGGTGCACCTTCCCCTGGGAAGGCTTTGTTGCCGGCTCCATGCCACCCCGTGTCTAGCTTAAATTCTCTCCGGATGCTGCTATGTCATTGGTAATTTCTTCACCATAACATTATTACACTGTATTGGAAATTGTGTTGTCATGCTAGCTCATTTGCTTTAGGAAGCCTGGAAACAGCCTGGAAACAGCTATTTCTTATTGACTGCTCTATCTCCAGCATCTTGCTAAATATCTGTCACAAGTCCTAGTTTGTGAGGGCCTTCAAAAACCAATTGTTGAATATTGAATGAATAGAGATTTAGTTACAAATATAATTGAGTTATTGATTTGTGCCTATTCAGCATAGATAATTTTGATCCCCAATTTCAGAGGCCAATGCTACATATCCTTAAAATTTTAAACAGCTTTTGAAAAAGACATCTAAAGTCTAAAATCAAGACTTGGCCTTTTTAATAGAGGAATTGAATTTGCATAATACATATCCTTCATGAGATTTTCAAGTTGTTGATGTTAAAGGCACCATGGAAAATCTTTCCATTTGTTAGACTTGTAAATGGCAAAGTTGAACTTGTGCCCTGTTGCTGTATAATATTTTTAAAATTTTAAATATTCCTGTCATATCTCAGGATCAACTGGGTATAGCTAATATTATTTGTCAGTCATGTGGAATAGACAAAATATTTTATACCCCATAAGTATCTTAGACAAGCTGGTAGACTTCAGAAACATCCACATAAAAAGATTGCCAATGGCAAATTTTTTTAGAGAGATAAAAATAAAACGAATATTTTTACATGTGTAAGTGTGTAATCTTTAGTGTAAACCTCCATCCATTACTTTGTTAAAGATGGGATTTCAACTGTCTTCTTAAAGTCACTTGCATGCTGAAATGGATTCATTCTCTTGATGACAGATTTTCTGTCAATTCAAGGACCAGTTCTTCCAGTATATGTCGGTTTTTTGTTGTGTCAAAACTTGTTCAGAATCTCCAAGGATGTCTCCATTGACATCTCTCCTTTTGTTCTTTTCTTTTCTGACATTGTACAAGATTATGCTTCAGAATTCTGCCCATTTTTCATGTTTTCTTCTCAAGAGAATATATGTTCAACTATACATTGCTATGCTTGTAATTGTTTTGTTGAAAATAATATTAACATGAATAGAGACATACGATTATATTAAATATGAATGTGTATGACAATGATATTGACAATAATTAGAGTGACTTTGTTTTAGATTTGTTGGTACAGAGGTCAATTTTCATCCTCATCTGAGGCTTCTGAATTTATAAACCTTAAGCTGTATTTTTAACAAATATACATAAATTCTAAGCTATAACTTTTCAGAGGAACAACCATGTCTACCTTTTAAATTCTGTTCCTTCATTATCAATCTCCTGCTAACTGATTTTTAAGAAATTTTCCTTTTATTCTATACCTGTAAACCACTACTAAATAAAGTTTAATTTCAGTTTAATAGGTTTTTAATAACCTAATCTGGTAATATTTAGAAATACATATGTTACAGATGAAGTCATAAAAATACTTTTATGCCATTAAGAATAATCTGAACTAAGAGCAGTGACATGAATAGATATCTGCACACCAATGTTCATAGCAGTGTAATTCATGATTGCCAAAAGCTGGAAACAACCCAGATATCCATCAATTGATGAATAGATAAACAAATTGTGGAGTATATATACAATGGAATACAATGCAGCGGTTAGGAGAAATGAAGTCGTGTAACATGGCAACATGAATGAACCTGGAGAACATTATGTTAAGTGAAGCAAGCCAGACACAAAAAGACAAATACTATATGATTGCCTACTATGGACTAAATATATTACATGGAATATAACAAAAAGAATAATCTGATATTTTAGGAATTCTTAGACATTCTTTATGAAGTTTTTAAGTATTCAATATCATTTTAACATTTTATTCTTATTACTATTCTGTTTCTTACAGTTTCTTCTATTAGATCAAAATCTCTTGTGTTTCTCAAGGAAAGATTCTTGTTATTGTTTAGAAGTGATCATACCTAACTGATTAACATCCTTTTTTGTTTTTAAAGATTTATTTATTTATTTATTTATTTAATTCTCCCCCTCCCCCGGTTGTCTGTTCTCTGTGTCTATTTGCTGCTTCTTGTTTCTTTGTCTGCTTCTGTTGTCGTCAGCAGCTAGGGAAGTGTGGGCGGTGCCATTCCTGAGCAGGCTGCACTTTTTCTTTCGCGCTGGGCGGCTCTCCTTACGGGTGCACTCCTTGCGCGTGGGGCTCCCCTACGCGGGGGACACCCACCCCTGGGTGGCGCGGCACTCCTTGCGCGCATCAGCACTGAGCATGGGCCAGCTCCACACGGGTCAAGGAGGCCCGGGGTTTGAACCGCAGACCTCCCATGTGGTAGACGGATGCCCTAACCACTGGGCCAAGTCCGTTTCCCTGATTAACATCCTTGAACTACTTTTAATCTTGAAATCATTATATTATTCCTGTATAATCATGGCAAAAATGCATTAGGTCCACATTGTCCTAAATGAGAGACATTTCTCAGATCTCTAAGAGAATGTTGTTGCATTCACTTTACTACATACGATATTCCCTAAATCTTTAACTCTTAGTCCAATTGTTCAGCCAGCTCTGTGTTTTCCAAAAACCTGCCAACAGTTAAGCAGCAGTTCTGCCTTTCAAAAATCTCTGTGCCCAAGTTGAAAGATCATTGACTCATAGTTGGACATTCCTGATACATGATTGGACTAGATTTTAATCCTTTTTCTAAAAATGAAGTGGCCTTTGACTCACTGAAATTTTTAGAGATCAGATAATTACCTTCTGTGGTTAGCATCTAAACAAAGGAGTCAGAAATTGTGTGGGATGTTTAAGGTGGATTAAATGAGACAAATGACAAAACAGAGTAAAAACCATTAGGTAGCTTCCTTCTTGCTCCTTTGAGTGGCTTTGTGTGACCCAGTATAGCATAATATAATAACATTCATTATTACCAAGAATAAAAATATGTATACATATCCTTTGTTTCCTCCAAAGGGAATCTCTGATAAAACTATTAAATGTAAAATCATATAGGATTAGATCAGTTGCAAACTCTAAGGAGTATTGATAAATTGCATAAATTGGCACTGGCAAACAAAATATTTGAAAGGTTTTTATCTAGATAGCATCAGATTTTTCTAATTCTTTGTCTGTGGTCAGTAATTACAAATATTAACAACTTAAAATGGCAATGATGTCATTTGACAATTTCCCTTACTAAAATAGTATTCTTACTAGAATGTTAGTATTGTTATTTCCATCACTACTGATCTTTCAACAGATTGGGTAACCTCCCTTTTAATTTATGCTCAGATTCAACAAAGTTACCAAAATTCATGAAGAAATTGATATATTTAATTATGCATCCTATCCAGAGAATTACTGATAAGAATCTTATAAATTGTGAGCAAATAATGTGATTTGTATGGGGGATGGAACTAAACAAGGAGCACTCTAAGAATTAACTTGGATTGATTAAAACTTAGTTTATAGAAGTAGACATCAAAATTCTCTTATACTAAATCAAATGTAGATGTATTCATTGTCTTATTGGTGGTGACTTAGGACTAAAGAAAATGAATAATTCACTTTCTGTAATTGAATCTAATAAAAATTTGTTCAGATTTCATAAAGGGTAATAGAATATGAATGACTCACAGGAAGGAAAATGCCACAGTGTTACCTAGGAAATGACCTTTTGATCTATTTCATGAGACATTTGCTAAGTTAAGGTGGTCTGTGTAGTAAGTAGTTCAACCAAATCAGTAGAATTAATAGAGTTGTTAGGCTGTACATTTTAGTACTGACCTTTGTCAAAATTGCATCTACCCCTACACAGCTTCACTCCAATGCTAAGTGTGTGAAAACATGTAAGAAAGCAATTGAATTTAAGCTTTTAAATTAAATAAGCCTTATTTAATTAGTTCATTCCATTTTTAAAAGGGAGTATGTAGCCATAAAATTCATAAACTTCTTTAAAGACAGTTACTTCTCTTGCCCTCTGAACAGTTTATTTACAGGAGAACTGAGGGAAAGGTTTCTAAGGATCAAGTCACCTCTAAGCCTCTGGGAAACATTTGGCAATATGAAGAAATGCTTTGATTTCCAATTCACTGTCCCAATATTTTATATATAGTAAATTGTCAGCCTACATGAAGGGTTCATCTGTAAAGCAGCTCTAAAGATATCCAGTAATGAAACTTATTTTATATGTGATTGTGAAATAGCTTCTGTTTTCTCATAATGCTGACATATTTTGAAGTCTAGGAAATGAATTAAATGGTGTTGATACTTGTGCTGACTGTAAGTAATCCTTAGAATTTTTATAATTTTACAGTGTCATAAGGAATCTCTGCTACCCAGTTAGAAAAACTTTTAATGAGCAAAACACCTTCCAGTAGGATTACCGTAGAGAAAATTCTTAGAGGAAAAATTATGGTGCAGCCAGAACCAATGTAGGATATTGAGTTTACAATTTGAAGTCCAAAAACTTGGATTTGTGTGCTGATAAGCACAGTGACTCTTGGACTTAGTATTTTTCCCCCTTTTTCTCATCTAAAATGGGAATACTACAAAAAAGAATAAACTCTTAGACAACTTATCTCTTTTAAAAGCCCTCACGCCACTAAGATTCTTGAATCTAAAAGATGGTTGGCCAAATACAAAGAAATCAGAAAATTCTCAGGACCACCAGATCATTTCTCTGTAATATAACATAAATACGAAGTTAAAAAGAGACGTGCAGGGAAGCGGGCTTGGCGCAGTAGATAGGGCATCCATCTACCACATGGGAGGTCTCAGGTTCAAACCCTGGGTCTCCTTGACGCATGTGGAGCTGGCCCATGCTCAGTGCTGATGCGCACAAGGAGTGCCCTGCCATGCAGAGGTGTCCCCCACGTAGGGGAGCCCCATGCACAAGGAGTGCTCCCGGTAAGGAGAACCACCCAGTACGAAAGAAAGTGCAGCCTGCCCAGGAATGGCGCCGCACACACAGAGAGCTGACACAACAAGATTACGCAATAAAAAGAAACACAGATTCCTGTGCTGCTGACAACAACAGAAGCGGACAAAGAAGAAGACACAGCAAATAGACACAGAACAAACAACTGTAGGGGGGAGGGGGGGCGAAGGGGGAAGAGAGAAAGAGAGAGAGAGAGAGAGAAAAGAGTCGTGTAACTCAGTTACTGGTACAGATTTAGCCTGCTAACCTCAAAATTAAACTTAAAAACAGAGTTAACCTTTATGGAAAGCATAGTGTATCTACTTAATATCCAAGGTACTGATCCTACCTTTCCACCCTGATAAAATTTTAGATTTTGAGTCATTTATTTGGATTATTGTTAGATTTCTCTAAAATCAACTTTAAAAGAACAGAATTCCCTAGGACAAGGCAATGCCATATTAGGCCATTATTAAGCACTAATAAACTAGCACTTATGTATAGCAAATCATGAAAAATACAGAAAGCAGTAGCTTCTAATGGGGGTAGGAAGGAATGGATTAAGTTCACCAGGCAGGGTACAATCTCTCCAAGGCAAAACCCAGGAGATACATAGATATTAGATGGGGTTGAGGTTGGGGGGCTTTGTAATTTAGCAATTATTTTAAATTCTTTCATAATTATTTTAAAATTCTAATAAATATTTTTGAGACACCCAATATGACAAAATGCCAGTTGCAAGGAACTGAAGGATATATTAGGTACAGCATCTGCCTGCATGTATGGTTACTGATGTGCTAATTGCATGGGTTCAGCATTCCAAAAGCAATAAACAGAAGTGTGGGAAGTTGGGTGCTGCTTCTTAGAAATAGTAGTTGGAACCATTGAAAAACTAAAGAGCAGGGCTTATAAGAATCTTTTGTGCATAGCAGGCCCATTCATGTTTATATGATAATGAGAATTAAATGATTTCTGGTTCCTTTGTTTACAAATGAACTTTAATTTGTGCCTTATTTGTTATCTTTGCGTTAATTAAATATAGTTATAAGAATGGTAACTCAATAAATGGGTTGACAATATGCCGATGAGTAAAATTTAGAATTTGGGAATACTTATCAAATAAGATGAGCATTTGTAAAGACGTTCAAGTAAATTTTGAATCAGTTTTCATCAGTGATCTCATTTTGCCTTTAAAACAGCCCTCTTAGTGAGCTAGGTAATTTTTGTTTTCTAATAAGGCTACTGAGAGTCAGAGAGGCTGGCAAAACATTACAGCAATCACTAGTGGATAGGAATCTGAACACACAACAGGAAGCTCATCCAAGTCTTTTCACCACATTCTTTTGTAAATCCATTTAGTGAGATGTGACTCCTTTTTTTTTTTCCAGAGGATAGTTGTTGAATTAATAAACCCTTCCAGTTCCTAGTCCTGACCAGCGCTGCCCTGGCCATTGACACCATCTTGAGTGAGGGCACCTTGTCCTTCTGTGGGTCCAGACTGCCCTCTAACCTTGTGGTTCCACGTTTTTAAAACTGTATGCCCCTTATTGTATGGCTGAACATGGAATAAACACACACCTACTTTAAATATCAGGGAAATTTTAACTACTTTTTTCTTAGATTAAAATAAAGTAAGGTGGGAAGCAGATTTGACTTAATGGATAGGGCATCCACCTACCACATGGGAGGTCCAAGGTTCAAACCCAGGATCTCCTGACCCACATGAAGCTGGCCCATGCACAGTGCTGATACGTGTAAGGAGCGCCCTGCCATGCAGGGGTGTCCCCCACGTAGGGGAGCCCCACGCACAAGGAGTGTACCCTGTAAAGAGAGCCACCCCTCATGAAAAAATTGCAGCCTGCCCAGGAGTGGTGCCACACACCTGGAGAGCTGACACAGCAAGATGACGCAACAAAAAGTGACACAGATTCCCAGAGCTGATAACAAGAATGCAAAACAGACACAGAAGAACACATAGTGAATGGACACAGAGAGCAGACAATGGGTGGAGGGAGAGAAAATAAATAAATAATAAATTTTTAAAAATAAAATAAAGGAAGGGGAGTGGGTGTAAATCAGTGGCTTGAACATCTGCTTCCCAAGTACTAGGTCCCTAGTTCAACCCTGTTACTTCCTAAAAATAAAAAAATAAAGCAAACAGGAAATAGGAATGGAAATTCTAATATTCTCCCTACCACCTGATAGTATGTCTGCTGTGCATACACCACACTTTAGAAAATGCTGCTGTGTCTCTTGGTTATAGTTGAGCTACCTAGCTCAGTTGTTTTGGCTTATCCTAGGTATCTTTGTAAGTTTTCTTCAAAGCCAGTGATGCTGTAATGAGTAGGTAATTACATTTTTACTTACATCCATTATTATATAGTTCTCTCTCACTTCTGAAAGATTCATTTGCTAGCTAAGGTCTACGTAAAATAAATTTCTTTGCAACAAATATTATTTTCATCTTCTCTTTCCTGAGAGTCTATGGAGAAAATATTCCTCAGAGAAGTGACTTAAGTTGCTGTCTTTGTGGTATGCTAGAAATACACTCTGCTATTATTGCAGTTCACTAGCATAGTGTGATCCTGGAAGGTATATGTTCATCTAGCCATGCCCTTTGCTGTATTAATCTTCATTCTGAATCTTCACTGAGATCATTTAAGATAATTAAGGACACATCTGTCTACAGCTTCCAGTAGTTCTGGGTTTAGTTTATGTTCTAGAAGAAAAACAGATATAAAATTTCCTTTGCTATAGCAGAATGTGACCTCAGTGTCAAGGCAAACCAGAATTTTGACTTCTTAAGTCACTACTCAGGTCTGAAAAAAATCCAGAAGCTGCTGCCTCCACTTGAACTGCCCTCTGATTTCTGTGAGTCCTAAAGCCTGTCTGACTGTGTTCATCTCCACAAGAGCATTCCTGGGTCCTTGCTGCTTAGTTTACCAATGCCTTGGCCTTACATGGCAGCTCCAGTCTGCCTCTGAATGTTAACTGCCTGTTAATCCTCAGCCCACTTTCATCTCTGCTGAAGTTCCAGACCCTGTCCTGGCCCTCAACCAGCCACTCGATGCCACCTTGACTACTGACTTCACAATATACCTGTGTCCAGCTTTCCACCATAGTGGACCCTGATCCTGGGCTCTCTACCAGCTTCAGTTGCCTGGGTTCTTGTCCTTGTCTTGACTCTAAAATTACCATCCTAATACTCACAATTTCTATTTTTCCAAAAGCTTCTTTTCTTCAGCCAGTTCCTCTCCTAGAATTAGACCTACTAAGTACAGACGGAGTATTTTCAAAATGATCCTCTCTTCCTCAATCTAATTACGAACTGATACAATTAGGATTATATGTACCAGGCTTTCATCCTGAAAATACCATACCTTAAAACAAATCAGGTTCCCTTTCTCCAAATGTAAATTTTATTAGCATTTCCAAAATGCATCCTTTAAAACACTGATTCCATGAGGTACTCCAAGGGAAAAGGGAAGTTCTGTGCTGAAATGCAGGAAATTTTATATCCTTTATTCTGCTTTTAATGATTCACATGAATACTAACATATCAAGACTCTAAAGAATCCTATAGAAAAAAATATTCATTTAACGTTGTTTAATTTGGTGATTTCTGAACTTATTTGTTCAAAGTGCTTTTGTAAAATAATCATTTTAACATTCCAGGAACCACTTTGGAAAATTCTGTAATAATTAAATTGATTTTCTATAGGATTTCATTGTTTTCAGATAGCTTTTCTAGTAATTTTTTCACCGTATCCTTACAACAATTTGGATAAATATAATTATTTGTCTGAATTATTCTGTCTCAAAATATGAAAAGAAAAGACTACAATTTATAGTTATGTGACAACCATATAAAAGTTAGAACAGGATCCAAAAATCCAGTTTGTGTTATTCTTTGAGTGCTGTTTTTTCATGGCTGTATGCATCTATCTGGCATTGTGTGGAATGGGGAATAACCTTAACAAACCTTAACAGTCTTTTTATTTCCCTCATCTTGTTTTTTCAATACAGCAAATATATGCAAAATACACATATTTGGAAACATTATTTTCCAATTCACTGCATTCTTATGTTTTTATTATAGGCCTACTCAGTAGAACAAACCATTTCATCAATTACTATGTTCAGATCTGTACAAACCAAGCACTTAAAACTGCAACAATGAATTAAAAATATAGTTTTCATTTCATCTTCAGAAAGAATGATGCCCATGAGCTAAAGTTAGCCCTGAGGTACCTGAAGAACAGTCAACCCATGTCATGAGTAAAATGGAGCATAAACATTTACTGCTTTAAGCAAGGGAGAAGTAACATGTGAACAGAATTTTACCTGCTAAGAAACAGTTCCTATGTGCCAAAGGGTATAACTAAAGTCGTTTACAACAGTATACAAATATTTATTTGCCACTCATAAAATTGCTTCATTTGTTGAAAATTGTTTTTAATAATTTTTAAAACTGTTTCCCTAAGGCTTCAAATTACAGAGGACCATCATTAAAACTTGTTTTTAAATACATAAACTGTAGATGTTCTCTGTGTTCACAGTGTAAATATCTCTTTGTACGCCAATGAGAGGCTATTGTAACTGATGTGCATTAAACTTTAATAGAGAATCCATATTAGGGTATTCACTGTTTTACATTAAAATAGGACACTGAACATAAGCAATAGACATACTGTTGCATTTTCTATTTAGCAACAGGAACTGTGTACTATGAAAGGATCATCTTGCAAAAATGTTCCTCTCCCCTTTCTTTCATTTAACAAGTTAGACTATTGAGTTATTGAATAATAAGACTTGTGCTATCCCATACATTTTCTCTTCTATAGGCTCAAAACTTTTTGAATAAGAAAATTTTCAAAGGGGTAGCGGAGGTAGGGGTGGGGACATGTGACTACTTTCATTCAGCAGAATAAGTCCATTTGCACATTTGTACTTTTTTTCTTTTATGCTCCTAAAAACTAATTAAAATCTTTCCATCTTAGAGTTAGCCAATAGTAGAAAGAGAAGAGATATTTAGCTATAGCCTTTCTAATTCATATATATTTTCATGATGCCTTGTTCTGTAGTTTTATAATAAAATATGGAATAAAATTTTGTACTAATTGCATTCAAAATTTCATTAATTATCATCGTGGAGTTATGTGTAATTATTATTCCATTGTATGTAATATAATTAGCAAAAATAAATATGGTTACTTTAAATGAATAAAATTAAAGCAAGAATAATTAAATAGCTATTATGTAAGTTAATTCTGAGTTCCCTTTCTCCCCTCTTCCAAAATCCTGTCAGATATTAGAGTCAGAGCTCCTGTTTCTTTCATGAGCAGCACTGTAGAGCTTTAATCCTCAAAGCCATAGTATTTGATGTCTCTTCATGGGTACCAGAGGACCCGTCTGTTCTGTGTGGCATATGCCTGATGGTGTAGAAGGAGCTGTACATACAAGGCAGTGGAGCTAAGAGTGCTGTGGAATGTAATACTTTATAAATGTATGTTTTCTACCTCAAAGCTCTGTAATGGGAAATAAGGGAAACTTAAAAATAAAGCAGCTGTAAAGTCTTCATTGGGAAAAGGAACAACCCAGCTGCTTTTATTTTATTTTATGGGACTTGCTAGATATATTGAATTGAAAATTATTTGAGTATGACTATGTAGTTTAACAGTAGTGTATTTTGATATTCCAAATTAAAGATATACCATGGTACCAGCATGCAAACCTGGACTTATTTTGATCTGGCTTTAATTAAATTAGTTCCCTCAACACCCCAGTCTTCCATTTCTCCTTTGTAGGAAACAAAGTATATCAGAGATATACATATAGAATCAGATCTAAAATCTATAAGAAAGAGTATCTTTATTAACTTTCATGTCTCCACTATGTCTGGATATGAAACCTCTAGTAAAATGTTCTAATATATATAATAATGGTGTTAAAATAATTAAGGATTTTTGTTGATTAGCCCTTTGATATGTATAGCAAAATAACAGATAATCTTAACAATGACCATGAGCACTATCAATTTTGATGTATTCTTTGAGGGAGGAAAATTCTTCAATGAATATGGAGTATTAAGTTTACTGTTATTCTCTGGTAAAGAGATCTTACTTAAAGTAGGTACTTGATACATGTTGAAAATTTGTAGACTATTGCCTTCTACATTACGCTATAATTACCTTATAAACTTGATGTGGTTTAGAGGGTAATTTTGAATTAACTAATATATTTGATAATTGACTGTACATCATTAACTGGATGGTAGTCTCTATCACAAAATATCTGGGTTCAAACCCCTTCTCTGATACCAACTAGTTTTGTGACACCTGTTAGTGTCTGAATATTCTCATTTTCAAAATATATTATGGGTTATGCTAAAGTCTAAATGAGCTAATATGTAAAGTACTTAAAATAATGGCTATGAAAATGTCAACTACTATTATTTGATTATCCATAATTATTCATAATAACCCAGCCCCAGTGGAACTGTATACATTTCCTTTCATTGAGGGTTTCATTGAGGGTTGCCAGACATCCAGGTAAGTTTAAATTTCTGATAAATGATGAATAATATTTTAGTAGGATATGTCCTAGATATTATATGAGACATACTTATCCTAAAAAAAGTTCATTGTTTATGTGAAATTCAGACTTATCTGGGCATCCTGTAATTGCTAAATTCAGCAATCTTATTTTCTCTCCACCTTGTTAGTTTCTCTCCCTTTGTATATTTCAGATTAAATTATGATGTTGATAGAGTGATGATTTTTAGTCAATGGTTAATGGTTTTATTAAATTGCTCATCTGTAATTGTTTTAAATTGTGCCTCCATTCTAGACAAATAGATTTTTGAAAGACTAATAATTTACTAAACCATGCAAATATGCTTAAATTGACCTTGACTTCAAAATTATTAATCTCTGTCTATACTGGAGAAAAAGAAGCTTTTTTCATTCTGACAGTTCTGTGCTTAGTGGATTGCTAAGGATATAATGAAACCTTTGCAATCCTTACCTAGAGATGTTTGATAAACTCTGGGAATTAGTCTCTCTCAGGATAAAATATTTTCAGTCATGAGAATGGGTTGAAATTGGCAGGAATGCCTCTGGGTGACTTTTAATGATCTTGTGTCTGTGGCTTATAGATATTGTCACTAGATGTCTAATAAGATCCTCAGTGGATTCATTTATTAAAAACACATGCAGTCTTTAGGACATCAACTCAAATCTTGATCCCCTTACCTGATAGCTATATGATTTTGGGGATGGCATTTTACCCCTAAGCATCAGTTTCTGCATCTAAAAAATGTAGTAAATGCCCACTACATATATTATACATAGTATATATTTTATACTATATTCTATGTATACTATATTCTATGTATATGAATGAGATCATATACACAGAATATCCCATAACAAACCTAGAATGGTGAATGTGTCCCATGTCAGTTATCTTATCCCTGCCTCTTTTTCAGCATTGATACAGAAACTCTAGAAATTAACACTACTGGAAGCTCATTTTGACCCCGTATCCTTTATCCAACTAATGAAGGAAGTGCAGGCCTTGTGGATGCTGCTTCACGTCTACTTTGGGACTCTAGCTTTGAATATGATTATTTCATATATTCCAAAAGTGGTCTAAACTCCTCTTTTCCACAATAGTTCTATTTAGCTATTTGTTTTAAAATGCTGGAAATCCTCCGCCACTTCAAAGATTGTCCATTGTTTTGTATGCCCAGCTTTCCTTCTTCTAGAATTGCACTATGTTTGGGGAGCTGATTGGAATAGTTACAAGGGAGGTGGAGGCAGGGGTTGAGGACTTTCCTTTAATCTGAATTGTGTAGCAAGCACACCATAATTTGTGACAAAATGATTACTTGAGAGGCTTTTGGGAAGCTAAAGGAGGAACCCAAAACTCCCACCCCCCTCTTCCTTGGAGCCACATTGAGAGACTTGTGGCTTGTCGCAGACTGGCCTAATCTGCCACATGAAGAGAGCAATTCCGAGAACATGAAGTGGAGAAGAGAATCAGAGCACACTTCACTGTTTCTGAGCTTCTTATTGATATTAATGGACAACTATTTTTTTCCCCTTTGTCCAGTCCACACTAACCAACCGAGGTGGAAGAGCCCAAATTTTAAGAAAAAAATTATGGTAAAAGTCTAAGTTTTAGAAAAGTCCAACCACTGATTGTCTGGTGATTGGTTTTGTTTGTACATTTGCTCTTGAAGAACTTGGAAACGTAGTGGTAGAATCACAGTATTCTGCCTATTATTCAGCTCTTGGAAAAAATGTCACTAGGAAAAACAGTATCTGGAAAATTCTTTCTATAAATGATATAATGGATTAAAATACAAATAAGGTTTAAATATAGAATGTATATAATGTCTTTAGAAAATTTTACTCTTCAGGAATTTTTTCATATTCTAATAGGTGTTTATGTAGAGCATAAAAACATTCATTTCTAAGGTCAATTTTTTTTCCCTCCTTTTCAGCTTTTTTGTGTTTGTGTATGTGCTATCTGCTCTCTGTGTCCAGTCGCTGTATGTTCTTTCTGTGTCTGTATTTATTTATTTTATTTCCCCTCCCCCCCCTTGCAGCTTGCTTGCTGTCTGCTTTCTGTGTCCATTTGCTGCAGGCTCTTCTGTGTTCTCACTTGTCTCTCTTCTTTTTTTTGTTGCATCACCTAGCTGAGTTGGCTCTCTGCAGCTTCTGCGGGCTGGGCAGTGCTCTGTGGCATGTGGGTGAGCGTGCCTTCACAAGGAGGCCCCGGGACGTGACTGAGGGCCTCCCATATGGTAGATGGGAGCTCATCTGATTGAGCCACAGCACTTCCCTAAAGTCAATTTTTAATGGATCAAATAAACGCAAATAGTATTAGAGAAATCTATCTTATTTTTTAATGTTTGATTTATAATTTTGAAAATCAAAATAAATTAAATGCAACTGATAATCTATTTGTCAATAGTTAAATAAATGAGCCTTATTATTTTTCCACCAGTTAGCCAAAAGCACATAGAATCACAAAGAAAATTGGGAGATGAGCTACAGTGATAAATTGGCCAATTAATGCTACTTAAGAGACAATTCTATCCAAGACCTTCAAGTTTCCATCTTAAAAGCTCTATAGCTGTTATGAAACTCTATTATTATTGAGACAAGAAATTAAAACATCTTTATCTCTGTAGGTTGTTATACAGTTTATGTTTTATGTAGCAATTTAATTGCAAAAGTATAGGCTCTCAACTACTTAATCTACCCCAAGATTACATGGTAAATGACACTTATTGAGGAGATCAAGTTTGGCAGATTATTATTGAAATTATTTGCTGCTCTTCTCTGTAGTTCCTCTGTCTAAAAGAGGATGAACCTTCCTATCCCACTGACTTCACACTTGGCCACGTGACTGACCTTGACCAATGAATGTGAGCGAGAGTGATGCTTCTCTCTGCTGAGAGGGAAATGGGAAATGGGAAAAAACTGATGGTGATTCTTGGTTTGCTTTACAAAACTAGACACAGGACCGTGATGTCATTATCATATAGATTGATATGACTACTATGGTCTGTTTCATGTGGCCAAAACAAAATCAGCCAGCAAATTCTTTAAATGTCTTAAAGCTGGAGGGTATAGAATATATAAAATAAGCATAATAATACTAATGTATGACTGGTCTAAATGTTTTATTATATAATGCAGGTGTAATTGCTTAGCACAGTGCCTTGTACATAGCAAACCCTCATTAATAAATTAATGATTAGGATAATAATGATGGTGATAATTATAGAAATACTACTCTAGACCTTACTCAAAAGGAGATATTAATACTTGTCACTGAAGTGGAATTGATAGGAAACAGATGGGAAAGCAAACATTTTATGGTATTAACAGCAATTCTTAACTTTGCCAAGAATGCTTCAAAAGAGGTTACAGATTGGTAACAGTGGGCAGGATTCTAAGATGGCTCCGATATCTTGCCATGGTACTGGGTGCATTTTCAACTGTTGATTTTCATAGCTTCAGTGGGGTGGATGGCCTCGCACTGACACAATCCCCCACTCCTTCAAACTTCTCTGATCCAGCATTGTCATGCTGATACATTATCTGGGAAACTGGTCAGGATGACCAAGAGGATTTTTGTTTTAGTTGGTTTTAGTTTAGCTGAAGAAGAGTTAGACCCCTTGCCTTAGGCCAGTCTTGATATATACATAAAGAAAACAAAGCTCCTTGACTTGAAATCTGCTTCTGTTATTTCTGTCCTCTTTCAAAACATAAAGACAGACAGAGGCTCCAAGTGGCTACAGAGCTGTGGCTGAGGGTGAGAGAAATGGGAATGGAGAGAGTGGCAGATTCTTTCCCACCATAGATAATGACCAAATAAGTCCAACTAAGAAAGAAAGCAAAAAATGATGAAAGTTAAAGATCAGGCAAGTAATTGTAAATGGCAAGAGAAATCTGCTTCCTGGCTTCTTCCAGTAACCCAGGTACCAATAAAGAATGTGCTCAATGATTAGAACATCACTGATGGGATTTTATATTCAAGCAGATATCTAATAGAGAAATATTCACAGGGTAGGCAGACCTTATCCAGGCTGAGGAGTGATACAGAAGTTGAACAGTAGAGTCCAATAGTAGAGTTGGACTGCTACCAGTGAGAAAGAAGGGAGTAGCACAGCCCCAGAACAAGAGTGAGCTTGGGGCCCTGCAGGCCCACAGTGGTTCCATGGCATGGCTTGGTAAGCAGGCGCTGGGGTGCTTTTCAGCCCCTTCTCACCTCTCAGCTGTATACCTGTGAGTGATGCACAACCTGTACAGCCATACACGGCAGTCCTGAGCTTACCCAGTGTGAAGCCTGACAGATGGGAGGACAAGCAGTTCAGATACCTCCTGCTTCAAGTCAGGCTTGGTCATTTTTTCATGTGATGGAAGCTCAGCTAGACAACCTGGGAAAAGCAGGGTCTTATAATGTTTAGCCAAGCCTGTCAAATTGTCTGTCAAAGACATGGCTCTTTTACTGACAAGCAGAGACTAAACATCAAAAAAAAAAAGATGTGGTTTAATATGATTGAAGAGACTGTTAACACTCAAAGCAGCTCTAAATGAGTCAAGTTCTCCCACAGAATTAAGCTTTTACAATATTGCAATTGTGTTGTACTAAAATTTCTGGAGTCCTTAGTGGTTTTTTAATCATCCTCATATCATGCTGTGTGTAGGATTCCTTAAAATACCTAGCTGGCTAAGTTTTGTTGGCCTAGACAATAACACTTTGGACTTCTCTTTGGAATCTCTTAAAATGTGGTGGTTTAGAAAGTTTCACCATAAAATCTACAAAGAGAAGCAACATTCTTATTTAGTGGTGCTACTAACTTTTTGTAAGCCTATGAACAGATGACCTGTCTTGTCTGGAGTCCAATATCCTTATTTTCAAGATAAAGGAGATGTCATCATACAAATGGGTATAAAATGACCTGTCTTCATTATTGATACCTGATTGGCATCCAGAGAGAGAAACACAGTGCTTACAGCTGTGCATGGCTGAGTCAGGTAAGGAACCAGAATGATCCTCCCTAGTAAGTAACATGGCTTTGATTGCAATGATTCTGCACATACCAACCCTAAGAATCACACACTTTGTGTTTCCTGTTAGAGAGACAAGTCTCCTGGGTGTTTAACATAATCATCCACTATCTTCAATTCAGTTTTCTTAGGGGATAGTGGCCACTGGTTCTCATTTCAGTAATTTTCATCACACTATCCTGTGAGAAGTTTTTCATCAAATACACTAATTTTTGGAGTATAACTCACTATGTCTCACTCTCAATAGATTTTTATTGGATGAATTCCAGGTCTAGACTTTTAGAGACACAGAGATAAAGAAGATAAGGTTCTTGACCTTAAGAAGTTATTAACCCATAAAGACAGAGCTATAAACAAGAAATAAAATAAAGACAAATGAGTATACTAGGAAAATAGAAGGTTCTGTTAGAACAGTTGAAAGAACTGATCTAGGTTGGGGATCTGAGAAAGCCATCCTGAAAATGTGATGTATAAGCAGAAATCTAAAATATGAACAGGAGTTAGTTGTACTTACAAGTAGGAGTAGGTAGGTGGAGCAAAAAGAATGCTCCAGAGGGAAAAGCATATGTAGTTCTGGGGATAAAACCAAGCTTGACATGTTTGAGATATTAAAAGAAGTGCCATTTCTAACAATTTGATGAAACTTTTGGTACATTAGCCAATTATATTGTCTACCTATCATTTTACATGGAGTAATAACATAATAGTCAAATGACACTTGGAATGTTTACTAGAATATTTGTGTCAATGAATGACCCCATTCACGAAGTATTCATATCGGGTTTTTTTATTAATTGAGTGAATTTAATGTTAAGGGATCATCATCATTTTAAAAATGTAACTAGTTTTATATATTTCTTAATCCTCTATATAAGAAAAATTAAAAATACATAATTTAATATTAAAGCTGGAAAGTATTTGTAACAGGAGTTGGAAAGAAGGGAAGAGAGATTATGATCCTACCATGAGCAAGCTGAATTAATTAAGAGAATCTTTGCTAAGATTTAGTCATTGTACCAACATAAGGGTGAACTTTGCTCCCTGTTACCTCCAAATCAAGAATAAAAAGTATTATTTATACAGGTGTTCACGTGAATTGTTTTTACCTGGAGCTAGTATTAGTGAGACTCCTAATATGGGATCCAGTTTAATCATTTCCAAACACATATCGGTTTGAGAAATTCATTCTAATTTCATAAGCCCAATTTAAGCAACATCCCTCCAGTCTTACAATCTATGATAAAATGCAATGACAGAAAAATAAAAAATAAATCACCATAAAATATGTTTTCCAAAAGTGCAACTCGTGAGGGGAGGTCACTCAAGTCCTACAGACTTATACTGTGAAACTCAACATCAGCGATTTAGCTTGCCTGGCCAAACCAGAGAAGATGTTTTCTTTCTTCCAAGGGTTTCTTGACTGGTGAGATGGTGAAATACCAGATAGAATATGCTTACTGGGGTTTAATTCTACCTCTGCTTCCATATTAGCTGAGGGGCAAATGACTTCACCATCCCCAGGGCTTCTAATTTTCAAAGTGGGACCAACCTTACCTCAAAGGTTTATTGTGGAGCACAAATGAGATGGCATCCATGAAAGTTCTTTCCACACTGCCTGTTACATACGCAATGAATAAACATTTCCTCTTGAACCTTTCCCCTCATGAATACAGTAGGCAAAATTATACCAAGGGCCATTCTGGATGGGTTGAAGGCAGATTTGTTTGGAGTGGAATCTACCCCATGTAGAGGTGAGTATGGCATGGCAATTATTTTTGTGATCATTGTCTTAAGCAACATCCTAGTCTGTCTTTTGTGGACCCCAGAAAATTATGTTCTAAGCTACCCCGTTCCTGTGCCTGTAAACTCAGTGTAGATGGAGACCTTTGAATAGATCCAGTTAAGGGACCTTAATTAGATCACTTGATTAGATCACTTTTGATTGGACCATGGCAGTGAGGCATAATACAGGTTAGCCTCTGTCATCTTGCTGGGTCTTATATAAACTAAAAACACACAGAGAGACATAGAAAACAGAACTGGAGTGCTGACCTTTTTGACACTGCCGTGTGAGAGAGGACTCAAGCGGCTGAAACTGAAGCACAAAGCCCCCAAGAAGCTAGGCACACTGAGCAGTTCAAGGCTGAAGAGATGAGCCACATACCTGATGCCCACAGCTGAGCTCTGGGAGACCCTGAGCCTGGAGGGGAAGCCAAGGGCCTTGAGGGGAAGGCAGGGACCTACGCAGAGATCAGCCACTATCTCCATGTAGTGGGAGTCCAGGATCACCAGCAGTGGAACTTTGGTGAGAAAGCATCTCTGATGGTGCCTTGATTTTGGACATTTCATGGACTCAGAATTTTAAGATTTTACCCTAATAAGATTCTCATTTTAAAAGCCAACACATTTCTGGCACTTTGCATTGGCAGTTCTGTGGCAAACTAAGATGAGCAAGACCATAAAGGACGTCTAGCCTCCAACCTGATAAAGCTTCTCTGCCTTACTTCTAAATGACCTGTTTGCTAATTCATGTGCAAAAATAAAAAAACACAGACCATATATTCTTCAGTCTTTGAGAAAACCAAAGCTTAGTTTATTGTTCTAATCGAATACGTGAAGTGAGAAACAAGTGCCATTCTTTTCTCAATGAAATGATTGCATCTAATTTTGTTGTGTGCATCTGTATTTGTGTTTAATAGCAAGTGTAATTATGCACCTGCAATGTGCATCTCTTCTAATTTTAGTAAAACTGATTAAACTATTTAGAAAATACATAACAAATTACTGTTTTAAAATGAGTAAATTTGAACACGGAAGCCTTTTTTACTATCCATCAAATTTTTAATCTTCTAGTTACATCCAGTAGCTACACACAGATACTGTGTCCAACAATATAGCCTGGATTATTTCCAGAATCTTACCATGCTTTCTGCTAGATAAGAATGGCTGAAAGCCAGCTGGTGCCTTTTATTCCCTCCTCCAAGAGTTTCCCCTCTAGAGAGGACCATGCTGGGAGGAAGCCTTTGTACTTGTGCCAGAAAGATAGTTGTGGAAGTTAAGAGAACAGACCCTTTTTGTTTGAATTACTATGTCAAAATATAAAGTCACAATATATCTCAGAATCCAGATCACTAAGTTAGTATATCCTGCATGGAATGTTCTGTCCAGAGGTAACTGTGGTTCACAGGAAAGTGTGCCAGAATTCTCAAAACACACCAGATTCTTTATATTTTTCCAAACCTTAGGTGTTACATGCTTATTTGGTATTTTGTTGGCTTTTATAATGGGAATTCATTAGGGTAAAATCTTATAGTTCTGAGGCTGTGAAAACATCCAAATCAAGGCATCATCAGAGATGCAATCTCAACAAAGGTCTTCTGCTGGAGATTCTGGATTCCTGCCACATGGCACAATGATGCCCAGGCTCTGCCTTCTCCTCAAGGCTCACTTTCTCCCCAAGCTCAGCTGTGGGTGATCAGGCATATAGTTTCTCTCCCCCTCTCCTCACTTCAGCTTCGGCTGCTCTACTGATTCCACCTGTGGCCTCTTTCTCAGCCTCTCAGGGCTTCTCTGTCTTCCTGTAGCTACAGGTGATTCTGAAGTGCTCTTTCACATGGCAAGGTAAAATGGTAGCACTCTTTCTCTGTGTGTCTCTACATGTTTCTCCCATTTATTAAGACTCTAGAAAGATGGCTGAGACCCACCCTGGTCATGCCTCACTGAAGTACTCCAATCAAAGGCTCCCCACTGAATTCAATCCAATCAAAATTTATCTAATAAAAAGTCCCCTTAATTGAACCTAACCAAAAGGACTCACATATTATAGGTGTACATGCACAAGAATGGGTTAGCTTAAGAACATAATTTCCTGGGGTCCACAAAATAATCAGAACACTTAGAAATATTTTAACATATTTCAATTATATGTATCTTGTAGGCAGCCTTCAATCATTTTGAAGTAAATGGAGGAACAAAAAATTTTAAAAAGAAAAAGTACAGAAAAGCTGAAGAAAGCAAGTTATTAATTCTTATTGGGCAAGTGATTGTATTTTTTCACATGCAGAGTTGTCTTTTGATCAGGAAATAAGTTGAAATTAATCAAAATAGCAAAAGGGAAAAGCTACGCAACTTGCAAGTGGTAAAAACCAAAGCACAGAAGCCAGTAGCTAAGGTCTCCACCGATTCACTGCTCCAGGGCAGGCATCCTTCCCTGGGTGGATCAGAGAAGCAAATCATGGAAAAGAGAACCTGACGAGGAAACTCCTGGAACTCCCTGCTGGATAGCCCTGCTGGGGCTGATAGCCCACAAGAATTGAAATTATGACCTTTGGATTGACCAAGGAATAGTTCACACCTGCTGGGTGTTTGGGCTCTAACATGCCAGGTGGCCTCATTTCCCCCGCTGAGCCCTCTTGAAGGGTCACCATGTGCAACTGGGCATTGTTACGTGTTGCCCTTCACACATCTTCTCGATCACTCAGTTTTCTCAGGTCATGTTCCAAAACATTTTCTTTTTCATAGGAGAAATATAACACCATATATTTGGCAGGAAATAGTATCATGTGAGGGGTACACTTTAAAAATCCTTATTAATACATATTGCATCACAAAGCAGCAGTGGTCGAAGGCCATTTTATTATGAGTTTTTTTTTTTTTAACATTTCTTGAAATGTTTCTGAATGTTTCAGAAAAGTACAAGGTTTCTTTTCAAATTATTATTAGCATTGGTAAAATTTTGCTGTCTACCTAAGCTCTGTGACTCAGAAAGTTAAAGCGAATATTTTAAAAAGCTGAATTCAACCTGACTGAAATTCTTCATTTTTAAAAAAAGTAAAGTGGAGACTCAAATTCCTCTTATATTTGCTCAGTGTTACAGTTCCTAATCCAAGTTTTAATTCTATTTATTTCACCTATGGGGACCTAATTTGCATGTGTAATTCTCCCGTTACAAAGAAGTTCCAGTTGGCAAATAAGATGAACTAGTTCTATGTTATGAAAAAAATTAACTTTAATACAAGCACTAAGACAAAAAAATTAATAAATGCTTTTTCTCTTTAGCCTTTAGGATTTTTAAGGAAATGATATATAGATATGGTGTAAAGGCCAAGAGTATTTTAAAGCTTATGCCAGCGGATTACAAGAATAGCCTTGCTAATTGTGTTCGATACAGAATAGAATGTTAATTGATCTTGTTGGGTGATCCTTTTAAAGGTTTTTGGTTTAATTAAAACCTAGTTGTTTTTAAGTCATTGCAGATAAAACTTTATTTTTAATTAAATAGAAAAAGGCATTTAGCAATCCTGGACGAATTCTTTTCTGATAAGCTCTTTCATAAGGAAAAGAAAATACTGATTTTTTTCATCTCAAGAACAAGTATGCTTTTCAAATACTACTTTGCACTTCTCTCTGTAATGATTCACAGGGCACCTTAACTAAATTCAACAAGGTTTTGTGCTAATAAATCCAGCAAATATGAAATTATAACCAAAAATCCTCTATGGAATTTTAAATCTTAAAAAAGCTTTTGTGTCATCCACAATTAAAAATTGGCTGGAAATGACAAGTTGAGGATAGATAGAATGCCAACTAAATCATGACCCAAAAAATAATATTCTGACTTTTGCCTGAAAATGCAGCTTTCTGAAGTAGAAATTATTATCCAAGTTACCTTCTTCAATTTTTGCAAAATTCTTTAATACAAAAACATGCAGTTGAAGCATGAAATAAATGCATCAAAGAATTCTTTTAGTGTTTCATATAAAAAGCAAAATTATCTAGTCAATCAGCTACAGGAGGTTACTGAAGTGAGGAGACATATAAGAATTAGCACAATGAGTGGGGTGGGTAAGAAAATCAGAAACAGGCATCGTCAAGAAGTACAGGCTGCTAAGGCTCTTGAGGCCCTGGCTGCTTCCCAAACGTTGGGTGGCTTGTGTTTCTGCTACAGTAGAAATCAGAATTGGTACCCTTTTGTTCCTTTAGAGAGTTAAACCAAGAATGTAGACAGAAAATGCTGCCTAATTCATGGTAAAGCCAAATCCCTAAAGCTGAAGATCCACAGCACTGCAGCATAATCTGTCAAAGATTTCAAGATATATGTTTAAATTAATATGCTTTAAACCCTCCTATTTTATGAGTGTATAAATACAATCCTAGAAATAAACAAAAATTCAATATACATGCCCTTGTGCTGTTTACCATATCCCAGCTCTAATCTGGAAAGTTGTTTTGCTTAGTAAACAAGATATTTTTCAAACAACTCCTGATGAATCTATTTTTCAAGGAAAACCCTTAAATTTCACTCTTAATGTATGTCAAGTAGAGGCTAAAAAGTTGAAAATAAAAAATGTAAATCAAATTGTGGTTAAATGGTCTCATAAATTTTTGGAGAAATGTGATCCATTTTTAAAAAAAATAATTTTACCTTTTTACAGGTATGCAAATATAGGTAAAATTATAAAGTATATTGCATATCAGATATTAGAAAATACTTCTGAACTAAAATCAAATGAATAAACAAACAAAAGCCAAAAGAAAGAAAAACCAATACCATACCATTAACTGGGTGTCCATTTCTTGTATCTCTTTTCCTAATTATTGCATTGTTGTTTTAGAAAGGGACTTTAAGGTTATCCAAATCAATATCAGGCATGTTTGGAATCCTTACAACATAATATTTATAGATACGTGATCACTGAACCTATACCTAGACCATTCCATTGACAAGAAACTCCATCCATTGCTGGATTATTCTTATTATTAGACTCTCCTTTCTTAAATTAAACTTTTCTAAGGTTCTAGCCACTTTCTAACCTTATTTACATTCCCCCTAGCAAAGCCAGTTGTCTTTTTCTCTGGGTGCACTTTTTAAAAATAGCTCTTTTAAAATGTGGTCCTTAGAACTGAATGCAACATTCCATAAATGTCCTAGTGAGTATGAAGTGAGATGAGTAGAGTGCCCTGGGAGGGTGCCCTGCCTCTGACTCATAGACACAAACTTTAATTAATGCAGCTAGCACTATGAAAGGTTTTCTGGTTGTTGTTTCAGTCTTATCACTCTGTTAGAGTACATTACCATTTTTGAAAGGAACGGGTTAAGAGATGTTATAGCATATTATTTGTACAACCCTACATAAAGATTTAGGATTCCCGTGCTCTAACTGCAATGCTCAGTACAATACCTTGTAATAAAAATCGCTTAAATCTTAGGAGAGTTGGTAAAAACATTAAAGTAGTTTTGTATTTCTATGCTTTTATTTCTATTATTTTTTCATTAACTATAAATAGATTAACCTACATTTAGGACCTCAATACAGATGGACCTTATTTACTCAAATTTAAAATTATAAGTAAGCAATATTTTATATATATTCAAATAGTCTGAATGTAAATATGTATAGATATGTATATGAGTGTGTGTATATATGTATGTGTATATATATGTAAGTATGTATCTGTCTATTGACAGCCTTTGGAAACTTTTTTTTTGAAGTTTAAAATTTTCCAGTAAATAGCCCATAACTTTATATATGTTCATAAATATTCTCTTTTCATATATTTTCATATAATTCTCTTTCCTTTCACCCATCATCAAAAGAAAATTCTCATTCCATTCACCTCTTCAACCTCTTCATCATTCCTAATTCTCTTTCCTTCCAATGGTGGCCACATTCTCCTTCCACTTCTCTCTCCATCATTTAGCATGTGGCATGCCAGATAGAAATAGGACTTCTTTGGATATTAACCCAAATGTACTGTGCCAACCTAGTATGCTGCATGGACTCCAGAAGTGTTTCAGCACTAATTTAACTTCACATGATAAAGAGATCAACAATTAACATACCTAAGTGGATTTCTTTTTGATTTGCTATAACACCAGCCAAGGTAGACTGAAAATAATTAATTCTACAATTAAATTGAATTGTATTTTCCTAAGCAATTAGCAAAAACATTGTGTGTATGTGTTAAAATTCTATCCTCAGTGTGATCCTATTATTAACTTCATCTCCTCATTAAGAAATTGATTGTACCTAGCCATATTAGGCTAAGCAAACATTCAGTCCTGGTTTTGTCCAGAATATGTTAAAATTCATTATTGTCTCTTTTTCCATGGTCTTTTTCTTATAAGATATGCATTTATGTAATGTCTATTATATACTGTATTTCATTTCATTTCATATAACCTTAAAGTAAGTTTCTGGAAATTGACCATCAGATAGATTAAATAACTTACCCAAGGCCACAAAATTAATATTTGGTAGAATAAAGATTCAAGTTTACATGTGCCCAATTCTACATTATATTGCCTTTTCCATTATATCTCACTACATCTCCAGAAAGTGAGTTTTTGGTATCACTGAAAAATTTTAAGTCATGGAGTGGTGTGGTTGGATTTGCACTCTAGAATGATTACTCTGACATCCAAGTGAGGCATGGACCTGGAGGATGGAGACATTAGAGAGGAGAACCCATTAGGAAAATACTGCAAAGGCAGGTGAGAAATAATAAGCAGCCGGGTATAACAGGGATTCAAGAAGAAAATGGGAGAACAAAATAAGAGCTAAAAATGGTAGGCCTGCAGAACCTATTGGATATCAGGCCGATTGTTTCCTTCAAAGTACAGTGACAAAGAAAGAAGGAAAATCTTAATTTTGGAAATAACATGTAAGACTATTCTTGGGACACTAAGATTCATAGAAGACATTGTAGTAGAAATGGCCAGTAGTCAGTCTCAAGTGATTAAAATCTCTCAGTTCAGGAAAAAGCAAGCTAGGATTAAAAAGTTATTAACAGGGAAATGTATGTGGCTCAACCAATTGGGCTCCCATCTACCATACAGGAGGTCCAGGATTTGATGCCCAGGGCCTCCTAGTGAGGGCAAGCTGGCCCACGCCTCTCTCCCACTCCAGAAGGTCCCAGGATCAGTTCCTGGAGTTTCCTAATGAGAATACAAGCAGACACAGAACAACACACAGCAAATGGACACAGAGAGCAGACAATGAGGGGAATGGTGGGGCGAAGGGGGAGGAGGATAAATAAAAAATAAAAATAAAAAAGTTATTAACAAATAAGTTCCATGAAGGTTAAATTCTTCAAGGAGAATGTATAGCATGAAAAGAAGAAAAGGGTCAACAGTGTCTTCATGATCTGTCACATTTATTCCATTCCAGTTCCTATTTTCCTGGTTCAGGCTCTTATTATGCCTGCAATATCCTGAAAACTAATTTCACTATCATCAGTTTTCGACTACTCCCCTCTCTTCACCCTACTCTACACTCTCCATCCCCATCCACACTATGCATGCCTACTGATGGATTAATTATCTCAGGGATCACAGTTCCCAGACTCCCCTTCGAAGTCTTCTAAACCTACCGTTACAAATTTATATTCCATATCTAACTCATAGGCATTTTACATCTACTCAAACTGGAAAGAAGAAGTAGCCCTGGGAATTTCCATCTCCATATTTGATTTATGTTGTACCTTCCACCAGTAATTTCAGCTGTTCCATGAAGACTTCCCTGATAACCCAAAAGGAACAAATTTCCCTTCTTTGAATTCTTCTACTATGTATTTGAACACTGATATATTTAAGTTCAGCAAATGTTTTGAACACTTATGTACAACACATTTTTGTACATAAACAGGAGAATAAACACAAAGGAAGTGTAAATATTACTTTTACCAGTAGAACTTTTATTTATAGATACTATTATCAACACATGATACTGTCTATGATAATATCCCTAAGATAATGACTTTATATTGTACATAAAATAAACCAACATAATCTAACTTAGGCTCAAAAAAATACCAGATCTAGATAAACAAAATGTTCTTTCATGAGTCAGTTTGAACCTAATAATGATAGGCCCAGTTTTTTTATTTTTGTTTTTTCATTTTATTACCTTAATAGACAACACTTTAGAATAGCTACAGCTACTTAATTATTTTGAAGACAAGCATTTGGAGATGATCATTTTTCTAGTTTATAATAAAAATTGATGTTAAAAGTAATCAAATAAAAATATAATTGGCTGTCGCTAAAACTAAAGATAGTAAAATTTGTATTGACTAAATATTAATGTAATAATCAAATTTTTGACAAAGTTAGATCAATAAATTTAAGCCAGGAAAATTAGACATTATAAAATTACCACAAAAAAAGAAAACTCATAGTGGCAGATTAAATGGCATATTTTAATATGGAAAAAAATGGATGAATTGTATCTTTGTTGTAAAATTCATTTAGAGAAGAATTGATCCAATAAAATCACTTTAAGGAAATATAAAAGAAAAAAAGGGTACATTTTCTTGAAAAAGAAAATTGACTGAAGAATTAAATGGTTTAATGTATTTTGCCTCAGAAAATGCTTTCTTTGAAAGCATCAACATTAGTTTGATTTTGATTAAATACTTTAATTCAAAACATCTGTAGGGTCAAAACAGAAATCTCCTATTCTTTCAGAGTGGTGCATTTCAACATTTAGTGTGCAAATGAATAACTTGGATATCTTGCTAAAATGCAGATTCTGAGTCAGTACCGACATGATGCCAACATTTAAGTGAAATTGCAGTTGGTGCAAAGGTCACATAGTAAACTCATGGCTGCAAAGGTCCCCTCTAGCATGTGTATGGTTTTAGAGGAGCCCTAAAAGGTATTCTCTTACATGTCATAATATTACATAAATAATGATGCCAAATGTTTATCTAATATATTTCACTTACATTATTGCTTTCACATAATTTAACTTTGATTCTCTTAACAAGAATATGAGGTCAGTAGCATGCACACTCCAGAGGAAGTAGTAGGAAAGAAACTAAGGGGCTAGAGAGGAAGTGTTAAAAGAGAAAGGAGCTGAGATTCAGAGAGGTTGGGTTGCTTGCCCAAATTCACTGCAGCAAACACACTTCAGGAGCAGTCTTGTGTTCAGGTAAAATGCACATAGCCCAACTCAGGAGCAAGACTTTAATACTGAGTCCATCAAAGTAAACCCATCCTGAGCAGTTAGTTTAAGGATGGGAACATGACCCATTTCTTGCCAATATGACAGTGACAATTCCACTTAAAGGCTCTTGGAAAGGTTTTCTTGCCAATACTAGGAATCACAAAGGAAAGAATAACTTCCCTTTCTTTTGCTGAATACTGAATGTTGACTGTTTTGTGTCAACATGCAATGTTCAAAATTATAGCAGCCATCTTGGAATATTTGAGGAAGCTATTTGGAAAGATAAAATCTGTATACTGAAGTTGGTGGAGTAAAAAAGATGGAAAGAATTTGCATCTTTGAGGGTGCTAATGAGCCCTGAATTAACCAACTGTAGAGCTATCCTATTTTATAACTTCATGCTATGTGAAATAATAAATTTCACTAATTTTTAAATCCATTATGGATTGTGTTTTTCTGATACTTAGAGTCCAAAGCATCACATAGCTCAAAAGCAGCGAATCATAATTGAAATCTAAGTATTCTGACTCTGTTCAGTGCCATTTTTCCTGCTCTAGACTTTAAAATGCAGCCTTATACCACATCTCCCTTGCAATAGAATAAACTCCAGGAGGACCAGGATCTGGACTTATACATATATATTCTGAGAAATGCCTGGCCCAGGACTTTTTACATAGTAGGTGCTTAGCAAACAGTCATTGTAATTGAATGAGAAATTGATGCATTACTAGACAGAAGAAAAGAACACATGAAACGCCTGATGCTAAGGGAAGTTTATTAAAACATTTTACTTGGCACTGCTTAATCTTTAATTTTAAGATAGGCTATTAGGAGATGTTGAAGCACTATATTTGAAATGTGATTGAAAATTAACAAAGGATATTTTCCGGAGAAGAAAAAAATCAATACAACAACTATAGAGGGTCTGCTTAGTCATAGCATGCCTGAGTTAGGCCAATTGTAGAGTAACAAATTTTGCATTGCCTCTGAGAAGGTTTGCCTGGTGTAAACACCGAAGCTAATCTGTTCTGAAATAATCACTAAATCCTGGTAATTGGGTTATAGTCCATCATTAATGCTCAGAGCAAATAAAATTTTAATGTGTCACATATAAATGGACACATTAAATTAATTATTCAAATTTAATCTGCTTTTCAGCTTTAAAGAGAGATGTAAGGTTAAATTGAGCAATGCTATTGTGCCATTTGAACGTTACTCTTGCAAGTGATTTAAATATTGACATGATCTTGTAGGTTTGGGGCCTTTTTTTGGTTGATAATGGGATAATTTGCCATTCTGCCCTATGTCAGTTAATAATTGGGTTCATGGTGTACAATAAAGAATAAAAGCCTGATGAGACAGGTTAATGGGAACCTTGATGTTCAGCTCTTTTTGTAAAGAACACATCTCTTCAGCTTCATATATGAATATGATCTAAGTAACCAAATACATTTTTTAAAGTGTACACAGAGCATATTATTACAGGGTGTATAGGGCCATCCATAGACAAATACCCGGTATTTAAACTTTCTGTGCAATTTTGAAATTGGAAATAAGTATAAGTATTTTGCCATAATGTGTGATATCCATCTTATTTGCAAATGACAATATGTTATGATACATTACCAGTTTTTGGACTAAATTTGTGCTTCCCAGTATCTATTTGTTCTTAAAAGCGTATAAGATTAAAATCAATTTAAAGATTTGCAAAAGGTACTTTGTGTTATCGTCCATACAATGTTGCATGAAACAAATAAGAGAAATAATCCCCACAATTTACTAGTTCTTATAATATAAGGAATGCCTTTGTCACTCATTTCTTTTGCTTTCCTAATTAAATCATTTTATCTTTATTTTAAATGAATTACTTTTATACTTGACAATTTTTCCACATGACTTATTTTTAATACATTTTACAAATGCAAATATTTTTTTTTTCCACATAAAAGTAGAAAATGTTGGCATGTGTATATGTATGAGAGACAGTTTAGGGTTTACTTATGTACACTTTTAATAAGGAAATGCAAAGCAGATTTAGAAAAATAGTTCTCTAATATAGCTGTGATCTTATGGAAAAATGATTTATGTATATATATTTACAACTTTCTTATTAAATATTAGTTCTTTATGAGAGAGACAGCTAGCTAAATAAATAGGTCAATCACTTGGATAGATATCCCCAAGGGGTATGTGTGTGTGTATGTGTCTAAATGACATGTTACATTCCATTGCAAAGTCATCCATACTGAAGGTCAAAATTTATTTGAATTGGGAGTGACCACTTTAACATGGTAAAAAAAAAATTCACTTCAAAGTTGAGGAGAGGTGAAGAAAGATTGATTATTAAGTAGTCAATAAAGCTCTTCTCTTGATTAGAAATCTAAATGTATCCCCTTTGGACTTATCTCAACAGCTGCCATTTGGATTGCTAGATTTTAATAAGAAATGAGTTTGACCTGACATTTTATTCCTTAATTCAGGCAACTATCTCTGGAGAAATGACCCATAAGAAAGCAATCTTCTTAATCCATATTTCCTTTGGGTGAATATGTGTTTGAGTCATTCCCAATCCATCCAAGTCACCTAAATTATTAAAGCAATTAATAGCTGAATATAAGACTCAAATGAGGGCAAAATCCATTTTAAGTCCCTAGGAAATGCCTTTCCATATGTATCCCTGAAAAAGCGATATTGTATGTACTAAAATAGCACTTTATAAAGTGTGACTTTCAATTGCTAATGTTAGAGGAATTAAATGAAATTTTAAAACAGGGGTTTTTAGCCAGAGATCTGGGACCAAGGGGTCCATGGAAAGATTTCAAGGGGTCCATGAGTTTGAATTGAAAATTCAAAAAATCATTCTTCTTATGGGGACATGTTGGTGGGCATGATGTATTTATTAAATACCACTGTATTCTGAGAAGGGGTCTGTGTTTTTTACCTGACCGGCAAAGGGGTCTATGGGATAAATAAGATTAAGAACCCCTGTTTTAAATGGAAAGCAGTTTTTTCCAATTTTTTACACAAATGTAAATCTGAATTTTAATGCACTGATATTCATTATGAGTCTTTGGGAAAGGAGCACGTATTTCAGCATTTCCCACACTGACCTGGCCATCAGTCTGCTGGGTTATAGAACACTTTTGCAAGTGTAAAGTACCATGTAAAGTAGCAGCTCAGTACTGACAGCCCCAGGACATCCCAGGATAGACTGATCAGGAAGCTAGAACAAAATTAGAATACGTTTTCCAACAACTCAGTAGATGAACCACACAGACCAGCATGATTAGCCCACTTTGGGATTCTTACTCAAATTTATGTTGCTAAGAAATACATTGAAAACAGATCTTGCATAGCCAATTCTTCCCATGGAATTACTTAAATCCTGAGAACAGTGAGTCAAGCTTCTTGTACTATTTCCCTCTTCTATATTTCAGGAGTGAATGATAGTATTTACAACATGTGTTACAACCAGCCCCAGGGTTAAAGCTTCCTTCCGCCTCTTGGGGGATTTGAGGTTTTGTAATGCCAGAGTTGATGACTTCCTAACAGGAGCAGAAAAAGACTTGCCACATAAGACATCACTAGTTCTCTGAAGAGGGAAATTTATGAGCTTCCCAAATTACTCCAACTGAAGACAGAGAGGCTGTCACAGGAGTGAGGGGAGCCAGGTGCACAGGACATGTTATGACCCTTGAAAGTTGAACAAGGTTGAGTGTGAGGGCAAATATGAGAGGACAGTGATAGAGAGAAGATTTATTGAGCACTTTTTCATGCCCCTCAGGTATGTCCCTGAGGCAATGTGTTAAGCCTGCTGAGATAAGAGGAATCAAAACTTCCTCCCTAAGGTAATTACTCTGTTTAGGGGTACAGGACTTAAGCAATTAGATGACCATATAAGATGTATGTCTCATACATGCTAAATAATTCAGATAATAAACCATAGAATGTCAAAGTAGGGGAATAGCGTACAACCAAGACTCCTTGCAAATATCAGGAAGGTTTCTCAATGGACAGTTCTTTAGGAACCTCGAGGATTTGTAAGGTTGTCCAATAAAGCAAGCACTGTGTTGAGCACAAAAGTTGCTGAGAAGTTTCAAATGTGAGGAACTCACATATATATGTAGAGTAAGCATTTATGCTTAGAAATATGCAAAGCATAATAAATTAGCATATGTTGATTGCCTACTGCATATGTGCAACTATCATTGCCGCAAGAGCTCCAGGAAGAAAGGAAGAGAGATTTATTTGGACACAGGAGAAGAGTAGGGCCAATATATTATGCACAAGTAAGCCAATGAATTTTCCTCCCATATTTCCTCTGTCATATGATGGCCAAAGGTGATATCCATGATGACTCAGAGTGGGATAAAACAAGCCTTCTTTAAAAAAGGGTTATTCATTCTTCTGGGTTTATATGGAACCTTTCCTGGAAGTGGCACAATTTATGATCAGTATTAAGAGATGACAGACTATGTAGCCATTGAAAAGAAAATAGCAAAATGAATTTTCTTTGTGATATTTGTAAATAACATTGTGTTGTCCCTTGAGTGCATACTGTCGTTTTCCCTATCATATTGCTTTATAGATATCCTTGTCCAGTTACTGTAGTCCAATCCCACATTTGTTTCACATTCATGAAAAAAAGTAATTTTTCAAAAACCTGAAAATCTGCACTGATATGCCACAGTGTGTTTCTTTTCCTAAGCTATTAAGATGAAGCATGAATTTAGAAATGATTTTGGCCCTCACACAGATTCACAAGAATAAATATAGCTGCCTATGAGAGATGCTTCCAAATTCATAAGAGAAACTCAGGATACTATGATCCTAATAAAGTCAAAGAGTTTGGGTTACACATTTAAAAATGTGAGACTGTCTTTAAAATGAATAAAAATAATAATCACTCTCACTTGGAACCTTTCTTTGTGCTATACTGAATAGCAAATGGAAGGATAGACTAACCCCTGGCAAAGCCCTGCATAGCAGCCTGGTATCTTATCAGATATAATAATAATATCTAATTTTTATACGTAGTTTAGATTTTACAAAAGGAAATGGAAATATTAAGAGTAGGACTAGGTTGGGTGTGAGGGCAAATATGAGAATGAGGACATCAATAGAAAGAAGATTTATTTAGCATTTTCTATATTGATCCTCACAAAAACTGTGTGAAAGATGTAGGGCAGGTATTGTCCTTACTATTTTGTGCAAGAGAAAACTACGACCCAGGTCCAAGATTACAGAACTACCAAATAGCAAAGGCAAGATTCATGCCTAGGTCTTCTGACCCCCACATCCAGTACCACTACGACATTCTGCCTACAGATAACCAACCAATGTGGAAGCTGTGGTTCTGCCAGGCTGGCAATTTGTTTCCATGTAAAGAAAGTTTTTAATAACTTAAAGCAGTCTTGAGGGACAAAACAGCATAGTAGGAAGGGCATGGACTTTCTAACAGAAATGTCAGGGTATGAATTCACCTTTTTTCACAAAACAGTTGTGATAACAGATTGCCAAGTTAATCTCACTGAGGTAAATTTTCCTCATGTCTTTATTCTTTTTTTTTTTTGGAAAATACCTGATAGCTCCTTCAAAGAATCTTTGGGAGGATTAAATTTGGCTTATTTTATATGACAATTGTATAATGTAGTCTCAAACCATCTCTCGTTGGTTCCCTCCATGATCCCCACTCATCTTCATTCACACTTTGACTTCTATAGTAGCCATTAGGTAGCCTTCAGCAAGAAGTATGGCAATCCAAATGGAATAAATAACTTTACCATATGTCGATTACATGTGTACAGTTAGCAATGACTACAGGCTCCATGCCTTTATGATAAGAAAGTCAAAGCTTTACTTCTTTGTTAAATTTTCTTCCTCCCCACCATAATATTTTTAAGTCCCAAAGCATCTTTTTTTTTTTATTGATTTTGTAAAAATATTACATTAAAAAAATATGAAGTCCCATTCAACCCTACCACCCCCACCCCACCACTCGCCCCCCAGCAACCCTCACTCCCATCATCATGACACATCCATTACACCTGGTAAGTACATCTCTGGGCATCTCTGCACCCCATGGTCAATGGTCCACATCATGGCCCATACTCTCCCACATTCCATCCAGTGGGCCCTGTGAGGATTTACAATGTCCGGTGATTGCCCCTGAAGCACCATCCAGGGCAACTCTAAGTCCCAAAGGCGCCTCCACCTCTCATCTCTTCCTGCCATTCCCCATACCCATCAGCCACCATGTCCACTTTTCCCACTCCAATGCCACCTTTTCTCTGTGGACCTTGGATTTGTTGTGTCCGTTGCACCTCTATGTCATCTTGCATCTTGCATTTCTACCTTTCTTTAAGCCAAGTATTAAAAGATCTATTTATCCTCCTTACAAAAGAGTAGGCTTCAGAAGTTCAGAGAATTGGCCTAGTGAAGTATAGCATAAAGCAAATTAGACCAGAATTCAGGGGCACTCAGTTTCAGTCTTAACCCTAGCAATATATACCAGAATCTTAGGCAGGTTCTCAATTGCTTTATCTTTTAAATAAGAAGTTTAAACCGCCTAAGACCATTCCAGTTCTAATAAGCTTATGATTTTTAAATCATCGTTGATCTCTTACATCTCATCTTTTAATACAGAGCCTTTACATTCAAATAACACTTGAACTAGATGAATTACACCATCTATCAAATATGAAATACAATAGGGTACATAAATTCATAACCTTAATTTCCACACATTTCAAATTGGAATCAGAATGAAGCTTTAGAGAAAGAAAAGTAAGAAATGTGGCAGGCTGTATTAGAGCCAGCCAGCATTTTGATATGCATGAAGATAAAACTGGACATATTCTGAGCCTTGGCATAAACATTCTCCTTTGACTAGAAATCTCATCACACACCATTTAGAGCAAATACACTCTATGTCCTGTAACACATATAATAATAAACAGATATACGAGATGGCAAAGGTGTAGAAAAAAATGCAGTTCTCTGGAAAACCTGTAAAATCTAAGTGGAAACTCTCAGGGTTACTGCCACAGTTTTAACATTCATCTCTCAAGAATGTCTGCTATTCACATGAATCATTTCACTTCTAAGAGGCTTCTCAGCTGGTCTGCTTTTTTTTTTTTTTTTAATTGAAGTTCCATGGGTTTTCAGTGCTGATGAAAAACATGTTTTTAAAAAAATCCTATCTAAAAACCAGACAAGTATGTTCCTATTTATGTATTCTTGTGATATTTCTCACTATAAACTGGTAGTATACATATCATTTTCTGATTTTACACCAGCCCAGTGATTTTCTTAGTACAATACTGGGAGCTTTGTTGGGATAATATGCATATTTTGTAGGAAACTAATTTACTCTTTTTCTTCTCTTATTTCCATTTCAAGAATCAAATATTTTTTATTTAATTGACACTTTCAGTTTTTAAAAAGTGGGAGAACTATACCAAGATAAGATATTTATCAGTAAATTCTAGAGTGAAGGTGTAGTTCTGTGCACAAAACGATGGCCTGAGAACCAAAGTCTAGCATTTCAGTCCTCATATTGCCACCTAATATGTAATAATTTCGCTTATTCTCCCTTTTCAATTGGATGGCTTGTATCATTTATCCAGCTCTAAACTGCTGTTGTATTATGATGATGTAGCTACCGTTTCCTTCAACTCAGATATTGCCCTTCAGAGCCCATAGTGCATTCACAAGTAGTGTTTTCCACTTCCTGGATAGCTATACTTACAAAACAGTCACTAGCTATAATACACTGTTAGATCTCAAGTGTCCTACGTACTAAAATCACTTCTCAGCTCATCAAAGGGTCATGGAGTATCCAGAGGTTCATTCATGCTATCAAAGAAGAGCAGTTTATTTCATAATCACCAGGAGAAACAAGTCAACAAAACTGATTTATGGTACAGAGTAACTGCACTCTGCCCAGTCTACTTCTGTGTTGTGCCTGATATTATTTGGTTATCCAGCATTACTTATCTGCTCTCCAGTCAGCCAGGAACCACAGCAGAGTGACCTTCACAACACAGAAAATAATTTTCCTTATTTAGTTAGCTAGTCTTTCATTTTTTTCCTTCTGGATTCCTTATTAAAGTGGCATTCCAACCTCTCACTTTGCATTGAAACTCATTAGATAGTGTAATTTTAATCAGAAATATGATGAAAGACTTTTTACAAATGACTTAACTGCACTAGACAACTGATATGGCATTTCCCTGCTCTCAGAAGTTGAGGAGTTCACAAGTGTGTGTAGTTAATAACAAAAATGTCATTTCCCACTGGTTTCTGTTCATCACCCAAGCTACCCAAACAAACAATAAAGTCAGTGGCACATAACTAATTCATATTTATGTAATGCCAGCTCCAAAATCCTGTAAAGCATGGGGACATCTTAAATAAATAAAGTATTAATATCATCATACATAGTAAGTTTAAAGAGCTTATTCCATTATTAGAGTTCTGGATTTTGAAGCTTGGAAATTCAAACATGATAAGAATAGATATAGCGTAATTCTAGGATGAAACATGTCCCATTCAAAACAAAACAGACCAAAAAATAACTTTCAAATTATCTGCTGTTCAAATCTATTCCATGTGATATAATTGGATTGGCTGAATTTTCAACCAAATTAATTGAAATGACACAATATTTTTGGCATTTTTGTTAATTCAGCTTAAGATTTAACACTAGGAAAACAGGTTCGATATACAAACTGCTTTATATTCTGAGAGGTACATTTACATGCCTTGCATCATTCGGGTTGGGTTGAACCTATACTTTAAACTTGAATAGGAACATCGTCCTAGACATACTACTTTCTTCCCTGCTCTATCCCAGGCTTTAGACCTCTGCTTGCCCATAGTTGGCACCCAATAAGTATTTGTTAAATGAATGAATGAGTGAATGATGTGTATGTCTCATATTCCTCAGCTTTTCTGGATAATATATTAACAGTCATCACCCACTAAGAAGGAATCTATGCATGGATGCAGAATATTACTGAAGCCTTTTTTAAAATTTCAAGTAGTTTTCATCTTCACAATTAGTGAATTTTTTAAAAACCTAAACTATCAGTCATTTCAGCTAGCTATCCCAACCTTGCTCTAAATCACAAACCACAAGACTGGAATGTCCTAATAGAATGGTGCTATGTTTTTTGGTTTTTTTTATTACCCCCCCCCCCCCCACCTTTGCGGCTTTTTGCATGCTGTCTGCTCTCTGTGTCCATTCCCTGTATGTTCTTCTGTGTCTGTATTTTATTTATTTTTTATTTCCCCTCCTCCCTTGTGGCTTGCTTGCTATCTGCTCTCAGTGTTCATTTGCTGTGGGCTCTTCTGTGTTCTCACTTGTATCCCTTCTTTTTGCTGTGTCACCTTGCTGAGTCAGCTCCCCATGGAGCCTGTGGGCCAGATGGCACTCAGCGGTGTGCGGGTGAGCCTGCCTTCATGAGGAGGCCCCGGGACGTGAACCGAGGGCCTCCCATATGGTAGATGAGAGCTCATCTGATTGAGCCACAGCTGCTTCCCCTTCATATGGTTTTTAAATTAAAGGTTTGAAATTCACTTTTTGAGTTGCTTTATTGTATATTATATTGTATATGAGGTCATTTAAAAATGAGAGATGAAAAAAAGACAAAATAAATAAAAATTAGAGATGACTATTTCAGCTTCTGTTCCTAGAAATAAAATAAGCATAGCAAGTTAAAAACTCCCCCTCCTCTGTAAAACTTGGGAAGGGCTGCTAATTATTTAAAAATTGTATTTGTAAAACAACTTGAAATATTTTTTAATTATTTAAATCTGCTAGCAATATATTCCCTTAACTAGGAGGAAACTAGTAAGATTGGAACTTGTACATTTTATCTTAACACAGTAAAATCTTCATGTAAATGGTAATGAACCTAATAGATTTCATATATTCTATTAGATATATAAAAAAGGAAAGCTATTTGTAGGGCAATATATTTGACTTCTTATTCAGAAAAAAAAAGATTAAATCATATGTGGAAGGATTTGGCATTTCTTTGATTACTTTATAATATCTTTGAGCAGTTTAGGGCAAAGTAATTATAATTCGCAAATAAACCTAGAACCATTTAGAATAGCAAATTGAGAAAGAATTCTTGTTTACAGTTACAAATGGAACACTTCCTACTCAGTGGCAATCTAGTTCACACTCCACAAAATCTACTAATTTACTAAAATACAAGGGTTAGCAAAACTTTGGTATACTCAGTATTAAGTGGGCATTATTTCAAATATCACTGGTCTGTACTTATAATGTGAGCCTGAACATTGTTTTAAATGAAAGCAATTTGTTTCATTGAATGATATTTGTTGCTTGAACTCAGAATGAGGATGGTTTCCTGACCCTAGGACTCTTCATGACTGGTGATAGACTGGGAGTAATTACCTAAATGCAGTGGCAGGCAGAATACTAGGATTTCCACATCAGTTATCTTTGATCTGTACAAAAAAAAAAACAAAAAACAAACATGAAAAATAGGTATAATCATTACTATTTGCAAGTCAAGGGGAAAATAAACAGGTTTGGAGAGATAACTTGCCAGGTTTCACATGGTTACCTAGTTAAAGGTAGACTTGTCCATTCAACCAGTCCATGTCTAAGATTGCCTAACTTCAAATCTTATCCTCTTTCCACTAGCTAGAAATTCTAACTCTTTGAGGAACCCTACTCACCAGTCCTTCCTTTTTAAAATCCATTCTAAAAAGTTGGATTATGAATAATAAGAGCTTATTCAATAAACATTTTATTCAATAATAACAGTTTATTCAATAAACCTCATTCCTTTTGCCAGACATTATGCTAGGCACTGGGAATAGAAGAAGGACTAGACACATCAAATCCCTGCCCTCCTGGAACTTAGATTCCAGTGGAGAAAATGGCAATAAATAATTTAAAGCCGTTTTAATAAAAAGCCCTATTGTTGCAACCCAGCTCCTGAAGGGCACAGGTTGGGGTGGCCGCAAGACCAAAGAACGCACTTGGCATGGAATCGGACTTTATTTATTTATTGGAACTTATGGACAGGAAAGATTCTCCAGTGGTGGCAGGCCAGATAATGAAGATAGTGCTTCTCAAAGAGGCAGGAAAATGAAGGGCGATATAAAGGGTCTCAGAACAAAAAGACATTCCATAAAAATTTCTGCTAGGGTCACAGGAAGTATACAAATGGGGTCTGATGAAGTTATTGTAGCAAGAAAATGTGCAGCCTGCAGAAAATTCCCTTAGGGAAGAGAAGCCAGAGCCCAGGACCCACTGGACTCCACAGCTATAAAGTAAACCAAAGCAGGGCAAAATTGATAAAGTGTCTGTGTGTATGTGTGTTGTATGTATGTGTGTGATATATGTGCATGTGTGCATGTGAGTGGGGTTGCTATTTTAGAGAAGGTAGTCAGAGAAGGTCTATCTGAAGACTTGATATTAACATAGAAACTTGCAAGCCAAGCAAAGTTCTTAGGTGAAGGGCAAAAGTCAGGGCCTGAAAACAAGAACGAACTTGGTGTATTAGAGAAAAAGGTGAAAGTCCACTGTGGCTGGATCAGCATGAGAAAGTCAGAGATACATTGTAGAGATGAAGTTGGAGTGGTGGGCAGAACCCCATTCACACAGGACCACCAGTTTGGCTTTGCATTGTGAAAGTGCTGAGAAGCCTTTGGAGACTGAAGAGAAAGGAAGTAACTTGAACTCGTCTATATTTATTAAAAATTGTGTTGGCATCTATAAAGAGAATTGACTATAGGAGGGCAAGAGTACAAGCATGGAGACCCATTAGAATCATTTTAAAGAAGAGTACAATATCCCCTTGAGAAATGAGAAAGGATTTGGGACTTGGATTACAGCAATGGGCTTAAGGAGAAATGAAGAGAGTCAGGATGCATTTTGAAGATAGAGCTGCAAATTTCAGTGGAATGAGTGTAGAGTTTGAAGGCAAAGAGAAATCAAGTGTGATTTCTAGGTTTTTGGCCAACAACTGAAGGGAAATTAGAAAAAGTGCAGACTTGGAGTTCTTTGGACAGTGATGTAACTGAGGAAAGAATTATACAGATACCGATGATATGATTTTTCCTTACTGGTAAAGGACATGGAAACTAAAGAAGAAGTTACATAAAGGGTAGATAACACAGCATGCTGTGGTCAGAGCTTTGACTTTTCCATGGTCCTAAAATCTTCACCATGATGATGCCTCTCATACCGACATCTGAGGTGGAGCCATTTTTATGGTGGCTCATTATATCCCGTCAGACATAGAACCTCCCATCCTGTTCAAGACACTCTTGTTACATCCTGACTCATTGGGGGTGGGGGTGGGGGGTTAAAAATGAATGAAGTAGAGTTCTATTACCCTGAAATACCCCTTAGCAGACCCAGGCTTCACATTTCTCACCTATCTAAAATGCTCTCCTGTAGAATAGAATGAAGATTGAACATAAATGCAAACTGCATACTTGACAACTGTTTATAAAACACCCAGTGCTAGCAGAGTCCAGATGTATTCAATCTACAAAGAACATCACAGAATTCATAATATAACGAGAGATATTCTAAGTATGAAAAAAGAATAATTGAGGTAATGTCTGTGATTTGTAAATTCTGAAGCAGTAACAGTATATAGTATATGGATATTAAATACAACCAAAAAACTAAACAAGACTATAATAGGAACTGTACTTTACAACTAAACATTTGAGTTTTTATTGAGAATAGAACCTGTACTGGAAAGACACTCTGGAAAATGTGATAAAAATTTTGGAGAGGAGGACATGGCACAACAAAGAGGATAAAGCTAGAAAAAAATGAGCAGTCTTGCATAGTAGAAGTGGAAGGTACAAGTAAAATATTACAAAGAATCATATAATTTGAGTAGAAAGTGTCACCGTTCTACAGTTTACAAACTGTTAAGAATTTTACATGAGATAATTATAGGAAATTGGTATTTTGATGTAAATAATGCTCAGAAAGAGACACTGTACAACTAAGAAAGAGGAAGACACTGGAAGTTTTGAAGTTAAACATTACACTTCAAAACACCAAAGCCTGTGAAGTAAGTACTCAGTGAGTTCATGGGAAGCAGCTGTCTTGCTTTTATTAACGAGAGCCTTTGCATCTGTCAGACTCTGCTTGGGACTCTGCTTGGGCTCCTGTTGGCCATGTGACTTGCACAATTTGCTCAACCTCACTAAACTTGGTTTCTGGCTTTGATCCTGATAGGGTAATTACACCTGTCCTGTCCTGTTGTTGCCAGTGAAACATGAACTTTGCCAAAAACTTGGTCCTGTGCCTTGACTGGATTGTGGTCTGCCACCTGGGGCAGGGGTAGGAACACTGGGTGGAAGGAAAGAAGGACTGCACGTGGTTTCTGATGACCTTCCTGCCTGGTCAATGGAATGTTCTTCTTTCCTACAACAAAAAATACTTAAAATGTCTGATTGCAGCCACAGTTTTCTGCAATTCCTAGACACCTTCTAGTCTCCAGCCATCTAATTCCCCTTTGTAAAGGCTTGCATGTTTTATCAAGGTGTGCATTGATGTTTGTGTAGCAAGACTCATGATGCTTGACATTTCTCAGTGTCATTAATCTCACATGTTCTTAATTCAAATGTTAGCCTCATTAAATTGAACATTAATCTACCTGGAATTTTGCTTAAGTGTCTGACAATAATGTTAGCATGCTCAAGATATTTCTATAGCTGATCGTATCACCGATAGATGGTGACTTTAAAGAATTAAAAAGATTTGTTCTTCAAAACAAAGGCATAATAAGTCCCAGGGAATGAAAATGTCATCTCACCATATTGCAGACTGGATCCTCCAAGTTTGAAAAGGAAGCTGGGAAGTCCAACTGGCTCCATCTGTTCTTGGGCCCATGGCAGAATGATCTTCAGGTTAATGATTACTTCCAGAGTTTCCCAGTTATCATGTTTGTATAACATGTAATAAACTCTAATAGAAAGAAGCCTCGTTAAGCAGAATTTTGTAAAGAAAGCAGCTGTCTTCATATTGCCCATTCTGGGCAAAAGTTTAAACTGAACAAAACAAACAGCCTGGGTGAGTCTTATCACATTCAGACAAGTCTTGAATCAGCTTTGTAGTGTGGGAATCCATTAAGGTATCTCCTCTCTCTCCTTCCATTAATAGTCAACTAGTTACTCATTATGTTTGTGTTTTCACCTTCCTCTCACTCTTGTGCCCTGTTACTTCTTTGAAACTGCTTTCAGCAAAGTCACATCAGTAATATAGATTTTATATTAGGCATTGATACAAAGCTCCTCTTCTTTAATGTATTATGTTCCTCCTAGTCCTTTGACTAATCTTTCTTAGTATGTTTTTAGGACTATTCCATCTCTACCCATCAAAGGATGATGTTGCCCAGTTCTCCTTCTTCTGCTTTACTTTCCATTCAAAGTCCATGTTCACCTGTGTGATATAATCCACTCTTAATACTTTGTGCTAACTCCATATTGATGACTTGTCAATTTATGTCTAGGTCTATATACCCAACTGCTACTAGATGTTACCACTTGGACTTTCTACAGCAATTTCACACTCAACATGTTCAACAAGGTGCTTCCCTTTTTTCTCCAAATTCCATCCTTATTTTCAGCAATTAGTCCCACTGACTACCCAAATGCCCAAGTCATAAATATTGAAGTCACCCTTGATTCCTCCTTATCCCTCACCAATACCCTCTCAAGGACATATTCAGTAAATCGCCAAGTTCTTTCAATTTCTTCAAGTTACCATTCCTTATATTTGCATACCTCTTTCCACCCTCACTGCTGCTATCTGGTGTAGGACCTCATTCTTTCTCCCCTTAACTACTGCAGTAGGCTCTTCAATGGTCTCCCTGCCATAATGCTTGCTCTCCTCAATTATTACTTCATATAGCAGCTAAAGTGATCTTATTAAAATACAAAACTGTTTCTATCAATTATTACCATATAGAAAGTACAAACTCCTTAAATAACATTATCTGTATTTATCCAAACTCTGCACATTTTTCCTGCCTCATTTCCAGCTACCTTTCCTATAATGCACTCCTGTCCAGCTGTACTAACCAGCTAGTAACTGCAGTACCCCATTCAGGACAAGTTCTTCTAACCTCCAACCCCTTTCCCATGTTAATCTCTGCTTGGAAGACCATCTCCCTCTCTTTTCACTTGACTACTTCCAACTTGTTTTCCTCAACAGCATTTCTCAAGTTTTAATATGCATACAAATCATGTGGGTATCTTTTTTAAAGACAGATTTGATTCAGTGGGTTTGGGTTGGGGCCCAAGATGCTGTATTTGTAGTAATCACTTCTAAATGATGTTGATGCTTTGGGTCCATGGATGACATTTTGAACTGGAAGGTCCTAGAACTCAGTTCATATATCACCCCCTCTGGAAAGACTTGCCTGACCCCCCAAGGTTGGAAAGCTACTTTCATTGCATCATGTGAAGAACTCTCCCTCATCACAGCACTCATAACCCTGAGACGTTATGGCCTGTTGATTGTAGTGCTACATGATAATGCCCTTGGTCTAATGGACTGAGGCAGTCATCATTCCTCATGGTGCACCCAGAACCTAGGAAATAACCGGGAGCACATTCTCAATCCTCTGCAATATGTCCCAAACTCAAATTGATCCATGTCTTCACTGCCGATGTGTGTGCTTCTTACTCAAAAAATAACTTTGAGATACTTGAGGAAAATTGTTAACACCTGCCATGCTAGTGCTCAGTTTGAGAATACTCATTTTCTCTGTAGTAAATGTGTTTTCTCTCACCATCAGCATTTTCCACTGCTCTGGCAGCCATGTTCATTCTGCTGTTCCATATTTTTCCACACATTGGGATGGGAGGAGGGGTACTTTAATTTCCTTTTAGTCAGAGTGGATTCTTTCTGTCTTAACATCAAACTGAAAAATAGAACTATAATTATTCAGAAATATAGGCATGATGAAAATTCTTGTTCAGTGCTGGAGTGTGAGATTTTGCTGTTTAATCACTTTGTGTCCAAAAGTATTTTAAAGATTGTACTTGTTTCAGTGACACTCATGTAGTATATTGGCTGACATGCCTTTAGGAACAACTGAAGTTAATCAGAAACATGTTGCTCTCCTTTCTTCTAGAGTACTCATTTCAAAATATCTTCAGATTTACCAGGGATCATTAAATTTGACTGCTGAAATGAAAGAAGCTTAAGATTACTCATAAACAGGTCAGGGAAATATATGAGCATAGTGGCTATACTTTATGTTTCCTAATTGATCAATTACAGAAGCCAAGGTAAATTTGGGGTACACATTGTCTTAGCTCATTTGGATAAAAATATGCCGTTCAAGGACTTAATCAGACTCATAGCCTTTCCTACTGGATGGGAGCGGGAATAAGCCTTCATAAAAGTTAAAGCATTTTCTGTTCTTACCTGGAAATTTTGAGCAGAAGAGGAATAGGCAGATGAATAAAACATGGTAATAGAATGTAATAAAGCAGAAATTGAGACATATCCACTAAGTAAGATCACAGAAAGCATACAAATTTCACTGACCATTAAAATGGCTCTTCAGGCAAGATTATGATATTTTTAATCCGTAAAGTAATTATGTGATAAGTTTTACAGAGTTTAGATTTTATTAAAATTTTTAAGAGTATATGAAAATGGATTAAAGTTTTAGCTTCCTAGATTTGACATTCAATTTTAGCATGTAACAGCTCAACAGTTTTAATGACTATTGCCAGATAATTCTACTCTTTAGACTAATATAGAAATCACTTCTCAAATGACTCATCAGTTGTATGCCTGGTGCCTGGTACTAGTAAAGGGACACTATAGAAAGTGACATTCATGACATAAATGCTTTGCCTTTACTCTCCACCCTTCTCCCCTGACACACATATTTATATACAAATGTAATGACTTCCAAAGGGTCCTGCAAACCCAGAAGTGTTAGAAGCCCAGGAAAGCCGAAAGAGGGTGGGAAGATTCACTAGGGTATTAGGGATTCCTAACATACTAAGTGTTGTCTCTTAGCTGAAAAAAAATTTAAGGTATATTGTTATTTATGTGAGCAATTACATAAAAATGCATTTAACAGTGTCACTGAATTTTTAAGAGCTTATTTTCTACTTATGTTTATCAGTCGATAGAGAGTGAAGGTAAAACTACTGAAGTAAAGGGAGAGAAAAGGCAAGCCAAACTATTCATCTATCTGTATATCCTATCTATCTATTCTAAATGCTCCTGCAATGAAAGTGAAAAATGTCTTTCATTTACTAACAGTCTAGAGAAATGCATATAATAATAAAGAAGCAAAAGAGATAAGCTTAGTAGTCAAGAATGAAAAGTTTTGCACATAATGATACTTTCTAATTTGGCCTAATTTTAAACAAATAATTCATATGGGAAATAAGTTTCCTTGAAAAATAAAGTGAAGAAAGTTTTTATCTGCACATAATGTGGTAGGTGGAAATATATCCAGTAGATCTGTGTTTTCTCTCCAGGCAAGAAGTAATTTGAAAGGAACTAGGCATTACAGTGTTGGTAAACTGTTTCTTTCTGATAAAATGCTGTTAGCATAAAAGAGCTTCTATAACAACTACCATACTCCAAATTTAAAACTTTTATTCAGAACTTTCTTTCCTTCAGACATTATAGAACAAAAAAGTATTAAATTGGTGCTTTTAACGCAACTTATTTTTGTTGCCTGGGTATGGAGAAAAAAAAAATGGAGCTTTTAAAATAAGCTCTCTTTTTTTTTGCTAAATAAAAACCATTACACAATATTCTGAAATTGTGGAATAATTGAAATGGAAAAGAGGTCTCAAGAAATTGTTCCCAGTGGATTTCTATAAGTTGCTTTCAAATACCCTTCCAAAAAGTAACTTGTTCATGTAATCAAAACCACATCCACCTTATTTAGTCTACTAACGATTTAAGTACAGCATGTTTGTAATTATTGAAAAAGAACTTCGTTATCTCAGAGTGTCTTATAAATTAGTGTAATATCCCAGCTCTATGGGATGGTCTAAAAGCTACATCATAAATGAAGCATAGGATACTTAAATGTAAAAATGATGGAAATATCTAAATAATTTACAAGATGGCCAACTATAGCCTAATTTAACCATTTGATTATGTATTATTAACACATCTCTCTTAAGGGTACTGAACATATTATAGTTATGGATGACTTTAGGGAGCAGAGTGGTCAAAAACAGAAGAGGAAGGAGGGTACAATATGAGTGATAATGGAGTGGGTCACAAATATTTTAAATTGGTGGTTTCTAAATTCTCAGAGACCCAGGATTGCCTTAGAGGTCTTAGGTGGGGACTGGGTGGGGCATGGGTGCTGCAGGGCAGAGGGGAGGACACAGGAAATAAATTTGGGGCTGCCTGGCCCTCTCCTCAGACCATCAGAGGGGTCCCACTTTCAGCATTTTATACATTCAGGTCCCATGGAAGAGTATGTTTGCATAAACAGGTCATAAATAAAAAATGTTTGAAAACCACTGGTTTTGAATTTAAGAGGAAAGTCTTATGTTAAATAGGCCAGAAGACTGACCAGCTATTTTCTGAAGGTTCTCTCCCATCTTCCCATTATGTGGCTGAAGGATGCCATTTATAGAGTAAGAATGAAGATAGGGCAAGTGGGTGTAGTCCTGGGGTCTTTCATTGTGATGGGTGATGGAGGAGAATGTGGGAGGGAGGTTGTAAATAAAACAGCAGTGTGTCACCTTGCTTTGATTTTGTTTTACACATGGAATTTATTTAAATTCCAAATAATGTGAGGAATGTTGTGAAATTTTTGTGTCCACCAATGGGAAGCATGGTTTTTATAGAGTCAAGAAACATTATATTATAGTGATTAATGTTTTGCTTGAAGCACAATTTATTACCAGTTGGGCTATTTTATTCTTTCCAAACACAAATTATTAACACTAATACTTTATATCATTGGCTATTTTATGTTTTTCTCTTATTTAAGTAAATTGAACCTTTCAAAACAGCAATTTGTACTTTCATAGGTATTTCAGCAGTAGTTGATTTGGGTAGGCACCTATTCTGGTCCAAAATAAAAAGCACCTATTTGAAAAAGGAAAACTGAACTAAATAATCATTACTAGTTAATCAGAAGATCTGGCTTTCTAAATAAGTCTTTGGCTATTAGTTCCAGAATGTAATATATGATAATGATATATTAGGCTACAGTAATATTTCTTTAACATTAAAAATGGACAGTTTCAGGAAGTGGGTATGGCTCAATTGATTGGGCTCCCATCTGCCATATGGGAAGTGAACCCAGGGCCTCCTTGTGAAGGCAAACTGGCCCGCACCCATGGAAAGCTGATGGCCTGTGCCCGCAGAGAGCTGGTGTAGCAAGATGACACAACAAAGGGAGACAAGTAGGCCCAGAAGAATGCACAGCCAATGGACACAAGGAGCAGACAGCAAGCAAGAAGCAAGGTGGGGGGGGGGGAATAAAATAAAATAAATCTTAAAAAAAAAAGGACAGTTTCCTATGAAATCTCTTTCATTTTTCCAGACTATTCTTCATTAAATAATGAAATTATGAAATAACTGAAAGTTGTGCAACTCTCCCAGTGTCTTCTTTGATAAAATAAATTAAAAAAGGAATTGGCTGTAACCTTAATTTTAGTAATCTGATAATAAGCATATTTTAAGTCTTATGCGCTTGTAAAATGATCGTTGTAGACCACATATTATGAAGAAGCTTTTGAAAATCAAGGGTGGATTTATTCTTATTTAGGAAGGTTCCTGGAGCATGTTGTCTAAATCACCTGATAAGTGCCAAATCAGTGTTTTGCTTTACCAGGGTGGTCTAATTCTCTATTTTAAATCTAAAGAATTTATAAAGTGGATTTCTGAATGCAGTTATACTCTCCTCATTCTTTGCTGTTATGAACCAATTTGGAGTTACACAAAGTCAACCTTCGAGTGCTTTTATACTCCAGACTGGGACTAAAATGCAGTGCTGTGACAACTAGCACTTATTATCTGCCATCATTCTTGCACCATTAAGCCCCTAGGTGTTGCTGAAGCTTTATGAAACCTTCAAAGGTAGAGTAATAGATTGCTGAACATAAACTGGAAATTATCTCATTCCCAGATTTGCCAAATGTGGATGACACTGAAGCAAATCATGTGAGTCCCCCAGCCCTAGGGTATATGAATATGCTCATGTTCTGACATGGGGCACTTTGGGGAGATAGGCACCTTTCACCAAGACAGCTGGGGGAAAGAGAGCAGTGAGGAAATCCCACGTTCTGACTGTGATAAGGGCAGAAAAGAGTCAAACTCTCTGCCAACACCCTGCCAAAACCTAAAGGATGCTGTTGCTGTGCGTGTGATTACACACCATCACAAGCCCTGTCCCAACTGCCCCTAGTGCCATCAGTGTCAAGTTATCCGGATGCCGTATTCCCTGTGCTGTATAAGCTCTGCGGAAGATTACTTGGCAATGAATGGCCTAGAGACTATTATTGTATGTGCAGTTTTGAGAGCTTGAATGTGTTAACTCTCATAAGGTTCATATGAACTTAAATAAAAGTGAGAAAATAAGAGGTGTGATCAAGGAAGAAAAACATGTTGTTGGATGAAATTTGGAAACAGATGGTGAATCGATGGAGCAGATACAGTAAGATAGAGTGATTGGTTACCAGAAAGTACATTTAGCTTTTTCTGATTAAAAATGATTTAACTACTTCATTGTAATTTGGACTTAATAAAGGGAACTTTTTCAATGTCAAACCTCACTATTTATGTTATTATAAAAAATAGAGTTTCTTACAGTTTAACCAGGTAAGGAAAGGAAGTGAGGGAAGGCCAGTTGATACAGAAATTCTAAACAAAACTGTGAAAAATGGAAATTTAGGATGACACATAAGCAAGCAAAAGCAACATAAACTTTTACTAGGAAGAGAAGCTGCAGAATCTGAGAAATATAGGAAAAGTTGGAATAACTTTGCATTCTAACAGTATGCTGTACAGCAATGCTTTACATTCTGTTCATAAATACAGGTCTTTACCCTGTAATGTAAATAATGCAGAAAACTCCTGTGTTATCCATTCACCTTGCTGCCCTGTTCCCTACTACCTATTTCCTATCCTTCCTTCCATTGCTTGACCTCTACTCATTTCACCAAACATCTTTTTTTTTCAAAGATTTATTTATTTATTTATTTCTCTCCCCTTCCCCCCACCCCGGTTGTCTGTTCTCTGTGTCTATTTGCTGCATCTTCTTTGTCCGCTTCTGTTGTTGTCAGCAGCACAGGAATCTGTGTTTCTTTTAGTTGCGTCATCTTGCTGCGTCAGCTCTCCATGTGTGTGGTGCCATTCCTGGGCAGGCTGCATTTTGCTTCATGCTGGGTGGCTCTCCTTATGGGGCGCACTCCTTGCGCATGGGGCTCCCCTATGTGGGGGACACCCCTGCATGGCATGGCACTCCTTGCGCACATCAGCACTGCACGTGGGCCAGCTGCACACGGGTCAAGGAGGCCCAGGGTTTAAACCACGGACCCCCCATGTGGTAGACAGACGCCCTAACCACTGGGCCAAGTCCGCCGCCCAAACATCTTTGTGATTGCCCTGTAACCTGGAGTATAGTATTCCAATGCTGCATAACAAATTACCACGAACTGAAAGAACACACACTTATTATATCACAGCTGCCGTGGGTCAGAACCTCTGCCCAGGATCTCAGAAGGCTGCAGTCATCTCTTCCTTCAAGGTGTTGATTAGGCTGGATTCTCACCTCGAGGATTCCTTTCAGGTTATTGGTAGAATTCATTTCCTTGTTGCTATATCAGGGCTCAGACTTTTTTCTGGCTGTTGGCTAGAGTCTGCCCTTATGTACTAGGGGTCACCTGCAGTCCCTAGAGGTTACTTGCAGTTCCTTGCTATGTGGGCTTCTCATCAAGGTCTGACATCATCAGGCCAGCTGGGAGAAACTCTAGCTCCAGTCTGTTAAGACAGAATCTTACGTAATGTAACATAATCACAGGAATGACGTCCCATTACCTTTGCCATTTTCTGTTGACTAAAAGCAAGTTAAAGTGCTGCCCAAGGAAGCAGATGTGGCTCAACTGATAGAGCATCCAGCTACCATATAGGAGGTCCAGGTTCAAACCCAGGGCCTCCTGACCCATCTGCTGAGCTGGCCCATGCACAGTGCTGCTGCACGCAAGAAGTACCGTGCCACACAGGGGTGTCCCCCGCATAGAGGAGCCCGAAACACAAGAACTGCACCTAGCAAGGAGAGACACCCCATGCAAAATAATGCACAACCTGCCCAGGAGTGGGGCCACACACGTGGAGAGCTGATGCAGCAAGATGACACAACAAAGAGATACAGATTCTCGGTGCCACCTTACAAGAATGCAGGCAGACACAGAAGAACATGCCACGAATGGACACAGAGAGCACATGGGGGGATGGGAGAGAGGAGAGAAATAAATATATTATAAAGTGCTGCCCACACTGCAGGAAGATTATACAACGGTGTAGAGACCAGGGAAGCGGGGATCATGGGGACCACCTTAATGTTTGTCCACCGCACCTGAAGTCCATACTTTGGTCAAAGGCCGCTTACAGGATCCATTCATCTCTTTAGCTATCTTGTTTCTTCTTGTTTGTCACCTTTAATTCAAAGGACTGATCCTAGAATACATTCTACAAAGACACCAAAAGAACTGTCAGGGATGCTTCATCTCTCCCTTCTCAAAACAATAAAAGCATACATATTTCAAAATAGCATCAGCAAAGGAAAAATCAGAACATTATTCTGGCCAAAATTCTTCTTCTAACAGGGAGTCAGTATTCTACAAGGCTGTTAGCAAAACCCCACATTTGGGAACTGGGACCAGAGACAGCCCTAGCACATGGGGGACAAATAGGAAATCAACAAGATGCCAGATCTTTATCTAATGGAACTAATCTTTCCTTGTGTCTGGAAGAGCAGATGGGAAAAAGCTGCTGCTTCTTTCTACATAGCATTTGTTAAAATGAAAGAGGAATCTTTCCCTTAAACCTAAATTCCTAGAGCCTTAAGTATCCAAGGAAGAACTGCAATTCTACAGCTAACGATTTGTTCAATTATCCTGAACCACATGGAAGCAGATATAAGCAATCTGAAGTTTACTTTGTAACCCTACAAGTCAACTTTGGGAACAAAAGCCATAATGTTTGATTTTAATTTTCCTTAAAATCATCTTATAATGACTTATAAGTATTCCTTGTAGAAACTCTCAACCTGAAAAGCTGGCCTGTTACACAAGTGGTGTTACTTATTCTTGGACTAGGATTAAAAATGTCATCCGCAGTGGTCTTTATGTAGCTGCCATTTTTATGTTGGACTTTAATTTGGTATCATTTTTTCCTCTGGGAGGCCTAAGAACACAGCTTATATTGCTCTTTAGGAACAAACATGGCTTTGGCCAAATATAATTTTTTTTAAATATTTTAAGGTAGTATTTTACCGTGACAGAAATATTTCCATGTCTATCTCATTTGACCCTGAGAACAATTGTATAGGAGTTCAAAGAGATTTGCTATGATCCCCACTTGATAGGTGAAGAAACATCCTCAAAAATGGTTATGTGCTTGTCCAGGGATACACAGCTAATGAATGACTGAGGTGCCATCGAATCTACCTTGCCCACCTCTAGGTAAAGAGCTCTTCTACTCACGTCCTGGCTAGAGCAGATGAACACTGTTGCAAAACGGATAGAAAACAAATGATTCTCTAGAGAGAATCATTAAAGAAGAGTTGTTTTCCTCTTATACTTAGAGCAAGATTTAATTAATCTTTTTATTTCATATGAAAAGGTATTTAAATTAATAAAAAATTAAGTTGCATTCACTTTTTAAAAAGGAAGTTATCTGAGTCAGAAAAATATGATTAGTTACCTTTTATGTGTCAATAGATTTGGCAATTATGCATTATTTTATTGAGCAGTCTGATAAGCACATAAATCACTAGAAATGTCAACACACAAATGTGTTGATTTTGGATATCTTAATGCTATCAAGCTGCTTTTCTCCATATGCTATGAGAAGGAACTTAAGAAGGTACCTTTCTGATCAATTTTGCTGGGGATTGAATTTGTGGTATCTAAATAAGGAGTGTCATTTTCTATAAATGGAAAAAAGCAAGTTGCAAATAATTGTATCCAATGTAGTCAGAAGACAGTACTATATCTGAGAGAATTCTGTAGATGTTTAACTGTGTTTCAATTGGTGCCACGTCCCAGCTTCTATTTTGCTTCCTAGTAGAAATTGATTATATTACAATAAATGTTATATGGGCTTTCACTTAATAATATATATGCATCTATTTGCATTTATTCCTTGATATCATCTTAAAATTGAATTTTTTAACCCAAAGGAATATATAAAATAATTTTTTACAATTACCCTTCTCAGATTCTGGTTGGATATATAATTATTCCTCTGCAGAGACTATAACAAAGATACAAAGGTGTGAACACAAATGATGAGTCTGCAGATACTTGACATATATATGGATAATAAGGCAAAAGTTGCAGTAACCATTTAAAAGATTAAACTGTAAGAAGAAAACATTGTTTGAAATATAAGCCACAGATACGCAAAGGATCGGCACTTTTCAGAAATGGAAAATTGATTTTTAGCAGCTACATTTTTCTAGCACACCCAAAGATGACTTAGGAAATTTCTCCCTGGTATTTCTCCAGAAATGCTGGTGAAAATTTGCTACATATATTGGCAAACTGCAGACATTAAAAAGTCAGGAGACTAATGCCACTAGAAATTAAAGACAGAATTTTATTTGCTAGTCTGACGAAGTCAAAAGATTTAAATTTACAGCATACCATATGAGTGCATGCTACTTTTTTAAAAAATTACTGAAATGCACACCAGACTCACAAATTATGTAATGGTAATAGACTTTTATATGTTATTTCACATGGAAGCAAGAAGAAACCAATCCACTTGCAAATGAGTTAGTCTATATAAAAATTGATAGCTGGAGCCTGCCCAAGTTTAGAGATAAGCATAAGAAAATTGAAAACTAGAAGCATAGAGCTGAAAGGTAGACCCAGGCAAATCTGATTGATCGCATCTAGCTGACAAAGTACCAGAGAGATTCAAGGGTTTCTTCAAGTGGAGTACATGGTGGAAGTCTAATTACCTTTACTCTAAAAATAGCACATATAAGTTAAAATCTAAATTCCAAAGATGATAAATTCCTTAACTTCCCAGTTATGGCCAGTTAGTGAGAAGGCTTTTCAAAATTTAGCTCAAATCTTCCATTCTAGCCTCCTTCTCCTAAAGTTCTACTCCCTTAGACTCCAGCCGCATAGAAATTCTTGTCCTTCTCCAAACACATAAAACTTTCTCAAGATATGGTACTTTCGCAAGAGCTCTTCAGTTTGAAATGCGCTTCGCTCTCTTCTTCACCATCCAACTCCTACTAACCCCCCTGCCTTCTGGCTCAGCTGTGCTTTGCTGACTCTTCACACTCTGCCGGAACTTTGTCCCTTGCCTGAAATCGCTCAACCCTGTCTTCTTTCACCACAGCAGAACCCCTCCAGGGGATATTAGTCACCTGGGAGCCTAGCATCTGGTAGGCACTCAGTAAAAGTTTGATTGATGTTTGGAGTGGGGAGCTTAATCCAATAAGACTGGTATCCTTGGAAAAAGAGGAAATTTGGACACAAATGGGGAGGGGAGGGGGGTTGGAGAGAGAGAGAGAAGCTAACCATGTGACAGAAACAGAAATTGAATTATGCCACAAGCTTCTGCCTGAACCCTACAGTCTTCAAAGGAAGAATGGCCTTGCCAAAACCATGATTTTAGACTTCTAGCCTCCAGAATTGTGAGACAATAAGTTTCTTTTGTTTTAAGACACCCAGATTGTGGTATTTTGTTACAGCATCCAGAGATAGCTAAGACACTGTGCCTGTCATTTTATGAGTGACTTTCAGAGAGGTTAATTAACTTACCAAGGTCATCAAGTTAATGCATAACAGATTCAAGGTTTAAATCAATTTTCTCTAATTTTAGTTCTACATCATAAATCTTATGATGGAAGACACTTTGCTATGCATCTTGGTTATTTGAAATTTTACCAATATATGAAAATGTAGGATTTTTTGCAAATGAAGTAGGGGGGAGCACTTGATGACTGAGCTCTTTTATACAAGCCATTGTTGGTGGTTTTATTATTGTAGTAAGTTGCTAATTAGATGCTTTTCATTTTTTAGATCAAATGAAGTGTATACATGCTCATTTTAAATCAGGGATTTATCCTCTCCTTTGTTTCTCTCAGTAAGCCTATTCACATTTACCAGGTTTGCATGTCTGCATTGCAACCCTATACTTTTTAATATGAAAGTTTGTTTGCTGCTATGTAAGCATTGGTTGATTCTAAAAAGTGAAAAATACATTTAATCCAATATCAGGGTGATTCCAAAAAAATCAGATCTTCAGTACTTAAATAACAATACAAACTCTTCATACAACTATGGGAAGCAGATATAAAATTGCATGAGTTAATTGTTGAATTTCTAAATAATAACTTTAAAAATTATTTTACCTAGCACCAACTAGATAAAATACATAAATTAACCAATAAGAGAGTCTAGGCAGACACAAAATCAAAACCAACTTTATTAACATAAAAGTAAGGTTCTAAAATTTTGTCTTAACCAATAAATGATTTTAAGAATGAAAGTAAACAAGAAAATTTAGAACAGAGAGTGTAGAGTCCTTATTTATTACTTTAGTATGCAAAAATCATCCATTTCCCAAAGCTTTCTGGGCACTGAACCAACATACAGACTCGACAATTAAATTCAATTAAATCCTGTTGTTAAAACCTGCACTTCATATTCACAACCAAGAGCAAAGAAAAGAATGAGACTCTTTAAGGAAAATTTTGTCCAATCAAAAGAATACCTTATGTATTTCCTAGCAAATATGCCGTACTAGGACTTGTTAACCTATACAAATCATTATGCTAGAATACGGAACTTGTGCAATGCCCTATTTTGGTCATGAGAGATTTTAGTTGTATTTATTTTTGACTATTTTTCTCTGGAGTAATCAGCATGCAAAGATATATAGCATATAATTAGCATGCGAAAGAATCTACAGATAGCTGGGGGGGGCTCCTCCCCTCCCTCCGCAGATTCTTCCTGTTAGTCAGGCTAGGATAGAAGAAGGGAGAATTAAGGGAATGCATGAGAAAAGAATCAAAGGAATTTATTAAGTGTAGAAACCATGATTGTTCAGTCTGTGTGTGTTTACGTGTGTTTAAGAGAAAGAGAGAGGTGTGAGCTATCCTTGCTTAGTACTGTAGTGTGTAACCCAGGCAGGTATGCCCGCCTTCACGCTCTTCACCACTATAACCATTCTGTCACAGTATGAAGCTTCCTTGGTATGAATGGGTAGCATTTTGCTGGGAGCAGGTGGAGGAACAGATGCCATCTGGTAGAGACACCCCTCAGACCCCTCAGCTCTTCAGTGCTCTGGATGAAATTCATTAGCATAATGACCTCCCTGGCTTCCCACTTCTGCCTATTCCCAACAATTTAGGGCACTTGATCCATACCTGGGGTCCACATTCTGTAGTTAATCTTTTTCCAAGACAATGGACATTTAAAACCCTGTCCTCAAAAAAAAAATTTTTTTTTAAGTATATTTAAAAAAATAACAGTCCTGTCTTATGAACTCTGGGCCAGGCATTGTTGAAATTGCTACTGTCCCTCTCTCTCCCCGTAGGTGGCTTTTAATTGCTGGCTTTTTTCTTATTCCTTTGGTCCACATTCCTACATGTACAACCAGTTTGTTCCCTGCATGATATTCCATCCCTTCCCAAACTTAGCCTCATTAGTCTTCCCTGAGGAAAGAATCCAACCACTGAGGGAATATTTTATGCCCATTTCTACTCTATGACACAGGTGTCTGTCTACTTCACTGCAACTTTGCCCTTTATTTTCTACCAGATATCTCCAAAACTCTTTTCAGTCCCCTCTTTTATACAAACACTCTATTTCCTATACAACACCCCTTATTGGACTTCTCTGTATCTGCAGTTTTCTGCAGCAGCTCTCCTGCCTTTTGTCACTCTCAGGATCCCTGAAATTCCACTAGCCACTCTTAGCATCCTAACTCCAAAGACACTGATTCCAGTTGTCCTGAGTTACCATCACTCCTTCACTCCTACATCTGCTTTCCCTCTGGTGTGGATTTTTCAGCCATAGCTGAGTGCAGTTTTGTATAGTCTGCCTTTCTGGTCTTAGAGGAGAGAATCTTGGCCATATTGCACCTCTTAGTCTCCTGATTCTGATACTTAGCAACAGGACATAGGACTTTATATTTTACTAGCTGCCTCTACTTCCTCTCAGATCCTTATCTACCCATTTCTGTTCTCAATGTGATACCCCACTCTTTCTATGAGGGCTATGATTGGCTGTCAGTTTGGCACTCTTTATCTTGATTAAGCTCTGATTAAATTGAATGAACAGTGCAAGTTGACAACCTGTCAGATTGTCCTTGGGTTTTCCATTTGTATTGTCACTCATTGAATCTAGAGACCTTTACCTTATTCTGCATTACCTAAAAAGCGTTCAAGTCATTCTCACTTAACTTTAATCTTTACCTGCCAAAGTTTATACTACCCAACTCTGCCAACTCACAGTGTCATGCAGTATAAACACAACAAAATTCTTAATATTCTACCTTAAAACTTCTTTCTCAGGAGATCTTTTTCTTCACTCATGCATTTGTTTAGATTTTGACATGTAAATTTTCCTATTATATTTTCAGAGTAAACCCCAACCTGTGCTCCTTACCCAATCTCTTTCCATGTTATTTTTCCACCCATCTAATAAACATGTTTCTGAATGCCTTATATGTGCGAACTTTGTGATGAGCCTTTAGGATGCAAAGATGCCTAAAACATGTGTAGCTCATTCAAGGATCTCACTGTCTAGAAGGGAACAGATGATTGTAAACAGATTACTGCAAGCACAATGTGATGCACCTCATAACTGATGAATATGGTATAGAAAGTATAGAATGATAGAAGCAAGAATTCTTGAATCTGACTAGGATTCATACCATTTTGTATCATTCTTTTGAAGCAATTAAATAAAGTCTTCCTACTCACAGCAGATGAATTACACAGAAGTGTCTCCTTTTGGAGACCAAAAGATTCCACTTCTTCCAGGCTTTTGCAGGCACTCAGGTATGTACAACTTGGGAACCAGAACATAGGCTAAATTTGGGGTTCCACTTGTGCCCCCACCAGGTAACCTTTTGTAGGGTGTAACTAAGCACAGTGACCATGCATCATATTGACTTGACAGAAAAATCTTGATTCCATGACCTATAAGCTAGGCTTCCTCGTTTGTAAAACTGGACAACAGTAACACGCTCAGGGGGTTATTGGGAGGATAATAGGAGATTTCAAAACTTTCTAAAATATATGTATACTTATCCCATTTCCTGGTGTCAAATAAGAACTCAATAAAAACTACTGCTAATATTTTTCTAGAAATGAAATGAGGGAAAGTTCAACTCTACTTCAAATAGAATGCCAGAGAAGGCTTCCTCATGCTATGTCCTCAAATAAAAGTTAGAGTTCTCATGGAGGAAAAAAGGAGCAAACATACACAGACAGCAGCCAAAATCCTCAGGAAATTTCCTTTCTAGTAAATATGGGAAGAAAATTAGAGAGACTTACCAGACAATAATTAAGGACATGAGAAGACACATCTTAATTGAATATTTAGGTCTTTTACATTTGAGTATCAAATATAAGTGTATTAATGTTGATGTGTTAATTGACATTAATTTGGGCCACAGTCAGCAATGAAATAATAAAAACAGAATAAAATTTAGTTCTGTACTAGGCACCATGAGATATAATAAAGGCTGGGGGAGGTGGGGAGAAACATGCTGGGAAGTCAATATATATTTTTAAATCACTTTCACTATGTTTTGTTACTGCAGTACATGGTTTTCACAAAGAAATCTTTAAGGTTACACGGGTTAGATTTTGTTTTTCTTGTAAAAGTGTTAGTAAAATGATCATAAAATTTATGGCAAGTAATATATTTCATTTGTATTTAATGTTCATACCAGATGTCTTAGTTTGCCAGAACTGTTATAAAAATTACACAGAATGGTGGACTTTAACAAAAGAAATTTAGTGTCTTACTGTTTTGGAGGCTAGAAGTCCAAATTGGAGGTGTTGGCAGGAGCATGCTTCCACTGAAGTCTGTAGCATCCTGGTGGTAGTTTGCCAGCAATCCATACTCAGTCTCTGCCTCTCTCATGTGGCCATCTTTCGCCCCATCTGGTTTCTCTGCTCCTACTCCTGAGTCCAAATTTCCTGTTTCTAAGGACTCAGTCATATTGGATTAAGGCCCACCTTGATTCAGGTTGGCCTCATCTTAGCCGACAGGGTCTATTTATAAGTGAGTTCACTTTAAAGCGGTTTGGGACTTGAACATATCATTGTGGTGAACATGATTCAATCCATAACACAAGGACAAGTCTACTGAATGCTTAATTTAGCAATACAATTTATGAACTATTACAAATTTCATTTTTATTGCATGTTTAAATGAATCTGCCATATTTATTTTAGACCAAAGATAGCAGAAATATGAAAGCAAGTTTTGCAATATGATTTCAGGTAACAGATGGGTAAAGTCCTTGAAAATGAATGGCCCAGTGGTATTGGTTTAGTTGTAGAAATAGAAAAAAAAATAACTGAAATGCAAAAATTTAAATAATTACAGAGCTTTGATTTTAAACATTTAAATACAGTAGCTTTCTTTAGGCCTAGAATTAGGATGTTGTGGGCAGACTATTTCTTTTTAAAATCTTTCAGAAGTTCCCTAGTTATCAAATATTTGCATTCTCAGAATTAACATGATTTTAAGTTGTATTGCAAAACTAAACAGATAGTGTCGGTGTTTCTGGAGAAAATTAGACAAACATCTTAAGTAAGTCTACACCCCCTCCCCCCAACAGACACATACTTCTTAATAAACAAAAACAAATACATGGATTATTTAACTCTCTCTCCAGGAGTTCAAACATATTGTACTTTTTTAAAATATAAAATATTTCATACATGCACAGAGAATGCCCAAATTTAACAAAACTTAACACTGTGCCAATTGGCTTCAAATATTATATAGATATTGACCTACCTCTCTATCCTTTTGCCAGTACTATATTGTCTTGATTATTATAGCTTTGTGGTAAGTTTTGAAATAAAGAATTATGGATTCTCTAATTTGTTATCTTTCTCAAGATTATTTTAGATATTCTGAGGTCCTTGATTTCCATATATGTTTTTATAATCAGATTTTCAATTTCTGAGAAAAAAGCCAGATGAGATTTTTTAAAAATTTATTGAACTATATCAGTCCCACATAAACATACATAAACAATGAATGTATAATAGTTGTGAATTTACAAAACAAACATATACAACACCAAACAAACATATGTAACATCTCACCCTACCACCAATAACTTGCATTGTTTTTAAACTTTTTAAACTAATAATTAAAGAGCATTGTCAAAATATTACTACTAAACAAAGTATTTTTTCCCCAAACCAATCTGATTATTATTATCGTTATATCATTTATATATGAACATACATAAACAATTAAGTGTATAGTAAAAGTTGTGAACTTACAAAGCAAACATGCATAACATCATACAGGGGTCCCATATATTATCCCTCCACCAACACCTTGCATTGTCATGAGACGTTTGTTACAAACTATGAAAAAACACTGTCAAAATCTTACTACTAATCATAGTTCTTATCTTATATTTGGTGTGCTTTTCTCCCAACCCACCCTATTATTATTTTTAAAATATGTATTTTTATGATGGAAGTCGTAAACTTATAAAACCATCCTACACATATGCAGAATTCCCAAACAACACCCCTCCATCAACACACCACAATGTGGTGTGTCATTTGCTAAAGATGATATAATATCATCTGATTATTACCATGTCCATAGTGTACATTTGGCTCACATTTTCCATACTGCCTCAGTATCAACACAGTACATCTTTTGCACGGATGAAAAAATATTATGCATAATATTCCACAAGTCACTCCAGCTGTATTTTTCCCATGCTTCTCCACATTCCCAATACCCTGCAGTAGTGATGTACATTTGTTCTAGCTCACAAAGGACACTCTTGCATCTCTACCATCAACCACAATTCTCACCACCTCTTGGTTTACTGTGCTATCCAGTTCCTAGATTATTCTCAAGCATTCTGTCAATTGGCATTTATATAACTAGACTACCATTTTCAGTCACATCCCCATTTATAAAATAGCTGTTACTCACTGTGTGTTACCATCCACTCTATACATTTCCACACTTTTACATTAAAGTTGATTAAAACTTCTACGTACATTAAATATCAGTAGTCTATTCAGTCCTTCTCTTATCTCCTTTGAGAATCCACCACCTACCACCAGGTCTTGAAGATATTTTCCTACAGTTTCTTCTAGAAGTTTTATGGTTCTTGCTTTTATTTTTAGTTTTTGATCCATTTTGAGTTAATTTTCAGATAAGGTATGAGATAGGGGTCCTCTTTCCTTCTTTCAGCTATGGATGTCCAATTCTTTCAGCACCATTTGTTGAATGGATTGTTCTGCCTGAGCTCTGTGAATTTGACAAGCTAGTCAAAAATCATTTGACCATATCTGTGAGGGTGTGTTTCTGAACCATCAATTTCATTCCATTGGTCTATTGTGTCTGTCTTTAGGCCAGTACTATGCTGTTTTTACCACTATAGGTAAGTATTATGATTTAAAGTCTGGAGATGAGGGTTCACTTTTTCCTTTTTATGATGTTTCTGGCCATTCAGGACTCCTTACCCTTCCAAATAAATTTAATGATCATGTTTTCAATTTTTTCTTTAATGCTGGTGGAATTTTTATCAGGATTGCATTATATCTGTATATCAGTTTGAGTAGACTTGACATCTTAATGATATTTAGTCTTCCAATCCATGACCATGGAATGTTCTTACAGTTATTTAGGGCTTTTTGACTTGTTTTAACATTGAGTTGCAGTTTTCTGAATATAAGTGCTTTACATCATTGGTTAAGTTTATTCCTATTTGAGTTTTATATGTCATATTTTATTTTCACCACTCTTTTGATACTTTTAGTTACTTTTATTGATATAATCTTCATTTCTAGACTCTCTTCCAGGCCCGTCTCTCCTGTCTTTTCTTTTCAGGCTCTAGCACACCCTTTAATAGTTCCTGAAAATCTGGTCTTTTGCTTAGAAATTCTCTCAGTTTCTGTTTATCTGTGAATATTCTAATTCCACCCTCATTTTTGAAAGACAGTCTTGCTGGATATAAGATTCTTGGCTGGAAGTTTTTCTCTTGTAGTATCTTTTTTTTTTTTAAGATATATTTTTATTTGTTTCTCTCCTCTTCCCCACCCACCCCCCCAGTTGTCTGCTTCTCTGTGTCCATTTGCTGCGTGTTCTTCTGTATCCATCTGTATTCTTGTCAATGGCACCCAGAATCTGTATCTCGTTTTGTTGCATCATCTTGATGTGTCAGCTCTCCATGTGTGCCGCGCCATTCCTGGGCAGGCTGCACTTTTTTCACACTGGGCGACTCTCCTTATGGGGTGCACTCCTTGCATATGGGGCTTCCCTACATGGGGGACACCCCTGCGTGGCATGGCACTCCTTGCTTGCATCAACACTGCACGTGCGCCAGCTCATCACATGGGTCAGGAGGTCCTGGGTTTGAACCTTGGACCTCCCATGTGGTAGGCAGATGCCCTAACCATTGGGCCAAATCCACTTCCCTCTTATAGTATCTTAAATATATCAGACCACTGTCTTCTTGCCTTCATGGTTTCTGGTGAGAAATCAGCACTTAATCTTATTGGATATCCCTTACGTGTTATACATTCCTTTTGTCTTGCTGCTCTCAGAATTTTCTTTTGTCTTTGGCCTTTGACATTCTGATGAGTATGTGTCTTGGAGTTGGTCTATTTGGATTTTTTCAGATAGGAGTACGTAGTGCTTCTTGGACAGGGATATCTATGTCCTTCCATAGGGTTGGGAAATTTTCTACAATTATTTCTTTAAATATTCTTTCTGCCTCTTTTTCCTTCTCTTCTCCTTCTGGGACACGCAAGACATGTGTGTTTGCATGCCTTTTGCTGTCATTTAGTTCCCTGAGACCTTGTTCAATTTTTTCCATTCTTTTCTTCATCTATTCTTTTGTATGTTCACTTTCAGAGGCCATTTCTTCAAGCTCACCAATCCTTCTGCCTCCTCAAATCTGCTATTATATGATTCCAATGTTTTTAAAATTTCATTGATTGCATCTTTCATTCCCATAAGATCTGCTATTTTTCTATGTATACTTTCAAATTCTTCTTTGTGCTCATCCAATGTCTTCTTAATAACCTTAATGTCTTTAGCCATCTCATTGACTTTATTAAAGAGATTTGTTTGAACATCTATGTTTAGTTCTCTCAACTCCTTTATGTCATCTGGAGGCTTATCTTGTTCCTTTAACTGGGCCATAGCTTCCTGTTTCTTGGTGTGGATTGTAATTTTTTGTTGATGTCTTCACATCTGGCTTACTAGAGTATTTTTTCTGGGTGCAGTTTTTCTTTTCAGTTTAGGGCTTCCCATCGTTTCTCCCTTGCTGGTTATACAGTAGGAGCCAAGCATGTAGTTGGTACTGTAAGCTGTGGAGGGTCAAGCTGCCCTCATTGCACCAGGGACCAATGAGGCTTCTTCCAACTTTTTCCCTTGCCAGAGGTAGGGTCAGAGACACAGGTATGTGGAATAATCCATGTGCAGGTCTAGACTGTAGTTGCCCAGAGAGACTGATGAAGCTTCACACCTTTCTCCCCTGCCTGGGTCATGGATAGAGCTGCAGGTGTGGGCAGCAATCTATGCAGTGTGGGCCCAAGATGACCACAGTTGCCCTGGTAGACTTCTGATTTTCAGTCTATGCCAGCCAAAGTTACCTGCACTTATCTGTATAGGCTTCTCCCCTCCAGAGGCGGGGCTGAAGCCTAGGTGGGTTGCAGGCTGATCTGCATGAAAGACTGGTTCCTGTAGACACTGAGAGTTTGGGTCAGCCCTGCTTCCCCTCAGGCTGGGGGTGGAGCCAGAATGGTGGCTACTGGCCTCTTTCTGACTTGGGCTGGTTCTCACGCCAGCTGTTCCCAGGGTTATCTCTTAGCCAGCCAAGTCTCCCAATCAGTAGCCGAAATCGGCAGCCAACCATCTCCTCCTCCCCTGTTTCTGGGAAATGGAGCTTCCAATTCCCATCTCAGAACAGCTCCTGGAGCGGCTTATGCCACCAGAGTAGGACGATCACCGGCCTCCGCTGCTTGGAAGGGTAATTTCCTGGAGAGGCTGGTGCGGATCCCCGCAGCTTCCTCCCTGCTGGAGGTGACACTAGGGCATAGGCTAGACCTGCGGTATGATCTGGTTGGGAAGAAGCCAGTCCCCACCAGCACTGGGATTTTCAGTCCGCCCCGCTTCCCCTTTTGCCAGGCGCAGCGTTATGATGGTGGCTCCCAGTATCTTTCTGACCTGGACAGGCTCAAACCTTAGCTGTTCTCAGGATCATACTGTAGCCCACTGAATTTCCTCATCATAGCTGTAATTGGTGCCCAACCATCTCTTCCTCTCCCATTTGGGGAAAGTGGAGCTTTCAATTCTAGCCACTGAACAGCTTCCGAGGCAACTTGTGCCTCCAGTGGAGGATGGGCAATGGCCTCCATGGTGTGGAGCACTCTACTTACAAGTCTTCTCTGCAGACGGGCATCTCCTCCTTCCACTCCCCCAAGGACATTGTAGGATGCTCTTCTGGCCTACTGGAGCCCCAAACAGGTGCTTCAGCTAGCTCCAGAGAGCTCTGGGTATTTGCTAACTGCCCTGTAGCAGGAGCTGACTCTAGGAGCAACTTACTCCACTGCCATCTTGCTGGTTCTCCCAGATGAGATTTTGGTAGATATTGCACTGATTTTGTACATGAATCTGGGTAGTATTGCCATCTTAACAATATTAAGTCTTCTGATCCATGAATATGGAATAACTTTCCATTTATTTGTCATTTTTAGGCTGTGTTTTTTTATTTAAAAATTTTGTCCTACTTAACACCAAAGCTAGCTTTTATATTTTCTTTAAAATATTTAAAGTTTTCATTTTCATATTTAAGGAATTTAGTCCATTGGAATTTATCTTGGCAGATGGTAGTAAGTACGACTCAGCTGCTTTTAATATAAACACCCTATTTCTCTAGTATCATTTATTGGATCCCTTCCACTGATTTATAGTGTCATTTCTATCATGTAACAAACTCAGAGAAGATTTGAGTTCATTTCTCTAGTCTGTTATGATTGCCTGCTTATTTACTCTGATAATAGTTATCACTGTTTAATTACTAAACCTCTGCTTGAAATCACCACCAATCACCACCACCAATCACCCCTCTAATTTTCTTGATTTTTCTTGACCCTTCATTTTTTCCCCCTTTTCTGGAAATAGCTGCACACACAAAAAATGACCTATGTACCAAGTCATTCTTGGTAGTGTAGTTTGACATATAATAAAGCAGAAAGATTCCAAGTATTTACCAGTAGGAGACTGAATAAACTATGGTATATCTTCTTTTTTTATACATATATTTTCTATTAGGGAAGTTGTAAGCTTACAAAACCATCATGCATAATTTTCAGAATTCCCACACATCATCCCTGCATAATGCCTTGTATTGTTCAAAATTTTACTGGGGTGATGTTGGCCATTCATTTTTTTCACATAGATTTTCAGATCCTTTAGCACAAACCCTGTAGGATTTTTGGTCAGAAGTGTGTTGAATTTATAGGTTAATTGGAGTAAATTAGTATCTTTTGAGGCATCCCATTTATGAAATATGGTATATATTTTCATTTATTTAAGTTTTTCAGAAAGTGTTAAAATTTTTGTGACTTTTTTCATATAGGACTTAAATCTCTACATAGAAACTTTTTCTAAGGCATCCTGTAGGATTTGTAACTACAGTGATTTTTTTAACTACATTGTCTATTGGTTGAGGCTTGTGACTAGAAATGTCACAATATTGATGTAGAAATACTGATTTCTACATAATGATCTTACACCTAGCAACCTTGCTGACCTACCTTATATACTATAAAATTTTCAGTCTTTTCATTTTCAAATGCTCATAACAATTTGGTTTCTTCCATTCCAATTTATATGCTTATTTTTCCCCTTTCTATTGTATTATCTAAAATCGTCATTGCAGTGTTGAGTGTAAGAGACAATAGAGTATGATACCTAGCCTCTGATTTGAAAGGAAATCCTTATAGAATGTGGCCCCACATATAATGTTTGCTGAAAATGTGGGATAAGATACCTTTTATCCCTTTAAGGCTGTTATCTTTTATTGCTTTTATGATTATTTTAGCAGCTGGTTTTTCGAAAATACTAATGAATAGACAGTCCTCTGACAAGACATGAGATTAAAATATTCACCATGAAAAACTGGTCAGAAATACAGAATCAGTCAGAAATTTATTCAGTCAGAAAAATTAATGTAAAAGTCTTTATGCCAATAAATTTAGAGTACATAAAAATCGACATGATTATAGTAAAATACGCATTTCCAAAATTGACTAAAAAAATAGAAAACATGTATGGTTAGGAAAGATCATGGGGGCAGGAGACCAGGAGAGAGGAAGGAAAGCATACAAGGGAACATGAGAAGAGAAAAGGGGGGGAGAAGTGAGAAGGGGAGTAGCTGGACCTGCATAGGCCTGTCATCACTTACAGCATTGGATCAGACTTTACAACCTGAGAGAAGCATATAGTCTCTGTGTTACACACATTATTTCACAGAAGACAAAAAGAGGAAAGCTTTCCAAATTCTTTCATGAAACCATGATGTCCTGGTACAAATTCTGAACAAGCAGAGTACAAGAGTACAGTCAAAGGAAATAATTGGGAGTCTTGCATATGAACATAGATGCAAAAGTTTTAAATAGGATATTTTCAGATGAAATCCATCAAAGTTTAAAGTATGTTTTCTAATCAAGGAGATTTGTATCAGGAATGCACAAAAAGTCTAACTTAGAAAAATCTATTACTATAAATCACCATGTTAAGAAAATAAAGGTGAAGGATATGGGTATATTGATTGTGAGAGTGTAAATTGATAAAACCATTTCAGAAAATTGTTTCTCCTTATCTTTTAAAGTTGCACCTTCACATTCTAAATCCAAAATTTTCCAGGCCTAGGCACCCATTCAAGGGAAAATTTCGAGTGTGGATACCAGGAGATAAGTCCAAGAATGTCCATAGCAGCACTGTTTTAAAAAGTCATGGGAATAATGAAATACCCATAGCAGGAGAATGGATAAATATATTGTAATATATGCACACAATGGAATTTTTCACAGCAGTAAAAATAAATAAAGTATATAATTATTAACAAACATATACATGAACCTTAGTAATACAATATTGAGTGAAAAACAAGTCCTAGAAGATTACTATAGCTATGCCATTCTTTTTATACATTTTAAAAACTAATATTACAGCATATTATTTAAGGGTACATTCATATCTGACTCAACTGTATTTTTAAAAATGTAAAGAGATAATAAACAATGTAGCACCAAGTCACCTTGCTTGAGGACGCAGGAGGAAGGAGTAGAGTATGTGCACATCAGCATCATAAATTAAATTAGTTCTTGGTTTGGGTGTTGGTCATCTCACTATAAACAGAAATATAATTTCAAATATTTCAACACAAATTCATGATTTTAAATTGTTGTAGCAAATAAAAACTAGAAGGGAAACTCCTTAATCTAATAAAATGTGTCTACAAATGTGCTATGTCATGAAGCATTCTTAGTTCAGAAATGTTAAATACATTCCCTTTAATGTCTGGGTTTTTATTGTTGAATTATTTTAAATTATTTTTCCATCTTGAAAATACAACCACATAAGTTGTTGTGACCTGAAAGTTTTCAGCAGAATGTGATTTTAGAATAAGGCCTCACATCTTACCTTTCATTCTCTTCCTGTTCCTAAAGCATATCGTCTACATGATGGTTTATGGCACTTCCTGTTACTTTTTGAAAAAAGCCATTGCTTTACAAACTAGCTGGAGCAAAGGTTTGCAAAGTCAAGTTTGTTAGAATACAGAGCATTTAGGAAAGGCAGTAAATTACACGAATGATTTCTGTCCTGAATGTGCCCTTCCCTTAGGGAGACTTTAAAGAGGCATTTGTGTTGGTCCTATAGAAATTCTGTTTAACATATAGGGGCCAAAGCTTGTATTCTGCTTCTTAAACTATTATATATTTCAGCATTTCATGAAATGTACCAGGTTTCTCCTTGATGGGAAAGATATGTCAAAATTACCTCTTTAGGTACAAAAAGCCACAAACTCAAGAGACAAATCTTGTTAGTTGTCAGTGAGGATAAGCAGTTTTTATTTTGCTTTTGTTTTTGGTTTGTTTCCTTGCTGATTGGTTCCATTGTAAAATAATTTTCTAAAATTGTAATTTTAGTACCATTCCATAAAATATTTTTTACTTTATTGCTCTTTGGTTTGAATCAATGTTTGACTATTTATAGAAAAAAAATCTTTGGGTTCAATATCTTAAAGGCTTTTAGTATTAAATAAAAGGGAATTATACCTCTATTTTCTGTTTATGAAAGGTCTTATTTTTTCAAATTGTGTTTAAATGACAGTAGCCTTGTGCCTGAAGCCCCATGGGATATCAATTATTTCAAAGATGCTCCATCAGTGGAGGTGTCTCAGGATATTCTTCATTTAAGTCTACAAGTGAAACCCTCGGTGAAGGAAAGTGCAACTTGGAGATTTTTTATAACCTGAATAGATATGCAAAAAATGTTAAATATATTTAATAAAATGAGTTTGTCTAAAGTGATTTATTAAGTCTATACCTAATTTAAGTCTGTGGTTTATAAGCTATTTTACAGTAATTTTAAAAAATAGTGCATGAATAGTTTTAAAGAATGTGATTTTTAAAATATGAGACTGTTTTGAGCTGACTGCACAACATTATTAGCCCTTATGTAAGTTCTGAAACAAGCATATGCAGGAGTCCCTTAAATGGAGTACTGTGTCTCATTAGAAAGGATGAGCATCCTATTGTTCACATGCAGTCAAGAAAAGCATATTGTATGAAAGTTATATCTCTTATATTCAAGCCATAGCATTATTACTGTCTGGCATATACCCTTTTTTTCTTGATGGGAGCAGGCCGTCATCACAGATATATGCAGGCCATATTACTGTACGTTCATTAGATAGTATTCGGATTTTATCGGCATCTTGCACCCAGTTTTACATTCTACTCCTTAATATACTCAAGAGCTCAGATGCCATAATCAGGAGAATAAATGGGGAAATAAATATTAGGACCTATAGGGGAAGCCTGACAAGATTGGAGTTTTAAGTATTCAACAGCTGCTCCTTATTTCTCTAAGAACAAAACAAATTAGCATCAACAGCAGGAGAATATAGATAAGATATTTGTAATATGTGTATTAGTATGAATAAATAAAGCATGCTCATTTTATGGATATTTGATTTTTAAAAACCTATAATCATGGCATTTAGTGAGGCTCTTTAAGATTACAATTATAATTTGTGGTGACTAGTACTGAGGAACAAAACTGAACGATCCAATGGAGCCTGAGTGTCCTTAAATATTATGCTGACAGTGTTCCTTATCATGCATTTGAATGAAAATTATTTGTATCCTTTTATCCTTACCATATGCACACTCTGTCCTTTGAACAAAAGATTTTTATAACAGAGAGTCCTCCTTTGAGGCAACCACTTTCTGTGTCAGTGGCACTTAACCCCATAATCAACAGGCAGTTCCGTCCCTGCTGAGCCATCTCCCTCCCTCCTCCCCTCCTCTTCTGAGCTCCGGGAGGATCTGACAATCTGGGCTCTCTTTCAACTGCTGACATTGATGGTACATTGCCCCAAGGCAAATTGCAGCATTTATCTCATGCCTGATTTTAGGAGAGGATGTCCTTTTCCACTTCGTTTTGTAAGGACAAGGAAAAATAAATTACATTTAGTTTTTTATGTGTGTGTGTGTGCGTGTTGTTTTAGTTGCTATTTTAGCCCAAGAACCAATCACCATAAAATGTGCATATATTCAGTTAAAACTGAATAGAATTAAGGCTCACACAATGTGATGAAATAAAATGATGTAGATGGTTTTACAAAGTGTGGGAATGGCAAGGTTTTTATATCAATATAAAATGTGTAGCTCCTCCAGCAAGGCAGAGTACAAAAATATATGTCATGTATTCTGCCAGTTCCCTGCCTTTCAGTGCTTTATGGCCTCTTTTTTTTCTTTTTTCTTTTTTTGAGGTACCCGGTACTGGGGATTGAGGACTTCCTATGTGGGAAGCCGGGGCTCAACCACTGAGCCACATTGGCTTCCTGAGTTGTTTTTTGTTTGTTTGTTTGTTTTGCTTGTTTCTTCAGGAGGTACCTGAAACCAAACCCAGGACTTCCCATGTGGGAGGCAGGCACTCAGCTGCTTGAGCTGTGACCATTCCTGGGGCCTCTTAATATTTAGAACATGCAATGTGATTTGCTGTTTCAGTATATTTTAACTGTAGATGTTTTACTTTCATAGTTCTTATCATTTTTATTTATTTGTCACAGAATAAGAAGATTTATATAGCTATACATATTGATACATATTTGTGTATACATGTTTTGTGTTTGTACATGTCACTATCTAAAAGAATTATACAAAATACAAGCATAATTGATAAAATTACGTTCAGAAAAGTAATTTTCAAAGATATTCAAACACATTTTTTTTCAATTCTGAGCAATTCATCCATTTCTGGTCCTAAGTGCAAGTTTGATCACAAGTTCACTATATCTTTAACTTTTTGAAAGATGCTGACTTAATGCCTACCTAGGCCAGTAATTACACAGTGTACTATGGAAAAGCATGAAATAGCAATCTATTTCAATTTCTATTTTAGAATATGTTAATGTTTTCTAAATTCCATGTAATTATTCACTGATAATTTTTTTTGTTTTCTATTTCATTTGGGCTTTGGCATTGCTATAAAGTATCTAAACACTATTTATTGGATATTATCATGCTCTTTGATCAAAGACTTTTATTATCAATTAACCAATTAAAAATGACCCTATCCATTGCAGACTAAATCAATTAGCTACCTCCCTAAATTTTTATTGATGAAATAAATCAAAATTCCCAGCTTAATCAAAATCAAGTTTGAAAGGCAAGTAAAGAAGATACGTTAATTCTACTCTCCCAGAGTGGTCTTATTTTCAATGAACTCAGCAAAGTCACTTTCAGTAACCCAACAAGAAAATAGTGAGTCTTTTCTCTAAGAGTTTTCAAAGTTGTGTTTTATTCTTTAAATGAGTTTATTGTTTCTGAAATAGAAATTGGGTGCTATCTAACCTGTTAATTTAATGTCACTTTTCGTTCTTTGTAACTATAATCGAGAATCATCCTTTCAAAAAATTTAAAAAACAGCATTTTCTCAATGAACTAATAGAGTGATATGATAGGATGAGGTCAATGCTTAGATGATGAGAGAGGTACTTTACATAATAACAAAATGTTATAAATAAAATTAAAAGCCAGTCTGGATGATTGACCTTCCAGAGTGAGAGATCAAAAGAAACAGAAGCAATATTTTAAAATACAAAAAAGCATTCCTCATCATTTACTCCCCTACACCCTCAGCTTGAATGGACCCACTTTGTTCAACTAAAAGCAATAAAAACAGGTCCTCCCCAAAATATATCCCAGGAGATTTTTTTAAATTTCGAAGATAATAAGCATCCCTTATACTCTCAGCCAGGTAGGAGAAGAGAAACAATGGACAAATGGCTTATTCAACAAATAGTGTTTGAGAAAATTAAATCTTATAAAAATTGTCTGATTCTTATGTTACATTATAGGTGCACAAAATCAAATGGTTTACACATTAACAAAAAAAGAAGACTTAAAAAGAAAACCCAGAGGAAATTATAAGAAGCATTTAAATAATTTTTAGCTGATTTAAATAAATATGTCTTTTTAGGCATTCAGAAAACTTGCAATTGCAAAGAAAGTGACTGATAGATTTGAGTATAGGAAAATTAAAAACTTGCATGTCAAAAATAAAATTAAATGACATAGAAAATTTTTGAAAAATTTCAACAGATAAACAGAAGCCAAGTATTTATACTATAGAAATAAATCTTGAAAATCAATAAGAAAATTTCTAACCAATAAGAAAATAAAGGACCTCAAAGAGAATATGTATGAGTAAGACTGAACAATTAGAAAAATATAAATTAAATGCCTCTTAATGCCATTAAATGTAAATTAAGTGACAATAAATTGCTTTTTTTTTTTTTCGAATTGTCAAGAAGTTAAAATTTTATAGGCTCCAGGATTGGTGAGTATGCAGAGAAGGAGTTTACCTATACCGTAGGTAGAAATTTATAATCTTTCTAGAGTGCAATGGAACAATGTCTATCACATTTTAAATGTTATGTCCTTCATACCCATAAGGAAATGATTGTACTAGTGAGCAAAGATAGACATAAAAAGAAGTTCTCTTCTGTTTTGTTTCTTCTGAAAGAGAATTAGAAACAAATTAGATGAATATTAATAGGGAATTAGGTAAATAATTTTCATATCCATACTTGCAACCATGTTAGACACTATTATACAGCCCTTTCAAATTATTATTACTACTTGCATGCACAAATATCCATGATAAGTGAAAAACTTCAGATTTCAAGGCAGCATGTGTACTGTGAGCTCAGTTTTATGAAGACATATGGGAATTAAAAATGTGTGAAAATATGACTATCAAGAGGTTAACAAAAGTTAAGTCTGGGTAGTAGCATTATAGCTAATTTTAACAGTATTTCCTATATATCTTTGCACCAACTGAATCTTTCATATTAAAAGTGTTTTACATTTATTACCTGAAAAAAATAAAATTGTTTTTTCATCTTTAAAATCATATCCTTTGACCAAGTAAGCTAATTCTATTAAGTTATACTCTAGAAATAAAGAGATGTGGCCTAGGATTTTATAGGGGTATTAATTTTAAAAGAAAATTTAAGCAGGGAGGGATGGATTAAATGTTGAGTAATTGAATTATTGTGGTAGATCTTTAAAATGACTTGTTAGAACATGAGTCTTAAAAAAATAGTTTCATGATATAGAGAATTGCTAGTGAAATATTAAGAAAAGAAATTAAGTACTTGGCCTGCAAATATGGACAAAAAGTATAAGCCAATACCTGGTAACTAATGCCAAATAAAAAAAAAAATTATCAAATGTACATCTATGTGTGGAAGGGGAGCATTGATTGTACCTGAGGGTGAGTTGCTTTATTTTAATCTTTCATGTTCTCTGATTTACTGAAGTTTTCTACATGATATGCATCACTTTTATAATGAGAAAGATATCTAAAATAAAAAACATCTAAGTGTAAAATGTTCTTAGTCATCACACTACCTCCCATTCTCAGTTAAAATATACAATTAAACTACTTGCATCAATCTAAAAAAACCTTTTTTAAAAGTTAATAGTCATAAGCTGACAGCAATCACAGGGTGCTGTTCAGGTTGACATATGGCATCATCCATGTTATAATCGTAGGCAGTTGTTAAGTACTGAATTATCTCAAGTTTGACTCCTGGTCAGCTGATGCTTAGCTATTTGGAATGTGGACAGTATGCTACAGAACACACTCCTGAGTATTCACCTGCCTATAGAAAGCTTGTTTATGATACCATACCTGTGTTATGTGTGGTTTTCTCTATGCAAGGCACACCATAAAGCACTGATAGTACAGAAACCTGCTTCTACTCTTTGATAGGTCTTTTTATGCTTTGATTTCTGTTTTAGTTTTTATATGTTTAATTTCAGTATGGAGAAGGCATTTACTATATTATGTGCTTTTTAAAAATATTCTTGAAATTAAATATTTTTTAGTAAAGGGAGGAATGTAATAATAAGTGCTGGAATGCATGTATTATCAGACTGCCACAGTATCTTAAGGATTCTGAACCTATATTCTTAGCACTACTGATCAGATCAGATAGAGGGGCTGCACAGTACTTCATAATAAGTTGATATCAACTATTTAGCCAGAAAATAGGGACTAAAATTGCAGCCAACTTCTGATAACCAAGAATATCACTCACATGTCAAGTACAATTTAAATATGTGCTTTCAATGTAACTAGGATGATATATAATTGTTTCATGTAATGGTAAAGTAAAAAATTCTTTACTGATGCCAAAATGTTATCCAAATATTTTACCTATAACTTGATTTTTAAATAGTAGATAATTATTTTAGCTTTAGTAGTATTTCTGTTTAATGAGTTAAATTTTAAAAACTCCATGAGCATTATAAAATACATAATCCAAAATAACTGGTATAACAGAAGAACTAAAACTAGATCATTTTAGCTGTAACCCAGTGGCACATTTCTGTGATAAATCTCTTTGGTCTCTTTGATCACTTTTCTTGCACACCTATTTATCTGTATCTTTTCATTTTCCTCACCCCTTCAAGAATGACTCCATGAAAATCAAGTTACTTTCCCAGACTGCCCTATCTTCCTCCAGGCAGCCATCTGTCAGGCTGCTAGGCAGATGTCTGAAATGTAGTTTATCTTGACCTTTCTCAAGCAAATGCTCTCAGTTTTTCTATGCTGTTTTTCTAAGTTAAGCATACTTCTTAAAAATATTTACACTTGGCTAAAACATTACAGGAAGTTTTATAGTAAAATAAAATCATATTCCATCATAACCTTCATGAAATATTTATGTATATGTTATTCAAGCCTCTCTCCATATATATCCCCCCTTTTTACACTCTTATAATTAGGGTGAAATCAACTATTCCATAAAATTTGGAATCTAATTTTCTCTTCTAATACTATTGTAGCACTATTTCCCTGTTGCTATATAATCTTAAATCTAAATGATGGTACAGCATGCTCCATAAAATTTGTTATATAATTTTTTAGTTAACTAAATGGAAAGTTTAGTTTTTCAAATTTTCCCTTTAAGTAAAGATGAAATGACTATTGTTTATACATCCTGAGAAAGTGGCCAATATATACTCTGATCCAGAAGCTGCTTCTAGAACAATCTGACCATCCCATTTCCTTGATCCTTTATTGATTTTTCTAATGAGGTTCTCTGAGACCAATATTAGATTCTTTCCCCTATTGTTATCAAAGTTTTATTTAGGACATACTATATTCTATATACTGTTATACACATTTGATAAATAGTAACTAATCTATTTCTCATCGACTCCTAGGGGAATTACTGTCTTCATTTTTTAAATTAAGAGATTGAGATGTAGAGAAAAAAAAAAAAAAATAGCTTACCCAAGAGGCTATAACTAATAAGATCAGAGCTAGTTCAAGAACCCAGACCATTCAGTACCACTAGAGTAGGCTGCCTCGCACGGTCACATCCCTGGAGTTTGGAGAGCATATTTAGGTAGTTGCCTTCCCCGGTAAAAATTGATTAAAGGGGTCTTTGTCTAGTAATGCTGTGCCACATAGAGAAACTGGCTGCATTTTTCTGCTATGGCACATAATAGCTCCCTTAGCCAGGGGTTGATTCTTGTCTGTAGAATATTCCTAAGAAGTAGTTTCTGCCCAATCTGCCAAAACCTTCACTGAGAGTCTGTTACATGTAAGGAACCTTTAATAGAGACCCAGACAAGTGTACCGTGCACGAAGCCAAGTGTCTCTCCTTGTGGCCTCTCAGTGCCCTAAATAACCTGCTCTATTTGAGCCAAACCCTGGGAGGTGAAGTTCTAAAACAGCAGAAGGTATTTTGTAGGTCTTTAAACCAGAAGATCTAACAAGAGGGGAGGATGGTCCTAGGCCAGGGGCAAGCTTTAACTCCGCAGGAACAGACTTTCCTGAGAACATCCTGCGTGCTCAACACTGAGGTTACAAGGCCCCTGGGGGTGTCTCAGGGTGAGTTCTGTACATGCCCTCTTTCAGCAACCTCGTGTTAAGAGTGAGTTGCTGATTATTTTTGTACTGAAAGAAGGTTTGCTTAGGCCCGGTATTCTAATTTTAATGTAGCAAATTTTAGGACAAAATCCAGCTTGAAACAAATTGCTGACTATTTAAGAAGAGAAGCCGACTTACCTGGAATAAAAAAGAAAAACATTTCTAGATTTAAAAAATGCTGGAGAAGGGGAGCAGTTAGAGTGGGAGAAAAACAAATCTGTTGTAGAGAGCCAAGACACACAGCTTTAGGAGAAAACATCTCCACCCAGCAGGGAACCCAGCCGACTTTAAGAAACACCACAGAAAAGTAGATGCTGGAAGGCGCCTCACTGCACGACTGTAGCTGAGGACATATAGAAGGGTGGGTCGTAAAGAATTCAGGCATTCATATCCTTGGTGTTTGAGTTCCCACGTGTTGACAGCCTGTGACAGCAACCAACATAGTGACTCAGAGTTCTGTTAGGTTTGTCTTCTTTCTTTTTTTTTTACCATTTATTGAGTGTCAGCAATATTAAGAACACTTTGAAGAACAGTGCCTTTGCCCACATGTCTCTATGCAATTAGATTTGGATTTAGGACAACAAAAGCAATCTGTATTTTTAAACCTAGACAACTGAAAAACAGAGAGGAAATTTATAATCAAAGACAGGGATCTCCAAGTATTGCAAATCCAGAATTGTTTTTGTTTGGGGCATACAGTGGCTGTCAATTTGATGAGTGTGGTGAGAAGGCTTTGGAATTCTTTAGAAATTTCTGAAGTAGTCACAGACAATGGGAAGAAATAATTGAATGAAAATGTGATCCTTGTGCTATTCCTTTACTCTAAGAATCTGCATGGATGATTACCCTATGAATCAGAAAAAAATACAGAGTTGACTCTAGGATCTGCCATTTAGTGTTTATCTTTGGACTACATACAAAGTTATGTCACCTTCCTGGACATCTCTTTCCTCATCTATAAAGTGGAGATAATATCCTACTTCACAAGGTTATTGTGAGGGTTAAATGAGTAAATACAAGAACACATTTATCACAGTGTGAGGCACCAACTGTTACCTTCCTGGGATATCAAAATTTAGTCATCCTGCTAGATGCAAAAAATATTTTAGGTGCTCTAATATATGTTTGGAAAGAAGCAAAAGCAAAAGGCTAAATTGTATTTTATGTTAAACTTTCTGAAATATTTTAATAAAGCATTAAAAGTGAACTTAATCCATCATCCAATTGGAGCCAAATTTTTTAATGCATTTTGCAAAAAGTGATAAAAGATCCCATACATTCCCATGCTGTGACACATTGGGAGTTTTTTCACATCTTTGTTGTTTGGCATCTATGTCATAAAATATGGTCTTATTTCTATGCATTATTCCAAGCTCTCCCTTGTCATTCATGGCCTATATCTGACCCATTACTGCTTATTTTTGACTGTCTTCTCTCACAGGATGAAGATCCTGAAATGGAAACAAGGGGCCATGGTGGTTGAAAGCCGCCAAGGTCACACATGGGATCATGACAGTTAAAGATGATAAGATCAAGGATATAGCAAGGCACTTAGTCATAGGAAGTAGGCGGTTATTGTAGAAGGAGAGAGGAAACTGTGGATAAAGGAAAATAGATAAAACAAAAGGAAAAGGTCTCACAAGAGTTGTCTGAATGGAAAACAAAGTTTCCTAGAATAATGTTTTAATTAACATTGTAAGATGTTAGAAATGAGGCATGAATGAATTAGAAAACAAAGAGGGAAAACTTTGAAGTATTTGATGTTATCTATTCTTATTATATGAAAATCATTATTTGCACCTCAAATGAATTTTGATTAATTTAATCCTCAGTAAATCGGCATGGTTCATGTACCCTCAAAGTATGTATTTTGCAAAAATGAACACATCATGAGCACAGGTCCCATGGTCAAGAGTGCAAATTTTTAATCCTCCTTCATTTTTCAAAGATACTTGGCTCAACAATGATTGTAATTATAGCCTTCTGAAAGAGGATATTTTAAATGAACAATGATTATTAATCCTCAGTTATATATTACTGAATTTACTAATATTCATGGAACTAAGATTGACTTTCTGTCTAATATCTGATGTGAAACATCTGCTATCATTTTTGCTCCTGATCTGTGAATGGCTACAACAATTTTTATTTTTATTATTTTTGCATTGAACAATAAATTCAGTAAATTGAATTATAAGCGCAAGTTCTGAGAAACAATGATTAATCTCAAGGTGGTCAACTATGCCAGTTCTATCCTATTTCAATGACACAAAACAACACAGCTAAATGTATCAGTTTAATATAAAATCTGTTGATGGAGTGAAGTGACTATCATTTTTTTTATAAAACAGTCAAAATTTTTGTTCAAGAAGGATTGGACTAAGTTTACCCAGTGGCAAAAACAAAATTTTAAGCCAATGGTAGATTCAGCCATCAGTTTCAAAATACAAATAATCAAGTAGATTTGGCTTTCTCATGTATGTTTCTTAATCTGAATTCCAGGGAGTTGCAAAATTATGATGGGCTTTATGTTTCATTTAAATTATGTCTTCCTTATACTAGGTGGATCTTCTTGTCCCTACAAAAGTGACTGGTATCATCACACAAGGAGCTAAAGATTTTGGTCATGTACAGTTTGTAGGTTCCTACAAACTAGCTTACAGCAATGATGGAGAACACTGGACTGTATACCAAGATGAAAAGCAAAGAAAAGATAAGGTAAGTCAATCAGATGGTTGATTGAATGCACAAGTGGATATCCAGTTGTATCCAAGTTTGACTGAATGAACTACTTACACATCTCTATTAAAACAATGGCTACAAATACTGAAAGATGTATACTAAAAGAAAAGCTTGGGAGAATTAGCATTGTCAGAGGAGTTTGAAGTCAAATATATACTGATCCAACCTATAGAAAAACAAACTGCTTTCCCAGTAATATTCTCCATATTATAAATTACTCAGATGCAACCATGTAAAATTCAGTTTATTTTTTATAACCCAATAAAAGCTTGAATAATTTATCACAAAGCACATAGAGTGTAGTTTTGTGTGAATACATGCTACTATTATTTTTATTAGTAAAATAAATTTTTGACAGTGGAAAATAATGTGTTCTTTGGAGAATAATTTTTCAAAGTTTAAAGCATTTTGAAGCATTTTCCATAGGAATTTTAAAAATGGACAAATTTTGACTGTCATTCTAGTTCATCAAAAATTTTTAAATGGCATTTTTACTCAGTTTCCTTGATTAAATAAATTGGTTAATTTATTTGGCCTATATTATCTGTGTTGGACTATTATAACAATAGATATATATTAATACAAACTCTTCTACACTATACATTTTCTAATTGCTTTTCTAAACGTATTTACCATTTTCAACCTCTTTTCATAGAATTTACTGTTCTCAATTTCTATGGTTCCCCAGGAGACAGAAGTACTTAGAGGTAATATCAGTGACTGATTTAGACCAAATATTAAAAGTATGGCTTCAGATCAATGAAATTGAATTAATTAATTGCTTAAAGGCTTTGTACAAAGCACTCAACCATTCTGAAGACATAATCAGAATCACAATCTCATAACTCAAGAATCTGAGGATGAATATAAGAAACTTTATCATGCAGATTAAGTATCTCTGAATTAGGGATGAATTTTTCCATTTTATCTATTCCTTTTATTCACTTACTGTTATTGAATAGTTAACCCATAGAGAAGTTGGACTCTCTTTTTCTCTTTTAAGTATTGTAAAGGTAGAAAATGTATAAATTTACCTAGAAAAACTAAGCCTGTAATAGCTATTTCAGTGACTCAAAACAGTAAGAATTCAATTCACTTCAAATTCATTTTAGGGGAGACATGTTTTTGGGTTTGAATTATAAAAGTCAAACCCATTTACATTTTAGCATCTTAGAAGACAATCTGAGATCGCAGGACACATATATTGAGCATCTTATAGCAGACATATTTTATGTTTTAACATCTCATAAATTGGTGTATATTACAATGCCACAGTTTAACTGGGAATTATTCTTTCCCAGAAGAACATAAAATAATATTTTTTAATCAGTGGTGTCTTAGATTGAATGATTATAGGATACTTTGTAATGCTGTCTTCAAATTAATTCCATGGGTTATAGACAAATGTCCACCATAATTTACTGCAAATAACTATTTTAAGATTTAGCGTGGGCACTCTGATGCATACAGCGTGTAACTATATTTCATAAAATAACATGTTTTAATTTTATAAACTTTATAAATTATACAGCTATTGAAATTAACTTTAAGACAGATTATATTCATCCATTGTGTGTGATATTTACATTTATGATAGCAAAATTCTTATATAGTTTAATTTGGAGAAGAAGAGTAATGAAAAATATGGTTAAACGCTACATGGTGAAATGCTGCTTCGGGTCCATTTACATTAAACGTACCACTATATGTTTATGATTTTAAAATGTTCTAGTTAATTGTCATAATACATATTTTCATGCATTCGATATCATTATCTCAAAAAGAAATTTTTGAGTCAAGTTTGTCAAGTTGATTGATGATATTGTTCAAGTTTTGTATAATCCTTAGTGAATTTCTCTCTATTGGACTATCAATTGCTGAGAGAATAGTGTGGAAATCTGTAACTATAAATGTGGAAATGTCCATTTCTCCTTGCAATTCTATCACTGTTTGCTTCTTGTATTTTAAGTATTGTTATTAGGTACATAAACATTTAGAATTGTGATGTCTCTTGATTAAATAGACATTATAAAATAACCATCTTTATCTGTGTTAATAGTCTTTGCTCTGAAATTTTCCTTGTCTGATATTAATAGAGGTACTCTAGCTTTATTTTGATTAGTGCTATCTGGGTGTATGATTTTTTCAACCTACTTTTAACCCATTTATGCTTTATATTTGAAATATATTTCTTATAGGCAGCGTATACTTGGTCTCTCCTTTTGCTAGGCACTGCCTGTGTACTCTATTAGAGAAGGTAGCAGGACTTCCTAGGATTGAAATTTAATATTTTGCTGGTTATTGTGTGCTTCTCCACCCACTTAGATACACCCCAGGACCACATGAACACTTTCATTTTCCATAGAGGCATGTCCCAGGTGCATCCTTCCCCATACATCCTCCCACCACTGACACCCTGCACCAGTGATCCTCCCCTGCCATAGGTGTAACTTTTCTGAAATCCAAAAACTCCCCAAAAAAGAAGCCAAAATTTTTATGCATTGTGCCTTTTATCACCATAAGATCTGTTGGCTTTTATGTATATAGACAATATCTTCTGTATGATCCCCTAATGTCTTTTTTTTTTTCACTTTATTTTCAAAGAAGCTTTGAAAATAACAGAAAAGTCACATAGAAAATATAGGGGATTCCCATGTACCTCTTCTCTTCCCATCTCACATTTTCCCCTATTAATGACATCTTACATGAGTATGATACATTTGTTGCAATTGATAAACAAATATTGAAGCATTGCTACTAACCATGGTCAATGGTTTATATTATAGTTTACACTTTGCACTGTACATTTTTATAGGTTTTGGCAAAACTTACAATGGCCTGTATCCATCATTGCAAAATCATGCAGAAAATTTCCAATGTCCTAAAAATGCCCTATCTTCCACCTATTCTTCACTCCCCCTCACCTCAGAACCTATGGTCCACTAAGTTTTAATTTTTCAAAAATAAGATTTATAGTTACATGCATTAATATTGAGGGTTTGACATAATGGTCTGTTTTCTTTTATTAGTCACTGCCTAAGTGCTTAAGAGATTCTTGCCCCTTTAGCTGAGAATGTAGCAGAACTCCCCAGGAAAGGAGTTTAATATTTTCTTGTTTATTGTGTGGGTCTCCACCCACTGAGATAACATACTATGACAAGATGAACATATTCATATTCCATAGAAGAATGCCCCAGGTAAACCCCTTCATACATATACCCCCACCACCAATGCCTGCACCAGTAACCCACCCGTGCCATATTTACCAAAAGAACGTTCCCACCACTGTAGTTTCAACCACAGACCTTCATCCCCAGAGTTCACCTGCTTCTTCCTCCAGCCCTCCCCCCAGTTCCATGGGTAGTCCAAACCAACACCCCACCCTGCTCACCCTCACATTCCAGCACCCTCCACCCCACTCACATCTTGCACCCAGTCCTTAATATTTCTTCTTTTTCATGGTTACTTTCCTAAAGCAAAAAAAGCTTTCAGAATTTACAAGTGAAAATTAATCTACAAGCTTTATTCATGTAAATGTAACACATAAATTGAATGTTTCAGTGCAAAACATGTATCCTAGAGATGTTTTTTAGAGACATATTTCAAAAGGAAATACAAAGGTTTCTAACCTTTTTCTTGTGTCTTATGTTTTTATTGACTGTCTTGCTTTCATAGATTTTGGGTGTGTGGGTGTGAAAGTCTGATTTAGATCCAAAAACAAGATTAATACTGAAAAAAATCTCAAAATAATAAGTTTTCCAGATTTACTATAATTGGTGTAAATGAAATTCTAAAAATATATGAATGCCCTTTCTGTCTTTCATTTGTCAGAACTGACTAAGCTTCAGGAGAACAATGCCATGAAAAAATTATAATTGTATCCCTAGGAGTTTCTAAATATATTTATGTATGTACGGTGTGTGTTTGTGTACATACACATCAAAATTCAATTGAAGAAAAATAAATGTCTTGTTCTCTTCATTAAGATGTCAATTTCTTACTCCCACAGCTTCCATAAAATTTATAATTTAGTTAAATATTATAATTATTTATCAAAAATTTAAATCTTTTGTAATTTAAATTTATGGATTTAAAGTTTAAATTATTTTGTACAATTAGGATGTAGTCACAGTATTATACTTAATGGCAATGACATATGATGACAAAGTCTAATTATAATTCATGTATTCTTTTTTTTTTTGAGTCTAAAATATCTTCTAACATTTAACTAACTTCTATATTTCTTTACAATATGGATCAGCTGCATTTCTGACTTTAAAATCAAATGTTCCTTTGCTCATGTGGAAGTGACATTTGTTTTATAATCTTGGAACTGTTTCTTTGATGCATTTAGCAGGAAAACTACACTTTTGACAGGTGATTTTAGTATTTAATTTTTCAGGTTATAAGCTAAAGTAAAACAATAATACATTTTGGAAGAGTATTTATGTAGAAAGATTAGAAATGAAAACGGGTTTTTCTAATCCATTATATTATAGTCAAGACTTTTAAATAAACCGGGGTTTATACTATGGAGCTTTCTTCTTTGGGGAATAAAAAGCTGGTACTAAGTTATTTCATCTCTCTCCCTGAAATTTTTCAGGTTCTCTAAAAGCATAAGTCAAAAAAAGTAAAACTACCCTGAATAAACATAAAAAATCTATTTCTAATCAGACTTGTGTTGGTCCTTAAGGATGAATGCCACATAAACATCCTGTAAGAACTCAGAGAGTTCTTTAATCCAGTGGTTCCCAGAACTGACTGATCTTAGCACATCTGAGGGGGGATCTTGTTGAAAAATAGATTTCTGGGCCGTGCTTCAATCATCTGGGGATGACCCGGAATGCTGCTTATAAGGGCTCCAGGTGATCTGAATGATGATCAAGTGTGGGAAAGAGAACTCTAACTGAAGCCAAAACCAAAATTAAATCTTTGAAACTAAGTGTGGCTATATATTTTTCTAGTCAGAACATAATTTATATTATAAATCTTTAGGACGTTGGTTAGCCTCTATTGGTCAGTGGAAGTCCATTGAATAGGTTTCTCCCAAAATAAGTTTGCCAATTTCCTTCTGAGGACCAAAGCAGAAACAAATCTCAAATTGAAATAGTAGTTTTCAGTAGTTAGAAACACAGATTAGATGGGAGAGCTTCTAGAAGGATACGATATTCATATTCATTCAGTCATGTGTTTAGCAGGCAGTTAGTTACTCTCTGCCAAGCACTGTATGGAAAAATTAATCTGAATACGACACAATGTCTCAAAGAGCTCCCAGTCTAATAAGGTGCTCAAGATAGATGAAAAAAATGATTGTCAGCTTATTTTGAAGAAACAAAATATAATCTGCTGAGTGTATTATCTGATAAACATACACACAGCTCTAGAAAAGAGGTAGCACATAGATCATGTCAGTTTCATTAGAGCTCCAGAACCACCAAGAAAAGAAAGGGTGCCTGGTCCTATTGCTCTACCTCCTTCCCTTTTTGGATATCAGTGTAAAAAATCTAAGCATCACCAGTCCTGGTCACTAAAGCCCTGATAACCCGCTTTTGAGGATGTATTCAAATCCAATAGTAATTGCAGATGCCACGGAGCATCCTGTCATTCCTGCTGAAGCTGGCACTTTCAGGGAACTGAAATTAAATTTGAATGTTTAAGGTCTCCAAAGGCCAGCTCACTGGTGAGGCACAGGTCAGATGAGATGAAAGTGCAGTCATCAGTGGCCATGAGATTCTTTTCAAATTTGATCTGGGTAACAAATTTAGAATCCCTTAGGAGATAAATAAAATGGAATACTCAGTAGCAACCTGTGAAGAGGATGATAGCAGTGCAAAAAGCAAAAGGAAGAGAATGAACTAGTCTTTCAAAGTGGAGTCACCGTGTTTCTGAACAAAAGATAAAAGGCAGTACCTCAGTCCAACATGGAGACTTGTCTCATCCACTCATGACAAATAAGGCAGAGAGAGAGGGAAAAGAAGCTCTTTTCTGAAAGCAATTTCTAAGAACTAATTGTCTTAATACAATACATTCAGATTCAAAAATAACAAGTGAACTGTGGCTTTAGATGATATAGATTCAAATGTGGTCATAATACAATACTTAGGTGTTTGGGGAATGACTAAATTAGAAATAAAGTTAAAGAGACAATGATACAGTTTCAGCATTGTCTAAAACTTAGGACAGCGTTATTTAAATAAACACCATCTGGTATCAACTGTTATTTAAAACTTAATCAGCTTTTTGCCTTGTAATTCAATTTTATGGGTTCTGACTAGAATAGGCATTGGTGTAAAGAATACAGAACTGTCTATATGAAAATAAAGCTGGCTGTTACTTGATTTTTGAATTTAGGAAACCTACCTGAGAATGTTTCTATTTTGGCAGAATATAAACTTCAGTGATAAATTTATACTTTTTTGTTTTAAATTATATTCAATTGTCCTGTCCAGAAGTGGATAGAAGGAGATAGTAGTTACTGTCATAGCTCAATTTTCTTTAAGATAAAAACTACATGGGATTATGGGATTTAAAAAATAGAAAAAGATGCAGGCTTGGGGCCTAATGTATTAATTTTTTTAAAATGAGCATTGTTTTTCTTTATTGTATTTTTTGAAGATATATAGATCACAAAAAAATGTTACATTAAAAAATATAAGAGGTTCCCACATGCCCCACACCCCACCCCACCCTCACTTATCCCACATCAACAACCTCCTTCATCATTGCGACACATCCATTGCATTTGGTGAATACAGCTTGGAGCACCTCATGGATTATAGTTCACATTGTAGTTTGCACTCTCCCCCAGTGCATTCAGTGGTTTATGGCAGGATATATAATGTCCAGCATCTGTCCCTGCAATATCATTTTACCCTAATGTGTTAATTAAGACTGAATAAAGCCTGATAATAAGCTTAGACAAACTAATTAGTAAAAATCTGTATATAAGGAAGTAAGAATTATTTCCATAATCTCAATATGCTAGTTGCCAAATTCAAAGCAATTCTATAATTCCTTATGTAGTCCTTATGAGTCACACACTTGCCAAAAATACAGTGGGATGCCTGTAAGTTTTGCTAAGATTTCTGACCAAGATGGCCATAGTTCAGGAAATACCTAAGTTTGAAAGAGTTAAATTAGCAAAGTGGTTTGCAGACCTAGATCTGCCTACTGGGTTGGGAACACAATCCAGTTGGACAAATTTGGATTAGAAAAGTAGCATAGGGTCACCAATGAATAGCGTGATAATAGTTGTTTAAGCACACAGAAAAATGATGGGGACCCACTTATCAGAGTCATTGGTGTCAGAAACAAGGCAGTAGGTTAGATGTAAGCCCAGAGGCAAATAGACAGGAATGGATCAGCTGCAAGGAAGGCTGTCTTTCCATTTCCATATTTAATGTAAGCTCCAAGTATCCTGCTTACCCAAAGAGGGTGTTTGTCTCTGACCCTAAGTTAAAGATCAATGTAAGATCAGGAAAGGAAGGGGAGGAGCAGGAAATGAGGTTTATGAGATAGAGATGAGCAGGTAGAGGGTCATTAACTACTTTAATTGTGATTGTAGAATCCAGTGAATAGTGAGATGCTGAAAAAGGGAAGAAAAGCTAGAGTGAAAAACTAGCCACAGTTGTTTGTCAACAACCATAAGCCATTTTATCTTAAGGAGCTAATTAACTTTTAAGAAGCCAAGCAACCTATTTGGAAACATCATTAGAAAGCTAGTTGTCCTTCTTCAAGGATGAATTTTTAAGTTGCAAAGAAAATTTTATGAGTATTATTTCACAGTTTATAGAATTAAAGACTAACAATGTAAAATAGACAGTTATTTTTGGTATTAATGAAGCATTTAATTTTCTTAAGATGGTGTTTGGAAATTTTAACCTTCTTCATTTAAAAAATAAAGGAAAAAGCAAAGTGCTTAATAAGGACTCATCATCAGGCAGGAGAAAAAAAACAAGCAAACATCAGGAATAAGATCAATAAAACTCAGCAATTTTTGTGTGGGTTGGGGGCAAAGAGGACGAAGAAGTTCCCTACTACCATGACTCATTTAGTGACAGATCACATCCCAGCACAGATGCTAAGAAACATCATTCTCAATATGTTTATGGAGAAAGGAGAAAACTAAATATAGAGTAATAAAATACTGAGGAATGAATATAAGCTTGTTCTTTTTGTTAACTGTCTTCTGTCCTGAAAACTCAGAATTTCTTTATTTTCAGGGAATTTGATAAACTACCTAAAATTTTGAAGCCACATAGTTTCATCTAGTAATCAGATGTTACTTTGTCCATGAACAATAGGTGTGAAAAAAAAAAAACAGAAGAAATATGTTACATAGCACTGTTATAAAACTAAGATATTCAGAAATAAAAAATAACAAAATGTTTTTATTATTACATGATTTAGAGCTTTAATTTCCCCAACTCTTAAATGTCTAAAAACTTCAAATTTACTCATTTTTGTCTTTCCAATATTCCCCCATCACTCATCAGAAATCAATAAAAATGCCCTCATTGAGAATTCGGAATATCTCATGCTTATATTTGTTTTACATGTTATTAGACATTCATGTATGAGGACAATATTCTACAATGGAAAAGAATCATTCATTCTTTCAATTGGATCAAGCTTGCACTACTACTGGGAGGAATCATTTAGTATCAGCCTAATTGTGACCTCATGCATTAATCTGAAATACTCTTATTTTGAAAATATTGATTACGGTTAGTCTCTAATAGAACAGATAAAGCTATTGAATTTTAATATTTTTTAAATAATTTTGAGATATTTTTATTTCTACCCAAGCAATACATCAACATAGTTAAAAAATACCAAAAGATTATAATGATAATGATATCAGAAATTCCTCTGCCCACCCCTTTCCTGCTTCCCAGCGGCAATCCCTCTTGGAGAAGTTTCCTATGACGTTCACCTCAGCATTTAAGAGAATATACTGTTTCTTGATAAACACTTTAAAATATCACTTACTGATGTAGTATAATGGTAAACGAGGATTCATCCACTCTTTTTTATTTAAAAATTTATTTTTATACCAATATTACAAGTTACTCAGGTAACAAAAGATAACCACAATAACAATAAATCTTCTTTAGTCATCGGTTACATTCCCCTCCCCTCCCCCCCTTATTTTTGTACATTCCTCAGTCTTGAGGGACTTGGGATGACATCCACTCTGACTGCTTCGAGCCAAAAGGAATACAGATATTTTGGAGCAGAGGAGCCCCTTTGTGCTGATGACATTCCATTTCTATTTCCAGCCCTGTCTTTCCCTTGCGCTCCAGGCTTATATCATCCAAATGCTTGTTTGACATTTCCATGTAGATGGTAAGGCCAACATATCAAAAATATAACTAAAATGCTTGCTCCCACTCCACCCCCAATTTCCTCTTCCTGTGTTTATTATACTGTCCCCTACCTCAGTGAATGTGGTCACTGTTTACCCAGTCACCCAAACAAACCTGGAAGTTAACACAAACTACTCCTTGGACCTTATCATCCAATTGATCACCAAGACTTCCTAATTTTACTTGCTAAAGATTTCTTTATTCACTTCTTACTCACTAACACTGTCCTAGTTCAGATCTTCATCATCTATTTATTAAAGCATACACAGCAGCCTTCTAAATTGTCTCCCTACCTCCATCTTTGCCCTCTTTTAATCCTACTGTAATTTTTGAAATATACTTTTTTATTTTTATTTTTTAAATAAACTTAGATTACATAAATGTTACACAAAACATATAGAGGATTCCCATATGCCCCACTCCCTAGCTCTCTCACATATTCCCACATCAACAACATCTTTCATTAGTGCGGTACATTTGCCACAATTGATGAACATATTTTGGAGCATTGCCACTAAGTGATGGTTTTGGTTTACATTGTAGTTTACACTCTATTCTGCACAGTTTTGCAAGTTCTTACAAGATACACAATGGCCTGTATCTGTCATTGCAATATCATTCAGGATAATTCACAAGTCCTGAAAATGCTCCCAAATTACCCCTATCCGCCTCCCCCCGCCCCCAACCTCCAGTGGCCACTGCCTCTATATCCATGTTAAAAGTTCTTCCATTGCTAGGATCACAACAAGTTACAGTAGAACAACTGTAAGTCTACCGTTGTCCATTGTCCATTCCCCAATCCTGAGAATTCTGTGACGGTGATGCCCACTCCATCTCTAATTGAGAGGGGGCTTAGATCTCATGGGTGAGACTTTCTTGCTTGCAGTTGCAGACTCTCTCTGTTCCTTGAAAATGGTCATTGTCAATCATCATCTTGTTAGTTGTCCTGGATGAGTCCAGTGAATTGGAGAGTTGGTATTGCAAATCTGGTGAGATTCAGGGCCCAGCTAGCACATGGACAGCCCAAAGATTAAGTCTCTTGGACATACAACTATCAGCTTTAGTACTAACCATAGGTTCAAATAGAGGGGCAGCAGAGCCATGTGTAGGGAAAATACACCTGAGTCCAACTCTATCACACTGGGGAGCATAAATTCCAAAGTAGGGCCCACTGGCAGGGCGCCAAACTCCTGAGCTGTCTGCCCTGCCTATAGTGTCTGGAAGTCTCCATAGCCCTCAGGAGCCCTCCTATTTGAGGTAATATTTACATTGGCAGAAAATGAGGTCCTGCTGAGACATGCATAAGCATAACCTCTGAAATGACCTCCCAGTTCACTTTGAAGTCTCTTAGCCATATAAACTCATTTGTCTTTACCCTTTCCATCTTTTGGTCAAGGTCTTTTTCCAATTTCATTACTGGTTGGTTCTTGGTAATAATCCCTTGGTGCCAGGGAGGCTCCCCTGGGAGTCTGTCCCATGCTGGGAGGAAGGTAATGCATTTATATGCTGAGTTTTGGCTTAGAGAGAGGCCACATTTGAGCAACAAAGAGGCTCTCAGGTGGTAATGCTTAGGCACCCTATAATACTATGCTAAGTTTCAATTTTAAAAGTAAAGGTTCGCAAGTATAGTCATCACAATCAAGGGCCTGTCAATGGTCCATCCTCCTTCAGTAGTCACTACTCCTGTACTCAGGGAAGAATTTTAATATATTTTTACATTCAAATAAATTAATGTTCATTTTTTAAAAAACAGTGGTGATCCTGATGAAAGCAGGAAAGCTTGGCTGAAAAATTATTAGTATTTTTATCAGAAAAAGTACAGAATCCCATTTAATGTGACTCTGCTAATTATCATTCCTACTCTGATAATGAACCCTTGATAAGTCTTGACTGTTAGAAACATGCATGTACCATTGACTAGAACACAGCAAAAGATATGAACCCATTAATTTCTAAATAACCACCCAAAAAAGTAAAATTTAACTGTTTATTATAGTATTTTTTTTATAAAAGCCCATCTTCAAGGATATTAGTTCTACATAGTATGTACATCAATTTGTTGAGGAATTAAAATGTCTTCTAATAATTTCAATGAAAATTAATGGTCCGATCTTTTCCTATTTTTCAATGTTTTTATATCTGAAGAGAGTTAAAAGATGCCTACTATAATTCCATTGCATGGAAAACTATAAAAAGTTTTTTTTAATCTGCCACACCCTATAAATGACCCATTTGGCAGTGATTTTCAGCAATTCTTCATATACTTCCTTTTGGTGGATGTCAATGAGAAAACACATTAGTATGTATGGAACATTTGTGGGCCCTTATTAAAGATTGAACGTATTTCTCATCAGCATAAAACTTCTGGTGTCATTTGAGACACACCACTGATTAAAAGATAACAGCCAAAAAAATGAATCTAGTGAATATAGCTGCATAAAAGAGTATTCTTCTCAGCTTTTCTGAAGTTGTGAACAGAGGACCAAACCCCAGAAGACTGAACATCAGGAACTAATTTCCTGCTGTCTAATAAAGCTAAAAACAAGATTAATTTTGTACAACTAAATGAAATGTTTAACAGTTAATAATAAGTAATGGAAGGCATTCCTCTTAAGTGAGTGGAAAAAAATGATATTTTTACATAGCTAAATTGCACTTTTGAATCCTTTCTTCTTTTGGGTAATAAAACAATATAAAAAATAGCAAAGTTGACTTTTTGTTCTTGATAACAAATATATTTTAATATTCAATATGCCCTCAAATTCATTAAGAGAAAAAGAGTCAGTTTTCCTCTCAGAACAAAGCAGAGCTTGCACCTCCTCTACTTAGACCTGAGCTTTCCTTTGCTGTTCCTTTAGGTTTGCCAGATTTAGCAAGTAAAAATACAGGATGCTCAGTTAGTTCGAATTTCAGAGAGACGATGAATAATTATTCAGTAAAAAGTATTTGCCAAATATTTTACCTAGCAACCTATATCCACTTGAGACCTCCCAGATCTTCCTGCTGGACCAGATGGCCTATTTACTGAGCATATTCATAAGGAAGAAGAGAGAATAAAGGAACGTATCCTCCTTCTTCACCTCTGTACACATACACCCTGCTTCAGCAATGATTTTCACTTGGCCACCTTATCATCCATCGCCAAGATTATCCCTCTCACTCCCTAACATTTTCTGCTCCTTAACTCTGTCTGGCTCAAACAGGCCTGAATGTTTAAATCATGCTCATGCTTATTCAAAAGCTCTCTGCTAAGTCATTTCTCACCATGTAGGGTGAAACTCTACAAAGATATGTGGAGTGAAGTAAAGATTCCTAATGGGGAGAAGGAATTACCAAAGACCGATTTCTCTTTGGCCAATCTTTTCAAAATCTACCATGATGGGACAGAATCAGGCTACAAATTGTTCTGATTTCATGGAAGACTGTAGGTGTGACCTCGGAGGATTCTGAGAGACAAGCATTAATTGAGCTTCAAGAGAAAGGCAAGTTGCCCTGTATTTTTATAGAAAAGAGGAAAGGATTATCTACATTTCTAATGTTAAACTAAAAAGAAACAATTAGAAGACCTTATTTCTAACTACCTCTGGTACTATCTCCTGGAGATATCTTTCAAAAGCAGTCGATTTTCCAATTCCATTTTTTTTCTATAGGAATATTTCTTATGACAGTCAGAATCTGAGTGCTAGAAGGCAGATAGTTTAAATATATAGCTGGAGTCTAGAATGGCATGTTTTATGTTTCATAAATCTTTATAGGCAATCATACTATGTGATATATTTCCTAGAATATTCTTGTTACTTAAGGAGACTTTCATCATAAAAGAAGTTAAATATGGTGGTGTGTCCTATGTACTGACTTTTAGACTTGAGTATTCTAAATGCCAGCAAGTTTAGGGGAAGGAATTAACAGTCAACAGAGTTAGAGCCTTTAGTCTGATTTTTCTATGGATCTTTTTCCCAGGGTCAAGACCTAAAAACAAAAGGCCATAAGAATTTCTCAGTACAGCTCTTTTGGCTCCTATTAAGAAGCTCCAGATCCCAGAGTTATGTAAGAAAAAAGTTCACAAAAGGAATGGTGTTAGCTACTTTGTTCCCTCCCAATCCCTTTCCCCTTCCCATTGGCTAGATTGGGTCTTAGCAAACCTCAGTTCAACTTGTCACTCTCACAGTATACTAAGGAATCAAAAATATCACCTCTGTCAGTTTATCCATATTAGAGAGGTTGACATTAATGTAAACAGTTGGACCCCTCACACTTCTTTGGGATCAGTCACTCTTTGAGTTTCCCAAGTGCTTAAAGCAAATTAGCGTAAAATGGCTCGGCTTAAATAATGGGAATTTATTTGCTTTATATTAGAATCCAGGAAAATGTCCAAATCAAGACATCATCAAGCAATGCTTTCTTCTTGGAGACCAGCTGCTGGCAGTACTTGGTTCTTCTGCCACATGGCAAGGCATATGATGGCATCTGCTCATTTCTCCCTTCTCTTTCCAGTTTCATTGCTTTCAACTTCTTGCCCTTCTTGCTTCTATGTTGTTCTCTCTCTCTCTCTCTCTCTCTCTCTCTCTCTCTCTCTCTCTCTCTCTCCCCTCCCCTCCCTCCTTCCCTCCCTCCCTCTCTCTCTTTCTCTCTCTCTCTTCCTCCTTCCTTCCCTCCCTCTCACTCTCTCTCTCTCTCCCCCCCTCCTTCTCTCCCTCCCTCTCGCTCTCTCTCTCCTCTCTCTCTCCCTTTCTATCTGTCTCTCATTCTCTCTATTCTGTTTATAAAGGACTCTGTGGCAGTTTGAGATTATTTAAGAATTCCAAAAAGAGAAATTATGTTTGTAAATTGGTCTGTTCCTCTGGGCATGAAAACCCTTTGATTGTATTAGATTCAGCTGAGCCATCTGATTAAATTATGTTAAGATTAGGGCTTTGATTCAACCATGTCATTAGAGTGTGACTCAGCATTGACTAATAAAACAGACTTTCACATGGAAGTAGACACACAGAGAAGGAGACACAGAGAAGAAGAACACAGAGGAAGAGGAACAATTCATTAGATGGGCAGAGGCCCCAGGAAGAGAGATGAGGCTGATAGCCTACAGCTGACCTTGTAATGAGACTAGAGCAGCTGAGCCCAGCAAGAAATGAACCTTGGGGAGAGAGATGAACCTTATGCCAGCCTACAGCTAAGATTGGAAGAAGCTGGGACCATGGAGCCTTAAGAGGAAGAAGGAAAGCTGAACCCTTGCAGACTTTGCCTGCCATCTTGTTACCAGATTTTATGTAGGTTCTTTGACTATGCTGCAGAAAAGAATTTCAAGAGCATGTCGGGTGAGTTAGGCCAGTAATTTATTTAGGTAGGGAGGGAAGAGAAATGGGAGAAAATAACAGATCAGGGGTCCCAGGTAGAGAGGAAGGGGCTGAAAAGTGATAAAGAGGGGCTGATTTACAGGCTACAATTTCCCGTTATAGGTTATAAATCTCCAGGTTTACTTACGTGGTGATCTAAGTTGGGGAGAAGGGTTCCAGAGTCAGGGTCCAGAGGCAAGAGAGCACAAAAGAGAGAGAGTTCAGGCCCTGGTGCCTGTCTTTTGAACTGTTAATTATACCACCCCTTTGATAATGGCAGGGGAGCAGTTCCAGCTCTTACCATCTTGATTGCTTATTTCTCCCATAAATCGCCCAGGAGGACCCAATGATAAAGTCATTGGGGAATATCCAGGGCTTCTCCTGGCTTCCAGAGGAAGTCTTCTTCTGAGTGGCAGAATCTTGGGAAGGGTCTTCCAGCAGCCATCTTAGGGTTACTGATATCCAAGTGGACTTCTTAAGAAACCAGGTTCCAGATCCGTCTATTAATTCCCTATCTTGCTAGCCTGCTTCAATCTTGCGTCAACATGTGGCCAATGACTTTGGGTGAGAAAGTACCTTTTATGGTACCTGAAGTTGGACTCCTTAGGGCATTGTGGATATAAGCGTCTACTCCAAATAAATGACTTTTATAAAAGCCAACAGAGTTCTGGTACTTTGTATCAGCATACCTTTGGCTGACTAATACAGACTCCCATAAGAGGATTAAGACCAGTCCTGAATGAGGAGGGTCAAACCTTAACCAAAGTAGTCTGGTCTAAAGGTGCTACAGACAATGGGTCAAAACCCATGGAAATTTAAGAACATGTCCTTCTTAGATATGTCCAGCTTCAAACCACCACAATCACATAGTTCTATGAGAAGACAGAGTAAAAAGTTCTCAAAAATATACTCAGGGTTGTGCCATTTCATCCTCTTTCTCAACCTTCCCAACTATCTTTATGACCCAAGAAAGAATGAATTTTAGAAAGCTATCAGCTCTCTTTCCCAATAAGAAATTAAATATAAGCCAAGCAATGTACATATAAATCACAGGAAAACCAGAGAGATTGTATGACCATTTGAAAAAGAAAGGGTCAGAAGTGGGGCCTTTTATTGCCAGGGTAGAATGCAAATGTATAACACATTTGCATTGCTTTTGTTTTGGTTTCCTGTTTTGGTTTGGTTTGGTTTTGGGCCAATTACTGAAATCCCCCAATAGTGCATTTTGGAAACAAATGCCCAACTCTAAGAGTAATACAGAGCAAATAATGCCTCAAGAGTTCTAAGTAAAAAAAAAAAGAGTTCTAAGTAAAAATAAAATTTGGGGTTGAGTAAAAAATTTCTTGGAATATAATCAGAGATTTATATACACTGGGAGCATGAAGCAAAGCCAGAGCAGTTCGGTAAAATGCAGGATTCCCTGAGGCCAAACTACCTACTTTTTTTTTTTTTTGTACATAATTGCAAAAGGGAGCAAGCTTTAAAGCCCTAAGATATCTCCTGAGAGCAAAATGGGAGTGGATATAATTTTCCCAGAGAGTCCATATATTCAATTTAACGGTTTAAAATTATTCATGTGCTGGTGGAAGAAAGCCTGTGGAACTTGTCCCCAAGTTTTTCTTTTCACTTCTTCCATAAAGTAAAAATGTTCTATAACTGGACCTTTGAAGTTAAATCTTTAGATAAGCTATTTGAAAGCCTCATGTAATTTCAGTGAGAGAGCTTGGGAAGCAAAGAAATCTCTGAACAAAACACAGGTCTAGAATTTTAAGAGTTTATGGAACAAAACATTTTTTAAAATAACAGATAAAATTTTTTATCCAATATAAAATAAGGTGTAGAATTATTTATATATGTCACCATGCTCTAGAGCCTTCTGAAAACCTACCTCCAGTTTCTCAGGTAATTTCAAATTAATCCTGAGTAGATGGCCGAAATAATAGCCTCAAAGAACTCATAAACTGCAGAATAACATTAAAGAAATACAGAAGAATAGAGATGTTGAAATATTTTGAAACAAATGATGAACACTAGTTATTTGATATGTTTGTAAGGCTTGTGTCCATAAAAATAAATGTCATACAGCAATTAAAAAATGAGGAGATCAAGTGAAATAAAAGTAGAAAGTGTCCCCAAGGGTCACAATAAATACATAATCATGTCAGGATTTACTGAAAGAATTAGAAAAGAGAATAAGTTTATATTAACTTTAAAGACTTGGCACATGATGGAGAAAGTTTGGACATTATCCTTTCAGACATTTGAGATCTTTTTCAGAATGATCATAATTACAAGTATCAAAAAGTCAAACATGAAACTTCCAGCACTTCAACACCAATTACTCATTGCTAAGTTTAGGAGTCCTTAAGACCACTTCTGATACCAGTTGCTGTTCAGGGTTCTCAAGACTACGCTCAGGTTCTATAATTCACTAGAAGGACTCAATGAAAGTTGTGTTACTCACAATTAGAGTTTATTACCACAAAAGTATGCAGATTAAAATCATTCAAGGGAAGAGACATATGGTGCCACTTCCAGGTGAGTTCCAAGCACAAGCTTCTAGTGACAGTGAGGACTGTTAGAGAAAAATGGCACTCAGTGGAACATGGAGACTGACATGATTGCAGGCAGGAAGTTTATTGGGAAGCTCTCCCAACAGAGGGGGTCTGAAGAATAGACTTCAGGCCCCTCACTGGCATAGTGGGGGTTGAAAAGAGACTTCAGCCCGCTGCTGGAGGGTGGTGGGCATGGCTTCATGTAGCACATCAATAGGCAAGAAACCGAGTACAGCCTGGGGCCAAATAACCAGAGGGAAGTGGACCATAAGGTCTTGGAATGTGGGAGGTATTGGTGATGCCTGAGTAAAGGCCCTTATCTGCCCTTATCTGGTCCACCTTGTTTATTCTTAGAAGGGGAAGGCCTGCCTCCTAGCATCCCCATAAGCAATGTCTGAATGGAGTCACAGCCTTATGACCTGTTAATTATTGCAAACCTTGTAAGGGAAAAACTCTAACAAGGACCATACTAACTTCTGCCAGCCACTGTGTGTGAAAGTATGCATGGAGTATTGATAACCAGGGACTCTCACCCACACCCTGGTGCCCAGAAAGTTTACTGAGTCTTTGTTATATAGATGTGGTTGGCAGCTCAGGTCCTATTTTACAAAGTTCTGTGAATCCGATCTGTCTGCAAACACTAAGTCTGTAGTAAATTTTCATACATCCTGAACTATGCAGAAGAGACATTCACTAAAGCAAAGGTTTTACTATCAGCAGTTTGCTTCAAGATGGCACAACAGAAGCAAACTGACATTAAGAAGGGTCATTATTATTGCATACAAGATAAGACAATCAACTTCTTTCAAATGTATAAAACAAATAGACTTCTTATCTAATGTGTTATGGCTAGTGGTTGATATAAAAGCAAGGCTTCTTTGCATTTGATCTCTTACATGTGGAGTACATGTATTCTGTTTTCATAAATAGGGACATGTAACAGTGTTACTCTCTGTGGCGTCCCTTCAAATAAGCCCCATGTATACATTTTGGTTGAATTTCTTACCCTTTGACTTATACACAGAATTGTTCCACCAGTGGGCACCTTATTTCGGTTGGCAGTGACCTTATTTATCTTCAACTTTGGAGACCTACAGTTCTACTAAGAATTTATCCAGATCAAAAACACTGTAGCAGCTTCCTTTTCTTCTCTGTCAATGAGGGCTTTTGTTGTAGCATTGTTGAGCTGTCCTAAAGTGATGGCTGAAGTCCCAGCTCATTCTTCCTCAGTATTTTGATCAATATAGACTCTTGCTACCACAATGTACTACTGCTAACAAAAGCCTGTTTCTTTTTGTGTGTGTCTGTGCACATCTGAGAATGTGATTCTCAGTGTGCACTATTTTCCAAAGGAACATTTCTTAGAATATTGGAATTTACCTGGAAACCAGTTTCTTGTTTCCTTATTTTAGCTGAAAGAATGTATTTGTATTTAAACTAATTTGTACACAATGCCATTGGTTTAGTGGAATTGATTGCAGAGAAAACATTAAGATGACATAGTAGCCATTCAGTCATGAAGTGGTTTCAGGATGCTGGTAAATTTTCCTAGAAAATTGAAATGACTAAATCTATAGCTAGAGTCTGTGGTTGCTAAAAGAATCTAACTTTTAGTTTCAAATTTTGTATATTCAGTCACCAACAGAAGTTTCATACATGCAAAAGTTCCAATAAGCTCTTTTATAATATAAGTTCATAATCTTAACTGAAAATTAAAAAATAATTTTCCATACATTTTAATGTTACTTTTGAAACATTTTAATAAGTTTTTCATTTTGGAATGTTCCAATGTAAGGCAAAGTAGAACAGAAATTAAATAGCAAATTAGCCTAAAACATGATTGACAAACTACTAATAGAATTAGAAACAACTGAAGTCTCTCCTATAGACATCATATCCATATGGGAAAATATTGCATTTTATTTCATTTGTGAATATTAATTCTGTGAAAATTGTTTCATAAGATTTTAAGTACTAAAAGCATTGATTCAATTTGCAGCTCTGAAATTTTGTGTAAGTATTCCTGAAGACTCAGTAAATAAAAATGAGTTTGTGATGCTCAACCATAAACTTGTACACATAAGTCCCTTATGTCACCCACAAAAATCAGATTTTATAATCATGTATTTTGTACTATACTTATGAAATAGATATTTAAATCCCAATGTCCACAAAATTTCCACTATTTTAAATAGACAATACTTTTAACAAGTAATTACTATTTAGAAAATGTCATGAGTTCTATAAAATTAAATAAAATTGAAATAAATATAAATTTCTATATTCATAATGTATCTACTACAGAAGGAAAATATTAGTGAAAATTCTGGCTTAAGAGAGATTTTATGAAAGATTTCAGAATTTATTTAACTATAAGTTCAATCAACCATGACCCAAAATGGAATTTAATAGTAATAAATATTAATCTTAGACTGCACTGATAGAATTTCTATAGCCACAACAAAGGCTCAGTATATAGTTTGAGCTGTTTATGCCATAACTACATTAGGACCTTATTAGGACCACAGTTTAATCAATTAAACCAGAGAGTATACAATAATGGAATACAACCAATATGATAACAAGTCTGAAAATCATTTCATATGGAGAATTTTTTAAGAAACCAGGAATATTTAGCTTGTAGTTTTGAACTTAAGAGATTTTAAGAGGATTGCATTAATACATGATAAATATGTTTTAAAGTGCTTTTCTTTTAATGAGCTGTACTTGCTCAATGCCCATTGAGAGTAAAGCACTAAGATCAGTAGTTGGAAGTTAGAGAAAAGAATATTTCAGTCTAATAAAAGGACAGATTTCCAAACTGTCCAAATACATACTGGCCCTATTATATTGACCTTTGCTATGGATAGGCCGAAGGTTCCACATCAAGAATGTTCGAGAAGGAAGTTGGTGCTAGCCGATTTCTGAGTTCTTTTCCAAGTCTTGGATTAACCCACACACAGAAACACACACACACACACCGATCTAGAGAAATGGACTTTTATCTTTGTTCTTTATCCCTTAAGGACATCAGGTCAGTGTACAGGTATAATTAATAAAGCCAAAAGTATGTAGGACAGCATTGACAAGGCAAATGCAAACAATAGAGGAAGCACTAGAAGCCTTTATTCGACTCTTTTATTTTCATTAGATAGAATCTCCAATATAGTTCCAGTCTCCACAGATCAGAAGAGAAATAGTGAATTCTGGAGGAGGGCAACCTAAAGGCCAGAGAGATGAAGTCTTGGTCACTTGAACCCTTGCTAAAATACTGAGACTGTAGCTTGGAGGAACTTAGAGGGACTACGTAAAAACGCTTTAAACTTTTGCTGTTTGGATGGCATGAACACAAATTCCAAGAGTTTGAAACATTAGAAGTCCCTTTAAACTTTTAATGAGTTAAGTTTAGGAGAAATTTTTGAAGTACATCTTCATAAACCAGATGATTTTCCAAAGAGATGTTAAGGGCAAGAACTCCCAAATGATTTTTGAAGATTTGTGAAAGGCATAGTCATGACACGTGATTGCTGATGTTTGCCCCCCTCTCTGCCTAGTGTCATGAAGGAGGCTTATGCCTCTTCCCATGATCATTGGCAGACTCTTGTTAATGATGTCTACACTGGTCTAAATAGACGAGGGTGCCCAACCAACAATGACGTCTTACCTTACAAAGAATGGAAAAATGTTACTGAAAGTTTTTAATTGTTTCATTTTATCAGATATTCTCTCCATGTTGCGATTTGAATCCTCACTAGACTCTGATTTGAATTAACTTGTATCAAAGGAGAGCTGACATTTGAAAATGGAATCCAAGATAGCAGCTATGGAAGATGGCCTAGTTTAGGTAGTTAGACTTCTTTCTCTCACTTAGATTTTAATTCTCTTAGATTATAATTATGGAACCCTCTCCAAAGTACCTTGAGTGACTTTTTCTTGAGGCCCTATAAGTTAGGGAAAAGCCTGAGAGAGTCCTAACAATTATCATGTTTAAATGCTTCAGCAAACTTGTCATAGACTAACTAACTAAGCATCCTCCCCAAATTGAAACTTGTGCATAATTTTTCTAAAAACTTCTAAATCAGACTGTCTTTCTTATTGCAATGTTTTACTTTTCTTGTTAATGTTACATTCAAAAAATATGAGGTCCCCATATAACCTCCACCCCCCTCATACCACTCCTCCCACATCGACAACCTCTTTCATCAGTGTGGCACATTCACTGCATTTGGTGAATACATTTTGGAGCACTGCTGCACCACATGGATAGTGGTTTACATTATAGTTCACACTCTCCCCCAGTCCACCCAGTGGGCCATGGCAGGACATACAATATCCAGCATCTGTCCAAGTAGTACCACCCAGGACAACTCCAAGTCCTGAAAATGCCCCCACATCATATCTCTTCTTCCCTCTCCCTACCCTCAGCAGCTACCATGACCACTTTCTCCACATTGATGCTACAATTTTTTCCATTAATAATCACAACAGTTCCATAGTAGAATATCAGTAAGTCCACTCTAATCCATACTCTATTCCTCCAGCCTGTGGACCTGGAATGGTTATGTCCACTCCCCCTCTAGAACAAGAGGGGGCTTAGATTTCACATGGAAGATGGATGCAATTCTCCTGCTTGCAGCTGTAGGCACTCTTGGCTCCCTGGTATGGTTTTACTTTTTACATGGAGATTTCACGTTCTCCATCAGTCTTTTCAGAACTTAATTTCAAACAAGGTGCTTATTTCTCTAAGGTGTACATGGGAAAGCACTTTTCCAGAACTCTTAGAGATTTTACAAAGTTAACTAAAAATACTAAGGTAAGTAGTCCTTTTTTCAGGTAAAAGGCAAAAATAGCCTTCTTAAGCAGGGTCTTCCAGTGTTTGAGATGAGAAACAGCACATGTGCCACAGATTTGCACAGCATGCACAAGATGTCATGCTAGAATTATCAGTCATGTGCCTTTTGTTCTGTGCTCTGTCATTACTGACAGATCTCCAAAAGTAAAATCTACTTTCAGTACTTTTAGATTGTGGTTTGAGTGATTCCAGTGTAAATTTTGGCTATTTTTCTGTGGGCATTTCTGTTTTTAAAATTCTTCCAGCTATTTTATGAAACTCCATTAATTTTTTTAATGACCACCTCAAAACCTATGACGTTTGCACATTAAATCAGAAATATCATTGTTGTTTGCAATTTCAGAGTTAATGTAGTTTCTCCATCTGTATCTCCGGTATAAAGAAATAAGTAAAACTAATAATTCTACTAATGCTTTTTGGGTTGATGGTTCCTTATTGAAATCTGTGCTAGAGACCAGCAACTTAAAAGAAAATTGTTTCTCCCTGTATTTCCTTCCCAAGATGAAATGATATAACAGTATATTTTTGACTGTGATAGATCTTGTTATGAAAGTTAATGAATTTAAACCCTATTATCCCAAAGATATACATTAAGTTCTATAGCAGGTCTAGAAAATTGGATTTTAGATTCTATATTAAATTATAATACCACAATCTCAGTGAAGCATATGAATCCAAATAATAATTTGGGGAGAATGTCAGGAAAACATAGTATGTATTCCCTTATTTTCTGCTTTTGCAATTCTCTCTCAAGTTTTTTGGTGTTTATGTGGCATGTCCCATGCATGCATGCTTTTGTTAACAGAGACAGTGTTACTTCATAACATATTTCAATCAAAAATCAGTTCCTCCTTGGTCTGTGCAGGCCAGAGCAATGCTGAAGATAAAATTCATCCAGAATGAACATTGTTTCAGATGTCCAAGATGAGTTCTACACTTGAAATGGATCAGCATTCTCTTTTTCAGGAAATATTTATTCAGACATAGCCTTTGAGATGTATTTGGTGTCAAGCTGAAAAATGATTCTACCACCAGATGGGAATGGCACCTTGCATTTGCCCTCAACTAAAAATAATCTTTCCACAGAACTAGCAGAAAGATTACCCCATCTTTTCTATTGCTCCTATTAATCAGTGCCACACTGTCTGAAACTTGAAGGGAGAATATCTTTATTTTTCCATTTCTGGGGGATCTTTCGTCATCATGTGAGACTGAACCAACTTACTCTAGAAAACCATTTTTGAAATATTACCTTCAATTTCAGAATGTTCAAGGATATGGATTATGTATTGTATCATGTAATGATGGAGTTTCTTTTTTTTTTTTTTTCCTTTGGGAATTTTATTTCTGGTCTCCCTTAAGTCATATAGTCATGTTTTGATCTCAAAAAAGAAAGAAAAGTATTTTCCAATTGTAAGATGCCTCATAAACATAAAGGAGAAAATCTTGAAGAGATTTTTCATTACTTTGGTTGTGCTAAAACAAAAATGAAAATATAAAATAGTTAGAAATTACCTTAATGATAAATGTTCAGAATCTGTAAGAGGAAAATGCAAGTTTTTAGGCAATGACTAGTCATTTATAGTTTAATGCACTTCCTATTAGGATCCTAGTGTTTAGATTTTGTTTTCCTGAAGCAGGTACTTTGCAAAGTTATCATAAAGATCATTTGGGGGGAATTTTCATTAAAAACTCAAAATACTTTGAAACAGAAGAATAAAGGGAAGGAGGCAAGTGATGCAAATATGTCAGAACGCTGTAAGTTAAAGTGATCACAATAGTGTGTCAAGGGTCTAGAAATTAACAGAGAAGGGGAAAAAACTGTAATGTAAAACCATTATTGACCAGATTGTCTCTTTTCAGGATGGGTTAATTGTGTTTTCTATGTGAAAAGTGAGCAAAGGACACTGCAGTAGAAATTGTTAGTCTCACCAAATATGCATTTGCTCCTCTACTTTTTCCAGCCTCCTTTGCAATTGGGCTTAGGTCATATAAAGTCAATGGAATGTAGACAAAAGTTATGTCAGCTGCTTCCATACCTGTTATTCAAAACACTATGTTATTCATAAGCACATGAAAAGATGCTCAATATCAGTAGCCATTGTATTAGTCAGCCAAAGGTGGCTAATGCAAAGTATCAGAAATCTGTTGGCTTTTATAAAAGGTATTTATTTGGGGTAGAAGCTTACTTACCAGGCTATAAAGCAAAGGTTTCTTCCCTCACCAAAGCCTGTTGCCATGTGTTGGAGAAAGATGGCTGCCTACATCTGCAAGCCTCACTCTTCTTAAGGCTTCATGGTCCCAGTTTCTTCCAATATCAGCTGCGGGTGGGGGTAAGTCTCATCTCTCTCCCAGGGCTCATTCCTCTCTGGGCTCATCTGCTCTGTTCTCTACACAAGGTCAGGTGTAGACGATCAGGCGAACAGCTCATCTCTTCCCAGGGCCTCTGTCATGACTAATGGAGCCTTCTGTCTTTCCTCACATTCTGCTCCTCCGTGTGCTCACTTCCTGGGTTCCAGGATCAAAACTCTGTCTTCTCTGCCATGTCTTTTGCTCCATGACTCCCTGCCCACTACATCCTACTGGTGTGGCCAAATCAAAGCCTTAATTATAATTTTATCAACTAAAATTGGAATCTCTATATAAATCTAATCTAATATGCCCAGAGGAACAGAACAGTTTACAAACATAATCCAATATCTATTTTTGGAATTCATAAACAATGCCAAACTGCTATAGCCATTAAGGAAGTACAAACCAAAAGCACAATGAGATATCGTTTCATACCCACTAGAATGACTATTATTTTAAAAAAAACAAAAAACAAAATAAGTGTTAGAAAGGATGTGGAGAATCAGAACACTCCATTGTTACTGGGAACATAAAATGGTACAAGCACTGTGCAAAACTGTTTGGCAGTTCCTCAGAAAGCTAAATATAGAATTAGCTTATGACCCAGCAATTCCATTTCTAGGAATAGACCCAAAAGAATTGAAAGCAGGAACTGGAACAGATACTTGCACACCTGTGTTCATAGCAGCATTATTCACACTTGCCAAAAAGATGTAAGCAACCCAAGTGTCCATCACCAGGTGAATTGATAAACAAAATGTCATATATCCCATACAATGGAATATTATGCAGCCTCAGAAAGGAATGAAGTTCTTATACATGCCACAACAAAGTGAACCGTGAGGGCATCATGTTGAATGAAATAAGCCAGACACAAAAGGACAAATATTATATGACCTCACTGATATGAAATAATTGGAATCTGGAAATCCACAGAGTCAGAAACTAGAATAGAGGCTACTAGGGACTGGATGAGGGTAGGAATCAGGGAATTAATGCTTAATTGATATAAAATTTCTGCTTCAGATGATGGAAAAGTTTTGATAATAGATGGCGGTGATGATAGCACAACAGTGTGAATGTAATTAACACTATTGAATTTTATATTTGAATGTGGTCAAAAGAGGAAATTACAGGTTGAATATATGTTGCCAGGTTAAATTTTTTGAAAATGCATAAAACTATAGCACAAACACAAACTGTGAAACTTAATATGAACTGTGTACTATAGATAATATCATAATTATAAAAAGTGTTTCATCATTTATATTGAAAGTACCACATTAATGCCAAGAATTAATAATAGGAAAACTGCATTTGTGGGTAGAGATATATAGGAATTCTGTCATTTTCTGCATAATTTTTCTCTAAACTTACACCTTCTCTAATTAAATAAAAATTTTAATTTAAAAAATCATCTAACACAATCTACTAATCCTCTTTCCCCTTGCCCCAGTGAACTTGGAGGCCAAATATGCTAGAGGATGCCTGTAATTTGCAAGTTTCATGGTTCTCTGAGTTACTCTTTGGAAAAGAGCACCTTCAGCAAGCTGCCAAACTGACATCAGGCTGTGATATAAGCAAAAAATAACTACTGGTTGGGTTAAAGAAAAAAAAAAAAAAACAAAACACAACATTGAGATATAGACAGATACAAATGATAGATATAATCTTGTCTTAGGCAATTGATTCTTGGCTTAGTTTTGTCTTTAGACTGGACATTAATTAACAATTTGGTCATTAACAAAAATCCATAATATATTTTAAAGAAGATAACAATGAATGGTTATCCAATCTTAGGTCTGGGGAAAATTTGCAAACAAAAAAAATTAAGAAAAAGAATCCCAAAGGAAAATAAGGTTATATAACTGATATTTTTCCTCTTCTTTATTAGGTTTTCCAGGGCAATTTTGACAATGACACCCACAGGAAAAATGTCATCGACCCTCCTATCTATGCACGGCACATAAGAATCCTTCCTTGGTCTTGGTATGGGAGGATCACGCTGCGGTCAGAGCTGCTGGGCTGCACAGAGGAAGAGTGAGGAGGGTCCACAGCCCACACCCTCTCTCTGTTTCCCCAAAAGTATATTCATGGAATGAACTGTGCAAAATCTGTAGGAAACTGAATGGAGTTTTTTCATGGAAAAGTGCTCAATTTATGGTAGGCTGCTGTCTTTTTAAGGAGGTCTAAGCCTGCCTTTTTCAATGGTTTAATTTTATTTTTATTGTTTAAGTTTCTTAAGTAACATCACATTAACCGTGAATTACTTTCCTCTATTGTTTTCTGAAATTTTCACACTGGTTGAAATATATTAGAGAAAGAAAGTAGCATTCTTTTATAACAAGAGTAAAATGAAATCTTTCAGTTATCAAATAAAACCAAGAGGTGATAAAGCTTTTAAAATCAATACTCAACTAATTCTTAAAAAGGAACACTGCGATGTGAGCAATAAGGTGTTTATTTTTCCTTCAGTAATGAATATGCATTATCCTAATTGTTTCTATGTGCCTACCAAACACTGTCAGTGTTTATAAAAGAATCCTGAAGAAGACTCCATAATGTGCAGTACTAATTGATATTATATTCTTCCTTTTACTTTTATTATTTGTAATCAGAGCATTGTGGTTCTCTTTCCTTTGAGTTCTATTCTATTATCCTTTTATATTGTATATTGCCTGAATAAGTCTATATGCTTTCCAGTTGTATTTCTTATTATTATTTACCTAAAAGAAGTGCCATGTTTTATTCTTTTTTTAGTTTATGGAACATGATTAATTATCAGTAAATTGATCTGTATTTAATATTAGTATATTGAATCTGCAATTTTATTTTCGAAGGAAGCGGTAACTATGTCATTTCAAAAATACTTCCTTTATAAAGAATCCCATACTTTCATTTTGCAAAATAATAAACAGAAGATAATATGTATTAAGTCCATTAAACTTAAATTTTCCCTTTGTTTTGATGATTTTTATATGGCTTTATCTTTTCTTTTAAAATAATAAAATCATGACTTCTTTGTCTATTTTTCACAAGTACTATATTTTTAGCAAGCAAATATTAATATATTACTGGATTGCTTGGTCAGACATACTCATCATTTCTTTGTTCATCTCCGCATTTCCTGTGAAATAAAAATTTTATTGAGGTTTGAAGCAGGTGGTGGTTTCCCAGGAAAACACTTTGTGTAGTTATTTGTGAGAAAAAAGTATTTGCTAATGACAGAGTAGTAAACCATTTCCAAGATGAAAATTGATTTCTATTTATTTTGCTTCAAATGTCCTGAAAAAATAAGCAATTATCATAACAATTCATTATTGATAATGGAGGTTTCATTGACATGTCTCTCAAATTAAAGCTCACGCAGCCTCCATAAAAGTCCTCAACATCTAATTTATATGCTTTATGGGTATTTATTTTATAAGGCTTAGACAGAATTATCAGAGTTTTAAATTAAGAGTCCAGGAAAAGATGGTATAGTGTTTGTACGAAATATTGAGGTCCTGTGCAACACTGCTAAGGTTTTTTTCCTTTATTATTTGTGCTGCATAACAAAAGCCACTAGGCTGTTACTGTCTTGTCTGTCCATGTGTAAACAGCATTTCTTAACGATGTATATATAGAATGGTCTTCAATTATAATGAAGAATTTAAAGAGAAAGTCAATCATAATGGCATTTTTTAATAAGAGTTAAATTAGTTGTTCTAAGAGGACTAGCTGGCCATATGTTTATCCTATGCCCATGAGTTTTCTATATCAGGTTCTTAGGTAATTGCTGGTTTGAAGCTACTGAAATGATGATCAGTTTTCAGCATCTTTCCTAAACAAAATTGCTATTTCCTCAATATTGCTTTTTGAAGGTAACTTTAAAATTAGAGCTTAAAATGTTGTAATTCACTAATTTTTAAATCAAGTTAAAAATCATTTGTTAGGTCCGAAAATATACATACATTAAATTTGTAGCAAATACTTCTTATATCTTTCAAGTTTTATAACCACATTACTGTGCTACCAAATTTTTAACCATGTTCCTTTGTAGATCATGCACAATTCTTCATTCTTAACAGAGTATGCTTCAGAAATTATGAGTAAATCTTTGCGAAGATTTATTTTTTAAATTATTCATGACTTCATGTGACAGCTTGAATTTTTTTGTTATTGATAGATTTTTGTAAGAAAAATTATTTTCCAAGGAGGTTGGTTAAAATTATGTTTGTAATCTTTTAGAAATACTCTGAAATTACTTACTCTGGCTTATACAGTTTCTCTCTGTTCTTTATGCTCTTCACCAACATAGCAGGTCCAATGGGATATCTGTTTGTCTTGTAATGCTCAAAATTGATGAAAACAAAGAGATTCCCTCATGTGGAAATGTTGAAAAATATTGTGAAGTAGACTGTAGCTTCTGTGTCTTTTATCTCAATGGCATAAACTGAAGCAAACGTATTCTATTTAAATTTATAGAAAAATAAATAAAATCTCATAGGCCAAACACACAATAGACTCACCTAGTCTTCACCATATTGAATCACTATAATACAATTTTTACGATCTCTGAAATTGAAAATCCAAGCATCTCCATGTTATCTACATCCTATTAAAAGCATTGACCACAGTCACTAATTCTTATTTTAAGGTTGACTTTCTCTTTCTGAATGACTTCACTGGAATTAGTGTGAATTTTGAGGACGTAGGGTACTAATGATTGTATCTTTGCTAGTCAACAAATTATGAAATACAATACTCAATGCTGCCGGCGTCTCATATGTCAGTAAGTATGGAAATAACTAAGACACAAATAACCTTTGCAAACTTTCAAGCTGTGTATTATTCCAATGTTGTTTTATTCTCTTTGTATATAGACCTAAATCATGTAGAATGTTGTAAAATCAGTACAACCTTGTCTAGTCTTCAAACTTAAAATAAAACTTTTGAAAATCTGGTATACTTTTTGAAGCAGTTGTAATTAAACACATTTGTAAGAATACACATATTGTCTGAATGTGACTGCCCACTGCTCTTGACTGCATGCTAGGTTTATTTTTTTCTGTGCACAGGAACAAATAGACACAACACAAAACAAGAATTGTAATTCCATCCATATATAAATGGATAGCAGTAAAATTGACCTTTCAAAAGTTATTAATATGTGTGCATTCTTCCTATTCCTTTTAGCTGTGGAAATTTCCCTGAATTACAATGATCCAAAATAATGTTTTGTCTCATGTATATTCAAAATGTTGTGTTCCAGGACTGATCTGCCCATTATTTATCAGATGCTATTGCTTTTGTTTCTATTTTTTTACTTCATGATGCTCAGAAGTATAATGAAGAAATCCAGTCTAGAGAAAGCAATAATACAATACCAATAATATATTTATCTGTGTAACACCAGATATTGCTTAAGGAAAATCATAACACTAAGTTTCTTCATAAACCCTGTTTCTGCCTCTCTAAAAGTCACTGGTGAAATATTAAATCTGTGCACTTCCCACTTTTTAGGTTTTAAGATTTTTTAAAAATTAGGAAATAAAAGTAAGATACTGATGTGTTGGCTCCTTAATTGAGCTTCAGTAAATCTCTGATAGTTCTATTATATTTTATGCATTCCTACAGGTTCTAATTTAACTGTATTTTCATGTAAATGGTTCAGTGGGGTTCCATTATTTGCCTTATTTTTATACACAAAGAAATATAAACAAATGTGCTTTTATCAGATAAAGTAATTATACATGTTTTTTCAATACAATCAATAAAAATTATTACAATGTCTATACAGTGTAGAAATTCACTGTGACAGCCCAATAATTATTCAACAGGAAAATTTGCAACAACGAGGTTTTTAAACTACTGATTCAAGAGTAAATAATAAAAATATGTAGAATTCTAGCAGAAATAGGTGACCTTTTGAAACTTACTTTTGTTTTTTTAAATGCATTAAGAATAACTCCAGGAAGCAGATGTGCCTCAAGTGATTGGGCTTCCGCCTACCATATGGGATATCCTGAATTTGATTCCCCGTGACTCCTGGAGAAAGTGAGCTGGTGCAGCGGGCGGGAACAGCGAGCTTATGCAACAATACGGTGCGACAAAAAGAGACACAAAGAAGAAAGACAATGAGAGACACAACAAACCAGGGAGCTGAGGTGGCTCAGGGGATTGAGTGCCTCTCTTCCACATGGGGGGTCCCGGGTTCGGTTCTCAGTCTTTCCTAAAGAGAAGACAAGCAGACACAGAGAGCACATAGCAAATGGATACAGAGGGCAGATAGCAACCGCAAACAACAAGCCGGTGGGAATATGCAAATAAAAAATAAATCTTTATAAAAAGAAAAAAGAATAACTCCATGAATAGAAAATGTTCTCTCTACATAACCTAAAATTTAAAAATAGCTACCACTTCAGCATTGAGAGGCACTAATGTATAGAAAACTAATACTCTCTATCTCTTATTTCAAAGGCTAATTTAAAAATAGATTAGCAATCAATTTAGTATAATATTATTTTTGAAAAATGTTGAGATGCAAAAGGACACTTTACTTGAGCAGTCTTTATATCTAAGCAGATAAAATGGTGGATTAAACCAATTTGCAAGATGAGAAATATCTGATCTACCCTGAAACATAATGCTTTGTCATTTGTCTTTACAAAAAAGATATCTATCTAGTGTAAGCAGCAATTTTTCTATTGATTTCAAAGGGGGAAATAGGATTCCTTCTACTGCAGTAAATGCCTATAATTCATATTGGATGTTTCTACATTGCCACCAAATAAAGCATTTTCCACAGTAGGAAAGTGGCACATATTCCAAGAGTTATTTTTATTAGATGAATTTGATAGCAGAAATAGAAGAACACTTTTCAAAAAGTTTCCTCATTTAATTGTGTTTGCATATCTTGGAAGAAGTTAATTGAGTCATTTGAAAACACAAATGCTGTGGGACTAAGGTATAGTAACATAATCAAATAGCCACCATATTATATAACTAAGCATTGCATATATGACTGCCTCTGATTTAATTTTATTTTGATCACATCAAAGGCATGAAACACATTCTTCCATATTTATGTAAAATCCCCATAGTGCATATCACAGTGTCCAAATATAAATATGGTAATAATGATGATGAATTACAACATAGTCTAACCTGCTGCCACCAAGAAAGTGGTGGCAGGGAGACTGATGGTGCCTTCAAACAATACATTTCCCCCGTGGCCAATATGGAAACAGCTTTGTGATAACTTAGGCAAGCATCAGACCAAAGCTTTGTAGAGATTTTAAGAGACCCAGGAGTAGACTACATGCACGATAGGCAAAGAGAGAAGGAATATTTTCAGTGATAAATGATTTAATGATAAATTAAGCATGGATTTACTTGTATTTTATCATTGTTCCACTTTTAAGTGTATAGCAACCATTTAAAGAAAAAGCTGTAAAAGGCTTTAGCTTTCAGGAAGAGAACCACAGAAGAATAGTGACTGTGGTGGACATAATCAGCACAGAGTTTCTCAAGGCCAATGTCATTTTCTTCCTGGGTCCAAGGGTAGGAATTGAACAAAGAGATTAAGAATGGCATATTCTAAAAGACTCACTAAATAATCTATCTCAAGCAGCTTTATTTATTTATTTCCTAAGTTCTCAAGGTTTTTAGGTAAAAAATATGAGAAAAGTTTTCTTAACTTTTATTTTGAAATATTTTCAAACTTAGGAGACAGTTACAAAAATAATACAAGCCCATACGGAGAACTCTAGCACTCCCTTATCCTCCCACATACCCAAAGCCACAAATTATAATATTTTGCCACATTCTGTCTATGCATCATGAATTCATCTACAAATCCATCAATCTATCCACCATCTATCTATTTTTCAATCCATTTTCTGGGCACTTGAATGCAGTTTGCATACATCATGTTCATTAAACACTTAATACTGTGATGTACTTTTCCTAAGAACAGGGATATACAGTTATGAAACCATCTTAAGTATATTTATCAAGCTCAAGAAATGTAATACTGATATAAACCTTACAACCTGTATCACAGTTTCTTCATATGTCCCAATAAAGTCCATTTGAGCCTTTTCTCCTTCCTTGTTAGATCCCATTCGGGATCACATATTATTGCATTTAATTGTCACAGTCTCTTTAGTTTCATTCTCTTTATTTAATGGTGTGAACATGTATACCACATAAATTTCCTATCTCAACCATTTCCAAACACGCTATTCAGTGGGATTAATCATATTCACACTGTTGTGGTACCTTCAGCAACTTCTATTACTAAAATTTTTCCAAACTCACCAGAGAAACCCTGTGCCCATTATGCACTTAAATTCTGTCCCTCATTTACCCTCCCCTGGAAATGTGTACTCTAATTTCTTTCTCCGTGAGCTGACATAGTCACTGATATGGTTTTTGTACTTACTATGGGGCTTAAATTTAACATCCCAAATCTACAAAAGTCTCATTTGCTTTGATACCAACTTAACTTCAATAATAAAACAAAATATGATCTTATATCCCTCTATTGCCCTACCTTCACATAGGTCTTGTCAAAATTACATTGTGAGTCTGATTTATCATTTCATGCCTTTTACTTATTTATTTTTAAAGATTTATTTTTTATTTTTATTTATCCCCCCACCCCTTGCCACTTACACTTGCTGTCTGCTTTCTGTGTCCATTCACCATGCGTTCTTGTATGTCTGCTTGTTTTCTCTTCTTGTCTTCTCTTTAGTCAGCACTGGGAACAGATCCTGGGGCCTTCTGATGTGTGAAAGAGGCACTCAATCACTTGAGCCACCTTAGCTCCATGGTTTGTTGTGTCTCTCATTTTCTTCTCCCTCTATGTCTCTTTTGTTGTTGTCGTTGTATCATCTTGTTGCACCAACTCTCCACATGAGCTAGCTCTCCACACAGGTTAGCTTTCTGCAATGGTCACTAGCTGCACAGGCTACCAGCTTGCCATGTGGGCCAACTTGCCTTCACCAGGAGGCCCTCCCATATGGTAGACAGGAGCCCAATTGCTTGAGCCACATCCACCTCCCAATGCATTCCCCTTTAAATCCTAAGGGAAGTAAAAGGTGGAGTTACAAGCCAAATATACAATAATACTGGTATTTATTATTACGTTTACCCCTGTTGTTATATAGCTGCCATTTAAAGAGAAAACTTCAGGGCTCCATCTTTCCATAGAAGCCCTGAAGATCTTTATTTCTTTATGCAGCTTCAGTCTATTGTCTACTGTCCTTTCCTTTCAACCTTCAGATATCTGTCATCTCTTGTAGGGCTATTATAGTGCTGGTGAACTCCCTCAGCTTCTGTTTATCTGGGAATGTCTTAATCATTCCCTTATTTTTGAAAGACAGTTTTGCCAGATATAGAATTCTTAGCTGGCAAATTTTTCACTTTAAATATGTCATTCTACTGCTTTCTTTCTTCCATGGTTTCCAATGAGCAAACAGCACTTAACCATATTTAAGCTCTCTTGTATGATTTGATACTTTGCTTCTCTCTTACAGATTTCAGAATTCTTTCTTTATCCTTGGCATTTGTCAGCTTGAGTATAATATGCTGTGGTGTAGTTTTATTTGGGTTTATCATGAATGGGGCTCATCAAGTGTCTTGGATGTGTATCTTCATGTCTTTCATTAAATTTTGGATGTTTTCTGTCATCATTTCTTTGAGTATGTTCTCTGTTCTTTTCTGTTTCTTCTTCTTCTGGGATTCCCATACTTCATATACTGGTATACTTGATGGTGTCCCATAGGTGCCATCAGGCACTGGTCACTTTTCTTCATTCTTTCTTCTTTCTGCTCATCAGATGGTATAATTTCAATATCTTATTTTCAAGTTCACTAATTCTTTCTTCTGCCAGCTCCAATCTTCCCTTTACTCCTCTAGGGTTTACACCGTTGCTGTGGCTTTCTACTATATTTCACTTCTTTGCATAATTTTATTATCTATCATTATAGTCTCTTTGTATTATCTATTATTTTCCTAATATCCTTTATTTCTTTGTCCATGTTTTCCTTTAGTTCTTTCACCATTTTAGGACCATATTTTAAAGCCATTGAATTGTCTCAGGTCTTGTTCCCCTCGTTGCTGGTTTCTAATGCTTTAATCTCTCATTTGTCTGGGCTGTCACTTCCTGTTTCTTTGTATGTTTTGCAATTTTTGTTTGAAACCAGGACATTTTGATATTTTAATGTGCTCTCACTGGAAATTAGACTCTGAAGTATCTGATCCATAAGTTATATCCAGCTAGTGTTATGACAGAACTTTCCTTGAATGCCATCACCTAACAACAACGAAAACGAAAACACCTTTCCCAGACTTTGCAGACTGACCTGTGTAAGTGCTCTCCTTCAGGGTTTATCCATATAAGGAATTTGGAGAACAGTTCAAGGCCAAAGCATAAGGTTCTCACTGATACTTTCTGTACATGCCTCTTGTCTTCAGCAAGCACATGTGGCCCTAGGAATTCTCCCATTAACATGGTTCTGAATGTCCCCTCTTCCTTAGGAAAAAGTTTCCTCACAGTCCTGGTACTGCCAGCAATCTCTTGCCCCATGCAGCACAACTTGACTTCTCTCTCACAGCCTGCTGTAGGAGAGCTCTGTTAGCTGCATTCTATGTGCAGGGCAAGTTCTGGGACTGTGAGCCTGTAACAAGAGTCCTTGTTCAGCCCCTCAGGCCACCACCAGGGAGACTGGGCCAGACAAACATGCTCCCAGGATGTGTGTAAGGGTCACCCAGCTCCCCCTGGACTGGGACCAGGGACCCACACTGAGAGCTCAAGACAATTCTATGACAAATCAGTTTGGGGTAAGGGGTAGGGCCAGGTAGCCATGAGATCCTACCACTTTTCAGTGTCTTTTTCTTGATTTTCCCTGTTACTGCAGTCCTTTAACTGTTTCTGGAGCTTTGTGAAAGATGTTTCTGCCAGTTCTTACTGGTTTTTCAGTACTTCTGTGGAACGATGGAGCACTGAAGTTTCTCATGCCACCATCTTAATTGGGACAGGGCTGATATATTTTTTAAACAGCAGAAATGTCCTTGCAAGAAATCTGTTCTTATTGGCATAAATACCTTGATGAACTGCTGGGGATGCAGACTGAAACTCCGGAGGCATATTTAAACAATATTTTTTTTTCAATGTTTTTCAAACTGTCAGTGAAGAGAAATTGGTGGATCAGGACCAGTATTTTTTTAATTAAATACACTAGGAATAGAGAGGGGAAGAGACGGGAGCTGAAGGAAGGGGAGAGAAATATCAGTCCATTATAAAAATTCTTTAATAAAATTTTTATTTCACTTACATTGGTATGTATCTGTGTAATTTTTTTATCACAGTGTAAATTATTTTTCTTTCTCAGAATCACAGTCATAGGAGGGTGAAAGCCACCACTGCAACATGGTCATTGAACTGCTTTCTAAATGGGGTGGTATCTGCTAGCCACCTGGTTTTGGTGTCCAGGTGGCCAGCACACAATTAGAGCCAAATTTGGATGAATCCTGTCAATAGGAGGCTTTTAGAGTCTTGGCGGGGAGAGAAAAGAGATGAGGTGCTAGAGGCCTGAGAAGCTTTTAGGAGAAAAAATAAAACACTAAACAGTGAATCATGTGATTTTTTTCTGTGTTAGATAAACCCCTTTGCCTGATCCCCATAAAATTTTCTAATATCAGCTTCTCCCCATTGCATTTCATTATTAGGTCTGCTGGGCAAGATGCATCCAAGTGCTGAGTATGACTTGAAGGGGGGTTCACAACATGAATCAAAGCTGCCTAGGGAAATGGGGTACAGGGAGAACCAGGACCTGCCAGTTTGGGTTAAACATATGCAGATCATGGTTTTTTGAGTGGATTTTTCCACAGTTGCCTCTGGCTTACAAATCCATTTCTAATTTCCCCCTATACTATCACTGTAACCTCCTAGCCCTATCTTTGAGACTAATATTCATACTAATAATTCCTTGCTCAAGGGTTTTTCTACCTAAGCTTAACATCACATACACTTATGCCTTCAAATTGTAGAATTAGGCAGTAATTTGGGTCCTATAAAATATTAAAATATGATTTCACTTTCCCCAGAGATATAAATAAAACCTAATTTCTTTCATAAATAACACACTGAAGAAACCACTATATTAGTTTTAAGAAAATATTAAAATTAACCAACTTATTTTTTTAATCATTCTTTCAGCAAAATTTAAACATCTATTTTGTGCCAGCTACCATGTGAAGTTCTGGAATTACAGCCATAAAAAGACTCTGTCTTCCAGGAACTCACAGTCAAGAGGGTAGGGGTAGGAGTAGACAGGAAAGAAAACAATTATCTTATGATGTGTGCTGTGACAAAAACATGTTCAACATTCAAAGAGGACATAGAACAGAGTCATAGGTAAGCAGATTGGCTCAATGGATAGAGCCTCCACCTACCACATGGGAGGTCCAGGGTTCAAACGCAAGACCTCCTGACCTGCGTGGTGAGCTGGCCCAAGCACAGTGCATGCAAGGAGTGCCATGCCACACAGGAGTATCCCCCACATATGGGAGCCCCATGCACAAGGAGTATACCCCATAAAGAAAGCTGCCCCGCATGAAAAAAGTCCAGCCTGCCCAGGAGTGGCACCATACACATGGAGAGCTGACGCAGCAAGATGATGCAACAAACAGACACAGATTTCTGGTGCCGCTGACAAGAATGCAAGTGGACACAAGAACACACAGTGAATGGACACAGAGAGCAGACAACTGGGCGGCAGGGGAGGGGAAAGAAATAAACAAACAAACAAATAAATAGATCTTTAAAAAGAAAGAACAGAGTCATATAAAAAAGAACAGAGTCAAATATACAAGGCAATGAGGTAGGTCAGTTTAGGGGAAGTGATATCTAAGATGCCACACAAACCATCAAATTTAATATTCATGATATCTAAACCATCCTCTACCATTCATGACAAGCTTTACCATTCAAGGTCTCTTTGCAAAAAAGAAAAAGTTAGATTTTTCCAGGTTGCAAGGATATAATTTTTACTTAGATCTTGTGATACCTCCTGATCCCCCACCTGCCAGTTCAATACTTGTTTTCTACAATTAAGTCAAAGGACACTGAAAATACACCTCATTACCTACCACTAGAGGAACAAGAAGGATTTGCCTCTAGCCAAGAAATCACTGTCTATTGTGGAATTTCTCATTGTCCTAAATAACTCAATACACCAGTATATTAGTCAAGGTTTTCTAGGGAAACAGAACCAAAAGGAGATATCTGAAAATATTATGAGACTTTATAAAATTGTCTCATGCAACTTTGGGGCTGCATGAATCCAAATTCCATAGGGTAGGCAGCAAGCCAGGAACACTAATGAAGGTGTTCAATGATTTCTCCAGGAGAAGCTGGCTGTCTGAAGTAGAGATGGGTATTTTCTCTCTGACTGCTGAAATCACTTTTGTTAAGGTCTTCAACTGATTGTATGAGCCATCTATCATTGCCAAAAACCATCTCCTCAGTTTATTGTAGATGTAATCAGCCATAAATGCAATAACTCGCATAATTTAAGTCCAGGAAATGTCCTAGCAGTACAATTAGGCCAGTGCTTGCTTGATGAAACAACTGGGCACCATAACCTGGCCAAGTTGACACATGAGTCTAACCATTAAAATAATCATCACATGAATATATGAAGAAAAGCCCACAAATGACTGAATAGCTAAGGAAGTATTTGAGATATCTGGAGGCATTATTTTCTTAAAATGTGACTAGTAAACCCAAGATGTCAAAGTGTCTGCTATTCAAAGACACAATATAATGGAATATTTCCATGTGGAGAGCATGAGATCACTAATGCAATAATAAAAAATATTTATATTTAAGAAAAAAATTAAAAATTGTGCTCTATAGATAAGGAAAATCATAGACATTTCCAATTTTTTTCCCACTCTAATCCATATTTTATTCTTCCATCATAAAGACTCTGGGAGGACAATGTCCACTCCACCTTTAAATTGAGAGGGGGCTTAGAACCCACATGGTTGATGGGTGGAATTCTCCTGTTTGCAGCTGTAGACTCTATTGGTTCCCTGGTGTGGTAGTTGACTGCCTCATCTCACTATTAGCTGACCTGGGTAAGCCAATGAACCAGAGAGTAGGTGTTACAACTCTGCTGAGGCTCAGGGCCCAGCTGGCATATACACAGTCCAGAGATTCAAATCTCCTGAGCATACACCAACCCCAGCACCAAACACAAGTTCAGTAAAAGTGACATAGGAGGCATGCACAGAGAGGTCACATCTGAGTCCCACTCCATCACACTCAGGAGCACAAATTCCAAAGTATGACCCACTGCCAAGGCATTGACTCCAGTGCCTTCTGTCATGACCATAGGGCCTGGGTGTCTCCGTAGCCCTCAGGAGCACCACTATCTGGGGTTGTATCTACTTTGACTGTCTCTGAGGCCTTGCTGAGATGTGCATAAGCTCAATCTCTCTGATGACCTCCCAACTCATTTTGAAGTCTCTTAGCCAGATAAACTCATTTGTCTTTACCATTTCCCCCTTTTAGTCAAGGTTTTTTTCTAGTTGCATCACCATCAGGTGCTTGGTCGTAATCCCTCAGTCCCAGGGAGGCTCATCCTGGGAAGTCATGTTCCATGCTGGGGGGAAGGTAATGCATTTACATGCTGAGTTTGACTTAGAGAGTGGCCACATTTTAGCAAGATGGAGGCTCTCAAGAGGTAACTCTTAGGCACCCTTGAGCTCTAGGCCTAGTTGAAATTTCAAGTACACAGGCTCTTAAGCATAGTCATCAGTATCAAGGGCCCATCACTGGACCTTCTTTCTTCACTGATCTTTGTCCTTGTACTTGGGGTATTGTTGCTGCTCTGTTGGGGAGTACAACAGAGTTTCCCAGAATGGGAACTCAGCACTTCCTCAGTTGTCATGTGAAATTCTACACCCTATGTCAATATCCAATGAACATCCAAACAGATCTATATGCCCTATATGCTTGCCCTGGAGAACTCCCTCCCACCCATGCATTTCCCCATCAATGACATCCTGCATCAGTGCTCCTCCCCTGCCATAAGTGAATCCTTCTGTGATCCAAAACTTCTTCAAAAATGACATCTAATATACTGCCAAATTCAATTAATAGGAAAATGAAATGGTAATGATAGGTTTAAAGATTAGAAATAGAATATATAATAATTTATAAAAACTAAAGTAAAGTAAAAAATCAATTGGGGTATTAAAAAATGAAAAATATCGTATGAAAAAATTTTTGATGTTTCGCCTTTCATCACTGTAGTAGGTGTTGTCCTGTATCTACAGTGGCAAGGCAATCTCTTCCATTTCTTCCTCAGTGTCTACATCCATTTTTTTTATTATGTCTTCAAAAAAGTTTTAGGTCACAGTAAAGTCACATATAGAATATGAAGAACTCTTACATACTCAATATCAAACCCTTTCCCCCTTCCCCAGCAATGATCCTTTTACATGAGGATGTTACATTTGCTGCAACTGATGTACAGATATTGAAACACAGCTACCAACCATGGTTCCATTATGGTTTACATTATGGTTTACATTTTAGACTGTAACTGTACACTTTTACAAATTTTTGGTTCCATTATGGTTTACATTTTAGACCATACGCCTTTATAAGTTTTTGGTGATATTTAACATGGTCTGTATCCATCATTGCAGGATTATGCAGAACACTCCCATTGCCCCCCAATTACCCCCTCTTCCAACTATTCTATTCCTCTCTCCCCCTCCCATCAGGGCCCACAGTGACAGCCAAGCTTCAATGCTTGAAGGACAAGATGCATAGATACTTGCAACAATGCTGAGGGTTTGACACACTAGTCTGTCCTCCCCTTTGGGAGCTACCCATGCTCTTGAGAGATACCCTCCACTCTGTATGAGAACATCATGCTTCTCCAGGATGAGGGTATAATACCTTCCCACTCATTGTATGGGTCTCCACCCACTGATATAACACACTATGACATGATGTGCACTCATACACTTCTTAGAAACCTGCCCCAGGTGTATCCTGTGCCAGATGCCTCCTTGTCAAACACCTTAAACCATTACCCTTCCTTATTATATTTTCTAAAGCATTTTCTCAACATTATAGTTTCAACCACATACCCAACAATCTCCCATATTTCACTTGCTTCCCCCTCCCAACCCTCTCCCCAATTCCTTGGGTCATCTGACCCATCCTCCCAACCTTAGCCCCCCTCAAGCCTGCAAAGCCCAACCCAATAGTATCCCTATGCCCCCATCTTATCCTTTCACTGCACAACTACTTACCTCTACTTTATCACAGATTTCGCCCATGTGGGCATTGACTCATACTATATGAAAAAAGAATTTCGTATAATGAAAAAAAGCACACAAACCATGTATTGGGTCCTAGTTTCCTATATTTAAGTATTAACATACATTCAAACAGAAGAGAAAAATGAATAATAAATAATATCTTAGAAAATAAGGTATTGGTGCTAACAAAATGTAAGAAGCCAACTTCTTACATAAATGGATGGCAATGTCTTTTGATTCCCTGGAGAATTTTCAATTAGTAGAACTAGCAGCTTAATCAGTGATAAATAACCCTGGGCAACATTATGTAATCAGTAAATTAAATTTCCATAATCTGATTTAAACAGTGAGTTTTCAGTCTATTTTTTAAATCAATAAACCAGAATAAACTGAAAGACTCTCAGACAATTGATATTAAGGAATGCATTCCAACTATGGGATGCATTTGTTTAAATGTTTAATTCCCTGGGTTATGGTCATCCCATCTCTAAATATTTTCAAGAAAGGATGCTATAACCTAAGTAAGTCTTTAGCAAGTCTAAAGGGCACTGAGTTTTATCCCTTTTACTTGAATTACATCTTTGCTGAAGACTGAATCCATATATTTCACTAAACTCAGAAAACTAGTAGTTATCATCTTTGTATGATTACTTTATTCTGTCCTTTCCAGGAAAAAATACATATATTTTTTGCTCCTTTCATCACTCTCCAATTATTTTTTAACCTATTGAACAGTTCAATAATCTTCTACAAATGGAAAACATCAAATAAGATAAGGCATGTTGAATGTGGTAAAAATATTATTTTATAGTCCTTATCTTGTTTATCTTTTGTTAAACTTATTTAACAAAAGCCCCTGCAAGGCTGATTGATGTTCACATTGAACCCACTGTGAGTACCTGATCACCTCTAATGTGTTTTTGCATATTAAGTTATTTCAGATCATGATTTGGGCAAAATGTTCTTTTCTTTCTTAAGCACATTGTCATACGTGTATTCCTATTTCTTTTTTAAGCCATTTCCACAGTAAATAACAACTTGAATCCTGTCCTGCAGGTATTCTTTCATCTAAGAAATTCATTGAGTTTCTACTAAAGGTAAAACAAAAGGACCCAAGAAAATATCAAAGATGAAGATTTACGGCAACAGCAGCTGTATATGGTTAGGCAGGTTGTGCTATGCACAAAGTGGCTGGGCCAAGGAGCAAATGTAAGGCTGAAATCCAGACTCTTCTCCTTTTGCCAAACAAAAATTCTGAAGAAGATCTGTCAGTGGATAGTAGTTTTTGTGCATGTCATCTTCCCAGAGAAGTACCTTTTTCTAGCTAGCGTCCTAGGCACTGCAGAGAGGGATCTGTTGAGTTCCAATGTCTACTATTTTTACTAAAAGCAATCCTTCAGTTTGGAAGACTTGATATTTTACTGTTTTGCAATGAAGTTAACATTTTCTGCAATATTTCTATGCTACTAAAATCCTAAGCATACATGTGAAAATCTCAGCATTTGCTTTCTCTCCACCGATTATGCTATGGATTGCAAGTTGTACCTAAAATGGCTATGGAGATTCTCCATCTTTCTCTTCATCTTATTCTAGCCTTTTAAAAATGGCTGGAACAGTTGTAGTAAGGATGTTATCATTGGTCCATTTAAATGTTGGATTTTAAAAAAGAAAGTAACTTCTGTAATCTTCTTTATTCATTCAGTAAATTTTTATTAAGTGGCTACTCAGTTGCTGGAATTTGGAGACCTATCAAACAAGTAGACAAATTGTGTGAACACTGAGAATTTGAAAATAATGATGGTGGAATCTGGGGCAGGAAAAACAGAGCAAGATGCTGATGCAAACTGCTCCCCCATATGAAAAACACTTTTATTGAGCCAACACCTTTGACCTTTGTTTTTGACAATTCCTGAAGAAAATGTTTGCAGCTGGTAAAATGTTAAATCTGCCAAGACTTACTTTTTCATGCCATCTGCAAAATATTCAGTTACTTTTTCCTTCAAAGACTATTTATCGGAATATTTTAACCAGAAATTCATTCAGGAATGCAAATGAAACAGAATATTCGTACAAATATGTTATAGTTTATTGTCTATATTTCACATTACCAAAATTAAAATGGCTTGAAAGAGCATTGTGTTCTTGCAAACTTAAATTGAGAAGGGTTTCCACAGCAACTTTCATTAGAACACTCCCCTAAGTTAATGAGAGATGAAAGTCACTGATAGATATCCTAAAGGGATTCTTAAGATATTAAAAAACATGTCTCAAGTTAGCTTCTGATTTGAGTACACTTATGCCTCACAATCATGTGGAAAATAAAGCAATGGTTTCCCTGTACAAGTCATATTTCTTGCTGTTGGCATATCCTTTGGTGTTTTCAGGATTTATGGAACACTGCCTAAATAAAAATGTAATTGGCCCCTATCACAAAATCGAGTCCTGAAATTATAACTATAGCTCAACTGAAATTTACTTTATTGTCAAGAACATTTATTAGAATAGATCCATGGCAATGGAGTGGTTTCAGTATTTTGAGTTAACTTTTAATAAAAAATAGTAATCCATTTGAGAGTCATATTCTCACCTCTGTTTCCTATTTCATTCCATAAAAAAAGAGTTAGTTATTCACAAGCTGAAACATTCTGAATTATTCAAAGACTAGAAATACATAAACTTTAATATTATTAGCTATTCAAGTTTGGTGTTTTAAGTTGTAAAATCTATTTGCAAACCTAAATCTCCCAATGTTTTCATAAGGGCTACACCAGATGTCCTATAAGATTCTGTGGCACCTGTTGACAAGAATCAAATTCTTTTGTTTTTTGGATATATGCTCCTTAGATTTATAAACCAAGGCATCTCTGTATGCAAAGAATTAGTATCATTGCTATTATCCTTAATTAGCCTAAATTTTGTTTTTCCCTCTCTCAAAGAGAAATTTCAAGTTTTTTAATGAGCCAGCCCCAGATTCAAATCCTGTCAGTACAGTTTATTAAGCATTTTCTCTCTGAAAGTCTCTTGCCTTCACTGTACCTAATTTGCTTATTATTAACATTGGCATAATAATGCCTGGTATATATATACATAAATTAGCCTTGTTCCTGACACTTACAATAGGTGTTCACTGAATTTCAGTTTTTTAAAAAAATTTTGTTATTTTTGGTTTTGCCACTATGACAGGCATAATTTTTGCAAATGAGAAATATGTGTGCAAAAATGTCTTTATATTCCACCTAATGGGGAAGAAAGGTAATATGATAATATTTAAAAAAAACCTCATGTACTTCAGTCATTTCTAAATTATTTTAGAATTAAATACAGATTTACCAATTTTCTACTCCCAGACTTTCAGCCTGGGGTTGACCTAAGTTTCAGGGCAGATAGAAGGACGCACAAGTCAGTGGGACAGTGGATGCCCATTTCTTGGGTGTATCTGAGATCTAGTGGAATATATATACAATCATCCAAGCTTATTGACAGCACATCTGCCACCATCCAAGATGGTGGCCTTGTGTCCATTGGGCCAATTGCCATCAGAAGCTACTGCCCTTTACCAAGAGTCCTCAGAACACTGACTCTCTGCTTGAGTTGACACTGGGCCCTTCTTCGGATGTCGGGGAAGACTCACTAGAATACAAGGTCTATGGAAGCTGTTGTGCAGAGCTGAAATCATGGCCCTATGCCGTTATGTGTTCTCTGTAAATATTTGTTGAATGAAGGAAGGAGGGAATGAACTTTCTCTGGACGTTCTCTGGTGGGAATAAAACGTGGAGCTGTCCTCAGACCCTCTCTGCATCCTAACTCAACTACCTCTACTCTAAGGCACTCAAGACATTGTGACACAAGCACATCTAGAATACTACCAACTCCCAGAATTCTAGACTGAAAGTGGGTCACACTTTCCTTTTGCTCTTGATTGAAGTCCTCAGAACCACCAAGAGGACACAGGTAGCTGGTGCAGACTCTGCCCAGACATAGGAGAACTGCTCTTCCCTTCCAATCACTCCTTCCCTCCCAACCTTGGGGCTCTTAGGCAGGAGGAGGTATTAAGGAAGGAACTTCCTCAGCAAGGACTCTTTCCAAAATATTTCTGTGGAATTCCTAGACTACGGCTTTTCTGTTTTTACTTAAAAGTAAAGAATTAGGAAAAGGCCACAAAAATTGATATGAGATCCTCAGGGGAAGGGAAATAGCAATTTATAATTCATGTATCATTTAGCCACATTCATAAGCAAAAGTGTGTTAAATTTCTCTGTGCTTCAGTTTCCTTACCAGTAAAATAAAGTGTCTGAATAACTGGCAGATAAATAAAGCCCTCACATTCAGGAAAGAGTATTAAATTAAAGTACAGTGAAAATGATACAAGATATATTTTTGTTTCTTTATTTGAGGTTCTTAAAGGAAATTGGCAGTAATTCTCTATTTACTAACTATGTGTAAGAGTAAGTTGTTCAGAAAATATGAGAATTCTCAGTAACTACATTCTGCAGACAAAGGATAATATGAGAATTTATTCACATTTACTGAAACATATTTGTCATTTTTATAGCTACGATTTAATGTACTGGGAACTGATGAATAAATGAAGATAAACTAAAAGAAGTAAAAACATTTTGAACCTTTAAAAGTATTCCCACAGTATCCGGTTAGCTCAGATGGTTAGAGCGCTGTGCTAATAAAAGTATTTCCATAAATCACCCTTTGATTGTAGTGTCTCTCCTTCACTATGTTTATCTGTTTCTCCCACATACACACACCCCCCACCTTCCTCTGTTGTCCTTTCTAATCTTCTCCTTCCTCTTGAACTCACCTTTGATATTGAACTTTTTCCTCTGTATATTCAGTGATATCTACTTAGGTCAAAAACATCAAATAACACTTGTAAAAGTTTACTCATCTAAAACCTTACGTCTCTCTACCTTTTTAGTTTAGAAAACAATTTTGAAAAGAATTGCTAATGTACTTAAACTTGTTCCTGACATGGATGCAAAAATGCACGTATATTTTAGCAAATCCAAAAAAAATGCACGCAGGTTTTGCTTCAGTCCATGGGTCTGGAATAGCCTATTGCACACAGAACTCCTTTAGTGTAGTCTGTTCCAGTTGCAGACACCACAGCTTTCAATGAGCCATTCATAGAGCTTTGGGGAGTGTTCATTGTGGCGGCATCTTTCTAACCTTCACAGCGTCAGAGCCGTGCCAAACATAACTTTCAGTCAGAGCCATAGTTTACGTGCCTGCCAGTCACTTTGCCGTGTGGAAAACTATCACTTAGCCTAAAGCAACGATTTTCTAGAAACCGTCTGTGTGAGAGATTGTAGGCCAGTGTTACTGAAGTTGAGTTAGAGGGAAATGTGGCATTTATGGTGGAATTCTCTCCCAGGAATCTGTGGGAAGAAAAAAAAAAACCAAAACACAGGACTTTGTATTTTGCTCTTGCACTTTTTCACCCTTGTTTTACACATGCACATGTATATACATATGGCTTATGAAGAAAGAAAAAATAAAATATGATTAGGACATATTAGAAATGGAAAGTTGTCATATTTGAAGCTCTAAATAACTTATCTTTGTGACAAGAAGTACAATGTTTATGTGTCTGTGCAAATAAAGCAAAATATTTAAGACACTGTCTCAAGTCACCTTAGACAACAGAATTTTAATATAGCATCATTACAATACATCCAACTCACCCTCTAAGAGCGGAATTCCTGGAACCTCTGATCTCTTCACTACACTCCTTTCTGGTTCAAAGCAGTCAACAGAGGTTCTTATATGTACCTACCCTTTTATCTTCGTCCATCTTAGGGCATTTGTCATTGCCTATCTCATTCTGAAAATTAATAACCTGGTCTTCTACATTAGCATCATTGTAGTTGCTACTAGTCTGTGCTCCAACAAACCCCATACTGGTGCCAAAAATTAAAAAAAATAGAAACCAACAACAAAAAAACTGCTTTGCTCCTTGAATACCTCTGTTACTTATTCCATCAGTAGACCATCCCACCTGTGGCTAGTCTCAGACAATGGCCTCTCTAATCTCGGTTTCCAGTTCCAGGTCTACAGAAATCTATGCCTTGCTATAGCTGGAGCGATGTCCACCACGCTGTACTCAAAACTCACCTCCCCACCCAAATGTGAAGCATTGCCCCATGCCCACCTCCTTTGAAATCCTGAACATTCTTATTCCTACTGGGGTAGTTCTTTCCCTACCCAGCAAGTTACCCAGAGGGGAGGGTGGCCTTTGTGGCCCTCACATACAAGGAATATTAGTCCTGAAAATCTGCCACCCTCTACATGCCTTGCCTTGTCTTTCTCCTGGGGTCCTTGGAATCTCACTCAAGTAGCACCCCCAGGTGGCCTTGCTCATTAAGCAGATCTGAATTGGTAATGGATAAACAGTTTAACCATGGCTCAGGAATTCCTGCTACACTATGGATTATTGCTGGAAGGACTGGGAAAATAAAGAGGTGGAAATGGTATCTCAAAGAAACTACCAAAAGAATCTCTCCCTTTTAGATCTTCATATTACATCCCACGGGCTGGCAGATCTCTAATGGTCAAGACTAGTCATTCCACTACTCATTATAATGCTTTGTCTTGACAGATTATGTCCAGAATCTTGTAAGATTTTGGAAAAATACCTGGGGATGGGGAAGGGTGTCCGAGCGATAACCCCTTCAGGGGGTAATATAAGGGAGTGTGCTATAGTTAGAAAAAAGCCTCCTGTCTTGGTTTCCTAGGGCTGCCTTAATGAACTACCACACTCTAGGTGGCTAAAAATAACAGAAATTTATTGTCTTGCAGTTCTGGAGACAAGATGTCAAGGCATTGGCAGGACCATGACCCTCTGAATTCTGTAGGGGAGAATCCTTCCTGGCCTCTCTCTAGTGTCTATTAGTTTGTCAGAGATCTTTGGCATTCTTTGGCTTGCAGTTGAAGCGTTTCAATCTTTGCTTCCCCCATCACATGGCCTTCTCCCCTGTTTCTGTCAGTATCTTCTCTTCTTGGGAGGACACCTATCATATTGGAATAGGACCCACACTGTTCCAGTAGGACCTCATCTTAACATAACATATTCTATCTGCAATGATCCTTTTTTCCAAATAAAATCAAATTCAGAGGTACTGGGAGTCAGAACTTCCACATATATTTTGGGAATGATTTCAATTGAGCCTATAACACCTGGTCACAGTGATAATGTAACTTTGTATTTTGAGGTGAGGGAAAACTAAATTTTAGGGTCTACTAACTATAGAAAACAAAGCTCCATAAAATCTTCACTATTGAGGCACAATTGGGTGGCATAGCTGGGAGATGTAAAGAGAAGAGAGATATCCTAAAGTGGGGAGTGGGTTATCAGAATCCCTTGGAGAGAAAGGATAGACCTGAGAAATGTGTGTTTATGAAAAGCAGGTAAGAGTTTAAATATGTTTGAGAGATACCAACTGTACTATTCCATTAGTGGGACTTTCTGTGGCCCTCTATACCTGGGTCTTATTCTCCAAAGTGTTTTATTCCAGGAGCTCCTGACTTTTGATACCACCACCACCACCATCCCCAGTGCCTGTGTCTGAAGCAATAAAAGTTCCCACTACAAGCAGTGCAATTCTTTATGCTGTCTATTCTGTTCCTTTATAATGACTTCTTTTAAAGTGTCCCACCAGGGAAGGGGTCAGCCACCTACAGCTGATGAAGCCAATTCTTTCTCAGAAGTGTATGTGTGTGTTTTTGCACATGTGTCTTCTGTACTTGTCTCACTTAGGAGACCTTACTTCGTACATTCCCTTTAAAAAATCAGAACAGACTGTCATTTAGTTCAGAGAAAGGCTTGGGGTGCAATGCCAAAAACTTCCAATGGGGATCTTTTGGTTTGTAATGTGTTTTGACCATGTGGGCTTTTTATCTCTGCCTCAGTAACCTTAGCCTTATCACTCCACAAGAGCCAGCTGCCTTCCTTCAGGTGACATTCTGACAGACACAACTGACAGCCCTAGACTCTCCTATCACACACTTATCCTCGGAGTAGGGAAGCTTTCTCGGGCTATTTGTTCTCAGAGGCAGAGGAAAAGTATTTGCTTCAAAGATTGAGCTGCTATTTCCTGCAGTCAGACCAACACAGACTAGAGGAGAAGGTTGAAGCACAGTAATCAGAGATTCCTTCATGCTCCATGTTAAATAGTGACATGCATGGGGTTGTTTTAAAGGTGCACAAGCCAGTGTATTTCATTGCAAAATCTACACATTAATGTAGTTGGAAGTGGATTTAGAAGTAAGGGATAAATTTAAAGCATAGCATTGTGACTCTGCATGAATTTGACTGGTTTAGGCAGGTTTGTTCTAGTTGTGTGGAGCCACAGCAATAAACAGGCCATTCATAAAGCACAGAGTGTGTGTTCATTGTGGCAGCATATTTTGCTTAAAATCTTTTAAATTATGCCATGAAGAATTTGGGCATCAATCCACTTCAAACCCTAGCACTGTCTCAGGGGTGGCCAGCACAGAGCGTATGTGCCAAAAATACTGTGTGGGTTAATTTCAGATCCCATCTCAGCCCCATCGCATTTACGATTTTATCCAGTTACACCTACCAAAACCTACCCTCTACTATTCTTATCCCTGCCATCATAAGAATCAACATAATAGAAACACTTTCTTTTCCTAAACCCAATCGAGAGGCGCTACTTAGACATAACTTACAGTCTTTCAATTCATACTTTATCATGTCAGAGAAAAAGCTATTGGATTCTTGACATTCTCTTTTTAAAAGGTCACCAATCCCTTCAATATGACATGATTTTTGAAATGGTTCACTGTCACCAGGTTTGTAAGAGGTCAGGGAAAAAGGAGTAGCAATTGACAAATAATATTACATAAAATAAAAATGGATATCGCTAACATTTATTGCACTTACTATATGCCAGCATTAAAAGAAAACCTCATTTATTTATCTCATTTAATTCTTCTAACAGACCTATGAGGTAGACAGTAATATTGTCTCCATGCTACATATGAAGAAATTAAGCAAGGCAGTTAAGTATCCATTATAGACTGGAACAAGGTTATGAATCCACAAAATCTGTCCCCAAAACTTAAGTTCTTAACCACTACATTTATGTTACAATCTTCCATTCATTCTTTTTTTTTTTAAGATTTATTTTTTATTTCTTCTCCCTCTTCCCCCCTCCTCTCTCTTCCTTCCTCCTCCTCCCCCCAATGTCGGCTCTCTGTGTCCATTTGCCGTGTGTTCTTCTGTGTCCGCTTGTATTCTTGTCAGAGGCACCGGGAATCTGTGTCTCTTTTTGTTGCATCATCTTGGTACATCAGCTCTCCATGTGTGCGGCCCCACTCCTGGGCAGACTGCACTTTTACCACATGGGGCAGCTCTCCTTACAGGGAGTACTCCTTGCACATGGGGCTCCCCTACATGGGGGACACCCCTGTATGGCACAGCACTCCTTGTGCACATCAGCACTGCGTGTGGGCCAGCTCACCACACAGGTCAGGAGGCCCTGGGTTTGAACCTTGGACCTCCCATGTGGTAGGCAGATGCTCTATTCATTGAGCCAAATTTCCTTCCCCCATTCATTTTTTAAATATTCTTCATTTCATACTGTACTAAGCTTATTTAGAAGTTGAAGAAAAAGCAAAGAACAAAATTTTTAGGATTGGTTTCATTTCAGAAAGTATTTTCAGTATCAGTTTGCAATTTTAGATGTGCAATATTGTTTGCCTTGAAGTCTCCTGGCTTCATATAACTATGTTTCATAACAATCCATTCCATAGAATCTTCTCCTACGATTTGGTTGTGTTAGGAGAACATTGTTTTTAATAGAAATATAAAATGCTAAAACTTAAAATATTTGCAAATGTTGAAGAATGAGGAAATTAAATTAAGTCATTCTTTAAGGAAACATGCTGAGCAGATTAAACCAAAATCATTGGTCCTGACTTCTTGTGGTCAACAATGAGTGGATCTGCAGTAGGGAGATATGTCAGGAAGCAGTAGTGTGAAAGGACAGCTATTGACTAAGACACACCAGAAGACACTCCACATCCAGTGACAGAAGATATCCCTGTTCTCAGAGGCTACGCTGGGCCAAATCCTTCCTATCCCTTAAAGGGCTAATCTTCAGATTTCCTCCTTATCTTGCAATTTTTAGAAATACACAATAATGACTATAGACTGTCAGGGACTGTTTTGTCTCCTTGAATCCAGTTAACCATGGGCATCTGCTCCATGCTGTTTGATTTCTGGTTCCCTCGCAAGCACTGATTAACTGTTGTGGCAGGGTCTACAGCCCAAAAGTTGACAAGCAGTTAATTGCAACCACAATAAGCTTCAAAAATTAAATCCAAAGAATCTTAACCTCATCAATGCTTTCCTTACATTGGCAATTTGTTTTCCTGGTAGTTTCTTAGGTTTCCTGCAGTGGGGGAGTTTCTTTCGTCTGTGGTCTGGAACTAAAGAGGAAGAAACTTTCCTCTGCTGTGTCTTAAAAAAAACCTCACAATCAACTATTCTTGAGTGAAACGAATGTGTCATAGTTGAAGTCTATCTGAGAAGAGGGTTCCAAAGCCTACTTCAGGTATCTAATGCTGACTGACATTTGTTTGTTGGATTGTTAATTTATTCAGTCACCCACTTATTCATGCACTGGGTGCTCAGTGTGCACCAGCCTCTGTTCTTGGTCGTGGGGTTACAGGTTTGAACAAGAAAAACAAGGTCTTTACTTTCATAGAGTCTTCATTCCAGTGGAAGAAAGAGAGACATAACAAGTAAATACATGAGCAAGACAATCAGCTAAATACTGTGAAGAAAGTAAAAGGAGATATGGAAATAAATCTGGATAGATTCGTTGATTAGATAAACTAGGGAAAGCCACTCTGAGCCAGTGACACTTGAGCTGAAAATTGAAAGAAAGAAAGAAGCCAAACATGCAATGATCTGGTGAAAGAGGGCTCGGGGAAGAGGTCGTCTCACATGCAAAGGCCCTGGGGTAGAAGCAAGGATGTCATGTTCAATGGATAGAATCAAAGCCATTGTGTCTGAAATGTAGTTAAGTGGGGGAGTAAGAGGAGTTACACAGAGAGATAGGCAGGGACCATTGTAAGGAGTTTAGATTTTTTTTTTCAAGAGCTATAAGACAGCACCAGAAAGCTTTAAATAGGGAATAATTTTATCTGGTTAATATTTTTAAGGGATCACCCCTGAGATCTAGGTAGAAATTGGATGGGGAAGCAAAAGCAGAGACTGGGAGAACAGGGTATTATTGCACTATTTTGGGTGAAAAAGTGCTTGGGACTGGAATTTTAGTGGGAAGAAGGAGAGAGAGATTGGGAGGTAGAGCCTACAGCAATTGCTGATAAATTAAATGTGAATTGTGAAAGAAAGTGAGGAATCAAGAATGATTCCTTAATTTAGGCCTCCATAAATAGGTGGATGGTAATAGTGCATACTGAAATGGGAGACAACAGAGGAAGCATAGTTCGATATTTAAATATATTTTAAACTTTCAATATTTACACTGAGCATCATAATGGAGAAGCCAAGGAGGCGGGTGGATATGAAAGTCTGAACTCAAGGGAGGTGCCTGGGCAGGAGACATATATTTGAATGTCTTGCACACATAGACTTGCAAGGTCATGTCACCTAAGACATTACAGACAGAAAAGAATAGAGAATCAGGTGTCTCGTAGTCAACATTTTATTCATTATGATTCTGAATATTTTAGCCTCCATCCTTGAATATAGCCAGTAATCTTTTTTTAAAATTTTTACTGAAGTGTATCATTCATACATGAACACACACAAACAAAAAGTACATAGTAAAGATTGCAAACTTACAAAATAAACATACATAACATCACACAGAGGTCATATACCTCACCCTTCCACCAACTCTTTGCATTAATGTGAAACATTAGTTACAAACTATGCTAGAGCGTTGTCAAAATATTACTACCAACTATATTCCTTATCTTACATTTGGTGTATTTTTCCCCCAACCCATACTATTTTTTTAATGTATTTTTGTTACAGATATTGTGAACTTGCAAAACAATCATACAGATGAGTAGATTTCCCATACAACACCACACCCTGGTGGAAGCCAATAATCTTTTGTGTGTGTCTGCAAACTTTTTTATTCCCTCCTCCAGGTATAATCTTCAGGCATAGTAACCATAAGAATGACTGAACACCTGGGTCTAAATAAGACTTCTGTATCTTCCTTGCTCTGTGTCCATTGATAAAATACTCTCAGTAAGCTTTGTTTTCCTCTCCTTTAAAAATGTGTTATAACAGTATCAATAATGCATGTTGTCATAACAGTGAAATAAAGCATATGCCACTTAGTATAGAGAAAAGTCTTAAAAAATATTGTTGTTACTTTAGGTGGGCTCATGAAAATTTTAACTATTTTGTTGACGCGCTAAGGTAACTTGGATTTATAATCCTATTCCGTAACCTATTAGAGATCTAAAATTTTAATTTCATGCTCACATATTCACTAATTAAATAAATAATGAAATTCAAGAATATCAGTTCCTTCTCCCTAATTTTGATCTCTGCTTGTCTTAGTTTGCCAGAGCTGCTATCACAAATGCTGCTCGATGGGTTGACGTTCGCAACAGGACATTATGGACTCACAGGTTTTAGGCTAGAGAGGTTCAAAATGAAGATATCAGCAAGACAATGCTTTCTCCCAAGGTCTGTGATGTTCTGGTGCTGGCTGCCAGTAGGCAATCCTTGAGGTTCCTTGGTTTATATCTCTGCTTCCTGTCACATGACAATGTCTTCTCCTTTCTGGCTTCTGTGACCAACCTGTTCTCTTTATAAAGCCTCCAATAACACACATTAAACACATTCATTCAGTTATGCAACACCTTAACTAAAAATGACATCTTCAAGGGTCCTATGATGATGGGTTCACAACTATGAGTATGCAGATTAAGATTAAGAACATGTGCTGAGGTACATAATTCAACCTTTCACACTGCTTTATCCTTCTCTTTCTTAGCACTTATTTCACAATCATTTGTCTACTTGTTTATCTCCATCACTAGATTTTTTAATGTAGTGACTATATTTTACTTAAAATGTTATCTTAAACAATATAAAATACACATTTAATAAAGGTGTGTTGATTGAATTAATCAATGACTGAAAAGTACATCTTGCCATATTTCGCAAAAAATAGTTATCCTGGAAATATTTAGTCCAAAATGGTTAATGCTGTTATCAAAGGCCATTTAGTTGAAAAGAACACAAAGCATCTCCAAACCTGCATTGCACTCCTCTTTGTTAACAAAACCAAAATTTCATCCATGTTTCCATTCCATGTAGACCAGGAAAGACTGGTTCCTTATATTATGTCCATGCTGATTATCTACTCCTTACTTTACCTGTAATGAGACAGAATTATGGTCTACCCATGACTAAGAAGATGCAATGGAATAATCAAGGATGTGTCCTCAAGGCGTTCAATGTCTAGTGAGGGAGATAAACTCAACTTCTAATGCAAGAAACTAGTAGAATGTGATTCAGATACATATAAGTACTCTGGGACTCTGAGCAAGAAGAAATTGAGTCTACCAGGGAAAAATCTGTGGCAAGAAGTCTGGGAAAGCCACACAACATGTTGACATTAGAGTCAGGCTTGAAGGATGAATGAGAAGTTGTTGTTGCTGTTGTTTAAATGGAGAGAAGCATTCTAAGAAGAGGGAAAACCCTAGAGAAAGGCACCAAATGTAGGTATATTTGGTGAAAGGGGAGGACAAGTGTGACTACAAGAGTGGATGCTGAAAATGCCAACTGAACCTACATTTGAAAGATGACTTCATAAAGTATATGAACTTACCTTTAAGTAATGGAGAGCCAATGAAGACTTTCAAACAAAGCACCTAAGAATACAGGTTTTACTCTGATACAATAAAGGCCAAAATAATAGTAGCTTAAACAATATGAAAGTTTATCCCTCTCTCATTCACATTCTGGGAGTAAGCAGCCGAGGGCCGTTAGGACAGCATTGTAGTGTGAGAGCCCCAGACTCCTTCAGTCTTGTAGCTTTGTCATCTCAAAACACATAGCCTAAATGGATTGATCTTGTTGCCAACATGGTGGTTTGAAGCTCTATGTACTCCAGAAAAAATGTTCATAAACTTAATCCGTTCCTGTGGGTGTGAACCCATTTTGAGGAGGGGCTTTTAATGAGGTTATTTCAGTTAAGGTGTGGGGACCCACCTCAGTCAGGATGGGTCTTAATTCTATTATTGATTTCTTTTATAAGTGGAATGGTATTCAGACAGAGAGAAAGCCCTGAACAAGAACCTGAGATTCAATAGAACAAGGAAGAGAATGGAGGAGCCAGGAGAGGCCACCACGTGCTTTGCCATAGGACAAGCTAAGGACCAGAGATCACCAGCAGCCAGCCCCAGAATGGCACCATCTTCAGAGAAAAAGCATTGCCTCAAGGAAACCTGGATTTGAACTCTTTCCCAGCCTCAAACTGTGAGTGAATAAATTCCCATTTCCAATAAATAAAAATCTGATCCATTTCATGGCATTTTCTTGAGCAGCCTAGAAAATTAAAACACCAACATCACATCTACATTCCGTCAGCAATATAAGGAAAAATTGTGAAAGGAGTACATATTCCTTTCCTATCTAAGTCCACAAACCAGAACTTTTACCCATTAGTTCTTTGCATATCGCTTAGGTGAAAACTAGTCATCTGGCCACACATAGCTACCAGAGGCACAGGGAAGTAGTCTTTGACTAGAAAGTCTGTTACATTGAGTAAGGGGAGAACTGTATTAGGAAAAGAGCTAGCAATCTCTGCCTTAGAGGAAATAGGATCATCATAACTTGTGTGAGAAGTGTACTTTGAAAAAAATTAGTAGAGTCTGGAAGGAAGGAGGAGATCAATTAAGAGAATGTTAAACAGCTGGATGTGGGCTGATGAGTAGCTGAATTAATCAATGCATAGAATAAGGGAAGAGGGAGACAATGTTCTAGGCCATAGATCAGAAAGATCAGAGAGCTAGCATAGGGAAACGGATGTGGCTCAAGCAATTGCTGTCTACCACATGGGAGGTCTGTGGTTCAGTTCCCAGGGCCTCCTAAAGAAGACAGTGAGCTGGTGCAATGGGCAGGCATAGCAAGTTGACATAACAAGATGACACAAGAGACACAAGAAGAAAAACATAATGAGAGACACAACAAAGCAGGGAGTGGAGGTTCCTGGTGCCTCCTAAAGAGGATGAGCAGGGCGGCAAGATGGCACGACAGGTAGGCACTGCTATCTGACATGACAAGATGACACAACAAGAGACACAAGAGAAAAAAGATAATGAGAGACACAACAAAGCAGGGAACTGAGGTGGCTTAAGTGATTAGGTGCCTCCCTCCCACATCAGAGGTCCCATTGCCTCCTAAAGAAACAAAGAAGACGAACAGACACAGCAAGTGCAAACAGTGAGGGGGTGGGGAGAGATAAATAAATTTAATAAATCTTGAAAAAAAAAAGAAAGAAAGCTGGCATAACCAGCACTGAGGGAAGTAATACGAAATCATAGCTCCTGCCTACTTCACTAAATTGCTCCACTGAGCAGCAAACTGAGAACAGCCACTTCAGACAATCCTTTTTTGTGACCTAATTTAACTTATGCTCCCTTCTGGTCACTGTCATCCCAGTTGCTGTGCCTTTTTGCTCAGTATCACAGTGCCCCCCTGAGCCCACAGCAGCACAGGGGTCTCAGGTTGAGCTGGATGAGCAAGTTGAACAGACAGTAATAGCAGTAGGATCATTTTTGTTTTTAAAGATTTATTTTATTTATTTCTCTCCCCTTCCCCCCCCCCGACTCTGTTGTCTGCTCTCCGTGTCCATTCACTGTGTATTCTTCTGTGTCCACTTGTATTATCTGATGGCACTGGGAAACTGCGTCTCTTTTTTGTTTCGTCATCTTGCTGCATCAGCTCTCCGTGTGTGCGGTGCTACTCCTGGGCGGGCTGCGCTTTTCTCATGCGGAGTAGCTCTCCTTGCGGGGTGCACTCCTCAGACATGGGTCACCCCTACGCAGGGTGCCCCTGCATGGCATGGCACTCCTTTCGCGTGGCAGCACTGCACGTGGGCCAGCTCACCACACAGGTCAGGAGGCCCTGGGGATTGAACCCTGGACCCTCTATATGGTAGGCAGATGCTCTGTCAGTTGAGCCACATCCACTTCCCAGTAGTAGCATCATTATGCACCATTTGCCTTTGGGACATTTCACTTTATAGAGTGATTCTGGCCAAATCATTACTTTTTTTTTTTTTTTTTTTTGAGATTGACCAATACAATACGCTGTGAATTATGAACTCATAAACCCATTTGTTCATGTTCTACAAATGGAAAAGCATAACTTTCATCCAGCTGTCTGATTCCCAAGATCTAAATTAACCACATGTTTTGCTCCTAATAGGATTTGGCTACAAGTCAAGAATTCTTTTTCCTTCTTTGTGTACATAAAAATAAGAATTTAGAAAATAGCTATATTAAAGATGTTATATGCTTTCACATAACTTTTCAAGTTCTTGGTGTACATTTTTATAAGCAATGTGCTTGCTTTTATAATTAAGTGAGTTGTTTTGTAATTGTACACAGAAATCAATCTTATTCAAACATCTGATATTGCTAAATATATCGATAAGCTGTCACTCAACAAACAACTACTATCTAGCTTAGAGCTTAACCTCTCTCATCTCTTGTAATAAACATCTCTTGTTGCTGCTCTTTCTAAAGCAACAGTTTATCTAATTTAGCCTAAGGGGCTTCTGTATCTCTAAGTCTCTATTGAAGCTGTTCCCTGAGTCTAGGAAACCCCTTCTGTTTTAGTTTGCTAAAGACTGACAATGTAAAAATACCAGAAATGAGTTGGCTTTTATAATGGGAATTTATTAGGGCAAAATCTGAAGCTGTGAAAATGTCCAAATCAAGGCATCATCAGAGATGCTGGCTCATCAAAGGTCAGCGAAATGGCTGCTGGTCTCTGCTCCTTCTCCAGGCTCACTTGCTCCCCAAGCTCAGGTGTGCATAATCAAGCATATGGCTTGTCTCTCCCCAGCCATCCTCTCTTTTTTTTTTTGCTAATTCCATGTTTTGCTATGGATGTTTTGCTAATTCCAGGCCCTGGCCGCTCTCTCAGCCTCTCAGTGCTTCTCTGTAGGTTCGCTTTCTCCCTGAGCTCAGCTGTGGGCGGTCCTGAAGTCCCCTCTAACATGGCAGGGTAAAAAGGGCAACTCTCTTTCTCTGTGTCCATTTTTATAATCAACTAATCCACTAATCAAAGACCTTAACTGAGGTAATCTTATCAAAAGTGATCGAATCAAAAAGTACTTTGACTAAATCTAACCAAAAGACCCCAAATACAATAGGTTCACATGTACAGGAACGGTTTAGCTTAAGAACATAATTTTCTGGGGTCCATGAAAGACTCAAACCAGCACAACTCCTCATTTTCTTCATCTAGAAAACTCCTACTTACCCTCAAAGGCTTATCCTAAAAGTCACCTTATCATTACATGAAGCCAATTCAAAGTACAGGAAGATTGGGCTTGCATAATGTATAGCCTCACAGTACCTTGAATTCCTCATCCATAATGACTTTCATCTTTCTAACAGTTAGAGCAACCTAGGCTATATTTTAGAAACTAAGAAGAAAAAAGTCTTAGAATCCTAACACAAAAGATATTTTCTCACTTCCACTATGTCCACTGTAGGTCTGGACAATGCTCCAGTCAATGGCTTTCCATATTCAGAGGACCACTTAACCAGAACCTCCTCTATACATACTGTGCCAGGGGAAGAGAAGGCTGGAGACCTTTATTTCATTGGCCAACAATATTATTATGGACATTTGCAAGGGGTCACAGCTACAAAATGCTTTCACAGCAACTCCTAGGTGAGTGTTTGATTAAGTGACTGGATACTATAGCCTTGCAGGCTTATGTGTTTACTTGACTAGGCTATAGTATCCAGTCACTTAATCAAACACTCACCTAGGAGTTGCTGTGAAAGCATTTTGTAGCTGTGGTTAACATTTCCAGTCAGTTGACTTCAAGGAGATTACCCTAAGTAATGTAGGCATGCTTCATCCAATCAGTCGAACACAGAGGCTGAGGTTTCCCAAGGAAGAAGAAATTCTGCATCAAGCCTGCAGGATAAAACTCCTATTTGAGCTTCCAGCCTGCCCAACAGATTTCAGACTTGATAATCCCTACAATTATGCGAGCCAGTTCCTTAAAATAAATCTCCTAATATATGTGTGCAGGTGTGTGTGTGTGTGTGTGTGTGTGTGTGTGTGTGATTGATTTTGTTTCTCTGGAGAACCCTGATTGATGTACTTATCATGTACTCAGAAGTTCAAAGCTATCATCGGGAAGCAGAATTGGCTCAACTGATAGAGTGTCCACCTACCACATGGGAGGTCCAGGGTTCACACCCAGTGCCTCCTGACCCATGTGGTGAGAGGGCCCACATGCAATGCTGATATGTGCAAGGAGTGTTGTGCCATGCAGGGGTGTCCCCCGCATAGGGGAGCCCCACATGCAAGGAGTGAGTCCCATAAGGAAAACTATTCTATGCAAAAAAAGCACAACTTGCCCAGGAGTGGTGCTGCACACAGGGAGAGCTGATGCAGCAAGATGATGCGACAAAAAAGAGATACAGATTCCCAGTGCCACTACTAGTGGACACAGAAGAACACACAGCGAAAGGACACAGAGAGCAGACAACGCGGGGTGGGGAGAGAAATAAATAAAAAATAAATTATTTTTTTGAAAAAACTAGATATGAGTAAATACTATCTATGTCTACTATATCCTTTATTTCAATTAAGGATGCTACCCTATTTTCAAGACATTGTCGTGCACCAAGATGTATTACTTCTTTGATATTTTTAACTTTATTATCTCACTCTCTAACCACAAACCCTTATTTCTTAGGACCGCTCACTTCTTTACTCTCATACAACTGTTCTTTGTTCTCATTCACACCTTCATTCCCTAGACTGAAGGGGTTCATCCTAGCTAGGCTAGGCCAGGTCACCAGCATCCTTGACCTCCCAAACAAGTATTTATTGAGAGCCTAGTACACAGTACATAAAAAAATACTCATTGTGTGATTGAATAAATGATTCCCCTTCCTCTACTTCTCCACATGTTTCCAGTACACTGATCCTTCAAATTTCTAAACCAATCTAAGCAGTTCAAGGCCTGTATCTAGACTGATATCACCACTCCAGGAGAAAGTTGTAGTACCATGCAGGTTATTGCCACAACAAAATTCTTCCTCTCCAACGCCCCATAGACTCCTAACACATTGTGTTCAGTACTCTTTTTGCCTGATAAAGATACTCTAAATCTAAATCTTTACTACTTTCCTTACTCCACTTCTTTTGTTAAGCACTCCCCACCATATCTGAATCTATAGTTAGTACTAGACTTGATAGGTATATGTCCAAGAGACAAATCTTTGGGCTGTTCATGTGCCATTTGGGCCCTGAATCTCAACAGAGTTGCAACACCTACTCTCCAGTTCATTGAACTCACCCAGGACAACTAACAAAGAGATGATGATGGACAATGCCCATCCCAAGGAACAGGGAGAGTCTACAACTGCAAGAAAGATGGTCCCATCCATCTGCCCCATGGAATCTAAGCCCCCTCTCAATTAGAGTCAGAGTGGACATCACCATCCCAGAATCCTCAGGATTGAGGAGTGAATGATGGACTAGAGTAGACTCACTGGTATTCTACTATTGAGTTATTGTTATTCTATCAGTGGAAGAACTTTTATCATTGATGAGGAGGCAGTGGCCACTGGAGGTTCTGAGGGTAGGGAGAGGGAAAAACAGGTGTAATGTGGAGTATTTTCGGGACATTGGAATTGTCCTGAATGATATTGCAATAATGGATACAGGCCATTATGTATTTTGTCATAACTTAACATAACATAAAATTGTGTGGGACAGAGAATAAACTATAATGTAAACTATAATCCACACTTAGTGGCAATGCTCCAAAATGTGATCATCGATTGTAACAAATGTGCCACACTAATGATGTATGCCACACTAATAATGGGGGTGGAGGAAATTTTTTTAAAAAAAAGAAGTATTTAGAATAACGGATTGAATCCACTGAGTTCTTTTAAATAGACACAGCATAATCTAGGAGACATGACTTCAAACCTTCACTCTAAATAAAATAATCACATAATCATAGGCAGATAAAAGACAATCCACTTTTATCATTGTACAAATATGAATTCTAAGATTCTGAAGAGTTTCTCCAATTCACCAGACCATTTTGAATGCAATTTGGGTTTTAAAAATGAAATTTTGAAAAATCATGAGTGTTCAATTTCATTCACATACCATTAACAGAAATGTTATATATTCTACATATAATCACTTGCATTAATCTAATTTTTTCATAAAATGAAATCATTGTGTAACCACAGAAGAAGGATCTATTGACATAGTAGCTTTCAATCAAAGTAAATTTAATTCTAAAGGACACATTCTCTAAATATTTCCTACAAACTAAATACAGAATTTTATGAACCCAAACAAACCAATGAACCATCTGATGTGAGCAAAAATAATCTGTAAACTGAGATTTGACCAAAGGGTGTATGCAGTATATACCTATAAATACAGAGTGGAGAATATGAACTAGAAAATCAAATAAACTTACTGTGACTGAACAAAGTTGCATGAAGACTTACACAAAGGCAGTTTAGATGTTCTTAAACACTAACTTAACTTTGCCTGGAGAACTGACCACAAATATTTTCCATTTAGCCACAAAAATGTGTGTCTGTGTGTGTGTGTATGTGTCTAGGGGTAGGGAGAGAATCAATTACAAGGAAAGGACAACATCAACTAATGAAAGCAGTAGATTTATTTCCCTTTCAGCTTTCAGCAGAATAGCAGTATCAAAAATTGCAAAATTTCTGAAAGACACATTATTACTGCCCCTATTTCATAAGTGGCAATGAAGCACGACAAGGGAAAGGCTTGATGAAGATCACGCAGCCTATTAGTGCTGGAAAGGGAATTGAATTCAGGTCACCTAACTGCGAGCCCAAGACTTTATTCTTATACTAACACTTGTACATTATGAAAAATGAAATAAGAGAAAGCCCCCAAAGCTCACTGAACTAAAGTCAACAGCTGTTCTACAGTCATTAGTTTAATGAGAAAATGTTACATTTCACAGGAAGTCTCTTTTCAAATTTCATGTAACATTTCCAGAAACCTGGCCTTCAGGCTTTGTCCTTTCTCTCTCCACAGGGTGAAATAGAATGCCTCTGACTCAAATGCCAGGAAGAAAGCCCTACCCCAGTGCCTTCTGGGCCGGGACTCTGGCCTCCACTCTGCCTTAGCATGATCGGCTAGCTGTCCTTGAGAGGACCAGCATCCCACACCAGCAGCACACGAGCAACGGGTCTGCTTTGGAGACTAACTTTATAAGTGACCACTGGAAACTAAATGTATATAGTATAGACACAATCTGAAGTGAAAACTATATTCCTATGGATTTCAAAAAATATATTCTTAGAGTACAAATTGTAAGTGCAGAACAATAAGAAAATACATTTGACATATTTCACAGGTTTAGCCCACTGGATTAGATTTGGCATGGGGAATTTGTTTGAGGATTCTAAAAAATTAGGAGACATCTTAGCGAAATAAAACAAAGTTTTGATTTAATGTACCTCATATGATAATGTGTCCATCCAGGGCCAAAATGAACATTTCAACATTTCAGTCAGCATCTTTTATCACATTGCCAATGGCTTTACCTTCACTTTGCTGATCTGTGCAGTAACTTCATTACGTTATCAGTTTTCATCACATCTTTAACAATTCCTTTCACAAATATATACTTAGTAAATACATGATATGCAAAAAATGTACAGACATTATCCCTGCTCACTAGAAGTTACAGTCTACCAAAGAAATTGATGTATTATGAATCATAATTGTTTAAAACAGAATGTGATTATTTCTCTGGGAAGTTTTAAATGAACTTACTTTTAAAGTTACTTTGTTCAACCCATTTTGTTTTCATAAGATGAATTTCCCATGTTTAAACTAAAAACTGGCTTTTAATTTATGTTACCTCTTAAAAATTCAGAGTTTTGCCCCTATTGATTCAGTTAACAACAAAAACAATACATCCAGTCTAACTCTTGAAAACCTCTAATCTTTCAGGTGCCAAATAAATGGTTTCTTTGTAAATAAAGTACACATCAAGTAGAGATCATTATATTGTTTACTGTTGAACAAGTTTTCTGCATTATTTCTCGGAATGAAACTTGAGTAGATAAAAACAACAGAGGAAGAATTTCACCCCATATTTTATAACCTGGAATCTTTTTAATATGAAACTGCCTATTCAATCAGAAAGGGCAAATTTTCAACATTATGGTCATCACTGCTAATATAATGCCCTATGTTTACTCTTATATAGAGATTGCCACAGTCTTCAATGTATAGTGTACTGCTATTTCCTTTGATTATATGATTTCAGGGCAGGCTAAATTAAATCAGATTTTAATTTCTTCATTCCATAAACATTAGTAGTATTACAACCCACATTAAAAAGTCAGTATACTATTACAACAATATCACTACATGATTAAATATTTCCTTCAGTTCAGTTATGCAACTCTCAGTGAAATTATAGAAATGGAATGTGTTTTATTAATATGTATGTGGCACCAATAAAGCTGCTTAAATATTAACTCAGTATTTGAGGTAGAACCTTACAACAGCAATAGGCATCTTACTTCAAAAGCACACGTGGTGCTTGCTTCGGCAGCACATGTACTAAAATTGGAATGATACAGAGAAGAGTAGCGTGGCCCTTGTGCAAGGATGACACACAAATTCATGAAGCACTCCATATTTTTAAATAAAATTTCATTTTTAAAAATATAAAATAAAATAAAATGTTAGCAATTTAAAAAAATGGCATGCATCCTCACCATTCCTGCATACGAATAATAAAATACAGTGATTGAAAGATCCAATTTTATAAGAGCCTGTTGGCTTTTAAATGACTGGTAGATCTTTTGTTGGTTTTTCAGGGTACAGACTTAAGGCCTCCCCCTAGCCCATTATTTTCTTTTTCAATATGGTTCATTTACCTAATGAAGAAAAATAACATAACACAATAATGAGCTGATTAAGGTTTCCCACTGAGCAGTGCAAGCTCAGTTTGAATTTCTGGTAAAATCCTTTTTATTTTAAATTTTCATAAAACATTAAGGAATGTTTTAGGCTGTGCTAATTGGTTATTCAAAATCTACATTTGCCAACTGGTGTTTTTATACCTTCAGGCTTAAGTGAAAATGAGACAAGAAGTCTCAGATGGAATTTTCCTGATGTTAGTGTATTTTCAATGTAAATTATTGTTACCAACATTTAAAGCCTAAAAACATTAATTCATAGTGTTATCAAAAATGTCCTTAATTTTAGTTACCTTGTAACTTAATGTAATATATCTATTTACCTATAAATTCTCCTTTCTATGGCTGACATCAACCATTTAATTACACAATTAAACCCATTACCTCTGGGAAACTTTTTGCATCTAACAAAATTGTACACACCCCTCACCCTATCTTCCTTGGTGGGGTCAGCTAGAATTGACAGGAAGACACTTGCATACAGTAAGAAAATATTTAATAAGCACCAATTACATGCTCAGCAATGGGGTTATTATAAAGAAAAGGAAAACGTGGTCAACGCCTTCAGGGGATCAACAGCTGGATGCAAGACTAACTACATAATTTGCTGACCTGATGCCAAATTAAAAAACGCAGTGCCCCTTGTTCGAAAATTAGCAAGAATTTTGGGACATGACAGCGAACTATTAAACCAAGTGCTGTTTCCTTCTGAGCACAGAGCCCTGTGTAATCGCACAAGTCACATGCACCAAGGGGACTCTGGCTATAGAGTCACTGAGAGGACACTTTTTGAGGGGATATTGTTGTAGAATTTGAGAGAGGTTCAATTATTTGCATATAGAAAGGCCAGGACTCAGGAATGATTTTGAGATGGAAAAGTAGTTTATTGACGGCCCGGACTCAGGAGCTCTCTGTTTCAAACCCAAGCACCGAATAAGATTTTTGAGTCCTTTTTATACAGAGAGGAAAGGCCAAATGGTCCTTTTGTTTCAGTTCTCAATAGGCTTGAATTAGCATATATCTTCCACATCCTAGGTAAGCTTTTAACATGGACTTCATACATCCTAGATAAGCTTTTAGCACATTTGGTTTGCATTTTCCCTGAATATTTAAAGTTTATAGACTTTGCATTGTTAAACTGTTTCCTGAGACTGGAGTCGTTGCCATGGTCACCAAGGGCAGGACTGCAGCCTCTCACCATCCCACACCCACAAGTCAGGACAGACAGTTTAGGTTAAGGTTCTCTCCGAAGAGACAAAGAGCCTCCCACCCATAGCCCACATCAGTATCACTGAAGTGGGGCTGGAAAGAAGACCTTTAAAATCTCTTCCAACCATAAGATACCAGGGAATTCAAGGTTCTAAGAAGTCTATGCAAGAGAATAAAACAAATACATATGAATATAACAGCAAGATGGGAGCTCTTAATTCCTGACCGTTTTGACAAATCTGACACAATGGGTGGTCTTTAAGAAAGGAAACCTATTGGCTCCTGGTTTTGAGGCTAGCAGAAGTCCAAAATTAAGGTGTCAGCAAAGCTATGCTTTCTCCCCAAAGACTGTGGTGCTCTGGGGCTGGCCTCATGTGGTCCTTGGAAACGTGGCTTTTCTGTTTGAATCTGTTCATTTCCCACTTATGGCACCTTCTTGTGGCTTTTTCTTTTAAAAGATCTCCAGTAAGAAAATTGAGAACCATCCTGATACAGTTGGCCACATCCTAACTAAAAATAACATATTCAAATGATTCTATTTACAATCCGTTCATACCCACAGGTATGCAGATTAACATGTTTTTTTCCTCCAATGTACATAATTCAACATACTACAACCTGAAAGGCAACATTGCAAATACAGGTTTCCAGTGCTGTGCAAAGGACCAAAATAATAGCATGGGGTGGGGTGTGAGGTGGTGGAATGCACTAGATCAGAAGGAGGATACGTATTTTTTTACTGGAATGGGCAGGAAATGCCCTCTGGAGTGAAACCTGGCCTTATCTTTGACTAAGGAGACAGGTTTAGCTACATTCACACTGGTTTACAACATGGTTTTTATTACTGGCAGGGATTTTTATTCCTGCATTCAAATCCTTTCTAAAACCCTTAAAATATTTGAATAACTCACAGCCTTCAAGATGGAAATTCAGAAATATTAAACTATAATGAAGTAAATATGAAGCAAAAAATCTATCATATGTTTCAGTGAAATTTCTGTTCACATAAACACTTCACAAAAACCAAATGCATCATAACTTGCTAGTCCCTTGAGACCAAGGTTGATGCCATTACATCTTACGTGGAATTTTTCAAATCAAATTTCCTCACTTCCTCTCTTTAGTTATATGAGATATAAAATACAGGCATCATTTCCTTTTGTCCATTATGTTCAATATCATTAAAATTTACCAGGGAGAAATAGCATTGCACTCCATCTTCCAACTGTTGAGTATACCTCTAAAATTTTTTGGTATTTTTTTTTTTAAAGATTTATTTTTTTTTTTATTTATTTAATTCCCCTCCCCTCCCCCGGTTGTCTGTTTTCTGTGTCTTTTTGCTGCGTCTTGTTTCTTTGTCTGCTTCTGTTGTTGTCAGCGGCACAGGAAGTGTGGGCAGCGCCATTCCTGGGCAGGCTGCACTTTCTTTCACGCTGGGCGGCTCTCCTTACGGGGCGTACTCCTTGCGCGTGGGGCTCCCCTACGCGGGGGACACCCCTGCGTGGCACGGCACTCCTTGCGCGCATCAGCACTGCGCATGGGCCAGCTCCACACGGGTCAAGGAGGCCCGGGGTTTGAACCACGGACCTCCCATGTGGTAGATGGACGCCCTAACCACTGGGCCAAAGTCCGTTTCCCAATTTTTGGTATTTTTTGAGAATCTTACCAAAACAAAAAGCCTATGATGCCTGTTTCTGTAAAAAAAAAAAAAGGAAAAGTCTCATAAGTGAAATATTTTCTTTTCCAGTCAGCAATGCTAAGACCTGTGGAAGTAATGTTAGATGCTTAAACGGTGGTGTGCTGCTAAATGTTTAAAAAACGTCTTTGGGAGGTGGCAGGGGCAGAGTCCTGATTTTAGCATTTGCTTACTTCAATTGTGTGAAAACAGCCCATCAGTGGGTAGATGGGAACTCTCTGTTACATGTGTGCAACTTTTCTGTAAATCTTAAACTGCTCTAAAAGAAAAGATTATTTTAAAAAACACCCTCTGTGCTGGGTTGAATTATGTATTCCAACAAACTCATGTTCTTCATCTTAATCCACTCTCCTGTGGGTATGAACTCATTATAAATAGGACCTTTAGAAGATGCTATTTTTAGCTAGGTATGGCAAATGGAACCAAGAAAGTCCTTAATCCAATTTATTGGAGGCCTTATAAAGGGAAACAGGAAGTCACAGAAACAAGAGAGGAGAGGACATTGCCAAGTGACAGGAGGCAGAAACACAAGCCAAGGACCCCAAGGGCTTCCAGCAGCCAGCACCAGAATCCTACAGACCCTGGGAGAGGGCAGAGCCTTACCAACACCTTGATTGGGACTTGTGCCATGAGTCAAAAAATACTTGTTGTTTAAGCAAACCAGTTTGTGGTATTTGTGATAGCAGCTCTAGCAAACCAAGACATGCTGCCCCCAAAGTCAATTTTAAGCAACTGACTTTGCTAAATGTGGAGGTGGATAATTACATCTGTAGGCTACCTCTTTCAGCCACAATCACATTTGTAAGCTAGCAGTATTAGTTATACTTATTATGAAGTATTACTGTCAACTCTATTCATTTCCACACATTTACAAGCCTTATTTAAAATTCTACATACATTAAGCATCAGCTTCCATTCTCAATCCACATTCAGTTTCCTAGGACAGGGATATGCACAACCAGCACCCAAGATGGTGAAAGGTGGCTCAAACATTGGAATAGGATCAGCAGCACGGCATTAGTGTCGATATGCCCAGATGGAGGCACTACGAGCAGACGCAAAATGTTGGCTATAGCTTGCAGAACTTATAAAGTAAAATACATACATGTAAAGGTCATCCCTGTTATCTGTTCATCAGTATCCAGACTGTAGTTCTTCTGACTTTTCTTTAGAAAGATTTGAAGAATTGATCATAGTATCCTACAGTTTGAAAATAACTTTACCTGCCAGTGTTTACCCAGCATCCCTAAAATAAATATCAACCAAAGCACTTGCTAAAAATAACAATAAACATTATTGGGCCCTACACAGGAATCTCAATCAAAGATGCTGGCAAAACTTAGAAATTGCAGAAAATTCTCATCATTATGTAAGATTGGAAAATGCTGATCAGCTTAATCTCCTGCTCAGTCAGGAATCTCCCTTATAATAGAACTAACATGTTATCAGCCAGTTGTTCTACCTTAGCCTCAAAGCTTCCACCAGTGAAGATGGTTGACTATTGGATTGTGGACAGATTTGGTTCAATTCTTCCCTCTACTACACACCAGCCACATGACTTAGAGAAATTTATTTAACCTGTTTGAGTCTTCATCTCATTTGCAAAATGGATGTATTAATAATAATTATAACTCCATGGAGTTGTTGTGCCATGTATAATGTCCTTAGCACAGGTCTGTCACAAAATAAGCACTCAGTATAAGCCAGTTAATACAATTCAGAGGATGATTTTCAGCCTTGGCTGAGTATGCACATCATCTGGAAGTTTTAAAAATTTCTTTAGATGGGACTGGGGCATCAATATTTTACGTGTCCCCAAGTTATTCCAGTGTGCAACTAATGTTGAGAAACACTGAATAACCAGCTAGCAAATCTACAAGACTACACACTGCAGGAGCTGAGTAGCTATGATCATTTCATTGTATTTCCTTTTCAAGAGGCACAATTACAACAATCATCATTAGTATTATCAACAAGCATATGTTAAACACCCACTGTGTGCAAGACAATAAAGGCCTCTTCTCTAGAAGATCTTCAAATCACCAGGAAGATGGTTATGTTGATAACTCTCCAAGCAGCTTGAGTTTTTTGTTTTTTTTCTTGTTTGTAGTTTCAGATTGTTAGATGATTTCTTGTCACGTCTGTGTTGTCTATGGTGCGGTGCGGTGCTCACTGAGTTTCATCTCCAGAGAAATCACTGAACGTAGATTTGCTCCAATGCAGGTAGCAAAGGGAAGGAAGAAAGAATTCTGAATAATTAGAAGGGATGAAGGGACAGTGAGCTCCCTTAGGTAAATTCTCCTGTCAAAGACAATGGAAGCAGTTCCTCCAACAAACGGGTCCCAAGATAACTAAGCAAGAAACCTCTTTCTGTCTGACACGTGACAACAGTCCAAAAAGAGCAATTCCATTTAGCACACAATTTTGTTCAAAGGCATTATTCTAATTTCACCCATTCCTAAATCTTAAGATATTCAAGATATGGCCTGTGGTTAAACCGCATGGCAATCATAATTACATTTAAATGGAAACTAAGATGCTCCATTTCTATCAGTTTTACTCAAAGCGTGCCTCTGCTTCTTCCCATATTCAACCCTCTGTGAATAAGTGGATTGAAAGCTCGTTTCATTTTTTTAAAATACCTTTATATCCTCAGACTGAATCAAAAGTCAACCTGCCATTATGTTTAAGTTACGGTAAGAGTAATTAGGGTGACCTAAAACCCCACAAACAATTTCATCTTAAGAAACATAGGTTTTTAACTTCTGCTCTCTGCCATAGCTGTCAATTTATATACAGAAAACACTAAAAGATAAATTAACTCAATAACTCCTTCAAAATGGTACTCATTCAAAGATGTATGGGTTGACATCCCACCCTCAAAAGAGAAGGACATGCTGCCAAATAAGTACTTTACAGGTGAGTAGTGCTGTTGTTTCCAGAAGCCTCTAAGAACCCAGCTTTTTTACAAATGTCACCTGGTTTAAGTGCCCTGTTAGATGAATTGGTTTTCATTTTATTTTGTTTCATGAACTTGTTTTCACATACAAGCAATAGATTTTTCACCCTTTCTAGAAGAAAATAATATTTTATAGCATAAAAGAAACACTCAGAAAGTTTAATAGCTTTTGATTTGGACCATGTTTGCAGGGGCAAATCAAAGCATAACAACAGGAATTTTGAGAATGTAGAAATCATTTTTATCACTAACAAAAATCAGGAGATCGAATGAGGGAAAGAAGGTAAGAGCAAGCTTTAGTGTCCTGATTTGTTCATATTTCATAAGAAGGGATCATTAGATATCGTTTAAAGTTGATAAATCAAGTAATTCAATTCAAGTACAGTATTTAAAGTTATAGATCTATGTTTTGATTTCACTTAACTTTTTAAAAATAGCTTCAATGCATGTAAAATATAATGATTCTGCTGAAATTTATATCTGTTTGACATAAATGCATAAGTATAATGTGTTTCTTATATGTATAATTATTTGATATTATATAGTATAAAAAATTATATATTCATATATGCATACACACATCATTTAAGCCACCAGGTGTATGAAGAAAATTCATCCATTAATTTTGACATCCCATTCCAATGTTTAATCTGCTATCCTAGTAAGAAGATCCTTCACAAGTCTTATTCTTCCACTTCCCCCATATTTATTCTATAACCATATTTTACTTTTAATACTAGCACTATTTCCAAAATGAAAACACCTGACATACGCAACTCAAATCTTAGAAATGTCAAGTCTATTTATATATTTAGGTAGTTGTTAAATGAAATAATGGACATATATACTGAGAAAATGTAAAAAGATTGGTACAAAAACAAAATAGAAATAAATGCCCTACTAATACATTAGCATAATATTTCTTCTTCCACACTTGTTGTTTTATGATTGTACTTAATAATTTTAATAAAGTAGCATATTATTATCCTTAAAATTAAATTAAAATTAATGAAGAAAGATACCTCTAGCGTTCATGAAGAGGTCAAAATAAAGGTGTAATTAACTGAAAAATAAAACAGCATGCCTGTAACTATAGCATTATATCAAGAATAACTTTTTTTATTAGTTAAAAGTTTTTGAAAGTCACTGCTGTATTTCAAGGAAAAAAACGAGTAACTCTTAAATAAATGTTATGGGATAAGAACAAATAAATATTTAGAACACAAAGGATAGTCTATAAAATGAGTATTAAGTTGAATTAATTCTACATAGCTAGAAAGTTACCAATTAGAGAAACTGAATTACAAAATGTCTCAAAGGTTTTTTTGGAGTGATTATCTGCACAGTCCAGTAGATCAAGTCTGCCATTCTCTGAGATAAGAGTCATGACATTCATTCCCTAAGTTCTCCCACTTTAAATTGGATCTTGGGACCTTGAGGCCAGCCTCCAGGTGATATTTAGAAACATTTGCCAATTCATTGTACCAAGATGCTCCTCTGTTTGTTATGTTTTTTTCTGCTCTTTCTGCCCAGCTCATACAGCTGGCTCTCTACCATAATTTACATATTCCATACCAAGGACTCATTTTATAATATTGGTTTTTGTGATGATTACTACTTTAACACCCTAAGAGATGACTAATTAAAATACTTCTGATCCTTTTTCTGCACATAAAAAAGTTATTACTAAAATTAAGGTAGATTTTTCAAAAGTTCCAAAAGAAAGAACTTACACTTTTAATTCAACCACTTATAGCCTATATCTACATTGTGCTGGCACAGCACTAAGACTTAAAGATGGAAAAATGTCTACTCAAAACAAACCTTATATCTAGCTGGGGATCCAAATAAGTAAGCAACAAAATTTACATATGATAGGATAACAACAACACTAGAATTTTGTTCCAGGTACCTTGAATAAGAGGGAATGCTTAGCTCTGCCTGGGAGGGTTTCCCATGCAAATTGACCTCTTCGTTCCATTTTTAAAAAGTGAAAAACAGTTCACAAGGGAGCAAGAGATGAAATTGAATTCCCAGTAAAAGGGAAATATAAACAATGAGTGTGTGTTCAGGAAACCTATAAAAAGGTTCTGCAATAGTAAAGTGTAACAATTGAGCATAGTTTGAGGGTGTGGGAGAGAAGCTGTGGAACTAGAGGCTAGAAAAAAGAAAGATAATTAAGGTCTTCAACTCAATTGTGCAGGGTTTGAACTTGTAGAGATGAGGAGCCAATGAAGGGTTTCAAACTTAAGATGAAGCTCTTGGATCAATCACTCTGGCAGCCAGTGTGGCAGGGAATTGGGAAGTGCACATTCAAATAAAGGGCAGACTGAGCAGTGAAGAGCCTATTCAAATAGTCCAGGCAATGCTTGACCACATCATGGAAAAAGACAATGACATTGGTAATGAAGTACAGAAGATGATTCATGAAGTACTTATGAAGTAAAAATAGTTAACTGGATATAAGAGTCAATCTTATTAAGACCAAAAATTTAAAGCTTTTGCCAATTCAGGAAGTGTTCATCTCTGTGAATCTATTACTCTCAAGTGTTCCTTGTTTTCCCGCAGCCATCGTGTGCCATATTAATTTTTGAGGGAAGAAGCACTAACAAGCAAATCCAAGAAAAGGAGGGGGTCCAAAAACACTGATAGAGGTTCCACTGACCGGTTTCATTGAAGCGCCTAAGATTTTGTGCCAAATTGTGTGTATGCACATATTTCTGAAAAAAACCACAGCTTCCATCAAATTCTCAAGGGGTCTACGATATAAAAAGAGTGAAAATTACTACTCTCTTGCAAGCTATTATCAAGTCTGGTCTGGTCTCATTGAAAATGCCTCAAATCATTCCTTTTTATTTATTTTTTCAACAAATCAATTTTATTGTTACATATTAGTAAAGCGTAAATCCATCCAAAGTGTACAATCAATGGCATTTGGTATAATCTCATATTTGTGCACTCATGACACCAATCATCCCCAAAGCACTTTCATTATTCTAATGATAATAATAAACCCAAAACAAACAAAATTCATCACTTCTCAATCTCTTCATGCCTCACCTGCCACACATAGCTGCTATTCTTTTTCCTTCCCTTTAGTATATTTGTATTCATATTTTGTAAAAACAGTCTTCTATATGCAATATCCCCCATGTTCATGTTTTACATGAGGTTTTACTATCTTATATAGTCCCATGTTACAGTTTTTAGCTTTCCTTCTAGTAATATACTTAATTAGACTTTCCCTTCAAAATCATTCTTTAAATTTCTGCTGCCATTCATCACCTAGTGACTAGATTACAATTTTTAATGGGTTACAAACTGTATGTTTTAAATCATTAGTTGTTTTTTCTTGCATAGCGAAGTACTTTGAGACTAGGCCTCAATATTTCTGAAGCTTTGATAAGAAGAAGCAAATTTCAATTAGCCATTACAATACCACTAAGAATCTACCTCCTGTAAGTTGATGAGTAAAAGAGGGAATTTGACTTTGAAGCAAAAAAAATTTTTTATCTGGAAGGAATCACTTTCATGAGCCCTCTTGCTCAGATACCCAGTTACTGAAGTTGGGTTATTCTAGACTCTGGAGATGTAATCTAACAGAACATACTTCCATGGGGGGTTAGATGTTCTTTTTACTGATGTGGAAAGCTATTTAAAGATCCCAGTATGGAGGAGGTGGGTAACACTCCTACATTTTCCACCCTATTTAGTGATACATTTTGATGTATTCTACTCTGCCTGGGCATAATCTCACTATAATAGTCATCACACATATGCTCATATTAAACCTTTCCTAGATTGAGTTCTTCCACAGCAAGGACTGTGGATCTTTGCTCATTTCTGGAACCTTAATATAATTGTCTTGCACATTGTTAAGAACAATGAAAAAGTACGTCCAGTAAATAAATAAATGCCTGGAAATAAAAATATTTCATAAAAGTGTAGCAGAGAAATCTGAATGATGAAGAGGGTGCAGTGCCTCTTGATATTAGAGGAACTCAATCAATATTTACAAAGTTGTGAACTTCCAGGACTATAATAAGAATCCTTTTCAGACCTGGATGGATTTCTCCATTTCCTGTTCACTGTTAGAGGCCTTCAAAACAAAGATCCTCAAAGTGACTGCTTTGATTCATGATACTCTTTGGAGAGCTCACAGTTTGAGCGACATAAAATGAAGTCATTTTATTATAAAGAAAACAATATCCTGAGAGTGAGAGTTGTTAAAAACTGGAATGGTAACTAAGAAAATTGTTCTAATACTTTCTTTAATCACTAATACTGTTTTTAATCTATTTTCATTAATTAGAGTATGATCCTGCCTGATGCCATGGTTTTCTCTCAGGTTTTTCCATGGTCTCTGATCCTACGGGGACAGAAGATTCATTCCAGCCTTACACTCAGATGACTAGTATGGCTCTGAACCAAAATGTTCTTCTTTTCAAAAAGAAAATGTAGCCACACTTATTTTTCATGATACCATCCCACACAAATCACTAAATCAACAATATCAAAATATTCCTGAACCAGGAACAGGTTCTCAGAAATGAAGTTTGGTGAGGCTTGATGGGAATCATCACTGCTTTCTTACTCAGCATCTCTGTTTCACGAATGCATATGCAGGAAGACACAGAATGATTACCATTACATCTAAAATGAATACAAAAGGGAAATGAGGGTGAATGCTAGAAAAAAATCAATCTAAGGAAATGAGGGCTTTGACAGCACAGTCCCATGTATCTGGTAATGAAACAGCATTTGAAGACCACTGGCAATGTTCAAAGCTTTTTGTCCTTCATCAGTCTCTGCCAAGGGACACAGCTATAAACATTTAATTATAAAGCTACATGGAGCAGAGAGAGAGAGCCTCTGGAATTTGCTTCCTGGTATTAGAACTGGAGAATGAACTTAAAAATAGGGGATTTTAGAGAATGTTAGAGAATATTAGAAATATGCATTGTGGTTTTGAGAAAGAAAAAGATTAAGGAACATTCAAGAAAGCAGAGAATTTTCTGCATTATTTTAAAAAATAGCAGATAAGAGCTAGGAATTTCAAGGAGTAAGAATACCCATTTAGTAATGCGTATTCTCTGTTAAAAACCTGGCCAAAATTCCTTGAGGGCAGGGAGTAATTTTTCTATATCTCTAATCATCTCAGGGTTAATAGAGTATCTTGTAGAGGAGACATTTGTTGGTTAAGTATGTGAATAAATTAAGAACCAAGGGTTCAAAGCAAAGTAGCAGCTCACAAAGACAATATTGACATAGATAATGAAACCAAATGATTCTCATATTAAAATGTTACCATTTTATAAAACTATTTCAAGGATAACACTCATCCAACGAATATTCTCCTTTATAGGGTAAGACCTATGCCAGCAGAGAGGCAGATTTACAATGAGATAATGAAGCATAGTTTTTGAACCTTCTCATTAGTACCGACATCTTCCATAGCCCTTGGAGGTGTTCTAGTCATGTGTTCACATAACCCTTTGAATTTTTTTTTTATGTTTACAAACATAAGATGCTTTACACGTAATGGTTTCTTTCTCTTACTACTTCCACTCTGTCCCACTTCCTTTCATGTGGGGTAGCATTGGAGAGATCATGGGGATTTGGGGGGGTCGTTAAGGAGATGCTGAATAAAGACGTGTTTAGTTTGAATTTAATGAGTTACATAGTTCCAGTTGCTTCTCTAGATTAAGTTATTGGTTATGGTATTGGAATATGATTAGGTTATTGCTGGCCATATCCATACAGGAATGGTTGTCAGGAACACCTTACCCAAATTAGGCCACTCACCCAGTTTAATGGCATGAAGATGTAGGGCCAAAGTCAACTCATGATACGAACTTGTACTCTAATACCACACAGTAAGTATGGAGGTGGAGGAAGGATAAGGAGGTTTAAAATGAATTGGACCGGAGGAAATTCTTCCAAATCATATATTTCACATATCCAAGATACTTGATATTTTCCTAAACTTTATAGAAATCTCAAAAATGCATATAACATTATCAGTAGATGGCTGTGAAGATGAAAGAAACATTTTAAATTTTTCAACAAAAAAAGCAATTTTCAATGAACCATTTGATGAAAGGTTGAACTCTATTCTTTCCACAAAAGGTGATTGTTTTAATTTGCTAAAGGCTGTCAATGCAAAAATACCAGAAATGGGTTGGCTTTTATATTGGGAGAAACCTTACAGGTTTTTTTAAAAGGTAAAATCTTCCAGCTCTGAGTCTCAGAAAATATCCAAATCAAGGCATCATCAGAGATGCTGTCTCACCAAGTTGCAGCTAAAGGCAATCAGGCACATGGCATCATCACAAGATACTTTTTCTCAGGGCTCAACTGGGAGTGATCAAGCACATGGCAGGACATAATGGCAGCCCATTCATCTCTCTCCTTCTCCTCTGGGCCCGTGTCTTTCAGCTTGGAGCTGCTCCATGGGCCTACCCTCTTGGGGGCCTCATTGCTTCAGCTCCAGCCTGCTCCACTTATTCCAGCCTCTGGCCCCTCTCTTAGTCACTCAGGGTTTCTCTGCCTTTCTGCAGCTGTAGATGAGCCTGGAGTACTCTCTCATGAGGCAGGGTAAAATGGTAGCTCTCCTTCTCTGGGTTCTGCTTAGATAAGACTCCTGTGAAAGGATTAGGATCAACCCTGGGTCAGCTTAACTGAAGTAATCTAAACAAAAGTGATCTAATCAAAAGGTTCCTTAACTGAATCTAACAAAAATGCCCCACATACTTTACAGGCACAGGAATTGGTTAGCTTAAGAACATAATTTCCTAGGGTCCACAAAAGACTAAAACCAGCACAATCATATTAGAAAATTATTATCCTATAGAGAGGTGGTCAAGGATAGGCATACTCAAAAAAGTAGGGAACAAAATTTATAGTGGAAGTTAACAAAATATTAATTTTTAGTTTTGTGGTGTTTGTGGTATTTTGTTTTTTATATTTGTAACTTGATTTATTTTTCATTATAAATATATTACATATTCACATTTGAATCTAATTATGTATTTTTGATGTTGTATTCAATTTCTTAAAGAGGACCCCCAAATTTGTATATGCTTCAGGCCTTGTAAAATCTATAATTAGGCCCTAACTAGCAAAAGTAATCAGTTTCCTTGTTGGAAATTAGTTATTGGTGGGATAATAAAGGTTTTGCTTATATCATGAGACAATGTTGGAATTAGGAAACCATTATTACAGCCACATGGGATGGGGTCTCTGAAAGTTAGAGATTCTCTTTGAGAGACTGCATTGTCTAAATCAACTGAATACTGAAAAATTGTTTAAAAGTGTTCTAAGACCAAGATGAGTAGCACTGAATATTTTATGGCAGAGATAATCACTACATCTTTAATTTTTTAAATAGTAACTACAAGTATTTCTTTATACCTTCCATGATTTCAAGTTACTTTTCATATTCTAATTTATAGCTCCTTGGGGGTAGTAACAGGTCTTATTTTAGAATAGTAGATTAAGGTCTGGAACCCAGTAGGTGCCCAATAAATTGTTACTGAGCAAATCAAGGACTGTATTTACTCCTTTTTTTTAAATTTCTCTCTCCTCCCCACCCCCTCCAGTTGTCTACTCTCTGTGTCCATTCACTGTGTGTTCTTCTGTCACCACTTCCATCCTTATCAGCAGCACCGGAAATCTGAGTTTCCTTTTTTGTTGCGTCATCTTGTTGTGTCAGCTCTCCATGTGTGCGGCACCATTCCTGGGCATGCTGCACTTTCTTTCGCACTGGGCGGCTCTCCTTATAGGGTGCACTCTTTGCATGTGGGGCTCCCCTATGCGGGGGGCACCCCTGTGTGGCAGGGCACTCATTGCGTGCATCAGCACTGCACAGGGGCCAGCTCCACACGGGTCAAGGAGGCCTGGGGTTTGAATGGCAGACCTCCCATGTCGTAGGCAGATGCACTATTCATTGGGCCAAGTTCGCTTCCCTGTATTTACTCCTATGACAAGTTTTTCCCCCACAAGATGGCTCCCTCTTCTGTTTGCCTGTTGTTTTTGCTCATTGTTTTACACTCATTATCTGCTTGTTATTTTTTGCTCATTGTTTGCTCATTATTTTTTCTTTAGAGGGCAAGGGAAACTGAACCCAGGACCTCCCATGTGGAAGGCAGGTGTTCAACTGCTTGACCCACATCTACTCCCTGCTTGCTTGTTTCTGCTCATTGTCTGCTCATTACTTTGTTCATTGTCTGATTGTTGTTTTTTCTTGTCCGTTTTTTCCCTTAGGAGGCACTGGGAAGTGAACCCGAGACCTCCCTTATGGCATGCAGACACTCAATTGCTTGAGCCACATCCACTCCCTCCTATGACTAATTTTTAATTCAGAATGATTATCCTCAGAAAACCAATGAGAAATCTGAGATGCAGAATGTTTGCTCTATTTCACCCAAATAACAAGTGTCAGGAGAGGATTCGAAATTTCAAAATCTGCAGGTTTTCATCTATATTGCACCAGTAATTCTACAAAAGTAAATAAAACCTACAACTAGCTTCAGTATAGGCTCTTTCAGGGGGGACTCAATTAACATTAACAGAAAAAAATTATTGTTTCAAAACATTTTAATTAATCCCTATTTGTTACAACTGCCATTAGAGTTAAGAGTAGCAGGGTGCCTAAGTGGTTTCAGCATTACATTCAAGTAGAAATAAATTTGTCTAATTTAAATTTTATTGACTTGGGGACTTTAAATTTGAAAAAGAAAACATTTCTAACCATCTGAACTTTCATTTCACTTAGAAAAACATTCATCCAATTGACACACAGTTGACACTTCCAGCAATTAAATCCTACATTTAATATTGCCAGTCCCTGTCAGAAGATAACTATTGTCCTTTACTAGGCTCAAATGACCATTTGCTTTTTACCAAATAGCAGACATTAGTAGGATTGACTCACTCAGCCAGCTATGCTCAATTTTTCAAAAGGAAAAGGGCATCCATGTGGGTGAGGGAACAGCCTATTTTGTAGACCTTCGATAATGCCTGACATCTTATAAAATTTCAAAAAGAGTTCAGAATTTTTAAAAATAGCAGTTGACATAGGTTGCCTGTTTTTCAAAAGTGAAACAAAAATACAGAGAAATCTCCTGCTAACGGCCACTAGAAATTCTTGGAAAATGCTTGTTGCAAACACTCCAATGAAGCGGTCAAATACGTGCCACCAATAATTGCATGTATTCGGAGAGGGAGGCAGAGGTGGTGGTTTTTCCAATCCTGCTCATAATATCTAAGTAACTCATCTTAAAGATAATTGGAAATGAAAAAGTCTTGAAAATAATTTCTTAAAGAACTCAACCCCTTTTAAATGCAGCCTTGGAGTACCGACAATGGAGCCTGCACACTTCAGAACAAGGTAACAGGCTGCTGAATGATTCAGAAAGGGATGCTCACACTCCAATTTACCAAACACACAGCTTGCTTATTTTCAGCCATGCATTGGTTTTCAAGTCTGAGTTTTAGGGAGAAAACTGAAAATTCAAGGGTTGGAACAGATGTTCCTCATCTTGAAGGCTCTGCCCAGATGCTGCCACTTAAATAGAGGAAACAAGCAGATAATTCAATAACTCTGGGAAATTGAGGGTTTGATATGGGGCCATAAAATGCTTGATAATCTCGGATTATCATCCTTGTCAATTGCGCTGATGCCAGATCCCACCAACCTTTGAGCATTCCCCATACAGGCACTGCTGCCAATAACACCAACCTCTGCAAAAAGAAGCTCCAAAATTATGAGCTCACAACTCTGGTAAGGAACAAGTTTAACCCTCTTCATATGTAGCAGTGGCGGTGGTGGTGGTGGTTGGATGGGGGGCCGGGGGAGCCTGTCAATGTATTTAATATGCATTTGATTTTAGTTATATAGAAAAATGTAAGAGAAAGCTGTTTATTCTGCACATCTTTTTTTCTTATTCAGGAGGGTAAGTGGTTTCTATGCTCTGCTTAGGGATTGAATGAGCGAAATAAGCTGTAGGAAAAGAGACAATCCAAGGAGATGTTTTATAATGGTGTCTGACTGCCCATGGAGAAAGCAGGGCAGAGAAGGTGGTACAAATGGACTGAAGAAAATGAAGAAATTCTCCCCCATATGAGTCTCTCTGATCCTAGTTTCCCTAGCTTCTGTCAGCCCCCTCCTGTTCCTTCTAATAGTTCTCTCTCCCCCAAATGCCCCTTTCCAAATCATCAGATATTATAATCTAAAGATTTCAAGAATTTCATCTGAATTGTCTGCTGCTAAAGCTGTCATGTTAGATTCCTGGATTCATATAACATGTACCTCCATACTCCATGTGGCAGATATTGTGGTTTTTTTCTTTAGCAAACTTTCCAACCCTCTTCTAGCTTGCCTTCCTGGATGCACTAGCTTGAAGGCTAAAGTCTAGATTTCCTAGACTCCTTTGCAGCTAAGATTCCAGACATAGCAGGTTTTGCCATTCACATGCACTCCCATGAGACTCTAAATCTAAGTTTGACTACATAAAAGAGGGGCAGAATATATTACCTGCATGTTTGTGATGCAGATAGTTGCCTAGGCTCTCATGGGGCAGAAGTTGACAGCTCTTTTTGAAGTGTGATCTATTCCTTTTACAGCCAAATTCTGCTATATAGCTTGGGAAGCCTGTGGTATCTGTTTTGTCTACTCTACCAAGGACTGTGTAACCTTAATTCATCCCTTGAGTTTAAACCAGCTAGAGTGGACTTTATTTTCTGCAGCTAAGGGTCTGACCAATACATTCTTACTCCATTTCACTGTAGGTCCAAGAAGAAGGAAGGAGAAATAAGTCAGTGCTGAGGGGAGAAAACCTGTCCATTGAAATGTACTTTTCTCTCAGACATTCTATGTTGATGAGATTACTAGGCAATAAATCTGTACAACTGTTGGTGTCAGCATCTTAATTCCCAAACTAGATTGCACTAAATTCATAGCAATCTATCATTCAAGCTACTAGGTCATATTGATTCAGAGAAATGTTTTATTCTAAAATATTATTTGTTTATGTTGCCTTGACAAGTACATTTAGTGGACTTTTCCACACATGGTCCTCTCAGGACACAGATTATTAGAAATGCTACCAGATTTATTGGTTTTTCCACGCTCTAAAACACATCCTTGTATTCTAGGTCACTTGAGACTTAAGAGTCCTAGGAGCTTGCTTGCTGAAATATAGTAGAAGATGTTGTTTGAGGAACTATGGAATACATTATTTTATTCAGAATGATCCTACACTATTATTTTTTTTATCTGGAATGTAAAAAAAAGTATAAACCACACAAAAATCTTTATTATATGGAACAAAGGAAAATGGAAAATCTTGATTAAAATTCCCTCCATACACAGGTTCTCATTAATCGCTGTAGAGGCTTGGGACTATGTACCCCAGAGAAGCATGTTCTTAAGCCTAATCCATTCCTGTGGATGTGAACTATTATATAGGACCTTTATGAGGCTACTTCAGTTAATGTGTGGCCCAACTGAATGAAGATGAGCCTCAATCCTATTATTAGAGTCTTATAGAGAAGGTCTAAGAGGAGAGAGACACATGGCATAGCCAGAAGCTAGAAGTCAACGCAACTGAGAAACCAGGGGAGGCCACCCTGTGTGATAGAAAGAATCTATCAGCAACCAGCCCCAGAACACCACAGCTTCTGGAGAAAGCATTGCCGTGATGATGTCTCAATTTTGTACTTCTACCTCGAAACCGTGAGCCAATAAACCCCCGTTGTTTAAGCCTACCCATTGCCTGGTATTTGCTTTAGAAGCCAGGAAACTAAAACAGTCACCCAATAAGTGTTATTCAAAAAGAGTCGCAGTTTATTATGATTATTAAATTCTCATTGACTGGGTTTTCCTATTCCCTTCAACATGTCATCCACGCTAACTTCAAACTGTGCTTCTGGTACATGCAGATATGAACTGTTGAGAGATAGTCAATATATAATCAGTGTTCCAAACTCCCTGAACAGTGAAATCACCAAAAATGATAATAAACTTTAAATTTTGAAAAAATTAAAACATAAGAGAAATGCAAATGGTAGTTTTTCCTTATGAAGAAGATAACATAATTGCAAACACATTTAAAATTCTATTTTCTACCTGTCCTCATGTATACTGAGAAACATAACATGGTATTTAATGGGCCAAAAAATGATTGAGAGCTCTGAAAATGAAATTTTCTTGTATAAGAACACATTTGAAATAAAAATAAGTGGATCAGACACAGTTTCTCTGAATATGTTTTATTAGCTGACAGGTTATCCATCAAAATAGCCTGAGCATAAGAAGGAAAACATGAAAGAAATGGAAACAGAATCCCAAAAATCTTTTGAGAAAAATATGAGGAAGTTAAGTGCATAAAAATCATCATCTAAGCAAAGATTATAAAATTGAAAAAGGAGAGGACCATAAGGAGATTTTTTTTAAAGTAAAAAATTTTAAGGAGAGTATAAGGTCATATTCTTTTGATTCCTGTTAAAACAATCTATTTTTAAGTGACCCTTTAGTTGGCAAAGAGCCTTGAACAATTATTAACACAACGTAATATTAATCATGATAACAAACACATCTCTGATTGTTTACGATGCTCTGGGCCCCGTTAGGTGCTTCAGGCATATAATCTCACTTAATCCTCACAATACTTCAAAGAGGTAAGTATAATTTTAATCTCCATTTTGTATCCGAGAGAGTTGAGAAGAAGAGAGTTTAAGGAAGTTACTGACAGTCCTACAAGTAAAAAGGGGACATGAACCCCAGGCTTCCCACACAAAACTTGGTACTCTTTACTTCTCTACCAAACTATTTCCCAAATTTTCCATGGTATTTTAATTTAAAACTAAAGCTGTGTTGTACCAAAGAGACACATTCACCTATATAACTGTTCTTAGGTCCTGATAAAGAAACATATCCAAACACCAAACAGATAAGAACTGAATTGTGCATCCATTAATGTATCAGAGAGGACATGTAGGTTATAAAATAAACAACCCAAATTTAAGAAAGGAAATACAAAGGTGCTTAATGGATCAAGGGCTCAATGGCTTAGGTAGCCAAGAAATCCAAGTGTTGATGCCTTTCAGGCCCAGTTCCATGCAAGAGGCCTGGCAATAGAACCAGGCACCAAGTCCTCTGCAGTGGTTCCAATCACAGGCAGGCTCTGTCTGGTGGTAGCAAGATGGTTGAAGCAGTTTCAGCCACTCAGCCTTTCAAATGTGAGTCAAGCTAGAAAAAGGGAACATTTCTTCCTGCACACTCAACAGAAATACTAGGAGTAGCAATGTTTGAATTGAGTCACAAAGCTTGAACCACGCAGAGACCATCAGTGTGTCCAAGTTGAGTTAGGCTGAGGTCTCACACTGCCCTCCTAGAATCAGCAAGTGGGACTCACAATGTAACAAGATCAAGGAATAACAAGAAGGGAGTTCCCCAAATAAAACTCAGGGGTAGCAACTGTAAGGGAAAAATGGATGTTTGCTGGCCATGAAACCATAGTGGTCAAATATCTTACTCTTCTAGCACACAGTCAAATATCTACTCTTCTGACCACAGACAAGGCACCAAACATTTCTCCAGGCCTCATTTTCTTCATCTCTAAGATGAAGAGGTTGAACTAAATGATTGTCTAATACCCTGCTTCCATCTTGAAGTTCTTTGCAAAGTCCTAAATATAATAGTAAATACTATTTTTTGGCAAACCTTGATCTTTGTATCTGGCCTCCTCTTCCTTTTAAGGCCTGCCCACCAGGTTCTCAGCTCTCTCATGTTATTCCAGGTCTGCCTAAAACCAAGACTCCTGACAGTATCATATACACCATTCAGACTTTTCTCAGCCCGTAACTCTCACCTTCCACAAAACTGATCTTCTCATTTGCCTCTTCTAGGTAATTTGTAAATATGCATGTGAAGGTGTTTGTGTGTAGGAGGGGAGATCACTATATCTATCACATAGTAACTTTAGAGAATACTTTTAATGAAAGTGGGTTATCATAAGTGCTATTGGACTAATGAATTACCACTCCCTGCTAACATGATGGCATTCAATAAAGGCTTCCTGTGGACAACGGCTTAACTCCAAGACTACCTCTATTCTGGCATTTGCAGTGAGTATGTTTCAGGATATTTAAATTCAGCCTCTTACTCTGTCTTTAGGTAAAAAGAAGTCCTTGTTATGCAGTGTTAAAATCCATGCCCCCAAAATCAGATTAATATAAAGTTCTTTGAGTCAATAAGTTCTTTATGGGCAGGGATTCTATCTTATTCATCTTCACATATCCTAATGTCTAGCACATAGTCAGAAGTTAATTAATGTGAGATAAATACTGCAGCCTACTCTCCAGGAATTGTCAACCTATAGAGTCAACCTAGTAAGCAACTTTAAAGTTCCTATAATTTAGAATCCAATTATTAATTCATTCAGTAAAAAGTTTTGAATACTAACAAGTGCCAGAGAGTTCTAGTACTAAAGATACAATGATGAACAAAACAGACAAAATCCTGTTCTCATAGAGTTTACATTCCATTGGCAAGACAGAGAAGAAATCAGTAACTAATTGTTAAAATATCCACGGCTGATAATAGCTAGAAGGAATATAAAGCAGGGAAACGGAATAGAGAAGGATAGAGAGAGTAGAAAGGGTGTCTAGAGCTGCATCTCTAATTAGGGGACTCTGGAGCAGATAATTTTTCTGTCTTTACTGTACAAAACAGAAAAGTTTGCTGTGTTTCATACAGCAGCTTGACAATAGCAAAACCCACAGTTGAGTTAGACAATATCTGAATTCCTTCAAATTCCAGTCTACTAATTCTTTTGTAATTACTGATAAAAAAATGTCAAAACTAGATGTATTATAGTTATAGAATGAATAAAACTCATTCTCAGAGAAATTTAGGATGAAAGAAGCAATGAAAGTGGTGTCAAAAAGGTAATGATCCTTGCAGTAACACACTGATTGCAGCTTTGCTCGGCTGGGGAAGTTAGTCTGGGATGTCAGTCAGGCAGTGGGACCCAGACAGGGATCGTTTTCAAGGCCTTGTTGCTGTGGGGCATTCACTATGAATGCAAATATACGTTCTTTCCTCATTATTATTCATGATGGGCCCCAACAGACTCTTATAAAGCAAAACATCATTCACTAAGCTCAGTGTCCATGAACTTAAAATATGTTTCTGCACTCATGTGTCACTAATTACCACTGAACTAACTAAAATATATTTATAAACCATTATCCCATAGAGATTACCTCAGATCATTTTAGGGGATGCATTCCCAGAAAGTAATGCTGTTAGGAAATTTTAAAGAGAAACTTGAAAATGGATATTTATTCCTTTCACATTAAAATGTCATAGGAAATTCTGAAAATTAAAAAAAAATCCAGGCGCATTATATGTAATTTTTCATTTGTGAAAATATTATATGTACTCACAAACATCATTTTTGAATACTATATAAAATGAAGGGTCTAGGTTTAACGATCTGTTAAGATCATTACATTCGCTGCAACTCTTAAATTCTGTGACTCTGTTTGAGTGGGCCTCTGTTACACCTGAGAAAGGCAACTAAAAATGATAAAATTAACCACAAATGCTCTGTGTAAGTAAATAAAATGTGATATTGATGGGCAAGGGCCCAGTTTTCAGATTCTCCTATTTAAAGTGAGAGAAAAATAATCAGCATTGTAGTGAATATTCAAAGTATATTTTGATCCATTGATATAATTGAAAAGATGTTACAGCAAAATTCTTTATAAATTTTTATTATATTAAATAAATTCACTCCAGAACTGTACATACACAGAGAAATGGAAAACTGGAGTTACTAGCCAGATAACTGAGGTCAAATAAATATATTGTTAATTAATTAGCTCTTTTAACTAAGAGGAATTATTGGCCTGCATTATATGGATAATTTCCCTAATACCCCCTTTAAAATTGGTGTGATTGTATTTATATTTATGTGTTATGTTACATGTGTGTTTAATTGACTTTTATTTTCCTCAGATTTCATGAAATTGTACAAATATGTATGTGTGTATATATGCATGTGCATGTGTGTGTGTGTATATATATATATATACATGTAGGACAAGTGGGTTTCTTAGGCATGTGTGTGTTTTAACAAATGAACACCTTTTGGTATGGTGTGAGTACTGACAGGATGTTGTTACAGATATTGGTCTATTGAGCTTTGTTCTCAGCCCTCTATTCCAAAGAAATTCAAGATTGAATACATTAAGAAGCAACAGAACTAGCAATGATTATTCATTTGCCTCTCACAAAGATGACCAGGATTATTCTTAGGCTCGAATTGCTTTCATTCACTTTAAAACACCAAGTGCTCCTCAAATTTACAAAACCTCATCATAATTCAGTATCTGTGTATAATATATGGGCATTTATTAAGGGAAAATGATCCATGCCATGAGACAACAAAGGGCTCTGTTCACCTTGAGGAAAATTATTACCAATACCTGTATGATGGCTAAGCATTTACATGAACTACCTGGGCTCCAAGATTCTCCTTCTGGGCAATATTATTGAGGAGTTTAGCATGTCAAGATTGAAGCAGAGTAAAGTGATATGTACAACAACATAAAAATTATATGCTGTATGTGCTGAACTATAAAGGTTTTATGGGAAAAAAATGTGTATGGAGACAATAAGAAAAGAAGCAGGGAAGTAGGGATGTGAACTGGGATATGGGGAATAATTCATATGAGAGGTTTTATGATCTAGGCATGGAATACCTAAGGAAATCTTATGAGAATGAAATGGCAAGTGAATGGCCCAAATATACCTAAAGCTGAAATAGAATTGATTCTGTATATTCTATTAGCAACTATAGCAGTTCGATATAGTTATAAATTCTAAAAATAGATATTGGATTATGGTTATAAACTGGTCTGTACCTGGGCATGATTAAATTAATCTTAGGGCTTTGATTGGGCCATGTCAGTAGGGTGGCATGGCACCCTATAAAAGGCATGGCATGGCAAGGCATGGCCAAGGACAGAGTTGAGGATTTCTTAATGTTGGAGTTTTGATGTTGGAGTTTGATGCTGGAGTTTTTGAGCTGGAGTTCAGGAAGTGAACACATAGGAAAAGAACTCAGAGGAATAGAGACAGTTCCTTAGACACGGCAGCAGGCCTGGGGAGAGAGACAGAGCTGCTCACCTGATAGTGTATGGCTGACCTTGTGGAGAGAGGCAAAGCCTAGAGAGCCTCATAGTCTACAGCTGACCTTGTGGGAGAACAGAGGCTCTGATCCTGGAGAGAAATGAACCCTTGGAAGAGAGGAACCCAAGAAGCCTGAACCTGGGTAGACATCAGCAGCCATTTTGCTCCAACATGTGGCAAAAGACTTTGGTGAGGGAAGTAACTTAGGCTTCATGGCTTCGTAACTAAGCTTCTACCTCAAATAAATAATATCCTTTATAAAAAACCAACAGACTTCTGGTATTCTGCATCAGCATCCCTTTAGCTGACTCATACAGCATCTAAATATTCAAAGATTATAAATTTGTCAAAAGTATTTGTAAGAGCTGATGTAGCTCAGTGGCTGAGCACCTGCTTCCCATGTGTGAGGTCCCAGGTTCAAATCTGGTACCAACTAAAAAAAAAAAAAAGAAAAACATTTGTAATTCCAGAGGATTTAACAGTAAAGGGAAATATTGGGCTTAAAGTCAGAATTCAAGCACAGAAAAATCATGCCCTCAAAGCCTAGAATTTCACCTAACAAAGACAAGTTAAAATCCATTAAGTAAAATAATTTTGAGTTCAGAATCTTTCAGATAACTTCTATTGCTATAAAAACAATGATGATATTTAATTATAGCTACCAACTATGGAGCTCCTATCAGATTCCAGACAATATTCTACATATTTTTAAAATATTACCTACAATTACAAACAATACAATTCCATGATTAAGCATTTTATTTGAAATCAGACTGCCAAAATTCTGATCCTGGTTCTATAATTTGATAGCCTTGTGATGTTGAATATTACATCACTTCTGTTAACTTCTGTTTTTTGCCTATAAATTTGTCCTGCTTCCTACTTCAAGAAATTGTCATAAGGATGAAATGGAACAATATGGTTCTTGGCATAGTGCAGGGAAAGTAAGCACAATATGCAATCAGTAAATGGTTATTATTATTAGCAGTAATATTCCAACAACTTATGAGGAAGTAATGACTATCCCCATATTACAATTTAGCTAGTCAGAGGTAAACCTAGGAATTGGACCCAAATCTATATGGCTCCAGTGTCCCAAATTTTTTTTGCAATACATGATACTACATAATTAAAGGATTTTGTGTTTATGATACTATTGTCAATTGTATTTGGTCATTCACTTACAAAGTTCTGAATCATTTTTTTTTCTTTTTACTCTATACAGTAAAGTAATAACATTGGAAATATTTACATTTCCGATTTCATGAGATTGTACAAAACTTGCTCACCCTCTTCACCATCGTCAGCCTTACCTGGTCCCAGTTTCCTCAGGGATCCCAGGGCCAGATGAAGGCTCCACAACTCTCAAAAGCCCTTCCCTAAATGGGCTTTCTGGTTCCTTCTGTACCTCTCACCTGAATGCTGCTTCTCTGCCACATCCCAACCAGGCACTGAAATTCCTCATTCCTATGGAGCCTGGGCTATTCTATTCATGTCAAATAGCATGAGAGGTTTTCCTTCCAGATCTTGTTTACTACTACTCCTAAAAAGAATTAAAAAGAGATTGCTATATTTTCATAGTAATATTATGATAATCATGGTTGCATTCTATGAGTACTTACCAGACACTCTACCACATGTTTTATAAGCAGGTTCGATTTTTCCTGTTTCCTAGAAAAGAAAAGTAAAGCTCAGAGAGATTTACTAACTTGCCCTGGGATAACCAAAATAGTAAGTGACAGAGTTGGGTTAACTCAGAGCTGTTTCTCTCTTATCTAAGTTTATAAATGCAATCATTGTGCTACATTTTTGAAGTACACATTTTTGTACTTCTATCCCCTTCTTACTGAGAAGAACCTGAGAGGTTGATTAACTTACTACAGATGGATGCCAGGTCTTTCTTTCAACCCTAACCAGGTCCCTTTCCCTCTACTTATACTCCTTTAATTGTTTTCCTTTTCCCTTCATCATGCTCATATCCTCTCCCAGTCTAAACTAGAGGGAATTCTTTTGCGTGTTTTGAAATAAGCCTATGGTGACTTGGTAGGACCAGCACTCTCCGTTATCACCTGCCTATGTTACTGGTTCCCTGATTCTTCTGGTGCAAGACATGATAGGATTATCCAGGAAAGTCTGGATGGGCCATCTCTTTCCTTTAAATCTGACCTGATACTGGAAAGATGCTACAAGAATGGGAAACTGTATAAAATCTTGTCCAAATCCTGCAAAGTCTACATCAAATCCCTGTAGATTCTGAGCCAGGTTAATCATGCATTGAAATAAGTCATGGACCTCCAAAAGCAAGTAGGGAGATGTTACATGGTGGAGCATTGCCAATAAAAGGAACAAATTAATATCAACCTGGCTCATAGTACATTGCATGGCAGAGAATTTCATATTACAGACTTTATATGTGTGTGTGTGTGTGTGTGTGTGTGTGTGTGTGTGTGTAGATTGAAGATTACAGAGAGAGAGAGAAAATAAAAAGACCAAATAAGCCTTTGGATCAGAAAGTGTTAGTGGGAAGCAGACTTGGCCCAGTGGTTAGGGCGTCCGTCTACCACATGGGAGGTCCGCGGTTCAAACCCCGAGCCTCCTTGACCCGTGTGGAGCTGGCCCATGCACAGTGCTGATGCGCCAAGGAGTGCCGTGCCACACAGGGGTGCCCCCACATAGGGGAGCCCCATGCGCAAGGATTGTGCCTCTGTAGGAGAGCTGCCCAGCGTGAAAGAAAGTGCAGCCTGCCCAAGAATGGTGCCGCACACATGGAGAGCTGACACAAGATGACGCAACAAAAAAAGAAACACAGATTCCCGTGCTGCTGACAACAACAGAAGCAGACAAAGGAGAACATGCAGCAAATGAACACAGAGAACAGACAACCGGGAGGGGGGGCGAGAAATAAATAAAATAAATCTTAAAAAAAAAAAAGTGTTAGTGATCACACACTTACTGAAATAAACAATGTTGAAACTAGATAGGAGAGCAACAACACTCCTTGAAAATGTTTACCAACATTACTAATAGAAGTGCATTTTAAATATAGGTAAATCAGCACAAAAAAAGTGAATTTATGTGCAAAAATAAGGCATTTAAAGGTAGACTGTCCACCAGAGTAGGCAAAAGAGTTAAGCCATTTGCCATTTGTGTAATACATGGGCCATATAGTCATCGATTTATTCAAATTGTCTATTTATGACAGTAAAGATATATCATAAAAAGTTTGTATTATGGAATTTTAAAAGTATGTTGTCTTAGAAAGAGTTATAATCTTTAAAATAAAATCTCTTGTTTCACTGTGGTAAATCATTTTAGGGTGGATGTCCAAATTCTTTCGCATTTAAATGTAGGCTATATATTCTCCACACGTTTAATCTTTTTGTGCTATAGTGAACTGATCCCAAGTATGAGGTTTTCCAGTAGATACAATTTTCCTCTTTGATCAGCTCAAGGAGGACATGATAGAAGATCAGAGAGCATTATGTGAATCAAATTCCTTTTTTTTTATTAAGCAAAGTAGCATTTTCCTCAAGCACAAATTAATGTAAATCAAGCATTGCTAGAACTCTGATCTTTGAAATTGTACTTGCATAGTCAGATTTCCCTAACAAAGTGCATGTTTACAGTATCTTTTATTTAAATCAATATCCTTTATGCATGAGCAGAGAAAGGAAAAGAGAAAGGCCAACAGCAAATAAAGAGAACCCAAATGATTTAGCTCAGCAGAGTGGAATAATGAGCCAAGCTCTCCCCAGCGTCCAAGTCACTCTGATATTTAGCTAGGCACTTACAGAAGTGTATTAGCCTTTTCAGGTCATTAAGATGCCATTTTGTGCTCTTCCATAGTCAACTTACTCTCCTAGGCATCCAAGTTGCTACTGGGGAATAACTGCAGCAGTGGGGTGAATAAACCGCTTGATTAATTTATAGCTTGATTGCAACGTTAGTTAATGGGTAGACTTAATTTTCAAGGAGGGAACATATCAGATGTGTGTTGGATTGAAATTAACTGAAGCATTAAGTTGCTAATACAGAATGAAAATATCTTCGTTAGTATCCCACAAATATATGTAGAAAGATCCCTGAACTGTACCAAGTTATAAAGCAGGTCATGGAATACTAATAATAAAAATGCTACTGAAATATTAACACCTTGTCAGCTTTAATTACAAATCAAAAAATTTACACATGCCACCTGTCGTTTAAAAAATAGTCTTAAAATCATCACATTTTGCCCATTTTTAGACAAGGAATTTTATGGTTTAAGTCAACTGAATCGCAATTTCAGATCTGCTTGGAACCTCCTAACTTGCATTGACCTTTGAAAGAGAAGTATCAGTGGTGTGTTTTCTCAGATCATACATACCATTCATTGAGGCTGTAGAGCACATCCCTGTGTTCTTCTCCCAGCAGATGCCCTGATCCGTCAACCTGACTACCCTTACATCACTGATGGTTCTTTCAGTGTCCTGTTTGTTCCCTGAATTTTCCCAAGTGAAACACTGTGATGAACTGAATTATCTGGGTAAAAACCATGCAATTCACCAGTTTATTTTTTCCCTACCATTAACCTAGTTGTTAAGCAATGGATGAATCTAGTCCAAGAAAAAAATATTTAAATTTTTAAACAACTTGTCAAGGTTAAGCAACATCTGCTGGCAAATTGATATCAGTGTGACAATGAGAATTTTTAGGGAAGTCCTTAATGCTATAGATTTTTTCCCTGAATAACCCCAAAGATTTTGTGCTTAATTAGAGTGTATTGAATATTAACTTATCTTAATGATTGCATACAGAGTGCTGGAAGCAAATTTTCTTATTGACTTTATGATATTTAATTGAACTTCTTCCTCAGCAAGACAGTGAATTATAATAGCAAGCATTTTTATAACCTTTATTGTATGTCAGGTACTATTCTACTCACTTGGGCTATATTAATTTGATTAACACTTTCAATTCTATAAGCTCGTTTCTATGATTACCTCCATTTTACAGATAAGAAAAGTGAGGCATAGAGAGGTTAAGAAATTTGTAGAAGATCATAAGTAAATATCAGACCAGGTATTCAAACCTAGGCAGCACATCCTCAAGTCCAGGCTCCTAACTATTTCACGATGACTCTGTGTCCTTGCTTCCCAACCTTTTTTAACATCATGGTTCATGCATAAAATGACCACATTGGAAGAGCAGGTGCAATCAAAGGATGAGGCTGTTTATGATCATAGATACCGTCCTGGGCCTTCCTTCTAGCTACCCTGAGGACTGAAGGACTCAGTAGCTCTTCGTAATTTCATGCCATTGTAGGCATATGAGTGTGTCTTAGCTGAAAGTTTGAGAAACTCTGACATACTTCTCTAAAACTAGCTATCACAGGCATAGTTTCTCAGGGCAGACACAGAGTCTAAAATAGTCCAGGTAAATATTCTACTAATTTTAGAATTCAGAACATACAAAGAAGGAGGGGTAGCAGAATAAAGAAGGTAAGTTCACATGACAAGATCAGTGAGGTCATAGATTAACTATCTTGTCTAGACATTTGCGAATGCCCTAAAAGTGGACAATTTTTTAAAAATATTTTTCTTTAACTCTATTGTTAGAGAAGTCTTAGGTTTACATTTACAGAAAAAATTACACTGGAAGTATAAGGAATTCTCATATAAACCCCCTCACAAGCCCACACACATAGTTACCCCAATTATTGACCTCTTAGATTAGTGTGGTAAATTTGCTTCAGTTGATGAACCAATATCAAAGCATCGCTACTAATCAAAGTCTACAGTTTACATTATGGTTTACACTTCATGCTGTATAGTTCCATAGGACTTGACAAATATGTAATGTCATATGTCCATCACTGCAGTTATTATATAGAAGAATCTCACTGCCCCAAAAATGCCCTGCTCCACACATTCATTTCCCCCTCTTCTGTTTTGAACATTGGCAGACACTATCTTTATATCAATGTTACAATTTCTTCTGCCAACCCAAGATAACATCCACAACAATTACTCTACTTTGGTCCACGGCCAACATACACACACACACACACCATGATTGTTCATTCACCAATCTGGAGGGACCCAGGATGACATTTGCTCTGACAGCCCCAGGATGAGAGGAACCCAGATACCACAGAGCAGATGGAAAGAATTATACTGTCTGCAGTTGCAAACACTCCTTGTTTTTTGGGATGGAACCTGTCCATCATCATCATTTTGTTAGTGGAAAAGTGGACAATCATGCACAGATACATGTTAAGTGCATATTAAGTTAATTTCTCTTAATATCTACCTGAAGAATTTTTCTATGAAATCAAAGACATCCCCCTTTATACAGCTGATCTTTGGTAAGTGTTGATGAGGGTGATCACTGCAATCCAGTATAAATAATTTGCAGCATTGCAGGTGGATTACAGATGGCAGGAAAAAATCATACATGTACATCTGCTATAAATTCTTTATTTAGCCATGGACACAGAATAAAGCAGTTGCAAATGGAATTTAGAATATGTTACAGAAGAAGTATAATTTCACCCCTACTCGGCCATCAGAGATAGATACTCTTTGCCCACTTACAGTCCTACCAAAGTTAATAAAGAAGTAACATTTGTTCCAGTGCCTTTTGTACAAACAGCCTTTCTGTAACAATCCAGAATAACTTACAACAACAACTTTTGTATTTCCTTTGAAGGGACTATTTTAAAATATCATTGTTCCTGATTCAACTTTAGCTTATTCCAGGGGACTTTATCATCTATGAGGAGAAAGCTTTGTCAAATGCCCAAGTGCCTTGAACAAAACCTGCACCTCAAATTTTCCAATGTTGTAGATAGCCCAAATCCCTGAGTTACTATAGCTCTCTTCAAATTTCTTTATTTCTGAATTAAATTAACACAGTTATATGCCCATTTTTCTTACACAAGTTAAGTTTGTATTATGGAAATGAATCTTACATTACAATATTGTTTTATTTACTCCTTCATTTATTAACCTTATTTTAGCATCTTACTAAATAGCAGGCATTATTCAAGGTACCGGAAATGCAAATTGGAATAGGATATGGTCCACTCCTCACAGAGCTTGCAGTCCAAAGGGAAGAGACATGAAAACAGCACGTTACAGACAATGTGATTGGTGCCAGTGGGCACAAAATGCTTGGTGAGGTGAAGATGATGGTGGGTTGTGAACAAAAGGATTGTTACAACTTCTACTATTTACTAGAGTTGATGAGAAAATTTCACCAGAGAGGGACATATGGGGCTATGATGCATATGAAGGTAAGGATTTTTCAGGCAACCAAGAATAGGAAAGCCATTCCACGCAGAGGGATTAGCACAAGCAAATGAACAGTGCCATGAAAATGAAAGTGTTTTCAGAAAATGATGATTCTTAATTCATTGGAGTTAGAGCATAGGATTTGTGCATGAAGGAGTGGAGTGGAGAAGAGAAATACATTCTCTGAAGGAAAACCAGAGAAGACCCAGGGAGGAAGCAGCTTTTGAAATGTCTTCCTAATGATATGGTTTTCTCCCGTATGCTACTATTCTCATTTTTAAAATTTTCTATTGTGAAATAGACTTTCTTCTCTATTCTTTATGGACTTAACTCTTAAACATTAGTTTTACAAGTAAAGCGACTATTACTCTTTTAAACTATAATTCCATCTCAGCAGTCCTGAATTGCCTAAATCTCGCCAATGTTTTCCAGGAGTTATACATCACAGCTGTACCTGTAGCCAATATTATAGACTTACTGTTGCTCCCTCAGAGGCCAGGAATTCAGTCACATTGTGTAGAATCAGTTGTACCAAAGGTACATTACGCTGGATAAATCTAAGTGTAGAAAAACACCACCTACTAAATATGTAGGATAGAAATAAAGAGTTTTTAATTCCTAGGTATACCACAATTCTCTAAACTGATTCTGAACTTTCAGTTTCAAAATAGTAATTCTTAACTTGCTCTACTACCTACACAACTTACAGTGGGTGTTCTCCATGGGACCATAAAAGCTATATTTTCTGATTTGGTCAAATCTGATTTCTAGGTTTCTATTCTTATGGATGCTAGCAGGTATGAACTAAAAATTCTGAGTCAATAATTTGTCATAACAGGACTCTTATTGAGACTCAAATATGAATTACCTTAAAGAAAAGAAAAATGAAACTGCATTTATTCATTAAAATTTTTCACTATACATTAATGACAGAATTATGCAAGAGCTTCCTTCTAATAGAGACAAGTCATTAAAATCAATACACATACACATTCCATTGTGAATGTATGCATATACACACACATATTCATATATAGACGTTCCTTGCTCATTAACACCTCTTCCTGAAATACATTCAATGGGAGTGAGTGCTTGGGGAATTTAAATCAATTAGAAGCAAAGAATTTTAAGTAAGATAATGATATGAATGTAGATGTCTTCCCACCACCCTCAAGAATGTCCTTGCAAAATAAATTAATAAAATAGAGGAAAACCTCTACCCATATGAAAACTAAGAAGTGTATCATCAAAAACCAGAAACTCTGAGGAATTTCTTCAAGACAGAGAACAGGCAGGACTGTGCCAAAGGAGGCAGAGTGCCCTGCAAAAATATAGTTTGTCTGAGAAATAGTTGTGGAAAATTTTTAAAATATCCCATTTAGCCCCATTTACACAGGGTTGGAGTAAAGGGAGAGAAAGGAGGTCAGGTAGATGAGATGGTCATACAGAGCAGGATCTCAATGTTTGTAGGGCTTTTATTCAGCACAGGGAAGAAAAATCAACAAAATAGGGGCTTATGTGAAGAACAGATTGCTATCGGAAAGAGAAAACCTAATTGATCAAACTTCCTCATGAAGTGAGCAGCTACAAAAAGCAGATTATTATCATGGTTAGCAGTGCTACACATAGCACATGTAATAACTGGAGCAGATCACTTTTTAAACCACTCTCCTCTAAGGTGAACAAAAATAATAACCATGTAATAATCAGTATTAATCATTGTTTGTTTGATTCATTTTTAGTTTTAAACAATTAGCAATATAAAGGAATACATTTCATTTTAGATTATATTTTTCAAATATAGTAAAATATTTTGTTAAAGAACTAAAATATGCACTTATCAATCAAAAATACTGCACCTTGATGGTCACATTCTGTTGCACCCTTTTACATTTTAAGCATAAATAAAAATTCCAGGTGATCACAATGAAAGACAGATTGATAAAACTACATGTTTTCTTATTCATTTTTAAATGCAGGAATATGTATTCCTACCTGGGTTGGAAACACAACCTGTACCCTGAGCCAGCATTTTTAAAATTGCCATCACATGGCGATAATAAAAAGCTGGTGGTTTTCAAGTCTCTACAGACAACACACCTCATTATCACTGGCACTTCCACCTTAATAAAGCAAGTGAACAATAGATTGGATTCTCCATAAAGTTGTTTCAGTGAAACAGAAGACAAACTCAGAAATTCAATTCAGAACTTAGAGAAAGGCAAAAAGATTAAAATAAAGCAATAAAATATGTTAGAGGTGGAGGAAAGACTCAGAAAATCCAACCTATAATAGGCATCCCAGGAAAAAGAAAAAAAATGTTTTACAATATCACAAAATCAATAATAAATGGAATTTTTAAAAAATATTTAATTCAAAGACAGACCTCGGTTTATTAAAGGGATTTGGCAAATATAAGATGTAAATAACAAAAACAGACAATGTCATAATATAACCTCATTATGACTCTTAAATTCCACAAAATAGAAGGGGGGAAATCACTCTGCTACTATACAGGAAAGTGGATCATATACAAAATAACAAAAATCAAATTGGGTTCAGGCATCTCCTTTCCAACAATAATACAAGAAGTTAATCAAGCACTATCTATATGGAGTTTTAAGAAAGAAACAACAACAACAAATTTAACCCAAGATTTACTTATCCATCCTTGATTTTGTTCAAGTGGTAACATATATATATATCTTCTTTCCACCCTTTCTGAAAATAATGATCTGATATTGTGTTCTAACTCACAAAGGGATGAATAAGATTCAAAACAGAGTAAGAACGAAAGTGCTTGTTAATAATAACAAACTGAGAAGAGGTATGGGAGAGGAAGGGAAAATAAAGTAAGGTCAAATTTTTATCTATCACACACTTGTAAATACTGCTTCACTCTTCACATTGAATATTAAAGAAAAACAGTATGTCCAAAAAAATATTTCTAATCTCAGATATAAACAGTAAAAATTATATAGCACATATAACTTACAAATCACGGAGACAAGAAACACTTCGACTTCAAAAGACAGGTCCCATGTGTAAGTATGAAAGGGTAGGATGGTTTAACAAATAAGCATGGAAAAGACACAAAATGAAGGAGGATCCAAGATGGTAGCAGAGTAGGAGCTCTAAGATTTAGATCATTCTCCAGGTCAGCTAGTATTTAGCTACAATCTGTCTAAATCACCTGTCTAGAGGACCCAGAGAACAGTAGGACACTGTACACCATCCATGGAAGAGTGGAAGGAAGACACTGACAATCTGCAGTGAAGATTTGTGAGTGGATCCCTCCATGCTGCAGAGACTGGTGCCCTCCCTCACTGGTGTGGTAGGCTGCCCGGGGAGACACTCCCTGGCTCTCATTGCCCTAACTCCCAGAAGCAGGGGAGTGGGACACTGTTGATTAGTAAATTTGGCTGGCTAGATTCCAATTCTCAGCATAGCTAAACTTTAAACCGCCCAAGGCAGAAAGAAGATGGCAGCCTCCATTTTAACCATGGCCCCCAGCAGGAGTGGAAGTGGAACTCTGAAAAACATAGTGATTTCTGTTTCAAACTGACCCCTGCTCCAGCAGGGGAGGAAGAGGGCTAAAGTCTGATTAGTATCTCTGAGCAACTGTTAGCTTCAACCCACCTAGCACAGAAAACTACCAGCAGCTTCTGATCCGAACACACCTCTAGCAGCGGTCGGAGTGGGCTGAAGTTTGGGCAGGTTTTATTTTTTGGTGGTGGTGGGGAGAGAGGAACAGTCAATTTAACTCTACCCAGCACAGAACGCATCTGCAGCCATTGCTCTTACCCCAACCTCAGCAGGGGAGGAATGTGGGCAGAGTTTGATCAGTTTCTTAGGGCAATGTGGTCACTTTCAACCTATAAAGCTCAGATTACCACAGCAGCCTCTACTTCAGTTCTACCCCTGACAAGGGAGAGAGGGGGCTGAAGTTTGGGCAGCTTATTAGGGAAAGGTGGGCAGTTTAAATCCATGCAGGCTGGAAAACTGCCAGCAGCCTCTGCTCTAACTCTGCCCCTGGCAGGGGAGAGAGCACTATATTTTGATTAGTTTCTCCAGGCAATGTGGCCAGCTTCAATCTGCCCAACCCCAAAAAAAATGCCAGCAGCCCCTGCTTAAGCCCTGCTTCCTGGTATAGGATGGAAGGGGCTGAAGTTTAAGTAGTTTCTTGGGGGCAATGCAGGCAATTTAAATCCACACAGTTTAGAAAGGAATTGGCAACCTCTGTTTCAGCCCTGCCTCTGGCAGGCAATGGCCTGGGGCTGATTTAGAGACACTGTGCCTTCTTGGAGTGGTGGAGAACAACTTGTTGAAGGGCAGCTCTTCCCCATGGAAAGGGCAGAGGGACAAGACCTTGAGTAGATTATGTTAGTTGATTACAGAACTCAAACTGTGGGGTCTGGGATATGTGCAAATTTCATCCTTGCAAGGCTGGAAGCCTCAATCTCAATTAAGTTCCCAGCAGGGTCTAAGGTGGCTCAGAATTAAAGTCCCAACATCACTTCAGGGCTGCAGGGAAAAGCTGGTTAAAGAGTGCCATCTACTGGGTACATCAGGAAAGCACAGATTCTGAGAATCATCAGAGACTTTTGCCAGCATTTTGGGTCTTCTCCCCAGGGTATATTGGAAATTATCTATATCCATTTTGTGGGTCCCTGGGCATGTTTTGGCATGATAAACTGATCTGGGAAGGTTTTCCCCAGGGACACTCTCCTATCAAATTAGCCCTCCAGATAATAGTAGCTAGAGAAAAGGCAAGAAGTGTTAAAAATGTATATAGAGGCAAATAAAAAACAAAAAGAACTGATTAACATTCCTGGAGGAGGAAAGGGGAAGGGAAGCTTTCTCCTGGGGATGAAGTAAGTGCACAAAAAAGTACAATCTCAAAAAATGGTACCATATATTCATGGCAAGAATCAGATGAATAAGGACTGATAAAAATCTGATTAATCATGAGCTATAATTAACATCTAAAATAAGTTGGACCAAGTGTCTAAAAGGAACTTTAGTATGAACTCAACAAGAAAGCTCTAGGCTAAAAAGAAAAACTGAGTCCAGAATAAACATATCAAAAAAATCAGATGCTAAGACACCAGAAAAAAAATTCTAAGCCATTCTCAGAAGGAGGAAGATATGGTCCAAGTCAAATGTATAAATTAAATCTCAAGACAAGATACAGGATTGAGAAAACTAATTACAACTGTTCAAACTAATCTCCTTAATTAATTCAATGAGATGGCTAAAGAGATTAAGAATATTAAGAAGACACTGGTTGAATACAAACAAGAATTTGAAACATGCAAAGAAAAACAACATCTGCTAGAAATGAAAGTCAGTTGTAAATGAAATTAAAAATACACTGGAGGCATTCAACAGCAGATTTGATGAGGCAGAAGAAAGGAACAGTGAACTAGAATACAGGGCTTCAAAATCAAACAGATAAAGAAAAGAATGGAAAAAGTGAGTAGGATCTCAGGGATCTGAATGATAGCATAGGGTGCACAAAAATAAACAGAAAAATTCACCTCCATAACAGCAGGAAACACATTCTTCTTAAGTACCTATGGATCATTCTTAGGATAAATCACATGTTGGGTCACAAAACAGGTCTCAAATAAGTTTAATTTAAAAAGATTGAAATGATGCAAGCAACTTTCTCTGATCATAATGGAATGAATCTGGAAATCAATAACATGTCGACAACTGGAAAATGCACAGATTAATAGAGGTTAAACAATCAGAAGTTCAAACAAGAAATTGCGAGAGAAATCAGTATGTATCTCATGCTTAAAACTCAACAAACTTATCACTAGTAGAGAGATGGAATCAGTCATTAAATATCTTCCAAAAAAAGAAAAGCCCATGTCCAGATATCTTCACAGGCAAATTCTACCAATCATTCAAAGAGAATTTAATGCCAATGCTGCTCCAACTCTTCCAAAAAATTGAAAGGGAGGGAATGCTACCAAACTCATTTTAGGAAGCCAACATCACCCTGGAAACAAAGCCAGACAGAGATACTATGGGAAAAGAAAATTACAGACCAATTTCTCTAATGAATATAGATGGGGAAATCCTCAACAAAAATACTTACAAATTGAATCCAACAGCACATTAAAATAATCACGCACCATGATCAAGTGGATTTTTTCCCAGGTATGCAAGGGTGGTTCAACATAAGGAAATCAATCAATGTAATATACCACATTAATAAATCAAAGAAGAAAAATCGCAAGATCATCTCAAATGATGCAGAAAAGTCATTTGACAAAATACAGGATCCTGTTTTATAAAAACACTCCGAAAGATAGAATAGAAGGAAATTTTCTCAACATGATAAACAGCATATATGAAAAACTTACAGCTAATATTATACTCAATAGTGAAAGACTGAAAGCTTTCTCACTGAGATCGGTAACAAGACAAGAATGCACACTGTCACCACTGTTGCTCATTATAGTGCTAGAGGTTCTAGCTTGAGCGATTAAAAAATAAAAGGAAATAAAGCCACCCACCTCAGAAAATAAGAAAAACTTTAGTTATTTGCTGATATTATCCTATATCTAAAAAGTCCCCAAAAAGCTACAACAAAGCTAGTAGAGCTAATAAATGAGTTCAGCAGAGTGGTGGGGTACAATATTAATATGCAAAAATCAGTAGATTTCTATACACTGTAATGAGCAATCTAAGGAGTGTGGCAGTTTGATATTGTTTATGAATTCCAAAAATTGATATTAGATTGTGTTTGTAAAACTGGTCTGTTCCTTTGGGCATATTAGACTGTATTGGATTCAGAGGTTTCGCTTTTACTTTATTAAATCAAGATTAGGGCTTTTATTTGGCCATGTCATTAGGGTGTGCAGGGTTCGGTCCCAACCCCTTTGGTGGGGATAAAACAGGTTCACACACATGGAAGTAGGCACAGAGAGAAGCAGATATGTAAGGAAAGAAAGAAGGCTCCTTTAGACATGGCAGAGGCCCCAGGAAGAGAATGAACCTGATAGTCTATAGCTGCACTTGTGATGAAAATAGAACAGCTGAACCTGGAAAGAAACAAGATCCAGGGAGAGAGATAAGCCTTATGACAGCCTACAGCTAAGATCTGAAGAAGCTGGGACCAGGGAGTCTTAGGAGGAAGAAGGAAGGCTGAAGCCTCGCAGACACTGCCTGCCATCTTGTATCAACACGAGGCAGTAGAATTTGAGTGAGAAATTACCTCTTATGGTACCGTGAGTTGAACTCTTTAGGGGCCTTGTGACTGTAAGCTTCTACCCCAAATAAACACTCTTTATAAAAGCCAACAGAGTTATGGTACTTTGCATCAGCACCCCTTTGGCTGACTAATACAAGGAGGTAATTAGGAAAAAATTCCATTTACAATAACCTAAAAGAATGAAATATTTAGTAATAAATTTAACAGGAAATAGAGGACCTCTATTCAGAAAACTACAAACATTACTAAAAGAAATCAAAGAAGGCCTAAATAAATGGGAGGATATTCTATGTTCATGGATTATTAGACTAAATACTGTTAAGATGTCTATTTTACCCAAACTGAGTTACAAATTTAATGCAGTCCCAAAGTTCTAAAAGCCCATTTTGCAGAAATAGAAAAACCAATAATAAAACTTATTTGGAATGGTAAGTAGCCCTGAATAACCAAAAATATTTTTAAAAGGAAGAATTAAGTCAGAGGACTCTCATTTCCTGGCTTAAAATCATTTTAACTACAGTGGTAAAAACAGCATGGTCCTGGCAAAAAGAGAGTTCGGAAATAGTCCCTCACATCTATGGTCAATTGATTTTTGACAAGACTTCCAAGTCCATCCAGCTGGGTCAGAAAATTCTGTCAAACAAATGCTGCTGGGAGAACTAGATATCCATATCTAAATGAAAGAAAGAAAGGGGAGCCTTATCTCACACCTTATGTAAAAATTAACACAAAGTAGTTTAAAGACCTAGATAGAAAAGCTAGAGTCAAAAAACTATGGAAGAAAATGTAGGGCGACTTCTTCAAGATCTTGTGATAGGAGATGGTTTCTTAAACCTTACATCCAAAGCATGAGCAATGAAAGAAAAAAACAGATAAATGGGACCTCCTCAAAATTAAATACTTTCGTCCTTCAAATGACTTTGTGAAGAATGTTATAAGGCAGCCTACTCAATGGGAGAAGATATTTGGTAACCACGTATCTGATAAAGGTTTAATTTCCAAGGTATATCAAGACATCATACAACTCAATGATAAAAAGTCCAGCAACCCAATTTAAAAATAGGCAAAGACTTGAATAGACATTTTTCCAAAAAGGAAATAAAATAGCCAAAATGGATACAGAAAGATGTTCAACATCACTAGCTGTTGGGGAGATGTAAATCAAAACTACAATGAGATACCATTTCACAACTTACAGAATGGCCACTATTAAAAGCAAACAAACAAACAAAAAATACAGAACACTACAAGCATTGGAGAGAATGTGGAGAAATAGGAACACTCCTTCACTGTTCGTGGGAATGTAGAATTGTGCAACCTTTGTGGAAGATAGTTTGATGCTTCCTCAGGAAGATATACATAGAACTGCCATTTGACCCAGCAATCACACTATATTCAGAAGAACTGAAAGTAGGGGTGCAAAATGACATTTGCACACTGATGTTCATTGTAATGTTATTCACAATTGCCAAAAGATGGAAACAACCCAAGCTTCCATCAATCAAAGAATGGATAAACAAAATATGGTATATACATAGGATGGAATACTATTCAACTGTAAGAAGAAATGAAGCTGGGATGCCTATGACAATATGGATAAAACTTGAGGACATTATGTTAAGTGAAATAAGACAGACATAAGACAGTTATTATACGGTTTCACTAATACGAACTAAAATACATTGGCTAAATATAGAGTATAGGTTATTAGGAGATAAAATGAGGGTCGAGAAGGGGGAGCTGATGCTTATTGTCTGTAGAATTTTTAATAAGGTTGATTGGAAATGTTTGGAAATGGATTGAGATGATAGTAACATAGTAGGTGAGTATAATTAACACAACTGATTTATAAATGTGATTGTAGCTGAAAATGGTAGTCTGAGGTAGTAAATGTTAAGAGAAAGAAAGCCAGAGGCTAAGCTTTGGACTATATAGCATAGTGAACTTGGTGGTAGATGGGGATTGTAATTAATGGTACCTATACAGGAATGCTCTTTCATGAACTAGAACAAATGTATGTCACTATTACAAGGAGTCAAGAATATGGTGATATATGGGGAAAATATAGCTATTGAAACTTATAGACTATAGTTAACAGTAATATTATAATATTTTTGCTTCAAAGGCAACAAAGATGCTATAGCAATGCTATAGATCAACAATGGGGGTGTAAGTGGATATGGGATTTTTCTTTTTGGGGTAATGAAAACCTTCAAAAATTAACTGTGGTGATAACAACATAACTTTGTAATTATACTGAAGGCCATTGAGTGTATGTCTGAATGGATTGTAGAAGGTATGGGACTATGTAACGCAGTGAACCCTGTGGTGATTGTGGTCAACAGTACAACAGTCATGAACTATGACAAATGTACAATATGATTACATGGTGTTAATAATAGAGTGATTCATGGAAAAATACACCTAATGTAAGGTATGGACTACTGTTAGCAGTAATATTTTGATGTTCTTTCATCAATTGTAACGAATGTTCCACACCAGTGCAAGGTGTTGGTAGTGGGGTGGTATGCGGGAATCCTCTTTGTTATGCATGATTGTTTTGTAAACCCACGACTACTGTAATTTAAATAAATAAGAGACTTATTTATTTAAAAAGAGTCACAAAATGGTGTGATGGTAGTAAATCCAAATGCATTAGATATGCTAATTAGTAAAGTAAATTTATGCTTCTCATTCAAGGCAAAGTCTAGATTAAACAAAAAAATCTAGGTATATGTAATCCAGGTGTCAGGTAAGATCATAGTCTTCTATGAGATTAAAACAATATATTATCCCATATTTTATAAGATCAATACTGTGATGCAAAATATTCCTATGGTTATTGCTTGGCTCAAAATCTTTTAATCCCTGAACTCCAAATTTTGTTTGCATCTAACCTCCTACCAATCCAACTCTTGCTCCTGTCCCTTGACAGGCAGTGGTGTGGGTTGCAGCACCATTGATGCTTTGGGAGCACAGAAAGGTATGACTGCATCACACTGTTGCCTAGACTTCTTTCATCCTCAAGACTCCCTGCTTATCTCCAGGTCTCTCAGATATCCAAGGACTCTTCACCATGTGCTTTCAGGAAACTCAGATACCCTTCCTTTATCAAGCAGAGGAGTTTAATCTAGCTTTTGAACCACAAATAGCCTTCTATCCACCTTTGCTTTTACAAAGTCTTATTAATAACACTACTCAAACAGCCCTTCTACTCTGAGTTACACCTTTTAGCAGCCCAGAAGAATGGGCATTGAAATTTCACTATTCATTTTCCCTCTTCTACAAGCTTATGTAAATGCAAGAGATATAGAGATTTTATTTTCCCATGAATATAAATTATGCCGCCACCTGTTTCCATACCTTCTCTAGCTTCTCAAGACAGATGCTGTTTCATTTAATTTGGATTTTAAATTATACTGTTTTCCTCTATTACGAAAATGCTGTTTACATAAGAAACACCTCTAAAATAGAATTAGGTAAACGATTCAAAATAAAGGAGTGAGCAAAGATTTAGGGAATCAAACTAAAAGAAAGTGGTGATAGTAATATCAACCTCAAAAAGAAACAAACTTAAGGAAAATATTAAATGAGATAGAAATTCACTATTTTATAATGATAATAGATGCAGTTCTTTAAAAATATGCAACAATCCTTAACCTTTATATGGAACATAATAAAATATCAACATAATTGGAGTTAAACTGTCAGAAATATAAGAAATTTACAAAGCCATAATTAAAGGGAGGACCAGTATCTCTCAGACATCTCACTGGCTTTAAGAAAATAGGAAAAATATTTTATATTGCTTTCCAACTCACAAAGGGATCAATAAAAACCAAAACAGAGCAAGAGTGAAAGAGATTGTTAATAATAAATTAAGAAGTGGCAGGGCAGAGGAGAGGGAAAACATAGAAATTTGGAAAATAGAATTAACAATGATATTTCTACAAAAAGAATATTATAATATTTAAGCATTCATGAAGGACTTTTGAGGAAAGCCTCATTTAATTTTTATAAAGATAGAAATCATGCAATGTCATAAAAATTATAATGCAATAAAAGTAGAAACTAATATAATTCCAATAAAATTTCTAATGGAGTTCTCTTTTGAATTTATCAATATGGTTTTCCAGTATATATGGAAAGAAAAATGACTGATAAAACTCAAAAATTATTTCATAAGAATAATAAAGAAGGTAACATACTATACTAGATATAGAAATATATTATGAAAGAACAAAACTAAAGCATTGTGCTGTCATAGATATAGATTATATAGAATATTACACAAATCCTCAAAAACCTAGTGTGTATATGAATAGTGTGTGTATATATATATTCCATTTCAAATCAGAGAGCTTATAATGGATTTATTTTTCAATAAAGCATCTTAAAGAACTGCATCACTATTTTACACTCCAAATTATATTCCTGATAGATTATAACATTAACTCTAGAAAGTACAAACCAGAAGAAATTGTGAAGGAATATGCGCTTACTATTAATTTTGGAAAATATTAGAGATAGGATAGAATAGTATTAAATTTTTAAATTTTTGTTTAACCCACAAATTCAGAACCAAAAACAATGGGCAAATGATAAACTATATCAAAATACATGCAACACAGATAATGAACAGAAGTTAATGCCCTTAACACACAAGCATTTTTTTGAATGAGTAAGGGAAAAAAAGACAATCTTCAATTATAAATGGGGGTGAGGAGGGAATCACTAAAGGACATTAAGAGGCAGACTATTAAAGCAGAAATAGAAACAGCCAGTAAACACACCAAAATATCAGCCCCACTGCTAGTCAAAGTAACGTAAATTAAAACAACAATCAGATGCAATAACGGGTCTATCAAAGTGACCCAGTTTTTTGTTTTATTTTATGTTAAGATAAATTTCAGCATTGATATAGCTGTTGGGAAATGTCTGCTCTCTTACACTGGGAGTGTAGATAGTAAAAACTATCTAGAGTTATTACTGTAGTAGTATTGAGAGCCTTAAAACTTTTTTCATACTGTGTGGCCCAATAATTCCACTTTGAAATACAAGTAATTAAATGTAAAAAAGGAAAATTAGAAGCAGTCTAAATAACTAAAAATAAGATTTTTTAAATGAACGTGACATGATAAAATTCATAGTACAGAAGGATATTAATGATGTACAATGTTCAGGGTCATTTTACGTTGAAAAATATCTAAAGAATAATCTGATTTGCCAAAGCAAAAATAGAGTAGCTTATCAAGGGCAAGATAGTGAGAGTGGTCCTCCTTGGAGCAGTGGACTATTTTATCACTGACATTGCTTCAAAATGTGGTCTCATGGTCATAATAAAAAGCTGATCCACTAAGGGTTTTATAATTACTTTAAAATTCTCTACAGATAATGGGTCTCGTAATAGCCTGAACCCAGGGTGGTCCTCTCTGATCACCCTGCACCATGGTATGACTCTCTAAATAAATTCAAATGACTACTAAGCTAGAAGGAAGACTTTAAAATGTCAACAGTGGTTATTTCTATGGGATTACGGGCATTTAATAGTTTTTAAGTTTTTTTGTGATTCCAACCTTTTTTTATAATGAATGTGTTATTTATTTTTAAAAAGCAGAAGAAAAAATATATACCTTATTTGTTAATATAGTCAGAAGTTATTCCAGTCTCGAAGCCAAACTCAGCATGTAAATGCAATGCCTTCCCCCCAGCGTGGGACATGACACCCGGGGATGAGCCTCCCTGGCAACGAGGGACCACTATCAACTACCAACTGATGATGCAACTGGAAAATGACCTTATACGGAAGGTTCAATGCGGATCAGCAGAATATCCATGTCTACATAAAATACCATGACTTTAAAATGCTGTTTGACCTAAAGTAAGGGGGAAATGGAAAGGAGAAATGAGTTTATATGGCTACGAGTTTCTAAAAAAGAGTCTGGAGGCTGGCAGAAGGTTTGCCCTCATGCACAACTGAGCAGAGTCAGAGAGACAGATAAAGCAGATACAACCCCCAGATATTGGTTCCTTTGAGGGCTAAAGAGACCCATGGGAGTTATGGTCATGGCCGATGGGGTTAACTACCAGGGCAGATGGCCCCTCTTTGGAAATGGTGTTTATGTGTGATGAATCTGGACTCAGATGGGATCTCCCTTCATAAGACTTTCATGCTAATGTGCTGGAGGTGCAGTTAATGTTGGGGTTTAAGATATATTTAGGGGATTTGAATCTCTGGACTGACAATGTGATAGCCAGATCCTGAGCCTCAACAGACTCCAGCACCTACAATCTGATTTATTGGACTTACCACACTCAGCTAAGATGGAGGTGAAGAAGGACAACCACCACACCATGGAGCCTAGAGTGATTACAACTGAAAATGGGAGGATTGCATCCAGCATCCAGGTGGAATCTGAGCCTCCTCTTGACATAAAGGTGCAATGGACACAACCAATCCAGTGTCCACATAGAAGAGGTGGCATTGGATTGGGAAAAGTGGACATAATGGACAAAGGGTATGGGGAAAGGCAGGAAGAGATGAGAGGTGGAGGCGTCTTAGGGACATGGAGCTGCCCTGGATGGTGCTTCAGAGGTAATCACCGGACATTGTAAATCCTCACAGGGCCTACATGATGGAATAGAGGAGAGTATGGGCCATGATGTGAACCAATGTATATGAGGTGCAGAGGTGCCCAAAGATGTACTTACCAAATCCAATGGATGTGTCATGATGATGGGAACGAGTGTTGTTGGGGGGGGGGGAGAGGGGGGGTGGGGGGGTGGGGTTGAATGGGACCTCACATATATATTTTTAATGTAATATTATTACAAAGTCAATAAAAAATAAAAAAATTAAAAAAAAAAATCAACGAGAAAAAAAAAAAAAAAAAAAAAGAAGAAGTTATTATACTAATCCTTTGATCATGGAGAAGCATAAAAAACAAAACTTCATAAAGACACTCTTTTCTCCAAAAATCCAGAGTTTGGTGTAAGACCCTTGCTGGGTTAAGTGCTGTTTACTGTCAAACTGAGTATCTAGGAGTCCGCTATAGCCCAGCCCATTCACTTCTGCCCTGACATGATAGTATAGCCCGGCTCTGCTCGGGCCCCATCCCAGAGCTTTTGTGCCTACTATTAAAATTGCTTGACATTTTTATTTCTTGTACAGTTCCATCCTAAAATCTCTAAAACCTATCTTTGCAAAGTGAATATGACTGGCACAAAAGAGAGAGAGAGGGCTGGAGAAGTGGTGGGTTGGAATGGTGTAGCCCAATGCCAGGTGACAGCCATTCGACTCTTCTTCCTACTTTTGATTGGTCCTTTAACCCTTCTATTGGTAAGAATAGCCTAGGGGCTGGTTTGTGTGTACTATAATGTCCTTGCTGTCTTTCTTTGAGGCACTAGGAAATGGAGGTTGAATATATAAATTACAAAGATGCCACCCTTGAAGAAAAATTCTGGTTGTCAAGAAGATAAAAGTTACAGAAAACCAGATGCATACCAACATTAAAATCCTACTCCTTGGTGTTAAAAACCTGAATTAGTCTTTGAACTCTTCAGGAAAACCTACATGTTCTGTTAGAACCTGCAAAGGCAGAACCTCTCACATGTTTTCTGTAATACACAGTATTTCTTTTTAAAGTTTGTCAACACCCCTATTTAATCTTTGTGCTTGTATTCTCCCAGATGCAGTTTTGTAAGTCTCAGCAAAGTGAATATACCCAGGTGGAAACATATTTAGTTTGCTCAAAGGATAGGAAATTCAACCCTACCTTGTAATCTTGTCCACGTGGTTTAGAGGATATAAGAAAACCTTTGTGATGTTAGCTTGTTTAGTGAAACAAAGGGAACCAGACAGACGTAAGTGCAACAGATCATAATATTAAAGTCTTGTCTCTTCTCAACCCTCAACCAAACTCATCTTTCCACAACTTACCTAACTCTGGTATAATAAGCAGAGTGTAAGCAATACATTCTAAATTTCTTTTTAAAAACTTTCTTATATATCATCACTTCTCTATTATACTAGAGGGCAGATATGCAATTGCCTTACTCTCTCCCCACCTTTATTGTTATATGCACCACATATAATCATGAATTGGCTCTTCTTAATAAAGTCAAAGACAAGCAAAATGTTCTGTGGGAAAACACTATCTTTCACTTCAGAATGTGTCAGTTCTTACCTTTGAATATGATCTGGAAATTCACTTCAAAATGAAGCACTGCAGTGAGAACCAAAACACCTGGGAACTAGGCTTGGCCCTACTAATGAGTAACCTCTGCAAGTCATTGCCCATCTCCATCCTAGGTTTCCTCTCAGAGAAAACAAAGGGTTAGATCAGAGACTGAATCTAGGGCCCCTTACAGCATAAAAAAATCAAAGCATTCCTGAGTTCATCTTTAAATTATTAAGTCTTGCTGTGAAGAATTGGTGCCTAAATCCCACAGCACAGCTTCTCCTTATAACTCATTCCAAACTGGAAATAGCTGTCCTCTCAGGCTCATAGGGAACTCATAGTAAAGCAGCCTGGCACTGTCTCACATTGGTTAAAATGTGGGCCCTTCAACAAATCTATAGAAACAAAAGCTACCTGTGATGTTGAACAGAGATAGATAAAGCAAATTAAGTACTTATGGCTTTTCTGAAAGAGCTAATAATGTATGGTCAGGCATTCATTATGTAAAGTAACCTACTCTTCCACCCTAATATTTGAAAGAAACATTAGAATATATCAGTACAAACTTTCAGATGGAGTAGTCTACCACTCCATTTCCAGCCCTCTCTATTCAGCCACAGAAGTTTCTGTACCACATAAAATCTGATTGCCTCTTTCTTTCTGGCAAATTTAGTAAGAGTTGCAGAGTGTCTAGGTCTGAGACTCTAGCTTTAGACAAGATTGTTGGGAGCTGGCTCTTGCTATTCTGATTGGACTCACAACCAGAGAGGCCCTGGGCTAACTTAAAGAATTGCAGGCACATTTCCAAGCAATTAGTGACTTGCTTAAGGACCAAAATATCGGAGCTACTTGATTGGAGCCATTTTTTTTAGTGTGTGACCCCTCTTGGTTGATTAATGAATGAATATGCCATCATTTATCCTCTTTGAGGATGCAGCTGTGAACTGAGAAAGCACATAGACACATCCTGCTTTAGCAAAATGCTTTCCTTTCCCTTCAATTGCCTCTCCTTCTCAGTCCTAAAACGGCAACTCCAGTGAGGAGCCTATGCCTAACTTCCATAATCACTAAAGAAGGCTGAAGGGTGAAGGACACCATTTTAACTCTTACATTGCCCTCAAATTGGAAGCATTTCAAAAGTATACTTCTCAAAAGGGCAACTTTGTTTCTAAAAATACCCATTTTAAAAGATACAGTTTTCTTTGGATACTCTTTCAAAACCCCTTCTCAAACCTCAAGACTGCAGCCTCTTGCCTTTGGACAATTTACATGTAAGTGGCCTCCTGATTGAGGTATTTGGGAAAGTGTGTCCTGAATCACTGTGTAGTAAAATTTCGTTAAATATACTATAATAAATTAGTTACTTCAAATGAAGATGAGAGTTTTAAATTCATACACCCACTAAGGTACAATTACCAACATCAGGAAGCAGTTAGTTACAAGTGTGATGAAAACTGCGTACACCCTCATTTTATGAGTAAATTCAGCCTTGGGCTTGAAAGGGCTCTGTTCATCTTAATGATCATTTTTTAAGAGATCACAAAATAATCTATAAGAGACAGTCTGTAGATATTGCCTATAACTGACTGGATAGATCCTTTTATCATAACGTAGGATATGGTCACCCATCAATTGCTCATTTAAATCGGCCCAAAATTTATTGAATTTCTGCAATTGGAGTTTTTTGGAATTAAAAAAGAACACTGTGATCCATGCAGAGATTGCAACATTCATTCTGAGATGTGCTCATCCAGAGTTGAATTAAAAAAAAAAAAATACCGTTAGAACTGAGATCTTGCTGTTCCTCTTAAAAATGATGTTATATGCCAAAGTGGCTTAGAAAATAGCTATGAAAAACAATTTTCATTCATATCTTGGGTTTCAAATGTACTACAGCACATCACATTTCTAAATCTGACTTGTTAGTGAATGTGTGATTCTCAAATTCCACGAAAGCAGAAAAAAGGAGATTAATAAAGCAAAACTTTCTTCAATCTTTTTTTTGGAAGGAAAGATTCAGAGTGAATCATTCTTATTATTAATGTTTTGCCCTGTTCCACAGAGTTGGAAATGGTGGCAATATAACCCACAAGATGGATGTGAGTGGAAACTATAAGATTTTCAAAGCAGTTGTAAAATGGGAAGAAAGTAAAATCAAATATGGTTTTAAAAATACAAGGTCAAAGGGTAAAGAGGGCCATTATGTCAAACTTTCTGCTGCTCGTTTTGGTCTTCTGTCAATGCTTCCCTTTCATGCTTCCTAAAACCCAGCCTGCACTAGTTTCCAATCTGTAATCTCAAACCAAGCGCTGCAGAGGTACCCAAGTAAAGAGAAATATTAAGCTTAGGAGGAAATACAAAGGGAATGATAAGGAACTCAAAGAAATATGCCATTTCATTTTTTAATATAGAACTTTTAAACCTAAACTTATTCTTAAGAATGCAGTAACAGACTACAAGAAAAAAACGCATCTTTTTACAGATAAATACTTGAAATTTTGAAAAATAAAATATTAGTCTATAACAGTGGTCCTCAAAGTGTGGTCCATGAACCAGCAGCCTTGGCTTCACTTGGGAACTTATTAGAAAGTGAATTCTTAGGCCCCACCCCAGAACACTGAATTAGAAACATCTGGAGATGGCCCAACAAGCAGTGTTTTAGCAAGTCCTCCAGGTGGTCATGATGCTCACTAAGTGTGAGGACCACTTGTCTATAGGAAATACCTGAACTTCTTCCAATGAATAAAGATGTTTTCCTTAGATCCTATATGTGCTCATCAAAATGTCAAAGTACTAATTCCATATATAAATATTTCAGAACTAGACTTGTGTAGAGGAGAGTAGACATTATTTAACCTCCAAAAATTTGTTCATTTGTAGTGTTTGGTCAATCTCAATTTGGAAAACAGCTTGAGCTCACTGACCAGAAAAATAACGACCAGAGCAACAACAAAATGACTGATAATTATCAAGCATGTCTTATAAGCCAGAGATAGTTCTAAGTGTTTTCCATTTATGAAATCATTTTATCCTCATGACTACCATAACACTTCCCATTTTTAAGAAATGAGGAAACAGAGAGGACAATTTGCAAAAGAGTTATACAGCTAGTGAAGCAGATGGCCATTTTCACTGAAATTTATTTATATATTTAAACTTTCTATTTTTAAATAATTTTAAACTTACAGGAAAGTTGCAAACAAAACACAAAAATAATACACAGAATTCTAATATGCCCATTACCCAGATACCCAGATTTACCAACTCTCAATATTTTACTACATTTGTTAAATCATTCTCTTATCATATTTCTATCTACCCTCAATCTATTTATATCTAATTTTCTAAACCCTTGGGAGTAGGTTGCATACATCATGCTCCTTTACCATTTAATACTTCCATATATATTTCCTGGAATATATTTTCTTGACTTTAAGTGATGAGAAAATAAGATAAACACTAAAGTTTCAAAATTGCTAGTCTCTAATTTTTAGTATGAAACAAAGTCTATTATAAAATTGCTCAAGTGTAATAGATAACACTAATGAGAAAAACTTTAGTACAAACTAGATAAAGAAAATTTAGACTGTGACATGCAGTGCATATATTACCCTTCCTTGACACGCTAAACTGGTTGTGAGTGCACAGACCTAACTTCTCCCCTGATGAGAAAATCAGCCTTCATATGTAATCATCAAGGTTCACTTTCAGACTGAGCAGATAGATGTCTGCTGGAGAACCTGCACACCAGAAAGCCATGAGCCTTTGCCACCAACACAGGGTTAGTAGAAAAAGAGAACACCATGCCAAACATTCGAGATGGCACAGCACGCTCATTCACATCTGCAAATTTCCCAACCAAATGAAGTCTCATTTCTGTACTTTTTTATTTTTTCCTTTGAGGATAAAAACATTTAAATTTTGCAGTTACCCACCCACATTCTTACACCTTATGTTTAGTAGCTTGTCTTACATTTGGTGTTAAACTAATGAATCAGTAAAAGAAGTTTTTCTTTTTTCTTTTTCACATTAACACGCAAAAATTCAGGACGCTAACAAATCATGATAGGAAATTAATCTGGTTTTTCACAAGATCCCTTAGCACTAATCCCTGTGACCACTGTAATAATTAATTATTAGGGACATATAATAGGTATTTCTCTGAGTAACTGTTGTCTGAACATCACTAATACTCTGCTTATTCATTTTTCTGCTATCAAAAAAGACCTATATTACACCTGTACACGTCAGTCTTTTCTAGCAGTGTACTTGTGTATTTGTGTGCATGTACATAATCTGTATTCTGAGCAAAGGTTTTCAGTAATCCACTCAGAAGTTAAAAACAAACAAACAACAAAAAAAAAAAAACTCTGATGTTTTTAAGACTGAAAGACATGTTCCAAAAGAATACAATTCAGAAAACAATTATTTCCTAAATAGTACCACATAATTTTATTTTTAAATATAAAGCAAATGACAAAGAATGTAAATTCAGCCTGATTATAGATTTAATCTTATGGTAATGGCAATGGTGTGATAGCATTTACAAATGTTAGTCACAATTCAATAGTGCTCTAAGGAGTTATTTCTTCTAAGTGCTTGTAAATATGACACTTTGCTTCTTAGAGTAAAAACCAGTCATGAACAATCTAAACATCTTCACGAAAAGGTCTTAGGATTTAGAAGCCCAAATAAATTGCTCAAGTGCAAAAAGGGTTCTATTTTCTGTCAAGTTTTCAGATACAGAGGAAAAAAACACAAAAAGCTAACACCTGAATGTCAAATAACATTTTCTGTACTTTGTAGGTATGGAGTGCTGCAGAGGGAAAAATTACTGAAAAATAAACACCTTAAGGGGTATCTGAAAATGAGCCTCATATGAGTACTTAATATCCACAGGCCAATAGAATAGACAGTAAATCATGTAAAGATGTTTAGAAAACCTGTTGATTCAATTCACATATTACAAAATATTTGCTTAACTTAAATTAGCATTTATTGAGTATCTCCTATAATGAAACTATGGACACACTCTAAGGAGAGAAAAAAAGATAATTTTTTTTTCTTTCGACAATAATTATTGAGTACCTACTAGGCACTATGCACTGTTCTAGGTGGCCAGGATTTTGTGGTGAATCAAAGAGAGCACAATGCCTCAGAGGATGTATATTCTAGTAGGAGGAACAGACAATAGGCAATATAAACAGCAAGACAAGTGTTATAAGGAAAAAGCAAGAAGAGAGGCTAGCAACTGGTGTGGGGCAACTGTGTGTGTGTGTGTGTGTGTGTGTGTGTGAGCATGTGGTGGGGGTGGAGGGAGGTCGCCTTCCTCAATCGAAGACAAAGATGAAGGTGAAGGAAGAGCCCAGAAGGATGTCTGAGGGGGAATCATTCCAGGGAAAGGGAATAGGAAACACAAAGGCGCAAAGGCAGGAGTGTGCTGAAGTGTAAGAAGCAGCCCAAAGCCATGTGGCTGGAATAGAGTGAGGAAAGAAAGGGGAGTTTGAGGCAAGGACAGAGAAGTAAGGGTCATCTCGTCTAAATCCCTGTTGTAGAACTTCCACTTTTATTCTGCGGGAGACGAGGATGCATTGTAGGGGTTTGTGCAAAGGTGGGCAGTGCTCTAACTTCGGTTTCTCACAGACTTACGAAGAAAACAGACTCGAGACAAGTCACTTTATCACCAAAAAATGCATGCAATGACTGAGAGATATATTCTTAACGAATGTATTCTGAATGCTTACTCTGTGTAAGGTCTTTCAAATATGTTATTTCACAAATGTGCAGTCAACCTATTTCATATTTAAGCTGAGGGATTGAAACTTGGAGAGTTTAAGCAACTTGTTCAATATCACACAGTCAGGATATGAATTCAGAATGAAACCTTGTGCTTTCTGACCTCCTCAGAGCTCCAGCAGAACACAACAAAGGAATGGATTTGTTCTATCTGGAAAGTTGAAGCAGGCTCCACAGAGGAGCTAGTCAACTGTTACAGTTATCCAACTGAATTGCAAACCGAAGGGTAAGGATTTTCCTGGAAAAGAATGGGAGTAAACTCATTTCAAGCAAAGGAAAAGCATGATGGTATGTTCCAGGAGCTGTTTCTGTGACTGCAGCTTGGGAGCCCACAACTGAGACCTGGTATGATATAAGAAACAGGTAGTTTTAACAGGTACAGACTTTCCAAAAGGAAGTTTTCCTCTTTTCTAAGGTGACTTTTGTTTCCTATAACCAGGCAAGAGTAAGAATAACCTCACTAAAAATGTTTGCTTGTAGACAATAGCTATGTGTATAATTATATACTTATTGTTTATCTACTGGAGATTAAATCATGTCCCCCACAAAAGGTATGTTCAGGTCCCAACCCCTGGTCCTGTGAGCCCAGTTGTACATAGGACCTCTGAAGATGTTATTAGCTAAGGCATGCCCAGCCCTAATGACGGTGGGCTTTAATTCAATGACTGAAGTCCTTATGAGCAAAGGAAACGACACAGGAGAAAAGCCATGGGAACGAGTAAGACATCAACCGAACCAAGAGGAGAAAGGAGAAGACATGGCCGTGTGCATTGCCATGTAATGGGAAAATCAAGGAACCCCAAAGATTGCCAGCCTCCAAAACTGTGAGACCGTAAATTCCCAGTGCTTGTCGGATGGTATTTGTTTCAGCAGCCATGAAGCTAAAACACTGTTTTTGCCTATGGACAACAAGTTCTCTGAGGGTAAGAGCTTGTTGTTTTAGTTACTCTTGCTTCCCAGCTGCCAATTCTGTGCTTGCATTGAGGGCCCAAGAACTCTTTGTTGAAAGAAAGTATAGTATGAATATTATTCTATATAAGAGGGCTAGGATCCATGTATTTTCAGGAGCAATATACCCTCCTCTTTTGAAAATTCAAGTAAGGAAGTGTGTATGAAAGGTAGAGCCAGCACCCTGTCCTTCTACCCTGAAGAAAATGCAGCATGCGCCAGCTAGTGTATGCTCATTAAACTCCCTCAGCCTAGATGTCTGTGGTTCAATAGACAACTGTTTACCACTTTTGGAGCAGAGTTCCCACGGGTTCCATGAACTTCTTATCTAAGAAAGAAAAATCAACTCAACTGGAAAATGAGCAGACTTTGTTAAGTTATCATTCCCTGGCAGGGTGAAAGTAAAGGGGACACGGTCTCATTGTCATGTCTTGCTTATCTGCAGTAGCACCAATGATGTCATTCAGGGGACAGTATAGGGATGAAACAAGTTCCTGTTCCCATAGACTGAGCATGTGAAAGAAAAGAACACACTTCTGGAGGAGGAAGTTATGCCCAATTAATCGAGAGTGATATGAGAGCCTCAAGTGAGTGTGTGGATAAAGTGGAACCACTGATATTCTACCAGTTTGAAAATCATATCAAGACATTAAAAAGGACATTGTCAATGTTTTCAAATACAATTTTTAAAGTAAGTCTTGGATGGAAGACTAATGGGGTGGAAGGCTGAATTTTCAAAGATTGAGACGTGCTATAGCAATAGAAATCAAAGGGTGGGAAGAAAAATAGAAATTTTCTATATGAAAAAGAGCAAATGGTGCTGGTGCATGGAAACCATCTTGGGAAAATTCTTCTTTGGGATCTTTTTAAATGATGGAGATTCCAGAAACATGATTATTCGTATAAATTGACTTTTTAGGCTCCCTGAATTCCCTTATGTCTAAAGTCAAACTATGTATTTCTATTGAAAACTGAATTAACCTAGTGGCTCAGAATGATTAGAGTTTTGTATCAGAAATGCCACAATACCATTCTCAACTCCACAAAATGCAAGACAGGTAATCTTTGAAAATTACTTGACCTTTCAGGTCCATCAATTTCCTCATTTATGAAATGGGGATGAAAATATACCTCTCATGGTTTTCCAGTACAGGTTATATAGGATAATGTGCTTAAGATACTTAGCATATCCTTGCTACATAAGATACTCTACATAGATGGTCATCATTATTACTTTGACTACATTTTTTATAAAATTTCCAAAGGAGTCCATTACTCAAAAAACAAAAGCAGAAGTGAAAACAATTGATATAGACCAGGAATTCTTAAAGTATGGTCTGTGGAATCCCTAATTCCCAAGACCTTTCCAGGTTATCTGAGAGCAAAAACTATTTCTACAATAACAGTACAATATGGGAAGTGGACTTGGCCCAGTGGATAAGGCATCTGTCTACCACATGGGAGGTCTGCAGTTCAAACCCCGGGCCTCCTTGACCCATGTGGAGCTGGCCACGCTCAGTGCTGATGCGCGCAAGGAGTGCCCTGCCATGCAGAGGTGCCCCCCATGTAGGGCAGCCCCACGCACAAGGAGCATGCCCTGTAAGGAGAACCGCCCTGCGCCAAAGAAAGTGCAGCCTGCCCAGGAATGGTGCCACACACACAGAGAGCTGACACAACAAGATGACGCAACAAAAAGAAACACAGATTTCCATGCTGCTGACAACAACAGAAGCAGACAAAAAGAACACGCAGCAAATGGACACAGAGAACAGACAACTGGGGCGGGCGGGCAGGTGGGGGGGGGAGGGGAGAGAAATAAATAAAATAAATCTTTAAAAAAATAATAATAGTACAGTGTTATTCATTTTTTTTTGTGTTGACATTTCATGTTGCAAATTGTAGCTAAATCTGATGATACTTAATACGAATCAGAGAAGGATCAGCCAAGTGGACTAGTAGTCATTGTATTCTTTACTGTCACATGCTTACAGGTTTTAAAAAATGCCAGTTTACTTCATATCTTTGATGAATTTTATTTAGTACACATCATTTTATTGAATGCACATCATTTCAATATTCTATGTGGCCAGATAGGAAGTACACATAAAGCACTTTTGCTTGCAGAAGTATGATGGTGGCCTCCAGGAAAAGCATTAAAAGAACTTGCGTGCATGTGTGGAATGTCATTTTTTATTAGAAAGAATGAATGAAAGACAATTTATGGTTATACAGAATTTGTATTTGGCAGATAATTTGTAAAAATTGAATGAAGAAAATCTGTCAGTTCAACAACACAACAATTTTTCTTGCAAATGATAAAATATGAGTTCCAACTACAGATTTAAAAAATTGTATCCACCACTGTGAACTTGAGAACATTCCAAAACTTAAAGACACTTCTGATGGGATTGTTTAGGATATTAATAAATATGAATTATTTTTACATTGCAAAGTGAAATACGTCAGCATTTAGATGTCTTTCATAATTCAATGAATTGATATTTTACAAGGGACCAATGCTTGATGTTATAATATCATATATAAGTAATAGAGCCATTCTAAGTGCAAGAGAGACTTATGGATTTAAATTTAAATAAAACAAATATAAAATCTCATTGATATAATTTAAGATTCGACATTGCAACTAACATTTAATAAACAATATCATGTCAGGTTTTCATGTAGTATTAAAGAATAATATCCATAGTTACCTGGAAAAGCTATCAAAATGCTACTTCCTTTTCCAGCCAGAAGTCTGTTATATACTTCAGCCAAAACAGTATATGGCAACAGGTTGAATTCATAAGCAGATGTAAGTATCTAGTTGTCTTCAAATTAAGTCAGACATTAAAGGGATTTGCAAAAACTTTTAAATAATGACACTCTTCTCATTTATTTATTTTTTAAAATATCATTATTTAACTAAAAATATTTTAATGTGTAATGTTATTATTTTCCTATGCAGATTCATGTTTATTAAAATTATTGTTTTTAATAAACTGATAATTAAATATCTCTGAAATTTCCTATTTTTCAATTCTAATACGGTTTAAATTATGGCTACCACCCACATAAACAAAAGATTTTTAGGGTCCTCAGTAACTTTTAAGATTGCTAAGGAATTTTGAGAACAAAATGTTTGACAACTGCTGATCTAGAACATGGAGATTTTAATGTATATCTCTCCAGTCTGCCAATGCCATTAAATATTTACAATATAGTTTCAACCCTGGATATAAAATTTGTAAGAAAGTGCCCCAAATTGTGTCAGGGGATAAAATTGCAAATAAGCTTTATCAGGAACAAGTATAAAAGCAATATCCAAACCACACTTATTAATAGGAAGGGCTTTGATTATCAGTTTTGACCTGGGAAAGGAATCGTAGTATTTTTGAAGACATCGATTAAATTATTATAATAATATAAAGATTTAAATAATATAGTAGATTTTCATAAGTACTTTTAACACTCATTTTCAATTAACCTTCAAAAGAGTGTCGGAATTATATAATTAGTAGTATATTTCCATTATTATTATCAGTATTATTACTATCTGTATCTCATGGGGATGAATACTGAGGAATGGACAAATTAGTCACAAAGCTAGTCAGAAGTGCAGACAAGATGCAAACCCAGGCTGAAAAGCTTTCACATTCCATATTCCAGGTTTGTGAATCAAATCATACTTAGCCTATGTCTGTAATTCTGGGTTGTTCATTGTAGCCATACCCTGTCATGAAATGTTACATGATGTTGTGGTAACAGTGTCCCCAATACCTCAGTGGCATAAAAAAACAAAAGTTTCATTCTCACTCATGCTATATATGTCTCTTATGAACTGAATGCAAGTCTGCTCCATATTTTCTTTAATTCTGAACCCAAGTTGTTGGAAGATTGCCAATCTCTACTGGAACACTGCCAATTTCATAGTAGCAGGATAAGAAAACCAAGGGAACTACATTCCAGCTCTTAAAGTTTCTGTTCAGAAGTGTTACACTTCACTGCCACTCACATTCCATTGGCCAAAGCAAGTCACATGGCTATAACTGAGTTCAAAAATTGGGGGCATTAATACAATACATGGCACACTATAAAAGTGACACCAAAATTTGGAAAAAGTCAAGACAGAAGCAACCAAAATCATTCCCAGGAGAAGGCATTAATTACACTTAGTACTTGGTTTTGTTTTAAAGTGGATCTCAGGACATATGGTTGATGTTAGCAATACCTTAATAGAGAATAAGTTGAACAGAGACTAGTTCATTGGGCTTTAAAATTCTATGTGTTGTGTTATGCTATAGGTGTGTTCTTTAGACTTGGTGATTGCCATGGTTCTAATCAGTCCCTGGCATTATAATCCTGAAGGCTACTCAAGAAACAGCTACTATAAAGTGTTGTGTTACCCATTTCTCGATCAGCAACCAAATTTGCTAATTGGTTACTAAAGGTTTGAAGTAGGGTTTAACAGGTGGAAGAAGTTGTTTTTCAATTGCCATCATGAATGTTAGAAATGGACTTAAATTGGTTAAATTGAAGGTATTCAATATACATAGATTGGCTCAGGTATTTCTCAGACATAACCCACCATTGCCAGTCCAAGTCTTGGGAACAGCAATTGAGTTCAAAGAACTTCCTGTTACATGATGCGACCAGAAGAGTAAGAAAATTCTACCTCTGGAATCATGGGTCTGCTTTGGGTGATGATTTATCCAATTTGATTGGAGCTCCTAAAAGAACAGAGGGATTAAAAAAGCAGTTGTATGAAATATGTGCTTGCTTCCTAATGAATGTAAGTTTAATTCATGTGAAAATGTGGGGCATGATTTGGTTGATTGTCTATTAGCCACCTAAAATAACTTAAATCACCATGACTAAAGTGGCAAAGGTTAACTTTGTAGGACTGCCCTATTTGATTTCTTAGTACTTTAGATTTCCTGAATCACATTTAATAGTAGCCTCTGGTGTATGTGTGTGTGTGTGTGTGTGTGTGTAGGACCTTTTTTCTTGCCAACATGATATTAGAGCCAAATGCCTGATTCATTTCAGATCATATGAAACTGGACCTTAATAGAACTTAATTGGAAAGGAAAGCATGACCAACTTCTTCTTCTCAAACTATATTATATAGTTAATCATTTAAAATTTCGGAAATCTCTATTCATTAGGTATTATTTTCTATTCAATAGACATTTAAGGACAAGTTATAACATGCACCTTATGAATGAGGTGCTAAAGTGAGTTCCCAAGAGTTAAATGCTCACTTAATTTAAAAGGTGTCTGAGGAGCTAAATTCAATACCTATCTCCCCTGTCTTTAATCTATGGATAAAAATACTTGCAAGGTGACCTAACTTTTCACTCCCACTTAGACTATAAAAGGACAGGGGAAAATTTTGTACATGTGAATTCATTTTTTGTGTCTTTCATAAATCCTTGCAGGAACTTACCATGTTTAGTGATGGAACCTAACTAATACCATAAGTTCCAACTGTTTTTTAATTAAACTTTCTATATCATGCCATTCAGAGTTCTACACACTCATACATTTTGAAATCACATTAATAATTTCATAAGGGTTCTTGTATTGCCCTTTGGATTGTTCTATGCTGATCAAAATAAATGAATTAATTAAAATTTTAAACTTGCATGTACTCCCTTTAAAATAAAAGTGCTCAATTTCATATGATAAATAAACGTCTCCACCACAGTAAGATGTCATCTTTATTGATTTTCCTTAATACATTGCCTAATAGATCAAGCATTATTGAAAGCTAGGCAAGCCTGAAGGTGGACTACTTATTTGCATATGTTTCTGAATCTTAAGAATCTGCAAGGAGAATGAGACTGACCTCAAGGCTTTCTGAGTACTTGTCACTAATCAGACAGATGACTTGAAAGTTGGTCATGCATGTGCCTTGCCACATTCCTTTTTGTACTTTCTTATTCCAATGCCTACATAGAAAATATCCAGATTAGTATTACAGTCAGGTTTTGTAGAAATTCCTCTGCTTTCATCAGTGAATTCATTTATTTATGTATAGTTGGTAATACAGATCCACTTCAAAAGGATTCTACATGACATTATAGCCAATGACAGACATGAGACTTTAAAGTATTTACATGAAAATCATTCTTTGAATGTTTTAGATTTGACCTGACATCATTTCATACCATTGAATTCAAGAAGTAGATTCTTCAGTAAATGCTTTGGAATCACTTATAGTACAAATAAATATGATAACATTTTCCTTCTGGAGGCCAAGATAGATAACATTGTTTGATGATACTTCCCTGAAAATGAATTTTAATCTGCAACTACATAATGGTAATTCTTAACAAAACTAATTGTTGCAGCTAAAAAGTGGAATGTCAAGTTCAGAGTTTGCATATTTGTGCAGATTTGTTTAGAAAATGGGCTGTATTGCAAAATTGTTTCAAAATTGCCAAATGGGTATGTAATGAAAACATCTGCAAAATAAAAGAAAAAGAGCAGGTTTGAGAAAGTAATTAGTAAGGAAGCATTAGTCTAAAAAGTTACTTTATAATTAAACTGTATTGCAAATGAAGTGGCTCTTTTCCCAAACTTGTTATTCATAGCATCCATAATCATCAAATAGCAGGCACTTCAGGCAGAGCCAAGGATAGATCTGCCATAAGCAATTAAGAATAAAGCAGAAGAGGGGTGGTGAGTTGGAGGTGAGTTAATTTGGTGTGATTACCCAATATCAGATACCATGAAAACAACATTGAAGCATAAGGTTAAAATAATTAAAAACTAAGGTGACTCTGTGTGTGTTTCCTCAATGGGTAGAGAGAAAAGTTTGAAAGAGTTTCCTGTGATTTTCTTTGATTTAGGCTGTTATCATTTAAAACTCATTTTATCTGCCCAAATATCAGCTCATCAGTGAGGTTTCCTTTCAGTACACACAGGTACATATATATATATACATATATATGTATGTATATGTGTGTGTGTATATATACACATGTATACATAATGTGTGTATGTATATATGTATACTTATATTGAGAGAAAACTTCATTGGTGAGGTATATGTATATATATATCAAGCCACCCAATCACAATCTTGCAATCCCACCACCTTTCTTTGTGTCATCTAACATACCACAAATTCCCTTGTTTGTCTGTTAAAATTCTGCAATTAAAATATAAGCCTCATGAAACAGAAAAATTCTCTCTTTAGTCCTCTGCTGTGTTTCTAGAACTTCAAACAGATACTCCATATCTATGGAGTAGACATCAGTAAAAATTTGTTTAATAATAAATCAATCAACTATGGCCTTTTTTTAAGCACTAAAAGAAGTATTATAAAAATCTGTCCAGTATGTTTTGGTATACTTCTGTCTGGGCAAAGAGGCTCCTTTTGATTCCAAGTTTCTATAAAATATCCATATTTCTTATAAGAACATTCTACAGATGATTAGAATATTTTTGTAAGTAAGGAAATATGTTGAGTCTTCCTAGCACAGCACTATACTCATTTAAGAAAAAAATACTTTTTGTTTATAAATTTGTATTTGGGCATTAGTTATTCTTCATTATTCTTTCACCAGTCTCTTTATGGATATTGAAAGTGTTCATACATCTTTATAAATGAAGCTTAGTTAATGCCTTTCCTAAGTGGCATTCTTCTCTTTGAACATAGCTAGCTTTGATACTATCAATTTGAAAGAAAGAGAGAGAGAAAGAAAAAGAGGAAGGAAGGGAGGGAGGAAGGAAGAAGAGAAATAAATTCCCTCATAGCATTATAGAGCACATTCCTCAATTTTTCTCCCATAAAATCTTTCCAATAATTCAATAATAAAAAATAAAATTGATAAATGGAGGGGGGGAGGCAAAGCACAGAGAAAAATAAATTTTTGATAATTCAGTTCCACATGTTTAGCAAGCCCAAACTGCCAAGAAGAGAAGGGAATCTTTTCAGAACACAAAGCCAGTTGATCATGTCACCCCATATTTAAAACCCTGTAGTAGTTTCCCATTGCTCTTAGCATAAAGAACGACATCCTCCTCACCACTGATTAAAATACTCACCTGATCTGGCTCTTGCCTGTCTCCCTAGCCTCATTTTTCATCACTCTCTCACTCAAAGAGCTTAGGCTAAAATGCCTTCTCTCAATTTCTAAACTTTCTATATTCTCCTTTTAAATACCTGGCCTTTGGTTATGTTGCTCTACCTAGAAAGCTATTTTTCAACCTTCTCCCTCAGATTAACCCTATACTATTCTGTGACAGTTTGAATTTTGTGAATCCCAGAAAAGATTATGTTCAAATCCATTCCTGTGGATGTAGGGCCCTTCTTTGATTAGCTCACTTGCTTGGCATGCTTTAGGGCTTTTGACTGGACTACGTCAGTGAGGCATGGGCCAGGTTGGGTCTCTGCTCCCTTGCTGGGGTCTTATATAAACTGAGATCTGGAAGGAGAAACACACGAAGAGACACAGAGAAAGGGAGCTCTGCCATTTTGACCCTGCTATGTGAAAGAGGACTCCACGTTTCCCTACAGCTTAAGAAAGGCAGAGAAGCCCTGAGAGGCTCAAGGAGAGGAGCCCGGGGAGAAAAGCTTGATTGCCCACAGCTTAGTTTGTGGAGAAAGTAGAGAGAGAGACTGGCAGACCTGCCATCTTGCCTGGCCCCACGGCAGGGCTCCAGAAGCGGCTTGTAGCTTACCTTGGTGAGAAGGTATCTCTGATGGTGCCTTGATTTGGATATTTAAAGACCTCATAACTGTAAGATTTTCCCCTAATGAAATTCCCATTATAAAAATCAACCCATTTCTGGTATTTTTGCATCAGCAGCTTTAGCAAATTAAAACATATTCCTTCATATGTCAGCTCAGAGGTTGCTTTCTCTAGAAGCTAGCCCTTACTTCCTTACTCTAAGGCAGATTATTTTGTCATACACTCTCACAGAATCTTCTTTCTTTCTTTCTTTCTTTCTTTCTTTTTTTTTTTTTGAGTATACCTCTCCATCTGTAACTATACATTCATTTGCAATTCCATCTGACTAATACTTGTCTCCACAAGTAGTCTAAGTTCCAGGAAATCAGAGATGCCTTTTTTGCTCATCATTATTTCCCTAACTCCAGAACAATGCCTGGCACATGTAGTAAGATTTCACTAATATTTGCTGAATAAATGAAAATATATTATTTTCAAACTGTTTATTTCTCTTGCTAATGGAAGTCAACCATTATTTTCAATTTTACCTTTTGCTTAATAAGGCTATAATTAAGGTATAGAAATTAAGTTCATGGTTTTTCCTTATTGGTATACAAATAGTTTGTTAAAGGACAATAAATACAGAGGGAAAGTCAAACACTTTCCCTGAAGTAACAACATAAGGGTTTTAGCTGTTTCCGAGTGCCTGTAAGTTCATCTAATGTTAGGTCACTCATTTCCACAGGGAATAGAGAATGCAGTAGCCTATCGTGAAAGGATGCTATATTAGTCTTGTCTCTGATCTTCAAGCATACAATTTTATAGTCAAATGTTGATAGTAATAATGAAATCAATAAAAGGAAAAAGTTGGAGAACGTGAAGGCGAAGCAACCAGACCCTGCTGAACATTTCCAGGAAAAGAAATAGTTACTCCACAGTGAGCATGCCATGTTTTGTGATGTGAAATGTTTCATGCCTCACAGCACAGAACTTATGAGAGATCAATCCGTAATCAAAGCGTAACACCATCCGTTAACCATAGCAAGGGATAACACAAAGATGATAAATGGAGTGTCTTTTGAGAAATGGAAAAAGTTAATGAAGACCTCTGATCTTAAAATCAGTATAGCTTCTCCCTGGGGTTTCTCAAAAGATTTTACATTTAATTTTTCTCACTTGGTTTCTCCCATAGTGTTACATGGATTTGAGCCCAGAAAATGTCCCATTGGTGTCTTCAGTACAAACTCAAATATACAAAAATGACTACAATATACAGAGAAAAGACATTGGGTGCTGGCCAAGGCTTGTATACTATAACTTATTGAAGAGCTGCATGATCTTGTTAAAACAGCTTGACCTCTCAAGTCTTACTTGCATATAAAATTGTAGAATACACTGGAAAAAAGACACATGTTAATTCTACCTTTCACTTTTTTACTTGTGTAATTGTGTGTGTACATGTGTGTGTGTAAACTGAAGACATGCATCTCTCCCTCACCTGTATGAAATTCCTCAAAATGGGTAGATCATTTCACTCCATAATTAGCATTAGAAATTAACTATAAATATTTTCTGAGAGGAGTGAGACATAGAATTTCATTCTAAGACTTAAAATAATTCAAAGAAACCTTTTGCTGTGAGTAAATTTTAATAGTGTCAGAAGCTGAGAGTAGTGAATGCTAAAAGTTAGTAACAAGCATCTCTCCTCTACCTCTAGGAGAACAGGGATGTACTTTGGGTTTCATTCATATTTGGGAACACTTACACATATGAGGAGTGGTGCCCATCCCTAGGCACTATTCCAAAGGGAGTCCACCTAATTATTAAATAGCAACCAGAATATATTTGAATACTGATGTTTAAAACACTAAGAGCAATGGCAGGTCTGGAAGATTAATGTAACAATTTTTGGTTGCATATGACCATGTTTCTAAGATGTAATTTTTGTTTGCTTATTTATGTGGCAGCCAGAATGGAAACTATATCTTTAAAAAATATCCACAGACTATGGAGGCATTCTGGGCACTTTATATAACCTAACACTTAATAATAACAACCCTTTACTCAGGATCACAGTACAGATGGCAGATGCAATTACTAGGAGGATGCAGTGTTTCTGACAGTCTCATTTGGTCTGATTTTCATGAAATAATCCAATGAAAATGATTTTCTGTGTTTTGATGAGTATTCTGGCATATTTCTAGATGGAAAATTAAATAATACCATCTTATTCTACATCTAATATTTGTCCCCAGCATATCTGTCCATCTCAACACCCTTCAAGCCCAGCTTTCCTTGTTTTCAATGAACTTTTATTTTCCTTCTCTTTTGCCTCAATCATCTAGATAGAGTAAGATGGAAATGAAGTGCAGAGTGCTGCTGGGTGTGTATGAGTGTGCATAACTGGTCCACATTCCAGTGGTAGATGGAAAACACAGAGATCAGTAAAAAGGTGTAAAAAATGAGGTACTTGGGAAACGGACTTGGCCCAGTGGTTAGGGCGTCCGTCTACCACATGGGAGGCCCGCGGTTCAAGCCCCGGGCCTCCTTGACCCATGTGGAGCTGGCCCATGCGCAGTGCTGATGCGCTCAAGGAGTGCTGCGCCACTCAGGGGTGCCCCTGCGTAGGGGAGCCCCACGCGCAAGGAGTGCACCCCTAAGGAGAGCCGCCCAGCGTGAAAGAAAGTGCAGCCTGCCGAGGAATGGCGCCGCCCACACTTCCCGTGTGCCGCTGACGACAACAGAAGCGGACAAAGAAACAAGACGCAGCAAATAGACACAGAGAACAGACAACCGGGGGAGGGGGAGGAATTAAATAAATCTTTAAAAAAAAAAAAATGAGGTACTTACTGACACTCCAGAGAAAGCCAGAATTAGACAACCAGGGATAAGGCTTAGTTGGGAATCAGAGGAAAGATATATAGATATTCCTTTCAGGAAGTGGATTGTGTTTGGGATCACTTAGGTCAACTCAAAGTCTTTCACCTGAGTGGTATTGACAGGAAGATGATTCACACTCCTGAGGCCTTTCACGTCCAGTGTCTTAAATATGCTTGTGACAGTCGGAGTTCTCAAGAGAAACAGTATATATGTGTGTGTAAGTATGTGTGCATAATATATGCATAATAAATAAAGTTATATATATATGTATATATATGTTCACAGAGAGAGAGAGAACTTAAGGAATTGGCTCACAGGGACTGTGTGTGATTGCAAGTCAGAAATCTGTAGGATAGATGTGTGAAAATTCCAGCAAGAGCTGACGTGGTAGTCTTGAGACAGAATTTTTTCTTCTACAGGAAGCTCAGTTTTTTGCTCTTAAGCCTCAAGTGATTGGATGAGGCCCACTGAAGGGTTAATGTGAATGCCCATTCCCCCTCCTCTTCCTTACTCTAGATTAGAACTGAGGGAAGGAATGGGCTGAACTTGCCAGCAGCCCAGTCCTTAAAGATAAGAGCGAAGTTGTGATGAGAGTGTTTTGAAAATTGCATGCACAAGCATATTTCTGTAACTGTTCCTAGCACTGTCCCTTCTCCCCACTCTGTAACACCTTTATAAACCCCTAGCCTCTGAGGTGAGACGCAGTACCTTCCAGCTGGCCACCATGGGGTCCTGTAAGTATTAAACGCCTATCTATTCCTGCTGGGCTCCTGTGTGGTTGCTTTGGAAAATTGAAACCTTTGGTCAACCTCCCTGGGCGTTTGACCTCCTCCTTTACATTTGGTGGAGTCAGCAAGATATTCTGGAGAGTCCTCATGGTAATAGTGCCACGGAGAGCATTCTTACTACAGAGAATTCTGTGGGGGCAATCCTGAATTCCATGGGGCTAATCCCAAATCCCATGGGGGCAATCCTAAATTCTGCAGGGAAAATTCCAGAGTGGTCTTTTTCCTCTATGTGAAATGAACAACTCATCTCATTGATACTAGGGGCCCTGTTAGAGACTTGGAGAATGTCCTATACACACTCATGGGACTTATTCAGCTAGAAAAGAACACTGAAATTTTATATATAAAGAAAAAGGAGGCGGCGGACTTGGTCCAGTGGTTAGGGCATCCGTCAACCACATGGGAGGTCCACGGTTCAAACCCAGGCCTCCTTGACCCATGTGGAGCTGGCCCACGTGCAGTGCTGATGCGCGCAAGGAGTGCCGTGCCACGCAGGGGTGTCCCCCATGTAGGGGAGCCCCACACACAAGGAGTGCACCCCGTAAGGAGAGCCACCCAGCGTGAAAGAAAGTGCAGCCTGCCCAGGAATGGCACCGCCCACACAGAGAGCTGACACAACAAGATGATGCAACAAAAAAAGAAACACAGATTCCCATGCCGCTGACAACAGAAGCCGACAAGGAAGATGCAGCGAATACACAGAGAACAGACAACTGGGGGGGGGGGGGGGGGGGAAGGGGAAAGAAATAAATCTTAAAAAAAAAAAAGAAAAGAAAAAGAGGCAATGTACCCTGGTTGATGCTGTTAGACAGCCTCTTCTTGCAGCTTTGCAAGAGAGCACAGATAACAGTTGGCCTCTGAAGCAAAACCTCTGGTACTTGAGGAAGTAAAAACTTAGTAACATTAATGTTCTCTCTTTTGGTTCCATGCTAATTCTAATTGGCCCCAAATAGCTACCTTAATAAAATTAGTGTTGTTAAAGTTTAGTAACTTTTGAACTGGACAACTCCACAAAAGTTTAGAAAAAAAAGGAAAAATGCTGGCTGCCTTGTAAGCCTGCAATTAAATCATGGCTTAGTCCTGAAAGCAGCCAGCCTCCCCCGCCAACTTGCCTCTAAAAGACTGTTTCTAATATTGCATGCTACTAGGTATTTGGAATAAAGAAAAATTATGTTTGAATATAACCAAATTGAATCATTATTCTGACAAGTTTGTTTAGTATAAATAATAATTGTATGTTGTAAGAGGTTTGTTTAGAGACGATTTCCAAAATCATTTTGGTAACTAATATGTGTAAGATATATAGAATGTGTTTCTATTATTAAGGAAAAAGAAAGTAGTTTTGTCCTAAGATAAAATGACTAGTTATTAAGAAAGAATTAAATGTAGAACAAAAGTTGAAAGGATACAGAATGTGCAGAAGGTTCGTGGAAAAAGTAATTCTTGTGGTCAAATTTAAATAAGGTTTAATGGATTGATCTATAAAATTTTAAAGGGCTTAGTATCATATAGTACGATAATGCAAAACTAAAATTTTGTTCTTTCTCTGTTAATGTAACAAAGTTTCTTACATCATAAGTCTGTTGTAGTAAAAATTTATAGTTTTTTTTCCCTGAATAATCAGTATACAAAGAAGAAAGTCTGTTTTTGACAAAATAATTTCTTGTACTTCAACTGTATTATGTCCTTAATGGCTTAAGAAAAGTCTTTTCACTTTTAAAAGAACATAATGTTAAAACCTGACAACTTTTAATATTTTGCTTTCTCAAAGTCAAATCCTAAATAGTATCTCTTCATTTCAAACTCTTGCAAAAGATTTGTCTTTCATCTAGAAAAAAGTGAAGTACTAAAAATAGTTAAGTTCATTTGTTAGGTTATAAATTGAAAGAAAAATGTTTAGAAACTGTTGTAAAATTAAAAGGAATTTTCTAACCTTCTGTTTATTAAGGTTATATGAGTAAAATATTCATATAAATACTTAAAGATTACATGAAATTCCTAGAGATTTAACAATGTTTTCTGTATAATATTAGATAAAAGTATCATGTTGTTAATCATGATTTTAATTATTCTGAAGATGTTATGTATCACAGAAACAACCTTTCATCCTGGGAATCAAGAAGCAGATGCTTTGGTTCCTATTGTCTGATTTGCCCAACCCCTGCTGATGAAGCAGTTCTATGGCTACATAAAGAGAATGATCGTCATGCACTGCCAAGGGTGGCACATAACAGAAGATTATGGCAAATTAAACAAAGTAACATCACTGCTATATGCAGCAGTCCCAAACATTGTTGGTTTATTGCAAGAAATTAGTATCCAGTTATATCACTATCAGTTTGTTTTAGATCCTCCTAATGCTTCTTTAGTATCTCTTTAGACATGTCAAGACATCCTGCATTCACCTTTATGTGAGAAGGTCAACAATGGACTTTTACAGTGCTTCCCCCAAGGCTATATGCACAGCCCAATCATCTGTCACAGCCTGGTGGCAAAGGATCTGGTGGTATGAAGGAAACCTGTGGCTGTAACCCTATTTCATTATATTTATAATTTTAAGTTAACCAGTAATTCTCTTTCAGAATTAAAAGAAGCAAAGAGATATGGCATCTTATCTTGAGAGCTTGGGTTAGGTCAACAATTGGAACAAGCTGCAAGGTCCCAGCTGGCTGCTATGTCAAATTCTTAGGTGTTGCTTGGTTGAAAAAGATAAAAACTAAACCCATTGCTGTAATCAATAAAGTACAATGTTTTCCCACACCACAAACTCCAAAACAATTGATGATTTTTCTGGTGTTGTTGGGGGTACTGGAAATCCTTCATCCTAACCATTTTATGTGTTAATCAGGAAAGGTCATGCATGGGAATAGAAGGACCCCCAGCAGGCTGCTTTTAAGAAGTAAAAAGGGCAATAGCACAAGCTCAAGCAGTAAGGGGGTTGGACCCTGACTTACCCTGAGAATTGGATAATATTGGCTTTGGGTGGGGTTTGTGGTACAGGCAACATTCTAAACAAATACTCCTTGAGTTTTAGTCACAATTGTGGAAAGGCGCCAAAGTAAGAGATAGCCCCTTTAAAAAGAAACTGTGTGCAGCATACTGTGCCCTCTTACAAAGAGAGGGTTTAACCCAGTAGTATATTGTCACACTGAAAACTGCCATCCCTATCCAGGGGCGGATTGCAGATACTAGAAATAAGACAGGAACAATGGACTGTTGTGAACCGCCCTCTATGGGGGAGAGATTTGTGGAAGAAAATCTGGGATGCCTGCCAGCAGCAAGTAAGTGTCTAACACATCCCCTCCCACTCCTCTAACACCCCTCTCAGGAATGTTTAGGCAGATGCCTTCATGAAGATCCAGGGCCATACCACTGAGAGCTGAGAAGCAGCGAGTGGCTCCACGGAAGTGGACATCATGGCTACCAAACCCTGTGGTGCCCAGCCCAGTAGTTCCAGCTGCCTGTCATTCACCAGCAGCTTGTGGACATCACCCACCCATGTCTACCATGCTCACTCTGATGACTATAACTATTACCTCACTGGATGGAACATATTGGCCGAACACAGACTCCAGTAGCACAATGGCAAGGGGATTACGTCAGTCCCCTCCTGTCTTGGAAATGGCAAGGTATACTTTCACTGCCACAGACTCTGCCGTGGAACTCTTGTAACCAGCTGGCTACTATTTGCTGCCTAGAAAATGTAAGTGCCCTATACTGGGTGCCAGCCCAAATTGACAGTGACCGAAGAACTCCACTTACCTTCAGTCATCTCATGCAGTCCTGGGCTGTGGATCAGAATATTGCTTGAAATTTTTATGGAAAGAATAAATGGCCTTTTAAAAAAACAAATAAAAGGCAATAAGGGATCTTTACAACAGAGGTCTAATAGGCCTTATCTAGCCCTAACCCTTTAAATTTGCCTGTGGCCCTAGCTCCAACTGAAATGCTAACAGCAGGACCAAAGCAGGCAGGTGGTGAGAAAACAAGTTAAAGGGCCAGCGATCCTACAGCCCAAAAGGGGAAGTAATAATAATCTGTTGTTGCCTATGCCTCATACTATACAAACTGCGGGAAATTAGGTAATTTAGCCATTGTACTGGCCTATGCAGCCTCACTGGTTGGATATCTTAAGCACATGGGTAATGGGAGTCATCCAAAACATTGTTTTAAAACCACAGTTCATACAAAAAAAATGCCAGTTAAAAATCTTTATTAACTCTCTAGGGTCTCCTATTCCTGCTGGGGCCCTTTGTGTATCTATGTGGACTCTTCTGATACCTAAACTAGATTGTTTTTTGCTTGTTTAAGATACTTAGATTACACAAATGCCACATAAAAAATATAGGGGATTCCCATATGCCCCACTCCCCACACCTCCCACATTTTCCCACATTAACAACATCCTTCATTAGTGAGGTACATTCATTGCAATGAATGAACACATTTTGGAACATTGCCACTAGGCATGGATTAAAGTTTACATTGTAGTTTACACTCTCTCCCACCCAATTCTGTAAGTTATGGCAAGATATATAATGGTCTGTATCTGTCATTGCAATGTCATTTAGGTCAATTCCCAAGTCCCAAAAATGCACCCACATTGCACCTATTTTTCTCTCTCTCTGCGCTCAGAACCTCCTGTGACCACTGCTTCCATATCAATAATTTAATTTCTTCCATTGCTAGAACCACAATAAGTCTATAGTAGAATACCAGTAAGTTTACTTTAGTCCATAGTTCATTCCCCAATCCTGAGGCTCCTACTCTCCAGTTTATTGATCTCACCCAGGACAATATGGGATTGCAGTCCCCTCTCAATTAGAGGTAGAGTGGATATTACCTAAACTAATTTTTAATGTCATTAAAGAAAACTCGGAGAATTTAGAAGGGGAGAACATATTGGTATTAGAAACCTCCTCATAAAATCCCCCAAATTGTATAATTTCACTATCAAGCATTATTGTTCAATGTTGTATATATGTTACTCCTATTATTCTGTTGACTTTTATATTGTTGTGGAATATGGATTCAATGTTCCAAAGCCCTGACCACTCAGGTGGAATCACAGATGATCTATGTGTAGAATGGGAGGTGGAAAGGGCATTGGGGTTGAGTGAAGGGTTAATGTGAATGCCCATTCCCCCTCCTCTTCCTTACTCTTGATTAGAACTGAGGGAAAGAATTGGCTGAACTTGCCAGCAGCCCAGTCCTTAAAGATAAGAGCAAAGTTGTGGTGAGAGTGTTTTGAAAATCGCATGCACAAGCATATTTCTGTAACTGTTCCAGGCACTGTCCCTTTTCCCCCTTACTCTGATACCTTTATAAATCCCTAGCCCCCAAAGGGAGGCGTGTACCTTCCATCCAGCTGCCGTTGGGTCCTGTAAGTATTAAAGGCATGGGTACCCTTGCTGGGCTCCCGAGTGGTTTCTTTGGAGTATCGAAACATTTGGTCAACCTCCCTGGACATGACCTCCTATATTACAGCTACCCACATCATTGAGGGTAATCTCCTGTACTTAAAATCAAATGATTGTAGATGCTAATCATTTCTATAAAAATACCTTAACAGCAACATTTTGGCTAATGTTTGACCAAGCAACTGGGCACCATAGACCAGCCAAGTTGACACATAAAATTAACCATCACAGTGCTACTGGGCTTCTCACACTTTTTGGTTTAGGATTCCCTCCTCCTCCACCAAAAAATGTTCTTCTTAGTCTTATAACAACTCAAGAATCCTTTCATGGTTTTGAATTCCAAAGTCTTGTCAAGAAACACGATCCTAATTATGATGGGGTTGAAAAATTACCACAATATAGGAAGAATGGGAGAAATCCTGAAATCCAGGGTTTGCACATCCTGGCATTCCACGACAGTGCAGATCGTAACTGCTGATTCTCAGCACCACTTTGAACTTAAGTACTTTCTGCCTGCCCCTCGAATGCGTCCAAGGAGGTTTCTCTTCTTAATAGTAAAGAAAGAATAAAGAGCAGCCAGAGTCCAGTGTGTCCTTTACGGTTTAAGTCTCCCAACTACACAAGGCATGTTGAATATCAGGACAGAGAATATAGAATAAGATTTCCAAGAGACCCCTAAAAGTCTGCTTCTACATAAAGTTATGTTGAAAACTTAAAAATAAGCCAAGTATTACCTAAAAAATTTTCTACCAACCATTTAACACTGTTTTCCTCAATAAAACATTTCAGAGTTAATATACTAATATGTAATACAAGTTTGTTTGGCTTCAATTTAAGATGATTTCTTTTTTCTGTCCTGTTTCACTATTTTTCATATTGTTTTTCCTATACTTAGATATTTATGCTTATCTGTGAATCTTCTGTTTTAGTTTAGATAAAGATGTTTAGATGGCTTTTTACCTTAGTTAGGAGGTTCAAGTTAGTTATAATTCTTTTGATGTTTAAGTTAGAACTACAAATTTAAGCTTTATAAACATACCTTTGCATGTGCTGTATACCAGAGTGGTTTGTAATACCAAGGGTGGTAATGAGGAAAATTCTTGAGGTAAAAGCACATCCTGTGACTTGGTTCCTTTGATTCAGTTTTCACAACTATTTTGCGTCACAAGTTTACTTCCCTGTTAAATGTTCTATTTGATACCACACCTACGGTAAAAACACCTTTTACTTAAATGCGGGTGGGGGTTATATGAGGACCTCATATATTTTTTTAATGTAACATTTTAAAAAATAGAGAATAAAATAAAAATCAAAAAATAAATAAATCAAAAAATGTAGATAATAGAGAAGGAGAGAGAAAATGCACAAAAATATCTTTTATGTACTGCTCACAACTTGCTCCAAGGATATTTCTGAAAATAGAAATGAAATCAACATGACTGCAAATGCAACAAGTCGGCCAGGACTGTACACACTGTGCATGTTTCCATGGCCAAACTGAGGTGGCTTTGGCTACTCAGCCCGGGCTTGAGGCCACTCCGGCCTGTGGCCTTGCCAGCTAGAAACTGGTGGGGAACTGGGGCTCTCGAGCAATTTTGCTGTGTCCCCAGAACTCTGCTCGGCAAGTGAAAACTCTACTAGGATTTCCTGAAAAATACTAGACCCTATCCCTGAGAATGCCCCACTGAGAGCTTGCTCTAAGTGATTGCCAACACTGCATTAATCTGGGTGGTTACTTTGACTCATGGTCCCAGTGAAGCTCATGAAAAAACCATGGAAATCATCAAGTTTCCTTACTTCCTGAGATATTCCTGTTCTTTCACTATGAAGGCATGACTTTGGGCAACCTTTCAAAATGCCAGCTCACCCTAATTCCCTGACCATCCCACTTTTATCTACTTCTGTAACTGGATTTTTGCCAGTAAAGAAGGTTCTGAGTGGCAGCATGTGTGTATCTAAAGTAATTAGCCCCAAAAGCCAGTTTATGTCTCATGGGATTGATAACCTAAAGCAGTGATTCCAAGTGTTGTAAAACTGCCATGAAGTGGGGATTTGGGTCAATTGGATAATTGCAAACCACCAGACCAGGTTATCCAGGTCAATCATATTTCCGGCTAGGACCTGAATTATTTAATCTGGCTGCCTATAATAATCAGGTTAACTAGAGAACTACTAGGCTGTTTAAAATTTTGGTCTGGAAATGTAAAACAGTAAGAAAAGAAGTCCCATACACTGCAGATTGTAGGGAATTTAATGCTATGCCACAAGATTCTTCCTATAGAGTGCTCTCTAGTAATCTCAAAGAGAGGCATCCTACATGTGCTTCCGCTGTGGATGCAGGAGACTTCAGAGTAATGCATCACCTCTATTCCAGGGTATGTTTAATACTTTTTCTTTGCAAGATTTTGCACCAGGAGAGAATCCATAAAGGTATCTGACCAACTGAAGACCTAATTGGGGGGGGCGGGGCACGGTGCTGGAGGTAATCAATGAAAAACAATCTTTTTCTTTGATACTGTTTTCCCCTGTGGAACAACAAATTAAATGTGTCATTGGTTTGCTTCCCCCACCCCCAAAGAAAAATTAGAATAGAGCATGGATCCTAAAATAGGTTGTACTTTCAGATTGATTAGTGCTTAAAATTAGATCTCTAGCCCCTAAACAATCAACTAAGGATCATACATAATTCCCTTGACTCAAAAAGAAGAAACTAAAAAGGGTTAAACTACATATAAAATCGAATTAGAATTTTTACACTTCTCCTCACACCCAAAATGGAGACTTGAAGATTTATGCTATACAATTACAATCACTTTCCACTCAAAGAGAGGGAGAACAGTTATCTAAAATATCATTCAAAATCTGAGCCTCCTCTTGACATAGAGGTGCAATGGACACAACCAATCCAATGCCCACATAGAAGAGGTGGCATTGGATTGGGAAAAGTGGACATGGTGGACGATGGGTATGGGGAAAGGCAGGAAGAGATGAGAGGTGGAGGCGTCTTTGGGACATGGAGCTGCCCTGGATGGTGCTTCAGAGGTAATCACCGGACATTGTAAATCCTCACAGGGCCCACTGGATGGAATGGAGGAGAGTATGGGCCATGATGTGAACCATTGTCTATGAGGTGCAGAGGTGCCCAAAGATGTACTTACCAAATCCAATGGATGTGTCATGATGATGGGAACGAGTGTTGTTGGGGGGGGGAGAGGGGGGGTGGGGGGGTGGGGTTGAATGGGACCTCACATATATATTTTTAATGTAATATTATTACAATGTCAATAAAAAATAAAATAAAATAAATAAATAAATAAATAAAATATCATTCAAAGTCAGAGAATACCACTGTTTATTAGTATCCAACTATAAATTTGTCTCCATCTTTGCACTTATTCTCTCCTCCATGTTCTGGGTCTCCTCTCTTGGGATTGATATCATTATAGTGTGATCCAGACCAATCTCAGAGCAATGGAGACCCTCAATTCTGAACACATTACCCTTTTCAGGATTGATAAAGTAAGTCTCAGTCTGTGTTCCAGCATAGTGTCCTGTTCATTTCTAGCACTGTTGGCAAGACAGACAATAGTCAACAGGAAAGACTCTCTTTGTTCACCCATGGTGCAACAGTACATACACTATAAAAAAGAAATATGTACTTGTGGCATGCTGGAAAGAAAGCTCTAATCTGAGGAGGAGAGAGAAAAGAAACAGCCACAGGCATGCATCTACTTCATCCCCTTGCTTTTAATTTTTTCTTTTTCTTTTTTGCTTCAAACAGTGGGTAATTTAGACATTTCCTGCTATAGGCCTTCATTATAGTCCATAAATGTTTTATGGATTTTGCTTTTAAAAATTTTCCTCTAAAGCTTGAAATTGAGCAAAGCCATCACTTAAGGAAGAAAAAAAGCAGTACTGACATCTGCTAAAATGTTAATTTCTCTGAAAGTATAGAGGATATTAATGCAGACTTTCTCTTGTTGGATAAATTTTTAAAATTTTGAAAGAATACCAAAGGCCTTTCATACAAAGATTCTATTATTATACCTTGACTGACTGGAATTTGTTTTTGTAACCTTTTATTCTAATCCTATGGCTTCAAAAATGTTATATATATTTTATAGACTAGTACAACTTACATAAATTGGCAACATTACATGATTCATTCCTAAACATGGTAGTAGTTTTCTCACAGCAAAATGTTTATTTACAGATGTGCAGAATTTTCAAATTAATCTAGTTATTTAGTATTAAATAGGTAAAAACAAGAAGAGTGAAACAAATGAAAACTGTTTCTTCTTTTCATCCTATGACTCATCCCACAAAGTAGGTAGGATTCTGTATAGTATAATTTTAATTCCGTAAATCCTTACTATGTAAAGACTTTTAACATCCATAGAAAATACTAGACCCTAAGCAAAACCAAAATAAAAGTTTCACCTTTCCCTTTTAAGATGTCACCGTCCTTGGATCTCCATTTGTAAAACAAAAACAAAAATAGAGGACACCTACCTCACACCTTTTACAAAAATCAATTCAAAATGGATTAAGGCCTAAATATAAGAGCTACAACTATCAAACTCCTAGAAGAAAATGTAGGGAAGCATCTTCAGGGCTTTGTGTGAGGCAATGATTTCTTAGACTTTACAGAGACAGCGCAAGCAACAAAAGAGAAAAATAGACAAATGGGATCTTGTTGCTGCCTCCCTTCACCCCTCCTCCTAGCCTTTGTTATCTCCCTTTTCCAGCCGTTGCTATCCTTCCCGCCAGTCCCGTCCACTTAGCCAACTCATAATCTGCCCCCTTTCTTAATCACCGCCTACTTCATAGCTGCCTGCACAGTTCCGCCTATCCACTACCGCCCCGTAGTTTACCTGCCCCAATTCCTACCCCTCCCTTGACCCGACCTTATATAATCAAGTGTATTTCCGCAATAAATTAGACTAGCTCATTCTCACAGGCTGTCTCCGTGGTTTTTACCGCGCGTCCCCCACGCCTGGAGAACCTAGGCCTACGCGTTGGCCTAGGGGCTCACCGCCGAGCCGTAGAAGCCCTCCCGGTCCTCGTAGGTTGCTAACTTAGAGTAGCAGCCCACAGCAGGGGTTGCTAACTTGGAATAGCAGCTCACAGCAGGGGGCTCGGCCGGGATCCTTTCCTTCCACCGCCCTCCGGCCCCTCTCTGCTGCTGCTGCTGCTGTCTACTGGCGACCATTTCAGCTCTCCAGGTAGGGACCCCATCGCCGTCTTTTCTTCTCCCACTATGGGCACCTCTCTCTCCTCACACCATACCCCTCAGGTTCGGCTTTTAGCCGCCCTGCTTGATACCAATGGAGTCCACGTTTCCCTAAAACAGCTCCAAAAATATTGGGACCTGCTACTCCCTCTTAATCCGTGGCTCGCCACCTGCCAGCTCTGGAGCCCAGACACATACTCTCGACTCATAGATCGAGTCACCTCCGCCATAGAGCATGAAAAGCGGTCTTTTCCGCACGGCCTGCTGCCTGCTCTAGTAGCCATACGCGCCTGCCTCCTTGGTGCACCGTCAGAAGCCATCCGAGACAAATCAGTTAAGCAACCCAATGACTATGAGCCCGATGATCCTGGCGACCCAAATTCTCTGTCTGACCAGCTCGCCACCGCTCTCGAGCGCGAACCTCCCCGCCCGCGCTCCCCACGGCCCGCAGAAGCCGCTTCAGTAGCTCCTCAAAATAGCAGACTTTCTCCTTTTTCTTCCACCTCTGCCCAAAATGGCGCACTTCCGGCTTCTTCTTCACCTATGTCTGAGCCCGCCGGCGGGAACAAAGGTGCTTCCTCTCACCTTTACCCGCCCCTCCCTGTCTCGTCATCTTCCGGCCCTGCCCTGGACATAATGTCGCCGCCGTCTTGGCCGGCCCCCGGAAATGACGTGACTTCGCCGCCATCTTGGCCGGCCCCCGGAAATGACGTAACTTCACCGCCATCTTGGCCGGCACCCAAAAATGACGTAACTACATCGCCATCTTGGCAGGCGCCTAGAAGTGACGTCGCCGCTCCGCCATCTTGTCCAGCACCCAAAAATATCCCGCCACCTGTTTGTTGCCGCCTTGACGCTGCTAAGCCATCATTTTCTCATCTGTTTCCCGCTACCGTTCATCCCTCACCACCACCGTATGGCAGCAGCTCCCCACGTACCGAAGCACATTCTCCCGCCCCCCAGCTATACCCGCTAAACCCGCTGCCCACGCAGCAACGCCCTCAGACTTAGCTTCCCTTCACAGCCGAAGAAGTTAAAACTCTTCGCAAAGCTGTTAAAAAAGACGGCATAGGTAGCCCATATGTCCAACAATTAATAGAAGAGTTAGGAGTTCAACTTGCTCTTCCTTATGACTAGATTTCTCTAGCCCGTTCCATCCTTCCGCCAGGCCAGTTCCTTGAATGGCGTGCTTACTATCAAGTAGCTGTTGATAAGCAAGTGGTAAAAAATGTCCAGGCGGGTATCCAAGATCCAGCTGACGCCTACACAGGAATTAACAACTATGCTGACCCTCGTTCTTATATAAACATAGATCCAAGGTTTTGGCACCGAGTAAAAGCTCTTGTCCAGCGATCGTTCTCTTTAGTTTCTACCAAGCAGTCCACCAAATTTGCGCAAATGCTTCAAGACTCGCAAGAAACCTTTCCAGCATTTGTCGCACGCGTTTTAGAAGCATGCCAGCGGAAAATTACTAACGAAGATGCTCAGTTTGTGTTAGCAAAAGAACTCATTCTCGATGGGTGCCTTGCACCCTTCCGGGCCGTTATTCTTCCTATCCGTGATAAGCCAATACATGAATGGGTATTGGCTTGTCGAGATATTGACCCACAGACTAAAGCACTTACTGCTGCCTTCGCTTCCGCCATGGCTGTGTCATCTGCCTCCACTTCTGCCTGCTTTCGATGCGGTCAGCCCGGTCATTTTGTCCGCGAGTGCCCTCAACAGGCAGCTCCCCGCCCTGCCGTAGCACTGCACAGACCAAGAGGCCCCCCCCACACCATGCCCGCGCTGTGGCAAGGGGTATCACTGGGCCCGCGATTGCCGCTCATCGCAACGTATCTCCCAGCCTTTAAACTTCCAGCGGGGCAGGCCTCAGCCCCTCCCCCAAGAGGCCCTCCAGAGAGCTCCAAAACCTTAATGTGGACAATGCCTATCAAACGTCACCAAAAACCTTCCTTAGAGCTTAAAATAAACGGACAATGGCTTGAAGGGCTCTTAAACTCTGGTGCTGAAATCTCTTGTATTCCCTTTGAAATCGCCGCCTTCAATCATTGGCCCCTCAAAACCGGCCCTCAAGTCATCGGCGCCACGGGAGCTGCTACTTCTTGGAAAACATCTCAGCCTCTGCATTGGAGCGACCGAGAGGGTAACGAAGGCCAAATTCGTCCACTCGTCCTTTCTTCAGTCCAAACCATCCTGTGGGGAAGAGATGTACTCAGCCAGCTAAAAGCTCGAATCACCACAGAAGCCTTCTTAGCTGCGCCGCCCCCCCCCCTTATAGGGGCCACTGCTCCTGTTTCAAGACCTAACCCTATCCCTCTGGAATGGGACACAGAAGAGCCCATCTGGGTCGAGCAGTGGTCCTTGCCAACTCATAAACTGCAAGCTCTCTCTGCCCTCGTCGAAGAACAGCTACAAGCAGGGCATATTGAGCCGTCTACCAGTCCCTACAATTCGCCAGTCTTCGTCATCAATAAAAAGAACACGAGCAAGTTCCGCCTCCTTCATGACTTTCGAGAAATTAACAAACATATTAAGCCAATGGGATCACCTCAGCCTGGTTGCCCGCATCCCACTGCAGTCCCTCAGCATTTTTATGCAGCCACCATTGACATCAAAGATTGCTTTTTCTCCATTCCTCTTCACCCGCGAGACTGTCCACGATTTGCGTTTACAGTCCCGCGTACCAACAATCAGGGCGCAGCGCTTCGATTCCAATGGCGAGTACTACCACAAGGCATGCGGAACAGTCCAACTATATGTCAGCTCTATGTCAATCATGCCATTGAGCCGCTACGCTCTAAGTTCCATCCAGAGCACACATACATCATCCACTATATGGATGACCTTCTTTTAGCAGCAAGTTCTAACACACTTCTCAATGATTTACTCTCTGCAGTTACGACGAACCTTTCAAGTCTTAGATTAATAGTGCAACCTGACAAAGTCAACCCCCAGCCACCTTTCCAGTTCTTAGGCTTTCATTTTCATCAATATATTCGGCCCACCAGCCCGCAAATCCATGTTTCTGATCACATGACGCTGACTGAGCTCCAACGGCTTTGCGGACAAATCAATTGGCTTCGATCAGCACTCCCCATCACAACAGCGCAAATGCAACCCCTTTTCGAGCTCCTGCAGACTAAGTGCAGTCCATCCGCTGCAGTCGTTCGCCCCATCACCATCACCCCAGCTGCCAAAGAAGCCATCCAACAAGTAAATGCTGCACTCCAGCAATGCCGCCTAGAGCGATTCTCTCCCGATCTCCCAATCCTTGCCTTAGTTTTGCCAACACCAGTCACCCCAACGAGTCTCCTATGGCAAGATGGTCCTCTTCTTTTTCTACACACGTCAAAAAGTAAACTCCCAAAAATCTGCCCATTTACAAGGGCTTAGATCACATTAGCCACTGACTTAGTACTTCTCTCCATACAAACGTACGGCGTCCCGCCACACACCATCGTTTGGCCCTTTGATGCAAAAGAAGTTACCTCTCTCATCATGAATAATGCCCAAATGCAAGGCCTAATAGAATTCTTTCGTGGCTCTTTTGACAATCACTATCCGCATCATCCACTACTACAAGGAGTATCTCAATTAGCATTTTCCAACCCGTTCCATCCGCTGCCTGCAAGAAAGCCAATTCCTTTTGCCATCACTGCTTTCACCGATGCTTCAAAAAAGGCATTCGCTGCTGTCATATATACGCCAAGAGAACCTAAGCCACGACAATTGGTGTTTGCTAATGACTTTTCTGTCCAAACAGGTGAACTTTTAGCTGTCGCCGCAGTCCTCAATCTCTACCCGGACCAGCCTCTTAACATCTTCACAGACAGCTTATACACTTTACAAGCGTGTCGCAGCCTCCCGCTTGCTACTTTCCTACCCAGTGACTTAACTATTGACCAAGCACTCGCTTTTGTACAGCGACTGCTTGAAGAAAGGCAACAACCCTGGTTCATTGCTCATATCAGAAGTCACTCTGGCCTGCCAGGACCGCTAGCTCAAGGAAATGCCCTCGCCGACGCTTTAGCATCCGGCCGCCATATATGCCCAGTTGCCATTCAAGAAAACCTCACTGACAAAACAAGACTGGGAGACTTTGTCAACCAAGCTAAGCTCCTACACTCTCAATTCCACTTCTCAGCGCGATCCATTCAAAAGCTCTTCCCAGACCTCCCCATTGAAACATGCAAACATCTTGTGCGCTCCTGCCAAACATGTGCACCTTTGCTGCCTCTTGGACCCTTGCAGCCTCGCGGAGCTAATCCCCGCGGCCTACGGCCTAACTCCCGCTGGCAACTTGACGTCACACACGTTAGCGCCTTTGGACGCCTTAAGTATCTTCATGTTGCAGTTGATACTTTCTCGCACCTGTGCTACGCCGTGCCCCTCACAGGAGAGAGCGCTAAACATTGCATCAAAGCACTCCGACAAGCCATTCTATTCATGGGAATTCCCTGGGATCTCAAAACCGACAATGGACCAGCCTATCGCAGTGCCACCTTTGCCAGCTTCGTACAAATGTACCACATCACACACCATTTTGGCATCCCCTACAATCCACAAGGGCAAGGAATTGTTCAGCGCACTCACCAACAGCTCAAGCTACTCATTCAAAAGGAAAGAGCTTCCTCCCCCCATAAAGCCCCTGCTGACGTCATCACTGCCTGCCTTATTCATCACAATCTCCTGACCTTCGATGACAAGGGACTTTCCCCAACCCACAAACATTGGGGACCCATGTGGCAACCCTCGCAAGTCCCTCTTGTTCACTGGAAAGACCCTGCCACAAATCTTTGGCAGGACCCAGCTCCCTTGCTAGCACAGGAAAGAGGTTTTGCTTGTATCTTCCCAGACTCTGAGCCACAACCACTCTGGGTTCCTGGGCGCTATATCAGGCCTGCCACCGACCCCAAGGTTCCCCTTAATGATAAGTACCCTATGCCCTCTGTGAGAGACAACATTGACAGCGGAGGCCCAGATGTCGCCCCATTCGCTCAAATTCAGCACCAACCAGCCCCTCCCTGAAATGCTTATATTTAAATAAGTGCTCTCTCCGAGTTTCTTTCTGCTGATTGCCCCTCCTCTATGAAGGCTCTCTTCTCCTTCTTTTGTCATTACAGATCTCTCAAAGGACCCAACTCTGCATACTCCACAAAAAAAGCCTTTGCTACCTCCGCAACCCGCCGTTGACAAGTGCCTGACCTTCACCAAAACGTGCTTTATAGTTCATCAGAAAAGAACTCTCAGTGCAGATGCTCCTCAAGCTCCCCTCGCACCCACTCTTACTCTGCTTCTTTCTTGTAATTTTCATATTCTTAACAATCTTCTCAGCTGTTTGCCTCGCAGCTACAGCCCCAACAGATTAGAACCTCCGTCAACGCCTCCTCCTCGCTGTCGCCTTTCTACTTTTAATTGGCACTTTCACCTCTCTCGTCGTCCTTCTCCCATGACCACTATACGCCCCCAGGTAAATTCACCCGAGTCTACCTCTCCGACACCGTCGTCCATGGGAACCACACCAGCTCTTTCTCGCCGCGAACGACGTCGACAACGCTTCTTTGCCCGCCGCCTAAGCCGTCTTTCCCTTGAAGATGATGACCCCATCGAAAGCCAAGTTCTCCAACTCCTCCGACGAGCCCGCTCTGTTCATACCCCCGCCTCCTGTTCCCCTACCCTCCCCTACCTCATCCATCTCCTCATTCTCATGTTGTCTCTAGCCTCCTCTGCCCAAAGCTCCTCCTCCCATCAGCCATTCAACTGGACCCTGCAGACATTTCCAGAAAAACGTGTTCTCGCTTATAATGTTACTAGTGTCGCTCCCTCCTTTTTCACGCACATCTGCCCTCTTGCTGGAATTTCCTTCCGTCCCGAATGCCAAGTGAGTAACATCAAAAAAGCAAAAGTAAGCTTCCACCATTCCTCATCCTGTCGAAGCGGGAATACAGCATGCCTGCTTTCTCGAAACAATCGTCTCCTTAGCCCTCAATTTAACCCTGTGTCTAGTTTTTACATCTGTCCTGCTAGTGCTCGAGGTTGTCATGACCCATCACATTTCTACTGTCCCTCTTGGGGATGTGTGACCATGGCCCATAGATGGTCCGGCGCCCCCAACAGAGACCCGTATCTCTCTCTCCAAGTAGCCAACAATTCCCGTTGGGACTTCATTTCGCTGACAGTAAAAAACCCAAACGACGATACATGGCTGGCCGCTCGCCCCTATAGACTCCGGTTGTATATGAGCAACTATGATCGTGGCGCTTTGTTTGAAATCCAAAAGCGTGTTGTCTCCGCCCCACCCTCTGCTATTGGTCCCAACCACATCCTTAACCCTCCTCCCTCACCCACTGTTCACCTTCTTCCGTCCTCATCTACTCCCCTCAAAATCTCTTCCACCTCGGCCGCCGTTGTCCCTTCTACAAGCCCCACTTCCCCCCCCCCGCTTCAGGTATACAACCACATCCTCTCATCCCCTCTAGTCCCTACTTCAAACTCCTAAACGCCTCCTATTCCTCTCTCAACGCCTCCCACCCCAACCTCACTCGCTCTTGCTGGTTGTGTCTTTCCCCCAGCCTCCCCCTCTATGATCCACTTGCTATCCCTTCACCACTCTTTACTTCCTCCACCGACGATTCCCCCTCTTCCTGCAATTAGAATCAATCTACTCATGTCCCACTCACTTTTACGCACATCTCTTCCAAAAGTTTATGCATTCACCCCCGTTCTTCCCACACTCCTAGCCTTACTGCCTGTACCAACTATACCTCCCCAAACATCTCTGCCAAATACTTAGTTCCCCTAAACACCACCCAATGGCTCTGCTCTTCCACCAGACTTACCCCATGCTTATCTGTTGCCACACTTAACAAGACCAAAGAAACGTGTGCTCTCATCCTCCTCACGCCTCGAGTCGTCTATCACATTCCTCTACATTTCTTTGAAGCCTTTGATCACACTCAAGAAGCTATTTACCTCCACAAACGCGAACCTATTACTGCTGTACTCACTGTCACTTCCCTCCTAGCTACAGCTAGAGCTGCCACTGGTGTTGCAGCCCTAGCCACACAAGCCTCCACCCTCCAAAACCTCAGACAAGCAGTAGACTCTGATATCATCTACCTCCGAGATGCAGTCAAATATCTTAGAGACTCCCTCAATTCCCTTTCAGAAGTTGTCCTGCAAAACCGCCGAGGCCTTAACCTCCTCCTCCTCAAAGAAGGTGGCCTATGTGCAGCTCTGGGAGAAAAATGCTGCGTCTATGCCAACTATACCGGTTTAGTAGACTCCAGCTTAAAAGAACTTGAAAAAGGTCTCAACCAACGCCGACTTAAACGAGCCCAAACTGCTAGTTCCTGGGGCTTCCTGCAGCCCCTCCTCCCCTATCTCCTCCCGTTACTAACCCCAGTTCTGCTCATCATCCTAAGTCTCACCGTTGGTCCTTGGGCCATTCGACGAATCATCCGCCTTGCCAAAGATCATGCTGACAGTGTATTTTCCTCATTTGTTCAAATCCATTACCAACGTCTTGCTACCTCTGATTCCATTCCTCAATCTCGACCACGTCCTCACCCCCCTTCCCACTGTACATCCCGCCTGTGAAGCTGCTTGCTGTGAAGCTCTCTGACTTTAGCCGTCGGTACGGGTTCGCTTCCCTCGGCGTAAAGGGCTTGGGTGCACCCTCCGCCCCCCTTTATTGCTATACGTCTGAGAATTCTTCGCGGTTAAGCCAGCCACAGCGCTATCCACCCCAAAAAAGCGTGCGCAACATCATGTTAGATATTTCGTCTAGCACCGGCATGCACCAACCCTAAGGGCTATGCATACATTTTGGCCAAATAATATGTCATTTGCCCATCGCCAGTCAATCCTGCCCTCTTTTTCTCTCACCCTCCACAGCCCATCCCTCTACTCTCTCACACCTTTTTTTTTATAAAACAAAAGGAGCAATTGTTGCTGCCTCCCTTCACCCCTCCTCCTAGCCTTTGTTATCTCCCTTTTCCAGCCGTTGCTATCCTTCCCGCCAGTCCCGTCCACTTAGCCAACTCATAATCTGCCCCCTTTCTTAATCACCGCCTACTTCATAGCTGCCTGCACAGTTCCGCCTATCCACTACCGCCCCGTAGTTTACCCGCCCCAATTCCTACCCCTCCCTTGACCCGACCTTATATAATCAAGTGTATTTCCGCAATAAATTAGACTAGCTCATTCTCACAGGCTGTCTCCGTAGTTTTTACCGCGCGTCCCCCACGCCTGGAGAACCTAAGCCTACGCGTTGGCCTAGGGGCCCACCGCCGAGCCGTAGAAGCCCGCCCGGTCCTCGTAGGTTGCTAACTTAGAGTAGCAGCCCACAGCAGGGGTTGCTAACTTAGAATAGCAGCTCACAGCAGGATCTCATCAAAATTTAAAACTTTTAGGATATTATTATGAAAGTAAAAGGACACCTTACACAAAGGGATAAAATACTTGAAAACCACATATGCGATAAAGGTTTAATATCCATAATATATAAAGAAATCCTTCAACTTAACAACAAAAAGGTAAATAACCCAATTTAAAAATAGGCAAAAGACTTGAATACCCATCTCTCCAAAGAAAACATACAAAAATGGCCAAAAAGCACACAAAAAGATGCTCAACATTATTAGCTATTGGGGAATTGCAAATCAAAACTACAGTGAGATACTATTTTATGCCCATTGGAATGGCTGCTATTTAAGAAGGGGAAAAGAAGTTTTGGAGAGGATATGGAGAAATAGGAAAACTCATTCATTGCTGTGCAATGCAAAACAGTGCAGCTGCTGTGGAAGACAGTTCAGCAGTGCCTCAGAAAACTAGAATTATCGTATGACCTGGTAATCCCACTACTCAGTATATAACCAAAATAATTAAAAGCAGTGACTGAAACAGATATTTTCAAAGCAATGGTCACAGTAGTATTACTCACAATTGCCAAAAGACAGAAGCAACCCAAGTGTCCATGAATGGATAAATAAAATGTGCTATGTACATGCAATGGAATATTATTCAGCCATAAACAGGAATGAAGACTGACATATGGGTCAATATGGATCAGTCTTGAAGATATATTGAATGAAATAAGCCAGACATAAAAGGACAAATATTGTATTATCTCACTGATCTGAAACCATTAGAATAAGTCAACTCATAGAGTCAGAATCTAAAATATAGTTTACCAGGGGACTAGGTGGGGATAGAGAATGGGAAGTTATGACCTTTAAATGTAAAGAGTTCCTATTTGGAATGATGGAAATGTTTTGGTAATGAATGGTGGTGATGATAGTGCAATATTGTGAACATAATTAATAACATTAAAATATATATTTAAATGTGATTAAAAGGAGAAATGGTAGATTGTATATATGGTAGTAGAATATAATTTTTTTTTAATCCATGGAACTACACAACACAAACTATGTTAAACCATGGACTACAGTAAATAATTCATTATAAAAATGTGATTTCATTAATTGTAACAGTTGATGAAATATACCAATGCAAGTTGTTAATAATAGGGTAGTATATGGGAATCCTGTATTTTATGCATGATTGTTCCGTAAACCCATAACCCCTCTAATAAACAATAATAATAATAATTTTTTAAAATGATGTCTTCATCTTTCTCTCATGATGGCTAAGTTCTTCAGAATGCACAGTCCACAATAAAGGCATTAATGCAGGTAGATTTTTGGGAAATGATTCAGGTAGAATGCGTGAGGTACAGGGGAAGTGAAATACGGAAGGAGGGAAAACTAGTTCAAGGATGTGTTGCTGAGTTAGTGGTCCATTTTGCCTCCTTTTCTTGCCAATTGTGAAGCAAACAACCTGGCAAATTCATTAAATTTTAGGGACTTAATGGTTCATTCCTTTAAAGGATAGCTGAACTTTTAAAGACGTACACTTCTCAGTGTGTAATATTCGTTGTGCATTATCAGGGGGATACATTTCTATCAGAGCAGACTGCTCAGTGCTTTTGAGAACTGATCATGTACAGAAATCATCTGCTACCTCCATGTAAATTTTTACTATCCTTTTATCAAAATGCCATTATGACTCATGATAAAAATAGAACAAATTTGGTTTTTGAAAGAGTCACAATACCTTTCACAAGGGTAATTTTTTGATAAGTTATATTGCTTTCATCTTTATTGATTGAGTCATATCTTTCTATTAATTTTGATAACTTATATTTCCCTAGGAAAGCATGCCTATGAATCCATCTTTCTCATTTGTCTATTTTAAGGTCCTTATCAATACTGTTTTCTATTTTTTTCTGTTTAGTCTTGAACATTTATTAATGCTGTGAATTTTCCTCTGAGTACGCCCTTGGCCAGATATCTTATCATTGTTGATTTCTAAATATTCTGTACTGCAGCAGTGATTTCCACTTTGAACCAATAAGTACTAAAGTATTTTAAAAGTTCTAAATAATTAGAGTTTATGATGTTCTAATTTTAAAGCATTGTGCATAGGAAATAACAATCTTAAAATGTCTCCTTTCAGGGATTTATTGATTTGTTAATTAATGGGCACTGGTAAAGGTGGTAATTTCTGTTTATGAGACACATGTTTGAAATATTTAATATATTTAAATAAATTTTATTAATAATTGAGAGCCAATGCATCATTGTTTATATTTTATTCTTTTGTCAAATGCTACATATTATATTTTGCTTAAATTTTTTTGTTTCTTTCAATTCCTCCTTACATTTACAATAAGTTTGCTTTACAAAGTTAAAAAAATTCTTATTCATTATACATTCATGGCCATGAAATCTTTTGTGTAACTTATATAATTTAATAATACAAGAATATCTTTATCCTATTTGTATCTTGTTTTTTATTCACATTGATAATAATATTGTAACCAATGTCTTCTAATTTGAATTTATTAGATGTACTTTTGTAACAGTTTTACCACTTGATTCTTGTGTTTCTTTGTTTTAAGTGTGACATTGTTTTTTGTTCTAGTCTCCTAATTACATGTATTATTATAATGAAAATATTTTGGTCGTACATTGTTATATGATTTCAATTTGTTTTAAAATGTTTTCTTGGTGTTTTTTATTTTCCACTTCTGCCATATGGTTTTTATTTTGTTTGTTTTTATATTTTCTTTTGTTTTACACCATATGCATTTTATTTTAAATTCTACTCCTGTTTGTTTATTAGAGAAGTTGTGCATTTACAGAACAATCATGCATAAAATACAGAATTCCCATATCCCATCCTATTATTAACACCTTGCATTGGTGTAGTACATTTGTTGCAACTGATAAAAGCACATTTTTATAATTAACTATAGTCCATGGTTTAACTTAGGGTTCATGGTTTGTACAATACAGTTTCATGAATTTAAAAAAATTTTTTATTCTACAGCCATATATCAGCTTACCATTTTTTTCCCTTTTAAACACATTAAGATATATATTTCAGTACTGCTAATTACTGTCAAAATGTAGTTATGCCATCACCACCATCCATTACCAAAATATTTCCATTGTTACAAATAGGAATTCTGTACATTTTAAAATTTAACTTCCTATTCCCTAAACCCACCCAGTCCCCTGGTAACCTATATTGCAGATTCTGACTCAGAGTTTGCTTATTCTAATTATTTCATATTGGTGAAATCATACAATATTTTTCCTGTTTGTCTGGCTTATTTCACTCAACCCGATGCTTCTATATATGTCAAGAAATCCATTCATTTTTATGGCCCTCATTCCTTGGATCATGGTCCCCATCTCCATCTTCACATGATAGGTTGGGTCCTTCTCATGGTACATCCATCTGACTCCAACTGGAAAGGGCTCCTCTTTTAAGGGTTCATGTGTTTAGATTGGATTCAAATAGATAATTTCCTCATTTCTCTATCTGTAAACTTAATCACATCTGGAAAGCCCCTTTGCCAAAAATGTAAAATATTTAGGGATTCCAGGGATTGGGGAGTAGACATAATTAGGGGGCCTTATTCAGTTTACCAAAGAAGGATAGGCAAGAACATTTTAGAAATCAGAGGAGTTAGCACTAAGAGTTCTGGTCAAAGCTGCATTGTGTTGACATAACAATGACTCTACCTTTGGAAATGAATTATAATGGGAAAAAAATCACATCTAAATGAAGTGAACAATAATTAAGAATGGAATTATGTGTACCCTAGAGAGTCCCACATTGGGAAGCATATGGGGGAAGTTTGGAAAAGATTTTTGATGTAGATCAAGAACTCTGTCAACCAATGGGAAGAATATGACACCTGCAAAAGAAGTAGAACAGAGACCATTTGGGTGTCACAAACTTACTACTCCCAGTAATGCAGGTAGGAGTAGGCATTAAATAATAAATCATATAGTTTTTCACTCAAGATACCTCATCTAATTGGTGTAGCATTGCTACTTAAAAGGAAGAGCTATGTTAAGGAAAGTTTCTCTGAGAAAAGACAGATGCTCAGTGTCTTGGCGCTCTGTGTAGGGGTTCAGGGCAATCTGGTCATTCTATTCATTTCATTCTGCTCCGGCCCCCATCAGTCTAGTTGTGAAATATACTCCTTATTCTCGTTAGTCTAAACGTTGGAGCCTACTTTCTGCCCTTGACAGTGTAGATCTCAGATTCTACTTCCTTCCCTAATAGTCTAGACCTTGGATTCTACTCCTTCCTCCTATTATCACTGTGGAGGTTTGGGCCAGTCTAGGCAAAGGAGACAGAGTGACACCACTTTCTACCCCAGTGGCTGGAGTCAAGGATGAAACACTGTATTAGGAGTCTCATAAAACCGACAACCTCCTCCTTGAAATAACGAGTTTAGCAGTGTATTTTTCTTTTTCTCCTTCCATCTACTTGGGTTCTCAATCTTTTTTTTTTTAACATTTAGATTTGGTATGTAGATTATTCTTAGTATACATATATATATATTTTAAAGATTTATTTATTTATCTTCCCTTCCCCCTCCCCCATTGTCTGCTTTCTGTGTCCATTCACTGTCCATTCTTCTATGTCTGTCTTCTCTTTTGGTGCTGGGAATTGATCCTGGGACCTTCCAGAGTGGGAGAGAGGTGCTCAGTCTCTTACACCACCTCAGCTTCCTGGTCTGCTGCATCTATTATTGTCTGTTCTCTGTGTCTCTTTTTGTTGCACCATCTTTCTGCACCAGCTACCTACTTGGGCCAGCTTGCCACATGGGCCAACACTCTCCTCAGACCAGTTCACCATGTGGGCCAGCTTACCTGTGGGACTCGAACCCTGGTCCTCCAATATGGTAGATGGGAGTCCAATCACTTGAGCCACATCTGCTTCCTTATTCTTAGTATATTAGCTTTTTATTTTGTTTAGCTTGTTATCTTGGGAATGAATTTTGAATTTACAATACAGATTTTACATTTACTGCTATATATTTCTATCAGTAACTGTTTCCAGGCCTTTAATAAAATGATTTTTCTACCCTTCAGTTCTTAATTTACTATATAAATATGTTATATAAATGTGTGCCCAAAGTAAAAACAATAGAAGTTGTAAAGCGTTTATTTCTGAAAATCATTTTGCAGTGTTAACATTTAATCTCGTTCCAAATAAGGGTGTTTTTTCCCCCAGGATCTCTTTGATTCACCCTTTCCTCACCCTTCAAATTATATGCTTCCAATTTAGACTGAAACACTCAGGCTTTAATTTCTATGTTAACCTTCAAACTTGCCCTCTCCCTGAGTTTCTACTCATTTCTAGCAATTCTGCTTGCTAGTTTCAATCCATCTTGGTAAAACATTTTTATCTTGCCATTGTCTTACCTATGGCCCTATTAAATCTTCCTGATACATGTCACTCCTATTGGATTACCTTTTCCACTTCTTTCCCCTAATCAAACCCTTACATTTATGTTAACACCAAACTCGGGTGATATCTTCTTCCTAAAAATTCTTCTCTTGATGACACCTTGTGACCTGTCTTCTTGTATCAATTCATTCTGTCATCCTTGGCATGGACATTTAACTGGATTTTATATGCTTTATGCTCTCCCCTCTCTGTTTCTATGAATCTTCTTTCTACTATCATATTTAAGTTTCTTTAGGGAAGTGGTCACTCCTTCTTTTATAGCTACTTGCACACCTGGTATGATGTTAGGTACCCAGTGAGGACCTAAAAGTGATTCTTTGCCTATTGAGTAATAACAAATAAGTTTATGTTAGATATTTTAGCTAAAAATTTTGATATTAAAAATAAAAATATGTCTTAAAATAAAACTAAACAAAAGAAATATAATAAAAACAAAAGATCTCCTTAGCTTCCCTTTTCCCACAAACTCTTTTAATGATTCCTTGTATATATTAAAGGAAAATGAAATATTATTCTTTATTTATAATACATTGTCCAAAACTCTAATTATTCACTTATATAGAGTAAAATATATAGGAATCACACTGTATACACTGTTCTATATCTTTTTCTCGCTTAACTTGGTTTAATACTCTTTCCATATCTGCACTTTTGGTTATATTTTGTATGGCTGTGTATCATTTGACTGTACAAATATGACATTCTGTATTTCCTATTTATGTATATTGAAACTGTTTCCAGTTCTTTGCTACTATAACGGCAAAAAATTAAATGAGAAGCATACATTTCAAGCAAGAATCAGTCTTAGAACCTACTACAATGAAACAAATGCTTCCCTATGCCCATATCAGTTCTCTAAGGAAACCTCCCATTTCCCAATCCCCAAAATTATATTATCTATGAGAAGAAGGTTCAGAGAAAGAGAGTGGGAGAGTTCTCATTCAATACCAAGTTTTGTCAATAGGTGATTGAGGCTTGATTAAAAGTTTAATTAATGAAGGGAAATACTCTATTTTGAACTCAGTTGTAACAAGAAATCAACTTAATATGTACTCACTTGACTTTTGTGACTGATAATCTCAGGCCTGCAACACTATTTAGCTTGGAATTGTGTAAGGAAGGGAGGAAGCCATGCAGATATCTGGAGGAAGACTGTTCCAGGCACAGGTACAAAGCAAATACAAAGACCCTGGGGTGAGAGCATGTCTGAAGGGTTGGAGAAACAGCTGCAAAACCAGTATAGTTAAGCAGAGCAAGGAAGAAGAGGGATATGAAAGAACATCAAAGAAGCTGTGCAGGGTCTTAAAAGTCATTTAAAATCTTTTGCCTTTTTGCTAAGTGAAATGGGAAAACATTGCAGGGTTTTTAGCTGACAAGTGACTTAACTTATATTTCAGATTCATCTTCAGTTTTGAGAATGTCTTTTGAATATGTTGAAAGGTGGCAAGGGAGCAGAGGGACATGAGAGCAGGCTATGCAGCCATCTGAGTGAGAATGATTGTAAGGGAAAAGTGATGACTCCAGCATGGGGATGGATGGAGAAGAAATGACATGATCAATTACAATGTATATCCCAGTAGAGTCAAAGAACTGGTGGAGGCAGGGTATCAGAGGGACCAAGTGGGAAAATCAGAACTGGTGGTGCCAGAGTGCGATGCTTGAACATGACATTACTGAGGAGATGTGGCTACTGCCGATGACAAGATCCAGAGCTCAGCTACAATATGGGAAAAGAGTGTTGAGGTAAAACAAGGTCATTGAGGGAGAAAAGGTTGAGGAATGGAGAGAGGCCAGGGTAATAAAAAGTGTATCTGCATGAATATGGATATGACCACTCCCAACCCGCCAACCCCCAAAAAAAATTATGACTGGAGTGAGGTGAGAGAACATGACAGTGAACAGGACTAAAATCCTCAAGAAATGATGGGAAGGGACTTGGGATGCTGTGAACTACCATAAAGACGGCTATAGGGATAGAGTTTGATGGTAGTCCTCCTTATTCAACAGGTGAAAATGTATTTCTTGAGAAAGTATTCTTATGTGTCACTCAGAATGTTTAAGGGATGCTGTGTAATGTAGTTTAGAGTTGTGCTTACAAAAACTCACTCTTGGAACCAGACAGCCTGGGCTCAGATGTCACCTGCCATTTACCAGTTGGATGGCCTGAGGCAAAACGTATTATCGCATCTGTAATTTTGGAGATGATAAAGTTGTTCCCTCACAAGGTTGCTGTGAGTTTTGTTTGAGATAATCTATGTAAAGGGCATAGACCAGTGCCTGGTGCAAGCTAAGTGCTAGGAATGCATATGTCATTAATAACGTCACATTGTTCACTTGGGTGTCATGGAATGTGTCAAGGATATAGTCGTCATATACATTATAAGTTGGTTGGAGTGTAAGTTGGTAGAAAGCAATTTGTCAGTGCCTCTACACAATAATTCTATTTCTGGGAATTTATCCTTTAGCTATATTTGCCCATTTATAAAATGACATATATACAAAGATATTCTACATATATTATTTTTATTTATAATAGTAAGAAGTTTGGTAAAATATACATAGAATGCATTATATGCAGCTGTTAAAAAAGCACCTCAAATTGGAATTTCATGAGGGACAAGGGAAATATTTCACATTTACTTTACTGATAAGCAGTCTTAGGTAAAAGGACCTGCTATTTGGGCAGAAAGCTCCTAATTTCTCACATAATCTTTATCATAAAATACAAAACCAGTAAGCAGTGTACAGCTAGAGGAACAAGTCAGGTATGTTGTGAAGTATAGAGCCAGATGGCCTCAGCACCCCTGGAACTGTTCTAAAGTCATATACATTCTTTATTCACTAATTTCGTATTTTGTCTAACATTTTTATAGGCATAAAACTTTTCTGCAAGAGGAAAAAAATCCATTTTAGTGAAAAACAAAAGAGCAAGTTTAGGTATTATACTTCTGTAGGAAAATACAATCCTATATTTATGAAAAAGTCAAGTATAAATGTTAAGATAATATCTGTGTTCAAAGTATTCACTACATCTTCTAATGCTTCATTTGTTATTTAGAAATATTTAAATACTGTCATTATTCCCATCTTATTAATGTCATATGTCTTATCAGTGGAAGAAAGGGGTCTATAAACAACCTGAGTGTATAATCTGTTTTAAATATTACATGAGGTTTCATTGTATAAGACAGCCTTCCTTTTCTTCTTTTGGTTTATTTCTTTTCTTAAATCTAATATGATCCTGAGATGATCCTTTCAGTTAGTTGCACTCTTTACACATTTCACAGAGGAAAAAGTATTAGGTTGGAATCGTAGGCTCATAATTCAATAACTAGAAGGACAGTGTAGCAGTTTGATATGGTTTATGAATTCCAAAAATAGATATTGGATTATGTTTGTAAACTGGTCTGTCTCTCTGGGAATATTAGAGTATATTGGATTCAGCGGTTTCCCTTTTACTTGATTAAATGATGACTGGGGCTTTGATTGGGCAATGTCAGTGGAATGTTATTCCCCGCCCCCTCTGCAGGAACTCACAGAGAAACTGCACCACAAAGAAGGGAAGTTGGAGTCTTGAGCTGGAGCCCCAGGAAGTAAGCACACAGAGGAGCTTGGTTGTAAGAAAAGAGAGAAAGCCCCAGGATGGGAAAAAAGCCATTTACCTAATAGTCTACAGCCGGCCTTGTGGAGATAACAGCATCCAGAGAGGCAAGTGTTGGGAAGAGAGGAACCCAGGAAGCCTGAACCCTTGCAGATGTCAGCAGCCATCTTGCTCCAAAAAGTGGCAACAGACTTTGGTGAGGGAAGTAACTTATACTTTATGGCCTGGTAACAGTAAGCTTCTACCCCAAATAAATACCTTTTATAAAAACCAACTGATTTCTGGTATTTTGCATCAGCATCCCTTTGGCTAACTAATACAGACAGGAAAGGATTTAAGTAACTCTGGCCAACACCAAAAAAAGATTTATATTAAATATCAACAAGAAGTACATGAAATAGTGGGAATCATTAGAAAGCATTTATTTCTTTCAAAGCACCACTCCCAGTTTGGTGCTTCTAACCATCATGCAATTTATGAAGCATTTGTCATGGAAACATCATGGGAGGAAAAAGAAAAGTAAATCATATCTTTTTCTTCATTGATATCTATTCATTAGGCCAATATACTTGTCCCTCTGTTTTGTAAAACCTGAAGTGGTACACTGACATTATTACCACAGCACAGATGGCCTGCGCTGATCAGTCCCTCCTCACAGTCCATGAACAGACCACGTTGGTCTCACCTCCAGGCTGGTGATTCTGTGTCTGTCTCTTCACCTGTCCTCGTCCCTGCCCTCCAGGGTCCAGCACTCGACCCTCTCTCTCAGGAAGCCTCTGGGGAACTCAGTTTTCCTTCACCTCAGGAAAAAAGAGGCACATAATCCCATGTTGTTTAGTACTCTTTGCCCTATTGTTCTGTCATCCACAACTGTATTGTGGGCTCCCTGAAGACAGGAAACACCTTTTAAATATCCTTCAACACAAAGCAGAATGGAACAGAACAATAACAATTTTTATTATTTTACTGAGTGAGATTCTCCAGGGCACAGAGTATGCCCTTGGAATGAAGACCCCTTGGGACCTGTATTAGCACAGCACACCTGGGCCCTATTTATTTACTGTCTCAGTAAACAGAGTTAGCTGCTCCCTCAGTCACACATCTGGCAGTCTTTTTAAAATGCAATCATCTGCATGTTTCATCTCTGCTCCTTCTCTGATGACCTTTTGGAGGCTGTAGAGTGGGACTGTAGAGTGGGAAGAGAAGTACATGTCATGCTCTGTCAACTTCAAGAAACTGAATTAGAAAACTCAAGGAGAAGGATTCCTTTTGTTATTTTTTTAAGAATGAAAAATGTGCCAACCTGTAAATACAAAAAAGCTGACTATTTCTAGTCACTTTTAGAATTACAGGCTTGGAATGAGGAGGTGAGTGCTGCCATTAAGTTGGCATCTGTTACCATCTGTCAAGGTGGGTCTGTGGTTACATCCTTGTTTTTTGTTTGTTTTTTCATTTAGAGCAGGGGCTCTTAACCAGGGGTCCACAGACCCCAAGAGGTCCATGGAAAGATTTCAAGGGGTCTGTGAGCTTGAACTGAAAGTTTAAAAACACATTATTCTTGTGGGAACTTGTTGGTGCGGGCGTAATATATTTATTAAACAATACACAGTCTAGTGTGGACTTAGTATGGGGTCTGTGGTTTTCCCGATTGGCAAAGGGGTCTGTGGAAAAAAAAGGTTAAGAACCCCTGATTTAGAGGCTAATTGGTTTCAGCGTGTCTGTGATGGGTATGGATGAATGTTTTGGGTGCCTGTTGGGTCCTAAGCACCAAGAAGTTTCAGTCAAGGTACATTTCCAAATAAGTAATCTAAGCAGTACTTTCTTTGCTGTGAGATTTTCTGGGAGCTCTGAGTTAGGGGGATGCATCTAGTGGAGATGACTCAAGGTAGGAAAGGGAAAGACAAATTAATTCAAGGGTAGAAGGACAGCCAAAACCAACAACTCTTAAGAAGTATGAAAATTTTAAATGTATCCTGGCCAGTGTTGCAATGCTCACTGTTTGAAGGCTGTCTGAGCAGAGCGGGGCTGCCAGGAACTATATGAAGAAATTAGGACAGCTGTCGTTTTGGTTGGACCAGGCCAGACTCTGGTTGTAGTAGGAATTTTGGGTGCAAGTCAGATTTGGTGAAAGGGTTCATCCAGTTTATCTGACGAATGAAAACCTGAAGTCTGAAGTTCACTCATGTTTTGAAAGTTAAATTCATCCCTAAAATGTTGGGGCATTTGGCAGATCAATTTCTGTCCTTTCTTACTGTGTTGTGGTATGCTCTCAAACTATTTTCCGGGCTTGACTTTCATTACTCAGGGTCCTACAGACTCAGCATATTTTCATTACCCGTCTCAGGGCAGGACCATTGTTGGGAATTCACACAAAGACTCCTGAGAAAGCAGGTCAGCCATGGTTTTAATATGCGAATGGCATAAAGGTGGCCCAAGTCTATTGGACCATGCCTAGTTACTTTAGGGTCTGCCCTAGAGTGAACCCAAATCTTAGTCTCTGAATTACCTCAAACCGTGTCTCCAGACCACAAGTGCCATCTCTAGGCAAGAGCAGACTCCAGGATTAACCTCAAACTGCACGCCTTTCTTTGAATTCATCTAGCATGGAACTGCTTTTCTCTGGTAGAAAGGCACTTGTGTGGTACAGCATTGCTCAACACAGAACATTCTCCTCAATGTCTGACTCAGAGGGAAGGTGGGGCTAAGTTTGGACAACTGAGGTTAGAGGTTTCTCAAAAATGTCTGTTCCACAAAGCAGCTACTTTTCTCACTGAACGACATTGAACCTATTGCTTTCCTTTTCCTCAAATAACTATTAGGGTTTTGTAATGTATAAGCAAACAAACTGAAGCTGAAAGGTATTTTTTTTACTTAATTTTGTATTTGGGACAGGATTAGAAACTGTGCTCTGGTCACATACCAGCAATAACTTGCAGCACGGGGACTAAGCCCTGCCCTTCCAAAAAATCTCAGTGGTATTTAGTTAGAAGAGGATTAAGGATAAGAGGGCGAAAAAAAAGGTCAGTTTCTCTTCGTAGGAAGTTCTCAATGTCTCCTCTCAGAATCCCAATTACTTCTTTCTTATTTTCTTTTCCATATGTGTCATTTATTGCCTTAAGACTTGTTGGAAACACTACCATACTACTATATTCTCATCAACAGCCATAGATTATAGTGCCATTTCCTAACATTTCATTGCAGAGTCCTGTGCTCCCTAGTTAGCTCTTGGTAAATTTGGGGTTTATTTGTGGTGCTACTAGAAAGCAGATGAGATAAAGTATATCTATCACTTCTCTGTTGTTAAATGCATAAGGTAATTTTGAGAGTTATTTTTCTTTTCTATTTAAAAAAATAAATACATAGAGATATTGATCCTTTTCCTGAGCAATCCTGAAAAATTTAAATGTATTTTCCAGTTAGAATGACCCAAATAGAAACAATGCTGTCAGCTTCTTACCCCGTTTAGAACCCTTGACTGTTCTGTTTCCTCTTCTGATATTACTCTCTAATTAGTCATGTGGATGCAATTTTCCTCCCCAAGCAGTGCCTTGTGGAGAAAGACTCACGTTGTAGGTTTCTTTGGACTCTCCTGTAGCACTTCCCACAGTCTTGTGAATAGTGAGGTAGTCAAGAAATGCTTGCTAAACTGATTGGCACTTAAGGATATTGTCTACAATTACAAGCAAGAGAGTTCCATTCATAAGCCATATGGGATCGAAGCCCCCTCTCTGTTAGAGGTGGAGTGGGCATCACCATCCCAGAATCTTCAGGATTGGGGAATAAAATAAGGACTAGAATGACTTACTGGTATTCTACTATAGACTTACTGTGATTCTTGCAATGGAAGAATTATGTCATTGATGCGGAGACAGTGGCCACTGGAGTTGCTGAGGGCAGGGAGAGTGAAAAAGAGGTGAAATATGGGGGCATTTTCGGAATATGGAACTATCCTGAATGACATTACAATGACAGATACAGGCAATTATATATCCTGCTATAACCTACAGAATTGAGTGGGAGAGAGTGTAAACTACAATGTAAACTATAATCCATGCTTAGTGGCAATGCTCCGAAATGTGTTCATCAATTGCAATGAATGTAGCACACTAATGAAAGATGCTGTTAATGGGGGGGGACAGTGGGAGGTGTGGAGAGTGGGGCATATGGGAATTCCTTATATTTTTTATGTAACATTTTATGAAATCTACATATCTTTTACAAAGAGATTTAAAATATAATAAAAAAAGAAGTTCCCAACTTGTAATACAAAAAAAGATATTGAAGTTATGATATCCAGATTTACTTTGTAAGTTTATTTTTTAATATGTACACTGTACAAAATATAAAAGCTACCACAAGCTATAAAGGCAAAACTAAGTCTATTCCTATCTCTGTCTTCTAGTCACCCAGTTTTCCTCCTGAAAGTTAACTAATGTTATTAGTTTCCTGTGTAATACAAAAAATATTACGTTCATTTGCAAAGACATGCACAGAGAAATATGTATAGTAAATCAAATGTGGCAAAGCATATATACTGTACCTCATCTGATTTTCCCACCTAAAAATATATCCTAGAGAATTTTCCATGAATACAAAGGAAGCACTCAGGGTGGATGGCCTGCCCAGATGGCACTTCCCAGCAACCACCACAGAGACACCAGACACCTGCCCCCGTGAAATAGGCAGAGCAAGTCCACATTCAGTCCAGTTCCCCAAAATTCAGAAGGAAAATCTGAAATGACAAAATACTTTTATTAGAAGCCTATAAAGTTTAAGAAAGCAACCAGAAAGTTCTACCATCACACAGACCCACGAAAAATGTCAGGAAGACAGTTAATGGGACCCTCCTACCTATTCACGAATAAGGCAGGTACAATCACTTGCCCTGGTGTGTAGTGAGTGTTGGACCCCAGGTTTGTCTGGCCCAGGACCATGCTCTTTTCCTTTCCCCATGCTGCTATTGAAGTAAAAAATGAGAGTTAAGGCGTTATCAATAGACCTGGGCCAGACAAACCTGGGGTCTAACATTCACTACACACCAGGGCAAGTGATTGCACCAGCCTGAGGTTCAGAGTCCACATGTATAAAATAGGATAAGAACTCCACATCTCCAGGCTGTTTTGAAGATTACATATAATGCATTCAAAGGAAACAGTATTCAGAAAATCCTAAAAAAAATCATGACTACTATTGTTATCCTAGTGTTCAGAATGGCCATATCACTTCTACTTTTATCATTGCTCCATCATAGAGAAATCAGAAGCAAAAGTTCTTGACTTGCTAGACTTTCAAGCTTTGGAATGAGGAATACCCTGTCTTTCTGCAGTAACATCTGTTTTTGCAGTTAGTACTAGATTTTTTCTGGCACATTTTACTTTTTATGGAAGTGAATGCAATACTATTATGTTGGTGCAAAAGTAATTGTGGTTTTACATAGTTGAAATTTGCTGTTTGATGTTGGCATGCATTCTTAAATAAATGTGGTTATGTTATACTTCATTTTAATGTGTATTTCTTGCTTTATGGTTTTTTTTTTTTTGCTAATGACCCAATACTTGCTGTTTATTTTATATTTAGTTTAGGTTATGGAAATGATGTTAGACAAAAACCAAATTCGAGCGATTTTCTTATTTGAGTTCAAAATGGGTCATAAGTCAGTGGAGACAACTCACGACATCAACAATGCATTTGACCCAGGAACTGCTAACAAATATACAGGACAGTGGTGGTTCAAGAAGTTTTATAAAGAAGAGGAGAGCCTTGAAGATGAGGTGTATAGTGGCCAGCCACTATACACAATCGAGAGCAATCATCAAAGCTGATCCTCTTAAACTATATGAGAAGTTGCTGAAGACCTCAATGTTGACTATTCTATGGTTGTTCAGCATTTGAAGCAAATTGGAAAGGTTGAAAAGCTTGATAAGTGGGTCCCTCATGAGCTGACTGAAAATTTTATAAAAATAGTCATTTTGAAGAGTCGTCTTTTTTCATTCTACTCAACAAGAAAGAACCATTTCTAGATTGGATTGTGACATGCGATGAAAAGTGGATTTTATATGACAACTGGCAACAACCAGCTCAGTGGCTGGAACAAAAAGAACCTCCAAAGCACTTCCCAAAGCCAAACTTGCACCAAAAAGATCATGGTCACTGTTTGGTGGTCTGCTGCAGGTCTGATCATCTACAGCTTTCTGAATCCCCATGAAACCATTATATCTGAGAAGTTTATTAGCAAATCGATGAGATGCACTGAAAACTGCAATGCCTACAGCTGACATTGGTCAACAGAAAGGGCCCAATTCTTATCCATGACAACACCTGACCGCACGTTGCACAAGTAACACCTCAAACGTTGAACGAATTGGGCTATGAAGTTTTGCCTCATCCACCATATTCACCTGACCTCTCACCAACCAACTACTATTTCTTCAAGCATCTTGACACATTTTTGCAGGGAAAATGCTTCCACAACCAGCAAGATGCAGAAAATGCTTTCCAAGAGTTCATTGAATCCCAAAGCATGGATTTTTATGCTACAGGAATAAACAAATTTATTTCTCATTGGCAAAAATGTGTTGATTTTAATGGTTCTTATTTTGATTAATAAACATGTGTTTGAGCCTAGTTACAATGATTTAAATTTCACAGTCTGAAACTGCAATTCCTTTTGCACCAACCTAATACAAAGATATTTTACTCAGAAACAGGATCCCTAAGCAAGGAACATGTCCTCAATAAGAAATGAAGTGTTATGTTTCCATCATTTTGCCATGAGGAGGGTGACATGGGAAATGCTTTTGCTTAGTCCTTACTGAATCCATTTTTATCCTTTTCATAGTCACATGTAATAGGGTTATAAATGGCTAAATAAAGGTAAAGATGTTTTTAATTGTATTACTGATAGCTGCATTATTTCATGAATAAAAAGTGCTACCCATAATCATATAATTTATGGATCAAGGTGTCATTTGGGGGAAATCATCAGTGTCAGATTTTGCATTTAAACACCTGCATTAGTGATCTGCTGTACAAAATCCTATAAAGACAAACAGCTCTGTGGTGGGCATACAGATGAAAGTATTCATGGCCCATTTTTACAAGTAAACATGATGCTGTAATCATGAAGAAGCTTTCTGGAGTCACCTCTTTCATAGCATACCTAAATTTTCCTAAACTCTTTTTCACTAACAGCCACATCTAAACGATCCTTGTTAAGCAGCAGAGTCTCCTGAGGATTTGGAATTTCCTTTCAATTTTATCTCTAGATGAAATTTTTATTATTTTTATCATCAAGATTGCTGTTTATTTTTAGAGAATTTTAAAACAAATAAAAGTTAAGTGATACAAGGCACCATGGTGGGAAGTGGACTTGGCCCAGTGGATAGGGCGGCCATCTACCACATGGGAGGTCCACGGTTCAAACCCCGGTCCTCCCTGACCCTTGTAGAGCTGGCCCACGTGCGGTGCTGATGTGTGCAAGGAGTGCCGTGCCACTCAGGGGTGTTCCTCGCGTAGGGGAACCCCACACGCAAGGAGTGCACCCTGTAAGGAGAGGCACCCAGCATGAAAGAAAGTGCAGCCTGCCCAGGAATGGCGCTGCACACACAGAGAGCTGACACAACAAGATGATGCAACAAAAAGAAACACAGATTCCCATGCTACTGACAACAACAGAGCAGACAAAAACAAGAAAATACAGCAAATGGACACAGAGAACAGACAATTGGGGGGGGGGAGAGAAATAAATAAAATAAATCTTTAAAAAAAAGGCATCATGGCATATAGCAAGTCTGACATCTATATTGCAAATTTGAAATCTGTCTTTCTGTATTACTGGAACCATTCAAATTTGGTGGATATTTCTTGTTTTATCTCTTGGCTATGTGTTGGTAGTGGTGGTGGATGTGGTAATGGTAGTGGGGGGGGCTATAAGAAGTGGGTGCAGAAAAGGATTGGAAGAGGAGATGGGAAAACCTAAGCCCATAAAAGAGGTGAAAATGGTTAGTTTGATGAAAATGGTTGAATGAAGCATAATTTAATGAAACTGTTATACTATCAAGTGGGCTATATCTTTAAGCGAATATTTTATCTCATTCATTTATTCAACCAGTGTTTACCAGCACTTTGATAAGTGTGCACACATTGAGCCTGCAGGATAAAGGGCCCTTGCTCTCAAGGAAAAGTCTAGGGTGGGGAAACTGGAGCTACAGTTAAATCAAGGATCATAAATGGAATACAGGTTTTAATAGAACTATCTTCAAATAGTTTCAAACACAGGCAAACTTCTTAGCTGGCAGAGAGGGGCTATGACAGAAAAATGTACATTTGCACTGATTCTTGTAGGATGAATAAATGATGTCCAAGAATGGATGAGGGGAACTGGGCATTTAGGTAAGAGGAAATAGCACAGGCTGAAGGTACTCTTTGAGGTATGAGACCACATGAAACTTCAGAAAATTACAAATGGTTTGTGTCTGGAGTGCAGGAGTAAGACAAGAGGTGATGGATGATAAAAATAGGGAAAGAGCCTGCTGAAAGAGAATATTCTATACATAAAAACAAATAGAGTGAAGAAAAATAATTGGTTGACTGGTGTGGTCAGACCACAAGCATGAGAAGAGCTTCAATGTGAGAAGGGACCAGAATAACTTATAGAAAAGAAGTCACAGACCTGGATGGTTCATGAAAAAAAGTAACCAGCTGTGGAAATGGTAGGGACGATGGCAAGCTGGAGAGGACACAGGTCACATTCAAAGAGGTAGTGCTAGTTGTGTCAAGCCAATTGTTGCTATACTTGAATAAACACACAGGATTATCTCATTTCTTGATTTATGAAGAAAAACAAGGAATCCACATTTTTATGTGCATTCTTCCAATGCAGCAAATGTTGTAAAGGATTCAAAAATATTTTTTTAAGATTTGAAACAACACAAAACTTTTTCATGCCCAAAAGAGAACTGCGAGGCCCCAGGTCTGGGCCATGATTTTCTGTTTGGTGTGCTCTGGTCTCATCCATAGCAGAGCAGACATGAGAATCTTGCTGGACATTGGGCTGAGAGACTAAGAGTTTTAGTAAACCAGGATCATATGAAAAGTGATTTGATGTGGAAAATAAAGAAGATTAAATTCATGAAACACTGCACCTAATTCAGACATCAGTGCAGTAACGTGTATTTTGGGTTTAATAGGATGCCAGGAACTCAGGCCAGAAATATCAGGAAAAGAAATCACATGATTAACCAAATTAAGATTCTATTCCCAGGAAGACTAACTGATCACATCACGCCATTTTTCAAATTATAAACTATGTAAGTGTTCAAAATGGTCAGTCAACTGCACTGCTTGAAGTCGAAAAAATGAAATGCTATTTCATTAATTTTCATCTTCTTTCAAGTGGATATTTTTCTTTCAAATGTTTTGGTTTGTGGGAGAGGCCTGAAGTATTCCGGGGTCCACAGCAGTTATCCCTTCTCACCACCCATTTGCAGGCAAAACTAGCCAGGGTAGCTTTTCAAATGCAGCTTCAAGTGCTCAGAAGCCTGCTCCTGAAGATGCTGGTCTTGGTCAAGGTTTTCTAGCACATGATAATATAATGGATCATTTTGCTTTTTAAATGAAACTCAAGTGTTTAAAATTCAGGATAGCAGGCATGCCTTGGCAGACGACTGTCACCATTCTCCAGAGGTAATAGCAAAGTTGATAAAAAGCATTGTTAACGTTGTATAAATGCAAAAAGGATTTATAGAAGACAGTGCATTAGTATGCCAAGTGGTGCAGTGGGTACCTCAAAGCAGTAAAAATATAGGGGAAGTTTTCTTTTATTGTGATTTTTTCTTTGTGCCATTTTATTTTGTGTTTTCAGGAATTCATACAATGTCTAGTCATTATTACTTGTATTATGAAAAAGAAGATAGATGAAAGAGAGAAATGGTTTGTAAAAATAAATACTGGCTTAATGTGTGAAAATGGAAGACAGGTCGTTTGGTGATGGCCCCTCTCAGGGGTTAAAGAGAAAAAAGAAAAAGGCAAAAGGACTGAGCTTTATCCCTGAAGGAAATAATGTAGATAAAAATGTGTGAACGTCTACATTTTTAAATGCTCTTTATTTGTAACCTTTGATATTCCCCTCCAGTTCCCCTATACAGTGAGTAGTTGTAAAACCTTAAAATGAAAAGAACCTGTCTTCCTTCCTTAAGGGGCAATGAAAAGGAGAGACTGAGCCAAGAATCCCAAGAGGAACTTCAGTTAATATGAAATTGAGAATAAAATTAACTCTAGGAAAGGGCAAAAAAAAAAAAAAAAAAGCAACGTGTTTTATAACATAATGATAGATTAGTCTTATATTTGAGCAATAGCAACTGTGAAATATTTTGGAAAACTGAAAAATAATATTCAAGTCAAAGTTATGAAATTGCCTTGATTTTTGACAATACCAGCAGCAATAACAACAACAAAAATGAAAGAATAAGTAACCAAAAAATTTTTATGTGACTGTCAGTGAATCTGAAAAATTAGGAAAAGAGAAGTAGATAAAACCCTTGATCCTTGTGGGCAATACGGATATTTAGTTATTAATACTTAGTGCTCCTTTGAGAAGTCAAATAACTCATTAAGGCTACATAGAGGCTTGCTAAGAAATGTAAAGGGTTGGGAATAAAACTTGATTTCTTTAGAATCTGAAAATGATGCTTCAGTTACTCCTATCAGCTAAATAGGCCCTTAGTGGACCTAATGCAGAGATAAATAGTACCAAGTGTGTTACCACTTTAGTGTTGCTACTGCAATTAATAATCACCCTCTGGGGAGAAAACAAGATATCATGCAAAAGCCCCTGGCACCTAACTTGAACATTAAATTGAGTCGGAGTTTCTCAACTGCCAACACTACACTTTGAGAAGTATAACATTTGGGACATTAGGATAACATCAAAAGCAGTTTGATACTCCAGGGCATGGTACTCCAGCCGCCTAGAAGAATTAAGGGAACAATTTAAACAGTGGGAGAATCTGGCTTATTAAGAAAAATACAGCTAGAATAACAGATACAATGTGTGCATCAGTCAGCAAGTCCTATATTCTCTCTTGGCCATGCACATAAAGCACACCTGTAAATTCTCTTTACCCTGATATTTGCAACATCTCCTGATACAGCATCATTTGTCCATATAATTAATATGGTCTTCTCCCTCTTTTCCAACTCACTAATGGTTATATATACACATAAAATGTTTAAAGGATCTTTAGGTTACATGTTAAAAAGATAATGCAGGGAGTCCCATATACCTTACTCCCTCCCCCTCCTACCCTTTCCCCTATTAACATCTTTCATTAATGTGGTACCCTTATTACAATTGATGAGCACATATTGAAGCATTGCCACTAATCATGGTCTATATTTTACATTATAATTTACACTTTGCACTGCACAATTTTATAGGATTTTTAAAAATATGTAATAGCCTGTTATCCATCATTGCAATGTCATGCAAAAGCCAGTAAATTGTGATATTTTAAAACACACAGGATGGACTGAATTATCCAATAATTCAAATGTTTTTAATCCATTTTAAAAATAAAAATAGGAATTGGTTGTTCATTTCATATCATACACAAAAATAAATCTAAATATTTTTAAAATAAAAGTATTAGGTCAACATGGTGCCAGAAATTTATTGTTTGATGCACTCCCTTTGATCCAAACACAGAGGAATAAAATATTGAAAGAGAAATCATCCAAAATGGCACAATTAAGATTAAAAATAATAAAGCTTTTCTTGAATCAGAAACATAAAAGTAACTCAGAACACTATGTAGGGTCTGAAGCCATTGAGCTAAGCTCCAAGAAAGGGGATCCCAGTTTGTCCATTGCTTAAAGCTATAGGCAGGACAAAGTTTCCTTTCCCTACTCTGTACCATTAAAAGAAGATTTTTTTTTAATAAAGTGACAATAAAAAACCTACTACCCATCATTTCCTAAGCCTACTGCTCTTTGGAGGAGCAGACTTAGGAAAGCAGATGAACACACATATGCTTTGAGGTCAAGTATTATATTATGCCACATACAGGATAGTCACCAGATTTTCAATATCTTACAATATTACTGCAGGGCAGAAGCTTTGAAATTTTTAAGACCTAGATTTGGGTTGGGGGGCTAGGTTGGAGCAGTTTTTAAATTACAAGAGACAGATAGGAACTAGAAAACAGAGAATATCTCAAAACATTTCAAAGAATCAATATACAGATTTTGTTGTAACACCACAATAAAAATAAATTAGACAGGAAAACTAAAAATATATTTAAACATACATACACATACACAAACACACATGCACACACATTAAAACCTCAAAACATATTCCCCGAAAGCTCACAGAGTAAAGAGGAAGCCATGCAGAAATTATGAAACATTTAGAAACAAATTACAATGAAAATACTACAGAGAAAACTTATGTGATCTAGTCACTGGTATCCAAGGGTGGAAATACATAACCTCAAAGGCGTCTATTTTAAAAGGAAAGCACTTTAAAACTATATGAGTTGGAAGATGGCTGTGGCTCAATCAATTGAGCTCCCATCTACCATATGGGAGGCCCTAGTTTCGCGTCCTGGGGCCACCTTGTGAAGGCAGGCTCACCCGCATGCCCCAGAGTGCCGCCCAGCCCACAGGCGCCGTGGAGAGCTGACTCAGCAAGGTGCCGCGACAAAATAAAAGGGAGACAAGCAAAAACACAGAAGAGTGTGCAGCAAATGGACACAGAGAGCAGACAGCAAGCAAGCCACAAGAGGGGAGGGGAAATAAAAAATTTTTAAAGTAAAAAATTTTAAAAACTAGGAGTTAAGTATTTCACTCACAAGCCTAAGAAAAGTAAAACAAGTTAATTCTGAAGAAAGTAGAAGTGAAAAAAATAATAAAGTTAGGAACAGTTATTAGTAAAATAAGGGTAAAAAAGAAATAAAGGAAAGGATCATTAAAATCAAGCCCTAATTTGTTAAAAATAATATAAAATAGAAAAGTCTAGAAAGGCTAACCAATAAAATAAAAAGACAAACATCATTAGGAATGAAAAAAGAACACCTGCAGCTATAAAGCCATTTTAAAACCAAATCAATGTATAAACCAATCTAGCAATAAAAGACACGTCAAAAGCCTAGATAGTATATTATCTAAATAAGTATAGTTGTATATAAAATAATACATTATGACCTAGTTCTCTTTATTCCCAAGCACAAGAAAGGCTCAATAATAGAAAAACTATTACTATATCACAGTAATAAGCAGATACAATAGAAAAGCATATGTTCATAACGTAGATGAAGAGGGGAAAAAAGCATTTCATAAAATTCAAAACATTATTTTTTAAAAACATATTTAGAAAACAACCATAGATGGTAATTTTTCCATTGGATTATAGATCTTAACTAATGCCATATAACACGAGAAAATAAATAAAAGATTTAGATTGAAAATAAAGGAACAAAATTATATATAGGCTACCTATCTGATTGAATACAAAGAAATTTTGAGACAATCTACAATAAATTATTTGAACTAATAGGATATTTCATCAAGTATGCAGGATGTAAGGCCAACATCAGAATTATTAAGGTTCCCATATACCTATAACAACCAATTATTAGAAAATGTAATAGAAAAAAAATCCATTACAGAAAAGAACAGCAAAATTACCATGTAACCAGGAATAAACCTAAGAAAAAAAATGGAAATATTTTTGGAGGAAATAATATATTCTTGGAATACAAAAGCAGATTTGCATAAATAGAGATATTCATGGATGGAAAATCTTAATATTGCTGTGATGTCAGTTTTCCCCTTGATTTTTTATTTTATACACACACATATTGTTTGAATTTTATGAGGACCTACGTGAAACCTTAATTTTTTGAAAGTAAACTTAGCAAGTAAGTCTATAAGAGCCAGATTTCATCCAGAATGTCTTATATTTACCTCCTGACTTACTTGTTTCTACTGGTTCTGAATTGTGACTGCCAATTCACAACTCTAATTCAGTTATGCATGCCAACTAACTTTGGGGAATTTAGTTCTGATCCATGGTAAACGACCTTGGCTACTCCTGAACTCTGTTCTTACTTCAAACCTAGGCTATTCCTCCAGAGTTTCTCCTGAAACAAGCCCTGAAGCGCAGCAGGTTTGCAGTTGCTTCATTGTTTCACAACCAGTACATAACCATATCTATCCACTGAATGACTCCTTTGTTTTATTTCTATGTTTTATACCCAAAATCTTTAGGAAAAATTTTTTTAAATGCATAACCATTTTAATTCTGCTAACGTATGTCTCATAATGGCTGTGCCACTGTCCACGATGTTGCACCAGGGGAAATGACATTTTGCAGGCCAAAATGATGACTCACTGAGATACCCTTTCCAGAGGTCCAGTCATTTCTACCTAAGGGATTGGTCACGCTCAGGAAGTAAGGAATAAGTTTCCAAAAGTGATGCTAACGCTTCAGATGAATTGAAGTCTTGTGAGAGTTTGATGACTCAAAGCTATGTTTTTAGAAGAAAAATTACCTTAGGTAATTTTTAACATGCAAAATTCTGATGCTTTCAGAACTAAAAAGCAACAGACCAAACTTTTTAATTTTTTTTATTAGAAGAAACCTGGATAATGGCTGCAATTTATTGTTATTTTTTAAAAAACATTGGACGTATGAAGCTGTAACTTTATTTTGCTTTTTCAAAGATTTATTTAATTTATTTATTTCTCCCTGCCTCCTCATTGTATGCACTTGCTATGTCTGTTCATCTTCTTTGTTTCTTTAGGATGCACTGGAAACTGAACTCGGGAACTCCAAAGTGGAAGGGATGTGCCTAATTACTTAAGCCACCTTTGTTCCCTGCTTTGTTGTGTCCCTCATTATGTTCTTCCTCCTGTGTCTCTTGTTTGCATCATATTGTTGCGTCAGCTTGCCATGTCTGCCCATCATGCCAGCTTGCTGTCTAGCTCATCTTCTCTAGGAGGCACCGGAAACCTCTGCTCCCTGCTTTGTTGTGTCTCTCATCATGTTTTTCTTCTTGTGTCTCTTGCTGTGTCATCTTGTTGTGTCAACTTGCCACGCCTGCCCATTGTGCCAGCTCACTGTCTTCTTTAGGAAGCACCAGGAACTGAACCACTGACCGCCCATGTAGAAGGCAGGAGTTCAATAGTTTGAGCCACATCCTCTTCCCTGTAACTTTATTTTAATTTGAAAAATTAAGCAGATAAAATAATATTTTACTTACAGATGCACTCTTATTTTGTGGCATTGCATCACTAGATGGAAACAGAAGAATCAAGTATTAAATATACACTATAGCACCTTCTTCAAAAGAATGCTTAAAAGTAATCTTATGACTAATACATTTTGTAAGTTCAAGGAAAGTAATAAAATAAGATCCAGTTTCATGATACAAATATCTAAAGAGTTAATATTTTCATTTGTTAATAAAAAAGAGACTTAGAAAGATTTCATAACTGATATACGTGAATAAAGAAAGAGGGATAGTTGGATTGTGCTTAAGTAAAGCTATTAAACAAGTGGTTTCCATCATCTTTGTCCATTCTTCTCCAAACTCAACTAGATGGGCCCTCCCAGGACAGTGATCCAATTTTATAGAAAATCTCCCTTGTTGTACTCCCAAATTACCAAAAGTTTTCTGTTTTGGTCCTTTTACCTCAGAAACTTTGTTTTCCAATATCTCATCTGTATAATAAAAATAAACCAAGGCTATCTGGCAAAACTGTATGTATTAATCAGCCAAAGGGGTGCTGATACAAAGTAAAAGAAATCTTTTGGTTTTTATAAAGATTTGGTTTTTAACCCAAATAAATAAGGGGTAAAAGCTTAAAGTCACAAGGCCTAAAGAGTCCAATTCAAGGTTATCGCCTTACCAAACTGCTACCATGTGTTCAAGTAAGATGACTGTAGATATCTGCAAGGGTTCAGTCTTCCTCTTCCCTCTTAAGGCTCTGTGGATCCAGCTTCTTCTGATCTCAGCTGTAGACTGACAGAGGGCTCACCTCTCAGGGATCACCTTTCTTTCTGGACTCAAGCTGCTCTGGTTTCTTCACAAGATCAGCTATAACCTATGAGGCAAATGGCTCATTTCCTTCCAGGGGCCACTGGATCCTCTACAGTGTCTACAGAACTCACTCTTTTTTCTCTCACATCTGTTTCTGTGTTCTTGATTGAAAGTCTGTTTATATAGCCCACCAAGGGGGCAGGGACTCAAACTGAGTCACCCTAATGACAGAGTCAAATCAAAGCCCTAATTTTAACATAATTTAATCAAAAACATTTCAGCTGAATCTAATACAACCAAAAGGGATCATGCCCAGAGGAACAGACCAGTTTACAAACAAAATCTCTCTTTTTGGAAATCAGGAATAATCTCAAACTGCCACACTATCTTTCAAAAATAAGGGAGTGGAACCAGCAAGATGGCGGCAGAGTAAAGAGTTCTTAGAGTAAGCTCCTGCTACAGGGCAGTTAGCAAATACCCAGAGCTCTCTGGAGCTAGCTGAAGCACCTGTTTGGGGGCTCCAGGAGACCATAAGAGCATCCTGCAATGTCCTTGAAGGAGTGGAAGGAGGAGACTGCCCATCTGCAGAGAGGACTTATAAGTAGAGCACCCCATGCCCTGGAGGCTGGTGCCCATCCTCCACAAGCCTCCTTGGGAGCTGTTCCATGGCTGGAATTGAAAGCTCCACTTCCCCAAAATGGGAGAGAAAGAGACGGTTGGGCACCAATTTCAGCTACCAATGAGTAAATTCAGTGGACTACAGTATAATCCTGAGAACAGCTGAAGTTTGAGCCTGTCCAAGTCAGGCTGGGAGGCGCCATCTTAACTCCACATCTGGCACAAGGGGAAGCGGGGAGGACTGAGGATCCCAGTGCTGGTGGGGACCAACTTCTTTTTATCCAGATTATACTGTAGCTCTAGCCTAGGCCCCAGTGCCACCTCCAGCAGGAAGGAAGCTGTGGGGACCCGCACCAACCTCTCCAGGAACTTGCCAGCCAAGCCATGGAGACCAGTGATTACCCTACTCTGGCAGCATGAGCTGCCCCAGGAGCTGTTCTGTGGCAGGAATTGGAAATTCCAATTCCCAGAAACAGGGGAGGAGAAGACAGTTGGCTGCCAATTTTGGCTGCTGATTGGTAGACTTGGCTGGCTAAGAGATAAACCTGGGAACAGCTGGGGTGTGAACCACCCAAGTCAGAAAGAAGCCAGTAGCCACCATTTTGACTCCACCCCAAGGCTGAGGGGAAGCTGAGTTGACTGAAACTCTCAGTGTTGGCAGGAACCAGTTTCTTTCATGCAGATCAGCCTGCAGCCCGCCTAGGCTTCAGCCCCACCTCTGGCAGGGAGAAAGCTGAGGAGCCCTGCACCAGCCTATGCAGGCAGGTAACTAGAGGTGACTTTGGCTGGCACAGACTGAAAATCAGAAGTCTACCAGGGCAACTACAGTCATCTTGGACACGCACTGCATAGATTGCTGCCCATACCTGCAATTTCATTCCTGCCCCAGGCAAGGGAGATAGGGATGTGAAGCTTCATCATTCTCTCTAGGCAACTATTGTCTAGGCCTGCATGTGGATTATTCCACACAGCTGTGACTCTGTCTCTACCCCTGACAAAGGAGAAAGTTGGAAGAAGCATCACTGGTCCCTGGTGCAATGAGGGCAGCTTGAACCTTCGCAGCTTATAGCACCAGCTACATGCTTGGCTCCTACTGCACAACCAGCAAGGGAGAAATGATAGGAAGCCCTAAACTAAAGAGAAAATCTGCATCCAGAATAAATACTCTAGTAAGCCAGATATAAAAACACCAACAAAAAATTAAAATCCACACCAAGAAACAGAAAGCTATGGCCCAATTAAAGGAAAAAGATAAGTCTCCAGATGACATAAACAAGTTGAGACAACTAATCATAGATGTTCAAACTAATCTCCTTAATAAATTCAATGAGGTAACTAAAGAGATTAAGGATATTAAGAAGACATTGGATGAGCACGAAGAAGAATTTGCAGAAAAATAGCAGAATTTATGGGAATGAAAGGTGCAATCAATGAAATTAAAAAACATTGGAATCATGTAATAGCAGATTTGAGGATGCAGAAGAAAGGATTGGTAAGCTTGAAGAAATGGCCTCTGAAAGTGAACATACAAAAGAACAGATGAAGAAAAGAATGGAAAAAATTGAACAAGGTCTCAGGGAACTAAATGACAGCAAAAGGCATGCAAACATATGTGTCATGGGTATCCCAGAAGGAGAAGGGAAGGGAAAAGGGACAGAAGAAATATTTAAAGATGGTAGAGAATCTCCAACCCTATTGAAGGACATAGATATTCCTGCCCAAGAAGCTCAATGTACTCCCATCCAAAAAAATCCAAATAGACCAACTCCAAGACACATATTCATCAGAATGTCAAAGGCCAAAGACAAAGAGAGAATTCTGAAAGCAGCAAGAGAAAAGCAATGCATAACATATAAGGGATATCCAATAAGATTAAGTGCTGATTTCTCACCAGAAACCATGGAGGCAAAAAGACAGGGGTATGATATATTTAAAATAATACAAGAGAAAAATTTCCAGCCAAGAATCTTATATCCAGCAAGACTGTCTTTCAAAAGCGAGGGCAGAATTAGAATATTCACAGATAAACAGAAACTGAGAGAATTTCTAAGCAAGAGACCAGATTTTCAGGAAATACTAAAGGGCATGCTAGAGCCTGAAAAGAAAATACAGGACAGAGGGGCCTGGAAGAGAGTCTAGAAATGAAGATTATATCAGTAAAAGTAACTGAAAGTGTCAAAAGAGTGGTAAAAATAAAATATGACAGATAAAACTCAAATAGTCAGGAATAAACTAAACCAATGATGTAAAGCACTGGTATTCAGAAAACTGCAACTCAATTTTAAAAACAAATCAAAAAAGCTCTAAATAACTGGAAGAACATTCCATGCTCATGGATTGGAAGACTAATTATCGTTAAGATGTCAATTCTACTTAAATTGATATACAGTTTCAATGCAATCCTGATTAAAATTCCACCAGAATTAAAGAAAGAATTGAAAGCATTGTCATTAAATTTATTTGGAAGAGTAAGGAGTCCTGAATAGCCAGAAACATCATAAAAAGGAAAAATGAACCCTCATTCCCAGACTTTAAATCATAATACCTATCTATAGTGGTAAAAACAACATGGTACTGGCCTAAAGACAGACACAATAGACGAATGGAGCCAAATACACTGTTCAGAAACAGGCCCTCACATGTATGGTCAAGTGATTTTTGACTAGCCTGTCAAACTCACACAGCTTTGGCAGAACAAGCCATTCAACAAAAGGTGCTGAAAGAATTAGATATCCATAGCTGAAAGAAGGAAAGAGGACCCCTATCTGGATAAGAGGACCCCTTATCCAAAAATTAACTCAAAATAGATTTAAAAAAACTAAAAATAAAAGCAAGAACCATAAAAGTTCTAGAAGAAATTATTGGAAAATATCTTCAAGACCTGGTGGTAGGTGGTAGATTTTTAAAGGAGATAAGAGAAGGACTGAGTGTACTACTGATGTTTAATGTATGTAGAAGTTTTAATTAGCTTTACTGTAAAATTGTGGAAATATATAGATTGGATCATAACACACAGTGAGTAACAGTTAGTTTGTAAATGGGAATATGCCTGAAAATGGAAATCTAGTTATGTAAATGCCAATTGATAGAATGCTTGAGAATAATCTAGTTACTGGATAGCACAGGAAACCAAGAGGTGGATGAGAATTGTGGTTGATTGTACAGAAGCAAGAGTGTCCTTTGTTAGCTAGAACGAATGTATATCACTACTGTAGGGTGTAGGGAATGTGGAGAAGCATGGGAAAAATACAGCTGGAGTGAACTATGGACTGTGGTTAGTAGTAATAATATAATATTCTTGCATCTGTGCAAAAGATGTCCTGTGTTGATATTGAGGCAGTATGGAAAATGTGAGCCAAATGTACACTACAGACATAGTAATAATCAGATGATATTACTTTATCTGTAACAAATGACATTCCACAATGTGGTGTGTTGATGGAGGGGTGTTTTACATGATGGTTTTATAAGTTTACAACTTCTGTCATAAAAAATGTATTTGAAAAATAATAATAGGGTGGGTTGGGGGAAAACACACCAAATGTAAGATGAGGACTGTGATTAGTAGTAAGATTTTGACAGTGTTCTTTCATAGTTTGTAACAAACATCTCATGACAATGCAAGGTGTTGGTGGAGGGTTTATGTATGGGACCCCTGTATAATGTTATGCATGTTTGCTTTGTAAGTTCACAACTTTTACTATACACTTAATTGTTTATGTATGTTCACATATAAATGATGTAAAGATAATAATAATCAGATTGGTTAGGGGAAAATACTTTGTTTAGCAATAATATTTTGACAATGCTCTTTAACCATTAGTTAAAAAGGTTGAAAAACTATGCAAGTTATTGGTGGTAGGGTGAGATGTTATATATGTTTGTTTGATGTTATATATGTTTGTTTTCTAAGTTCACAACTATTATATACTTATTGTTTATGTATGTTTATGTATGAGTGATATATTTCAATAAATTTTTTTAAAATTAAAAAAAAAAATAAGGGAGTGATTAAGACATTCTTAGATTAACAAAAATTGAGTGCCCAGATGTGGTGGAGGCCACTGTTTGTTTTCATTCCAGGTGAAACCAGTTCTGCCTCTGCTGCCACACAGCCCTTGTGCCAAAGGGGCCAAAAGCTGTGAGACTTCATTACCACTACACCCACCCTACAAGAAATAAAGGGAGTAAAGGGAGTTCTGCAGGTTGAAAGGAAAGGACACCAGACAATTCCCTGAAAGCACAGGAATAAATAAGAATCTCTGGTAACTTCTGATGAAGAAGGAAAAACTATTCATTCATTTTGTCAACAAGTATAGATTGATTGTACAGTTCTAGGTGCTAGGGATATACCAGTAGGAGATGGTGGACACAAAAATCCTTATTTCATAGAGTTTAAAATCTAAGAAGAGAGACAACTAAGTAAAATATATGGTTGGTGATAGAAAATTCTCCATGGATCTCTCATGTTTCTGTACATCTTGTGAGCAGTGGCACTGATTGATTTTGATCTGGGCTGTCTTTTCAAGGGTGAAAAAGAGTCTTGAAGGATTATCTCCATTTGGAGCAAGATGAGTTTCACTTAAGCTTTGGAAGACAGAGTGTCTCCCTCTAGAACGAAGGGCAGGCATGCTATCCAATATAATAATTATAGTGTCTTCATTGGAAGCAACAGGCAAGCATGACTGCTGTCCATTGTAAAAGATTTGGGTTCTGATAAACTCAGAGTATATCTCCTGTAACACAACTCATCGTGTGTGGGCATCACGTGACTCTCTTCATATTGTCCTGTGGAAAGCGGGGCTCCAGGATGGGCACAAGAAAATGCTGATACACTGATTACTCCTATTGCTGTGAATAAAGTCCTTTGTTTATGACCTAGAGTCTCATGTCTTCCGACAGCATCCACAAAACTATGGCCTACTAATTCCTTAGTTTTCAGGTAGAATAAAATCGCAGACCCTTCACAGTTCCTAACAACAGTACATTAGAAACGTGCATGCTAAGGAGGAAAAAAAAGGGAAATTAAGAAGTTGAGAGTTGTTCATATTTTGGCCAGGGATAAGAAAAGAAAGCATGAGCCGTATGGATATCAGGATGGAGAGCATCCCATGCTGATGCAAATGGCCAGAGGGGACTGAGGTAAGAAGAGAATGGTAGAAGGTGAGGTTAAAGAAAAAAGAGGTGTGGATCACGTGAGGCACTTGGTTTTAGAAAAGCCTTGGACTTTTGTGTTGAGTGAAATGGGAGTCACTAGAAGGTTTTCAGCTGAAGAATGACACAATTTGATTTGCAATTTATCAAAATCATTCTAGCATCTGGTATGAAAATAGTTCAAAGGAGATGGGTGCAAAACAAAGGAGCTGTGAGAATGAAAGATGGGTAAGAAGCAGGAACGTACAGCTTGAATTGGAGCATTTCTCCAGATTAGAAGGAGAGGTGAAAGAGTGGAGTTCTTTGGATAAAAGACATTTCTCCCTTCCATATTTAAAATCCTAACTCCTGTGCTAATTTTCTCAGTAGCATTCTTCTTTAATTCACTGAACTGTAATTGTATAACCCTAATTAGTGCCAAGAATCCATTAGGCAATAAAAAATTTCCTCCCTAGTTTCAGAGGAACACATAACCCTACATGTGAAATTTTTTAAAAATTAATTTTGATTACTCCATGTTAGAATCAATTAATTGATAACTTGCAACAGGCATTGAGAATTTTAATGCTTTCTGATGCATCATGAAACAAATAAAAATTTAGACCGAGTTTTTTTTCCCAGTAAAATGTCAGTTCATAACACTTCTCTTTAGAGAAAGGCTTCACCTTTTTTCTCTCAGAAAGCAAAAGTCACAACTAGGAAGAAGATGGTGATGAGTGTCTAAATCACTGTTTTCCAGGAATCATTCCTTTCCAAGCAAGCCAACATTTCTGAGGTAGTTCCTTAGCCCTTCACAAATTATTACTGAAATTCCAGAAGGTGTGTGTATTAGTCAGTCAAAGGGGTGCTGATGCAAAATACCAGAAATCTGCTGGCCTTTATAAAGGGTATTTATTTGGGGTAGAAGCTTACAGTTACCAGGCCATAAAGTGTAAGTTACTTCCCTCACCAAAGTCTTTTGCCATGTTTTACAGCAAGATGGCTGCTGATGTCTGCCAGGATTCAGGATTCCTGGGTTCCTCTCTTCCCAGGGCTTACTTCTATTTCCTCACAACCAAGCTCCTCAGTGTGCTTATTTCCAGGGACTCCAGCTCAAGGCTCCAGCATCAAACTCCAACAGCAAAACTCCAACTCTGTCCTTTGCCATGTCTTTTATCTGTGAGTTCCCACCCACCAAGGGGTGGAGACTCAACATTCTACTGATGTGGCCCAATCAAAACCCTAATCATAATTTAATCAAACCCAAGTCCAGACCAGTTTACAAACATAATCCAGTATCTATTTTTGGAATTCATAACTATATCAAACTGCTACAGTATGTTAACAAGAAAAAGTAAGAAAGAACATCATTGCTTCCTCCTCATACTGAAATATTCATGAATGGCACTAGTTACAGGTATTCAGAGTAGAGTCGGGTCTCCCCTTAGATCCAAGAACAGAGTATCCTGATAGTTTTTGTGATAGTATAACTCATATATGTTGGTGCTGTTGGGAGAAATTGGCCTCAGACTTGCCTTCATTGAAGCAAACCATCTGTTCATTATTTCATAGGGAAAATGCTGGGGAAGACACTGACCCACTTGGAGACCATTTCCCAACCCTCCCCCACCCCACTCCATTACTTTGTGAGAATTTCTTTCAATATGTATCCATTCCACAACCTGGAAGAGATGTTAGGTCTAATAAAACTTTCTGACAGTACCTTGAACCCCAATCCAGGAACAAGCAGTCCCAGATGCTTATCATGGTAAGAACTTTGCACAAAATTTGCATGATACATGCTTTTTGCTCTACTGCAGGGCCCCACTCTCAGGTAATACAGGCATCTCTCCTCTCCAACACAAACTGGGATATGTAGAGCTGCCATCCACCAACCACAGCCTGAGCAGTTGGCCTCTCCAGAAGACCAGCCACATTAGAATCTTTTCCCCTACGCTGTTGAACCCTTGCTGCTTTGTAATAAAGTGGTTATTTGCTGAAAGTGTCCGTCGTGCCTGAGCCTGTGTTCTCAGCAACTCACTCCATAGAAGGTGACATATTATACACACCCACCCCTAACCCTCTGACATTTACCAAAAAAACAAAAATCGAGACATTTTCTAAACAGCTAAATTGGCTTAGGTAAATTTGCAACCCTGAATAACAGGACTCTCAAGAACTTTGAAATCAAGCCAGGGAAGCACAACAGGGGCAGTTGGAAGTGGGGTTTTAAGGGAGATAGGTCTTTCAACACCTCTCTAATTGTTATTCTACCGATTTTGCCAACGTGCTGAGCTCTTTCTGGGGACAAGTACCAGGGCTCACATATCTTTATCCCCACAAGGCCTTCTACAGTGCCTCACAATGAACATTTGAATACTTGTAAGGAAGTAAGGGAGGACTAAATATAAGCAAAAGTTTGTGTTTGTGTTGGTTCATTAATTTGTTAAACCTGAGAACATGTCTAAACACAAAAGAGGACTGAGAAAAAAGGAAAAAGATGGCAAGAAAAGCACTGCCATAGAAACCTAGTAATTCTGTTACTATTATACTCCCTTATCTCCTTAATACCTTTTCTCTCCTCATAATTCTTTCTCTTGCCCCATAAAGATAATGAGCTTGATCTTAAAACTGTTGTTGTTAAGTAGGCCAATAAGAAAACACATCATCTGGGAGGCTCATCTATGTTTATTTAGGCAAATAATGTGAGCTTCCTTATGTAAAATCTCTTAAATAGTTTAACTTATTTACAAAAATACAATGACCATAAAACCAGGAAGCAATACCTGGTTTATATTTTCAATTTTATACACACATTTTGAAATTTGAAAGCCTGTGCTTTATTTTTCCTCAAATGCAGTGGAATATTTTAGCTTTGATTGAGTACATTTTGTAGTGAATCTGTTATTTCTGAGGTTATGTATTTCAACCTTCCTATTGACTGAATAAGTTGAAAAACAATAAACACACAATCGTAACATAAATGTTGTATCATGAATCAAAAGATAGCAACATTAGATTAGTTTTCCCTGTAGAACAGAAACTCAGGAGGATGGTAAATAAATAAATTTTTGTCACATTCATTTTAAAATGTCAGTATACAGTGAGCTTTGATCATAAGGCCAAGGGGGTGGGAGTGGGAATAATTCTGTTGACCTTTAAACAGATCAGCTACTTTTGATATGAATTTACATTTATATTTCCTGATGCATAACATTTATGGACCAAAAAAATCAGCTCATAGCTGTAAAGTCTAAAATTTTTTTGCAAATTCCTATGATCCCCAAACGTCCATAGAATACCAGGCACACAACATGCCTAATACAAGCTTGACTTTTGTGCAATCTGTTCTGACAACTACACGCTGTACCTCAGGGACTTTGCTTACATATTCTAGAATGTTATTTAACCTAAAGATAAATAAAACTCTCTAAAGGAGAGTACAGAGGCTGCTTTCTGAGGCTCAGGTCTTACTTTGTTCTTGGGTGCAACTCAACCCACAGAAAGATTATTCACACACACTTGTGGTCCCAGCTGCACTCCTACCACCAGGTATGTGTACACCCCAAATGGCCCCTTTGTAAAACAGGAGGACCTGGAAGGAAGAACAGTGTGTTCAGTCATTTCTTCAAACCCTGGGTAAAAAGTTCATACTCAGTACAAGTTTAAGAATATCAGTACCTATTCTATACGGTTGTGAAAACCAGAGGTATGCACATGAAAGAAAATCATGTTTTAGAGCTTGGAATTCTTGCTTTAAATTTTTGAGACTTCCTTGTAATGAAAATGATTAACCTGATGCTCCACCCTTTGTTTACAGAAGCATTCTGTTGTCAATTTAGAATGAGTTTTTGAAAGATAACCTGCCTAATAAGCCTGCACATACTGTGTTAAAATGTTAAGGTAGAACCATAGTGAAACAAAAGAGTACATTTGTATGTTTTATTGGGCACTGATTTTATATGCAAGGAGTGAAAATCAAAAGTACTTTTACTACAAAACTGATCTAAATGAGCTCCATTGTAGCGTAAAATATAGGATAAGATTTCTAGTACTACGAATTAGGAATATCAGAATACGCGATTGGAGAAGTACGCGGAGGGAAATAGTTAATCTATTGTAAATCAGGGCTTCTCAAGCTAAGCACTTCTGACATTTTGCACCAGATAATTCTTTGTTGCGGAGGGCTATCTTGTGCACTGTAGTGTGTGCCGCAACATCCCCAGCCGCTATCCACTCCATGCCCGTAGCAACAGTCCTCCCCCACTTGTGAAAACCAAAAATGTCTATAGATATGGCCAAATGTCCTCTACAGGGGGCGGGGGTAGTTAAAACACTCCCTGGTTGAGAACCACTGTTTTAAATCAAGACAGTTCTACACAATTCTGAATATATAGTTACTATCCATTCAACACAAAATTAAAAGGCAATACAAGTGTTAAAACAAACACAGCGCTACAACTACATGCCACTCTTGAGGCTCAAATTTTATTCAATATATGTGATTTAAGAAATGGAATCAAGTTCTATAGTTAGATTTTTGTTTTTACAAAGCTCTCCCTATTGCCTAATATTGTTCTGTATTAATAAACCTTAGTTTTTCTTTTTTTAAAAAAGAGACATTTCCTCAACTCTCCACCTAGGTTTATGGGGAAAATGAAATTCTAATAAGATTTTATATCTCATTCAATACTCTGAAACTATCAGTAATGTTGGACTTTGAAAATGCAGCTGTCATTGTCTCAAAAACAAAAGTGACTTTCTAAAAATGTTGCATTCCTAGAACAAAGGAAAATAATCAATATTGTGTTGCATGCAAACTATTCTATCTATTTTGAGTTTAATTTCCATCCTCTCATTTTGTCTCTGTTAATTTCTAGGCTTCTAATTGATGCCTTTTAGGACTCAGAACTTCCCCTTAAACTCTGCCTTCCTGTACACATCAGGAACTAGTACAATTTAATGAAGAGTACAGTATAAGTTGGGAGGGGGGGAATAATTAAGAATTAAGTCTTATAAAAACAAGATTTAGTCTCAGCAGTTAGAGAAGTGAGAAAGAGTTGCTCCCACCCCCTCGTCGCATGACACCTACCAGATCCTGGCAAAAATCCCAAGTCTTTGAGATCTCCTAGAAAAAAATAGCACAAGAGAGGCTGGTGAATTGTCTGCAATTACTCATGAAGCAGACTCCTAATAAGAATCCTATCCCAAACATTTCTTGTGATTTTCCCAACGCGGAATTCAGGAATTGCAGAGATGTTATTGAAGTATTTATTATACCGAGGCTGTCTCTTCTCTCAGCAGAGGAAGAAATGGCCTGGATTCTTCAAGTTTACACCTTCATGGCTTACCAGTAGGAAGAGAAAGACTTATTTCCAGTCTGCTCTCCAGACACAGAAGGCCTGAGGGCAGAGAATATACAAAGCTACTGTACTCATAAACTTCTCAACCTACAGACTTCGATCGGCAGAGGTAAAGTTGTTTCAGTTCTTGCACACAGAAGACATTAGCAGCTGTGCACAGTCATTTTATCTTCGGCTCATTCATGATGTGTCTCCTATTGTCATACTTCATAATAATAAGTAATCCTATCACTTATGATGTATGAAAAATCCATGGGAATATTAAAAGCACTGGTAGGAAGACATATATATTTTATTGAAAATAAAATAAAAGTAATTAAATAATTGAAAGCAATGAAAAATGATGACAGTCGGGTAATGGATAAGACATTTGAAATGAGGAACCATATGGAGAGACAGAGAATACCTAATACAGCATGTGAAAATTATTCTTCCTGTGCAAGCCTCCAGATGAGTAAGACCAAAAATAATGGTTGCATTTTTTTCACATTCAAAAACATAATATTTCAGTGCTGTAGATTGCATCAATGTTGCATTATCAACACCACCATCCATTAGCAAAATTTTCCATCACCCAAAACAGAAACTCTCCCCGATTTAATCATTAACTCCCATTCCCCATCCTCACCCCAGACCCTGGTCGAACATATCCTTGTTTCTGACTCTATGAATTTTGCTTATTCTAATTGTTTCATATTAGTGAGATCATACAATAGTTGTATTTTGTGTCTGGCGTATTTCACTCAACATGATGTCTTCATGTTGTCACATGTATCAGAATTTCATTCCTTTGTAATGCAAGATAATACACCACAGTGTGTATATGCCACCTTTTGTTTATCCACTCATTGGTTGATGGATCCTTGGGTTACCTCCATCTTTTGGAGAGTGTGAATAATGCCTCTTGAACGTTGGTGTGCAAATATCTGTTCAAGTTCCTGCTTTCAATTCTTTTGGGTATAAAAATAGTAGAAGGATTGCCATGTCATATGATAATTCTATATTTAACTTTCTGAAAGAACTGCCAAGCCATCTTCCACAAAAACTGCTCCATTTTACATTCCCACAATGAATGGGTGTTCCGAATTCCCACACCCTAACACTTGTAATTTTCCCTTTTTTTAATAGCAGCCATTTTAGTGGGTATGAAATGATATCTCATTGGTTTTTATGTGCATTTCCTTTAATGGCTAATGATATTGGGTGTCTTTTATATGCTATTTGGTAGTTTATATACTAGTTTGTTTGGAGAGATCTCTATTCAAGTCTTTTGCCCATTTTTTCTTTGAGTTGTTTATCACTTTGCTGTTGAGCTGTAGGATTTCTCTATATATTCTGGATATTTAACCATTATTACGTGTAGTTTCCAATATTCTCTGCTATTGTATAGATTGTCATTTTATTTTTATGGCTAAGTCCTTGCATGCACAAAAGTTTTAATTTTGATGAGGTCCCATTCATACATTTTAAATTTTGTTGCTTGTGCTTTGGGTGTAAAGACAAAGAAAACATTGCCTAGCACAAGGTCCTGAATATGCTTCCCCATATTTTCTCCTAAGAGTTTATAGCTCTGGTTTTTATATTTAAATCATTGATGTATTTTGAGTTGATTTTTGTATATGGTATGAAGTAAGGCTCCTCCTTCATTATTCGGCATATGGATATCCAGTTTCCACAGCATTATTTGGTGAAGAGACTATTCTTTACCAAATGAGCAGACTTGGTACTCTTGTCAAATTCAGTTGGCTAAATAGATGAGGGTTGAATTCTGAACTCTCAAATCAATTCCACTGGTCTATATATCTGTCCTTATACCAGTGCTGTTGTATTTTGATTACTGTGGCTTTACAGTAAGTTTTAAGATCGGGAGGTATGAGTCCTCCAAATTCATTCTTCTATTCCAAGATGATGTTGGCTATTCAGGGCCTCTTAACCTATTATATAAATCTGATCTTTTTTTTTTTTCCATTTCTGCAGAGAAAGCTGTAGGAATTTCTATTGGGATGACATTGAATCTATAAATTGCTTTGGGTTGAATTCACATCTTAACAATATTTAGTCTACAAATACATGAAAATGAAATGTCCTCACATTTATTTAAGTCTTCTTTTTATTTCTTTTAACAATGGCTTATAGTTTTCTGCATACAGGTCTTTATATCCTTGTTAAGGTTTATCCCTAGCTATTTGATTCTTTTAGTTGCTATTATAAATGGAAATTTTTCTTGATTTTTTCAGGTTTTTCATTACTAATGCATAGAAACAGTATTGATTTCTGTATGTTGATCTTGTAGCCTTTGTTGAATTCATTTATTAGCTCCAATAATTTTGTTGTGGATTTCTCAGGATTTTCTGTCTATGATCATGTAATATGCAAATAGGGAAATTTTACTTCTTCCCTTCCAATTTGGATGCCAATATTTCATTCTCTTGCCTAATTGCTCTGGCTAGAACTTCCAGAACAATATTGAATAACAGTGGTGAGAATGGACATCCTTATCTTATTTCTGATCTTAGGGGGAAAGTTTTCAGACATTCTCCATTAGATATGCTGTTAGCTCTGGGTTTTTCATATATGCTCTTTATCATGTTGAGGAAGTTTGCTTCTATTCCTAGTTTTCTAAGTGTTTTTTATCAAGGGGTGATTGATTTTGTCAAATGTCTTTTCTGCATCAGTTTAGATTATGTATTTTCCCCCTTCGTTCTGTTAATGTGGTATATTGCATTAATTGATTTTTATTTATGTTGAACCACGCTTGCATACCTGGGATAGTTCCATTTGATCATTGTATAGAATTCTTTTAATATGCTGCTGGATTCAGGTTGCTAGTATTTGGCTGAGATTTTTGTACCTATATTCAAAAGAGATATTGATTTGTCATTTTCTTTTCTTGTGGTATCTTTATCTGACTTTAGAATGAGGGTGATGACCTCATAGAATGAGTTAGGAAGTGTTCCCTCCTCTCTAATTTTTTGGAAGTGTTTGAGCAGGACTTGTGTTAATTCTTCTTAGAATGTTTGGCAAAATTCCCCTGAGAAGCCATCTGGTTCTGGGCTTTTCTTTGTTAGGAGATTTTTTTAATTACTGATTCAATCTCTTTTCTAATTATTGGCTCATTGGCATGTTCTAATACTCCTCAAGTCAATTTAAGTAATTAGTGTGTTTCCAGGAATTTGTCCCTTTCATCTAGGTTATCTAATTTGTTGGTGTACAGTTGTTCATAGTGTTCTCTGAGAGTCCTTTTTATTTCTGTGAGGTCAATAGTAATGTGACCTATTTCATTTCTGATTTTATTTATTTGTGTCCTCTATCTTTTTTCCTTCATCTATATAGATCAAGGTTTATCAGTTTTATTTATTGATTTTTTCAAATAACCCACTTTTGTTTTGGTTGATTCTCTGGGACTTTTAAAATTCTTTATTTCACTTATTGCCACTCTAAATCTTTGTTATTTCCTTCCTATTGTTCAACTTGGGTTTATTTCCTTCTTTTTCTAGATTCTTCTGTTTTATGCTTAGGTCTCTGATTTGAGATTTTTCTCTTTCTTAAATGAAACCATTTAGAGCTATCAATTTCCCTCTCAGCACTGCCTTCACTGCATCTCATAAGTCTGTGTATGTTGTGTTTTTATTTCCTTACATCAAGATTTTTCTAATTTCTCTTGTGATTTTTTTCTTTGGCCCATTGGCTGTTTAAAAGTACATTGTTTAATTCCACATATTTGTGATGTCTCCTTTTCTCCATCTGTTATTGATTCCTAGTTTCATTTTATTGTGGTCAGAGAAGATATATTGTATGGCTTCAATATTTGAATTTATTGAGACTTGTTTTGTTTCCTAACATATGTCATATCCCAAAAAATGACCCAGAGCACCAAAGAAGAATACATATTCTACTACTGTTGGGTGAAATGTTCCATGTATTTCTGTTAGGTCTAGTTAGCTTAGAGTATTGTTTAAGTCTTCCATTTCCTTATTGTTATTCTAATTGTTTTACCTTTATTGAAAGTGATGCCTTAAAGTCTCCTTCTACTTATATAGAACCTTCTATTTCTCCTTAAAATCTATCAATATTTACTTCATAAATTTTTAGGCTTTGCTGTTAGGTACATAGATTTTTACAATTGTTATGTCTTCTCATGGAATCGACCCCTCTATCAGTATATAATGACTTTTTTTGTCTTTACAGCAGTTTTTTATTTAAAGTCTAGTTTATTTGCTGTTACTGTAGATATCTCAGCTCTGTTTTGGTTACTACTTGCATGATGTATTTTTTCTATACTTTCACTTCCAAACTACTTATGTCTTTGACTTTAAGATGAGTCTCTTGTAAACAACATATAGTTAGGTCATGCTTTATTATCTATTTGCCAATCACTGCCTATTGACTGGATAATTTAATCCATTTACATTTAAAGCAAATGCAGGGCTTTCTTCTGCTATTCTGCTATTTAGTCTTTGCAAATCTTATACTTTTATGACTCTCAATTCTTCCCTTAATGCCTATATCATTTATTTGATTTTGGTATTGTACTATATTGAGTTCCTTCCCATTTTCTGGATATGTTTTTCATATATTTTCCTTATGGTTACCATGAGATTAAATTTTAGCATCCTAAATATATAACCATCATTTTTATATTTGATACATACTTGACTTCAATAGCATACACATATACTATTCTCATACCTCTCCAGCCCCTACTTATTTTTGTGCTTGTTATGACTTTTATCTTTGTACATTTTTATGTCCAAAACTTATCATTACTTTTTATGATTATTTGCATGTAAGAATAAGAAGATTTGCATATCAAAAGACACAATACAATAATACTGGCATTTATAATTACCTAAATGATTACCTTTACAGAAGGTCTTTTTTTCTTTATGCTGCTTTGAATAACTGTCTAGTGTCCTTTCCTTTCAGTTGAAAGAACTCTATTTAGGATTGCTTGTAAGGCAGGTCTAGTGGTAATGAACTCCCTCAGTTTTTATTTATCTGGGAATGTCTCAGTTTCTCCCTCGTGTTTGAAAGAAAGTCTTGCCAGATTTAAAATTCTTTTCTTTTTTTTTTTAGGAGAAACCAGGGCTTGAACCTGGGACCTCATGCATGGAAAGCAGGTGCTCAAACCACTGAGCTACATCCATTCCTCAGTATTAAAATTCTTGGCTGACAATTGTTTTCTCTCACCACTGTTAAGTATTTCAACTCACTGCCTCTTTGTTTTGATGGTTTCTGATGAGAAATCTGCACTTAATCTAAATGGGACTACCTTGTACATATCATGTTGCTTTTCTTTTGCAGCTTTCAGAAGCCTCTCCTTGTCCTTAGCATTCAACAGTTCGACCACCAAATGTCTGGGCATATTTCTCTTCACCTTTATCTTAGTTGGTGTTCTATGGACTTCTTAAATATGCATATTCATAAATGTTGCCAAGATGTGGAAGTTTTCTCTCACTATTTCTTTGAATATTCTTTCTTCTTCTTTCTTTTCTCTTCTCCATCTCGAATTCTTGCAATGTCTATATTGGCATGCAATAGTGTTTCACAGGTCTCTTAGGTTATTTTTGCTTTTTATAGTTTATTTTTTCTTTCTGGTCCTCAACCTTGTTTCAATTATCTTGTCTTTGAGGTCACAGATTCTTTCTTATGCCATCTCTAAGCTTCTGTTGAAACCCTCTAGGGACTTTTTTCATTTCAGTTATTGAGGTCTTCAAATTCTTGTAGTTTGTTTGATTCCTTTTTAAATATCTATCACTTTACTGAGATTCTCATATTGTTCATTCATTGTTTTCCTTTATACCATTTAGTTTTTTCCCTGTATTTTCCTTCATTTTCTTGAACATATTGAAGATTATATTTTAAAAGTGTGGTTTTTTTTTTTCTGGTATACCACAGTTCGGTCTTCTTTGTTGGTGTTTTCTGGATTTTTATCTTCTTCCTATGTATGGATAATCGTTTCCTGTATCTTTGTTCATCTTGTACTCTTCTGTGGCACACTGTATATTTTAATATTTTTAAACATTAATTCTGGAATTTAGTCCCTGAGCTGTTTCTGGAGTTTGTATTCAGCTAGCAAGGAGGCAAAGATTTTATTGAGTGCCATGATTAACCAAATGATAAAACACCTTTTACAATTTTTGCAAATTGGCTTTGCATTGGTTGATGCTGTCCTTCTGAGTTCAGCCCTCCTATCAAGAAGGTCAACCCGGCAAGCAGATTTGGCCCAATGGATAAGGCATCTGCCTACCACATAGGAGGTCCACAGTTCAAACCCAGGGCCTCCTGATCTGTGTGATGAGCTGGCCCATGAGCAGTGCTGATGCACATAAGGAGTGCTGTGCCACGCAGAGGTGTCCCCCACGTAGGGGAGCCCCACATGCAAGGAGTGTGCCCCATAAAGAGAACTGCCCAGCACGAAAAAAGTGCAGCCCGCCCAGGAATGGTGCCGCACACACAGAGAGCTGACACAACAAAACGAGACACAGATTCTGGGTGACAAGAATATAAGCGGACACAGAAGAACACACAGCGAATGGACACAGAGAGCAGACAACTGGGGGTGGGGGATGGGGAAGGGGAGAGAAATAAATAAAAAATCTTAAAAAAAAAAAAAAAGGTCAACCCAACACAAATGCAAATCACAGGATCTTCCCTGTCTTTCTAGTCCTGTATCTTGTCCTGGGCTTGTGTTTGCTAATGGCCTTAGGAGTTCCCCATGTTTACAGGAATTTGAATGCTCCTTCCAATGCAGAACTTAAAGCATGTGAGCTCTGGCCCCAGACTGCCCAACTTATCATTTCTTACATTGTTTTTCTGTCTCAAGCTGCATTTACCTGGAGGAAAAATTCTGAGAGGGGGTGCACACCAGACAGGTGTTTTTAGGTCAGTCTTTCCCAGCTGGAGCAAGGTCAGGGACCCACAGAGGGAATACCAGCAGACTCGAAACTTCCCTGGTGAGGGAATGAGGGAGGGAAAAGGAAGCATGCCAGGAGCTTCGTCTATGGCTCTTTGAAGCTATGTTTTCTTGATTAGGCACTTACCCAGTAAATGCGGCCCTTTAACTGTTTTTCCATAATTTTGAGGAAGCATACCATCTTTAAGTCTCCTCTGCTGCTTTTTCCCAGGGCAGGTTGAGTAATGGCCACCTTCGGAGTTCATCCCTCAATGATCTAAAGGAGCTGATCAAAGGTAGTGATGTGTCCTCCGAATCACACCTCCAGATCTTGGGGAACCAGGTCTTTATACTCCAAGCTGTGCCAGAGCTGGGGTTGAATACCTCACTGCTCCCTGCAGTGAGGCTGGATGATGAGCAACATTAGCTACTGTGTGGAAAGTGTAATTTACTGGTATTTATTGAGATTTAGCAGCCTCTTTTTCCTACTCTTCCCTGAATGCTGCACAGTGTTCTACTAGGCTCTGGAGTTTACAATTGTTGATTCAGACAGTTCCTGTCTGTTTAATAGCTGTTCTGGTGGAAAGGCTGATTCCTGGAGCTTACTTCTCAGCCATCTTCCCATAATATTGATTGTTGAAGTTAAAAAAAATATATTTTCAGCATTAATATCAGATATCTGTTAGCCTAATGTTAATCCTGGAAAAGGTCTAGGAGTCTGCATAATTTTATTTGGACCTAACAACACATAGACTTACACATAACCTTTTGAAACTAGCCTGTTCTTTAAGAACTTCTAGTATTGCTATAAATATCTCCAATTTTATCTCACATTTTTTACTTGGAATCTTGAATACAATTTTATGCTTGAGAAAGAAATGAAGAAAGAAGATTTTGTTGTTGCTTGTTTTGTTTTGTTTGGAGGCACAATGTGCATTCAGAGTCAAAGGGGGAAAGGGAGAGATGGTTGTTGGTAATCTGTAATTAGCCTGCTCTTTGGATTCCCAGAATCTTTTAATAATATGTCTATTTTACTAACTATGTAAGTTCAGAAGTTTCAAGTCATTAGTGTTAAAGAAAAAGGAGCAACTAAAGGGAGTACTTCTCAAAACTTATTTATTCTTCTGTGTTGTCTTAACTAGTCTGGCTTCTATTTCTGTGTACAGATCTTAACGGCACAGCTTACATTCAGATTAACATGTACTCACAGAAATTTCACCTTCATGTTCAGTATTCTATGGTTTCTTGTTTAGAAATACTAGTTTAAAAAAAATTAAGTACAGATTAGGTCATTATTTGTAAAATTTTTTTCTCATTTGCAAAATCACTTCTCCTTTGTTTTTATAACCCATCATTGTTGCACATTATTACCCAAATACTTAGTTGCCCAATTATATAGATTTTTATCCCTGAAATGTTTCTACAGTATTTTCCTTCCTTTACTTCAAGTATTCATTTCCAGAATTACTTTGCTTACCTCTAACTCAGGGTCTACATTTATCTCTGTCCACATCTTTCCTACATTTAGTGTTACTTCATCTTCATAGGCACACCACCACTCACGTATCTTTCCACTAAAATACATAAATGACTTCCAACTGCTTAATGGAATAAAATAAAAACTCATCGTGTTCATTGTCAAGACTGCTAGCAATATACCCATTGCTCTATCCCTCGTACCACTCCAACTTTTTCCCTCATCTCTGCCTAGAGCTTTTCTGCTTGCCAGATAAAGAGAACACTTTCAATACCTAAGCAGTCCTTGTATTTTCTTGTCTTTGTAAGTGCTATCCTGCTTGGAATTTCCTTTTGCCTATTTCTACCTATTAAGACATAATCCTTATTTTTAAATGTAATGTAAATTCCTTGTATATTTTCCCAATTCCTCCCAAGAGAGGTGACCACTCCCTGATTTTGAGGCAGTCACACCCTGTAGAACTTCCATCATACTCTTTTATGGTATTAAAAGAATATGTTCTCACCTTGCATTACAGTATGTTCTTAAGGGCTAGTGCCATATGTTAGACAAGCTTCAGGAGTATGGAAACTTTAATTTACTCATCTAGTATCTTTCACAGTGACTTGTACTTAGCAGGTAATTAATAAATATTTGCAAAATTAAAAATTGAAGAATAAAGAGCATGGTCAGGAGCTTGAAAAATCACGTAAGCATTCATTAATTCAAAAAATTATTGTTGTTCTAATGAGAGTTTCTCATCAGAAACTCTCCTGCAATACATTATATTTAGCACTGAGGGTTTTCCCCAGATGGAATCAATTAATACTATTACATATTTGGCAGTAACAGTTAAAAATAAGCCAAATCTACTTTAAAAAAAAAATAATCAATTGACAACATAGTTTTCACCAACAAATCTGGCAAATATAATTTTCTCGTAATGTTAATATATGTAAATGAAATATAATTTCCGTGTATGTGAAATTAAATTTCTCTGCATAAAATATCATGGTATAGGAGTAAGTTTTCACCTACTTGGGTATGCTTGATGCAAAATAAATATATAGCTCACAGCTGACAGCTGACAGCTTTGTATGATTAGTGTTGGGGAAAAACATAAAATTAGATCTGTTAGCTCTGTAACACACTAGGTAATGGTAAATTTATGCTAAAGTTGCAGTAGGAATGCAGACAGGAATAGATCTTCTTTGCAAAAATAATTATATCTTTGAACTCACTATTTTTATTGGCATATGTTTGAATTACTTGAAATTAAATTATTCAGCATCAAAAATTGGTATAGTCATATATATGCACCCAAATATACATATACCTACATGAAAAATTTTATAAACAAAAGATTTTGGAGGTTGACTGCCACATGGAATAAAGACTGGTCTGTGAGTTCTAAGCCCAGATGTACTAATCACTGGTAGCATAATCTTGGTCAAGTCAATGAACTTTTCTAGATTTAATTTAATTTAAAGAGGTGAAAAATCACATTATCAAATTAGCTTTTAGAGATTTCTGGTTTTGGCCAAGATGGAGTAACATAGACCAGAGTTACCCTCTTGCCTAAACAATTCTCCTTCCCCCAAAATAATTTGAAATAATAGATTTTGGGACACTAGACATCAGGCCAAGAAGAACAGAGACCCCTGAGGATGGGACTCAAATGAGGTGATATTTCTGATTGCCTCCAATTAACAGCCTGGAGAGTTTCTAGATGGCAACAAAGGGAAGAGGAACCTAGGTGGAGATTAGTGGATTCCCTGAGCTGAAGAGATAGAATTGAGAGTCTAAAGAAACCAGTGAGCTATAGTTCTCAAGACAGGATGGGAGAAAAGAGAAATACATGGAGAAAAAACCCTGGAGATCTGCAGAGGATCCCCCTTGAGTATTCAACAGGGTTCAGATCAGTAGATACATGCGAGGAAATTACATAAGGCCAGGGGAAGGGAAAGATAAGAGGAAACAGTTCCCGAAACACATGCAATAACTGGAATAGTGCCTGTTCCCAACGGCCAGACTGGAAAACCCCAAAATTGACAAGGCATTGGGCCTAGCACTATGACTGGAATGCTGGAGGGATCTTGCCTCAGTAGTGAGAAATAATTAGCCTTATATTAAACACATACCTTGTCCACTTAGAAAGTCTTAAGAAGCAAGATCTGGAAGGAACAAACTATATCCCAGAACAAACATTAAGAATATTTATAGGAATACAAAAATATCCAACAGCCAAAAAGGTAAACTTCATAATAGCTGGCGTCTGAACAAAGATTACTAGATATACAAAGAACCAGGAACAAAGAGGAGGAAAACTAGTAAATTGAATCTGACTGACTCAGATGTTAAATAATCAAAGTACATTAAAATAGTTATTAAAACTGTTATTTTGAATGTTTAGAAAAGTTAAGCAAAGACATGGCAAATACAAAAACACCCAAATAGTATTTCTGGAGAGTATTTCTGGTGATGAAAAATACACTGGATGTAATTAATGGCTAATTAACCATTTAGCACAAAGGAAGCAGAAGAAAAGATCATAGAGACAAATAAAACAAAAAATGAAAAACAACAGATAAAACTCAATGAAATGAAAACTGGTTCTTTGAAAGGATCAATAAAATTGATAAGGGAAACGGACTTGGCCCAGTGGTTAGGGCGTCCGTCTATCACATGGGAGGTCCGCGGTTCAAACCCCGGGCCTCCTTGACCCGTGTGGAGCTGGCCCATGCGCAGTGCTGATGCGTGCAAGGAGTGCCCTGCCACACAGGGGTGTCCCCCGCGTAGGGGAGCCCCACACGCAAGGAGTTCACCCCGTAAGGAGAGCCACCCAGCGCGAAAGAAAGTGCAGCCTGCCCAGGAATGGCGCCGCCCATACTTCCCGTGCTGCTGACGACAACAGAAGCGGACAAAGAAACAAGACGTAGCAAATAGACACAGAGAACAGACAACCGGGGGAGGGGGGGGACTTAAATAAATAAATAAATCTTTAAAATAAATAAATAAATAAATAAAATAAAATTGATAAACCTCTAATCAGGTTGATTAGGAAAAACAGAGGGCAAAATTGCCATTATCATAAATGAGACAGATTACATCACCACAAATTCTACATATATTTAAAGGACAAAAGGCAATATTATGAACAATGTCATGCAAATAATTTTGACAACTCTGAAGAAATGGACAATTTCCTTAAAGATATAAACTATGTGGGCTGACTTCAAGAAGAAATAAATAATCAGAATAGCTCTATGTAGCAGTTTGATATAGTTATGAATTCCAAAAATAGGTATTGGATTATGTTTGTAAACTGTTCTGTACCTGGTCATGATTAAATTATGACTAGGGGAAAAAATTATGATTAGGGCTTTGATAGGGCCACATCAGTAGAATGTTGAGTCCCCGCCCCTTGATAGGTGGGGACTCACAGATAGAAGACATGGCAAAGGACAGGGTTGAGGTTTATTATGCTGAAGCTTTGATGTTGGAGTTTGATGCTGAAATCTAAAGCTGGAGCACCAGGAAATAAGCACACAGAGGAAAAAGAAGCAAACCCCAGGAAGAGAGGAACACTGAACCCAAAAGAAGCAAGCCCTGGGAAGAAAGGAACCCTGAGTCCAGAAAGAAGCAAGACCTGGGAAGAGAGGAACCCAGGAACCCAGGAAGCCTGACAGACATCAGCTCCAGCACATGGAAATAGACGTTGATGAGAGAAGTAATCTATGCTTTATGGCCTGGTATCTGTAAGCTCCTACTCCAAATAAGTACCCTATATAAAAACCAACCGATTTCTGGTATTTTGCATCAGCACTCTTTGGCTGACTAATATACCCTATTTAATACATTCTAAATTCAAGAAACTAAATTTGGAGTTAAACACCTCCATACAAAGACCCAAATGGCATCTCTGGTGAATCCTGCTAAACATGTAAGGAAAAAATAATATCAATTCTACATTAATTCTTTAAGAAGATTGAAAAGGAGGGACTAGACCCCAACTCATTCTAAAAGGCCAGCATTACTCTTAAACCAAAACCAAAGACATGACCAAACAAACAAAACAAAAATCTAGAGAAGAATAGCCTTCTTTAATATAGAATGCAAAAACTTAAACAATATCTAAACAAATCAAATACAACAATTATAAGAATGAAAATACATTACAATGAATTGGAGTCTATCCTAAGAATGCAAGATTGCTTTAAAAGTTAAAAATCAATAATGTAATTTGCCATAATTGTTCACATACTTAAATACTTTTTAAAGTGAGATTTCAGTTGTAGTAATTCACCATAATTCACCACAAAATTAAATTTTAAAATCATATGATATTCAATTGATGCAGAAAAAACATTTAAAAAAGTCCAACATTCATTCCTCATGAAAAACTCTCATCAAAATAGGGATAGAAGGGATTTCCTGCAACCTGATGAGTATTTACAGAACACCTACAACTAACAACATACTTCATGGTGAAAGATTGAATGTTTTCCCTGGAAGAGAAGGACCAAAACAAGGACATTCACTCTCACTAATATTCAGCATTGTACTAGATGTTCTAGTTATTGCTATGAGGCAAGATAAAATTATCTAGATAGGAAAAAAAGAAGTAAAACCCTCTATTACAGACTTCCTTACCATCTATGTAGAAAATCTGATGAAATCTACCCCAAAGCTACAAGAATTACTCAGTAAGATTGGCCAGGTGAATATAAGATCTGTATTTTAAAAGCCATTGTATTTCTATATAGTAGCAACAGTATTAGATATTTTTTTTTAATTTTTTATTTATTTTTAAAAGATACTTAGATTACATAAAATGTTACATAAAAATATAAAAGGGATTCCTATATACCCCACTCCCCACATCTTCCACTTTTCCCACATTAACAACTTCTTTTGTTAGTGTGGTACATTCATTGCAATTGATGAACACATTTTGGAGCATTGCCACTAAGCATGGATTATAGTTTACATTTAGTTTATATTCTTTCCCACTCAATTCTGTAGGTTACGACAGGATATTTAGTGGCCTGTATTTATCATTGCCTTGTCATTCAAGACAATTCCAAGTCCTTAAAAAGCCTCCACATTACATCTCTTTTCCCTTCTCTCTGATTTCAGCACTTCCAGTGGCCACTGTCTCCACATCAATGATATAATTTCTTCCATTGCTAGAATCACAATAAGTCTATAGTAGAATATCAGTAAGTTCTCTCTAGTCCATGTTTTATTCCCCAATCCTGAGGATTCTGGGATGGGGATATCCACTCTACCTCTAACTGAGAGGGAGCTTTGATCCCATATAACCAATGGGTGAGACTCTCTTGCTTGCACTTATGGACTCTCTTGGTTGTCCATTCTCACTTCCTTGTTAGTTGTCCTGGGTGAATCCAGTGAACTGGAGAATAGGTGTTAAAAATCCACTGAGGCTCAGGGCCCACCTGGCACATGGATAGCACAGAGATTCAAGTCTCTTGGACTTATACCTACCAACTCCAGAACCAACTATAGTTTCCAATAAAAGGTGGAGAAGAGGCATGTGTAGAAAATTCACATTTGAGTGCAACTCTGTCACACTCAGGAGCACAAACTCCAAAATAAGGCCCACCAGCAAGGCACCAAACTCCAAGGCTATCTGCCATGACCTTAGGACCTGGGTGTCTCCAAAGCCCTCAGGAGCCCTGCTATTTGGGATACTATCTACTTTGGCAGTCTATGAGATCCTGCTGAGACTTGCAAAAGCATTACCTCTCTGATGACCTCCTGACTCACTTTGAAGTCTCTTAGCCACATAAACTCATTTGTCTTTACCTTTTCCCCCTTTTATTCAATGTCTTTTTCTAGTTACATCACCAGCTGGTGTTTGGTAATAATCCCTCGGTCCAGGGAAGCTCATCCCTAGGAGTCATGTCCCACAATGGGGGAAAAGTATTAGATATTAAATTGTCCAAAAAAAAATACCATTTACAATAGCAAAAATTTGTGAAGGAGCTGTATATTGAAAATTACAAAACACTGCCTTAAAAAATTAGAGAAGATGTAAATAGGTAGAGAAATATACTTCTTTCACAATATTTTAAAGATTTTATTTTCCCTCGAAGAGATCCATAGATTCAATGCAATTCTAGCTGAAATCCCAGCAGGGATTTTTGTAAAACTTACAAGCTGACTCTAAGATTCATATGGAAATGCAAAGGACCTAGAATAGCCAAAATAACATTTAAAAGAAGAACAATGTTGGAAGGCTACCATTATCTGCTTTCAAAACTTATTATAAAACTATAGGGATCAATTCAGTGTGGTACTTATGTACAATTAGACAAATAGATCAATGGAACAAAGTAGATAGTCCAGAAATAGACCCACACATATATAGACAACAGGTTTACAGCAAAGTTGTGAAGGTGGAGAAAGGACAGTCTTTTCAACAAATAGTGGCTGGAACAATTGAATCCCATATATATAAAATCATGAAATTACTAACTCCTGCTATATGTAAGAAGTAACTCATGACAAATGTGAAAACCTAAAGTTTTTAGAGGAAATGATAGGAGAAAATTTACATGACCTTGGATTAAGCAACATTCTTTTTAGACATCAAGAGCATGATCCATAACAGAAACAAAAAATCATAAAAGATTCTCCTCTCCAATTAATATTCTTATGACACTAGAAAGACAAGCTATAGATTAGGATAATAATTTTGCAAAACATGTTTCTGATAAAAGACTTGTGTTGAAAATATACAAGTTTTTAAAGGAACAAATGAGTGTTGGATTTTGTCAGATTCTTTTTCTGTCATCAATTGAGATGTCACATGATCTTGATAGAACTCTCAAAATGCAATTTTAAGAAAACAAATAACCTGATAAAAATGGAAAAAATTTAAACAGATATATCTCCAAAGAAGATATAAGAATGGCAAATAAGCATATGAAAATATGTTAAATATCATTGGTTAATAGAGAAATGTAAATTAAAACCACCATGAAATACCACTTTATCTGTCTTAGTATGTGAGGGCTACAATAACAAAACACCACAGTCTGGTTTAAACAAGAGAAATTTATTGTCCCACAATTTTCAAGCTAGAAGTCCAAAATCTAGGTATAAGCAGGCCATGCTTTCTCTGAAGTTTGTAGCATTTTAGTGGTGGCTTTCTGGAAATCAATTTCTGTCTCCATCACATGGATACTTGTCTCCTTTGGTCTCTTCTTATAACTTCTACTTCTGTGTGCAAATTTCCTTTTCTTATATGATTCCGGTGATATTGGATTAAAGCCCATCCTGATTCATTTTTGCCTCATCTTAATAGAATCTTTGAAGGCCCTATTTATAAGTGAGTCTACAGTCACAGGACAGGGGTTCAGACTTGAATATGTCTTTTGGGGGACATAATTCATCCCCAATAATACCTAAAATAATGTCTATAATTAAAAAGACTGACATACCAAGTTTTGGTAAAGGTATAAAGGAACTAACTGTATACTCACATACAGCTGGTGGGAATGTAAAACAGTCGGTCACTTTGAAAAAGTTTGGCCATTTCTTAAAAAGTTAAACATGAACTTATAATATGACCCAGTCATTCAACTCCTAAATATTTACCCGAGGGAAATAAAAACTTATTCCCATACAAGGATGTATACACAAATGTTCAAAGAATCTTTAATTGTAATAGCCTAAAACTGGAAACAACCCAAATGTTCGTCAGCAGATAAAATATTTAAACAAATTGTGGTATATTCACATACTGGAATTTATTCGTCCATAAAAAGGAACAAACTATTAATATATGCTACATCGTGGATGAATCTTAAGATAATTAAGCTGTATAAGAGAAGTCAAACAAAAAAAGCATACACATTGTATGATTCCATGTATGTAAAACTATAAGAAATGCAAACTACAGTGACAGAAAGCAGTTCAGTGGATGGGGGTCCAGCCTGGATGGATGGGGGATAGGATTATCAATGGTCCCTAGGAAACTTCTGGGAGATGAATATGTTCACTATCTTGATTGTGTTGATGATTTCATGGATGTAGACCTATATTAAAGCTTTTCAAATTGCACATTTTAAATATGTGCATTTATATATGTCTATTTTACCTCAATAGAGTTTTTGCAAAAATTACCTTTGAAAACCCATTAATGCCCTTAAACTACCATAAACATGCTTTTGTTTATACACCCAGTACAGACATTGTCATGCAGAATAAACAATGAGAACTGACAAAGTAGACATAGAAAGAACAAAAGGAAAGTGCACATGCAGTTATTAGGGCATTCAAACCATTCTTCCTCTAATCTATTGACAAATAAAAGAGTAGGTTGAAACCTCATGCATGCTGGGTTTACTCCATTCTGTTATAATATTAAAACTAATAATTTGAATGTATGTTACTAGATACATTTTTTGTTATACAAGATAATAGAATCATATGAAATTTTGGTGTCAGTTGGCATGAATCAAAATTGTTTCTATGATGAAGTTCTATTGTAATTTCTATTGTATCACTTTCTGGACATTGGAATATAAAAATCAACTTCTACCCTAAAGGTCTGCAAAGTCTAGTGGGAAAGTCAGCATGTAAACCTTTATAACCCAATGTTATTATACCTATGTAGCAGCATAGGTATAATTTTGCATAGGGTCAGAAGATTTGGTAAATATCTACAGAGAATGTGAAATTAGATCTGTGACTTGAATTATATGTAGATGTTTTCCTAAAAGGGAAAAAAGAGATTATTTCAGAAATAAGTGCCTTCACTTAATGAGAAGCGCCTTCAAAAATAATGAAATAGAAACTCCAAAAACCTCTTTAGTCTAGCCCCTGGAACATTTAAACTGGCATCACCAAGCCTTGTTTTGTCTTCCACATTGTAGAGCATTTATATTCATTAACCACACTTTGTCTTGGTGCTAACATTGCAAAATGGGTAACATCCCCATCCTAGATTACAATATGTATAAATCACTTTAGGCTATGGTACAATGTGGTCCTAGTGTTTTACAGCAATAGAGTTTTTTCCTGTTCACCTTGCAGGTCCATTATGGATCTGCTGTGGCTGTTCTTCATGTCTTCTTCTGTGTTCCCAGACAAAGATGGAAGGAACAACCCCTGCCTAGGACATAGCAATCTTGTGGCAAAGGAAAAGACCAATAGTGGAACCACAAAGTAGCTCCTAAAGATTCTGTTCACACTATATTGGCTAAAGCAAGTCACATGGCCAAGCCTGATGTCCCTGGGGCTGGAATTCTAAACCATTGACAGTGGCAGGTACCATGAGTCACTCAGCCAGGGGAAGAGATGTGTCATTCTCTGACCACGAGGGGTAACAAATATTTGGAAACTCAGAGAACTAGAGCTCAAAAAGGTTTGTTTAACTTGCAGGTCACATAACTAGTAACAGAGCCAGGATTCAAAATGGTGTTTGTTTGTTATCAAAACATAGGCTCTTTAAAACACACTTTCATTCTCACGGTTGCAGAGGGGCAAGACAGGTCAAAACTAATCTTAAATTGTAGAGAATGTCCTTGCCAGTGGAAAAAAAAGTCTAAATATTGTGTGTATGAGTTAGACAGAGAAAGAGACAAAGAGAGACAGAACAAGTTAGAGACAGAGAAGTGAGCTAGAGAGAAAAGAAGACAGGGATCTATAGCTGAGTCTTCTTCAGTTCTACAGCTATAAGAGAGCAGAAATTATTCATTTCTCCATGAATTTTTCATACCTGTTCCCTGAACGTGGAAAAAGAAACAGCAGGAGTCTGAGAAGTGGAGCAATACATAACATGGCATTTATTAATTGCCCTGTGGATCAAGCATTAAACAAAGCCTCTTGGGAGGCACTGTTTAGACTGTAATATATAAAACAATATGAGAATTCATATAATTCAAACACCAATGGTTTAGCCCTATAAAGAAAATTTCATGTGCATGGTTATTGGGAAGGTGTCCCTCCACACAAGTTAATACCACCAAACGTCAATTGCTATCAGTGTCTGGAAACTCTTTATTTTACTTTCCCAAGCTGCTGAAAGTAGGTACCATAAAATGTGTTGGCTTTAACTAAGGAATTTATTAGCTTACAAGCATACAGTCTCAAAGCCATGAAAATGTCCAAATCAAGTCATCATAAAGACAATGTTTTCTTCCTAAAGACTGGCTACTAGAGATCCTAGAGATCCTAGAGATCCTAGACTCCTCCATCACATGGTGGCATCCACTTGTCTGCTTGTCTGCTTGTCTCTCCCTTTTCTTCCAAGTTTTGCTGCTTCCAGCTTTTTATTTCTGTGGCTTTCTCTCTCTTTGCCTGACATTCATTCTCTTATAAGGGACTCCAGTAAGGGGATTAAGAACCATCCTGGATGAGGGGGTGTATTAGTCAGGCAAAGGGGTACTGATGCAAAATACCAGAAATTGATTGGTTTTTATAAAGGGTATTTATTTGGGGTTGGAGCTTCATATATGAGACCATAAAGCATAAGTTCCTTCCCTCACCAAAGCCTATTTTCACATGTTGAAGCAAGATGGCTGCCGACATCTGGGAGGGCTCAGGCTTTCTGGATTCCTCCCTTCCTGGGGTTTGCTGCTCTTTGCTCTGTGTGCTTACTTCCTGGGGCTCCAGCTTAAGGCTTCAGCATGAAACTCCCACATCAAAACTCTGACATCAAAAACCCTCCACTCTGTCCTTTGCCATGCCTTTATTTGTGAGACCCACTCACCAAGGGGTGAGGACTCAACACCCTAATGATGTGACCCAATCAAAGCCCTAATCATAACCTAATCATGCCCAGGTACAGACCAGATATCAAACATCACCCAATATCTATTTTTGGAATCTATAACCATATCAAACTGCTACTGGGAGGTTACATCTTAAGATGCTACACATCAAAAGATCCTATTTACAATGGATCCACACCTATAGGAATGGATTAACTATAAGAATATACTTTCCTGGGGTACATAGAACTTCAAACCATCATACTCTGATACACTATCCCTCTGCCAAGTGTCTCTGCTTCCTATTCTGCTACAAGCAGAACATCTTGCCCTTCCCTGTTTATTTGCCTGGAGTCCATTATCACATACATATTTCAATATTTAAATGCCTGGAAATACAACATAGAGAAGCTGGCCTGCTTGCCTGGAGCTTAATGTAAATCAATGGAAGAAGGAGGACTTCAAGAGTCACCTGAGTCCCAGTCATTCTTTTCTGTACTTGCAGTGATGCTGACAGAATGTAATTTGCCCAAAGTCAAGCTTCTTTAAGGCATTTGTTCTGAAATCATTGCAAGTAAATAAATGAAGGTAGCTATATATAACAAAGAAGAAGGAACAATTATTTGGTATTCTAAGCATAATGAAACCAATAAGTTTTCTGCTTTTTTAAAGGACTGTTGTCACTTTAAATTTGCACTTAAGGCAAATTTTAAGAATTCAGTTGCTAAGGTTATCTAGGGAAAACTGGCAAAAACTGCTTATAAGTAAATCTCTCATATTATACAGAATAAGTGAAGCATGAGTTGGCATAGGTCAGGAAAGAGAAAAGACATAAGAAACAAATTTTCATTTTAAAATTCTTAGCTTGAGTGTGGCTGTGTCCAGGGCTGAGAGTTCAAATATGTTAGGGGCACAGCTGGTGAACCACTGGGAAATCTATTTGCATCAAGCCTAATGGGATTCCTGGAAAATAGCTCAACCATATCCATTCTTAGGATTCAGACATACTCTGGTATGCCTGGAACAGCGCAGGGGCCTGACAGATGTTTACCAGGGGAGAGGAGGAGGAGGGTGGGAAGTGTGCTGACTGTGAATGTATTCCAAAGAAGACAGCAGCATTCACAGGAAGCTTGACCCAGAGAAAACATACTGGAACACATGATTGCATTGATGGAGCAAAGGGGCTTTAAGAATAAAATGAAAGTGCTGTTTCTCATTGGCACATGCTATTAAGGCACCGCTCCATTCTCCTCGGCCCTTCTCTGTGTGCACTGGCAACCATGGTGGGCATTCCCACAAATGCTGGCAGCTTTTCCCCCTAGGAACCTCCATCTCTCTGCTTCTCTATCTTAGGGTTTTCTCCAGAGCCATGGGAGCTTGCTCAGAGATGTAGGGTAGCCCCTAAATACTAGGGTCCCCAGGGGAACCCCTGAACAAATGAGTGATGGATATCAGTGGCTAAATACACAAGCTTCCCTAGATGCTCAATAGGCCATTTCTGACGTATTTTCTACCTAATACCTCGGGCAGCGCCTAGCAAGATTGAGACTCCTGTCACCCTTATTAGTAACCAGTTTATTAATGTAACTTTATAGATACTTCTTCCTTCCTTCTATCTTTTCTTTGTCTATTCCATTATTGGTGATTTTGGAAGTACTTCCCAATCTGCTTTCAAGTCATTTTCTCAGAGTCTGCTTTTGAGGAACCCAAACTAGGACACTCTCTGAACTCAGTGTTCAATTGGGTCTAAGGGGAAGGAGATTTTGCTCAACTGATAGAGCGTCCACCTACCACATGGGAGGTCCAGGGTTCAAACCCAGGGCCTCCTGACTCATGTGGTGAGCTGGCCCATGCAGAGTGCTGATGCATGCAAGGAGTATCATGCCACACAGGGGTGCCTCCTGTGTAGGGGAGCCCCATGCGCAAGAGGTGCACCCCGTAAGGAGAGCCGCCCCATATGAAAAAAGTGCAGCCTGCACAGGAGTGGTGCTGTACACATGGAGAGCTGATGCAGCAAGATGACGCATCAAAAATGAGACACAGATTCCTAGTGCCACTGACAAGAATGCAAGTGGACACAGAAGAACACACAATGAAAGGAAATGGAGAGCAGAAAACGGGGGGCAGGGGGAAAGGGGAGAGAAATAAATAAAATCTTAAAAAAAAAAATCTGGTCCAAGTAACTCAGTTTTTAGATTCCATTAAAAAGGGTATAACACGAAGGGGAAAGACCTTCCACCAGACTATCTTAAAACTTTGGCACCATGAAGATACAAGGTAGTCATCGGGAGAGAATTGTGTGCCCCGACAGCAGTGAGAGAGAAAAGAGTCCTAGCAAAGCAGCTACAAAGGGTGATTGTATTAGTCAACCAACAGGGTGTTGATGCAAAATACCAGAAATCTGTTGGTTTTTATGACAGGTATTTATTTGGGGTAGAAGCTTACATTTACCAGGCCATAAAGCATAAGTTACTTCCCTCACCAAAATCTATTGCTACATGTTGGAGCAAGATGGCTGCTGACGTCTGTGAGGGTTCAGGCTTCCTGGGTTCCTCTCCTCCCAGGGCTCATTCCTCTCCAGGCACAGCTGCTCTGCTCTCTCCACAAGGTCAGCTGGAAACTATTAATATAGGGTGAAGGGCTCATCTCTCTTCTCAGGGCCTCTGCTGTGTGTCTAAAGGAGTCTTCTTTCCTACCTCATGTATCTGTTTCTATGTATGTTTACTTCCCAGGACTCCAATATCAAAACTCCAACTTTCCCCTCTATCATCTCATTTTCTCTGAGTCCCTGCCCACCACGGGGGCGGGGACTCAACATCCTACTGACATAGCCCTATCAAAGCCTTAATCATTATTTAATCAAGTAAAAGTGAAACTTCTGAATCCAATATAATCTAATATGCCCAGAGGATCAGATCAGTTTACAAACACAATCCAATATCTATTTTTGGAATTCAAAAATAATGTCAAACTGTAACCCAGATGTTTCCAATAGGGGTGCAAAAAGGGGGAACCACCTCTTCAGCATGACCGGTGCCACCTAAGAGACCTGCTGAGGGCCATGCAACAGTGAGGAGTACAGAGCAGGGTGGGGGATGAGGGGTCCCTCCCTCAAAAGAAGAGTAACAAAGAGGAATGTTAATGTGATTTTATTTTTACTCATGTGTTTCTTAGTTAATGGACATTTTGACATTATAGATAGTAATACGGAGAAGTAAAATCTGACACAAAAATGAAGATATTCAATATCTTGTTATTGATCAAGGCACCTTTGGTTATTTCTTTTCCGCTGCCAGGTTTAGGAAAGAAGGGTCAGAGCAGAGCCAAGATACATAACATAGAGAGCTAAAGGGAGATTTAAAAATGATGAAGGGGAAGCAGACATGGCTCAACTGATAGAGCGTCCGTCTACCATATGGAGGGTCCATGGTTCGATCCCCAGGGCCTCCTGACCTATGTGGTGAACTGGCCCACACACAGCACCACCACATGCAAGGAGCGCCATGCCATGCAGGAGTGCCGCCACATAGGGGTGCCCCATGTGCAAGGAGTGCACCCTGCAAAGAGAGCTGCCCCACGTGAAAAAAGTGCATCTCACCCAGGAGTGGTGCCGCACACATGGAGAGCTGACACAGCAAGATGATGCGACAACAACAACAACAAAAAGAGATGCAGTTTCCCTGTACCGCCAGATAATGCAAGTGGACGCAGAACACACAGCAAATGGACACAGAGAGCAGACAATGGTAGGGAAGTGGAGAGAAATAAATAAAATCTTAAAAAAAAAAATGATGAAGAACCATGTAAGGCATGGGCTAAGGAATTAAGTGTCACTGAGAAGATTCTCAAAATAAGATACTTAGCCAAAGCTGAACTCTTGGTGAGGAAATGATTCCAAAGTTAATGTAAGAAACAAAAGCAGTAGGAAGGAAATGTATACAATAATTAAAACACCTAAAAGTAGTAAATTGAGCTACCAGGATATAGGTTAGGTGCTCCACTTAGGGGGGAAAATATTGCATCCTCAGATTTAGGAGTTGTTCAGTTTTGCTTAATAAAACAGGAACCCAGAAGCCATGAAGGAAATAAGAAACATAATTCATTGTATTAAATAAAACATTTGTAGACAAAAGACTTACCTAAAAATTAAAGTAAAAAAACACATGGGAAAATATTTGAATGAATAAAGTAGTTTGCATCAATAATATATAAAGAGCTTCTACACGCCAGTAAGGAAAAGATAAGTAGCCTAATTTTTAAATGGACAAAGGAGGGGGTGGGGGGTATATGGGGACCTCATAGTTTTTTAATGTAACATTAAAAAGAAAATAAAGAAAAAAAAAGGAAAAATAAATAAATGGGTAAAGGAGATAAGGACAATTCACAGAATTAAAAATCCTAATGGTCATTAAACATGAAAATAAAATCTTCTCCATGGCCCTTTCTCCTTTCTGCCCTCTACTCAGCTTCTTGCTGCTTCTTCATCATGGGCTCTAGTCCAGGTGTCTGTCATTTGATTCCCACTAATGTTCATTTTAGGTCCTGCTTGGAGGAGAGGGTGAAAGAGCTACAAAATAAGCATATTTACTCATTCTAAGATTGATAGCATCTTATAGCTTAATTCCAGATACTTAGTAGAGTTACTTTTCTTTACCTTCTCAGAATGCTACTGTTGCCCACTTCTAAGCACTATTTCTATGTTATGCTCAAAGAATTTCTATATCTTTCTCCTGCCTTATCTGGTGGGAAGGAATCTCTCTGCTTTGCTGAGTGCACTGCTGGTAGTCATTGAAATTCTGGACAATTATTAACTATGATCTTGGGTAGGGTTTTTCAATACCTCAGCCTCAGGAAACTACTCTGTAAAATGAAGATGATGACAATACACATATTGATTCTCTTTAATCACAGAAGTTTTGTTCTGTAAAGTCTCTGTGAACGTTGTGAATTAGTGAATACCGAACTATTGTTCTTAGAGGAAATACAGGGTTAGATCCTGTGAACCTCTGGTCACAACATTTTCATCAAACAACCAATCCATAACTTTGTTTTGTGTGTGTTTCTGTTTAAAGACAACTTATTTAATATATATTGTTGATTCATTAACACTGAACTCAGGGCCAATGACACTGTAACTCATCCCTGAGCAAAGCTTATACAATGTGTATTTTTTCCATAAGGCATATACTGCCTTCTTGCACTTAGGAAAACCAGATGGCACTTCAGGACAAAGCTTGGGAACCATTTTAAACAGTGAAATCACCAAAAAAAAGTACAAAGATGCAAAAAACATGGCACCAAATATACTGCAAAATGGAGTATATTTGATGATATTTGATGACAGTAAAAAAAGGAGAGGGTCGCCTTCTTCAACCTTGGCTGCGAATGTGCACATTAGGTATCAGAAGCTTTTGCTCCTCTGCATTTGATCACAAATGACTGCAAAGATACTCCTAGGATTGATTTAGGGTTACAAATAAATTTTAGTGAGTAAGCTAATTTGTATATAGGGAATTCACAAATGAGGATCAACTGTACTTTCTAAGACTGTTGCGAGGATTTAAGTAGCTTAATATATCTAAAATGCTTAGACCACCTTCTGGCATATTGAAAGCACTCAAAAATATGAAATATTATAATTATTCCTAATGTTATGCATGGGACTGTATTTGCTCCATCCCAGATGTTTTCCAATTTTTCTTCATCTCCGGAGCCTACCGCTGGACTTTTAGGATCATCCATGAGAGGTTAGAGCCACAATTGCCAGTAGGAACATGAGCCCATTAAACTGGGCTTGGCATTTTGTTTTTATAAGTTTTAACTCAGCAGAAAATGTTGGTTTTGGCATGGTAAAAATAAAATTTTCACAATATAAAAAGATCTATGGAAACAGACCACCCCAGTTCTCCTCCAGCATCCCCTCTCAAAATAAATTCTGTAACCAGTTTCTTATGTATCCTTTCAGAAGCATTCCATATGCCCTTAAAAATAAAACTATCAAGGAAAATAGACACTAATGGTTGTATTCCACTTTTACGCACTGTTCTACACTTAAAAATACTACTTACATATGATACAGGTTTTCCCTGCCATTAATTCACCATCATTTATTTAATCGATTATCTATTGATAGACATTTAAGATATTCTCTTTTTTTTATTTACCAAAAAATAAAGGACAATGAATATTGTTTTAGTTTCTTAGGGTGCTGAAAGCAATATACCATTAAATGGCGAGGCTTGAGCAATGGAATTTATTTCCTTAGAAATAAGAGTTAGAGTCTGGGAAAATGTCCAAATTAAGTCATCATTAAGGCAATGCTTCCTTCCACAAGACCAGCTCTCTGCCTTCCTTGACTCCTCTGACACATGGCAAAGCATGTGGCAGTGTCTGCTGGTCTCTCCCTTCTCTTCCAGTTTTTGTTGATTTCAGTTTCTTGCTTCTGTAGCTTTCTCTCTCTGTGTATTCATACCTTTTATAAAGGAATCTAGTATGAGGATTAAGACCCACCTTGAATGAGGTGGGCCACGCTTTAACTGAAGTAGCCTCATCAAAAGATCCTCCTTGCAATGGGTCCACACCCACATGAGTGGATTAAATTTAAGAACATGCTTTTTAGGGCACATATAGTTTTAAAACATCACAAATATCCTTGCACATATACATAGACTTTCTATAGGATACATATTTAGAAGTAAAATAGCTAAGCCAAAAGTATAAGCACATTTACTTTTGGTAAAAACTGCCCAACTATCTACTCTAGAAGTTATACCAATTTCCACTCCAACCAACCAACAGTGTGTAAGGGTAGAATGCTATTTTCCCCACATTGTTTTTCTAATAGTGTATTAGCAAACTTCTTTATCTTTGCCAATCTGAGAGCTGAAAATGATATTTCATTATAGATTCAATTTACTATTCTTTCATTAAGAATGAGACTGGCCACCATCAGCTAACAATCATGTTAGTGAGATTATATATGTGAATGTGTCACTCCCTGCTTAGCTGTAGGTTTTGAAGCTCTGTTATTGGTTGCCAGAACACTGTTTTGTTTCTTGTTCATCACAGAAATATTTTACAAAGCAATAGTGCAGGTTTCTTTAGCCTAATCTTTTTGTTTCTTTTATTTCATACTTTTTACCAATTCAATAACATCTCTGAATTGCAGCAGCTGCAAAAGTTCTCAGGGAGTCTTTTACCCAACTATTAATTTTCTTTCCTGTGAAAATATACTAAGAAAATGTAAAAAGGGAAATCCTTTTCTGCTTGCCTATGGCAATTTAAAGGCCAATGATGAATGGTTAGCTGGGAAAGCAAGGCTCCCAAAGCAAGGGAAAATAGGATGATTAGGTTCTGTATTTTAAATTAGGAATATCTACTCTGAATACATAAGCAATCAGATACCCATTTGTGCAGAAGTATTAGGAGCTAAAGATTAATTCATTCATTACGAAAGAATCAAGTATAAAATTGCAACTTTTTCAAAAGAATAAAAGATCTTTAAAAGAAAAGTATGATGATTTAATTATTGTAATATTTTCCACGATATTTTTTCTGCTAAGGCCTAAGTATAAATAAACAACCATATGTTTAGACAAAGGAAAAACAATATATTTTCATTCCAAAAATATCATCTTAAATGCCGTCAAATCTGAATATCACTGTTCACATGCATCATTTCATAAGAAGGCGAGTGCCCCTCAAATGTGTTGATACTAATGTGCTGATATTTCTATTTATACCCTAAAACTCATATAACTTTTCTAAAAGCTCTCTTGTCATACTTCATTGCTCGGTTACAGAATGTACAATGACAATACCTGATCCAGTGAGTTGTGCTGTAATTTTACTGGTACATTAAACTGGTAAACAGTACATTTACCCCAATGTTTTCTGTTTCCTATAAGCTATTTAAAAAGTTCTGGTTTAATCTAATTTTTCCATAATGAATCATCTTAAGGTTTTACTGGAATTGCTACAGACATTAAAAAGAATTAAACATTTTAGAAAAATCATCTGAAGATTATAGTGAAGAAAGAATTTTTTATTAGTAAATAGAATTAATCAAGCTATTACATTGACTACTGTATTTACATATAACTAAATGGAAAATAATTGTTTAAAATATTTTATGCAATGTTAATGAAACTTAACAAGGAAACAAGTTAAACAGTGACTGGAAAAGCATTGGACCAGCATGCAAAGGGCCAGTTTCTTTACCAAATCTCTGGATACCTTCCCCTTCTTATTCCAAAAATATTTTGTGGTAAACAGTATGTAATGAGAGTTTGACATGGCTGTTCCTCTTCAGTTTGATCCAATACAATTTTACCCATAATTACTGACCCTCATTCCCAAAGCAATATTAATGAACGCTGGTGTAGCTAACGTTTGAGTATGTCTACCCAGAATCTTCACCTTCTTCTGGAAACAGCCCTTCTCCTCCATACACATGGTTATCTTAAGACTCACTATGTATAACATGAGCCTCTCTAACTCCTGGTCAAAGAGGTATGTAAATAATCCAATCCGACTTTAGACTTTAACCTAAAGAAATACTCAAGCAGTCTCTGTGCCAGTGATTGAACTTAAAAGGTGTAAAGCCAGCTATCAGTGGCAATAGAAGATTAGAGGCCAGAAACAGAAAGACAATCACTTATAGCAAATGCCAAAAGGTAAGGATGAGCAAAGGGAATCAAGAGCAGACAATCTACTTCACTTTCAGATGGATGGGTCAGGAAAGACTTGCAAAGGAAATGGCATTTGAGCTGGGCCTTACCAGGTGGGTGAGAATTGTATAGGGTGCTCTGGGGCAATATTGGAAGATTTTCAGTTTTCTCTACTGGAGACCCTTATTTCTAAATTGCAGGATAGTTATTTGGATATATGTTTAAGAATGAGATACAATGTGGGGACATTTTCAGGATTTGGAATTGTCCTAGGTGGTGCTACAGGGATGGATGCTGGACGTTGTATGTCCTGTCATGGCCCACTGGGTGGACTGGGGGAGAGTGTGGACTACAACATGGACCACTGTCCACGTGCTGCAGCGGTTCTCCAGAATGTATTCGCCGGGTGCAGTGGATGTGCCACAATGATGTAAGAGTTTGTTGATGTGGGAGGGGTGGCATGGGTGGGGTGGGGGGTATATGGGGACCTCATATTTTTTTTAATGTAACATTTAAAAGAAAATAAAGAGGAAGAAAAAAAAGAAGAATGAATATGTGGGAAGCAGATATGGTTCCAGTGATAGAGTGTCCACCTACCATATGGGAGGATCTGGGTTCGATCCCTGGGGCCTCCTGGTAAGAAAGAAGAAAAGTGTGCCTGCACAGCAAGCCAGTACCCACGTGGTGAGCCAGTGCCCACAGAGCAAGCCAGTGCCTATGTGGCGAGCTGAGTGCCTGCATGGCGAGCCAAGTGCCTGTGCAGTGAGCCAGTGCTCATGCAAGCGAATCATGCAGCAAGGTGATGACACAACAAAAGAGAGATGAAGGGGAGAGTCCAGGTGAAGCACAGCATAGACCAGGAACTAAGGTGGCACAGCTAACAGGGAACCTCTCTCCACATCAAAGGTCCCCAGGATCAAGTCCTGGTGAATACTAGAGGAGAAAAAATGAGAAGAAGAGAAGCCCAAAAGAGAAATAGATACAGAAGCACACACAGCGAATGGATGCAGATAGCAAAAACAGCACAGCAGGGCGGGGGGGATAAATAAATAAATAAATCTTTTTTTTAAAAAAGAATTAATCTGTGTGTTTGTATGTGTGTGTATACATATATTGTATATATATATATCGCATATACATACACACACATATATATACATCCACACACATATACATATGTAAAAAGATTCATGAATAAAGTTTTCTGATTAAGGTTTTTCATTACAGCATTTTTAATAGCAAAAAGAAATGTGAACAAAATCAATTATCAACCAATCAGTTCTGGCTTAATGAATGAAGATAAAGTCAAACAATGAGTACTAGGCAGCTGATAAAAAGGATGAAGTACACATGGTAATGAATATATTCATTATATGAATGAAAAATATATTCATATATATTTGTATGGAAATGTCACAAATAAATTAACAGCATATAAATATTAATTTATTTGTATAAAAAGTGCACATTATCAAATATATATGATATTTGTGTCTGTGTCATATGCACAGACTGTTAATAATGGCTACATCTTATGCCACAGAGGAGTAAAGTTTTCATGAAAATTGTATTCCAATACTTACATACACTTTGAAAATGTTTTAAGTATGAACTACCTTTATTTTTATTTTTCATTTTAGCTTTTATCTTTATAAAAGTTATACATGAATATCATTTAGATTGAATAGATCTTGTTTTAAAAAGCACCATGCCTCTAAACTTCACATATGTCACCACTACTCAATTTCTAGAGGCAACCACTTTCAAATCTTTTAACAGGTTTTTCTATTAATTTCCTTTAATCTGGGTAAGTTTCTTAAATTTCTTTCTTTTGATCTTTCAGTTCTATGCACTGTTGACTTTCCACTAAGAAGATGAGTCTCCCATGGGATACTTACATTCACACTTCCCATCTCTGATCCACCCAAAATCATACATAATCATATAATCATACATAATTTTTATTAGATCAATGTTCATTTTTTACCTATAGTTTAATATGTCATATCCTATGGTTATTTTTCCTTTTCTGCACAACATTTTGTTGCCCCTGTTGTTAATAAATATCATATTTTTGAATGACTCATTTCTAATAACTTATTATTAATCTAAATAAAATTAGAAAGCAGGCAGTACAATTCCAATTCAAAGTAATTCTGATAAGCTCTTTAACTCAACTTTATTCTGAAACTTCTGTAAAATAAGTTTAAAATGCCTGCTCCAATAAATATCAAATAATTGAATCCTAATTCACAGTTAATCAATGTACTAAAATTTTTCTTTCTGTTTTGAACTAAAGAAAATAAGAGTCCATAAAATAAAACAAAATTGGAACATCTATGAGACCTAAACATCCACCATTCACAAGTTCTCTTTATATTCACTAAGTCTGAGACATTTGATTTAAAAAATATGAATGATTACAACTCTATGACTCATAAATTATTATTAAAAGATTTAAATTTCAGAAAGAAATGTAGGCAATTCTGAGTACAACTAAGAACTGTGCCACCTATTGTAATACTATAACTTCTTTTCCAACATACTATTTGAGGGAATTTTAGAACAAGTTTTAAAATCTCCCTGTTTGAAAAGAATTCTTACAGTTGCTTTGATCTCAACCAAACATGCTATATTTAGTGGTCCATGAATATTTACCATACTATAAGTCTTCACTAAATGGCTCAGACATAAAAGAAGCAGCTTTCCAATGTCAACAGTTACCTATGTCATTCAAGCAGAGACCTCTTACAAATTAGGTCATCAAAACACAGTGGGGGCTAGAAAAGGTTAGCAGGGGCTCTGCTTTCAAAAGTATACACATACCAGAAAGGCCCATTTCAGGGGGAAATGCAGCCCAAAGTCCAGAGATTTTCATAGCAGTTCCCATCAGTTGGTATTAGTTTATACTGATTATTTAAGCAAGAATAAACATAAGGATGTATATAAGCAGTGCAAGCCAACACTGATAGAATTAAAAGGCAATTTCCATAAAACATTTTCATTAGCCAAGATTAAAATAGGCAAGTCTTCTTCAGAATTGTCTTAACAAAAATAGACAATAATGAAAAGAATCTGCTAAGTTACATTCTCCCTTCAAAAATAAAGTCTTTTGGGAAGAAAATTATTTGCACAATCGGAAACCAGAGTCCAAGGCCATCTTGATATTTAAATAACTGACTGGTCACAAGATTCCCCAAGTTACACTCAGCGGCATTGTATAAACCTGATTATAGAGTCAGAGAAACTTGTGTTCAAATCCTGGGCCCACCACCTACAAGCTGAAGGTAAGTAAAAAAGTTGCTCAGGTCTGCACATGATGTATTCAAACCTATTCTGAAGAGTCACTGTGACAAATATGTAATATAACTTAAAGAAGGTATCTGAAAAATTGGCTTTTGGCATTGACTTACTTACATAAGTTATTTGTATCCAGACAATTTCACCTACTTACTTGAAAGTTAAATTTTTGCCTTTTGCTCAATAATATATACCAATATGTGATCAGATACTGTTCCTTTAATTTCTAAGCACATGATAAACATGATCAATTAAAGCTAGAACTTTCAAAGAAATAATCAAAAGTTCTTACTTCAAAATCAAAGTCTGAAAATCTTAGCAATCAAAATATAAGATAGCAAGCAATACACATAAGTCCTTACAAAGTCACACACTGCCAAAGGATAGAAAAGTGGCCCACTTCAGGCTAGGGAGCTATAGAGAAGTAGTCAACTTTAACCTCCACATGAAGTGACTGAGACAGTGGCTGTAAACAGGCATAGAAATGATTTCAGACTTGGTATGCTATAAAAATGCCAGAGGGAGTCCTGAAAATGAAATGTAAATCTTAAAACTCTTGTGTTCTCATTCTTTCAGCAAATATCTTAAGACCAAAAATTAGAGACAGTGATATTTTGTCTAATTATAGTTATGAAGGTAGTTATTACAATGATTCTAACCCAGGTACATTTACCATTGAGGGTCCCTCTCATGAATATATAAGATAAAGTAACTGGAATTAAGTATGTGGCAGGTGACTATAAGGTAATTCAAGGACTGAACTTAACCTACATTTGTTTGCTACAGGAAAGAATGTGGTTAGTTATAGCTTAACTGACTAACGATTGTATTGTATAGACTGCAATCCCCTGGGAAGCGATAGGGAAGGAGAGCATTTCTGTAGAAAAGATAATGGGAACAGAAGTTCAGAGGTGAAGAATTATACCAAATGAACACTTGGTGGTTCAGTTTGGCTGACAATGAGAGCACAAAAAGAGAATACGGGAAATATGCATGGAATAATTTAATGAATATCTATGGAAATCAATTTACATAAAATTGGATTATAATATTTCTTCTTGGAGACAAATCAATAAACATTATTTTAAAGGGAGGATTCAACAGATCTTTAAAACTCCGAGATAGCTCTAACTGAAAGCTGCTTTCAACATATGAAAAGATCAAAATTACTTCACATTTGAGAACAGAGGGCTTTTTCTGTCAGCAACTGCATCATTTGCTGGTCATGCTCTCATACACTTTTGAGAAAGAATAGTACAACTATTGCAAATTTTATGAACTGCTTTTTAGAACATGCATTTCATGTATTTTTTTTAATTGATTTTGTGCTGAAATTTAAGCAATGTGGCTTTTTAAAAAATCAAGTAGTTGCTTTCATTGTCCTGATTTTCTTTCTGCCAGTCTCCAATCTTTGCCTTCAAAGGCTGAAAAGGATTCTGCTCTTAGCTTAGTTGTCAGTATGTATCACTTTGGGGGAAATATTTGTTTCCCAGGCCTGAGAGTGACCACATTCTCTTTCTAGGGAGTCTTTTTCTTTAGTTTTTTTTTGGCCACTGACTTAGCTATGTATTACTTTCAGTCATAGAAACTTCTTTAAAGCTGTATGAATTATTGTTTTTATGGGGCAGACCCTGTCCTCAAACACAGTTTAAATGAGGCAGTTTAGCATGCTGTTAAACAATGAAGAAATATATTCTGTAGATTTCCTGAGACTGACCTTTTTATGCATGATAATATTATTTATCAAAGATAACTAGAGCACGCCCAGCTCTCAGAGTAGAGAAATAATAGTAATAGACTAAACCTTCATTGACATCACAAGTGGGACGAAAAGGCTGACTATATCAATAAGAAAAATTCAGCCCTATTATTAATATTTAGGTACCAATTTTGAATAACTTCAGAGTCACTCAGCACTGATGGAAAGAAGGTGAAGAGTTTTATAAAGATGATACAATCTGCATATTGTCTGGATACTATATGTTGAACCTTTCCATTAACTGTGGAAAATATAAACAAACACCTGGCTCTCAAATTGCTTATAATCTAACTAGGGGCAAAATATAATTGACAGATAGAAAGCAACCAAGCACCACAAAATTTGTAAATATCAAAAAAAAGTGATATGTAAATTCATTGTTGAGTTTAAAAGCCAGAATATATCATTTCAAGTTGAGAGAGCCTAATGAAAAGGGGTGAAATTTAAGTTGAGCTTTAAAGAATGGGTATAATTTTGATAATGTTTGCAAGGCCCCTAGGACACAGAGAAGTGAGGGTGCGCAGACACGGAGGAAAAACTACATTAAAGATACTGTGATTAGTTAATTTGGACCAAAGTGGAAGGTTTGCACAAGAAAAGTAGATTAGAGCAAAAGGTATATAAAAAGTAAATTGTGTGAGACTGCAAATGAAGCACAAAGGGATTTAATCCGAAAGGCAAGGGAGATTAACCTTAAACAAGATTGATGTACGTGGGTTGAGCTGGAAAAGGCAGAAACCGAAAGCACGAGAGCATAAACTAATCTCTGTGTGGCCCTTTCATAGTTGGAGTCATCGATCTCCCAGCGGATGCAGCCAGCAGGGTATCAGTGGGAATGGAAAGGAACGGATGGATGCAGGATGCATCACAAAGGAATGTGTGATTAGAGGAGAGGATATCAGCCTCTCCGCGGCTGGGTGACTGGAAGCTGGTGATACAGAAACAAGGCTGTGGACATCAAAGGGATGTTTTGTTTAAGGGGAAAGAGTCTCGATTCGGTTCTTAAAAGTTTAGTGCTGATGTCCAGCCAGTAGCCCAGAAAAATATACTCGGTGTCTGCCTTCATAGAGTAAATAAGTGAAGCCACAGAAAAAAGGCCCCTGACAGACTGGATGGAAGGAAGAACAGTAGAATGTCCAACTCTCAGGGGAGCACGCTAGAGGGAGAAGAGGCAGCAGTTGAGACAGGAGCTAGATGGGCAAGAGTGTCGAGAGGGGAGAGGAACAGGACAGGGAGCCACAACACAAAACAAGGGTGAGGGAGTTTCAGAAGGGCAGAGCTCCCCTCCGGGGCGCACGCGTTCGGGCACGCAGGCTGCACTGCGTGGTGAGCCTAAGGGGCAGGCGGGCCCGGGGCGCTCCGCTGCTGTCCAGGGCGGTAAATTAATTCGCGGGGAGTGTTCGAGGCCCATCGGGCTGCTCGAATAAAACCACAATCTCCGGTTACTGTTTTCTGTAATAACACTAATATTTTTATCTCGAAAACTAACGAGGAAAATGGATAGGAAAGTAGGACAAAAGAAAGGAAGGCAAGAGGATTAAATAATGTAAGCTGTGGAAAGGGTACACCGCAGGAGGATTGTCACTTCTAAATGAAAAAATAAGGTTTTCTGAGGGTGCCTGAGGAAGAAGAGAAACAATCTTCTTTAAGTGCGGTCTTTTTAGTAGTTCTGAGGTTGCCATTGCTGGTGTCACATCAGAAAGGGAAGAAATCTGAGGATTACCTACAACCCAACACACTGAATTTAACTTTGCGGGTTTCATTCACTGTTATGGTGCCCTTTAGTTTACATCACAAAATATTTATTCAGAGTAGATTAGCAAAAAGTGTTACATTGTTTTTGTAACATGGATTTTTTTTTCTCTTTAAGTGAAAACTAAGGGAGCCTTGAGCTGTATTTAAATGAAAGTTTTCTCTGTCAATTTGGAAGAATAACAGTGACTGGAGAGACCAAATTCTTGCCCAAGTGAAAACAAACACACACCAACAGTTTTCTAATTGAATAAGCACATTGTTGTGTTTTTAAATAATTACTGAAAAAGTCCAGGGTTTGAAATTGAACTCTTCAGTGTTCCTTCCCCCCATATGTCCTGTAATAATTAAAACCTCAGTTCCTCTTTGAGGAACATTTACCATCTTTGTCTCTTTCTTCAAATAATAAATGTGGCTGGCAAGTCAACCATAGAATGATAAAGCTAAAAGAAATCTCAGCATAATCAAGTCTTAGCATCAGAATAAAGGATATTATCTAAGCCAATTTAATCAGAGATACCCATTTCAATAGTTTTTAAAATAACTTAAGGTTTTTCAATAAGTATTAGACTAGCAATGAGTTACCAAGTCAGTTATTACCATGTAGGTTCGTTCCTAGAGTTTCCTTAATAACATAAGTTTCTGTGCTTACAATAAAGAGTCTGAGAGATTTCCTAAAACACAATTTTTAAATATTAAATTAATGCATTCATACAGAGAAAAAAAAAAGAAACACATATGCCATTTAGAATAAGGTTTGACTCTAACAACAGAATCGCAAAAGAATAGTGCCTTACACAAGCCTTTTATTTCTCTCATATGAAACTCTAGGGGTGTGTAGTCCAGATAATTAGGGCAGCTCTGCTCCCATGCCTTTTCCACCTTTTGTTTCAATTCAGGGGGTCTCCATTCCAAGGTTTCTTAATGTTCCAAGATGAGTACCCCATATTACATTTGCCTAAATAAAATTTATTTCTAATATTCCATATTGTAAATAACTGTTATTAATTCATTTACATGAAACCTTTGTTGATATCTCCTAATTTAAAAAAAAAATAAATTCTTAGTCCAAAATGTATTCAGAATGGGCCTAAGGAACCCACACCAGCAACGTATAACAGTACCCTTTTTGCCAGCATATGCCCTTGACAATATTGACTCAAGGTATTTAACCAAAAAAAAAAAAATACATTCTCTAAATTATTTGATAGGTGAAAATGTTTTCTAGCGATTTTAATTTGTACTTCTTTGGACAGAAGTGACCTTAAACAACTTTTGTGAATATTAGGTACTTGTATTTCTTCTCTTGAAAATTGCTGTGATGTTTTGATAATTTGTTTGAGGACAGAATGAGAAATTTGTATGAATACACTTTACATATTATAAGAGGCTCTATAAATTTGAGTCTCTCAAAGACTTAATAATAATAAGAGTTTTCCCTTTCTATTTCCAGGATTATTGTTCAAATCAAATGAAATATTATATGTGCCAATGCTTTGAAAACTTAATATACTTTATATATAGAATGTATTATTGTTTTCGGAAATACTTAAACCTTGCTTATCTGTTGATTAATTGACACGGAAGGTGGAAGGAAAGCAAGGTGTGAAATCATTTATTCCTACTGCCATCACTTAACTCATGTCATTTCTTCACATTGATAAGGGTTCAGGGCATATGGAAAATTTGTTTTACTATAAAGGTAAAAGAAAAAAAACTCCATTAGCAAGAGGGCAAACAGATTTGGAAAACACTAAAATTTGAAGAAAAAAATAGAGCTAACTTTCTAGACTTCAAAGAAAAAATGGGCTTTGAACCTGACCTCTACTTTCCTCTAAGAGAAAACAGAAGCTATGATGCAGGAATTCCATTAAATTCTCTCCCTCTCCTAATATTATCGAAATCTAAGCACACCTTCATTTGTCTTCTTCTTCATTTAAGATATAGAATATTCCTCTATATATTCACAGTGCATGCTTATTCATAGCCAGGGCTGCAACTAATCCATATGCTTCTGTCTCTCAAATGTACTTCTAGCTAAAGCTCCCTACAGGCCAGATGTCCCACATTCACTTAAAACCAGACCTAAGTTCATCAATATTTTTCTGCAATTCAGTGTTTCTTAAGCAAACGCATCATATATTAACCCTTTGCAAACAGCAAAATACCATTTTTTTTTGTCAGGCACCATTTCAAATGTTAGCATAATGTTCATTTTAACAGCATATGCAGCTTTGGGACCCCCAAAAAAGAGGCAATAGTAAAATCACCTTACTCTGCCCTATTTATAATTTTTAATACATTCTGATTATGCTGGTTATTTCAAAGTAGTATGAAATATGTATGTTATTTCAAAGTAGTATGAAATATGTATGTTTAAACTTATCAGAATTTGAACTAATCTATTAGACTTATGCTATTATTATTTTTATGTATGGTTTATTTTTTTATTACTTGATTTCTCATGGTTGATGGTTATCTTATGGGCTTAGTGAGATATAAAGGCAAAATAAATTAGAGGAAAAAGATATTTACTAAAAATCCCAATATTAAATATGCTTCTCAGGAAATGAAATTAACATTTTTTTTCAAAAAATGAATATTCTTAAATAAATGATATTTGTTTTTCTGGAGAAGAGTTCAGCCTAATTTAGCCCTTTGCTATTCAAAGTTATATGTTCTTGTCCAGGAATGATGAAGAGTGTCCTAAATATCTTTGAAACTGTAGAATGCACAGCACAGTCCTACAGTCGATAGGTGGTTCTGTATGCAATTGAGAAAAATAAGTGTAATGATTCAAGTGCCATCTATAGGAAATGCTAAAGTATGGTAGGAAATTTTACAGAGTGATTGGTAAATAACTTTTAGATAATATATTTCTTATGCAAAATAAGTTACACCTTTGGGACTTAATTCTGAAATGATTAAGAATGTCTCATGCAAGATAAACCATGGACCTTTAATTCTGACCTCTCATGCTATCACAGTTGGCTCCACCGATAGACTGTCTACAAATCCGGGTTCACCACAGTGACTGAGTGTGGCTGAACATCTGACACATTAGTTGCAATCTTTTCATGCTGAGGAAATGTTATGAGTGTTGCTGTTGACAGCTGTGATTGTTGTTTGCAATTATCTCTATTTTCCCCATAGGTGGTCCCTTTGCTGCTACAGCTTCTAAACAATCATCTCCAAAGTTGCCTTCTATTTTCAAGGTTTTTTTTATTGGAGAAGTAGTAGGTTTACAGCAAAATCATGCACAAAATATAGAGTTCCCATATACCATCCTATTAGTAATACCCTACATTAGCACATTTGTTAGAATTCATGGAAAAACATGCTTATACTTGTACTTTTAATTATAGTTCATGATTTACATTAGGGCTCACTGTGTGTATTGTAAAGTCCTATGTTTTTATGCTTTTTTGTTTTGCTTTTACTGTAGTGATATATATACAACCTGAAATTTCCCCTTTTAACCACATTCAAACATATAATTCAGTGCTGTTATGTTCACAGTGTTGTGCTACAATCACCTCCCTCCATTACCAAAAATTTTCCATCAACCCAATTAGAAAGCTCTAATAATCAAAACTGAATTTCCTCCCATTCTCTTCTTTAGGAAAAAAAAAATGCTTAATGACTGCAAGTGTCAAATGTGTATGTGCCAGAGGTTGTTGCCATACAATATGTAAAATGAAGCATGGCTATTTCTAGGTGTTTAAGTTAAATAACTGTTTTGATAGTAAACTGAGAAAGGACTAAGATTATGATAAGTTACATTTTGACTGAAAAGTCTGATTGGTACAGGCTGCCATTGTTGTTAACAATCTATAAGATAAAATGAATCTCTGGGGCAGTTTGGTATTATTTATGAATTCCCAAAATAAGATATTGATTATGTTGGTAAACTGGTGTGTTTCTCTCAGCATGATACCCTTTGATTGATTTAAAATCAAAGGCTTTACATTTACTTGGTTAAATCAAGATTAGGGCTTTGATCAACCAAGCCGTTAGGTTCAGTCCCCCCCTCTTGGTGGGCTATATAAACGAACACTCACTCAAGGAGAAGATACACAGAACAATAGAGAGAGATCCATGGACACCACAGGGGAAAGAACTTGATCCTGGGGCCTGGAGAGAGTTGAGCCATTCGCCTGATAGTTTGCAGCTGAAGAGACCAGAGCCCTAAGCAGCTAAGAATGCCCAGAAAGAAATGGGCACTACAGCCTACAGCTGAAATGGAAAGAAGCTGGGTCCACGGAGCTTTAAAAGGGAAGCGGAAGTCACCCACCATCTTGCTTCAGCATGTGGCAACAGACTTTGGTGAGAAAAGTAACCTCAAGTTGGGCTCTTTAGGGCCTTGTAACTATAGACTTTTACCCCAAACAAATAACCTTTGTATTAATAAAAGTCAACAGATTTCTGGTACTTTGCATCAGTATCCCTTTGGCTGACTAATACACTATCTAAACCTAGAGCAGAGGAGCAATTACCCATTAGCAGTGTCTGCCCTCATTGAACGGGAGGTGGTTCACATCTACTCTTCTGGGCTAACAGAAACATCCTTGAAATTGGGAGTATTATATTATCTGCTTACTAAATCACTTCTTAAATACATCTGTAAGCAGTGTAAAGTGTACATATAGGTTAACTTTAATCTACACTGCAGAGTTTATTTTGTAAGCAATTGAAATAGGTTAAAGAGGAATCCAAACTCCAGATGTGTTCCTATATATCTCAAGTAGTTTATCCAAATCTCTACTAGAAATTTTGCTAATGGAATAAGAAATCTTAACAATAATTTTTCATTGCTAAAATGGATTCTGATATGTATGATTGGTCAGAAAGAGTCTGGGAACATGAATTAAGAAGGCATAAAAATTCAACAAATCCAAATTAGGGGTCACATGAGATTTATGGTTCCAAAGGCCATGGGCTACTCCACTTTAAAAAGAAGACTCTGTATCTGACTCAACTAAGTATTGGATGATCCAGCCATCAAAACATTACTGCATTGACCTCAAAGGAAAACTTTCATGCAAGTTGTTTGTTGGCAGGGCTGAGGCTAGAGAGATGAAGTTGCCAGAAGTTACAAGAACAGGTTTTATGACTGTATTTGTCCCGATTCGCTAATAAATGTTTGTATTTTTAGGCAGTGTTTTAATTTGCCAATGGCTGCTGATGTAAAAATACCAGAAATGGGTTGACTTTTATAATGGAAATTTATCAGGATAAAATCTTACAGTTCTGAGGCTGTGAAGATGTCTAAATCAAGGCATGATCAGAGATGCTGGCTCACCAAAATTTGAATGCTGCCAGATATTGGACCCAGCAATATGGCAAGGTAAAATGGCAGCAATCTCTGTGTGCTTCCTTCATGCTCACTTTCTCCCCGAGTTTAGCTGTGGGCAATCACAGCTTATCAATAGATTATCTCTCCCCAGTTTCTACTCTTCAGCTTTGGGCAGTTCCACTGATTCCAGTTCTGGACTCTCTCTCAGCCTCTTATTTCTCAGTAGGTACACTTTCTCCCCTAGAACAGCTATGGGCAATCCTGGAGTCCTCTCTCATTTGGAGGGTCAAAATGGCAGCTGTATTTCTCTATGTTTCTGCTTTCAGTTTTCTGCTTATATAACATTCTAGCAAGAGGGCCAAGATCCAACCTGTATCATTCTTCACGGACATAGTCCAATCAAAGGCCCTAAATCTACCTAATTGAAAGTTCCCTTAGCTGAATCTAAAGCAATTCTGGACCTACAGGAATGGATTAATTTCAAAAACATTATCTTTTCTTGGATTCACAAAAGCTTCAAACTGTCACAGATGGAATTATCGGAGGTAGGCTAAGACTTGCTGTGTAAATCAGCCAAAGTATGCTGTTGCAAAGTACCAGAACTCTGTTGGCTTTTATAAAGGATATTTATTTGGTGTGGAAGCTTACAGTTACCAGGCCCTAAAGAGTCCAACTCAAGGTACCATAAGAGGTACTTTCTCACCCAAAGTCTGTTGCCATGTGTTGACACAAGATGGTGGGTGATGTCTGCAAGGGTTCAGCTTTTCTCCTTCCTTTTAAGTATCTATAGTTACAGATTCTTCTGATCTCAGCTATCAGTTGGCATAAGGCTTATTTCTCTACCCTGGGCTCATTTCTTTTTGGGCTCAGCTGCTCTGGTCTCTTCACAAGGTCAGCTATTGACTATGAGGTTTATCTTTCTTCCCAGGACCGTGTCTAAGGAGCACTTTCTCTTCCTGAATATCTGCTTCTGTGTGTCTGCTTCCATGTGAGAGTCTGTTTCATCAGCCCAAGGGACTGGGATTCAATGCTGAGTTGCTCTCTAATGATGTGGTTGAATCAAAGTACTGATCTTAACATAATTTAATCACATTTCTCAGTTGAATCTAATACAATCAAAGAGTATCACACCCAGAGAAACAGATCAGTTTACAAATATAATCAATTATCTTTCTTTGGAATTCATAAATATCAAACTGCCACACTTGCTTTCACCTTATAGTATCACCTGGTAGCATGAAAGTGGAAAAAGGACATGTAGACCTCTACCTATCTCTAATCACCTGAGGCAACTGTATTGATGACCGGTCAAATTGGCTTGGATCTGGTCACAAAGGGGGTTACTAGCCTATCTCTCTCCTTTTCTTTTTTGCCTTTCCTTCAGATACATTTTACTTTTATTGTTTTGTTGAAAATTATCTTCTCCTCCACCATTCTTCTCAGTAATTGTTCCTTAGTACTTTTTTCCCCATAGCATTTAATGAGGCATTTTAATGGAACATAAGTTTTAAATGTAGTAATGACAAATCTCTTATAGATTTAAACCCATAGAATTTATAATTATTTTTTAAGATTTTTTTAAAAGATTTATTTTATTTATTTCTCTCCCCTTCCCCCGATCCCCACCAGTTGTCTGCTCTCTGTGTCCATTCGCTGTGTGTTCTTCTGCGTCCACTTGTATTCTTGTCAGGGCACTGCGAAACTGCATCTCTTTTGTTGCATCATCTTGCTGCATCAACTCTGTGTGTGTGTGGTGCCACTCCTGGGCAGGCTGCACTTTTTTTGCATGGGGCAGCTCTCCTTATGGGGTGCACTCCTTGAGTGTGGGGCTCCCCTACATGGTGGACAGCCCTGCGTGACATGGCCCTCCTTGTGTGCATCACATGGGTCAAGAGGCCCTGGGTTTGAACCCTGGACCTCCCATGTGGTACGCGAATGCTCTATCAGGTGAGCCAAATCCACTTCCCATTATTTATTATTGAAGACCGCATAAGTGTCTCAACAGGTGAAAGTCATAGCCATTATTTCTTAGAGGCTAAAAGGCCAAAAGTCTGTCATTTGTCAACTATCTCAGCCATTTGACAAAGAACAAAACACATTTGTTGTAGGGCACTGTTTTGGAAAACCAACTTTGAGCTGCTGCCCACAAATTTAAAAGTAGCCTCTCTTTTGGTACCAACACAGTTTTGCTATTATCCCAATAGCTTTACTGATAGCAAAATAGAATTATAAACAGATTACTTTCATGAAATGACACAAGATAAGTAATAATTCTGCATTCTAGCTTTGGCTATGAAGGAAAATATTATTTGTTGTTGAGTAATGATCTGTGAGGTTTTCATTTCCCCAGCCTTCCACCATATAAACCTTGAACAGGTTAACAAATCAAGAATCCCAGTCACAGGAAGCGGATTTGGTCCAGTGGATAGGGCATCCGCCTACCACATGGGAGGTCCATGGTTCAAACCCTGGGCCTCCTTGACCCGTGTGGAGCTGGCCCATGCGCAGTGCTGATGAGCGCACGGAGTGCCCTGCCATGAAGGGGTGTCCCCCGGGTAGGGGAGCCCCACGCACAAAGTGTGCACCCATAAGGACAGCTGCCCAGCATGAAGGAAAGTGCAGCCTGTCCAGGAATGGAGCCACACACACAGAGAGCTGACGCAGCAAGATGATGCAACAAAAAGAAACACAGATTCCGATGCCGCTGACAACAACAGAAGTGGACAAAAGGAAGAACACGCAGTAAAGGGACACAGATATCAGACAACTGGGGTGGGGGAGAGAAATAAATAAAATAAATCTTTAAAAAAAGAGAGAGAGAATCCCAGTCACAAGAAGCCCAGGCCGAGTAATGACAAAGCAGCTGGTATCAGACCAATTCTCCCACAGAATAAGATTAGGAAATTTGGACAAGTTATTAAAAAGTAACTATTTTAAAGTACTAGAGAGGGACCAAAAGCAAGCAGAAACTGAAGGAGGGAAGTGCACTGGGTGATATCAGTATTTACATGGCTTTTCCTCTAATGGAACTTCTCAGTAGTATAGACAATGTCAGTTAGAACCCAAGCAAAAAGCTGCATTTGGGATTAGGTATCAGAGGACAGAGTTCAATTAATGTTATACTACTTTATGTCATATTAAGAAAATTGAGAGCATGTATAAATTTATCATAATAATTGGAATTATTTAATACTAAGGAGGATCTTTTTATTTTGGATATCATTTTCCTTTCAGTTAATTGAAATGTTTAAGATGAATAGTGAGTCTATTTAATTTACACATGCAGCTAAAAGTATTTGAAAGTGTTTGCTAATTAAGTTTGAAATGGTGCCAAAAACTATTCCAAAGTTACTTAAAAGAGATGGTTAAAAATTACTAGACTTAAAAAGTACAGTAGTATGATTTTTATGCTGAAATAAATGCTTAAGAAGAACTCAGTTTTTTAATTTATAACTTTAATAAATTGAAATCTAATTGTTGAAACCAAAAATAAATCTCTGGAAAGTTTTTATGTGCAAAGAAAAACAAAACAAAACAAAAAAATAAAGCAGGCAAAGAAGACACAAAAAATCCTACAGGACTAGGCCCTTGAGATAAGAGCTTGAGTACTGCAAGGTGGGTACAGGATGGAGGTTCAAAGTTCAAGCAAGGTCAGAGGATCTAAAGGATCTGAGTTGCCAGAGAAAAGAACACAGGAAAAGATGAAGCACTGTAACAACAGGAAGGATTTTGGCGACCACTGAAGTAATCCTTTGTTTCAGCCAGGAAACATATATATACATTCACAGACACACTTACACGTATACGTATACTTTTTTAAAAGTAGGGCAGTAGCCAGCCTTTTCTTCTTTTCCACGAAACCAGAATGTAGGGATACTGCAATCACCCAGCTGTAAGGGTAAGTGAGGAGGCACAAGGAAAAACTTCACAGGAGTAAACTGATTAAACCCTCATCAAAATTCATTCTTAGAAATCAACTCTATCTGTTCCACAGCTGAATGTTAACCAGAATTTGGATCGTGACATGTACTACAGAGTGATAAAGTGAATAATACCCACAAGATGATTTATGCAACCTATTAGATTACTCTTTCCTTGAAGTACCAGGATTTCCAGAACCAATTTATTGTGCACTTGTGCACTGGTGAGCAGTACAACTGCTTCCCCTTTGCTATATGATTTCTGAATTTGCCTTTTATCTCCAATGCTCCTGCACAGATAAATGTGCACAGTCTATAGTGTAGTTCGTTTTAAAAGTCCCCTTAAATTCTTTTGGGAAGAGAAGGCCCCTCATTAGTAATCAAATATTGAGTGATATGATCTAATGGTTCTCAAATATGTTCTTGGGATGTGCGACACTTCCCTAGCAGTAGTGTGCAGTCGTATGGCTGAGCTGGGCGGGGGATGGAAGGAATAGATTCGGAAGGAGCCTAAGTGGGATTCTAGTACCTCCCTTCACTCCATCTCCTTGAGAAAAACAAATGTAAATGGTAACTTTATAGAAGACGATGAGAACCAATTTCGGCAACAAGGTTTAGGTGAGCATATTTTCATAGCGGCTACATAAATTGTATTTCATATATGAATTGTTCTTATAGCTTAGTAAGCGCTTGGACTCTTCAGCCAGAACAGATTCAAATGCAGGTGCTACTACTTACTTGGTGTAGACATCGGCTAAATTCCTTCATTTCCGCATTCTTTAATCCTAGGAAAACAATAACGGCACCAGTTCAATAGGCTTGTGAGAATTAAATGGGTCAATATGAGCAGAGAACTTGAGACTATGCCTGATCCCCACCCCTTTCCCCCCAAAAAAGAATTTAGTAAGTGTAAGCTGTTGTGGTGGTGGTTGTTAAAAGATCTGACTTAATTTAAATAATTTTATATGCCTGGAAATAAAATGCATCTTCAGCATTTATTCCATAATCCAAATATTTAGCATTTTAAACCAATTTTACCACAGTATCCTTCCCTACCACTTATCTCATATTAGTTTAGCTGAATTACTCACTAGAAGAACAAATGAATAACACTTTGAAGAATTAAATTCCTGATTTCCTCTGAAAATAGCGATTTCAGGGGAAACTGAATTAACCATAACTCTAATTCAGTATTCTGCCTACATCCTACCAAAGTGTTTCTCAAGGGATAGTGACATGGGCAGGGACAGGCACAGGCAAGGGGAGCCCAGAGACGTTAGATGATAATTAAATCAGAATCATCTTGGGGAGCTTTCTCAAAGTACACCTGTCTCTCTCACTAACCTCTCCAGGTCTGAGGAGTAGTGTGTGGGAAACTTTGGGGACTGTTGAAAAATCTTTCCCAGATGATTCTGATATGCAATTTCTTCCATGCCTTTCCTCTCTTTCCATAAAATGATACAACAAATATTCCCCTGGCAGACTCTGGCTCCCAGAGTACATCAGCTTCCACTTCTCAAAGAATATCAGGTGCAGTTTAGAGAGATTTTCTACCAATTAAACCAGGTGCTTCCTTGTCCTCCAAATATATGACCCAGTTTATTTTGCTATAAAGAATTATTTTTTAAAATGAATCAGATGGTATCTGATACATTGAGACCATTTGGTTAGAAATAATTGTTTTGAATTGCTTGAACTTATTTTATCTTATAGTCAGTGTACCCTTAGTATTATAAAGTCTTTCTTTGTTCCTTTTCAAAGTACATTAAAGATGTGCAATTCTGGAAAAACAATTTGAATGAAAAGGGCATTGACCATATTAAAATATCAGAATTATAACAGTTCATAGAGAAGCAGAAAAGTGAAAAAAATAAATGGACATATATGAATGTTAACTGGGATATAGAGAGGAAACTATAACCTGTTCAATGTAACAAATGAGTTGCAAAGTTAAGTTTGAGAAAATACGTATAAATATGGAATTGGAAGGACCTGCTGGTACTAGTTTATAAGAACTGACATCAATTTTTAGGAATGTTACTGGCTGGTGGTTAAACCATTGGTAGCTTGAAATTAACTATTGGTAGAATTATAAATCAGGACTTTTTCCTAGAGAGCTAGTTGTTAAACATTTACTAGCATACCACCTTATACAAGGTGATTGTGCATTGTATGTGGTTGTTTTTAAAAATTTTTTTTTATTTTTAAGAAACTTTTAGATTATATAAATGTTGTATAAAAAATATAGGGGATTCCCATATTCCCCTCCTCCCCGCCCCCCCCCCCCCCCACTTTCCTACATTAACAGCATATTTCATTAGTGTGTGTATTAGTCAGGGATCTCTAGGGAAGCAGAATCAACAGAAGATATCTGCCAACAGTATGAGATTTTATAAGAGTCTCCCGTGACCGTGGGGATACACAAGTCCAGGTTCTGCAGGCAGGCTGCAAACCAGGGGCTCTGATGAAAGTCCAATGAAGGTTCTTGATAAGTTTCTGGGAGATGTGGACTGTCCAAAGACAAGCTGGGAAATTCTCCCTGAATGCTGAAATCACTTCCCCTTTTAAGGCATTCAACTGATTGGATAAAGTGTCACTCATTGCTGACTGCAATCTTCCTGACTGATGTAGATTTAATCAGCTAGCCATGCAGTAAACTCACTGGTGACTAAAGTCCATAAATGTCCTTGTGTTGCAATTAGCCCAGTGCTTGCTTAGCCAAACAACTGGGCATAATTACCTGGCAGAGTTGACACATTAGAATAATCACCACAGTGTGGTACATTTGTTATAATTGATAAGCACATGTTGAAGCATTGTACTAGCTAAAGACTATAGTTTATCTTATAGCTTACATTTTGCCCTACACAATGTTATAGGTTTTGATAAAATGTATAATGGCCTATATCTGTCAATGCAATGTCATGCAGGACAATTCCAATATTCCCAAAATTCCCCCATTTGTACCTATTCTTCCCTCTCACTCCTTCAGAACCTCTGGTGGCCACTGCCTTTATATCAATGACACAAGTTGTTCCATGGTTAGAATAATCATAAGTCTACTTTGGTCCATAGTTGTTTTTCACCCTTATGTTTGTTCATTTACACATGCTTGAGGATTTTGGGATGGTGATGCCCATGCTGTCTCCAATTGAGAGAGGGCTTAGATCCCATGGGGCAGATGGATGGAACTGTATTGCTTGCTTCCTGGGATGGGAGTTGTCCATCATCATCCTTTTGTTAGTTGTCCTGGGTGAGTCCAATGAACTGATGAGTAGGTGTTGCAACTCTGCTGAGATTCAGGGCTCAACCAGCATATGAACAGACCAAAGATTTAAGTCTCTGGGACATATATTTCACAAGTATATTGCTACTTACAGGTTCAAATAAATGGGGAAGAAGACCCATGTAGGGAAATTATAAATGAGTCTAACTCTGTTATATTGGGGAGCATATATTCCAAAGCAGGCCAGTTGATGGAGTGCTGAATTCCTGAGAGTGTCTGCCCTGCCTGTAATATGTTTATATGCTGAGTTTTGCTTAGAGAGAGTCCACATTTGAGCAACAAGGAGGCTTTCAGGAGATATTCTTAGGTAATATATATAATACTAGGCTAATTTTCAATTCCACAGAAAAGATTCAAAGGTTCATAAGTTCAACAATCAATATCAAGTGCCTGGCATAATGATCCGTCCTCCTTCCCTAGGCATGTATATAGTTTTCATTATAAATAGGCTACTACGTAAAGACCAGACCCTTTCATTCCCTTCCCCCTCACATAACCACTCCAAGTTCCTCCCACTTCATACATATAGAATTCTCTGTTTAAAAATACAGGAGGAAAAACCTAAATGAAAAGCATTTTGACCTTTTAGGTTTACTCTTATTTTGAAGCAGCATTATATCTCATAGTCCTCCCATGAAGAGATACAGACATACCATGGATTTTCTACATCTTAAAGTCTGCATCTGTAGTTTCTTCACATTAAAAACTCCTGTATGCTGGCATGTCAAGGTAGCATATAGTACTAGGGTATTCTCTAAGTCAATGATTCTTAAATGGTAATGGATCTTAGGATCATACAAGGTGATTGTAAGAAAGAGTGACATTCTTGAGTCTCTCCCTCAGGCATTTTTGACATTATAAATTCAGGGTGGAATCCAGGAATCTGACATTTCGCAATACCCCAGGTACTCCTGATGCAAGTGGTCGTTGGCCAATACCTCTGAAGCACTGTGATAAGGTAGGGTATAAAGAGGTGGCAGAGTGGCTACAGTCATTTGGTCACTTTGCCAAAAATTACTTTGAACCTTCCTACTCTATGAAGTAGTGTTTGTTTATGCTTGCATCTCAATATCCACCTCTTCTAGGAGGCCTGGTCAAAGGAACTCTTCCTCTAATTTATCCAGCTAATTCTATCCCAGCACTCTCCTCCCTCCACAGTGCATATTTTACTTGCTAATTGATAGCTGCTGAATAACTGCTGTTGGTTTTCTTGGCTGGGCATGAGAGTTTTCATGTCCAACTTCTGAGTAAAGTCAGAGCTTTGCTGGGTTGGGACTTCCCTAAAGATCACACAACTTCTGTTCAAAGTTTGCAATCTTCTCCTCAGAGCTCCTCAGAAATAGTCAACCAGAGAAATGTTTTTGAATATACTCACCCAAGGAGTAAAGAAAGAATTTAATTAACATTAATTCTTTATAATCTATGGGGTTAAGAGTTGCCAAGGTCTCCTAAGAACTCAGGATAGTAGCTGACCAAGCCAATCTCTTTGCTTATTTGAGTTCTGTCTTAAGACTAGGAGGTTGTTCATAACTACCTAGACAATATTTCTCAGAAGTGTGTTTCCCATTTAATCCTTCATTCAGTTAAAATAAATGATTATATGTATTGGCCACTATCCTAGGTATACCCAAAATGATAAACAAAAGCCTCGCCCCCTGACCAAGGGTACAAGGCTAAAAATACACTGCTTTTGTCCAAATTACAGAAACATGCCCCCTCTGCATGAACAAAATGGGGCAATTCTCATCAGAGAAAGTAAAGAAAGATGCCTCCTCTAGGCACATGAATTAAAAGACACAAGAGGGCAAAGTAGACTACTATGGTCTGGACTTCAGAGCATGGCCTGTACCTAGGCACTCAGCCTACCTGCCTATGATGGAACTGGATAGAAACACGTTGAAATCACTTAAGTCTCTCCGTACCTGGGCTGTCTTATGTATGCCTGACTTTTAACTCTTAAGACTCAGTTCAGGGGAGCAGATGTGGCTCAAGCAGTTGAGCACCTGCTTCCCACATGGGAGGTTCCAGGTTTGGTTCCTGGTGCCTCCTGGAGACAAACAAAAAACAAAACAAAACAAAGAAAACAAGCAAACAAATGAAAAAACCAACTCAGGGGAGCCAATGTGGCTCAGTGGTCCAACACCAACTTCCCATATGCAAGGTCCCAGATCTAATCCCCCACTCCAGTTCCTGGGGAAAAAAAGAAAAAAAGAAAAAAAAATGACTCTGTTGAGGCATTACTTGATCCCCAAAATACCCTTGAGTGCTTCTGCCCTAATACTAAATACAATTATTATATTGAAATTACCTGTTTGTCTATTGCTTACTCTGAATTGTTAGCTTATCAAAGACAGAAACCACTTTACATTGATCTGGGATCTTCTAGCACCTAGCACATTGCACTCTACATAGCAGGATCTTAATAAAGGTTTGTTTAACTGTCTACCTTGAACAAAGCCATGGCATGTTTATAATAGCATTTACTTTTCTGTTAAGTACTTCTCAGTAGAAGAAAGCTAATGGTATGGAGACTTTGGTAGCATACAGACAATCCACCCTACAGATTCAGTGAAGAACCTTTTCTAATTAGGCAACTATAAACAGTAGCATTTTGAGTTAGTAATGAGCACTGATTCTCCTTTCACCTGAGCACATGATAGGTAGATTCTTAAAAATAAACTCCTCCAATCTATATCCATTTTGTAAAGTCACTTGTTTCACACATTATTTAGAAATATTATGAAAAGTATCAGCTAACTAGCTAGTGATTACTTTAACATCCGTGCTTATAATGTACATGCAGTGTCTCTGACATTTTTTTTCTTAAGTTGCCATTGGAACAATCAGTGGTCGACATTGGCAGTTACAGTGACATAATCTGCATATTAAAATTTCAGATTTATACTTTAGAATACAATAGTTAAGGAAGTATTTGAAAAAACAGTTATCATTAATTGTTCCATTTGTTAGCATACTCTGAGAGACCTCAAGATCTGCTAGAGTCTATAAAGCCATGGATGTGTAGAAACAAAGACTGTATTGACATTTTCATAGCGCATTCCGTTGTGTAAGTCGTCATTTACGTCAAAAGGTAATAAAGCATAAAAGCTGTGCAGTGGTGGCAGTGGTTTCATAAAACTGCTTCAACAATGAAATTAGTAATATATTGCACTGTTTGATAGCATGTCTTTTTCAGATGTTATCTAAATGCGACTTTCAAAACCCTGGGGAAAAAAGACATTACATTTTATTTTACGGGTTAACTACAGTAAGTTCAGTATACATTAATTGAAATTCCTGTGTGCTAAGTCAATGTGATAGCCAGTGATTATCTAAACTTAATTTTTTAAAACCTATTTTTGTTTTTTTCTTCATAAACTTAAGGAAGAAAGAAAGTAAATACTTAAGAATATTAGTAAAAATTTGGCTGTAACAATGATCATCAGAGTATTGCTTATATAGGAAAAATGGGAAATATCATGCATATCCTAAACAGAACATAGGTTAAATAAATTATGGTACAGCCATACAATGGAATATGCTATGTACCCATAAAACAAATGTCACAAAAAAAAATATTTACTATCTTAAGGGGACATTGATATTTGATTGCTCAGTGCAAAAAATATATATATTACAGATCTTGAAAATGCAAAAAAAATAGTAATAGACTGAACAAAAATAAGAAGTTGATTGATAAGAAGTAGGAAAATATATATGCTTTGATTTCCTAATCTTTTAAAAGAGGTATTCAATACATACTATCTGAAGTTAAAATTTTCTGAATGGTGTTGTTTAAAAGATAATTCACTTCTGTTTTAGAAGCTGTCAGGAAAATTATGCATGGGCAAATTTCATTTTTTAAAACTCCTTTTTTAATTCTGCTCTGAAATATTGCTTATTTTCACTCAAACTTTTTTAAATTGAGTTTTATTCTGATGTTTGTCATTGAATCCAAGGAAACATTGTACTGGTATGTAGCTCTGCAAATTTTGGTGAAGCATTGGTCAGAAAGCACTTAAACAGCCCAAGAGAGAAAACAATTAAATTTATTTACTGCAATCATGTGCAGAAAATACAGGGCTGCAAACTGGACAAGACTGAAGAGTTTAAATAGGAGGTGGCCCTTGATGTCCCAAAAGGTGGGAAGTATGAGGACAGAGAAGTTTGGAGGTTATTTAAATAAGAAAATGGGGAACCCAGAAATAGGTCTGTTTGCAGGAGCCAAATGTCACTGCCTTTCACTAAGGTAAGAAATGCCTGGATCTTTGGTTGCACTCTAATTTGGAATGGAGTTGTTTAAAAAATGTCCACAGAATATCAGAGAAAGAGCAGAGATGAAGTGAAGAGAAATCCAGGGAATAAATTGATAAGTACAAGGAAACAAAAGCCTACTGCATTTGCAATCCAAGCAAAAGTGAATGAAACAGCTGGTTGAACCTAGGCCTAATGTCAAGTAGTAGGGAAGAGTGTAAGTGGAAAGGTCAGTTGGGATTAGATTACCCAGAACACTGAGAACTAAGTAGAGTAGTAGGCGTGAATAAGTATGGTAAACCACTGATGGATTCTAAGACAGGCTGTTGAAAGATTTAAAAGTTGTAAAATAATCTAGGAGTACAAAAGAAGGAGGAGAAAAGCCACTTTTCTTAATAACTACATTGCAGTCACAGTGCTCAGTAATTTCTCACTTAATATCCACAACAACCCTGTGAGAAATATATTATAATTTTTATTTTACAGATGAGGTAATTAGGGTTCAGAGATGCCTGCCCAAGGTCTAAAAGAAAGAAGACCATTAAAAACAGTTCAAGAGGTCGACTTCCATAATGATAAAATAAAGACCTCCAAAATCTGCTCCTCCATAACAGCAATGGGAAACCGGCACAAAAAAAAAAAAAAAAAAATTACTGTCAAAATCAACTTTTTCAGAACACTGGAATTTAACTAATGACTTGCAAAACTCCAAGTAGCATTTATTCAAGCAAAATAGATAAATATTTGAGAGCACTGAGTTTTGTGGTATTTTTAATGCAATAACTTGTCCTATTCCCATCCCCTTCTCCCCATCTCCACATAGCCTTGAAAACCAACAGCTTTTCAGCAGTAGGAACTCTGACAAACAGTAGCCTCGCAGCCACTGGAGGAAGCAAACTCAGTTCAGAGCTTCCCAAAAAAGTCTTATTCCTAGAGAATTGTCACCATTTTTCCAATGTCTGCTCCTGGAAAAATCCCTATTTGCAAGTTTTATTATTATTTAACTCCACCTGATGCTCACTCATTGAGACAACTCTCACATTCAGGGTGTTTGTAAAAATTGTTTAACATTGCAACTGCTGAGGTGACCCTAACAGTTGTTGGAAACAAAAGACTGCCCAAAACACTTAAATGGAAGATCTAGGGCCTCAGATGTCCCTAGTGGTCTTTAGAAACCTCTGACCTATTCCTGGGAATCTAGAAGATCATACACATGTGCAGGGTTGGGGACACACTCAGGAAAGACCTGGAAAGACCTTGATCTCTCACCTCTGGATGACTCTGAGGTCCTTAGTAAGCAGGAAGTAAAGACTGAGACAGGTTGTAAGCTCCTCAAGGATTGAAGATATGCCCCCAACACACATAGAGCCTTTTGGGGGAAAGTGGACTATTGGTGCAAGGCAATTAAGGAAATCTCCATGTAATCATGAGTTGACCATTAAGCTAACTGAGCTGAGACTTCAGTGGTTGCACATGAGAGAGAATACAGGATAAGTTCAGGAATATGACTAAACAAATAAACAGCATCAGCAACAACAACAAATAACAACAAGAGCAAAACATGGGATGGAGGGAATTGGATTGCCAAAAATGCCAAACTACATTATTTAAAATGTCCAATTTTCAATAAAATTTACAGGACACACAGAAAACCAGGAAAGTATGACACAAAAAGCAGTAACAGGAACTGTCCCTAAGGAAACACAGATCCTATAATTACTAGACAGAAGTTTTTAATCAGCTATTTTAAATTTGTCCAAAAACATCAGGAAACCAAGTCTAAAGACTTGGGGAAAAAAGTTTATAATCAACGTATCACCAAATAGAGAATATCAACAATTTATCAGAAATTTTTAAAAAGGACTAAATAGAAATTCTGAAATTGAAAAACACAATAACTGAAATTAATAGCAGTCCAGTACATTCCTTCCCTTTTTGACCTGAGCCTATGTAAATATTCATGGAGAAAAGTGTATCTATTTTAGTGGACCTGGTCAACTCTGCTGCTATATCTGGTGGTTAGGTAATGGGATCCTTTGCTTACAGCACAAGTTGTGTGCATATCATCTCCCTATGTTAGTGATGGATCAAGACCTACTGGCCATGGGGAACCAATGTCCCCTATTGAAGCTGACTTTGCTCTGTCTCTGCTCTATGTGAATAAAATGTTCCATCCATTTCCTGTGAGAATCGTGCTTTTTCTGCTAACTCTGATACTTGTAATCCATGGTCACTATCCTCCATATTGTGGGACTCCTCCCCTGAAGGTAGTAACAGATGACACCCTGACAAGACTAAACAAAAGACAAATGGGGAAGCAGATGTGGGTCAAGTGATAGGGCTTCCACCTACCACATGAAAAGACCTGGGTTCAATCCCTGGGGCCTCCTGGTGAAAAAGAAAAGTAAGTGTACCCACACAGCAAGCCACTGCCTGCACAAGTGCCCACATCGTAAGCCAGTGCCCCATGCAAGTGAATCACACAGCAAAATGATGACACATCAAAAGAGAGACAAGGGGAGATTCAAGGTAAAGCAGCAGAAACCAGGAACTGAGGTGGCGCAATTAATAGGGAACCTCTATCTCTATCAGAAGTCTCCAGGATCGGATCCTGTTAAATCCTAGAGGAAAGGAAATGAGAAGAGAAGACAATACAGACAGCAAAAACAGCAGGGTGAGAGAAGGGGAAGGGGGGAATAAATAAATAAAAATTTTTTAAAAAGACAAATGATCATCTCAATAGATGCAGAAAAAGCATTTGAAAAAATCCAACACCCTCTAATGATTAAAAAAAATGACAACTCAGAAAACTATGAATAGAAGGGAACCTCCTCAACCTGATAAAGGTTATCTACAAACACCACACAGCTAACACTGTACTTAGTGGTAAAAGACTGAGTGCTTTCCCTTAAGTTCAGGAAGAAGATGGATTTCTGTTCTTGCCATTTTTACTCAACCTTGTACTTGAGGTTCTAGCCAGGATAAGTAGGAAAGAAAAACAAATAAAAGTCATCAAATCTGAAAGGAAGAAGTAAAATGATCTCTATTGGATGATGTGGTATTTAGAAAATCCTAGAGAATCCACAAATTGTTAGAATGAATAGACAAATTCAGCAACGTTACAGGATCCAAGATCAATATGCAAAAATCAGTTGAATTTCTATGCACTAGCAATGAGCAATCTGAAAATGAAATTAAGAAAAAATTCAATTTACAATAACATCTAAAATAATAAAAATACTTTGAGATAAATTTAACAAAGGAAATTCAAGTATTGAATTTCTACAATACCAATTGAAAACTGCAAAAATATTCTTAAAAGAAATTAATGTATATTTAAATAAATGGGAAAATATCCAGTGTCCATGACTGGAAGTCTTAATATTGTTAAAATAGGAATACTCCCCCAATTGATCTACAGATTCAGTGCAATCTCTATCAAAATCCCAGCTGCCAAAAGAAAATTGACACGCTCATCCAAAAATTCATCTGAAAAAGGCAAGGAACCTCTAAGACCCAAAACAATCCTGGAAAGAAGAACAGAGATAGAAGACTCATGTTTTCTGATTTCAAAACTTTCCATAAGATCACAATGATCAAGACAGTATGGTACTGGCATAAAGACAAACATATAGATCAATGGAATAGAACTGAGAGTCCAGAAAGAAATCTTTGCATTTATAATCTGCTGGTCTTCAACAAAGAGGCCAAGACAAATTTAATGGGGAAAGAACAAGCCTTTTCAACAAATGGTGCTGGTTCAGTAGGATAGCCTCATGCAAAAGGATGAATTTGGACCCTGAGCAGTTAGGTATTTTTTATGAATTCCAAAAATAGATATTGAATTATGTTTGTAAACTGGCCTGTTTGCATATTAGATTGTATTGGATTCAGAGGTTTCACTTTTACTTGACTGAGTTGTGATTAGGGCTTTGACTGGGCCATATCAGTGGAACATTGAGCCCTTGGTGGGTGGGGACTCACAGAGAAAACCACATGGCAGAGCAGAGAGAAGGAGTTTTGAGCTGGAGCCCCAGGAAGTAAACATGCAGGGGAAGAACAGAAACAGATATGTGAGGAAACAGAGAAGGTTCCATTAGACATAGCAAAGGCCCCAGGAAGAGAGAGGAGCCATTCGACTGATAGTTTGCAGCTGCAGAGACCAGAGGCCTGAGCAGCTGAGTTTAGAGAGAAAGGAGCCCTGGGAAAGAGACAAGGCTTATGCCAGACTACAACTGAGATTGAAAGAAGCTAGAACCATGGAGCCTTCAGATGAAGAGGGAGGCTGAACCCTCACAGACATTACCCACCATCTTGCATCAACATGTGGCAACAGACTTTGGTGAGGGAAGTAACTCATGCTTTATGGCCAGTAACTGTAAGCTTCTACCCCAAATAAATACCCTTTGTAAAACCCAACAATGTCTGGTGTTTTGCATCTACTTCATACCCATTCAAAAATAAACTCAATATGAATTTTAGACCTAAATATTGGAACTAAAACTATTAGACACTTAGAAGAACATATTAAATAGAACTTTATGATCTTTGGTTAGGCAACATATTTTTAGATACAACACCAAAAGCATAAAGAACAAAAGAAAAAATTAGATAAACTAGATTTCATCAAAATTAAAAACATTTGTACTTCAAAGGACAATCAAGAAAGTGAAAAGGCAACCCACAGAATGGGAGAAAATATTTGCAAATCATATATTATTATATCAGAATACACAAAAGAACCTCATACAACAACAATAAAAAGACAAGTTACCTAATTTAAAAATAGACAAAAGGTCTGAATAGACATTTCTCCTGAGAAGATATGCAAATGGCCAATAAACTTATGAAAGGATGTGACTGGGTTCCCTGCTCAAGGTAAAACAAGACTGAAATCAAGGTGTCAGCCAGGCTCTGGGGAAGACTTTGTTTCCTAGCTCATTGCTGTTGTTGGCAGAATCCAGTTCCTTGCAGTTGTTAGACTAAGGTCCAATTTCCTTGATGGTTTTCAGCCAGGTGCTGCTTTCATCTCCAAGAGGCTTCCCTCATTCCTTACCACAGAGAAACTGGCAGCAGAACATCAAATCTTTTTCATGTGTTGAACATTTAATTTCCTCTTCTGCATCCAGCTAGGGGAAACTCTGCTTTTAAAGGGCTTACATGATCAGCTCAGATCCACCGAATAATCTGCCTCTCTAAAATCAACGATTTAGGACCTTAATTACATCTGCATAATTCCTTCACAGTGAATATAGATTAGTGTTTCACTGAATATTTGGAGGAAGTTGTGTTTACACCAGGGGCCAGCAATCTTGGGAGGTGAGGCATCTTAGAATCTGCCTCCCACAATACCCTCTCAACAAACCAGATAAACATTGATAGCCTTTGTAAACTATGTGGTTTATAAATATGCAAAACTGCAAGGGGGGTAGGCAAAGCTATAGAGCTGATCTTTGCGAGCATATATGGTGTGTGCTGCTAGAGTCCAGAATAAATTGAGCGTAATCCGAGAATAATGTGAGGTGGAGGAAGTCCAGTGAAGCTGGATGGACAGAGAGATAGCAAAATTTTTATGCTACATGAAGGAGAGCCAGTGAAACATTATCAGATTTCCTCTTACATGGATTACTCTAGTAACTGTTAGAAAGATGGATTTCATATCCCAACTGCCTCTGCAATCAGTGATCTTGGACAAGTGATTTAGCCATTCTAGGCCTCACTTACCTCAATTCTTTATGGAATTCTCTTGGGGATTAAGAGTTAATATAAGTAAAGCACTTAGAATAGTACCTGGCTTGCACAATGTGCTATTTAAGGTTTTGCCATCATCATCATTATTAAAAGAAACAAAATGCATAATGAGAGCATTTAGGGGGTTACTGAATTAACAAAGACTTGATGAAGACAGTGGCAATAAAAATTCAGAAATCTTGATCAAATTTAGAAATATTAGGGAAGAAATTTTACTGGACTTTGTTCAACATGAGGGATGATGCAAGAGTAGTTGAAAATGGTTCCTAGGCTTTCTGGCTTAGATGAATGGACAGATGGAAATTCCATAAGCCAAAGCAGGAACTAAGAAGAAGAAGCATATTGAGGTGGGGCTGGTTTGGATGGAGATGTTCACTTTAGATATAAGGTCTGACATATATCTGAAAATTAGACTGAAATCTGGAGATGCAGATTTTGGAGTGATTGACATACAGATGGTAGCTAAGCAAGATCATCTAAATAGAGTATGTAAGGAGAAGGGAGCAAAGGACCAAGGATTGAATGTTTGAAAGCATGAGAGGGATGGGAGAAAAGGAGAAACCTCCAAAACCAACAACGAAGCAGTTGGTCAGAGATTTATGAGAACAAGGAGAAAATACTGCAACGATCAAGGAAACAGATAATTTTAATAACTTGTAATATGAGCAATAATCTCAAAAGCAGCAAAAAAGTAATGAAGAGTTTCCATTGGTTTTAGAGCTGACACTGAAGATGTCCTCAAGTATCCCTGATGAGAACAATAAATTGGCCAGGCAGAAGCCAGACCATAGTGGTTAAGAAGTAAAAACAGCTGCTGAAGTAAAGAGATACTATTAGAAGATTCTAGAGCAAAATTTTGAAGATAGCGACAGTTTAGACAAAAAGAAAGCAAAAGGTCTGTCTTTAATGTACAAGAAGGGAGTTTAAAAGGTGGATATCTAATTAGTCTGCCCAGCATGTCTTGTTTATAAAGTAAATTATCTGGCATGTAGTACTTAAAATTCTCTATGATTGCAGCTCACAGCATTTCTTTAATGGCTTAGCATGAATTACATGTGAAACATAAGCCACCTATGACTCAAATATTTTAGGAGGAAAGAGTCTCAATAAAGTCTCAAAAAATATCACTTTTGTCAGAGATCAAAGGGTTCCTTCTCCACCATATTTGGGCCAGTGAGGCAGATATCTCCTAGTGCAGCTCAGAACCTTCAGGTTCTTTGCATAATTACCCATGTTATGCCTAGCAGGTGTCAAGATTGTTATCTCCATATACATCTCAAGAATTTCTGGGTCATTTTTAACTATGAGCTCATTCCAGCCTGATCAGCTTGGGACCTGTTCTCCCAAGGAATAAAAGCCAGCATTTATTGAGCACCGATTTTGAACAAGGGACTGGGTCATGCTTTCTTTCTTCATGCATTAGCTCACTTAAACTTCTCATAACACAGTAGTCAGGAGCTTTTATAATTCTTGTTTTACAGCAGATGAAATTGAGACTTAGAGAGGTGAAATAACTGGCCAGAGGACACAACTAAGGATGGGAGTGGGCAAATTTGGATATAAACCATGACAATTGGTTCATTCCTTGTAGTCTCCTTCACATAAACACCATTCATTTATTCCATGAAGGAAAACTTTGGTAAAAGAAACAAGTAGATGTTGACTCAAATTTTTGATGATTCAGAGGCCTGAAAATCTATTACAAGAATGACTCAAGTCTATTACTTCCCTTTCTTCTTCCCTCATGCTTACCTTCTAGCCACTGTGGAACACATCATCACCTGTATTAAAGAAAAAGCAGAAAATGCAAAAAGTGAACTCCAAACAAGAAAGTCAGCCTTAGGTGAAATCATAAAACAAGTGAAACCTGTGCCCCACCCCGGCACCTCACCTTTGTCATGCTTCTCTGACAATTTCTCCTTGCTCTGATGCTCTTTGTGTTCTTCAGCAACTCTCCTTCCTCACCCCCATGTCTGCCCTGCCAATCACTGCTCACCAAACTCTGGCCCTGTCACCCTACTCATTCCACAATCAAAGGCATCTGTAAGATTTTCTTGTTCCCAAGGAGTTTTCCATGCCTCAGGAATATTTCTGTTTTCTTCCTAGCTTTCTTAATAAACTTTGCACAAATATTCTCATACATTGCTTGAATCTCTTTCCTTCTGCAAAGTGAGAAGAGTAACTTTTTTTTAATCATTACTGGAAGTTTACGAGACCTTTTTGGAGGCATTTGTTTCTCACTTAAATATCCAGGTGGGAATCTTTGCCTAGTCAACAAAAGTATAGTACAGCATGCCATTTTACTGATCAAAAGCTAATCTTTCATATAGAAGCCCATAATTAGTACTGTCCCATATAGGAAATAGCATATCATTTTGTTTTTACAACTACCAGTATAAATAAGTTTAAAATGGGCCTCCCAAAGACACTTGTAACAACAGCTACAACAACAACAGCAAAATGAATTCCAATGATGGGGCTTCCAAAGCCTGTGGCAACCCAGGTGGGAACTATTTTGGAAAAGGCAGACCTCTCTCAGTACCACAAATTATACCACTAATGTTGCCTCCCACTCTGTTAATATGTAGGATCATCCCAGCTCAAACTAATTCAATATGGTTTCTTATTAATAGATCTGGATGAAGCTTTGTTAGAAGAAATGTATAAATTAGGGTAGGAAAGCGTGGATGCCATTCAAAGATTCATTTAAGGACACAATGGATGTGGAACCCAATTTTATGGAGGTTTTGCTCTTTTTATTTTTTTTAATTTTTAATAAAACCTTTTTTTTTAAGCATTTGTCAAATATTTGTCAAGCACTTATTACATGTCAGGCTCTGAAGAGAAAGCAGTGAATAGAGTGGACTTTGCTTAGACTCTACTAAGGAAGACATATCAAACAAGGAATAAAAACATGATAAGAAGGAGTTCAGGATGCTTAGAGACTATGTAACAGGAAAACTGAAACCATGTTCCTTAAGAGGAAAAGTTTAGGTATCATTTACTTCCAGATCGACTATATTTTGTATAGTATGTAATTCCTCATATGAAAATGCCAGAACAAATTAAATGGGAGAGAACAAAAAATTGATTGAGGGTGTTTTCTTATTCTTGTTTGTATATAACTACACCCTTAATTACTAAAAATGATTATAAGTTGGTACGTGGTAATCTTATATATTATAAATATAATACCTTAGTCCAGTTTAAAATATACTTTTATGGAGATTGAAATTCATAGACAGCATAAGCAAAAGTCCTCCTATATCTTGACAGATCAAGATATGGGTGGATTTTCCCAAAACTTATTCTTCAAACAGAAATACAAACAAAAATTATCACAGCCCCTTTTATCAATGTGCTAGCAAACACTTCTTAGAAGCATAAAATCATATGATGTCTCTGAGGCAAAACAACAAAAACTTATCCAATAAGGTTATTAAGGCTCTAAAATGACTGTCCTATTGTAAATTTTCCAAGAATCGAAGAATCACAGCTATAAACCTTTCCTTAAAAGCACAGTGTAGCAGGTTGATATAGATATGAATTCCAAAAATAGATATTGGATTATGTTTGTAATCTGGTTCTGTGCCTGGCCATGATTAAAGTATGATAAGGGCTTTGATTGAGCCATGTCAGTACAGCATTGAGTCCCCACCCCTTGGTGGGTGTGGACTCAGATGTAAAAGCATGGCAAAGGACAAAGTTGGAGCTTTTTGATGCTGGAGTAATGATGCTGGAGTTTTGATGCTGGAATTTTGAGCTGAAGTCCCAGGAAGTAAGGACACAGAGGAGCTTGGTTGTGAGGAAAGAGAAGCAAGCCCCAGGAAGCCTGAACTCTCACAGATGTCAGCAGCCATCTTCTCCAACATATAAAAACACAGAATTTGGTACTAGGGCTTTGATTAGGCCACATCAGTAGGGCATTGAGTCTCTACCCCTTGGTGGGTGGGGACTCAAAGATAAAAGGCATGGCAAAGGGCAGAGCTGGAGCTTTTTGATGCTGGAGTTTTGATGCTGGAGTCTTGAGGTGGAGCCTAGAAGTGAATACACAGGAGAAGAACACAGGAATAGAGATGGCTGCTTAGACGTGGCAAAAACCCTGGGGGGAGAGAGAGAGCTGTTTACCTGATAGTCTGCAGCTGGCCTTGTGGAGAAAGGCAAAGCCTAGAGAGCCATTCACCTGAGAGCTGACCTTGTGGAGAAAACAGAGAATCTGAGCCTGAAGAGAAATGAACCTGGGAAGAGAGGAACCCTGGAAGCCTGAACCCTGGTAGATGTCAGCAGCCATCTTGCTCCAACATGTGGCAACATATTTTGGTGAGGGAAGTAAGTTACACTTTATGGCCTAGTTAACTGTAAGCTTCTATCCCAAATAAATACCCTTTATAGAAACCAACTCATTTATGATATCTTGCATCAGCACCCCTTTGGCTAACTAATACAAACAACAAAAACAAAGACCTCTATAGAAAATGATTTTACAGATATATAAAGCAGAAGTTCAACTAATTTTGTGGCTCCCAAATTATATAGAAATACTTTAATGTACTCTTTCCTACTTCTTGTCATAGAACACAAGTATCTATACACTTTTAATGGAGTAGCAATTATTCATATAGATTTCAAAGCATGACAAGGATGAATAATACAAATAGATCCAGTAATTGCTAATGAATATTTTGATACAAACACAAGCTAGATGACATGTTGTTTCATTCATTGATCAATCATTTATGGCTGCCCAATGCATGATTTGTGGTAAAGCCTTCTTTCATTTGGGGATGAAAACAACAAAAATCTGAACCAAAACAATCATTCCTACAAATCAATAAATATGAATTATATAAAATTACTCTTTACTCACTTCCTACAGGTCAAATAGAGAGAAGAAAGAAAAGTGCATATTCAGGCCTATTATTTTTCTTTTTCTTTCATAATATCAGCATGCAAAAAGATTACAGGCATTAAAATTAAGTGTTTTGTTATTTAAGAGACTACTTTTTTTCCTATTAAACCCTAAGGAAAAAAGCTATTTTTGACAGCCATAAATTTGAAAGATCAATGTGACAAAATATGCTTCAAGTTCAATTGTTTAAAAAAATGGTAGTGGAAAGAAGTCATTATCATTATCAGACTTAACATTTAAAAGCATGATCACAATATGACATAGATATTTTACATTGAAATGAAAGCTAATAATGCAATGAATGTTAAAATCACTTTAAATTATGAAGATGATTAAAATAATTCATTATTTTAATAGTGAAATTACAAGATAGAAAATAATACCACCACTCACAGAGATTGAAAGAAGGTTAATAATTAAATGGTTGTAGTGAATCGGCTTGCATGACAGTCCACTAAGAAGAAATGAGGTTTACCCTTATCAGAGGGTCAGAAATAGATTCCTAATACATTGAGTTATCATACTGCAAAACTTTTATTTATCCCCTCTCTTTTTGCTGAGCTATATATAAGCTAGATAATACATTAAAACATATTTTCAACTAATATGTATTAAAAACTCCCAGATATATGCTTTTTTGTGTTTTTGATGTTGCTAGGTCTATGAATGTTCATTCAGGTGGGACTCTGACAGAAACTCACCACCAACTTCTTAAATTATCTAGTGGCATTAAAAAGGAAATTCAATAAGGCAATGTACAAGTTTTGGGGTTTTCTCAAGATTCTCAAGTTGAGGGAAAGGACATCTGAATGGGGGCTTTTTGCCAACCTTCCTTCTTCAAATAACACTAAGTTTAATAGACACAAGAAAATCCACAAAGTGATCACACCGTAATATAAAATTATCAAGTATATTTTTGCTGTGCAAATATTTGTCTTTTATTGTTTGAGTCCAGATGCACAGGACAGAGCATAGTGACTTAGTAGCTTCCTGAATTATGGTACGAAATTCCATTCACCAGAGACTTATTTGTTTAAGAAAGTTCTGTACATATTAATTTAGGTAATCAAAAGTATATCTTAGGTGTGGTCAGAGTCTGATGAACAACTGTATTCGATCAACTTGATCCAAAAGTAGTTTTCACTGCCTCTAAATTTAATTCAAAGAGTAAAGAATGCCACTCTCAGGCCAAGTATAGGAAAACAGTACAGATCTTAACATCTAGGTCATAAAACCAAGTACTGCACATCCCAGATTTCCAGAGCTCAGCTATCCAGCAGGCCTTGTCAAAAAACTTTCTGATAAGGGAAGTGCTATGTGAAAAACTATGACAGAATGAAATGTTATGAGGGTGTGGAAATGAGCTCTGTGAAGGAGCTCTTAAGGGGCAGGGAAGTCAAGCAGGATGCTACTACAAAAGAGATGTTCAAATATGAAAGGGACATTCAACTGAAAAAGAGAAGACAAGTGCAAGAAACTTTTCGGACCTTTTTCTAGGGTCACCAGAATCCTGACATGGTAATTTCCACCTAGTGGGAAAGAGGGAGCATCAGTATGGTGAACTTCATTGTTAAGATGCTGAAGAGAGAATCTAAGACAGACATTGAAGATCTCTGAAGGACTGAAGGTCATTAGAATGAGTGAAGTCAGGTCCCAAATCAAAGCATATTGCTATTTTTTTTATAGAAGACTAAGTCCAACCAGAAATCACTTTCCTATTCCTTCTTCCTGTTCATGCACTTCCTGGGTGGTTTTGATGTGATTCAGTTCAACACATTTTTCTCTATCCCTACATGCACAAGATGTGCTTGGAGTGTGTTGGGGCAGCATTGGAAGATAAAGAATGAATTAGACATGAACCAGCAATGTGCTCACAGTATAATGAGACAGGAAGATGTATTTCTAACTAATGAGTTGAACTGTGCTACATTTGGTAATAGAGAAATAAGGTAATGAAATCACTAGAGGAAGGAATAATAAATTCCTAGTTATTTTCAAGAGGAAATAGATCCCAACTGTATCCTAAGTACTCCAAGAAGGGTTACTGGGAAAATTCCAATTTACGTTAGCATACCTGAGTAACTAGAGCAATTCTCCTTCATCTCACTAGACATCAGCTTACTTAAGCGGAAATAAAGGATTGAGTAGATAAATTTGTTAGCTTACTTTTAATTCTAAAAATGGTATACTTCCTTTTAAATGTTGCTGGAAGGGGGTAGAAGGAGAGTAGAGGACATGAATAGAGAAAAACTTCATAGAGATTGCAGACTCTCAAGTTACTGACAATTCCTTCAGTACATGAACTGAGAGACAGTCACCCAAGTGAGCATCATTTCAGAATTTTTCATATCCCAAATGACTTGCCATGAAATTCCAAAAAAATATTAGAACAGGTATCTGTGTGAACAAGCATTCTCCAGTTGAAATTTAGGGCAGTATTACTGAAAAATTAGCATGTGTTCAGCAATGAGGCTATCAATTAAATACAAAATAAAAATTCTTCCTCTATTTCTTTCTTTATCGATAGACTCTTGCTTCTAGTTTAGCCTTTTGTGATTAGGAAAAAAATTGCAGACTTCTTATTTACCATCGACACAATCAATTGGGTTAGTCAGTAAAAGGAAGTCTCCAGGATAAATGCATGTAAGACCATTTCCACACTGCACTGTTCAAAAGCTCCTTCTGAAATTCTTTTACTTCCTCATTGTTTAAACCACAAGTGAGATTCTGATCACCTCAATGCAAAAAAAAAAAAAAGTGTATGTATATATAGATATAAAGACATATGTAGAGATACAGTCAGATACCTTGGCTATTCTTATAAATACCACTTAGTTCCCACCTAAAAGTTGGATGTCAGGAAAGAATTAGTTCTGTATTTCTGGAGACATTTGGGTATAAAATAGATTTTATGTATCAAGTTTAGTATAAATATATGCAAAATTCAAGAATATTCAAATGTGGTTAATGCAAACCACTTTAATCAAAATTTATAAGACACATGTTTGTTCTAAGTATTTATGTTTCTATTTTCATCTAGTCTTCTAGTAAAACTGTCCCTAAGCTTGGCACTTGACTAACCTCTTCCTTTGAAATTTTTCCTCATGGGTGTTTTAGTTTGCTAAAGGCTGCCAATGCAAAATACCAGAAATAGGTTGGCTTTTATAATGGGAATTTATTACGGTGAAAACTTACTGTTCCATGGCTGTGAAAATGGTCCAAGAGCATCATCAGAGATGCTGGCTCACCAAAGGTCAGCTGCTGGGGACTCCTGACATGTGGCAAGGCAAACTGGCAGTCAGTCTCTGCCTTCTCCCCCAGGCTTGCTTTCTCCCAGAACTCAGCTGTGGGCAATTAAACACATGGCTTGTCCCTCCCATTCCCACTGGGCCTCATTGCTCTGCTGATTCCAACCTCTAGCTTCTCTCACAGCTTCTGTCTTTCTGCATCTGCAAGTGATCCTGGAGTCATCTCTCACATGGCAGGGTAAAATGATAACTCTCGGGGCTTCTCTGCATTTTTTTCCTGTGTGTGGCTTTGTAGTCTTCTGTTTATAAGGGACTCCAAAAAGAGGAGTAATACCCACCCTCAATGAGGAGGGTCACATCTTAAGTTACGATCCTACTTGTTCAAAGACCCTACTTACAGTGAGTCCACACCCACAGAAACAGATTAACTTTAGGAACATACTATTATGGGGTCCACAAAAGACTCAAACCCAAAAAATGGGCTTTCGATAACAGCATATTTTTGTCTTTTTCTCTATCTTTCTGAAAGTTCTAGATTTTTTCCCTCAGTTCCAAATAATCAAAACCTTACACTCAGGCTTTCCTAAGTAGCCTTGCCCAATGCCAACCTCCACACATTAGCTAATTCACCCATTTTACCCTAAGAAGGTATGAATATAAATTATTCCAGCTGAACTAGTCTTAATATCTTTTTCTCTGAAGATTATAAGAAAAAAAGAACAAGAAGAAAATGTAATAAAGACTACGTTTACTGATAGTTATAATTGATTAAAATTTAAAAGTTATATAAATATAAGTAAAAAGAATCAATAGTCAAGTGACTGAATTGTAATTCTACAGCAATAACCCTATTTTGTCATTAAACTCAATCTAGTTTTCTAAAAGAGTAAAACTTACTGCCTTTCTTGATTATCATTTATACAATCACTCATCAGCCAAGCATGTAAGAAAAAGATGTATTATGTTTCTTTTAATACTATGAAATCAATAACAATGATACAAATTATTAGTCAACCTTTGATGATTTATTACTTATGCCATTGGCTGTTAGATGCAAAATACTCTGAACTAGCTCGTTCAATAACTAGCTGTCCTCAGTTATTTTTATTTTCTCTTCCAGATATAAAGAATCTTATCATCATCTTCAACAATAGCAATAAACATTTTTCATCAGCTTCTAGCAGCAAAGTTCTGTGCTAGAAACAGAAGCTGCAGAGAGTATGCAGTGCAGTTGATAAAAGAACTAAATACAAATAAAAACATAAGGTACTCTAAAAGTGGTAAATAAGTGTGCTTGACAGTAATACGGAATTGTGGGGGAAGAAGATTCCTAATAGTGTAATAGAGAGTGAAGAATTAACAAATTATTATGATTACTGAATCATTACACAGGTGCTTTTTCTTACTTTTTCCAATAAATGATAGACTAGCCAAAAGCTAATACCTGAAATTACTCAAACTCACTAGGCTGGGCTTACCCTTGTTTATGGTTATTCAGAACAAGGCTCCCTCTTGTGTATACTTGCTATTGTGATAGTAACCACTCCACCCTCTCCTGTTAGTCTTTAAAAACCCAAAATTCCTCAAATTCAGGGAGACAGAGTTCAGGCCATAAGGTCGTCTGATCTCCTTATTATGATCTGGCAATAAACTCTTTCTCTCTTTGAAACCCCAGTGTTCCAGGAATTGGTCATTTGAAGTGCATGGATCAAGAGCCCCACTTTTGTTCAGTAGCATTAGGGCATAGGAGATGTAACTAACCTGGGCCTCATTGCATGATGAGTAGAACGTGCTAATGATGAAGCATACATTGATTTATTGAAAAAAGTAAAGGAAGGGGATGGGCATTTTGGACACACACACAAAAAAATACATTAAGAGAATAATAGATTACCCAAAAAAATTGATGTAGAGCCAAAATCAATCCAACAGATCAGCAGGGGAACATGCATGCACTCACTTATCAGGAGTTGAGAATATTTATCACCTGGTATGATATTCATATGGCCTCACTAGCTTCTAGAATAGCTTCAGCTCTTAACATTTGAACAATTTATTGCCTAATTATTTAGTTTGCCCTTTTGAAACATCTGTCTGCAGGATACTTCCTGAGAGGGAGAGTAAAAAATGTGGGCCCTTGAAAAATAATCCCCACCCCCCTTGCATTGAAAGCAAAATAATCTTTTATCAAATGCTTTGTGACCGTTTCAAATATTGAATTTGTACTTTAATTGTGGAGTTCAACAGAAATATAGCCAGTGGGAAGGACTTAATTACAAATGGCGTCATTCTCCTGAGTGTGCGCACAATCCCAAGGGATGCTTTAATGAAACCTTGAGGCCTGAGACAGGAAAGGTCAAACAGCTTCCCTCGCATCTGATACCTAGAAGTACTTAGAGCTGCACCTTCATCTTAGCAGATGTTCAACCAGGTAAAATACTAGCCTGAGGCAAAAATTCCAGGAAACAAGAGCTCTTAGAGAAGCAGGGTTCTGGAATTCAGGGGATAATAGAGTAGCCTCTTTCAGAGTTTTAACAGGAGATGAGTTTAGATAATCTTCATTTGAATATAAATGTATATTTCATTAGAGGTGTAACCATGCCAGGAGGAATACCATTCTACTTGGGATTTATTACAGATTAAAGAGTCTTGATATTTTACATCACTATTTTTTAAATGTTGAAAATGTTCTTATAATATCTATACGGTGCACATATTTAAGTTTGTATTAGGTTAAACCAGATGAAATTGCTTTTACTGATATGTCAAAAAATAGTTGAATATTAGCTTTTGGCTCAATCTAATAATCAAATTTTCTTACTTTAGCCAAAGAATGCAAATTACACACTAAAATACCATTTGACCTATTTGCATTCTTAAAAAATACTTTTGCTTTATGCTAAACAAGATCTCGTTCAAATGTACTAATTGCTGTGTGTGTGTGTGCTTGTGTTTGTGTACCATTAGCTATAAATTTGTGCCTGCTTTTCCAGAACCAGCTTTGGTTTTTCAAATTTGATTTTTAGGGATTTGTGTCTCTAGCTAGTGCCAAGCAATTTAAGGTAGAACCTGACGGGAACTTCATTTTTGTTGTTGTTCATTCTTCTTTTTTTATGTTTGACAGGAACTTTAAACATATAAGTCATTTTAAAAATTAATAAAGAAGAAAATGTTTGGTTTTCCTTGAAGCTTAAAAAAAGGTTACCTTCCTGCCTTCTCAAATTTATGAAGAGAAAGAAGAAAAGCCGAATTACTAATGTTAAATCATTAAAGGTAATCTCCATATACTAGAGAATATTTTTTGATATGATTTTCTTTGAAAAGGGATTTGAGTCTTCTAAAATGTTTAATCTTCTACAACTTACACCTTTGCGAAATATTTAAAGTCATGAAAATGGATTCATATTTATTAACTTACAGGAATTTTTACCATAGCTTATTATAATTCCTGTGTCCTGATGCAAAATTATAATGACTAATCAAAGTAATGTATACCTCCATAAAGCACTATTTAGCTGGACACTAACTATACACAAAAATCTTTTTAAAGGCCTCTTAGAACTAATCCAAATGGAAATTTTAAATAATAAGGAAACAATGGCTAAAATTGTATGGATATGCATTTGTCAGTTAAGCAGTTAAGTCTGAATGACACTTAAAACACATTATTGACGGGTCAAATATTTATGATTAAAAAAATAATGTGGATCTTTCAACAAAGACTATTAACTAGGTAACTGGGATGGGAAGTTGAAAGCAAGGGCCGGGAAGAATTGACAGGAAAACCCTGATCCACAGCAGCAGAGGTAAGGAATTGTCATTATTTCTGGAACCATCTCAATTGGTGTTACCCCTGAAATTGAAAAAATATAAAAATCTAGTGTAACACATGGTGGTATGACTAAATCTCAAAACAGATTGTCTTGTGTGACTAATAATTTCTGAAGAGCATGCAATAATGGCATATTTTGAATTGTTGGTTCTGCTGGAATAAGTGTATAGAGCAGGCCACAAAATAAGGGAACAAGTGCCCTGCGCTGTCAGGAGATCTGATTTAACACCCCTGCCACAACCCCCATAAATTAGGTTTTTAAGCTTAGATAACAAAGAAACAAAGATCGGCATTTAAATAACCATGATATGATTCAGTAGCCACTTCTGTGGCACTTTATTATAAAAATTGGAGTATGTGTGTATATATTTTTTAAGTCTAATTTCTACTATGTTCCTTAAAATGCATCCTACCCTGAACATTCACCAAAAAATAGCATAAAAACTCTTTTCATAGTCGACAGGCAAAGATGGACCTTATTTTTATTGGCAGTTTAATTTGGGGGCAGACGTAACAGCGGTCTCAAATGCCACTAAATTAACGACTTAAAATTGCAAAACCTTTAGCTGTTTGTTCCCAGTGTGGAGAAACAGAAAAAATAAAAATAAAAAATGAAGACAAGCGCCTTGCCCAGGTTGGGGAATTCCAGGAAAGGTGCTGAATTGCCTGTTGGAGGATTCATTTTGAATTGTTCCGTTTCATATAAAACTCATTTAAAGTGGTTCATCCTTGGAATTTTTTTTTTTTTTCCTCCAAGAGGCCCGTGTCAATTCACCGAAATCCCGAATGGCAAAGGCAAGCTTGGCAGCAGGAAACGATGAAATCCACCAGGGAAAGGCGGGAAACCGTTTTTTTCTTACCCACCTCCCACCCCCGCCCCCCGAGGTCTTTCCCGCCGCCCCGGGAGTCCGGGTGGAGGCCCTGGAGGCGGCTCAGGCTTTATCCCTGAGACAATAGCGCCGCTCGCCGCCGCCCGCCTGTCTCCACCGCACGCCTCGGCCCCGCGGGTTCCCCCGCCCCACGGCCCCCCGTCCCGCGGGGCCCCCGGCCCAGCCTTCTCCCCGCCCCACCAGCCCATCCGCCTGGCCAGTCCCCGCGCCCTGCCGCCCACCTGTCTCCCGGCCCGGGGGGTCCGCCTCCTGCCCTGCGCCCCTGCCCAGCCCCGGCCCTCGGCTCCCCCTCCGGCCCCACGCCCAGCTCCGCTGACCCTGCCTCACCCGTCCCCCTGCCTCACTAGCTCATCCGCACCAAGGGTCGCCCTGCTCCCCCCGCGCTCCTCCGGGAGCGGTGGCGGCGGCCGCGAAGAACCGACAGTCCGGCCGGCTCCTCTCCGGGGCCCGCAGCAGAGCCGCGCCTCGCGGCGCCCCGCGCCCAAGGTGCCCTGCACCCCCCGGCGCTCAGGCGGGCCGGGGGGGTCTTCTCTCCTTCCCGGCCCCTCGGGCTTATTTGCTTTGTCCTCAGTCCCCCGAGCAGCCCCACTCCCTCCTCCCGGCTGCTCCAACAGTCATTTGCTTCCTGCGGTATGTTTCCTTTTTTCCCTGCTAGGCTGCATCAAAGGTGGCTCTGTTATTGAAATATGAAGCCATTTCCTCTCCAAAACCCTTGGTTACTCAAGGCGGGAATCAATGGACCTATATACTCTCCCCGGAGTTATAAATAAATGTCTATTTGTTCAGCAGGCGTTTTCCCGTGTGTCCCAGCATCTTCCCCAGTAGTTATTTTAGGGGCGTGTGTGTGTCTGTGGGTGTGGGTGCGCGCGCCCCCGTGTGCGCGCGCGCGCCCTGTGCCCATCTGGTTCTAATCCTGGGTATGGATCCATAACCACACCCCACCCATCCAGTCTCCCCTCGCATTCCTCACTCTATAAATAAATCCAGGTTCTTTGAGCTCTGTCATCCGGGAAGACAATAGCAGTTGTTCATTTATTAACAGAGATTTAAACCTGAGAGCGACACCGAGTTCAGTAAACAAGAAAACATGCTTCTGGCAATTTGGGTGGAAGGGCACCTCCAGATGACCAAGCTTTATCTCTCGCAATCTACTTTGGGAAAGGGAGAAGGCGGGAAAAGGAGAACCTCTCCAACCTTTGGATTTTCCTTTTAAACAGAGGCTATAAAGCAAGACGAAAATTGAGTGTCCTGGCGAGTCTGCCTCACACCGCTGTCCCGCAGATCATTTCACACACTCCTTTGACCCATCAACTCTGGACAGACCCAGGAGTGCTGAGGGTGCAGGAGGTGTGGTGGGGGTGGGGGCTAGTGGTTGCTGTTGCGCTTTTCCTGAACTCCCTAGTGGGATACTCGGAGATTTGAGCAGAGGAAAAGTCATCTAAGAGGTTGCTGTTGTACAAGGTCTGGGCACAGCGCTGCCCCTCCTTCCCTGCCTGAAGTTTGCGTGAAGTGCACGTTAGGCTGTAATTAGGGGATCTGGGAGGAGAACTTTCCTTGTGACGTTTTGCTTTTCTTCTGCTCTTGGTGAGAAAGTGCCTCCTTCTTCCCAGGATCAGGACCTCTGCCATCCAGCGCCACAAAGAGACATTCTGCACACACTCACACACACCCACACACCCACACACTCACTCAGAGACAAACTTAAGGTGAGGGGGAAAAGCGCTAGCTTCACTTGATCTCCAGCTTCCAACCTCAGCAGAACTTCAGAGCATCTGAACTTCTGGATTTCAGGACAAGGTAAATCTTCCATCATTTTTTTCCCCTCTTGGGTCAAACCTTGGTACCTTCAAGATTTCAGAACGATACATATCATGATATATGTATACATTAAAACAAATTTTCTTACTCTTTTCTTAAATATTTATTTGGGTTTAACATGACAGCTCAACTTTTTTTTTTAAGGTTCATGTTGTCAGATAAAATACTGTATTTCAATCAACAGACTCAGTGAAAAATTGAGGAAAGGATTAATTCTTTTATTCCGGCTTTTGCTGGTGTTCCTATAAATCTGGTAGACTCATGGTTTCTAAGTGGTGACTTTTCCATCTGTATTTCAACAAGCATTTTTATAGCACCTGAGATGAAAAAAGAATAGTATAGACTGAAGGAAGAGCTGAGGAATGGGAATGTCCATTCCAGATTTATGAGTTTTATTTTAGGGAATTCATAGGTTTATGTGAATTGAAAACATAGTCATAGTTAATACTTGTTAGATTAACAGTCTTCGAGATATTACCATTTTTGGTCCAGGCTTTTCAGTTAATTATGAACTTAAGATCATAGAATTACATGCATTTCGTAAGTAGAATAGTTGTGATACTTTTAATGCCCTGAAAAACTTTTTAAAAAGTCATAGCTGTTAAGATCACTTTTTAAAGTGGTTTCAGAGAATTATTTATACGTTGTGACTGTTTACTGCAAAAGTGAACCTGAACTTTTTAGGTTTAGAGTTGTTTTCTTCCGTTGAATAAGAGCAGTGTGTTTGAAATAAAATAGTTTATTATTTTGAAAATAAGTTATTTTATTTTCATTTATCACTGGAAAAATACACAAAGTGCCCAGTACATTTGGGAATTTTTAGGATGGAAAGTGTTCCTGTACATGTTCCAGTGTGATGTCATAAAATCAAACATACTGGCTGGCTCCTTGGAAGCTAACAGTTCTTGAGAAATAAAGCCTGTGAATTAATTTCAAAGTGAAATGTAATATTTATTCATTACAAATGTAGTTTCTGGTAACCATTTCTGTTTGATTATTTCAGTGTACTGAATTCGCAGTAATTTTATACACACTTCAATGATTTCAGTATTCTAAAGGAATCATAAACTGGGAACAGTGTTTTACAAAAATATATCATAGTAGTTCTCTTTGGATAACTTTTACTGTGATATTTCATACTCCTTACATCAGATCTTAACTTCTACAATAAAATGTTTTCCCTTCCATTCAGTAAGACAGAATGTACACAAAAGCACTTAAGCTTTAGTCGCTAGTCAGTTTTGTACTATTGGTTCTTAATAATTTAATTGTTTCATGTAAGAAAATGAGTTTATATTTTTTTAAATCCTCTTCTCTAAACTGGAGACAGCTTTAAATGAGTAAACTAGATAAGGAGAAGTAATTTTGCTTAAATCTATTTAAGAGAGCAAGAGAAAATCAACAATCTTGAGAGACCACCGGTCCACAGGAACATACCCACAGACCAATATTCGGTACAGGAGTGCCCAGTGGACCTGGGCTTTCTATGAGAAACAAGAAAGAGGGAGCACACAGTGTTCTTATAAAGTGAGCCATTCATTTTCAGCAAGGCCCTGTCTCTCAGAGGAATGACTGACACTGTAATTTAGAAGTACTGAAGAGACTTTCACAGAGAAGAATCAATTCATTATATCCCTAGTGGTTTCACTTCCTTTCCTTCCTTTGGGAGCAGGTAACACATCCAGGATAAATACGTTTGGAGTATACAGAAAGATACTTTATGAGCAGACAGTCTACTAAACAGTCCTGTCTTTTAGGTTCTTGGGTGTGGAATATTGGTATTTTCTGAGCAGTTGGAGAAGTCGTTAGAAAGATGAACAAGAGTCATATTCAGAAAATGATTCCCTTCTTCAGGAAATACTAGTTTTCTTTTCATTTCCTTTGCTCCATGCATGTTTTATTTCCCAGATTACCATTTTTAGATAATGCCATTCCACCAATTAAAATCCAACAAAATGCAAAGCACATTTGAAAATCACTTTTGTATTATTTTCTGTTGCATCTAATTTTTTTTTTACCGCATCTTGCCCTCATTATTAGTAACCATAGTACTTTGTCTAAATCATTTACATGCACTTAGCTTGTCAAAGGTAACAAAATGTCCTTGGGTCAAGAAGTGAGGAGGGGTTGATGTCTGAATATACTTCAGGTTTTAATCAATAGTGTTTAAAAAGGATTAGAGGAAACAGCTGGTTAAACAAATATTCGGTGTAGAGTGGATGCAATGGTATAAATTAATAATGCACCTCTTTATTTACTCTATGAATGAGAGGGTCTGTGGTTGTTAAATGGGTGAAGCATGGTCCTTGTGCGCCACCTAGTGGGTGACTCAAAGAAGGATTTTTCACCGCTCTCTAATTGAGACACTCATGCAGTTGACATTTCTTCAACACTAACTATAGGCCAGACCTTGTAGTATGTACTCAGAGTAGAAAATGCAGCAAGTGATTTTGTATACTTTAAGTATTAAGGCCCCGCTTAGCAGTTTACTAAATTACTATATTCCCAATGGTTACATTTTTAATCAGTTGACTCTTGAGTGGGTAGTTACTGTCAACTTACTGCTTTCATGCGGACACAATTTTTTTAACTGCAGCTCACTTCTAATATAGGATTTGCTTTTCACAACAATGTCTTGATGTAGTTCAAAGAAGGGTGGAGAGAGTTTAAATCTGTTTCTAGATTTAAAATAAATTTTTGCGAAGTTTGTCATTACTATGTTTAAATGGGTAAATAGTAGCTTTAAAAGGTCAGCAAACAGATACTAGCACATATTAATATATATTCTTTAGATTTGTTTTCATTAAATGGGAAAGGATAGAAGTAAAAATTATTTTTGGGTAGTGAGGGATATTTTACAAAATGCAGCTCTTATATACTAATAATTAGTATGTGTAGCAATTTCATCTATATCTACTATTTACATGTGGTTTTGAAGCAGGAGCCTTGCTTCCATTAAACTGACATAGTAGGAAAAAAAGTCCTAGACAAGAACAAATACATGGAAACCAACATTTGAAAAAAGCATTGGGATATCATTAAAGATTAATCTATTGGAATACTGTACCGGGAGTTTTGAAAAACTTTCTTTGGGAAGATATGAATTATTACTCCAATTGGCTCTGTGTGTGATTTATGACTTCATCGCAACTGTGTTCAGGCTGAAGCAAGAGCACATCTTCATTAATCAAGACAAGTTCTGAAATACAGATTGTACGGTAAAACGCCTCAATAGAGAATAGGAAAAAAAAGTGATTAATTTGTTACTTGCTGATCTGTAGATGTGTAATCAACCAATTGAGTTAGGCCTGCTGGCTTGGACTGGCAGTTTCCTGTTTAGGGGACTTTGGTTTTGTGTGAGGCAGTGAGACCTGCACTATGAGGGAATGAGAGTGCCCATTATGTTCTTTTTCAATTAATGCCACAAAATTATAGCCCGTATTGATCAGAGGTGATGGCTGGAATCAACACCATCAATCATGTAAAATAAGACATATTATCTTAATTCTTGTTTCCGATAGGTCATTATCCTCCTGAAGCAAACCATTCTGTTAACAATTTCATCTGATCATCGTTGATTTAGAGGAATCACATACTCCTTGTAATGAGAGAGCTCATGAGAGATTACATAAATATCAGCAGCCCTGAAAGTGGAAATTTAGTCATGGATTGGAAAACTGTGTTGCAAGAAGTTTAAAAGATTTGAGAGAGCTTAATACTAGACAAGAACAAACTCTACAGAGGGTACCAGACTAACTCTGAAATGGTCTGAGGTTGCTGGTTGCTCGGTTGTGTAGCAGTAGCTCCGTGTAAAAGCCTCTTCCAGGTCTAGAGACACGGAGGAGGACTGTTGGCATTGAAGTAGGCCAGGAGGTTGCTTATTAAAACAAACAAATAAAAACCTCAGAGTAAACATAACGTAGAAAATTTTACCAAAGTTCTGAGTCTGGATCTCAGTATTATAAGGGCCACAGAAATTTACCCCTTCTCTTTAACCTAACTTCACCCAAATGGAGCACAATATACTTGATTGATTACTAATTTCCAATTAGAGTCAATAATAACCAATTACATTATATAATACTCAAATTATTTTTATGGTAAATTGTGGATTTTCTTAAACTTTTCATGGAGTTTTATGGGTGGTGTCTTGACGTCATCTCACCTACAATATGTGATTTTTTTCTCATTTTGAGCCTGTTATTTTGAATTGAAAGAATCACCTCATTTGCTCATTGAATTAGTTTCCTAGGGCCACAGTAACAAATTAGCATGAACCAGGTGCCTTCAGACAACAAAAATACATTCTCTCACAATTGTGAAGGCCCTAAATCCAAAATCAGGGCCTCAGCTGGATTGATTCCTTCCGGGTGCCCTGAGGGAGAATCAGTTCCGTGCCTCTCCCAGCTTCTTCTGGGTGCATCCATCTCTGGCACGCTTTGCCTTATAGCCACATCCCTTCCTTCTCTGCCTCCGTGATCATATGACCTTCTTCCCTATGTATCTTCTCTGGGTCTCTGTATTCAAATCTTCCTGTTATTAGTAACCAGCCATTGGATTTAGGGTCCATCCTAATCCAATGTGACCTAATCTTAACTTGATTACCATTTTCAAGATCCAATTTCCAAATAGGGAAATAGAGGGACACTCTAACCCGCAAGACTCAGTAACTCATTCATGCATCCCTTCAACAAAAATGTACTGAGTGCTTACCATTTGCCAGGCACGTGCTGGACCCCTCACTGTTATACCATGAAAGTCCATTCTAAGAAAATCAGAAAAGCCAAATGTGATGGCAACAAACTTGAAATATTGCAAGAACCTGTAATAACAATCACCAAAATGTTTAGTCTCATGGTTTTCCTGTGACGGACATTTTGAACATACATCTTTTAAAATCATTTTCCCATGTTTGCCATGTCTTAGCTGAGTGGAGTAAGAGCTTGTTTCTTGGTTGTGTGGGCTCAGAGGGGCCTGAGTGGTGGGGGCCAGTTCTGATGCCCTTGAAAGCCAAGAGGGCTTGGGTTCCAATCATCCATCTACTCAGAGGGACAGGAAAAGCAGGAATTCATTTGCACACTGTTGCTGCCCAACAGTTTGCAACTAAAATTCAGATTGAACAACAGTGATTTAGTGCTTAGTCTTTGCACCTGACTAGGTGTTTCATAGTTACTGTACTCAAGGAATTCACAAGCTAGTAGAGGGGACAGATGGACACACATCATGAATCACCAGTAAAATTTGCAAAGTAAATGAAATTTGCCTTCCTGCTTTCCTGGGTCTCCTTCCTTTGCCTTTCCACCCCCTTCTGCTTCAGAAACTGAAATTCCTTCTGCTCTCCACCCTGCACTCTAGAGGATCTGGTGCTTCTCTGGTTTATTGATTGCCTGACTGTCTGATTACACTTTGGTGTGAACGAGTGTCACTCAGTACGCTTACATTTCAAACCTTTCATTTCTTTAGACTAAATGTTTTGTTTTCTGCAAAAAGAATTTCAAACATCTGAGGGCCTCCCTATCCTTACACCAAAGGGTGTTATTAAACCTAATTTAGTCCTCTAATGGCTTCAACTCCTCAGTTACCCCACTCCCCTTGGGAAAACTGTGGAATTCCTGGAAGGCCTGTTTCCAAAAACTTGAAGACCCTTGGGTCCTGCTAATCACTGGCTTCTCTGAGTGAGCCTGATCAGCCTGTCCTTCCACCCTCACCCCAGTGCTTGACCCAGACCATTTCTTCCCTCCCGGTGCCCCATCAAGCCCATCCATTTTGAACCCCCCTGTTCACTTTGCCATAACCTGCACTCCAGGACTCCCCCAGCCCTCTACCACAGCTAGGATTGTTCCCTTGGGCTAGTAGAGTGTCCACAGCTTCTTATGTTCTATTATTTTAAGCCATCATGCCACCCCAAACATCCAGGTATAATGGGAGGGAGCAATGAGAATCCACAGATAGAGTCCAAGATCTCCTCAAGGTAAAGGGGCTGAAGACGGCAGAAAGGGATATGAATAGAGGAAGCACAGAAATCAGCCATCATGTTGAAAATAATGGGGAAAAGTCAACATTTTAAAAAAATATGTGCTCAGGTACTTAATGGAATTGGTTTCAGGGAAATATCAGCATTGATGCTTATTATTGGTATTGCAGAACTAACTTAGCCAAAAAAAGTATCTAATCAGAACCATGTGTTTAAGTGCCTTCCCATTTTAGGTTTAATTAGCATACAGCATAATAATAGTCATATATTATTAAGAGTCTCAGATTAATGTATATAACTTTCTCTGGGTACACCCCTTTGTTTACACCACCATAGTTTGGTGCTGTTCTAGCTTCCTAGATTGTTCCAGCAAATACCATGAAATGGGTTGACTTAAACAATGGGAATTTATTCACTCATGATTTTAAAGCCAGGAAAATGTCCAACTCTAAGCATCATCAAGGTGATGCTTTCCTCCCAAAGACCAGCTACCAGGGATCCTTGGCTCCTCTGCCACATGGCAAGGCACATGGCAGCCTCTGGTGGTCTCTCCCTTCTCTTTCAGGTTTCCTTCATTTCAACTTCTTGCTTCCCTGGCTTTACCTCTCAATGTCAAATTTTCGTTCTCTTGTAAAGGACTCTGCTGATAGGATTAAGACCCTACACCTTAACTGAAGTGGCCTCGTCAAAAGGTCCTTCTTACAATGGGTTTATACCCACAACAATGGATTAAATTTAAGAACATATTTTGGGGAGGTACATATAGCTTCAAAACACCATGATCTGGTATTACAATATAAAGATGTGCGTGTCACTTTTTAAATGGCTCGGACTGATGATCCTGATTTAGAGAGTTGGTTCTTTCCCTGCAACCCAAAGAAGAGGGATGCTGAAACTGTATTATTCACTGAGGTAGGAATACGAAGTCCTAATGCGCAGTGGGTGCCCTGTAAGTACTTACCATGGTTACTGAGGAGCCTGCGATGACACAGAGCATGGACTCAGGGGCTCCCTTGCCGTTTGTCCTGGGTGGTCTGCATTTCAGGTGTGTGAAAACCTCTCAATTCTTACTCTGAAATTGGATCCTGACTCCCCAGGCTTTCAGTTAACTACCTGATAAATGGATTCTTTGATCAATCTAATGATTCATCAAGAGTAGCTTTTATTAAATCTAATTGTCCCTTTACCATCACCTTAACTCAGGTTCTCATCTCCCTTCTAGACTAGGCCACCCTCTCCTAATTGGTGTCCTAGTCTCTGTCTTATCCCATTTTATTGGTAAAATGCAATTTATGTTGTCCACCAAACTATAAAAAAACTGACCTTATCATATCCTATCTGAAAAATTTTGAGTGGCTTCCTCTTGCCCATGGGATCAAGTCTATACTTCACAATGTGACAATAACAGCCTTTCAAATACTGGCTCCTGCCTAACTTTCACATGTCATCTTCATGGTAACTTCTCAAGCCATGCCAGACTTCTTATCTATGCCCATATGAGAGCCATTTTCATGCTGTTTCCTTTGTGTCAAATGCCTTATTCTCTTTCTTTCCCGGCAATCTCCTATTCAAGGGCCAGCTCAAATGTCACTTCCTCTGGATAGCCTTTTAAATCATTTGGGATGGCTTTTGCTCTCATATGAGAGGAACCCAACTGTGGTGACTTAAACAATTAGTTTTCTATCCAGTGTGAAGCAGAACTGAACTGGCACTGTGGCTGCACAATTTAAAAAAAGACCAAGTTTCCTTCCATTTCACCCTCATGAGGGTAAGATGGCTGCTAAGACTACAAGGATTGCTTTTGCATTCCAGGAGGCAAAAGAGTAACAGGTGATTGGGGAGCAGGCGTAGCTCAGTGTTTGGGCACCTGCCACCCATGTACAAGGTCCCAGTTCAATACCTGGTACCTCCTTTTAAAAAAGGAGTAAAAGGTGAAAGGCAAAATTTAAAGAGATATACCTCTGAAGAAGATTGTCTAGATGCTCCACCTAATTTCATTGAATGTGTTTGGCAAGAATTGGATTAATTTGCCAGGGAATCTGAAGACATGAGTATTTTTAACTGATACTTAGCTCCTTGAAGCAAAGCACCATAAGTTTGTGTTACTTTTTTTCCTTCTTTCGTAGATTGTGTACTTTTCATAGAGGGACTGTATTAACAACTCAGTATGCTAAGCACCTAACAATGCTGGACCATAGTAGATAAGACTAAATATAATGAATTAATCAAATGAAAGAATGTCTAAATATAGGCTTCACACCATAATAAACTTACCTTTCTTGACTCTTTTATGAATGTTTCATTGAAATATTTTTATAATCTGTCTTTATTAGTTGTACAGTTTGCATATTAACATGAGTAGTTTTGTTCCAAAATTTTCTGAAGTTTATGTAAAAATATCTAATACTATTTAATGATAATCAATCAAACCAAGAGTTTTCTTGGATAAAATGACCAAATAGGTTGTTGTTTAGTTTTCTATAGAATGTCTTTAGTGAAATATTATGTCAAATGTTGTATCTTACAGAGTGTCATCTTTGTAAAGTGAAAACAGTCATAAGAAATAAAGTGTAGCCTGAAAATCAAGACTTTAAAAGCAAAATTCAAACTAAAACAAATCAGCTTTAGAGGTTAAAAATATAATGACATTCTGTAGGTTTGTGCTTCAAGTTGCTGTAAGCATTCTTTTAAGGCAAGGAGTTGATGTCTTTTCATTATTCTCTTTGCACCACTTATCACAGTGTCTGGCATGTAAATAAGGGGGAGAATGTCAGGAAGATGTGTTAGATATCTATAAAAGTCCACCCCTGAGTAAAGCACATTGATGCTTTCTGTTTTCTGGAATAGGATCTTAGATACTCTCTTTCATTTCAAGTTCGTGTCCGTTCCAACCTCATCAAACAATAACTTTAATTGGTTGGGAATTTATTTTTATAATTAGAAAAGCATCAATAATTACTCATTTTCAGTGGGCCACAGAAGAGCATAAGTGTGTCAGTTAGGATGCTTTTGGCTGCAATTGAGAATGTTAATTAAAATGCCTTTAATAATAAAGATTCATTGGCATTATAGCAAAACATCTAGAGGAAGGTGGTTGCAGTTTTTTTATTTCAGCAGCACAGAGATGCCAGGGATCATTTTGTAGATTTCTGAAGCTATGTTGGCCTTTTTCTTTTGACCTCGAGATGATTGTCACAGCTTCAAGAATTATGTCCTCCTTAATAAAGTCCAAGGGCAGAATAAAAGGGGAAAATTTTCTCAAGTGACTCTCTTTTGTAAACAATGAGGAAAATCTGTCCAGAAATCCCTAATAGACTTCATGTATCTTAGTTGCCAGATCACATATCCATCTCTAAACCAATCACTGGCAAAGCTAAGTGGGATTCTGTGTCCCAGATCAATTATTCAGGTACCCAAAACCTGAATAAAATCAAGTTCTGTTATAAGGAAGATGTAGAAATTGCTGCTGGATGGGCAATCAATAGTATCTGCCATGGGAATTTCTGGTAAAGGTTGAAGAGATATTGCAAATCAATCCTCCTAAAGAAGACAACTAGGAAAGTTGGAAAAGCTAGACAACTAGTTATTATGGGAAAGCACATTGAAGTGAGCCCAAATACCACTTTTCTCCTTCAAGGTATTACTGATTCTGAAGTGGAATCTGAAGTCTTACAGAACTAAGAGGATAAAAATCTGAGATCAGAACCCAAAAAGTAGGAGAGCCACATAAATACCCCAAGCTACCCTAGGAACATGGAGCACTAGAAAAGAACATCCCTTAAAAGATAAGCCCCCACCTTCCAATCATCTTAACCTTTGATTAGATTAAGGTTATTTGCCCTTACTTTGAATGCCTTCCAGAGGCAAAGGTACATACTATTTAGAGGAAGAAAGCAGTATCTAGGAACTCAAAATATCTCTACATTTTTAAAATATACAATGCCTGGCAGGCCATATAAAATTATCCAGTATACCAGGAAATAGGATCAATGACCACAAAAACCAAGACAATAAAACAGAAAATAGAAAGAGACCAATTGGGGATCCAAATATTAGGATTATCAGAGGCAGACTTTATATAACTAATATGTAAGAAATTAGATGCTAAGATAGAGAATCTATAACCCCCTCATTATTAGATTGTTTTATCCATCTCTCTGCCTAAATGGAAGATTTAAGATCATCTCATGAGCTGAATGGTTTGATTTAGGATAAGAGAGTTCAAAGGGATTCAATCTGTTCCGATGTCCCACCCTTTATAGGAATCCCTTGTGTAATACAATTGGCAGATGTTGTTGTTCTGCTTCAACACCTGCAGGTACAGAAAGTACTATGTATTTCACATGCAATTCATTTCACTTTTAGATAACTCTTATCAGAAAGTTCTTTCTGATATTGAATAAAATTGGCTTCCCTATAACTTCTGTCCATTTATCTTAGTTTTGACCATTAAAGCTACATGGAATAAGCGTCATAGCTTCTCCATTTTGATTTTGGGCAATATATTTCTAAATGCAAAACATTATGTTTTGCCCTGTAAAATTTTGTTAGTTGGGGCACATTTTTCCACTTTTTAGAGATCTTTATTTCTTCCCACTTCCAAGCACATTGTAGTTACTCTTAGCATATGCTTTATAACTCATGAACAGGCTTTGAGCCTTAATACTCTAAGACAAAACAGAACCCTCTTTTATTTTAACATGGCATGAAAGCAAACTTCTTGATCGATAGGGCTAAAAGAATTATATAAATGAATAAGGCCTACACAGGAAAGGTCTCCTTTTATTAAACAAATAGCTAGGGAACCAGAAAAATGGAAAATAAATGCCAATACTGAAGTGAAAATCTTTATTTTGAAAACAGAAGACATTGATCATACTATTTAAGGGTGACTTTATTTCATTATGGATTGTTACTATTTCAAATTAATCTTCAAAGTGCAAAATGAGAAGAGCACTGTACCATCATTAAATATCTGCATCTTTATACTCTATTTCATACAAAAAATTGAAGCCTAGCTTGGTCTTATAGTTATTATTAACTGTCCAAAAAGTACCTCCTTCCCATGTACAAGGTCCCAGTTTCAATCCCTGGTACCAGCTTTAAAAAAAGTTAATAGCAGATTTTCAACCAGAGTCCCAAGACAATTCAGTGGGAAAAGTAAATCTTTTCATTAAATGCTGGATAACTATAGACAAAAGAATGAAGTTAGAACCCTACCTCAATTAAACTCAAAACAGATCAAAGACCCAAATGTAAAGCTAAAACTATACAATCCTTAGAAGAAAATACAGATGGAAATCTTTATGACCTTGGGTTAGACAATGATTTCTTACTTATGACACCAAAAGCACAAGCAATGAAAGAAAAAATAAAATTGGACATCATCAAAATGAAAAACTTTTCTGTTTCAAAGGACACTATCAAGAAGGTAAAAAGAATCCACAAAATGGGGGGAAATACTGGCAAATCATATATCTAATAAGGTCTTGTGTCCAGAATATATAAAGAACTCTTACAACTCAGCAATGAAAAGACAAGTAACTCAATCAAAAAAAGGTAAAAGACCTAAATAGACATTCCTTCAATGATGATATTCAAGTGGCCAATAAGCACATGAAAAGATGTTCAACATCGTTAGTTACTAGAGGAGTACGAATCAAAACTGCAATAAGATACCACTTCAAACCTGTAGGATGGCTGTAATAAAAAAGATGGAGAGTGGTTCAAACCCTGGGCCTCCTTGACCGGTGTGGAGCTGGCCCATGCGCAGTGCTGATGCGTAGGGGAGCCCCACACGCAAGGAGTGCGCCCCGTAAAGAGAGCCGCCCAGTGCGAAAGAAAGTACAGCCTGCCCAGGAATGGTGCCACACACACAGAGAACTGACTCAACAAGATGATGCAACAAAAAAAAACACAGATTCCCAGTGCCACTGACAACAACAGAAGCGGACAAAGAAGACGCAGCAAATAGACTCAGAGAACAGACAACCGGGGTAGGGGGGGAAGGGGAGAAAAATAAATAAATAAATATTAAAAAAAAAAAAAGGACAATAGCAAGTGTTGGTAAGGATGTGGAGAAACTGGACCTCTTATGCCTTGCTGGTGGGAATGTAAAATGCTGCAGCCTCTTTGGGAAAAAAAGTTTGGCACTTCCTCAAAAAATTAAATGTAGCGTTACCATATTACCCAGCAATTCCACTGCTATTTATATAATTGAAAACCTATGTTCAAGCAAAAATGCATTCATCGAAGTACCCAAAAGGTAGAAACTGACCAAATATCTTCAAACTGATTAGCGGATAAACAAAATATGATATATACATACAATGACATATTATTCAATCTTAAAAAAGAATGAAGAACTGATACATGCTGCACTATGGAGGAACCTTGAAATCATTATGTTTAGTGAAAGAGGCCAGACACAAAAAGGACATAATCCACAGAGACAAAAAATAGATAAGTGGTTGCCAGGGCTTGGAGGGAGAAGGAATTATGAGCAATTGCTAATGAGCAGTGGACTTCTTTTTGGTGAGGAAAGTATTCTGAAATTAGATGGTAGTGATGGTTGTACAAACTTGTGAGTATAATTGAGAACCACTTAATTATTCATTTAAAAGAGTGTATTTTATGGTGTGTGAATTATATTTCAATAAAAATATTCAAATCAATAGCAAATAATGGACAAATGTTGAAACATAGCAATTCACAGAAGAAATTTAAATGGCTAATAAGCATGAACATAAATATTTGATGCCATTTGTAATTAAAGAAAAGCAAATTAATAGAAATATTAGGCTATCATTTTTTACCTATGAAACTGACAATTTTTAATATAAAGTTTTCTATATCAGACAAGAATATTTTCTCTATTCCATAGGTGAAATTAAAAATAAAAATAAACTTTCCAAATAGCAATTTAGCAGTATATATCCAATACTTTTTTAAAAAGTTCTTACCATTAACTTAGTAATTTCATTTCATAAAACCTAGCCTAAGAAATTAGTCACCATTAAAGATTTATCTATAGTAATATAATAGTAATTTTTTTCTTTTTAATAAAATAATAAAAATACTTAAATATCAAAAAATAGGTATTTTAAAAATAATTTTGGCCAGCACCTGTAATAGGGCATTGTGCAGGCATTAAAAATGATATAGATAAGCATTCCGTAACATGGAAAGATGCCTGTCATATATTCAGTTAAAAATAAGGTTTAAAAAGAGCATATAATTTCTTCCACTTCAGTGAATAAAAAGAACATTCTTTCACATTTAGCAAAAATGTTTGAATGAATATACAACAAAATGAACGAAAATTTATTTTTTAACAACTTTATTGAGGAGTCATTGGCATACAATAAATATACATGTTCAAAATGTATACATTTTGATATATGTACACCTATGAAACCATCACCACAATTAAGATAAAAATATATTCATAACCAAAAGTTTCCTGGTATCCTTTTTTTAAATTATTTATTTGCTTAGTTTTTAAATGTCTCTGTTTATTTTTATTTTTTATTATTTATTTTATTTTATTTCTCTCCCCTGCCCACACCCCTCCTCCCCGTCTGCTCTTTGTCCATTCACTGTGTGTTCTTCTGTGTCCACCTACATTCTTGTCAGCGACACCGGGAATCTGTGTCTCTTTTGGTTGCATCATCTTGCTGTGTCAGCTCTCGGTGTGTGTGGCACCACTCCTGGGCAGGCTGCACTTTTTTCACATGGGGCAGCTCTCCTTGTGGGGTGCACTCCTTGCACGTGGGCTCCCCTATGCGGGGAACACCCCTGCGTGGCACAGTACTCCTTGCACGCATCAGCACTGAGCTGATATGCATGGGCCAGCTCACCACATGGGTCAGGGGGCCCTGGGTTTGAACTCTGGACTTTGTATATGGTAGGCAGACACTCTACCAGTTGAGCCAAATCCACTTCCCACCTGGTATCCTTTTTGTGATCTTTCCTCTCTGCCCCTTTTCGTTGTCCCAGGAAGACACTGTTCTGCTTATTGTCACTATAGATTAGTTTGCAGTTTCTAGAATTTTATATAACTGAAATTATTAGTACATGCTTTTTAAAAATGATCTGGCTTTTTCACTCAGCATAATTATTTTGTGATTCATCCATGTTATTATGCATAGCAATAGTTCATTCTTTTTATTGAGTAGTTTACAGCCATGTAAATATAACAGTTTTCTTTATCCGGTAACCCTGCTGATGGGCATTTACATTCTTTGCAGTTTGGGACTAATACAAATAAAACTGTTCTGTTTGTTCATGTACAAGTCTTTGTATGAATATATGTTTTCTTTCTCTTGAGTAGTGAAAAAGCTGGGTTATATGGTAGATGTTAAAATTTTTATTTAGTAAGCTGCCAAATAGTTTCCAAGGTGGTTGTACCATTTTACATTCTCTCCTGCAGTGTATGAGAGTTCTAATTACTCCACATCCACTCCAAAACTTGGCATGGTTTGTCATTTTTAATTTTTAGACTTTGTAATAGGTGTGTAGTGGATCTCACTATATTTTTTAATGTGCATTTTGTTACTGACTAATGATGTTGAGCATCTTTTAATTTGCATATTTGCCATTTGTATATCTTCTTTGTTGACATGTCTATTCAAATCTTTTGTTGTATTTTTTAGTTATTTTCTTAATATTAGTTTGTAAGTGTTCTCTATATATTCTAGATGCAAGAATTTTATCAGATAGATGATTTGCAAATATTTTCTCCCAGCCTGTAGTTTGTCTTATTCAAGCTCTTACCAGTGTCTTTTTTAATTTAATTTTATTCTAAAATACTTTCAAACTTACAAGACAGTAGCAAAAATAGGACAAACCTCACACATACCCATATTTCCCTTGATAGCCATATTCATTAATTTTAACATTTTGCCATATTTGCCATTTCATCCTTTATTTTAAATGCAATTATCAGGTTCAAGAAATTTAACATTGGTATAAAGCTTACACTCTATATTCCATTTTTCTCATATGTCCCAATAATGTCCTTTTGAACATTTTCTCCTCCCTTGTTAGAGCCTGTCCAGGATCATGTATCTCATTTAGTTGTCATTATCTCTAGTTGCTCTTTTTTTTTTTTCCCTAAAGCTTTATTTTATTTATTTCTCTCCCCTTCCCTCCCCCTGCCCCATTTTCTGCTCTCTGTGTCTATTCACTGTGTGTTCTTCTGTGTCCACTTGCATTCTTGTCAGGTGGCACCAGGAATCTGTGTCTCTTTTTGTTGTGTCATCTTGCTGTGTCAGCTCTCCATGTGTGTGGTGCCAGTCCTGGGTAGGCTGTGCTTTTTTTTTGCACAGGGCAGCTCTCCTTGTGGGGCACACTCCTTGTGCATGGAGCACACCTACACGGGGGGCACCCCGGTGTGGCACGGCACTCCTCGTGCACAGCAGCACTGCATGTGGGCCAGCTCACCACACAGGCCATGAGGCCCTGGGTATCGAACCCTGGACCTCCTATATGGTAGTCAGATACTCTATCTGTTGAGCCCCAACCACTTCCCTCTGGTTGCTCTTTTTTGTTAAATTATGGGAACATGTATACAACATAAACTTTCCCATCTCCATCACTCTCAAGCATATTCAATGGGATTAATCACATTCACAATGTTACAGTACCCTCAGCACCTACTATTACTAAAATTTTCCCATCTCCCCAAAAAGAAATCCTACACCCACTATGCATTTAACTCCCATTCTACTGGCTCCCCTGCCCTGGAAACCTATACTCTAATTTCTGTGTCTGTGAGCTTGCATATTCCCCAACATTTTCTTTGTAGTTAACATGGGGCTTAAGTTTAACATCCTAAATTTATAACAACTTGTTTACTTCTAAACCAACTTAACTTCAATACAAAATCTATGTTCCTATACCCCTCCATCACCTACACCTTTATTAGTTCTTGTCACAAATTACATGTTTATAAATTTTGAGTCCCAATCCACTGCTTTAGCATTACATTTTTTGCATTTACCTTTTAGATTCTATAGGGAGTAAAAAATGAAATTACAAACCAAAAATCCAATAGGACTGGCACTTATATTTACCCATTTGTTACCCTTACTGGAGATTTTATAACTTCAAGTGGCTTTGATCTATCATCTACTGTCCTTTCCTTTCAACTTGCAAGAACTCTCTTTAGCATCTCTTGTAGAACCAGTCTAATGTGATGTACTCCCTCAGTTTTTGTTCATCTGTGAATATCTTAATCTGTCCTTCATTTTTGAAGGATAGTTTGCCGGATATAGAATTCTTGGCTAGCAGTTTTTTGCTTTCAGCACTTTAAATATATCATTCCACTGCCTTCTAGCCACTATGGTTTCCAATGAGAAGTTGGCACTTAACCTTATTGAGGCTTTTGTGTACGTGGCTTGTTGTTTCTTGCAGCTTTCATAATCTTCTCTTTATCTTTGGCATTTGACAGTTTGATTATAATGTGTTGTGATGTGGACCTATTTGGGATTATCGTATTTTGATTTTTCCTGGCATCACGAATGTGTTCTTTCATGTCTCTAAATCGGGGACGTTTTAAACCCTTATTTCTTTGAGTATTTCATATTTTTTTATGCTATTGTAAATGGCATTTTTAAAATTTCAATTTCTGATTGTTCATTGCTAGTATATAGAAAAGGAGTTGTTATTTGTAAATTGTTCTTGTACCCTATAGCAATGATAAACCCTGTGATTAATTATTGTAGCTTTTTTGTTGATACCATTTGATTTTCTTTGTTGAAATCATGTTTTCTGCAAATAGAGTTTTTATGTACTTTTTCTTTTCCAATCTGATACCTTCTTTATTTTCTTATTGCTTTAATGCATTGTCTAGAAACCTACAGTACAATGTTGAATATAAGTGGTAAGAGCAGACATTCTTGCTTTGTTTTTGGTCTTAGGCATAAAGTACTGTCTTTCACCAATAAGGATGTTGTTATCTGTGGGTTGTATATAGGCAATCTGTATCAGATTGAAGCAGTTCCCTTCTAATTCCTAATTTGCATTAGGAATTGATGTTGGAGTATTTCCAATGTTTTTCCTGCTCTATTGAGATGCATGTACAGATAATGAATTATATTGATTGATATTTTAATGGAAAACAAGCCTCGCATTCCTAGAATAAACCCCATTTTGGCATGATGTATAATCCATTTTATGTATTGTTGGATTAGATTTGCTAAATTTCGGTGAAGAATTTTTTTTTCTATATTCAGGAATATTCGTCTGTAGTTTTCTTTCCTGGTAATGCCTGTGTCTGGTATTTGAGTATTGCTGGCCTTATAGAGTCAATTGGGAAGTTCTCTCCTCTTCAGTTTTCTCAAAGTATTTGTGTAAAGTTGGTATTTTTTTTCTTTAAATATTTGGTAGAATTCATCAGTGAAGACATCTGGGTGTGAAGATCTTGTTGCATTTTTGCTATGGTTTGTGGAAAATTTTTTAACTACATATTAAAATTTTATAAAGATATATGGCTATATAGGTTGTCTGTTTCTTCTTGACTGAGCTTTAATAATTTGTATCTATCAAGGAATTTGACCAGTTTGTTTAATTCATTGAATTAAATAGAATAAAGTTGTTCGTATTAGCCCCTTATTACCTTTGTTGTATCTATAGAATTAGTCGTGATGTTACCTTTCTCATTCATGATGTTGAAAAAGTAGTCTTCACTCTTTTTATCAGATCAACCTGAATAGAGGTTTATCAATTTTATTGATGTTTTCCCAGAACCATCTTTTGTTTTCATTGATTTCCTATATTGTTTTCTGTTTTCTATTTCATAGATTTCTGCTCTGATCTTTATTATTTGATTTCTTCTGCATATTTTGTATTTCATTTGCTCTTTTTTTCTAGTTCCTTAAAGTTGAAACCGAGTCATTGATTTGAAATCTTTTTTCTTTTCTAATTATACATATTTAAGGCTACACATTTTTGTTAAGTACTGCTTCAGCTCTGTCTCAGAAATTTTGATATCCTTTGTTTTTATTATCATTCAATTAAAATAGGTTTTTTTTTTAAAGATTTATTTTATTTATTTATTTCTCTCCCCTTCCCCTCCACTCCCCCATCCCAGTTGTCTGTTCTCTTGTCTATTTGCTGCATCTTCTTCGTCTGCTTCTGTTGTTGTCAGCAGCATGGGAATCTGTGTCTCTTTTTGTTGCGTCATCTTGTTTGTCAGTTTTCCATGTGTGCGGTGCCATTCTTAGGCAGGCTGCACTTTCTTTCATGCTGGGTGGCTCTCCTTACAGGGCACACTCCTTGCACGTGGGGATCCCCTAAGCGGAGACACCCCTGCATGGCAGGGCGCTCCTTGCGCGCATCAGCACTGCTCATGGGCCAGCTCCACATGGGTCAAGGAGGCCCGCGGTTTGAACTGCGGACCTCCCATGTGGTAGACAGACACCCTAACCGCTGGGCCAAGTCCACTTCCCTAAAATAGGTTTAAATTCACCTTTTGATTTCTTCATTGCTCCTTGGGCTACTTAAAAGTTCTTAATTTGTTTCCAAGTATATGGAGATTTTCCACATATTTTTTGTTCCTGGTTTCTAATTTAATTCCATTGCAAACAAAGAATATACTTTGCATGACTTGAATCCTTTTACATTTATTGAGACTTCCTTTATGGCTCAGGATATAATTTATCTTGGTACATGGTTGGTATGTACTTGAAAAGAATGTGTGTTCTGCTGTTGTTGGGTGGAGTGTTCTATAAATAATATTTAGATCAGGTTGGTTTATAGTGTTCTAGTCTTTTATTTATTTTCTGAATTTCTGTCTACTTGTTATAGTAATTATTGATAGAGGGGTCTTCTCATCTCTCTTTGCAGTTCTATGAGTTTTTCTTCATCTGTTTTGAAATTCTATTATTATGTGAACAAATTTTTAATACTGTTATGCATCTTGGTAATTTGGCCCCTTTACCATTATGAAATGACCCTCATTATCCTTATTTTTGCTCTGAAATTTGTCTGGTTTTATATAGTCTCTCCAGCTTCCTTTTGTTTAGTTTAGAATGGAATATCTTTTCCCATTCTTTTACTTTTAACCTATTTAGGTCTTTATATTTAAAGTAAGGATGTAGACAATATATATTTGAGTCTTGCTTTTGCTTTTTAATTCAAACTGGCATATCTGCCTTTTAATCGGATTGTTTGGATCATTTAAATTAAATATGAATATTGCTATCTTTTGCTCAGAACTGCCATATTGCTATTTTTTCTATTTGCTTCATCATATCTTTTTTCCTTTTCCTTCTCTTTCTTAATTTGGTTTAATATGAGCATTTTTCTTTTAAAAATCCACTCTGTCTCCTTTGTTGACTTATTAGCTATAACTCTCCTCCATGTAATTTTACCAGTTGCTTTAGGGCTTATAATACACACTTTTAGCTTATCACAGTCTACTTTCAAAAGGTATTATAATACATTATGTAAAGTATAAGAATCTTATAGTAATATATATTCATGATTCCCCATCCTTTGTGTTAAAGTTGTCATACATTTTACTTGTAAAAGTGTTCTGAATACCAAAATACATTGATAGGGCTTTTATTTTACATTGTCAATTGTCTTTTTAAAAAGATTTAAATACTTAGAAAAATATCTTTATATATTTCCCTATGTAGTTTGCATTTTCAGTGCTCTTCATTCCTTTCTGTAGATCCTAATTTCCATCTGGTATTGTTTTTGTTCTGCATGAAGTAATTACTTAAATATTTATTATAGTGCAGATTGATGATGAGTTCTTTTAGCTTATGTATGTCTGACAAAGTCTTCATTTTGCCCTTGGTTTTGAAAGATATTTTTGTTAGGTAAAGAATTCTAGGTTGACAGCTTTTTCTTTCAGTTCTTTGAAGATAGTGTTTCATCATTTTTTATCATCTATTGTTTCAAACAAGAAATCTGCTTTCATCCTTATCTTTGTTGTTTGTGCATAATGTGCTTTCTTTTTTCTCTGGCTTCCTTTAAGATTTTTTCTTTATCATTGGCTTAAGTAATTTAATTACTATTTGTCTTGGTTTAATCTTGCTCAAGTTTATGGTGCTTCAGGTTTGTTGAGTTTCTTGGATCTGTGGGTTTTTGTTTTTCATTAACTTAAAATTTTTTCAGTCGTATTTCTTCAAATGTTTTTTCTGCCCTTGCCACTTTCCTCATTTGGATAACTCCAATTACATATTTACTTGATAACTTAAAGTTGTCCCTCAGTTCATTAACGCTCTGTTCATTTTTCCTCTGTCAGTCTTTTTTTCTCTCAGTATTTCATTTTAGAGACTTTTTATTGGAATGTCTTCAAGTTTACTAATATTTTTTCTTACATCGTTTAACCAGTTATTAATCTCATGCAGTAATTTTTTCCAGTTCTATGATTGCAGTTTTTTACATTTTTATTCTAGTAACATATATACAACCTAATATTTCCTGTTTTATCCACTTTCAGTTGTACAATTCAGTGGTTTTAATTACATTCACAATGAATTTTTCATCTCAGGCATTGCAGTTTTCACCTCTAGATGTTTTGAGTTTTTTAAGAAATGTCTTTTCCATGCTTCTATTTAACATTGTTCAATAATATCCTAGCTTCTTGAACATCTGGATGGTTTTAAAATTTATTTCTACTAATTCTACCATCTGTTCATTTCTGAGTCTGCATCCATTGATTAAAATTTTCTCTTTTGTTATATGTTCCTCTTCTTGTATACCTGGTAATTTTTTTTGGATAATTTTGAACTTTACCTTATTTAGTGCTGTATTTTTTGTTCCTTATAAACATTACTATGCTTTGTTCAGGGATATGGTTAAGTTACTTAGAAATAATTTATTTACTTTAGGTCATTTTTAAAAGCTTTGTTAGGCAGTACGAGAACTGCATTTACTCTAGTACTGACTTCCCCCTCCCCCTAACTATTGATTTAAGACTCTTGTTAGGACTTGAACTCTTAGGATTTTAAACTGATGCACTCTGAATTACGAGGTTTTTGACTCTACCTGTTGCTATAGGTACTATTGCTGGTGCTGTGTGAATTTTAATGCTTTAGGGTGTTCTTTCCCTGGACTTTGGGAAGTTTTTTCACATCCATGCACTAGCCAGCCCTCAAAGGAAAATGTTAGGGGCACCCTCTGAGGATCGCCTGAGTTTTATATTTGTGCATCTCTTTGCTCTCCTATTATTCGATTACTGTACCCTGAGAACTTTAAACTGTCTTTTTTTTTTTCAACCAGTAGCTTATATTATTTTATTTTTAATATAATATGCTTTATTTTAAAAGAGGTTAGATTACAGAAAAGTGACATCAAAAGTATAAGGGATTCCCATGTACCCCCCTTTCCCTCCCACATCTTCCCCTATTGATAACATCTTACAATTATATGATACATTTGTTACAATTGATGAATAAATATTGAAGCATTGCTACTAATGAAGGTTTACATTGTGGTTTACAGTTAATTCTAATGTCTAGGTATCTTGCCTTCCCAGAATACCAAGCTCCATTCAGGGAGTCCAAGGGAGTATGCCCCAGTTCTCACTTCCAGAACTGCAGCATGGAACCTTTATTCAGGTAGTAAGCTGGCACAATCAGAGGCTCACCTAATCTATTTCCTGTCATTTCAAAAGTTACTGTTCTTCTGTGCCTGATGTGCAATATGTTGTGTTTCGTTTAAATATATTTTATCTGTTTGGGATTTTGTTTTTCAGCTGTTTCAGGTAAGAGAGTAAATCCTGTCCCCTTATTCCATCTTAATCAGAAGTGGAAGTCCTAGATGGTTTTATTTTCATATTTTTGCTTTTCTACATTTTCCCATTTCTCTAATATAGCACACACATACATATATAAATAGTTATAGTAAAAACATGACTTCCTTTAAATAAAAGAGAATAGTATTAAAATACTATATTTGGTAATTAATTTTATTAACATATCTGAGTACTTAATAAATAGTTATCTAAATATTTTCAATTTCTTTATCAACATCCAATTAATAAATAAAATGTTACCATGGTATCTCTGCAAACAGCATTACTCAACTCTAAATATAAATTACCAAACTTTTTTCATGTTCCAGGTCTCAATAGCATTCAATAGGTTCAAAGAATTTTTTCATAGACATCTTTAGTTCCCATTTACAGATGTTTCTCCTATAACAAACAACTAATGAAAATTCCATCGTTTAAATGCTCCACTTTGAATAACTTCTTACACTTTCCCAAATACATAAATTTATCACACAAATAAAAACCTGCTTCAACATCTGTAACTTTGGTGTTTATGATCTCCTTGGGTGGCTCATTTTTTTCCTGAAATTTCCAAACCTCAGATTATAAAAAGTACTTCAGAAAAAGGTACCAGAGATTCTTAACTATTCATTGCTTTGGGTGTTTTAGTGAAAAGAAGACCAGAGCATTTTCAAAATTGAAGATAGTCCTTTGCCTTCTATCCAGCACAAACAGATATGTCATAGAACTGTGCCAGGAATATGTCCCATGTAGCCTATCTTTTTAAGCTAGCTGAAGATTGCTTCCGCAATTAGTTGAAACTTCTGGGTGGTCTTTTTGAAAAATAACTCTTCGAAGAAAGCAGTGAACCAATAATACTGTAAATGCAAAATAGCATTAGCCCTTTAGCTTTCAAACTAAGAAAGAATGAATAGCAATTCGGTGTTTTTTGCTTGCTCATATAGAATTTCCTACCTCTGATTTTTAAGAGGAAAAAATTCTATATAAACCCAATGGAAGAATTTTTTTTAGAAAGATTTTGTATTTATTTGGGCATAGGGTTTACCAAGTTTAATTGTGTGTGTGTGTTTAAACTACCTAGTTTATTTCTTTTTATACGTCAACAGATGCATGCACATACACAGTATCTTCAATATTGAAATAGATATATAATAAATTTAAAATATCTGGGGAGGGTGTTGTAAATAAAGAACTCTCTCCATTTCTAAGAAAATTGGTTCATTATCTTTCCTTTGTCCCCCCATTTGATTCCACTTTCAGGTTGGAAATCATCCTTTGTGTTGTCAGAACAGTATCCCTATCTCAGTTTGCCCTAATCAAACTAGTGAAGTAGTTGAGGTTACTTTTGTAGGCATCCCATTACCTTACAGAAACTCCTTTCTCCCTTTCATGCTCTTGACAGAGCAATGGGGGAAAAATATGTTTCAGCTATGAAGACTTATTGCCCTGAAAACTGTGCATTCAGGCAGCCAAGCACTCCAGGAATCATAAGGACAAGTTGGCAGTATTAGTCATCTTCATTACTCAAGTGTCCATAACTGATATTTCATTGCTATGCTTGTAGTGTTTATGTAAATAGTTTGAAAATAAAAACAGTGACCATTTAGACCTCAGAATCTGTTTTGACCTTGACTAAATCTACCAATTTCCAATGCCTCCACCTCCAGTAGGAATAATAGTCAAATTATTTTTACCACAAAACAAGAAAATCCCCTACAAACAGGCCTAGTAATTAGGATTGACTGGCTAGTGGACTGAGCAAATTTCAGTAAGGTAGACTAAGCGCCTGTTGTGGACTTGGCAAATCCTCCAGGTAAGCTCATTCTAAATGAGTTTTGGCCATGTAAATTCAATGCCTGTGCTAAGAACTGTAGCTAAGCCTGCACACAGAACATTGCATTTAAGTTCCCCAGAGTGCTTTAAGCTTCATCGGATAGTGGCCAAGTGGACATTGGTTGATGAATGAATATTGTCATGGTTCAGCTTAGTTTTCTTGGCTTATGGTTTTATTAGTGGAATTATTGGTAGTCATTCTCACCGTGCATCATCACAGGGTGATAGAAGTTCCCTGCTTCTGTCCACCAATGCCTTGAATGCATCATTTTCTAGTGTAATAGTCTCCCCAGACTATATAATGTCTTCCACTAAACAAGTTTTCCTCAAATACCTATTCTGCAAACTAAAAAATGGACCCAAAGCTATATTTGGTAAATATAAGCCCTGGAAATTATCCAAACTCGTTGGTGCCTACAAAAGAGGTCAACATCCATTTGCTTTTCATGTGCATTTAATTACGGGAGAGAATTTGATTTGGCATTCATGCTAGTATTTTAGAGCAACTTCATTTGACAATTGAGAATGAGGACTTCTTAAAGTGGGGACAGTGCCAGTGAACTCAGGCCAGACCCATTGTGGCCACTGAAAAGTTGAACTTGTGAAGAGAACTAAATAGAGAATGGCAGAACCCACGCTGCTACATAAGGATAACGCAGCCCGGGGCCTCAGAAGAGGTAGCCAAGGTGAATGGTGTGATTCAAGGGTCCCTGGAATGACTTTTGGGATCCCAAAATTTCTCTCATTGCCTAAAATACTCACTATGCAAGATACATCTTTGAATTGAAGGCATTATTAAAGAAGCAAGAGATTGTTAGAAGTATAAAGACAAAGGAAGTGCTGATTTTTATGGGAGAGAGAATCAGAAAGGGGTTGACACTCAGGTCAAGACAGTAGGTCTGAGCAGGGGACCTGGAAATGTACATGGGTAACTAGAATACCCCACCAGGGTGTTCTAAAGAGAGAAAGGAGGAGAAAGGAGACAAAGGAAGAATGGGGAGAACTTAAAAGCAAATTTTTTTTTTTTGCCTTTTTTGTGACTTAGAAATTATTTTCAATAGAACACCTCACCTCAAGAATGCAAAGACAAAAAGCAGTCTTTTGGTGTTTCAATAGAAAACTGACAACTGGAAATGCTCTATATAAATGTATGCATTTCCAGGGTTTAGCTATCCTAGCGCCAAAAGAGTAAAGAGAGTAACTAATAAAAGAGTTCATCGTTTTCCTGATGCTGTCTCCCTTTTTTCTTCTTTCCATTATATAGATTGAGTCGGATGCACCAAAACATTAGAATTAACCAATAAAATTTACAAAATCATCATGGGGACATGTTTTGGCCTATGTACTGTTGATACAAGATTAATAATACAATGTGGACATTGTTCTGGTCAAGACTTGCATACTAGTTGGTGACGTTGAATGTTAAATGACATTAGCATGACACAAACTGCAATCCAATAAGATTTAGAATTATTCCAGGTTGGGATTCCATATTGGTGAAAGCTATTTGGGGATATGGATTGCACTTTTTATAACCTTGTCCCAGAAATAATGTTTAATGAAACATTTGTATACCATGCCAGCAAGTAGCTATTTATTCCGCCTATGTATGGAGATAAACAGAAATTTATGTTTTTGCTGAGATGGTTATTTTGCAAAGACCTTTCTAAACTATCATTGGAAAATGCAAATTATAGTTAAGAGGTTCCTAACTGAGAACTGTCCAATTATTCTCTATGGGTGAAATAGCAAATGCATCCTTAGGCCATTCACTATATCCTGATAGAATATTTGCCATTTATGCAGTTTTTAAAAAAAAAAATAGATTTTGACTAGATAAGATCATATAAATTAATGACTCAGATGAAATAATTTTCTTTTCCTGTGGTTTTTGCTTTGTAACCATCAGTTGCCTTTACACATATTTTGTTATACACATTTTATTATTTTTAATAAATTGAGCATTTTGTTTTATATTTCAAAACACCTGTTACCTTCATATTCACATAGCCAAATTTTACCCATTAATTCCTATTTGGTTTCTTTTTAACAATGGCATTTTTACAGAATGTAATTCTCTTCAAAATCAGGAATGAAAAAACAACACACCCTTCCAGATGTGGAGAAAACTAATTTTATCCTGCTCTTGAACTTTATGAAACTTAAATGACCTTCTTTTGTTTTCTGTCACTTCACATCCCACCTGCTTTTCTATCTACTTCCACCCTTTGACCCATCAGTGAAGATTCAGGGAGTTTTCTTAAGTTCACTTGCTGTCTCCAAAATAGCGGGTGTAGGGGATGCTATAGGGGCTGGAGCGTATGCTTACATTTCCATTGGATTTGATGATGACCTTTTTAGTTAGTATGGGCAGAATAAAGGGGTGGCATGGATATCTGAATTATCTCATTGCTAGAAATTACTATCTAAAGTCCAATGGTATTGAATTTTCTTACTTCACTGCTACTGTTATACTACCAACTCCAATAAGAATTACATTATGTGGATTTCACTATCTGTATCTCCCAACCTAGCCAAGAGTTTTCCTTAAGCCTGTCAATGAAGGGCAAGCAGGGTTCAGAAAGCCTCACTTAGAGGTGATTATATTTGACAAACTGGTTTTGCTCCCTCTTCCACCTTTTTGCCACCAGCAACAGCTGCTTCATTTTTTTATTTGTCATAACTTTCCCTCTATGAGACAGAGGTCACAAAGAGCATAGTCCTTAAGCAAATGTTAAATTAGCAAGTAAGAGGGGGTGAGAGAGGTGTTTGGCCTCAAGTCTCCTCTTTCCTTTCTCTCTCTCTCTTTTTTTTTTCTTTTTGCCTGGCCATATTTTACATCTCTAATTTTTATTTTGACTTTGTTGTTAGTGATAGTTCAATATCAAACAATATCTAGCATGCCAGGGTAGAGAAATGAAATAGCAAAGGCTAATGAAAAATTAATTCCACTCATGCTAAGTCTCCAATGGCTTATACTGTGCCTATTTTCCACCAGTGTGAGAATATTTTATCAATCAGATGGACTACGGATTGTCAGTGGAGGTGATGGACAATTATTGGCAACAAGAGCCCATGGAAATGTCTTAAAAGCTTATATGCTTTATGTTCTCCTACAAATAAACTTTAAGGATTTGTGTGGAAATACTTGCTGGAAACTGTATGTAGTCACATGATCTTGGGCAAAAATGGTCCTTTACTGTCAAAGCAGATTATGCTCTTTAAATGAGCAGGTATCCTTGAAAGATTTGCCCATGACAGTTGAAGTTAAGGCACCGAAAAGTCAGAAGGGGTCATCCCAATCAACACAAAAGATGGAGGGTAGCATTTTGATATTATTGATGAATTCCAAAAAGAAACATTGGATTATGTTTATAAACTGATCTTTTCCTCTGGGCATAATAGATTATATTGGATTCATAGGTTTATTGATGAAGTAATTATGTAAACTTCTTGTGCCAGTAGGGCATCACAGATAAAAGGCATGGCAAAGGACAGAGTTAAGGGTTTTTGATGTTGGAGTTCTGATGTTGGAGTTTGATGCTGAAGCCTTAAGCTGGAGCCCCAGGAAGTAAGCACATAGAGGAAAGAGACGCAAGCCCCAGAAAGGGAGGAACCCAGGAAGCCTGAACCCTCACAGCCATTGGCAGCCATCTTGCTCCAACACATGGAAATAGATTTTGGTGAGGGAAGTGATTTATGCTTATCTGTAAATTCCTACCCCAAATAAATACCCTTTATAAAAACCAACCAATTTCTGCATAAGCACCCCTTTGGCTGACTAATACACAAAGTAACAGAGTTACTCTGGCGACAACTCTAGCTAACACCAGTCAACTCTATTCACCCTCACAGTCAGTTGTGTTTACAATCGCCAAAATGCCAATTTCTTTTATTCATTATAGAACACTCACCGAAAACTAAGTGCTAGGAGTATAGATACTTCTATGGCCCTTGTCCTCAGGGGGTTTACACTTTTGTAACCATAGCAATGAATCAAACAGCTTTAGGTGCTTCATTAGTTTGACAATTATATAATTGCTTAGACTTGGGATTTTCCCTCATAACTCACAAAATTTGAAATGAAAAAGACCTTGGGTTGCTCTGTAACTCCATGGTGGAAATTTGGAACCAAAACAAAAGGGAGAGTCTGTCAGGCAGATATTTATGTGGTATGTAAGATGGTAAAATTAGGTATCTAATTTTCCTACTTCTTAAGATAAGACTGCCTATATTTTGTGTGTTATCTGCATATATAATTATTAAACTCTGGATCCATGGGAAGTCTAATGCTTAAATAATTTAAAAATTTTAAATTCCATTGTTCTTTATGAAAGAAAGTTACATATTACATAGATTTCCTGAATCTTGAATAGTCAGTTCTGACTGACGAGCTAAACATCAGTGCCTATAAAGAAAGTTGGTTAAATGATTTTATTTTTGTTTTCAAAATGGGAAAATTTTCAGGGACGATAAAAGTGAGAATTACTTAGTTTTAAATATTTAAAAAATACTTCCTAGTAAGATGAATTCTTAGGTTGTATCTTGCATTACAAAACCAATTTGGAAATTCAATTTAATGAGCTTAGCTGTCAATATTTGCCAAGTTAATTGGAGAATATTGCCATTTTCCCTTTTTGTCCTGTGTAGACACCACCTTTTTGGCTGAAACAGGTTTTTTTGTTCCTAAGCCAATGAACTGGAGTCTGATGAAATCATGTTTTGGTGTAGGATGTAGACCAATAGTGAGCCTGCTTCAGAGTCTTGGAAGAGATCATAAATGTGACAGCCGAAAGAGGTTGGGACTATACCAAGCAGAAAGGAGAAAGGAAAAGTTTCTGCTGCTAATGACTATTACTTTAATAGATTTATTTTTGTTTTTATCATGGCATTACTATTATATAACTCAGTAAATCACTGATCATAGGACTCTTAGTTAGGTTTTTTAAAATTCAGAATTGGCATATATTTCAATCTTTCTACACCTTCTCAGAGTCTGATCACTGTTTAAAATATATGTGAGTTGCCTGATTCTTGTTGTTTGTCCACTAATTTAGAATTTTGTATGGGATATGCTGTTGAGCTTACTATTGGATTTTGCATTAGGTAGATAACATATTACTGTCGGATGCCACCAAACTGTCTTGTAGAAGATTTGCAGCTGTATTTTTAGATCCAGTGTTAATGTAATGATTAACTGACAGCTATTGAAATTTTGAACTTTAAAGAGATGCTATAATTTTAAATGAAATGGAGTCCTAAAATATTGTTTTGCTAGCTCAGTTAGAAATACTTTCAGAAAGTAAATTAGTGGAAAATAATGTTATGATGAATTTTCTATCCATATAAACACTACTTCTAAATTTTTTTGCATACTTTTATTTCAGTTCATAAAGCTTGTAACTAAAAGGTTTGCATTCATTTAGTTGTGTGCATATGAGCTAGATACTAAACTCATTTTTAAGTAACAACATTTGAAACAATCTTAAACCTCCTCTACTGCATTCATATTTGCTCCTTAAAATATGAAGAGATTTATTTTCCATGTGTTTTTAAATCATGTGAAAGAGTTACAAAACTATCAAAGCCATTTTATTTTCTTTGCTTTTGTTTGTTTTTGGATTTGTATTTAACAGGTAACAATGAGATAGCGATCTAAGCTCCTGAGCATTCCTTTATGACGTTTCAGAAAAAGCAAAACTGTTCACAATACGTCTTTGGTTGAAAGGGCCCTTCCAGATTCTTTAAAATCTCTTTAAAACACCTACCTAAACTGAAATCCACCAGAGAAGAAGCCATGTTTACCTTAGTGCCAAATTTCTTGTCAGTTTTCCAAAACCATCTACTGTTACCAATAATGACAAATCATTTCGTTTTCTACATTAAGAAAAAAATATTTTTAAAATCTAATTTTTTATTATTCAATATAATGCTCTGTTGTTGAGGCTACTGAGATTTTTGGCCACGGAATCACGGAAGACCGAATCTGTAAAATGATACTTTCCTGTACAAGTATGCCTAACAAGCTCACTCCTTATATTCACTCTTGAGAGAATGTTTCCCTCCTTCCCTCCCTCCCTCCCTTCCTCCCTTCCTTCTTTTCCTAATTTCTAAACCCTAAAATGTGTATTTCTTGTTTGTTCTTTGAGGAAATTATTCTAGGCCAAAAACAAGGAAAAATTTAGTGAAATTTAATATGATCAAAATTACCTCTAGAATGTAAATTATTTCCATAATTTGATAATTCCTATAATACCAATATAGCATGGCAGCATTTAGCATATTAAACTACAAGGAAATTATTAGTCATCCTGAGAAACGGCAGCCTTGCTAATTTATATTCTGATAGATTTGTCTTTTAAGAATTCTCCATGAGATGTTTTGATTTTTGATGATTTTCTTGATGTGTAATGATGGAAAATGAATGTGTTCTTCTACAGCCTATGAAAGATGCATTTTTAATAGCATCACAGTATAATATCTATATTTACTTATTGTCTAGTTTTTAATGCTCTATGATAAAATTGTGATCTTTTAGGTCTTTGAAAATAGGATAAGTTCCCTGAAGATAAACAAAGGGGAAGATAAGAATTTTATTTTCTTTTCATATCACAATTGCCATCAACTTACATTGCTTAATATTTTAGTAACTTCTTTCACTAACAACTATTTGGTAGAGAAATGATCAGTTATGGAGGACCTGCCTTCTGAAAACCTAGAAATTTCATGTAACTGAAAAACTTCTGAGTAGATAGTGAGAACTCCTGCAGAATGAGTATAGACAACACCCACCAAAATATGCTGAAGTGACAGTAGCAACTGCTACAATACTCTAGGGTTTTGAGACCATAAGTCTCCCTGCCTAGCTATCATGCTATTTTTTTCTCAACAGGCCATGAATTATCCACTAGAGTTATAACTAGAATATTGGAAATTCCAGCAGGACTGGAATTTTCCCAGTATGACCTGGAAGAGTCTTGCTGACTGCCTATGTAAGTGCAAAGGGGAGGAAATGCAAACATTTTAAATACATAATGTCAGAACGAATTGCTGTTTCTATGCACGTATACCATCTCACCCCTGGGATGTGGCTTCATGTGCAAAAGGCACTAAGAACACACAATGACAAGAAAGTTCATTTTTACTTTAGTGGAAACTTATGTTCTTTACTTTCTGTCACTTGACTGAGTTTTGACAACTGCCTGTCCACTGATATTATTGCATTTAAGGGATTCTTGGTTAAAAGAACACATTATAAGATTGGAGAGGCACAGATTACTCTGCCTAAGCATACATGAAACTATCCTCAGCCCCAACCTCCTACCTCTTTCAGAAAAAGATACAAAAGAAATATACAATCATATTTCTATTATATATGTTAATTCCATCCCCAACCTCAGGGTGAACTGGTTAGGAGAATGAAATTCCAACTGAAGGTGTAGTCATGCAATACTTTGAAGGACATGTCCATAACTTTTAAGTATCACTTTAGAAAAAATTAGGATATCAAATAGTTTATGAATGGGAGTATCAAGATCATGTTATATGTGCTTCCCTTATTTATTCTTTCAGCAATGCCAGACTACTAGTTACCCAGACACAAGAAAATGTGGTCTTCACACTTGTTAATATGTGTGCACTGCTTTCCCCAAGCACTGCAGGTCTTCAATAAAAGGTAGTAGAATTGAAGTTGTGCTTTTATTCAGATACGCCTTTTATGTTCATTTTAGAAAATCAATAAACAAGTCAAACCACTGCAGAATCCTTTCATAAAAGCTGGCTTTGGGGATATCTAACCCTTATCTCAAGGATTATCTAAAGCAGGTTCAAATGGCCCAATGAGCAATTTGTGCATGTGAACTTAAATTGAAGGGCTGCTGAGTTTGTCCCAGCACTGTCAATAGTCTCCGAAAGTGAACTGAGAACAATAAAGACAGCAAGTAAATCAAATTGCTACTTAAGAACAAGTACTACTGATACTTTTAAAAACCCATGAATCTGTTTGCTGAGGAGGACAGTCCCAAAATGCAATGTAAGAATAGAAGGCTTGATATCTCTAATAACAACAATGACAAGAACAACAACTAATGTGTGTGTCGGTCTTCATGGAGCTCTTGACATACTTAATCTTCACAACCTTCAGGTGTAATGAACCATTTCAGTTGAAGGTTAAACCATCCCAACTGAAGAGTAAACAATATGACCTGGAAGAAGTTAAATAATGATTTCTTCCAGAGTCACATAGCTGGAAAGTGACAGGGGATGGAATGAAACTATGAATCCTTCCTTTCCCTCCGTTATGTTCATACCTCATCTCCATGTCTCCCCAGGATAGCCCCAGTTTATATGTTTTGGCTTTCCCCTCTAGTAAAATTGTCATAAATATTACAGTTATTGTTTTAAATAGTTCTCCCATTCACTTTGTGCCCTCATTTCAGTGATTAATTATATGTGCATATCAAATATCAAATACTATCATAAATAGAATAAAATATAGGAAAGAAGAGAATAAATGAAGTAAAAGGGAATGGATGAGATGTGGAGGTGATGAATGGAGAAATAAAATCATTGCAGTAAAAGAACAGAAAGACACTGGAAATTTTAGGGCAAAACTGGAAAGGGAAGCAATCAATTTCAAAATTTGGAGGACGGAAAGAAAGAGAAATGATTCAAATAAAAAATTCACCTTATTTTGTGAGCTATGAGGAACCTAAATTTAACCTCATGTTTTATTTGCATTCAAAAACCCATGACTCATTGAAATTTCTGAGATATTTAATTAGAAAAGAAAACACAAGTAAATTGTAGAAATATCCATAACTAAGTGATACTCAATAAAGTGGTCATTTAAAACAACTGATCTAAACCCAAGTTGTTTCTATATAAGTGACTAAGGTATACTTATATCTTCCTTTAGCAATAACTACAGGCAGTGAGGAGTCCAATAAATATTAAATTGAAATGTGTGTCCTGATATTGCTTAAATATATTGGTATATATTGCTCAAATAAAAATTCGGAAAATCCATAAACGCCTTGCTCATATCTATTTCTATCACTGGATCCTTTTCCTCCATACCTTGCCACACCTTTGCAAGAAAAAGATTGTTTTTAAGCTATATAACTAAAATCTTGTCCTTAGAGAAACTCTCTAAAGTTCTTGAACCTGGGGATTGCAGTGCAAGCTTTCTTTTTTAGGAGGTCCCAGGGGGATTGAACCGGATACTCATATATGGACAGCAGGTGCTCAACCACTTGAGCTACATCTCTTCCCCTGCAGTGTAAGTTTTGCTGTTTCATTTCCTCAAACTTAGAGATAATGTATCAAATATTCACCTTTTATTATTCCTTTGCTACTTCTTCATGGCCCTCCCTGTTAATTTGTTTCTTCCTCTTATTATTTTTTCTCTTCCCCTTTATTTTTCCTGTTAATATACAGCCCCCCACCCCCCATCCCATGCCTTCTTCTTATTTGCTACTCCTTTCCTACTCACTTTCCACCCTTTAACAATGAGTCTATAATGGTAATCCTGTTGTCTTCAGAGAGGCAATGGGCCCTGAGGACTTGCTTCAAGGGAACTGCAACATTGGGTGAGCTGAAGTACTTCAAGTCCAGAGCCATTTCCAAAGTTTAAGTCTATTTCAGTAAAATGGCAGTCATCCCAAACTTAGAGAAAATGAATAATTTGCAAATAGCCCCCTTTAATGCCAAATACATTTCCTAAATTATTAACCATTTTGGACGGAAACTTTCCTAACCTGATTACACATTTTTCTGCCTTCTGAATTTTGTAAAGTTAGCAATGTTACAAGTGTGTAAAAGAAAAAGGGGGGGGAGGCAGAACCTACCCACCTGCCTATTATTTTAACAAAATAGTATATTTCTGTGTATCCTTTCCAGTGGTTTAAAATAAAATTACAGTTAAAATCACAGGTTCTCTGCATTAAAACATTTTTTTAATGAAGAAAAGTAGAGAGAAGAAATATGAACAAAGGCACAGTATTATTTCGACAGATTTACAGACTTTGGGAAGCCCCGTTATAGACGCAAAGTGCAATACACCTGATGCTTTTTAAAGTTTAGTCCAGCAGTCCTCAAATTTAAGCATTCATCAACATCACCTGGGAACTTGTTAGAAATGCACATTCTCAGACCCAAGCCAACCCCAGAATTTCTGATACAGCAGATCTGGAGAGGGGCCTGAGATTTTGTATTTTCAACAAGTTGCTAAATTTTGCTGCTGCTGCTGGATCAAGCTTTGGTTTGACTCATGAGCTCTTTCCAAATTTATAAGAGATTTCCCAACTTGCCTATTAGATGGAGATATTTTCATTTTTCCTTTAATTTTTTTCATTTACCATAGTAATTAATCAAGTTTGAGGTGGATCATACTAGCTTTATGATAATACATTAGTTTGTATAATTTTAAAACTTTTTCATCATCTCTTTTCACCCTGGGAAGAGGTGGTCATTATTCCTATTTCACAGGAGAATACAGTTATGTCTTCCACACTGTACGGGGTAGAGGCGCTGGCGCCCCCTGTGATCTGGAAAATCTGCATTAAAATTTTGTCCCCCCATTCATACCAGAGAAGAAGTCTGAATTTTTTCTTTCATTGTGAGGACAAGGAACTTTGCCCAGTCCCTCCACTTACTCAAGTTCTCTGAAAGTGGAAGGCTGATCTTTCTTTTTGACCACTTCCCTTACTTGCTGCCGAAGGGTGGTAATTTCACTGACAGATTAACCACTAAGCATCCTGCGCACCGTCACCCTCCCCTCCTTTCCCCCTTGCTTAGATTATTACAAAATGTTTAAAGTGCACCTCTTCTCTGGGCCTGTCTCCCTTCCTGCTTTCCAAGTGGGCTTTTCTTCTGCCATACTGACTCGGTCGCCAGCCCCTTCCCCTGGTCTCCGTACTTTTGTCTTTCTGAACCTCCCCCTCCCAGAACCAGTCCCTTTACCCTCGCCCAGACTCCTGGCCTCGCACACGCCCGGAGCTGGCCTCGGGCCAGCGCGGCAAACTGAGATCTGATGAACTGTTCCTGAGACCGGGAGGAGAACTCACATTTTCTTCCTTCTGGTCCAGAACTTTCTCCAATTTAGCAAGCTACCAAAAGTACAAAATACCAAGATCGAGGGAGCATTAGACTGAGCAGGACCAGATTACCCGATCACTATGATGAGCCATCTATGGCTGGCCGTCCAGCAGAGGGCCTCAGGAAGGCTAAGCTGCTTCAGTAGCTTGTGCTTTCACAGAACAATGCAAAAAGACTGGGAAAATACTGTGTTCACCTTGAAGTTCACACAGCCTCCCTGGCTGAGGGGACTGATAGTTGCATGGCGAAACAAAGATCTTTTTATCGGTCACTGCTTCTCGCGTCAGCTCGGGGTGTATTCCAGGCAGTTCTGCATTCTGTCCCAGTTTGCATAGTAAATCCTGGGCTTTGGTAGGCACTGGCAATTGTCTCTCCACATGGGCATTAACTGTGCAAATGCATCATTAGTCTGAATCCTTTGGCCACCATGAGGCCAGTGGTCTGACTTCCAGATTTCACGTACCTTTAAAGTGAAAACAGAAAACACAACTTCCTATCACTAACAACAAAACTGTTCAGGAGCCAACATAAGGTTGCCATTTATTTTAGTTTGCTAAGTAAGGATTTAAAAACTATAATCTAAATGTCTGCAGGTTTATAATTCCATGAAATAGTGACCATGCTAACAGCAAAAAGTTAAGAATAGTTATCTCAGAAAAAAAGAATAGTTCTTAAAGTTAAATCAATTTAACCTAATGAGAAACACACATTCATGGTCCCTGCTTATTTTTTTTCCCATTCCATTGCACCATTGACCAGGTTTTAGGAAGCACCAATGCTGCATTTAACTACATCAGACTTAAATATCAAGAAGGAGATTTACTCTATTTTTAAATAATTCCATCAAAGGAAATTTCTGTAGTTTCTTTGCTTCTTGAATTTCTAGTAACCTTTGTATTGATTCCCATAATTTTTCAACCAAATTTCAACTGCTGATTTGAGACCTGGCTTTTCCATTATGCGCTCAGTGGAGGAAAAAATGTAACTCTTCACTATCCTCCGTATAACACATCAGCGGTCATTGGCTCCTTTACTGTATTAACTTTCTTGCATGTATAATGTTCCATTCATTCTTCCTCTCAGCACGGAGGTACAGCTCTGGGTGCTGGGCATGCAGTGAGGAAAACTTTGGATTCAAGCATCTGATGTGCTGAGATGTAATCATGGCTAGCCCAGCATGAGATGGCTGAGGAGACTTTCCAGCTTACATGAGGTCTTGAAAGAGCCAAGTGACCCCAGCTAGGACAAGGTAATCTTCCTCAGAGAACACAGGACCTGGGTGTAGCAGTTTGATATGGTTCATGAATTCCAAAAATAGATATTGGATTATGTTTGTAAACTGGCCTGTACCTGGGCATGATGAAATTATGAGTAGGGCTTTGATTGGGCCACATCAGTAAGATGTTGAGTCCCTGCCCCCTTGGTGGGCAGGGACTCACAGATAAAACTCCAAGGCAGGGCAGAGGAGTTAGTTGGAGTTTTGATGTTGGATTTACAGCTGGCCTTGTGGAAAAAACAGAGGAGCTGAGGCCAGAGAGAAATGAAGCCTGAACCCTGGCAGACATCAGCAGCCATCTTGCTTTATAACGTGGCAAACGACTTTGGTGAGAGAAGTAACTTATACTTTATGGCCTGGTAACTGTAAGCTCCTACCCTTGATAAAAGGGTAATACCTTGGGCAATGGTGGTTGAGAGTGCAGACTCTGGGTCAGACTGCCCAGATGCCCTGCCCCTTGCTTTCCATGGTAGGTGTCCTTGGGATAGTTAGACTCCATTTCCTCAACTGTGCAATGTATGTATTAATGTATCTACCTCACTCGCGTTATGAGGAATAACAAACATATGAAGCTTCAGTTTTTACTTTCAATTTAATATGTCCCTGGCATGTAATAATAATTCAGGGTATAAGTCATGTTCATTTCAAGGCACAAAAAAATATCAATGTGTGACATACATTTGGCTTCATTTTCCCATTACCCAAAACAATAATTTTAACATGTTAATGCTCAAGAAATAGTAACTGACCACCTTTATATTAGGCTGTTGGTATTAATGTATCTGCATTTCTATCAAACTATTATAATTTTGCTTTGAGTAGGTAGCTTGCTTCCAAATAGTGATTCAATTATCACCAAAGGGGAATTGTAAAATTACATTCCCATCATATGTCTTTGACTGTGAGCATACACATTTCAATTTGGACTTGACTTGAAGCTGGCTGTGGCTTCATGGAAGCAAGAGTTGGTACCATCAATATGTGTGGGCTGCAGGTGAACTGAAAGTATTAATTCAGGAGCTAACAAGAGCTGTATAAACCTCCCCTAAATTTCACTCATAGAAAACAAAAGAAAACTCATACCTCAGATATTCAGAAAAAACGTCATTACCAAATGCAAATAATGAATCAGATTCTTTCACTCTTTTAAGACTTATTTGTTGACCACCTATTCACCCGAGGCATCCTTCTCCCCTGAGGACACCCAAGGCACTGACACAGCCCTTGTCCTCTAGGAGCTCAGTGTAGTGTGCAGCATCTCACGTGCTTGTGGTTTGCTCTAACACCAGAAGATTGTGTCTGCAAAGATTGCTTTTCTGATTTCATGTCTTTGGGTGAGAGAGTTTCTCTGTTGCCAGGGTAGCAAAGATAATTTCTACTCTGTTCTGTCTGGATTGCATGAATGCCAGATACTCATGGAATGTTCACTATTATTTGCCTCTATTCTAACCACAAACCACTGAAGATTGTATAATACACCAAACTTTTCTAACTTAAGGATGGTGTGTGTGCATGTGTCCGTGTATGTGCCACCAAGTCAGTTTCATGGCAACAGCACAATAGCAAGGGTGGTGTTATAGAGAAGCCTGGGCACGATCATGCAAAGAACATCACCATAGGATCGATTTCTCATATGCAAGTCTTGTATTCTAAAATGAAAAATTTTTGCTTCTATTTACATGTAACATCAGACAGTTTTCATTTCATTGGCTGTTCAAGTTAAAGATCCTAAATCAAACAGGCAAACAAAACATCTAACATTAAGTTTTTCTTTCAGGAGAATAAGTACAACTCAAAACAGGTGTTTTTTTTTTTTTTTTTAATCAAATCCAAACTTTTCTGTTTACTAGTGTGACTTTCAGCAAGGGAACTGTCTGGAGCGGTAGAAATGGAAATACTTGTTGTACACTATTGTTATAAGGACTACCTGAGCAAAATGCTTAGCACTGTACTTGGCAAATAGTAGAACATTTTTTTTAAATTTTTAAATAGCTAAAAGAAACTGGTGCTATTACTACTACTAATTTTCCTTTCAAGGATATTTGCATTTTAAAATTGGGCCCATGGATAGTTTAATACTGTAATTTAACAGACTGAACTCTTAATGATATATTTTTTAATACTGTGGTATAGAATTAAGGGACATATATAGATACATGCTATATGTGCATGTGTGTAATACATTTTAGGTAGAAATGAATGAAAATCAGGCTGAGTGCAGTGGTAGAGGGCACAGCTCTAACCTAGATTATGTCCATCAATCTATCATCTCTCTAATCTCTCCATCATCTATCCATCTATTTAAAACTTCTTATAAGTAGATGACTACACTAACGTGAAAATCATTCCAGCAAGTTCTCTGTCATTGCTCGCATAGAGAGCACCCCTCTTGTGCTGGGTTGCCATCAGTGTCACTTGTTTGGTGTTTGTATCTATCTGTGTCCCAGTGATATTCTAAATTTTAAGTGGTCACCTTCTTTACTTTCATTCTCCCAAAGCACAGTTCTGGGCTCAAAATCAGTAAATGATTATTTGTTATCCCTATATACAGAAGTCAGTGACAAAAAAAAAAAAATCGTTTTGGAAAAATCCAGAGGAACAAGCAAAAGAACTTCTGAAAATAAAATTAAGTAAATGAGGTAGAATTTTAAAGCTAACACTCTTTGTTTACTGGAAAAGTTTACCACCTTGCTCTTCAACCATCCTCTTTCTGTGATGTAATGAAGGAAAGAAAAAAGAGTTAAAACAAACATGAAAGGCTGAAACCATAAGCATCAAAAAACAACGCAGATTTTAGAGAAAAAATGCAAAGTATTTCGGCCCCACAAGAGACTCGGGGGCACTTTTTGAGTAAATGCATTAGGCTCAGGAGTGGAGGCTCCCCCGACGAACCTCCAGGAACAGACTTGCAGAGCTCTTTAATAAGTATTCCTGGGAGTTAGGCTTTCCTGGAAAAAACAAATTAGTGTGAGAAGCCAGTACTGTGCAATTTCTGTTTTAAAAATAGCCAAGGATTGTTAAGGCTGCTGTGGGCATGAGCGAAAAAGCCAGTGCCCTTGCTAATATTTGCCTCAGCTTCCACATTAAAACAGAGGAACCACACTGAGATTCTTGCCTGGTAAACCCTGCACAAGTCGTCAGGTTTGTATCACTTGGGATCACTTTGTGGTCCGTTCCTGGATCTTCCATTGACAGTGTTTGGGGGATGTGCCCCTTTTTTCAAGGAGGTCTTGAGAAAAAGAACAGCCAGTGATGGTTCTGCCTCTTTCACGGAGGACCAGGGCTGCGCCTGCCTGTCTAGATCAGCTTTTCATTTGCCTAATTGCTCTGTGAGGCTGGCAGGGATGTTCTCCGCAGCCGCTGCTCTGCTGACTGCAGAGACCCTACCTGGCACTCCAAATTGGTGCGTCAGCATTTTAGGTAGAAATGAATGATAAATCAATCAGGGAGACTGCAGTGGTAGCATGCACAACTCTAACCTAGTTTGTGCATAATTTTCAACTCTTCTCCATAGACCCAAGCAGTGTTTAAAATGGTAAGTGAAACTATAACAAATGTTCTGTTTCTACTTAATCGGCTTTTTTTTTGGGGGGGGTGCTCTTTTCTATTTAGAAGAAGCAAATCACTGTCTATGAAACCACATGTAAAATGAATGATGACGTTAAGTTCCATGCAAATATTATTTATTTGCTCTGGCTGAAGAATCAGTTCCTAATTAGACTGGAAGATAAATATTCATATATAGACATGTCAAATTGTTATTTTATTAATTTATACTCCAAATTCAGAAGGTTTAAAATCTATTTAATTTTGACACATCTCTTTGTAACTTACTCTATCTACATCCAGACTACAATGTTTTAAATTTCTCAATTGACAATTCTGCAAAGATAGAGTTAAACTCTATTTGTCCACTGGCTACTTGTACCAGATCTGGGAAAGTGGAATTGTTCAAAGCTGCAGTCTTCAGCTCTCAAAGACAGCTACAGTAACTTTCTGAGCAGATTGGGTTAAATATTTTTACAGACCCATTATATGATGATAAGGTGGTAATAAGTTGTGCAGTGCAACACTCCGAAGGGTTCTAAATCTCACCAACCTCTTTGTATGTGATGCTCTCACAGTAAAGAAGAGTCCTTGGGCTATAAAGATGAAGAGTCTACTTCTTCTGGTGCTGATTTCAATCTGCTGTGCTGATCATAATTCAGACGACTATACTCTAGACCACGACAGAGTTATTCACATCCAAGGTAAGAAAACATAGGTTCTCTTAGGAAAGTCAAATTAATTTCAAGTTACTTCGAGTTGAGATGCTCTTAATTTTAGCTCTGCTGCATTGACTTCTTTCCCGTTCTGCTAATTGGTGAACCTGCTGCCTGGATTTTGAATGCTATTGCATTACAGTAGACAACTGGGGACAATTGAAGTTGAATTGCTTAAGACTCCAGCTGTGCTGAGTTGATGCAAATTGTTCAAGGTTTTTTAGCATCCTTGTTATCTTCTAAGTAGAATGGAGCATGTAAAGTTTATTAATATATTTTGGGAGAGAAAAAAATATGAAAGAAACTTCAGGTGTAAGGTCATTTCTGTCAAAGTGATTGTTTAATCATTTAAGAGAAACAGCGTAAATAAAATGAAAGTCAGACAAGTTACAGCTGAAGAAAAAGTAGTTTACTCTGCTATAATCTCCTTCAGTAAAGCTTTAGTTCCCAAAGACCAATATATTGCCCCGTCATATATCTACTCTGCTCAGCTGAATCCTAAGGCTAAAGCTGTGGTAGGACTTGAGGCTGCAGTACAATGCAGCTATTTCCTCAGTCCCAGATTCAGATGAAGGACTTTCTGCATTTAAGAAAGCTAGGAGTTTTATGCAATAAGAAGAGAGTGCTTTAAAAAGAAGCTATACTCTCTCTCCTTGCCCTTGTATGGTGAATAATTAAAAACAAGAATTACAAAATTTAACAGTTTAAATGTGACAATATTAATTTTAGATGAACTCAATTTGGGTGACCAGAGGCAATGTAAGTTCTCTAAGGGACATAAAATACCAAGTTATATCTTCAAGGTCAAAAGCGTTGTCTCAGAAAACTATATTCACTGTGAAAAGTATGACTTGTGAAGGTCAACTGATAGTATAAATCTGGCTAGAAGTATTTTATTGTCTGTATTCTCACTGTTGAAACAGAATTCTACATTTGACTGTGTCTAGCTATATTAGACATATCTCTTTCAGCCCTCTTTGCTTCCAAAGACTTTATTTTTTCACTGCTGAACCATGGAAAGGGATTATATAATCATAACTTTTACTCTGCAAGCTGCTGACTCAGCTGTTTCCTTTAATGTACATGGTGGAATCAAAGCTGTTTCCCTAAGACTGTAAGACGTAGAGATTTCTGGTGAGGAATAACAGCCTTTTAACTTGCAGTCACAGAATTCAATTCATCCAAACTGGTAATATCCAGTTCTTATTAGTAATAGCAGTTTTAGGTTCTATGTAAAATAAACTTTAGCTGTGGTTTCAAATAATTAGTAGACAGATATGCCAGTTATACTATAAACGGTATGCAAACCAGTCTAAACTGCACCCACAGTATGATAATCTTATTTTAAAACTATTCTAACAGTGACTCAAGTTGTCTTATCAAGGGAAATTTCTATTTCTTCATCCTTCGCATCCCTATGTGTCCTGTCCTAATGTCGTGCAAAGGAATTTCTGACCCAAGCTATCAAAATTATCCAGACTATTTGCATACATTCATTGTCCATTTAAAATAAAAAATGCTTGATAGTCTACTTTGTTTTTATTGTAAATTCATATTCTTAGAAAGTATAGACTTGCCTCGCAGAGTTGCTCAGAGCTGTCAAGTAATAGAACTATAAAACCTATATTGGGTTTGTAAAGTTAAAATTGAAATATGATTTGAGTCATAGCATGGTATATATTATGCTCAGAGGGAAATTTGTTGTAAAATTGACCCAAATACCTGTCCTTGTTACTTTTTTTCTTCCAATGGAAAAAATTTTCCCTTTTCCTTTATGATAGATTTCAGATTGAATTATCATATTCCTCAATCCTTCAGAGAAACCACTGCCAGATATCATGCAATAATTTCACTTGTCTTTTACAAAGCGAAAATAAATCATGTAGCACAGAAATAACAAAGTCAATAAGCTTTATTACCTACTTGAAAAACTGAGTTATTTTTCACATTTAAACACTTTTGCTTAAGAAACATGGCTTAGAAGGAATTTAAGGGGAGCTTAAGCCCTCACAAAATTTCATTAGAATTTTTGCTGTCAGATGGTTAAATAGCAATGTGAATCTCAAATTCCTTAATTGTCCTCTCAGTGACAGATTACTCAAAATTCACATTCCTATAAAAACACATATGTCTTTCTTTGATTTTTCACTAAATTTGCATTTTTGTGCTCCAAGTTCACCAGGCCTACTTAATACAAGGAGAATAGTGCATGCCAGTCTCAAATTCTCCTTGGCCACCTTGATGCATCTGCTCACCATTTTGATAACTCCATTCTTGAGTCTCATGCATAGGAGTTACCTAATTTTTCAAAAAGTATTACCAGATTATTCTTCTAAAGGCTTCCTCACACTTTGGGCAGAGAAGTTTCTATAGAGATAAAGGCACAAAAGATTTAATATACTTAAGCAAAAAACTGAAGGAAAAAAAGGCAGATGACCAGGAAAGAAAAAAACAAGGCTATATCCCACTGAAAACTGTTTCTAGTGAAGAAAATTTTTGTGATGGTAACAAAGGCAACTGCCCCAGCTTCCCATGGAGAAAGACATAGTTTTAGATAAAATTGAGCATGTACTATTTCATTCCCCTTCTTTTTTATTGAATTTAGTTGGTTACATAAGAAAGCAAATTTCACTTTTCCATGGAAACTACTGAAAAACATGCAACGAAGTTTCAGCTTTTATGTCATAACATCCTCTGTGTTGGAGATAATAATTTTCTCAAGTACTTCCTACAGGAAGAGGGGCTACTGTTAACACTTTCTCTAAAACACTCTCAGCAAATGGATCATAGTCTTCATTTCATGTTGTGGTTGTTCAAACAACTTCTAAATCTTTGGAAACTAACACCATTAGGAAGAATTTTATATGGAGTATCATATCACACCTAAGCACAACTTTAAAAATATATGGATCAGGTCCAAAGACTCTGTGTGTGTACTTTCAATTACCAGTAGGAGTCAAGGATACTATGACCTTGATAAAGTCAAGTAGTTACATCGTCAGTGTAATCGTTTTGCCTTTTTACATCAGTTGATGGGCAAATGGTCATACCATTTCTCTGCTATCTATGTAAAATATCTTAAATTATGTATACAAACTTCCTGTATTAGTCAGCCAAAGGGGTGCTGATGCAAAATATGAGAAATCGGTTAGTTTTATGAAGGGTATTTATCTGGGATAGGAGCTTACAGATACCAGGAAATAAAGCCTAAGTTACTTCCCTTACCAAAGTCTACTTCTGCATGTTGGAACAAGATGGTTGCCAACATCTGCTATGGTTCAGGCTTCCTGGGTTCCTCCCTTCCTCAGGCTTCTTTTTCCTGGCTCAGGGTTTCTCTCTTCCCGGGGCTTGCTTCTGTTTCCTCTGTGAGCTTACTTCCCAGGGCTCCAGCTTAAGGCTTCAGCATTAATTGCAACATCAAAACTCCAACTTAAAAAAGCCCCCAGCTCTGTCCTTTGCCATTCCTTTTATCTGTGAGTCCCCACTCACCAAAGGGTGGGGACTCAATGCCCTACTGGCACAAGAGGTTTACATAATTAATTACTTAATCAAGTAAAGCTATGAGTCCAATATAATCTAATATGCCCAGAAGAAAGATCAGTTTACAAACATAATCCAATATTGTATGTACTGAAGTTTCTAAAACCTAACTTTTACCATAATATACTTACTGTACTAATACCCATAAGCTACTTTACATTTCTGAAAAGAATAATAAAGTGAAATTTCAGAAGGAAAAAATTTCCCCTTCTATTTTATAAGATGTATTGTCACCTTTCTCAAAAGATAAAACAATTAGATTTTTTAAAAGAAGGAATTGTCAGAAGTTCATGTCTACAGGTTGAAAAACTAATGTATATTTAGAAACTGTGGCTAAAGTGGACAATCCCCCTCCGTGTTGCCTGTTTCTCCTCCTGTATATAACCCAAATACCACCTCTTCAGCTTAGCATGCCTTATTCTTTCCTAACATGCTTCCATCCTTCATCAGATCATCAGCTTTGTAAAACCACAGCTATCTAGTAGAGTCTGGCACATAGTAGGCACTTAATATGTATTTGTTGAATAAATAAATGAACAGGTGGAAGAGGGTAATGAGAGACAACCTAATTACCACAATCATAATGAGCATTTCTTAAACGCTTACATCCATAACATATAACAAGTCATGACACAGTGCATGGGTTTAAAGAACCTTAACTGCATGACAACTTTCATTTTTTTTAATATTAGCATAAGCAAAATCATACTTTATAGAGTTTAAGATCTTAATAGGACTTTATTGTAGGCAACTTAGATCAATCTCCCATGGTACAAATGAGGAAACTGAAACCCAAATATTTTTAAGCTTCTTGACCCAGGTTTCATGACTGATGAGCAGAAGTTTCTCTTGACTAATTTCATTCTCTCCTTCAAATGTGTACTAATTTCTCACCTTCTTAATGTCCCTGACTGAGACATTCTGAGACTCCTCTGGCATCTTGGTCACTCTCACTCTTCCTTTCCTTTTCTCCACAGCACTGGTTATCTGCTTTTACTTACTTTTCTATAATTGTGCACTGTCTGTCACTCCCATAAGAATGTACGCCAGCCTCAGAAGGGCAGGGATCTTTGTCTAAATATCACAGGCACCTAAACCAGTGCCTGACACATAGTGCCTGACAAATATTGATGAATACAATATTTTTTACTAAATCCAGGACCAAATCCAGATATTCTTCCTAATCAAGTCCTAGACCAGTGTTTCCAAGTCAGAGAAATCTTTTCAACTTGCAGAGCAAAAGGAAACAGATAAGGAAGAGGATTATAATTTGGATAGCAATTTTGTTTGGTCCTATATGTGGCTCCCACACTACAGGCAGCATCTTAGACTAGGTTAGTCCAGCAGAGGTAGGATGCAGCAGTCTTCCTAATGGGTCTTTGTAGCTTTGAAGAGTATTGGGTTTTCTATTTGGTCACTGCAATGCTATCCTGCTCCTTATGTAATACCTGAAGAATTGGGATCTAGGGGTGCAGTGAGTGGATCAAAAGGAGCAAAATGATTTTAATAATGTATGATCACAAGCCATCTACAGAACCAGAGTTTAGTAGGAGAACTAGAAGTGGCCTATTCCAGTTTAATTTTCTCTCACCCTCTTAAAACTCATTTGAGCTCTGTGAGTCTGTTATGAAAGTTTATCCTTTGCCTTTTTAAGGCAGAGCTTGTTATTTCCATCCACAAATGTGATGTCCACAAATATCAAGGAGACTATTCTCCACATTGCACCTAGATAAACTTATAAACTGTTACTAATTCTACCTAGGAATTAATAGGCCCAAAATAGAGATTTCATCATGGAATTTTAAAAATTAGCAACATAATCAAAATTAAATGATTAATTTTAAAATCTTTAATCAGGTAAATCTAGGGCATGAAGTCAAACAGGATAATAAAAACACAAACTTGCCATTTTATCAAACTAAGAATATCACCGTATGTATATAACAAATGAGCCTGAGAGTAAGAAGGAAAATATACTTAGAGGCATACATATACATATGTAAAAATACTCATATTGCACACATACATATGTACATTCATAGACAAATTATTTATTCAACAAAAATTTTGAGCACGTACTATATACAGGCATTGAGGAGACAATGATAAGCAAAACACAAAGTCTCTAACTTCATTGAGTCTATCATCTTAGAAGGAAAGAGAGACATTACTATGAATATAGAGCTATTCACTGTGTTAACTGTTGTGAAGGAAAACTACAGGATGCTATGGAGAGAAGTTAACATTTTATTATGATTTTTATTTAAACAGAAGTATTCAAAAAATCAGTTTCATTAAATTATAGGTATAAATCAAACACTGGTCTTTTTTCAACTATGGAGTTTCTATACTTGACACATATATATAGTTATACATAACAATGGTTATAAATAGAAAAGCAATGCATGAAATAGGTATTGCTTGATATACAATAAGTCCCTTAATATATATTCAGAAATATATGTTTTCATACTAACTTTGCTTCTGTCTAAGATGTGTGATTGCTAGACCATGTGCTAGTCCTCCTTGCATTTGTGTGTCCTTTTGAAAAAATCTGCTCATTCAGGCACTTGTTGAACACCAACCTCCAGTGTAGTACTGGATTATCCTCTGTGGAAAGGCACGTTATCTCCTCAGTGAGCTTACTGACACTATTATTCGACCAACAAATATGATTAGAAAGAATAAAAGAATGTTCAATAAAGGTGGAAATATAGAGAAAAGAATAGTGGGTTATCAAACAAAAAGATATTATTATCTAATACTTTGTGTCTGTACTTACTAGGTTTTTGTTACTTTTAATAGATTTAAACCCCTAAATATTCTTAGAGTATTTCTAAACTCGACACTGAAAAATCTAGAATGTTGAATTCTATGTTATTCTGTAAAGTATCTATTAAAACAATACAATTTCATAATTTTTCAAGTATATAAACCTATATTTAATAAGCTTTTCATGTGGCAACAAATTCACACTGAACAGCATTTGCTTCTCTATTCCATCATGAGTGCTGAATTCAGCAAACTATGCAAGAAGCCAATGATTATTTGGAAACTATCCAAAATACCCAGAAAAATCCATTAAATAGTGAAGCCTTTCTCTTTGGTTGCAACTCTGCAAGAACCAATGTTGACTTAGCTAAAGCCCTGACCTACAATTTAACAAGTTGATGTTAAATAGTTTCAGTATGCATTTCGCTGATTTCCCAAATATCAAGAAAGAATAGATTTATATTTCTTTGTTGGTTCAGCCCTTTAGTTTGTTTTAAGTAGAAAATTACTGCTGTAGGAGAGTCTTTTGGAATACAGAAGTCAACCAAATATGCTACGAAGTTAGAGTAATTCAATTAAGAGCTTATCAAACTAATATCATAGGGGTGGAGAGAAAACTTTGTTATAGAAATACTTTTATTTCAAAATAAAGATATTTAAAACATAAGAAATATAAAGTTATATAAAAGTACTTCAAAAATAGTTTATGTATCTTATATTTTGTATTTTATATTACCACAATATGGTAGTACCAGGCAAGTCTGACTTTAAGAATGATTATTGTATAGTCCAAATGGTAACCATTTTAACTTTGGTTTAATTAAACTTTCATTGCTTAGGCAGTGACATCACATGTATAACACATATTTAAGTTCTGAATAATATGCTTTTACAAATATGCTTTTACATGCTCATGGACTGTACTGTAATGTATATTTAACAAAATAAGTTAAACAATAGTTCTCCTTACCTTCTTCAAATACTGTCCACTCAAGAAGGGGTACTGATATTATGGACAAAAGCACAGAAAGGGAATAATGTATATCAATCATCTATAAAACCAACAAAGCATGATAGAACAAGGAGCATTTACTATAAGCAACTGTGTAGATTAGGGGGTAAAGAGGGTAGCAAAAAGAGTTTCCTCTTGTTTCTAAATAGTAAATGAAAGTTTAAAATTAAACACTATTAAAAGCATACTTTTTGAAGTGAGGGAAGTTCCTTTTCTAGGTGATTCTATTTTTACAGAAGCTTGCTTTACCTCTATGCTTTGACTTGTTCCTGGAAAGCCCTGAAATGGATATTTGTCTATTTGGCTCAGTGTACTAAATGGTAGGGAAAGCACAGGTGAAAAGAAAGACATCTAAGTTAAAGATATGTATGTTTCCTTAGAAGTTAAAATAAAGTTTTTATTTTCTTAGTTCTATAAGACGATATTTGTTTGAAATGGTTATATGATTATATAGGAGTAACATTAATGTTGTTAAAGAATAACAAACACTTTCATCCAAGTTTCTTGTTAAGAAGAGAAAGGCAAATTTTAAAGTTTTCTTCCCCAGTATTTAGATCATGAACAATTAGTTCTTACTTTCCCTTGAAAAGTGTCATAAATTATGCTGACAAATTTTAAATCTCCAAGAATCTGCATCTGATTATTTTTAGGTCCTCACTTTGCTTTGTTATTTATCATGCAACCATGAAAAAAGGGTTTTATTCCACTTAAAATACTAAGAAGCTGGTTGGGGCCACAATAAACAGAATACCTTATTTTATAACATGTATAAAATGACAGTTTTATATTATTACTAACAGAGTAAAGAATTTAGACTTATTCTGAAAGCATTTTAAAATGGTTAAAAGGTTTTGAGCAAGGGGGTAATCTGATATATTTGCATCCATCAAAGCCCGTTTGAATAGTGGATCGGATTGGACCATGAGTTAAGGTGAGAAGACTCATTGGGAGTCACTTGGGTTGTGTAGGTGAGAAACCATGGTGGCATGGACTAGGATGGTAGCAGTGACGATGGATGGAGTGAACCAATACAGGAAATAAAGGGGAAGTTAGAGATTAAGGGAAAGAGACACATCAAACATAGCTCTGAAATTTTGGCTTGAAGTAATGGACAGATGATGAAAGCACAAACTAAATTTAGGAAGATGAGGGGGAAAAGAGATTTGGGCAAGGGAGGGCGGACATTCAATATGTGATTATTGGGTAGTTGGATTTACTAGTTTGGAGCTCAGGAGAGGGTACAGTGCTAGAAACTTTTGGAATCATCAGCACATAAGTGGTATTATAGCAATATGACTAGAAGAGATCACCCAGGGAGCTACAAGGATAGAAGGAAGAAGAGGACCCTCGTCTGACCATTGAAGATACAAACTTTACCATAATTTTGCTTCCTAGAGACTGAATCTTGATCACTGATCTTTGATGTGTGATGTGTAAGAATTCTTTTTTTTCTCCTGAGATGATTTTTTTACGAACTATAAATTAGTTGCAAGCATTTAAAGGTAGGAGGTTTTTGCATTAAAATCTGCATTCCTAGTTTCTGTTGAAAAATCCAAAGACTTACTGTTTTTCAGCGTGCATTCCCATAGGGCAGCATCAGTGGGAGGCAGTATCTACTACTTTAGAATCGGGTGTGCTCCCTGGCAGTGGGAAAGTCCTTTCCACTCCCTATTTTTCTCATGCCCAGGGTGCTCCTTTCACTTCCCTTGCTCCTGCCTACCGGCCATTTGCGTGTTACTTACCATTTCTTTTTGTTTCAACACCGAACTTAATATCTGACATATTATAGGCTATCAGTTCATGTTTATTTCATTAGGAAAGAGTCTAAAAATTCTTTTTATCTCTTTTTTGCATTTAGGATAGACTCTGTGACTGTATTATCTTGATGCCTTCCATACTAAGTGAAGACATTAGCCATGTTAACCTCTAAAGCCACAGATGCGGCCTCAACAGTGTCCTCTCTGCAATTTACAAATAACTTGACCTTAGACTTTACCGCAAAGTGGAAATGGTCTGAGCAGAGACAAGTAGAGTTCAGTTCTACCCCTTTACCACATAAAGGCACATTTCCAATAGTTAAGGAGCAAGTGGTTAATTACATATAGCCTCATGAAGAAGAATGACTCATGCTAATGCTTTGGTTTCTCCATACCCTTTAAAACAATCCTCTATCCCAGTTAAAATCCTAGAAAGTATGTGTATATTAAGAATGTCATTCACCATGTTAGTGAAATGCTCAAATTTTATTAACTATTTTATTTCCCCATAATAAGCTACTTAATATCTTTAGTTGTTTTTTTTTCAAGATTTATTTTTTATTTATTTCTGTCCCCTTCCCTATCCCCCCACCCCCAGTTATCTGCTTTCTGTGTCAATTCAGTGTGCTCTTCTGTATCCGCTTGTATTCTTGTCAGTGGCACCTGGAATCTGTGTCTTGTTTCGTTGCATCATCTTGCTGCATCAGCTCTCCATGTGTGCGGTGCCACTCCTGGGCAGACTGCACATTTTTTTCTTTTTTCTTCTTTTTTCACACTGGGCAGCTCTCCTTATGGGGCGCACTCCTTGCACGTGGGGCTCCCCTACACGGGGGACACCCCTGCGTGGCACAGCACTCCTTGCATGCATCAGCACTGCGCATGGGCCAGCTCCACACGGGTCAAGGAGGCCCGGGGTTTGAACCGCGGACCTCCCATGTGATAGGCAGACGCCCTCTCCATTGGGCCAAATCCTCTTCCCTCTTTAATTATAATAATCTGATTTTTCTAAGCTTAAAATAATAGGAAGTAAATGTTTTTTTAAATCCATAAATGTTTTAATAATCTGAAGAGATTTAAATTCTGAAAATTATTGACCGGGGAGACAACTCTAAGATACCTGGGTTATCTCACTTAGTCTTCAGCACAACACTGTACTGTATAAAGGTATTTTACCCTCCATAAATAGAGAGGTTAAGTAGTCTATTCCAGGATACACAGTCATTAAGTGTAAGGCTGAGATTCAAACTCGGGCTGGTGAACCACACATCTCAATCTAAGCCTCTTCTTCATACCTTTTGAGTGAAGTAATAGGTAAATGTGGCCGTGTTTTATTCCATTCGATTGATATAACTATGAGAAGAAATCAAAATACTAAGAAAAAAATGTTTAGGCTGAACTTGGGACCCTGAAAAACTCTTCCATAGATTAACACACTGATCTTATCATCCTACACCTACTCCCAAATACAGATTGTTTGGATCCCCAAGGAAGGAGTCGGATTATATATATCTATGCAATGTGTATAAATTGTGATAGTTCTGAAAGGCACTCCCGTCCCAAGAACCACTGGATTAGGAGAAACACCAAAGTTGATGAGATGTGAATTTCTCACATGACAGTTCCTAATAGTTACTAGGAGCTGTCACCTGCAAGAGGACAGTAAAGAAGACTGTAGAGAAGATAGAAGCTGTTTTGCATATCTGGCACCCTTTAGATGCTCAGTAAATAATTGTAATAAGAACCAGGATTTACTGAGTACTCACTGTATGAAATGACGTGTTTTACCTCATTAAACATCACAGGAACCCTGGGAAAAAGGTTGCTTAACTTCATTTTACTGATGAAGAAACTAAGGCATAGGAAGGATAAATGGCAAAATATAAGAGGCGTAGTTCATATTCTTAACCAATAAGCTAAAACTGTTGAGAAAATAAATGAGATAATGTGGAAAGACAGAAGCCTGCCAAGTATTTTATCAGCAGAACAGAGCTAAGCTACCTTATCATACTTTACTTCTTCCTGGTAGGAAAAGATGAAGAAAAAAGAATTGAAAAGAGGCCCAGTACTTTTCAGGATATTAATGGAGCTTCAGGTCTTCATCTCAGAAGAGTGATTTTTAAATTGTGTTCAGTTGGCTCCACATAGTTCTTTTGGGTTTCTTGACCCCATTTCAAGCAAAAAAAAAAGATCGTCTTTTGTTTTCTTTAGATGGCAAGAGTTTGTCTAAGATATCTTTGGTGTGGGCAGTTCAAATGTCTCTGACAATGTTTTTTTCTGACATTGCTATAGTTCAATCTCAAGATCTTAAAATAGTAAGAGCTTTTACCCTTATTTCGTCCTATGAATCTTGAGAATGACAACAACATGGTATGCATTCATGATCAGCATCACCCAAAACAGTATCGCGTAGTTTCCCATCACAGAATCAGCTTCACTCTAAGGAAGGGGAGGAAGGTAGACATCGTCAAGACCGAGCTCCACAGTGCATCTCATCAGATGAATGCAGGTCTCGGCAGGAAGAACACACGCTGTTTGAGGATACCGTAAAAAACACAATTCTAGGCAATTTGTTTTAGCTGTAGATTGATAGAAAATAGCAGGGGTGCAAAGACTACACAGTGCTGGAAAGAAGGTAGCCCCTGGCAGGGATGGGGGATGGGGGTGGGGGTGGGGGGTGGGGGGCGGTAGGAGTATGATCTGGAAACAAAGAAACAGGGTCACAGATGGTGAACAACAGCAGCCATCACTTTAAATCAGAAGGCAATCCTAACATACTTTTTTTCTGCACTGAGCTTTTCTTTTGAGTTCGAAACTCTGTAACCATCAGTGCCTTACAGTGCCTTTGACAGTGGCATCTTTAAGGAATCGGAAAAGTGAGATAAAACTTTAATTTTTTTTTTATTTTTTTTATTTTTTATTGACTTTGTAATAATATTACATTAAAAATATATATGTGAGGTCCCATTCAACCCCACCCCCCCACCCCCCCTCTCCCCCCCCCCCAACAACACTCGTTCCCATCATCATGACACATCCATTGGATTTGGTAAGTACATCTTTGGGCACCTCTGCACCTCATATACATTGGTTCACCTCATGGCCCATACTCTCCTCTATTCCATCAAAAACTTTAATTTTTAAAGACATGTTTAGAGACAACATTTTTTATTAACAAAGCCGTAGGTCCTCGGCAAAAAAAAGATTATTTTGCAATTCCAAGAGTAAATTGCAATTGTTACTACCACCTTCTTGTTTTTCATTTCAGAGATACTCTGGACATGTTTTTTGTTTATTTTTTAATTAGATTCTTTCAGATATTTTCTTTGTTTTCCTACCATGTTTATCTGGTTTGTACATAGGAGGTACATTTGCATGGTTCAAATTTCAAGAAAATATGGAAGTGTACACAGTAAAAATCTCTCAAGCGTTCCTTTACCTAAGCACTCATCTCACCTTCCCACAGACAACCAAGGTTATTAGTTTCTTGCGTATCTTGCGAATCCTTTCAGATATATTTTAAATCTTTTTAATTTACCCAAATAGTTAAGCACACATACACTTTTGTATCTTCAGGTGACAGTTTGAACTCCAGATATAAGCAAAGATGAACAAGGGACAACTTTAAGATTTCAAACCCAAAAAGTAGGAGAGGACAGAAGGCAAGACTGACATTATTGTTAAAGTTTCTCTACTGCCTCCTTCAGGTCTGTACTTCTTAAGGTGCTGAGTTGTAGAGAAGAGGCTCAGAATTCTCTGCATTCAGGAATAGCTAGGGAAGCAAGGGAAAGCTTGCATCTGGCAAATGGAATGTACTAGGCTATCAAAAACTACAGAAGAGACAAATGGGGGAAGGATGAGATGGGGAAGTATTGGGGTGAGGGCACCTGTAAAGTCTTCTAATGCCAAACACACATCAGAGGACTGACCAAACAATAGGAGTTTCTGACTCCAAGTGAGCAGTTTCAGAAAAAATTAGATTCTTTCTAATTAGTAAGTCACTAGTATATTTCAGCCACACACTGATTGCAGGCTAGGTACTCAATAAGAATTAATAAGACATGGGCTAGGGAGACATTGAATTTTTTCAGTAAACTGTAGTAAGCATCTGTGTTTATAGTGACAAGGATGCAAATCCATCCCCGTTGCTCATTGTCCCATAAGCTTTGGCTATCCTAAGGGCTATAAAAGCTTCCAAAGTGATAGTCTTACACATCCAAACCTACCAAAGTGATAATAAATGTTTCCAAAAATAGAAGTCTTTTTAAAATCTTGTGTGTTTTGGGGGTTTTCTGTTTTTGTTTTTTTCCAGTTGATTCATCATGGAGCTCAAAATTGAGTCTATAGCAACTGGCTTGTAATGTTCAAAATGGAATTAACTTAGAACTCTTAAGTAAGCATGCAGTCCCCAAGAAAGATCTGTGTTGATCTGTGGTGAGTTTTCACTGGTTCTTAACAGAATAAGAAATTTAAAGATTAGGTCATGAGTTGTTGGTGAAGTTAAATGTAGTTTTGTTGTTGTTGTTTTTTTAATTCTGTAGTTGTGTCTTTCCTGTATTTTTGGTTTCTAAATGTCCTTGTAAAAGGATGGTGGTAGAAGTTTGTTATTTTGTTTTGGTTTTTGGTGGGGGTATTGCTTTAAATGTCCTTGTTTGTATTTTATTTAGCAGTCATAAATAGATTCCTGTTTTAAAATTTTTATTGTTCTAGGAAATCCAAAGGTCTAATGGCTACTTACCTAGTCATCGGAGGAGAAAGTAACTAAAGCCAAGACTAGTTATTTTGCACAATCCACAATTCTTTTAAAAAAGACAAATTTCAATCCACAGCACCTTTTCTTTCCTTCTGTCACCTATATTTCTTTGGCTTTGAACTGCCAAAAATAATTACACATCCAGTAGAACTAAGAACAATAGTTAATAATCTGATCATATTTTTTATTGTTTTTCTGTAGTTAATTATCTTGGCCCCATTGTTTACAAGACTTTATCTAAATTACAAAGAAAGTACGAAGATTATTTTGTCATGCCATTGCTTTTGACATATTTAGTGAAATTGAATGATGTCCTCTAGATTTCACAGCAGAATTCACGAAATAATGAGGCCCCAAGTGGTTCAGTGAGTCCCCAGCAGTGTTCTCACCAGGCCCTGCTGTCCCCCTGGAGACAACTCTGGTCTTGGAAGGGCTTCAGGTTCTTTAAGTCATGGTCATTGGCCTTCTTAGTAGAACATGAATTTTCATACTTACAAATTGCACTTTTAACACTTTGATCCCCACTGGCCATCTTTGATTTTCCCAGTTAGCCATGTATTTTTAACACAACCTTATTTAAGGACTTGAGTTGCCAGAGCCTTCAGCAGCAAACTGAAGTGTCTGTATGTTATTTCGCTTTGAAAGAGAAGGGAAAAATTAGCACATCTATGCTGCCTACTTTTATTTGTTCTTTCACATATATTTTAAAAAAAAAAAAGTAAACAAGCAATACTCATCCTTGATGATCAAGGTTTATTTTTTTTTTAAAGCTTTATTTATTTATTTATTATTTATTTCTCTCCCCCCTGCCTCCCCAGTTGTCTGCTCTCTGTGTCCTTTCGCTGTGTGTTCTTCTGTGACCACTTCTATCCTTATCAGTGGCACCAGGAATCTGTGCTTCTTTTTGTTGTGTCATCTTGCTGTGTCAGCTCTCCGTGTGTGCGGCGCCATTCCTGTGCAGGCTACACTTTCTTTCGCGCTCAGCGGCTCTCCTTACGGGGCACACTCCTTGCACATGGGGCTCCCCTATGCGGGGGACACCCCTTCATGGCACGGCACTCCTTGCGCGCATCAGCACTGTGCATGGGCCAGCTCCACACGGGTCAAGGAGGCCCGGGGTTTGAACGCAGACCTCCCATGTGGTAGACGGACGTCCTAACCACTGGGCCAAGTCTGCTTCCCAAGGTTTATTTTTATCATTTGCATTTTATTTGCACTATTGATTGAACAGTTTTTATTGAAACATTAATTTTAAACTGATCCAGGTTTTTTTAAATCCAGTGATCAGATTCAAGACTTATTCTAGGCAAAACTCAGAGTTGTCACAGCCCTCTTGGTTCCCTTTTCTGCTGCTTGTGTCTGCCCTCTTAGTGTGTGTTCTGGCTGCTTTTTATGAGGACACCCTGTGATTGCAAGCCTGATAGGAATCTAGAGCTCAATGCTCTCATGAGGTAGACTTGCCAGAGTGAAACAGCTGAGCCTGGACAGAGCCTGCAATGGAGGCCAGAGATGCCGACTCACTGTTCTTTGCTCTACATCTTACCTTTTCTGCACTCCCTCTAGCAGTGCTTAGTGCTGTATAATCTGCAGTGAAGATCACAAACAAAAATTGTTCTCAAGACCACACTGGGGGTTCAGGTTAATGAACGTTAATGGCCTTCGTCACCTTTGAATTTCAGCCAGGGATTTCTAGAATTCCTTACCACAATACCACCACACCCCTCCCCACTCCCACCCCCAAGAAAGAATAGTCGTAGAATTTTAAACATTCTGGAAAGCTGTGGCAACACTTATTTCATAACAGATTTTTAGTGGCCGCTCAATTCTCAACATTCTACCGGGTAAATTATATTCTATTCACAACACTGGAGTATAAGTAAACGGTACCTAAAAAAAATCAGAACCCTTCACTTCTAAAATAGTAGAAGATATTTTAGAGTTAACCACACACAAATTAGAAGTCTTAGTCACTTGTACAAGGGTTTTGATCTTTGCTGTAACTCTTTAATTTATAAAGCATTCAAACCTTTTATTCATTCTGGAACATCTCATGATTATATTAAACACAATTACACAATAACTTTGAAGTCTACTATATAACACAGGTGGCATTTTATGTAATTTTCTTCACTCCATAAGATTCACAACTTCATAAGTAAGTGAAACTATGGAAAGTTAATATATAACAAAATTATGCTCAATATCAAGCAGTACCATGTTTGAGAAATACTTTGGAAAACCTATATAATAGGAACAGTGATAAAAGAAAAACTTTTCAGGCAATTTAGGATCTCACAGCTTTATTGGGTGAATTACGAATCAGGTAGCATCCCATCAGAAAGTAGATGGAAGTTCTGCTGAGGGAGGTGGGAAGGGGAAGCTTTTATAGGGTAATTGCAGAAGCAAGAGATAAAAATGTTCTGATTGGCTGGCAAGCTCTCTCTACGAGACCAAAACTAGTTTTATCATCAGGTGTTGCTTATCAGCAACCCTGAGGGTATGTTCATTTTCCTGGAAAACGCCTGCAAGGCAAATGTTTTTGTCTTCTGGAAAAGCTCTTCTCAGAAAGGGTTCTTCTCCCTGCAATGCCCAATGAAGGCCATTTTATTAGCAGTTGGTAGGCAGTTGGACACTTACTTTAGTCAGTCATTGTGTAAAGCACTTTATGTGTATTAGGTCCACTATATATGAGAGCTATTACAATCCCCAATTCACATATAAGACAACTGGGGTTTCGAGGTTGCACAACTTGCCCAAGGCTACAAAAGCCAGTTTATGGAGGAGGTGAGGTTAGACCTAGTTTTATGTCACATTAAAGCCCTTGTTCATAACCCATAATATTCCCTACCCCCAGTGCATCTGGGCATTATTTTGACTTAAATCAAACACCTCGAAAGAATCATGAAACTGAGACCTCTTACAGCTCTGTGTCATGCCATGTCAAACAGTCATCAGCACCTTTCCTCCTGCCAGAAAGACAATGCTGTAGAACTTTAGGTGGAACCTCAATGTGGTAATTGGGCAGGTTGTAGGGAAAAACACATATGTAGAGCTGAGTTGAATAGACTTACCTTTCATGTCTTAAGAGTCTATGGTCCTAAATAAGAAGATTAAGTAGAGATTGTAAAGAAAATGTTTTAATGAGCTGAATTTGTGACTCATTTTAATTAAAAGTCATTATCCTCTCCTTTCATTATCTAATCAAAGGAGCATTTGAAGGCTTTGTAAACTCTTTGGGCTCAGAGGATTGGGCCAAGGTATACATGAAAAGTATGTTGTTTTTTAAGTGTTAATTCTGAGTTCTGTGTGATAGAATTAGAACCTCTGTCAATTTTTGGAAATAGTTTCATCTGAATTCTATATATGCCGTTAAATGACTAAGTTTGGAGATCTGTCTGGAGGCGAGTGGCCACTCCTTCTGGTGATTTGTGTGTTTGAAATGATCCAGAGCCAAGAATTATTCAGTACCTAATGGCCTCAGGCAGGAAGGACTGCAAAGCTGCATGAATATAGACAAGAAGTTGAATGTGCCAAAGAGTTTTTATATCGCTTCCTCATTTTCAATTCTTGCACATCCTCAAGAGACCTTGCCAAGGTCAAAAGCACAATGTGCTAACCAGAGGAAACCCCAGAGAAAACCAAGATCCGAAAATAACAGCTGGCTCTCTAGAAAACGGCAGCCCTGCTGACTTGGCAGACTTGGAATCTTGCGGTGCTCTCTGGGAGACGATAATGTCCTTGGACCAATAAGACAGGAATTTTTTTTAAAAGGCAAATGAACAAAAGATGGAGGTGATAAGAGACTGTTAAACAACCGGAAGGCAGAGAGTGGAAGTACAGTGAAATTTAAGGGAATAAAGATGCAAATCTTCAGTTAATCAGAAAAATGAAATTTTATTGAAGTAAATCATTAATACACAAACATCCGTAAACATTAAATGTATAGTAAAAGTTGTAAATTTACAAAACAGAGATGCACATCATCATACAAGATGCCCATACGTCTTCCCACCACCAATACCTTGCATTGTTTTAAAATAATTGTTACAAACTATGAAAGAAAATGGTCAAAATATTAATACTATAGTCCATATCTTACATTTGGTGTATTTTTCCCCACAACCCACCTGATTATTAACACCCCATATTAGTATTACATTTTTGTTATTATTGTTCATAAGAGAACATTCTCATATTTGTCCTGTTAATCACAGTCCCTCTTCCACCACTGAATTCCCTGTACTAAAACGGTCACAAGGTTAGTATAGTCAATTCAAAGTACACACTCAATGGCTCTCATTTTCATCACAGAGCTGTGTTGTCATCACCCTAGGCAATTTTAGAACATTTTCATTAGTTCAAAAGGAAAATCCCCATACCCTACATGCGCCCCATTGTTGTCCCTTAGAATTGTAATCCCTTCTTGCCATTGCTGCAAAATATTACAATATTAATCTTACTGTTAACTATCATCCATAAGTTGCATTGGTTGTAATATTCCCATAGCATCATATCCTTAGCACTTTGTAAAAGAGAACATTCTTATATTTGTACTGTTAACAGCAATCTTCATCCACCACTGAAATAACTTATATATTCCCTAGGTAATTCTCTAGTTTCCTTTCAATTGACATTTACATCCACAGACTACACCTTTCAGCTACAATCACATTTATGACTCAGCAGTGGTAGTTATACTCATTATGTGTTACTATCAACTCTATTCATTTCCACACTTTTACAATCAACTTCATTAATAATGCTACATGTGTTAAGCATTAGCTCCCAATCTCATTCTATCTCCTAGTGAACTGTACTCTAGATTTTAACTCCATGAGTTTGCACATTGTATTTACTTCATCTTAGTGAGACCATGCAACATTTGTCCTTTTGTGTGTGGCTTATTTCACTCAACATATTGTCCTCAAGGTTCATCCATGTTGCCATATGCATCCTGACTTCACATCACATGTATATACCACATTTTGTTTATCCATTCATGAGTTGATGGACACTTGGATTGTTTCCATCTTTTGGCAATTGTGAATAATGCCATTATAAACATCAGTGTGCAAATATCAGTTCACATTCCTACTTTCAGTTAATAGTGAAATTGCTGGGTCATATGGCAGTTCTATATCTGGATTCCTGAGGAAGCATCAACCTGTCTTCCACAAAGGCTGCACAATTCTACATTCCCACCAATAGTGAAAGAGTGTTCCTGTTTCTCCACATCCTTTCCAGTGCTTGTAGTTTTTGGTTTTTTAATAATGGCCATTCTACAAGATGTGAAATGATATCTCATTTTAGCTTTGATTTGCATTTTCCTAATAGCGAGTGATGTTGAACATTTTTTCATGTGCTTTTTGGCTACTTGAGAAATATCTACTCAAGTCTTTTGTCCAGTTTTTAATTTGGTTGTCTTTTTATCAAGTTATATGATCTTTCTGTATAATATGGATCTCAAACCTTTATCAGATATGTGGTTTCCAAATATTTTCTCCTATTGAATTGGCTGCCTTTTTACTTTCTTGACAGAGTCTTTTGAAAATAAAAAGTGTTTAATTTTTATCTATTTTTTTTTTCATTGCTCATGCTTTGGGTGTAAGGTTTAAGAAATTACCACCTACCACAAAATCTTGAAGATGTTTTCCTACATTTTCTTTTCGGATATTTATGGTTGTAGCTTTTAAATTTAGGTCTTTGATCAATTTTGAGTTAATTTTTCTATAAGGTGTGAGATAGGGGTCCTCTTTCTTTCTTTTGGATATGGATATTTAGTTGTCCCCACACTATTTGTTGAATAGACAGTTCTGGCCCAGGAGAGTGTGCTTGACAGCCTTATCAAAAATCACTTTACCATAGATGCAAGGGTCTATCTTTGGGTTCTCTTTTATTTCCATATTGGTCAATCTGTCTATCTTTATGCCAGTACCATGCTGCTTTTATGACTGTAGCTAAGTAATATGCTTTTAAGTCAGGACATGAGAGTCCTCCAACTTCATTCTCCTTTTTTAAGATCTTTTTGACTATTCAGCACCCCTTACCCTTCCAAATAAATTTGATAATTGGCTTTTCCATTTCTGCAAAAATGGCTGTTGGGATATTTATTGGGATTGCATGGGTAAATCAGTTTGGGTAGAATTGATATCTTAAAGATATTCAGTCTTCCAGTCCATGAATATGGAATGCCCTTCCATTTAATTAAGTCTTCTTTGGTTTCTTTTAGCTATGTTTTGTAGTTTTCTGAATATAGGTCCTTTATGACGTCAGTTAAGTTTATTTCTAAATATTTGAATTTTTTAGTCATCCTTATGAATGGAATTTTTTCTGGTTTCCTCCTCAGATGCACATCAGTAGTATATAGAAATGTTATTGATTTTTGTGTATTAATCTTATATCCTGCCACCTTGCTGAACTCATCTATTAGCTTCTGTGGATTTTACAGGATTTTCCAGATATACGATCACATTATCAATGAATAGTGAAAGTTTTACTTCTTCCTTTCCTATTTGGGTGCCTGTTATTGCTTTATCTAGGCTAATTGCTCTAGCTAGAACTTCTAGCACAATAGCGATTAACAGTGGTGACAATGGGCATCCTTATCTTGTTCCTGATTTTAGTAGTAAAGAGTTCAGTCTTTCATTGTTGAGTACAATGCTTGCTGTGGATTTTTCATATATGCAGTTTATCATGTTGAGAATGCTTCCTTCTATACCTATCTTTTGGAGTGTTTTCATCAAGAAAGGATGCTGTATTTTGTCAAATGAGTTTTCTGCATCAATCAAGAGAATCATGTGATTTTTCTTCTTCAATTTATTTATGTGGTTTATTACATTAATTGATTTTCTTTTGTTGAAAATCCCTTGCATACCCGGGATAAAACCCACTTGATCATGTTGTATCATTCCTTTAATGTGCTTTTGGATCCAGTTTGCAAATATTTTGTTGAGGATTTTTGCATCTCTATTCATTAGAGATATTTGGCCTGTAATTTTCTTTTATCATAGTGTCTTTATCTGGTTTTGGTATTAGGGTGATGTTGACTTCATAGGATGAGTTTGGTAGTGCTCTTTCCTGTTCAATTTTTTGGAAGAACTTGAGCGAGATTAATATTAGATAATCTTTGGTTAATTGGTCAAATTCACCTATGAAGCCTTCTGGTCCTGGACTTTTCCTATCTGGGAGGTTTTTGATGGCCGTTTCAATCTCTTTACTTGTGACTGGTTTGTTGAAGTCTTCTATTTCTTCTAGGGTCAGTGTAGGTTTTTCCTGACTTTCTGGGAATTTATCTATTTCATCTTTGTTGTCTAGTTTTATGGTGTACAGTAGATCATAGTACCCTCTTATGATCTTTTTTATTTCTGTGGGGTCAATAATAATGTCCTCATTTCTGATTTATTTATTTGCATCTTCTCTCTTATTTTGTCAGTTTAGGTAAGTGTTTGTTGATTTTTTTTGATCTTCTCAAAGAATCAACTTTTGGTTTTGTTGATTCTCTCTATTGTTTGTTGTTGCTGTTCTCAATTTCATTTATTTCTTCTCTGGTCTTTATTATTTCTTTCCTTTGGCTTGGTTTGGGATTAGTTTGCAGTTCTTTATCTAGTTCTTCCAGGTGTGCAGTTAGGTCATTGATTTTAGCTCTTTCTTCTTTTGTACTGTAAGCATTGAAGGCTATAAATTTCCCTCTCAGTTCTGCCATTAATGGTTTGCTATGTTGTATTCTCATTTTCATTCATTTCAAGATATTTACTGTATTTTTTTTGTGAGTTCCTCTTTGACCCACTGATTATTAAAAGGTATGTTGTTTAATCTCCATATATTTGTGAATCTTTCCTTTTCTGTCCATTATTGATTTTGAGCTTCATCCTATTATATCAGAGAAAGTGTTTTGTGTAATTTCAATCTATTTTAATTTATTGAGACTCATCTTGTGACCCAATATATGGTCTATCGTAGAGAAAGTTCATGAGTGCTTTAAAAGAATGTATATCCTGCTGTTTGAGAGTATAATGCTCTATAACTGTGTATTCAGTCTACTTCATTTATCATCTTATTCAAGCTCTCTGTTTCCTTATTTATACTGAGAATGGTGTATTTTCTCCACCTATTAGTCTAGAAACATCTATTTCTCCCTTCAGTTTTGCCAATGTGTGCCTCATGTATTTGGCAGCACCCAGGTTAGGTATATAAATACTTATTGTAATTATTTCTTCTTGGTAAATTTCCCTTTTTATTAATATATAAAGATCTTTATATCTTGGAATAGTTTTGCTTTTAAAATCTATTTTGTCCAATATTAGTATGGCTACACCAGCTCTTTTATCATTACTATTTGTGTGGAATATCTTTTTCCAACCTTTCACTTTCAACCTAGTTTTAGCCTTAATTCTGAGATGAGTCTCTTGTTGACAACATGTAAATGGCTTGTAATTTTGTTATCCATTCTGTCAATCTGTGTCTTTTGATTGGGAAATTCAATCCATTAACATTCAATTTATTACCAGAAAAGCATTACTTCATTCATTTTATCCTTTGACTTTTCATTGTCATATCTTATTATTGTCTGTTTAATTATAATCTTCATTTCTACATTCCTCTCTGTACTAGTGAGCCAAATACCAGAAATTGGTTGTTTTTATAAAGGGTATTTATTTGGGATAGGAGCTTACAGATACCAGGCCATAAAGCATAAGTTACTTCCCTCACCAAAGTCTATTTTCATGTGTTGGAGCAAGATGGCTGCCGATGTCTGTGAGGGTTCAGGCTTCCTGGATTCCTCTCTTCTCAGGGCTTCAGCATCAAACTCCAACATCAAAACCTCAACATCAAAACCCCTCAACTCTGTCCTTTGCCATGCCTTTTATCTGTGGGGACCAAAGGGTGGGGACTCAATGCCTTACTGGCACAAGAGGTTTACATGATTACTTAATCAAGGAACCTATGAATCCAATATAATCTAATATACCCAGAGGAAAAGATCTATTTACAGACATAATCCAGTATTTCTTTTTGGAATTCGTTAATAATATCAAACTGCTACACTCTCCAAGTCTCTCACCTTTGTTTTTCCTTTCAGACTGCAGCCCTACCTTTAGTATCTTTTGTAGATCTGGTCTTTTGATAACATACTCAGTTTTTTGTTTTTCTCTGATGACTTTAAACTCACCTTAATTTTTGTAGGACAGTTTTGCTGGATACAGAATTCTTGGCTGACTGTTTTTCTTTTTCAGTACCTTAAGTACATCATACCACTTTCTTCTTGCCTCATGTTTTCTGATTAGACGTTGGAACTTAATCTTATTTAGGTTCCCTTGTACATGATGCTTTGCTTTTCTCTTGCTGCTTTCAGAATCTTTTGTTTATCACTGATATTCATCATTATGAATTGTTAGTGTCTCAGAATAGGTCTATTCAGGTTTATTCTGTTTGGAGTGCATTGTCCTTGTGTTTTATTATTTATATCTTTCATAAGGGTTAGAAGATTTTCAGTCATTGTTTATTCAAATATTCTTTTTGCTCCTTTTCCTTTCTCTTCTTCTGGGACACCAATAACAAGTATGTTTGTGTGTTTTACATTGTCATTTGATTCCCTGATACCCTGTTTCATTTTTTTTTCCCCATTCTTTTCTCTTTCTCTTCTGTTTTTTTTTAATAGGATTTGGTAGCTAGTACTTCTTTGTTTCTTTTTTTAAGATTTATTTTATTTATTTATTTCCCCTTTGCCCCCATTGTCTGCTCTCTGTGTCCATTTGCTGTGTGTTCTTCTGCATCTGCTTGCATTATCAGGTGGCACTGGAAAACTGTGTCTCTTTTTTGTTGCATCATCTTGCTGTGTCAGCTCTCCATGTGTGCAGCACCACTCCTGGGTAAGCTGTACTTTTTGCATGTGGGGAGGCTCTCTGCGGGGTGCACTCCTTGTGCATGGGGCATCCCTAAGTGGAGACACCCCTGTGCGACATGGCACTCCATGTGCACAGCAGCACTGCATGTGGGCCAGCTTACCACGTGGGTCAGGAGGCCCTGGGGATCGAACCCTGGACCCTCCATATGGTAGATGGACACTCTATCAGTTGAGCTACATCTGCTTCCCTGTTTTTTCAAATTCAGATGTTCTGATGTTCTGTTCCAATTATCACTAATTCTTTCATCAATTCAAATCTGCTGTTACGTGTCTCTAGTGTATTTTTAATCTCATCATTGTGTCTTTCATTTCCTTAAACTCTGATACTTTTCTTTGCAGGTTTTCACATTGTTTTTTATGCTCACTCAGTGTCTTCTTAATATCATTTATATCTTTGGTCATACTTTCCTTCAACTATTTGAACTGATTTAGGAGATTTGTGTGATTATCATTGACTAGTTGTCTTAAATCCTGTATCTCATTTAGTTTGTTCCTTTGGCTGAGTTATCTCTTCCTGTTTCTTAGCATGACTTGTAAATTTTTGCTGATGTCTAGGCATCTAAATATGTTGGTGAATTTACTCTGATAGTGAATTTCTCTCTCTTGTGTAGTTGTTTTATTTCATGGCTCTTCTTTGAATTTTGGTTCAACTTATTCTGAGTCTTTAAATCCCCCAGGTTAAGTTATCAAAATCAAGCCAGTGACTCTCTAATGGGGCACAGATGTTCTCCTAGGAGTTCAGGATGAGACCTGAGAGCGGTTTTTCTCCCTGGAGCATCTCTGTTGGCCAGCACATGACATGTCAGCAAATCTCTCTACTGAGATGTCTTTTTCAAACTCTGCTTGCCCGTGATTCTGGTCTGGCCAGAGCAGTGATTTAAAGTGAGTTCTGCTGGCCAAATCCACTGAAGAGAAACTACTCTCCACCCTGTGCCATACCCGTCCTCTTCCCAATGAGGAAGATGTCTGTTCCCCTCAGTCAGCTGCAGTGAGCCACGGTTTTATGCAGACTGCATGCCTAGAGGAAGGAGGATAGATCCCATTTCCAGCTGCTGCGGGGGTTTAATAACTCACAGTTGTTATTTCAGGATTTCAGGTTCTTTGTCCCTCTGCCCCTTGTCCTTCTGTGGGTTGCACAACACTGTCCTGTCTGCAGATCCCCAAAGCAGGCCGCTCAGACAGCATTTTTTCCCTTTATATATATATATTTTTTGTGAGAGAGTTGAACCCTGTCTATCTATTCTGACACTGTCTCCCTGGAAATCCTCCCAGATAAACTTTTAACATTCAAAATTTGAAGAATGTGTTTTAGATCTTCTGGATTTTATTGAAAGCATGACCTTAGATGGAATGAGAACTCTCGCTATAAGTGGTTTTCAATATGAAAGAGACTTCAGCCATAGCTTTAACCTTTAAACACACCAGAGAACTCACATACTGAAGAAACACTATGTTTGCCATCAATATGGAAGTCCCTTAGTCATAAGCACTACTTAAGATAATCTAAGGAAATTCATAAGAGAGAGAACCCACATAAATGTCCTCTATGTAGCAAAGCCCATAGAAGATGGTCTAATATATCACATGAGAGAATTCATAATATAAACCTAATGGAAGGGGAGACTCAGAGAAATCAAATGTGAGAAAGCCTATGTCTGTACTCAATATAGGAATGCCTTACTTTATAACTTAAATAAAATAAGTGAACTAGAAAAAAAAAAAACTTCCTTTCTGATGTTTAAACTTTCCATGAAAATAAAATAAATTCACATTGCTCAAAATGCTCCACTATAAGGTAACACCAGTTTATATTGGAATAAAAGCCACAAATCTGAGATTGTTCAGGAATCTTTGGTCAAAAAAGCACAGTGAAAATGAGTGATGTTATACTTTTCGCTATGAGAATAATACAGACTTATTGTATTAGGAAGTCCAGCTGGGAATAGATAAATCTACCCACCCTGGAATTTTTTGGTTTATTTTTATGAAATTGTCATGTAACTCTTCCATTCCCTTGGGCCTTGTTTCTAAATAATAGACTTCATTGCTTTTTTACTTAAATGTGAAGAAAACTGAAACTAGAAAAATATATAGAATTGATTATGGAATCATACAACTTCAGGTGGCTATGGAGTCTTGCATCCAATATTCCTTAGAATCACAATGCAGTTCCTCCCTTTATTCAATAGTTCCAAAGACATGACTACTTTATAGATGAGATGGCCTATAGGTATTAGAGGTAACTTTGTATATAGCTAAAAATAGACTGCTCTCCAACAACCTAGAGACTTTAATTACCCAAAGCTATTTGTCAGTATTCTTTATAAGTAGAATATTTTATTTACAAAAATAAGCTAAAAATAATCCATGGTTACTTTCTTTTTGTTCTTTTTAATTTCAGCAGAAAATGGTCCCCGTCTACTTGTGGAAGCAGAACAAGCCAAGGTGTTCTCACACAGAGGTGGCAATGTTACACTGCCTTGTAAATTTTATCGAGACCCTACAGCCTTTGGCTCAGGAATTCACAAAATCCGAATTAAGTGGACCAAGCTAACTTCAGATTACCTCAAGGAAGAGGATGTTTTTGTTTCCATGGGATACCACAAGAAAACCTACGGAGGCTACCAGGGTAGAGTGTTTCTAAATGGAGGCAATGACAACGATGCTTCTCTGGTAATCACAGACCTTACCCTGGAGGATTATGGGAAATATAAGTGTGAGGTGATTGAAGGATTAGAAGATGATACTGCTGTGGTAGCATTAGACTTACAAGGTGGGTATATAGAAGTCATGCTAAAGTTAGAAATGATAATTAATCATTGCTCATTTTTTTTCATGAGGAGTAACATCTACTGGTTACCATAGTGATGACTGAGCAGTCAAAAGTCCATGCATAGCATGTTTTTCTATTCTTTTGTATTCTACAGTCTGCCTAGGATTCCTGCTTTCATAATTTAAATGTATGTACAACGGTTCTGTGCAAAATTGAAGCTATTTGCAACTATCAAAAATGTGCAGTGGAACTGAAATAACAACACTCAAACTGCTTTATGTTATTCAAAATTTAAATCCCATTCCATGGTTATTGACAATTTCAGATTGGATGCTTTTTTATTATGTTTTAAAATTATTTCCATTTCAAAAGAATGGCAAGTTTTTAAAGGACATCTGCTAACTAAAATACATGTAATTTTATTCAGTGAAGTGATTGTGGAAACTTGATTTAACAGAAAAGTGATCCCTAGATTTCTTTAAATTTTTTGTAAAGAAATAATTTTTAAAAAATAGTTTAGAATCTCTTAGATATTCAATACCAAATGTTCAAGGCATTTTGAGGGGAATTTTATTTTTTGTAAGTGTATAATACACTGGGTCCAAAAACCAAACCGTACAAATACATACAATAAAAAAAGTATCCTTCCCACATTTGCTTCCCCTCTGCCTCGTGCACCTCTATACATTCCTAAGTAGGGAAACTCCTCGTCACTATCACATCACTGAAGATATGAATTTCATCACCGTTTTTAGAAATTTATTTGCTTTGTATGTCCAATGAATTGCATGATATTGAAATTACATTTTTGTGACTTTCCCTTGTCTCTCCTAGTTGTAGTTCTTGATTCTTGATTCCAAATGCTACCTTGTGCGTTCAGATTTTATTGATTCACATTAATATCCATGAACATTGGTATTATTCAGGATGGAAAAGTACTTAGCTTAGAGAAGATGGTCTGTCATTAAAGATTATTTGAGAGATGATTTACTTTATCAAAGGAGCGTCAGGCAATGGACAGAGACTTGAGCTAGTACAATGAAGTCCTAGATTAGTCCTGTCTCTGCCAGTACAAGTTTCATAATTTGTGCTGATTATTTATCCTTGTTGTACTTTGACTTCCTCATCTATGAAATAAGAAGTTGAGCAATATTATCAAAGTTAATTTTTCTTCTAAAAGTCTATGTTTATATACCATAGTATCTCCTACACTTGTAAGTAATTCACATGTCATATTTACTGTTTCCCCATGTTTATCTTAAAACAAAATTTTGCATAAATAGAAAGCAGAATATCTTGCCAGAAATAGAAGGAAATCATAATAATAAATATAAGGCATGTCTTCATTCTAGCTGGATACCACTGTTGCTGATGGCTTTGTGCATGAAGCCTGTTCTCCCTTTGTTTGAAAGGAAGATCTAGTATATGTTAGAAAGGATAATGTACTCTAGGATCAAATGGAGATTTCCTTCAGGACACAACTAGAGGTGTTAAAGGGGAACTATAAAAATGAGTAACTTTTGTAGATTGGGTCCTGCACGATTCCAAATCTCCATGCTTCTCATGCTTTGGAAACATTTCCCGGTAACACCGCTGGACATGAACCAAGAAAGTATGGCCAAAGATATCAATATAATTGATTAATATTTTCACAAGTGCTGTTTTAGGTACCATGGGATGCAAAAAGTTTCAAATCTCAATTCTTTTCATTCAACAAGCTTTCAGTCCATTAAAAATTCTTAGATACTTTAATGATATAAAGCAGAATTTGGTAAAAATAAGTGGGTGCAAAAATTACTATAATCATATGGATTATTTATTTTGCTCACTTCCAGAAGTCTCACTTTTACAGATGAGGCTTCCAGAAAACATCTTTTCAAGGTAATAGCTAGTAAGAGCTAGAGCTGCAATGTGATACCAAGGGTGTCTGATGAAGGTTATGTTGTTATCCACCTATACCCTGGTGGATGGCTCACACAAAGGAGAAATTCTCTGTTGGGGTTAGGGGTGCTGGGAAGAAGAAAGACTGCAGAAAGGCAAAATCAGCATTTAGAATCTCCAGTCTTCAGAAGGTTCTTCAAGTCCCCAAAACTGTTTGAGAGCAAACCTAGGGACTTATTATATTGTACCCACAGTGGCTATTCAGTTCTCTTCACTACAGGTAGTGTTTTTCCATCTATCTTGTGTGCCTTGAGGGTAGAAACAGTCATTAACCAGAGGACCTGTCTTGATGACTGACATTTCATCTTTGGAGATGAGATTTACATACAATGATCCATTTCTTAATAACTCAAGAATGTATACTACTGCAAAAATAAGATCAAAGGTCAACTTTACCCTATGCCTTCTTCCTTCACTCCTCAGGTATGATCTTATAGCACCTTATACAGATTTCCATTATAGCTCAAATCACATTTGCAATCTTGTCTGAAGTCAAGTGTCAAGAACAAAGTTAGAGTTGTTAAATAGTTAACAAACCAGTGGATGTTTGATAAAGGGATTTACATTTTCAAATACAAAAAGTTGTGCATGCATACAGGGGCCACACAGAGCCCCCTTATGGCAAAGACAATCTGGTTGAAAGGTGAACCTGGTCTTATCAAAGGGTAAAGAGTATGAAAAAGCAGAAGGGTAGACAATAGGTGTGAGAGAGAAACTCTTTGAAGGCAAATAATGCGGACAACCGATGCCACAGACAGTTAACATTCCAGCCTGACTGATCTAAGTCTCAGCCTGGCAAATAAGGTGGGATAAAAAATTATAACTTTTTGTTATGGACACTTACAAATATTTGGAAAACTAGAAAAAATGGTATAATGAATCCCCATACACCATCATCTAGATTCAAAAATTGACGTGATGTAGTCAATCTTATCTTGCTTTATTTCTCTCTCACTGTCATCCCCGCTGGATAATTTTCAAGACAATTTCAGATAGCATATTGTTTTCCCTACATACACTTCAGTATGAAAGAAGGACTCATTGTTAAAGACAAAATTATGAAACTTTCTTTTTAAAGACATGGCCACAATATCACTGTAGAATGAAATCTTGAGGAACCTTGACTGCTAACATGAGGATAAGTTTTATGAGTGGCTTGACAGCATTTACCCAGTCTGTAACGTACAATCAAAGTACAGCAATCAAGTATGCACAAACTCTTATGCGCGTAAGAGTTTGAAGGCTATGGTAAACCACATGTGGCAAAAGACATAACCTCGTGATCATTTATTAGCTCTTAGTCCAGTTTCTGACCTTTTCACGTTATCGATTACATCTTAACATGTGAACATCTACCGAACAGGCAAGTTTCCCATGTACTGACTATCCGTCTTCTAACAGGCACAAATAAGAACAGGGAAGCACATTGTTTTGACTATTGTGATTAAGTTGCTTTTTCACCTGTAATTGTACATCTTCTATAATTATATCAGTCCTTTAATGCCCAGATTAAGTGTATATTCTACAAAGAGTTTTACCAACTAGAAAAAAATATTGTTCTTTAAGATGCCCATGTTGTATGGTTTGTATTTATCTAACAAGCTTTACTCTGTCTTGGAGTCATATCCTTTGTGGGAAGAAGCTATCCATACCTGTATACTGGAATAATAAGCACAATGCCTACCCTTATTTGTGATTTAAGAACTCTTTGTTGAATCACACTGGCAAAAAAGAATGTCAATCCTATGAAATGCTGATGTCTTTGTAAGCTGGAATTAGCTGAGGTGTCACAATTTTTTCATATAGAATCTTGGCTAGGGTAAAGCCTTCTGACTGCTGCCAATTACCCACATTGCTAGGAACAGCACCTATCAAGAAACAAGCCTTTTATGGAAATAACAAGGAGAATGTCCCTATAAATTCATTAAGTAGCTTTAGCTGCAGAATTCACCTCTGTAATAAACAGATATAAATAATAATATGATAAACATGATTTTTAATTTATATTTATATTTTCCAATTTTCCCATTGATGTTGGGTTTCTGTTGATGAAATTGGGGCCAAATATACCAAAATATAATCTGAGAACTTTCAGAAATAGAATGATTTCATTATATGCAGAGCACTCAGGGGCACTATCAAGTACTAGGGAAGGTAAAATTACAGTATATGGTCTCTGCCTTTTTATTACTAGACATATTGACTTTATGGAATTATTGAAACTCATTTGAACTTTTACATGGCCCAGTGAATGAAAACCTTTCATATCTAACAAATTGATATTTGCTGACAAGTAGGATGACTGGAGTCGCACTATTATAAATCTTAACAAATGTGTTTTCAATATAAAGTTCAACTTACTAAACTCCTCATATAATTTCATATTATTCTTTTCCATGCACTGTACTATCCTCATTAATATCCTTTACAGTCATGCCTACTAGCTCTTCATAGAAAAGTGAAGCACTTCTGATTATATTTTGACATACAAGTATAATGGAGAAATGAGTCAGATATTACTGGAAAAATAATTGTACAACCTTCTTTCCCACCCATAAAAATTTGGCTTTTACTATTTTTGTAATGCTGTATGAAAGAAACCATTTGTTCCATAATTCAGCTACAAAAATTGCAAGTTTTTTCAGAGAGCAAAAAGCTTTCTGCAATGACAGTCTTAGATGTTGAAATCTCATCTAGCTGGAAGGCAAAGTAAATAAATAAAATACTAACAATGATACCATTCCTGCTTGAAAGCATCTACTCATTGAAATGTGTGCACCAAATGTGTAGAACACAGTGCAACATTTGAAACTTTGGCTGACTGAAACACAGAAGTTGACCTTGATTTACCTGGAATGTGTTCTTTCCAGCATCTTCAAACATTAATTAAAATTTGTCAGTAAATATCATAAGTAAATATAACAGTAAGTTGGCCATTTGTTCTTATGACTTAAAAATACTAGATTTCAAATATAGGGTTTCACTTTAAGAATTCAAGAAATTACTAATGAAACTAGGTTAAATTTGAAAGCAACTAAAAAAATATTTATGCTGGCTAAGAAGTAAATCAATCATATTTCAGTAACAATCAGTGGTTAATCAGGGACAAATTACTAAAATAAAGACTAATCCCCATGAGAATGCACAGAATTCACTACAGTGAGTTTAAACCTGAAAGGTTTTCTAGGTTTTTAAAATTACTATAAATTAACATTCTCTACTGTTTCTATTCCTGAGCCATTTGGGAAATGGATGTCAAGCCATATGGTTTCTAACTTTCTTTCTTCAGGTTGAGATACTTTGAGATTTTCTTTCACTTGAGGTCAAGCTGCCAAGGAAATCTCCACTAGATAAATGAAATATTTTACTTTTTATTGGCATTCCTGTGGTTGCTGAGGAAAAAGGAAGAAAGGCACAGAGTGCAGGGAGCACCAGAGTAGTCCCCTCCCAGTGTTGACTGCTTTTTTGGATGCCTGGGCACAAACCTTCTTAGAGAGAACTATCTCCAGGCTGGCTTCCCCTCCCCTTCACCACGGCAGGGGTCAGCGGCAATCAAGAGAGTCTTTTCCTCCTTCATTTTGGCTCTGATTCAACTTGTAGATCCTTTAGCCAAGAGCCGGAGAAGGCAGGGTGAGATCAGGAAGCCTTCCTGGATCTCTGCCTGGAGTGGAGGGTGCCAGCTGGACTGTCCTGGAGGGTAAAACATGCCCTACACGGGCCTTTGGTGGACAAGACTTTATTGAAAGCATTGAAAGTTCTTGTAGTGTCTTCCAGGACAACTTATAAAAGAAAAATATTTCCCCGAGTCTTTGTCACGCTATTAGTGAATTGTAAATTCATCTTGAACAGAATCTGCAGTCTCATAAAATAGCTTGTTCTGATATAATCCGCCAAATGACTGTCAGTGGGACAATTTTTAGCATTACGCTTGCTAAAGTGCTAATTATTTCTAATAATATTCAAGAAATTATAGGTAAGGCCTTGAATGATCACTCTAAATTGTCATTAATTGTCATGAGAGAGGCATTTAAACATATTTTTCCTTTTGAAAGTCCAGCAAATGATACAATTTTGATTTCTTATGAGATAATGCTTATCCTTTAAAGAAATTGTGCAAAATACTGTGAGACAGCTCAATTTCCTTCCATGATTATTTGATCAAAAGAACTGAACTTGACTATATTGTAATTTAGAAGCTAGTAGTAGAGTGGAAAAACAACTATATATTTTAAAAGTCTAATTCTACCAGGGATGAAAGTTAGGGGTTTTAGCCTTAAAATGGCTGCCATATCACATTACACTGAATCAGTGGCCATGGATAAAAATACTACAAAACTAGAATAAGTTTGGCCAGTTTAGAAAAGAAACAAAAAATTTTAAGTGCTCTTTAAAAGCCATTGCATCTTCCCAGGCAAAGCTAAGCACCAAGTCACATGGCTCACCTTTGGTGAGGGTTTTTGCCCACTAATAGCACATATAAAAGGAGGTATTTTGTTACATTCTAATCAACTTTTGACATGTTTATTACACGCTTGAAGGACTACAGAAAATTAATTACTAGAAAAGCATCGTGAATTTTGACAAACACTTTCTCTCCCACTGATTCTACATCCCTTACTGCCCCTAGTATTCAATGTTGACTTTTTCTCAGGTGAAAGGCCCTCAAAGTAATCAGGGTTAGCAACCAATTAGCAGGTTAAGTCCTCAGGAGAGGAGCTATTGGGAAAATGTAAGGAGAATTTGAAGTCTTCAGTTGAACTGTTAGCAAATGAAGTAAATCCCTGGAGTTATCAAGCCAAGGAGAAGAGGAGTGTGAGACATCACTGCAAGCTGAATGCAAGCTTCTACTTCATCTGATGGATAGTGTATTATTTTTATCTCCATTCAAGTGGGATTTCCTTGTAGCTGTTACTGGCAGTGCCACTAATGTCTCCTCGTCTTCTCCTTTCGGCAGGTGTGGTATTCCCGTACTTTCCTCGACTGGGACGCTACAATCTCAATTTTCACGAGGCACAGCAGGCTTGCCTGGACCAGGGCGCCGTGATCGCCTCCTTCGACCAGCTGTACGATGCCTGGCGAGGTGGCCTGGACTGGTGCAATGCCGGCTGGCTCAGCGACGGGTCTGTACAGTACCCTATCACGAAGCCAAGGGAGCCCTGTGGAGGCCAGAACACAGTGCCTGGTGTCAGGAACTACGGGTTTTGGGATAAAGATAAAAGCAGATATGATGTTTTCTGTTTTACATCCAACTTCAATGGTAAGATATTAACTGCTCTGCCGTCTTTCCTATCTCAGAGACGGATTTGTATTATGACACTCTATTTGGCTTTTAACCATACTTACTTTTTAAAAAATAAGCTTCGATGTATTATTCTCATCTGAAAAGATGCAAAACATTGTCATAATTTTTTTTACATATCCACATAAATCAACCAAAAGCGCATATCTTCACTATTCATAGGTTTTGGTTGCGTTCCATTTTTTGTTATGAAATAGCTTAAGCTGTCACTTTGTATGTGGTCTGTTTCTTATTGCCAAAGATGATGCTGCCCCATTCTGTGCCCTCCACAGGAATATGGATTTCTCATTTAAAGTAAGGGAAGCTTCTCTAACATCCATGCTCCATCTTTTCAAATTTTGTCAAAATTATTCATACATGATCAGCAAAGTTCAAGATAAAGGGGGAAGAGAGTACAAAAATTAAGTAGAAATAGCTTGAGGGTGCTCGTTCATAAGTGAGAAAGAAAGTAGAAAAGAGTAATCAGAGATTTACTAAGATATGAGAGATCCACGTTGGATCACATTGCATTCAACACAATGCCCAACCCTAGTCTTGCCCCAACCAGATCTAGCTACATAATTTGTGGGGCCAGTACAAAATGAAATCATGGGACCCCTTGTTCAAAATAAAGAATTTTAAGGTGTTGGCAGCAGAGCATTAGACCAAGCATGAGGGCCTTCTAAGTGTGGAGCCCTTTCCAGCTTCACAGGTTGCACACCCATGAAGTCAGCTGTAGTCCCATCATTTTTATGTTTTGGGTCCTTGATGGCATGATTGGGGGAAATAGCAATGTGTAGATCAAGGGCTGGCAAATTTTTTCTTTCAAGGGCTAGATAGTAAATTCTTTCAGCTTTGAAGGTCATATCCTCTCTGCACAAACTTTACAACTCTGCCATTGTAGTAGAAAAACAGATATACACAATATTTAAACGAATGAACAAGAATCTCTTCCAGTAAAACTTATTTAGCAATACAGGCAACAGGCCAGATTTAACTCATGTGCTGAAGTTTGCCAACCTCTAGTATAGATGGTAAAACCAACCCCTAGTTAATGTTCTAATGACCTCTACCCTTTCTCCAGATTACATCATCTCAATCTAGAAAGAGTTGTCAATAATCTATATTTAAATGTGGGGCATGGGGATATCACTTCATGATATGTAACCAGGTAAAACAGTCTGATCCTCTTCTACATGAAACTAAGATGCCTGACAAAACCTTCAGTGTGTGTCACTTCAGTTAGCTGATGCCATCATATTTTATACGTTGAGGGAATCTCACTAGTTAACACCATTTAATAAGTAATTGGGACTAATTCTTTCTGTGAAATCGAGAAATGTCTAGGTGTCAGAACTCAAAACAGATGGGAAAAAGAAAAAATAACTTTACCCCCCTTGTTAGTGAGTGAACAGAGACTGACTTTACATTCTAAGTGTGTATTATTTATGGCAAGTGACTTCCTGTATTCTTTGCATTTTCATACTGTAGTCTTTGAATGAGAATAATGTCTTATTGATACCTGTAATGAAAGGAATTGAGGGCTTTTGATTTTTTTTTAAATGGACTTTTATGTCAGGAATGTTTTTTGATCCTTTCACATTCAAATTTTGCCTCTCCAGAAACTTGTGCTGGGGCTTCAGACTTGCTACAGCCAGAATTTAAATAGCTCTTGCTTTTAACATGGAATTCTGTCTTCTATAGTGGCACAGAATGGCTCTTTTAGTCACTAATTAGCTAACAAACTGCATCTGTCATTTCGCTTTTCTCTTTAAAGCTATAAAGGGGCACGTCTGAACACATATTAAGGGGCAAGGAAAAAAATTATTTAATGGAGATATCCTGGCGGAGGTGAAAGAGTGTGGGGAAGATTGGAGTGGGAGATCTACATTTAATTGACAATCCTTTGTTTCAAAAACTTCACAGACATTACTCTGTATCCCCCTGTCTCCATTCAGAAACACTTCCGTTTGGGGCTCATTCCATCTCTGTGGCTCAGTTTCAGAAAGGCCCATTGACGCTCTCCCTTTCCCTCCACAGGCCGTTTTTACTACCTGATCCACCCCACCAAGCTGACCTATGATGAAGCGGTGCAAGCTTGTCTCAATGATGGTGCTCAGATTGCAAAAGTGGGCCAGTTATTCGCTGCCTGGAAACTTCTCGGATATGACCGCTGCGATGCGGGCTGGTTGGCAGATGGCAGCGTCCGCTACCCAATCTCTAGGCCAAGAAGGCGCTGCAGTCCCACTGAGGCTGCAGTGCGCTTGGTGGGTTTCCCTGATAAAAAGCATAAGCTGTATGGTGTCTACTGCTTCAGAGCATACAACTGAGTGTGTCCCTAGAGCACATCAGTTCTAAAGTCATTAAAAACATGTGAAAGGTTTTTTCAATATGAACTCATGCAAGTTACCAAAACTGTGATAACCCTTTTTTACTTACTGTAAAGAGTCATTTTCATAAAGACCAATTCATTCATTTGTTTTTGTAAAGCTATCATTCAATATATATTATAAATTAATATAATTTTAAGGGAAGCGCTACATAAGGAAGCTTTAGAGCCAAACTCTTTAAGCTACATCATCCCAACAAAGTATCCTTCAGGAAAGGGGCATGCAATAGCTTGAGGATTGCTCAGACTAAATGAAGGAAAGTAAAGCTACTCAGAGCAGCAGCTTCCACAAGCACAAATTTTACACATTTGTACAATTTTGAAATGTACTACAATAAACAAATTAGAGCAACAGATTTGAAATACAGGCTTCTTTACATAAATCGAGACTCTGAGCAATTGCACAAACTCAGTTTCACAAGGGAACAATCTATGCTTTTCTAAAAGTTGATATTTCAAGTCTCCAATAGACGGAATGTTTTACTGTTTAAAATCATGCCTTTTTTACGAAAAAAAAAATCACACAAACGCCAATGCATAGTAGCAAGCACAGTTAAAACTCCCTAACTCCCATTATATGAAGTATGAAGCTTAAATAAGCAGAATAACATTTAGCCAATAAGAAAATCTTACCTTCTTCTAATTAAAATTACATGTCTGAGAATTGCTTCATCTTTTGAGTAGCTTTACTGAATTATATTTAAATTCTAAGGGCCGTTTGCTAAGCAGCATTTAGCATCTACTCAGGGCAGTTACATAGATAAACTGCTGGACAGAAAAATTGTAAAATTTAGCAGCTTGATTTTATGTTAGCCTATGAAATGTTATTGTCCTATAAAAATAACTTTAAAACTATTTAATATTTCTTTCTTATTTACATTATCTGAAAATTTTAAATCATAAAGGAATGAGTAATTATACACTTGCATAACCAAGAAATAGAGACCCAAATATCAAAATTCTTATTACTTCTATTTGTATACACACTAGAAAGTCCAACTGGTGCCTGTGTTTGGGGAAAAAAGAGTAGACAATGTAGTTCTAAATTTTTCTCCCAAATAGAAAATGTGGTCAATGGTTAGGCTTATTTGTCATCATTAGGCTTAAATGAAATGCTGAAGCTGTCATCAAAGAGTTTACACTAAAATTTACTTCAGGGCTTTATATAAAAGTCCAGCTTCAGAGAGACAACTTTCCACATTAGCAGGTCCAATCTTATATAAAACCTTGTTTTCCTATAGTTTTCTATGACTGCTGAGACCCCACAGGGACCAATATTTGTATTCAAATTACGTTTCATGGTTTCCTATTGTTTCACAATGAGTTCTAATAAATGAGATTTAGTATAATAACCCAAGTATGACATAGCTGATATGCTTTCATGAATGTTTTTATGTAGATTTTTCTCCCATGATCCTAAGTAAATAAATCTGTTTCCTGAATTAATTGTGTTGCATTTTAAAGCTCTGTAATAATTCTAATAAATTTACTCTATAAATGTAGAGTTATGTGTGTGGAAGGTATAGCATAATTGGAAGTCCCTGAAACCATAGCTAAGTTCATAGATTATCTAGACGAAATATTGTAAATAAAAGTAGATAATTTCTTTCATCAAAAGCATATCTGGAAGTTTTCAGATGCTTTAATATTAAAAGTTGACAATGTATGCATGCACATTTTTAAATTAGGTTGGATATGCATATCGTACAAAAATTTAAATCCAAAGAGATTGGGAGGTTTAATTCAAACACTGCTCATATAAGTAAACTTGTACTTATAAATTAATGAAAACTGAATTGTGTAGGACCAGATGAATATACAATTTATAGAGAAGAATATCTCCAAAATAGCAACCCTAATAACTCAAATATGGGTTTAGCTCAATGAAGAAAGCCCATAGTTGAAGGATTATTACCTGTTACAACTTTATTGGAAGCGCAAGTGGGAACAAATTTCTTTTGCAGCAGGCATATAACTTTCAGTTATTGCTGCAGAACTCTACCTTTATAATGTTAAGCATTGTAGCATTTCTTAACTTTTGAATACTTACTAGTGTATAGGAATTGGTGCTGATTACAATCTCTGAAGTGACTGTTAGCTGATTAAAATCTATACCAATTGCATACCATTCTTTTTCATTCTTGTAAAACAAAGTCTTAGAATGAATAGTGTAGGCAAAATTTTACCTTATGATTTTGCCCAAAGAATCAGAATCCACATACTCTTTAGACTCTTACTTAAATAAGGGGTCTTTTTAATGGTCTCATTTTGCTGTTTATCCACTAAATGTTCATTTTCCTACTTCATTCCCCCAAGGCATCTCACTGAGAATGTCTGAAAGAGAAAGTTATCATAGTATGATTCTTAACAGAAAGTCAGAACAGCACTGGCTAATTCAGAATTTGCTCCTCTGACTTGGGTTCTTAGGGTTTCAGAGGGATGAGATTGGAGGCTGGGTTAAGAAATACGTTTTTTTGATATTTTGTCCATTTTTAATGCTTGTGGTCCATACAAGGACAAAGCATATCTGCACATTTCACTGAGAGACCTGCATTTGAAAACCCAAACAAAAAGACAGAATAGGGATGAAATCCAGTCAGTCACATTAACACTGGAAGCATCTTTTAACGACTGCTGCCATATTTTATCACAGTACTTTGTAGTCAAATACGGTATTTGTAAATTTAAACTTTCTCTCATAGAAAGGGGGCCGGTACCTGTTAAAGTTTTATTTTATGCAATTCTATAGTTACTTATTATTTTGGCAATTAAAACTAGTCTCAAAGGAGATTCCAATTTGGTTGCTGGCAGCCATACTGGGTGTCTTGATTTCAGTGTTTCGAAGTATATGGTGGCCTCATGGAGTAGCTGACCACTAAGGAGGGGAGGATTAAAGGAATTACTTATCAGTTTTCAGCATAGACTGCATGGAGAAAGATCAGGGGATAACTGACATATTTTGTTGAGAAGTAAACTGTCTCATAGTTCACTACGGCCAGACAGCAGCGGTGTACAGCAAACGAAATGAAAAATACAAGTCATTTAACCTCCTGATTAAAAGAAAACCAGTACATAAAGGCATTTAATACATACTGAGTGCAAATCTGAGCAGAAGAACCAATCTGTATTACCAAAAAAAAAAATTGTTTTCATTTTTCTGTAAGAGACAATGAACTGGTAAACATTAAAAGTGAATTTTGTGCTACTGCAGTATCTTTTGATTCTTCTGAGTTGTAGAATCTTAGTAGTTATTATTCTTTGTGTTCAGCTTGTATATACATTCTTTCAAGAAAGGACATTTAACCCATCCTTGTTCTGATACACTTGAGTTCAAGTTATAAACACATAGATCCCCAGGAAGAAATGCAAATGAGTAATGAGCACAAAGACAGACTGAATTCTCCTTAAGAAGCAGTATTCTCATAAAGAAGAAAGGCACCACTAAGATTTTTTTTAACCTGAGATTTTAGAGAAACTAGATAGGAGATTTATATATGCTAAATTCACAAACACATAGAAATTTACATTTCCTAGTATTTTTGCATAGTTTAAAAAATGGAGTATATGGTGTTGCTAAATAGTAATAGTCCTATCTCAAAAATCTATTGGTATTTTTCCTCTTTCTGTGTAATCCAAACCATAGTTTGTTTTGCTCACTAGTTTAACAGTTCCAGACATCTGAGAAATTATTCTTTAGATTAATTTACATGAGAGAATTCATGACTTCAATTATGAATAGTAATTGATAGAAAATCTTTTATTTCATAATTAAGTCCTCCTCTCTAGTACTTTATACCCCAATAACAAGAACATACTTTTCAGTATTTCCATCTCTATCTTGAAATTTCAGCATAGAAAATAGATTATAGATTTCCCAAATATACAGAAATTGTTGCTTGGGTATAAGAGTCTGCTTATGGTGCAATGACATTTGAATTAACATTCAAATAGAAAAGTAATTTTAAATTTTCCCCATGCCTATTTGGGACACATTAAACAGCCTTGGAGAAGGGTCCAATGATAATAAGGAGTTAAATCACCTTTTAATGTTTATATTCTCATACAGATAAAGAGTAACATCTTCACTTCTGCTAGCAATGTTTTATGTTATAAACATGTAACCTGGTCACATGTAAAATCTACTTGGTACTAGTATCAAGAGGTCTTAGGGAGTTTGAGGAGTGTCCGTTGATTTAATCTCTATTTTCATTTCTAAAACAGAAATAATCAAAAATTGACTAAATGAACCCTGAATCTTTTCAATAATGATAAAAAGAAAAAGTGATAATTTACTGATAACCTGTCACATTTCAGCTACATATGTTATTTCATTCATTTACTAATAATCTGATACGGTATTAGTATTCACATTTTTTTAATTAATTTTTTTTATTTTTAAAGAAGCTTTAGATTACATAAATGTTACATTAAAAAATAGGGGATTCCTATAAGCCCCACTCCCTCTCCCTCCCACACTTTCCCACATTAACAACATCCTTCATTAGTGCGGTACATTTGTTAAAATTGAGGAACGCATATTAAAGCATTACTACTAACCATGGACTACAGTTAACATTCTAGTTTACCCTCTGTCCCACACAATTTTGTAAGTTATGACAAAATATACAATGGCCTGTATCTGTCACTGCAATGTTATTCAGGACAAATCCAATGTCCCCAAAATGCCCCCATATTACACCTATTCTTTCTTCTCCCACCCCTCAGAACCTCTATTGGCCACTGCATTTACACCAATGATAAGAGTTCTTCCATTCTTGGAATAATAATAAGTTTATAGTAGAATAATAAATCTACTTTAGTCCATTGTTCATAACCCAATCTTGAGGATTTAGGGATGGTAATACCCACTCTGCTTTTTTTTAAAATTATTTTTATTGTATTTTTTTTTAAGATAAATAGATCACAAAAAATGTTACATTAAAAAATATAAGAGGTTCCCATATACCCCACACCCCACCCCACCCCACCCCACCCCACCCCACTCCTCCCACATCAACAACCTCTTTCATCATTGTGGTACATTCATTGCATTTGGTGAATACATTTTGGAGCACTGCTGCACTGCATGGATTAGAGTTTACATTGTAGTTTACACTTTCCCCCAGTACATTCAGTGGGTTATGGCAGGATATATAATGTCCAGCATCTGTCCCTGCAGTATCATTTAGGACAACTCCAAGTCCCAAAAATGCCCCCACATCACATCTCTTCTTCCCTCTTCCTGCCCTCAGCAACTACCATGGCCACTTTCTCCAGATCAATGCTACAGTTTCTTTCATTATTAGTCACAATAGTTCTATAGTAGAATACCAGTTTTTTGCTGGACTTGTGGTTGGCACTGGGGTTGGTGTATAACTGACAAGACTTGAATCTCTGGAATGGCCATGTGTCAGCTGGGCCCTCAGCCTCAACAGAGTAGCAACTCCTACTCTCTGGTTAGTTGGACTTAACCAAGTCAGCTGGCAGGGAGGTGAAGATGGTTGACAACCACACCTGGAAGCCGAGAGTGCCTAGAACTGCAAGCAGGAGAATGGCAGCCATCAACTATGTGGGATCTAAGCCCCCTCTTGATATAAAGGTGGAGTAGACATCACCGTCCCAGGGTCCACAGGATAGAGGAATAAAATATGGATTAGAGTGGACTTACTGGTATTCCACTCTGCTTCTAATTGAGAGGGGGCTTATATCCTACGGGGCAGATGGATGGAGCTATCTTGTTTGCAGTTGCAGACACTCTCTGTTCCTTGGGATTGTTGTTGTTCACCATCATCTCCTTGTTAGTTGGCCTGGGTGAGTCCAATGAACTGGTATTGCAACTCTGCTAAAATTCAGGGCTCAACTGGCACATGAATGGACCAAAGATTTACGTCTCTGGGACATACTTATCAAGCAGAGTACTAACTATAGTTTCAAATAAAAGGGGCAGAAGAACCACGTGTAGAGAACCTACAAATGAGTCTAACTCTGTTACACTGGTGAACATAGATTTCAAAGTAAGGCCCACTGACAGGGTGCCGAATTCCTGAGCTGACAGCCTTTCTTACAGTTTCTGGATATCTCTAGAGCCCTGAGGAGCCCTGCTATTTGATGCACTGTTTACTGTGGCAGACAATGAGATCCTGCTGACACTTGAATAAGTGTAACCTCTAGAATGACTTTCCAGTTCACTTTGAAATTACTTATCCATAAAAACTTATTTGATTTACCATTTCCCCCTTTTGGTCCAGGTCTTATTCCAGATGCTTTGCTCGTTGGTGCTGGGTAATAATCCCTCAGTGCCAGGGAAGTTCATCACCGGGAGTCATGTCCCATGCTAGGGGGAATGTAGTGCATTTATATACTGAGTTTAGCTTAGAAAGAAGCCACATTTGAGCAGCAAGGAGGCTTTCAGGAGGTAACTCTTCAGCAGTATATAATCCTAGGCTAAGTTTCAATTTCAGAAGGAAAGGTTCATAAATACAATCATCATTATCAAGGGCTTGGCATAATGGTCTGTCTTCCTTCATTAGACATTGCCTTTGTACTTGGGGAATTCTTGCCATCTTATTAGAGAATGTAGCAGACCTCCCCAGGATGGGAATTCAGTGTTCTTTCAGTTACTGTGTGGATCTCCACCCACTGATGCAAGGCCCCATGAACACTTGAACATATTCATATGTCTTAGAGGCCTGCCCCAGGTGAACAGCTTCCCATGCATCCCCACATCACAGACATCCCACACTATGATCCTTCCCTGCCACTGCCGTGACCCTTCTGTGATCCAAAACCTCTCCAAAAATGAAGTCAACAAAATAACTAAATAAAATTAATAAGAAGTAAATGAAGTAATAATTTTTGAAATAGCCGATAAAATATAAAAAATTTTTAAACAATTTGAAATAAAGTTTTTTAGACGTTGTGTCTTTCATCACTGTAAGATCTATTGCCTTGCATGTACAGTGACATTTTCTTCCATATATTCCCCCAGTATCTTATTTTTTTCATTTTATATTCAAAGAAGCTTTAGGACACAGAAAAGTTACCTCGAGATTATAGGTGATTCCCATATTTCCAACAGCCTTCCCCTTTCCCCTTCTCCCTTATTAATAACATTTTACATGTGGATGGTACATTTGTTACAACTAATATACAAATACTGAAAGATTACTACTAACCATGGTCAATAGTTTATATTACAATTTACATTTTAGATTGTACACTTTTATAGTTTTTGACAAAATTTGACATGACCTGTACCGTTATTGCAAGCTCATGCTAAACAATTCTAATGCCCTAAAAATATTCTGAAGACCTTATGTCGAGTGAAGTAAACCAGGCACTGAAGGACAAATGTTACATGACCTCACTGATACGAATTAAGCAAATTGAGCAGACTCAGAGCTAGAGTGTAAAAGATAGGTTTATAGGAGACAGAAAGCAAGTAGAGAGTGATGAGCTGTTGCCCATAAGGGCAAAATCTACAATAAGGTGGAAGGATGTAGTTGGGCAGTAGATAGGCATGACAGTGATGCACTGATGCTACGGGATTTGTTAGTGCTGGTCTGTGAGGGGTGTAGGGGATGGGGGTTGTGTTGGATTCTCCATAGAACTGGGAGGAGAGTCAGGGGAAGGTCAGGGGGTTTGCAGGTCTTTGTTTAAAACTACAATGTTGGGAATGTTCTTTTGGCACATATGGCAAAGGAGGGTTACTGGTGTAGGGTATTGGATGTGGGGGCCAGGTACATGGGACAGGGCACATCTGGGACATGCTTCTGTGCAAGTGTTCATTTCGTCATAGAAAGTTATATCAGTGGGTGGAGACCCAAACAATAAACAAGAAAATTGAGAGTACTGCTATGCTCTTAAATAGAGGGGCAAGGGTCTCTCAAGAACATAGGCAATACCTAATAAAAGCAAACAGACCATAATGTCAAGCCCTCAATATTACTGCAAGTAACTATGAATATTATTCTCCAAAAATTGAAACTTAGTGATTACCATAGGTTCAGAGGGGAGGAGGAGAGAGGAATAGAATAGTTAGTATCTACTTTTATAGGTAAATAAACTGAAGTTCAAGGAAATAAGCTTGCTTCCATTTACTTAGCAAATAAATGTCAGAGATCAGATTAGAACAGGTGCATCTATGCTTTTCCCAGACTATTTTGCTGTCTCTTTTTTCAAAAGAGGAAAAAGTCAAATGCATAATAAAATCATATTCAAAAGGTAACTCTCCAATTAAAAGTACAAATCAAGTAATTGGAATAACACAATTTGGGTGGCTTATGCAGTTCCTTGTGCCTCATTTTCTGTACATGCTGTCACTTAAGTGGTTATTTTTAATGCTTAAATAAAAACAAGTTAAACTGTTTAGATGTGATGCCCTTGGTTCCATACCAAGTGGCAAGTCTTAATACTATGACTATTCTGGAGCAAAATGGACCCTGTCCATGGAGAGATTACGTGTAAAAGCTAAGGCTTTTTGGAGAGCATGAGGTGAAATAAAGACGCGCAAGTAGTGCACCCCTCAAGGAGAGCCGCCCCACGTGATAAAAGCACAGCCCGGCCAGAAGTGGCACTGCACATAGCGAGATGACACAACAAAAAAGAGACACAGATTCCTGGTGCTGCTGAGAATGCAAGTGGACAGAAGAACATACAGCAAATGGACACAAGAGAGCAGACGGGGGGGGGGGGGAGAAGGGGAGAGAAATAAATAAAAAGTAAATCTTTAAATAAATAAAAGTCAGCTGGAAATCTTATGAAGAAAAAAAAAAGAAGAAACTTACACCACAACAATAAGAAAATTCCTCAATTCTTGGCCCCTTCATTAAGGATTTTTAAAAAGCATAATTTAAGATGGCAGTCTTCACTTTTCAATAGATGGTATATACAGGATGCTGACAGCAGGCTACATGCTCCAACTTTAGAAACTCACTGCACGCATTTTTTTTTTCCACTAAAAGAAGCAAACGAAGCTATTCTATTTCTTTCTGGACAGTAAAGTTCTGTTACCTTCATAGCCACTTATCATCTGAAATAATATGGGCCAGCTCAGGGGATGATTCCATGTGTTTCGTGAAATCAGCTAATTTTCCTTTTCAGTTTATTTCTCGCCACTGAGGTTGTTTAGTGTCATGTGCTTCAGCTATTAAATCATTTAGTTGGTATCTGATTGCAGCCTTAGCTCCATTTATTCAGGAGAATGATGGAAATCTTAGGTTTTCTCTTATCAAACAATGAAGTTATTGACTAGTAACAAATTTAATATTCTTAGATGATAATAGAGTTCAAAGAATCTTGTATCTCCATATTTATCTTTCTAAGAAAGGGTTCAATCTCCAGCTCTGCACACTACATAAAATACCTGGGTTTTTTCAGTCTTTCTCCCTTTGATTTCTGTCAATGAAAATTCTGCCTGCCAAAATTCATATATACTTAGAGGGCACCGAAAGATAAAGTATGAGGGGGTTAAGGTTTTAGAGACTTTGAAAGGCCCTTTGAAGAGGCTAAGAATCCTGCATGGGAATCTAAAAACAGCTGCAGAACCACTCATTTTTATTCTGATAAATAAACACATTCGCGTGTAATGATCCCTGTGAGCCCAGGGAAAAGATAAATAAAGTCCTTTGTGGTTCTTCCTGTGCTCAAGTTCTGCCAAATTGAACATCCTTGCTCCATGGGAAAATGCTTGCTCTTGTGATGAGAACCAAATTTTAATTGGCTAAGTGAAATTTTAATAATTAATTCTGTCCTTCTAATAGAAAAAAATGTTTTATGAAAGCCAACCTTTCCTTTCAAAGTACATGAAAATTCAGTAATCTAAAAGCAGTTGTGCTCAGCTTTGTATTCATATTGGAATCACCTGGAGAGCTTTAAAAAAAACAAACCCCCGAGACCTGGGTCCTTCCTCCAGAGATTATGGTCAAAGGTGTTTTTTAAAAAAACCGGAATTATTCTATGGTGCAGCCAGGGTTGAGTACCGCTCTTCTTAACAAATGTAGAGGGGGAAGTCAAAACTTTCTACTGATCTAGATTTAGGCTAGTATTTGTAGCTTATTATTGAAAATATTTTTTTCAAAATAATGCAATGGCTTAAATTAAAGATTGAATTTAGAGTATTCTGTAAGCGTAAGTAGTACTTAACTGATTTATTCTTTCTATTTTAATTTATATCAGCAAATCTGAATCTGCTAAGCTATTTATCTGCCTGCCCAATTATTGTCCCTCCTTCTGTAAAAAACTATTTTAAACCATTTGTATATTATCCTGACATCAAACATTTTCCCATAAAAAGTTCTGAAATATAAGTGCAGTGCAATAATTGTGTACAATGTTTTGGGGAGAATAATTCAAACTCCACATTGAAAGCAATGGCTTTCAAGATCTCAGTTACATCTCAGTATAAAAGAACTGCACCCCCTGCGAACTTTGCATTTTAAACATGGTTCTCAGATAAAAAATTTTTTAAAAAGCCAACACAGTGCTAGCAAGGCAGAGAAGAGGATCATGGTAATAACAGAGTAAGAGAGAAAGAGAGAAAAGAAGAGTAAGAATACATGATTTGGTTAAATTAGCTTACAAAGTATCAAAGACAACGGGTATTTTTAAAAATTCTAAATGTACAGGTTAAAATATTTATTATTGTTTTCCAAAAGCTTCTTTATTTTATGGCATCACACACTTTGAAAACATGCATTCTTTTTTACATGTCACTAATTCTTTCATCAAATAAAAAAATATTGGGCTATTTATAACCTGAATACACTGTTCAGCAAAGTGGTTATACTCAAAGATACTAGGGACAGACTGGTGGAGTTCAAATGCTGCTCTGCCATTTACTGTCTGTGAGCAACTTATTTAACCTTTCTCAGGTTTAGTTTCCCCATCTAAAATAAGAGCTATTAATATAAAGGTATCACTAACCTCATAGGGTTGTAATATTTGAATGCAGGAATGTATTTTGGTAATAGCACAATATACCAACATTGTTCTAAGTACTTCATGTATACAATTTTCTTAATCCACTTAACAACCCTATAAAATAGATATTATCACCCATATTTTAAGAATGAGGAAATGAAGGCCCAGATAGGCTCAATGGCTTGTAAAAGGTCATATAGCTTCTCATAGATAGCAAAGTAAAGATTTAAATTCAACAGACCATTTCAGGAGTTTCAGGAGTCACGCTCAACCACAGCATTAAACTTAACCTCATGTAAAATCATAGAACAGCTCCTACTACATACACAGTAAGCACTCTGCAAGTATTAGCTTTTATGATAGTGTCTTCTATACACAGATTTGAAAATACAATGAATAAAATGAAAAAGTTCCTTTGGTGACAATTAACTATTCTTATCTTCCAACACGCTACTGGTAGTTCAGTCATTGTTGTGGCAGGTACAGTCAACACTGAAGCTTGGCTCTACCATCTCGAGGGAATACTTGGAGACACGAGGGTAGAGGTGTTGGAGGAGGCCCACCACGGAAACCATCCCAATCCTTTCAGGACTATCTCCTTCTTGCTTCCTCAGTGAAGATGCTGGTGGTCACTAGCTCTGGTTCACAATCACTTCTTGCTTCTTTGCACTCCTGGGAGTCACAATACCTGGTGTGAGAATCTCCTGTGCCATGTACTCTTGTGTGACCTTAAATGAGTTATTTAAATGTATAGCCCTCAGTTTACTCTTCTGAAAAGAGAGGATATATGTACCAACATTACAAGTTTTTTCTCATGATTAAATGAGATTATTTGAGGAAACAAAGTATATTACCACTCATTATATATTGTCTTGAAACATCTCTGTTGTCATTTTGTTCCTATATTTTCTATATAATTATTTAAATTTTCATTTGCATATCCTTGGGAAATCAACTAAATTATAAGTTTTCAAAAGCATGAGCTATAAAATATTTCAATTATCCTTCACACTTTCTTCAAAGGCTAGTATAGTGATATAGATGACATTTAAAACTAATATTTCCTTAAGGTAAATTAAATTATATTTATAGTAAAAATACTGGACAATAAAGATAAGTCCAAAATTAAAATGAAAATCACTCACAATCCCAACCCTCAGGAGGAAAAAAATCTACAATTAAATTTCATTTTATAATATATTTTTCACTATGTTTGTTGAATAGGTCATAACTTTTAAATAATTTTTAGACCATCATTATCAATTTTACTTAGTTGCAAAATGAATTAATAAATTAATTCTAGAAAACACAAAATATATAAACTATGTCAGTAAGAAAACTTTCAGTGATGTCACTAATGGAGTCGTGGGTAAGGTACAGCTATTTGAGCCTGGTACGATTTACCTTGATGCAGGTGAGAGGTATGGGCAATAAAATCCAATAATAAATTAGTTCGAAATGTCAGGTTATGCCACTAGAAGGGTAAGTCTACTAATTCTTTCAGTTATCCTCTAGTCTTATTAGGATTCTGTAGCTCCACAAGAGAAAACAGAAGCACAGACCAAAGCCTGGCAGTGTCACTGGTGTCCCTTCCTTCCCTTGTTTTAGACTACACAAAGAAATATGGAAGCTTACTACCAGAATACGTCCCCTACAAAAGAAAGATTAAAGTTCTTTTTTATATCCTCTACACTGGGGGGAGAACAATCCTAAATTCAGAAAAGGATGATGAGCAATTACTGGACTAGATTAAAAAGGATAAACTTTAATTAGAAAGGTGCACTAATAAGACTAGTTATTTGGCACCCAAAAGATATAGAAAACTGTTGATGTGTGAAGAATTTACTGAGAACTGGTTCCATATTAAAGAGTCATTGGAAGGAAAGTCAGGCATCAAGGTTTTGGAACTTTGGTGGGAGAGCACTGCTTAGTATGTACTTTGGAAACCTAGAAACACTGGGCCAGTGTACAGCATCAACCCCCAAATGATCAACTAGAGGCTACAACCTAATGCTTTAGAAAATTTTTGGAAAAAAGCTCTCTGTGACATGGGGTTTCCAGGAATGCTCTATTATTATTAACTAAAGCATTACTTCACAAATCTGCTTTGTTATATAATACAAATAAACTCCAATCTTGGTTGGAATAATACAGAAATAAATGAAACATAAGAAATACAAATAAAGCTTATGCTTATTTGAGATGTAAATATTTAATTGGGTCCTTCACATATAGATGTCTTAAATAAACTCCAAAAATTTACAAGTGTATAGTGTTATTCTGAGTCTTTGAGAGTTTTTTCTCTTCTATGCAAAAAATATGTGCTGCCTTTATGAGCTCAACTCCGTGCAATCCATTAATTAACAGACATATATGCCAATGAAAGAAAATATGCCAATATGTATTCTTGGGGGTTATTCTTTTTCCATATACTTTGAAAGTTTCTACAGCAAAGGTTTATTATACAAAAATTATTCAACAAATTTATGTGCCACAATATTAATATACTCTCAGTGGAACTAACAATTTCCAGATAATTTGGAAAAAAAGAATTCCAGGGTTTATTTTGTAAACCCCTCCCCACTGCAACATTCTCCACTTAGTCCAACCACTGTAACATCATCTTGGATGTTCCTTGCTGAGGTCTTGAATCACCTTCTGTGTTTCTCAAGAGGTGCCATAGGCATTTTAGATAAAATGATTCTTTACATATATGGGACTATCTCACCTCGCAGGACACTTAATCAAATCCCTCTCTTCTCAAGCCACTCACTGCCAGTGATTAATCTGATTAATAAAACTACTCTGATTATTTTAACTACTCCAACATCTTGAAGATGTTTTCTTTTGTTCCCAAGAAAGGCAATAACATTTTTTTTAGAACAATTACCTGAATTTTCTGTTACAAAGACAGGCAGAGATCAGAGTAGCAGGGGAACTAGAGACGCTAATATATACTCCCATGGAGCTTTGTTATATCTGTTATAAAGTGGCCATCACCAAGAGCCTGCCATAATGTCCACCACTGATTAGGTGCTTAGTCAAGGTTGACCATCTCCAGAAAGTCTCTGAATATATTGGCCAATCCTAATCCCTTAATTATCTGGAGATCTGAAGTCCTTTTATGAGTGCCTGGGTTTAAAGAGAGAAATTAGCTCATCTCAGCATTTATCCCATTGATTAAGGTTATTTGTTGATTAAATGAGTTAACATGTATACGTGCTTCAGTGATTTCCTGGCACATAGTAAGTGTTCAATAAATGCTATCATCATCATTATCTTCCTTATTGTTATTTGTGATTGCCTTTGCAGGCTCAGGATATCAGATATTATATACTTCAGCACTTCTCAGATATTTTTCTGCCACTTTACACAAGCAATGTAGAGGTTCATGACATATCCTTATGGTACAATAATTGAATTATCCACGTTTGTCTTTCTTCCCAAATACAGAATTGGTTTACTCACTCTGAGGACCTTCTCCTTTCCTTAAGTGCTCAAGGCAGGCACAAGTAACCAAGGCAGAGCCTTAAAAACAAAGCTGAAAAACTTGTGGGGACCAAGCCCCACCTCCCCAGCCCAAAGCCCTCAGCACATAGGGGGAAGAGAATGCATAGATGTTATCATAAACTATTATCTTCCCAAAGCAGTAAACGTCCTTCCTATAAGCACTGTATAAACTTCACCAGACCCTATATGTGTCATCATGGGACCCTAGCAGGAACTCTGTTCTCACACCCTATGGAATGTTCTTGTTCTGAAACCTCTTATATATCACCCTTCATCTTCCCATCTCTTTGCAGCACACTATCATCATTCTCTGAACTGCTGCCATCAGAGATTCCCTCCTGTCCGTAAATCCCAAGAAAGCTTATGCCTGACTAAATGCTAGGTGTGTTCTTTAGTCTCGCGGCTGGACCAACTCATGCCTTTCAGAGGTTGGGTTGTAACAATACTCAACTTTTCAGCAGCCTTCTGGCCAAACAGGAAGCTGAAAAAATCAGATGCCTGCTTGCAGAGGGAGATTTTCAGCTCCCCAAAACTAGACAAAATGATGCAGTGGGTAGAGAGAAAAGAGAACAGGGATTTTCCAAGCGCATAGGAAAGTGGAGAGTACCAGAAAGACCCCGTAAGGAGCGCCTTCCAGGGCCAAGAAGTGTGAGCATAGGACAGGCCAGAATTGATACCAGTCACCAGGGTTTAACTCACTATCCATCAATCATCCACTAAGGTTTGTACCCCAAGACTTTGTCCAACTTCTTATCTGATCTTGCCAGAACAAAGGATGGGAGACCTATATGCCTTTGGGGAAGGGAGAAAGCCTTTGCCCTGATCAAGGAGGGTCTATATAGTATCAGGACTATGGAAGAATATATAGCCTCTGTTTTACTTTCTTGGGTGTGCACATGTAGTTAAAAAAAACAACAACCCACTAACTATACATCAATGGACAAGTTTCAGTATGTGAGTATGTGATGAATACAGCTATTAATTGCAAGTGATGGCAACCCTGGAATTTATAGAATACAGGAAAAATTTGGTTTGGTTTTTCTTTACAAGTCAATCAAATCCTCTTCACTTTGACAAGCATTTATTGAGTTCCTACTATATGCCAAATGCTAAGAACACTGCTATAGCTGTGATCTAGGAATCAGAAAACTACTGCCAAAAACTACAAGTTTCTCAATATATATGAAAATTAGTTAGCAGACACTGTTTTATTGCTGCTGAGAAACTCACTGTCCCCAAACTGTTCTTGCCAGCAGAAACAGCAAGAATCAGAAAAATGACTTCTACAATACTTTCATCTTCAAACCTCATCCACAGAGCCTAATTCATATAGAAACTCTAGTGGCAAAGAAGTCTTGGAAATGTACTTTATAAGAATATCTTTCCTGTTTCTGTGATAAAGGAAGGCAAACCAGAAAAAGGTTAGAACCACTACTGAGTGCCAACACAACATAGCCAAAATAAATCTCCCTTTTGACTATTCAACATATATTTTCTTCTACCCATACCTAAACTTCTAAAAAGCAACAAAAAGCATCAACATGCTCCTGCCATCATGCAAATAAAAGTGTGATCCTCATCCTGTGCTCCTTCACATTCCCCAGTCTCTTATCAGTCAAAAGCCAGTGTACAAGTCATTAACTGCCCCCACACTTTCAGACTGTGCTCCCTGGCCCCTCTAAGCAGACTCTGGGAGTCAGATCCCATGCTACAAATCTTGTAATTTCATTTTAGTTTGGACACGGTGGAAAAAGGAGGTGCCTCCTTGGCCCTTATCCAAGGAAGTGGTTGAGAAAGCTGGTAGAGGATGGGATGGCATCAGGTAAAGCTGAGAAAGTTGGCAATGGCTGTGCTTACTGGACTTTCTATTAGACAAATGCATCGGGCAGGTGAAGCTAGCATAAACTCTATATCCAGCCCATGCATTTATTCCAGAAAGGACAATTTGCTTCCTCCTGTGTAATGGAAACAGGCTGCTGACTTGTACTGCAAGATTATAGTTCAGCATCAAAAGCTTATTATTGGTTGCTGCTATTGGCAACTTACATTCACAATGGTAGGAGCTAGATCAGTATTGGTAAGGAAAAGTCCGTATAGTTGAGCCCGTATATAACCTCCACCCATGCTACCATGTCCTCTTTGTTGAAGTCTATTGATCAAGTGAATGTCAGAGAAAAGAAGCTAAGTATTATCAATGGAATGGCTCACTCTCCTACTTGGCTATTAAGAGATTCCTTTGTAGTGAGTCTACTTTGGTGAGATTCAATTCTAAAAGATCTATTCACATACATTTTCTCTAGATCTCCTTATCACCATTTCCTAATCTAATCTCTGAACTTCTAGACTTATCAGAAACCACTATCCACAATGCAGTGCATATTCACATGTCTGTCATATCCTCTTCCAAGCAAAAGGAACACTGAATAGAGATATGACTTCAATTTTTGCCCAGTGGAAGAATTTTACTTCCACTCTCCTAGAGAGCCACTCTTGAATGGAGCCGTAATGCTGTTGCAATCCGCTTCTGTATATTTCTAGCATAATCATCCATAGAACAGACTCATATGTTTTCTTCCTTAGTGAATTGGTCATGTAAGTGGATTGAGGTAAGGAGTTCACTGTGTGGCCGAGCCATCTACTTAAATAACTTTCTCATACCTTCAGCACCTGTCCAAGCCCAATCTCCTATACTACTTCCATATGATGATGGTTTGATCCAACTTCAAGGTTTGCAGAATCAGAAACACTCAGCTCATGAGGAGCAGCACAGGTCACACAGACACTTTATAACCATTAGTCATGTGCTTTCAAAGCCATTAGTCAGGGCTTCCAAAGTTTATAGCTTTATTTATTTTTCATTATTGACTTGGAATGATGCACCAAATTGGGGCTATATTTGTCCCATGGGTTGCGTCTCTTTCTTGGTTGTAAGGTGAATAAGATGTAAGAACTCATGTTTTACTTGGTAGATGTTATCATTCCTCACCCTAGGCCACTAGAATATCCTGAAACTCCATTGCATTTGTGGGTTCCTGAATTTTTGTGTAATTATTTTTCACCCTCTGTTATGTATGTTTCTTGCCAAGGTGTCCAGGTGCCAGTTACATTCCAGCTCACCATAAAAGACAACAATGTCCTAGATGGACATTTTCTGAGATAGTGAGGTGATCAATGTCCCTAAGGTCTGAAATCTGACATAGATCCAGATTATGTGATATTGCCCTACTGTAATATAGTAAAGTGTATTGCAGTCTTTGTCAGATGGAAAAAACTACCTCTGGCAAACTCAGATTGTGGATGAGAGAGTGGCAGATTTGCTACTTTGATAACTGCCAGAATTCTGTTGATTTATTACATCTGGAACACCAGCTGTATCTGTAGTGATTTATTTTATTAAGCTTAAAATAACGTACATTCTTTAACAAGAATCACCATTGATTTTCACAAGCTAAATAGGTGAGTTAAATGAGAATGTGGTAAGAATCACCATCCCAATATCTTTCATACCTGGAGTTTCCCCTGGCCATCTCAACCAGTGTGTTTTCTGGTTATACACAGTATATCTACTTCAAACTTTTTGATACCATCTTTTCCAACCATTTGCCTCAGTAGTTCTGACATTTCTACTTCACTTAGTGTGGGCCATTACTTTTTCCAAAATTCTAAGAGATATCTTATTAGACTATTGGTTGAATCTTCCAGGATTCTTGTCAGGGTGTTAAATTTACCATATTGATAAACTTCCTCTTAACCAACCTTACCTTTCACTCTCCTTGATCTGATCCAATACCTTATCTCCCAACTTCTGTTGGTACACATTGACTAAGTTCAGCAATTTCTTAGGGTACTGTGTCTTTCCTCACTTAGAAGGGCTAACACTCTCTTGCTCAGATTATCTTGTGACTTAACCCTAGTAATTTATATGGTTTCCATGAGCAGAGTCTGCAGTAGATCATTAGTGGAGGGCTTGTTATTGTGCAAGGCAGAGGTCTCTGTATCATCTTTAATAAAAAAAGTGGAGCACTAGCCTCTTACAGGAGGAGTGGATCACTTCTGTATACCTAATGAATTCAGTTTTCACTATTATTAACATTTTGTGTTAGTATGGTAGCTTTGTTACAATTGATGAAACATCATCATCATCATCATCATTATTATTATTAACAATAGCCCATCATTTACATTAGGAGTCACTCTTTCTGTTGTATGGTTTTATGGGCTTGTGGGGTTTTTTCCTGGTATCTTGTATACAACTTAAAACTTCCAGTTTTATCCACTTTCAAATATACTATTCAGGGGTGTTAATTACAGTCACAAAGATATGGTACCATCAGCCTCATCCATTGCCAACACTTTCACCACCCCAAACAAAAATTCCCTACCAACTAAACATCAGCTCCACCACCCCACCCCATCCTTACCCAGGCCCTGGTAGCCTGTATTCTAGTTTCTGACTTCATGAATTTGCATATTCTGCTTACTTCATATAAATGAGTTCATACAATAGTTGTACTTTTGCATCTGACTTATTTCACACACCATGATGTCTTCAAGATTCATCCATGTCGTAGTCCCCTTGGTTTATTGATTATACTAATTATCAAAGTTTTGCAAATTGTTTCTTGTCAGCATTCTCTTCTCAGGTTAGAATATGTGCTTGCCACCTCTTGCTTGCTGGAGCCTGACTCTAGTTATAGGTTTAGAAACCATGAGAGATAGAAAAGTTAGAGAAGGAGGAGTCAGCATCGCCTTTGCAACACAACCACTTCAGGTGAGGCCATTTCAGGTTTCCAGGCAAGGCAGGATCAGCTTCACTGGACAAGAAAGAAGGGGCTGCTGCTGCTGGTAAAGTTGCCTGAGCTTTGGGACACTGAGCATCATCCCCACTGTTGCAAATGCTCCCTTTTCAGTCCTTATGGTCTCCCTCCTTCCCAGCCACAGAAGAGATACATTGAAGCTGGATATTCACCTTATCATCAGTAACTCCCAGATCTTATTTTACATTTGACAGCCTTGTTGTTATTAAAAAAATACAAAATTATTTTAAGGTAATCCTGATCTTCTGACCCCCTCTCAAGCCCAAAATTAAACTCTAGTTTATCAGCATTTTCTTTGAAGCCCTGCAGCTCAGCAGCATCATCCCTGCACTGCCCTGTTCATCAATAATCCAATGTCTAAATCAAGTTTTGGGCGACTTCTACAGAGTTAATTGACCTTTATAATTTATTTTATAGGTCAAGTGACTGTTTTTCAAGATTCTGATGCATATTAGCCATGGCAATAAGATACTGTTTTCAGCAGCTCTATATTATGTATTCTCTTCAAACAGAAATCTAACACTGCAGTTACACAAATAGTGTCATGGTGTGATAACTACCTTAAAGGAATAAGTATTTTAAATAAAAAATTTCCTTAAAACACTGAAAAAAAATTTAAACATTTCACATATATATTTTTTAAAGTTTAATGCAAGGAAACTTCCTGAAATTATAAATTCCAAACCTTTAGTATTGATGACAATCTCCTGATACAGACTACAGCTGAATAAATGTAATAAAGTAGTGCAATATTAGGCTAAGGAAGAAGAGAGAACTCTGAAAAACTGATATATGCCAAAAGGCATTGACTTAATTACACTTAATTGACCGGATTTTAAAAATTTTTTACTTTTAGATCATATTTATGTAAAATGTGCTTAGGTGTTAAATGCCACACAGCGACTGTGGCTTAGCTGATCCTTTTCCATGAACACTGATAGAATCTTTTTCTTTAAGAGAAAAATATTTCTAAAAAAGCCAGTAGGCTTTGTGTGTTCTGCAAACACACCAAGTGACAGTATTGTTGCTACTAAATCATGTTAGGGAAGGGTGGTAATGTTTTGAAGTATTTAATATCCTGTAATTTCACATGACTAGGTTTATTCATAATTTAAGATAATTGTTTTTCTAGACAAGTGATCTCTAGATAAAAGCGTAATCTGTGGTTTCATATTTAAACAAAAGAAACCTTTGGAAAGAATTTAATTGCTAATTAGTGAAGTCCATGGACAAAATGTTTTTAGCTAACAAATTATATGTAAGGGATATGTAAAGCTTTAGAAATCAAGGTAGGGAAGTGATTGTGGCTCAACTGATAGAGCATCTGCCTACCATATGGAGGGTCCAGGTTTCTATACCCAGGGCCTCCTAACCCATGTGGTAAGCTGGCCCACGTGCAGTGCTGCCACACACAAGGAGTGCCATGCCACACAGGGGTGTTCCCCATGTAGGGGCGCCCCACGCGCAAGGAGTGCACTACACAAGGAGAGCCGCTCTGTGCGAAAAAATCTCAGCCCGCCCAGGAGCAGCACCACATACACGGAGAGTTGATGTAGCAAGATGACACAACAAAAAAGCGGCACAGTTTTCCAGTCCTGCATGACAAGAATGCAAGTGGACATGGAAGAACACACAGCAAATGGACACAAAGAGCAGACAACCGCGGGGGGAGGGGGGAAACAGGGAGAGAAATAAAATAAAATAAGTCTTTAAAAAGAAAAAGAAAGAAATCAAGGTAGAGCTCCAGCATCCAAAGAAGTTAATTGGTTATGACAAAGTATAGAATTGTTTTGCTTTTTAAGTAATAGTAAACAGTAAAAATGGGCTAAAGATACTTTAAACCTTTATGTAACTATATTAGTTAGCCAAAGAGGTACTGATGCAAAATGCCAGACATCGGTTGGTTTTTGTAAAGGTTATTTATTTAGGGTAGAATCTTACAGCCACAAGGCCCTAAAGAGTCCAACTCAAGGTACCATAAGAGGCACATTCTCACCCAGAGTCTGTTGCCACGTGTTGGTGCAAGATAGTGGATGATGTCTGTGAGTGTTCAGTCTTCCTCTTCCACTCAAGGCTCTGTGGTCCCAGTTTCTTCCAATCTCAGCCACAGGCTGGGAGAAGTCTTATCTCTCTCCTGGGGCTCATTCTCTCTGGGCTCAGGGGCTCTGCTCTCTCCACAAAGCCAGCGGTAAACTGTCTGGCAAATGGCTCATCTGTCTTCCTGGAGTCTCTGCCTTGCCTAATGGAGCCTTCTTTCTTTCCTCACATACACCCTTCTCTGTGTGCTTCCTTTTCAAAATCCAGGTTCAAAACTCTAACTATTTCCTCTGCCTTGTCATTTTGTCGATGAGTTCCTGCCCAGGGGACAGAGATTTGATGACCTACTGATAAGGCCCAATCAAAGCCCTAGTCATAATTTAATCAAGCAAAAAGGAAACCTCTGAATTCAATACAATGAAGGGTATCACTAGCGCAGAGGTACAGACCAGTTTACAAGCAGTATTTCTTTTTGCAATTCATCAATAATATCAAACTGCCACAGTAACATTACTTTTTAAGTAGTCCAGACAGGATTCAAGTAGATTACCAAAAAATGGAAATAAAGTAATAAAAGAGCACAGTTGCAAATAACTTCTAAATATCCATCTTTAATCCTGTCAAATGTCTAGGCATGATACATAAACATTCTTGTTAATATTTTAACGTCTTAAAAGGAGTACAGAAGAGATACAGAACACTTATTCATGTTTTCGTTCTATTATTATTTGTTTGTGGCTCTGTTGGTCAAGGAAAGGGATTTCTGTTGATTGTTCACTCAAGGCCTTGGGGTACACAGCAGACTGTGATAAACATCTGGCGAGCTAGAAGAATATTTGCAGGGTGGCAAAACAACCTTAAAAATGAGCATAAGGAATGCCTGTTCTTAAACGTCCTTTGGTGTCTACTACGTTGTTCAACCACTCCCCTGCTTCTCTTCTACTTTCAAATCTCTTCTCCCCAAATCCTTATTTATACCTAATACACAACTATTCTACTGTCTTTTTAGCTAATTGCCATCAAGCTTTACCCTAACCATTACACAATTAGTTTTCTAAGTAGTGACACGTTCTGCTTTAACAAAAATTCCACTGCTATAGGTTAAGGTAATTTCTTTAACCCACTATCTAAGCAAAAATGTCCTCCCCAGGCACAGACCTACCTAAAATGAGATTGAAGTACTCTGCACTGGGACATTAAAGATATGTGTTCCTCAAGGAGATAGGCTTGGTGAAAGTTCTACCTAGAACTACCTCTGTTGTTACTTTGTGGTATAGTTTCTGCTTCTCCTCTTCTGCGTCCCACATTAGCCTGCTCAGAATGTACCACATCTTGGTGTTAGAATTAATATACCAATTACAGAGAAATAGCTTTCAGTCACTGTTAACACAGTCCAGTTTTTCTGAGGAAAGTTGGTAGTCAGTGTATTCAAAGCCCTTCAGGGCTAGATTTCAAGAGGGTCATTTTCTATTAATTCCCACCTGCAGCTGCACCTTCTGGAGATGCCTACGAGGACTCAGGCAGGAGCATTTCCACAGGTCACAATTTCCACAAACTTCTGTAGGATCTGGTAGGAAGAAAACACCTTCCAGGTGGATGGTCCCTCAAAAACCTTCCTGCTCTTCTAATAAATCCTATGCTGTATGGTTATATCCTAAAGAATAGTATCACATATCCTCCGGCCTGCAAGACTCTGTGGTTTTTGTGATTTGAGCATATGCACAGGATAACTGAAAGAAGTCGGGCCAGTGCCAGCAAGAGAGATGACTAGTAGATATTACTAGTAAGGAAAACGAAAACAAAAAAAAAAAAACAACTCAAACACCAAACACTAGCCTATAAAATGTTCTATGTATATCACGGAAAAGAGCCTAGCAAAAAAATTTTTTCAGAAAAAAACTTTCCATAGTTAATCTTCCCACTAAATTTAATTCCACTTAATCTCTCCGTATTGCCTTAAAAATACTTCAGTTCTGCAAACTAAAACAATGATTCAAATATGGCCCCGTTAGCAGTGATAACAGTCAAATTTAGCTTGTTCCACTAGCCAGTTCTCAGATACTTACAACATTATCCTCAGGTTCTGATAGATATAGTAAATTAAAAGCCCATAAGTAATTTTATTTGACAGTTAAACTGCCTCTAAGAAGCCCTAGGCAAAGGATACAAACGTCTGGTTCTTTCAGGAGACCCATAATGTACAAACAACCTTACAATGTTTAGTCTTGCTTTCTTTGGCCTGTAGGCTCTGCCATCAGTAATGTGTTTATTGGGGAAAATTTCATGTAGTTCTGTTTGCCAAGGTACTAGGACGTGCTCAGAATAGAAGTGTCCACTAATGTGCTATTTGTTAAAATGCAAAGGAATTACATGAGTCACCTTTTTAAAAATACTCGATTTACATATGACTGTTACCAGTGAATTATTTGGAACATAAGTGTGTGAAATAAACCATGTACATGCTGCACAATGCTCTTCATAAAATCCAAGAATTGTTTTGATAGAATAAGCTGAGATCCCAGTTTAAATAAGCAAACTGAGAAGTGTTTAAGGGTCTATATTTATTGAAGTCTTTTTCAACACTCATAGAATTGAATAATGCATGTAGCCAATTTGTCCAATATCCCCTCTGACAAATTGGGACCCTTTTTCATGTTGCTTGGAACTGTCTCCCATCTCTACCTCAGACATGATTGCTTTTCTGTGGCTCCTAAGCTGCACTCCCTGGTTCCCAGATGATCTCTATCTGTTCATCTTCTGCCTCCCATCTCCCATAGCCTGGGAACTTCCTGGCACTGAGGAGACTTCTATACGAAGTGCATATTCCCTAGGTCTGCATATATGAAAGATTACACAGACACATACAGACATACACACACACACAGGCAGATCATTTGACCTGAAGCTCCAAGTCATTGGCTGGAGGTCACTTCTCTGACCCCAATTCACCCTTCCATTCTCAGGTCCCCCACACCTACCCATTCACCTTAAGCGCCGAATAAACCCAAACTATCCCATTTCTTCCAAGAATGTTCTTTCATACCTGCTCTCCTTCAAGAGTCATTTGAATATCATATATTCCAACACATCTATCCTAATTCTTCCAGGTAGATCTAGACACTCGTCATCTGTCCTTCCCACAGTTCTCCATGTGTAAAACTCTGCATGCTGTTATTTTTATTGGCAATTTCCCCGCCCCCCATATATCCACTTTTCTTTTATATTGTAATATCCTGGGTGGTAGGAGCCATGCCTTAGTCTCCTTTTCTATCACTATGCAACCACATGTTGAAAACACCAGCTAATTGAAATATCTATTGTACAGGCACTAAACTGCGAGAGAATACCCTCATGACAGTAGTGAAAAAAGGAAGATATATTTCTGCTTTGAAATTTCAAATGCATTTATGTAATTATTAGTGTTTAAAGATAATTTGTAAGTGCAATGAAAGAAGGGGGATGAGAACAGAAATAAAGAGGATTTTTATAGCTGTTTGGATGAACCATTAAAGTCCTACAAAACATACCTAACGTTTGAGGGGGCTTTGTGGTTTGATTGATAGCTATGATCAATCTTTTCCCCCATATAAAGATGTTTGGGCACATGAATGCATAAATTCTTCCCCCTTCCCCCCCATCTTTAAAATAGTTTTAAGAGATCATCTGTGGATTATAGGTATGGAGTTTCTGTGCTAGCATCCTCAGGCCATAGATTAAGAACACTGACCTTCAAAAATTATGTGAAAAGGCAGAACCCTACAATATAGTGTGTGATGAGTGTGCTTTAGGAGAAAGTGAAAGAAAATCTTGGGAAAGACAGATAGTGTCTCCTTGGACCACTCTTTCTCAATGTGTTTCTACCTGAGTATTTTTTTGTTTTGCTTTTTTTATCTGGCTTGGCATTACTACTAGCTATGGACACTGTGTGGTTTTTGTTGGTGGTGTTGCTGTTTCCTTATGAAACAAAAAGATTCATCTTATCAAGGGCCTTACCCTTTCACCTCTGAAGGAGAAAGAGATGAGATCCTGAGGAGCAAGTTGTTCTTGGGAGAAATTCCTAAGGTATAGATTTGGAGCAAGAAGAAAGAGAATGACTTGAAGAGATATAAGATAAGAGATTACCTTCATTTTTATCTCTTGAATTCAAATTTGGAGGAGGTTTAAAATCCTTAAATGGATGATTAAGTATACTCGTAAGAGAAGTAGGATTGAGTGGAAGCAAGCAAACAAGATGAAATATGGAAGAAAAAAGAAAAAAAAACACAAACAGGCAAATAAGATGCAGAGAAATGTTAAAATTATATGAAAAGCTTAACATAAGAAACTACTCTTTAGGAGAAATATGACATTTTAGCAGTTAGGAATAAAAGTATGCTTTATCTACAGACTATGGGTACCACTGCAAAGACTAGAATGTTTTTATTCTATTGGCTTGAATTCAGCAAGCCCCAGGGTTTCCTCTTGGTCCATGATCTAGCTTGCCAGGGTACTTAATTTCTTCCTAGAGACTTCCAAAGATTCAGCTTGATTTTCACTGTCTAACAATAAAAACAATAACAGGTAGTTATCAGTGCTTTAGCACTTCCACTGTGCCAAGTCCTGAGTGGAGGGCTTTCTTTATAGGGACAGGATTCTGCTACACAACAGTGCCTTGAGGCAGGAGCTATTATTACCCCAGTTGCAGATGAAAACAATGGAGGTCAAGAAAGTGTTAACTTTCTCAAGTTGAACAGAAGTCAAATGAAAAGATGAAAGGATTCCTTTCTCCAACATTCACTGGTAGATAGTTGGGGACCTGAACTAATTCGTAGCTAGTTGAATTGAGATATGAAAACAGCAGTGTACGATGATTTTTTTTTCTAACACTACAGCAAAAAAGAAAAACAGTCAAGCAACCAGTCAAGCATAGCTGTTTACTTGAGCTATACGTCTTCACGTTCCATTTCTTCCTCATCCATTTCTTTCATAAACTGCCAACCAAACTTAGCTTCTCAACCTAACCACTCAACCTAACCTTTCTCAGTACCAGGTAGATAATGTCTTGTCCTCACCCACAGCCCCTTTTATTTTTTACCTCTTCTCTCGTCCACACTCCTCACCATTCTCCTGATATTGAATTACAAAAGTCAGCCAGTAAAAATAAGATAAACATGCCTCCTCTGGATGGAGCGTCCCTTCCTGGCTCAGGCTCACAGCCTGACAGGCGGAACCCCTGCTGAAGCTTGGCCCGCCCCGCTCTTCACCAGATGTCTTTGGGCAGTCCCCAAGCTACACCACTAACCGACAGTTGTGCATAGAACACTGGCAGAACTCTCCTCAAAAGAAAAAGGAAAGGAAAAAACTGAGTGGGGAAAGCCAGACCCTGCAGTTGGCAGGCTGAAGAAAAAGGCTGAGACTTCTCATATCTTTATCATGTTGGTGCTCCAGCATTTGTTTCCTCCCACTAGCCCTAATGCCATGGAGGCATGGGGTTTATTTTGTAGTAATAAGAAACTACCGATAAGATTTGATGAAAAAAGTTATTTGATCTTATCTCTTTGCTTGGGAGGATAGTTCTGGCCACAAATAAAGGACAGATTGGGGATATGAAGGTGCTGCGTGGGCAAGAGAGAATCTTATTTCCTCCTTGCTCTCTTCTCCCTGCCTTAAGAGGGATCTTTGCTAAGACTAATACAGAGACTTTGTTATGTTATTGAATGCAACAATGCATTCAAGTTGGATCCTGGGAGAAGGTCAGTATTAGCAAGAGAAAGGTAAGCTTGTTCTAGTTATACTGTTTGTGATCATGGCTAAGACATTGCCTTGAAACTTTCTGACATAACTGGATAAGATTTTTAGGGGTGCTAGTCCATACCTGGCACATGGTACTCTAAGTTTATTCATTACTGTGAATAATCATCCACTGCAGGTTTGAATACATGAATAAATGAGATTTACGGTTCTGAGCAAGCAGATAGGGGCATGGAATAGTGACATCTAGGTTATTACTGTTATTACTGTTGTGTACCATCATCCAGGTCCACGGGCTAGTGGTAGCAGGAGAAACTGGAGTTTTTGATTTAATAACTATGTGAAAAACTGAGAGAGAAAGGTTGAGAGGCTCATAACAACCTTGATGATAGGATGTCAGTTGAGCTTTAGGACTGGAAGACTTATTATCTGTGTAATAGCTTACTATTCCTACACATAAGTAAAAAATGAATTATTATCCTTTCTATATTATCTAAATACTATTGGTATCTACTCTGAGTAGGGATCATAAAAAGGTGAAACTAGTGGTTGAGGTAAACACCAGCCATATTTCACTTAGACATGAAGAAGTAATAGTCTGGGATAAACAGGGTAATACAAGTTGATTGGTGCCATAATTAATTAAAGTATATGCCAAGCCATGGTGCACCAAGGCAGAAGGGAGTGTCCATGTGCAGGGACTGGGGTGGAGGTGGGCACACTTCTCCCAGAGGCAAGGAACATTTTATCACCATTGTTTAGAACTGCCAGTGCTTGGTGAAGATAAAAAGCAGACTGATTTTTAGGCAGTTTTATGCTTGTTTTTAAATTATCTGCACACAAAGTAACCCTTTGTTGCCTGCACCCCAGGGCAGAGGGCTCCCCCACCACTTCTCATCCCTTTGGTATGACTTTGATACCAAGTGCTATAAAAGCAAAATGAAAGAAGAGATTGACTTTTTCTCAGGAAGCTATAGAAAGACCAGTGACATTTTAAGCTGGATTTTGAAATGAACTAAGAGTTCACCTAATTATCTGAAATTAGAATATTATAAAATGTTAATTCCCTACCAGATTTAGAGCTTGTAGCAATTTATTTGATCCCATTGTTCTGTCTAGGGTAACATCATTCATTTATAGGGCAACAAGTATTTCTCCAGCCATATCAGATAAGAGCTACCACTGATATTCTTGAATATAGCAGATCAATTATTTTGCTCACTCTGCCTTTTGCTCAAATATTGGAAGGGAACCCCAAATGTGACCCATGAGCTCCTGGTTTTCCACACATACAGGTGCAGATTGGGTTCTTCAAGAAGCAGACTCTGAGGCAGAGGTTAGTGTGCAGGATGTTGACTAGGGAGGGCAGTTGGGATACACATGTATTTAAGGGTTGGAGAAGGAAGAGGATCAGGGGAAGGGAGAAGTCAAGCTGTGATGTAGACTTTGACCGCTCTCTTGGAGTTAAAATAGCCCTTTGGAGCTGTCCCAGATTATTGTAAAAGGAATGGGCCCTTATACCCCAGTCAGTCATTGGCTATGGGTTGCCCAAGGAAGAGTGTGTCCCTGATCAAGGCAGAAACACCTGCAGTGCAGACATTCCCTGAAAGGGCAGAAAGCTGATGGCCACCTTCTGACAGTCTTCCCAGCAGCTCTTCCTTGAAAGGGAATCTCTGTAGTGCATTGTCATATACATCACCTGTACCTCTTAGTTTTGAGGAAGAGGCACTGTTGTTTGGAACTCTGGCCTGGGTACAGAGTGTTACACCTTGGTACCCAAAGATTCCAACTTTACCAGCAGTGTACCAACTCTGCTTCCTGGAAAATTCTCTAGTCAAGGTGAATAGCTTTTGGTAGAGGGTTCTGCTTTCTGTTTTTCTTGCTCTGAACTCTTACCATAAGACTGTTAGATAGGTTAAATTTCACAGAGACATTATCCAAAAAAAAGTATATTTCATAAGGCAATCCCAGAGACTCAAATTTAATGTTTATATATCAACAAGGTGCGGGTAAAAATTGGTACTTTAGGAAAACTGTTTCCCTAGGGAGAGTTTTAATGCTATTCATTACCCATCTTATGATTCTGCTTACTTTCAACTTCAGTTTATCTGGAGGGCATTTCTCTCTACATGTTTTTGATTGTGCCTCTGTGGTGGTTGGAAACTTTATGAACCCGAGAAAATCATGTCAGTGTAAACCTATTATAAGTATGAACTTTTGATAAGGTTACTTCAGTTAAGGCCAAGGGTGGGTGTTAATCCTTTCACTGGAGTCCTTTATAAGAGAATACTATTCACACAAAAGGAGAGAAAGTCATGGGAGCAGGAAGATGAAAGCCATGAAACCTGGATGAGAAGAGAAAGACCAAAGGGCACTGCCATATGCCTTGTGATATGACAGAGGAGTTTTAGTTTGCTAGGCTGCTAAAATGCAATATACCAGACATGGGTTGGTTTTTACAATGGGAATTTATTAACTCCCAAGCTTACAGTCTTAAGGGTATAAAAATGTCCAATCAGGGCTTCATCTGGCTATGCTTTCTCCCTGAAGACCAGCTGCCAGTAATCCTCAACTCCTATGTCATATGGCAAGGCATATGGCAGCATCTGCTGGTCTCTACTTTCTCTTCTGGGTTTCCCTGATTTCACCTTTTAGCTTCAGTCGCTTTCTGTCTCTGTATTCTTCCCATTTATAAAGGACTCCAGTTAGACTATTAAGACTTATCCTGAGCCATGCCATAAATGAAGTAACCTAATCAAAAAGTCCCACCTATAATAGGTTTATGCTCACAGGAATGGATTAACCTTAGGAACAAAATTTTCTGGAGTCAATCTGTCCCACAAATTAAAACAGATTTTGATACCAGAAGCGTGGAATGCTGCTATTACAAATACAAAAATGTTTTTAAAAAAATCTTTGTAATTGGGCAATAAACAGAGGTGGAAAAAATTTTGAGGTGCTTGATAGAAAAGACCTAGATTGCTTTGAAGCAACTTCTGGTAGAAATATGGACACTAAAGTTTCTTCCAATAAGGACTTAGATAGAAATGATGAATGTGTCATTGCAAACTGGAAGAAAGGTGGTCCTTGTTTTAAAGTGGCAGGGAACTTGGCATAACTGAGTCTGGATGTTGGCAGAATTTGAAAATGATGAACCTGGATATTTAGCTGAGATTTCCAAACTAAATTTGCAAAGTGTGGCCTGATATTTCCTTTCAGCTTATAATAAAAAGTAAGAGGAAGGGAATAAGCTGAGAACTGAACTCCTGGGCATAAAGAAACCAGGAATTAATGGTTTGGAAAATTCTGAGCTTCTGGAAAATGAGTCCTCAGAGAAAAGTGCTCCACATGACGATTTAACTGAACATGGAACAAGTCAGCCATTTTCAGTGCAAGTCAGGATTAGAAATGTAGTTATACAGAAAGGATTTGTGGAAAGTTCTTTTGTCTGATGATTTGAACCCCTGTGTACTACAGTTGAAACTGAGAAGTCTGTCTTTGTTTGTTTGTTTGTTTGTTTGTTTGTTTGTGAGATCTGAATGAAAGGAACCACTACCAACCTAGACTAGAAAGGACAGAAAAGGGAAAGATTGAAGGAAAAATCACTTTGAGAGCAGTACCATAAAGCTGAGGTCTGAACCAAAGAAATCTTCTTGGGCCAAGAGAGTGGGCCCACCTATGTGTGTGGAAAGAGAGAGTATGGCTTGGTACTTGGAGAAGGTAGGACTTCTGCCCTGTTCAAGAGTGTTACCACCTATATTAGTCTGCCAAAGTGGTGCCAAAGCAAACCACCAGAAATCTGTTGGCTTTTATGAAGGGTATTTATTTGGGGTAAAAGCTTACAGGTACAAGACCCTAAAGAGTCCAACTCAAGATTGCTTTCTTACCAAAGTCACCACGTGTTGAAGATGGTAGCTGATCTCTATGAGGGGTCAGTCTTCCCCTCTGGGCTGTTTCTTAGCTGCAGGCTTGCATAGGGCTTGTCTCTCAGGGTTTCCTTTCTAGTCATAGGGCTCTTTTCTTTCCTGGTCTTCTATATCAGTCTCAGCTATTCTGTTCTCTTCCCAAATTCAGCTACAAACTATCAGGCGAATGGTAAATCTCTACCCAGGGTCCCGGGATTAAAAATGATAGAGCTCTCTCTTCCAGTGTGTCTTCTTGAATGAGTGTCCATTTATATCAGCCCACCACGGGGGTGGGTACTCAGCCTGTGTCACCCCTTACTGATGTCAAATCAAAGCCCTAATCTTAAAAGATAATTTAATCAAGGGCCCCTCAACAGAATTCAATATAATCAAAGAGTATCACATCCAGAAGAATAGATTCGTTTACCAACATAATCTTTCTCCTTTTGGGGTTCACAAAAATAATCTCAAACAGTCACACCACCCCAATTTCCTCAGACGACTGTGAGGAGGGAGGGTAGTGGAAAATCTCTGGCTTTTCTTTTTTGGTAGAAAGTTCCCAATGCTTGAAGGTGTTGGAGCCTTCACCCCAGTGTTCATAGAGAGCATGGCCATTGGGCAAGCACTTGGAAAGCAGTGGGGCTGCCACTCCGTCAGGACTGGAGGATAAAACATGGTTCTACAGAAGACTCTCAGGCCTTTAAATATAATGGAGTGTGTCCTGCAGGGTTTTGGAGTATGTCCTGCAAGGTTTTGTAATTGTTTGGGAACTGTGACCCTGTTTTCTATCCAATTTCTCCTTACGGGAATGGGAATGTTTATCCTATGACTGTCCCTCCATTATTTATTGGAAGTAGCTAATTTGTTCTCTAGGTTCATAGGTCCATAACCTAAGAGCAGTTGTACCCCAGAACATACCACCCTATAACTGATTTTGATGAGACTTTGTTCTGAGCATTGTTACTAAAATGATTTAAGGCTTTTGAGATATTGTGATGGAATGAATGTTATTTGCATATGGGAAAAAACATGTCTTTCCAGAGGGTGGATTGTGGTAGATTGAAACTGTATATACCCCAGAAAATCAGTCTCCAATGGTCATAGCAGAGACTTGGATGTGATGGGCTGTGATGTGGATAATAATCTTTACTATTAATAGAAGGCATCTCTGGGCTATAAGTGTAAACATTTAGGGATACCAAGTGCAGGGGATTTTAAAGATCAGTAAAATTTCCAGAAATAAAGCAGTAAGATAAAGCTGCCACATTTTAAGTAAGAATATTAAAAGAAAAACTTCTATCTCTATCATTTCATTTTAAAAAAGACATTTTAACATCAACACAAAACAAAAACAATTTCCCCAAAGTCAAATATCTTAAGCTATGGGAAACTCACTACCTGTCCTTATATTTCTGATTTCATCCTAAACACAGGTAACAGGAGTCCCCTCTGTTAGTCCCTCCAGTGGGGCAGGAGCTTGTTTTTTGTTTTTTTGTTTTTTTGCCACTGTTTTCCTCTGTTCTAGCACAATGCCTGGAAGGCAGTAGTTATCAGTAAATATTTGCTGATTAATCTTGAAAACACCGGCTTAGATTTTCACCAGTCCCAAGATCAGGGTGGGAACTACTAATCAAGATAATCTAGCTTCAGGGGGTTGGGATTCTATGGCCCTTGCTGCAGTTACAAAATCTAATCTCCGCTTTATCTCTTCCTGCACTGCCAGCCTTCAAAGTGAAGGCTTCTCAAAGGATTTGCTTCTTGCAGTCCTTAGTATAAACAAGGGTGAGGAAGATGCCCTGGCTGTAATGATGGAACACAGATATTAGCAGCCTGCTGGCCTGGTCAGTGCAGTTAAAGGATTACAGTGCATCAACATCTCCCCTTGCAGGAATAACCACTTGGAACAGGGCAAAACGCTCCCCAGTTGTGACACCTAGCGGCCTGTGTCTGCATGGCAACTCTTCAGGAGAGAGCAAATCTGGCAGACAATAGCTGCCCTGCCCGGGTTTTACCAACACCTAAAAATACTCTAGAGCACCCCTGACTCCTCGGAGGACTTAGGTGGTGTTCCAGTCTCAGAGGCAGGCAGATTAAAATATAGGGTATTTTTTTTCACTCTATAGAAAAGTATCTGGATTCAGGAAAATACAAAAGTCAAAGAGCATCAAAGCTTAAAAATGATGGTAACAGAGAAGTGAAAACCTAGTTCTTATTCTCAGGCTATTCTGTCTTTAACACAAGGAAGATAATTAAGGAGTCCAATATCCTCTTGGTAGCATCTTGCAGAGCAGTGGGAGGCTAAATTCAAAATGAATCTTCAGGCTAAATAGCTAGCTTTTTCAGGATACAGACTCTTTGCAGAAGAATTGGGAAAACTGACTCAGTCTTAAAACATTTCTGTGACAATGTTCACTTGACCAGTTGGTATCTTCTTTGTGCTTTTGCCAACCAACAGCACTGTAATTTTACATATATTATCTCACTAAATTTAAAACTCTTGAATGTAGGGCTTTCAAATCCTCTATTTTGGCAAGTGAGAGTACAGAGACTCAGAGAAACTAAATATAATTTGCCCTAGTACTTACAGATCATGAGTAACATTGTTGGCTTATGAGTCTATGTCTCCTTGGATGTAAGTATATATTTTTCTTTCATATCATATTTATCCAGATAATAATTTTGATAAGTTAACTTATGTTCTTTATTTTTCCATCAATGTTTTCCACTTTCCTTGCCTCCCTTCCATGTAGCAAATATTCTGTGTTCATTGTCAGAAAGCTGGAAAAGTCTACTAATCTTTGGGGTTTTGTGTTCCCAAAGTCTAAATTAGGAAGTTAGAGGATTCAGAACAGAGAAAAAGTATAAGAAGAGTACCAAGAAATGGGATGAGGGGAACTGGGTCTAATTAGTTTTCCACAATTGCAAAAGTGGGTTAATGGCAAGAGAAATGACATAGGTGCGTCTTAGAAAGAGAAGCCCTGAAGCCTTCTGCCTGGCATTGCCACTGGGACAAAGAAGCACCCATGGAAGAAATATCCGAAACACCTTACCTAGGTATAGAGGATAGCAAACTCCTCTCTGAGAATCTATGGCTGTCACAGGGACAGAAGCAAGGGATGTCTGCAGACACTGGGTTGTTCTGGTGCCAACACTATATCACTTAAACATAGCACTGAGGGGGAGGGTGGCAGATCTAGATTGACCCTGGAAGCACTGAGGTACAGAAATAATGTCATGTTGAATTACAGAAAAATAATATACATATTGTGGTCTGGGATTCATGCCTGCTACACATGTGAGTCCAGTGTGGAAGATGGGACACAACACAGATTTGAGAGCATAGTATCAGGAGAGCTAGTCACGGTGAAATGCTGAGGAAGACAATGAGCTCTGAAGACCTTGCTTTCCTCATCAAGGCTGTGTTACCACAGTCACAGTAGAGATGGCTCTGGTTTCTGGGCTTCTAGGTTCTTGGCTTATGCCACATAAAAGAATTTAAGGACATACTGTCGGGTAGGCAAGGGAGTAAAGAGTTTGTTAAGAAACAAGAAAACAAGAAAAGTACATGGTCCATGCCGAGGCATGGGCTATGGGTGTACTGTAGGGTAAGTTGTGCTTATGGGACCCCAGGTCAGGGCTTTTAAAATCCTGTTTGCTGTTCTGATTAGTTGCCCCATGTGTCATTTCTCAGAGGTCTAGTGACGAAGCCTTTTGAGGATATTCAGGGCTTTCCCTCAAGTTCCAAATCAGATTCTCAGGGCTGGGATCTGGCAGAGTCTTTCAGGCAGCCTTCTTCTCTGGTTTCCAGATAGGGTCTCACAGACATGTGGTCTATTCACCATGTTATTTGCCAGCCATGTTGTCTGCTGGGCCAGTTGCCTTTCCCCTTTCACTATACTCACCTGCCTTAACTCCCCCCTCAGAGGGTTTATACCCTTTTTCTTAGGGGGTGCTGAAAGATGATGGTCATTCTTCTGTAGCTACTTCCTGCTGGCTAGGGGGAGTAGGCCCTAGGTGGCAAGGTGCAAAACCCTCTATTCTTTTGTGGTTGAGGGAAGATAGGTATGGCACATGGGTTGGAGCTGGGTGTAATCCCAGCATGACTAATAAGGTGTAGATTCTGTAAGATATAAATTTAATTAGAATTTTGAAGATACATAGTCCTATTAAAAGGATAAAGAAGATGGTGATAAGCAGACCCAAAATGGGGACCAGCCATGACAGTGGATCACAAGAGTAAGAAAGGCCAGGTGCCTTCAGAGGCCACATCCTCCTGAAGTTGATGGGAAACAGCATTCTTCCTTGAGTTCTTTTATGCTGTTGGTTAGCTCTAGGGAGAGCTTGTGGTAGACTTGCTGGGTTTGTGTATAGACTGCCAACCCCAGTTCCCACAGCACTGGTTACAAGAGCTAGGAGAAGTATGAAGACAGGCACTGCCATAGACATAAACTGACAAACTGCCCTCGGCAACAACAAGACAAGCATATAGCAATCAAAATAAAGACAACCCTTAAGAGAGCCACTCCTTTATCTTACAATCACATTCATTAACTACTTGGGAAATGAATTAAATTTACCAGGATTTTTAACATGCTTAATATCCTTCTACATATGATCTAGAATAGAAAAGATATTATATTCATCAGGCATCTAGGTATAGTACGTAATACCAGTTGATGTGCAAGTTCCTCTTTGAGCTGCAGTTAATAGTTCTAAGCTCCAGGTGTGCAATACCATATATGTTATCTTTCCATGGGAACAGGCCATAATGCCAATTTTGTTTTAAGTTCTACTTACATTACTTTGGTAATCATTGCTCCATTTTGGTATGCCCTTCACACAGCCATCATGATGCAACATTGTTGATCCTAGAGAGAAACTGGGAAAGTAAGGCTCCAGTATTTCACCAGCCTAGTGCATAGTGCCCTTCAACATTATAAAACAGAGCCAGTCTGGAGGCAATGTCTCTTGTAAGTCTGGTAGACCTTTTTATTCTTTTAGGGGTCTTACTGACCAGCCCAGCCAACAACTCAAATGGAGAAGCACCATGCAGTGTATTGAATACCTGATTTGAATGCACAGGAGAGTTTCACAGTACTGAAATCTATTTCTTTAATTTTTATATACTTTCTAAATACTTCCAATGCAGTGTATAACATATCAAATGACTTTACTTTTGCCATGATTACATTAATTAACAGGTATTTTATTTTAGCAGTACTTTCTAAATGCTTTCTCCATTATTTTATGAAGACCTAAGATACACAATGGAATCAAGCTTATTGTATTAGTCAAAGGGGTGCTGAAGCAAACTACTATAACTCTGTTGGCTTTTAAAAAGGGGATTTATTTGGGGTAGAAGCTTACAGTCAGAAGGCCCTAAGGAGTCCAACTCAAAGTACCATAGGGGTACTCTCTCATCCAAAGTCATTGGCCACGTGTTGAAGCAAGATGGTGGGTGATGTCTGTGAGGGTTCAGCCTTCCCTCTTTCCTTTTAAGGCTCCAGGGTCCCAACTTCTTCCAGTTTCAACTGTAGGCTGGCATAAGGCTTGTGTCTCTCTGCAGGGCTTATTTCTCTCTGGGATCAGCTGCTCTGTTCTCTTCATAAGTCAGCTGTAGACTATCAGGCTCATCTCTCTTCTTGGGGAATCTGCTGTGTCTAATGAACTGTCTCTCTTCCTCTGTCATGTTCTTCTCTGTGTATCTATTTCCATGTTCTTGATTGAGTGTCCATTTATATAGCCTAAGAAGGGGGGTCAGGGATGCAACCCCGCATGCCTTAATGACATGGTTGAATCAAAGCCCTAATCTTGATTTAATAAAGTAAAAGTGAAACCTCTGAATTGAATACAATCAAAAGGATATCACACCCAAAGAACAGACCAGTTTACAAACAGAATCAATATCTCTTTTGGGAATTCATAAAAATATCAAACTACCACAGTTATCTTTCCTTACCATCACTTAAATATGCACATTGAAGTGGCCTCTAACAGGTTACCCTGTTATGAAGTTACTTTTTTGTTATTAATACCAATTTAGGTTTCTAATTAATAATGGCTTCCTGGAATTAGCCAATTAAATACTTCAGTTTAGAAGATGCTTTTACAAGCTCCTTACAATTAACCGTTACCACATAGACTGGCTACTTTAAAATAAGCTTATTAAATTACAATTAGCAACCAATGAAATCTACTTTATCCATTTAAGAGAGGACAGATCTACATTTTCTTCTTTAACTAAATTTCATTACACATGAACTTACAATTTTCATCATCTTAAAGACTTAATACATATATGTTAATTTATTTACTTGGTATTCTATAAACCTAGGGAGATAGCACCTAAGCTAAAGAAAATTGAAACTATTATAGTTTATGCAAGGAATGTTCTTTTTCTTTCCTTTACAGGAAGCTAAAACCTCTTTTCTTTAATATTAATAAAATTGTAAAACTGAATAATCTTAAAAGGATATTGACTGCTAGGTTCTAGAATATATTATAATTGTTTAATTTGTTTTAATTATAATTTAGAAAAGATTTCTGTAGCAGTTTGAAATTGTTTATGAATTCTAAAAATAGATTTTAGATTGTGTTTGTAAACTGGTCTGTTCCTCTGGGCAGATTAGATTGAATTAGATTCAGAGGTTTCACTTTTACTTTATTAAATTATCATCAAGGCTTTGATTTGGCCACCTCAGTAGGACCAAGGGGGTGGGGACTCACAGAGAAAATGACAGAGCAGAGGAGAGAGTTGCAGCTTTGATGCTCGAACCCCGGGAAGTAAATTCATGCAGAAGAACAACACGGAAGAAGAGAGCTAGTTCATGAGATAGGATACTGTTGCCCTGGGAAGAGAGATGAGCCATTCACCTGGTAGTTTGCAGATGCACAGACCAGAGCCCTGAGAAGCTGAACCCAGAGAGAAACGAGCCCCAGGGAGAAATGAGCCCCAGGTGGAGAGAGACAAAACCTTATGCTGGCCTATAGCTGAAATTGGAAGAAGGTGAGACCACAGAACCTTATGAGGAAGAAGAAAGCTGAACCCTTTCAGAGACTGGCAGCCATCTTTCTCCAACACGTGGAAACAGACTTTGGTGAGGAAAGTAACTTACACTTTATGGCCTTGTAGCTGTAAGCTTTCAACCCAAATAAATACCCCTTATAAAGCCCAACAATTTTTGGTACTTTCCATCAACACCCCTTTGGCTGACTAATACAATTTCCAAGGACTTTTCCTTTACTTACTGAAATTTGGAAATAGGATTATTAACCACCCTTATTTTAAGATTGTTAAAAGATTTAAATTGGAGAATTACAGGACAAACTGATTCTTAATTCCCTAGCCTAGAAATCAGTTTTAATCTACCATACCTATCCCATCCCTCATAGCTCTTGCGAAGAGAAAGCCCTGGGGCTGTATAAGTCAAAGAGCTTAGGAAAACTTTTTCCCTTTCCTAATAGTTTCTATATCTAGATTTTTATATGACCTTTCCACCCTACTTAGCCTAATTTGGGCTCCAGGAATACTTATTCACAAATACAAGTGCATATTTAATTTTACAATTTGAATAGAGCTCTTTTAAGAATTTCATTTGTTAAGTTGATATTACCACCCTGATGTGTGAAGCTACACACTGAACAAATCGGCAGGAACAAATAGAGAGTTAGACACAGAAACTCACAATTCACTAACGTTCCTTCTAATTTTCATTCTCTTACTAAATAAGTTTAATGCTAAGACAACATTTAAAGGATCTCTTTGAAGCCTGTTTCTAATTAATCTACAGCTTGACCATGCAGTTTTGCACAAGAATTTCAGTCTTTAGTTATTGGCTTATAGCCAAAATGTCCCCATTTTCCCTTTACTTCACAACTTTGCTTATTACCCATTTTGACTTTAGGAGACCTTGGATAAGAAACACTAATTCCAGTATATCCTCACTGAGGTCACTGAAGTCTCGGGGAAACTGGTTTCTCTCATGAATTGCTGCTTTTAGGAACATCAGCACTCGAGGTGGGAAGCCCCCATTCCTCAGTCCTCAGAGATAACTGGACTCTGGTGGTCACTGAACTGAAAGAGTGGACATTCAACCCCCAGGGTCAAGAATTCCACCAGGCAGCAGTCTTATCCACACCTGGAGTCATGAGATCATTAATACCAGAGGAAAGAAAGGAGACAGGGGTGTCTTAACTTTGCTTTCCACTGAGACATGGGGTTTGGGGTAGAAGTTGTCATGAAATAACCATAAGCAAAGTCAAACTCAGTTTAGAATTGCTGTTACTATACTAGATTTAGGGGAGAAGCTAGACTCAAAATAATTATTTGTAAAGGTAAGTTTAGTTTATAATTACCATTACTTTCACAACCACAAGCTATATCTGAAGTAGTCAAACAAAGGTAAATTAGTTTATGATTACCATTACAATAGTAGGTTCTAGGCTAAATCCACCCAGTTATACCAATTTCAGATATTATCCTTTTGCTGTTTTATAATATAAAGGCTTCTATATAATGATCTTAAACCTTAGCTACAATTTCTAGTAAGTTTTTACTTTTAAAAAATTGGGGCACTTTTATTTACTAACTAAGCAACTAAAACTATTTTATTAGTAACAACTTTGCTAACTTTTTCTGCCTTTCTGGCAGTTGAATTAATTCCATGTGATTTCTCTTATACATCAAATTCAGTTGCAAGATAATATTGACATTTAAAGATTCAATTTTAGGTAACCTTTCACCATTATCCAATTTGTAATAGGCAAACCCCAAATTTGATTTATGAGTTCCTAGGCACAAGCAGACTAACAAAGTTAAACACAGATTTAAAAGTTAAACACAAAGTTAAGAACAGATTAGAACAGAAGAGAGAATTCTACACTTACTTAGCTTCAGAAATACCTGCATTTAGAATCACCTAGACACAAAGCTCCCAGTGTCCACACTTGGCAGAAACCTCATACAGAACCCCCCAACTTCATCCTCCAGGAAAATCCCTGGGCAGCTGCTAAATACAGAGCTAAGGGGTCTAGAGAAGACCTGCCCCAGATGAGACATGAATTGGGGCTGCTCTGGGAGCTGCCCCATCAGTTACCTCCTGGCAAGTGTAAGGCTTTTAGGCTGGAAGGATTGGAATGTTCCAAGGGAATAGGGAGGGAGCTAGGAATAGTCAGGAACCTTTTAATCTTAACTGATGGCATATGAGGAGTTTCCTTATTCTACAGGGGGGAATTTCAGTAACTGGCCTAGATCTTAATTCTCCATTCATTCCCCTCATTAGGCACAACCAAGGCTAGGAGAGATCCAGAGTGCAGGCTAGGAGCGAGTAATTGGTTCCCATGTTAATTAAGAAATTAACAATCTTACCTGACATGTCAAGGGTCACCTGAGGCCTCCTGGTTCACACATGACTTCAGGCTCCTTCAGTCCTCCCCTGGTCAAGGCCCCAGCGGTCTGCAAGGTGAGGCAGCTTGGGGCCAGGCTCCTGCGGACGTGGCACCTGGATTCAGGTAACCCTGAGGTGAATGGTGCCTTTAACAGCAGCAGTTAAAAGGTGAGCCTGTCCTAGACCCTGAGCCTGCCCCTCCTTACCTTCTCAGTCTTGGTGGCATGGTATCAATTGTTGAAACCTGCAAAGGCTGTTTCTACAAGGCAGTTAATGGAAGTTTGGGGGCCCAGGAAAAATTTATACAACTTTTTGTAGATATCCAAGGCAGACTGGAGTTCCTAGGAGGAGCTATCCTTCTCTAGAGTTAGGGTCTACAAGAAGATATTTTATTCCCTTACTAGCTTTCTTTGAAATAAGGCTGGGTTTCTAGGTTCTGCCTCTAGGTAATTTCCCTGAGCTTATTTAAAACTGACCAGTTTGCTAGTCCATTTCCTCATCCGTTTAAGGAGACATGCCACGTGGTCTCTGGCTCTCAGATCTGTCTGTCCTCTCCTTTCTTACACAGATTTAAGTGGAATTCAGGGTCCCATACAGAACCCACTCTTGGCTCTACTGTGGCATGTGGAGTGGCAGGAAAAGATTAGCCTCTTCCTTTTTAGATTATCAGTAGGCAGGTTGTCCCAATTAGAAGCTGCCCATTATCCTAGGGGGAGGATAAATGCATTCATCAGTCTGGGTAGGATCCCACTGCTAGACCTGGTCAACTGGATTGCTTACTGAGCCAGCATCCTGGAGGTTGGGAGCCCTGCTCACTGTCTCCACATTCTGGGGATCAGGAGCCATTTGTCTCTGAGTATCCCCAGAGCCTTAGAGGTCTTGGGAGCCCTCTGGGTCTGATTTCCAGACCTTAGCTCCCAAACCAGGCTTTCCCACTGTGAAAGGGACTGGCTAGGGACATTTCTTTTGACTCCTTTGCAGAGGTCTTAGGATAGCCATGAGTGAGCACATCTCATGGCCACTCCCAGGATCAGAGTTCCACAGTTAAACTTGACATTAAAAGGCTATTAAGAAGCAGAGACTGATCTACAGTTTACAGGCAAACTGGATTAAGAGGATCTTCAGGGTCTCCTGGGAGCTGTATATGAACAAACCTCCCAGCACAGCCTAGAGTAACAGTCTTGGGGCTCAGGACATGGCTAATCATAGTCAGGTTTTAATTGAAACTCAACAGTTCTCAGCAGGGATTGGGGAGTACCATTTGCCTCTCTGTCTCCTGGCTGGCTCACCAAATAATGTTATCAGAAAACGTTACAAGAATATGAGAAAAGTACATGATCCAGGGAAGCAGATGTGGCTCAAATGATAGAGCATCCATCTACCGTGTGGAGGGTCCAGGGTTTAATCCCCAGGGCCTCCTGACCCGTGTGGTGAGCTGGCCCATGAGCAGTGCTGCCACACACAAGGTGTGCCATGCCGTGTAGGGGTGACCCCACATAGGAGTGCCACATGCAAAAGAGTTCACCCCACGAGGATAGCCGCCCTGTGTGAAAAAAAGTTCAGCCCAGCCAGGAGTGGTGCCACAGACATGGAGAGCTGATGCAGCAAGATGATGCAACAAAAAAGAGATGCAGTTTCCCAGTGCTGCTGGATAATGCAAGTGGACACAGAAGAACACAAGTAAATGGATACAGAGAGCAGACAATGGGGGGGGGGGGTAGGAAGGGGAGAGAAATAAATAAAATAAATCTTTTTTTAAAAGAAGTACATAGTCCATGCTACAGGCATACTGCAGGGTGAGTTATGCATGTGGGATCCTAGATCAGGGCTTTCTAAAGTCTGTTTTCTACTGCTTTTTAATCTTGAATAAAAGGAGGAAATAGCAAAGATAAATGAGTTTATATGGATAAGAGTCTTCAAAAAAGAGTCAGGAGGTCATCAGAGAGGTTGCGCTTATGCATGCCTCAGCAGGACCCCAGAAAAAGCCAAAGTAGATACAACCCTAGGTACTGGTTCTCCTGAAGGCTTCAGAGACCCACAGAGTATATGGTCAATGGCAAATGGATTTGCAGTTCTGTGCCATGTCAGAGGACCCTACTTTGGAATTTGTGCTCCTGAGTGTGATGGAGCTAGACTCAGATGTGACCTTTCTACACATGCCTCTTCTGTCACTTTTACTGAACCTGTGGTTGGTGCAAGGGATGGTCCATGCTCAGGGAACTTGAATCTCTGGACTGCCCATGTGCCAGCTGGGCCCTGAACCTCAGCAGAGTGGCAACTCCTATTCTCTGGTTCATTGGTCTTACCCAGGTCAGCTAACAGGGAGGTAAAGATGGTCAACCACCACAACAGGGAATGAAGAGTGCCTACAACTGTAAGCAGAAGAATTGCATCCATCATCCACGTCAAGTCTAAACCCCCTCTTGATCTAGAGATGGAGTGGACATCACCATCCCAGGGTCCACAGAATGGAGGAATAAAATATGGATTAGAGTGGACTTACTCGTATTCTACTATAAAACTATTGTTACTAGGAATAGAAGAAATTGTATCATTGAGCTGGAGAAAGTGGCCACAGTAGTTGCTGAGGACAGGGACAGGGAAGAAGAGATGTGATGTGGGGGCATTTTTGGGACATTGAGTTGTCCTAAATGATATTACAGGGTCAGATGCTGGACTTTATTTATCCTGCCATAACCCACTGAATGTACTGGGGGAGAGTGTGAACAACAGGGTAAACTATTATCCATGTGGTGCAGCAGTGCTCCAAAATGTGTTCACTGAGTGAGATGAGTATGCCACAATGATGGGGGAGGTTGTTGGTGTGGGACAAGTGGGGTGGGGAGGTCGTGGGTATATGGGAACCTCTTATGTTTTTCAGTGTAACATTTTTTGAGATGTATATATCTTCAAAAAGATACAATTTACAAAAATGATGGTGGTTGGGGGGTGGGAAGTGGGTTACATGGGAACCTCTTATGTTTTTAAATGTAACATTCTTTGTGATCTAATAACTTTAATTTTTAAAATGTGAAAAAAATAAAATAAGATGTAAACCATAATGGAAAAAAAATTTTTTTAAATCTGTTTTCTGTTCTAATTGGTTGCCCAACCTGTCATTTCTCAGGGGCCCAACGGTGAGGCCTTTTGAGATATCTGGAGCTTTCTCTCTCATTCCAAATGAGATTCTCATGGCTGGGATCTCACAGTCTTTCTGGCAGCCTTCTTCGCAGGAGTTTTCTAGACAGGGTCTCACAGCCACGTGGTCTGTAGGCCATGTGGTCTGCCGGCCATCGTGTCTGCCGGCCATGGTGCTGGCAGCTGCCTTCCCCCTCTCACTATAGTAGCCTACCTCAGCTGCACTGCTGTCTAAGCTACTTTGTAGCATTGACATTTAATAAATCTACGGGTCCTGAGTTGAGGAGTGGATGACCCCCAGTGTTCCCCATATGCAGAGTGATTTAAAAGGGTCTGCTGGGCAGTGGACTTGGCCCAGTGGTTAGGGCGTCCGTCTACCACATGGGAGGTCCGCGGTTCAAACCCCTGGCCTCCTTGACCAGTGTGGAGCTGGCCCATGCGCAGTGCTGATGCGCACAAGGAGGGTCCTGCCACGCAGGGGTGTTCCCCGCATAGGGGAGCCCCACGCACAAGGAGTGCGCACCGTAAGTAGAGCAGCCCAGCACGAGAGAAAGTGCAGCCTGCCCAGGAATGGCGCCGCACACATTGAGAGCTGACACAAGATGATGCAACGAAAAGAAACACAGATTCCCGTGCCGCTGACAACAACAGAAGTGGACAAAGAAGACGCAACAAATAGACACAGAGAACAGACAACCGGGGTTGGGGGAGGGGAGAGAAATAAATAAATAAATAAATCTTTTAAAAAAAAAAGGAATCTGCTGGTCTAAAAACACTCTGCTCTGTCACCCTGAGGGCCTTTTTTCCTTTCTGGCCTACTCCTCTTTCCATTAGGGTCACAAAGGGGTTAAAGGACAAATGCATTGTCTCCTTGAAGGCCACTGCAAGAATAATCTATTTAACAATTGCATTGACAGTACTCAGTTATGAAATGCTAAAACTACAAGGAGACTTGCTTTGGGTTGGGGGTGGGAGTGGGGGGATGAGCAAAATATTCAGCTACCAGTTGGTAAGGGATAGGACAATATGCAGAGGAGAAAATGCTAAAGAGGCAACACAGGGCTTATGATTCCTTTATTTTAATTGCAAACGCATCCTAGAGAGAAAGTAATCACCGAGGAGTGTAAAAAATCCAAGGAACAAAGGCAGTCTGAGGCTCTCTATTCATCTCCAGGGAGAAACTGCAAGCTGCTGCAGAGGGCTGGACCCCAGACCACCGCAGGAGGGCCTGGCAGGACAGAGATGTCTCACTCTCTAAGTCTCTAAGGCAGGCAATCTCAAGGACCCCTGCTGTCAAAACTGCAGGCAATTTTAAGAAGCAGAGGCCTGGGTGAAATTTGGGCCGCCTTTCAATCCCTGAAAGATCTGTAAATGAGAAGAAATGAGCACCCAGTGGGGAAAAAAGGAGAGCAAGTCTTAGATCTCAGAGTGGTGGTTAGAAGCTTTACTCTGTGGAAGTAGACAAGCTGTCCAGATGCCACATTTACTAGCTGTCTGATTTCAGGCACTTTATCTTCTCCGAGCCTCTGCTACAGGGAGATTATTATTATGGCACCGATCTCAAAGAGTAGTTGTAAAAATTAAGTTAAGTACTTCAAAGAATGCCTAGCACAGAGGAAGTCACCAATAAGTGTAAGATATGCTTATTATGTTACAGATGCAGAACCAAAGTTAAGTGTTCAGAGCCCTGATCAAAGTTAAGGGCTGTGCTCAAGGCCACACAGCTAACCAATGACATCTCTGGGGTGAAAATCAGAGCTCCTGGCTCCTAGGTCAGAGTTCTTTTCACAATACAATAGAGAAACTAAAAGGAAGACATCAGGAACAACTTATTTCTTAATTTATTTAACAAACAGTTATCTTTTTTTTTTTTTTTTTTGTGCTAGGCACTATCTTAGGCACTTTATAAACACTAAGTTATTGAAGCCTCATAGCAACCGATAAAGCAAGCACTATTATCATAATCATTATATAGATGAGGAATAAGAAGAATAGAGAACGGAAATGACTCACCATAGGTCACTCAGGGACTGTGGGATACTGTGCCTAGGGTGTTCTGTAGCAAGTTTTACAAAAAGAAGAGGATCATTTAATTTATATCATTTCTCTAGAGATTCATTATGTAAAACATATTTTCCTTTTTAAAAAGCATTTTACTTTTTAAAAATACTTAATAGATTAGAGGGCATGCAGAAATCCACAAACTCCCAGTTATGTACATCTTATAAAAATTCTATAATGTCCGCCTATGTAACGTAAAACTGACATTCCATCCAGGTAGTAACAGCTACAAAAATCACAAATATGATTCTATGAAATAGCAACCATTTTCCATAAAACAAACCTTGCAAAATCTACCTTCATTATTGCCCACCTCTCTGTTCCCCAAATTTCTAAAGTTTCCTAGAAATCTTTCAAAAATTAGTCAAAATTTTTTAAAATTGTGGAGTCATCCCTTGAATCTCCAGGTGGAGAATTGAGTGGGCCATTAGATGTAAGTGGGGTCTGGGCTGGAAGTATAATTTCAAAAGATTTCAGTATATTGTGGCAGAAGAGAGATTTAGATAATAAATAGATTTTAATGAGATCACCTAAGAAGGAGACAAAAAGTAAGGAGAGGGAAGCGGCTGTGGCTCAATCAGTTGGGCTCCTGTCTTGTGAAGGTAAGCTGGCCTGTGCGCTGCAGAGAGCTGACAGTCCGTGCAGCACGGAGAGCTGGCGTGGCGAGATGACACAACCAAGGAAGACAAGCAGATGCAGAAGAAAAAAAACACTCAACAAATGGACACCGAGAAGAGACAGCAAAAAATGGAACAAGCTGCAAGGGGGGGAGTAAATAAATAAATCTTAAAAAACAAAACAAAACAATAAACATTACAATCGTAAACATTTTTTTTAAAAGTAGGGAGAAAAGAGCACCTAAGGTGCTCTGACGAACTCCAACATTAAAGGTTGGGTAAAGGGGAGCTCAATCAATGAAGATGAGAAAGAATGGCCATAGAGGTAGAACATAGTATGAAAGTCAAAGACAAAAAGGGGTCAACTCTGACAAATCCTATTGAGTGAAAGAGTAGGATAAGGACTGAAAAGTCTCCACTGGGTTAGCAGGTTGGATGCCATTGGTGATTCAAACAAGAGCACCAATGGAGTCATGGGACAGAAGATGCATTAGAGTAAGTTGAAGAGTAAATGGCAGCCAGTTCTGGCCATGACATTGTAGCATGTATTGGATTAATGCTACAGGTGAAAAATACTGATTAAATGTTTTTAAGAAAACATTGGCTAAAAAGTAATAGAAGTGTAATTCTTGAAAGAAAGGAAGCATAGAAGGTGAATTCCATCGAGGCTGATCCCCTTAAACTACATGAGAAATTGCCAAAGAACTCAACATTGACTGTCCCATGGTCATTCAGCATTTGAAGCAAACTGGAAAGGTGAAAAAGCTTGATATGTGGGTGCCTCATGAGCTGACCGAAATTTTTTAAAAAATCGTCGTTTTGAAGTGCCATCTTCTCTTATTCTATGCAACAACGAACAATTTCTCTATTGGATTGTGGCATGTGATGAAAAGTGGATTTTAAATGACTGCTGGCAATGACCAGCTCAGTGACTGGACTGAGAAGAAATTCATTCTTAAAGCCAAACATGCACCAAAAAAAGGTCATGGTCACTGTTTGGTGGTCTGCTGCCAGTCTAATCCACTGCAGCTTTCTGAATCCCAGTGAAACCATTACATCTGAGAAGTATGCTCAGCAAATCAATGAGATGCACTAAAAACTGCAACGCCTGCAGCCAGCATTGGTCAACAGAAAGGGCCCAATTCTCCATGACAATGCCCAACCACACATCACACACCCAGTGCTTTAAAAGTTGAAAGAATTGGGCTACAAAGTTTTGCCTCATCCACCATATTCACCTGACCTCTTGCCAACTGACTATCACTTCTTCAAGCATCTTCGCAACTTTTTGCAAGAAAAATGCTTCCACAACCAGCAGGATGCAGAAAATGCTTTCCAAGAGTTTGTCAAATCCTGAAGCATGGATTTTTACACTACGTGAATAAACAAACATTTCTCATTGGCAAAAATGTGTTGATTGTAATGGTTTTTATTTTGATTAGTATAGATGTGTTTGAGCCTAGTTATAATGATTTAAAATTCACAGTCCAAAACTGCAATTCCTTTTGCACCAACCTAATACCCAGAGTCTGTTGCCATGTGTTGATGCAAGAGGGTGAATGATAACTGCGAGGGATCAGTCTTCCTCCTCCTCCCAATGCTCCATTGTCCCAGTTTTTTCCAGTCTCAGCCATAGGCTGGACAAGTCTTGTCTCTCTCCTTTGGCTTTTTCTCTCTGGGCTCAGCTGCTCTGCTTTCTCCACAAGGCCAGCTATAGACTATCAGAATGGCTCGTCTGTCTTCCCGGGATCTCTGTTGTGTCTAATGGGGGCTTCTCTCTTCCCTCATGTATCTGGTTCTCTGTGATTTTACTTCCAGTGCTTCAGGATCAAAACTCTGACTAACTCCTCCATCTTGTCATTTTCTCTGTGAGTCCCTGCCCCTTTGGGCCTACTGACATGGCCCAATTAAAGCCTTAATCACAATTTAGTCAAGTAAGAGTGAAACCTCTGAATCCAATCCAATATAATATGCCCAGAGGAAAAGACCAGTTTACAAACATAATCCAGTCTCTGTTTTTCATAAACAATACCAAACTGCTACACTCCACCCTCTGAACTCCAAAAAGACATTACAATATATATATTTTTAAACCTTAAAGCACTACAATGCTAAATACAGAATCATATCACAGTCAGTTTAAAGAAATACAGTTTGTCTTAGGGCAAAATCCCATCTGGCTGTAGGCATCTGAAACTTACAAAACCATTTATCTGCTTCCAATACACAAATGGACAGACAAAGAATAAACATTTTCTTTACCACAAGGAGAAATTGGGAGGGAGATATGAGTCACAGGTCCTCCACAGTTCAGTAAACCTGCAAGGCACACTTCAGTAGATTTCAAAGCCTGAGAGTCATTCTCAAGATGATATTTTCTTCTCCCTGGGGCCATATGGGGACCCATCCTTTCCACAGCCTTGTGCAATGGACTTTTTCTTGGTTCTACCCTCATCAAGCATCTGGGTGGCAATCAAGCTCCAGACCTCACCCATCAAAAGTGTTGGGGTGATTGCTACACTTTATCCAATCTTTGGGTTAGAGTTTTCATCCCTCTAGTACAGTGAAGTGAATACAACATTCTCCCTAATCTTTGGCATATAGGTTCAACCCTCTCAGAGCAACAAGTTGGTGACTTGGCCTTCCCTAATCCATGGGGAACAGGCCCACCTCTCTCAGACCTATTAGGAGGTACGCAGTGCTGATGCGTGCAAGGACTGCCCTGCCACACAGGGGTGTCCCCCGCATAGGGGAGCCCCACACACAAGGAGTGTGCCCTGTAAGGAGAGCCGCCCAGCGCGAGAGAAAGTTCAGCCTGCCCAGGAATGGTGCCACACACACAGAGAGCTGACACAACAAGATGATGCAACAAAAAGAAACACAGATTCCCGTGCTGCTGACAACAGAAGAGGACAAAGAAGAAGACACAGCAAATAGACACAGAGAACAGACAACTGGGGTGGGAGGGAAGGGGAGAGAAATTTTTTTTAAAAGTTCATTTGTTTAACATATAGGAAGCAGGGATCTAAGCCATCAGACAGTAAGACTTTCCACAAGTCTTTCCTGGATAACTGCGTTTTCAATCCTGATTTACAAGTTCCAAGTTTACTTAAGTCCTCAAATGCGGCACTATCATCTGGGGACTTGATTTCCAGAGGCTTGGAATTTCTAGAATCAGTTTCTGGTTTCTTTGTTTCCAAAAGTTCAGCCCTCAGCTTATCTTGCTCATCTAGCATTTTGCCATAAGCTTCAAGGAGAAGCCAAGCCACATTCTCTGAGTTTACTTTGGAAAGTTTTTGAGCTAAATGCCCAGGCTTGCCATTTTCAAATTCTCCTTTCCGTAACACACCAGGAGTTAATCTTGCTAAGTTCTCTGCAACTTTAAAACACAGATCACTTTTTCTCCAGTTTCCAATAATAATTTCATCATTGACTTCTAAGGCATCATAAAAAGTCTCTTCAAAGCACTCTAGGCCTTTCTATCAAACATCTCACAATTCCTCCAAAAAAATACCCCTTACCCATTTATAAAACTGTTCCAGCATTTTGGTAATTGCAAAAACTTAAGGGTGTCAAGTTTAAGAGTGAATATTACCCAAGGACTTGCACCATATCCTGTAGGGAATTAATGTGTTTCCAGTTATATACAGGAGAGTTGAACATTGTTAGGTCGAAATATATATGTATATACACATGTCTGTTATTGTTTTTACTTAGAGACTAAGTATGGTTTAAAGTAATGTGTATGGTTGCTGAGTTGACAAGGGGTAGACTGTGATGGTTAGGCCAATGTGTCAACTCAGCCAGGTAATTGTGCCCAGTTGTTTGGTCAAGAAAGCACTGGGCTAATTGTAATACAAGGACATTTATGGGCTTTAGTCATCAGTGAGTTTACTGCATAGATGGCTGATTACATCTATGATGAAGCAGGGAGATTGCTGTGAGCAATGAGTAACACTTTATCCAATCAGTTAAATGCCTTAAAACAGGAAGTGATTTCAACATTCAGAGAGAATTTTCCAGCTCATCTTTGGACAGCCAAGGTCTCCTGGAAACTTATCAAGGACCTTCATTGGACTTTCATTGGAGACCCTGGTTTGCAGGCTGCCTGAGGAACCTGGACTTGTGCATCCCCATGGTCACGTAAGAGATTCTTATAAAATTTCATACCATTTACAGTTATCTCTCATTGATTCTGTTCCCTAGAGAACCCTGACTAATATATGAGTAGGCATCATAATATTTCAGTTGAGATCTCAGAAAGGGCATGCCTTAGGAAGAGTAGAAACCCACAAGGAATGAAGGCTGAACTATAAGGTCAAATAAGATAAAAACTTTAATAGTACAGCCCTAACAAAGTTTAAAATCATGCCACAGGATCTATAAGCCAAAAGGAAAACCAACTCTCTTTGAAAGAATAACCAGAAGCTCTAGGGTTTTTTTGTTTATTTGTTTTAACCCACGATGTACAGCATCTAAATGCAAAACTTTGAAGCATAAATAATACATAGAATCAATTTATTAAAAACCAAGAGGAGAACAAGACCTACACATGATTCAGATATTAGGGGGAAAGATGGACAAGTAATAGAAAAGACCAAAAATTAAGCAGAAAATTGGAACCTTAAAAAAACATCAAATGGACACTTTAGAATGAAAAAAATACAATATGTAAAATTAAGAAATCACTGAGCGTATTTTACAGTCGATCTGCCCAACATAAGACAAGATTGGTGAATTGAAAGTCAGGTCAATAAAGAACATGAATAAAGAAGCACAGAGAGAAAAATAATAGAAGAAACAGAACAGAAAGTAAGAGGCATGTATGACATAGTTAAAAGGTATAAATCTGTTTATTTGGAGTACTGGAAGGAGAGGAGTGAGAAAACAGGACAGAAGCAACAGTTTAAGAAATAATGATGAGGGAGAATTGTGGGAAGATGTTGGAGTAGCAACTCCAGGAATCAGTACCTCCACCAAAACAACTATTCCGACAGTAGGAACTGTTGGAATCAACTATTTTGAAACTTCGGAGTCTAATGGAACACCGTGCAGCATTCCAGGAAGAGCTGGAGGAAGAAACTGATAAATTGCAGTAAGTACTGATAAATTTTGCCCTCATGCAGCAGCTACCATTCTCCATCCCTCAGTCTTGTGGCAACTAATTGTGGGAATTGAAGCCCAGGCTCCTGGTGAAGCTTGCTCGTGCCAGGGTGGGATATAAAGACCTAGTCCTCCAAAATCAAGGGGAGTGTGATCTGATCATTGATCACTGCTTTTCATCAGCTATTTCATATCTCTGTCCAATGTTCCAATACCTGTCAGACAAAAGTAGCAGAGGAATCTTAAGGGCAGTACCTTTCCTCAAAACTACAGAAAACAGTTAAAGGGCAGTAGTAACAGGCAAGCACCAAAAAAAGAAAACAGAAGTTTAAAAGCCATAGGAGAAGCTCAGTGTCCTTACCAGCCCCTTTTCAACCCCCTTCCTCACATTGTGTGGAACCAGCCTGCACTCTCATTGTGGGTCCCTGGCCCTGTTCCAGGGTGAACAGAGTAACTCCTATGCCCACACTTGGGTGCATATATATATATCTATGCCATTATAGGTGGAAGCATGACCGACTGAATGAGGAAGCTTGTCCCAGGCTCAGACTGCCCTCCCAAAATTTGTCCTGAAGTCAGAGAAGTAGCCTGAAGACAAATAAAGCACTATAAGAAACAATTAGTTAGAGGCAACCTGAGGCAAAGGACTACCTGCAGTGAGTCACACAATAGAGCACCTGAGAAAGATTGGTCTGCTTCAGGGGGAGAAAAAGGGGCATTTGAACACCAATGAACTGTAAACAGGGGAGTTCCTTGGGCCATGAGCAAGAACAAGCCCAGGAAAGAAGCAGGGTACATGATTCCATGCATGCTCAGATAAGACAGAGTATCCTACACTCCATTTTCCAGGCTGATTTTCTTGATAGGGGAGCTAAGCTCTGAAGGAGATCACCAGCCAAAGTAGAGTCAGTTTGCAAAGACTGTGAAAGTTGCTTTTTTTTTAGTGTGTTTATTTTGGTTAGTTCCTCAAGAAAAATCTCTGTCATATCATTAGCTAGATATAATTTCAAGGAATACGCAGCTCAGAAACTAAATCCCAGGGTTGACACTTTCCGACATTAAAATGTGCAATATGCAACAAAAGATTAGAAGACAAACAAAGAATCAGGAAATGATTGCCCATGCAAAGGAAGAGGATGAAAATCTCAAAATCATTAACAAAGAGAACCAGGCTTTGGATAATACTGGTGAAACACTCTAAAAAATGATCCTCAATATGCCCAAGGAGATAAAGGAACATGCAGAAAAATAATTAAAGGATATGAGATAAACAAAGAATGAACAATATGGAATCTCTTTGAGATTCTCAATAAGAACCAAACAGAAATACTGGAGTTGAATTGCACAATAACAGAAATGAAGAATTCTCTAGAGGATTTCAATAGCCAACTGGGGCATCAGAAGAAAGAATCAGTCATCTCAAAGATAAAGATTCAGGCTGAGGAGCAGAAAGAATAAAGAGTGAAAAAAGAGTGAGTAGAACTTAAGAGAACTGTGGGACACCATTAAACATAGGAATATATGCATAACAGGTGTTCCAAAAAGAGAAAGAAGAGAGAAAGGGGCTGAAGAAGGAACATTCAAAGAAATAATGGCAGAAAAATTCCCAAACCTAAGGGAATGACACATAGAAGAAGCCCAACAAAACTCAAACAGAATAAACTCAAAGAGAACCATGCTTGGACAACTGGTAATCAAACTGTCCAATGCCAAGAACAATGAATGAATATGAAAACTGCTAGGGAAAAACAACGAATTATGCACAAGAGAATTTGATGACTTCTCATCAAAGCTATGGAAGGAAGAAGGCAGTGGTATGAAATATTAAATACTGAAAGAAACAATTGCCAACTAAAAATTTTATATTTAGTAAGACTTTCTTTCACAAATGAGAGAGAAATGAAGACATTCCCAGATAAACAAAAGCTTAGGGTATTCATCACCACTAGAACTGCCCGGCAAGCAGTGCTAAACAGAGTTTTTCAGACTGAAAGAAAAGGATACTTGAGAGTGGATCAAAGCAGCATAGAGAAAAAAAGACCCCTGGTAAAGGTAACCATTTGGGTAATTATAATTGCCAGTTTTGAGAAACGGACTTGGCCCAGTGGTTAACGTGTCGGTCTACCACATGGGAGGTCCGCGGTTCAAACCCCGGGCCTCCTTGACCCGTGTGGAGCTGGCCCATGCGCAGTGCTGATGCGCTCAAGGAGTGCCCTGCCATGCAGGGGTGTCCCCCGCGTAGGGGAGCCCCACGCGCAAGGAGTGTGCCCCGTAGTGAGAGCCACCCAGCGCGAAGGAAAGTGCAGCCTGCCCAGGAATGGTGCTGCCCACACTTCTCATGCCACTGACGACAACAGAGGCGGACAAAGAAACAAGATGCAGCAAATAGACACAGAGAACAGACAACCGGGGGAGGGGGGGATTAAATAAATAAATAAATAAATCTTAAAAAAATATATATATATATAATTGCCAGTTTTATTATATTGTATATTTTGGTATATAATATTACTTCTTCTTACATGTGCTAAAATGAAAATGCATTAAAAGTAATGATAAATCTATGGCTTTGGACATAGAATGTACAAAGAAATAATTTGTAACAAGTATAAAAAATGTTGGGGGTTAGAGAGGAATAGGAAAAGTGTGTGTGCATTCTACTGAAGTTACGATGGTTTCAAGTCAAATATGATTCTTTTATATTTAGGATGTTAATTCTAACTCCATTAGAACTACAAGGAAAATATATGAGAAGTGTATCCACATAGAAGTGAGAAGAGACTCAACATAGTACAATATAAAAAAATCAAATAAATATGAAAGTAGGCATTAATGGAAGAATTAAGGGACAAAAAGACATTAGGCTTAAAAAAACTAAATAGCAAAATGGCAGTGAAAGTCCTGTATTATCAGTAGTGGCTTTTTTTTTTTTTTTTTTTTTTTTTTTTTTTGAGGTACTTTGTCCAGGAATTGGAAGCAGGATCATATATGGAATGCCAGTGCTCAACCACTGAGCCACATCACCCCCTGATTTTTTTTTTCATTTGTTTGCTTATTATTATTTGTTCTTTTTGTTTGTTTGTTTATAGGAGGCACTGGGAACTGAACCCAGGATCTCCTATGTGGGAAGCTGGCCCTCAATTGCTTGAGTCACATCTACTCCCAGCAGTGACTTTAAATGTAAATGGATTAAACTCTCCAGTCAAAAGGCAGACATTGACAGAATGGATTTAAAAAGCATAATACAACTATATGCTTTCTGTAAGAGACTCACCTTAAATTCAAAGTCATAAGGAACTTGAAAATGAGAGGTTGGAAAAAATATATACCATACAAGTAGTGGCTAAAGGAGAACTGGAGGAGCTATACTAACATCACATGTAATACTTTGTCATGAAAATAGTTATGAGGGACAAAGAATGTTACTATATACTGGTAAAGTTTTTAACTCAACAAGATATAACAATTATAAATACATGTGCCTTAATGGAAAAACTCCAAAATACATGAAGCAAATATTGACAGATGTGAAGGGAGGAATAGACAGTTCTATATTATAGAAAAAGACTTCAATATACCTCTTTCAATAACACGTAGAACATCTAGGCAGAAAATCAATAAGGAAATATAACATTTCAAAGATACTCTAAAACAAGTAGACCTAATAGAAATATACATAGACTACTTCACCCAACGCCAACAGAATATACATTCTTCTCAAGTACACATGGATCGTTCTCCAGGATAGACCCTATGTTAGGTCAAAAAAACAACTCTCAATAAGTTTTAAAACATATTGAAATCATACAATGAATCTTCTCTGACCATAAAAGAATGAAGCTGTAAATCAATAACAGAGGGGGAAATGGAAAATTCACAAATACTCTTAAACAACCAATGGGTCAAAAAAGAAATAACAAGAAAAAGTAGAAAATAACTTGAGGCAAAAGAAAATCAATATACAACGTACCAAAACTTATGGGATGCCACAAAGGTAGTGCTCAGAGGTAGACTGATAGCTCTAAATGTTTACATTAAAGAAGAAGAAACCATTCAAATCAGAGACCTAACGTTATAACAGGAAGACCTGGAAAACAAAGAGCATATGGAAATCAAAGCAAGCAGAAGAAAGGAAATTACAAAGATTAGAGTAGAGGTAAGTGAATAGAAAAAAAAAAAAATGGAGAGAAACAACAAAACAAAAATTTGGTTCTTTGAACAGATCAATAAAACTAACAAATCTCTATTAGAGTAACAAAGAAAAAGAGAGACACAAATAGCTACAGTAGTGAAATGAAAAGTGGTCCATGATTACCAACTCCACAGAAATAATATGAGGATTTTATGAACTGTATGCCAAAAAATTAGATAATGTACATGAAATTAAGAAATTCTTAGAAACATACAAATACTTACACTAACTCAAGAAAAAATAGAAGATATCAATAGAGCAATCGCAAAAAAGGAAATTGAATCCTAGTAATCAAAACCTCCAAAAAAAGAAAACCCTAAGAACAGATGAATTTACATGGGAATTTTACCAAATATTCCAAGAAGAATTAACACCAGTCTTGCTCAAATCCTTCCCAAAAATTGTAGAGTAGGGAACACTCCCTAATTCTTTCTATGAAGCAAATATTACCCTTATGTCAAAGCCAGATAAAGATACCAAAAGAAAATGAAATTTCAGACCAATACCTCTTATGAATATAGGTGCAATAATACTCAACAAATGCTAGTAAACTGAATCCAACAGCACATTAAAGGAATTACATACCATGATCAAATGGAAGTTATACCAGATATGCAGGTATGCAAAGATGGTTCCACACAAGAAAATTAATTAATATAATACACCACATTAACAGAATGAAGGAAAAACAACACATGATCCTCTCATTCGATGCAGAAAAGGCATTTTCAAAATCCTGCTTAATGAAAGTGTTTACAAAATAGAAACAAAAGGAAACTTCCTCAACATGATAAAGCGCATATATGAAAAATCCACAGCTAAAATTATATACAATAGTGTATGATTCTTCTAAGATCAGGAACAAGGCAAGAATATCTGCTATCATCCCAGAGACAGATAAATTTGATACAACCCCAGGTATTGGTTCTTCTGAGGGCTACAGAGACCCACAGGTTCTATGGTCATGGCAAATGGAGTTCAGTGCCATGTCAGTTGGCCCTACTTTGGAGTTTGTGTTTCTGAGTGATGGAGCTGGACTCAGGTGTGATCTTTGTCCACAAGCCTCTCCTGTTACTTTTACTGGAACTGTAGTTGGTGCTGGGGTTTAGTGTATACCCAGGGGACCTGAATCTCTGGACTGACCATGTGATAGCCAGGCCCTGAGCCTCAACAGACTTGCAACTCCTACACTCTAGTTTATTGGACTTACCCCACTCAGCTAACATGGAGGTGAAGAAGGTCAACCACCACACCAGGGAGCCTAGAGTGCCTACAACTGAAAGCAGAAGAATTGCATCCGGCATCCATGTGGACTTACTGATATTCCATTCATGAACTATTGTGATTAGTAATTAAAGAAAATGTGGCATTGGTGTGGAGAAAATGGCCATGGTGGCTGCTGGGGGTAGGGAATGGGAGGAAGAGATGTGATGTGGGGATGTTTTCAGGACTTGGAGTTGTCCTGGGTGGTGCTGTAGGGACAGTTACTGGACATTGTATGTCCTCCCATGGCCCACTGGGTGGACTGTGGGAGAGCGTGGGCTATGGTGTGGACCATTGACTGTGAGGTGCAGCGGTGCTCAGAGATGTATTCACCAAGTGCAATGAATGTCTCATGATGATGGAGGAAGTTATTGTTATGGGGGGAGGAGTGGGGTGAGGAGGATGGGGGGTATATGGGGACCTCATATTTTTTTAATGTAACATTAAAAAAATAAAGACAAAAAAAAAAGAATACCTGCTATCACCAGTTATTCAACATTGTACTGGAAGTTCTAGACACAGCAATTATGCAAGGAAAAGAAAAAAAAGACATCCAAATTGAAAAGGAAAATGTAAACCTTTGCTATAGATGACATAATCCTATGTACAAAAATTCTGTAAATCCATAACAAAGTTATTGGAGCTTATAAATGAATTCAACAAAATGATGGCGTATATGATCAACACACAAAAATCAGTATGATTCTGCACACTAGTAATGAATAATAGAATGAACAAATCAAGAAAAAAATCCATTTACAAAGGTGACTAAGAATTAAATACCTAGGAATAATCTAACCTAGGATGTACAGAAACTGTACCCAGAAAACTACAAAACATTTCTAAAAGAAACCAAAGAAGACCTTAATAAATACAAGGATAATCCATGTTCTGGACTGAAAGCCTGAATATGTTAACATGTCAATTCCACCCAAAGCAATTTATAGACTCAACACAATCCCAATCAAAATATCAACAACCTTCTTTGCAGAAATGGAAAAATCAATCATCAAATTTACATGGATGATTAGCCAAAGCCATCTAAAGTAGAGAATGAAATTGGAGGCCTGACACTTTCTGATCTTAAAATTTATTACAAAGCCACAGTAATCAAAACAACATGGGACTGGTACAAAGACAGACATACAACCTGTATTAGTCAGGGTTCTCTAAGGAAACAGAACCAACAAGAGATATCGGTAAATATTGTGAGATTTTATAAATGGACTCATGCAACAGTGCAGATGAACAAGTCCAAATTCTGTAGGGCAGCCTGCAAGCTGGGAACATTGATGAAGGTTTCCTGTGAATTTCCCAGGAGAAGCTGGCTGTCTGAAGTAGAGATGGAAATTCTTTCTTCTGCCTGTTGAAATCATCACTTTTCATTTTAAGGCCTTTGCTGATTGGATGAGATGTCTCTCATTGCTGAAGGCAATTTCCTCAGTTTCCACAGTTTATTGTAGACGAAATGTCATAGATGCAACCAACTTACTGATCATTTAAGTACAGAGAAATGTCTTCACAGTAACAATTAGGCCAGTACTTTTTTGACCAAACAAGCAGAAACCATTACCTGGCCAGGTTGACCCATTAACCTAATGATCACAATTCACCACTTGGCGACTTGGCAGCCGTAAGCATTACCTTCAACCATACTTAATCTCTAAATAAAATCAATAACAGATAATTTTCACCTAACAATACTCAACTGCCTTGCATACAACTGGAAATAAACTAAATCTCTCCAGCCAGTACAGTAATTCCTTTCTTTGCCTTTTGATTCAGAGGCATGAGGAGCCAAAAGTGGCCAGGTGGCAGTCAACTTCCAGTTCAATGGAATCGTTATTGTGTCTCCGGGTGGAAGTTCTCCTCCTTTTGGAACTAAGAACTGTAAACCAGCAGAACTTAAGATTGCAGGGAAAGGAAGCAAATTTATTTCAAGTGTATCACTAGGGATAATAATAAGTGGTGCCACTCCCATCCTACCCCTTGATTCCTGGATCCATGAATCTTGGCTATGGGAGAAACAGCACCAAAGTGTGGATGCTGATTTAGAGCATACACAGCCTCCTGGGGAACATTGCCCCCGTCCTGCAAGGGTTGCCACCTAGTTGGCACAATAATCAAGTCTTCAAAAGGTCATTCCACCATTCTATCAACCCAGCTGCTTCAGTATGATGGGGAACATGGTGAGACCAGTGAATTCCAAGAGCATGGGCCCATTTTCACACATCATTCACTGTGAGTGGGTTCCTTAATCAGTACCAAAGCTGCGTGGAATACCAGGATGGTGGATAAGGCATTCTCTAAGTCCACATATGGTAGTTTTGGCAGAAGCATTGCATGCAGGGAAGGCAAACATATATCCAGAGTATGTGTCTATTCTAGTTAGAACAAATCACTGCCCCTTCCATGATGGAAGTGGTCCAATGTAATGAATGAAAATTCAGAAATCAACTCCCCACTGGGAACCAAACCCAGGACCTCCCATAAGGGAGGCAGGTGCTCAACTGCTTGATCCACATCCACTCCCCCCACCAATTGATGTGTTTTATTTAAGATTTATTTTTTATTTATTCCCCTCCCCCTTTTCCCTCTGTTGTCTGCTCTGTGTCCATTCACTGTGTGCTCTTCTGTGTCTGCTTGTAATCTCATTAGGCATTTAGGGAACTGATCCTGGAACCTTCTGGAGTGGGAGAGAGGCAATCACTCTCTTGTGCCACCTTGGCTCCCAGTTCTGCTATGTCTTCTTGTTTTCTCTTCCCTGTGTTTCTTCTTGCATCATCTTGCTGTGCCAACTCTCTGCATCTGCCAGCACTCCTGTGCAGGGCGACTTTCCCACACAGGGTGACATTCCATGCAGAGCAGAACTCCTGCATGGGGCAGCATTCCCACATGAGCCAGTGCTTCACGTGGGCCAGCCTGCCTTCACCAGAAGGCCCTGGGCATCGAACCCTGGACCTCCTATATGGTAGACAGGAGCCCAAATGGTTTAGCCATATTCATTTCCCATCAACTGATGTTTGACAATTGGGCAAAGACCACTCAATTGGGAAAAAATAGTCTCCTCAACAAATGGTGCTGGGCAAACTGGATCTCCATTTGCAAAAGAATAAAGATGGACCCCTACCTCACACAATATATGAAAATCAATTCAACATGGACCAAAGACCTAAATATAAGCCAGAACTAAAAAACTCCTAGAAGAAAACATACAGAAACATATTCAGGACCTTGTGTTAGACAATGGTTTCTTAGAGTTTGTATCCAAAACACAAGCAACAAAATAAAAAAATAGAGAAATTGGACTATATCAAAATTTAACACGTTTGAGCTTCAAAGGACTTTATCATGAAAGTAAAATGAAAACTTACAAATCGGGAGAAAAAATTTGGAAACCTGATACCCAATAAAGGTTTAATATCCAGAATATATAAAGACATCCATTAACATAGCAACAAAAAGACAAACAAGCCAATTTTAAAATGGGGAAAAGACTTGAATAGATATTTCACCAAAGAAGATATACAAACAGCCAAAAAAGTACATGGAAATATGCTCAACATCATTATCCATTAAGGAAGTGCAAATCAAAATGACAACGAGATAACATTTCATACTCAGTAGAATGGCTACTATTAAGGAAATGGAAAATTACAAGTGCTGGAAAGGATGTGGAGAAATAGGAACACATTCATTTTTAGTGGAAATGTAAAATGGAGCAGTCATTGTGGAAAACAGTTCGTTGGTTTCTCAGAAAGTTAAGTGTAGAATTACCATATGACCTGGTAGTCCCATTTCAAGGTATATACATAAAAGAACTGTTTGTATATACATATACAAACAAATACCTGTACACTGATGTTCATAGCAGCATTATTCACAATCACCAAAAGATGGAAGCAACCTATCTATCTATCAACTGATGAATGGATAAATTAATTCTTGTAAATACATACAATGGATATATCATTCAGTTGTAAAAATGAATGAAGTTCTGATATATACAACAACATGGATGAACCTGTCTTACTTTGCCATAAGGCTGCCAATGCAAAGTACCAGAAATGGATTGGCATTTATGAGAATTTCACTGGAGGTAAAAGCTTACAGATCTGAGTCCATTAAATGTCCAAATCAAGGTATCAGCAGAGATGCTTTCTACCAAAGTCAGCTACTAGTGGGACTTTGTGCTTAAGCTTTGACTTCTAGTGATCCTTAAGTCCTCTCTCACATGGCAGGATCAAAAATGGCAAAGCTCCCTTTCCTGTGACTCTCTGTGTCTCTGTTTACATAAGACCCAGCAAGAGGGTGGAGACGCAATCTCAGTAACACTTCATTGATATAGTCCAATCAAAAGCGTCTCATACCCACAGGAATGGATTAGTTCAAAACATAATCTTTTTTTTTTTGATTCATAAAAGAACTTCAAACTGTAACAACCTTGAATGTATCATGCTGAATGAAATAAACTAGACACAAAAGTTCAAATATTGTATGATCTCAATGATATGAAATAATTAGAATAAGCAAACTCAGAGTCAGAAACTAAAATATAGGTTACCAGAGCAGAAGTGGGGTTAGGGAATGGAGAGTTAAAGCTTAATTTGTACAGAGTTTATATTTAGGATGATGGAAATGTTTTGTTAAAGGGTGGCAATGATGGTAGGACAATACTGTGAATGTAATTAACAGTATTGAATAACATATCTGCATGTGATTAAAAGGGTAAATTTTAGGTTGTATATATTTTTCTAGAATAAAAAAATAGGATTATACAACACAAATTAAGAACCCTAATGTCGACCATGTACTGTTTAATTACAATAATAATATTATTTCATCAATTGTAACAAATGCACCACATTTATGCAAGTTGTTAATAATGGGAAGGGTATAAGGGAACTCTGTATTTTCTACATGATTTTTTTGTAAACCTACAACTTCTTAAATAAAAAAAGGAAAATAGCAAGGAGCAAAAAATTCTAGGACAAAGATAATTTCAAGCCATATTACATTAAACCTGGGCAGAGAATTCTTGAAATGTATTACTGAATTGGGAAAAGATTGAGTTTTCAAAATGAAAAACCCAATTTTAACATATTTCTGAATGATAAAATATTTATAGTTCAGAAAATATTTGTCATTGCCATGTACAAGTTAAATTAAAATGGGAACTCTGAGTTAAATTGCCTATAGATATAAGCTTACTGGGAGAGTCATTACACTTTATCCTTTATTAAACCAATATTTCTTTCTTCAGACTTAATATTTAAATACCACCTACCAGTCTATGGGGCCCAGAAGCAGATATGATTTAAATGTGGATAGTATGTTTAATAATAATCTAGATATGGTATTCCGGGAATCATAGACACTATCCCAAGACCTGGTCAATCTTCTAAGGATATTTCTGCTTTGAGCTTATTTGGTCAATGATGGTTATCAGATAGTATTTTCTACAGAAGCCTCCCTAGTATATATATGTATATATTTTTTTCACTTATATTTCTACGTTATTTTTATTGCATATACCCCTATGTTTCTGATTACATAGGAATGAATTAAATATTTTACCTACTATTTTCTGTATTTTGTACCAGCTAATAAAACTGAAGACATTTTTTTAAAAAGAAAGAAAATATAATGACAGTGATACTAATTTTGTGTCAACTTGGCTAAGCTATGATGCTCAGTTGTTTGATCAAACTCCAGTCTAGATGTTGCTGTGAAGATATTTTATAGCTATCAGTTGACTTTAAGTAAAGGCGATTACTTTTCTTGATGTGGGTCCAATCATGAAATCAACTGATTTTATCCAGTCAGTTGAAAGCCATAAGGTTTCACCAAAAATAAGGAATTCTGCTTCAAGACTGTAACATAGAATTCCTGCCTGAGTTTCCAGCCTGTGGACTGGCCTACAGAGTTCAGCCTGGCTAGCCCCACAATCATGTGGGACAATTCCTTAAAACAACATATCCTAATTGCTTTTGTTTCTGGAGAACTCTGACACAAAGGCCTATTCCAAACCTTTTTCTCCTTTATTTCTTAATTCATCATTGTATGATGAAAAATGGTGTTTTTGCTCAAAGTCTACTATGTAATGAGCATCCCTTTGTATTTTGGAATGCCCACCATGTGCAGTAGATAAATGGAAGAGCCGAGCTTCAAGCACAGGTCTGTCAGACGGTACAGTTCAATGATTTCTCTTTCTCCTGCTCCATGTTTCATTCCTCCTCACCTACAGGGCCCTACTCCTAAGCTCTGTTGTCTATGTTTTGTCATAGGGGTCAGCAAAACATAGCCCATGGACCAAGTCTGGCCTACCACCTACTTTAGAAAATAAATTTTGACTGGAACCCAGCCATGCACATTTCTTTACACATTGTCTATGTCTTCTTTCATGCTACAATGTCAGAGTTGAGTATTTGTAACACCTACAACCTGGCCAGCAAAGCCAAAAAAATGTTATTATCTGCCCCTTTAGAGAAAAAAGTTTGCTGTCCACTGTTCTAGCCCATTGTCCAATGGACAAAGGGAACAGACTATGGCAATTCATAAAGCTACAATTGCTAAATTCTTAAACAACCAGTTAAGTACTATTAACTTGTCATTCCTTAATAGAAAGTAAGTAATGATGCTGATCTGGGAGGGAAGATAGTGGTGTAATGCTTAGAATCAGAAATGGTACAGCTTCAGCTATAATGGCCAGTGTGCATGAATAACTGTAGACCTGTGGAACATAAAGGGTCTCACAGGACAGAAGTTTTAAGAATGGGGTAGGAGGTGATTAGAGTAAAACCCAAAGTCCTTTCATGGTCTAGTTTCCTTTTTTTCTCTGGCATCATCTCTAACAACTCCTTTCCCTTGCTCATTCCACTCTGGGCACCATCTGGGCCTTGTTGCCATTTCCTACTGTGTTAAAGGAACCTCCCATCTTAGAGCCTTTGCACTGACTAGTTCTGCCTGGAACACTATTTCCCCAGATATCATTTTGACAAAGTACCTAATCTCCTTCAAGTTTTTGCAAAACACTGAGTTTTTCCACTTTTTCCATGAGGCCTACCCAGACATGAATGCTACTGCATTCAACTAGCCAGCCTTTATTCCACTATCATTATTATTTTTCCCAAAGTAGTCATCACTTTCTCTACTTTGTTATATACATATCATTACATTTATTTTTATTGTCTGCATACCTTCAGTGAGGGAATCATGGGGATTTTTGTTTGTTTTCCTACTGATATATCCAAAATGCCTGGAAGAGTACCTGAAACATAATTTATCCTTAATATTTATTTGCTGAATGAGTGAATGAATGAACTGTTGCATTTTGTCCCAGTATACGAGAGATATTTTTAGGGTAACTAAGACCAATGATCCATTCATTTTGGGATTGGTCCAGATAAGATTAAATAGGAAAATCATTTTTTCCCTCCTCCTTCTTATTAATCCTCCCTTTCTTTCCTACCCAATGAATAAGAAGGGTCCTCCAGAAATTACTGGTGAATAATATTTTCATAGGTCAAATTCATTAACCAAAGTGCTTCGGCAAAGCATTTGATCTAAATTAGCATCTCAAAGCTAGCTAACAGTGTCAGGGTGTTAGGCTTAAACTAATCGTGTGGAATATTAACTTTTAAAATTCTATTTACAGCTAAAACTCAAGTTACACTATTTAAAGAATCACTAATTGATATCCCCTATTTGCACTAGAACTGGTTGTTCAGCCAAAAGTAGTTTTGTCCCCCTTCTAAGACATCATTATATTTTGCATGTCTTATTTCTATAAATATAATTATAATAGATTAAAAGTATCCATACACAACTTCTGGCTCCAGATCAGGACTGGATGCAGAAGATATTATATTAGCACCACATATCAGAACAATTGCCAACAGCAAAGTCTTTTTCAAAGTTCTTTATGTGCCTCTCTTTCATTACACAAAGGATTAAGTGACAAAGAATTTTCTATGCTATATTAAAACCTTTTTCAGCATTTCAACTGATGGAGAAAAATGGTTTTGTTCTAAATGAAAATGGGATGCATGAGTGTTAGTAGATGAATTCGCATGTAATTATCCACTTCTCAGAAGGCAATCCCAGGATATTTAAGCTGAAATGTTCTGCTTAGAAATCAATGTAATAGAAGCCTGATTTTCTATAGAAAATATTTCTTATTGTTTTGAACCAAATATTCCAAATTTGCAAGTATAGATCTATTGAATAAATTTTCATGTCAAGTAAATTCTAGCATTTAAATATATTTCCAGGAAAGCGGGAAGAAACCCACAAAATTACTTAAAAAAGCACATGTTGACTCTTAGAACAATTAAATTCTTGCAAATCTTCACCTAGTAATCAGCCTTGCCTAGTATTCATATGTTTGAAACAACCTATCTGGTATAGTGAAAAATAAGCAAGAATTGTTCAAAAAACCATGTAGGGTCATAGGTCACATCTCTTGGACTCTGATCTTCTAGAAACCTCTACTCTAAGATCTGTCGTGGTCATACCACTTTTTCTTCAACCCATACGATCTGAAATAACATAAATTAACCCTAGGAAAAGAGGAAATGCTACATAAAACCCTCTAAATTTTTATCATATATCTTCAATATCATGTATGGTAACTCAAAATAATAGCATATTTTTTTTAAAGATTTATTTTATTTATTTATCTCCCCATCCCCTATTATCTGCTCTCTGTGTCCATTCCCTGTATGTTCTTTTGCATCCACTTGCATTATCATTGGCACCGGGAAACTGCGTCTCTTTTTTGTTGCGCCATTTTTCTGCATCAGCTCTCCATGTGTACAGTGCTTTTTTTCATGTGGGGCATCTCTCCTTGTGGGGCGCACTCCTTGCACATGGGGCCCCCCTATATGGGGGCACCCCTGAGTGGCATGGCACTCCTTGCATGCGGCAGCACTGCACATGGGCCAGCTTACCACACAGGTCACAAGGCCCTGCGTATTGAACCCTGGACCCTCTATGTGGTAGGCAGACTCTCTCTATCAGTTGAGCCATGTTCACTTCCCAATAGTAGCATATTGATTTAGGTATTAAGGAAACAAATGGAACAATAATTGAATTGCCTGTATGTGAGACACTTTTTCTCTGTAAGAAGTCTTTATAGAATAGGAACAACCATTTGGAGTCATAAAAATCATACATGTTGAATTATTTGGTTCCAGCCAGTATAGAGTAATGGGAACCAGATTTACCTTCTCCCTTCGATAACTAAAAAAATTGACATAATATATAAAATAATGATTTTCAGGTATTGAAAAACAGATAGTGCTGGACAATGATCCCTGATAGGGGGAAACAAACGAGACAACTAAAAAGGTGTCTTTTCATCTATATAACTGAAAAGTTGAAATAACTGAAAATCTGCATGCAAATATCTGTAATCAATTCTTCTTTCACTTTTCAATATATGTAAAAGCATCCATTTATTTAAGAAATATTTATTGAGCTTCTAGTATGTTAGTCATAGACACTCAGAGCTAGTAGGTGAGACAAATAAGAAACAATTTTAAAAAGAAATAGGTAATATAATTTCAGGTGATAAATAGTTTAAGATAAAAAATGAAGTATGGTAGGGGAAGCAGATGTGGCTCAAGTGACTGAGCTCCCACCTGCCACATGGGAGCTCTGGATTTGGTTCCTGGTGCCTCCTAAAGAAGATGAGCAAGACAGCAAACTGATGTGATGGGTTGGCATAGCGAGTTGATGTGACAAGTGACAATAAGGAAGAATATGAAAGACACAACAAAGCAGGGAGTGGAGGTGGCTCCAGCGATTAGGTGTCTCCCTCCCACATGGTAGGTCCCAGGTTCAGTTCCCGGTGCCTTCTAAAAAAAAAAGAAAAGAAAACCAACACACAAAAAACAGACACAGCAAATGCAGACAATGAGGGGGTAGGGATAAGTAAATAAATAAAGTAAATCTTTAAAAAAATAAAAATAAAGTATGGCAAATGGATCATAGGAAAAACTGAGGTGAAAGTGTATGTGTTAAAATATGATAATCATGAAAGTCCTTCCTGAGAGGACATTCACAGAGACCTGAATACTGAGGAGTGGAGAACTAGAGAAAGAATATTCCAGATATAGAAAACATTACATATAAAAGCCACTAGATCAGAATGAGACTGAGAAAGAAAAACATAGTGAGTAAATGGAACCTGATAGAAAATGAGTTCAGAGCAGCAAGCAAGAGCCAGATCACAGAGGATCTTGAAGGCGATGTAAGAAGCTTGGTGTTTTATTCTAAGTGCATTTTATTTAAAATCTATAAAGTCTTAGACAGGTGATGACATGACTAATTTTCTATAAAAAGAATTCTCCCTGGCTCATGTGTGGAGTTGTATTGGGGAAAGAGTAGATACCTAGAGCCCAAATAGGAGCCACTTTTAGGAGTAGGGCAAGAAATGGTGATGGCTTGAACCAGGGTGGGAGTTCTAGGTATGATGACAAGTAGTTGGATTCAGGAGCAATTTTGAAATTTATATTACATACACAGTACATTGCAGATACTGTTCAAAGAATGTTAAATGCAATGATGTTGATTGCACAACAACCATATAAGGTAGGCACAATAACTATCCCAATTTTACAGATGAGGAAACTAAGGCACAGAAGTAGATTAGTAACTTGTCAAATATTATGAATTATTAAGAGGAGAAGCCAGGATTTGATCCCGGTAGTCTGGCTCTGACCTCCAAGCTCCCAACTATTACATAGCTCTGAAGAACCTACAGAAACTGTCCATCACAAACGTACCATGCCCTATACTCCCTGAGGGCCTTCATATATCCTGTTTCCTTTCCCTGAAACACCCCTACCCAACTCCTTACTTTTGCTTGACTGGTTCGTTCTTTCCTTTCACACCTCACCTCCTTAGGGTAGCTTTCCCTATGCACACCATCTAAAGTAAGTACTGTTATTCTTTCTCACTCTATGCTGTTTCTGCTCTTTATAACCTTAACCACAAATTATAATATTATCTGTATTTGTGTTGTTATTCATCCAGTGTCTTTATCCAACAATTATATTGCAAACTCCAGGGACAATATTTTATTACTGTATAATCCAACATCTAGCACTCGGTTTGGCATATAGCCATCCCTCAAAAGTATTTATTGAATGAAAGAAATAGAATATGGAAACCCGGCCTTTTTTAGAAATAGGGAGAAAGAGTATGTTAAGGAGCCATTCTATATCCACGCATTGCTTGAGTGTTCAGAAGAATCCTGTGTAGGGATACAGTCATTTATTTACTCAACAAATATTATTGGGTCTGTATAGTAAGTAATTTGCTCCCCCTAAGGATAGGTCTGGTCTTTTTCTCAGTGTCGGGGGAAGGTAAACTCTCAACTAAACACTGTGGAGCAAGGTGCTATATGGCGTGCCCCGAGAACAGTCTCGTCACAACAGAAACTTTCAGCAAATAACCTCTTTTTTACTCATATAGCAAAAGAGCAGATTAGGAGATCCCATCATGGCCAGTCTCCTGGAAAGGCCAACTGCTTGCATCTGTGTCTGGCAGCTCAGCTCATTCCAATTTGCCTTGGAGAGGAGAGACAAGTCTGTGCTGCCCAAGGGCAGAGTATTTATTGAACCCCATGCAGAAAGGGCCCTGCCATGGAGATTTCCTGCTCTGTTAAGTAGCTGGGGCTGCATGTTCCCAGTTTCAGTTTTGGGTTTAAGATTTGGTTAGGTCATTCCATTAGACCTAAGGTCTCCCTCAGCTGCTGAAGAGAAACAGATTGAAATGTCTGCACACAACAGAAAAGAGAGAGAAGAGGTAAGGACTGGGAGATGATCCCTGGGGCTGGGTGGTGGCTGCTAAGTATGTCTGTGACTTCCCCAGCAAACATTTGGAATTTCCTGAGTGATAAGAGTGTCTTTGTTGTTCACGGTGCCCTACCACCACCACCACATCTGATGAAACATGATGACTCAAGGCGAGCACACCGTGGGTGCTGGCCATGTCAGAAAGACCAACCAGGTGAATAGAGAGTTGAGGCTTTGAGCCATGCAATATCAGCCTGATCTCCTGGGTGGGGAGGAGACTGGAGATAGAGTTCAACCATGTGGGTATTAATTCATCATACCTACATAATGAAACCCTAATAAGAAACCTGGACACCCAAGCCCAGGTAAGCTTTTCTGATTGGTAAATACACATTGATATGCTAGGAGGGTGATGTGATCAGACTCTACAGGGAAAGAACAATGGGAACTTTGTGTTTGGGAATGCTTCAAGACCTTGCTCCATGTGTCTCTTATTTTCACGCCTTATTTGTATCCTTTTTGCTATAATAAAACTGAGGTCTATGAGTCCCTCTAGAAACTGAAAGTGTAGTTGGGAACCCTGAATTTATAGCTAGCTTGTCAGAAGTGAGGGTGGCTTGGCAATCCTTGAACTTGTGGCTGCTGTATGAAGTAGAGGCCATCTAGTGGAGGACCATGCCCGTAGCCTGTGAAGTCTGCAGCAACTCCAGGTAGAGTCAGAACTGCATTACAGATGCCTACTAAGGGCTAAGTGCTCTTCTGGGCACTGGGAATGGAAGAAGCTATGCACAAAATAGTCAGAAGTACCAGCCTACCCTCATGGAGTTTACAGTCTAATGGAAGTAGATAGGTAATAAAGAAAATCAATAAGTAAATAATATGTTAGAAGATGAAAACTAAATCAAGAAAGGGGGATAAAGAGTATTGGGCAAGATGGTAGGAACTGTAAATAGATATTCAGGGAAGTCCTCACTGAAAAGGTGGCATTTTAGTAAAGATTTGAAGAAGGTGAGAGAATAGCCAAGGAGATATCTGAAGGATGAGTAGTCCAGACAGAAAAAAGCAAGTGTGAAGCCCTGAGGTGGGCTCTGGCATACTCAAGGAATAGCAAGGAGGCCAGTAATGATGGAGCAGAATGAGCATGAGGAGAGTAGAAGGAATAGATGGGCACTGAGACGCTGAGTTGTGTGGAGACCCTACAGGAAGGCTGTGATGAGATTAAACTGAAGCAAAGCAAGAAATGACCCAAGAGTTCAGATAGAAGGCTAGATCCAGGCAAGAGATAATGAAGGTTGGACCAGAGTGGTAGAAGTGGAGGTATTGAGATAGGGAAGACAATGGAATAAGAGGGAAGATCAAGAATTTGCATTTGGACATCTTAAGTTTGAGATATCTATTAAACATCCAAGGTGGGGATGTAGGACGGGCAACTGGCATATAAGTTTGAAGTTGGAGTAAAAGGTCTGGGCTGACTCGTATGTTTATTTATGGCATTTATAGCCAGGAGACTTGATGAGCTCAACAATAGAGGGAATATAAAGAGAAAAGATGTGGCGGAACCAACAAAGGTGACTATATGGAAAAGTGTGGAGAGTGGAAGAAAACTCTGGAGAATGTGATTCCTGGAAGTCAAGGGGAAAAAAAGTGTTTTACAGGAGGAGTTTGAATGATGGGGCCAAATGGTACCTGCAGTAAAACCCAATGATGAATCTTTCTTGGCCAGTTGACATTTGAAAAACGTTCTTTGCCAGGTTTTCAAAAGAAAGTTTAGTCTATTAAGAGAATTTATATTTTTTGGAGAGTCAGTGAGAAAGAGCTGGGATTGGAAAGATGTGCAGTTTCTATTTATGCTACATTTATAAATCCTTACGCATACAGTAAAAAACCAAATACTGGAAGTTATGTTTCTAAAGCCCACACAAGGATTTTAACGGGGTAGGAAAGGATTTTGGTCCCAATGACCAAATGTTGTACATAAGTGGCCAAGAAATTTAGAGCTGCTCTTTTCATAGCAATATGGCATATTTATGCTGAAGGACTATACATTGCAGAATTCTGGGTCTTTTCCTCAATTCACAGAGGCATGTTTACCAATACCTATTACTTCAATCATTCTTTTAGAAATCTGCACATGCTCTTATACAAGATGCGTCATCATAAGCAATGCTACTGCAAGATGAAAGCTTCTGATGTACAACTTAGGGAGCAAAAAGTAGGAAGGAAGTTCCCAATGAGTATATAAACAATAGGTTGGCTGGATCCCATTGTTCTAATGAAAAGTTTTTTCCCATTTAGGAAAAAAGTGATCAAATATTATAAAACAATAACATTTCTTTTGAAACTACAATTCAATTGAATATTCTTTTAAAAGAGGCACCATTTCCACTGAGGTTTGTGTTGGCAATCTCAGAGTAGTAAATCACTAAGGAAGATTAAATATTAATGCAAGTGCAAGATAGATCATTTTCTTCCTTTTTTGAATTTAGAGCTTGTGTTCTACTGATTGATCAAAAAAAATAGGCATATTTGCATATCATAATTGACACCAAATGACAAAAATAATTTTTGCAGGCCAGCTTGAAATGAGCTTTTTTGGACCCACGTTAAAAAGCTGTAGCTTCAATTTTATTATTAACTACCAACTACTGGAACTGACTTCATTTGTGTTTTAAATAGACTTCATTTGTGTTTTAAATAATTAGTATTTAATAATGCATTCTACATTACAGAGATATTCATGGACAATGTAAATTTCGATTACCTGTCACTTCAAATTACAGGCTTCCAGTAATTAGTCTGTGCCACATAACCCATAATGGAACAGACGCAAGTGAATAGAAAGTGGGAGCAAAGCTACACAGCTAGTTTGGCATGAGTAGATTTCAAATTAACCAATTTGTGTGCCTTTTAGTGCAGTTTTCTACAAGAATTGAAAAGTCGTCTGTTTAACCTTCCTGAATCTTGCTCATTTGTAATATAATAGATAATGAAGATAGTTTTCATTCACCTGTCCAGATGACAGCAAATGGTTCAGTTAGCAGGATTTCATTAGTGATTTGCTTTCAAACACCTTTATTCAAGTCATGAATTATTTCTAAAAGCAGGGATGACTATAATATATTATCTTTAGGATAAAATCTGAAGTTCTACGTGACTTATGAGATATAGCTATGGTTCTTAAGCCTGACTGCACATTAGAATAACCCAGGAGCTTCTAATCAGAAGCCATGAGAGCAGGGGCAGAGGGTCTCCCATGAGTGTGTTTTATAAGTCTGGCAGATGTGACCAGGGTTGACAATCAGTACTTTTCTGTATCATGCATACATCTGCATCACCTGGAACTTTTAGATATGCAAATTATCACACTCCACCCTGGACCTACTGAATCAGAAAATCTGGATGAGGGTCACAGCAATCTGTGTTAAAGAAGCCCTCCAGGAGATTTTGATACACACTAAAGTTTAAGAACCAGTGTGCTAAGAACTTGCTTTTCAAAGTGTGGTTTACTAATCTGCAGGATTACCTGGCAACCTGTTAAGAGTTGCAGAAACTAAGGCCCCACCCCAGACCTACTAAATCAGAATCCTCATTTAGGCAAGATCCCCAAGTGATTGGTGGGTACATTCGAGTTTGAGAGCACTGCTCTAAGACAGAGGTTCTCAACTTTGGGATCGCTGGGGGAGCTGTAAAAAATGCAAATGCCTGGTGAGCTGAGCAGGCAGCTCTTTATTCTCCCCATTTCAATATAGAGCAGCTCTACTTTTATTATTACGTATCTGTGTTAGTGTTGTGGAAGTTGAGAGGTTCAATACTTGCGTATGGAAGGCCAGGACACAGTAATAATTTGCGGAAGGAAAAAGGAATTTATTTACGACCGGCGGGACTCGGAGGTTCTCTGTCCCAAACCCGAGCCCCGAATAGAATTTTTGGGTCCCTTTAATACAGAGGATTGTAAGAGTGGGGAGTCAAATGGTATTTATATGCAAAGGACTTTTTGTTAGTTTCCTCAAGTGTTTTATCTGAGTATTAGATAGGTTATTTCCGGTTGGTAAGCTTGAATGAACACATATGCCCCACATTCCAGGTAAGCGTTTAACAGGAATCCCCCACATTTCAGGTAAGCTTAACATCCTTCTTGAATATTTAAAGTTTACAGAGTTTACATTGTTAATTGGCTTCCCGGAACTGGAGTGGTTGGCATGGTTACAAAGGTGGAGCTGCAGCTTTTCATTGCCTGACACACAGCCCAGGTTATTTACCAAGAGACACACAGCCCCCACCCATAGCTCAGATCATTAGGAGTAAGCTTTCCTAGTAAAAAGAGCACTAAGATTATAAATAAAAATGTTTGAAAACACTTTTGGCCTCATCTACTGCCCTCTTCATTATAATTGCCTCAGAGAGGATTGCAATGGCTAAAATAACTGAATTAGTCTGACTCTTGCCTCCATCTATATTCAAGGTGCCTCACAGCTTCCTCTGGCTCTTTCTGGCTATCTGGACAATTCCCACTGATGCCATGATACGTTCTCTACAGCCCTCACTGTGTCAGAGCCACTCAATTTCCCCTGCTCCTCTCCACCTAACTAGGGATCCTACTTTATCCCCTTTGTCCTAAAACACAGGACTTTATAAATAGGTTGCTTTCAGAGTCTCTAATAAAAATAGTTCCTTCAGCATCTACCTCAAGTGCTAGACGCAGATGTCTTTTGCCTGTGGTCTGACAATCATTTCTCTACCGAGTGCACACTCTGTAGGGTCAACTCAGGATCTTACAGTGATGTTCAGGATATGCAAGAAGCGTTCCTGTCTACTTTGAATGTAAATACAGAATTCCCCAGCTCCCAACCAAGACACGGGATGTAAGAACAGAAAGTTTGGCCAAAATATTGTTTGGCATCATGCAGATACATTATAAATCTACTGACAAGATGGCAGAAGACATGCCTGTCAAATAAATATTTGAGGCTATATATATTGGGTCCTTATTTGCCACAGAATTATTACAAACTACTTTTTGCTTGAAAACAAATATTCCTTCCTATCCTCAAACTTGTATTTCCATTATGAACTCATAGACTACATCCAGGTTTCAACAAAGTTTGTTTTTTTGTTTTTGTTTTTTTAAATTAATTAATTTCTCTCCCCTCCCTCCATTGTCTGCTCTCTGTGTCCATTCACTGTGTGTTCTTCTGTGTCTGCTTGTATTCTCATTAGGCAGCTCTGGGAACCCATCCTGGGACCTTCCGGAGTGGGAGAGAAGTGATCATTCTCTTGCACCACCTCAGCTCCCTGATCTACTGTGTCTCTTATTATTTATCCTCTGTGTCTCTTTTTGTTGTGTTATCTTGCTGCACCAGCTCTCTGCATAGGCCAGCACCCTGTGCAGGCCAGCACTCTGCGTGAGCCAGCTCGCCACATGGGCCAGCTTGCCTTCACCAGGAGGCCCTGGGCATCAAACCCTGGACCTCCTATATGGTAGACAGGAGCCCAATTGCTTGAGCCACATCTGCTTCCCAACAAAGCTTGTTTTGTTTTAAAATATCTTTAATACTGAGACAAATAACATGTATTTTCAATATGTCAGTATAGGTGTTGGATGCCATCAGATCATTTCTGTACAGCCAAATATTTTCATGTTTCAGGAGCAACTACTAAAATCCAGAGGAGGCTTGTCCTTCCGTAGTAACAATATAATAAAGACTGAAATGAATCTAAGAAATTAAACAAAATAATTCCTGGAGCATAGTTCCTGGTCAAAAAATATTTGTTGACTGAATAAGAAATTGGGTGCACTCATGAATAAATGATGCCACTGCAAAAGGTACTTTTATATTTATAACCTAAATCTAAATAGATTCTAAGGGTTTGAAAGCCTAGGGTATATTGCATATTTGTTTCTGCTACATTTTCTTTGAAAGCAGAAAGCCAGATTTTAAAGTTTAATTTCTACATTCACTTTAAAAATTCACATACTTATGTGAACATCCTCAGGAGATATGAGATAGGCATATCAGTAACTACTATGAATACTGTTGTGTGGACTGTATTTGCAAATTCTATGCAATCGTTTCTTGATCTCCAGGATCAAGTTAAATGGCTGCATGGGAATTTGTTGTTGTATTGCTGGAAATACATACATTCTTTTCTAATGGAAAATATTTACTTGAGTAAAATAGGCAAGAGTAAAAGTCACAGTGTACTGACATCTAGTGTGAAATGAATGCTGACAATCATTCTGACTGCAAGCTTACTCATATAAATTGTACTTATATTTTTCTAAACATTCATATATGCGACATTCTAGAAATACCTATAGCCTGTGTAATTCTATCTGCTAATCCATTCAGTTGCCAACTTAGGTGGCAGACAAATGCAGATGGCATATTTCTGGAGCAAAAAATAGTGAGAGACAAATGACAACATTTTTATTTTTGTATATTTTTGGCTTCAGCTTCTGGTGCCACTGGTTAGTGGAATTGCTCGACTAATGCAACATACTTGTGGCAAGGAGGTAAGGATTTTGTCTTAGTTTCACTGTGGTGTTATTAACATCATCCCACTGACCTTAGTTCTAATAGGCTCCCCTTCTATCCAAGAAGTAGTAACTAAATATGTTCAGGAACTCCAGATTCAAGCTGAGTTTAAATCCTAACTTTACCTCTTATGCACTAAGAGATCTGGGCAGTCAACCTAATTCTCTGTGACTCTATTTCCTTGTCTGTAAATTGAAATGACAATAAAGTTGATGTGCATATTAAGAGGTGATTTAGTCATCATTTAGGAAATATTTATTGAGTGCCTGCTGCATGCCAGGCCCTATTGAAGGTATTGGGAGCATGATAATGAACAAAACAGAGGGTCCCTGTGCTCAGGGAGCATACATTCTTGTGAGAAGAAAGAGATGTCAAAGCAATTAGTAGAGCGGTAGGCACGCAATGAATATTACCTTCTACATGCAGTTATTGAGAGTCTTTACACATGGCTTAAAAATGGGGATCTGAAGCAACTGTTCTCTTGAACATTTACTTTTCACTTTGTGCTTCTCTGTATTTTTCAACATGTTTACAAACGAGCATTAGTACTTAAGCAATAAGTTGATAACAACAAAAAAGCAATGGCATAATTTAACAAATATCCTTCATTGTTTTCATGGTGTCGAACAGAGAGTGATGATTCAGGTAATGATTCAAAAAAATTAATAGCCCATACTTTCAGGCTAAGATTTCCAACTTTAGCACTCAATTGTTTCAGCATCTCTCATCCTTTGCCCTTCTGTATTGAACTTCCTCTTCTCCTAATGGACAGGACATTATTTTTGTGTTTTAAACCCTCATTTAATATTTTTAAAATTCTAATTTATTTTTTCATCCTTATACAGTCTGAAACTCATAAGTTGTGATACTGACATGTGTCCTATTGATAGTAAGCATCAACTTCTTGGTTTTACATGTAAATTTTTTTTTTAATTAGAGAAGCTGTGGATAACAGAACAATCATGCATAATAAACAGGATTCCCATTTGCCAACATATTTTTAATACCTTGTTTGGTGTGAAACATTGTTACAATTGATGAAAGCACATATTTATAATAGTACTATGAAATATAATATGTGGTTTAACTTAGAGTTCATTATTTGTGTTGAGAAATGTAGTAGTTTGAAATTATTTTATGAATCCCAAAAAAAGATATATTGTGTCTTCAACTAATCCACTCCTGAGGGTGTAAGACCCATTTGACTGGATTACATCAGTGGGGTGTGATTTATGTTGAGTCTCCATCCTCTTGCTGGGTCTGATATGAAGTGAGACACAGTGACTCAGACATTCAGGAAAAAGGAACACGATATATTTAATTCTGCAATGTAAGAGAGAAGATTGCTTAAGTGTAATGCAGCTGTCCCATGGAACAGCTCAAAAGGAGACAGAGAACCCAAAAGGGAAGACTGAAAGCTCAGCCGAGATCAATAGCCATCTTGCTTCACTATGTGACAACATGCCGGGATCAATGGTAGCTGACTTTGGTGAGAAAGTATCTCTGATGGTGCCTCGGTTTGGACTTTCACAGTCTTAGAACTGTATGTAAGCTTTTACCCCAAATAAATCCCCTTTATAAAAGTTAGCACATTTTCTGTTGCTTTGCATTGGCATCCCTTTGGCAAACTGAAACAACCAGTTCCATGCATTTTTTAAAAATGTTTATTCTAATACCATATTTACCCCTTTAACCAACATACAAATATATAATTCAGAACTGTTAATTGCATTCACAATGTTATGGTACCATCACCACCATCCATTAACAAAACTTTACCATTGTCCCAAATACAATTTAAGTCATTACTCCTATTCCCTCCAACCACCCCATCCTTGACAACCTATATTCTAGTTTCTGACTCTGAGTTTGTTTATTCTAATTATATCATGTGAGTTGTATAATATTTGTCCTTTTTTGTCTGGATTATTTCGTTCAACATGATCTCCTCATGGTTCATTGATGTTGTAGCATGTACCAGAACTTTCCTTTTTACTGCTGAATAATATCCCATTGTGTGTATATACCAATTTTATGTATCCATTCATTAGTCGACAGCACTTGGGTTGCTTCCATCTTTCAGCAATTTCAAATAATGCTGCTATGAACATCAGTGTGCAAATACCTGTTCGAATTCCTGCTTTCAATTCTTTTGGGTATATACCTAAAAGTGGATTGTAGGGTTTTTGGTAATTCTATACTTAGCTTTCTGAGGAACCAACAAAGAGTCTTCCATAGCAGCTGTACCATTTTACAGTCTCATCAGCAATCCAGCAATTGACGAGTGTTCTTATTTGTCTATATCTTCTCCAAAACGTGTAATTTTCCATTTTTTTAAAATAGCAACCATTCTAGTGGGTATGAAATGGTATTGAATGTGGTTTTGATTAGCATTTCCCTAATGGCTAGTGATGATGAGCATTCTTTCCATGTGATTTTTGTCTATTTATATGTCTTCTTTGGAAATACCTAGTCAAATCTTTTGCCCATATATATAAAATTTTCATTTAGGGGGGTAAAAATAATTTATTTAGGAAATGGGCGAAAGGAACAGAGTTTGCTAAGAAATGGAAGGGAAAGATGGAAATACACACCAAGATTTGGTACGGGCCCCTCTAGGCAGAGAGAACCATAATTGGGTTGTCTTTTTGCTGTTGAGTTGAAGAATTTCTCTATATATCCTGGATATTAAACCCTTATCAGGTATCTAGTTTCCAAATATTTTCTTTCATTGTGTAGGCTGTCATTTTACTTTCATGACAAAGTCCTTTAAAGATCAAAAGTTCTTTAATTTTGATGCAGTCACATTTATCTCTCTTTTTTGTTTACATTGCTTATGCTTATGGCCTAATATCTAAGAAACCATTGCCTAAAACCAGGTCCTGAAGATGCTTCCTCAGATTTTCTTCTAACAGTTTTTTAGTTCTGTCTCTTATATTTAGGTTTTTGATTGATTTTTAGTTGATTTTTATGTGGTGTGAGATAGAGGTCCATCTTCATTCTTTTGCAAATGGAGATCCAATTTCCCCAGTACCATTTGTTGAAGAGACAATTCTTTCCCAATTGGGTGGTCTTTACCCTATTGTCAAAGCAGTTGGCCAGAAAAATGAAAACAAAAATGAAAAAACAAAACAAAACAAAAATCAGTTGGCCAAAAATGTGAGAGTTGATTTCTGAGCTCTCATTTGATTCCATTGGTCTGTATGCCTGTCCTTGTGCTGGTACCATGCTGTTTAGATTACTGTGGCTTTGTAATAAATTTTAAAATCAAGAGTCCTCCAACATCTTTCTCTTTTCAAGATGGCTTTGGCTATTGGGGGCCCCTTACCCTTCCACATAAATTTGATGACTGACTTTTCCATTTCTGCAAAGAAGGTTGTTGGAATTTTTTCGGGATGACATTGAAACTGTAAATCGCTTTAGGTAGAAGTGACGTGTTAACAATATTTACTCTTCTAATCCAGAACATGGCATATTATTCCTATCATTTAGGTCTTTTAAAAATTTCTTTTAGCAGTGTTTTAGAGTTTTCTGTGTATAAGTCCTTCAAATCCTTGGTTGATTCATTCCTAGATATTTAAATCTTTTAGTTGTTATTGTAAATAGAATTTTTTTCTTGATTTCTTCTTTCTATTGATCAATACTAGTGTACAGAAGCATACTGATTTTTGCAAGTTAAACTTGTACCCCACCACTTTGCTGAATTCATCTATTAGTTCCAGTAACTGTTGTGGATTTTTCAGGATTTTCTGTATATAAAATCATGTCATCTGCAAATAGGGTATATATTACTTCCTTCTTTCCAATTTGGATGTCTTTTAATTCTTTTTCTTACCTAATTGCTCTGGCTAAAACTTCTAGTAAAATGTTGAATAACATTAGTTACAGTGGACATCCTTGTCTCATTTTTTATCTTAGAGGAAAAGCTTTTAGTCTTTCACCATTGTGTATAATGTGAGCTGTGGGGTTTCATATTTGCCCTTTATAATGTTAAGGAAGTTTCTTTTTATTCTATTTTAAAAGTGTTTTTATCAAGAAGGGTGCTGGATTTTGTCGAATGCCTTTTCTGCATCAACTGAGAGGATCATTCTATTAATGTGCTGTATTACATTAGTTGTTTTTCTTATGCTGAATCACTCTTGCATACTGGGTTTAACTCCCATTTGATCATAGTGTATAATTTTTTAAATTTGCTGTTGAATTTCATTTGCTAGTATTTTGCTGAGGATTTCTGCACCTATATTCATAAGAGATATGGGTAAGCAATTTTCCTTTCTTGAGGATTTGTTAGAAGTGTGATGTTGGCCTCATAGAATGAATTAAGGTGTGCTCCCTCCTCTTCAATTTTTCTGGAAGCGATTGAGCAGTATTGGGTGTTAATTCTTCTTGGAATGTTTGGAAAAATTCTCATGTGAAGCAATCTGGTCCTGGGCTAGTCTTTGTTGGGAAGTTTTTGTTTACCAATTCAATCTCTTAACAATTTAACAAGTTTTTGGTTTGATGAGCTCTTCTATATCTTCTTGATGTAGAAGACATTTTGTGTGTTCTAGGAATTTGTCCATTTCATCTAGGTTATTTAATTTGTTGGTGTACAGTTGTTCAATGTATCCTCTTATAGTTCTTTTTATTTTAGTGATTTGAAATAATCTTTGTTATTTCCTTCCCTCTACTTGCAATAGGTTTGATTTCTGCTTCTTTTTTTAGACCTTCTTGTTGTGACTTTAGGTCTCTGATTTGAGATTTCTTCTTTCTTAATGTAAGCATTTAGAGTTATCAGTTTCTCTCTAAGATCTGCCTTTGATGCAGCCCAGTTTTGATATGTTGTATTTTCATTTTTATTTGCCTCAAGATATTTCTTGATTTCCCCTTTGACTTCCTCTTTAACCCATTGGTGGTTTAAGAGTATGTTGTTTAATTTGCATGTTCATGAATTTTTCATTTCCCTCTCTGTTGTTGATTTCTAGCTTCATTCCATTGTGGTCAGAGAAGATATATTGTATGGTTTCAACATTTTAAAATTTATTAAGACTTGTTTTGAGATCTAACATATGATCTACCCTAGAGAATGATCCATGTGCCCTTGAGAAGAATGTGTGTTCTGTTGTCTGTTAGGTCAAGCTGGTTAGAGTATCATTCAAGTCTTGTATTTCCTTACTTATCTTCTGCTAGATATTCTATCCATTATTGAAAGTGGTGTATCAAAGTGTCCTACTATGAAAACAGCAACATCAATTTCTCCCTTCCAATATGTCAAGTATTTGCTTCATTTACTTTGTGGCTCTTATATTTACAATTGTTTCATTTTCTTGTTGAATTGTCTCCTTTATCTCTTTCCTGAGAATTTCATATTCATTCATTGTTTTCCTGATATCCTTTAGTCCTTTCTCTGTATTTTCCTTCATCTCCTTTAGCATATTGAAGACCATTTCTTTAAGTCTTTATCCGGTTTTCAGTATTCTCTGTTCCTTTAATGTTTTCTGGATTTGTACCCTTCTTTCTTTGTACGAGTCATCATTTCCTGTTTCTTTTGTTGTTGTTGTTGTTGTCTTGAAATCTTTTGTTGTACAGTGTACATTTTAATATTTTAAAATGTTAACACTGGGATTTATTCTGAGATCTCTTTTTTTGAGTTTATAGCCAGCTGGTGATACGACAGAGATTTTCTTGAATGATAACTTTCCGTTCACAAGTTTGCCCAAGGCAAATGCAAAGTCCAGGATTTCCCTGTCTTTTCTGGGCCTGTGTCTTGTCCTGGGCTTCCACTTTCTAGTGGCTTAGGAATTCCATTCTTTTCAAGAGTTTGAATGTTCCCTCTATTTCCCAGGAGACAGACCTTCTCTACCTAGGAGGTCTGTCTCCTGGGTGTTCCACCACTGGAGTTAAATGAGGTAAGTACTTGCCCAGGCCCTCTGCCTCAAGTGTCTCTTACACTGCTACTTTTCCCTAGAGAGCAAAATCTGGGAGGAGGCATGGTGAAGAGGAGTTTCTCAAGTCAGTCTTTCCCATCCTGAACAAGGCCAGGGACCTACAAAAGATCACCTTCAGTCCCTCCACCAGAACAACTACTACAGGCAGGAACTGTCTGAATCAACTATTTCAAAACTCCAAAATCCAGTAGAACATTGGCCAGCATTCAGGAAAGAGTGCGAGGCAGAGACTGGTAAATTATGGTAAAGAACAGTAAATTACTCTCTCCACCTGGCTGTTACCAGTGCTCATCATATACTCTCACGGCAGGCTGAAGTGGGGTCTACCCTGTGGCAAAGCTCATTCGTGCCAGAAAGAGACATAAAAGTCCACTTCTCCAAGGTCCAGGTGGGCATGTGCTGATTGCCGATCATGACTTTTGATTAGAAATTTCAGATCACCGAGGTCTGTGTTTGAGGGTGACCATTGTCCCAAACCCCTGAACAAGAGTGCTGGAGGAGACCTAAAGATGGTTTTCTTCCTTAGAGCTGCAGAGGACAGTTGAAGGCTGCATTTACTGGGCAGTTCAAGATAGCCAAGTTTGGGGGAGCTCTGGAAGAAGTTCCTGGCGCCCTTTCTGGTGCTTCCCTCCACCCCTCGCTAAGGCAGTTTGGAGGACTGGTGCTCCTTTTGTAGGTCCCTGGCCTCGTTCAGGATGGGAAAGACTTACTTCTTAAACATGTTCTCCAAAAACTAAAAAAAAAGGAAAAAAAATCTCCAAAAGATGAAAGCAAACCTCTATCTAAAGAAACAAAAACCGTTTGACTTTTTAAAAATAGGAATCTTCTACTCCCTTTCCTTCTTTTCCTACTCTTTTCATGTATAGCCATAAAGTTTCAAAAATATTTAAAGTTTAATCTCAGAGATTGTTATACACATGTATAACTTGACTTCTACTCTTTTCTTAGCTTCTAATTATAAGAAAAGCATTGAAAATTTAACTCGATTGTAATCTCAGGCTAAGGAGAATCACATTTTATTGTGGAGGCGGAAGCCAGAGAACACAGCCTCAGGACCAACCAGTCTGCAGTGTGACCATGTTTATTCATAGCTGAGGCAGAGAAATGGCTGGCAGTTGCAAAAATCACATATTAACAGTTAGTGGTTGTGAGAAAGCAACTAAAAATACAAACTCATTAAAGAACACAATAAAACCCCATGAAAAATACCCAAGAGAACCAATGTGTAGGCTTCCAGACTCTTAAGAAGTAAAGCCATGCTATGATTTCCCTGAAGAAATTGATCTAAGAACATTTGGTCAGTCAGGGATAAAGCAGGAAACAGATGACACAATCAAATTAGATAAATGTGAGAGAGTTTAATAAAGGGACTATTTACGGAGGTGAACAGCTTAAGGAAATCACAGGGAATAGTGCATCCCTCCCAAGACTGGCAGTGGAGAGCTCTTACTATCTGGGCCTGAAGGGGCAAGGTGAAAGAGCAATACTGGAACCAGGACAGAGAAGGGTATGTGGAAATGGCTGCCTGGAAGGAGCTAATGACTTTGCTATAGGATTGGGAGGGAGTTAAGGTGATATACACTGACCTCACTCTCTTTCTCTCTTCCAATTCCTGCAATACTCCCTATGGCCGAATCTAATAGGAGCAGTCTGTACAAGTCAGCCTCTTGGGGCACACAGCAGGGAAAGAAGATTGAAGAGTGGGTCTGGAGGGATCTCCCTAAGTCAGAAAGAATTTCTGGTCTGCCATTTCTGCCTTACACACAGCTGTTACAAGGGAGTCTGACTTTTGATCAGAGTCAAAAGAGAAAGGCAAACTGATCCAATGAAAGAAAAGGCTATGAGTTAAATTTGATTGTTGATCTGCTTAAGATTCCTAAATCAATTCCTTCCATTCTTCTTGAGCACATAAGACTGAAAGCAGAACAGGTTTCTTTTTTATTCCTCAAAGTAGTTTACAGAATATTAGTTTGGACAGGTAGGTAAATGCTATACATATGAATTTAGATTTTATCTTGTTGGTGACAGGTTGTGAAGAATTCTTATCTGGACAATATCAAGCTCTGATTTGAACATTTGGAAAAATACCCTGCAGTTTGACAGACTACCTGGAAAGTGGTGGGTACATCTAGAGGGAGTAAGGCTATTTCTAGATATTGAGGGTTGTTGGGATAGAGAAGAGGATGGATATGAGAAATTTGGAAGAGTGGAATTAATAGAATTTAGTAATTGATTGAATATGGACATAAAATTAGGAGTCAGAATAACACTTAGGATCTTAGCCAGGGGTATGGAAGATAGTTCAATTTGGGACATGAAGAGCTTAATGTGCCTATGGAATACAACCAATTAGATACATACACATAGCACAAAAGAAAAAGATGCTTTCCTAATGGAGGTGTAGTTACAGCTATGGCTATGAATAGAATCAACCAAAGATGGGGAGCAGAACAAGAGATGGAAAAGAACGTAAGCTTTAACAACGCGTTTCGAGAAATCAGATCTCTTCCCACTTTAGCACAGTTAGTAATTGTATTAGTCTACCAAAAGAGTGCTGATGCAAAGTACCAGAGATCTGTTAGCTTTATAAAGGGTATTTGTTTGGGGTAAAAGCTTACAGTCCCAAGGCCGTGAAAAGTCTAGGTCAAGGTACCATACTTTGGTACTTTCTCACCAAAGTCAGCTGCCACATATTGAAGCAAGATGGCAGGTGATTTCTGCCTGGCCTCTCAGGGCTTCCTATAGCAGTCACTGGCATTGGACTCATTTCTTTCCAGGCCTTCTCAGCTGCCCTGTTCTCTTCAGCTGCAACAATCAGGTAAATGGTCCCAGGGGCCCCAGGATCAAACATGACAGAGCTCTCTTTCTCTTTTCATGTGTGTTCTTGATTGTCTGTTTTTATAGGCCCACCACGGGAGCAGGGATTTAACCTGAGTGATGCTTACTGATGTGGTAGAATCAAAAACCCTAAATTGATTTTATCGAGTAAACTTCAATCCTTCGAATTTAATACAATCAAAGGTTTTCACACTCAGAGGAATAGACTGGTTTACAAACATAATCTTTCTCTTTCTGGGATTCATAAATAACCTAAGTGTCACATGAATCTTTCCCATTAGACTGTGTACTCCGTGAGGACAGGCATTGGGCCGGTCTTTTTTATAACAATATCCTTAATTTCTAGTATAGCACCTGGTACATGGTTATAATTTAATATATATTATTGAATGAATAGTGAATTCAACCTGGCTAATGGACGTGGGAAACGGGATTTGATTTAGGAATTGGAGGAATTCAGAGAACAAGTCACTCCAAAGGATTCTCCTACCTAGACCTTTTTAGAAATCACCACTGACTTTTTTTATGAGAGCACATTTGTATAAATGTACTATTAACTATATAGTCCATGATTTAACTTAGGGATCAATGTGTTGTGCAGTTCCTTGAATTTTTTTTAAAAAAATGTTATTCTAGTACCATATATAAAACCTAACATTTCCCCTTTTGACCACATTTTAGGCACCATTCAAACATATAATTCAGTGCTGTAATCAGCACTAGATTTGAAGTTCCTTTTCCTGGTAGGCTCCTGCTTAGAAGTCTTCTTTCCCTTTACATGTCACTTTAAAAATTCTTCTTAATTTGTTCATTTCAAATTTTGTTTTAGTTTTGTCTTTTAAGACATGATTATTTTTAACCTTGCTGTTTTATTCACTCTTCCCTATAGAGAAAGTTGTCCTTACTTTTTTCTCTTAATACCAGTGGCCCACTGAAAATTCACAAAATAATGACTGCCAAACTGATAGGATAGCTGGGTCATACATAGGATAGATTACCCTCTAAAAATCTTAAAGTACTTTAAGGTCTGTGTATCTTAAAGCAGTGTTCTCCAAACCAGGGTCAATTACCCTGGGAATACCCAAGACTCTCCAAGGGTTATATAGGCACACAATGGGAAGCAAATTCCAGAACTTTAAATTCCATAAGGCCTTTCCTAAAACTAATCTGCCTAATAAGTTGTCTATGGTAGCAGCTACTGGTTCTACTTGTACACCTCTTTTATATCAGTTTCTTTTTTTTTTTTTAAGATTTCTCTACCCCCCCCCCCCCCCGCCACCCCCCGGGTGTCTGTTATGTGTCTATTTGCTGCATTCTTTTTTGTCCGCTTCTGTTGTTGTCAGTGGCACGGGAATCTGTGTTTCTTTTTGTTGCGTCATCTTGTTGTGTCAGTCTCCGTGTGTGCAGCGCCATTCTTGAACAGGCTGCACTTTCTTTCACGCTGGGCGGCTCTCCTTATGGGTACACTCCTTGCACGAGGGGCTCCCCTACATGGGGGACACCCCTGCATGGCATGGCACTCCTTGCGCACATCAGCACTGTGCATGGGCCAGCTCCACACAGGTCAAGGAGGCCCAGGGTTTGAACTGCAGATCTCCCATGTGGTAGACAGATGTCCTAACCACTGGGCCAAGTCTGCTTCCCTATATCAGTTTCTCATAATCTTTAAGAGTGCATAAGAATTATCTGGAGTGCATATTAAAACACAGATTGCTGGGAAAGCAGATGCGGCTCAAGCAATTGGGCTCCCATCTACCATATGGGAGGTCCAGGGTTGCATTCTTGGTGCCTCTTGGTGAAGGCAGGCTGGCCTGCATGGAGTGCCAACTCACATGGAGTGCTGGCCCATGCAGGAGTGCTGGCCTGTGCAGAGAAACAGAGGAGAGACCATGGAAGACACGGTAGACAGGAAAGCTGAGGTGGCGCAGGAGATTGAGTGCCTCTCCCCACTGCAGGTGATCACAGACTCAGTTCCCAGTGATACCTGGAGGGAGGACAAGCAGATACGGGAGAATACAGAGCAAGTGGACGTGGAGAGCAGACAAGGGGATGGGAGGAGAGAGGGAAGGAGGGAGAAATTTTTTTAAAAATACAGATTGTTGGACCCTACTCCCCAATTTCTATTTCAGTATGACAGGGTCTGAGGATTTGCATTTCTTAGGAGTTCCTAGGTTATGTAAACACTGCCAGAAACCTAACTTTGAGAATCAAGGCTAGAGACAATTGATCTTTTTTCTGCTTTACAAAAAACAACAAAACAACTACATCAAACACACCACTCATGAATCCTGAGTCTTAGAATGCATTGTCATGGAATGTAAAACCTCTAAACAAACAATTAAAAATGAGTGATTGTATGGACTTTAATTAGCAGTACAATTATAAAATTGTGCCGTCATTAATTGTAATAAGTTCTACACCAATGCAAGGTGTTGGTTGTGGGGTGGCATATGGGAATCTGTATTTTATGCATGACTCTTTTATAAACCCACAACTTCTCAATAAAGAAAAATAAACCTCCATCCCCGCTCCACCAGAAAAAGAAATGAATGCTTCTAACAACAGAATGAAAAATCCTTTTTACTTCAAGACCTTCCAGAAAAAAAAAAAAAGGAAGACTTCACTGAGATACCAGCTAACAGATCATTGAAAGTAACTTTTCTTAATAGATTACTTTTGGCATATAACTGAGAAAAACTTCAACCAATTGAACAGCACTACTATAATAAAACTTTCACTTACATCTACTTTTACATGAACAAGTTTTCTCAGTGCTAAAACCTAATAAAACAAACAATAAAAGCCATATCCCAGCTTTCAGTAGTATTTATCCATGAAAACATGAATGAGGTTAAGAGAGACATACAGGAGAGTACTGGGCTCCAGATTCAGCTCACCCTGCAGGGCTGCCAGCCAGGATTCTCTTTAAATCATGTTTGAGGGGCTCAGGAGATCAGTTGCGCACCATGCACCATCCTTGGAAGAATAGGAGAAGGCTGGCCATTTGTAGTGTCCATTCATGAGTATAGCCCTCCATGATACAAAGTGCAGTGCCCAACCCTACTGGCAGGGCAGGCTGCCTTGGGAGCCACTCCCTGGCTGGTGTTGGAAGCTGCATTTCCCAAAAACAGGGGAGGAAAAGACAGCTGGGCATCAACTTCAGCTACTGATTAGCAAATCTGGCTGGCTAGGGTCCAATTCTAAGAACAGCTAAAATTTGAAACTATCCAAGTCAAAAAGAGGGCTTGTAGCTTCTATTTTAACTCCATCCCCAGCAGGAGTAGAAGCAGGGCTGACTGAACATCACAGTGACCTGGAGAGTAGGCATTGGTTTCTTTCTGCCCAGGTCAGATTACCATCCCAGCCTGGGTTCCAACCCTGCCCCTGACTGGGGAGGAAGGTAGGCAGAGCTGTAGCAATCTCTCAAGTTAACTATACTCAATTTCAGCCGACATGGTTTAGATTACTGCCTGCATCTTCAGGGGCATTCCCACCCCCTGCAGGAGAAGAAAGTGAACACAACTTCATCAGTCTCTCTGGGGAACCATGGACAGTTTCAGCCTGCATGGTTTAAATTATCACCCACACCCTCAGCACCAACCCTGCTCCTAGCAGGAGAGGAAGGTGGGCAGAGCATCTTTAATTTCTGGGGCAATGCAAGCAGTTTCAGCCTGCATGGTTTACAGCACCAACCACACCCTCAGCTCCTACCCCACTCCCGGCAGGGGAGAAAGGTGAACGAAGCTTCATCAGTTTCTGGGGCAATGAGATTAGTTTCAGCTAGCACAGCTCAGATTACTGCCTGGACCTTTGGCTCCAACCCTGTCCCCAGCAGGGAAGAAAGAGCAAGATGAATAAGAGCTGCAACAATAAGACTGGTTAAGCATGAGCTATTACAAAGTTCCAAAATAAGTTGAACCAAGTGTAGCTTTAGCACAAGATCAATCAACAAGAAAGCCCTGGGCTAAGAAGAGAAACTGAACCTAGAATAAAAATGTTAAGAAAATCAGATGCTGGGACACTAGCAAACAAATACAAGCCATAAGGAAACAGGAAGATATGACCGAGTCAAAGGAACAAATAAAACCTCCAGATGACATAAGATTTGAGACAAATAATCACAGATACTCAAACAAATCCCCTTAATAAATTCAGTGAGATGGCTAGAGTAATTCAGGATATTAATAAGACACTGGATGAGCACAAAGACGAATTTGAAAGAATGCTGAGGAAAATCGCATATCTTATGGGAATGAAAAATACAATAAATGAACTTAAAAATACACTGGAAGCATACAACAGCAGATTTGAAGAGAAAATGTCAGTGAGCTAGAAGACAGGGCCTCTGAAATTGAACACATTGAAGAACATATAGAGAAAAGAATGGATAAAATGCAACAGAGTCTCAGGGAACTGAACAACACCAGGCATTCAAACATACATGTCATGTGTGTCACAGAAGGAAATGAGAAGGGAAAAGAGACAGAAGGAATATTTGAGGAATAATGGTAGAAAATTTCCTAAGACTTATGAGGACATAGATACCCATAACCAAGAAGTACAAATACTCCAAATAAATCTGAATAGACTACTCTGAAACACATTCTATTCAAAATGTCAAAGGCCAAAGGAAAAGAAAGAACTTTGAAAGCAGCAAGAGAAAAGTGATACATCACATATAAGAGTAGCCCAATAAGATTAAATGCTGATTTTTTGGGAAGCAGATGTGGTTCAACTGATAGAGTGTCTGCCTACCATATAGGAGGTCCAGGGTTCAAACCCAGGGCCTCCTGGCCTGTGTGGTGAGCTGACCCACATATAGTGCTGATGTGCGCAAGGAGTGCCATGCCATGCAGGGGTGTCCCCCACGTAGGGGAGCCCCATGCACAAGGAGTGTACCCTGCAAGGAGAGCCGCCCTGTGTGAAAAGCGCAACCGGCCCAGAAGTGGTGCAACACACACAGAGAGCTGATGCAGCAAGATGACCCAACAAAAAAGAGACATAGATTCCCGGTGCTGCCTGACAAGAATGCAAGTGGACACAGAAGAACACACAGTAAATGGACACAAGAGAGCAGACGAGCAGACAATGTGGGGGGGGGGGGTAAAATTTTTTTTAAAAGATTAAATGGTGATTTATTATCAGAAACCATGGAAGCAAAAAGGCAGTGGTATTATGTATTTTAGAAACTGAAAGAAAAACTGTCAGCTAAGAATTCTATATGAAGCAAAATTGTCCTTCAAAAATGAGGGTGAATTTAGAATGTTCACAGAAAAAGAGAAACTCAGAGAGTTCATCACCAAGAGACCAACCTTATAAGAAATACTACAAGGAAGAGAGGGCTGAAACCTGAAAGGAAAAGACAGGGAGAGAGGTTTGGAAGAGAGTCTAGAAATGAAGATTATCAGTAGAAATAACTAAAAGTATAAAATGAGTGGTGAAAATAAGATATGAAATATAAAAACCGAAGGACAAAGTGGGTGAAATAAGAACTTCCTCTACAGTAATAATATTAAATGCTAATGAATTAAACTCCCCAATCAAAAGACCCAGACTAGTGGAATGGATAAAAAGTATGAGCCATCTATATGATGTCTAAAGAGACTCATCTTAGACACAAGGATACAAATTGGTTGAAAGTGAAAGGCCGGAAAATGATATTCCACAAAAACAGTACACCCTCCCCCTAAAAAAAAGCTGGGGTAGCTATACTTGTATTGGAAAAAATAAGCTTCAAATGCAAGCTTTAAGAGACAAAGGACATTATGTATTATTAAAAGGGACAACCCACCAAGAAGAAATAGCAATCATAAATATCTATGAACCAAACCAGGGTGTCTCAAAATACATGAGGCAAATGCTGGCAAAACCGAAGGAAGAAAGAGAAGTCTCTACAATAGTAGCAGGAGACTTCAATACACTGCTCAAATCAACAAGTAGAACATCTGGGCATAAGATCAATAAGGAAACAGAGAAATTGAACAATTTGATAAATGAAATAGATCTAACAGACATATACAGAACAATGTACCCAAAGACCTAAGTCTTGTGGGTCATTCCAGGACTGAGCACATATTGGGGTGTAAAACAGGTCTCATTTACAGTTTAAAAGATTGAAATTATAGAAAGCACTATTCTGGTCACAATGCAATGAAACTGGAAATCAATAACAGACAGAGGACTGGAAAATGCATAAATGTGTGGAGGTGAAAACAGCATACTCTTAAACAATCAGAGCATCAAAGAATAAATTAAAAGAGAAATAAGTATATTGAGACAAATGAAAATGAGAACACAACATTTCAGAACATTTGGGATACAGGAAAGGCAGTGCTGAGAGGAAAATTTTAAAGGCTAAATGCCTACATTAAAAAGGAAGAAAGAGCTAAAATCAAAGACCTAACTACACACTGGGAGGAACTAGAAAAAGAAGAGCAAGCTAATCCCAAAGGAAGAAGAAGGAAAGAATAACAATTAGAGGAGAAATAAATGAAATGGAGAACAACAACTACAACAACAACAAAACAAGAAGATGCAAATAAAATTAGAAATAAGAAGGGGGATGTTACTACTGACACAGAAATAAAAGAGATTAGGAGAGGATACTATAAATAACTGCAAACCAACAACTAGATAATGTAGATGAGATGGACAAATTCACAGAAACACATGAACAACCTACTCTTGCCTTAGAAGAAATAGAAGTCTCCAACAAATGAATCACAAGAGATTGGAATAGACATCAAAAACCTCCCCATAATGAAAAGCCCAGGACCAATAGCTTCACAGGTAATTAGACCAGTCGTTCAAGGACAATTTAATGCCAATCTTGCTCAAACTCTTCCAAAAAATTGAACACAGGGGGACATTACCAAACTCATTCTGTGAAGCCAAATTACTCCAAAACAAAGCCAGGTAAAGATACTGAAAATAAAAAATAAAAAATAAAGAACCCGTTTCCCTAATGTAGTTTCAAAAAAACTCAACAAAATACTTGCTAATTGAATCCAACAGCACATTAAAATAATTACACATCAGGATAAAGTTGGTTTTATCCCTGGTATGTGAGAGTGGTTTAACACAAGAAAATCAATCAGTGTAATGCACCATAGTCTTTAATTAAAGAACAATTACATGATCATCTCAGTTGATGCAGAAAAAGCATTTGACAAAATACAGCATCCTGTCTTGATGAAAACTCTCCAAAAGATTGGAATAAAAGGAAACTTTCTCAACATAATAAGAAGCATATATGAAAAACCCACAGCTAGCATTGTACTCAATGGTGAAGACTGAAAGCTTTCCCACTGAGACTGCAAACAGAATAAGGATGCCCACAATTACCAATGTTGTTCAATATTGTGCCAAGAGTTCTAGCTAGAGTGATTAGGCAAGAAAAAGAAATGGGAAAAGTAGAAGTAAAACATTCACTATTCACAGATGATATGATCCTATACCTATTAGGTCCTGGAAAATCAATAACAAAGTTAATAGAGTTAATAAATGAGTTCAGCAAAGTGGTGGAATACAAGACTCATACACCAGAATCAGTAGAGTTTCTATACAATAGAAATGAGCCATCTGAGGAAGAATTGAGGAAAAAAATCCATTTACAATAGCAACTAAAACAACCAAATATTTAGGAATAAACTTAACCAAGGATGTAAAGTACTCATATTCAGAAAATTATAAAACATTGCTAAAAGAAACTAAAGAAGACCTAACTAAATGGAAGGACATTACATGTTAATGGATTGGAAGAATAAATATCATTAAGATGTCAATTATACCCAAATTGATGTACAGATTCAATGCAATCCCAATAAAAATTGCAAGTTTTTTTTCCCCAGAAATGGAAAAGCCTATTATCAAATCCATTTGGAAAGGTAAGAGGCCCTGAATAGCTAGAAGTATCTTGAAAAAGAAGGAAGTTGGAGGACACTCACTTCCTGAATGAAATCCTACTACTTAGCTACAGTGGTAAAAACTGCATGGTACTGGCATAAAGCTAGACATACAGACCAATGGACCAAAACTGAGAGTACAGAAATAGACTCTCACATCCATGGTCGACTGACTTTTCACAAGGCTGCCAAGCCTACTCAGCTGGATCAGAACAGTCTCTTCAACAAATGATGCTGGGAGAACTGGATAACCATATCCAAAAGAAAAAAAAAAAGGGAACCCCTATCTCACACCCTATGTTAAAAAATCAACTCAAAATGGATCAAATACCTAAACATAAAACCTAGAACCATAAAACTCCTAGAAGAAAATGTCTGGAAACATCTTCATATCTTGTGGTAGGTGGTGGTTTCTTAACCTTATGCTCAATGAAAGAAAAAGATATATGGGACCTCATAATAAATATTTTTCCATTTCAAATCTTGATTTTGTCATGAAGGTGAAAAGGTAGCTTACTCAATGGGAGAAGATATTTGGAAACCATGTATTGGATAAGGGTGTGATTGTTATATAAAGAGTTCATACAACTCAATAATAAAAATATAAGCAACCCAATAAAAATATGCAAAAGACTTCAATAGACATTTTCCCAAATAGGAAATACAAATGGCCAAAATGCACATGAAAAGATGTTCAACATCACTTGCTATTATGGATATGCAAATCAAAACTAAGGTGAGAATCATTTCACGTCTTGTAGAATGGCCAGAAAACTACACATACTGGAAAGGATGTGGAGAAACGGGAACACTCTTTCACTGTTAGTGGAAGTGTAGAATGGTGCAGCCTTTGTGGAAGACAGTTTGGTGCATCCTCAGGAAGCTAAATATAGAACTGCCATATGACCCAGCAATCCTGTTACTAGGGATATATTCAGAAGAACTGAAAGCAGGGGCACAAAACTCACATTTGCACACCAATGCTTATAGCGGCATTATTCACAATTGCCAAAAGATGGAAACAATCCAAGTGTCCATCAACTGATGAATGGATAAACAAAATGTGGTATATACATATGATGGAATACTACTTAGGTGTAGCAGAAATGAAGTCAGAATGTATATGGCAACATGGATGAAACTTGAGGACATTATGTTGAGTGAAATAAACCAGACACAAAAGGACAAATATTGTATGGTCTCACTAATATGAAGTAAATATAATGTGCAAAACTCATGGGGTTAAAATCTAGAATATAGGTTACTAGGAGATAGAATGAGGGTTAGAAAGGGGTGCTTATGATTAGGATAGTATTTTTAATAAGATTGTAAATACGTGGAAATGGGTAGAGTTTATGGTAACACCTTATAGTTAGTATAAGTAACACTGCTGATTTATAAATGTGATTATGGCTGAAAGGGGAAGTCTAGGGATGTAGATACCAACAGATATAAAACTAGAGGAGAATATTGGTATTGTTTAACATAATGAGGTCATTGGTGGATGAGGATTGTGGGTAATAGTACAAATACAAGAATATTCTTCTATGAACTAGAACAAAGGCACGTCACTATTATAGGGTGTTAAGAATATGGTGATACGTAGGGAAAACACAACAATTTAACTAATGGACTATAGTTAACAATAATATTGTTGCCAGGGATCAATAAGAGGGGGATATACATTGGTAGGGGATCTGTCTTTTGGAAGTATTGACAATGTTCTAAAATTGTCTGAGGTAATGAAAGCACAACTCTGTGATGATATTGAGAGGCACTGAGTATACAGTTTGAATGGACTGAACAAGGCATGGAACCGTATAACATAGTGAACTCTGAAGTGGATGATGGACTGTGGTTAACAGTACAAATATGAGAACATTCTTTCATGAACTACAACAAAGGCACAATACTAATACATTCTGTTAATAATAGGGTGGTTTATGGGGAAATACATCTAATGTAAATTATGGACTACAGGTAGTAGTAATGTTTGGATCTTCTTTTATAAATTGTAACCAATGTGGGGCATAGGTGTAGCTCAGTAGTTAAGTGCCTGCTTCGCATGTATGAGGTCCTGGGTTCAATCTCTGGAAACTTTTGAAAAAAAAAAAAGTTCCACAACAATGTAAGATATGGGTGGTGGGGAGGATACAGGTTCCTATATGTTATGCATGATTGCTTTGTAAACTTACTACTTCTTTAATTTAAAAAACAAACAAACATAATTTGGGAAAAAGTCCTAATCATCCCATTGAGATATATTTCTAATAACATTTTATAATTTATAAAACTATCTTTCAAATTTTATAATATTTATATTTTAATCAATTATATATCAGTAAATTGCAATAACACAATCTAGAAGACTGCATTGTTGTGTCCACCAAAGATACAGAAATGAGTAACAATGAAAAGATATTATGCAATCTTGAATGACTCATTCAAGGATCTTCATAAAATTTCTGTTTAGATTTGTTTTAGAAAAGAACCATCTGGATGAATTCTTGTATGTTTAGCAAATACAAATTGCAGCAGAGTAAAAAAAAGGATGCACGAATGTCAATACTAACATGTCCCTAACAGCTTTCTTCAAAAATCGTTCAACTGTGTATGTAATATTAAAGAACATGAAAAGAAACACATTAAAAATGTTGAAGTCATCATGGTCCTTTGTCACTTTATAATAACATCTTTGGCCTTTAGAATAAGTTTTTCTTTTGTAGTTTGTGTACCTGGGGCACAATTATGCACAGGTCATACATAAAATCAAATCTGAACCTTTTCCCAACCTATTTCTTTTATTGTTGCTGTTCATTTCCAAATACCATAAGTTTACTGTACATGATATATGGTTTCTAGACAAACAGCTTGTGGCTATTCCAGTTCCTACTCCCTGTTATATGCTGAAAATTCACTTAAGATCTGCAAAGTTCAACTTAGTTTCACATTCAATTGGCATATCCTTCCCTATACAATCTCTCTTACTCCTTTCCATCTCAGCTGCCCTAGAAGACCATTCATTCAAAAGCTCTCTATGGGAGGGGCACAACCTTTCCCCTGATGTGCCAGCTGGCTGGTCAAATGGATAGAAATCTGCCTCTTGCTGACTTTGAGTAATGCAAGTCTCCTTAAACTTTTCATTACGTCCCAGTATTCTGGATAATGGGACATTCCTCAGATTCCATTATTAGCATCTATCACAGTAAATATTTATTTGATGGATTTATAAATATTTAATAAGTGTGTATGTAGAAACAATGCAAATTCTTACTTTGTGTCATTTTTGTTCAAAGCTCTGTATAAAGATATGAGATTTACTCTAAAAGGGAAAGCTCAGGAAGAATAAGAGTCTCTGCTTTTCTGCATCTATTTATGCCCAATGTCCAAAATATTTTTGATATTTTAAGAAAGAAGCCTCAAAATAATTTCAACTCACCTTTGCCCTTTATGCATCTCTGTACAACTGCAGCCCATAGAATGGACTTGTTCTTCCAAATGATCAATAAAGACACAAATAGAATTAATTCCCACAGGATGCATCCAGTATAAAAACATTATGTGGGGAGAACGAGTTCTGTCTGGCTCATTCATCACCTAATCCCCAGGGTCTAGCACACAGTAAGCACTTAAACAGTGAATGAATGAAAAATGAATAAATGGATGGATATCTGGATGGATGGGAACTTGACATTTTTTATATCCTCTGGTGATTATCTAGGTATGATCTTCTAGTCAGTGATTTAACCTCCCAAACATATAACAATCAAAAAACATATTTTATTTTTCTTGAGAATATCATGCAAGCTCTAGAGTCAGATTACTGGGTTGACCACACACTAGCTATGTGACCTTGGACAAATGACTTCAGTTCTCCATGCCTGATTCCTTATCTGTCAGATAGTTATAACATTTCTCTCATAGGCTAGTTGTGAGATAATGCACATAAGGGCACTTGGCCTGGTACTTAGGAAGCTTCTGTATTCATATTTATGAGCTATCATTTTCCATCACATGTTTCTTTTCTATTTGTGGTTAATGCATAGGTATGGAGAGGAAAACATTATTGGAATTATTTCAATATAATTGGAATTATTCAATTTTCCACTCCACATTTGCAGATACCAGATAAAACCATCTCTCTGCTCACCACAAAAGTATTTCATCCAAACAAGCAGCTTATTCTCCATGATGGATCAGAATGTAAAAATGTTGGTGCACATTAAATCCCATTAGGATTTATAATTGTAAATAATCAGACCAGTCATGGTATAGTAAAAGAAGGATTTTTGGTTTCTTTGGTCAAACAAAAGCAGATAAAAAAGTTACAAAGATATTAGATTTTCATTCACACATAACGCAAAAAAAGGTCATTCACATTTTACACTATACAAAAATGGTATTATAAATACAGGAGAGAATTATGTGCATTTTAATGGAAGAGCAAAAAATTAAAACCTAGTAGGTGGACACAGTGTGGTTCTATGTGCTAGAACATTTAAGGAAGATAACATTTAATGCGGCAACCAATGAAACTTTTAAAGACACTGTGTATGATTATAGCCACCGTCATTTTTTTAAGCCAAAGATTTCATGAAGAAGAATCAATGTTGGGCCAAATTCTGCTTGCTCTTTTTCTATTTGCATTTTATTTGTTGTCTACTCTTCTCAAGGTTGATCTAAAATTTGGAAAAGATTCCCAAATGGCTGCTTTCCATTACAGGTTTTTCTTTAAACGTTCAATTAAGTGGATAATGATTCCAAGTCATTGTCAGCAGTCTCTTTATTCAAATAAAAGGGAGAAAACAGAGTGGGATAAGGGAGAAAGTTCAGCACACACTCCACCTAACAGGAAGAAATGGCCACACTATTTCGATACATATGCTCATTGCTTAGATGGGCAAACACCATTTGCTGAAAGCTAAACACTTTCCACTCTTTTGATAATAAACACGATGCATTCTATCCATCACATTATTTAATCAGGGACAAAGTACCTATATTATATGGTTCCAAACTGTGGGAGGGAAGTATAAAGACTAACACAGAAAAATAACTAGCATACTATGTCAATTTTCAGGTCTTGGGGGAAATAACATCCAATAAATTAAATCAGTATGGCTTACTTCATTTATTTATGTATGCTTCACAGCTGCAGCATTCATACATAAACATTCAAAAACTTTATAAAAGATTAAAATGGTTATATATACAAATTTCTTTCTTTGCATGTGTGTTGTTGCTGTTGTTTTAACAATCCCCCACCCTCCAGTGCCCAAGGTCTCTATCCATTTGAAATGCATTAACCTCGAGAGTTAGTGTTGTGAAACCACTAAAAAATAGACCCAGTTGAGTTAATAATTAGCACTTTGACCCCTAAAAAATGCTCTTGGTCACAGAAAAGTCCTCCATTCAGGCCTTTCTTGAAAGTGAAGAAAAAGGAATGCAGCAAAGAAAAGTTCCACATTGCAGTCGCTAGGTCTGCCATGCTTCTGCGTCACATGGAAGCAAATTGCACCTATGGCTGGGATGGGTGCAGTGCCCTATAGGACTGTGTGTTTGCTGTGTTTGTTAGTTGTCCAGAAAAAGCCGCCTTCAGTCTTGCCAACATATAAAGGACAAGTAAAACCATTTCCAGCCTAAACAAAGTACATAAAAGCAGCCAAACCAATGATTAAAGACCTTGAAGGCTCCATAATCATCATTAAATATGCCTGAACTCAGTGTGACTTTTTATTTTATATACAGGATTAAAATCAACATTAAATCATCTTATTTACATTGCCATTGGTGCTGAAATTGAACTTTTTAAATAGTACAGTAGGCTGGTATACATTAGAAAATGGTCTGCACCGGAGGCAAATAGAAAACTAAAGAAATTAGGTAGGCTGGAAATGGTTACTTTCTGCCCTCATTTTCTTTCATTTTGCTGGCTTTCTTGTTGATAGCCAAAACTTTCATTTAAAATATTTTGGGAGCATGGCAACCCAAAAAGATTGAGTGATGATCCAAAAACTCCAAACCAACTGATAATATTTCTCGAGGTGATAGGAAAGGCACAGGAAGTTAGGACTTTGGCTGAAATGACGAAAACACACGTTTGCCATTTTAGGGATCAGCGCCTCGACTCCTGCCACCTCCGACTCCAACGATGATCGTGTTTTGATGGGTTTACTGAATTGTCCTTTGCGGATGAGGAATTTTTAAAGTATTTCTTAGAATAAGTCCTTTGGTATGCAGATGCTACATGAAGGAAAGAAAGAAGGAAAGAAAACATAACAGTATTACTTGCTCCATACCCTAAACTACCATGACCGTAGCCATAAAATGAAGGCGTCTAGTAGTTGTTATAGCATGGTTGTCCATTCTTTCTAAAGTACCACTTACGGTTCATGCAGGTAATTTTAGGCATAGCCCATCTTCCATTTCCTAGGCAACGGATGGTTGGAAGGTGGCGTTGAATGAAACCATCTTTGCAGTGATATCTAATCAAGGAGTTGATTTCATAACGGGGTTTCATCTTTCCAAAGGTCTTGGCATTTTCTACAACAGGGGGCTGGCCACAAGCAACTAAAGAAAAGCAAATGGGTTATTTCCCAGCAATCTAATTATTGCAGTTAGTATGAATCTCTCTTTATGGTACCAAACCAAGCATGTTTGTTAAAGGCAATCATTTAGAATTAAGAAATTAATTTTTTGAAGAGAAAAATTGAATCTTGAAGCTTTGGGGTTTGGTTGAATACCAGTTTGCCTTATCTTAAATTGTGTTTTATTAAAGAACCATATGAATAAATAGCCATACATTCTTCTATCTACTTGGCAGGGCCACTTTTCTAAAAAAAAAAAAAAAAAAAAAAAAGTCAAATTGAAAAACCTCTGTTTTGTGCCAACATGTGGCCCTCTCGTATTGTTTTGACCACCATTCCTAAGTATTTATTAATTACACACCTTCACTTGGGACCAGAATGGATTTGTAAAAATTAACTATTATTGTTACCTCCATGATAAAACTTATAATCTGTTAATAATAACATAGTTTCAAAATCAGATACACACTCGTAAGTGTAAGTAAAATATCTCCTGGTTCCATTTAAGTTTACTTACTCTTTTCTGTCTTCTTTATAGAGATAGGGGAAAGGGAGAGCCACAGTATTCATGCCTCAGTTTTATAATCACCCTACAAATATTAATTTCAACTCTCAAGAAGAGTAAGGATAAAGCTTCGAATATTTATTTATTTTTAATTTAGAATGAAAAAGTCTAAACATGAACTTAGACATAATCTTAAGAAGGAGGCATAAAAGAAACCTTACTAATTTGACATTCAAGAAGCTTGGAAAATAGATCCAACTGAATTTGTGGAAACCTATAGTTGTATTCAATATTTGTATACAGAAATGAATAAAACTTGCTTTAAATGATGTACATTTTAAAATTAATTTTTATTAAATGAGCTTTGCTATGTATCTCCAACAAAAATTTAACTTGAATATAATTTCCCTAAATCACATTTCTTAATCATAGTTAAAGAACTCTGACATCACATGGTCTACAAGACCATGTTATATTCTCTCATGAAATAATATAATTCTTCAATGGGAGAATGATTACCAGAAAGCTGGATAACAAGAAGTTTGGATGCTAACTTCTAATATTAAAAGTTTACTATTATTTAAATTTATTTACATCATCAGAAGGCTGTTTAGAGCTCTATTCTTTTGTTATAGCAAATTCAAGCTTAACTTAAATATTTAGTTCCTCTAATTTGCTTCTGCTTGATAAAATGCCTTGGAAGATATTGGCCCCATTTCAAACAAAGCTGTCTTTAATGAAACACAAACCAAGCATATCTTGAATAAGAAATTAGCATTTGGATAGACATAACCTAAAACATAGAACCATAAAGTCAAACTGTTTATAGCTGAAAAATTGAAAATATTTTTGCATGTGAGTCAGCTTTACAAATTCCTACAAAATAAACTGAGATTGTTATAGTAATATTTCATTATGAATCATTAAGCTACACTAAGCATATGGATCAGTGATAGCCCCAATCTGTATACCTGTCATACTTCTGTCATTGTATTATTGACAGATATTAGGAAAAATACTGATATTAGTCAGTATGAGAATGAGACAAAAGTGATGCAGAAGGTTAAAAATTATTTATTAGATATTCCACTATACTTGATTGTGTGCTACGCTGACTCAAATAGAAGCTGCTTTTGTAACTGTGAAGAAAGCAATATATAGGTGCCTTTTAAAACTATTCAGTTATGAAGACTCATTATAAAGTTAAAATAATTCAGTTAGTGTGATATTGGCAGGGATAGGCAAATAGAGCAGAAACAGATCCATACATGCTTGATATTTGACATATGCTTGATTCTTGACAGAAGCGACATGGCAGAGCAGTGGAGAAAAGGTAGTCTTTTCATTTGGACAATTGGGTATTTCATATGGTAAAAAATGCATTTGGTTCCCTATGTCAGAGAATACATGTGAAATCAATTCCAGATGATTTAAATATATAAAGGCACATATACAAATATATAGGAAAGTCAAAACTATAAAACACTTAGAAATCATATGCAGAATAACTTTATGACCTTAGGGCAAGTAAAGATTTCTTTAGAGACAGGAAGTTTTAAACCATAAAGGAAAATCCAGTGACATCAAAATTAAGAATTCTGCTCATTGAAAAACACTATAGTACAAGTGTAGAGACAAGCTACAAACTGGCAAAAGATATTTGCAACATATATAATTATCAAAGGATTAGCAACCAGAATATATAAAGATCTACAGATCAATAGGTAGAAGATAAGCAACCAATTAAAAAAATAAACAAAAGCCATGAACTAAATTTTTTACAAAAGAAGAGCTGTAAATAAATTATAAGTATATGAAAAGAAATTCAGGAAAAGCATCCAAGAAAATGCAAATTAAATCACAAGAAATAACATTTTATACCCACCAGATTGGCAAAAATTTCAAAGTCGGTTACTATCAAATGTTGGAGAAGATGTGGAGCCACCGGACCTCTCACACATTGCTGGTGGGAGTGCAAATTGGTACAACAATTTTGGAAGACAATTTGGTATTCTCTAGTAAATTTGATGGTACATATATCTTATGACTCAGCAACTTCACTTCTAGAAATAGACCCTATAGAAATTCACATAAATGTACCAGGAACAAGTTCAAGAATGTTCATAGAAACATTGGTTGTAAATAGGAAAAACACTGGAAATAACCCAAATGCCCACCGACAGAAGAAGTGATAAACAAAACGTTGTATAGTCATACAATGAAATACTTTACAGCAGCAAAAATGCATCAACATGGATAAATCTCACAGACATAATGCTGAACAAAAAAAGCAAGGCACAGCGTACATACAGTGCAATTCCGCTTATATAAAGTTTAAGACATGCAAAACAAAATAATTCTAATAAAGACAAGCAGTTAATTAAAATCTCCTTACACTAGAAAATATTTGCTTTGTTATTTTTCCAAGTTCCATTGCAGAAGTGCCGAAGTAATGCATGTAGTCAGGAAAGCATCTCAGAGAAAGAATAGTCAGAATAAGTTCTATTTTAGATGGAGAAACAGCAGAGTAAAGTAGTCATCAATAGCAGCTGACTTTCATCTGAGACTATGGCTTTGTGTATCTTAATTTTTTTTCTTCTAATACAATTTCTCACTGGTGTTTAAGACTTTATTAAAATATTTATAGTGTGTGTACTTTTGTTTTTATATTCAAAGTCAAATAAATGGATGGTATACAATGTAATAGTATTTTGTACTCCTCCTTGAGCGGGCAAAAATTCTGGGTCTAAGGACTAAATATCATTCCTGTTATAACATTATGATTAATTATAATAAGCTGGTTTAAAAATTTTTATAGACTTCCCCATATTTGTTTAAGGAAGAAGGCTAGCGGTGTACCTTAGAAAAATCAAACTGAGCAACAATAAACACAATTCACTTTTAAAAATCAGCTTTAGTTAATTTTTTGTTTAAAGTCTACTAGGCAATTCTCATTGTGGAGTTTACATTTTTTCATATTTTGAAGGTATTCAGTTATGGATACAGGGATGGAATTTTTGATCAATGATTTATAAGCATTCAGTAAGCTTATCAGGGAGTGATTTAAAACCCCAAATGCTTATGGAAATCAGGTAGTTAATAAAAATGGAGAAGGATTGAATGAGGACTGTCCATCTAGTGAGGGCTATGGTTCCCAGTGCCAAAACCCCATATCACTGACAAATTTGGATATGAGCCAAATTTTTAAGTAAAAAATCCAGATTATCCAGGGTACATAAAAATGTTTGGATATTTTCATAGTGGAAACAATTAAAAACAACAATTGAGGGAGTGCTGAATTCCTAGCCAGGGGAGCTCTATCACAGTCCCTAAAGGAACAGCAACAATCCCCCAAGTGCAATGGCAAAGACCAAAAAGAAATGAAGGTCCAACAATGAGCCCCTGATACTAATGACTATGCTTGTGAGCCTATGCACCTGAAATAAGAACAAGGCCTAGAGCAGCAATGTGCCTAGGAGTTCCCTCCTGAGAGCCTCCGTGTTGCTCAAATGTGGTCAGTCTTGAAGCCAAACTCAGCATGTAAATGCATTGCCTTCCCCTCAGCATGGGACTTGACTCCCCGGGATGAGCCTCCCTGGTGCCGAGGGATCACTACCAAGTACCAGCTGATGACATAACTAGAAAATGATCTTGAATAAAAGATTCGACTCGGGCCAGCAGAATATCCCTGTCTACATATAATAACAGGAGTTAAAAATGCTTTTTTACCTAAATCAAGGGGGAAATAGAAAGGACAAATGAGTATATGGCTATGAGTCTCTAAAAAAGAGCCTGGAGGTTATCAGAGGGGTTGCCCTTATGCACACCTGAGCAGAGTCTCAGAGACAGATAAAGTAGATACAAGCCCAGGTATTGGTTCTTTTGAGGGCTACAGAGACCCACAGGTTTTACGGTCATGGCAGATGGAGTTCACTGCCATGTCAGTTGGCCCTTCTTTGGAGTTGGTGTTTCTGTGTGATGGAGCTGGACTCAGATGTGATCTCTTTTCACAAGTCTTTCCTGTTACTTTACCAGAATTGTAGTTGGTGCTGGGGTTTAAGATATATTTAGGGGATCTGAATCTCTGGACTGACCATATGATAGCCAGGCCCTGAGTCTCAACAGACTTCAGCTCCTACACTCTGATTTATTGGACTTACCCCACTCAGCTAACATGGAGTTGAAGAATGTCAACCACCACACCATGAAGCCAAGAATGCCTACAACTGAAAGCAGGAGGACTGCATCTAGCATCCATGTGGAATCTAAGCCCCCTCTTGACATAGATGTGGAATGGACACAATCAATCCAAGGTCCACAGGATGGAGGAATAGAGTAAGGATTAGAGTGGACTTACTGATATTCTATTCATGAACTATTGTGGTTAGTAATGGAAGAAAATGTGGCATTGGTGTGGAAAAAGTGGCCATGGTAGCTGCAAGGTGTGGGGAATGGAGGAAGAGATGAGATGCGGAGGTATTTTCAGGACTTGGAGTTGTCCTGGGTTGTGCTGCAGGGACAATTATCGGACATTGTAGATCTTCACATGGCCCACTGGATGGAACGTGGGAGAGTGTGGGCTATGATGTGGATCATTAACCATGAGGTGCAGCGATGCTCAGAGATGTATTCACCAAATGCAATGAATATGTCATGATAATGGAGGAGAATGTTGCTATGGGGGTAGTAGTGGGGTAAGGGGGTTGGGGGTACATGGGGACCTCATATTTTTTGAATGTAATATTTTTAAAAATGAATTTAAAAAATAAATAAATTTTTTTAAAAATCCAGATTATTTTGTGCTATATCCCAATTTTTAAATGTTGGCAACTGATTAAAATTTTTGATGCTGTTTAATATGATGAGGAGAGCATCAAAAAACAGAGCTATAGACCCTTGGGCTGGCAGTTGTTTTTCTCAAAGATACTACAAGTTGTTTTGCTAAATAAATTCTACATTTTTATCCTAAGCACCTAAACTCTAACAGTCACTAAGAACAAACTTTTCAATATTATATAGGAAGACAGCAATATTCCAAAACACCAAAAGATGATACATCCAGTTTGTGTCTCAAAGAATGAAGCTGGTCCTTTGCTTAATTCTTTTGATAACTGAAATGCAGATTAATTAAAGATACATTATTAATGGAGTAATCATTACCTGTTCCTTTCTTGCAAGTGTAGGTGAGATGATAATTGCAGGGAACATCATTCCACTGGCCGTTCTCATGCCAAATGATTACAACACAATCTTCTCCAGCAGAAAAGAAGCTGTCTGGTTGGTTGGGCCTCCAGTTCTCATATTGCTGAAAGAATGGAGGGAGAAGGTAACTACTGATAGTCAAGGAGTAATAAATATTGTAAGAGTGATAATGACATCACATCACAATTCAATTAGAATGGATTCAACAATTTCTGTTAGGCCATCTAGCAAAAATGATTGTGGTGGCAGAGTTCAAACCTGTGAATGAAAAATGTATATAAGATTATTCAAAGTCTTTCTTCAACCACTATTTTTTTCTTTGACAATGAGCTATAGCTAAGAAATTTTGGTCTCATTATCCTAGATTTCTAAATATATACTCAACTCCCAATTTAAGAAATTCCATTATTTTTATTAATTATATCAGCATTAGGGAATTAAGGAAAAAAATAATAATCTCACCACTCGAATCCATTATGTGTTTCTTCTAGCCCTTTCTATGCACATGTAAGTTTAGAGTTGTGATCATATTTGCAATGAAATTTTATCCTTTCTTTTCTTATCTTTCCCACTATAAAGTACCTTTCTTTATTTTATTTAATGAGATTACTTTTATCCAAGTGCATTTATTTGGTAATAAAATTGAGATAATGTCTACATAATATTTTTTGTATTTGCCTGGTATACCTTTGCCCATCATTCTATATTCAACCTTTCCGAGTAATCCTGTTTTAGATGTGATTCTTACATATACCATATAGCTAGACACTTATTTTGATAGGAATATTTATCACATTTATGTTAATTAATATAGAAGCTTTTTTTTAAAGATTTATTTTATTTATCTCCTCTCCTGCCCGGCCCCCCATGGTCCATTCGCCATGTGTTCTTCTGTGTCTGAGTCTGCTTGATTCTCATTAGGTGGCTCCAGAAGCCAATCCTGGAACCTTCTGGAGTGGGAGAGAGGCGATCATTCTCTTGTGCCACCTCAGCTCCCTGGTCTGCCATGTCTTCTATTGCCTCTCCTCTGTGTCTCTTTCTGGTGCATCATCTTGCTGCACCAGCTGTCTGTGTGGGCCAGCACTCCTGTGCAGGGTAGTACTCCTGCACAGAGCAGTACTCTGTGCAGGCCAACACTCCACGTGGGCCAGCTTGTCACATAGGCCAATTTGCCTTCACCAGGAGGCCCTGGGCATCAAACCCTGGACCTCCTATATGGTAGATGGGAGCCCAATTGCTTGGGCCACATCTGCTTCCCTACAAGATATGCTTTTAAAAGTATATTTTACTATAAATACATGTTTGCTTTTCTTTGTGTAATGTGTGTTCAGATAATGCAAAAAGATTTCTGTGTTTGATATTTTTCTCCTAGTTACCTTTAAACCTAAATCTTTTAGAAGGTATCTATTAATTCCCCACACTAAGTAATGATATGTAACGTGAACTATCTTTCACCTTCAATCATAGTAATGCATACCATTTATTTAGCACCAATAATGGATGACACCTTCTGTTAGTTACTTAACATTTATTTATCTCTTACAACAATCCAGCATGGCTAAGAGTAATTTGGAATTTATAGAAGTTAGGGATCCAGGACTCCCATTTAAGTCCAATTCTTTGTTACTTTAAAATGTTGCCTCCCTGAAAACTGATAATTATATGAAAATGCACTCCTTTTGCATATTCTAACAGACTTAGAAGAGATTAAATGATATTCGACCATGAATAAGAGACCAGTTTCTAAGCCTTGAGTCTCTTACAAAGTAAAATGTGATATTGGAGTTTGTTTGTTCAGTGTCTTTCTGGCTCTACTGAAGTATCACTTTTCCACTCAGCTTTGCCTCATGTTTTATTACTTCTAATGCAGACAAGATTACTGGAGACAAACTTCTTTAATATGGTAGAAGCTCAGATTCAGATTTACATGACAGTGGCTAATATAACTATCTTTTCAGGGTCCATGGATACATTAATCTTTCATCGAATTAAAAAGAAATTTGTGGTTTGAAACAGTGAGTTAAGGGATTTTAGTTGGAAAAGATAAAAGTCAGACAAGAAAGAACTGTGTATAGATTTAAGTCAACTGCTCTCAATTCAGAGCAAGCAAAAAAGTGATTCTACTATTTACTCCCAACAATTCCGCTACTTTCATGTCTTTAAAAAAAGTTTAAATATATTTAAGAAAAGGTCCGGATTTTTTCTTCTCAGAAAAAAATGCAGTTTAAATTGTTTTTTAACGTGGTTAACCCTAGATCTTTGATAAAATGTTTTGTGAGAAGAAAATCTAAAGGTTGAAAACCTTGGGATTAACCAACTTTCTATTTTCCTTCAACCCCTTTTCTTAGCTTTACTCTATTGCCCTCCTTAATCATATCAAAATTAAGGTAGGTGCTATGAGATTCCTATTATGTAAAAAAGAGGTTCCTGTTATGTGAAAAACAATCTTTAGCAGTGATAACATTGCAAAGAAGCAAAAAATGTTTAATAAAGGTGCTTTTTTCCCCAAAACTCAGAATGAAGGATGTTTTATTTTTCTGGTGAAAAACTGAACCAAAAATGATAAGGATTTAAAACAAACTCTAGTAGGCTGAATGGTAACATGAGTTACCTCCCAGAGAGTCCTGGGAAGGGTATGTCTCCCAGCAACCAAGAATGGTGGACCCTAATTATTTCTCTATTTTCCTTTTCTTTGTTTGCTTCCTTTTCCTTGTCATCCCTCACCTTCCACCCACCAAGAATTTCTTTCTTTTTATTTTGCTACCCTTCTTTAACAGATAGTAGACAAGGAAACGGAACAACAAAAAAGAAGTATAAAAGTTACGTTCAACCTGTTCCTTATGTCTAAGTTGACTTAAATGAAATTTAAAGCAGGATAAAAATAAAAAGCAAAAGAACAGGAATTCATTAAAACTAACAAAAATCTATACTTAATACCTTCTACGGTCAAAGACTCCAGAGTTCCCCAAATATTTATTTTGGATTTTGGAGCTTAATATTTTCTAACTTACTTCCTAAAACCATTTACAAGAAACAGAAAATGTCCTTAAAAGTGGGAAAATTTTCAACACCCCACTAATATATGTAAACACATTTAAAACTGCAGTATTCTCTCCTTCCCTGTCACTACCCATACTGCCCATATCCTTTCCTTGTTTTATTTTTCTTCATAATACTTATTATCTTCTAACTTACTACATAATTTACTTATTTATGGGGTTTTCTTTCCCTAATGAAACATCAGCTCAATGAAGACAGGATTTTTGTTTGTTTAACATTTTGTTTGCATCTATATCCTCAGTGCCAGGAACTATGCCTGGCACATAGTAGGTGTTTAGTAAATAGTTTGACGTTTTAAAATAATGAATCCCCAGAGGGTAACATTCTTCTTCAACCACATATCCCTAATCAAAGATGTTATTTGCTGCTAGTAGATGACAGGTGAAACAGGCAAACACAGACATAGCCAGTGGAAGGAAATAAATATTCTGCAAAACAATTGGCAATACATAACAAGAGCCTCAAAAATGTCCTACCCTTGGACCAAGTAATTCCTCTTCTCCTAAAAATCTATTCTACAAAAATAATCAGAATATTTTATGTGAACTAACATTTATACCCACAGTAAAAGGGTAACAACCTTTACATATATATATAGGTTGTACATATGTTAAAATAAATTATGGTATAGTCAAATGGAATATTGCATTATAATTAAATATTTTGTCTTTGAAGAATATATAAGGCAATGGAAAATACTCAAAAGAGGTGTTAAATTAAAATTAAAAAGCAAGGGAAGTGGCTGTGGCTCAATCAGTTGGGCTCCCGTCTACAATATAGGAAGCCCTGGGTTCACGTCCTGGGACCTTCTTGTGAAGGCAGGCTCACCCACACACTATGGAGAGCCACTTGGCCCTCAGATGCCATGGAGTGCTGCCCAGCCCGCAAGCACTGCAGAGAGCTGACTCAGCAAGGTGACACAACAAAAAAAAAAGGGAGACAAGCAAAAACACAGAAGAGTATACAGCGAATGGACACAGAGAACAGACAGCAAGCAAGCTGCAAGGGGGGAGGAGGGGAAATAAAATAAATATAGACAAAGAAGAATGCACAGTGAATGGACACAGAGAGCAGACAGCATGCAAAAAGCAACAAGGGGGGATATAAACGAAATTTTAAAAAGATACTAAAAATATACAACGATCCCAATTCTACACCTACTCTCAGGTACAGCTGTGTGTGTGTATGTGTGTGTGTGTATTTATACAAAAAAGACCAAAAAGAAATGCAGCAAAATGTTATAAAGTTATTTCTGAGCAACATGTGACTAAGAGATATTTCTATATAGTCTTACATACTTTTCAGATTCTCAAGAATAAGCATGAATTACTTTTATCAATCAACAAAAGTGAACATAATAAAATTATATGGTTATCGGATAGGACCCATTGATTTCTTAACTAATTCTTTTTTAATTTAACCTCATTAAAAGTTACTTCAACTTATCAAAGTCAATTGACTGTCAGGTATTTGCAGCTGATGTTTCCTCCTGATCTGAACACTGTAACGTCTCATTTTCACACTGAAATGAGACTCAGATTCCATGCCACTGAAATGATTTTAAGGGCTTATGCTGCCCAGACTCAAACCTCTGGTAAATGGTTTAATTGTCTTTAGTGGAATTATATTTGGCTTGCAGAGATGATTTAAAGCGTGTGTTCTGTGTTGTTGCTTGGCAGAGTTGTGGCTTAATGGTGCAGGACCAAATTTTAGCTCTGTGGTTTTTACAGGAATGTCTGATACCCACGGGCTTGACACATTATTACCTCATATCTGATAGCTCCATTGTGCAGATTTAACTTGGCTAGGATGCTCTAATTTTGCTCCATGTCATTGCCAAACTGACTTAGCAAAGGAAGTTCCAGTTTTCTGAACAGCTTTCTTTGTTTCTTCCTGAATTCTTTATGATCTTATTTAAAGTTATTTACAGGGCAAAAGAGTATAAAAGATAAATCTTTGACTTTAGATGTAATACTTTTTCTTTTCAGTAAAGTTAAAGGTTAGGAAGAAATCCCTCCTCTGGAAACCAATTCTAGGAAGCGGACGTGGCTCAGGCAATTAGGCTCCCATCTACCATATGGGAGGTCCAGGGTTCAATACCCAGGGCCTCCTGGTGAAGGCAAGCTGGCCCGTGTGGAGAGCTGGCCCATGCGGAGTGCTGTCCTGTGCAAGAGTGCTGCCCTGCACAGGAGTGCTGCTCCGCACGAGTGCTGGTGTATGCGGAGTGCTGGCCCATACAGAGAGGTGACGCAGCAAGTTGATGCAACGAAGAGGGACACAGAGGAGAGACAATAAGAGATGCAGCAGACCAGGGAGATGAGGTGGCGCAAGAGAATGATCACCTCTCCCCCACTCTGGAAGGTCCCAGGATTGGTTCCCAGAGTCACCCAATGAGAATACAAGCAGACACAGAAGAACATAGACACAGAGAGCAGACAATGGGGGAGGGGGGAGAAAGAAAGAAGGAAATCTTAAAAAAAAAAATCAATTCTGAGTAATGAAAATGTAATCGATTTTTTCTCTCTTATAGACAGTATTTCATAAATACAGAAATGTAAATTTATGGAACAAGTTGGGGGGAAACTCACCCCCTTCCCATCTGGCTATTTTTCTCCTCCCTTGAGATCATGAACATATACCCTGGGATGGTCACCCTGCATTGACTCTCTTCTAGGGCTGGATGGGCAAACTAAGAATAATTCTAAAAGCTACATGGCTTGGGGAGAAATAATTTTAACCTCTTTGACAAAAATAAATGCTAGTCATTTTTGTGCATTTATCTGTGTCACAGGGGCACATTTTCCACCCTAAGGCCTGAGCTCTGTAGCTTTCTCCAGGGACAAGAAATAGAGATAGCTACTACACCTGAAAATAGAACCTTAAAATCACTTTGCATTTTAGTTCTCTTCCGATAGCAGCAAAAATTATGATCTAAAACTCAAATATATTTGACAGAGGAAAGAAAGCTCAGACGCAAAATTTTCTACATGTTATATACAAAGTAAACAACAGATTTACATTTTATTAAGAGATCATTGTTTTTCACCTAGTATGAAACTGCTTAATGCTGTACAATTATATGATAGTTTCTTTATTTTTCAGAGTTCCAATTAAATGCCTACTCTGTAAGAAGGAAAAAAATGCCAAAAAAAAAAAAAAAAAGACAACTCTTTCAATTAAATTGGATTCGGTCACTTTTCAGTATTTTTTTCTATTTCTTTTCCCCCCAACTGGATTCAAATAAGTCAACTGCCAAAATTATAAAATGACTCAAAAAACCCTGGCTGAAATCCAACCGCTCATAAGCATGGTTCTCTCCACAAACCAGAGGACTCATTACAAACCAGTTCTAATACTGAGGGGAAAAAACTGAGCAGACTGTGTTATTCATCAAAATCTATCAAACTTTATAAATGCTTAGAGTATTTTGTTCCAAATAATCCATGCTTTGTTCTTTTTTTAACAACAAAAAAAGGATTTGTCTGATATTAATTATACTGTAGGTTTTCCACAGCAAGTACGACTTCTCTCCCACCAACATTCCCAACTCTCGAAGAACACCCGCAGGTACACAGGTCTAACAGTGATTGCACTAAATTTTCTTGTGCAGGAGGGCTGAAGAGCTATTGCTCTTCTTCCCAGTTCTTTGCAAGTCTCCAACTTGATTCAATCAACATTGAAAAATAAATGGTTTGTGCTTCTGAAAGTTATCAGTAATGCGTAACTTACAGACAAGGTTTATATCCTTTCAAGGTGAATCTCTGATTACATAGTACTAGGGGGCCCAGCTCTCATAGGAGATACCAGAGGATCTTTTATCTTTAAAATACACACCATGTGCCCATGATCAATGGCCAGGGTCTAAACACTCAGCAGATAGCAGGCACCACAAGCAAGAAGCAAACACACTGCTGATAAAAATGTAAGGTAATTAACTGACCTTTTCTTTGGGCAAAGATCGGGAAACAGCTTTTTTCTAAAGTTCAAAATGCACTCTTTTAGAAATATACAACAATTAAACAAGGAGCATTTATTTCTCTGCTCTAAGTAAAGGGGTTTACTTGGGTCCTGCTTCCAGTTAAGGAAAGGAAACAAGGCCATCCAGTATTAGTCAGTAACTGCTGTTGACAGTCCCATCCCAGCTGGTCCTTTACGTTATACATATACAGGGAAAGAGATCAAGGAGAAAATATGCATACAGCTGAGTAGTGAAAATCAAAGGTCTTGAACCATCCATGCAACATTCCAAACTGGTCTTTGTTTTCCATACCAAGGTTTTTGAAGAAGTCTTTACAAAGAGAATGTCAATCTAGAAACCAAACCCTGAAGATAAAAGACCATGCTACAATCTCTTCTAGAGGGAGTATCCTTAGAATATCAAAGAGTTTTGTTCTTAGATCCCTTTTATCATCATCTTATGACTAAGAAGTTTTCAGAGCAGCTATTCTTATAAAAACAATCGATAACTAGCCCTTCTCTATAGTATTTTACTCATTTTAAATGTTTTTCACCTTAACTTGGTCAAATAACTACAAATTATCATCAATAGGCACTGGTTCTCCCAAAGAGTCACACAGGCTACCTAGAATCTCTTGGTTCTTCTCCTTTCTGCTAGCTCTAGCTCCTAAATGGTATGATATAAATGAAGAGAAAACACTCGGTGAGATTAATGTCCAGCTTTTTGTGACCCATAACTTCAAGAACTTCTCTCTCTCTCTCTCTCTGGGTCTCTCTCTGTCTCTGTCTGTCTGTCTCTCTCTCTCTCTCTCTCTCACACACACACACACACCATTACATAGATAGGAGCTTCTTGTAATGAAGAAAGGATATGTCTAAGACCTTTGGGAATCGTCCCTATTTGCACAAACTTATAGAACAGTAAATTTCCCACCATATATGTAATAGAGAAGGACTGAAATGGTTACCAGAGTAGCCAACAGAAGACTCCTTGAGGTGGAAATACTAAGCTGACTAAAGACTGACTAATCAAATACTTCTCACACATGAGCCAGCCATTGATACAGTTCAAATTTGTCCCTGAGAAAAAGTACAAAATATTTCATATTGTGGCTCTTCAGGGTCTTTCATGTATAGCTGAAAGTGAAACTGCCAAGAATCTACTATATAAAACCACTGATCTATCAACATATTTAGCTATAATTTTTCAGCTTAGAAGCAGTCACTCTTCTTTAAAATTCACATAATTTAGATAGCTTTGAATGGCCAATTAAGACCTCTATATTTGGAACTATTACAGATTTTGCCAAGCACATTTAAATAATCACATACATTCAATTGATAAAAACTATGCTTGATATTTGTCCAGTGAAGCCATTCTGAGACACAATACATTATTGTTGTTGCTTGAAGAATTTACTAAAGCTTCAAACTATAAATTGGATTTTCCCCCATTTAACAGTCTTGTTACTATGCTTCAACTACCCTCTCTCCCCACCAAACACTGCCAATTTACCATTAAAAAAAATCTTTCATAGGAAAACCAAAAAAGTCCTATCAGCTCACCTGCCAAGGAAACTAGCCAAGAAAAACTTTCTGCTGAATCCTATTACTGTGTATAAGGAGAAGATACAAGAAAGACTAGTCTTAAAATTTGTCTTGGTTGCTAGGGTTTTATTAACCATGTGACTCATATGTTAGCTTACTTTGCATTTAAAAAACCATTTCATCTCACATTTGACATTAGAAGCTAATAATATCAAGTAATTCATACCAGAATTTTCAAACTCATAGCTACAGGAACTTAATTTATAGAGAATATTATTCCTGCAAAGATGGAATACTGGGAGAGTTATGTTTTGGAACGAAAAATACAATATGACCACTAGGTGGTGATATCTACCTATCATATTATGAATTACGAAGTCAATCACTGTTAACAAAACAGAACACCCAGAAAATATCATGCTTATTCACCCCATGTGACAAAAAAAAAAGATGAAAAGATTTTATCTGATACCTTTTGTGATAGAAAACATGAAGAGAAGATTTGCTAGAAGATGGACTTCAGCTTGATAGCACTTACCAATCTGCTAGCATTCTATTCTGCTGTAGGCCATAGAGGTATAATCTAAACTTTCTACTTGACTACAATAGTTTTACTATTCTCCATTTTGTCTTTTTAAATTATCAGAACATAACTTACATCAATGGCAAAACTGCATCAGATGCAAAGCCAACTCTACAGTCCTTCTTAGAAGATCATAATTAAATACCTATGCATACAAATGAAATATCTGCAGTGTGATTCAGTCAGTTTATTTTTTAAGTAAAAGCATATCTGGATTAGCTACATGACACCTGAACTGACAGCCGACTTGACTTGTCTGTGTGCAAACTTCCTTTATCACCTGGGACAAATTTTGCCTCTGCATATACTCCCAGAGCTAGAAATTAAATCCAAATACAGTTGATGCCAAGGGTAAGAAGATAACCACCACAGTATAAAAGCAAACTCTGAATAGAAAACACTTTCCCAAGAGGACCGCTCACCCGTCCAAAGCATATGCTGATAAGAAACTACCTCTCACTAAATAAAGAATTCAAAATACCCACTCTGAGTTACCCCCAGCCTTTCATAAGGCAGGTCAAACAGTTATCGGAAAGAAGGCTATAAGTCAGACTACTTATTACAGAAATCAAAACATTGGATAACTTTAAGATGTGGGTCCCCCTACCCCAGATGGCTGTGGTACACAATAGTCATTTGTTTATAGTCCACACCGGGTATATTTAAGTTTATTTTAACTTATACAGGATATCTGACCTCCCTGGAGGTAAAGACATCCCTTCTTATGATCCTTGCACTGGTTTAAAGTTACTCTGGTTCGGGTTCTTATTTATGTTTTAAGGGAGGTTATGGTTTTGCTGTTGTCTCTTAGTTGAACAGGGTAATTCGCTGACCAACAACTGAAAGGAAAAGAGCAGCTTTGTTTTAAAGGAGAAAGAGACGTTTGTTTTGGTGTCACTACCCGATGCTGGCAGCCTGGAGTCCAATCCTCCAAACATGAATATGCTGAAGGGAAGAAAAACTAACTTGGGGTCTCCTGACAGTTGTTAAAGTGGCAACATGCCCATTATTTTCCTAGCTGGCAAACCTCTGTGCAAGAGAGACAATCTGGCCAGCTCTTGAGTGCAGCACTAATCTTGTGTAATAGAGTGAGCTCACTGCCCTACAAAGCAGTAATTATCAACAGCATTTTCTAAGGATGTGAGTTACTCCCGCTGTGAGATGGGGGCCCCAGGCAGAGCCCCAGGGAGCTGCTTGCTTCTAATCCATTACATGAATGGTGCCAGTGGGCTCTTTTACCCCAAGCTTGTTTGCACAGGTCTTCAGTTATGAAGTGCTAACAATCCAAATACAATGAGAAACTGCCAAAACTCATACTTTTTTTTTTTGCTTTCTCCATGGTTATGCATTGCCTTACACTAATTAGCAATTAAATTTAAATGCCTCAGTGTGAGTTTAAAGTTTCACAGAGCAATGCTGGAAATGCATCTGTGAGAAGAAACAACTGCATCATCAAAGAAAATTAGAATAATTTTGTCAATTATAAAATGATTTTCTAGTGGTAGGTAAATATTGTTTGACCTGCCACTGGGTATCTGAACTACAATATGACTGTAACGTTTTGCATGTAAAATCAGAAGAACCAGTTCTTGATTATGAATCAAATTGAACTGTAGCTACAAATGAAAATGTTCACGAACAGCTTAGTGGTCTTTGCAGAAAGAAATTGAATATTCTTCCACTCATGAGTATGTGTTAAAAGATGAGGAATGTTCTTCCTTGTTCTTTCATTTTTATTTTTTTTAAGATTTCTTTATATTCCCCCTCTCCCTCCCCCCACCCTGCTGCTTTTGCTGTCTGTGTCCACTCGCTGTGTGATCTTCTGTATCTATTTCTCTTTTTTGTCTTCTTTTCTCATTTTTCTCTCCTCTGGGATTCACCGGGATTCACTCCTGGGGACCTCTGATATGGAGAGAGGTTCCCTGTCAGTTGTGACACCTCATTTCCTGGTCTCTGGTGCACTTCACCTTGACTCTCCCCTTCGTCTCTTTTTTTGTTGCATCATCATCTTGCAGCAGGACTCACTTGTGCAGGCACTGGCTCACTGGCGGACACTTGGCTCACTGCACAGGCATCAGCTCACCATGTGGGCACTCATGCAGGTACTTGACTCACTGCACAGGCACATTTTCTCTTCTTCTTTTTCACCAGGGACCCTAGGAATCGAACCCAGGTCCTCCCATATGGTAGACGGAAGTCCTATCACTCGAGACACATCTGCTTCCCATTCTTTGTTCTTTTGTGCTAACAAAACTTTATGAGGTTTAACATAAATAAATTGCTCTTAATATGCTGTGTAAGCAGTTTACAGAAAAGAGGAATCTAACTTGTAGCTAAAAGCATTTGCCAGCCAGGCCCATGTCTGTCTGCCAATAGTTTATAGAAAGTCTTCTAAGATTTTCAGGTAGAAAAATAAAGCTTAAATTTTTGGTACGGAGGCTCGTGTTTTGCATTGTTTTCCACCAATCATGTACAATCCTTTCAAAAGAGCAGAAACCTACAAACAAGCTTAGAAAGCCTCAAAAATTAGTCCTGCCAATTCTCTTTTCAATGTCCAAGGCATCTGGGAGAGGGGAGCGAACAGGAAGCTCTGCATTTATAAAAGGGGAATAAGGACACATTCCTATAGAAAAGAAATAATGGTTTATGGCCTGCAATTTGTTACTTCTATTCTCCACTCCTTTAAGTGTCTCTTGTTGGGCTGCAGGACTATTTCTTTATTGTTTCTACCTTTTTTTTTTTTTTTAAAGATTTATTTTTATTTATTTAACTCCCCTCCCCTCCCCCGGTTGTCTGTTTTCTGTGTCTTTTTGCTGCGTCTTGTTTCTTGTTTCTTTGTCCGCTTCTGTTGTCGTCAGTCAGTGGCACGGGAAGTGTGGGCGGCGCCATTCCTTGGCAGGCTGCTCCCTCCTTCGCGCTGGGCGGCTCTCCTTATGGGTGCACTCCTTGCGCGTGGGGCTCCCCTACGCGGGGGACACCCCTGCATGGCGCGGCACTCCTTGCGCGCATCAGCACTGCGCATGGGCCAGCTCCACACGGGTCAAGGAGGCCCGGGGCTTGAACCGCGGGCCTCCCATGTGGTAGACGGACGCCCTAACCACTGGGCCAAAGTCCGTTTCCCTGTTTCTACCTTTTTGAAAGCTGGCTTTTCTCACATACTTTCCTTGACAGACTGATGTGTTTATTTATGAAAGAAGATAAGTAGCCACTGGATTCAAAATTAAACCCACAATGAATCTGACCATTTTTGTGCACAGCTCTAATCAATTGGTGGAAGGTGGTGAGTGGAAGATGCAAATTCTAGGTGTGCCAGCTCACCAATGCTGGCCACACATGTCAAAATTAAAATGAAAAATTCAGTTTATTTCCAGAAACATATCTTTTAAGTAGAAATCTTCATTAATTAGCCTTTTGCAATCTGTATCATAACTATCAAGGAGCAAATTGAGTTGGTTAGAGCTAGAAAACAAGACATTTATTGATCTGTGCTTTAGTAACTCATTCTAGAACTTCCTGACTAGATTCAGACAAGTACAGAAGAGAGGAAGTCTCTGTTTTCTCTAAACAGAAAACTGGAGATAAAGGAGGCCATGACTACTTACAGGGGCTCCGAGAAGAAAATAGCCTTGCAGGGGCTATTACTGACTTGAGCACTAACAAAACAGAGATGAGTGAAGTAAAAATCTGAAAGGCATGTAGGTATTTTTCTGGTGGTGGTTGTTTTTTAATGTAGAAGAATAAAATCAGGGTTTGGTTTTGTTTTGTTTTTAGACAAACAAATCATACCTTCTAAAAGGTCCTCAACATTTTAAAAATATAATTGGACTGTCAATTCTATTTAATCCTCAACCTCTAGCCACTGCTACTAAAAGCAATATTTCTTTTGAGTTAACTGCATCAAATTAAATGAGGTCTCTGATCCCCAGTGGTGAAGGGTAAACTGCCAGAAGAGAGAAAGGGTCAATCTGTACTAAACATAATTCCCCTGGTAAGAATTTTATTCCTGGCAGTTAGAGAGCAAGATGGTAACAGCTTTATATCTCTGAGATCCAGGGAATGATTTTAATCTCCTTGTTGGAAGGTATATTTATACAAAGTAGTATGATCAAGGCTCCTAATAGTTTCAAATATCTCCCTAATTGGGCTGTCTCATGAACAGCTACAGTCTTTAGTTTAAAAGAAAGCTGTGAAGGGAAGAGGATTTGGCTCAACTGATAGAGCATCTGCCTACCACATAAGAGGTCCAAGGTTCAAACCCAGGGCCTCCTGGCCCATGTGGAGCTGGCCCATGCACAGTGCTGACGTGCGCAAGGAGTGCTGTGCCATGCAGGGGTGTCCCCCACATAGGGGAGCCCCACAGGCAAGGAGTGTGCCCCACACGGAGAGCCGCCCCACACACACAAAAGAAGGCACAGCTTGCCCAGGAGTGGTGCCACATATACGGAGAGCTGATGCAGCAAGATGATGTAACAAAAAGAGACACAGATTCCTGGTGCAGCTGACAAGAATGCAAGCAGACACAGAAGAACACACAGTGAATGGACACAGAGAGCAGACAGTGGGGGGGGGGGGGGGCGGAGAAATCAATAAAAAATAAATCTTTAAAAAAAAAAAAGTTGTGAAAATGATTTTGCCACCAAGTATATAGAGAAATATAAGTGGTCCCATAGTGGTCCCCAGTATTGGATCTCTCTGTGCTTGAAACAACAGACTCAGGTAGTGGATGGATAGAGGAAATTCTGTTTAACTTGAGGCAAAAAAATCATCCTTGCCCAAATAATCTGCTGAAAATTAAACAAGCTGATAACATTTGGAAAGCACATTTCCATTTGCCTGTTTCATTATATTTTAGATGTAGATAATAAGGTTTTTAAAACTCTTTTCTTCAGAAAGTATATTGACAGACGATGGGCCGACCTTAAAAAAACAAAACCCTCCTTCAAAGTTCTGAATAAATTACTGGTTTCCTAAAGCTTCATGGAAAATCTGCTCTGATATAACTCAAGCATGCAGGAGCAGCAAAAGGTTGAAAAATTTGCTTTCCATTTTTTTCTTTCCAGTATTTATTACAAAAGTGTTCCTAGGACAACCATGGTCAAAAGTGTCATAATTTCCAGCTGAAATGGCTGTTTTCCTTTCAGTTAATAACTTTGCTAAGAAGTATTATGCTCAGCTATACATTTCTGTTTTGGAGAAACATATTTTTTTTAGTTTTCACCATATTTTAAAACCCATCTATTTTTCTATAGCACGAAGGTTAAAAAAATCTTTAAAAAAAATTCTTGCATTTAATTGAGTAAGAGATGTCACAAAGACGTTGAGCCAAAAAACTTAATGTTGTCATTTCAGGATTCAAAAGATAGAATACACTGGCTGGGGAATATATGGATATTGATTATCATTTGTTCTTTCAACAAACATTTACCAGTTATCTACTTTAGATGATCCACTAGGCTAGGTGCTGCAGAAGGAGCAATGGAAATTAATCCCTATCTCCGAAACAGGGATTCACTGCTAGGGATGGGAAGAGGGCTGAAGGGGCAAGAGGGAGGAGCCGTTGGACCATACTCAGCCAAGGTGGCTTCCTGGATAAAGGAGACTCTGGCTAAGCAACTATTTGAGTATTTGTTAAGTGAATTAATGGCAAGAGGGGAGAACATTCTAAGCACTAGTGCAAGTGTATATAAGGATCCAGACCACGGCTTATTCTAGGAACTATGAGTATTTTGAGATGATATTGCTTAGGAAGTGGCAGGAGGTACAGTTGTGGGCAGGAGCCAGATCATGAAGGGCTATGAATGCCATGCTAATAATGAGAATTTTATATTGAAGACAATGGAAACATTTTAAGAAGTGAGTAACAAGGGTTCACAGCAAGGGAAGAGAAGGTCACTGGCACTGGAAAAGACATGGAAGAAAACACTTCAGAATAGTCATTCATTTTACAATAGGTGCAAGAAAGAACTTCAGAATCAGCTAATCATATATAAGCTATTAATAGATAAGAAAAGTTTGTTTGCCAGATTGAATGTGAATTTAACTTGGATGGTTGACCTCAGTATCTCTGAAGACATTACTTGGATAACAAATAAAGCAATTCATTATTGAAATCATTTGGTAGGGTTTCTAATAAAGCTCTAGGTGTGTTTCACTGTTGGAGATTAATAGTCAAGTTAAAGAATAAGTGGTTAGTAGAAAGGCAAATGACTAAGTGAAAACAAATGTGTCAAGAGAAAAAATCTTAATATAAGTCACAAAGGTAAGAAGAAACAATTTTATTCAAGTGTTTTTCCATGAAATTTACAGGGAAAATACAAGTAAATAATGAAAAAATTGAAATATAACAAAGATAAGAATTTGGCATTTTATTAATAATATCAACATCCTACAATAAAGACCAGTAAAACAGAATGAATCGATCAGAATCTGAAAAATAAGGTCAATTTAGAAAACTTGGCCAATCAGTAATTCAGTATATAAAATTGAATTAGCCTAGATATATAGTATATTTATATTAAATATGAGACAGTTATACTACAAGCTTATTGGAAGCAAAGCTTATTTCAATAAAAGAAATGATTGAAATTGAGACCTAATATCAACTTGTTTATTTTCATTGAGTTGTCAGACTAAATCTCAAGAGACAGTCTAAGGTAAATATCAATGGTTCTTTTTGTTTTAATGCTGCTCTACCTCCCAAGAAGGCTAAGCTCTAATAAAGCTTTCAAACAAAAGATGGGGGTGGGGTGGCAGGGGAAGAGGGGAGAAATCACTCTAAAACATAAACAAATCCTTAAAATCCCACACAGTCAAGTTAATTCCCTTTCCAAGTGTAAGCAGAGCCTGCTGTCCACAGCAAAGCTTTTACTATTACCGGTATTTTCAAAAGCAAGAAACTTGGATTAAATGGTGAATCAAAGGAGAACTATTTTATTCAAAGGCAAGCACACATATGGATCCTGTTAAGAGGATGGTGACTGTAGAAAGAACTACAAAGGAGTTGAAGGGACACCTAGGCTGTCTCAGAAAGCAATGGGGTGGAGGAAAGGGTGGTTCCAAAAGCAAGAAAGTGGGATGAAGATCAGTCAAATGGGAGGGGGACAGGCTTTTGGGCAGATGGCCTTTTCAGTTTCAAAATGTTCAAAGTTAAGGGACACTCCTTGGCATGCTTTTATTTTATACAAACAGTGAATTAAGAAGAAACCAAGGGTCTGTGAGTTTTATCTGGATTTACTTGATACTTTTTGCTTGTTTATATGTTTCATTTGCTGTACTTCTTCAGACTCAGACCCTCAGCATTCTCTCCATAATTTGTAGATTTCAATGAAAAGTGTGATTTCATCAAAAGTAATGTCATTATGTTGTATAGTTATGTATGCTACAGGTTACCTTCCTCTGAAAGTTTCAGAGAAAGATCAGTGTTTCTCTTTCAACAAAGTGCAGTGCTCACTTGTTTCCAGTCTAGGGGATAGAGATGGTTATTAAGTTATAATCTTAACAGTATTTATGGGTCTCCATTAAATATTAACAGACTCAGACCCCCATCCCCCCCCCAAAAAAAAAGTTGAATTGGCTTGCTTCAGCATAGTAGAATGACAGTTCATGAGTCAAGCTCACCTGTATGGCATCTGACAAGAAAGAAAAATCCCCTAAGATATTTTATAGCTGCCAAATATAAGCCAATATTCAGTGTCTCATTAGCCAAGCTCACAGGGAATATATGGCCTTACCCTAGACACCATGAGAAATAAAACGCATGGAAAAGAACCACTTCTTTGAAGAGTTAATGGCTAATGGGGAACCAGAATAAACATCTAGTAATGGACATAAACCCTAAGAATGAAAACATACAAATCAATTCTAAATAAGCAACGACAGATTAAAAACAGACCAGGACTTGGCTCAGGCAGGTCAATATGTAGCAAATGACAGACTGTTCATACAATCCACCTGGCCAAATGCAGCTACTCTGGGTTCAGGGCTGGAACATACAGGAACCCAGACAATATGTATACTTTGAGAGAAGTTGTGGTTGGAGTCTGCAAGACACAAGAAAGTACCAACCAGAATTGGCCACCTGAGTCCTGGGCATTCCTAGAGCTTCCCTAAACAGCCTGGTACTCATAACAATCTAATCTGCAGTTTTCACTGGACTATTCATAAAAGAAACTTGGTGGGAGACTTCATTGTGGGTCTTTGGGCATCCTAGAAATCCAATTTACAATTTACCCCTCAGGAATGAATCATGCATTCAACAAGAAAGAACTCATTAAATTCCTCTACTATATAATATACAGTATATTGTTGGGTCACGGCCTATACTGAGAGCACACGTTGAGGGCAATCTCCTTTCCCTATATTTTTCTGCATTTTGCCAAAGAACTTACTTATGAACTTGAGTGACAGTGTTGAGTAAACATAATGAGTGATAGCAAGAGAGAGTCAGGGAAGCAGACTTGGCCCAGTAGTTAGGCATCCATCTACCACATGGGAGGTCCACGGTTCAAACCCAGGGCCTCCTTGACCCATGTGGAGCTGGCCCATGTGCAGTGCTGATGCGCGCAAGGAGTGCCGTGCCACGCAGGGGTGTCCCCCGCATAGGGGAGCCCCATGCGTAGGAGTGCGCCCCGTGAGGAGAGCTGCCCAGCGCCGAAGAAAGTGCAGCCTGCCCAAGAATGGAACCGCACTCAGAGAGCTGATGCAAGATGATGCCACAAAAAGAAATACAGATCCCCAGTGCCCCTGATAAGGATGGAAGTGGTCACTGAAGAACATATAGCGAATGGACACAGAGAGCAGACAACTGGGGTGGGGGGAGAGAAATTTTAAAAAAAGAGAGTCAGGTTTTATTTAAGGTTGCTCAAAGCAAAATGTAAATAGGTGTACTCTTTTTAAATTCAAGAAGGTACCAGCCAAAATAACTGAGCTTTGGAGACAGGCCTGAATTCCAAAATTAGTTTTACCATTTAGCAGCTTTATGACTGGGCACACACGTGATGCTAACTGGCCTTCCCTATCTTTACCTGTAAAATCAAACACCTAGTATCTATCTTAAAGTCATTGTGAGGAACTAAAAAAAACAAATGCTTAATATGGTGACTGGCACATAGCAGGCCCTCAATAAATATTTTCAATGAAAATTTAGATGCAAAGAAAATAACCATGACATGTATGAACTGAATGATATCTCAGTGTCCACAAGAGCACAGAGAAGGTTCCCTGAACAGAGCAGAACTTCCAAAAGCAGAGATTACTTTAGTGTCTCTTCTAGAATGAACCTTACCTTTTGCCAAACTCATGGAATTCAAATGGGTGGCAGATAATGAATGAAATCTAAACACCTAAGTAATTCGCCCACAAAAAGCGTGTATAAATGATTTTTAATTTTTACTCTTTTGTTTAATTAGAATTTAATTTACACTTACTGTATTGCCACATGGATCCCAACATGTCCTGCATTTTAGTTTTATTTGAGGAACACCTAGAAAATGCAGCTGTGCAGGTCCCACTTCCCAGAGCTGTTGGCTTTAGATAGTCTTTTTTTTTTTTCTAGTCAATCTCTTTTTAAATGAAGCTCCCAAGGTGATTCTAATGAACCGCTAGCTCTGAGAACACTAGTATAGCCAGTCACACTAGAACAATATCTAAAGAATTAGATTCATTTGTATATTTAATATTAGTGATTCAAAACAGATTTGTCTGACCAGATATCAGTACTTTAATTCCAGCCTACTCAAGGCTGTGGCTAGCATTACCGAGTTACCCTTTCTTGAGAAGTAGAATATATACATTCTATATGGAAGAAGTAGAATACGTACATATATATGTATATACTAGTCAGCATATATTGAATAGAAGGAGATTCACAAGACCATAAATCAGCAAAACAATTTTCTTAAGATGAAAAATGAACATTTTTGCTTGTATAAAAGTGACTATGCTTCTAGCACATGTTGGGTGCAATTATTTAAGAAAGAAAGGTATTTTTTGTTTGTTTGTTTTTCAAGACCTCTTATTCTTTTCCTTTTTGCTTTGAAGATCTAAAAATCCAAAGCAATTCTGCCAAGTATCTGGTTCTCCAATCCACTGGAAATTAGATATAAAGAGATTAAAGTGACTGGAGCCCTGGAAGTAGTGTCAGTTAGCCTGGGACCCTATTCCTCACTCCCCTTTTCACATGGTGACCCTGACCGAGTCACTCCGGTCCACTCTAAAGCACCCATCTGTAACATGAGCTCAGAGCACAGTACCAAGTTTCCAGAAAGGGTGTGTTTTCATCAGCATCTTACCAGTGTGCTGCCATCAGTCCAGCGAAAGTCATGCTCAAACATTTTGTCATTGAGGCCTATCCACTGATAGTCATGGCCCACACCTACAAGACAGGAAGCAACACATATTTTCACTGCTTTGCCCATCTATGGATGAAAATGTATCAAAGAAAACTATTTTCAGAGTGAATTATGCTTTCTTTCCTCTGACTGGATTTTTACTAAGTTGCTCATAAAAAGCTCTCACGGTCAAACTCTCTTGTTCTTTTGCACCATGTATGTACTTTAAACGATAAGCTAATTTGCAAGCATATTGCAAAATATTAAAATATCTGACATAGACAAATACTTCTTTAGCAGTTTACTATAATTAAACAAGCATTTTTTTCCATCTTAAATTGTGACGGAAATTTTCCATTTACTTTTTTAGTTAAGCTATGCCATTGGCAGAAATTCAGGGACCCAATAAAATGTGCCCGATCTAATCATGCTAGCCTGACTTTTGGAAGCCACAAATTTCTTCTCAAGCATTTTAAACAGTGAACACCTAGACCAGATAGTTCTGCAAAATTATCCTCAAAAGTATTTATTTTTATAATGAGATGAGTCACTGGTAAGAATACCATATAATAATGTTAAATGAACCTCAATCTGGATTACAAAATAGCAATTAAACTTCTAAAAGATAACAGGCATCCTAAGAACATATTAAAGAGAACATCAAACAATGCTTCCTGAGCAAAAACTTTTACATATTTGCTATATCTAAACCAGCTGCTCTCCTCTTTGCTATGGTTTAATTTATTGATTTGATGTTATTTTTTCCTGGGAATCTGAATTTGGAAGTCATGAAACGGATCTGATATTAAGTTTCATTGGCTGTCAGTATCTACCTCGTCATGTTCTTAATATGAAACCCACTTTCTATGGTTTGGAATAATGAGAAATTTGGGTAAGAACCAGCATGTACAGAGGACAAGATTCGAGTTCTATTAAGAATTAATTTTAATTAGTGGGATAAAAAGAACTGAAAGCAACTTTCTCTTTAACTTCAGACAACACTTAGGCATATTCAAAATGGAGACCATGGGAAACGGACTTTGGCCCAGTGGTTAGGGCGTCCATCTACCATATGGGAGGTCCGCGGTTCAAACCCCGGGCCTCCTTGACCCGTGTGGAGCTGGCCCATGCGCAGTGCTGATGCGCGCAAGGAGTGCCGTGCCATGCAAGGGTGTCCCCCGCGTAGAGGAGCCCCACGCGCAAGGAGTGCGCCCCTGAGGAAAGCCGCCCAGCGTGAAAAGAAAAGAGCAGCCTGCCGAGGAATGGCGCCGCCCACACTTCCCGTGCCGCTGAGGACAACAGAAGCGGACAAAGAAACAAGACGTAGCAAATAGACACAGAGAACAGACAACCAGGGGAGGGGGGGACATTAAATAAATAAATAAATCTTAAAAAAAAAAAAAAAAAAAATGGAGACCATGAAGGCACCCTGGTAAGAATTAGGTTGAGCCATATGAAATGGCCATTTCAGTAAATCAGAAATTTGTTAAATAACAGCAATTTCATATGATTAAACCTACAGGATGCCGTTTCATAGATTGGCAAGGCAAGCAATACCTTCTGATGTTATGTTAAATGTTTCCCAAAATATGAGACTACTATAATTGAAATGATTTTAATTCATTCACAGATGAGGGATTTAATAATGTGGATCACAGTTAAGAAAGCTACCTCCTTTGAATTGAATACAGAAGAAAACTAAGAAGGTGGCGAGAATGAAAGGAGTTTCAGGAAACACATGTCTATTTGGTACATACGATTCACAAACATTTGTTCTTCATGAGAGAGGATGCTTGTGAGGTGAGCTCCCTGAAGGCGGCATTCCCGTTCAGCCGCGTCCCACGTGCGACGATGGGCAAAGTATTTGTAACAGTGCCCTTGGAATTTGTGCCAGCCGTAGTCACATGTCTCAGTGTCTGGGAAGAGAACAAGGTAGGGGCTTATTAAACTCATTCAAATTGGCTCATCAATCCAAGTGTTCATAGAAGAGCCAAGCCAATATCATGCAACGTCCCTGAAGTAAATGATTCACAATAATGGTCACATTTACACAATGCCAAAAAAAATGATATATGTATATATGTATATATCATATATTGAGAGAGCCCCCACTGATTCCTGAGAAGTGGGTGGCTCTACCTCTTGGAGCTGAAAAGTCAGTATCTTTTCCTCAGGGCAATTTCCTTGATTAAAGCCAGTTTGCAGCAGCGGAAAAGTGGAAGAGGAACCTGCCAAAACCTGTTAGGCCCCAGTGTCCACAGACTTACCAGCTAAGCAATCAGGGCTAATTTCTTAACAACACAGCTTTTCTAAAGAGAATCATTCAAGTGATAAGATAAGAATTCTGGAGAGCAGAATTATGAATGCTCTATTTGCATAAGGACTTCAAAGGATCAGGAAACAGTTCTTTCCTATTTCCCCTGAGAGGCCCCTGGGGGGATGGAAGGGGCAAAGGCGCCCTTGTCAAGTAAGATTTACAACCAGAAAAAAAGCCTTCAGGAGTGGGCAGCTCCCAGGATTTGGTTAGGACTGTGTGCCTTCTCACAGAAAAGAGAAGGAAAATAGATAAAGCCCCGTGCAAAGGCATCAGGATTTGAAAAAAAAAAAGGAAGACTGCTTTCAAGTTTATTAAGAACAAAATAACCAAAGTTAATGTGTCCCCCATTCCACCATATCACATATGGAATATACATACGTATATTTGTATGTCTCTGGGTGTATTTATTTTTCATCTTTTGCAGCAACAATACCACCAGTAATCTGGTGGATGAAAGCATTTTTCAAATATATCTAAATTTCCCACTGTCAATATGCTTCATTTATACTTTCCAAATTGCCAATGTTTATGTATTTTCACACAAAAAAGTAGCCTTACTCAGAGCATTATATTCTCACTGGCAATCTTCCCTCAGACCCACCTACCCACAGGTGGGGTTGAAGTACATATACTGAATAACCATCAATAGAAATAATTTTGACTTTCACAAGCTTTATTAGCATTCAGTTTCTTTCTTCTGTAAACCTAAATATCTTGAGCTAATTAAATGTAAAAATGAACAAAACAGCAACCCTTATAGAAAACCTTCCATATTACCTAATAACCACCCACACACCCAAATTTTACTGGTCAGTGAAGAAAACAAAACTCTGTTAAATTAAATAAATTCTTGCCTTCTGTGTCAACTTGGCCAAATTGAAATTCAAATTATCTTCTGTCCCTCCCTCCTATTATTCCTCTTTCTATAATTGTGGGAAAGTATGCATTCTGCAGGATTTAATTTTTTTTCTGGCTTCAGTGATTTAGACCATAATCATACAACAGATGCAGCTTATCTCTGAGAGCAGTCTTTATTTCAGTTTAGTCTCCCAGGCCTGTTGTTTAGTTACAGCTGAGTATTTGTTTCGTGCACTGGAAGTTTTGAGTTTTATTAAAATGTTGGGAGACCACCAAATCTCATAGGAAAGGATTCAAGATACAGCTAGATGGTTTGGTATAAAAGTAACACTCAGTGCCCAGGAATGAAGCCAATTTTGGCTACTTGGATGTAGTAACTTTCCTTTTGGGGAGTTCACATGGAAGAATTTAGAGGTGAGGTGGGAGGGGTGGGAAGGAAACAGATCTTCATATACGAGGGGGTTAGTTTACAGGGGAGGAGAACTGGGAAAATTTTTAGAACACTCTTACTGCCAAAGAAAATAATGTGATATTGTAATAACACAGCTTCCCTTAACCTTGAAATTATCATTATTTTAAGACATAGTTTAAAATTCTAGAGGATCCCTAACTTATTGAATATTACATCATAAAAATTTTTCTGTAAACCCCATCATATCCCTTAATTAACCCAAGTGGTTTTAGTCTGGTCCTCTTTCTTTCACTGTTGTCATTAAAATGATTATATGGATAATCCAAGAAAAAATCCCAATGGATCAGAAATTTTAAATGTATGACCACATCACTGCTACAATACCGTCCTCAGTTAGCAGGTACATATGTTCCTATCAGAATACAGGTCCAAAACACAGGGGCAGAGTTTCTGTTAAATAAATTAACTGTCGCAGGTTAGTTTTATCTTTCTTTTCTTTCTTTTTTTCTATTTTAAAGATTTATTTTTATTTATCTCTCCCCTACCCTGCCCCCCCAGTTGTCTGCTCTGTGTCCATTCGCTGTGTGTTCTTCTGTGTCTGCTTGTATTTTTGTCAGTGGCACCCAGAATCTGTGTCTCCTTTTGTTGCATCATCTTGCTTTGTCATCTCTCTGTGTGTGCGGTGCCATTCCTGGACACATTGCACTTTTTTTGCACTGGACAGCTCTCCTTACGGGGTGCACTCCTTGCTCATGGGGCTCCCCTACTGCTTGCACACATCAGCACTGCGCGTGGGCCAGCTCATCACACGGGTCAGGAAGCCCTGCGTTTGAACCTTGGACCTCCCATGTGGTAGGCGATGCCCTATCCGTTGGGCCAAATCCGCTTTCCAATTTATCTACTTTCTAAACCATTGTGTCTGTGTTCCAATGATTATAAATAAATGTGCAAATACCACATGGAGTGGCTTTTTATTAAAAAAAAAAAAAAGTGGGGTATCCACACTGATTCAATTAATTTTCATTATTCATGGACTCAATAAATATGTATTGAAGGACTAAGTGTCAAGCAGCATCTCTCAGGATGCTATTCTGATAAGAGAGATCAAAAATAGGCTTTTTCCAGCCTTTCAAAATCTTAGTTATGTATTTCATTTATTAAACACAACCCCTATATATGATATTTTCTTAAAAATTATTTGAAATGTATAAATGCTCCTTAGACTTAAAAACCCCTAAAGTACCTAGGTTTAAAACACAAAGTCCCACAGTTAGTTTTAGGAGGGGACAAAGGAAGTGTGTAATAACTCCCGTTCAGACCATATAAGTTGAAACTATCACTCTTTGAGAATTTCACTTTTTAAAAAATCTATCCTTTTTACGTAGTACAGGTAATGTTTCAAAGCCTGTGACAGATACCTGTCAAGTCTTAAGAAATTGTCAACATCTTGACACTTCCTGCTTCTCGCTGGCAAGCTTTATCATTGACGTTGACTGGGGATAATCTGTGAGTTTAGAACTGTCTCTTTACTGATCCAAGATCCCTTTCTAGATGTTTCGTATTTTCATTCTACCAAAACACGTCCCCTCTTCCAGAGTTTTAAGAAGTTACTAATGCAGAGAACAGAGCAGGACAGCTAAAAAAACAATGACAGAGTCATTCCTGAAATTTGGCTACAAAACTGTTTAGACAACACTGCTGCGGTGAAAGAAGAAAACTTTTGTTTGTAGGCAACCTGAAAAGAGTAGAGAAAAAGGCTTTTGGCGTCTTGGCAGTAAATCACAGAAGCACAGCTGCATTTGGTAAACAGACTGGAATAGCTACTCCTCAGCAAATTATGTAGAAGGTTAAAACAAGATAAAATAGATAAAATAGAATATACCTGAAGCTAGGTGGCACCAGAAAGGAAAGAAAAATTTAAAACTTTTTCTTTCCAATATTCTTTTTTAAAGAGAGGAAAAAGGTAACTGATCTCCAAAATCCCTACCAAGGATCTGTCACCTCTCTCTGATTCCATCAGATAAACATATCAATAAAACGTTTGTTTTTAAGAGTTCCTTTAGCAGTGTGGAGATACTGAGAAAAACCTGGGTTTTAGCATCAGGTTGCTTAGGTTCACTTTTCTCACTCTGTAATTTATTAGCTGAGTGACCTTGAACATGTCACTTTTCATCTCTGAGCCTTGATTCTGGCCTATGTAACTGATAGAACTGCTACTGCAACCAAAAAGAAAAAGGAAAGAAAGAAAAAATGTACCCAGAGGCATTTGGTAACCTATAAAGCACCAAACAAATAGAACTCCTTTTATTCTCTGTCAAGAATTAATGCTGAAGCATCATAATGCCAGTTTCATAAGAACAGGGAATTTTTTGTCTGGTTGGTTCAGATCTCTATCTTGCCTAGAAGACAGTAGGTGCTCATCGATACTTGTTGGACAGAGTACTTTTTGGATGCTCCTTGTACTTGGAATGAAGGGAAGTCAGAATCATTTTCACATATTCAGACATCTCAAGTGTCTCACCTGTCTGTGTTCCTCAACAAATGGCATCATCCTAATTTTTTTTTTCCTAAGAGGATCCTGCATGGTGTATTTTCGTAATTACCATAAAACACTGTAGAACAAATAGACTCAGCCTATGCAATTAAAACAAACAAAATCACCCCAAACCTAAAAACTCAGCAATCACCCATCCCTTCAAATAGCAATTCAAGGCATGTTCCTTTTAGCTTTGCTTTAATAGTGGTGAAGTCCAGATTAATGCTGCAAAGCAGAATGCCAGGCCAGACCAAATTGTCTGAATGTCTAATATGTTTTCGTTTTGTCTGGTGGAATGGAAGTTTGGCTCTGAGCACTTTTATCAAAGCCAAACCACTGTAGGACTTTAAGTAGAGAAGCCCTACATTCCCAAGCTGTGTGCTGAGCATGCAATCTGTTTCTGATTGACTGACTAAGGAATGTTACCATGAACTGCCCAAAATACACTCTTAGGTTGGCCATAAAATGCAAATTACAGGGATCATGAGATTCATGCCATCATGAACATAAGACTTTCATTCAGAAAAAGTAGATGCTTCTTCAGTAGGAAAATTTCCTGGTGAGCAAATTCACAATACCATTTACATAGTGTTTTCCAAGCCAAGGTTGATGTAGTCTAACAACTATATCAGTTCATTCTCCAGGGATGTCTGACTATGCAAATAAGTCTATTGAGCCCCATGTGCTGAGAGGAAGAAAATAAAGGTAGCTAACCCGAATTCAATACTCCTCGGTACACTAGCCACATATGTGATTTAAGGTAGGTGCCTAGTTCGTCCCCAGGAAGAGTGCATACTACAGTGTTCCTTTGTTGGCTACATCTCCTTAAATTCAGATCAGTGAGTGCCTGCAATTCTTATCAGCAATGCAATGATCCAATCAACACTGTTGCTCAGATGTTGAGAGCTATGGACACACAAGGAAACCTTATATATAGGTAACCTCTGAATTTCCTCCTGGGGAAAGAATATGCAACAAGGCTAAAATTGCTAACAATATGCAATTCATTACCAACAAATGCTGTTTAGAAGTAATATTTGAAATGAAGTAGCAATAATGTTCATCATACAAATGTTGCAACAGCTCTTACCTCGTTCACAAAGTGCACCAACATAGCTGGGAAGGCAGAGGCACCTGAACGTATTAAAACCGTCAACACACGTGGCTCCATTCCGACACGGGTTAGAGTGACACTCATCAAAATCTGAAATAAAATCATAAAAGGCCACAAAAATATTTTCCAAAAGGGTCAAAAATTTTATTTAGTAGGGTTGTCAAATAAAATACAAGAAGCCCAGTGAAATTTGAACTTCAAATTTTTAAAAAATGATTGCTTAATATAAGTATGTCCCATGCAATATTTAGGGTATACTTATACTAAAAACATTATTCTTTTTTTTTAATCTAAAATTCAAATTTAACTGTATTTTTATTTGCTAAGTCTAGCAACACTAAGAAAATTTCAAAAATATTTAGAGTGGAGGCATTGTCTCCATTGCTATTAGATGAGTCACATGAATCCCAAAGCTTACAAAGCTTCCTCCTAACCTTCCCACCCCTACTGCTAGCTTCTACCCTGATTACCTTACATGTGGAATACTGAAAATACCTAACAGGCCTCTCTGCCTCTGGGCCATTCTCTCCAATATATCCTTCACTTTGCTGACTGTCATGTTTTTTAGTCACAGTCCTCATCACTTTACTCTTTTGCTTCCAAAAATATTCCATGGATCCCAGTTGCCTAGGGCAGTGGTTCTCAGAGGATGATCCCTGGAAGAGCAGCATGAGCAGTATCTGAGAATGTTAGAAATGCATATTCTCAGACTCTACCCCCAACCTACTCAATCAGAAACTCTGAGACTGGAGAAAACAATTTATGTTTTTACCAAACCTTCCATGTGACTCTGATGCATGCTAACATCTAAGAATCACTGGCCTCAATTACAAAGTAGAACTCTTTAGCATATTGCATTCAGATGCTGCTAAGACCTAATTCAACCAACCTACTTTCTAGTATTCTCTCCCAGAATATTTTGCTCCTACAAACCCATACATAGGCTTACCTGAACACTTGCAGTCACCTACATGCATTCTGCAGTTTCTGGTCTCTGAGTTTTTGTTTGTTGCGCCCATGTCTCCTTCCCCCACTTTAAAAATCCTCCCGACTTTAAGATCTTTATCAACTGCAACTTTTCTAAAGTCCCTCATGATCTCTCCTGAAGAAAATTCTATGTTCCCATAGAATTTTGAAATTACGCTAAAAATTTAATATTTCTATGAATGAAAAGAATATTTTAAAAAATGAACAAATGTACTAAACAAGTTTGATCTCCAAGAAGTATACAGTACATTCCTATCTAAAGATATGGCCTTAGCAATGATCGTATGATATAGTAACGATACCAAACCATTCTATGGTATTTGCTAAGTGCCAGATGTCATCGTTCAAGGAGCTTTGCATACATTAACCCATGAAATTATTTTTAATTGATTAATAATATAAAACAGAAAGAGGACCAGAAAAATGCTTTCATAGATGTAAATTTGATATTTAAGATGTAATTATTCCTTAAATATTATCTGTTGCTAGCTCTATATACCCACTATTTAGCACACAAAGAGATGATGACTGTGTTGAGTAATTTTTTTTTAGGAAAAGTATACTTTTCATATGGATGTTGAGGATTTCATCCCTGTATCTCTTTGTCACCTAAAGTGTTATCAGTGGACCATCTTTACTTAGTCATCATGGCACCTCTACAAGGAGCTCTTGGCCAATAAACTCATTTCTTTTCTCAGAGGTAAGCTCTATACTTGGCCAAATCAAAATTGGGGCTTTAGTTTTCAAAAAGAGATGGAAGCTTACATAAGAATATGGGAGTTAAAGAAACTGATTTATTAAACAGCTACTTATTTCCCTGGGAACCCAAGAGAGGAGGGGGACAACAATTTACACACCTCTCTAAGGTGGAGTTGGGTGCAACTGGCTATTGAGGAGGTCCAAAGGATTTTTCCTGATCTCTGTCAGAGGAGAAACGATCCCAAATCATGAGAACTAAACTTCCTAATTTTTAATACAGCGTTCTGAAAATTTTTATTTAAATTGATTATTTATTGATATGCAGTTGTTGTGGATATACTACATGTTCTAGGTTATTATTTATGCATCTTTGCCACTCGTAAAGCCTATCTGTGAAAACCACCAAAAGAAATGGCTGAGCTCAGTAAATCTCACTGAATCTTGTGTACATTAGAATTCAGTCAACATCTGTTCCCATTTCTTGGATCCTAATGAAATTATTTCCCTATCTTCATTTGTTAACATATGATTCATTTACACATGAGTTTCTCTGAAATCCTCTGACTAATTTGCACAACATAGTGCAACTTGGAAAAGAGCCACACTCTTTCAGCTGCAAACCTCTTACCAAGTTCACACTGGTCTCCACTGTAACCAGGCACACAGGTACAGACATAGGAAGTTTCAGTAGGATAACAGGTGCCTCCATTAAGGCATGGATTTGTTTTGCAACGATCAGGTCCTATAGCGTTCAGGAAAGCAAGGAAAGCAATTAGGCTCATCTCTATGGTTTCAATGCATTTTTGCATAAAACGCCACTTATTGCTACCATAGCATAAGCTTTACCATAGCAATTTAGCGCTACTACACACAAAAATTAACATTAACTTTATTTTCTGGAGTGTTTCTTGGCATTATAACTAATTGTTACCAATTGCATCTAATCATTTCTGGGATTGAGTCATCATTATTTTTTACTGTATCTGGCAACTAAAATACTCTACTGCAGATTTAGTTGGCATGATAATGGCAATTGATTTTAGTCAAAAATGATTACACGTATGTGCACAGTGAATGAAAAATGTATTCTTTTAAATGGGGTTAGTTCATATGAAATGGCTGGATACACAGAACATGCATTCTTTTTAGCAGATTGGCTGGTTACCATCATTTGAATTATTATTGCCTTTTACCACTTAATGCTCAGAAACTGTTTTTCTTCAAAAGTGTGCATTGAAGTCTCTTCTGCTACATTAACATGCTTTTTCCAAAAACACGTTCCAAATGTACTCCTTTAAACTATACTTGAAGAAAAGCAACACATGTATTAAACACTGCTGTGTGAAAACAAACCCAAATATAAAATCTCACCTAAAATGAAACCCACATTTTTATTACAATTTTCTCATTAAATCACACATAAAACAACACTCCTAGGAGATAAATGTAAAGACTATGGCACAAATTTCTGAGGAGAAACAAGCTAAAATGTATTTCCTAAATGCAAAATTTTATACTGTTTGAAGCACATATTTTATTCTGTAATAATGCTCTGATAGTTGTGTTTACATTAATAATTTTATTACTTAATACTTTTTCAGAATTGTTTAATTTTTTAAATAATCAGGAAGTCAAATGAGAGCTAAAAGTCTCACAAAATAATTGACATAAAATAGATCATATATGCAACACAATCATATTTTTAAGAACTCAAAGTCCTAAACTCTGAAGTAATTACACGTGAAAGAAAGATGGCTAATTATGAAACATTAATTTAAAGAATATTAGGACAAACAAGGTACTGCTGTAGAAGATAATTCAGCCTTTCCCTCACAGGAAGAGTCAAACTCAAACTTTCTGAGTATTAAGAAAATTCTTAACTATCAGAAAGACTTGAGAGATTACACATGCACGTGAGGGGAGTCTCCTTTAAAACTAGGTCGATTCACAAGCTTAAATTACTTGTTTAAAAAATGACCCCAACTTCACTAAGTTTCTCCTACAGTGCTGAGAATATTTAAAATCTCCCTAATGATTTTATCATTTTTCTTCTGAAACTATGCCTCTTGATAGCAAAGCTGCAGTCAACGGTGTAGTTCCATATTGCCTTCAGTACAAAATCAAAAGGACACTTGTGTGAAAGTGCTTTGTAAACCTGTAATGTGCCACACAAAATGCAGTACAGCTATTATTCCCACCATAGATGTTAAACACCAGGCTGAGTATGAGACAAGGATTTGGCGAGACAGTGGGTCGAACTTGAAGACATTCAGATTAGGAAAAAACTTCTATTCTTGCCTAAACAGTTTATACTAACCTCTGACTGAAAGTTGAATCTGCAACAGATAGACCCACAACTCAATATTAGCTACTGTTTACTGAATTAAATTAAAGTGAGGGTTTTTTGTTTTGTTTTGTTTATATAATTAATACACAAGCTCAAGTTCTTGGTAAACACTGTGCATGGTGGACTGGATAACTGGTATGCCTTTCTTACTCATTTGTCAAACCTAACCCTCTATATATGTGGATGTAATTGTTATTACAGATGATTTCTCTACCACATTATCACCAACCTGAATTATATTTCAATTAAATTACAAAGTAACATATATTTGCCAGAATAATAAATTATCATTTACAGATTAAATACACAGCAACAAGAAAAATCCAATGTCAACCACCTTTGATCAACTTTATTCACAAAATACCTCAAGTCATTTATAAAAATTGCACTTTACTATTACTTTTCTGTATCTATCTGAAACACATCAAAATGAAGCACTCGTGGTACCTAAGACAATGCTGATATGATCAGAGGAGTAATTCTAACCATAGCCATGCCATAAAATATGATCACTAAAGTAAAGAGTGGATTTGCAACCATCACTACCCTTGAAGCACTGATTCTTTTTATCTTTCTCTTGGTAGCAGTTGGGTGGTGCTGCCTACTAATTCATTCTACTCACACTGCTATTTAAATAATATTCCTAGGGAACATGGGTAAAGCCAACTTCTCAATATTCTCATTTTAGTTTAAGAGGACAATAAATTCTACCAAGTAAATACCCAGAGATTTCCAGTTTATATATAGCCAAATATCAATCGCTCATTTTTAGACTCTACCAGAAAGCAGCGAGATGCAGTGAAAAGAATATGGACTTCAGAGTTGGACTGATTGGATTAAAATGGCATGTTTTCTACTGTACAACATTTGGCAAGTTGCTGAACCTCTCTGAACCTCCACATCCTAGCTTTTTAAATGGGGATACTAATATGCATTTGATAGGCTTTTTTGTGAAGATAAATGAAATAGTCTAGATGAAGCAGTGTCAGATTTGTTTTCTGTAAATTCAATAAATAAACAGAAATCCTCTCTCAACAGGCAGAGTATGAATACATACTACCAAATACCCTTACGGCTAAATAATATGATAGAAGCATTTTGTAGATTTTCTGGAGCAAGGAAATGACATACAAATATAAACTGATAACTGACATTGCACAAACCTGCAAGATATTTAATACAGCTATTTATTACTTTCAAATTTTAAAGGCCAGGCACATTTTGATATTGCCACAATATCACCCACCAATGGGAGATGAGGAAAAAAAAAGAAAGAAACAGGATTTTTTTGTTGTTGTTCTTAAAACTAAGATAATAAATATAGGATATATGGCAGAAATGTTTTAGCTGTGACCAAAAAAAATAGAATTTTTACATCATTAACAATTTCATTTTTTTCTGTTGCAACTGTATACTGCTTTAAAACTAACAAAAATATAAAGTATATTTTTAAAGTCCAGAAATAATCTATACTTACTTTCACTACATCTGATTATGGACTCAATACTGTGGCCTTGCCTGCTGTTATGTGAACAATATAAAAATCTACATTGATTTAACATCACAATAAAAATATACACATGTATATGTTAAGGCCAAGGGACTGTTTCCAGGTTTGGAAACAGATTTATAAGTGTTGGGACCTTACCTGGTAAATAGACTGCTGTGCCTTCCACTGAGTCTTCATTAATGCCAATCAGGAAATCAGTTTCATTAGAAGTTTCCAGAAGGGAAAATGGCGGTGTTGTAAGTTCAGTATTTAACTCCACAGTGCCTGCTGTTGCCTGATTATTGAAATCAAGAATTCTCGTCGATACTTGATGTTCTGGTGTTGCTACGGTAGAAACCACCCCTCTGATCAAAGTTGCTTGTGTTTCAGGGTTTATTTCCAGAGAAGAAGGAACAGTGGGCCTCTCTGAAGTCTGTGTGCCGGGCTGAGGCACCGCACTTGCCTCAACCCCATGGGCAGCAGAAGCAGTAGAATGTGGCCATGGTGAAGCACCTTCTAACTTAATTTCACCTACAGCTGTGACAACAGTTTCAGCTTCAGGTGTTCCAATATAGATAAACTCTTTGATTGTTTCTCCAGAAAGTTGAACATTTGTTTTGTTTTGGGAATCTTGAGGGATCTCAGTTCCTTCCTCAGCAATTAGTTCAGTGGCAGAAGCTTCCAGTTCTTCTAATAATATAGGTTTACTTTCATCTTCCGAAAGTTCTATTTCCATGTCAGGAGATGAGGATGGAGGTGCAGTTATGTGAAAGTATCCTTCACTTGCTGGTTTGAAAGTTGCTTCAATATTTGCGTAAATCTCCTTAAAAGAATCCTCTGAGGGCATCTGAGATATGTCCACATCTGTACCTGGCAGAGCATTTGGCTCCAGGACCCTTGTGTGTTCAGAGGTTCCACTGCCTGTTTGGATAGTGGCTGGAGATGATGACATCTGTGAGGATAACTTTGCAAATGCTGAAACAGATGGTGTTGTCTCAGTGTAACCTGGGGCATTGGATCTTTCCATCACCTTAGGTGCCTCTATTAAACTCTCAGCCATAAGGTGAATAGAACTAATACTTACATAGGGTGTATGGTCTATCAGGACCTCCTCAGCTCCTGAAGAGAATTCTGGCTGAAAAGTAGAACCCACATATTTCTTTTCTTCATACTCTTCCTGTGTCTTTTCAGAATGGCCCAAAGTCAATATTGTTTCACTTTGGTCTGCAATAGCTTGATTGTCAGACAAAGTGCTTGATTCAAAGATGTCATCCAAGGTTTTTACTTTAATTTTTGGCTCTTCATTCTCTGGATTAACTGTGACTGACTTACTAGGAATAGACAAGGATGCCACTGTGGGAAGTAAAATATCTAATTCTGTTTCTGTGCTAAGGACAGGAATCCCAGTAGTGAAGATAGAGCTCATGTGATCTAACTGGCTTCCATCTTCAGAAATCATTGATTCATTATGTGCTGCCTGAGTATAGCTAGGCAGAAGAGCATCTCCAGAACTCTCAAGTTTTTCTTCAGTTAAAGAATGGTTAACAGTTGCCTCATATGTCTCCTGAACTTGAGAGATTTCTTCACTACTACCATGTGGTTCTGATGGTACCTCAGGGTCTGTGTCTGTTTGCATTCCAAGAATGTCTTCATATACAGGTTTAGTGTGATCAATATCTATGATAGTATTTTTATCTGATGTCAGCTCGGGTAGAATTTCGAGAAAAGTACTCTCTGTAATTGTCAATATTAAATCTTTGTCCTCTTTGTCCAGATCTAGGATAATATTTTCAGTGGCTTTTCTTCTATCAGGTTTTAAGGTAGAATCCTCAAATTCCCTAAAACTATCTTGGAAACTACTGGTAGCACCCTCTGTGGACATCTCATATGACATTGTACTTGACCATGTGCTGGTTGGATCAGGGGAGCTCTCATTCTGCTCTGAATGAAGAGGCAGCACCACTGAAACTGTTGGGAATCCATCTGCAGTAAGAGCTTTAGTAGTTGGAGCCTCGGGATGTTTTTCCAGGGATCTATCAGAAACAAATGTGGTGCTTCCTTGCCTAGTTGTCTGAGTAGTTCCAGAAGTATGGACTAAATCAACAATATCTAATTCCCCAGATCCTTCTCCAGAATGCTCATAATACAAATCAGATGGCTTTGGTGCTGATGTAACAAATCCTTTGGCCATTTCAAGACCATAAGTTCTAGCCAGAAAAACAGTGGAAGATGTTGCTGGTTCTTCAGTTTCTGCTGTTGAAGAATTCTTGTGAGTGACTTGTTCCATCACAGTTTGTGGTCCATCGGTCTGGATTTTTTCTGCCCAACTGTGAGTCTGATTTTGAGGATGTTCAGAGTTTGTGGGGAAAGTGAGAGGTGCCAGAGTTTGTGCTTCTGCTCCTGTGTCACTTAAAATTTCCATTAAGGTTGTGCTGGGTGCTCTCTGGCTACCTTCAGAGATGTCAGCTGTTTCGGAAATGAGTGGCTTACCTTCATTTGTCATATTTTCCATTCCATTATAGCCTTCAGTTTTATCACTTAAGACCCTTGTTTCTAAATTTTCCACTCCAGAAGTCTGGGGAAGTAATGTGCTAAGAATTTGTTCCATTACAGTAAAATTGACTGATACTGTTGGTAGGGTAGGCAACACTTCTTCTCCTGACCCCAATCCAGAGAATAAGAGATCAGTATCTGATTCTTGAATTTTTGGTCTCAGACCTTTGGGGAAGGGTTTTACACTTTCTTCCTCTTTGATTAAAGAATCTGTGACTACACTTTCAGATGGTATAGTTTCAGTCTCTGAGGAAGTAGCTAAGAAAAAATGGGATTTTTTAGTAGCTTCAAAAACAGCAGTGTATGGTTCCAAGCCTTTTGCATCCACATCTGGAGTAGAAGTGCTGACTAAGGAAATGCTTTCCTCTGCCATATCCTTATCAATACTGTGAGTCTTCTGTGTTGTTAGCATAGAATAATCTGTGGTTAGGAGCTCAGTTTCAGTAAATATTTGTGAATCCAGAGTTGTTTGCCCTGGTGCATTAGAGCTTTGGGGGGATTCAGAAGACATTTGTTCTTCAATCTTTCCTTCTAATGCTATTTTACTTTCAATTCCTTCTCTTACAGAGCTAACTTCTTGCCTGGGCCATAATTTGGCTGGCTCTGTAGTTTGGGGAAAGTCCACTGAAACTGTGCCATCAATCTTTACTTCCCCCTCTTCTGTTGGTGCTTCATTATCTCGCACTTCTGCCGTTGCTGAAATGGTGGATCTCTTATCAGCTTCACTGACAGCACCAACTTGCCCCAATCCTTGGTCAGTAAATGGGATACCTGTACCAGAAACTTTTCCCATGGCACTGGGAAGCACTTGGTCCACAGAGCTGCTGATTGACAGCTGTTGCTCGCCTGAGCCCTCAGCTGAGCCTGTGAAATCTTCCCAGGGGAAGGCTGAAGCACTGACCAGGGTGCTACTGGGTCCTTCCGAGTCAGGTGTGTTGTAAGTGTGATCTAATGTAGGAATTGCAGAGGGTGAAATCTGGATATCCGTAAATGCTGTGCCCCCAGAACCTTCCATCATTACAGTTTCTTCTCTGGTTATGGGATGAGATACTGTTGAATATTCCCCAAATTCACCACTGAAATCTTCCTCTAAAGGAAAATCTGTAGAAAAGATCCTTATTTCTTTCCCATGATTTGGCTCTCTTGGTACCTCAGAAACCAAATTTTCTTTGGATGTCTGGCTTATAATTTCAGCAACCTGTCTATCCGTTACAGTATTCAAAAGTAATCCTGTTGGTTCAAAAGGGAACAGATTTTTCACATGGGGATATAAAGTATCAGCTGCTTCTTTTTTGGTTTGAATTCCAGACTCTAAATTTAATGAAAATGAAGAAAAGGTGGTGGTCTCTGGGTCAACAGCAGCTTCGCCAGAGCCCTGCTCCATAAAGAGAAAAACAGGGCTACTGGAGACAGTGGTCAGTGCTTCCTGACTCCCAGATTGACTGCTACTGCTCTGCTCAGGGGTCTGAGCTCCAAAATTGTCTAAAACATTTGATTCTGTAAGGACAAGGGTAGAACTTGTCATTTCTTGTCCAGACTGTGTGGATGCTGTTGAGGACATAATACTTTTCCTAGTAGCATATGCCAAATCACTAGATGGAGATTCATTAGAGCTTTCTAATTCAGGGAATAAAATGAATTGATCTGATCTCTGTGTCAGTCTCTCATCCGTAGAAGTTGTGCCTGTCATTTCCTCCTCCTCATCTTTCCTTTCCTTTCCTTCAAGAAAAGTAGTGAAACCCCATTCAGAGGTGTCTGATTCACTTACAAATTTGGTAGGGACTACTTCTGTAGAAGGTTGTTCAGAGACAGAATAAATGGTGTTTGCAGGAATATCCAACGGGTTTTCTGCAATTGTTATCTTGCTAGTGTCTGAAGTAACTAATATATCTGTAGTATTCCTTTGTCGTAAATCAGTTGCCACAGTGAACATTTCATTTTTATCTTCTTCTTCTTCCCCAGAGTCTTCTGGACTTGGATTTGAAGAAGGGGTCCCTAAGAGATCTACAATCTGTCTAGGGTTTATCCCCGCCCAGCTTTCTATGGTGGACAATGGATCATCAGGTTGTGGATTTCCTGTTAGGGTAACTGATCCTTCTTCTGAAGCACTTGCTGACACAGACCTTGGAACTAGGCTTGGAGCATACGTAACAGAAGTACTTTTTTCTGCATTTTCACGAAATGTTACTTCTGTAGCCCTTGAAAAGACCATTTTCTGAGATACTTGGTCAATGGCAGCATCTCCGGAAGATTCTTCAGGAAACACAGGTACAGTTTCAGTAGTTTTATGCAGCAGACTATCAAGTTCAGGACCTCTCTCTGTGGCTAATTTTGCTCCCTCAGTGGCTTCTTCCTCGTGAAGCTGGCCTGTGGGGAGAACATCAGGTTCACCACTTGAAAAAGGTTCTGGTGCCTCAGGGTAAGTTTCAGGCTTCCATGTAATTTCAAGTGATTCAGCTATTTCTTTAGATTCATTTGGTTGCACTACAGTAGACAATTCCGTTTCGGCTATTGTAAACTGATGAGTGTTACTTTCACTGCGGACTGAAAAATTTTGAGAAGGTGCAACACTTTCAAACTGGCCACGTCTAGCTTCTGCAGCTTCTGGGTCCTTGGGCACCGTGGTGACGAGATGCTTCCCATTTATGTACTGCACTGATGGGGTGGTCGTTACATCAGTAGCATTTTCACAGTCTTCATCTTCCTCTTCATCTTCCTCATTGTGGTATATATCTATTTCAATTATGTCAGGTAAGTGAGTTAACATTTCAGCAATTAGATCGTGCTCTGCATCTGTTTCTTCACTACAAGGTTCATCTTCTTTAGATTCTGAATCTATTGGATGACCAATTACACTCAAATCACTCATTCGACCTGAAAAAAACAAAGAGTTTTCACAATACTTGAATAGAGGATTTGGCAGTGTACCCTAGAAGAAAGCGATAGCAAGGCTGATCACACTCAGTAACACAAAGAAGGGTTCAGATCTTTTCACATTAAATGCAGTCACCCTGCTATACATGGTTTTCAGTCTTCAAATTTGCTGTTTTATATTAACAATTGGAAAAATAAGTCCAATTTAAGATTACAGAATCGAGTTATGAAAACGCTTCAACATGTTCAACAAAGGCAACAAAGTCCTTAAAAAGAAACGAGGAGTCACATATACATTATAATTTTGACATGTAGGAGCTCATCTTTGTATGAACTGGAAAAATAATGAAAAAATGATGATCATTTCACTGGATCATACAGAAAAAGTGATTATTTTCCCCAAATGCAAGGAAATGCCTAGGGAACCTGTATTCAATAAGGAAATGAGAAGAAATTTCTCCTGACTTCTTGTTAGATCTGTCCTAGATAAGACGGTTTTTAGAAAAGCAAAAATGTTAATAATCAAGAGAAGTTTCTTTATAATATTGTTACAGTGCTAAGGAAGACAAACCCCACCCACCACAGTGGCCACAGCTGCAGCCACACCCCATACACAAGAGGAGAAAGCCCTGTGTGGGGACAGCTCACTGGTAGGACCAGGAAGGAAGAGCCTTCCACACCTTTATGCCTTTCTCCTTCCTGGGAGGTGACCTCGGTTGGGTCAATGATAGTTCTTGTTGTGAACATTTTCTCCAAAGGAAATTCAGGAGTCAGAGCTAACCATTCTAGCCAGCAAACTTCAAACAACATGTGTTATGGCAACACTCCCTAGATTGCCAGCTGCCATGGGGCACTGGTGGGCAGACAGAGAAGCACAGTGCGGTGCACTGTGTCTCCGCCTCCTGCCCCCAGGAATAGAACTGCAGAATTCAGTTGCCGCCCAGCCAGGATCCATGCCACACAAACTTAGGCTGAACCTGAGGCACTTAGAGGATGAAAAGTGAACTATCCCCCTCTCTGTGGAGGAGAAAACTGTTATTTTCTCCTGGATTGTTCCTGTTGCAGGAAGCAGCTCCGGTCTACCTAGGGAGGGATCAACACATAGCATTTACTGATAAATCAGACAAGAAAAAATTCTATCGATGAGGGACCAGTAGTGCTTGCATTCCAGTCCATTATGCCTCAACCTAAACAAAGAGCTACCAATACCAGCACTATAGAAGCTTCTCTATGTTTTTAACTCTCAAAACCAAAGACCACAAGACTTTTATGTACCTAGAAGACACAATGTCTAATTTATCTCTTTCGCTTTTACTCTAGTAAAAACAAAACAAAACAAGAACTTCTGTTCTATAGACTGACACATCTTCACTGTTTGTTTTTTTAAATATCCCTAAGAGACTATTTGTGTATGGTGAAGTATCCTTATCTTAAATATATGTCCTTCCTATTTAACTTTCATACAGTACAGTTCATTTCTTCTATCTGCATCCTAACCCAAATACTCAGCCTTTCAATTATGAAAGCAAAGGCTTATAGGTATTCAAATGAATGAAAAATAATTTTACCATACAGAGAAGTGAGATCAATGGATAGCTCTAGCAGATTATAAAAATAATAAAATGAGTCCAGAAATAGTCCAACTATTCCTAACTGGCAAGTTCAAGAAAATGATTAATTGTTCAATATTATATCACCTTGTTACCATGATTTTATAGTGCCACACACTGCAAATGCTTTAAAAGTAGGCAAAATAAAATCTTCAGATCATAACACTTCTTTAATATGACTTGGTTTGAAGCCTAGCTTTGTGTTACGATAAAAGAATATTAAAAATATATGTTTAAATCATAGGAGACACTACATTTTAAGTGCTTTTGCATAAATGAATGTCTCTAATTATCAATAATTTTATCTAATTGCCAAATCAAGTACTCTTATAGCAAATATTATTAGAATATAGTTGAATTAAGCCAGACTCAGTCACACTATTCTGTACATCTTCCTGGGATTTAACTGGCACTTCAAAAAAATGTGTGTATCTTAAATTGTTTATACTATTATTTTACATGCAAGTCTTTCATTTCATTGTATTAGCAGCAACTCAAATGAGAATTCATTATTGAGAAGCATCACACACAGATACATGAAATTCACATCTATATCTGTTTAGTGCCACAGAAATACAGAAAGAATTATAAACAAGAAACCTGGGCAGTGTTAAGCATATAATGAATCCCCACCACAGTTTGTACCTCTTTTAAAATAATGGCGATAAAACTAGACATTCAGTCAGGCTTCGTCAGTCAAGCACAAGGATAAATAAGGATGTAACTGTTTGATATTGTGTATTTATGAACTCCCAGGCCGAGAATAGGATAAAAACACTCATGGCTATCATATATTTATATGGGTTTCTAAATAAGTTATTTATTTTAAAAAATGAAATAGCTATAAATATATTACAGACCTTCTTAATGAATAATTATTTAAGATTCTATTAAGTATCATGTCAGTGTGCCTAAAAAGATGGTATAGAAAAGCAGAGGGAGAAAAGATGCTAAGATATGGCCAAATACTTTACCAAAAAATGAGTAATTTAAAATAATTTCTTTTTCTGGAAAGAAAACAAGAATAACTCTGATTGTAAATCAACAATGTATATAACAATTTCATTAACTTTTTATCAACTCTTATTGAGTCTACTTAATATTACTAATGAAAGACTCTGACATCCACTTGATATTCTCTCATTTTAGCTCCAATGAACAAACTGTAACATTCTTTTGTCCCATTTTTCCACTTGGATAAAGAGCTAGAACATTTCCTATTGCTCATAAATCTATGTGGAATTCCTTACCATTTTAGACCATCATATCAGAATATTTCACCAAAAAACTGTTAGATATAGTAGATTCCATTTTGCAGCCTAAATAAATATCACAATCTTTCAATCACAGCGAATGCAAACACAGCAGAAATGTGACCTCTGCATACACTTCCCCACACAACTCTACTTCAGCTTGGTTTTTGCACATAAAATTAAATTTACTTCCAAAATCGTGCACGCTACCCTAAACTTGCTATCTGCACAGCAGGCCACTGATTTCACAAAATTTACTGAACACTTGTTTCAGACCTTATGGCAGACACTCGTTTACCACCTTTACAGAGACCCAAGACTTTCAAGTACATCTCCCACGTCCCTCCATCTCTCTTTCTCTCCTTCCATTCTTCCCCCTCCCCTCCCTCTCTCTCTGAAAACAAATGCTTTTTGCCAATAGTTTAAAAGAACTGGCCTTACCAAACCCGTTTCCTTATTTTAAAGAAAAAGTTCTGAGAGTACATATTACAAATGTACAAATCACTAAATTTAGATTACAGTTTTTTCCTTCCACTCACTTTCCAAGTATCTTATCTGACTTGTCTTCAGAATCAAAGAAAAATCATAGCAACATTTGAAGGCATTTTTATCTTCTGCTTCCCATTCTACCACGAAGCTAGCAATGACCTAGAACTACTAGCACATCATAATTAATTAGTGAATAAGAAGAAAACATTTTTAAAATGTGTTCATTGATAAGTATTATGCAAAGTTTCTATGAAATGGGAATTCTTAAATGAAGCAAAGATGCAAAATGAGAATTGAAAATATTCTGTTGCCCTTTGCTAAGGGAATATTCTGACAATGAGGCAATCAAGGTTTCAATAAGTTGTGCTACTTTCAAATCGTGTGACTGGATTTCTTAATATTGGTTTGGTGATGGGGGGAATTGTTAATTACTTAGGGATTTGATGTTAAATTTTTCTGACACCAGATTTTCTACAGGTCAGTTTCCATATTATTGCCCCAATGTGGCTCAGTTTGTTCCCATACTTTAAAAATTACATGGGGGGGTGGGGTGGCGGTAGGGAAGTATAAAGTCTCTTACTATCGATAAGTGAATTATTTCCTAATATTCCTGTTTCTATCACCTCACATCTCACTCATATTTCCATGCATTCCTCTGTTTTTCCAGCCTCTGAAATTACCTCCTCATCCTCCTTTCCTGTCACCACCCGCTCCCAACACTCTCTATTAGTTGCAATGGCTGTAATTACTGCAAACCAGAAAGCTTCTCTGTGGAGTGTGGTGGGGAGACACCTGTGCTACTGTAAAATTAGATCTCTCATTCCAAAATTTGTGATCTGTTCTATATTGTAACTCACAGAGCAACCTAGTTAAGTAATTATCATTCCAAGCTTAGATGAACAAATCCTTATAAAAGACTGCTGTATTTTAAAATTTCATTCTAAGAGTAGTATAATTTTATTTGCACTTATAAGAGTCAAACCACAGAATTCTACATAGTGTGTGTACAGTCTTTTCTATGTTTATTTGAACATATTTTAACAGTTTGCCTTGAGTGTACTACTACCATGGTTCATAGGTTTTTTAATGGCATTTCACACAAAGCTTTATTGCTAGCTGACCTCAAATTATTCACCAAGTAGTTTTAAGTACTTCATGGCAGAGTTTTGTAGACATAACACAAGTCTTCCAGTCATACTGTTAGCAGACTCAAAACATAGTTGCTAAGATGCATAGGCAGCTGGTTAAAGGTCATGTTCTCTTTAGGGAATTTTTACAATTAAAGTTTAAGAGCTTTTAATTAAGTGTATGTGTATACCAAAATACTCAGCAGAGATATATTAAGATCACATTTCTTTAATAAAAGAGATTTCATTTTAATGTGTAACAAAGAAAGGTTTTGTTTCTTATGTTAGAAATGCAATAGATTACCATACTGAAGTACTTGAGAAATACTTTAAATAGAGAAAGCTACATATATATAGATCCAATAACCAAACAGAAATAAATGCCTCCATTTTGCTCACCTCAAAAATCTTCTTAATTAAAGTAAAATACTAACTGGCACTCTCCAAAGCAAACTACCGAATGTGAGTCTCAGTTCAATTTACTGACATCCTAAAATCCCCAACATTTTCAAAATTTGAGAAACTCAAAAAGGTGTCAACGCTTTGATAAGATGCATTCAGTATGTTAAAAGAAAATTCACACGGATAACCAAGACAAATGCCCCTCCAAGTTTTGTCAGATGTTTTTGCACCCTTAATTATTTTAATGACTGAGAAACATTTTATATCAATACTCAAGCTGCCGGGAGATGAGAGAGGTAGTAAGCTAAACGTTAGGAAAGCAATATTGGGGTTCTGTGGCCCATGTTTCCCTATTAACTCTGCCTGCTGAGGTTCCTTTGGTGCACCCCTAAAGATTGTTATCTTACCCTGAGAGCCTTCTCATGCCAAGCAAGGAGCTCAGCATCTCTCAACTCATGAACTTTACTTACAGAAAGGAAAAAATACGTGTATAAACAAAATAAGCAATTCTGATGATCTAACTTTTAAGAGGCAGATAGGTTGTGGGGATGATAAATGGGAATCATGTCGTCTCGCAACTTCAGAGAATTAATAATGCTGTTCCTTCAAGTATTAGAAAGAAAGAGAAGTGGAGTGTGGGGGGGTGGAGGGTATACAGGAACCTCTTATATTTTTTAATGTAACTTTTTTGTGTGATGTATATATCTTCAAAAAAGTACAATTTACAAAAAGGATGAGTGGGTGGAGAGTGGGGTATATGGAAACCTCTTATGTTTTTTATGTTTTTTAATGTAATGGTTCTTTGTGATCTATTAACTTTAATTTAAAAAGTGTAAAAAAATAAAAATAATTTTTTTTAAAAAAAAGACAAAAAAAAAAGAAAGAGAAAGTGTTTAGGTATAGTAATCAGGTCTTAGTGTGCTGAAGAAGATATCATTGAGGGTGGGCTCTTAGAAAAGGCTCAAGGGACATCATAACGTCCTTATTTCAACAGAAAGTCCTTCCTAGAAAGCATAGTCAAATAATCCAGGAACTTTGAGCCTAGCAGAACAATACAATAAAGGGTTTTATGAAAGAGAGGCTACCCAGGTTATTTAGTTTTCTAAATGTTTTTTTCCTTAAAAGATAAAAACCAAATCAACAAAAAAACAACTATAAGGCAGTACTTCTATTACCTTTTTTCAGTTCAGTTCTCCAACATCACCAGATGTTCTAACTTTCAGAGAAATGCTTTGGACATTTCTTTGGGTAGAATCAAGGATTTGTAAAAGTAAAAGCTTCAACTAAAGTAAAATAAATGCTTCTTATAAATAAGTACATTTAGCTATTTTCTATGTCTCTATAATGACAGCTATTCAGCTTAACTTTAGCAAACACCATTTTATTTTTAATCATGCCACTTCTTTGATCACTAGTTACTAGTAGTTTCCTGGTACTTTTGCAATCAGACCTGCTCAATAGGCAATTCAAATATCTCCATTAACTGGTCCCATATTCAACCCTTACTTCAGTTCCTTGTTGTCCTTACTCTCTTCATTGCAGCCCAGCAGCTCCATGCCCCTATCTCAAAATTGCCCTCATTCCTGCCTCATACTTTTGTTCAAGAAGAACCTCCTCTCCTCCCTGAAATTGGAATACTCATAAATCCTCCTTTGGCACATCAGGAATCCATTTATGAATGATCCAGGTGAAACCTTCAGTCCTCCTATTCTTTTCTAAAGCTCCATATCTGACCATATCTTTGGTTTGTATGCTACAGGGATTATGTTAGATCATTTTTTGTTTGTAAATTCTTAGTGGTTTAATACTTTTGCCTCTTCTCCCCCAGTAGATTTTAAGTTCCATAAATAATGTGAAAGAACCCTAAGAGCATGCAATGGTTCTCATACATAGGCCCTTAGCCCCTGCTTGGGGAATTTAGTTAAAAGAATGCCTGCATAGTTATTTACCAAGAATGAAAAATGTCTACATTCTACTTTCAAAGATTTATATTTTAGACTGAAGCAACCACTGTTCATTGGCTGCAATTAGGGCTCAAAATCTGAGGTACAACTAAAGAATCATATAAATAACTCAAACACTAAAATATTTTATGTTTATAAAAAATCCAGTTAATTTAAATGCACAAACACAGTCTGAATATTTTTTATCATTCATTTTCTTTCTAAATCCAGCAATCTATATAGGATCATATGATGGTGGCCATCACTGCCTTTCTCAGATGTAAATGCATGATGAACAAATTTGCTTTGGTGGTATAGCCAAGACTCCTCAAGTCATAGTCATATTTCCTTTTACTTTCCATGTTGATAAACAGAAGATAATATCAGTAAAAGCAACGTGAGGATCACAGTTCTGGATAATGCAAGATGTATTCCCCACCCTCCATAATTACTTTTGTCTCAATTATATATAGTTATTCCTGAAAATCTTAAAAACATACTTCAATGATTTATAATGCCATTTCTTCCTCCAAGTTTCTTTTAATATTGGTGACAAAAACTCACATCCCCAAATATGATCAAAGACCACCAGTTGACTTTGTATTGTTTAATGGTAGGGGCATAGCAAGAGAGACTTAATCAGACATATTCTTTTTCTTCCTTAAAATTGGTAGGGTACAGGGGAGCAGATGTAGCTCAAGTGGTTGAGAGCCTGCTTCCCATGTATGAGGTCCTGGGTTCAATCTGTGGTTGCTCCTAAAAAAAAAAAAAAAAAAAATCGGCAGAGTACAACCTAACTTGACAAAAGCTGAAAGTAGCTCCCTTCCCAGGAGTCTCTGCATTTCAACAGGCCCTTCTGAATTTTAGAGAGCTTTTAGTTCACCAATACCCTTCAACACTTACTGTGTACCAAAGTCACATGGGGTACATTTAAAAATACAGATGCCTAATAAAGAAAATAAATTAATAAAGCAAATTTTTTAAAAAATAGACAAGCAAACAAAAAAGTACAGATTTATGAGCCCCACTCCCCAAAAATTCAGATTTAGATTGTCTGATGGGAGACAAGGTGTGGGTATTTTGATTTGGAGACTCCCAGGTGATCCTGATGTGTAGCAAGGATCAAGAAGTGGAGAAGTGGGGGGGGGGGGGGGGGTGGAAGGAGGGCGGATTTGGCTCAATGGATAGAGCGACCAACTACCACATGGGAGGTCCAAGGTTCAAACCCCAGGCCCCCTGACCCCTGCGGTGAGCTGGCCCACGCGCAGTGCACGCAGTGCTGAGGCGAGCAAGGAGTGCCGTGTCATGTAGGGGTGTCCCCCGCATAGGGGAGCCCCAAGCACACAGAGAGAAATAAATAAAAAATAAAAAAATCTTTAAAAAAAAAAAAAAGAAGCAGAGCTCGGCAATATTGATGCACTGGGCAATTTCCTGATGCACCTCAAACCACCTCACAGAGAGGCATCACGGCCAGCCTGGTACCTGACCAAGGTAACTCTGGGCCTGCGAAGGCAATATAGGTGGTTGCTTGATGAGGTGATACATGCCCAGAGTTTCTCTGAGACCAAGACTGAGATCTTATCCTGCTAAAGATGCTTCTTATGTTAACTTATTTCATATTAGCCTGTTTTTCCTTTTACTAATACAGCAATTATCTTTTATTATATACTCTCTCTTGCTTGCTAATTATTTTATAGAAAATTATAAATTGTGTTATTTTTTTCCCCAGCTGCACAGCAGCTTGATTGAATGACTACATTTCAAAAAGACCCTAAAACATTTCCTGGCAGTGAGGGTGAAGAAATTGACAAGGAATGTTTTAGCTGTTTTAGGAGTAGTAAGGTGAGCTCCTTAAATAAAGGAGAGCAAGACAAGATTTTGATATTGTGAAAATCTTATACTATATTCCTTTATACTCTACCAAAAACATACATTAATAGATGTCGTTTCCTTTAACCCTTTATCAACTCAAATGCCAAAATCTTTAAAATCTACTCTGTGCAGCAAACGGCCAACACAGTTAAACTGCCCCTTGTGAGGTCCCAGGGATGCTGGGCTACAAACCAACCAGAAAGAGGAAATCACTGGCACCCAGTCAAGGCACTGGGTACTGATTAGATATACCGCAGTAACACAACTATTTCAGAGTAATTTTAATAGATGTGGATGCTGAAACACAATTAAACTTTTCCTCCCACTCCAGAGATTCTTCCTTTTCAGTGTAAAATCTCTTATTAAGCTTTAAATTTTTTTGGAGAAACACTTGCTAATACATTAGCCCAATAATTCTAGCAAATATTTAGAGGGTCATCATAATTTATTTTCCTCCAAAGAGCCAAATCACTTTTTTAATATAAATTGCATCTTTCTTTTTGCCAAGAGATGGATATTTCCCTTCTCATTCACAAAAAAAAAAAAAACCTGAAAAGTGAGAGCTGTCTCTGTAAGGATCACCATTTTTAATGCAATAACTTATGTTGCTAGTGGTCCACATGATGCCCTGGGACAAAAGGATATTTTACATTTTGTGTTGCTTTAATTATGTGGTTACACATTCAAAGTACTTTGACACAAATGAAAAAGATATGCTGCAGCTTCACTAAAGCTCCCTCCCACCTTCAACCTCTCCATTCTTGGAACAGTTCTATCAATGAAGCCACTTAATAACTAACTCTTCCCTTTGCACATCACAAACTGGTCTGGCTGAGGGTTAATGTTACAGGTTTTCAAAACTGACAAAAAAGCAGGCAAGGCCTCCTTAAAAATATAAAATTTCAGTTTATCCCACTAAAATGAAACCTCAGAGAGCATTTCTAGTCCCTTTGCTTTTACTCTATTCCTCTTCTAACCATCTACTCCTCTCCTGCAAGCTATGCCCCTTCCCTCCCTCTCCCCCCCACCCCCCCCCCCAAAAAAAAGCTCTAAACACTGTCTGGACCCATGAATACATTTTTTATTCATTGCACAAATGAATGATCTAAGAGCTATTAAGAAAGAAGAATGTAATCCCTGTGTAGAGAACTGAGGGGTTTCCTTGACAACAACAAAAAGACAGCCCAGAATGCCCATGCATTCTATGAATATGCAAGAAGAGGCTAGGCACAGTGTTTGGGGAAATTTATAAAGAATTCGCAAAAAGATCTTTTTCTTCAGAAAAAAATATTAAATCATAAGCCCCGCTGTTTGCACAGGAAAAACAAAGAGCAGAAAGCAAAGAATTTCACACTTAGGTCCAATAAAAGCAATATGATATTTACATTTAAAATAAGGGCTGCAGCTGCTTCTGGTTTGCACCCAAAATGGCATCACCCTGGGTAAACAGAGGCCATGGAGGATTAAAATTTTAACAAGCTCTTGCATGTCAAGCAAATACTATCATGTAATTGTTATGGTCCCCTGTGGCATAATTCACCTTGAATTTTAAGATAACTCAACTTTTTCCTATTTAGTATAAAACAATCCAAATTTTCCTGCATTAGAAGTTCAGAATGAAATAATTCGTAAAGCAGAGAGGGGTTCCACCTGTACTAAGTAGTTACCATGTGCCAGGAACCGTGCTGGATGCTTTCTAGACACTTAAGAAGGAGTATTAAGTATGTGAAGTGCCATCTACCACAGTAAATTGCATGTAGTCACTGCCTGAGGAGATCTCCCTTCTGCTTCTTTAGGCAATCTGGTGAGTTTGTAGCATTATTACATCTTTTAAAGTTATAACAACTGAGGATTGTTTAAAAAAAAAGAATATATCCAACACCAACATTGTAAGTAACAATGTTGACAATGAACCTAGGTCTATTTCCAAAGGCTCTTTCCACCACATTGTCTGCTTCTTCCATGTAACCTATTGGGCAAACTGATTACCTATCTATCCTTGTTCAGAACATCATAGATGCAAATGTACTTTAAAAATCCAGTTTTAGTGTAGCACCTGATACATGGAAATTATTTTACTATTTGTTGAATAAATTATATATATATATATATATATATGTATGTATGTATGTATGTATGTGGGTGGATGTGTGTGTGAAAATCTTCCAAGTTTCATAATTTCCATGATTTGGAGAAAGAATATGGGTCAAAGTTTAGAAATATTATTCTTTCTATATAATAATAGCCATTACATTCATTTTACTGATACAAAATTCTGACAGGAAAATTAAGAAATTCCTGCATCCACACTGCAGATAAGCAAAGGAAAAGATAGATTCCAGATTCCCCAATTTATAACACCTGCTCCTGTAAGCCTACTGATTCCATTTTCAATTCAATTAAGATGTCATAAATTTTTACATTACCGTTTAAAATGTGCAGGCACTCTTTACAAATACTTTTATGCCAGTTAAATTTACAAGTTAAGCATCTGAACTGTGATGCTTCATGGGAACATATTTCAAAAAGTTAAACATACATAACCTACAGGGGTGCTATCTTTGTCACAAAGTATGAATAACGGAAGCTCAAAGAAAGTGTTGAGAACTCCCTCCAGAGGGTTGGCCAAGTAGCTCTAGTTTCCCTGAAGCTGTAGAGGTTTCTGGCTGAATCCAGCTTCTGAAGCCGGCCATGCCCTCTCTGATCCAGGCCTTAGTTAGAAAAGTAGCTGGTTATGTACTCTGGGCTCCTCAGCCCCACTAGTGAGCATAGATGGGTAAGAAATAGGTAAGTAACTGACTTCCAGTAGCTTGGTTTTCATTTACCTCTCCAAAAAAGACTAGGTCGTGACACATTCACTAACATCCCTGCCTTCACAGATTCCTTCCTTTGCTGACCTCCTCTGTTATTCAGTCAGTACCACATTATCTAGTATGCAACTATATATTTTTGTATAGTAACCATATTGCAGTGTCTTAAAATGGGTCCACAAAACGCATTCAATGTCCAAGGGATCAGCACCTACGGCTTGTTTCTTTGTGTTTCCCTCCAATATCTGTCAAAGGACTAGGCAAATTCTAGCTTTACCTAAAGGTAATTCTTGATTGGCTGTACTCTGCTGGAAGAAAGTATGTACAAGTCTCTTGAGGTAATTGCCAATAGTAGTTATAAGATATGTCTGTGGATAATGGCCCTACCTCAGTAATAATTTCAATAATGGCAAGTTGCAATTGCAAGGGCCATTTTTTAGAAAGAAATAGGCATTGGTTCAATTTAGGTAGAAATGAATGAAGTTCATTTTATCTGTTTAAGAAATTCCGTTTGTATCATCAAATCTCAAACTTTGGAAAAAATTATATTTCTTAGATTTTTTTTCTTGAAGTTAGTAGGTTAATAAAATGAGCATGTTAAAAAATTGAAAGTCTCTCTATGTGTATGTGTGGTGTGTGCATGTATGTGATATACATTCAAAATATTTCACTTAGAAGGACTTTTTACAAAAAAAAAGATGAGCTTTTGGTCATCATTGCAGTAATGAGCTCGCTAATAATTTAGAAATATTAAGCTTAATTATTTTCTTCACACTATAGAAGTGAAGGAAGGATAGACACCCTCTTCCCTTTTCATTATTTGCCTAGTGGAAGAGGAACTCAATCTTTTTTCTGTATTTTGGGCCGCCACTGAGGGATAGAGGTATCCGTCCTAATTCCCTATAGATAAATGTGCTCCTCTGGCAGAGAGCCACAGTTGGAGCACAGCAAAAGGAACCCACCCAAATGGGCAAGCACCAGTGCCACCCATTTGCTGGGATGCACTCTAAGATTCTGTAGAGAAGAATCTGCCCAGAGCCAGAGCTATAGATTTCAGCATGCTCATGGCAGGTAACTGTGTAGCGTATATAGTCCTTCCTTTTAGCTGTCTACTCTTAACAAATCAATAGAATGCCAACGAGAAACCAGTTTTCCCAAAGTCTGTTCTTTTTCAGGAATTGATGGACAGGGCAGATCCTGAGATAATAGAGGTCCATTTTTCCTCTGAACTCATCAGGGGAGACAATCACCTCGCTGCAAAAATTCTCCAAAGAGTACTGAGTGTTGGACTTAGGGTGCCTCCATTCACCCATCCACATAGTCTCCCTAGCTGTCTCACAAATATTTCTGAGGTGGAAAAGAGATAATGTAAGAAAAGAGTGGTTTGAAAGTATTGAGCCATAGGTGTGAGGGTGATGATGATTTAGCTCTGCACATACATCTGATACTCTGAAAAATCACTGTACATTTTACATTTTCTTAATGTACTACACTGTAGGTGTACAGAGGAATGAAATAACATCTGCTTAATTTGCTTCATATGGTACCCTGCATAGGTAAAGGGTTCATAAATCTTTATCACCTTAGTGATAGTACGGCACTGATATCAGACCAAATTTTAAAACTTTTAAAAGCAATCAATTCATTTGGGAATGATGAAGTGTTTTTGGTTTTATTTTGAACTGCTAAGCTGATATCCTTCTCTTTCTGGCTGCGTTCTGAGGTATATGATATTGCAGAAACCACCGCAGGAGGTGAGGGAAAGTTCTTGAGAATGAAGCTTCTGATCTTCCTCTTCAAATATTAACCAAAACATTTATTTTTTTATCTGTTCAAAATATGGATGCCCTGGAAAAGATTTGCTTAAGGAAAGAAATCTGATCTTGTAATAAAATATCTGAAAATAATTGTTCTACATAACTGAAAAAGTTCTATGACAATGAAAAATATGTGATTTTAAACTTTTAAATTATAGACTATCTTATGTAAACATCAATTTTTATAAATGAAGACTGTGCAATAAATCATATAAATACTATTTCCCTAGATATTTCCTATTTTCAAAACCAATGTTCCATATTCTTTTTCCCCTTCTCAAAGCCATAATATCCAGAAAACATACTTCAGCTCTATGCACATTTCTAGGATGTACAAATAAAAATGTAGAAGTTATTTCTGAACAATGTAAGCAATAAGGTGCAATAATTCTCAGTAAAGAAATCTAGCAAAATATTCAAGCACGTAACTTTTCTGTCCAAAAGGCACTCAAATTTAGAGGTCAGAATTATCTTTCTCGAACTGTCATTAGTTTTTAATATCATTACATTGGCGATTTTATCAGTATCTCAAACTTTACATCATTTACTTTAATATTGGCTTTGTTCTTGCCTTATGCTTAGATTTGGGTAGATACAAGTTGTCAATTTAAAAAGATCTTGGCTTTGGCACGACATCAGGAATGCTACTAAACCTAACATCCTTGAGGCTTAGTTTCCTTATCTGTAACATAGTCACAGTAACTACTGTGCTCCATTTACTTAGGGGATGGCCGTATAAAATAATGAAAGTAGTTGAACATTATATATCATAAGAACTACTTAACATTGACCAGCAATCAAAACTCAGCGATCCCACTCTTAGAATCTCCAGTGGGAGGTAGCATGGGATAGAGGTTGAGCTGGACAAAGGAGCCAACTGCTTTGACTTGCTTCCAGCTTTTCTACTTGTAGCCGTGTGTTCTTGATTAAATTAATCTTTATGTGCCTCAGTTTCCTCATTTGTAAATTGAAAATATTAATAGTACCTGCCACAAAGATTGCTATAAAGATTAAATGAGTTATGAAGATTAAATGTCAATGTTTTTAAAAACTCAATTTTGTTACATTGACTTGTGACATTTCAAATGATTTAGAGGAGTGCTACCAAAAAAAAAAAAGTTCAGAAATGAAGAAACTCTTCCTATACTCTTAAACCCTGTAACGTTCATGCATGTTCACAAAGAAAACCTTTCAATAATTTTTTAAAATGCAGGTGTGCAAATTACTCCTGGAATAGACAGTCGTGTTTTCAATATCCCCTGAACCACTGTTAAACACACCCCATAGCATTTTTCAGCTCATAAAACTTTTATGAGCTGAAAAGTTCCTTCAGATTTTTTTAACTGCTAACTACAGTTGCCCTACAGCAACAGCCCCCTAACTTGCTATTAAGATTCATTTGAGCAAATAATAGTATAAACGTGTCCTGAGTAGCATGTTTTGTTTCATAGTAGTAAAAAAAAAATTCAAGACGTATATGACTTGCTGACTGCAGCAAAAAATTATGACTGCTTTGGTTTAGTGTAGCATGGGTGGTATTTCTATTCCCTTGGATACATAATGCATGTAGTGGTCGATTTTATACTTGTGAATAGATTTATACAAGTTCATACATGTACCAAGGATTTTCCACTCTGGAAAAATGTGCCTAGATACATAAAAATATTGATTTTCCGGGCAACTATGCATTTTATTAATTTGTACACCTGTCTTAGAACTCATTAATTTAACATCTGCTTTAGGCTTTCCCCCTGTCAAAGTTCAAAACACTGAAAATTAAATTTGTCAAATAAACCACCTAAAATTAGTATAAATAAGCTGCTGGATCTGAGTAAAACTGATTGTTTTCTTAAGACAATAAACACCATTTTAGACTTAAGAAAGATGGCTTATAAAGCAGCACAAAAAAAGATAGCTAGATGATATATGAGAGAGAGAGAAGAGAGAGAGAGAGAGAACCCACATCCCATACACACTGGAGTCCTGTCATATGGAGGTAACCAAGTACTCCTTTTCCATAGTTTTCAGATATATTTTTAATCAGTGCTGACCAAAAAGTAGTTTGAAGGCAGATAGTGGTCTTATGTTTTAAAGCGGAAGAAAGGAGAGACAATGTCTATTCATGACTCACAGTCACAGATGAATCAAGTCCACAACTCAAATACAAATTTGTAGTGTTAGGTTGCTCACACACTCCATTTTGAACAGTCATTTGTAAATGGTGGCCTTTTTTTTTTTCCTGATGGCTGCCAAGTCTTCAAGGGAGATTGACTTTCAATTTTTCCATTGTGTAATCTGATCACCCTATTTTAACACATCGTTCCCCAGTATAAAGAATTGTAAAGTTCAGGATATTTTTACTATTTTCTACTTTATTTGCTTCAACTTAGTGTCTACACTACTAAGAGACTATGACAAACTTCTGCATGATCAGTTGTTCAAGTATTTGAAAAAAATTTCAAATTAAATGTGGTTGTGCTTTTCTTTTAGCCTCTCTGTACTTATTTCTTTTTCAGTTATTTCTTCCTGTCCTTTTTTTCACCCCTAACAGCAATCCTCATTGCCACTTGCTTGGCCAATCTTTACCCTTCAGCTCAGGTTCCAAGAGGCAGAAAAGGAAGGTGGAACAGAGGAAATAGATTATAGATTCCAAGAAACAGCATCCTTACTAGGAAAGTACTGTTCCAATCTGGGTTTCTTTAAATTCTATCTTGAAGTGGCAACTGACATTAATACTCTGGGAGAATATATTATCTTCTCTACTATTCAATGCCCTGCAAGAGCTTTTACACAAGAAAATTCTAGACAGGAGAAGCCTATAGAAGGCATGAAGTTCCCACCTACAGCACTGGAAGCCAGGGGCCCTGACAAGACAGCTACCTGTTTGTTTCCAGCAGAAGCACTCTTGAGCAATCTAAAGAGGAAAAGTAACACTCTTAAAAAACGATACACTGAGAGTAATAGTACAACAGTAGAAGAGAAAGCCTGAAAAAAAGACATTCTTCTAGTCTGGCACTGTGGAGCCATTGGAAAAATGAATATCAATTCATTTAATTCTCATATTAAACTAGAATATGGCAACTTACTAAAATCAATGTGCTTAACTTCTAAATAAAAAGGAGACAATCCTGAATCAATCTGTTAAATGGTGGGTGCTATGTATTCTCAACTGTGCTGCCAAATTCAAAAGATGGTATGGTCTCACCTTTGAGCAGAAATAAGTCATGTTTGGTAATAAAACTTCTAAGTATTACTCAATAAAAAGAAACATATACAAAGAATTCTGCCAGAGAGCTAAAAATATTTGAGCAAAATAGATGACATCACATATATTCCTAGAGATAAGACAATTAAATCAAAATAAAAACAATACAGCCTGGTTTTTGGAGGCAAAGGTAAAGCTGAGATATCTACCTTCTGAAATTACATTTGATATCATGAAATAATAGTATTGCCTAGAAGTGGGCCAGATTGCACTTGTTCTAAATACTTAAAGCTGCATTCAAAAACACAAGGACAACAGTTTAAAAATATTTTGACTTTGTAGTAAAATAACATTTAAAACTACCACACCTATAACCCACCTCACAAGAGGTATAATAAACCTACAAAATCCTCGGAGAAAAAACAAATCTTTCAAACTCTCTATCCAGGGATAAATATGCAATGCCATTTTAGCTGTCCATGTTGTAAGTGCTGAAGGTTAATAGTTAAAAGACCAATGGAATGTTAACACGGTGTAGTGCTACACTTGAGTAGTAATGCATGAAAAGACACTGAAATTAAAACACTTTGTTCTGCATGTTCTGAAGTGATGTAACAATGATGATTTGGTTATATTAGATGACAAAGCAGGCCTTCTTATGACTTTTAAAACAAAATAATATCTAACATTCTTCCAAATTGTTTAACATATTCTTCCAATTCTTGTACAAATAAATGAAGCTAAAAATACAGAATTTTTTCACACTCCAGTTATCTTCTAATAGCAGCATCTGATGACTTTTTTTCCCTCAAAAGTAACTTTCAAGAAAAAATGCTGATTGCCTTGACTGGTATATCTAGAAAGTCTAGAAAGACTTACCTGTCTTGTTTTCTCTGACCTCAATAATAAAAACATTTATGTCAGGGTGTAATTTAGTCCCCATTGGGGGTTCTGGAGTGGAAACTGCCTGTGGTCCGAGGGCCTCTTTGCTTTCTACAGTGGATGGTCTTGCTGGCTGTGTAGCGGGAGTTCTTGAAGTTGTGAAATACTCTCTATCAATATCTGTTTCTGTTTCTTTAGCTACAATATCATCAAGGGTCGTGGGAAGAACATGAGAGGTTGATTCTCCAATGATTACCATGTCACTGGTTGTTTCCTCACCAGGTTCCCTGTCAATGAGAGGTGGTTTCGCAGTGGACACTGAGGGCAGCTTGGTGGCTGAAGTTGCCGGCAGTTTGTCTATTGAGATGACAGTAGTGATATCACTTTGAACTGTGGTTTTAATTGTTGAAAATTCTGGGAGTTCTGTGACTTTGGGCTTTTCAAATAATCCTGAGCCTAAATCAATATAATCTATGGCTGTTTTCTCCCCGTTTTCAGTAGTGGTTTCCTCTGTCGGCAGAGAATCACGGGTACTGACAGGACTCAAAGTTGATGAAAATTCCCTTGGACTACTACCTTCTACTTCAAATTCTTCTTCAGGCTCTGGACGTAAAGATACTTTCGGCCACATGCTTGGTGGTAGTGTCACCATTTCATCTATTTTCACTGTGTGCTCAGTTAAAGCACGAGGTGGATAAGACACACTGTGCTCAATTTTTCCAACTGGAGTTGTTTCTAAAACTGAGACACTCTCAGAACCTGTCACCAAGCTTTCTTCAGAGACTGGATATGCTGATCCATTACTTTCGTGGTCATCCAATGGTGTTGCTTTCATGGGTGTACCATCTGTAGAACTGGGAGCAGGAACTGGTTGCTCTGCTGTCTGTTCTTCCCAAGGGAATCCCTCCTGAGTTCTTTCCTGTGTAATGTCTGTGATTGGTCTTATGGTTTCTGCAGAAATAGTTGCTTCAAGGTGAGTCGAATCAATGACACGTATGTCTTCAGAAGGTTCACCTAGAACTTCACCTTCTGATGGAACAGAAGTTATCCATACTTCCCATTCTTTCTTGGGGATTACAGAAAGAGGAACGGTATGGGAAGCATCTACATAAGTAGTGGGCTCCTGGGTGCTACTGTAACTAACAAATGCTGATCCTTCCACTTCTGAAGTGTGTGCAAATTGGGGGACAGTAGATACTGACTTAGAGATGTCCACATCTGGTCCTTCACCCACAGCACCTCCTTCCATGGTTGCATAAACAACTTGGTCTTCAGTTCTTGTGATTGATGGAACTCTTTCTTCAGTTGTAGAATCTCTCAAAGTTGACTTTTCTGTAATACCAATTGATGTAGTTGGTTGAAATTCAACTGTGAATTTTCCGTGATCTGTTAAGTAATACTCAATAAACTCCTCTAATGGCTTTTGAGTACTATCTGGGGTGACAGGATATTCATCTCTTCCACGTTCAGTGAAGCTAGGGCTTTCTTCATCCCTTCCATTCACTTTTACAGTGGTAAGTGAGGCAGGAGGCAATTCTGGAGAGCCTTCATGTTCTGTGGATCCTAAAGGCTTTGATGTTAAATTATCTTCATCCCATGATGATTTTGATACCGTGACTACCTCCACATCCAAAATACTGTGGGTCAAACGCACTTGCGTAGTATCCTTGTCATACTTTGCAGTAAATTGATAATCACCTGTAACATCTTCCTCCACATCTCCTGCTTCTTTTGGCTCTACACTTAGCTCAGTTGTTGTCAGTGCTGGGGAATCAAAAGGTTTGGTCATTTCCACAGAAGTTTCTACAGGTTGCATTTGCTCTGAGGAAGCTGTAGAGAGCTTCATTCCAAAGAAGGCTTCTTCCTTTGTTTGTTCTATAAATGGACCTTTGGCGATCTTTTCCTGTATTTCATCATTGGTATAGGTATCTGTGCTCATCTCTGGCCTTAATGTTTCTGTTCTCTTTCTTCCTTGGGTCATTTCTGCTTGTGGAGAGGGATAAATAATTGTAGATATTCCCTCTGTTAATCTTTCTTCACCAGAATAAGGAATCATTTCTACTTCAGTATGATGCTGTGGTGGAAAACGTGTGGTAGACACATGCTGGCCAAAAATATCCTCAGTTATCCTACCAATAGTGTGTTTCTCTTCCCAGTTGTCCACAGATAATCCATCATTGTCAGGCATAGTTACAGGTGAAACAACTGTGGATGCTGAGACTGACTCTGAATCCTCCAGCTGAGTCTGGGTGGTATCTTCTGCAGTCTTTGACACTGTAATGACTTCAGGTATTTGGCTAAAGACCAAACTTCTCTGACCAGGTCTAACTGTAAGTGTTCTGCCTTCACTATCATCTTCTACGAAGGTAAATCTGTGGTGGCTTGTGGTCACTGATTCAGAAATAGAGCTTACTGTTTTCTGTTCAGTTTTGGATTCCATGGTCATTCCTGTGGACACAATTGGTGTATTGGTTACAATCAATTCCTTATAAGGAGTGTGCTTTGAGATTTCCGTAGAGGTTACCAAGGGACCCACTTCTATTTGTTCACTTTGTGTAACTGATTCTGGTGTCTGTGTATCTTCCAAGACACCATCCCATGAATCAGTAGCATGATAGGAGATGACACTTGTACTCTGGGGCACTTCTTCCTTAATTTCAGATATGCTTGACTCTCTAAGTGGTACTGAAGTAGATGGCAAGTAGTCCATATCCCATGGCTGCTTGGTACTGCCAGCAGGTGTGGGTGATTCAGTGGCTAATCTGTCTGTGAAAGCCTGATGTTGGACTGCAGCTTTCTGGTCAAAATCAACTATATTTGCCACAGCAGGGAGTTTTGTTGTAATGAGAGGTAATTTGGTGATTAAGGAGATGATTGGTGTAGTGCCATCAGGTAACATGTGTGGTTCCTTGGATAAACTGGGTGCTGCAGTTCCTGTGAGGATATTCAAGTCGATGGTTGTAGCCTCTGATATATTCTGTTTAGCTAGAAAAATAATTTCAAAGAGTTGATTAGACAAGGCACTAACAGAAAGTTGCACGTCCAGTGTTTGTAAATTGCTGCTGTGTATTTTGTGATGGAGAGGAGTCTAAAAATCATATTTAAATTAATCCAAAGATAGACAATTAGACATTTAAAAGTAAAAAATGGATCCACTGTTTTATATTGTAATGGTTCGCTACTTTTACCCACAGGTATGAATGACTATTCTTAGTTAAGGGAAATAAATGTTACATAATTTTAATGTAAGAAGTCCAAAACATATAAATGCGGAGTTTGGATACAACAGATAGGTTTATTCATCAGAAACCACAGCAGCAACTTGAAGCTTAGTCGGGGAACTGAGGCCCACAATTCTGGAGGCTTCTGTACCCTGTCTCTAGCTTTCTCCACACACACCCTCATTTTCAAGCTGCAAAGTGTCTCAGGGGAAAGGGAGTGTCCCAGATTGCAAAACAGCAACAAAAAGCCACATCAAATGTAACAGAGTTGCATTTAAACCATTACATTGTACACAATGGGGAGCCTTTCATAAAAACAGGATATTAAACCTTTTAATACCATTTTTCACTTGTTTCCAGGTGTTTGGACTTTCCTCTTCATCTTCCTTTCAACTTTGTAGTGTGGCCTCACTTATAATAAATTAAAAAATGTTTCTGACAGATGTTGCTTGGCACTTGTAGCTCTACATTTTGTTCTATGTTCTACACACTATATTTGTGACTCTTAGGAACTCAGTTCCAGGCTTTCTTTAGTATGAAAACAAAGATGAAATAGGAAGTAAAGTACCCACATGATATATTTTAGGCCTGTAATTACAAATCACTGGAAACTACTCTGAGCATCAGAAAGAATGGGCTCGAGCAATATAAAGTAACATGTCATCATAAAATGCTACATTATATTGCATCCAGATTTGCCGAAAAGGCCTGCCTTGTTTAAAGAAATTTAAATTGTGAGTAAAAGTGACCGTGTCGAATACGAGATTCCTTCTCAACACAGGGGAAAAGCAGTAACCTCACACATAAAGATGTTATTTTTTTTAAAATGAGTATTTGCAAAAAATAGAAAACTAGTTGGCATTAAATTAAGGATGCACTATTCTGAGAAAACCTGTGGTCATTTTGCTACATCCTATCTGATTTAAAGTTCATAGGTTAGGCAATACCAGTGCTCCCTGATAGAAGTTGTAATATCTGGACTGCCTATGAAGTCTTGTGTCTTTTAATAATCCCCAAATTGGAGTTCTAGGAAAACAAAAATGGATACCTTTCAGCTCCATCTGCTCTGTCAAGACTTAACGACAAAATGATGTGATTTTATTGTAAATCAGACTAGGGCTATATAATGTGTCCCTTATTTTTTGTCTGGCATGATCTGTTAGTAATTGTGTTCATACCCCCAAGACCATTTTAAAGAGCAGATTCTTCATTTTTATAATGAAGTCTCAGTGGCCATATACATTAGGGTCCATTTAAATAGTCTTCAAGCTTGTCACTATTTGCCCTTTTATATTGAAACAACACTAACCAAACAAAAAAGATTTGGGCTATTCAAAAATATGAATGAAAAATAACCTTTTTCTCTCTTTTCCAAGAAAAGCTTTTTGCATTCGTTTTCTGGAAGAAGCTTTGGTCTCCTTTGATTGACATGAACAACTTAAGGACCCAAAGTGGGGTTGACTATATTTCTTTTAATTCAATTCTCTATCCTCTGAAATTCCATAACCGTTACCTCATTTAACTGCCAAGCTTCATGTTTTTCTTTTAACTGCATTCTTTGGGGAGATAGTAAAAAAATACGTACAGAGAAAGTTCCCGTGGAAACATAATATAAACATTTAGAGAAAATTCAATCACATTATTTTAATAATAAAAAAAGCTAATTTTACTTTTTCCTCTGAGTATTTCCATGGCTGATGAAATTAACTTAAAGGTAGGTAATGTTGCATTAAGGCCAGAGAGTCTGTGAATCAGGTCTTCCAATGTTCCAACCAAAGTTCTTGCTATAAAATCTCTCCAATGCTATAAAAATATTCTTATGGCGTTTTAAAATTTTAGGAATCAGCCTTTAAAAACTAACTATGACACTGCCAATTATTGTGCAGTTTGGCACTACCTTCCTTTAGTCTAGTCCTGTGGCATAGTAAAGTGATAGCAGTATGTCCCAGAGAATCTCCTTTACAAAGCCAAGATTTACATGAATTTATTTTTTTTTAAAGGTTTACAATAATTTTAGGGGCTATTTTAATCGTCTGATTATAATTAAATGAATTAATTCTGCCATTTGGAATGAGAAAACTCAGATTTCCTTTTGGGCTTGGGTGGCTTTTTCGTCAATGTAAAGGCTGATTTCCTTCATTATTCAGTGCATCTGATCACCAGTGCCATTTGTTTCAGCCATTTCAAAAAAGAAATAATTTTTTAAAAAGCACAAATATCCACAAAATAATATCTTTAAAAGGAATCCCATTATATCAGTGATGACAATTACAGAGGTGGAAACACAACTTCAGATTATTCTAGAAGTATCACTCCAGAAGGTGCATTCACATGAAGTTTTCATCTTGGAAAACTTCCAGCGTTCCTTCAATTTAATTACTGAGGAAGCCAACAAAAATCAGCCTGTTTCGTTCCCTGCAAAATCTCTCCCCCAACCTTTGCAGCTGTCTGCCACACAGATGTTTCACATCACTGTACTTATGGAATTTTATGTCCTATGGACTATCTTCTTGGTGCTTTGGTTGTGACACATGAGACAGATTTTCTAATAAAGTATAAAAACACATTAGCAGTATGATAATCGGTTTAGTTCATATCCGTACTAACTGCATTAAGGGCAAATGACTAATTTTAAATAAATTCCTTTTATGTTAAATTTCAACATGTAAGTAAGTTTACAGAAGTCCTTAACAGAATGGGTATTCAAGAGATTGAGTCTAGTCTCACAGCTGAGGAAAGAGTGAAGATGAAACAATGGGATTAGAATTCAAACTATCTTTTAAAAGTTTTATGAGTGATTGAATGTTAACAGATTTAAATTCAATGACCAGGGAACTTATTGAACTATAAATTAGGGAAGGACTCATTTTGGCACCTGCGGTAGTTAAAGTATGACTAGAGAACAAAAAAGATAATAAACTGACCATAAATTAGAAGAACAGACCAATCTTATAAGTGAGCAAATATATAAATAGGATAGCATATGAAGTGATGGGAACTAATTTAACCTTCTCTAGACAACTCTTTTAGTTTCAAGTTTATTCAAACAGAAGGCTCAAAAAAATCCAGCAAGGGTTCAAAGCAAGATCACATAGATGATTAGATGTTTAGAAACTGAATATCCAAAACAAGGAAATTCTTTTAGTTGGCGAAGACACTGAGGGACAACTGAAAAATTATGTTCAGTAATAGAAATAACTTTTATTTAGATTTTGGTCTCTAACTTAAAAAGGAAAAATGCGGGTCACACTCCAATGTGATGAACTTAGATAATTAGAAAAACTATCAGACAGTGATTGCCATAGAATATTAGAATATCCATTAGAATAGATTTCCTAGGAAACATGCTCTATTTTCTTCTCTGGAGATCATAAATAACAATAAGAAATGCTCATGAGTCTTGAATGGTTTTGATTCACTGAAATTTGGGGATTTACAGTGATCTTTCAAAGCACTTTATAACATTAACTTTCTCATAACTTGTTTAACTTTGAGGTTAAAGGAAAGCAAGTGCAAAATTTAGTTTACGTATGAAAGGAAACTCCACAGGAAAATGTATTTCATAAAGATACTAATTTACTTGTTTTTCAAATCTATTTCATTATGTTAGACAAGAACAGACTTTAATCATATCAATTATCAGTCATTGTTACTGTTCCATTCAGTGGTTTTATAAGGAAAAGGGAATTATAGTAAAGTGAGATTTGACATTGTTCAATCACCAAGTGGCTTAAAAAAAATCACTTTTTACATCTGGTGAACAAGAAAGATATGGTTATATTTCTAAATTCCTTTATTTAACTAGCCAGCTGTAAATCTCTGAAATCACTTTTGAAACTGTAACTAAAGCCATAACCCTCACATATTTTATTCCACAGAATCCAGTCACTACTTGACCATATGGGAAAAGTAGACAGCAGCCAACTGATTTCAAGAATATTTTTCAAATTCTGTAAAAAATGTACTTATAAATCTTTGAAAAATCAATTAGAAATTTGGAGGAAGCTATTGGCATCATGTGTGGCTTAAAGAAGGTGTTTACATTATAGCTAAACTTCCTTAATCTTATATATGTAGAATACATTTCTAATATGCTAGGGTTGCAGGTAAGAATGGAAACTATATATGGTATATAATATGAACTCATCCTACATTCAAGTTACAAAGATTCAAATGATTTAGGAGGGAAAAAAGTGAAACTAAACTTTCAAACTTGTGTGTGTATCTAGATTTTTAGTTGGTGGTGATTCTCTTTGAATCTAAGTACCCTGTTATTTCACACGAGCACGTCATTTCCTCATTTCAATAAATAATTGAAAGCACACCAGGATGAATTTTTTAGTAGTGGTTTTTTAGTGGCTATATACAGGCTTTGATTTAAATTTTGCCCTCAGGGGGAAAAAATATTGTTTAAAGTTTTTTAATGCTAGGTTAATAAAGCACAAAAGAATGAAATCTACCAGGATAGTCAGGCTGGATAATTCTACCCCTTCCTTAATGTAATCACTCCAACCCTGTCCTCTTACATACCTGTCTAATTTTCTTCTTTAATCACTATCAGTTGTTAATGTAAAACTACAGAGCTTGAACTGCTGGAGAATTTGGCCTAAAGGAATATATGTCTACTTGGAGGGATAAGGTTTTTATTGTTGTGGTTGTTTGTCTGTTTCCTGAAAATGATTAAGGAATATTCCTCTGTTGTTTCAAGGACTAGGGAGAAAAAGCTAGTCTTTTCAATAGCTTCTAATGGCTCAGCCAGCTTGTATCAACTTAAATGTACATCATGCGGTTTTAACACTCAGAAATTTGAGCCTAAGGGAGGCTCAAAAATTCTGAGAGATTTTTGTTTGTTAGCACAATATGGACCTTATGGCAAATATTACAGCTTGTCTTCAAATTATTTGCTTGTTCAATTAAGCATTCCATAGTCATGACACCATGCCATGTGACTACAAATACCAAAAGGATTTAAGAACATCTGGCAGATTAAGATAGTTATAAATTATGCTGAGAAATTGTAACTGATGTTTAATGGTAAACCTAACTGAAGATAGCCTATTTATGAGACCTGCAAAGAACATATATTGTACTGCAATATGATTAATCATCAGAAGGCACATATTTCCATTAGCTGAAATAAAATGTGATGCATAGAGATTTTTATTCATAAAAGGTTCATTTTTAACTATAAATTGAACATTATGATTATCGATCAGCTCCGAGTACTCACCTGTAATTACTGATATTTAAACTCTCCTCCATCAGAGAAAGTGTGTGATACCAAACAAGGACAAGAGAAACAGAATTTAAGGATTTAACTCGGCCCCAATGGACCTCAACATTACAGCACCAAGGATCTAACTGCAGTAAATGACTGCGATTAATACGAAATAACTCCTCACACATAGGCACTGAGATTCTAGGCACAATAGGGCACAGTTAAGACCTCAACCTGACAGCTCTCCTCCCCTCTAGTCCATCTCTAGGTTGTCGTAACCGCATCACTGCTGTGCAGTTGGTTTGCTTTTGAAAGTCACTGAACAGTTTCCATCCCAGTGCCCACATTGCCAGACACAGAACCCATTCCAATGGCCAGGTGAACATCAATGCATGCCTTGGAACCTTTTTTTTTTAATCTGTAATTTTAAAAAAGGTATCGAACACTTACGTTTAAAGCAGTAGGCATCAAATCTGCTATCAGGGGTAGGAAAGCCTGTCTGGTTCTCAAAACGATACAGGGTTCTCACCCCAAGTAAACCACCACCACACTGGGCCCTGGCCACAGTCACAGGGTGGCGCACACTGGCGTCCGACAGCCAACCGTAATCGCACTGGTCGAAGCCGTTCCTCCAGGCCGCATGCAGCTCCCCTACTGTTGCCAGCCGGCCATCCTGGTTTTCACATGCTTCTTCAGCTTCCTCAAAGGTGAATTTATTGGGAGCAGTAATGTGGATCACATCACCTGGAATAAACAGAGGAAAGAAGAAAGTCCTAAGTTTTCACTATTTATTCCTTTCCTGTTTCGGGAACTAGAAAGGGGGAAGGGCGCATGTGGTATGTTTTCATGCCAGGAAGCAGTTTCTGATACTTTAGAGTAGAAAACATAATGATTACTTCATTTTATTATAGTAATTTTTAAAATATATTTTTTAAATTTATTTTTAAAAGATACGGAGATTACATAAAATGTTACATTAATTACAATAATTTTTAATGGGCAATAAGAAATACCCACTGCAAAAGTTTCACGCAATTCTGTATATATTCCCATAGGCCACAAAAGCAGTCACTTGAGAATAAAGTAACAATAATGTCTTTAAAATGAACAAACAATTCCAAGTGATTCCTTGGACCACTGTTCAGGAAATGGGTTTTCTCATTAATGAAAGAGCCTATCACGTACCAATCAATATTGCATGTTAGAAGGGGAACTGCCAGGGAGGGTATTTTGCTTTGTTTATCTAAAATTCAGATAATAATTCTTTGATACTCCTTCTCAAATGTTGCTACCAGCAAAATGAATTAGCATCCATCAAATCAATCAACATTGCAAAACAATAAAACATTCAGGATACAAGTAGTGTGGAATACCATTTCCTGCCTTCCACATGTGCAGGCCGTGCTCTGTGCAGGAGCTGAGGACACACAGGTGAATGGGGACTCACTTAGTTTGCACTCAGCCTGCAAAAGCAATCAGCATTAGTTGGAAGGAGGGCCACCTTTTTTCCTACCTCTGGAATCTGCCCAGGAGGGCTACCTTTCCACAGAAATACTGTGTGTCCTGCAGTGGGCTCTAACTAGGTTCCAGGGACTTTTACATATGATGATTAAATAAGGCTGGGCATTTACTTCATTCATCACCTCTGCCAATTGGCAGAAGACACATTCATAATCATTTAACTTGTTAACAATATTCTTTAAATACCAAAGAGTCTGTTAAATTTGAATCTAACTCAATAACAATGCAAATAAGTTAGGCTTTTCACATATGAATATAAGAGGTTAAAAGGCAGAGGCAGAATTAGAGAACACTTAAGTGAATAGAGGAGGCAAGGAGGCATATAAAATAAGATAGAGAGGAAGCTAAAATATTGATAGCCTGTTATAGTAGCAGCTGCGGGTCTTGTTTCCATCTCACTGGGGCTGCTCTTTGATTCTATCATATGTTAGACAACTGGGACATGAAGCACTCCTATAATTTGGATCTTCACCTGACTAACTCCAGACATAACAAGCAGTTGTTTAAAACGAATAGAGCCATTACTCTTTCTCAGCGTGTGAGAGCTTTTATAAAACAAGAAAAATTAGTATCGGAAAGAGAGCCAACACACAAAGCTTTTCTCACTACATATCTAAAATCGCTACTGATGAAACTAGGTCAAGTCTCAACAAGAAGTATTTGAAGAAGAGAAAGAAAAAAGACTTTTACCTGATTAAAAGAAGTAAGGTATGGGAAAGAACAGGTCTTTCTTAATTATCTAGTCTGGCAAAGAAGAATCATCTCAAATCCAAAATATGGGATAACAAGTTCCTCAACTATGCAATATCTCCATGCTATGAAAACTATAGTAAGTTTTGAAAGTATGAGGGTCACAGTACTAGTTTTAAAGTATGTATTCAATAACATTTGTTGAATGAGTGGCATTTCAAGTTCTTGTTAAGAAATGAGGTACTCTTTTTCCTCCATCCTTACCCAGCAACACATTAAAGAGAGTTCTGTTGTGGAGGTTTGGGTAGGTGCTGTCTGGACAAATGATTGTCTCACCTATGGACTAGACTCAAATCAACTTGGCAAAAGGCAGATGGAGAAACTGCATCATCCCATGCAGTCCCATTCACCTCAGTATTACACTTGAATTAGACCTGAAAGGAATCCAAGTGTGAAGAGGGGCAACGTGCCAATGCTTTTCCTTCCAAGATAGTGTACTTGAACTTGTTATTGCAGCTGCGATATTAATTTTGCTGCCTTAGTTTCCTTCATTGTGAGATATTTCTACTTGGACACAAAATGACTTCTTCTTAAGCAACAAGAGTGATCGACCAGAGCAGAGCAAAGCAATATAATTAAGTAATACTCAACTTCTCCAAACAGCACCGCTACTCTATCTGTTGAGGGGAAATTAATGTCTTCAAATACAGCCAGACCAAAGGGTTGATGAAGAAAAATGACTGCATGATTTCATGACTATTGGCTCCCCAGGTTTAAACAGACAATGTGTTTGGGGTGTTAAAGAAAAGGAAGGTTTCAGGAGGTGCTGTCAGGTTAAAAAAGGAATTTGCTTATTATTTAAAAATGCATACAGATCTACTTATGGAATTTTATATAGAAACTCATTAAATATGACTGTCTATCAAAATATCAATTACTTAGCTCACTAGTTTGGAAGATATAATTTCCACTTCTCTAACCAATACTCATATAATAATGGTTCAAATTATATGATTAAATTTCATTATCCCCAAGTTTACCTATTTCCCTTTGCATTTATATGTAGAAATTTTTAAGCATGTAAATAAAATTTGGGATTAAAAAGATAATGAATAAGATAGCACATTGGGCTTCATGTAGGTCAGATAGAATAAGGAGGACTAAGCCTGTATCAATTGAGTTTACTTTAAGATGAGGATTGAAAGAATTTATCTATAAAGATAATGTATGGTCAGTTATCATATATGACCTAATTGTTTTATTTCAAAATAATGAGAAAAGAAAAAAAAAATCATTTTTAACTCCATTCCAAACAATGAATGACTAAGCCTTCTTAAATCAATGATTGTTTAGAATGAATCCATACTATAGAATTATCTTGCAAACTATATATTTTTTGGCATTTTTAAAAATTTATTGAATTATATCACACATACATAAACATACATAAACAATAAATGGATAATGATAGTTGTGAACTTATAAAGCAAACATACATAACATCATACGGGAACATCATACCTTACCCTACCAATAATACTCTGCATTGTTGTGAAATACTTTTAACTAATGATTAAAGAGCATTCTCAAAATATTACTACCAAGCAAAGTATCTTACATTTGGTGTATTAATATTTTATAACATTTATGTATGAGCATACATAAACAATAAGTGTATAGTAAAGGTTGTGAACTTATAGCAAACATGCATAACATCATACAGGGGTTCCATACATCAACCCACTATCAACACCTTACATTGTTGTGAGACATTTGTTACAAATGCTCAAAGAATATCATCAAAACCTTTTCTTACATTTGGTATATTTTCCTCCAACTCTCCCTATTACTTTTTTTAAAATATATTTTTATGTCAGAAGTTATAAACTTACAAAACAAGCATGCACATGTGCAGGATTCCCATACAACACACCTTCATCAATACACCACACCTTGGTGGAACATTTATTACAGATTATGAGATATGATCATCAGACTATAATGTATAGTGCACATTTGGCATGCTTTTGCCACACTCTGCCATCATCAACACAGTACATCTTTGGCTTAGATGCATGAATATTACATTATTATTATTAACCAGTCTATTGGTCACTCCAGTTGTATTTTTCCCACACTTCTCCACATTCCCACCACCCTGCAATAGTTATGTACATCTGCCCTCGCTTACAAAGGACACTCTTGCATTTGTACCATCAACAACGATTCTCATCCAATTCAGTCCCTAGATTAATCTCTACCTTCCTTTCAACTGGCATTTACATCCCTAGATTACCGTCTTCAGCCTAATTCTCATTTATAAACCAGCTGTTACTCATTATAATTTGTTATCATTAACTCTATACATTTCCACACTTTTACAATAAAGTTAATCAAACTTCTGCATGCATTAAATATCAATAGTTCATCTCAGTCCTCCTCTAGTCTCCTTTAAGAATCCACCACCTACCACCAGGTCTTGAAGATATTTTCCTACCTTTCCTTCTAGAAGCTTTACGGTTTTTCCTTTTAGGATTTTGATCCATTTTGAGTTAATTTTTGTATAAGATGTGAGATAGGGGTCCTCTTTCCTTCTTTTGGCTATGGATACCCAGTTTCTCTCAGCAAGGTTTGTTGAATGGATTGTTCTGCCCAAGCTGGACGGGTTTGACAGATTTGTCAAATATTACTTTATCATAGATGTGAGGGTCTGTTTCTTAAGCATCAGTTTGGATCCACTGGCCTATGTTTCTGTCTCCATGCCAGTAACATGCTGTTTTTACCAATATAGCTAGGTAATATATTTAAAGTTTGGAAGTGAGAGTTCTGCAACTTCACTTTTCCTTTTTAAGATGTTTCTGGCTATTCGGGGCCCCTTACCCTTTCAAATAAATTTGATAATCATGTTTTCCATGCTGTTTTCCATGCTGGTGGAATATTTATGAGGATTGCATTGAATCTGTGTATACATCAATTTGGGTAGAACTGATATCTTAATGATATTTAGTCCTCCAATCCATGAGCATGGAATGTTCTTCCAATTATTTAGGTCCTTTTTGAGTTGTAGGGAAATGAGTTGTAGGGAAAACGAGTTGTAGGGAAGCGGACTTGGCCCAATGGATAGGGCGTCTGCATACCACATGGGAGGTCTGCAGCTCAAATCCTGGGCCTCCTTGACCTGTGTGGAGCTGGCCCATGCACAGTGCTGATGCACGCAAGGAGGGCCGTGCCACACAGGGGTATCCCCTGCGTAGGGGAGCCCCACGCTCAAGGAGCACATACCATAAGGAGAGCTGCCCAGTGTGAAATAAAGTGCAGCCTGCCCAAGAATGGCACCACACACACGGAGAGCTGACACAAGATGACGCAACAAAAAAGAAACACAGATTCCTGGCGCAGCTGATAAGGATAGAAGCGGTAACAGAAGAACACACAGCAAATGGACACAGAGAGCAGACACTGGGGGGGGGGGGGAGGGGAGAGAAATAAATAAGTAAATAAATCTTTTTTGAAAAATGAGTTGTAGTTTTCTGAACACAAGTGTTTTTACATCATTGGTTAAGTTTATTCCTAATTATTTGGTTCTTTTAGTAGCTATTGTACATGGATTTTTCCCCTGACTTCCTCCTCAAATTGCACATTTCTCATGTCTCTTAAAATTTATTTCATCTAATATAAACAGAGGCACTCCCTTTTTTGTTTGTTTTTTGTTACTGAAAGCATGGAATATCTTTTTCCAGCCTTTCACTTTCAATTTATTGGTATCCTTGAGTCTAAGGTGAGTCTCCTGCAGACCACATACAGGTGGCTCATATTTTCTTATCCATTCTGCCAGTCTGTGTCTTTTGATTGAGGAGTTTAAACCATTAACATTAAATGGTATTACTGTAAAGTTCTTATTTCATCCATTTGACCTTTGGGTTTTATCTGTCATATTTTATTTTCACTACTCTTTTGAGACTTTTACTTTTACTGATATAATCTTCATTTCTAGACTCTCTTCCAAGCCTCTCTTTTCTTTCCAGACTGTAGCACACCCTTTATTATTTCCTGCAAAGCCAAACTCTTGGTTACAAACTCTCTCAGTTTCTGTTTATCTGTGAATATTCTAAACTCAACCTTATTTTTGAAAAACAATCGTGCTTGATATAAGATTCTTGGCTGTAAACTTTTCTTTTGGGGATCCTAAATATATCATACCACTGTCTTCTTGCCTCCATGGTTTCTAATGAGAATTCGACACTTAATCTTATTGCATATCCCTTACATGTTATGCATTGCTTTTCTCTTCTTCCTCTCAGAATTCTCTCTTTGTCTTTGGCATTTGACATTCTCATTAGTATGTGTCTCAGAGTTAGTCTATTTGGATTTATTCAGATGGGAGTACATTGTGTTTCCTAGACATGGATATCCATGTCCTTCAACAGTGTTGAGAAATTTTCTATCATTTCTTCAGATATTCCTTCTGCCCCTTTATCCTTCTCTTCTCCTTCTGTGACACCCATGACATGTATGTTTGCACATCTCTTGCTGTAGTTTAGTTCCTGAAGACCTTGTTCAATTCTTTCATTCTTTACTTCATCTGTTCTTTTGTATGTTCACTTTTGGATGCCATTTCTTCAAGTTTGCCAATCCTTTCTTCTGCCTCTTCAAATCTGCTATTATATGATTCCAGTGTACTTTTTATTTCATTTATTGTGCCTTTCATCCCCATAAGATCTGCTATTTTTCTATGTATGCTTTCAAATTCTTCTTCGTGCTCATCCAATGTTTTTTTTTTTTATATCTTTTTTCCTTTCCCTACCCTTCCCCTGCCCTGCTGTTTTTGCTGTCTGTGTCCATTAACTGTGTGATCTTCTGTATCTGTTTCTCTTCTTGTCTTCTCTTCTCATCTTTCTCCTCTAAGATTCACCGGGATTCAATCCTGGGGACCTCTGATGTGGAGAGAGGTTCCCTGTCAATTGTGCCACCTCAGTTCCTGGTCTCTGCTGTGCTTCACTTTGACTCTCCCCTTCATCTCTCTTTTGCTGCATCATCACTTTGCTGTGTGACTTACTTGCATGGGCACTACCTCAATGTGCGGGCACTCGGCTTGCTGCACAGACACTAGGCCCACCATGCTGGCACTGGCTTGCCATGTGCACACTGGCTCATCACATGTGCATTCGGCTCACCACACAGGCACTTGCACGGGCACTCAGCTCATCGTGCAGGCACTCAGCTCAACGTGTGGGCACTTAGATCACCACAGGGGCACTAGCTTGCCACTCAGGCATGCTTTCTCTTCTTCTTTTTCACCAAGAGTCCCAAGAGATTGAACCCAAGTCCTCCCATATGGTAGGCAGAGGCCTTATCACTTGAGATACATCCACTTCCCCCAATGTTTCTTAACATCCTTAATCTCTTTAGTCATCTCATTAAATTTATTAAGAAGATTTGTTTGAACATCTATAATTAGTTGTCTCAGCTCCTTTATGTCATCTGGAGGCTTATGTTGTTCCTTTAACTGGGCCATATCTTCCTGTTTCATGGTATTGAATGTAATTTTTTGTTGGTATCTTAACCTCTGGCTTACTAGATGTATTTATTCTGGGTACAGTTTCTCTTTTTAGTTTGGGGTTTTCTTACTCTTTTGCTGAGGAGTACATTTGGAGCCGAGGGTACGTTTGGTGCTATAAGCTGTGGAGACTCAAGCTGCCTGCATTGCCCAAGGGATGGATGAAGCTTCTTCCAACTTTCTCCTTTGCCAGGGGTAGGGACAGAACCACAGCTGTGTGTAATAATCCAAGTCATGCAGGCCTAGACAATAGTTGCCCAGACAGACTGATAAAACTTCATGCCCCTTTCTCCCCTGCCTGGGGCAAGGATGGAGCTGCAGGTGTGGGCAGCAGTTTATGCCATGCGGGTCCAAAATGACTGCAGTTACCCAGGAAGACTTCCAGTTATTCAGTCTGTGCCAGCTAAAGGTACCTGCAGTTACCCAGAGAGGCTGGTGCAGGGCCTGTCAGCCTCCTCCCTGCTAGAGGTAGGGCTGAAGCCTAGGCTAGGTCTGCAGTTCAATCTGGGTGAAAGAAGCCGGTCTCTATTCTAACTGTGATTTTCAGTCAGCCCAGCCTCCCCTCATGCCTGGGGCAGTCAAAATGGCAGCTAACAACTCCCCTCTGACCTGGACAGGCCCAAACCCCAGCTGTTCCTAGGGTCATACTCCAGCCAGCTGAACCACCCAATCAGTAGCTGAAGTTAGCAGCCAATCGTCTCTCCCTCCCCCACTTTTGGGAAATGGAACCTCCACCAACTGCCTCAGCTCCCAAGGCAGATTGGGACACCAGAGTAGAATGATTACCAGCTTCTTTGGTGTGGCCTGTATTTTCCCAGAGAGGCAGGTGTAGGTCCCCTCACGTTCTTCCTGGAGGTGAGGCTGGTGCATAGGCTAGAGCTGCAACCCAATCTTGATGAATAGAAGCAGGTCCCTACCATCACTGTGATTTTCAGTCCACCCCACTTCCCCTTGTACCAGATGCAAAGTTAAAATGGCAGCTACCAGTCTCTTTCTGACTTGGTTCAAATTTTAGCTGTTCTTAGGATTATACTTTAGCCAGCTGAGCTAAGTAATCATTAGCTGAAATTGGTGCCCAACCATCTCCTCTTCTCCCATTTTTGGGAAGTAGAGCACCCAATTCCAGCAGCAGAATAGCTCCTGAGGCAGCTAATGCTGCCAGAGGAAGATGGGCACTGGCCTCCATGGTGTGGAGCGCTCTATGCACAAATCTTCTCTGCAGATGGGAAGTCTCCTCCTTTCATTCTTTCAAGGATATTGTAGGATGCCCTTCTGGTCTCCTGAAGCCCCTAAACAAGCACTTTAGGTAGCTCTGGGTGATTACTAATTGCCTTGTAGACATGCTGAATCTAGGATCTCCTTGCTCTGCCACCATCTTGCTAGTCGTTCCAAGCTATATTTTTAAGCTGTTTTGATTTAATCTATACCAAAATGTTAAGTTAAATGTCCAAACTTCTGTCCTCCCTTTGTATTAACCCCCAAAACAGAACATCTTATAATTTTCTAATTTATGCCAAGATATTCTGACATAGGTTTCATACTAAAACCTGAACTAGAAACAAAAGTAATAAATAATAACATTAACTAGACAAATTCATATTACTATGTGTCCTTGATATCTAAGACATTATTTTTATATTATATGAAGAAACTGAGTAATCCCAAGCCTCTTAAATGCCAAGTTTTAATGAGAAAATCCTTTGACATTATATGTTTTTATCCAATGTAATAAACGTGCATGTGACCTAATGTTTAAATCTGGATAAAGGGAAGTGAATGCAGCTCAAATGATAAGGTCTCCACCTACCATATGGGAGGGCCCATGTTTGATCCCTGGGGACTCCTGGTGAAAAAGAAGAAGAGAAAGCATGCCTGAGTGGTAAGCCAGTGCTCGCACCGCAGCTGAGAGCCCACGCAGTGAGCCAATGCCCGCACAAGTGAGTCACACAGCAAGATGATGACACAACAAAAGAGAGATGAAGGGGAGAGTCAAGATGAAGCACAGCAGAGACGAGGAACTGAGGCGGCACAAGTGACAGGGACCTCTCTCCACATCAGAGGTCATCAGAGGTCCCCAGGATTGAATCCCAGTAAATGCTAGAATGGAAAACATGAAGAGAAGACAAAAAAAGAAATAGATATGGAAGATCACACAGCGAATGGACAGACAGCAGGGTGGGGGTCGGGGGGAAGGAGGAGGGGAAAAATAAAATGTTTTAAATAAATCTGGATAAACCTCTTAAAATCATATTGTTGAAAATCTGGATAGGGAAGATTGCTTACTTATGGTCTGTGGTGGTTTGAAACTGTAAGTACCCCAGAAAAAATGGTCTTAAATTTAATCCATTCCTGTGATTGTAAGTAGTACCTTAGAGTTACATCCGTTAAGGTGTGGCCCACCTCAATCATGATGGGTCTTAATCCTATTTCTAGAGTCCTTTATAAAGCATGATGTCCAGACAGAGGGAGAGCAAGTCACAGAAGCGAGAAGTTGAAATAAAAAAAACCTGGAAGAGAAGGGAGACACCAGCAAATACTGCCATGTGTCTTGCCATGTGACAGAGGAGCCAAGGATAGCTGGCAGCTGGTCTTTGGGAAGAAAGCATAACATCACCTTGATGATGCTTTGATTTGGATATTTTCTCAGCCTCGAAACCATGAGCAAATAAATTCCCACTGTTTAAACTAATTCATTTCATGGTATTTGCTTTGATCAGCCTAGCAAACTAAAAGATGATCCAAGCTCTATTAACATAATTTCCAAAATAGTCTTCTATAGAAAACTAGTGATCCTAGCGCTGTGAATAGGTATTCCAAAGAAAAGCGGTTCCATGGATATGCATTTAGAAAACAAATACTTGTCACTAAACACAATCTCACAGGTGTCTTTTCTGCAAGACGTAAACACTGCATATCTTTAATACTATACTGTAGGGAAGCAGATGTGGTTCAAGTGATAAGGCCTCCCCCTACCATATGGGAGGACCTGGGTTCAATCCCTGGGGCTCCTGGTGAAAAAGAAGAAGAGAAAGTGTGCCTGCATGGCAAGCAAGTGACCACATGGTGAGCCGAGTGCCTGCATGGTGAGCCAAGTACCCATGTGGTGAGCTGAGTGCCCACATGGCAAGCCAAGCGCCCATGTGAGTACCTGTGCTGCGAGCCAAGAGCTCACACAGGGAACTGAGTGCCTACGCAAGTGCCCACAGGATGAGCTCAGTGCCCACAGGAGTGCCCACGTGGTGAGCTGGTGCCCAAGCAGTGAGCCAAGTGCCTGCACAATGAGCCAGTGCCCACGCAAGTCAGTCACACAGCAAGATGACAACACAACAAAAGAGAGACAAAGGGGAGAGTCAAGGTGAAGTCCAATAGACACCAGGAACTGAAGTGGTAGAATTGACAGGGAACATCTCTCCACATCAGAGGTCCCCAAGATCAAATCCCAGTGAATCCTAGAGGAGAAAGACAAGAAGAGAAGACAGAAAAAGAGAAATAGATACAGAAGATCACACAGCAAATGGACACAGACAACAGAAACAGCAGGATGGGCGAGGGGGAGGAAAAGGACAAAAATACTATATTGTATATTGTGAGTCTCCACAAGGAAGTTATGGTTCGCCAAAAAACCATTTGCCCAAAAAACTCCTCTTTTCTCATAGAACACTAATTAATAGTCCACGGATCTGCTTCTTGGGTTTGGAAAACACTGCTCTAGAAAAATGTGTTTCAATTAAGAAGAGGAATCTCAGTTCATTTATATCAAACATATCTGAATATTAAGTTTATGGCAGCTTAAGTGTCAACCTGCTCAAGGGAGAAGCAGAGTGAGAAAGGACAAAGTCAGCAGACAAAATAAAAGTAGGAATTCACTCCACTATAGCACAGTGGGGTGAAATTGTGCAGGAATTAAATCTGGGGCAGTGAAAGTAATGTAATGCCAGGTTTGGTCCAAAAAAATGAATGCTCAAATGAGGATGCACCATGAGGCAAATCAGAAACTAAAAGAAAAAAAAAAAAAAAGTGAGAGAGACAGAAAGCCATTGATCACAGACAAAAGTAGGAAATGAAGCAAAGCAGCTCAGTGCACTTGCACCATTGTGTTCTCTTAACACGATTTAATTGGCCCAGCTGTGTAAGCTCCTACCCTGAGGCTAGCTAGCTAAAAGGCACCCTTTTTGCCTCTGATGTGAGTAATGAAAGCTCCTTCCTAGTTTTTATCGCAGTATTTACTACCTTTGGAGTTGGGGGGAAAGCACAGACCTCTGTGAGAGAAAATGCCAATTTTATTAGTATTGGCCAAGGTCATGTTGTAACTCTATTACTGTATACTTGGACCTGAACAATTTAATATATTTTTAGATTTACTGAATTGTTGCCCTATTGTCCTATGTCCTACTGGAAAACAAACACTATTTATAAGGTTGATAAGATTACTGTTAAGTTACAGAAGTAGCCTCATTAAAGCAGCCACATTTATAGGACAATTGCTATCAAATTTGGAGCTAGAATACTAATTTGGAACAAGTCTTTAAATGTCCTTAAATTTACTAGGAGATAATATTTAATTTCTCTGTAATTAAAGAAAGGACAATAAAATGTCAGAAAAGAAATATACAGAATATCTTTTGCATACAAAAAAACCATGCATTACTTCAGAAAAATTGTAAGTTAATTTAAGTTAATATGAGCAAGAATTCATGTATATGTATACACATAAGTGCGCACATACAGACACTCATAAAAATACAATGCAGAAGAAAGGATTTTGCATGCATGATAATTTGCATATTCAATGGAAAACATATAAGCAATTTCCTAAGTCATATTTTTCTACAATTCCAAATTAATAATTTTGGCTTTGAATTATTCCTATTATTTTGGCTTTCCAGGAAACTGCGAGAAGAAACTGGAAAACATTCCTGGTGAGACTTCAATATTTCATATCATCCCCAAGACTAAACTTGTCTTAATCATGAGGATTAACATCATCAGGAATAGTAAGGAAAAAAATACTTTAATTTGACAACTAGCTGCTACAAGAATCCCTGGAAAGTGGACCATGCATATCCTTTTTCCACACTTCAGATTACTAACTGGAAAAGCTGCTTCTTGGCAGATTAAAAAATGACACATCCTGAAATGGCAAGCAATGATGGAAACAAATCAAAACATTAAAAACGACCCACGGTATTCAAAAGTTAGAGTTTATACCCACAGGTAACTCAGAAAAATTATTAAGAGACAGTGAGTCTAGAGCAAAGCTAGAATAGGATTTTTCTTTTCCCGGACTATTCCTGTCAATCACCAAGGTGAAAAGAAGAACAATTCTTTCCAAAAAAACTTTGGGTCAAAGCTGAGATCTCTCACCAATTTCTAGCAAGACATATTTTTTTCTGGGTGATGTGATAAATGTTTAATGTTTCTTCTATTCTTTTGTGCTAATAACCCTGCATAGTTTGGTCTGAAAATGAATTCTTATAAACCAATGATGACTGGTTTTTACCATTAAAAATAGAACTCCCTGTTTTTCTGCATCTTGAGGAATCAAGGTTGATAAATGTTTTTACATTTCCTCATTATTTTGGTCAAAATGGTAAATAAGTAATAAGTGTATGCAAATGTAGGTGTGGTATGTGAGCTTGAAGTAGTCACATGAAATGAGCTTCTAAATACCCAAACCATAAAATCCTTAGGATATAGAACATATAATAAGGTGATAGAAACAATTCAATTTAACATAATTATTATAGCAGCTGTGAAAATCTGGGACTTTTAAGTTTTTCAAAAAGGGGTTCTATTCCTTCCTCTGTTTTTTTTCTCCTTTGCCTGTCTATATATATAGAATCAAATCAATGAAGACTTCGGCCCACTATCCTCTGGATCACAGAATCCATGAGCTAAATATGTTCTAATAGCAGGTAACCATATAATACACAATAACTATATAACCTTTAAGGTCTAAAGTTTGCTGATAACTTAAAAGCATGTCAAGTCCCCTAAGACTTGATCTTTTAACCTGTGCAGAAGCCAACCTTCTATTAGCAGTGACAGGAAAAACTTTGGTGTTGCCAAGGTAACTTCACTTCTTTGCAGAACTCAGAGCTCACGTTAGGCTGGTGATGTTTCCAATTTAGGGTGTAATGAGACTGGAGAGTTAGCACCTTTCAAATTTCTCACCTTTAAGCTTAAGTAGAAAGACTGATGTTGCTTAAAACTTAGAATTTGGGTTTTGAAATTTTTAACCTTTACTTATTAGATTATTATCATTAGTCTGCTGTGACGGTCAATTAACATTTGCTAAGTCAGATAACATTCCTGGGAAAAGGAATCTGCATAGTTTTAAACGTGTTATTACAAAGTCCCCATGTATGTCATTTAAAAGCTTCAAATACTAATGAAGCCCTCACTAAAAGTTAAATATATTTTAATGGTTTTCAGAATGTCTGGACTTATACATTTCCATAGACAAGGCAGTAAGATTTCCATTAGAGTGAGGAAGAGATTCTTAAACATTTATGGGTTTCTAAATCTTCAAAATCTATAAGCAATTGAATGTGTTATTTGATTTGACAGGCATAGTTTGTCTCTGTATAAAATACAGAGGACCAAGCCTAGTTTTTGTTTTTAAACCTAGTTTTTGTTTTTGTTGTTGTTGTGACTTTTCACAGCTAGGAGGCAAGTGGTCACTGTATTTCCAAAGACTCTTTGGGTGTGGAACTCCAGGAGAACGTGACATAAAAACCTTAAAGCTTCAAAGGGTTTATGTCAAGACATTTCTACTTATCTAAGGTTAAATTATAAAATGAAAGAGACCACATATAGAAAATTCTAAGAGGTCCACTGAAAGACTATTATAACTAATAAATGAGTTAGCAAGGTTGCAGGATACAAGACAGATGTATAAAAATCAACTGCATTTCTATATACTTGCAATGAACAATCAAAGATTAAGAAAATTCCATTCATTAAAAGAATAAAATTCATTAAAAGAATAAAATATTTAGGAATACATGTAACAAAATGTGAAAAACATACTCCAAAAGCAACAAAATTTTACTGAATGAAATTAAATATCTAAAAAAAAGAGAAAGATATGTTCATGGATCAGAATACTTAATATTGTTAAAATGACAACTGTCTCTGACCTGATCTAGAGATTCAATGTAAGTCCTATCAGAATCCATTCTGGCTTCTTGGTAGAAATCAACAAGTTGATCCTAAAATTCATGGAAGAACTCAAGAGACCTAAAATTGCCAAAACAATCTGAAAAAGAAGAGCAAAGTTGGAAGATACACTCTTCCTGAAACCTAAACTTAATGCAAAATAACAGTATCAAGAAGGTATAGTACTGGCATTAGGAAGATATAAGATCAATGGAATAGAATTGAGAGTTCAGAAAAAACAATTTATCTATGGTCAACTGATTCCTGACAAAGGTCCCAAGTCCATTCAGTGGGGTCTTTTTTCAACAAATGGTGCTGGGACAACTGGATATCAACATGCAAAAGAATGAATTAGACCCCCAACCTCAGACCATATACAAAAACTAACTCAAAATGGAACAAGGGTCTAAATATAAGAGCAAAAACTATAAAACTCTTAGAATACATATGGGTAAATCTTTGTGATTGGGATTTGGAAATATTTTCTTAGATAAGACACCAAAAGCACAAACAACCAAATAAAAAATTAAATAATTGAACTTCATCAAAATTAAAAATTTTGCTTCAAAGAACACTATGAAGAAAGTGAAGTGACCATTGGTCCCACTATTGGTGGGGTAACCAATAAGAGGTAGGGCCCCTCCACTTAGCATTAGCAAGTAGAGGAATAATTAATAGCTAAAGAGGTGACCAAACAAGCCAAAGCGCACTCTCTCTGTCTAGAAGAGCCAGCATCAAATCTCGGTGCCTATTTCCGTCCTTCTCTCCCATTTCTCAGTAAGCTCTGTTCTTTCCCCCCATTTGTCAACAAATTCTTTTTTACTGGACTAACTAAAAAAAAAAAGTGAAGTGACAGGAATAGAAGGGAGAACATACTTGCAAATCATATATCTAATAAGTGACTTGGATCCAGAATATATAAATCTCTAACAATACAACAATAAAAAGAAAATAACCCAAACAAAAATGAGCAAGACATCTGAACAGACATTTCTCCAGATATATAGAAATGACCAATAATCCTATAAAAAGATGGTGACCATCATTAGTCATCAGGGAAAAACCAATTCACAACCACAATGCAATATCAACTCACACTCCTTAGAATGGGTATAATTTTAAAAATCAGTTAAAAACAATTATTGGTGAGGTGGTGGAGAAATCAGAACCCTTATGTGCTGCTTTCAGGAGTGTAAAATAGTAGAGCCATGTTGCAAAACAGCTTGGCATTTCCTCACAAAGTTAAATGGTTTCCATTTGACCTAGCAATTCTACTTCTATGTATATAGCCAAGAGGAAAAAAAAACCTATGTCCACCAAAAACTAGTACATGATGGTCATAGCACCATTATTCATAAGAGCCAAAGGTGAAAACAACCCTACCTGATGAATATTAACAAAATGTAGTATATTAATGCAATAGAATATTATTCACCATAAAAAGGAATGAAAGACTGACACATGCTATAACATGGATGAACCTTGAAAACACTAAGCTAAGGGAAAGAAGTCAGTCACAAAGGGCCACATATTGTATGATTACATTTACATGCCATGTCCACAACAGGTAAATGTATAGAGACAGAAAGTAGATTAGTGTTTGCCTATGACTGGACTTCAGGAAGGGTTGCAGGAATTGAGAGTTGATAGCTAAAGTATATGAGGATTGGGGTGATAAAAATGCTCTAAAATTTATTGTGGTGATCGCTGCAAAACTGTGAATAAAACCATTGTATGGCACACTTTAAATAGGTGATTTGTAAGTGGGAAATCAGAGATTTGGGGGAACTTTGCCAACACTTGGCATCTTCTTGGCTAGTAAGACTGCCTGCTGCTCTGCTGGGCAATCTTTGGTGGCCCTGAGAGTTACTGAAACAGAAGAGGAGGATGGACATGCCCAGTAACTTCTCATCATCCAAGTCTTTTAAACTCTCTGTGCCTCAGTTTCCTTATGTATGAAAATGAGGCTTTTAAAAAGAAACATGCCTCATAAAGGTTTCATGAGGGAAAGTGGACTTGGCCCAATGGTTAGGGCATCCGCCTACCACATGGGAGGTCCACGGCTCAAACCCCTGACTTCTTTGACCCACATGGAGTTGGCCCATGTGCAGTGCTGATACGTGCAAGGAGTGCCCTGCCACAGGTGTCCCCCGCGTAGGGGAGCCCCACATGCAAGGAGTGCGCCCTGTAAGGAGGGACACCCAGCACGAAAGAAAGTGCAGCCTGCCCAGGAATGGCGCCACACACGGAGAGCTGATGCAGCAAGATGACACAACAAAAAGAAACACAGATTCCCAGTGTCGCTGATAAGGATAGAAGCGGTCACAGAAGAACACACAGCGAATGGACACAGACAGCAGACAACTGGGGGGGGGAAAGGGGAGAGAAATAAATAAATAATAAATATTAAAATTAATTAATTAATTAAATTCAAACTGAGAATCTACAGAAGGGAAATCACACAATTTCAGGATTTGATAGATTTATCAAAACCTTTTCGAATGCTAAATCCTGTTCCAAGACCTGTTTAATGCTATTCAGGCATTTACCAAAATGTTTAGCTTTTCATGCTTAAAAGAGCTCATTAACAAAAAGGTTAATTTGGTTGTAGGTCAGGAAGAAAGATGACAGGGAAGTATCACACAAGTCTTAGAGGTGATGAGTTATCCTGGTTTTGACACCATGAAGCAGTAGAAATAAACAGCCCATAACTTGTGAATATCTACAAAGAAACAAATTCCAGAAAGAAGACCTGCTGGGGGCAGGGTCAGGAGAGATGGGGTAAGAAAGGGAAATTACAGTGTTGTAAGAAGCTGAAAGGAGAATTAAGTATTTCTGGGAAGGATTTATATTTTAAGAGACATAATAGAAAAAAGTGAGAAGAGAAATTCAAAGACAAAAATTAGCATCATGGAGATCCAATAAAAGTAAAAACAAATAGATTCCTAGTAAATTCAATGAACAAAGCAAAACATTTTTTTCAAATGATATAGAAATGGAGTTGTGGTAGAGCCATCTCTGAAAGGAACAAAGGTTAGGTTGGAGGTCTACTATAATCACCTTGAAATATTTCTTGTGTAACTATTATGTGACTACTACTAGACTAGGCACTATCTTGTAGTAGGGGGCGGTAGGGGGTACAGAAGAAATTCATGCTCTTATCTCAACCAGGGGTTTATAGTAGTTTTGCAGATATAAAACTAATACAGAACATTTTGTATTTGATGAATGCAAAGCATCTAGATAAAATGAAACACCAAAATGTGTGTAACTAACTCTAAGAAATATAGGAGTTCAGAACCAGGTAATATAAGTTTGAACTGGAATAGCCAAAGTTGAGCTTCTGGAAGCAGTAAGTTTTCAGGCACAGAAAAAACACAGCACAAGGCTGAAAAAGGGAATGACAGGGCATTGGTGATTAAATGTGTTGATGGTCTCAATGATCATAAAACAGGCCCCTTGAAGAACTGTTAAAGGCATGGAGTATTTTTGTGAGAATCAAATCAGAGAAAATAAAAGCCTGTTAATTAACAAAAAAAGCAAAATGTAAAGAATGCTAACTCTTTTGTAAGGAAGATGTATTTCTTACTGTACATTATAAACCAATAGTTACAGAAGTAAAAAAGAACAGAGAAAAGACACAAAAATGAGACGATGGGTATGGAGTTCAGAAGAGAGCTCAGAGCTAAAGGGGCAAAACAAGAAATTAACTATTTCGTTTTTCATTTAATTGTTTCTCTGGGGCCCGTTCATCCCACAAAGCATTAATATGACTTACCATTTACATACAAGAGGACAAAAATGAAATTTAAAAAACTAATAAGGAAACTGGAGCAAAGGAAAATTGCAAAGCAAGTAGAATACTGACGAGGACTAGAGAGATGTGTATCCACGAGGCAAGTGTAAAAGAAGGTGAATAAAGTAGTAGGGGCTGGCTGGGTTGGCATTTATAATGCAGAGGTTAGTTCATTAATTCACATTTATTTAACTCCATTTACGGGACATCTAGTTGCTGAGGGCATAGTAGGGATATACAGGTAAATTCACATGGTTCTTTCACTCCCAAAGCCTATAGTCTAATATGGGAGAAGGTGGTATAAAAAAAAATTTGTAGGAGGGTGATTAACATCATAAATTCAAGGTTCAGAGATGGTAAAGGCAAAAAAGGTCAACTAGAACTTTGGGATGGGATATGAGATAAAAGAAAAAACCCACAATATTAGATACATTAAAGTTCTGGGTAGCTTAGGTGAAAGTCAGGGAATCAGAATTTTGAAGGTTAGTAGTTAGTCTAGGTCAAGTAAAAGACAGGGTAGGCTACACTTGAACATATAGGCTGTAGGAGGACGGAATGTGGATCTCCAAGGATGCCCATGTCAGAAGGTAAGGAGCCCCTGGACTGATCACTTTACAGATCTGGAGACAGGGCTGGAAGTGTTGGCTTGTTGGCAAGGGAACTAAGGGGGTCAGCCATGACAGCACGCAGTCTGAACTTATTTGCTACCTCCTGATTTATCTACAGAGAAAATTACAGTCCTATTAAAAGGTAACTACTTTCTTAAAATTAACTGCTATCATAAAGAAGTCACATAATTAGTAAATATATTAATTTCACTAAAATAATTAGAAATTCCTTAAAAGTCTGAGGGTTAAAAAAAAAAAAAAAACAGGAATATTTACATTGTACTCCGTTTTTTCCAAAACTCTCTAAACTATTTTATCTAGGGATTATTATTTGGTATGGACATAGCTGGATTCACAGACATCTTACTGAACTGCCAGTTTTCAGTACAGAAATATATTCACCAACAAAGCAATTTCAGAAGTGTTTAAGTCCTCCGGTGACAAAGTGGGTCCATTTTGTGTTCATGACCTTCATGAAGATAATGTTCTAATCAGAATATAATCTCATTTCAAACAATTTAGGGGGAATAATCTAGGTATTTTTATTTTGCCACAGTGTTATTTTAAATTATTCAATAATGTTCAAGAAGTAAGTTATCATATTTGAAGAGCTCTGACATAAAAAATTCACCCCTCTTCATATAGTACCCATTTCCAGTTATTCTCTGTATCCTTCAAGGTACCATGGCTCAAGTAGAATTTGATAGAACATCATGCTTATAACATCTCGGATCAATTCTAGTCTGAAGAAACCTCCAGATATGAGAAATTTACAGGCACTCAGGATTCTTTCTACATTTAACAATATTCATTGTTATAAAATTTTTCCTTATATCAAATCTAATTCACAGTGCTGCAATTTTCACTTGTTTTCTTCTTCTTATGAATTCAGCAGAAATAAAGAAGCTTTCATGTGCCTGTAAGCTCTAATAGCTATTATTTATTGAGCACTTACTTTGTGCCATACACTGTGCTAAATGCTTTATAGCTTATCTCATTCAATCTTCATACCATGATTAAAAAGGAAGTATTCTTATGCCAAATTCACAGAAGAAGAAACTGAAACTTAGAGATAAAGCCTTGCCCAGGATCTCAGGACAGTAAGTGACAGAGCTGGGTGGGATTCAGTCACTTTGAGACTGAATCTTTGAGAAATTTAACTGCTTTCCAAGAGCCCTCTCTCAGCATTGTCTTTACCACTCCTAAATAATCCCAGCCTCCTTATCAGTTTTCTGAATCATTTAATCATATCAACTCTACTCGGAACCCTTTTAAGCTCTCCAAATCTACCTTGCCAAGAAACGCATATTAGACTCTTCATAAGGATCGTTTTATGAATTTTTGGATTTCTCTTTTAGATTCCCAATTCCATTAGTGTCCCATTATAAATCATGGCTAATAAGCCTCAATAACTTCTAGATCATTTCTAGAATGCAAGCTAAAATTGAAATGCTTGCTAGTGGATATAGGTGATAGCATTGCTCTCTTAAACACAGTAAGTTTTTTTAAAAACAGAGTTAAATATTATGGACATAAGCATGACTGTTTTATAATCACCATCTTAGAAGAAGAGAGAGATTAGATTTTTTTCCCCAAAAAGGCTGGATTTATTTTAGTGTAATTATTTAAATTTTCAAGAGAAACACATATGTTAGGATGATCATGGCAATATAAAACAAGAAGAGAGGAAAAAATGGAAGGTTGACATTCTGTCAACTAAATATCTTTCATAATAAATCATTAAATAAAAGCAGAAAGTTAACTGCATCTTTGAACCAGGTTTCATTTTATACTTAATTGGCTTTCTCATAAGACCATCTGAAATAATATGGCTTCTGATCTAAAGTAATGCTCCTTGGTATCTAACTCTTGCATAAATGTTCCATCACAGGCATTCTGAGTACTTCATCATCTCTAGTTTCTCTCTTACAAACACACACACACACACACACACACACACACACACACACACACACACACCTGGCTCTGACAAATGTAGTAATCTATAGGCGGAATTATTATACCCATGAATAAAAAAATATATTTCTTATGAGGAATTTTGGCTCACCTTCAAAGTAAGTTTTATCAATGTGGCAATTGAAATACCAGCTGTAAATTTATATAGTCAATTTTCCACAAGAATTTTTAACAACTGACAGTTTGCAAATGGTCTTTATCTCAAAGGGAGAGTGTACATTTCAGAAAATGTAATGAGAAATACCTTACAAGAGTGATCTTGTCATCTTGCTTTCACATCATCAGCCTCAAAAACCTAAAGCCCACTCCAATTTCATGTCAAAAGAGAAAAGACCAGTTTCTAAAAATGTGTTATGATTCCAAGGGTCAACAAACAAGGACAGAAAATTTTCCAAAGCATTGTCATTGTAAACATGCTGCATGTCCTCTAAAATTGTCTCTGGAACAAATTTTTAAAGCCTTGTTATTCTATTGACACAAATTTCAGTCAATGCTTGAAATGGTATTCTTTTATCATTCTCCTCCAACTTTTATGTGCTAAACTAAAAGGGCTCCAATTCTGTTGGTTTGGCATAAATATTCAAATTAAAGTTATGCTGTATTCCATATTACAAGTTTTCATTTATCAAATATATAAAACCCTATATCCCAAGTAACTGTATAAGATGTACTTGGATTACACTGTGGCAGAAACTACTTTTAAATTTTGCCTTAGAAGAGCCTTAGAAATTTATGGAGGTGGGGAAGAGCTTCTATAAGACCAGTAAATCTTTCCCAGTAGTGGACAAAATGTACATTCTCAGAGCAACTCTTCCAACAGAGTCCATTTCCTCAAACACTAGTAATAATGATAAGTAGATTATATAGGAGCAAGCTCTTAACAGGCTGGGTTGGTACAGTGTGGCTGAGAGATTTCTTGGCATGATTAGGGTGTCTCAAAAGTACTTTAACCAATACTTGCAGAGGTCATGGAATTTCTGGCATGACTGCAGAAAGACAGAGGCCAGAGTACCCTCCTCTGAATGTGAACGAACTTTCTCAGAGTTGGGGAGTCTACAGCCTAAGATTCCCATAGCTTCATCCACATAAGACTAAAGGAAAGACATGTTGGGGGACCATCATGGTCCACAGGCTGGTGGCATCCTGAGACCTTACACCGAAGAAGTTTGCTTGGGATGCTTATTCTTATTTGGGCCAGGCCATGCACCTGAAAACCACCATTTCTATTATTTTTTTTAAAGGTCTTTAGACAATTAGGTCTTACATATAATTTCTCAGAAAATACCTCTGGTCTAGTTTCAGTATTACCAGAATTCTAGAAATTTTTCTATCACTCTGTTGGATATTATTCGCAATTTAAAAAATGATAGATAAACATTTCCACTTCTACTGAAACGGCAATAGCCAACTTTTCCTAGAATCAGATTCTCCTACAAACCATCTCCTATTCTATTTTAAAAAATCAATGTTAAGAAAACTCTTTAGAAAATATAATAAAGACGGGTTATCAGTTTAAGGTGCTTAAAGGGGGGCATCTGGCATAGGGGAAGGCTTCTAGGGAGTGTGTGCATGCTCATCTTGTAATAGTATGTTATATCATTGGTGGAGACCCATTCAATGAGTAAGAAGGTGTACCCCCATCCTGGGGAGGCCTGATGTTCTCAAACATAGGGAATTGTGTCTCTTGAAAGAATTGGTGGCTCCCAAGTGGGGGTGATAGTCTAGTGTGTCAAGCTCGCAGCATTGTTGCAAGTATCTGTGAATCTGGTTCCTCAAGCAGTGAAGCTTGGTTGTCACTGTGGGCCCTGGGGGAAGGGGAAAGAGGAATAGAATAGATGGAAGCAGCATAACTGGGGGACAATGGAAGTGTTCCACAAGACTGAGCAATGATGGATATAGAACATGTTAAATTTCACCAAAAATGTATAAAAGTCTATAGGCTAAAATGTAAACCATAATGTAAATAAAAATTTAGATTGTACAGTCTAAAATATAAACCATAATGTATACCAAAATGGAATCATGTTTGGTAACTATGTTTCAATATCTGTACTCAGCTGCAGCAAATATAACATGAACATGTAAAAAGATAATTGCTGGGGAAGGGGGAAAAGGGTTTGATGTTGGATATATGGAAGTCCCCTATATTGTATAGGTGACTTTACTGTGATCTAAAACTTTTTTGAAGACAAAATTAAAAATTTTTTTTAAAAAAAGGATGTAGACACTCAGGAAGGAATGAAAGAAATTGCCTTGCCACTGTACATACAGGGTAACACCTATTACACCGATGAAAGGCAAAATGTCAAAAATAAAGTTTTATGATATTTTTCATTTTTTAATACTCCAATTTATTTTTTACTTTATTTTAGTTTTTTCTAAATTAGTATGTATTCTATTTCTAATCTTTAAGCCTATCATTACTATGTCATTTTCCTACTAATTGAATTTGGCAATATATTAGGCTTCATTTTTTAAGAAGTTTTGGATCACAGAGGGGTTCAACTATGGCAGGGGAGGAACAGTGGTGTGGAGTGTTACTGATGGGGGACACATGGTTGGGCGGGAAGTTCTCCAGGACATGCATATAGGGTATATAAAAATGTTCGGATATTCGTTGGGTGTTTTCATAGTAGTTACAGTTACAAATGACAACTGAGGGAGTGCTGAGTTCCTAGCCAGGGGAGCTCCATCACATTCCCCATGAAACAGCAACAATCCCCCAAGTGCAAGGGCAAAGACCAGTGAGGAAGGATGGTCCAATGATAACTATGCTTATGAGCCTGTGTGCCTGAAATTTGAACCAGGCCTAGAGCTGCAGGGTACCTAAGAGTTACCTCCTGAGAGACTCCATGGTGCTCAAATGTGGCCACTCTCTAAGCCAAACTCAGCCTGTAAATGCATTACCTTCCCTCCAGCATGGGACATGATTCCTGGGGATGAGCCTCCCTGGCACCAAGGGATTACTACCAATCACTAGCTGGTGATGTAACTAGAGAAAAACCTTGAATAAAAGTGGGATAATGGTAAAGACAAATGGCTAACAGTCTTAAGAAAAGAGCTGGGAGGTCATCAGAGGGGTAGCACTTATGCACGTCTCAGCAGGGTCCAAGAGAGAGCCAAAGTAGGTACAACCCCAGCTACTGGTGCTCCTGAGGACTATGGAGACACAAGATTCTACAGTCATGGCAGATGGATCTGGAGTTCAGTGCCATGTCAGTGGGCCCTATTTTGTAATTTGTGTTCCTGAATGTGATAGAGTTGGACTCAGATGTGACCTTTTTACACATGCTTCTTCTGTCACTTTTACTGAACCTGTGGTTGATGCTGGGGTTGCTGTATACTAAGGAGACTTGAATCTCTGAACTGGCCATTTGCCAGCTGGGCCCTGAGCCTCAGCAGAGTTGCAACTCCTACTCTGCAGTTCATTGGACTTACCCAGGTGAGCCATCAGGGGGGTGAAGATGGTCAACCACCACACCACAGAACCAAGAGTGCCTACAACTGCAAGCAGGAGAATCGCATCCATCAACCATGTGGGATCTAAGCCCCCTCCCGATTTAGAGGTAGAGTGGACATCACCATCCCAGGGTCCACATGATGGAGGAATAAAATATGGATTAGGGTAGACTTACTGGTATTCTACTATAGAACTATTATGACTCTAGAAATTGAAGAAATTGTATCATTGATGTGGAGACAGTGGCAACAGTAGTTGCTGAGGGCAGGAAGAGGGAAGAAGGGATGTGATATGGGGGCATTTTTGGGACTTGGAGTTGACCTCAATGATATTTAAGGACAGATGCTGGACATTATATATTCTGCCATCACCCACTGAATGTACTGGGGGAGAGTGTAAACTACAATGTAAACTATAATCCATGCGGTGCAGCAGTGCTCTAAAATGTATTCGCCAAATGCAATGAATGTGCCACAATGATGAAAGAGGTTGTTGATGTGGGAGGAGTGGGGTGGGTCGGGTGTAGGGTATATGGAAACCTCTAACAATTTTTAATGTAACATTTTTTGTGGTCTATGTATCTTTAAAAAAAGGCAATTAAATAAAAAATTTTCAAAAAATAAATAAATAAAAAGAATGCTAAGACCCTAGATAAACACACATGAAGCAACCTTACTGAAGGAAGCCCTTCCTATTCCAATGGACTCAGAGCATTAAGAAAATACAGACTCATTTTCCAGCTTTCAGGCTCTAAGTTTGTTTTATTCCATTCAAAGAATCATAGAATCACAAAATTTTAACATTGTAAACGGGTCATAGAAATTATCTAGTCCCACATTCTCATTTTATACATAAGGAAACTGAGGTCATTCTTTTTATGTGTAGCCAGCCAAAATTAAAAGTTTGTCAGCTCAATACTTCTACTTATTTATTTAGGCTTCTAAGATATCTGTTAATGTTAATGAAACTCCATTTCAAAAGTCACAGAAACATCTATTACATATAACTGTACGAATTAAAACTTATCATGCCCTTCTATAATGCTAACACTATTGAAGTTAAACTTCTGAGTTTTAGAATCTCTAACTTGCGCTAAGTGAGCAGTGATAGTTCCAGAAATCAGCTGGACTGTAAATGTCTTTAAAGCAAAGGCTATATATCTTGCCCGGCTTCATATACCTAGCAACTAGCAGAGTACTTAGCACACAGTAGGTTTTTTTTAATGTGTTGGTTGGTTGAGTGAATAAATGATCACTCAAATAATAGTACAACAAAGTAAATGCAAAGAAAATTGAACCATGAAAATCTCTCCTCGGCTTGTTTACAGGATGGGTTAGTTGAGTTTTGGGGTGTTTAATTTTTTATTGCAAATATAAGTACTTGGCTTCACAGTGGTTTGTCAACACAGGATTTTAACCTGAAGTTCTCAGCAGAACAGACACTACCCTTAGAGTTATCTATTCTTTATTCTCTAAAAGTGTATTGGGAATAGTCCAAAGCATTATGATTGTAAGAAAACCTGCCATTAACTGAAGACATTTCTAACCTGCATAACCACCTATACATACCTCCTTCCATTTCTACTTTAATTTAAGCTTATTTTACCACAAAACCACATGATCATTTAGGCTAAGTGCTGCTGTTTGGAATCCAAACACACAAAGACTCTACTTTCCAAGATGCTCCCAGGCTTTCCTCAATTTTCTTAGTTTGAATGAAGCTATAGAAACTTGAACATCTTACCATCAAGAAGCTCCACGTAACAGTACACATCATAAGTTTCAAGAGGGGAACGGAATCCGTAGGTCCTGACTCCTTCCTTCCCCATCATATCTCCGTAACAACCTACCCGAGGTGTCCGGATGGGGTATCTGAGGAAATAAAAGGATAGTAAGTGGCATTATCCTCTCACTTCCAATGAATGAAGTAAAGCCTATATCCCCCAGATCTCTCACCTAACGGTCTGATCAGACAGCCAGCCGGCATCGCACTGCTCAAATCCATCTTCATAGGCGGCAAAGAGCTGCTCTGGGCTTGCTATGACTGCCCCATTATCCAAACAAACCTTCTGTGCCATCTCAAAAGTAAGAGTGTACCTGCTGGTCGCAGCCCGATAGTGAAATACAACCCCTGCAAAGACAGCAGCAAGCAATTAGGGCCATGTTCATATCTCTCCCCATATTGTGCAAAACTTCTCATTTGGGGCAATGTATCAAATTAATTGGTAACATGCTCATAACATCATGCAATTCTTTATGTTTACATTGTGCAGCCCTTATTTATTCAACAAAGCCAGCATAAATGCAAAATCAGTTTCATGAGAGATGCTCCAAAATCGCCTCTCACCCAGGGGTCCCGCTGTACTCTCTTAGAAAGCTTCCTAGTCAGGAATTCTATCAACATGTAAACAATCCAAGAAAGGTATTAAGTTACTAAATTGCCAGTAGTTGTGGATTGTTGTCCTAAACACAAGGAGGCCTTCATGATGGGAGCACTGAGCACCAAAAGGGAGTAAGGTGCTGCATAAGATACAAAGAATTGAAGGGGCTACACATCAGCTTCTCATACTTCATGAATTTGCCCACAGCGAGTTCAGTAGAAGTGCATAAAATATTCACCCTTTTCATGAAAACATTAACAGCACTACCTCAACAAGAAAATATCAAAATATTTACTTCCAGAGACAATATGCTGGAGTGGAAAACACACTGAACTCTATGTATATATATGAGTCAGGAGGCACGTTCCAAGCCTGACTTTGCTCCTTAATTACATACAAGTCAACCTCTCTGAGTCTTAATTCACTACTCGACAAAGTGGAACTAATATAGCTTATGTTATTTGATTGATGAGAAGGTCAAATTAGAATATGCAAAAAATGTTGGGTAGGCTATTATGGACTACCCAAAAGTTTATCATATTCACTACTTGACAGGATAATTTAGGGTCTTTACTATGACAGATAAAATGTATGATATTTTCCCCACAGAAGGACTGAAATAAAGTTTTTCAGATGCCCTTGGGCTTAAGCCAGACCTCCTAGGTACTTGTTTCAAAAAACATCACTGTGCTGTACTCTAGGGGCTGCCTAAACTAGTGGTTCTTGAACTATGCTCCAGGGCTCAAGGAATTGACAAAGGAGTGAGGGAAGTGAAACCGAGGGTGTGGAGCTTTAGGTTCTCTACTCCCATTCAACAAGAGCATCTCCATTTTAGTTGGAGTGAAAATATGTGACGCACTTCTACAAGCCTGCAAAGTGATTCACACTACTGTGCCTGGGAAACTAGTTCTTACAAATGAGATTTTATTAATAGTCACATCATTTGTTTAAGACTACTTTTTTGTTACTTGGAATGAATTGTGATTTCCAAAATATCTTTTCCTCTCCTCTTATTCCTAGTAATTTCCTAGGGCTGACAACAATCTATCGCCCCCACAGTTTGACTTCTAGCGATAAGAGAGTCTCCTATATGTCCATCCCTTGATTATCTCTTTCCTTCAGGACAGGTGTGTGCCAGAAAAGTAACTATGGGGGAATGGGTTAGCCAGATCATAGATAAACACCTGTGATCAGTGTCAACAGAAAAAGACCTGCTCAGGTAACAGGTAGATGCACTGACTACCAACATTCATTTCCCCATTTCTGATCTTTCATGCCTCAAATAAAAGCCCTTGCAAAAAATTCATCATACGGCTTTCAGAAAAATTTTACCTTATAGAACCTCTCTAAAATTGTCAGGAAATGAATATGCTCCTGTCTGGTACGTATGAGGGATAGGCTATATTGATCTTTAATTACCAAATAGTATTATTGGTAATCAAAATTTTCCATGTGTGCAGATGATTACCAGTAGGGGAAAAAAGGTGTCTCCACAACCAAGGCAGGCAACATCAATATGCACAAGTATCTGCAATTGCTGGAAAAATTTGAAGTCCCTATGGGGCTAAGGAGATTAAGTGGGGGATTTTCAATGTTTGAGGGGCAAAGGCAAATCTATTGTTAATTCTTCAATGGTGAAAAATTGTAAGAAGTTGTTAAACCCCTCTTGGGATTTTAAAAAGGTGAAAGATCATAGAAGAACAATCTTACATTTAATGATAAAAAGGTTAGAAGAGGCCGGGGTATTTTGTGGATGCCTCTGCAACATAAAAATAGATTTTTTGATGAGAGCAATCCAATCTTAATATAAAAGGATGTTCAGAAAGTTAATTTATTGCATATGAAAATCAAAGTATTTCCTTTTGGCTACACAAGAAAGGATTTTAATAAATCCCTTTGTATGTATTTCTGAAAGGTAAATATTTTATAAGAAAATGGAGGGTCGGAAGAAAATCTGTCCCATCATGTCTGGGTATTTGATTTTTGCTTAATAACTTGCCAAAACAGTATGCTTCCAAGAGCTAAGGCATTATGTGTGTGCCCAATTAAAGCAATTTTTCTTTGCTTTGTCTCCTACCTTCAATTCAAATGACATATAAAACCACTACTGAAAGAGGGGTAAAACTAAAATGTCTCATTGCAAGGCTTAATGAATAACAACTAGTATATTAGTGTTTTAAAACATTTCACTCAGTTCATATTCTGATCAAATTCAAACGCATACTGAATACTGACTTTTTAAGACACTGTACTTAATAAGAACCTAATTTTTTCAAGATAGGTCCAGATAGAATTTATATTTCTTAAAAGCAAACAAAGATTTTAATATTAAGAGAATGAGGGGGGGAAAGGAGAAAAAAGAAGTTGATGTATGTTTGTGTAAAATTTGAAACAAAACGAAGATTAAAACTGAGGAGTAATCATTGAAAGGTCTTGACACTGAATGAGGGTGAACACCATAATGATTATTGAATTGATTATTGTATTGGAATTTGTTATTTCCAATACACTCTCCTACACTTTACTTATTTAATGAATGATGTTACTGTGCAAAAAATCATTTGCTTTGACCCCCAGAAAGAATAAAAGTTCAGTTCTGGTGAAAGACATGAATGGGTGTGTTGATTAATGTTTTTCCTTCTTGTCCAAGCCCTGACTGATACAGTGCTCTTTTCAATGTACTTCGGAACCAGGTATATTATATTATCTTCTTACAGATTCCTAAAGCCTTACCATCCACCGCCAACGACACGGTGTCCTGAGTGTCTTCAATTCCGAACATGACGTCACAGCGGTAGAGGCCCGCGTCACTAGCTCGCAGCTTGACCACAGTGAGGGAGGCATCGCCCACGTCCTCGGGGTGCATAGGCACGGAAATTCTCCCTTTGTAGCCCTGACTAATCTTGATATTCCCATTTTGGGCCACCAGAACAGTAGTCTCCTTTAAGTCTTTTCCATTTTTGTCCACTTCAATCTTAGACCATTTAATTCGGAGAAATTCACTGGTGGTATTGTAACTGGGTGGTAACGTTGGCATGGTTGAAAAATGACAAGGTAAGTTGACTTTTCCAGAGAGGGAACCCTTAACAGGTGGACTTTTTTCCACTTTAACTAGAGGAAAGAGAAAACACCACATTAAGAGTCTTGAAAAAACCAAATTGAGTACATCAAGTTTGTGAATGGGCAAGAAACTTTTATTCTGATTCGGTTGATAACTCCAATATGTGAAATAATTAGAAAGATTTCATATACAGAGAACAGAATAACATTTCAATAATGCTTTATAACAAAAACAGGGATCAATAATGTTTATTTTTATACATTGAATTTAAAGTATTTGTAACTTAGTGCTTAATATCAACACAACAAATGGTAAAATAAGGCAAGTATTAATAAAAGAAAGCAACCAAGGGCAGACTGAGATCCACAGTGCAGGTTTGGGAACAAGTTGAGGAAGAGCTGTTGAAAGGTGACGATTATGTGTATCAGAAGATGAAGAATGTTTGTTAAGATAACTGCCACTTAGAGGTGATGAAAATAAAATTCAAAGAGGAGAGTTAGAATGGTTTTAAAAAGTTACTCCAGTGGATTGGAGCAGGGGGAAGACTACACTTGAATGACCCTCTTTAGTCCTGTGTTTGATCCACAGGGTTTCATCATAATGACAAATCCAGCCTCAGTCACTTTGCTATGAAACGTTGCTTCTCGATTATCTCCTAAGAGGAAAGTTGGCTACTGCTTTAAAAATATTTAGCTGTAGAATTTCCTGTGTAAGCCCTTGAACTTTTAGTGATCAGGAATACAATGTCTACAATTCAGCACCATCACATGCAAAAGAAAATCTTGCATTCTACAGTAATGCATTTCTCCTCCCCCTGGGACCTGCTAATCAGACTAGAAAATGTACTGGCAATAACAATAGAAGTTGTTGTTAATGCACAAGCAAATCCATTTCATGATAAAATGGTCAAAAATAAGAGCCCCTAGGTGGAAGAAAATAATGATTTTTAATTTATAGAATCATATGTATTTAACACAATGTGAGCTACTGGTCAAAACTATTGGCAACATACACCAAAAATGATATAGTTTTCAATGTAGCCCCATGGATCCAGCTGCAGATGAGTCATTTTGAAAATTGCAGGAAGATAGTATGCAGATATTATGTTCTTTAAGAAAAAGTAATATACTCCATTGCTAAACATTGAAATTTAACTTCAAAAAAGACTATTCTATAAATCTTTGATGCAAATAAATCTAAAATAATTAATATGATATCCTATATAGCATTTTTATGATAGAAATCACTCATGTTAAATTTATAATGGTCATTGTATTTTAAAAATCATTTTATTAATCTATATATAACTTGTCCAAAAGATGGTTTGAGGCACTTATTAGCAAGAGTAAATAAAAATAAAATTATGTGTGCTGTTCATTAGCTGTACTAAGTTATCTTTAAAATGTTACTGAGATTATTAGCATTCTGGAATAATACAAAAGGGAAATAATTCCATTTTAAAAATAATTTAATTGTGGTAAATTATTTGTAACATAAAAGTAATTTTAACCATTTTAAGTAGATGATTCTTTGACACTAAATATATTGACAATATTGGGCAATTTTCACCACTATCTACTTCCAGACTATTTTCATCATCCCAAACCAAAACGCATACTCATGTAGCAATAATTTCCCACTTTCCCCTTACCCCACCCCTCATAAACACTATTCTCCTTTCTGTCTTAATGAATTTGCTTATTCTAAGTATTTTAGATAAGCAAAATCACACAATATTGTCCTTTTGTGTCTGGTTTATTTCATTCAACATGATATCTTCAAGATTCGTCCATATAATAGCATGTACCAGCACTTCATCACTTCATTTTGTGGCTGAATAATATTTCTTAGTATGGCTATACCACATCTTGTTTATCCATCCATCTTTTGATGGACACTTGGGTTGCTTGTATCTTTTGGCTGTTGTGAAAAATGCTGGAACAGTGTACAAATATCTGCCTAAGTCCCTGCTTTCAACTCTTTTGGTTATACACTTAACAGTGGAATTGCTAATTCTATGTTTACCTTTCTGAGGAACTGCCAAACCATTTTCCACAGTGGTTGCACCATGTTACATCCCCACCAACAATGTACAAGGTTTCCAATTTCTCTGTATCCTCTCCAATACTTATTTTCCATTTTTAAAACAATAGCCATTCTAATGGGGGAACTGTTATCTCATTATAGTTTAATCTCAGAGTGAAATTGGTCCGTTCCCTTAGTAAGAATTCTCTACTGAGAGGTAGTGACACTCAAGCTCCCAGCTGGTGGGTGACAGAACTTAAGCCAGAACACTTGCCTCCCTAAGCCTAATTGAGGAATCTCTTAGCTTTGGTATTTACTGAGTTCTTCCTTTACTCATAAATTAAGGCTCTTAAGAAGTCAGTCTTGGTTTCTTTTCAGAGTCTAGATCATTCTTATTTCTACATTTGTTTAATACTATCTAAACAGAAACCTTTGAATAATTTCATGATATTTTTAATAGATCCATAAAGTCCATAGGTGACTTCCTGAGAGTGACCCCTACTTGTTTCATAATCCTTTAATTTGGACCCAACTAAGAAGATGATGACAGCACAAAGATACCTTAAAGTTTTTTGCCAAGAATAGGAGTCATGGGAAGGGGAGGTGGTAAGGATTCTGTAATGTATAAATCACCTAATTTACATTCATCATATGCTCTATGAATCTCTTCATTTTCCTTCCTGAAGAATTATTTAGATGATTTTTTTACCAGAAATAAAAGTTTTGCTTTCTTTATGGAGAATAAAGACCTTTACCATACACTTCAATTATGGTAGAAAGTATGAGACTATCATTTCCTTTAAAATGAGTTAAAGATAAATGACTTCTGATTCCTTGATATGTATTACTAGATCATAGTTCTTTTCACAATTTTAGATGTATAGGGGCAGACATGAAATTCTTCCTAATCTATCCAATATGGAGATTTCTGAAAGTGAGGACATTGCTAAATAATTGTGCTGTAAAGAAAAGTTACAACTGAATAAAATGATGTCAAAAAAAGTAAATTCCCCAAGGGCTATTTATTATTCTGGAGGTTTATAGGTATAAGAATATTAAAAGCTTTGGTTGTATATAAATGTATATTCATGTAGAATCCAGTCTTAACAATGAGATTAACAAAAAGTTGTGTGGTCAATTCTTTTGTGTATTAAATCTTGGGTCTTAATGGACTGGGACACAAGAATTAAGTTCACCAAATCTAAATATTTTAAGAAAGAAACTTAGTAGTTCAGAGTATAATGTTTATAAACCATGTGTGTTAAAAAAAAAAAAAAAAAAAAACTTCTACCTGCAGAAACTTGTTTGAAACTTTGACAATGCAAGTAAAAAAAATGAATCCTGACACAAAGCTCACTGTTTTCACCAAATGTTTCGTGATCTAAACAGATACATAAGGGAGAAAAAGCTAAGTAATGAATTATCCTTCATACTCTGTCAGTAAATTCTGCCAAATAAGGATCATGTAAATTCCATCTGCACAATTTGTCCAAACACACACAGACTTTGGCTAAATAAATGTCAGATTGAAAATATGGAAATTCCTCACTCTCTCAAGTGATAAATATTACTTCCTCATTCATTCATTTCCTCATGACTGTACATGATTCCACTTCTACAAATAACTATGTCAATCCTAGAAAATCATTGGTTGGGCCAATCATAAACTAATATAATTACTATTAAAGAAAGAGCTCTTCTTTTGTTAGCATAAAACCAAAATTCAGTATATACAATGTGTTCATTAATTTTAGTCATTGATCTCCTGAGTGCTTTGGAATAAAAAAAGAAAACTCTAAAATAGAAGAACTTGCACTGATGTGACAAGTTACTGCTGTGTATCCCACTACGAACTTTGGAAATCTGTTTCATGTAATCATGTTAATCATGTCTCATATGTTAATCACGAGATTAACTTTTTGCTAATCTCATTGTTAAGACTGGATTCTACGTGAATATATATTTATATACAATCAAAGCTTTTAATATTCTTATACCTATAAACCTCCAGAATAATAAATAGCCTTTGGGGTTCAACTTTCACATAAACTTCTCCTGAAATTAACCCAAAACAAATAAAAAATTGCATCTCTTGATAGTAATCACAGATTTACAAAGAACTTTATTCTTGGATTTAAGTAGTGATTAAGAGCATAGCCTATGGAGCCCAACTGCCAGAATTCAACTCCAGGCTCCAGGACTCACTTGCTCTATGATCTTGCATATTAGCTATGCCTCCAAACTCCTGATGCTATTCTTTCCTCATCTGTAAAATAGGGATAATAAAATCAGCTGCCTCATCAGAGATAATATTACATACATTAATTAGGGAATACACTTACATAGTACTCAACATTTTAAGCAATTTTTACTACTTTTAAATACTGTCACGGAGCTACCCCATAAGTGTCTGGTGTACTGCTTTTGTTGCGTTGTTTTTCCACTGCTTTTGTTGAGTTGTTTCCTACATTTAAGTGGAGAATCTAAACTTCGTTTTAAGTGGAGAGATGTCTGCCTCATGCTGGGAGATTCTCACCCTACTTCCTCTGTAATTAATTACCTTTCCTTTACTGTCCACCAAACCAACCCGCCATTTCCATATCTCCTTTCTATGGCCTCCCTCTTCACTGGGTGCTATTATCTTCCCTCTCCAACTTCATTTAACTTCCTGAAACTTAGAAGAAGACAGTTTCTGGGCTTTTAACAAATCAGTGGAGCCTAGACTCTGATAGTCATTTAGGCCATTTACTGCAGCATTCATTCAGTTATTTATTCAGTTATTCATTCAATGCATAAAATGCTGAAGTGCTGACAGTGTGTCAGGTACTCTACTAGAAGATGAAGGATGGGTCCTCCTGCAGCTCACAATCTATTTGAGAAGAAAATCAAGGATTAATTTGTCACAAGCAAGTGATAAGTGCTGTGATAGCTGTAACAACACAAGGAACAATGGGAGAGCAAAAGGCCTTCTCAATTGGCTGGAAAGGGGCTTGGATAGAGATGGATCCATCCCAGGAGTCAGCTCATCCTGGATGCCTCTCTTGCCCTCACCACACCACATTTCAGTCATTAGTGGATTCTGAATCCTCCACCGCCACATATCCAATCACTTCTTTCCACCTCCACTGCCACCACCTAATACAAGCTATCCTATTTCACGCATAAGCTACCACAATAACCCTCTAAATGATCTTCCTGCTGACACACTTGCTATCCTATAATCAATTATGTACAGAGCAGGCAGAATAAAAATTTTAAAGCATTCATCCTTTTGTGTCATTCACCTGCTGAAACCCTCCAGTACTTCCGATTACACTTGGAATAAAATCTAAAGTCATTTCTGAAGACTTCGATGCTCTACATAGACAAGAAGTATAAGATGATGGGTTGAGAGCATAGACTGTTAAGACTGTTTGGGTTCTTCTCCCAGCTCTGCTACTTACCAGCTGCGTGACTTTTAGCAAGTTACTTAGCGTTTCTGTTCCTGAGTACGTGAGTTTCCTGTGCATAATACATGGGTAATGGATGATTAAATGAGTTGATATAGAGCCCATAAAACAGTTCCTGGCTCACGGAAAGTCCTACCCAAATGATAGGCATTTTTATTTATATGAACTTGTCTCTATCTTTCTGTCCATATATCCTACTTGCCCTTTGGTCACAACTCTCCACCTACAGTGACTTTCTGTTGCTCAGATACTACATTTCTTCCTAATTTAAGGCCAGATTATGGCTGACTGGCTCCTCCTTATCATCTTTCATGTATCAGTTTAAATGTTACTTGCTCAAAGAGACCTTTGCTAAGCATCTTAGCTAAAGTATTACCTCCCCTCAACCCAAGCCATTTTCTATGCTATCACTCTGCTTAAGTTTTATCAATCTGAAAGTATTGTTCACCTGTTTATTTGCTTATTCCTGTCTCATTTTAACTAAAAGATTACATTTAATGAAAGCTTGCACAGTGTATGACATGTATACTGTTTTATCTCTAGTCACCCAGAATAATGCCCAGAACATGAGAGGTACCCCAAAAATGTCATCAATGGGTGGGTAAAAGGATGATTGGATGGATGGATGGATGGATGGATGGATGGATAGATGGATGGATGGGCAGCTAGATGGAAGACACTTGAACTTAAGTCTTGAAGAATAACTTCAAGTTGGAACTGTGGAAAACAAGAAAAGGGAGTGCCATGCAGAAGGAATTACATGTCAAAAACTCAGGAAGCAGGAATACCAGTGAATGGAATTCCAAATTATTTTAAAGAGGCTGATACACAGGGGGAATATGAAGAAGAGATGGAAGCTGAGTCTAGAGAGGGTAAAGAAGTAGAAGCCATATCTCTAAAACTCAGTGTAGTAGCTTTCTTCAAGTTCCTTGACATATCTCCTTGAATATATTAAATAATAAATTTAGAATTGTAGAATCCTCATTAGATGGACATAAAATTTAAATCTGTGGAATATAGTACATGAATATCTGTCCAATTATAATAAAAAAAATAAAAAGGGAAATAAGGGTAAACTTTCATCTTTCATCTTTTTCTTTATCTTCTTGCCTCTTTTAAAACGGTATCCTCTTGAGTGTTTAATAATCTTTCTTTTTTTATAGGAAAGTTTTTGAGAAGTAGAACTGAAGAAGATGGATTTTTAAAGTGTTCACAGTATCAGATAAGAGCCTTTGCCCATGGTCTGAAAGTAACTTGGGAAGTAACTGATAGCTCATTTGCTTCTTTTGTACCCTGTTCATTATTTTGGTTTTATTGATTGATTGATTTAAAACCACTGTTTTCAGCCTAATATTTCTAGCTGTAATATTCTCAATGATTCTATATTACCATTCCATCACCCAGTACTCAAATTTTGATTCCAAATTACACCAAAGAAATTGTTACTACACTCACCTTTATGTAGTGCATGCGTTACTATTAAGGTAGAGAACATCCATAAGATGCCTTTTATATTTATCAACATCTTGTCCTAGAAATGAAGAAGAATGCAAAGTAAATCATAAGCATTCAGGTTTTTGGTAGACCACAAACTACATGCTTTGCATTGTATGTATTAAGAATACAAAAAAGCAGCTCCTCTTGTATTGTAAAAACAGAGGGGAATTTGTAATAGGAGAAGTTGTCCCAACACTTTAACTATTAGTTTGAATATCACCAAATGCAATATTTACCAAAATAATTCCAGAATTCAATTTGGGGACAAATGTCAATTTGTGACAAACACAGATGAGTAAGCCTTAGGAAAAACAATACTAACTACAGCCTAAGAAATAGCAGCTAGGAGCTGGGGCAAAGAGGGAGGGGTGAACACAAAGTCTCTTTGGAAACAGGAAGCTGGTCATGAATGGAGTAAGAGAATATGAGGAAGCAATAGAGAGAAATGCTGAAAGGAAAGAAATTGAATCAAATGGGAGATGGGAAAGAACATGTTGAGGGTTCATGCACATGGCATAAAACAGAGAATGAGGACTTTAGCAGGTTTTTTAGAACTCAGACTTGATTTAGTTTCTAAGTGGCTGAACAAACAAAATAAACAAAAAAAGCTGACAATTACAAAAGCTACCGTGCTTTCCATGAGATTTTAAAGCAGTTCCAACAGTTCTAAATTCTCAAGAGTAACGAATAAAAGAAAACATTCTGTCAAAAAACCCTGCCCTGGCTTTGCCATTAACTTATCCTTTGACCTTGGGCAAGCAAAGCATTTAACAATCTAGGTCTCATTATAATCCCTTCCAGCTTGAATTTCTATGAAGCTATGATTATGGGGAGGACAAGTACCTGTGTTGAGGATCATCTAGAATTCAAAGACCCACCCTCAGAAAATCTGCAGATGATTTGGTTTCCACAGTTATTCCTACTCAGTTATATTTAGTCTATTCTATAACAACCATTGTTGGTTGACTACCCAAGAGCCATTTCTCTTTCTCCTTCTTAACAAAACTCTGATCCCATTCCAGTGTGAGTCTTACTTCACACTTTAAAGAAACCCAGGTCCAACAGCAGCCCAAGGTGGATTATTCTGATTATACTAAACCAATTAGAGAGGTCACATTTGATTCACTTCCGATTACGTGATGCAATTTTGGCAAATGAGATGTAAGGGATCTCTGCTGGGGTGGGGGAAAGGTTCCTGGGAAAGATCCATCAATCTTAATAAGACAGAAAGGAAGAGATGGTTTCCTTTTATATCTATATTTCATCCATTACTATATAGGATAACCTTTGTGGATGAAGCTGAGAGAGAATCCAGAGAAAAGGTCTTAAATCCTAAGGAGTTAGACCTACCTTTGTATTTTATTTTATGTGAGACAATAAATTCCTTATTGCTTAGACTCCAATCAGGGCTTTTTGTTACTTGCAGCTGCATGCATCCTAAGTGACACAAAGTATAGTTGATGCTCTAAGTAATTTCCTCACACCTTCCTTAGAAAATGTCTAATTCTACATCATATAGGCAACCTACATTGAAAAGAAATGCTGTAGGAATCCAAGTCAAATCTGTGCCCAAGTTCAAATTTTTTTAGCTCATGACAGCTATTCCTTTTTCCTTAATATTGTCTGCATTTGATTTCTATATATTTAGAAATAAGATATTGCAATCTCTCTAAAATTCTTCTATTCTAGATGTTTCCTAAAGGGCATTTATAAAGCTACTACATTATATATTTCATGGTTTTCATCTCTCAGCCATTTGACAACTCACAATGAAAATCACAGAGTTGATAACCCCACATTAACCTTGATAATTATGTTTATTTTCTATCAAATAGTTATTGGGATATGCTAATAGACTTTGTTAAATGCTAATAAGGAAACACCATATATTTCCACCATTTCTGGATTTCTATAAGATATTACTATAGGCGGGAAAGACACACCTATATCTAAAGGAAATATTAAAATATTTCAGGGGAAAATAAAATATTAAAATATTTCAGGGGAAAATAAAGTATCAATTTCACAGACTCTCTAATGTTTCCAAAGTTTGGATTGTTTCATAAAATGCTGTTTAAGGAAATTCATTCTCAAGTATTAACTGAATCCAGACAAGAAACATTTATTTTAATTATAAATAATAATTTCCTATATTCCTTCAAGAAAAATTGCCCTCAGCTTTTTTTTTCAGAAACATTTAGAAGCATAATGTTAAATGTCTGGGCTCTGTTGTCAAACAGTCCCAAATTCAAATTCTGCACTCACCAATTTACACTCCACTAACATTCTGGTTAAGTTCCTAACTCAGTCTAAACCTTATTTTCTGTAGCTATTTAATAGTGAAAATTAGTATTTCTTATTGGTGATATTGTAAGAACTAGTAAAATAATGTATATAAAATGCAACTCAGATATTGTGTTCAACACTCAATATTTATTATTAAAGTGACATACAGAATTTCTGCAGGTTTTCTCTTCCTGGTTTTATATCACTAATAATAAAAAGGAAAGTATTTTTAAATTTTAATATTTTAAAATATTTCTAAATTTGAAGCTCTACTATGGTGGTAGCAGTGTACAACTTTATTCTTGTAATAAATTGTCAAACAGTAGTTTGCTATGTACTTTGAAATCATTATCTATGAACATATTTTATCTCCTTTGTAGAACAGTAGGCTTCTGGATGGCAAAGTTGGTATCTTGTTCAATTTAATAAATCTTACAATATTTCTAGAGTGTCAGGTTCAGAGTAGACCTTGAGCAATGTTTGCAAGCCAAATGAAAGACAATGCCTCCATTCTATCCAAAAACACACTTTGAAACATAAGTGCTATGATGGTTAGACTAATGTGTCAAAATTGGCCAGGTAACTGTGCCCAGTTGTTTGGTCAAGAAAGCACTAGGCTAAATGTAATACAAGAACATTTATGGACTTTAGTCACCAGTGACTTTACTGCATAGGTAACTGATTACATCTACATCAATCAGGGAGATTGCGCTCAGCAAGAAGTGAGGCTTTATCCAATCAGTTGAATGCCTTAAAAGGGGAAGTGAGTTCAGCATTCAGAGAGAATTTCCCAGCTTGTCTTTGGACAGCCAACTTCTCCTGGAAACTCATCAAGGACGTCACTGGACTTTCATCAGAGCCCTTGGTTTGCAGCCGGCCTGCAGAACCTGGACTTATGCATCCCCATGGGCACAGGAGAGACTCATAAAATTGCACACAATTGACAGATATCTCCTGTTGATTCTGTTTCCCTAGAGAACCCTGACTAATACAACTGCCAACAATCTTTGTGTACATGCTCAGGTAGGCTACTTAACACTTGAAACACATTTGAATCAATCCAGTTGAATATTTGCCATGACTTAATAATATCTGATGCTTGTCAATATCTGGTTTCTCATAGCACCAGGAGGAAGTGTCTTTTGAACCAGGAATCTGGTTTTCTGTATCCTAGCTTCCTATCCAAGACAGATACTCAAATGTCTAATTTTTGTGTGCCATACTCCATCCCTATAATAGTGCCTCTTTTTTTGAAGGATGTGAAATGGTCCTTCATCTATGTAAGTATATAACAAGTATATTCATCAGAGTCCCTTGGACTAGGCTAGGGAAGAAAGCCAGTGCATTAAAAATAGAAAGAAGAGCAAGATGACAGAGTAAGATGCTTCAAGGCATCATCTCCACAACGAAAGCATTGGACATTGTCATGGTGGGTGGAGATCCACACAAGAACAAAAAGAATATCAAATTCCCATCCTGGGGAGTTCTGCTCCATTCTCTGGTGGTACAGCAAGAATCCGCAAGTGTAGACCATTGCAATAGGCCCTTGATATTGATGATTGTACTTATGAACCCATTCTTGTGGAACTGAAACTTAGCCTAGTATTATATATTACCTAAGAGTTACTTCCTAAGGCCCTCCTTGTTGCTCAAATATGACTTGTCTGTAAGCCAAACTCATCATATAAACACACTACCTTCCCCTCAGCATGGGACATGACTCTCAGGGATAAGCCTCCTAGCACCAAGGCATTATTACCAAGCACCAACTAGCAATACATCTGGAAAAGGACCTTGACCAAAAGGAGAAAATGGTAAATGCAAATGACTTTTTATGGTTAAGCAATTTCAGAGTGAGTCAGGAGGTCATTCCAGAGGTTGCACTTATGCAAGTCTCAGCAGGATCTCATTGATTGCCACAATAAACAGTGTCTCAAATAGCTGAGCTCCTGAGGGCTCTAGAGATACCCAGAAACTATAATCAGGATAGACAGCTCAAGAGTTTGGCACCCTATCAGTGGGCCTTACTTTGGTATAATATTTATGCTTCCCAGTGTGACAGAGTTAGACTCATTCTGGTTTCCCTACACCTGGTGGGTTCCTTCTATATGAACCTTTAGTTATTACTATACTTGATAAATGTATGTCCAAGAGTCTCAAATCTCTGGCCCTTCCTTGTGCCAAGTGGGCCCTGAAACTCAACAAAGTTGCAACACCTACTCTCCAGTACATTGGACTCACTCAGGACAACTAACAAAGAGATGATGAAGGACAATGACCATCCCAAGGAACAGAGATTCTGTAACTGCAAGACAGTCCCATCCATATGCCCCATGGGATCTAAGCCCCCTCTCAATTAGAGGCAGAGTGGGCATCACCATCCTAGAATCCTCAGTATTAAGGAATGAATGATGGGCTAGAGTAGACTTACTGTTATTCTACTACAGACTTATTGTGATTCTAGCAGTGGAAGAACTGTTTTCATTGATGTGAAGGTAGTGGCGACTGGAGGTTCTGAGGGGAGAAAGAGGGAAAAATAGGTGTGATATAGTAGCATTTTGGGGACACTGGAATTGTCCAGCATGATGTTGCAGTGACAGATACAGGCCATTATATATTTTGTCATAACTTACAGTACTGTGCAGGATAAAGTATAAACTATAATGTAAGCTATAACCCATGGTTAGTGGCAATGCTTCAATATATGTTCACCAATAAAGGATGTTGTTAAATGTGGAAAAGTGTGGGATGGGTAGGAAGGTAGGAAGTGGGGCAGATGGGAATCCCCTATATTTTTATGTAATATTTATCTGAAGTATCTTTAAAAATATTTTTAAATGTAATAAAAAAGGGAAAAGGTATATGAACACAGAGCGATTATCAATAAGACATGGGAATTTTAAAAGGAGAAAAAAAACAGACCTGAAAACAGTAAAAGAAAAACAAATCCCTTGAGGGATTCAATAGTAGATTGGAGCTGGCAGAAGAAAGAACCAGAGAACTTAAAGATAACATAATTGAAATCATTCAGTCTAAGAAGCAGAAAGAAGAAAGAATGAAAAAAGTATATAGAATATGGGGAACCTGTGGGATGCTATCAAATATACAAATATATGCATTGTGGGAAACCCAAAAGGAGAAAAAAGAGATATAACGGAGAGAATCATCAAAGAAAAAATGGCTGAAAGCTCCCCAGTTCTAATGACAGACATGAATTATACACATCCAAAATGCTCAACAAACTCCAAACATTAAACCCAAATAGACACATGCCATGCATGTTATAATCCAACTGTTGAATACCAAGGATAAAGAGAGAATTATGAAAGTCACAAGAAAGAAGCAACATGTCACATACAAGGGAACCTCAATAAACTTAAGTGCCAAGAAATAAATGGCAAATGTGGCAAAATAATAAAATGGTGAATCTAGGTATCCGGGGGTGGGAGTAGGGGAAGAGTTGCTGGGGTATGTTGGAATTCTATGTATGGAGTTTGTATTATTTTTGCAACTGTTCTATAAGTTTGAAAGTAATTTAAAATAAAATGTTTTAAAAATTACAAAGGAGAGATCAGTTGTGTGTTAAAACATTTGTATAAGTTACATACATATACCCAAACCCAACGTTTAAAATTTGGAGTTCACACTAAATCCCAGATCCCTCATGTCTCTTGACAAATTAGAAGACCTAGCCACACTTGGTCCATATCCCAGCTTTGTCATCAGCACTAAACAAGCAGCAGCTTATTTAGCTCTGTGGGCGCTAGGCCATCACTGCCCTCCACTTAACCTCCCATCCTTTTTGACTCTATGCCCTATTATCTCCTGAGCTTGCAACCCTTGAATTAAAGGATGGTAATGTCTCTCTCCAGTTAATATCTGAGAGTGCTTTTACTGACCTAGATTGTCTAAGAATTACAGTTTCATCACCTTTTCCTCAAACTTCGTGGACACTCATTCTACTTCCTTAATTTTCTTATGGCTATGTCCATGGCCTGAGTTGTCAGGACACGCTATTTGCCATTAGCATTGATCTTACTAAATGGGAAACTTTCCGAAGCCTCTTTCTTTCTTTTTAGCACTATTCCCCCATTCCAACCCCCATTTCTACTCCTCTGCTCTTCCATGGTTATCTTGTAAGCATAGTCTGTTAGTGATAACAAGTCTGGCTCCATGGAAAGACGTGGGAGACATGAGAACCAGTGCCTATATTTAGCCCTCTACTCTAGTGTGGTCAATGAGAAAAGGAGAAAGTCATTGAACAATCAAGGTACAGCTGACCGAGACTGTTTAATTGCGGAAGAGACACAGAGACAAGGTCAATAGAGTGCTGAACTGCGAAATGACTGCAGAGGACAAGGGCCATGCCAGGGATGGGCTGCCTCAGACAAAGAGAGAGCCAAGGTTTTATTAAACAGATATTTAGTATTCTTCCCTTGATCTTGGGGAAGCCCAGCTGAGCAAGGGGTGACTTAAGGACACAAACACAGTAGTTTTGTTTTCCATTCTGCTAATTAGTTACCCTAGACAACCAATTGTCTAGGATACCTCAGCCACAAACGGGATGTAATGAACACTGCCTGCCTATCATATTGCTTCTGGGTTCTTTCTCACAAGGAGTAATTGCTGTAATGAAGAGAGAAATCTCATGGTTTAGACATGAAATATCATGAATTTACTTCATATGAGTAATGGCCCCAAATGAATTTATCACCAGTCAGCAATTGGATTCTTGAAGTTGGCCTTGGTGAAGCTTTTTCACATCACCCTTAGCACTGCTCTGTCCTCTGCTTGGAGAACTCCTGCTCATCCTTGCTCATTACCTAAAAAAACACACTGCACTCTCCATTCCCTTTACCCTGCTCTATTTTCATCACAGCATATATCACCATTATGTGTGTGTGTGTGTGAGAGTGTATTTGGTTTGCTTTTCTCCACCAAAATACAAGCTCCAAAAGAACAGAGTCTTTGAAATTTTATTCAAAGCTGTATCCGCAGCGTCCAGGTACTTAGTAAATATCTGTTGAATGAATGAATATAATGATACATGGCTTTATGCATGAATTCTTTTAAAAAAGAGTATATGGCACTTTTTACATAATTTGATGAATATTATACATACTATTCACTTAAGATACAATATAGCTTGGAAAATGTTTCAAATCAGCAAGTATACTTTTGTGACAATGTTTTATTCAACAGCTGCATATTTTCCCATTACATGAATATACCATCTTTTTATTAACTAATTCCCAACTCATGAACCTTCCCACTGAATTCCCATGTCCACTTAAGTCTATTTCTGGACTTGGTCTTTCATTCAATGAAACTAGACCCATTCATAAAAATCATGCACTACCTGACATTTAATAGATTTAGTAGGAAATACATGGTTTGGTAATGCTGTTTTTGTTAATGTTATAGAATTAGATCAATATGAGTGCCACAAACATATTCATACCCCCTTATTCATATAGTTTTTCAATGATTAAAGCCCTTTCACAGGTTTTACCCTCTGATCTTAATAACCATATATCCATTTAAAATTAAATTTGGAAACTAAAGGTACAGAAGGTGGGTCTTAACCTGGTCTTTTCAGTTGGTGAGTGCAATTCAAACTTTATGATTCCAAGTCTAATGCTTATTCCACTATGCTACAGTTAATATCTAATTCAGTAATTTAATAATAAAATATTTTACCATATTATATGTGTTTATTATAAACTATGTAATCTTTTTTTCATTTTTACAGACATATACACCTCTAAAATTCCTTAGAAGAATGAAGTAGGTTGTATATAGATTAAAAAGTAGGTGTCAATTTAGACGTAAATATGCATTTTTACCATTTTATTAACAAAAGATCTATCCTGAAGAATTTCAGGAAACATAAGTAACATAACTGACAAACATATTAAACATATTAAACAAAGATCCTCTGCACTGAAATATAACACCTCTGGTACAATCAGGAGTAGCAGCTATGCAGTGTCTAAAAACCCAGGATAGGGAAATGGACTTGGCCCAGTGGTTAGGGCGTCTGTCTACCACATGGGAGGTCCACAGTTCAAACCCCGGGCCTCCTTGACCGGTGTGGAGCTGGCCCATGCGCAGTGCTGATGCACGCAAGGAGTGCCCCCCCCCCACGCAGGGGTGTCCCCCGAGTAGGGGAGCCCCACGCGCAAGGAGTACACCCGTAAGGAGAGCCGCCCAGCGCGAAAGAAAGTGCAGCCTGCCCAGGAATGGCGCCGCCCACACTTCCCGTGCTTGCTGACGACAACAGAAGCGGACAAAGAAACAAGACGCAGCAAATAGACACAGAGAACAGACAACCGGGGGAAGGGGGGAATTAAATAAATAAATAAATCTTTAAAAATAAAAATAAAAAAAAATAAAAACCCAGGATACATATGATATTATATATAATACATACACACACACACATATACATATACATATAATGTATCAACTCTAGCCTCCAAGAGGAAACTGGCAAAAATTCACTGATGTGATTAGCCAATGCCTTTATTTCTACTCCCACCTATTCTCATTCCAAATCAGAGAAAGCACAGGTTTTGTGTTTTCTGCTCAAGTACAGACCTATGCAATAATCAGTGTGTTTCTTCAGACCAGAGCTGGTAACCTCCAACAATGTATGTTGTCAGTCCTAAACGGTTTCTCTAGGGGAGAGGTTAAACAATAGCCTACTAGGATCATTCATTCTTTTCCTCAAAAAAACCATGTGTCTTGAGAAGTTCTGCTCTGTCACAGGGCAATATCGCATTTTAAATGTAGTGTCTAGGGATCTTTGTTTATAAACAAGGTCCACTACAATGTTTAAACTTGACTAAGAAAGGCGAGTGGGCTATATTATATGACTATGAGAGTCAGTATTGGTTAATACTTGTTCTCTAAAAGGCTCTGATGCTCAATTAGTGAACAACCATTAACCACAAGGGACTTTGCATAATAATGTGAGAAAAGAGAATAATGGGTATATCTCTAACATTAATTAATCAGGCCTTGAGTTAGCTTTTTCGGTCCTTTCCAAACAAAGTTAGATTGTTTACAAGTTTGCAGATACTGGTATCAGAGTATGAGGACAGAGAGAAAAACTAAGAGGAACCGATAAAAATATAAAAATCTTGGGAAGTTCTTACCAAACTTCATTTTCGAAAAGCGGGAAACACAACTCTGGGAGAACTTTTAATTAAAAAAAAAAATTTTTTTTTAGCTACCAAGAAAAAAAGTTTGAATTCTTGCGTAAGCCCTAAGCAATTGTCTTAAACCCCATCCCTGTTCCCAGCACCCACAAGATTGAGAACTGTGGACTTCCTGCTGGAGGAAGTAATTGCTCAATCACTTTGGAATCCCCTGGAACCTTTTGCAGGGCCCGCATATGCAATTGTAAAATCTCCCTTTCTTTACTTAGAGCTCAGAACCAGTCATCAGACTCTTAGAACCTTACTCTTTAATCTACTACTTATTTTCAAATTACATTTTCCCCAATTGGGAACATATTTTATCTCAGAAAACGAATTGTTGCTTCCATGGGTGCCTTCATTTTTTTTTTTTATTAAATTCAGAACATCTATTTTAGGACTTCACATGAATATGTTCACGATGGGTTTGATACAATGGCTAAGCTATACTAGAAAATAACTTGGGTAACAGCTTTTAGAAGGAGAGAAAAAGGGATAATGGATCAATCAGATAACAGAATTTGAGGAGATCAAAGAGTTCACTGAAACTCTGCTTTTCAAAAATAAAGCTAAGAAGTAGGAGAAATGCCACGACCCCCCAGGCCACTCGTGGGGAGTGCTCAGCTCCCACTATTGGCCGGGTGTGTGCTAAGCCTCCTGATGCACAGGGACCTCAGAGTTAATACCCGGAGCCTTCATTTTTGCCCTCCTGGAAATCTATCGGTTCTGTCCAATGGCAATCATTGGCCAATCCTAAACGAACTCTTTATGACAGTCTGGAACCTGATTAGTCCTGTATTTGACTAAAAACCGTCTTTTGTCTGACTTGAATATATTTTAAAAGTTAATATATGCAGCACGGGGTAAACCCGTCTTCTATTTCTGCCCAAAAAGAGTTTGCTTGGAGTAAAGCTTTACCTTCCCCTGCTGAAAGGTAAAAACTCTATACTCTTCGTACCACCGCCAAGCAGCAAGAAAAAATCTTAACACACCATTTTCCCCCAGTGCTTTTTAGCGCCGCCTGGAGAGGTCTGGAGAGGTGCTGGGTGTGCCTCAGCAGCAGCCAGCCGGCTCTGGTGGCTTAGGGGGCGGGCGGGGAGGGCTCGCCCCGCCCGGGTCCCGGGGATAAAGCCCCGCCTCCACTGGGTAGGAGGGCGGGGGCCCCGGGGGCCCCTCAGCCCCCCTCAGCCCCCCAACCGCGCGGACTGGTAGCGCCGCGGGACCACTGTCTCGGACCCAGGAAGTCACACCCGTCTAGGGCGGGGAGGTGAAGCCCTAGCCCACGTGGTGGCGGCTGGAGACCAGGGCGCTGCAGGGAGCTCCCAGGCGAACTGAGCGGGTGGGGAAGCGACCCAGCCCCCCGCCCTCTAGGTGGGGCTGGACCTTCTCGGCTGATCTATTTCCTCCCCCACCTTTCCATCCTGGCTCGCCGCTGCGGACGCGTTTGTGACCGCTAAAGGGATTAGAAGAATATCCTAAAAGGAGCCCTGAAATTCAGACTAAACCTCGAAACGAACCGTACTGGTCCGCGCCGGCCTGGCTGAGTGCCTCCGCCCCCATCTCCGTGCTTTTCTTCTTCACTGTCCCTTCTTTGTACCTCTCTTTCCCTTCTCTTTTTCCTCCCGGCGTCCGCCTTCTTTCCAGTATCTACGTCCTACGTTTGCCCTAAAATTGAGCAAGGTTAATGTGTGGATTGGGGACCCTACTTTGCAGAGTCCTGGGACGGAGCTCTGGCTTTGGATTCACACGGTCTTAGGCCTTAGTAAAATTGCAAGAGAAAGACATTTTCTATTATCTTTCTTAAAGAAGACGCTCAAGATTGTATACACGGGGAAGCCCCACGAAACTCGGATCCGCCCCTGGCCCTGTGTGTTGGCCCACCGAACTGCAGCCTCCGCCCAGAGCGCTGCGGAAATCCCAGCGGACTCAGGAGAAGACACCTTTGCACTTCGCGTAGATAAGGTCCCTTTCGGGTTCTCTAGATTTACTTTGCAGATTCGAGAAGTGCAAAACAAAAAACGGAAAGGGAAACTAGGGTCCCTTCATCCTAGATCCTAAGGTTGTGAAAGGGACTCGCCCGGTTTGGAGGGCTCGTTCTTTTCTCTCCCCTTCTGGGATTTCTCCAGTAGGGGGCGCCCACACCCGTCATAAAACTCCATATTCCTAGACATCTGGTTCTGCAAGCCCGAAGCTAGGAACCAGCGGCAGATCCGAAGAGGCTACCACCTCCCTTCCTTCTCCCCTCCCAGCCTGCCTCCGCGGACAGGGAAGACAGGGATTTCACACCAGCCATTCATTCGTCAGCAGTGGGGGAGGGGAGGCAGGCGTGAGAGAGTCGGAGCTGAGGCTGGGAGAGGGGAAGAGAGGCAGAGAAGATGGAGACAGAGTGAGAGACAAAGAGAGATGGCGAGACTGCCTTTCTGCCTGCGGGCGTGTGCGCGGCAGGGCAGCTCTCCAGTAGCCGCGTGGATTTCTCCATCTCGCAGCATCTTTCAGGGACATGCAGGACTTGCCCTGGGTCCGACAGCAGATAATTTGGGCTGTGATACTATTCCCCCCCCCTCCGCTGCCTAACACATTGATCTCTCCACGCCTAGGGACTCAGAGAGCGAGCCGGGACAACCCGGATGCTCCTGGTCCGCATGCACTAGGAATCTGGCTCTGCACCGCCTTCGCCTTCGCCTTCGCCTTCGCCTCCGCAGGGCGGGGGGAGACTCGCCTGCCCAGGGCGTCCCCGTCCCCCCACTCCCCCCCACCCAGGCTCCTGGCACACGATCTCGAAGGCCGCTGGACCCGCCAGCGAAGTTGCTCAACTAGGGTAGAGAGCTGGGAGGGGTGGAGGGAAGGTTAGGAAACAGGACTGCTGCTGCCGAGGAGAGAGGGCTGTTTCCAGAAACCCCCTGTCTCGGGTCCCCGAGCCACCTTTGTCTGGAGAGCGTTCTGGGAGCTGGTTTGCTTGCTGAGACGGGAGCGACAGCCCCATTTCGCTGTTCAGAGTGAGAAAAATTCTTGCACATCTCAGCTAACATTCGGGGCATGCAAGCTTTTCCCGCCGAGGCACCTCCCAGACCTCCGCGGCGCTCCAACAACCCCACCCCCATCCCCAACTCCTTCCCTGCTAGTGGCTGCGCACCGCGCGGGACAAAAGAACCAGGGGCACCGGAGAGAGCCGTGACAGACCCCAACTCTCCAGAGACGCCCCTGCACTGCCCCCGGCCGCACCTCCCCCAAGACTGCCTGCGGGCTGAAGAGGCCACGTCCGCGCAGGTCCCGAACTGCTGGGGCTCCGAGTGGTACTGTCAGGGTCTGCCCCAGGATGGCTTTCCAGGAACGTCGGGTCGGGCACTGACCACACACCAGCGGCCAGGACTCCAGGTGGCCTGCGCCTAGGCGGCTTCAGAGACTCGTCTGAGCGCAAATCTCGGGAGTCCCCATTCAAACTTTTGCCTTGAGCAGGTTAACAAAAACAATTAAGGTGCCGGGGGTCCCTGCCTCCTCTCCACTTCAACATCCCAGGACTTTTCTAAGGTTTCTCTGTAATTCTCTTCCTTCCCTTTCCCCAATTCCGTTAGTCCTTCTACCCTCACCCCACCCCCGGCTTCTTTTGTCTGACTCTTTCAGCACCACGGTCCCACTGTATTCTCTCCAAGTGGCCTTTTGAAAGTTACCTGCATTTTTAAACGCACATTTTCTTAACTTAAGCCTTACAGTTAGTTCTCTTTGCCTCATATAAAGCTTTCTATCAATTACAGTGTACTTTTTTTCCAAGCTCGATTTTTTTTTTTCTGTTTTTCTTTTAAAAAGGGAACAAAAGAAACGTGATTACCTTGAAAGGCGACTTATTGCAGAGTTTGGGGGCAAAAAATCACTGCAGCGCTGCGCGAATAGGCTCGGCGTTGCCGGGGCGGGTCACATAGGAAGCGCGGTGGCCTGGGGAAAGGTGCGGAGGGTGCGGGACCGTGCTGGAGGATGCGGGAGGATGCGGAGCTGGCCGCAGATCCCGGTCCCAGCGCCTGTCCACAGCACCCAGTGCTCGCGGCTGCTGCGCCCGCCTGCCCGTAGTTCTTCCCCAGAAAGGCTCGGGACAGCTCGCCTGCAAGTTCAAATGCGGGTTGTGACACCCATCATCATTATATCACTGTACCGTCAGCGCCGAGGAGGAGACTCGGCGAGGAGGAGGAGGAGGAAGAGGAGGAGGGTTCGTCCACAGGCTCCTGAAGCGCTCGGCAGCTTCAGCCACTCTTAAGAGCCTAGGCTCGGAAAGCAGGCGGAGGGGCGGAAAAGCAGCTCCCCTCGCCTGCGGTACGGACCGCCTGCCTCCTCCCCAGGCACTCCCACCTCTACGAGTTTCTTCCTGACAAGAAGTACCAATCGGCTTGGGGACAGCAGCGCTCCCCATTCAGCGACTCACTCACATCGCTCTGTGAGCGCGGAAACCGCTGCCCTCCCACACCTCCCCACCCCCACATCCCCGCCCCCCGCACTGCCAGATCAGGGTGAGGGGAAAGGAGCCCCCAGGCTCTTCTGGGGCAAGCTCTTAGACTATTGAGTGCGGTCAGTTCTTCTCGAGAGTAAACTGAAACTCTAGTATCAGCAAAGCACTTGGTTCCAGCATGTTTATAAGGTCACTGAGTTTGCCTGTCCCATCCACGGGAAGTGTCAGGCTCGCTGCTTCTGCCAACCTGAAAGGGACACCAAGAAACCGAGATCCCTCCGAGATGGTGGGGAGAGAGTGTAGAAATTCCCCACAGCCCTCCCCCGGAACTGCGCAATGGGGAGCCCGTGTCATCTGGCAGTCTACAAAGACCCTGGTAATAAAGGACAGGACAGGAAATTCCCCCCAGGCAAAGCCCTTGTCGGGTTCAAAGAAGACCCTCCTCCCCCGCCACATACCTACATCTATCCACAGGAGTCTAGATGCTGCTTTCCCCTCAGTCTTTTCAGAGTCCTGCATGCCAGAATATAGCATAAATTTACCCAGAAACAGAGACTTCTTGGGTTTATCATTTACCTGCGTTGTCAGAAAATGAGGCCATAATCTTTCAGTGTCTTTATGTGATTTTTGTTATTCAGCCAGGCTCACCCCACTGTGTAAACAACAACAGCACATGGAAGACTCCTCTGCATTGTGTTACAAAAGTTTTCCAATAGGACCTTACAGAGCAAAGGGTCAACCAGTTGACACAAAGGATTGCTGCTCCTTAGAAAAGAGCGACTTTGAATTTTCCTTTTCTTTGAAGTCAAGTATGAGTTTTTACAGTGGGAACAAAGTAAGTCTAAGGTACATATCTAAACACTGGGGATATGGGAGTGGACAGCAGACAAACACTTCTTTCCACAAAAATATGGAAGTATCCTCAAAATTCTTCTCTCCGAAGGTTCTCCTTAGATAATTATATCAAATACAGTACCTCAACACAGAGGCAGTTAAAGGAGAAAGTCAATTTTCACTCTGAATTTCTTTAATGATGTTGGTTTCAGTTCATACTTGAAAGGTTTTGAGATGCTTCTTTTGCAGATTTCTTTGGCAACCTGTATTCTTTCTGCGTGATCATAAGTTTTAAATGGTAAACACATAGAAGGTATGTCAAGAGATCTCCAGTGTGTCTTTCATTTGTGCTTTCTTACTACAGTGAGTGACATAATTATTAATTATGCTTTCTTATTTATTTGTATGCTCAGTGATTGATTTATTTGTACTGCAGTTATTATGCTACGATTCTTAACATTGTAATTCTAAGCCATGAAATGTTTAGAATAGCAGAGTTATAGAACAAAATGGGACCTCTAAGTTTACATTTCACAGATAAGCAAACTGGGCCCAAAAAGTGATTTTTGTAAAATTACACAATTTCTAGCAGATCTGTTACCAGAACACAATTCTTGACAACTGTTCCAGTGGTCTTTTCAGTGCTTCTCAGAGCAATGTTATAATTAAGATGATTTCACTTTATGAAATAAAATTAATCTCTATTTTATCCAGGCATTATAGCAGACCTTTCTCTGAAACACTTTAAGTATTATTATTCTCAATCTTTAGTAAACCCAGTTGGGTTTCAAAGAGTTTAAGTGACCTGTCCAAGGCCCTTTGTAAGTGACAGATGTGCCAGTTTGAAAGGCTTATTATCTCTCTATTACTCTGTTTGCTTTTCATAATAAAGTTAAGTAAAACATTTCTACAAAAGAGGAGAAACAAGCAGCTGGATAGCAGGTATTTTTGTAATGTTGGATGAATTTCCAATGTGTAATCAATAAACATTTTCAAGGAAATGCTAATAGTTAACATTCGCTATAAATAATGTCATCTGTACATAATGTAACATAACAGAAAGTTACAGGTCAGAGAATCCGTATATCCAAAACGTTTTCCTTTATCTTGCCAAATGTGTTTCTCTAGCCCTCCAACATTTATATTTCCTTATAATGTCCATGGACATTACAACTTTTGACCAAATAGTTCTACATGGCAGAGGCACTTTCTTGGGTAGACTAAAGTAGTCAGAACATGTGTGATATTGAAAGATTATACTGCAAGTCTTTTCTTTGGCTCTTAATATTATTTTTTAGAAAGTTAAACACTTCTACAAGGCTGTCAAATAAGTAGGATAAGATTATACCCCTGAATGTCTGCTTTCTTTCTCTAAGGCAGATTTTCTTCTCTAGCTATATCTAATAGAGAAAGCGAAAAGGAAAGCATGCCAGGTATATTCGGGATAGCCTGTAGTTATATTATTGCTATACGACTGTCCATAAGGAGTCTCTCTCTTTCCCTCTCCCCACTTTGATTTTTCTCTCTTTTTTTTTTTTTTCTTTTATCAAGAGAAAGAGTGTGAGCCATTATTTCTAATTCTCCCATGTCTGACAAAACTATTAGAAGTTTCTATTTTTGCCCATTACAGTCAGGTCTGTCAGTAACCAAAATCTCATTCTGTGAGTTTCCTTTTAAATCAAGTCCTTGTCCTGGGGGCATTCTTTATGTAAACCCCAAGTTCCCAGGAGTAGATAAAGCAAGTTCTTCATTCATAGTGCTGGTGTCTACAAGAAGCCACAAACCAAAAGCGCTGTGCCTTGCCTCCTTGTCTTGATCTCGTCTTAAGGAACTTGAGCTCAAGGGGGGACAGACAGCCAGTGGCTTGAAGAAGAAAGGTGTAAATGGCAGGCAGAGAGCCAGGGAGTTTCACTATCTTTATCTAAACTTCCTTCTAAGGGCTGTTAGGATCACATTTCAGTCTTCTCTTTTTTATTGATCAGGTAAAGTCTTAGACATGGCATTATCTCTTGCTGCATCAGTCCCTTCCTAATTTTTTTAAAACAGAGTTCACACTTTAAGCCCCTGATCTGGTAGATCCTCAGCAAAACCAAGCAAAGTATCCTTTCTGAATGGATATGCTGCAGATGAAAAATATACCCATAATACATTTCAAAGACCCTAGAAAAAGGAAGCCAACTCTCTAAGGTGACTTCATAAAATAAGCCTACAAACTAGGGATAAACTTCCTATTCAACTCTTTAAATTCTCTTCCATTTTCTAGGAAATGCAGAAGTACTGTAAAGTCTTTGCTGCCCTTTAAACAATGAAAGGAATGTTGCATAGGCAAAGTGATGGCAACGATCTCATTGCCCTGTGGCTTGAAAAATCAAATACAGATAAATTTCCTTAGAAAGCAATGAAGTATTAGAATTTTTGCGGAAATAGGCAACTGAGACTTTGTTCCGCATGCCACCCTCGTCAAAATGTTACAGTAAAATATTTCCTTCAATAAAATTGGGTTTTTCTTTCTTGTAAATGCCTTACTCGTAGCTCTTTAGGTAGGCAGATTTCTCCAGAAATTAACTGGAAGACCATTTACATCACGTCAGAAGTATGCAAGCCATAGCCAAGTTTCAACGTGGAGTAATGGGAAAGGCCGGGCTGCAGAGAGACAATGACTTCAGTGGGAGAAGACAGGTTCTCTGAGTTGGTCCAAACGGCAGCCAAACTGCTCAGCATATCTGCACTCACCCGGGGAGGCTGCCCAGAGCAGAGCATCAAAAACGGCATCATTTTTATAAAGGAAAAGATCAAGGCATAAAGAAGACAGTCGAACTAAATTGAATCAAAGATGGTATGACTCTTAATTCCCTCCCTTAGTCGCCTTCTCAAACTCTTTTCCTCCTCTTTCCACTGCCTGAAAAATATAGCTCATTTGATATAAAGCATTTTCTGACCAAAACAAGACTAACAAAAGACTCTCGTTTCTGAATATAAGAAATCAGTCAAGAACTTAGAATCTATGAGGCAGGGCACAGAATAACTCAGAAGCTTTCTTAAGAAGCAAAAACTTGCTGTTGCTATTTATTTTCAGTGTTGCTTCAAAAAGAAACCACGACATTTTGTGTACATGTGGTGAGCAAAGGTGGGAGACACAAAACAAGAAATGCCTCCATATAGAGAAAAATGTTTGAAGAACTCCAGTATAGGTTTCAGAACAGGGTATTGAAGTGACAAGCAGGCATTCCAGTTTTATTCTATCAGAATTGAAGGACTGGTTAAATGTCAGGGACCTTCTAACATTGCGATTCAAAAGAGTGCAAATATTTGCAATAACTATTCAAGAAAAAAGGAATAATAAAAAAAACCATAGCACTTAACAAATACTTAGCACAAATTCTCTCAATTTAATTTTTATTTTCTTTGTTCAATTGATCATTTATTACTTTCTACATGCATTGTTTTAAGCATTACTTAAAAAGTTAGTAAGAAATTGCTTCCCATCCTCAAGCCATTTATAATCCCTAGAGAAAAATCAATTAATTCATTAGAGTAGCCAAGGTTATATTCTATCTATATAGCTAATAGATTTAGAGAAAAATATTAAGTATTTTTTGTTTCTGTTTGTCCAGTCAGCCATCTTTTAGAAGCATGCCATTGACTCCACATGGCTCAGGGGAGAAGATAGCCCACTGAACCTCGTTCCTCTACTGGAAAATCTCTTTCATGCACATAGTCTTTTGATACCGAATCCCAGGCATTAATCTTGTTGCATATAAAAAAGTCATACTTCTTACTTTCCCATAATGAATGCAATTGAGGACAGCTAAAGTGGCAGAGTACCTGCTTCCCATGTACAATGTCCAGTGTTTGGTCCCTGACTCCTAAAAAACAACAACAACAAACAAACAAACATGAAGAAAACCAACGCTCATTGGGGAGCCAATGTAGCTCAAGTGGCTGAGTGCCTGCTTCCCATATGTGAGGTCCTATGTTCAATCCCTGGTACCTTCTAAAAAAAAACAAACAAGCAGTTGATTGGATAGAATATGATCAACATATTCAGGATTCAATATAAATGGCTGAAAGTTTTCCAGAGTTGATAAATTAAATACTCTTGCTATGTGGAAAAAAAAAAAAAAGGCGAACTGTGGAAAGCAAGCATTCAATGTCATCCCGATAAAAGAAATTCAGGGAAGGTTGCTTACTCCAACACACTAGGGTCTGAGGGCTGCGGGTAAGAGTGCTAAACATAGGCACTAGAAAATCAGAGAAAAGAACAATGTGCTAAAAATCATTCTTCTTCTTAGTACATAATCACAAAGCTGAAGTAGTTTGATTTCAAATATAGCGTCTTGTTTACAGGCTTCCCTCAAAAATGCAGTTTAAAATGTTTAAAGGCCTTCCTGATACCTCATTTCCACAATCCTTTGGGGGATTTTTGTCTCCTTTTCTCTCTAGGGGCAGCTGCCTATAACTACTTCCTTTGTCCTGTACCATCTCATAAGATGTCTGTCTTAGTTGGGATCCCCAAAAGGCAAAACCTGAGACAAAAATTCAAGTGCAATTGTTTATAATATTTGGAAGATGAGGCCAAGAAATAGCTGGACGAATGAGACAGGAAAGGAAGGTGGCTAGTGAAGGGTGTTTCTCCAAGCAGGTTGCCCCTGTAGGCAATTGGAGCATAGCAGGGAGTGCTGAGAAACAGTATAGACCATGTGCCCAGAGGTATCCCATTCCAGGGCTGAGAGAGCTGAAGTAGGTATGCACCGATCATTGGTTGAGGGCAAGGTAGTGTTAATCCCCTACCACTTCTGCCTTGTTCACAGGCATATTGGACTCTGGTGCCCGGAGAAAGTTCTCAGACAAAGAGAAATGATAAAAGTGAGGGGATATTGCTGGGATACTGTTAGCATCTTCTTTAATTCCTGATATTCTAATCACCACCAAGGCTAGCCTGGAGTTGCATGATTGGCAATAACAGGTTTTCTGCTTGGTAAGGGCAGAATGAGTTGGCAGGTCTTAGGATATCAGGGAGGAGTGGGAATCCTCCCTGCCAGCCCACTTCCCCTCACGCATACACCAGGATCATCCCACCACTAGCTTCCACGAACCCAGTGCTACCTCATTAGCAGAATCCCCAGACTGGGTCTCAGTATGTCCTCTACCACCTAGAGACTTAGCGGGACTTCCTTTCATCTTAACTCTTGGGAAGAAGTAGCCAGATGAGGCCAGAAAACTGTTTTCCTGGGAATCATAATAGAATCTTAGAGTCATGGAAGTTAGGGTCCAGAACAGCTGCAAATTCTGGTCCAAAACCCTCTTCCTTCCAACATGTAATCATTACTGGACTGAAAGCTCTGTGAGAGCAAGCTCTTTAGACTTTATGTTCACATTATACATATAGTTTATTAGCACAGTGCCTGGCACATAGTAGGTGCTCAAATATATATGTGTTTGAAAAATGTGGAAGGACTACATTTTTTGAGAACATTCTGTCTGCTGAGAACACAGGGTTGAAAATTGGACTAAAGCATACTCTCTGCCTCAAGCAATAATACTGTTTATTCTGCACTGCTTATGTACCTTCTGGACCAATAGGCTTTATATGATTTTGTCTTTGAGACAACGTATTCTGAGCTGTTAAAGTACAAATTTCTACTATTCACATAGACTGTCACATTAGGTTGTAAGTAAAATCGGAAAGAACACTTAAGTGCTATGGGAAAAGGGCTTGAATTTGGGGGGGGGGAGGGAGTAAGTGGAGGAATAGGTTTAAGAATCCATAAACCAAAGGAATAACTCAGAAACTTGATGAGAATTGGGATTTATTTCCTAAAATGACTCCCAAATGCCTAACCAAGACTAAAGGTATGGGGAAGCGGATGTGGTTCAAGTGATAGAGCTTCCACCTACCAAATGGGAGGACCAGGGTTTGATCCCTGGGTCCTCCTGGTGAAAAAGAAGAAGAGAAAGCATGCCTGTGTGGTAAGCCAGTGCCTGCACGAGTGCCCACGTGGCAAGCCAGTACCAGCATGAGTGCCCTCGTGAGTGCCCACATGGTAAGCCAGTGCCCTATGCAAGTGAGTCATGCAGCAAGATGATGACACATCAAAAGAGAGACAAGGGGAGAGTCAAGGTGAAGCGCAGCAAAAAAACAGGAACTGAGGTGGTAAAATTGACAGGGAACTTCTCTCCCCATTAGAGGTCTCTAGGATTGAATTTTGGTGAATCCTAGAGGAGAGAAAATGAGAGGAGAAGACAATGCAGACAGCAAAAACAGCAGGGTGGGAGGAGGGAAACAGGTGAAAGTAAATAAATAACTCTTAAAAAAAAAAAAAGACAAGTTATGTGTGGCAAAATGAAAAACCTGAGAAAGAATGGTGTGCTCACTTGGGCACAGATGAATAGCTGATGTTTGGAAAACGGTGGGGAGAGGGAGTAGTAAATAGCAAAGGTGGGTAAAGATTTAGGCTATTTGAAATCAGGTTATTTCACAGATTCTACTCAGTAAGGTTAAAAAATAAAAACTTGGAAATTATTTTCCTTCTCTCCAATCACTGCCCAATCTATGTCAAATGACCTCTTCCCACTTGAGAATAAGGTTCCTTAATCTTGGGCAGATTCCATAGTTTCCTGTACACTTTTAGTTTAATAAACACTTTTGCTTCCAAAGTTTGAAATGTTAACCTCACATGCTCTTTACATTCTTTAAGGCTTTCCTTCCATGAAAGCTTCTGTGCTTGTAGGTCAAGGGAAATGAACTGGAAAGGGGAGTATGGTTTGCTTTTTCATCCCTCTTCCACCTGGGAGTGGGACGGGGGCCTGGGCAGCTGCCCCTGGTCCTCAGTTCTTGTTCTTTTCTAGGCTTCATCTTTCCAATGGGAAGAGGCAGAAGTAAGAGTAAAGGAAAGAAACTAGACTCTCTTGCTTAACTGGCTGATGTTTTAGTCCTTTATGTGGTACTGGAGCTTCTCTAGACTGCTTCTCTCAATCACAGCCATTGCCCTTGGTGGGGCAAGTGTCCTAGTGCTGGCCATCTAGGGCACACATGTATATACTCTTCAGAAGTCTTTGGAGGATACCCATCCCCGCACCTCCTTGTGTAATTCCATGTCCTAGGAAATGTGCCTGTGCTGTTTCTTCAACCTTCCTCAACCACCACTCCAGTTGATAAGGCTCCAGATTCCCTCCTGCTGGAGCTGCCTAGCTTGACAGGCCATCCTTGGTACACCATCAAGGCAGCTTTAGCCGAGTTACCACCTTCTGCTCTTTAGAACAGTCACCTGGCTCACAGGACGTTCTTCATATTTTGGCTTGCCTGACCAAACAGTTGCAGAACAGGGTACCCTGCCTCTTTCTTTCCAGGACTTCTCTCCAAACACCTCCTCTGGCTCAGGTAGGTGCAAAGGTGACCAACAAATTCACTTTCTGAGTAAATCTGCCAAGCTCCACTTTTGCAGACTTCCTCAATTTCTCTGAATTATTCTCTTGGAGCCTCTTTTTCCTTCTCCAGTGAGGAGAGGAGGGAAAAGAGACATATTCTCCACAAAAGAATCATGAAATATAGTATATGTGGAAGGCAGTGCAAGAGTTATTGGTGAGCAGAAAGAAAAAACAGATGGTCAGCTTGTCCAAAAATGCAACACTATGTATCTCTCTACATAGATTCACTTACAAAGAAAATAATTATAAAAGGCTTTCCTCCAGTCCCCTTTATCATAGCCCCTCAGCTTCCTATCTGTGCCATTATGCATTTGTGTGTATGTGTGTGTATGCTCACGTCCTAGAAATTTAAATTGTATTTGAATAAAAAGCTTCCAGGCATTCCAGTGATAAGGTAATCTCATACACAAATTCCAGGTTTTCTTCTGATTCACAGCGTTTTGACAACTCCATGAAGGTAAAAGAGATCTTGCTACAGTTCAGCAGAAGATGGAGAGAAATACTCTCCATCTCAAAAATTCCTGAATTTTTTAAAAAGATTTATTTTTTATTTATTTCTCTCTCCTTCCCTGCCCCCCCCCCCCAAGTTGTCTGCTCTCTATGTCCATTCACTGTGTGTTCTTCTATGTTTGCTTCTACTCTTGTCAGCAGCACCGTGAATCTGTATCTCTTTTTGTTGTATCATCTTGCTGCATCAGCTCTCCATGTGTGCGGCACCACTCCTGGGCAGGCTGCACTTTTTTCATGCTGGACGGCTCCCGTTATGGGGCACACTCCTTGCGTGTGGGGCTCCCCTGCATGGGGGACATACCTGCGTGGCAGGGCACTCCTTGCACACATCAGCACTGTGTGTGGGCCAGCTCATCACATGGGTCAGGAGGCCCTAGCTTTGAACCCTGGACCTCCCATGTGGTAGGCAGATGCTCTATCCATTGAGCCAAATCTACTTCCCTGAAATTCCTGAATTTAAATGCCTGGTATTTAATTTGGGGTAGTAATGGAATGGTAATAGCAAACTAGGTGCAGAGTTGGGTAAGGTAAATAGGTTCCTGAAATGTCAGGCAGTTTTGTGATATGCTTTCTGGAAGATAATAAACCTGAAGGTACCAAAACCTGAGTGACAAAGAGAATCCAAGAGAGCGGCATGATGGGCAGAACAGTAGAATTGAAATCATAGAATAGGAGTGTATATTTCCGCTCTACTACTAAGTTGTTTTGTGAACTTGAACAAACCAATTGGCCTGCCTGACTTCCCTCATTGGCAAAACAAGGATAGTAATATCTATACCACAGAGCTAACAAGAGTATTTGATGGCACTACGAAATAAAGCATCCAATAAAGTTGACAGGATCAACATGTATGGGTGTGGAGTCTACGCACTACATGAATGTGTTAAGCTAAGAGTGTCAGCAGGGGCTCTGTGTGGAGCTATAATATTATAGATTGGAGGAATGGACAAATCTAAGGGACTCTATCTTCACACAGCTTGCAGCTCTTTATAATTTCTACAATGTCTGAAGCACTCCAGTAGACGCAGAATGAATGAGTGAACTGGAGATCGTCTCTTTTTTTTTTTTTTTCCTTCAGTTTTTTCTTAAATTAAAGAAGTTGTAGGTTTACAGAAGAATCATGCAGAAAATACAGAATCCCCATATACCTCTTCCCCCCACAATTTTGCTTATATTAATGTTTTGCTTTTGTGTGGTAGTTTGTTACAATTGATGAAATACTATTATCATAATTATACTAACTATAGTCCATAGCTTACATTAGGGTCACTATTTGTGTAGTCCTAGGCTGTTTTTTAAAATTTTTATCCTAGTAACATACATAAAACCTAAAATTTCCCTTTTTAACTACATTCAAATATATCTATAAAAGGTGCTGATTACCTTCACAATATTATGTTATCATCACTGACCTTTCCAAAACTTTTCCATCACTCCAAACAGATGTTCTGTTCATGCAGAGCATGGACATTCCTTGCCCCTGCCCCACTCCTCATAACCTGTATTCTAGTGTTTGTCTCTATGAATTTGCTTTTTCTAATTATTTCCTATCTGTGAAATCATACATTATTTATCTGGCTTATTTCATTCAACAAGATGTCTACAATATACATCCATGTTGTCACATACATCAGAACTTCTTTCTTATTTTTGGCTGAATAATATTCCTTTGTACATATGTAACATTTTATTTATCCATTCATTTGGTGAAGGACACTCAGGCTGCTTCCATCTTTTTGAAACTGTGAATAATGCTGCTAGGAATATCCTAATACCTGGAATTAGGATTGCTGGATCATATGGTAATTCTACACTTAACTTTCTGAAGAACCCCTAAACTTTCCCACAGTGGTTCCATCATTTTACATTTCCACCAATAAAGAATGAGTGTTTCTAGTTTTCCACATCCTCTCCAACACTTGCTATTGTCCACTTTTATAACAGTAGCCATTTTATTGGTGTGAAAATGTATCTTATGTTTTTTGATTTACATTTACCTGTTAATGATGTTGAGTATCTTTTCACTTGTTCATTGGTCATTTTTATAGCTTCTATGGAGAAATGTTTATTCAAGTCTCCCCTGCTTTTTAATGTTTTGTGGGTTTTTTGTCTTTTTTGCTATTGAGTTGTAAGGTTTCTTTATATATTCTGGACATTAAATCCTCATGGGATATACGGTTTTCAAATATTTTCTTCCATGGTATATGTTACCATTTACTTTCATGATGAACTCTTTTGAAGCGCAAAAGTTTTTTGTTTATAGGAGGTACCAGGGATCCAACCCAGGACCTCTTATGTGGAAAGCAGGCACTCAACCATTTGAGCTACATTGTTCCCCCACAAAAGTGTTTCATTTTGATGAAATTCATTTATCTATTTTTTTCTTCTGCTGTTCATGTTTTTGGGTAAAGTTTCAGAAACCATTGTATGACATAATGTCCTGAGGTGCTTCCCTCTGATTTCAAGGAGTCTTATCATTTTGGTTCTTGCATTTAGGTCTTTGTTTTAGTATATGGTGTGAGGTAGGTGGTCCATCTTTATTCTGTTGCATACAGATATCCAATTTTTCCATCACCATTATGAAAAGACTATTCTTTCCCAGTTGAGGGGACTTTGCACACTTGTCAAAAATCAATTGGCCACAGATGTGAAGGCTTTTACTGACCTCTCAATTTAATTTAATTGGTTTAATATGTCTGTCGTTATGCCAGTGTTATGTTGCTTGATTACTGTGACTCTGTAATAAGTTTTAAGGTCAGTAAGTCCAAGTCCCCCAACTTAGCTCTTCTTTAAAATTGGCTATTTGGGGTCCCTTACCCTTCCATATAAATCTGATGAGTAGCTTTTCCATTTTTGCGAAGAGGACTGTTGGAATTTTGGTTGGGATTGCATTGAATCTGTAAACAGTTTTGGGTAGAATTGACATCTTAACAATATTTAGTCTTTCAATTCATGAACATGGAATGTCCTTCCATTTATTTAGCTCTTCTTTAATTCCTTTTAGCAGTGTTTTGTAGTTCTTCATGTATAAGTTCCTTATATCATTGTTTAAATTTATTCCTAGATATTTTATTCCTTTAGGTGCTATTGAAATGTAATTTTCTTCTTCAGATTGTCCATTATTAGTGTATAGAAAACCTACTGATTTTGGGGTGTCGATCTTGTACCCCATTACCTTACTGAATTTGTTTATTAGCTCTAATAGCTTTGTTCTAGATTTTTCAGGATTTTCTATATATAGAACAATATCATTTGCAAATAGGGAGCTTTACTTCTTCCTATCCAATTTGGATGCTTTTATTTTTTTTTTTCATGCCAAATTCCTCTGACTAGAAATTCTAGTGCAATATTGAATAATAGTAGTGACAGTGGGAATACTTGTCTTGTTCCTGACCTTAAAGGGAAAGCTTCCTTTCAATTATTTTTTTATTAGAGAAGATATGGATTTATGGAAGGTCATACGCAAAATAAAGTCCCCATATTCCTCCCCTCAGTTTTAAAATTTTGCATTAGTATGGTACCTTTGTCCAAATTGTTGAGAGATTATTATAATGTAATATTAGTTATAGTCCATAGTTTACATTAGGGTTCGTTGTGGTTTTTTTTAAAAATATATATATATTTAAAAACCTACCATAGGACTACCATAGGACTAAAAACCTACCATAGGACTATCATATATATATATATATATATTCCAGTAACCTGTATACTACTTAAAATTTCCTCAGAGGGAAAAAACTTTCCATCTTTCACCATTGAGAATGATTTTAGTTGTGGGATTTTTGCATATGCCCTTTATCATGTTCAGGAAGTTTCATTCTATTATTAGTTTTCTAAGTGCTTTTATCAAGAAGAGGTACTAGATTTTGTCAAATGCCTTATCTGCCTCAATTGAGAAGGTCATGTGTGTTTTCTTCCTTCACTGATTTTCTTTTATTGGACCACGTACCTGGGCTAAATCTCACGTGATCAAGGTGTACAATTCTTTTAACCTGCTGTTGGATTAGGTTTGCTAATATTTTGTTAAGGATTTTTACATCTGTATTTATAAAGGGCTGTTTTCATTTCCTAGGCTGTTCAAGCAAATACTTTGAAATGGTTTGGCTTAAACAATGGGAATTTATTTGTTGATGGTTTTGAGGCCAGGAAAATTTCCAAATCAAGGCATCATTAAGGCAATGCTTCTCCCTGAAGACTATGGCATTCTGGGGTTGGCTGTCAGTGATGCTTGGTTCCTCTGCCACATGGGAAGGCACATGACAGTGTCTCCTGGTCTCTCCCTTCTCTTCTGGTTCTGTTTTTGCTTATTGCTTCCATGGCTTTCTCTCAGTCTGAATTTCATTCCCTTATAAAGGACTCCAGTAAGAGGATTAAGATCTATCATGATTTAGGTGGGTCTCACCTTAACTGAAGCAACCTCATAAAAAGCTCCTGCTTACAATGGGTTTACACTCACAGGAATGGATTAAATTTTTTTTAAAGAATTATTTATTTCCACACCCCTCTCATTGTTTTGTGCTCACTATCTCCTTTCTGTGTCCATTCGCTCTGTGTTCTTCTGTGTCTGCTTGTCTTCTCTTTAGGAGGCACTGGGAACTGATTCTGGGACCTTCTGGAGTGGGAGAGAGGATCAGTCTCCTGCGCCACCTCAGCTCCCTGGTCTGCTGAGTCTCTTATTGTCTCTCCTCTGTTTCTCTTTTTGTTGTGTCATCTTGCTGCACCAGCTTTCTGTGTGGACCAGCACTCTGTGCCAGCCAGCTTGCCTTCACCAGGAGGCCCCAGGAATTGAACTCCTACATGGTAGACAGGATCCCAATTGCTTGAGCCACATCTGCTTCCTGAGGAATGGATTAAATTTAAGAACATGTTTATCTGGGGTACATCCAGCTTCAAACCACCACAGGAATATTGGTATATCATTTTCTTTTCTTGTGGTATCTTTATGAGGCTTTGGTATTAGGGTAATGTTGGCCTTATAGGATGAGTTAGAATATGTTCCCTCCTCTTCAAATTTTTTGAAGAGTTTGAGCAGGATTAGTGTTATTCTTCTTGGAATATTTGTTTCACCAGTGAAAACTTTTGGTTCTGGGTTTGTCTTTGTTGAAAAGTTTTTGATGACTGATTTGATCTCTTTAAATGTGATTGGTTTGTTGAGATCTTCTGTTCTTCTTGAGTTAGTGTAGGAAGTCTGTGTTCTAGGAATGTGCCCATTTCATCTAGATTATCTAATTTGTTGGTGTATAGTTGTTCATAGTATCCTTTTCTACCCTTTTTCTTCCTATGGGGTTGGTAATAATGTTCCCACTTTCATTTATGATTTTACTTATTTGTACCCTCTCTCCTTTTTATTTTGTTAGTCCAGCTAAAGATTTATTGATTTTGCCAATATTTTCAAATAACCAGCTTTTTTTTCCGATTTTTCTACTGTTTTCTTATTCTCTATTTCATTTACTCCATTCTTATCTTTGTTATTTCCTTTCTTCTGTTTGCTTTGAGTTTAGTTTGCTCTTCTTTTCCCAGATCCTCCAGTTGTGAGGTCATGTCTCTGATCTGAGATCTTTCTTCTTTCTTAATATAAGCATTTAGAACTATAAATTTCCCTCCTAGCATTGCCTTTGCTGCATCTCATAAATTTGTAATGTTGTGCTTTTGTTTTCATTTGCTTCAAGATACGTCCTAATTTTTCTTGTGGTTGGTGTGTTGGTTGTTTAAGAGTATATTGCTTAATTTCCATATATTTGTGAATTTTCTGGTATTTCCTCTGTCACTGATTTCTAGCTTTAATCCATTATGGTCTGGAAGATACATCGCATGATTCCAATATTTCTGAAGTCACTGAGAATTGTTTTATGACAACATATGGTCTATCCTGGGGAATGGTCCATGTGCACTAGAGAAGAATGAGTATTCTGTTGCTGTTTGGTGAAGTGTTATGTATGTGTCTGTTAGGTCTAGTTGGTGAACATTCATGCCTTCTATTTCCTTATTGATCTTCTGTTTGGATACTCTCTGCATTATTGAAAGTGGTGTATTGAAGTTTCCTATTAATGTAGAATTGTCTATTCCTCCCTTGAAATCCTGTCAATATTTACTTCCTATATGTTGGGCCTCTTCCATTTGGTGCATGTATATTTATAATTGTTACAGCTTTTTGTTGAATTGATTGCTTTATCAATATATAATAACCTTCTTTGTCCCTCATAACAGTTTTTGATTCAAAGTCTATTTTGTCTGATATAAGTATAGCTACTCCAGCTGTCTTTTGGTTACTATTTGCATGACATATTTTTCCATCCTTTTGATTTCAACCTACTTGTGTCTTTGAATTCAAGGTGACTCTCTTGTAAACAGCATGTAGATGGTTCATGCTTTTTATCTACCCTGTTATTAAACCAGAGCTCAATCCTTTTGCATTTAAAGTAACTACTGATAAAATAGGACTTTCTTCTGTCATTTTGCTATTTTGCCTTTGTTAGTTTTATATCTTTTTGACCCTCAATTCTTTCATTAATACTTATTTTCATATTTGTTTGATTTTTTGTACTGTATCATTTTTTGAATGCTTCTCATTTCCTTCTGTAGATATTTTCATATATTTTCTTTGTGTTTACTTTGGGGCTTAAATCTAAAATTCTAAATCTATTATAATTTTGCCTTCTTTGATACCAAGTTAACTTCAATGGCATAGACATACATTGTTTCTATACCCTTCCATTCTCCCCTTCTCTTCTGTTGTACTTGTTACAAATTATTTCTATATACATAGTATGTTCACAACCATGGATTTGTCATTACTTTTTATGCCTTTGCATTTTCAAACCTGTAAGTAAAAAGTGGAGTTATATATCAAAAAATACAATAGAATAATACAGTAGTAATGCTATTATCATTACCCATATTGTTACGTTAACCAGAGGCTTTTTTCTTTATGCCACATGACCTGCTGTCTAGTGTCCTTTCCTTTCAATCTGAAAAACTCTCTTAAGCATTGTTTGCAGGTCAGGTCTAGTGGTGATGAACATCTTTAACTTTTGGTTAACTGGAAAAATCATAATCTCAACCCTCATTTGAAAGAAAGTCTCACTGGATATAAAATTCTTGTTTAGCAATTGTTTTCTTTCAGAACTTTAAATATATCATCCCAATGCATTCTTGCCTTCATGGTTTCCCATGAGAAATCAATATTTAATCAGATTGGGATTCCCTTGTGTAACATGTTGCTTTCCTTTTTCAGCTTTCGGAACTCTCTCCTTGTCCTTGGAATTCAACAGTCTTGCTACTATGTGTCTGGGCCTTGTTCTTTTCAAGGTTATCTTGTTTGTGGTTCATTGGACTTCTTGAATGTCATAAACTTGGGAAATTTTCTGCCATTATTTCTTTAAATGTTCTTTCTGCCCTTTTCTCTCTTCTCCCATAATGCATTTATTAGCATACTTATTGGTGTTCTACTGGTCACTTGCTCAGTTCACTTTTTAAATTCTTTTTTTTTTTTTTCCTGCTCTTCAGTCTGAGTCATTTCAATTGTCTTATCTTCAAGTTCACTGATTTTCTCTTCTGCCAGCTCCAATCTGCTGTTGAAACACCTCCCCCACCCAGGAATTTTTCATTTCAGTTATTGTTGTCTTCAACTCCCATATTTAAGTTTAGTTTCTTTCTAAAATTTTTCTCTCTTTATTGAGACTCTCATACTGTTTATTCATTATTTTCCTAATACCTTTTAATTCTTTCCTTGTGTTTTTTTTTTTATTTCATTTAGCATATTGAGGATGATTTTTTAAAATCTTTGTCTGATATGTCCAAAGTCTGGTCTTTTCCTTGGTGGTTTTTGAATTTTTATCTTACTCTTTGGATGGGCCATCATGTCCTGTTTCTTTGTTTCTTGTAAACTTTTGCTGTACACAGTACATTTTAATATTTTAAAGTTTTAAGTCTGGCATTTAGTCTCTGAACTGTCTGTTCCTTATGTTTGTATCCATATAGTAACATGACAGATACTTCCTTGTGTGTCAAGAGCTAACAAAAACAAACCAATGCATGCAACAACAACTAACAATCAAAAAACACTTTTGAAGGTCTTGCTTATCAATGTTCATAGAAGCATTATTTGTAATAACCAAAAAGTGGAAACAGTCCAAATGTCCTTCAAAAGGTGAAGAGATAAACAGACTGTGGTATATCTATACAATGTAGTATTGTTCTGTCACAGAAAGAAATGAAGTTCTGAAACATGTTACAACATAAATGAACCTTGAAACCTTGACTGCTAAAGAATATGGCATTTCTCTTTGGAGTAATGAAAATGTTCTGGAATGTGACAGCAGTAAAGGACACATGGTCCTGTGAATATACCCCTGCATTGTACACTTTGAATTGGTGAATCATATAGCATGTGAATTATTTCTTCACAAAGGTGGTTAATAATAAGTAAGTTTATATTTAAAAAATTATTCTGTGGTATTTTTAAAAAGCACATACCTGAGTCCCTCTCCAGACCTAGTGAATTGGAATTTCTATAAGTGAAATCTAGAAATGTAAGTACATTAGATCATTCTTAGGTGCTTTTAAGTTTCTTAGTCACACAACCACTTTGAACTATAAGTTAATGGTAACATTTTTTGTTATAGTTTTTTGTGGGAGATTATTTCTTTTTAACAAATGTGGTATTTGAAATCCAGAGGTTGAGAAATGGTTTGTTTGGACAAAAAATCAAGTAACCCTTTTTTGAGTGTTACTAATAAGAGATAGCTAAGTTGACAAATCTATTTATCTATTTTTAAAATTAATGTTCTTAATGATAAAATTATATTTAAAGGTGTGAGAAGGATAACTAAGTACATTTTCTGTACTTCATAGTAGAAATTACCATCATCATCATCCCCATAATCAACCAATATAAAGATAACAAGTCTCCTAGAAAACGTCCACAACTTGGGGATGTTAGTTTCTATTTGCTCCTTTACCATTAACCAGTGGGATGAGCTGTCATCTTCTACTCCCTAACCCCTGCCATTCATTTTTAGAATTTGAAGTACTGGGTGGGAGATGTTAATTTCAACTGCATGACATAATGAATATTAAGATTTGAGATTTTCATATTCAAGGTCTTTACTCTTGGATTGTGTTTATATGTGTACAGAATTTTACTATTTACAAAACATTTCCACTAGTCACTTAATCCTTGAATTATCCCTGTGTAGTATATATGAAAGATACTACTAGTCCCTCTGGCAGAGACTTCTAGCTGTCACCCCAAAACTATTTGTCCCTCCAACTTATGGCATGCTGGAATTATAGATAGCTGGGGAGAAAACCTGACATTTTCCAGATAACCTTGTAGTCAGGACTATATAACAAATTCTGGTGAAAGGAATGAGAGGGGAAGCAATGTGAGCAAATTCTAGGGTATGTCCTCAATGGGTGGCAAAGGGTGGCTCCTTCATCCAGCCTTCTGCCTGACATATGGGTGTGGCAATGAGGGTTCTTGGATCACTGTGAGGACTCCACCCCGGGGGTGGCAAAGACATTGCCGGGAAGGAGCCTGGGTCCCTGACACTGTAAATCTGCCTTGCCAATTCTGATCTGCTTATACTTAGACCCTTTTGTGAGAGAGAAATAAGCTTTCAGCTTTTGAAACCACGCTAATTGTGGGCCTCTGTTTTAAAGGCTGAACTAATATCCTAACCCTTCCAGTTGAGCTGCCCTGTACCGTTGTGCAGGTTTCTTTCTCATTGCACAGAGCATAACTTCTGTGCTGTACATTCACATGGCAGCCTTGAATACAGTACCAGTTTTCAGGCGTTAAGCCACGATTATAGAAAATCCTGGAACCAAGCCTCAACACAAGGAAAACAGAACCAAAGGAGAGTAATATGCCAGTTTCACTTCTTTATAAAATGAAATATAATAATGTCCCATCCCTCTTAAACAAAAGACAAAAATATCTTAAGTACTAGAACTCAATATTTACGTCCTTAGAAATGAAAGTAAGAAATTTGAACAAAAATAGAATGAGAAACAATTCCCCTGCTGCATGTTGTTCAACATGTTCAGAAGAACAGGATATCTCCTAAATCAATATGCAGAGCAAAAGGCTACACGTGCATTAAGATAGAAATTGAGCATATATATTTCACTGTTATGTTCCAGTGAAATGATTGCACTTCTAAGATTCCTTTGTACTCATAATTACTTGATTTGTGAACCATATGTGTAGTTTGAGGATGAAAATTGGTACACAGTAACTCCATTTGGGAGGCTCAATTTTAACATAAATGACTTGAGAGTTTTTTTCAAAAAAGAAAGATTAAATGTAAACTTGAAAGTTAGTTTATTTCAAAAATTCATTATTTGGGAATCCATTTATCTGAAGGATCCAACTTGAGTTTTTCTTCACTAAAATTGCACTAATTGAGATACAAAGTAATGACTGGAATAATTACTTTGCAACTTAAGAAAGCAACTGTGAGAATACTTTCTATCAGTAGAATGTATCATATCAATCCTGCTACCTTCGGAGACTTAGTGTCAAAATTTTATATTTAAAAGAATTAAAACAATGCTCTGAAATTATTTGCCAGTTGTTATAAAATAGGTACATAATAGTGATATAGGCTGTGCGTCTGGCTGTGTGTATATTCAAGAATGATATGGGCTGTGTGTGGGGGCTGATATGGGCTGTATGTATATTCAGCCTTGTCTGGCTCCTGGAAAATCCCGTAGGCTCTGAGAAATCAAAACTGAAGAAAACCTCCTTACACTTTCATACTAAATCCTCTCCTGGCTCCACCCCATGTGTCTCTTTTATAAAGGCAACCTGAAGACTCTGCTCAGGGCTCAGTCTTTGGACACAAGTCCTCTGAGCCCAGCTAACTGTTAATAAAACTTCCTTCTCAGAAGGGTCTTGCATCCTGGTCTTCAATACTGTAATCACCGAAGCCTTTGACTGCAGCAAAATTTCTGGGAGCTCATCCAGGATTGCTGCAAAGGCCAGAGATGGCAACAGTTGATTGCCCCTTTTGGAAGCCTCTAAGGAGCCTGCCCAGGGCACCCCTGGACCCCTTTAGTCCAGAGAGAGATTGTGGACTCCACCAGAGCCCTCCTGAAGAAACCAGAGGCAACAAAGGGTTTGAAAGACACTCTGAGAACAAAGCAGAGGAGCTCTGCACACCAGATGGATAAGTCCCCTGGGGGCATAGTCTAGGGAAAGCCTAACTCTGAAAGTCAGAAGGGGAGCCTAATCACCTCCCAAGAAGACCTGAGCACTCCCAAGAGAGGAGAAAACCATCTTCTCCAGGTCTGAGAAAGAAAGGGAAGGAGGGTGGTTGTGTGTGATTGAGAAGAATGTGTGAGATGCATAAAACCTTTATGGGGCAAGTGTGGAGTTCCAATCTGCAGTTTTGTAGTGACCTCATACAGTACAAGGTGGTGGAAGAGCTCCATTTGGAGCCTTGCATCTGAGTCAGGGATTATACTGACCTGCCATACTAAGAGGTGCTCTAAGTCCCCACGAGGGGAGCAACCAGAGATGGAAGAAACGAAAGGCTGAATGAGTGTTGCACAGGGTGGAAACATGGGAAAAACACAAAGCAGGACAGCACTTTCAGTGAGAGTCTGTAGGGTTGCATAGTCTTAGCCATATTTACTGTCTTCTGGCTGCCAGTTCTGAACCCTCTGACTAAGGCCCTGTGGAAGGTTTCTGGTTGGTTGAGATCAGTCACGTCATTGAGATCCCATTGGGGTTCCTCATCTGGGAACTGTATGCAGGCCTATTGGTCACTGTCCAGGGTCCCCTCAGGTGGGTGCTCTTTGAGCCAGGTTAGAGCTCCTTGTGTGACCCACGTCCTCTCCTCGAAGTTGAGTAAGTTCATGAAGAGTTGTTTGCAGTCAGCCCAGGTGGGTTTGTGGATTAGTATGATGGACTGGAAGAGATCTGTCATGGCCTGAGGTTTTTCTGTGTAGACAGAGTGTGGCTCTTTCAATCGAAGAGGTCAGTGGTAGTGAAGGGTTGGTACACAAATTTTCGGTTCCCTCCCTGGACCTGTCTTTCAGCATCGTAATAAATTGGGGATCGGGTCTTTCCGAGGGGCATCAGTAGGGCGGCTCTTCCAGTGGCACCTGTTTCTCCATGGAATACCTCACTCTTCCTGGTCAAAAAGGCTGATGGAGACTACCACCCAGTCCCGGACCTGTGAGCAATAAACTCCACTGTAGTGACCCTACATCCAGCAGTCCCGAGCACTTACACTCCCCTTAACTTGATACCTCCATCGGCAGCCTACTTTTCATGCCTGTACCTCAAAGATGCCTTCTTCTGTATTCAAATAGCACCCCAAAGTCAATCAATTTTCACCTTTACATGGAATGACCCAAGCTCTGGCAAAAAGCAACAACTCACCTGGATGCGGCTCCCTCAAGGGTTCAAGAATGCACCCACTATTTTCAGACAAGCCCAGGCTAGTGACCCTAAGGCCTTTAAGGCAAAGGACCATAACTGCTTCCTCCTCCAATACGTAGATCTCATCCTTGGGAGCCCCACCCACCAAAACTGTGTCAGCAGAACTCCTCTCATACCCTCCTAGAGCATCTACAGCAGAAGGGTTACCAAGTGTCCTGGGCCTACCCCAGGTATCTAGGCTACAGAATAACCCAGTGGTTTCGCAAACTGGGGCCTGAAAGAAAGGAAGTAATTTGTAGCCTCCCTGAACCCAACACATGCCAAAAGCTATGAGAATTCCTTGGGGCAGCCAGATTCTGTTGCATTTGGATCCCTAATTTTGGAATCCTCACATGCCCTCTGTATGAGGCCACAAATGGGGGAGATCAGAACCCCTCCTATGGGAAAGCCCACAGAAAAGTGCCTTCACACCCTCAAGCAGCCCTGATGGAAGCACTGAGCCTCAGACTTCCAGATCTCAGTAAGCCATTCTACTCTATGTCCAAAAATGGCAAAGCATTGCAGTGGCAGTGCTCACTCAGTACCTCGGTTCCTGGCAAAGACCTGTAATTTACCTGTCTAAACAGCTCGACACTGTAGCTCAAGGGTAGCCCTCATGCCTACAAGCTGTAGCTACCATGGCAGTGCTGACAAAGGAAGTCATGAAACTGACCCTTGGGCAGCCCATGACTGTACAAGTTTGACATGCAGTAGTCACTGTCCTAGAAGCCAAGGGAACACACTGGCTCACCAACAGCTGCCTGGTTAAGTATCAGACCCTATTATGTGAAAACCCATCTATCAAACTGGAACTCGTGAAAACTCTGAATCCTGCTACTCTCCTGCCTGTTGAGCTGGGAGTTCCAACCCATGATTGCCTTGAAACATTGTAAGAGGTATATTCTAGCAGGCTTGGCCTTCAAGACCAGCCACCCTTTACTCCCGACATAGAGTACTTCATGGATGTGAGTAGCTTCATTCAAGGCAGCAATAAGTGAGCAGGATATGATGTGGTAACCTCTGAGTCCACAGTAGTGGCCCAGCGTCTCCCAGATAACACCTTGGCACAAAAAGCCAAACTCATTGCCCTCACCCAGGCCCTACAACTTGCAGCTGGAGTCAAGGTTGACGTCTACACAGACTCCAAATATGCCTTCCTTACCCTGCACGTGCATGGAGCCTTATACAAGCAGAAAGGACTCATCAATTCAGGAGGTAAGGGCATTAAATATGGCACACAGATTCTAGAACTACTAGAAGCAATTTGGGAGCCCACCAAGGTAGCCGTGATGCACTGCAAAGGGTACCAAACAGGCCACAGCTTCATCACTCAAGGGTATCAGAGAGCAGATGCTGAAGCAAAAAGAGCCGCACGGAAAGGATCCCTATCCAAAAACCTGGTTGCTGCTCTCATTCCCCAACCTCTTGATTATCACAAACTCCAGTATACACAACCCGCTCTCATCCCCCAGCCATTGAATCACCAGGAGCCACAGTATATTCAGGCTGAAAGGGAATGGATATTCTCTGAAAATGGAACATGAAGAGCAGATGGATGGTAGACACTGCCTGATCAAAGAATAGTTGTGCCCCAAGTACTAACCACAACCACGGTGCAGGATTATGAAGGCTCACACTTGGGACAAACTCATCACAAGGAAATATTAGAAAGATTCTTCTACATCCCAAATTTGGCAGCCGTAGTCCATACCATGTGTCAATGATGTGTAACCTCTGTGAGAAACAACCCACACCAAGGACCTAAGGGAGCTCCAGGAATCCAGCAGATAGGTAACATGACTTTTGAAGACTTAAAAGTTGACTTCACTAAAATGCCACTATCTGGGGGCTATAGGTACCTGTTCATTCTTGGCTACACCTTTTCTGACTGGGTATAGAGTTATTCCCTACTCAAACTGAGAAAGCTAATGAGGTAGCCAAAGTTCTGCTCAGGGAAATAATTCCCTCATTATAGACTTGAAACTCTCAGATAGCTGACAATGGACCTGCCTTTGTCTCTGAAGTCACCAAAAAATTGCCAAAGCACTGCACATCTAAGTGAAGTTGTATACCATTTACCATCCCCAGAGCTTGGGAAAGTAGAACAGATGAACCACGCAATAAAAACTTATATTGCCAAAATATGCCAGGAAACAGAACTAATGTGGGTACAAGTACTCCCCAGTGCCCTCCTGCAAGTTTGAGCCAGCTCAAGCCAAAAACTAGGCCTATTCCCTTATGAAATTCTCCTCAGAACTGCCCCCCCCCCGCCCCCGTTAATTCACAGTATGGTAGGGGATCTCAGGGAGAAGGGGAATTTATCAATAACTCGGCGATTCACCTGTTTAAGTAAGACCCTGCAAAATCATCATCATTGGGTCCAGGAGAGGGCCCCCCTTAGTTTAAGTACCCCCATGCACCTGTATCAGCCAGAGGACACAGTATGGGTCAACTAACCCCTTGATGGCAAGGGCCCTACCTTATTATTCTATTTATCCCAACTGCAGTTAAGGTGACAGAAATCACTCATGGGTGCACCATAGCCAGGTCAAGCGAGCTGCCCTGGAAACCTGGACGTGTGTTCCAGACATCCAGAATCCAAACCAACTCATTTTATTAAAAATAAGACACTGACCCTCCGGCCCAGTTATATCCCAGAAGCTGACTGGTCTGAACATGGCCAAAAATTGAGGATGGCAAGCTCTGCTCCAATCACACCCTGGAAGCTGATTGGTCTATGCACAGCCAAAGAGTAGGAATCCAGTTTAATCCCAGTTGCAATGTCCCTTTGGTTATTCTCTCTACTCCTAGCCCTGACCCTCCCTCGTTCCCGGGTAAACACCTCAGATATCTCAGAATATACACCATGTGTCCAACAAGTGTGAACAGGGGCCCACGTTAATAATACTTTGTTATATTATAGGCATTACCACTGTATGGGTTGTACATCCACCTGCCAGTTTCAGGGAGTCACCTAGAGTGTCTGCAATGTATCTGGCCAAATAACCTGCTTTGATCCCAAGTCCCCAGCTATCTCTCGCCGATGGGAAATAAGAGTAACTGACCAACATGGGAAGCTACTTAATTCTACCCCAGTCACTAGCCCAAAGCAGCAAGTATCCCTCCTATTCGATGCCTGTTAAGCCATAAACTCGGGTAAATGGAGCAATTGTGGAGGGCTGAGCTGGGAGCAAGTATACTTATAATGATAAGTATTTGGGTCATCTGAACAGTACTTGCCCCCAAGAAATCAAACAGACCTGTCAAACGTTAAGCCAGTTCTATTGCCCTTACTGGACCTATGTCATGTGAGCAACCTGGCACCCAAATGGGGATGCCTGGTACAAGCCCAGGAAAGGGCACAAAGCCATCCTTAGCAAAGGAACGACACCACCCAACTGTCCCCTCAGACAACGTAACCCCTTAAACCTTACCATCCTAAAAACCTCCGCCAAACTCAAGGGAGGAATTCAGATGAGACTCCTCGTTTATGGTAAAGGAGTAGATCCAGGAGTCTACATCTGGGTGGGGTATCAGAAACACTCACTCACAGGTAAAGCCCATCTGTGTTCCGCTTCTTCTATGAAGAGATAGAAAAAGCCGCCTTAGCTGAAACTATAGGAGCAACTCTAAATGTCTCCTCATGCTATATATGTGGAGGCACTAATATGAGAGACCAATGGTTCTGGGAAACTAGAAAATATAACTATAGCCAACCTTATAACAAGACTGGGCTTGCAGTAGTCCCCCAAGATGGTGTGTGGCCCTTGCAAACCTCTGTCATAGGAAGATATTGCACTTCAAGGGTATGCCTAAACTCCTCTATATCTGTTGGGAACCTAACACGTACAGGGAAAAGTTTCCAAAATTGCACCACCAGCACAATGGAGTCCTGGGGAAAATTTAATGAATCTAACTTCATCCTCATAAATTGTACCTTCCCCAAGTTAATCTCAGTGTGGACCTCTACAGCAAGAGGTCCTTTTACAGCCTCAAACAGTCTGTACTGGATTTGTGGTCAGGTTGCATTTCAAGAACTTCCCCAGAGATGGTGTGGTACTTGTTTGCTTGGTACAATAAAACCCTCATTCTTCCTCTTTCCCCCTAGCTGAAGGGAAAAGGCTGAGCCAACTGGTATAACCAAAACATAGAAAGGGAAAGAAGAGCCGAAACCACCTGGGCAGATAATGAGTGGCCCTCAGAATGTATAATCCAATACTAGGGACCAGCAACTTGGGCAGAGGATGGCATGTGAGGTTATCAAACCCCTATCTATATGCTAAACCAAATCATCCCCTTGCAGACCATAGTGGAGATAATAACTAAGAGACTGCCTGTGCTCTAACCTTGCTAATCCAACTGCAAACCAAATTCAGAAATGCTATCTATCAGAACTATCTTGTCCTAGACTATCTTAGTAGCTGAGGGAGGAGTTTGCAGAAAGTTCAATCTCTCTAATTGCTGCCTTGAACTAGACAGCACTGGAAAGGTTATCAAAGAGATTGCAAACAAAATGGTAAAAATTGCCCATGTTCATAAGATCAATAAAGAAACAGAGAGCTTGAATAATATGATAAATGGACTAAACCTAATAGACATATACAGAACATTGCACCCCAAAACAGCAGGATATACATTCTTTTCAAGTGCTCATGGATTTTTCTCCAGGATAGACCACATGTTGGGTCACAAAGCAGATCTCAATAAATTCAACAAAATCGAAATTATACAAAGTACTTTCTCTGATCATAATGGAATAAAGTTGGTAATCAACAAGTGGCAAATAAAGGGAAAATTCACATACATTTGGAGATTAAACAACACACTCTTAAATAATCAGTGGGTCAAAGAAGAAATTTCAAGGGAAATCAGAAAATATCTAAAGACAAATGACAATGAGAATACAACATATCAGAACGTCTGGGATGCTATGAAGGCAGTGTTGAGAGTAACATTTATAGCCCCCAATGCTTATGTTAAAAAAAGAAGAAAGAGCTAAAATCAATGACCTAACTACACAGCTGGAGGAACTAGAAAAAGAACAGCAAGCTAATCCCAAAGTAGAAGGAATGAAATAACAAAAATCAGAGCAGAAATAAATGAAATTGAAAACCAAAAACAATAGAGAAAATTAACAAAACCCAAAGTTGGTTGTAACAAATGTTTCACAACAATGCAAAGAGTTGGTGGAGGGGTGATGTATGAGACCCCTCTGTGATGTTATGTATGTCTATTTTGTAAGTTCAAAATCTTTACTATATACTTATTGTTTATGCATATTCATGTATGAATGATATACTTCAATAAAAAATTAAAAATTAAAAAATAATGCCCATGTTCCAGTGCAAACCTAGAGTGGTTGGAATTTAGGTAATCCCTTTGGGGGATGGTGGTCCATAGCAGAAAATTTCAAACTTCTGGTGGGAATAGTTGCCTTCCTCATAGGAGGATGTACCATACTCCCTTGACTCCTTCCCTTCATCATAAACAGAGTAAGCACCCTGATAAATAGTGCAGTAAAAACACAAACAGCCACCCACCTCATGGCCCTATATACATACCAGTCAATACAAGAGGACTCTAACAATAGTGATGCCAAACCTTAATGAATTTAAGCAGGCATCAAAGGGGGGAATGATATGGGCTGTGTGTGTATTCAAGAATGATATAGGCTGTGTGTATGGGCTGATATGAGCTGTATGTGTATTCAGGCTTGTCTGGCTCCTGGAAAAGCCCCTAGGCTCCAAGAAACTGAAACCTAAGAAAATCCCCCTCGTACTTTTGTGCCAAATCCTCGCCTGGCCCCACCCTGTGTGCATCTTGTATAAAGGTATCCTGAAGACTCTGCTCAGGGCTCAGTCTTTGGACATAATTCTGCTGGGCCTGGCTGACTGTTAATAAAACTTCCTTTTCAGAAAAGTCTTGCATCCTGGTCTTCAATACTGTGATCACCGAATCTTCTTGACTGCCACAACAATAGTAGCATTTGCAGTGGCTTTTGCATCCACAGACCTAAGAGATACTTTTCCAAAACACATTGGGGTACAAAATTTGATTCTCAAAAGTTCCTTCACCACTGCTACCACCTTAAAAAGTCAAATTCTTTTTTCTTTGTGGAAGTATGTGCCATAGGAAATAGAATATTCTTAAAAGTTAACACTGTAAACTATGGTCCATGCAGTGTGGTAGTGCTCCAGGTGTATTCACTAAATGCAATGAATATGCCTTACTAATGAAAGGGGATATTGATGTGGGAGGAGCGGGAGTGGGGAGTGGGGTATATGGGAACCTTTTATGTTTTTGAAAGTAATGTTTTGTGTGATCTATTTATCTTTTTTAAAAAAAGACAATAAAAACAAATTTTTAAAAAAGTTAATATTCTTAATTGATTTAGAAGTTTTCCCACCCCAAACCACCATATCATAAATTAAAATAAGTAAAAGTGCTTTCAACTATTCCATACAGTTTGAAAATTAGCTTTGCATTTGCAAGGCTGAGAGGTCTCCAGTTTTTCCAGGGAGCTAGATGTGAAGTGAGAAGTCTTGTGGCATAAGGTAAAGGACCCTGGAGTGCTGGGATTGCCTGGCTATTAGTGGCTGATGTGGGGCAGTGCTATTTAGCTATCTTGAAATAATGATTCTGGAACACCTTTAACCTAAAATTTGGATAAGGTTACATTTTTAAAAGTTTCAGTCAGCAGTAGTGTTTGATTGGGGCAAGCACCATTTGGTTTAAAAAGAATGTTCTAGTTGGCTAAAGTGCATGTTCAAGACTGGCAATGATTTGTAGCTTTTGTTTTGGTTGTAGATTTAATCATTACACCATCTCCTTATACAAACCAAAATAATTTGTTTCCAGGGTATGGTTTTCCAAAAGATACAAAGGATTCTACACTCTCGGGTGAGTTCTGAATCGCTCTCCCTCATTCTCCAAATAGGAGGATAATAATAATAAAATAATAGTTACTATAATAAAAAGAATAGTTATAATAATAGTCACCAACTGTTGAACACCTAATAAAAGCCAAGCATAATCTTCATGATAATTCTGAATGGCAGGTGTTATTTTTCCAGCTTTATAGAAGAGAAAACTGAATGTAAAAAACAATGACATACAATTAAACTAGGACTGACTGACTGACTCTGCTGCTATTTCCAAGTACCACATACTGTATATGACTATATATAGTCATATATTTCCAAGTGTTTTTCAAGAATATAAGAGAAGGGGGCTAGAGTCAAGAGAGCAAAAATGAGATTATAGCAAGCAAGCTCATGTATATTTTTATGAAAGCATGATCGTGTGACTTTATTATGATATATTTTGTTCGTATTCTCAAACCTGAGAGTCCATCTGGTTAACAGCACAATTTACTGGGGTTGGGGGTGGGTGGAGTTTGCAACTGAATTTCCAAAGGTTAAGTATATGGTAACTTTCCCAGGGATTTGTTACTATTTCTATAGGATGCCACTTTTTTTTCTTCTTCTTCAATAAACTGAAACTGAACAGAACACAGATTGCCCTATTCCCATCCCACTTTAAAAGAAACAAAGGAGGGGGGAGTATAAACCAAAAGAGCTTATCAATTTTAAGTGGCCTAAGACTTACTTAAGTGCTCTGTAAATCCTTACCATCCTGAACATTTTGATAAACTCTGCTCTGGGGACGTATTATTTTGCTTTTGATAATTTGGTTTCTGCATGATTCAGTTTTACGCAAGAACACAGAAAAATCAATTGATGTTTTGTTCAGTTGCTCTTACTCAGTTAAATGATTCTTTTTACCTTCCCCTGCCTCCACCATGTTTCAAAGTAACAACATGATAGCATCAGCCTTGGGTAATAGTCCTCACAGATAGAAATGTTCTTGAAATTAACTCAGTAGGACTTTTCGCAATAACTTTACCCATGTTCTCAGACCCCTATCAGTGCCAGAGCTAGTCATAATAAACATGAACTGAAGTTTCAAAATCTTCAGGAAATTCTGGCCTTACAGAGGAAAAAAATGTCTTTAGAGGTTTCTCTAAAGTTAATGCAATGTTTACAAATTGGGTCGATTATCCATAAAAGTAAAGCTAGAAATTGTTTAAGATAAGAGACTTCTGTTTATATGGTACTAAAAATTATAGCCTTAAAAATTTCCAAACAAATATAAGATAGTGATTTCAAAAGACAGGACTCCTTAAGGGGAAAACGAACATTAAAAGCTCTGGTGTTTCTAGTGCTCCACTTTCTCAAATAAAGAGAAAGTGGAATTTAGAAAAGTAGGTCTATGACATTTTCATGAAAGTGTGAAGATTTTCAAGCATGCTCTATAAGCATTAATTCATCAACTAAAATAATTTTGAGATGGCACTAAGACTAAGAATCTAAACATTTATTCCAGATCCAAATTATTTTCATTTCACTGATACACCACTTAGAGATAACATGTACTTAGCAATCCTAGGTCACATACTGTGACCTGATGAGTATATCACAGCTAACCCCCTCAAGTTCATCTATTTCTGTTCCCTCCAGGGCACAAAACACAACGGGTTTCATGGTTAAATATTTCTGGAAATTATAATAGCCTAAATGAACTCCTAATGAACACTGTTCACTTTCCAGAAATTGCCATCTCAAATGCTAATGATTTTCTTGTAACAAATTGACTTAAAAGTTCATTTCCCTGTGGCTTCTTTTGAAAATAATTTCCTCCTTCAGAGCATCCTCCTTGCTGTTACATATGCTGTTTCTTCAACCTGCAAGTGTGTTTCCCTCTTTCCTAATTTTAAGAGTTGAATTAAGCATGTTCTCTTCCATGAAGCTTTTCTGAAGTAACTCCCTCCACCTGCAGCACACTAATTCTCACCCTCCTGCTACTTTCCAGAATAGACAGTTACTGTCATTTGTATGCATCTCTATTATTGTATGTATCCTACAACTCTACAATTCATAAATCACATGAGCACTTTCAAGGCAAATACTATGTGTGTTGGTTTTTTTTTTTGCCCCATACTTGTATCTTAAGTTTCTGGAACAATGCTTGACCCCTAGATATCCTGAAAAGTTGTTTGGTAAAGAACTGAATGATGAGAAAGAACACATTTAGTTTCTCTTTTGTTTCTTTCTCAACCCTCAAAATGAGAGTAAAGTCATTAGAGTACCTTCTTCTCATCACTGAAAAATTATTCATGTTTCTACAAGGACTGAAATAACAGTAGACAGCTTGGGTTTGAAATGCAAATTTATCATTTAACTAGCTGGTTAAACTTGGAAAAATTACTTAGCTCTACCCTCTCCCCTTAAAAAATGTCCTTAGTTTACTCACTTGGGAAATAGGCTTTATAACACTCTCTACCTCATAAGGTTCTTGTGAGGGTTGAAGGGTCTAATGGGTGCAGAGGACTTTCCTCAATTGGAAACAGCTCTATAAATATTCAGTTCTCAGGTGGTGCCTAATAATTCATTTTAATTTTTAAAAATGTAGGAAAGATTTTTCACCTTGTGCCTTTTATTTTTGTAAAATAACAGCAATGCTTTATTAAGGAATAAAAGACATACAATAAATTGCACATATTAAAAGTGTCCATCGCTTTCATTTTACAACTTTTGATGTATGTTACACATGTGACCCCACCTTAAAGACCATGAACATAGCTATCACCCCCAAAGACTCATTGTGCCCCTTGGTAATGCCTTCTTCTCACCACCTCTGCGTCTATCCAAAGGCAACAATTGATCTCTTTTCTGATACTATAGATTAGTGTGTATTTTCTAGAAATTTATATAAATGGAATCATGTTATACTTACTTTCTTCTATTTCTTTCTTTAGATTCATCCATACTGATGTTTCTTTTTATTGTGAAGTAGTATTCCACTGCAAGGATTATACCACTGTGAGCATATACATTAACCTGTTGATGGTTATTTGGGTTTTACTTTCAGTTTTTGACTATTGCAAATAAAGCTGCTATGAACATTTATGTATAAGCCTTTCTTGGAATATATGCTTTCAATCTCCAGGGTAAATACCTGAGTGGAATGGCTGGATCTAATGGTAGGTATATGTTTAACTTTTTGAGACACTGTTAAACTTTTTTCCAAAGTCGTTCTAGATTTTATATGACCACCAGCAGTGTGTGCCATTTTCATTTCTTCAACATCCTGGACATTCCATGTCGCTGCCTGGAAACTCTCTTATAGCAGTAAACTGAGACAGTAGTAGCGCTCACCTTGTCTGTTTCTTTTCTTTCAAGTATCACTGCCCTTTACTGTATGATGTCCAATTACTTTAATCTATTGTTTCATATACTTTTTCTAGTTTTTCAGTTTTTTCTGCCAAGGAGATCCAATCCCTTTTATTTAATCTTGGTTAAAAGTGTTAGTCCCCTATGTCCGCATTTTTACAGTGAAAACAGTTTAATTTACCAAGTAAACTAAGAAAGATGTAATCATAAAGTGTAACTACACTCATACCTCATGCCTTCTAATATTTCCATTTACAATGGATACCATAAAATTAGTCTACTATTTATAATGTGTTACATTTGAACCTTAACTCTCCATTATAAAGCCAACTGAGCATAAACAAATGCAAACCTTAACTATTAATTTGGGGAGAAGAGAAACAAAGGGAATATATTTCTCTTCTGACCAGTTACTTAATTTTACATTATTTACATCATGCACAACACCAAAGAAGACAACACAGTATAGAAATGCTCAGAACTACCCCCCAATAAATTAGAACTTAATAAAGGGAGGTTGTTGTTGATTTTACTTGGGTAGCTTATTAGAAACCCAGTTACACCCCCAAGGAATTTTTACTTTATTGTATTTTAAGTGTGATGAAGGTTACCAAGCAACTCTTCACTAAACCGAATTTAGTTGTAGGGACACACTTGTCCTAGGCACTCTGGTGGTTGGTGAACAGAGATCATATTCTGCCTCTCGTTGTTTCTGGTGTCAACAAGGTGCTGCATATGTTAAGCTCTGGGGACTTTGTGCAGGCCAACAGTCCCAAAGGCCAGCCCCTGTGTCACTCTCATCTGGGAAGTCAAGAGAGAAGAGCTCATGGGCTCAGGGATTGAGCCTTCTAATTAGTGTACAGTTTAGTAGCCCTTCCCCTTGGATTGTCCTTCCATCTTTCATTGCTTCAAATGAAAGCAATTCAGGTAAGAAAACTGTCATGCAGACATCTGAGTAGTGGGAGTGGAAAGCAGTAAACCTTCAGGGGAAGTGGAATGGTTCCCATAAGGTTGAACAGTTACTGTGGCAGCCCCTGACAGGTGGTGAGTGTCCTCAGGCAAAGAGGAAGCCTCGACTACAAGGTGTTCATTTGTAATAAATCCCTGCACTGCAGGTTCAGACTGGGAATGGAACCGGGGGAGTGAAATACCCTTATTCTGTGTAAAAGGACTATAAATAAATGCATCTACTTTTGAAAAGCTTCAAACATTAACTTTCCCAATGACAAAAGCCCTGAAGCAAGATAAAACAAAAACAGTAAAGACTGAAGAGAAAAGAGAAAGCACAATAGGTGAATGCAGACGTCTTTAAAGAATATAAGATCAATGATTTATCATTAATTATTGAAAAGTCAATTTTAATATTAAATTAGAAACAGCATGGATAGGATAGTTCTGGCCACAGAAATAACTTGAATCTAAAATAAGAGTAATTCACAAAGCCAAGTGAATGGAAATGCCCAATCAGCTTCTTAGATATTCCAGGTTGAAATGATTCAAGGTGAGTAGTCTGTGGACCAAACACCTCCCCACTCTTTTACTTCTCAGGGTTAATGCTGGCTGGCTAGATGCCTAGATGGCTGGACTGATTGATTGATAGAGTCAATATGGGGGGAGGGGAGGGGAGAATCTCTGTATATAGTCAATGGGAAGTCCCTAAACTTTTTTTCTTAAGACTGCTCTATCAAGTTGAAATCAATCGAATTAACCAGATCATTTCCCTCTAAAGTTTGTAACTAGTATAAGCAGAAGTAGGACACTATTAGAGAAAAGCATGTTATAGATAACAATAAGAAAAAATACTTCGGGGTACATGACCAAGTTGGATACAACCCATGGTGTGCTGGTAAATGTTTAACAATTGATTTATGATGTTTGCCAATTTCCATGGTTTAAATACTCCCACCATGGCCAATTTCAGGTTACAATCCACTGAATTCGTATTTGGAAAGAGATGCACACAATTGCATCTCAACTGGTTGTACAAGGTGGGTCTAGCTCACCACTGGACACAACTGAACCACTAATCCAAGGTGAATGAGCTGTAAATTTTCTGCCTCCACCATGATTTCCTAATGTCCAAAAATTCCCTAAATCCTATCTTGTTTATCATGGGTCTCTTTTTAAACCCTGCTCTATATTCCAGGCTTACGCCCATACCTCAACCTTTCTAATTTTCATATGCCATCAACTTGAAAAGAATAATTTAAAAAATATTATAAATAAGAAATTCTTATCTGAATACATACACTTAACAGGAAAAATTGTATAAAAAAAGAGAAGTATTACCAGTCATGTCATTCTTCAGATATGACCACAGTTAATTCCTAGACATTTTCATACATGTTTTTTTCACATAGTTCATACATATTCATACATACATAAAATAACAATGACCATATATAAAGTTCTGTGATCTATTATTAGCTTCAAAAATATTATATTTTTGCAAATCCTGAAATGACCGAGGGACATACTGATAGAGAAAAAATGGAGGTTATTTGGTAGAAGCAGAGAACCAAGATTAACTTTTTTTTCAATCTTTGTAAATTTTTATTTATTTTTTTATACTTTTTAAATTAAAGTTAATAGATCACAAAGAATGATGCATTAAAAACATTTAAAAAAAACATAACAAACATACAGGATTCCTATATACCCCACTCCCACATTCCATCATTTTTGTTTTGTAAATTGTATTTTTTTGAAGATATATATATCACATAAAAAATGTTACATTAAAAAATATGAGGTTCCCGTATACACCCCTCACCCCAATCCTCCCACAGCAACAACCTCTTCCATCATTGTGGCACACATCACAGTTGGTGAACACATTTTGGAGCACTGCTGCACCACATGGATAATAGTTTACCCTGTAGTTCACACTCTCCTCCAGTACATTCAGTGGGTTATGGCAGAATATATAATGTTCAGCATCTGAGTCAGCAATATCATTCAGGACAACTCAAGGTCCCAAAAATGGCCCCACATCTCACCTCTTCTTCCCTGTCCCTGCCCTCAGCAACTACTGTGGCCACTTTCTCCACCTCAGTGCTACAATTTCTTCTATTATTAGTCACAATAGTTTCATAGTAGAATATCAGTACATCCACTCTAATCCATATTTTATTCCTCCATTCTGTGGACCCTGGAATGGTGATGTCCACTCCACCTCTAGATCAAGAGGGGGCTTGGATTCCACATGGATGATGGATGCAATTCTTCTGCTTGCAGTTGTTGGCACTCTTGATTCCCTGGTGTGGTGGTTGACCATCTTCACCTCTCTGTTAGCTGACTTGGGTAAGTCCAATGAACCAGAGAGTAGGAGTCGCCACTCTGCTGAGGCTCAGAGCCCAGCTGGCCCATGGGCAGTCCAGAGATTCAAGTCCCCTGAGTATGCACCATTCCTAATGTCAACCACAGGTTCAGTAAAAGTGACAGAAGAGGCATGTGTAGGAAGGTCACATCTGAGTCCAGCTCCATCACCTTCGGGAGCACAAATTCCAAAGTAGGGCTCTCTGACATGGCACAGAACTCCAAATCTATCCACCATGACCATATGCCCTGTGGATCTCCGTAGCCTTCAGGAAAACCAGCATCTAGCATTGTGTCTACTTTGGCTCTGTCTGGGGTCCTGCTGAGGTGTGCGTGGGCGTGACCCCTCTAATGACCTCCTGACTCTTTTGGAAGATTTCATTTGTCTTTGCCATTTCCTCCTTTTATTCAAGGTCAAAAAACAGTTTTTAACACTTGATCCAACATGTAGGCTGAGATACTCTGCTGGTCTAAGTTGACCCTTTTATTCAAGGTCTCTTTCTAGTTGCATCATCAGCTAGTGATTGGTAGTAATCCCTTGGTGCCAGGGAGGCTTATCCTCAGGAGTCATGTCCCACGCTGGGGGGAAGGTAATGCATTTACTTGTTGAGTTTGGCTTAAAGAGTGGCCACATATGAGCAACACGGAGGCTCTCAGGAGGTAACACTTAGGCACCCTGCCGTTCTAGGCCTAGTTTATATTTCAGGCACGCAGGCTCATAAGCATAGTCATCAGTATCATAATTCTTATATTATCAATTCTATTAGTCATGGCTGGGCAAAAGGGTTTCTTGATGCAATAAACATTGAGTATTAACTCTTCTTTTGAAAACATACAATGCACATTAGCATCTTAAGGACTGTAAATTGTCCTGTAGTATGTGTTAGCTTACTGTTTCACAGAATACTTTTTATAAAAGTTTTGAAGCCTTTCGTCTGGATGTACAATGATTTACTAGATGTGCAGTCTAGTAGATTATTTAAGTAGTTCCAACTGGGACCTGCTGAAACCATCACTGCCACAGATATCTCCGCAGCAAGGTATAGCAAAGGTGCACACACTGAATTTTTCTCCAGAAACGTTTACTGCTGGAGTGAAACCACCTTTCTGAACACTGCTTATGTTTCAATGTCAGTTTTGTTCTGACTTTTTCCTATGGGTCTGTTTTTCCTAAATCTTTCTCATTTTTCTACTCTAAAAACACTATCATCGACACACATCTGCATTTAATCCCCTAAAAATGGATAAGCACTTGGCATTTTAAAAATAGAAATAGTAACAATGAAGGTGAAATTAGAAGAAACAAGAAGAAAGTTTACTTAAAGGTGCATAATTATTACAGTGATAAAACTGTTTTAAGCTTTAGCACAGTTCTCTCTGCACATATTAGGTGCTCATCTATTGGTAATTGCATAGAATAATGAATCAGTTTTAGATTTATGGGAGGATGAAACAGTCTTTTTCTTGAAAATCTTTCATAAAAATCCTGTGTTCCAAAAATTTCATTTATTGGTAAGCTATAGGCTTGCCAGTATACTCAGTTTTATAAAAGGCCAGTATTTCTTTTTTCATAGAACTTTCAAAGCTCCTAAATTAAGGCTCTACTTTAAAACAAAATTATAAAGCAAAACAAAATTTAAAATGACAAGAGTGTTTTAATGTGTCAGAATATTGGTAATGCATATCTTATAGAGCCCAGAGAAAACCACCTTCACCATCTTCATGCTGGTGGGGGGCTCATCTCCCTGGTATTCAACCTGCTGGAGTTGATTCACCTGCTCTGCCACTGCCTCTGCCAAGGGATGAGGGCAAGGCAGGACTAGGATGCCCCCTGGGGCCCAGAGTACCTCCTTGGACCCTCACTGACCAGATCTTCTTCTACTTCCCCACGGGCAAGAGACCCTTGTCCCCACTATGCCCCACCTACAATGGACTCTCATCCAGTGAGCAGAACTGGGCCAACCTGACTACAGAGGGGAAGCTGGCTTCTTCTTCCAGACTGCCCCGTTCCTCATCCCTCCCTCCAGACTGTCCAGAAATGTCCTGGTCGCCCCAGCAGCTCTGCTTCAAGAAGCAGTATGTGTAAGAACTTGGGGCTTTTGTCACCCAACAAAGGGCCTCTGGGAAGTTTGACTGCTTTGGAAGTCCCCTCCTTGAAGGCTCTGCAGAGATGCCTGGGCTGGGGAAGGGGATGTTTGTTTGTCAGATGTTTTCATTGCAGGTTGTTTTCAAACCCTGGAGCCTTCCTGGTAACCAGAAGGCACCAAGTCTTCCCTCTAGAACATGGCTTTGTCTCCACTTAGGTTGCTCTTGGTCAAGGATGTTGCGGACCCTCTGGTTTCTTTTCACCTGGGCCAGAGAAATCCAGAGCCAACTTACCCCTTAACCCACAATGGGAGATTCACCTCTGCACAGGTAGGCCCAGTACCCTCTCCTTTCAGGAAAAGGCTTATCAAGGTTGACATATCCTGAGTGATGTAGGGGGAGGTTATGGGTCTGATTTGACCTTGTCAAGGAGGTTGGGGAATTGTCTTCATCACTCTTTTCCAGTTTCACTATTTATGCTTCTAAAAAACAGAACTTGATCATGAAAAAAAATTAAGTAAGGTTACCGTCATGATAGACTTGCATTCTATCAACTGATAAATTATGTCACAACATTATATCATAACACAGAATCATAACATGACGTTGTGAGCAATTTAAATGATTTTGTATTTTGTTAATCACAGTGGTCATACATATGTGCAAGCTGTATTAATGAGTGAGACTATATGAGTACAGGAATATCTTGAAATACCTCTGTAATCCACAAAAAGGTTACTATTATTATACATGCTATTGGACAAATCAGGAAGCATATTTTTAAGCAGTCTAATATTTATATTTTCAAATGATATACTTAAATAATTTTTCTTTAACCTCCAGGAAACTCTCAGGTATAGCATCTCTAAATAAGTACTCAGTTAAGAACTAGCTGAATAAATGAGTGAAGTTTGGGAAATCCACAACTAAATCTGTTCAGTGCCCCAGATAGGACATATTCATAATCCTAGTAATTTCAGGGTGAAATTTGTTTTAATGCCTGAAGCTACCCAATAATATTATGTAAAGCTTTTATAACCTTCAAAGTCTAGTATGCCTCACTCCCTCTAAGAATCTTTCCCTTACCACTCTAATTGTCATTAATCTTCCTCTCTGAAATTTTATAGCATTTTAGTCTCTACCACATAATTTAGCACTAAATTATATAGTGACTTGTATAATTCACTACAGCATGTTTGATTTATGACTATTTGACTTTTGGCTATGCACATTTCTGGTGCTCTGTGAATAACTACCATATGACAACAAGCATGCAGCACACAAATAATCCTCTCATTATTAATAATTATTGTATTCATCAATAACTGCATGAACTTTCATATTGATAAGGTTGATTGAAAACTATTATCTTATTTGGTTTCACAGTAACTGAGCAGCTAATATTAATGCAGTCATCCCCATTTTTAGTTGGAGAGACTAAGAATGGAAGAGATTAAGTAGCTCTCCAATGATTAGACAGTCATTAAATTACCGACCTAACCTCAGCACTTAGGATCTCCAAAACCCATTTACCTGTCTCCTGGTCTGCTTTCTGACTTGCTCCATGTAAACCTTGTTTTGATGTTACATCTTCGGGCCGGCACAACTTCTTTCCCAGAGGCCCATTTCTATCCAATTAGTGGGCAAGAAACCAAAGGGTGGGGAGAGAAAGAAAGAAGAAATAGAAATATTAAGAAACCCTAGGGAAATAGGAAGAAGGGAAAGATGCTAAGTAGAGACCCAGACTGGTGATTCTAGGTCTGTCTGGCCAGCAGATGTGTTTTCTCTGGCCATTACAGAAGGTTTTTGTCGTTGGGCTTTTGTGTGTGTGTGTGTGTTTTAATGAATTCTTTGCCAACTTTTAAACTGGCAAGTGTTCTCATCTATATCTCTGGCTTCTCTTGAAAATACGAGATGAGTGGCAACATGGGGCTTGAATAGAGTCTGCCTGGTAACAATTGTCTACAGCGCAGTTGTGGCTACCTCCGTAGAAAGACCCAGTCCCAAACTTCTCTCTTTAACTCCAGGTTCATGTCACTCTTCCAACCTCTTCAGAGATTTTTTAAAAAAATTTATTTCTCTCCTCTTCCCCCTGCCCCGCCCCAGTTGTCTGTTCTCTGTGTCCATTTGCTGCGTGTTCTTCTTTTTGTCCGTTTCTGTTGCTGTCAGTGCCACGGGAATCTGTGTTTCTCTTTTTTTGTCATTGTTGTTGTGTCATCTTGTTGTGTCAGCTCTCTGTGTGTGCAGCGCCATTCCTGGACAGGCTGCACTTTCTTTCACGCTGGGCAGCTCTCCCTACGGTGTGCACTCCTTGCGCATGGGGCTCCCCTATGTGGGGGACACCCCTGCATGGCAGGGCACTCCTTGTGCACATCAGCACTGTGCGTGGACCAGCTCCACACGGGTCATGGAGCCCAGGGTTTGAACCGCAGAGCTCCCATGTGGTAGACGGATGCCCTATCCACTGGGCCAAGTCCGCTTCCCCTCTTCAGAGATTTTGAGGTTGTTTTTTCTGCATGAAGAAATAAGATGATCACGAAAACATATATTACATGATTCCATTCATATGAAAGTCCAGAACAGGGAAATCTATAGAAACAGAAAGTAGATTACCTAGTTTCCTAAGGAGGTGGTGATAGCTAAAGAATATGGGTTTTTGTTTTTGTTTTTTTTTTGAGATGATAAAAATGATCTAAATTGACTGTGGTGATGGTTGCACATAACTGTGAATATACTCACCCTCCCCCCAAAAGATTGGCTTTATTTTATGGCTGCCTCTGACTTTCAATAAATATTTCCAGCTTTTGGAAATTTACTTTAATAATGCACAGGCTGAAAAGTGGACATCCTTGAAGTAAAACTCCTTCTTGGCTGAATAAGTTCACTTGTTGAACAAATATAGATTGAATACCTACTAGTGCTTAGCAATGTTCAGGAACCCATCTAATCACTTCAGAGTTTTATCTCAGATTTCCCCCCTAAAATAAGTGATTAAAGGGAAAGAGTAATGATTGTAAACAATATTTGAACAACATATTATGATTAATATACAAATGCTTTTGGTGATTTACATTCAGGGTCAAATTTCAACAATGTGTTACAAAATATAGGTTTAAGGATTCCACAATTGTGATCAAAGCTATTCAAAAGGATTAGCCTGACTACTTTAAAGAGGATTTGTGGTCTTGTTTTCCCAGTTGTGTTACATATAAGAAAAACAATGCTTTTTTTAAAAAACAAGGTTTTAAACAGACTTTGGTTTAAAGGTTACAGATGACCCAAAGCTTATTCCCTAATGCCTTTGCTTGTCACCCAGAACTTGAAATGAATGAAAGGTGAGAGCAAAAACAGATATACATGTGGATACATTTCTCTTCATTTTATCATCATTCCCAGATATTTCTTTATAGATGTTGTTACACTCCCTATAGAATTCTACTGAATTTCATTAATCCTACATGGTTAATACCTCTAATTCCTTATTAATGATAGTAAAAGTAAGGAAGAATTATGGTAACTAAAATGAGAGCATTAAAAAATGTTTTTTTGTGATTGGTTGCCATGTGTATTCGTAACCTGTGCTTGCCATAACAAATTATCACAAACTTAGTGCCTCACTGTTCTGAAGACCAGAAGTCTGAAACTAAGGTGTCAACAGGGCCATGCTCCCTCCTAAGACTGAAGGGAGAACCCTTCCTTGCTTCTTTCAGTTTTTCGTGGCTCCAGAAGTCATTGGTTTGTGGCTGCCTAAGTCCAGTCTCTGCCTCTGCCTTCATGGGCCCTTCTCTGTTCTGCATCTTCTTCTCTTCTGTCTTTTACATGGACACTTGGCATAGGATTTACATACCATCCAGTTATCCAGGACAATCTCATCTCAAGATCCTTAACTTTATATCTGCAAGGACCCTTTTTTCCAACTAAGGAAAAATTTCACAGGTTCTGGGGTGCAGTTGTGGACACATCTTTTTGTAGGGCCACCATTCAATCCATGACATTATGTTTCATTGTTTGAGCTCTTGGTACACCTGCTAGAAGCATTTTAAACATATAGCTATATGGTTTATTGTCAATACAATGTGGTGCTTATGATTAAATCTATAAAGGGGTGTAGCATCAAGTCCTTGATCAACATTACAATCCTTAATTCTGACATTATTTCTTTAAGAAAATTAGATTTGGCTCATTACATGCTTCTTTTCTGTTTATCATGAATGCTTAGATATTAGTCTTGCTATTCAAATAGTACTGTGAACTCTGGCACTCCAGGAATTGTGCCTTATGTCTATTTATGTTTTCTATTCAACATATAAGACAGCCTGAATACATATAGGTAGATATTTATTGAATGCTTATTGATTAGTACATTGATTTTGAAATTAGGCTTTGTCTATTGTCTCTGTAGGGATTTTGCTGAGACTATGAAATATATTGGAATGACAATGGCAGTTTATGTATGACAGTGTATTTTCCTTTGAGGGACAGATGAAATGACCAAGGCTGGCTCTAAAATTGCCATTTCTTTATTTTCTTTTTCCACTGAGTCCTTCTACTCAGGTGGTTGGATTGACTTACATACACTTTTCTAGAAGGTAAGGTAAGAATAAGAAGACTCTAAAGGCTATTCAAGACCAGAAGTACTGGAATATTGCTTAGGAATTTTGACAGAACTCTTCATGTGGTTTAGTTAGGACTGAGGCTCTATAGAATTGTCACTAGGAAATGTTGCTATAGAACTCTGGGAGATTGTATTAACACCTTAGAATTGTTTTGAAAGATTTTCTTCGAAGGAAGAAAGGGAAAAGGGGAGGGAGGAGAAAAGAAGGAAAAAAAGGGAGGAAGAAAGGGAGAGAACTTCAGTTTGAGTAGATATTAGGATCAATAAAAGAGTTTGTAGAGAACTACAAACTTTTTGGAGACATAGTAAGAGATGTCAGAGGAAGAGAAATGAAATAATCTGTAGAGAAGTGAAGAAATTTTGTCCTAGTTTAGCGGTCGTAGGAAACAAATTAAAATAGCAGGAGGTCACGAGCTGACTTGAGGTGCTTAGTGCCAGAGAAAAACTAATGAAAAGAAACAAAAATGTGTAAGTAGAGGAAGCTAGAGAAATATAGAGCCTCAGTGCTCCAGTTATAATATGAATAGCTGGGCAACCTGGGGCTGCTGGAAGGAATCTTTTCCTCTGGTTAAATGAATGTTTCTACTGCTAAAGTAATAAAGTACCTTAGAGACCTCAGAAGCTGGGCTGAAGGTTTGCAGCAATCTTCTCGAAGACCACCTTCTCCTAAGCTCTTTTGACCCTCCATGGGCACAGCTCATGGATATTTTTTCCCAGGTAGAGAAAGAAAATTCAGTGTAAGTGTATCTTTTTGTTCATTTTAAGTAGAGGTCACTTAGATTTTCTTAAATTCTGTGAAAACATTTTCCAGACAAAGATTACCCTTCACACTAAAATAACTCTACTAATCCAAAGCTCTAGATTAGCTTCTAAATGGTTTTCTTTTAAACAAGGAAAATTGTAGAACCCTCAGCCTTCAGTGAGGAACTGGATGAAAAGTTGAGCTCCAAGTACTGTTCTTTTTGGGAGATATGTGAACTCTACTATCCTTTTTCTGTCTGTCTAGTCAAGGTGGCTCTGACTGCTCAAGGATTGTTTTGAAACCAAATTGATAAGAGAAGAAAAAGGCCTAGTTTGAGTTTGCATGACTCTATCTTTTCTTTTCCCCCCTTAAAATGTCTACCCCACTGTAAATCTGAAACAATTTTTACACAAATAAAAATCAAATTAAATCAAACATGGTCAAAAGACACACATTTTAGTCTATGAAAATGATTACTTCTGTGATTTTTAGAAAATGAAAGCAATTACAAAGTTGAGATGTGAGAGTCGGGTAGGGGAAGGAGAAATGGTGGAGAGTTCCATCTTTCAGAGAACAAAGCTTCCTCTTGTTCAGGGGGGGGGCAGACACTGCCGAGGAAGGTGTCCACTAGGTGGCGATTCATCTCTTAGATTGATCCCACAGTTGAAGAACTAATCTACTAAGCATTTTGGTGGGTGTGATGAAGGCAAATATGTCTCATTTACTTTAGCAATCACTTTTCTCTTAAAATCACAAGTTTGAATAGTGACGAGAACAATCCTGATCCCTTTTAAGGTAAAAACTGAGGATTGTAATTTTGGTAGTTCATAAATTGAGGCTCTGTGTATTAAGCAGAGATGAAGAATTTTGGAGCCAAAAGTAATCTTAGAGATCATCCCTTTGAGGCTCCTTGTTTTGCAGATGGAGCCACTGAAAACAAAGAATATTCAATCACTTGCTTGGGATGATATTATCAGAGAGTGATTGGAATGAGGATTAGACTTCAGGTCACTTGAGGCATCCTGGTTAGGATAAAAGCTTTAATTAATAAATGTAAATTATATGCACATTAAGTTTCAGGCACAAAGCTGGAGGCTGGAGATGCAGAAGTAGAACCTGTCTTGAATCACCCTTATATTTGAAGAAACAAATAAGCTACCAGGTGATAATAATATATATCTTTAATGTATTGTTAGCACATTATAATTAATAAACAATGACCATTGATGATGTCTGCCTGGTGCTCAGAGGAGCAACAAGTCATGGGAAAAGGCAAGGGCAGGCCCTGAGAAAAACAAGGGAAGGCTGGGTGTCTGGGAGAAGAGGTGAGTGCAGGAGCTGGGCAGGGGCTTAAGGAAATGCAGAGTCTAGAAAGTATGAGCCAGTGGTTTGGTTAGAGCCAGAACATGTGTGTGTCAGATGATAGCAAAGTGGCTGTGCCATACACAGGCTACCATCAATACTCTCCCTGAGTCAGACTGCCTGAAAAAAACAAAGACCAGGCAAGCAGGGGGAGATGGCAAAGGGAAGACAAAGGGCCAAGCAAGGTGATAAGGAAAAAAACTTTGACAAGGAAGCTGGGCAGCAGTTGATCAAGTACACAAGAAAGGACACAAGACTGGTTTGCAAGTCATTTTTGTCCTAGTCAGGAAACTTCCACTATGATTTCTGCTGGGACAAGATATAACCCCAGGATATGAGTAGCTTAGAATCTGCTGGCAAGAGCATGGTAAGGAGTTTCTTTTCTTTGAGGAGGACATGCTCTTCCTTTATTCTTGAAAGTTAATGCTACATCTTACACTCTTACACAAATTTTGCCGTTAGACCTCACAATATTTGCCTGTATTCTCTGACAGCTGGCTTTTCAGACCACTAAGAAAAGCTCATAGGTGGGCCTCAGAGCCAAACAGTTAATATCATTGGGAAGCAAGGAATCATAAAGCAAAGATGAGTTGTCTGTGGGATGCTGACCATATTCATTATCTCTAACTCTAATCTTGAAATGTTTCACTTAAACCAAATATAAATTGGCTTATTGTTGGTTCAAATTTATCACAAATGTTCAAATGAGTCCAGAATATGCCACTTACCTGGGTTATTAATTTTTTAAAAAATATCTGTTCAAGTCTCTTGCCCATTTTTTAAAAATTCAATTTTATTTTTAAAAATGTATCCCCCCTCCCCAACCCCCCAATGGCTCCTCATCTGTCTGCTCATTGTTTTTGCTCACTATGTCTGTTCGTCTTCTCCAATAGCCACCAGGAACCAAAACTGGGACTTCCCACATGGGAGTCAAGTGCCCAACAACCTGAGCCACATCCACTCTGCATGGGCTGCAATATCTGCTGGCTTGTGGCATCTAGCTTGTTTGGGTGGGTGCAGGGTCTAGCTCGTTGTAGTGGGTTGCAGTGGGTGCAGTGTCTGCTCATCTTCTTTAGGTGGCACCAGGACCCGAACCTAAGACCTCCCATGTGGTAGGCAGGCATCCAACTTGTTGGGCCACATCTGCTTCCCAAAAAGCTATTAATTTTTGAAGACGTGATTTACAATGTTCTTTTTATTCCTAGAAACATGATGGGCTTATTTTAATGAACAACACAGTGTGTCACTGTGATGGTTAAGTTAATGTGCCATTTGGCTAGGTTATGATGTCTAGTTGTTTGGTCAAGCAAGCACTAGCCTGATTGTTACTGTGAAGATATTTTGTGGATTAAAATTATCAATAAGTTGATATCATCTATGGCTGATTACTTTTACAATCAACTAAGGAGCTTGTCTTCAACAATAAGAGAACTCTCCTCCAATCAACTGAAGGCCTTATAAGGAGAGCTGATGATTTCAGTGATCAGAAAGAAGAATTTCCATCTCTACTTCAGCCAGTCAGCTCCTCCTGGGGAATTCATGGAAAACCTTCATCAACATTCCCAGCTTGTGGCATGCCCTACAAAATTTGGACCTCCCCATCCCCATAGTCATATGAGTTAATTCCTTTAATAAATCTCATAATATTTACATAGTACATGTTTGCAAATTTTTTTTTCTGGAGAACCCCGACTGTATTAGGACCTTAGAGAGGACTTGTGGGTAGCTGACAATGCTCTATTTCTTGACCTATGTGATAGTTACATGATATTTTCTTTTATAATAATTTATTATGTTTATGTTCTATGCTTTTTTTATGTGTGTTATATTGCCCAATTAAAATGATTTTTTAAAGTATTATGGTCTGTTTTTTAATTTACGGGATCCTTCAAGAAACACAGTAAAGTGTTAGCTAACTCAATGGTGGTATTCCATGAGATCCACTGACACCAAGAAATCAAGTTTCCAGCTACAATAGTGATTTATTTTACTGTAATAAATTTTACTGTAGCACTTCAAAAGTAAAATAATTTAGATATACTCAAAATGGATAAAAAAACAACAACTAAACATCAGAACCAGAACTATAAAACTCCAAAAAAAAAATATCAGTAAGCATTTTCAGGATCTTGTGTTAGGCAGTGGTTTCTGAAATTTAAAACTCAAAACACAAAGAACAACAACAAGAAAACATAGATAAATGAAACCTCATCAAAACATCTTGGGAGCAGATGTAGCTCAAGTAGATGAGCTCCTGCTTCCTATGTACCGGGTCCCAGGTTACCAAATCTTCTGTGTCTCAAAGGACTTTACCAGACAACCTGCAAAAAGGGGGAAGATATTTGGAAACCACATATCCAATAAGGGTTAAATGTCCAGAATATATTAAAAAATCCTTCACTTCAACAATAAAAAGAAAAACAACCTAATTTAAAAATGGACTAGAGATTTGAATAGACATTTCTCCAAAGAAAATATACAAATGATCAAAAAGCATATGAAAAGATGCTCAACATCATTAACCGTTAGGGAAATGCAAAAAAAAGTCACAATGAGATACCATTTTATATCCACTAGAATGGTGACTATCCAAATATTTATATATATATAATTAATATATATAAATATTTATATATATTAATTATATATATATAATTGCAAGGGTTGGAGAGGATGTGGAGAAATAGAAACACTCATTTATTTTTTGGTGGAAATGTAAAATGGTGCTGTCACTACGGAAAACAGTTTGGTGGTTCCTCAGAAAGTTAACTATAGAATTCATAGCAATTTTATCTACAATTGCCAAAAGATGGAAACAACCCAAATGTCCATCAACCAATGAAAGTATAACAAAGTGTGGTATTACATATGGTGGAATATTATTCAGCCCTAAAAAGGAATGAGATCCTGATATATGTGACAACAGGATGAACCTTGAAGACATCATATTGAGTGAAATAAGTCAGACACAAAAGGACATATATTGTATCATTTTATTGATATGAAATAATTAGAACACAAACTTTTAAGTTAGAATCTAGAATGTAGCTTACCAGGGTATGGGGGGGGGGGGGGATAAGTAGGGAATAGGGAGTTAAGGCTTAAAATGTTCCGAGTTTCTATTTTGGACAATGGAAAAGTTTTGTTAATGGATGGCTGTGATAGTAGTTCCACATTGTGAATGTAATTAACAGCTCTGAATTATATATTTGAATGTATGGTCAAAAAGGGAAATTTTAGGTTTTATGTATACTACTAGAATAAATTAAAAAAAAAAACAACCACCATAGAACTGGACAGCACAGTGAACCCTAAGTTAAACCATAGACTACAGTTAATATTACAATTATAAAAATGTGCTTTCAATCAATTGTAACAAATGTTGCATACCAATGTAAGGTATTAATAATAGGGTGGTATATGGGAATCCTGTATTTTTATAATCCATGATTTTTTTCTGCCATCCCACAATGTCTCTTAAAAAAAAAAAAAAAAAGGAATGGAATGTCACTCCAAAGGGATAGCATTTTATAACAGAAACAAATTTATTAAAAAACGGACCACTCTAACTTTGTAGTTGTGTGCCTTCCAGCAGCACAGGATGATTCTAGGTAGTACATGGCCATGGACAGCCAAAAAAGCTTCAGAAAGGAAAGCTTTAATCTCTCCTGACTATCTCCTCTCAGGCATTGTTGCTGTGGTAGGTCTTTAAGAAAAAATGCTGGTGAGTCCCAACAGGAGACAAGTTGCTTTCTACCAGATTGCCTACTGCTCCCAGTTCTGATATCCTTGCTTTATGACTTGGTGTTTGTCATAAAAAGATATTGACTCTCTTTTTAAACTCTTACGTATCTTTAGTGCCAGAGCCTTCCTTGGTCTGACCTCCCTATTGAATTGTTAATATCTTGAATTGGGTTTTACAAGTCACCACTTTCTTATGGTTGAACTCTAGTAAATTAAACTTCCCATAGCTAAATAATGACATATCCCTAAACTGGAGCTTTTTCTAAGCAGCTGTGCTTTACCTTTAGACTTCTCCTCCGGGACTCTCTTGACACAGAGAGCAGTCATTATGGTTAATTCACAAGATCATGAAAAAGAACCTTCTTAATCCTTTAGGTACATTGTGGAATGCAAAATCATTTTGTGGAATAGTGGGATCAAATGTGTAAAATGCCCTTGAAAAGATGCTTTATCTGTGATAACTTAAGAACAGCAAAGATTGTGTAATTCATTTAATAGGTCCTGGGATGGTTATTGAACTTTGGTAATGGTGGGTGGAGAGATTGTTATTTGAATGTTAAGAGAGCTGTGTATACTTTTCTATCTCTGAGTAAGGTGCAAGAAATCTATTTAGAAATGTAACTATCAGCCCAAAGTGAAGTCTTTTATTTTCTAATTTTTTAAAATAAAAATTATTAAACATTTTAAGGTTTTTAAAATTTATACCCCACTTCCCCCCTCCCCCCCCATTGTTTGTTGCTCATTGTCCACTTGTCTACTTTTTAGGAGGCACTGGGAACTGATCCCAGGACCTCTGATGTGGGAGAGAAGCACCCAATCACTTGAGCCACCTCAGCTCCCTGATTTGTTGTTTCTCTCGTTGTCTTTCCTCTGTGTCTCTTGTTGCATCATCTTGTTATATCAGCTCATTGCACCTGTCTGTCACACTGGCTGCTCTTCACCGGGAGGCCCTGGAGCTGAAACTGGGACCTCCCATGTGGTAGACGGGAGTGCAATCACTTAAGCCACATCTACTTCCCTGAAGAGTTTTTTTTTTTTTTTAAAGATTTATTTATTTATTTAATTTCCCCCCCTCCCCTGGTTGTCTGTTCTTGGTGTCTATTTGCTGCGTCTTGTTTCTTTGTCCGCTTCTGTTGTCGTCAGCGGCACGGGAAGTGTGGGCGGCGCCATTCCTGGGCAGGCTGCACTTTCTTTTCACGCTGGGCGGCTCTCCTCACGGGCGCACTCCTTGCGCGTGGGGCTCCCCCACGCGGGGGACACCCCTGCGTGGCAGGGCACTCCTTGCGCGCATCAGCGCTGCAGGTGTTTGAACCGCGGACCTCCCATATGGTAGACGGACGCCCTAACCACTGGGCCAAAGTCCGTTTTCCCTGAAGAGTTTTAAAACCAGCAAAAAAGATTTTGCTAATGATTTCAATTCCTGCACCGAGTGTGTTAAAAATGCCCCTTTAAAAATATATATTATTTTCATTATCGTTTAAAGCAGTATACAACTATCTCAAGTGATAAAGCTAGGGAACACATTTCAGAATGTTTAATGGGAATCTACCTTTGAATTAACTAAATTAAAAGAAATGCAAGATGGAAATCATACCCAGTTATTGAAAAAAAGTAAAATAGTTTAATGCGTAGTTCTACCATCTTTTTAGTGACTTGAAAATACTTCACAAATATCGTTTTGTTTTCCCCAGACTGCTGATACCCAGTGAAGGGGATGTTGGCCCAGTGAACCACATCATGTAAATTAAGAAAATGAGAATTCTAAAATTAATTTTTTCAGGTTTAAACTTTATCTTTTGAACTCCCAATTCTTAGTTCTGGACTTTCCCTTTGCAAAAGAATGCGTAACTTGGCATATTACTACTGTGTGACATTCATTCACATCAGAAAATTTAGATGACTTCTCCAAAAGTGCTTGTTCTTCTGTTAACTTCCTACAAGTGCATTAATGACAGAACATGAGACTCAGGAAGTCCAGATTTATGTTCACTACAACAGACCTGAGTTTTCAATCCTTTTCTGAATGTTCTCTTAGTTTAAACTGGTTTCTTGGTCTCCCTTAGTTAGACTGTCTTTTAAATATCTGTGTGTATGTGTGTGTGTGTGTGTGTGTGTGTGTGTGTGTATCTATATCTCTATCCTGTGTATAATACTAGAAACAAATTATGTGGGTCTTTCACTGCCAAGTTTAGATCCAATCAGAATTTGTGGTTTCTATTTCAATCTGACCTTGAAACTTTGGTGTTTGGGCTTGTTTAATCTTGGCAAAGCTTTGCTTCCTGTTTCTAAGAATGAACTATTGTTAGGCTTAAAGGTTTCTTGCTCATCTAATAGTTCTTAGAAAGCAAAATTATTATTGTGTGAGTGAATTTAGTAGATTGAACATTCATGATAATAAAACAAAGCCTGGAAGAATCAAAGAGAAGCACAAAGAAAATGTACTTGATAAAAATGATTTGTATTTAAGAAAATTCTTAAGCATTAAAAAATAGATGATAATTTTATATATTCAAATATATGTACAAAAACCTAGTCCTTGAAACTGACCTTTTATGTATTTTACTGTAAGGAGACTTTAATGGACTTACTTTTATTTAGTTAAAAAAATAAAGCTTTAGATTGGATGTCAGCATATATAACGAAATTTTTCTTCTACCAATAATTAATTACCATATAAAATTTGCTAAAATCAGCTACTAATTAGTTTAAATTTTCTTTTATAGATAAGTTAGTGACTTTTATTTTTTGGTACCAAATTACTTCATTGAAAGGAATGGTGCAAATATAGGAAGAAAGCAGAGGTGGACATTTTGGGAAAGCTTATTTAAGGTGCAAAGTAATACAAATATGAGTGCAATGCATTATACACCATGGGGAGTCATTCCACTGGCTGAGGGGAAACTAGCCTGAGACTTCACTCTCATTTTCATTGTATTACAGGATGTGTTTGTCAGATACACATGCAATGTCACATTTTGGAACCTTCTTTTGTCCAAGTTTTTAATATATTCATCCATTTGAAGGTGGGTTTCACCTGCTTACTCAGGTAATGAGTTAAAAAAAATGAGGATCATTTTTGTCAGAATCTAGTTTGTGTAGTTCCAGTAGTGATAGAGTCACCTATTTTCTAGGCTTTATGCATACTCCATTGCAATCAGCCTACTCTCCTGCCATCAAGGTTTGGTTTCTTAATATCCTGAAGGAAAATTTGGCTAATTCTTTGGTTCAGTAGTCTTGGTGGTAGTCCCAGGGCACAATCAAAGGAGGTATGGTCATCAACTGTGTGGTGTTGGAGTGATGGGCTCTTCCGTAGTTCAAGCATAGTACATGGTGGTAGAGGTGAAATGATGGCTCTGAGTCACTGGTCAAGGGCAAACTCTAGGTTCCATCCAAGCACTTTTGAAAAAGAAGAAAACTGCAGTCATTCTCTGCACTTAGCATCTGCCCATTCACTAAAATTTTTATGTTTTAGTTTCAGTTGTCAAAGTCAATAGATTTTGCTTCTGACTATCATAAAGTAGTAGGGATTGGATGAACCTTTCCACCTTAGACAATTAGAAATTGTGACAAAGTGTGTGAAACACTAATTTTAAGACTAGACAATAGGAATCACAGCATTGTTATTCCAGAGAGAAGGGAAACAAAGGAGTGTGCTTATTGCCTGGAGGTAATTTCCAGGCCACAGAACAGGAGAAATTTACAGACCATATGATTTCACTGAGTTGAGAACCTAGAGATCAGAGTTTAGGGATGCCAAGAATTCATGAGAATTTATGAAAAAAAGTACCAAAATGAAGGAACGGCATATAGAAAAAAATCTCTCGAGATCTGAAGAGGGTCCCCTTGAGGCTTGGACTAAGTACTGTTCTCTACAAGCATAAAAGGAAAATAAACAACACTAGGAAAAGACCCTTTATAAAGTAGTAGGCCAAATTACTGGCAGGCCTCATACAAGATTGGGAATATTTCTTGTTTTCACTAGGTAGAGTAGAAAGATCTCATAACATAAAGGGCATTGGGTAGAGACTTCAGGAGGATATTGCCTTAGTAGTGGGATAATTTAGTCCTAGGTTAAGGCTGCTCCAGACCTTCCCTAGCAGGGTAGGCAAACTGAAAAGGAGTCAAAATTTCAAGTATCTTAACTGCATTCTAGAAAATACTCTTTAAGAGAATACAACAAAATCTAGCAAACAGCTATGTAAATTCACATCTGTTTCCTAATCAAAATTTCTTCCTGAAAAGAAGTGGGAAATATGATCAATAGTGGGAAAAAAATCAGTTAATGGAAACAAACACATCAGTGACAGAGATGATGTAATTAACATACAAAGACATTAAAACTGTTATTATAAATATGCTTTTATATAGAACAAGGTAGGGACATGAACATGAGGATGAGAGAACTGGAATATAATTTTAATAGGCCCAAATAAAATTTCTAGAGATGAAGTTGCAATCACTGAAATAAAAAGTTCATGGATTGGATTAACAGCAAATTGGACACTGGACAGGAAAATACCAACTAACCTGAAGAGATACTAAATAAAGCACACTAACCATACTAAATAAAGCACAAACAGAAAAAAAGACTTAAAATACATCTCACTGAGCTTAGAACACTATCAACAAGCTTAACTTATAAGGAACAGCAGTCCCAGAAGGATGGGAAAGAAGGGGACAGAAAAATATTTGAGGAAATAAAGATAATTTTTTCCCAAATTTATTGAAAACAATAAACTCACAGATCTAGGAAGATCAATAAATTCCAAGCAGAAGAAAAATGAAAAAAAATTTCAAACAAAGCATCTCATAATCAAATGCTGATGGCCATTGATAAAGAAAACCTTTAAAACATCTAGAGAAAATGACCCTTTACTTACAGGGCAACAACAGTTCAAATGACCACAGATTTATCATCAGAAACTGTGGATTTCTTTTTCCTTGGGAAAACTAATCACTTTCTTTCTGGATTTTAGTTCACCTTCCTTTCTTTACATCTTCAGCACTCTGATTAGTTTTAAATGCCATAACTATACAGCTTATCTCAACTCATCTAATTGTTAAGTAGGAATAATTATCTCTTGTGACTTACTAAATCATAACTGGAACAGAATCTGACATTTGAGTTTCTAAAGTACTCATCAAAAGAATCCTTTAAAATTATTTATATTTTTTGTTAAGTTCAAAAGTATTGCATGTTCATTATGAAAACTGAAACTGTATAAAAATTACAAAACATTCATCTATACAGACATTGAAAGTCCTCTTAATCCCACCAACCACATTACTCATAAATGTTTGCAGTATATTTCTAAAAATATTATTCTACATAGTAAACATAGTCTGTAAACTCAAAAATAATCTAATTCATCAAGACTGATTTTAAACAAAACTGTATGTCTTGACCCAGGTGAGTTAAAGCTATTCATTTCTATGTGTAATTAAAATAGACCGTGTTTTAGTTTCTTTGGCTGCTCAAGCAAATACCAATCAAACAGTTGGCATAAACAATGGGAATTCCTTAGCTCATGATTTTGTGGCCAAGAGAAAGTCCAAATCAATGAATCATCAAAGCAATAATTTCTTCCCAATGACTGATGTTCTGGGGCTGCCTGCTGGCAATCGTTGGTCCTTGGCTTTTCTGTCACAGGGCAGTGCAAATGGCTTCCTCTCCTTGTCTCTCCCTTTTCTTTTTTTTTTTAAGATTTATTTTTATTTATTTATTTATTTTATTTATTTCTCTCCCCTTCCCCCTGTTTTCTGCTCTTTGTGTCCATGCGTTGTGTGTTCTTCTTTGTCTGCTTGCATTCTTGTCAGCGGCACCAGGAATTTGTGTCTCTTTTTGCTGAGTCATCCTGCTGTATCAGCATTCTGTGTGTGCAGCACCACTCCTGGATGGGCTGCACTTTTTTCACATGGGGTAACTTTCCTTGAGGGGTGCACTCCACTCCCTTTTCTTTAAGGCTCCGTTGATTTTGGATCCTGGCTGCTCCCTCTGTTCCTTCTCTCTGTTTCTTAATTTCATTATCTTAAAAAGGACTGTGGTATTAGGATTAAGATCCCTCCTAATTGAGAGGGACCACATCTTAACTGAAACAATTTCATCAAAAGGTCTTACTTACAATGGGCTCACACCCACAGAAATGAATTAAGTTTAAGAATATGTTTTTTGGAGTGCATACAACTCCAAACCACCAGAGGTGCTGTCTCCAATTCAAACCAGTATTCTGAGTAAATTTATAAATAGCATGAAATAACTTTCCTTTTCTCTCCTCTTACCAAGTCATGACCCTAGCATAATCTTATGATAACAAAATTTCATAACACCAAAATAATTTTAGCTAAATTTTGACTGAAAATTTGTACAGATCAAAGAGACACGAGGTTAGCTGAAAGGAGATTGTAATGGAGTTAATTCATATGCTTGATGGATGCTGCATTGAGAGAATCTATGGAAGTTAATACCATTGGATTGTTTTGTTAATGCAGAGATGGATATGATTAAGACTGAGGAAAAAGAGAAACACTGACATCTGAAAAAATCGAGGGTATAGAAATATCATTCTTGCTTAGTTCATCATTATTAATAATTTTTAAATTGGGTTTATGAACTTATGTTGAGATAAAAAAAAGCATTTTTCCCCAAAGGAATTCAAGTGAATAATAAAGTTAGCACATTTCAAGAACTCTCACCAGGAAAAATTAAAAACACCCAATTCTCATGATTGAAAAGGACAGTTTGTGGTTGGTGATTACAAATCCCAATAAATATATCAGGCTTGAAGATCCGAAAAGTTTAAAGGGACATTGTTTTTTTAAAAGCAGAAATTTAACCTTGAACTGTAATTAAAGACTGCCATTCCATGTCTATTCAAAACTGTTACACCATTGAGTCGTAAAGCAAACTTTTCAGCTTATGTTATTCAGTCATTCAACAGGTGTTTCTAGACCACCTACTATGTGCCAGGTGCTGTAAACTAGGTGTTGGGATAGGAAGATGAACAGAATCAGACACAATCCTTACCTTTTTGGTACTTACATTCTCCAATGGTCAAATAAATAATGTAGAATTACAAATGGAGATAAGTACTCTGCTTCTAAAGGCATATTATAGAAGTAGAAAAGAACAGAACCTGACCTAGACTGAGATAGTCAAGGAAGGCTTCCCTGGATCTGAGAGCTAAAGGAAGAATGGGAATTAACTGAGTGGAAAAGAAGGAAACAGCATATTCAAAGGCTGTGTGTCAAGAGTTACTTGAGGGAATTGAAAGAAGTACAGCTGGAGGGCAGAAATATAGGGAGATGATGGTTTGAGGGGTGAAGGGCATGCAGGGGTCTAACTTCATCAAGCATTAGGTAATTATGGTCTTCATTCTAAAGGTCATGGGAAGTGTAGTCATTGGGGAAGAGGATGGAATAAGGTGGTTGGTTAGTGACTTGATAAAAATAGTATTTTGAAAATATCACTCAAGTTGCAATGTAGGGAACAAATGGAAGGGATCAAAGTGGACACAGGGAAACCATAAATGCCAAGTGGACTTGGTGGGGGGTGATAGTTGCTTGTAGCTAAATGTTGTAAATGGAGAATGAGAGAATGGAATGCATTTGAGATATGTAGGAGATAAAGGTGACAGGACTAGATGATAAATTTGTTTCGGAGAGGAGGGTTGAAAGAAGGAAATAACAGGATTACTTTTAGGATTCTGACATGCACAATTTATTAGATGATGATGCCATTAGCTGAGATGAGAAACACTGTATAAGGATGACTCCTTAGTGGAAGATCATGAGTTTGATCTTGGACATTTTGAGCATGAAGTGACTTTGAGTTATTTAAGTGGAATTGTCAAGTAAGCAAGTGGATGTACACATCTGAAACTTAGCGGAAATGGTCAGATTAAGATAAATATTAGTAAGATGGATATGTAAAATATGGAGATAGAGGAGAGTGGGGAAATTAGAGTGACAAGAGAAAACGGAATATGACCATGCTTGAAGAATTCCTCAGTGCAATGTGTCTCTTTCCTGAAGCAATGCCCTGAGAAGGACGTGATATCTAGTCTGTGGTATTTCTCCTCCCAAAAAATTACCTGATTCTAATCATAAGGAAGCATCAGACTATCAAAATTGAGGGACATTCTGTAAAATAACAGGGTGATAGTTTCCAAAAACTCAAGGTCAAGAAAATAAAAGGCAGACTGAGAAACTGTTCCAGATTAAAGAAGTCTGAAGAGACACAATTAAATGCAATGAGTGATGCTAAATTGGATCCTGGAGCTCTGTGATGGTACAACAAGGGAAAGTGGTAGGTGATATAGTCTCATGGCATATATAGTCAACCACTCACCACTAATCTATAAACTTCAGAAAGGCAGAAACCACGTCAGTCTTATTCACTATGATATTCATAGTGCATGGCACCCAAAATCCTTTACACACATAGTCACTCAAGATATTTTATAAATAAATGAATGTATGAATGAATAGTGTACTATTGGCAAATGTTATCATACTCTTAGTTGCTATTTCCATTTTCTGAACCTGGTTGGTCTCTCAGCCATGTGATGTTTCCATTTCTGGACCTATTTTATTTCTCAGGCAATTGTAATTCATATTTCCTGAGCTTTTTGGTTCCTGTAGGGTTATAAATGGGGAGAAGGTGTACTTGACTGTTGCTAACTCACCCAGATTACTGAATCATAACAATATTTATTGTTCCAATCCATGTTCACAGACTGTCTTTTCATTTATTTATGTCTTTAATTTCTTTTAGCAATATTTTGTAGTTTACTCTGTTCAAGTTCTTTCCATCCTAGGTTACATTTATTCCTGAATATTTGATTCCTCTAGCTGCTACTGTAAATAGAACTTTTTTCTTAGTTTTTGAGTGTTCATCTTATACCCCACCACTTTGCTGAATTCATTTATGAATTTAGTAGCTATGTTGTAGATTTTTCAGGAGTTTCTATATATAAGATTGTGGTGGTTTGACACTCTACATACCCCCAGAAAAGTATGCTCTTAAAGTTAATCCATTCCTCTGGGCATGGACACATTTTTAGTAGGCCCTATTGATGATAAGGCTATTTCAGTTAAGTTGTGACTCACTTCATTTAGGATGGGTCTTAATCCTCTTACTGGAGTCCTCTATAAATGGAATGAATACAAAGAAAAAGAAAGCCGTGGAAGCAAACAGCTGAAAGCAATAAAATCCAGAAGAGACAGGAGAGACCAGCAGACACTGCTATGTGCCCTGCCATGTGACAGAGGAGCCAGTGACTGCCAGCAGCCAGTCTTTGGGAAGAAAGCATTTCCTTGATGGTGCCTTGATTTGGGTATTTTCATGGGCTCAAAACTGTAATCTTATAAACTAACAGATTCCCATTTTTTAAGCTGAAGCCATTTCACAATATCTGCTTTAAGTAGCCTAATAAACTAAAACAAGGATCATGCCATCTGCAAATAGGAAAAGTTTCAGTTTTTCCTTTCAAATTTGGATGTCTTTTATTACTTTTTCTTGCCTAATTACTTTAGATAGAACTTCTAGAGCAGTGCTGAATAACAATGATGACAGCGTGCATTTTTGTCACATTCCTGTTCTGAGAGGGAATGATTTCACTCTTTCACAACTGAGTATGGTATTACTGGTGGGTTTCTCATAAATGCCCTTTATCATGTTATGGAAGTTTCCTTCTATTCCTAGAGTTCTAAGAGTTTTTATCAAGAAGGGGTCCAGGATTCTGTCCAATGTCTTTTCTGCATTAATTGAGATAGTCATGTGTGGGTCTTTTTTTCCTTTTCCTAAGTTAATACGGTATATTACATAATTGATTTTCTTATGTTGACCATTCTTGCATACCTGGGATAAAGCCCATTTTATCATGGTATGTAATTCTTTTAATATCCTGTTGAATTCAATTTGCTAGTATTTTGTTGAAGATTTTTGTATCTATATTCATAAGGGATATTGTTTTGTTACATTCTTTTCTTATAGCTTCTTTATCTGGCTTTTGTGTGAAGGTTGGCCTCATACGATGAATTAGCAAGTGTTTGCTGCTCTTCAATTTTTTGGAAGTGTTTGAGCAGGACTGGTGTTAATTCTTCTTGGGGTATTCACCAGTGAATTCTTCTAGTCATGGGCATTTCTTTATTGGGAAGTTTTTGATGGCTATTGATTTACTAGTTATTGGTTTATTGAGATCTTCTATTCTTTTTGCATCAGTGTAGGTACTTGTGTGTTTCTAGGAATTTGTTCATTTCATCTAGCTTATCTAAATTTTGGTGTACAGTTGTTCATAGGGTTCTCTTACATCCCTTTTTATTTTAGTATTGTCAGTAGTTAAGTCCCACTTTTCATTTCTGATTTTAGTTATTTCTGTCCTCTTTCTTTTTTGTCTTTTCTTTGTCAGTCTAAATAAATATTTTTCAATTTTATGGATCTTTTCAAAGAAGCAACTTTTGGTTTTGCTGATTTTCTGTATTTTTTTTGGTCTTTATTTTTTTAATGTTACATTAAAAAAATATGAGGTCCCCATATACCCCCCACCTCCCTCACCCCACTCCTCCGCCCATAACAACAACCTCCTCCATCATCATGAGACATTCATTCCATTTGGTGAATACATCTCTGAGCACCACTGCACCTCATGGTCAATGGTCCACACCATAGCTCACATTCTCCCACAGTCCACCCAGTGGGCCATAGGAGGACATACAATGTCTGGTAACTGTCCCTTCTGTATTTTTTTAAAAAATAATTATCTATTTCATTTCTCTCTGGTCTAATCCTTGCTATTTCCTTTCTTCTGCTTTCCTTGGGTCTAGTTTGCTCTTCTTTTTCTAGATCCTCCAGTTTTCAAGCTAGGTCTCTGATTTGAGATCTTATTTCTTTTTTAATGTAGGCATGTAGAGGTATAAATTCCCCTCTCAGCACTACCTTTGTTGCATCCCAAAAGGTTTGGTATGTTCTATTTTCATTTTCAGTTACCTCAAGATGTTTCCTAATTTCCATTCTGATTTCTCATTTGACTCATTGGTTAAAAGTATATTGTTTAATATCCACATATTTGTGAATTTTCAATTTCTCCCCCTGTTATTGTGTTCTAGATTCATACCATTGTGGTCAGAGAACATACATTGCATGATTTCAATATTTTTAAATTTTTTGACATTTGTTTTGTGACCCAACACGGTCTATTCTGAAGAATGTTCCATGTGCACTTGACAAGAATGTTTATTCTGTTTTGTTATATTTGTGTCTGTTATGTCTAGTTGGGTTAGAGTATCATTCAAGTCTTTCATTCCTTATTGATCTTCTGTCTAGATGTTACATCATTATTTTAAATGGTGTACTGAAGTCTCCTATTATTAATGAAAGATTGTTTATTTCCCCCTTTGTATCTCTCTATAATTGATTCAACTTCCTGTTAAACTATCCCCTTTATTAGTATATAATGACCATCTTTCCCCCTCATAACAGCTTTTGACTTAATGTGCATTTTATCTGATGTTAGTATAGCTATCCCAGCTCTCTTTTGTTTACCACTTGCATGTTACATTTTTCCCCCTCCTTTCCTTGTCAACCTACTAACATCTTTGAATTTAAAGTGAGTCTCTTGTAAACAGTATATAGCTGTGTCATGCTTTTTAATATATTCTTCTAATCTATACCTTTTGACTAGAGAGTTCAAACTATTAAATCACTATTGATAATGCAGGACTTTCTTCTGCCAATTCTGTCAAAAAATGTCATATCTTTTTTGACCACCAATGCTTCTGTTAATGCTTACTTTCATACTTATTTGATTTTTTTGTATTGTACTATTTTGAGTACATTTTATTTCTTTCTGAATATATTTTTTATATTCTTTGTGGTTACCATGGAGTTGAAATTTAACATCCTAAATCAATAACAATCATGTTTGATTTGATACTAACTTGAAATAGAGTATTTCAAGTGTTCCTCTATACTTCCACCCCCCACCTCTTTTTGTACTTGTAATAAATGATATCTTTGTACATTGTAAGTCCAAAACCATAGATTTATCATTATTTTTATGAATTTGCATTTTATCACCTATAAGAAAAAGTGGAGGTAAAAAAAAAATACAATACAACAGTACTGGCATTTATACTTATCCACATGGTTGCCTTTACTAGAGATCTTTATTTCTTTATGTCACTTTGAATTCATTGGCTAGGTTCCTTTCCCTTCAAACTGAAGACCTCCCTTTAGCATTGCTAATAGAGCTGGTCTAGTGGTGTTGAACTCCCTCAGCATTTGATTATCTGGAAATGTCTTTGTCTCCCTCTTATTTGTGAAAGTGAGTCTTGCTGGATAAAAAAATCATTGGTTGGTAATTGTTTTCTGTCCACACTTTACGTATTTCATACCACTGCCTTCTTGCCTCCATGTTTTCTGATGAGAAATAAACACTAAATCCTTTGGGGTTCTCTCATATGTAATTCATTGTTTTCCTCTTGCAGCTTTCAGAACTTTCTCCTTATGAGTTTGATTGCTAGGTGTCTGACCATGGTTGTTTTTGTGTTTATCCTGTTTGGGTTCTTTTGGGTTCTTGAATATGCATGTGTCTTTTGTTAAATTTGGAAAGTTTTCTGCCATTATTTTTTTTTAAAGATTCATTCATCTCTCTCTCTCTCTCCCCCCTTCCCTGCTCCCCTTTAGTTGTCTGCTCTCTGTGTCCATTCACTGTGTGTTCTTCTGTGTCCACTTATATTCTTGTCAGTGGCACCGGGAATCTGTGTCTCTTCTTGTTGCATCATCTTGCTCCAGCAGCTCTCTGTGTGTGTGGTGTCTCTCCTGGGCTGGCTGCACTTTTTTCATGCTGGGCAGCTCTCTTTATGGGGTGCACTCCTTGGGTGTGGGGCTCCCCTATGTGGGGACATTCCTGCATGGCACGGCACTCCTTGCATGCATCAGCACTGCACGTGGGCCAGTTCATCACATGGGTCATGAGGCCTTGGGTTTGAACCATGGACTTCCCATGTGGTAGACAGATGCTCTATCTGTTGAGCCGAATCTGCTTCCCTCTGCCATTATTATTTTGAATATTACTTATGTCCCTTTCTCTCTTTCTTCTCCCTCTGGGATTCCCATATTATGCATATTGGTATGCTTGATGATGTTCCACAGGTCTCAGGGTCTGTTCACTCTTTTTTATTCTTCTTTCATTCTGCTCCTCAGTCATCCTCATTTTCAGTTGTTTTATGTTCAAGATGACTAATTCCTTCTTCTTCCAATTCCAATCTGCTTTGAAACCATCAAGAGGATTTTTCATTTTAGCTATTTTGTTCTTGAACTCCAGTATTTCTGTTTGGCTCTTATTATTGAGAATCTCAAAGAAATTCCCATCTTGTTCACTGATTGTTTTCCTCTTACCTTTTTGCTCTTTCTCCATGTTTTTCTTTATTTCCTTGAGTATACTGAAGATCACTTTTCTTTTTAAGTCTTTGTCGAGTATGTCCAAAGTTTGGTTCTCTTTGTTGACAGTTTCTGGGTTTTAATCTTGTTTCTTTGGGTGGGCTATTATTTAATTTCTTTGTTAGCCTTATAACCTTTTTTTTACACACTGTACATTTTAATATTTTAAAGTGTTAACTCTGGGATTTAGTCCCTGATCTGTATGCTCCTTAAGTTTGTATCCAGTTAGTGATATGACAGAAATTTTCTTGAATGCCAGGAGCTAATCAAAACATACAAATCAAAGTAAAATGCACATTTCTTATTCTTCCAAATTGTGTTTGCTTTTTCTGGTCATCTCTTTCAGAACTTAGCTCTCCTATCCAGAAGATAAGTCCAAGGCAAATGCGAAGTGCAGGGTCCTCTCTGTCTTATCTGAGCTTGGATGGAGCTATAGAGCCTGCTTCTTTCCTTGGGCTTATGCTTTCTCATAACCTTAGGAACAAGCAGTTTACAGTAGTTCAAATGAATGCCCCCTCTACTCCCTTTGAAATGGACTTTTACCCCCTCCTGGGTGTTTTCCTGTGTGACTTAATGCAGGTAGTCCTTTGCCCCAGGCCACTTCAACTTACCTGTTTCTCATACTGTCCCAGCTGTCTGTAAGCCACTTCTGTGCCCTTAGGACAAACCAGGGCAAACTGGAGACAAGTTCCCTGGCTCAGTCCCTCAGACATTCACTGGATAGATCAGTACTGATATACATGCACCCCAGTATGCACACAGGACCCACCTTGCCCCCTCTGTAACAGGTCCAAGGATCATAAGGAGAGTACAATCTGGCTCTACCCCATTTGTGGAGAGGCTGGGAGAGGGGCCAGCAAGGGTGCCAGGAGCTTCTTTTATGGTTTTGAAACTGTGCTTTTGAGGCAGGTTAGTATAGGGAAAGAGGGAAAACGGCTGGAACCTGGAAGAGAATATGGCCACAAGACCCTGCCCAGAAACCTGTTGCTACTAACCAGAAAGACCCCCCCTAGACCCTGGCCATGGGGTCCCATTTGGAACTCTTTTTGGGGTCAAGGAGAAGTCCTGGAGAACTCCAAACAACAGGCCTCCCCGATGGCCCCCTGAGAGCTAACATGTAGCGCAACCAATCAGAAGAGCAAACAGCTGGGGCCCCTCCCCAATATTAGGAAAGGGGGGAAGGAAAGGCTTTAAAAGGCCTCACCTGGGGCCCCACACACACATTTCACCCTGTAGCACATCTGCACTCAAGTCTCGGGTTGTGTACTTATCTCTGGATACTGCACAGTATTCCATGAGACTCTGGAGTTTCAAAACAGTTGATTCAGACAGCTCCTGCTAGTTCATTGTTTTGATAGAGGGACTAATTCCTGGAGTTTCTTACTCTGCCATCTTCCCACTACCCTCTCCTCTGTATTCAAGTCATTGGCTTTCATACCCATGGTCACACTGTGGACACATCCATAAGACAGAGAAATTTGACAGTCAGGAAAAAGTTAATTATCTCAGAAATAGTTGGTGGGTTTTTCCATTGAGCCTCTATAGCTTCTATTCCCCTAAATTCCATTACTTGGGTCTCTCATTACCTCAGCCTGCAAACTGCATAATAACTTTCATGAAAAATAAACCAGCCTATTGGTACCAAGTAAATGATTCCTATAGGTGGGGGAACCATTGTAATTAGTCTTAGAATCCTTCACCACCACTGAACACGGTGTCTTGGTTCTTGCACAAGGTAGAATCTTGATTATAAACACATAGACATCTACGTATATATATATAAAGTATATATATAAAGAGAGAGAGAAAAATACATTTACTGTCTAGGTACCACACTTCACAATAAATGCATTATAATAGACATTAATTGATCTAATTGATTTCCTTTCTGCAAAACAGAAAGTGGTTGAGGTAGATTAATAGAAGCCTCTACTATGTTTTACTTAATTGTGCTTTAAGGGGTCTGTACCTCCAACTGAACAATTTATACTTCATTAATTCTCCTCTCATTTTTACACTTCAGGTACCTCCATTAGATGGCAGCTCTGTTTTGAATGGCTCATTCAAGCATGGCAAGATGTCAGTATCTGGAGAAGCAATAGAATTAACAGCACTCTTTACATTTGGAAGATACTACCTTTCATTTCTTATAATACACAATGGAACCCTGTGATTCATAAATATTCATTCAGTCTGAAAAAAAGTGTCTTAGATAAATGAACAAACAGCACGAAACTCCTTGGTGGGATGTTCAGCTAATGTCTCAGAATAGGAAATTTATTTTTATGCAAGTGAAACGTTAGTTTCATTTGGCACATTAGAGATTTATGTGATTTAGAGACTTATTTATTAATAACAGTATGCACAGAATACGATCCTTCTGTGATTAAATATGATCCAACATTAAATAAAGCTTGCAAGACATAAAGCTTGAAGATTTTTTATTTTCTGAAATTGAATGATACACTGTAGATGCAAAGATTTTCTTTGAAATAAGTTTAATTTCACCCCAAATAAGAGCTACATTTTTACATTCACATATTGGCTTTAATTTAAATAAATAAAGAAGGTTCAAATATGGGTAGATAAGATTTTATTTAATTATTTAACTTCCTTTACCATTTCATAACTTCCTAGAAAATCAGACACCTTAGTATTTCATTGGTGAAAAGCTGTGACTCTTAAACATGCTTCTCTTAGAACATAATTAAATACTAAAAATATTACTGGTTCCATTTAAAATAAATTTTTATCAATCATTTTATGTTATTTCATGGGACAATAAAATGATACATGATTCTTCCAACTCTATCATTTTGAAAGACATATTCTTTAATGAAGAGATTCATAACTGATTGGTCACACTCCTTAATTTAAAACGTCCCCATTTTCTTTGTAGTTTCTTTATCACAGTGTATACTGTCTGATAAAATGCCTCTCTAACTTATTTTCTAACTTTCTATAGCTAGATACCTTGGATATTGAGCTAGTAGCTATGGTACACACTTTACATTTATTTTTTCTTTTTCAACCCTGAAACCTGATACCAGTTTTCTTTAAGTAGCTTAATCATGTGTCTTAGTGGTATAAGTTAATTCCAGAAGAAATTCAGTGGAAATATGGAGATTTTTCACAGAAAAGATGGGAAAATCCAGAAAAGTTAACTGAGTCTCATAGATAACAGCAATGCTTGAAAGTCAGTCCCTATCACTGCCTTTCTTATATGGCTGGGCAAATCTTTTTAATAAAGGTTGTCTCTCCAGTTTATTTAACATCTTACATGCACAAAAGTCCTTTGAACTGCTGGTGTGTGTTTCACTATGTCCCGTTCTTTCCCGGGAGCCCTCGCTCTCCCCTTTCCTGCCCCCACACATACTTTCCTTAAACAAACATCCTTTTTTGAAAAAGTAAAGAAAATCTCAGCTCTTCATTTTTGTTTGACTTCCCACACATTGCCGTTAAACGTTGCCCAAACACAGATGGAAAACAGGCTTTGACTCTTCTACTGATGACTTTTTTCACAAGATCTCTTCTTTTTAAATGTTGGTGATTTATTTTTCCAAATAGAAACTGAAGCTTTGAGGAATTTTTTCCCTCACCAGAAATTGATTATTTATGAACTTTGCCATTTTGGCAGTAATGGCACCCTAGTAGCAAAAACAATCACCAATAGAACATCCAAAGATAGGGTTAAAGAAAATCTCATAATTTATGTTTCTCTCATTTGGCAACTCCTAAGTAAATAGAAAGAGTGAAAGATGGAAAGAAGACAAAAAGTAAACCCGCCGATAATCTCTATCCAACCAAGGGAGTATACATGAAGAGGAAGATTCCTCTTTATCAACCACAATTTCCTTGTTTTGCCACAGAGCCAAGAAGGGTGTGGCCGTGCACTTTCAGGCAAGGATTATTTCACACTACAGATGAGCATTGTGCACGCAGGCATGTAGTAGGAAAAGTGGATATTCACAATGCTGTTTGAAAACGAAATAGAGTGTTCTTCTGGGGTGGTGGACAGGCATCTCTTATCACACAGAACAACTATTTCCAACATGAGATCATATAAAACTCCATCTGGCATGAATTCAAAATGCTATAAGGCTTTTACTTAGAAAAGAAGGGGTTGAATGTAGAGGGAGAAGTACATGGTTGAGAGATTGTCCTGAAACTAAAACACTTATAAGAACTTTGCACTTTGGATCTGTCACTACTAACTTCACTGTTATACACTGTTATAACTTCCTGTATAAAATAAGGGAATTCAACGGGAATAAGATAGGTTCCTTTCTAAAGCTAAAGTTGTCATTTTATGATTCTCCAAGTGTTCTCTAGTTGTTTGAAAAATACTTTGAGCCACTTGTTTTTAAAAAAATCTACAACATAAAAACCATAACTTTAAAAATTTTACATTAGAATTTGCTTATTCACATTACTAGAATTTAGTTTTTCTTGCTTTCCTCTCTTTCTCCTTCCATCCTCCCTCCTTCCCTCTCCTCACCTTCCCTCTTTTCCTCTTTTCTTTCTTTATTTCCTTCTCTGCTTCTGTCTTTCTTGGCAAAGTCTCCTTAAAATTGTAAGCATTGAATTAAAAATTATATCATTTACTTTTCAAACAGCTACGGTGAAAAGATGCTAGCATAAGAGAATGCACACTGTTGTATAGCTGGAAATACTAAGACCTTTGGGACTAGACTCTTAATTTTTAAAAAGTTTAATTTTATCTCCATATTCTTCTTGTAACTTCTCATGTATGGTAGAATCTTGATTATACACACACACACACACACACACACACACACACACATCCACACAGACATATATACCAAAGAGAGAGACACAGATACACATAAGAGAGAAATGGAAAAATTAATAAATCATATTCAGTAATAATTATGAATTCTAGTTAATTTCTCCTTCAACTAACTTTCTGGCTTGTGTGTGTGTGCACACTGTCGTTAGGGCTATTGTTCACCAGATATTTTTGACTTTCCTTCTTCCACTCACAAGGTAGGATTGCATTTCCATGTCCCTTTGAGGTTAAGTGAAGCCATGTGACCTTCTTGACCAGTGAAATGTGAGTAGATATATACATTTTTGTTGGCACTGAGATATGGGGGTTGTTTGTTGCAACAGCATAACCTACTTCAGAAGTCAGCAATTTTTTTCTATATAAGGCCAGAGAGTAAATACTTTAGACTTTGCAGGCCACATGTAGTCTCCGTTGCATGTTCCTTTGTTGTTGTTTTTAACAACCCTTAAAAATATACGGGAAAAACATTCTTAGTTTTCAGATTGTTCTAAAACTGATTTGGCTGTAGTCTTCCAACCCCTGACCTAACTCATGCTGACTATAAAACATATTTACCTTCTCTCTGCCTCAGTGTCCTTACTTAATTGTAAAACAAAATGTAACTCTCCTAATTATCATCTCAGGGTTTCCTTGGGAGTAAAAAGGAGACATGTAGGTGAAATTAGTTTGGAAAAATGTAAGGTGTTAGACTATACAGAATGTTATTATTTCTGTTTTAAAAATGGTTCAAAGCGATACTCCCAAACAAAAATGGGTAAAAAGAAATGTCTTCTTCATTATATCTTCTTTATTTTCATGTAGGTAATGGAGCCCTTCTTTGTCATAGATGAACATTTCCCAAAGTGTGCCTTAATTGCCTCCTAAGATGGTATGCATATACCCACACATTTGTGTGTGCATGTTTGCACAAATGCACATGAGAGCACGCACACATATACAACAGGGTTTTTTTGAGAAATCAATTCAAGAAATTCTACATTCTATATTTCTTGGAGATTTATAATTCATGTTAGCATATTAAGGACTTCAGGGTAACCTACTAGCATCCCTCAAACTTATTGTCCAGGGAACCCTTTTTTTTCCCCAACATAATACCTATTATATATAATGGAATGTCTAGTCAGCAGAATATATTAGGCATTACCTCTTCCCTGGTACTGAGCTCTTAGAAATTAAGTCATTGCTAGCATGACTGGTTAGAGTCTAAACATTTTCTGCTTCCCCAAGTGTCTGAATTTTCCTAGCCATATGATCTAGCACTAATTTCATAACTTCTCTGGACAATTCCTGTGGCAAGCTTGAACTTGAACCCGAGTTGTTGGCTATGGTAAAAATCAATCTACACTAATGTCAGGACTGCAACTGATACAAGCTATCTGGGATCCAAAAGAAACACTCTATGCTGAAAGCACAGGATGGGAGGGGCAAAGGAGAGATTTTTGGTTATTTGAGTTTTTACAGTTTCCATATCAATTGTTTTATAAGAATTGAGAGAATTTGAAGTAGCATTCTGAAGAAAGTTGCATTAGGGTTCCATAGAGACCTTGCCATTGGTGGTAGACATTATATTACATTGAATTGCTTCCCTCTCATGTATGATAATCATCTTTATTTGCTATTTTATCCAAACCCAATTCCTTCTTTTTTCTTTCATAATTGAGATTTTATTGGTTGTTTTGAAGATCAGCACAGATGTTATGAAAAATTTGTACACAATTCTTAATGTACATATCGAAAACTTAAAAAGTCATGTAGTTGTTTTTCTAAAGTTATTCCAGTGACTTTTCAGGCTTAAAATTTGGAGGCAAGTTTTCCTTAAGAGGATATCAAGTACCAATATCTTCAAATATTGATAAATTGTTACATTTTTAAGTCCCACAAGTTTATAATGCCATACACACTACATACTCACATTTCCAATCTTTTACAGCACATAACAAAGTTATTAGAAAAACTGGACCACCAGACCAAGGTCGGGGAGTGGCTTTAAGAAACACGTCTACTAAAAAAATATCAAACCCAATTTTTTATGCAGCCCTAAAATGAATTACAAATATTTTTCTTTCAGAATTACTTTTGAATGCTGGAGGTTAGCAAATCCAAGAAAGGGGGAATTATGAGAAGTTAAAGAAATTAAGAGGTAAATTAAACATGCTATTTCATATATTGTAGAAATAAATATATATATACATACATAATTTTATTACGTAATTGGACAGAAAGTTGAGATAAGTGTTAGCCATGGCAGAATGGATATTTCTATTACAACTTAGAATTATGGAATGTTACACACTGGGTGATTTTTGTGCTTTTTTCCACAAGAGAAAGTGAAGATAAAGCCTGATAAGTAATGGTGTACCCAGGAGTAGAAATTGCCTCCACGCAAAATGATCTGGAATTCTTGAGTCCCCATTCTTCCTGCCTTGAATCATCTAAATTTTAAAAACCAGAGTAATAACACTGGCTTCTGGATTCTGAAGGCTGAGAAACAACATGACTTAAGGAAAGTTAGCTAGCCACCTTGAGATGTTACCTAAAAATATGGGTGATGGTATTGCTTTCCTTAAACTTATTGAGAAGGCATCATATATAATATATGTGAAAGCTCCTAAACTGTGATTGCCGTGTATCACATCATGTGCCTAATAAATGTAAACATCTGAGTCAGTTCATTTGTCTGAACTAAATGATCAGTGAATTAAATGCACTGATTCTAATTATTTAAAACTAGAACTATATGGCAGGTTCTGAGGGTTGAAAATGAGTTTCCCAGTTGTATTTGACCTAAAAATGAACAGAAAGCCAGACTCGAACATGTTTAAACTATAATGCATTTTTCCATCAAAAGGAAGTTTGGAGGCAGTGTGGTCTTCAGGGCTCATTGCTGTACCAACTCAAGAATATCATCAAAATCCAGGCTCTTTCTCTCCCTATGCATCCTTAGCTTTAACTTCATCCTACGGCTCTTTCTCTATTGGAGGGAAGGTAGCTTCTTATACCTGCAGTATAAGTCCCTCCACTGAGTTTGATTGGGCCAATTCAGGTCACATATATCTTGGTAAATGACAGTCAGAGCAGTGTTACATTCTGATTGACTTAACCATTGGCTCCTCAACCAATACCGGCAAGGAAAATGTAATTATCAAAAGTGATTTAGTCAAATTGGTGAAAGTTACTTCTGGAATTAGGGTCACCCCCCCCAAACCACATGGCTACCCCTTGTTAGGGGGTCAACCACACTATTACCATTATTAGCCCTTTGTAAAAGAGAAACAGGGATTATTTTTAAGTTGCCTGACACAGCTACCATGCCACCTTCAACAGTCAGTAACTCTTGGAGAAGATTAGGAGCAGAGATTGTGTATGCTATTCAAATTAAGTTGGTATCAATTCAAACTAGACTGTTTTAGATTTGGGGTGTTAAATTTAAACCCCAAAATACCCACAAAGAAAATAGATAAAAAAATTATACAGAGAAGTAAATGAAGAGACAATCAAAATGTTTCACTACAAAAAATCAACTAAACAAAAAGAAAACAGTAATGGAGGAAATGAGGGACAGAAAAGGTATTAGACATGAATATAAGTGGTAAAATGGTTGAAGTAAATCCTACTTTATCAGTAATGAATTTGAATGTAACTTGATTAAACTTTTCAATCAAAAGGCAGTGTGGCAGAAGGTATATGTATATAAAATGACCCAACTATATATTGTTTACAAAAGACTCATCTTAATTACATTCACTATGTTGGCCAACATCACCACCATCCATTACCAAAACTTTTACACAGACACAAATAAATGGAAAGAACCATTCCATCCAAAAATTAACCAAAAGAGAGCTGGAGAGGCTATACTAACATCAGACAAAATAAACTTTAACTAAAAAAACTGCTACAAGGGATAATTAAGGATATTATGTGCTGACAAAACTGTCACTCAATCAAGAAGATGCAACAATTATAGTCAAATATGCACCTAACAAGAGAACTCCAAAATACATGAAGCAAGCATTGACAGAAATGAAGAAGAAATATACAACTTTACAATAATAGTTGTAGACTTCAATACATCACATTCAATAAAATATAGACTATCTAAAGGAAGATGAATAAGGATACAGAGAATTTGATCACATTATAAACCAACTATACCTAAAAGATTTAGGTAGAACACAACACTCAACAGCAGAATATACATTCTTCTTAAGTACACTGGTTCATTATTCAAGATAGACATGTTAAGAAATGTTAGGTCACAAAACAGGACTCAATAAATGTTAGATATTGAAATAACTCAAAGTATCTCACCACAATAGAATGAAGCTAAACCCAATAACGGAAGGAGAATTTGAAAATTCTCTAGCATGGGAGAATCACCAGCATGGGAATTAAAAAGCACACTTTTAAACAACCATTGGTCACAGAAGAAATAAAAGAAATTAGGAAATTCTTTAAGACAAATGAAAATGAAAACAGCATACTAAAACTTATGGGATGCACTGATGGCAATGCTTAGTGATTGTAAATATCTACATTTAAAAAGAAGATTCCAAAGCGATAACCTAATTTCATATCTTGAGGAACTAGAAAAAGAAGTACAAACTAAATCCAGTTAACAGAAAGGAGGAAATAATAAATATTAACAGCAATAAATGAAATAGAAAAGAAAAACAACTAACAGAACCAATGAAACCAAAAGTTGGTTCTTTGACAAGATAAAATTGACAAACTTTTAGCAGAACTAACAGAGGAAAAAAGAAAGAAGATGCAAGTAACTAAAATTAGAAGTTAAAGTGGTTCATTACAACTGGCCTTACAGAAATTAAAAGGATTATAAAAGAATACTATAAACTACTGTACATCAACAAATTAGTCTGGATGAATGGACAAATTCCTAGATACACAAACTACCTAAACTGGTTCAGGAAGAAATAGTAACTCTCAACAGATCTATTCAAAGAGATTGAACCAGTAATCAAAAACCTCAACAAAGAAAAAGTCCAGGACCATTAGGTGACTGTTTGAATTCTACCAAACATTTCAAGAAGAATTAATACCAAACCTTCTCACACTCTTCCCAAACAATGAAGATGAGAGAACACTTTCTTTTTTATTTTAAAGATTTATTTTATTTATTTCTCTCCTCTTCCCTGCCCCCCGCCCCAGTTGTCTGTTCTCTGTGTCTATTTGCTGCGTGTTCTTCTTTTTGTCTGCTTCTGTTGTTGTCAGCGGCACAGGAATCTGTGTTTCTTTTTCTAGTTATTGTTGTGTCATCGTGCTGAGTCAGCGCTCTGTGTGTGCGGTGCCATTCCTGGGCAGGCTGCACTTTCTTTCATGCTGGGCGGCTCTCCTTACGGGGCGCACTCCTTGTGCGTGGGGCTCCCTTACGCGGGGACACCCCTGCGTGTCAGGGCACTCCTTGCGCACATCAGCACTGCACATGGACCAGTTCCACACGGGTCAAGGAGGCCCAGGGTCTGAACTGCAGACCTCCCATGTGGTTGGCGGATGCCCTATCCGTTGGGCCAAGTCCACTTCCCAAGAATACTTTCTAACTCACACTATGAGGTCCTGCATTATCCTGATACTAGATAAAAACATTACAAGAGAAGGTAATTACAGAGCAGATTCCCTTTTAAATGTAGGTGCAAATACGCTCAACAAAATACTAGGAAATCAAATGCAAAAGCATCTTAAAAGGATTATACGCCATGACCTAGTGGAATTTATGCCAGGAATACAAGGTTAGTTTAACAAAAGGAAACCAATCAATGCAATATATCACATTAATAGAATGAAGGGAGAAAAAAAACCACATGACCATCTCCATTCATGCAGATAAAGTCATTTGACAAAATCCAAGACCGTTTCATCATAAAAGCTCTCAGAAAGATAGGAAAAGAAGGAAACCTCCTCAGTATGATAAAGAGTATTTATGAAAAACCCACAGCTAACATTATACTTGCTTTAATTTCCTAGGCTGCTCAAAGCAAATAACATGAAATGCATTGGGTTAAACAATGGGAATTTGTTCGCTCACGGTTTTGAGGCCGTGATAATGTCCAAATAAAAACATCATCAAGGTGATGCCTTCTTCCCAAAGACTGGCTCTTCTGTCCTTAGCTCTTCTGTCACATGGCAAGGCACAGGCAGCATCTGCGTTTTTTTCCCTTCTACTTAAGATTTCACTGTTTTCAGCTTCATGCTTCCATGGCTTTTACTCTCCCTGTCTGAATCTCATTCTTTCATAAAGGACTCAAGTAACAGGATTAAGAATCATCCCGATGGAGATGGGACACACCTTAACTGAAATAACCTTGTTAAAATTTCTTACTTGCAATGGGTTTACACACATGGGAATGAATTAAATTTAAGAAAATATTTTTTGGGGAATACTTACAACTTCAAACTACCAAAACACTCAACAGTGAAATACTGAAAGCTTTCGCCCTAAGATTGGGAACAAGACAAGTAGGTCTGCTTTTTGTACTAATATTCAACATTGTACTGGAAGTTCCAGGCAGAGCAATCAGGCAAGAAAAGAAATAAAAGACATCACATTTGTAAAGGAAAAAGTAAAATCTATTTGCAGACAACATGATCCTTTCCATTGAAAATACCAAAGAATCCACAAAAAATTAGTAGAATTAGTAAATGAATTCTTTAAAGTGGCAGGATACAAGACTAACGTCCCAATATCAGCTGTCATCCTATATATCGGCAATGAATAATACAAAATGAAAATAAATAAAAGAACACCATCTACAATGGCACATCAAAGAATGAAATATCTAAGAATAAATTTAACCAAAGGGGTAAAGGGTTTGTACATTGAAAACTACAAAACACGGATGAAAGAAATTAAAGAATACCTAAATAAATGGCAAGCCATCCCACACTCGTGGATAGAAAGCCTTAATATTATTAAGTTGTCAATAGTACCCAAAGTGATCTACAGATTCAGTACAATCCCTATTAATATTCCATCACCCATTTTGCAGAAGTGAAAAAACCAATCCTCAAGTCCATACAGAATAACAAGGGGCCTTGAATAGTTAAAACAATATTTATAATAAAAAGAAAATGAAAGTTGGAGGTCTAAACTTCTCAATTTCAAAACTTATTACAAAACTGCATTAAAGAAAAGAGTCTGATACTGACATATGCATAGACATATAGTGAAATGAAATAGAATTGAAAGTCCAGAAATGAACCCATATATCTGTGGTCAACTAATTTTCAAAGAGTGTCAAGTACATTAAGTGGGGGAAAGAATGGTCTCTTCAACAAATGGTACTGGGAAAACTGGATATCCACCTGAAAAAGAATGAAGTTGAACCCCTACCTCACACACTATACAAAGATTAACTCAAAATGGATCAGGGACATGTACATTAAGGCTAAAACTAGAAAATTTTTAGATGAAAACATAGGGGGAAACCTTCATGACATTGGATTTAACAAGATCAGATCAAACATCAAAAGCATGAGCAACAAAAGAAAAAATAGATAAACTGGACTTCATCGAAATTAAAAACTTTTACACATTGAAGGACATTATCAAAAAGGGAAAACAACTTACAGAATGGGAGAAATTAATTGAAAATCATATATGATAAGGGTTTAATATCCAGAATACACTAAAAAAAAAAAAAAAAAAACAGAAAACAAAAAACAAACCAAACAACTGCTACAAATGAACAACCAAAAGACAAACAGCACAATTTAAAAATGGGCAGGAGAGCAGACATAGCTTAGTGGTTGAGTGCCTGCTTCATTTATACAAGGTCCTGAATTCAATCCCCTGTAACTCCTAAATAAAAAATTTAAAAATGGGCAAAAGACTTATATAGTCATCTCCGTAGAAGATATACAAATGGACAATAAGTATACGAAAATATTCTCAGCATCATTAGTCATCAGGGATATCCAAATCAAAACCACAATGAGATACCACTTTACACCCAATAGGATGACTATTATTTTTAAAATGGAAAAAAATAAGTGTTGTCAAGGATGTGGAAAAATTGAAGCACTCTCATATTGTTGGTAGGAATGTAAAATTGTACAGTCATTGTGGAAAACATTTTGACAGTTTCTTCAAAAGTTAAACATAGAATTACAATATGACATGGCAATTGCACCATTTACACTAGCGTATTGAAAACAAGAACAGGAACAGATACTTTTACACCAATGTTCATAGGAGTGTTACTCAAAATGGTCAAAAGGATGAAACAAACCAACTGCCCATCAATAGATGAATGGATAAACAAATTGTGGTAGGTAAAACAATGAAAAATTAATCAGCCTGAAAAAAGAATGAAGCTCTTTTCATATGATCCAGAAATTTTACTAGGATTATATACAGGAGAAGTGAAAACGGTGATACAAACAGACATCTGCACATCAATGTTCACAACAGCGTTATTCACAATTGCCAAAAGATGGAAAAACCCAAATGTCCATTAATCAATGAATGGATAAACAAAATGTTGTGTGTACATATGATGGAATACTATGCAGCAGTAAGAAGAAATCAATTTGGGACACATATGATAACATGGACAAATCGTGAAGACATTATGCTAAGTGAAGTAAGACAGACACAAAAGGCCAAATATCACATGGTCTCATTATTTGAACTCATATTGAACTAAATACGAAGAATAAACACTTGGAGTTAAAACCTAGAGTAGAGATTATTAGGAGGTAAGAGGAGGGCTGAGAGGGAATACTGGTGCTTAAGGTATGTAGAAGTTTTAATTAACTTGATTGTTAATGTGTGGAAATGGATAGAATTGATGGTAACACATTATAGCAAGTAGCAGCTGGTTTATAACTGGGATTGTGGCTGAAAAGGGTAGTCTAGGGGTATAAACATCAAATGAAAGAAGGTTAGAGAATAATCCAGGGACTGAATAACGCAGTGAACCCAGAGATGGATGAGAATTGTGGTTGATAGTACAAATGCCAGAATGTCCATGTTCTTCTGTGAACTAGTACAGATGTACGTCCCTATTGCAGGGTGGTGGGAATATGGAGAACCATGGGGAAAAAAAAATTAGTATCACCTATGGACTATAGTTAACAGCAACACTGTAATATTCTTACATCAATGTCAAAGATGTACTATGTTAATAATAGAGGAGTATGGAAAAAACAAGTCAAATATAAGCTATGGACCATAGTGGTAACAGTCTGATATTATCTCATAGACTGTAACCAATGTTCCACCACAGTGTGGTGTGTTGGTGAAGGGGGATTAATGGGAATTTTCCACATGTGCATGATTGTTTTGTAAGTTCACAACTTCTGCAATAAAAATGTATTTTTTAAAAAAAGAATGAAGCTCTCATACATGCTATAACATGGGTGAACTTTGAAATCATTATGTAGATTGAAATAAACCAGACACAAAAAGACAAATATTGCATGGTTCCACTTACATGAAATATGTAGAATAAGCAAATTTAGAGAGACAGAAAGTAGATTAGAGGTTACAAGGGGACAGGGAAAGGGAGGTTTGGGGAATTTTTGCTTAATAGGTACAAAGTTTCTGTTTGGGACTGTGAAAAAGTCTTGATAATGGATGGTGGTGATGGTAGCATAATATTGTTTATGTAATTAATACCACTAATATGAATACTTAAAAATGCTTAAAATGGGAAATTTTGTGTTAAATATATATATATATGTTACCATAACAAAGAAAAATCATTTAAAAATTGATCTTCTTTTACTTGTCTTATCTAAACCAGCCATGCAAATTAGTTTGGACCGTGTAAACAGGAAAGACATTAGCTTAGTTTAAGAGAAATCAGGCCATGGGCGAGAAGGAATTTTTTTCCTTACTTACAATTATATATTAGCACAGGGTTTTAAAACAGAGGTCTCTGTCATCAAAGGAAAGCTTCAGCCACATAATTTTAGCCAGATATTTTAGGTTAAAAACCGGAGGTTTGCATCCCATTTCTTCTACTTTCTATCTGTGTGCCCTTCAGCAGGTTACTTCAGTGCTCCATGCCTCAATTTCCTCAAATGTAAAATGGATACAAAATTAGCACCTACCTCATAGGGTCTCTGTAAGGATCAAACAATTGAATATGTATAAAGGGCTTAATACAATGACTAGCATTTGGAAACACTGTAGAATTCTTTGCTATTATTATCTTATTACTATTTTATTATTATTTTCACTTCAAGGTAGTTATATGTTGAGATTGTATCAGGCTAGACAAAAAAAAAAAAGTGAAGATATCTCTTTAGATGTGTTTTCATTTTGTTATTAAGTATTTACTTTTAACCAAACTGTATTACATTTCAGAGAACCGTGATAATATTTGTGGGAAACAAATCTGGAAAGACATATTTCATGCAAAATAATGAAAACTCAAACACTTCATGTTGTGTGCTCCATATATCTATAAGACTCCTGAGGACATATGCATGTCGAGGCTACCGTGTGAGAAAGAATTCAATTTCTTTTAAATAACATTTGGGTACAATCTTTTTTTCTTTAAAATAATGTATTATTATTCAGTACTTGCAGCCCATGAGCTACAACCATGTGGTGAAAAAAATGATATACAATTTTCAAAGTTAATAATAATCAGTGCTCCAGAACAAGTCACAACTGAAAAGACTCCCTAATGTGGATAACTTTTGGACCTTTTCCAAGAACCAATACACAGGGACCCTGGAGCATCCCATGGGCTAGGGTTTTCAAAATTCTTAGCAATACTGCTGTGTCCCCATAGTCACATATCGCTTAAGGAACATTCCACGCTCAGAGAATGGGTACAATCTTAATTATTAGTTGTCCATGAATTTAACTTGACTCTGAAAAACACAAAATTATCTGGAATATTTTCTTCTTCAAATTATATTGTAGACTAAATGTGTCTCTATGTGATTCTTATTTTTGAAATATTTTTTAACTCAAATACTTTTGAAAGACTATAGATGAGTTTATGTTTACTAATAATATGAATCCAAAGTGTTATTTTAAAAATTGTTAAAATACTACTTAATCCAATTAATGATCTAAGAATGAAGCAACCAAGATATCGACATAGGTTACCTGGTATAGTTTTGCTAGAAGGATGGGCTAATGAGACCAAAGTTACAGATTTCATTTAAGTATGACATGATCTGGTTTGAAAAGCTTTTTTCCTATGATCGCTTCCAGCCAGCCCTCTGGGGACAGCAGCCTTTTGAGGACATAAGAGACACCAGGCAAGGATGGAGATGGTACAAGCTGCATCTACACAACTGTTAGAAAATTATTAAGAACTATTTCTTACAGATGGTGGGTCAGTGGTATAATGAATAATAATCGCAATTGCATTTTATTGAGTACTTATCCGTGCTAGACATTTTGATATGTTTTGCAAAGTTTATGCCATTTGATTTAATCTTTACAACACAACAAAGGAGGTATTATTCCCTCTACAAAGATAAAGAACACGAAGCTTGGAGAGTTTTAATAAAGCCACAAAACTTGCTCGAAATCACACAGCTAATAACTGAGAGAGCTACCCCACTGTCTCTAAGAGGTGTAGTGCATCTGTGAGAGCTGGCTGAGGATGGAATGGCAAGGAAACTGATGGGACCGCTGAACTTAGTAAAGTGTTAGTATTTCTTTCGGATATTTTAAAATTACACACTATCTTGGCAGTTTTATAACCTCTCTACCTAAAGCATACACAAATCTAATTAAAAGTGCAAAAATCCCTTTCTGATTTTTTTTTCTTTGAAGGAGGACTAGATGATGATGGTGAAGATAATAACAGTAATTATGAATCTTATAATAGGTAATACTAAGTACTTACTGTGGACCAAGGACTGCTCTAAGCACATTTAATCCTCCCAACAACCTCCAGTATGAGATAGCTATTATTTTATTACAATTTTACAGATGAAAGAAATTAAGATGAAGAAGACTAAATAATTTCTCCTAAGATCACACAATTACCAAAAGGAAGAACCAGGACTTGAGCAATTTCTGTGTGAGGTAAAAACTCACACTCTTACCAAGATATTATAGTGATAAAAATAATAGACATTTTTACATAAATTTGTGGATTTGTGATAAAAATTGCATCCCAATCCCTATCACTCCATATAAATTTAGCCCCACTACCCGTTTACCTCTCAGAAATGATTACCAGTGGTTTCATGGTATTATACATTATACCTATAATGAAAGACTCCTTCAGAAACAAGTATTTCCTAGGAAAGAAAAACGCAGACAATGGAGTATGCAAGTTTTCCTACGTATTTTGAATGAGATGTAGACTTTCACCTTGTTTTTTGTTTTCATCAAAGTGTTGAAAATTTTTTTCATCTAATTTTTTTCCGCCTACTTCCCTAAGGTACCTATGATCTGTAGGGAAAAAAAAGCTTGCATTTACTTACAGCGTGTGTGTACTCAGCCATAAAAACAAAATGGAGAACAATTCAAATTAAATCTCATCATTTGCTCAAAAACATGTCTCTTTGGTCACACCTTCTTAATGAATAGTAGCAGACAAGCAACACAGCTAATAAGTTATTTTAATAGGGTGATGTAATGGTGTGTGAACTGTTACCTCCTGGGAGAGTGAATGACAGATTCCAGTGCTCATTACTGTGTAGATTAGTCTCAGAGAATTCATTAGTGCCCAATGTGGCAGCTCTCCTGAGTGGCTGCAATTTAAAAAAGAGACAGGAGGCCAATGTGCCCAAGAAACTCTAAAGACGGATGATCTGGGGTTGAAGGCTTTTAAGGCAAAGGACTCTCCTGAGAAGATGGCAATTATTCACTTAGTTTTTCAGGCGATTGGTGACAGCGCTCTTCCCTTTTGTCTATGTCAGTACATGCAATAGAAAGAACAGAGGACTACTGGGTTTCACCTCACTGATGAAGAGCAGACTTAAGGCTGTTTCAAAGGTAGAATACCTCCATACGCCTTATCTCCATTGCAAATAACTTTTTGATTTTTTGGAATAACAATGAGCAGAAGTAACAGAAAAATTTACAATATCAGCAACCCTGACATTACTTTCCTAGCCAATAGTTTTAATCCCCTCCACCTAACCACCAAGCAAGCTTGAATAAATATTGATTGATTTTTAAAACCCTGTATGTGCTGTTTCTACCACATGCCAGTGAAGATATTTTTTCAAACTAGCTTTATAAAAAAACAGAATGTTCTGACTTCTAGGTATTTAAAGGTGCCATCATAGCACTGTCCATACACTATTAAAGCTTTCGAATTTTTTGACTGCAAGCTTTAGTAAGAAATATGTTTTACACACAACCCAATATCCATATATAGAAGTTTACACAAATGAAACTAAGGTTTCAATACGTGAGATTCACTCTTCTCTTTATTTTTTTCTCCCACTCTATTATTCTATACTATTGTATTGTGTTCTATCATAATTTTTTGAATGATGGTTTTTTAAAATGTTGGTTTTATTTTAAAAATTGATTTCACCATGTACCCATTAATCAGGAGCTGCAGTTTGAATAACTTTGTATGAAAGAACTATGTCACAAGACAGAGGCTTTTTCATATTAACTTTTGTAAGAATAATTATTATTGTGTGCTAAATATAGGTCAGGCACTGTGCCCCTGTTTTACAAAATGTATTATCTAATTTACTCATCACAACAATAATGGACATAGATATTACTATTATTACAGAAAAATTAAGTGACTTGCCCAAGGAGTCACAGCTAACAAAACCCAAGCAATTTGTTGCCAGCATCTAAGCACTTAACCCTTACTCCCAACTATACTCGTTGGAGATAAGCTATTGTTCTTTTATTGCTAAATCAAGGTTGATTGCTTCCAAAACAAACACTTGACAATAAGATATGCTAAATGCTTTCATGGAGTAAACCATCCCTTCCCCAGTCATTTAGCTCTCTTAACCTATAGGTGATATATTAACTTTTGTGCATTTATCTGGTGGTTTGTAGTTAGTCTATATTATTCAACACAAATACTGAAAATTATGATTTCAGAATAACTTATATGTTCAAATCTCAGTATTTCAGGAAGTTATTATCATCACGCCTTTTAAGAAATTTGTTATGATTTTATATTTAATAAAATAAAATCAAGAAATATTTGAATAGTTACCAACAATGCAGTTTGCTAAGACATCCCAGGGAGACAAAGAAACATATTCTCAAATACAAGCATGAGTACCTTAGCGGTGGGAAGGCAGCGATGGGATCATTTCATTGCCAGAATGCATAGGATTAACCCCAGAACTTGAAGAGGAAGCCAATTTAAAGCCAGAACCAGGTTCACAAGTCAATGAAGGAGGAAGCCAGAGAACACGTAGAGGGGGCGTGGCAGGAAGGCAGTTGTCTATTACAGACATCTACTGCAGAGTCCTTCAAGCGCCTTTGAAACAAGACTTTCTCCCTTTGGTCCCCAGATGATTCCTAGTTTAGTTGAAGCATATCAGCCCAACCATATGAATATAGTGGATTAAATTCAGTTTGTTTATAGCAGAAATAGCCAGTGCCCACAAACACACACAATTTTTCTCTTCCACTTGGGAGCAGCTCTAAAACACATTTCCAGTTCTCTTGATATTCTGGACACTGAAATGGGGGTAGAAACAGTGTGCCTGGTCTCTAGCAACCTCTCTTAGGAATCTTTAGTTTCTCTCCCTCTCTTTCTTCACCCACCTGCGGTTGAATATGGAAGCAAACGAGGTCCCCGTTTGACTGGGTGGGACTGGGCCTCTCTGACAACCCCCATTAGAAAGTGACAAGAGTAGAAAATAAACTGAATGTTTATAGCAGAGAACATTACTTATTCTGGCTAAAGCAGTAATGTAGTCTAAATATTGGTATAAATGCTATGCTTGAAATATAGACTTGTGATTGGAATTTAGTGAGGTGAATTAAGAAAATGGGTGTTATTGGAGCAAGCGCGGCCAAGCCTGTGAAGACCTAGCTGATCTTGCTAAAATTGCTCCCAGCAACTACTCAGGCACAGCAGAATAGTCAGGTCTGTTCTTTCTCTACTAAACCTGTTAGAACAAATTGGAGACTGAAATTCCTCAGACTCTCATGGGTAAACCATGTGAGTTCAAATCCTGCCTTCACTTCTTAATGGCTATGTGACTTGGCAATTTTGATTAAATTCTCTGGGCCTAATTTTCTTACCAGTAGAGCCAGGAAAATATTACCCCCATCATAGTGTTATTTGAGGATTAAAGAAATTAATTCATAGAAAGTATTTAAAACACTGTACATTGTAATGGTCAATCAACATCAGCTATTATTATTGTTAGGATTATTAGTATTATTATCATAACTTTCAGGTCATTCTCCCTTTCCTGCCTGAATTCTTCAGACTTATAACTTTTACCTCTTTTCCAGGCTAGGGACCCTCTCTCTTTTTCTCCATCATCTAGGAATGCTGGGAAGCAGTAATACAGCTTTTCTTTATTATACTTCTAATTATTGAGCCTGTGTTTCCTGTGTTCTCAGTAAGAAGGAGAGAACCTTCTCTTGGTTTTACTTTCAATTCAGGAAGAAAGAAAACTACAAAACTTTCATTAGTCTAAAACACTCACATGGTTATCTGAAGATTACTCACTTCTGTAATCTGAAGGTGAAATCTGACTCCTGGAGGGTATGTCTGGCTCCCCATAGCCAAATGGCATTCTCACAAGGCCTTAATCTGGGCCTCAGCTTCCTGTTGCCCAAGCCTAATAGGTTACAATATCTTTCGATGTGGTTGGATTACAACGGGAATTTCAAGGCCAGTTTGCCTGGCATGGTTGTAAGGAATGGGTCATTCCATCATGAGCTAAGAGTTTGGTTGAGTGGGGGAATTTATATTGGATTTTCATGCAAAGACAATCTTAACTTTTTTCCCCAAATAATCTGACAATGGTTAATGATTGATGCTGAAAAGGACATTTTTTGCCCCTTTTTGCCTGTGGCAGCCAGGATTTCTAGAGAAGGCAAAAATGTAATTATTGACCAGAGTTTATCAGGTCTATTTCTATTCATTCCAAAAATCAGTTAATCCTCTATAAGTTTTTGAAGAGAATAAATGGATAAGAAGCAGACACCATGAATGTGACTGAAGATAACCTGCAATGACAAAGGAGAGCTGGCAGATGCTGTGATGATGATAAAGCTCACTTGCCCACACTTCTGTCTGCATTGTCTTTATCACTCACAGAAGAAGAAAAATAAAAGAAAAAAAGAAGAGTGCTTATTTGACTTTCAAGGCTTCAGTACAAATCAATAGCTATTAATATTTGGTTTCTTTCATAAACTAAATCATTAAAGCATTTTAATAGCAATTAATAAATCTGGATTTAAAAATTAAGAAAAATCTTTGCAACAAAATAATTGTCCTCAATGGAAAAAGCAAGAAATATTTTTACTTGGAAGCAAACAGCTCAGTGTTCTTTGTTTGACTTCTTTAGGGAAGAGGCAAGTCTGGCAACAAAGAAAAATAATGAGTTGTAAGAGATTGAACCTTAGGAAGTAAAGTCAAATCAAAATGCACATCCTACTGTCTTGGTTTGAGTCTTTTGTGGACCTCAGGAAATCCTATTCTAAAAACAAACCCTTCCTATGTCCATAAAACCACTGGGGATGATATTAATCCTTTATTGGAGTCCTATATAAATGAAGGAGAAGAGAAAAGAAAGCTGCCATTTTACCCTGCCATGCGAGAGAAGATTCCAGGATTGCCTGCAGCCACAGAAAGGCAGAGAAAAAGCTGCTGTGACAGAGAGGAGCCACAGACAGTGCAGCCTGCAGCAGAACTAGCCACAGGCCCTGAGAATAGGGGAGAGAGGAGCAGGCAACCAGTGTGCTCTGTCATATGCCTGATCGCCCACAGCTGAGCTCTGAGAGAAAGCATCTTTATTTTTTTTTTTTTTTTTTTTTTTAAAGATTTGTTTTTATTTATTTAATTCCCCTCCCCTCCCCCGGTTGTCTGTTCTCTATGTCTATTTGCTGCGTCTTGTTTCTTTGTCCTCTTCTGTTGTCGTCAGTGGCACGGGAAGTGTGGGCGGCGCCATTCCTCAGCAGGCTGCTCCCTCCTTTGCACTGGGCGGCTTCTCCTTACGGGCGCACTCCTTGCACGTGGGGCTCCCCTATGCGGGGGACACCCCTGTGTGGCAGGGCACTCCTTGCGCGCATCAGTACTGCGCATGGGCCGGCTCCACACGGGTCAAGGAGCCCCGGGGCTTGAACCGCGGGCCTCCGATGTGGTAGACGGACGCCCTAACCACTGGGCCAAAGTCCGTTTCCCGAGAAAGCATGTTTAGATGACACCACCATGTGACTGATCGCCCCCAGTTGCAACTTGGTGAGACAGCATCTCTCGCTGATGCCTTGATATGGACATTATCAGTCTTGGAACTGTAAGCTTCTACCCTAAAAATTTCCTGTTTTAAAAGCCAACCTATTTCTGTTATATTGCATGGGCAGTCTTTAGCAAACTAAAACACCCACAAAGTTGAACAAAGCAGTATTCTCTTACTTTGGTTTTCTATCTAATTTTCTGTTTTCTACAATTAGACATACTGGATCAAATAGTTCAAAGACTTCAAAGATATTAGTTCAAAGATGTCCCACTGTACCATCATTATACTCATAAGATATAGTAGATCTTTGTCATTCTCCTTGGCTGTCCAGTATTGGAACTCCCTTCATATATTTGGGGAATTCCTCCCATTAAAGAAACTGAAAAAAATGCTATACACCCACTATTTTCGTTTCTTTGACTGCTCAAACAAATACCATGCAAATTTGCATTTTGCAAATTCTCAAGCAAATTCCCTTTGTTGCCTTAAGCAATGTGAATTTATTGGCCCATGAATTTGAGGCAAGGAGAGTTCCAAATCAAGGTCTTATCAAGGTTATGCTTGCTTTCTGAAACCTGGTGTTCTGAGACTCGCTGCTGGCAATCCTTGGTCCTTGGCACACGTCACATGGCAATGGACACAGAGGCCTCTCCTGGCCTCTCCTTCTCTTCAGTCTATTGACTTTCAGCTTCTGGCTGCTCTTCTGTGGCTTTTTCTCTATCTGTATTTCATTCCACCAATAAAGCACTTCAGTAATAGGATTAAGGCCCATCCTGATTGAGGTGGGCCACACTTTAGCTTAAGTAACCTCATCAAAAGTTCCTACTTACAATGGGTTCGCACCCACAATAAAGGATTATATTTAAGAACATGTTTATAGAGGGTTCATAGCTCTAAACCACCACACTTACTTTCTCAGCTTCTCTTAAAGCAAGGTATAGGCATATGGCCTTGCTTTCACCAACCCCATAACAATACCCCATATTTTGAACAGAGGACCATTGAATCAAAGAAGCAGGAGCCTCAGAGAGTTCTTTCTAGAGTCAGTCACTGTTGCAACAAGATCTCATTCTCAGAGCAGAAGTGGCCGTAATCCCTATAAACGAATCTTACGTTTATTGCCGATGGAGTGGTAGTAATATACTGAAGAGGTCAGAGCCTCTGTATCGTTTGGAGCATTGCTCATGGCTCTGTGGCCTTTGAGCTTGATAATCCTGTAATCTTAGCAATTCAATGAATTACCAAATATCCTCTTTTTCTTTTGAAATAATTTTATATTTCCAGAGGAGCTGCAAAAATAGTACAGAATTTCTATATAGCATGCACCCATCTTCCCCAAGTGTGAACTTCTTGTTTATAACTATGTAACATTTATCAAAACTAAGAAATGAATATTATTACAATACTATTAGCTTTATTCAGATTTCCCAATTCTTCCATGAGACCAATTCAGGATCCCACATTGCATCTAGTCTTCATATTTCCTCAGAATCCTCCAATATATGACAGTTTCTTGTTCTTCCTTTGATTTTCTTGAACTGAATACTTTTGTGGTCAGTTATTTTGTAAAATGGCCTTCAGTTTGTGTTTGATATTTTCTAATGATTAAACTGAGGTTGTGGATTTGGAGGAAGAAATCCACAGAAGTGATGAGCCCTACTCAGTACATTGCTTCAGGCGGTATATAATTTCAATATGTCTTATAACTTGTGATGTTAACTGTTGGCAGTTCACTAACATGCTGTCTGCCTAGTTCCTCCACTGTAAAGTTAGAATTTCCCCCTTTCTGTACCATATGTACTAGAAGCAAGTCACCAAGTTTACACCACATGTAAGAGTAGGGAAATTAAACTCACCTCCTGGAATTTTGTGGGCAATTACCCTAGCAATTAATAAATATTTGTGGGGAGATACTTTGAAGCCATGTAAACATCCTGCTGCTTCTTAAAGCTTCACCCACTAATTTTATAACATTTGTCACTGGACCTTGCCTGCAACAAATATTACTGTAGTGTTCTAATGGTGATTTCTATGTCCTTTCTTCTTTCTATATTTATTAATTGGAATTCTTCCATAAGGAATATTTTTCCTTACTCCCACATGTATTTATTTATTTATCTTATTAAGTCATTTATTTATACCCATATGGACACATCCAATACTATTGTTATTTATTTTTTTGTTCAAATTGTTACAGCTTTGACTATTGGTAACTCTTTCAGATTGTCTCAAGTCCTTTCGACATGCCCCTATCCTGTTTATTATTATTATTATTATTTTAATTTCCTTACTTTCTGACACTACGAGATACTCCAGGCTTGTCTTGTATTTTTTTCTACCCCATTGCTAAAATCAGCACTGGTTATTTTTATTGGAAAATGGTATTTTGAAACCAATGAGTTTAGAATGCTTGTTGTTATTGGACTGTTATTATTTCCAGGTCTTCTAAGCAGAAAGACCTAGAAACTGGTCTTCATACTATTTCTGACTCAACTTAGCACCACAGGTTTCATTCTAGCTGTGGCTCATTCATTTCTAACTTCTTTCTCTGAGAGTGAGATACCTGGCTCTCAATATCACAATATATTTACTTATTTTTGAACTCTAGTATGTATATACTAAAAATTGCTAAACTGTACCCTGTGAGAATTAAATTTATTCCTTTTCTGGAATGATATATAAATCAAATCATACTATATGCAGTCTTTTAATTGTGCAATCTTAATTGCATGTTCTGTGAATCATTAGTTCATTTCCTTTTATTTCTGAGTAGTATTCCAATGCATGGATGAAACAGTGTCCATTTACCTGCCAAAGGACATTTTGGTTGTTTCCATTTTTTGGCAATTATAAATAAAGTTGTTATAAACATTTGCACACAAGTTTTTGCATGAGCCAATATTTTAATTCACTTCAGTAAATAACCAATGTGTAAGGTTGCTGGATCATATAGTAGTAAATGTTTACCTTTATAAGATACTAACAAACTCTTCCAATTTTGCATGTCCTCCAGCAACGAATGCATTTCTGTTGCTCTGCATTCTCATGGGCACTTAGTATTGTCTATTTGGTTTCTTTCTTAAAATGTGTGATTAAAACATACTTTTTCTTTGTTTGTAGCTATCATCTATGATTGAAATTAGAAAGCATAAAGTCACCATGAAACCACAGTGTGTTGAGAGAATGGTGCTTAGCTGCTTAAAAAATATATATACTCTGGAGCCAGAATGATGTGAGTTTTCATTTGGGCTCCACCATTTATTAGCTATGTGACTTTGAGCACATTATCACTATTTTCTAAAAGCAGAGTTCCTCATTTGTGAGACTGAGCTGCCCTTGCCCCCACTTCCTATACGATAAGTGCATATAAAACACTTAGCATAATGCCTGGTACATAAAAAGGGGCCAATAAACATTCATTACTATTATGTTTTTACTAGGACTGTATGTTTGTCTGTGTGTGTGTGATGTTGCTTTTCTAAGTCTCCACGAGTTAACACATTATTTTATTCATCATTTATTCCATAATATTTATCGATCATCTACAATGTATGCGGTATTGTCATAGATATCAGGGACACGGCAGTCCTGTAGAAATAAATGACTTGTATTTAATAGTCATCAAAATTTGGTGGAATTGGTATGACTTAATGTATCTTAACTTTTTTTAAAAAATTAGTTAAAATACTATCCTCTAAAGTAGAAGTTAGGACATTTCAGTATAACTCTAAAGATTTGGTATTATTTTAAATTGATTTTGATACTTTTTCAAAAATAAAAAATGACATGGCAGTCCATAGGTCAGTGGCTAGTGGGAATTCTTTTTACAGCTGCCTCGTGTCGTTTATCTTGATCAGATACCAAATAAGCCATTTTTTGGTAGCTTAGGAAATTGTGATTTTTATACTCTGGCTCCAGGATTATCAAAGCATACAACTTAAACTTTATTTTCATTTGTGCATGTAGAAAAATAATATGTAACAGGGTTTCAAACTCTGACATTTCCATTCATCTCCTTTTAAAATATCTGTTGAACACAAATATCCAATGGTACCAATTGCAGAGAAAGGGAACTTGAAATAACTGTATATTTCATAAGTGATGAAAATTCAGTATTTTAGTATCAAATAGGATATACTTTTTTCTTCTGTATATTTCTCACTCCTCTGTATGTCTGACTTATTACACAAATATACACACATATATGTTTCACATCCAAAGCAGTGCTATTTAGTGGATAAGTAGCAATCTTTATAATAACAATCATCTTATTTAAGTCTCTGTGCATTGTTTGGAAAAGTTAGTGAGGGATCAAAGTATGTCCAGAATGATGTCATAACAAGGTAATACAGAATCTGATTGTGTGGAAAGCTGGTTATTTACACAAAGAGGTCAGAAACCAGCTGACTACATATAAACTAAAGAAAAACCAACAAACATGCTAAGACAGTTCTTACAGTTCTAATTCTTGATCTGCTATGAATTTGCAAACTTAGCACAATTTTTAAAGTCCCAGATATTGAGAATGTTTTCAAAGTCAGCACAAATCTACTCAAAAATTTTATTTGCCTTGCTACCCAAATGATCCCAGAGGCAATAAACAAATGTATTTATTTTCCATTTGTAAGGTTTTATTTTAAAATTGTAATGTTTTTTAAAAAAAATTATAGCAAAAGTTTATTTCTATGATTTAGTGAAAATGTCCTTTACATTGAATAAAATCATTTGGAACTTTTAAAAATATGTTTTATTTTTATTCTGCAGATCTGAACACTTGTTCAAATTGAAGTTGGGGTTGAAATTCAATGGACTTGTCTGCACCATTGACAGTATTGGAAAAAGCATTTATCTGAAAAGTCTACTCTGTGATTGTATATTTGCCTTCCTTATTTCTTTCCTTCCTCTTCCTTTCTCTCCTTCCCTCCCTCTTTTCTTCCCCTCCTTTCTTATTTCCCTTTTTTCTTTCCATCCATTCTCCTTTATTTCCTTCCTTGCTTCTTTTCTATCTCCCTCTCTTTTTTCTTCTTCTTTTTCATGATCCTAAAATATTAGTTATCATTGTCATGAAAGCTTATGTTAGTAAATAAAATTTGGAGTCTCTTATAGTACAAAAACATAACTGAATTGCTGAAGCATTTTATCTTCAGCAACAATCTTCATTCTCTTCAAAGGATTGAAGATGTATTCTAAACTGAATAAATGGATTATGGGAAGGGAAAGAAGAACTAGAAATGTGTTACTTCAGGGTTATTCTTTAAAATGGAGACGACCCCAAAAGGAGAAAAGATGGTGCATTAGTCAGGGTTCTCTGGGGAAACAGAATCAATAGGAGATATCTATCAATAGTATGAGAGTTTATAAGAGTTTCTCACGTGACCCTGGGGATGTCCTTGATGAGTTTCCGGGGGATGTTTACTGTCCAAAGACTGAGAAATTCTCTCTGAATGCTGAAATCACTTCCCCTTTTAAGGCATTCAACTAATTGGATAAAGCATCTGTCATTGCTGATGGCAATCTCCCTGGTTGATGTAGATGTAATCAGCTATCTATGCAATAAACTCACTGGTGACTCAAGTCCACAAATATCCTTGGATTAGGGCACAATTTCCTGGCGGAGTTGACACATTAACCTACCCATCACAGATGGTGATGACAAACCCAAATTGTATTTTCCAGACTAATAACAAGAACAGAAATAGGATACAGGTAAAAATTCTAACATTAGGTTGAAGAAAAGGTTTGTTAAATTCATTAATGGAAATATAAATAACTGCTATTTTCATTCTCTGATGTCTTTTTAATATTATTGATTATTTATAAGTCTAGATCGCCAAGATTATTGCTATCTCATCTAATTTTTGTAAGGTTAAAAAGCATTTAATGTTAATGTATTGAGCCCCTAATAAGAATGGTTAAACACCACAAGAGAAGTCCTACACAAATATAATCTATGGATTTCCTGATTGCAGTGTGCATTAGCTTATTGAAAAACTTTAGTGTCTGAAAGAATCTAAAGGCTTTACAGAACAACAGAAGGATTTTGACATTTATAGTGAAATTTCTTTTCAAAACATTTGGTTTTAGTAATCTTTAAGGTCTTCTAGTTTAACTCTTCTTTGCCACCTATATGGACAATTCATCTGGCCGTTTAAAATTTTTAGAAAAAGGTTCATAATCTCCTTTCAGCACAGTATAATGTAGCCGTGGATCACAGACTCAAGAGCCAAAGGAACAAACACAAACAGTCATAAAACAGTTATAATGTAATGGCCCACTTGTTTGTCACTGCAACTCAGGATACCCAGATAGGGTCAAGATAAAACAGTTGAAACATAAAGCTAAAATGTCAACATACACTGAGGCTGCACAATTCTATCTAAAGCGATTAATCTCTTCCTGTCCCCATCCCCTCCTCCTCTCATTTTCTCCAATGTCCACCTCTGCTTCACAGATCTTTGAAGTTAAAGACAAATTTGCTATCTGAAGATTAACTAGTCTTTCTGCTTCATAGGCAAGAGGGCTACCTAGCTTTTACTTTTCCTTCCCAAAAATAAACAGGAGATGTGGAAGTCCCAGCAGATTCAAATACCACACAAGGACTCCCCACAGGGTCTTGAAGTCTTACATTTCTCAGGAGAATGTAGTTGCTTCTTCGGCAAATAAAGTTTCCTGTGTATGAGCCATTGACTCATAGTAAGCCCAAATGGAAGTTTTATTTTATATTTTTTAAAGTGAAATCTTCATTTCCATCATAATCATAAAAATAGTTTGTCCTTACTCTACAAACATCAGCTATTTTAGAAAGGTAGAAGAGGTTTCAGCTGTAGCCTTGCTTGTCATTACAACAATTTTGTTTTACGCTCGTAATTTTAACATGCATTTCAACATACAGTTGTTTACCAAAAGACATGCCTCTTCTTGTAATCTATTTTTCCAATAAATACATTTTAAACAATTTTTCTCCTCAGTGATTATTGTAATTGTTAGAATGTAGTTCTTATAAGTAACAGAACAATGTCGTCTATGGTGATTTAAGCAACCTGAAACTTGATTTCTTTTTCATATTAAAGACTGGTGAAAGGCACTTCGGGACAGCTTCCAGGCTGCATGGTGTCCACGGCCTGGGCTCCCTGTATGCTCTTGCCTGGTAAAGATGGCCTCCATTTCCTAGATCACCTCATTGTTCAAAATGGCCATTCCAGCTCCAGTTACACATTTCAGCCAGCAAAAAGAAGCAAAGGGAAAGGGAATGGTCGATTTCCTTTTAAAGGACATTTTTTTGGAAATTGCACACAAAACTCTCTACATCTTCTTGGCAAGAACTTAGTAACATACTATACCTAGCTGCAAGAGAGCTCAGTAGATTACTCCTGGTAGTCATATGTCCAGCCAAAAACTGAAGATTCTCTTACTATAGAATAGGGGAAAAATAGAAATTGAGGGACAGCTAGTACTTTCTGTCACAAATAATGACATCAATAAGTTATTCAGATATTTTTTATTTCCTAAATGTGCTATGACATTGATTTTTGATGGATATTATATTGTTTTCAATTCTTAACATTATGAACAATGCCATAATGAACATAAATATTTGAATGATTGCCAAATGATTTTCTTAAGAAAACTTCCTGGAAGTAGAATTGTTGGGTCAAAGAAGAATTGCTGGGTCAAATGCATGAAAAAATAAACAAAACTTATATAGGAAAGTAATATATGCAGGCGGTAAGATAAGTATTTTAGGTTTATTAATAAAACAAATTTTCTTCCCCATATTTCTCCATCCTCAGCCCATTCTCTGGATCAGTCCAGATGCAAATTTTCAGAATTGTTTTTGTCCTCATTCTATTGGTCACTTACTATTATTGTTCTAGATCAATGGCTTTCAACCATTACAAATTAGAAACATTTCTGAAGCTATTATTGTTATTTTTTAAAACCTTATTTCTGGGCTTTATTTCAGACCATTGGAAAGATAATCTCTCAGGGTAGGGCCTGAACTTTGCCCTTTTTAAAAATAATTTGTTGGGAAGTGGCTGTGGCTCAATCAGTTGGGCTCCCATCTACCATATGGGAGGCCCTGGGTTCGCGTCCCGGGACCTTCTTGTGAAGGCAGGCTCGCCCACACACTGGGGAGAGCCACTGGCCCACAAGCACTGCGGAGCGCTGCCCGGCCCTCCTGCACCATGGAGAGCGGACTCAGCAAGGTGATGCAACAAAACAAAAGGGAGATGAAAAAAAAACACAGAAGAACAAACAGCTAATGGACACAGAGAGCAGATAGCATGCAAGCCGCAAGGGGGGGGGAGGGAAATAAATTTTAAAAATTAATAATAATTTGTTAAAGCTCCCCAGGTGATGCTAATAATGCATAGCCAGGTTTGAGAATCACGATTTTAGAAGAATGTCACTCAAACTTTACTGTACATATAAATCACCCATGGATCTTGTTAAAACCAAATTTTGTTTCAGTAATTCTGCAGTGGAGGCTGAGGTTCGGCTTTTCTACCAGATGATGTCAATTCTTCTGGCCTGCTGACCACCTTGCTGAGTATTGAAGAGTTAGTTAATATGTTTATTTTTTATTTACTGATTTAACTACTTTCGACTACAAGAAGCAGCTTCCTGAGATGAAGATGGGTATTAGCCCGTTTTCATTATCTCCTCCTACCTTTTTCTCAATATTTTTATATTATTTTTAATTTTTAGTTTTACTTTTGTAACTTTAGAAAATATGCCATTTTCTTTCTCCAAGTTGACAGTATTTCTTGATCCCCACCCATACCTTTACAAAATGACATAATTAGCTATTCTGTTTTTCTTCCATTGCTCCTCCCAGAACATTTTTGTCTCATCCTCTGTTAGCTTTGCTTTGATATTTAAATATCCAAGTACATTTATGTTCTCTCCTACAACCATGAATAAATCTTCCATGTTATTTCCTAACTTGTCTCTTAAAGTAGAAAACCAAGAAACTGATGTTGGCAGCACCAGCTGATGCACTAGAGTTCACTGCCTCCTCCACAGGCTCTATTATGGCAATCTGGGACACCCAAAGAACAAAATTCCTAACAAGCATAAAGGTCCAAGGATTCCTAAAAATCATAGCATGGAGTTTGCTTCCTATTTTGATCAAGATTTTCCAGTATAGTTTTTTTCCCTCTGGAATTTCTATTGCTTCCCCTCCTCTTTTTTGTAATTTACCCTTTACTTCTTGCACACTCTAAGACATGTTAGCTATTCCACAAGCGGAGCATTTCCTAGAGGCAATGACCTGGGGCTCACTGTCTCACTCCTCAGAGATTGGCTGTTCCCTAGGCCTGTCATAACCTGGGACATCCCTTTACTACTCTCTTGGGTCAGGTCCATCGTTTCCACCTTCATAGGTTACGATTCTGTGTGCTGAAGTGGATAAGTTTCATGAGAGATAGTGATAGACGTCCTTGGGACTTGCGTCTTTGAAGTTATCTTCTTAGAGAAGTCTAGGTGGAAGGTATTTTGTTTCAGAACTTTACAGGCATTGTTCTGTTGTCTTCTACCATTCAATACGGCTGATAAGCATTCCACTCTCAGTCTGATTCAGTCTCTTTTCTGACTTGGGACTTCTTTCTTCTTCAAAGGTTTTATGTTCTTTTTAATTACATTCTGAAATGTTACCCCAATGTGACTAAGTGTGGAGTTTTATTTTCATTCATTGGGTCAGACACTCAGTGTTCCATTTCAAACCAGAGATTCTTGTTCTTAAGTCCTAGTAAATATATTTTTATTGCTTTTTGCAATATTTTCAACACTTTGCTTCTTTATCTCTTTTTGATATTTTTATTAGTTGAATATAGACCCTCTCAATTATTTCCTCATAATTTTCTTAATTTTCTTTTTGTTTAATATCTTAAAAGACTTCTTTGATTTTATTTTCCAGTACCTCTTCTAAATATTTACTTTGGACAACTATATTTTAAATCTCTAAGATCTCTTTCTCATTCTTTCATTGTTCTAGTTCTTGTTTTATAGATGTAATATTTCCTCCAATATTTTCTGCTCAAAATTCGGTATTTCTCTTTTATATTTTGCTGGTTCTCCTTACATTCTAGTGATTTCTGCCTGTTTTTAGGAAAGGAGTAGATACTTCTGCTCTCGTTTAAGATTCTTTTCCTATTAGGTATTTCCCTTATTACTGGGATTATTTCCCTGGTAAGCATTAGGCAACATCAACCCATAAATCCTGTTTTAGTGTTCAAGGATTGGGAGCTGACTATCAGCTTGGGGGCAGCAAAATGCCACGTGATAATGACTCTTTTTCTGAGACATCAACAGATCTCGAATTTTTAGCTTTCCCAGTTTGTTTAATTTCTTTAGAGAGCGTTCATCTGAAATTTTTCCAGAGGGTAAATTCTAGCTTCCCACTCCCTGAGATGGGAAGCTGACTCGAATAATTCTGAATATTTTCAGACCTTTAAGTAATCTCTGTTTTTAGCCCCATTTTTCTCTCCCTCCTCTATTATGTCTAGTGGCTGAGCCCAGAGTGCTCTGGGTTCCACAGGACAGATTAGCAATTTCTTTTTACAGAACTCTCAAGAGTTTATTCTAGGCTGGCAATTTCTCTGCCTTTTTCTTTTTTCTCATAGTTCCCATTTTATATATTTATTAAAATATATCACACCTTAGTGATACCACCCCACCCCTATTCTTTCTTTTCTATTGTTCCAGGCATTTGCCTGTTGGCTATCAGTCATTATTCTTGTCTTAGTTTCCCAGCTGCTAGAATAAATACCTGCAATTGGCTGGTTTACACAACAGAAATTTATTGGTTCACGATTTTGAGAAGTCCAAAACTGAAGTATCAACAAGGCAGTCTTTTCTTCCCAAAGACTGTAGTGTTCTGGGGCTGGCTGCCAGCAATTTCATTCCTTGGTTTTCCTGTTACATGGCAATGCACATGGCAATGTATTCTCTTTTCTTCTCTAGGTTCCATTGATTTCCGGTTTCCTACTCTTCCTGTGGCTTCTCTTTCCTGTCCGATTTCCTTTGCTTGTAAGGATTTCAGTCATATTGGATTAATACCCACATTCATTCATTTTGGGCATGTTCTTAGTATAACATCTCCAAAGTTCCCAATAACAAATAGTTTTACACCCTTAGAACCATAGGTTGGGATCTGAACACGCCTTTTGCAGAGGACATGATTCAAACTCACCATATCCTTGTTCTGTTCTGTATCACAGATAACTGACTTCTGCAAATAACATTCCCATGCCACTGGTTTCCATCTAGATTGAGCCAATCAGAGGCGCTGGTGAGATACTAGAGAGAAGAAAGAAGAGAGAAGGTAGGATGTTTTTCCCACCTCTTTCTGCCTTGGGCAGCACCGCTAGAAGTGGCTGCATCTCCTCCATGTGTCGAACACCCCTGACCCACAAACAGCCCCTTATTCCCTAGTTATAGCTCTTGCCAGGAATTTCTAGATCCTGGGCTCTGACAATAGTGCCTTCTCTCTTGGTCCTTCCAGCCTTCGTGATGATAGTAACCTCATGCTGTTGCTAATCCTGGATTGCCTTATCATTCCCTATTTAGCTCTTCATATCTTCCCGCATCTTCATAAATAACTACCTTCAGAAGTGGATTTGGCTCAACAGATAGAGCATTTACCTACCACATGGGAGGTTCAGGGTTCAAACCCAGGGCTTCCTGATCCGTGTGGTGAGCTGGCCCACACACAGTGCTGATGCGCGCAAGGAATGCCATGCCATGCAGGGGTGTCCCCCCTATAGGGGAGCCCCACACACAAGGAGTGTACCCTGTAAGGAGAGCCACCCAGCATGAAAAAAGTGCAGCCTGCCCAGGAATGGTGCTGCATACACGGAGAGCTGAAGCAGCAAGATGACACAACAAAAAGATACTGATTCCGGGTGCCACTGACAAGAATATAAGCGGACACAGAAGAAAACACAGTGAATGGACACAGAGAGCAGACAGCTGGTGGGGGGGGGGGGGGGGCGGGTGGGGAAAGGGAGAGATATAAATAAAATAAAATAAAATAAAATAAAATAAAATAAAATAAAATAAAATAAAGTAAAATAAAATAAAATAATAATTACCTATTGAGTTTTGTCTATTGAACTATTTTGTTCTATTTTCCTGACTGAACCCTGGGAGTTACAGATATAGCTCTATTCACATCTTTCTATATATCTATTATTTCTGCCCTTTTAATTTAATGGGATCTTGGAAGAAATGGGACATGAATGACTGTGCTCTGTCTGCCATCTTGGACTGGAAAATACATGCATTTTGAGGTTGGGAATGTATTGCCAAATTGCCTACTATAAAGTTTGCATCAAGTTAAATTTCCAGTAATAATGTGATAGTATTCATATCCTGCCACCATCACAACTCAAGTTCTTAATAGTTCTTTTTAATCTTCACATTCTGTTCTTGCATGGGCATTAAATGAAAATTTCAAATTTTCTTAGCTTAGAAGATCTCATTTTGCATTGAGCTAACAGCTGGAAATGATCTATGAGAAGATAGCGCCAATAGTAATTGCCTAACATTTGCTTAGGATGGCTGGCCAAGTTACTAAGGAGCCCAGAATACTAACAGTATGAGAAAGACACAAAAAGCTGATTTTCCAGTGTCTGCTTCTGATATCAAAAAGGGAGGAACTATTTTGGCTCTATAGAAAAGTAAAATTCCCCAAAATAAATAAAATCATTGCTGAGATCCAAAATTATTAAAATATGACTCAGAGGGCAGCGTTGTCTCACAAAAGACTGAGTCAAATCAATGTCTAATGTCCCTGCTTCCTCGCTTAATAATTCATTGGGAAAAGTTGCCATTTCTTTCCATGGGGAGAGCGCACAGATTTCCAACTGGAGAACTAAAAACAGAATAGGAATATCAGAAATAAGGAACTTCCAAAAGAAAGATGCTATCTCTCCTTTGGCTTATGGCATGGTGTCATACTTGCAACCCTTCACAGAAATCATGTGGGCGTATCAGTCTGGAGTCTTGATTAACCAGCATCTGGCCATGACTCAGTCCATTTTATGGTGGCTTTGCCCAATGTTCATTTTCATTGCAATAAGGTTCTCAATATTTATCAACCTATCAACAGCTAACAGTAATTCCTCCCACCTAAGACCTCTCATGTGCCTTTCATGCTCCTTGTATCTGTGTTTCTACACAATGAGTGAAGCAAAGTCATGCATAGGGAGCCCATTGAAATATATTTTTTTAAAAAATAGAGAAATTGTAGGTTTTAAAAAAAAATCATGCAGAAACACAGAGTTCCCATATACCCCCACTCACATGCACAGTTTTACCTATTATTAACATACATTAGTGTGGTAACTTACTTACAATTGATGAAATAATATTATTATAATTATACTATGAACTATAGTTCACAGTTGTGTTATACAGTCCTATGGGGTGTTTTGCTTTTCTTCTTTTTCTTCTAGTAACATAAAGAAACTAAAATTTCCTCTTTTAAGCACATTCAAATACATAACTCAGTGTTGTTAATTACATTCACAATTTTGTGTGACCATTACCACCATCCATTACCAAAACTGTTCCCATACACTTTCACTGTCTCCCACCTTTTTGCTACACTTGTTACAAATTATGTCTTTAAACATTGCGTATCCAAACCCATTGATTTATCATTAATTTTTGCACATTAATATTTTAGAACCTATAAGAAGTAAAAAGTGGAGTTATATACCAAAAAATATAATGTAATAGTCCTGGCATTTATGATTATTCATATGGTTATTTTTGTTCGAGGTTTTTATTCCTTTACATCTGTTCAATCCATAGCATTTTGTCCTTTCCTTTCAGTCTGAAAAACTTCCTTTAGAATTGTTTGTAGCACAGATCTAGTGATGACAAAAAAAATTTTTTTTAATCTGGAAAGTCTTAAACTCACTCTAATTTTTAAAAAATAGTCTAGCTGGATATAAAATTTTTGGAGGCAATTGTTTTCTTTCAGCACTTTAATTATTTTGCCCTACAGCCTTCTTGCCTCCATGGTTTCCCATGAGAAATTGGCATTTAATTCCATTGAGATTGCCCTGTACCGAATGCATTATTGCTCTACTCTTGCAGCTTTCTGAACTCTCTTGTTGTTCTTGGGATTCAATGGTTTGATTACTATGTGTCTGGGAATGGTTCTCTTTAACTTTATATCTCTGGGGTTTGTTGGACATCTTGAATATACATTTTCAAGTCTTTCATTAAATTTGGGAATTTTTATGCCATTATTTCTTTGAATATTCCTTCTCCTCCTTTCTCTCTTTCCTCTACTTCTGGGCTTCCTATAGTGCTTATATTGGTATGCTTAGTGTTGTTCTGCTGATCTCTGAGGTTCAATTCATTTTTCAGTTTTTTTTCTTTCTACTCCTCAGCCTGATCATTTCAATTGTCTTGCCTTCCAGTTCACTGATTCTCTCTGCTGCCAGCTCCAAACTGCCATTGAAGCCCTCTAGAGAACTTTTTAAATTTTCAGTTATTATAGTCTTCAACTCCAGTTCTGTTTGGTTCCTTTAAAAATTTTCTGTCTCTTTATTGAGAGTCCATATTTTTTATTCATTATCTTCCTAATATTCTTTAGTGCTTTCTCTCTGTTTTCCTTTATCTTCTTGAGCATATTTAGAATCATTTTAGGAATGTTGTCCATTATGTCCAAAGTATAGTCTTCTTCATTGATGGATTCTGGTTTTATCTATTCTTTGGATGGACCATCATTTCCTGTTCATTTTCCCTGTAATCTATTGTTGCATACCATACATTTTAATATTTTAAAGTGTTAATTGGCATCTATTCCCTAAGCTGTCTGTTCCTTAAGTTTGTATCCAGGTAGTGATATGACAGAGATTTCCTTGAGTGCCAGGTGCTAACTAACAAATGGGGAGAAAATTTCATGGTCTTTCAGAGTATAGTCTTTCTATCAAGAAAGGTGAATGTCTAAGGTGAATGTCAAGTGCAGGGTCATCTCCACAGTTTCTGAGCCAGTGTCTTCTCCTGGGCTTATGTCTGCTCATGGTCTTAGAAATACCCCATTTCTAGGGGAAATGCCCTCTCTACTCCCTGTGAAATAGTTTCTCTCCCTTTCAAGGGTGCTGTACTGGATGGCTTCAAGCAGGTAATCCTTTGCCCCAGGCCACTTTGATTTAATTGTTCCTTACATTGTTTTAGCTGTCAGCAAGCTGCTTTTGCCTGTGGGACAAGTTCTGGGAGTGAGTCTGAAATGCATTCCCTGGTCCTATCTTAAAAGCTGCCACCTGATAGATTGACATGGACATATAGGTTCCACAGTATGTGCAGAGGAGTTATTCTGCTTCCTCCTGAACAGGGCCAGGGATCCACGATGGTAGAGCAGTCTGGCTCCTCACTGAATCAGGGAGGGATGGGGGAAATATCGGCAATTGTGTCATGAGCATCTCCTACCAATTCTTTTCTTTCCTTTTTTATTAAGAGAAGTGGTAGCTTTACAGAAAGATCATGCAGAAAACTCAGAGTTCTCATACATGCAACCCATTTTTGACATTTGGCATTTATGTAACAACTCTGTTACCATTTATGAGAGATATTATTATAATTGTACTATTAACTGTAGTGCATAGTTTACATTATGGTTCATTGTTTGTGTTGTATGGTCTTATGGTCTTTATTTTTAATTTTTATTTTAGTAACATATATACCACCTAAAAATTCCCCTTTTAATCATATTCAGATATATAATTTGGTGATGTAAACTACATTCACAGTGTTGTGTTACCAAGCACTACTATACATAACCAAAACTTTCCCATCACCCCAAACACAAATTCTGCTCCATTTAGAATTAACTCCTCATTCCTGCCACTATCCTGGCCCCTGGTAACCTGCATTGCCCATTGAATTGTTTGTCTTTTTGTTGTTGAGTTGTAGGATTTCTTTATAAATTCTAGATATTAAACTTTATCAGATATGTGGTTTCCAAGTATTTTACTTTTTACTTTCAAGAAGAACTTCTGTGATGCACAAAGTTTTCAAATTTTACGAAGTCCCATTGATCTATTTTTTGTTGCTGTTACTCGTGTTTTTGGTGTAAAGTCTAAGTAACCATTGCCTAACACAAGGTTCTAAAGATGCTTCCCTACATTTTCCACTAGGAGTTTTATAGCCATTGTTTTTTTTGTTTTTTATTGGGGGAGTGTGCTTTTACATAATAATCGTGCATAAAACACTGGATTTCTATATACCATCTTATTATTAATACTTTGCATTGATGTAGAACATTTGCTACAATTGATGAAAGCACATTTTTATAATTGTACTATTAACTGTAGTCCATGGTTTAACTTAGGGTTCACTGAGTAAAGCAGGTCCAAGGAATTTTCATTATTATTATTAGAGAAATTATGGGTTTACAGAAATATTATGCATAAAAGTACATAAAATACAGAGTTCCCTACCAATTTTTAAAGGTGTGTTTTCTTGTTTCAGCTCTCTTTTATTTACTACATCCCTTTAACTGTTTTCCAGAGTTCGGAAGAAGATGATTCTGCCAGTTTTTGCTAGTTTTTTTAAAGATTCTTTGGGGAATGGCACCCTGGAGCATCTTATACCACCAACTTGGTGAACCCCGAGATATGCTTTTTAATCAACTAAGTGGCTGTGCTTTAAAGTACACCATTCATATTCTTTAGCCTCAGTTTCTTTATCTACAACATGAGGTTAAATGACCCTGGAATTTCTAGCTATATACTCTTGGATGACAGGGTTCATCAGGAGAGTAATTTTAGCCAGGGTCTTACATTCACAAAGATCCAAAATTTTACTATCTGATCTTACCTTCATAAAAAGAAGATTATTTTACTTTTTATGTGTTAAAGACGTGATTTGAAGTGCTTAAAAATGTGCCATAGTTTTGTAACCCTGTTTTGTCATTTCTATATATTTTTTAATATTCCACCAGACTCAAAAAATGCTTGAGACCTTTTTTTTCTGTAATTTCTGAGGTGGTCTGTGCTATTATTCAATGAGTCTATTCACACTTCTTTCACTCTCCCTATGGTCCATGAACAGGTTATTGTGGGATGGAGAAGAGATTTGGTTTTATGAAATGATGAACAACTGGTGCTCTAACTAAACCCAAATGTTTTGGTGACTGCTAGGGTGGAACCCAATAACCCTGCCAAGTTAGGATTAATACCAGTGCTACTTCCCCTTGTGAAGAGTCAGCCCAAAATCAAAGTTAGAAAGAAGCAAAGTAAATCAAGTGTGTAAATGGACTACAGTTTTATCGATTACTATAAGGTGTTTTGAAGCGCCAAAGAAGGAGAATGGAAAACCTCATCAAACACATTGAAATGCCCTTTGTAGTTTGTCTAATGAATAGCTTTGTTGAAGACTAATTCTAATGAGATTAATGAAAAATCAAATGATTCAACAGATTGGGCCATATCAGGCACAAAATAAAATGTCCTCAGGACTTCTTTAATCTCATTCCATCACATTTTTCCCCACATACAGTTTCTCACCCATCTTGTCAGTCATCACCTGCTTCTCCTGTCCCTCAGAATCAAGGCATGGTTTACAAATTTCTTTACAAAATAATAATTTATTACTTCCTACAGTCAGAAATGTTGTAATACAGCACGGAATATGTTATACTTTACATCTGAGGAATTTAAATCTAATCCAGTTAGTCCCTTAATAAGATGGGACATCAAAGGATTTTACATGACTAAAATATTCCATGTAGGCTGTGCCTTTGTTAAACATGTGTTAAGTGTTGGAAGTCAATTTGCTTTTTCAGTGTACTAGAGTATTATATAGGAAATAACTATGAGGACTCAAAAATGTATGGTATGGGGTGCTAGAGAAACGAGTGCCTCTTGCTCTCTGCTATTTGACACAAGCACACAAACCAATTTGTCCACATAAGACGCCACTTTTGTCCTGCCACTTTTGAATGGAGTTTGTTTTTCTCTGCAGCAATGGCCAAGGCAAAAAAGATAGTTGTTATTTTTGTATATTTCTAATATCAAACTTTTCTATCTATACTCAGACCAAGTAGACACATGAGTGTCTTCTCTATATTTCATGCAATGCCCAAAGGCACGGTTATGTTTTTTGAGAAACAAATGACCTGTACATTTTGTAAAAATGGCCTTTCTGGGTAGTAAGGAGTGTTTTTCCAGTTTCCAGCAGCTATCTAGAAATTCAGCATTTCCAAACATGACAGACCCTCTGTCTGGCTGTAGCCTTTGACATTGGTGGGTAGTATATGAAGGTCAGTGATTTTTAAAATCTTGGAAACTACCTAAAGAAAGAGCCTTTGTAATGTGGATTATGCTGTGGCTACTGCCGCCTCTGTACATCATCTGCTTATCAGTTACTTAGACAAAAAGCACATGCAAGCAGGTTTATTTCATGAGGAAGCCGACTTCCAAAAAGAGGTTAAGTGGCTGGCTCCAGAGCAGAGAGCTTGGCAGTTAGAGATCCAGAATTGGAACGTCAAAGTTAATGACTCCAGCCCACTCTATCCTGCATGTGACGCTATCTCCACTTTGCTCAGGGAAAAAAGTGTTGCTGGAATTATCCATCACTGGCAGAGACATCTGTGCTATTTGAAGTCATTTGGGGAAATGGTTTCAGTTAGCACTAAAAAACGTTTACTTCTCTAATTTCAGAAGTCGTCATGAATGGGGTAGGTATGGGATTAATTCTTTTTGGCAGCCATATCCTGGAGGGAAAAGGAGAGTCAGAATTATCTAACAGTCAAATAGAGAGGAACAGCAAGTTTTACGCCCACTAACTTTAAATGATAGCCAGTTCCCCTTGTGACGTTCAACTCAAGCTGAGTAATGCACTTGAGAACTGTTTGGTGGACATCTCAGAATATAATCTTTAATTCCTCATGTTAATGGATCCTATGACATTGTGGCATGAGAGAAATGAAACACTGCCAGATTAAAAACCTAATGAAATGTATTTTGCTTTTATTATTGTTCTTCACATTCAAAGATGCTGGGGCCATTGTATTGGTAATAACATATACAAGTGTAGCAGAAAGCATGGAGTCAGTATGCTGGGGACTCACACATGCTTACTCACCTCCTGTGGCCTTAGAAACTATTCTGGGTTCTCTTATTTAGGTTGTTGGGTGATGAATGGCTTTTCTACCTTGACAAACTATTTCCTGTTTACAGATTAATATTTGATGTTTCCTTAGTAATGTGTTTGCTTTGTGATAGGGCAGGATTTTTAAACTAACTTGTCAAAAAACTTTCTTAGTTTTTGCTATACCATGAAATTACCAAATAGTTACATAATATTTTTATAACACCTTTTCTCTTATTTAAAAAGATTATATCAGGAAAAATGGAGAAAGGGATATTAGTTGATTTAAGTAGAAGGTAGTTACAAAACACATATACAAGGAATCAAAAACAATGCTTTGGGAAGCAGATGTAGCTCAGTGGCTGAGGGCCTGCTTCCCATGCATGAGGTCCTGGGTTCAATCGCTAGTACCTCCTAAAAAAATGCTTTAAAATTTAGGTAAATGTTGTTATCTTGTGCCAAAGACTCTGAATGAGAGGTCTAGATACACTCTTTGTTAAAAAGGAAAAAAAAAAGGAAAAAGGACAAGGGACACTATGAAGAGGGTTAAACATATGTCAACACTAAATTCAGATTTTCTCCTTAGTGTGATCAGAAGAATTAACAGAAAGTTGATAAAGAAATCAATTTCCCACTCTCTGACTCAAGGTAATGACACTGGGCCACTGCCCTTTTGTGCCATTTTGTACACTGTCTCACTTTGGGAAATATTTCATGAAGAGTTTTTGGAGAACTTGCCTAAATTTGAAAGAGCATTTCTAATGCTCAGTTAGGCACTAGTGAGAGAAAGAACTTGAGACAAGAGTGGGGAGTTGCTTTTCATCCAGATAATTCCAGTCAACAAAAAATATGAATTGTGTGCTTAGAGATTTCAAGTAGCGTATTCTCTTGCTTCTGAGAGAAGATAAGTGCGTTTAAAACAAATAATTTAAAAACAAGCACTATTCAACCAAAGGTGTGTGCTAAGTACCTGGGCAGATGCAAGCATACAGGGAACCTTTTCTTAAATTTCAAAAGGTGGTTCCACTGGATTAATAAAGTACAAGAAGATGCCCACTATAGGCAGACAAATTAGAAACAGGGGATCCCTATGAAGAAAGCAGCTCAGTGGGGGCTCAGGGCTTGGCAAGAGGAAGGCAAGATTTCTGTCCCTGCTTTTCCATCCTGAAAACTTAGTGTTCAAAGAAAGGAGAGAATGTCCTTCAGACTCCTAAAGAATTGGCCCTTCGAAGTGCTATTTTATTTTCTAAGATCTGATGGTGTTTGCTGTGTTGGATATGGAATAAGTAGGGCTTTAGCAAAAAAACAAAACAAAACACAAAAAACAAAAAACCCAAAAACCGTACATATATATATCCTGCAGAATCAAATAGTGAATAAAATAAGTTTTTTGTTGAGACATATTGCAAGTGTTTTAAGGAACAAAATTTTTATAATACAAATAAGGTGTTAAAACATTAAAGAAAACATTTTATTTCCCTTTTAAATATAGTCCAATGGTTTTACATTTTATCAGCAAATAGAATAGGTTATTAGTATAATGACACAAGATTTTTTTTAGTATGAGGACCATGTAATGCTGAAAATTATACTTTCAATGTCTACTGAATGAGAAAATATATAATGTTCAAAGGTTTCTATTGATTCTGTGAAGAAAGAAAGTAAATTTATATTTTATTCATCACCTCAACTACAGACATTTGAAAAACAGGAGTGTGTGCGTATGGCATATTATTTATTTAGTCTACATATACTGAATGTGTATATAGATTTACAGTCTCCTCACAATAAATTCTGTTACCCCCAGGGGTCTGAGACCTACTGGTTGGGAACTGTGGAGTAGGACAGGCTATGATTGATGACAATGAGGAGGGCCTGGGGCACATCTGCTGGTCTTTCATTGCTTTTATCATCACGGACTTCACACTTTCTTTCTGAAACACTGCACTCTGCTTTGTTTACTGAAAATATTTTCTGTGTAAACTTCAACAAGTTGGTTATGACTTTCCACAGTGGAAACATTTTTCATGCAAAAATTTGAATTGTACTTTGAATGGAGATTTGTACATCTGGGAGAAAAGTCATTTTAAATTCAAGATGCCTCAGATCATTTTATTCCTTAGTCTGAGTGATGAATTCCTGGCCCTTTGCTATATGTCTCTTCATACTTTTGTGACATAAAATTTTAATAATAAATTAAAGCAAAAGGAGTTCCTAGATCTAAGTGCCAGCTGCTTCTCTTTACTTTGTTGTCACAACAAGCCAACAAAATCTACCAATAAAGTTATTACTTGCTGCACAAAGGACAGCTAAGTCATTCATAAACACTGTAAATTTACTTTTGAGTGCTTTCTGAAATTCTTACTCATTTATGATTCAAAATGTGCTTGTGTTGGGAAGTGGATTTGGCTCAATGGATAGAGCATCCGCCTACCACATGGGAGGTCCAGGGTTCAAACCCAGGGCCTCTTGACCTGTGTGCTGAGCTGGCCCACACACAGTGCTGATGTGCACAAGGAGTGTTGTGCCACGCAGGGGTGTCCTGCATGTAGAGGAGTCTCACACGCAAGGAGTGTGACCCATAAGGAGAGCCACCCAGTGCAAAAAAAGTGCAGCCTGCCTAGGAGTGGCTGGAAAATGACAGAAGTTGAGAAAGGATTGCAATGCAGACAAGGTTAGAGATGGACAAATTTGCTAGGACATTGCTGTGACATTGATTCAAGCAACACATGTTAGTAGAGTTAGAGGGTATAGAGAGTACTGGACATAATGGAGGAAAAAATAGAATTTGATGATTGATTGGGGCCTAGGATGGTGGACAATGCCTCATCAGAAAACAACCCCTATGTACTTTCCATCTTGTGCAGTGAGATAAATTGTGGTGTCTACATTTTCTGAACTAGAAAGCACAAAAAGGAAGAGCAAGGCATGGTTAACTGTGGAAGGGAGATTATGAGTTCTGTTGAAGCTTGTTGATGCCCTTCAAAAGTAGAGACATGAGAGAGGATTGTGGGAAGATGGTAGAATAGGGAGCTCCGGGACTCAGTCCTTCCACTAAAACAATTATTAAACAGGCAGGAACTGTCTGAAAAGCTAGAAGAAGCTCCAGAAGCTAGAAGAACACTGTAGAGCACCACAGAAGAGCAGGAAGAAGAGACTGATAAATTATGGTTAAAAAAACAAACAGTAAATTGCTTTCTCTGCATGGATGCTACCAGTGCCCAGCCTCCCATTCTCATGGAAGGTTGCTCTGGAGAAAAGCTTCCAGATAGCTGCTGGTGACAAAAATGGACATAAAAATTCTCTTCCCCAAGAACAGGGGTGGGCAAGACCAATCACTATCATAGATTTAGATTAATGAATTTGGATAGCTGGAGGCCCAGCTGTGAGGGCAACTTGTTTTAACCTGACTTAGACAAAGGCAGTGGCAGCCATTTTTTCAAACCACCCTGGACAAGGGCAGCAGTAATCATTGTTTCAACATGCCCTGGATAAGCATTGTGGCAGTGGAAAATTAAAGATGTTGCACTTCCTCAGGACTGCAGGGGACAGTTAGCTGAAGGGCTGCATTTGCTGGGCAAGCCTGGGAAACTCAGCTTTGGGGAACCATTAGAGAAGTTCCTGGCATCCTTCTTGATCCCCTTCCAAGGGCACTTTGGAGTTGGTCTGTGCCCCCTTTTTGGGTTCTGGGATCTGTTTTGGCTAGGAAAGTCTGACTTGAGAAAGTTCTTTCCATTGTGCCTTCCTCCTAGAATTTTCCCTCTAGGCAAAAGCAGCCTGAGATAACAAAAGAAGTGTCAAATCTATAGAGGTGCGTAGTCTGGAACAAAAGCCTGCCAGTTTCAAACATCAAGCAGAGGAAGTGAGTCTCCTGGGAAACAGAGGAGACAAACAACCTCTTGTAAACAGGGAACTCCAAAACAACTAGCAAGCAAAAACACAGGTCAAAAAAAGAGGCCCAGAAAGATAAGGAAAACCCTGCATACTGCATTCACCTTGGGCAGACCTGCCCGATATGAGGGCTGAGGCTCAAGAAAACCTCTGTCTTATCACCAGCTGGTTACAACACTAATAATAGACTTCTCAGGGAATAAATCCCAGAATTAACGTTTAAAAACATTAAAATGTACAGTGAGCAACAAAAGAGCACAAGACAAAGGATAGGAAATGATTGCCCATACTAACGAATAGGATAAAAATACAGAAAAAAACAAAGAAGAAGAAAGGAACATAGACAGTCCAAACAAGGTCTCTTAATAAATGATCTTCAATATGCTCAAGTAGATAAAAGAAAATAAAGAGAATGAACTATGGTATTTCAAGAAAAGAATGAGAAATATGTCTTAGTAAAGAGATAGAAAATTTAAAAAGTAACTAAATAGAAGCAATAAAGTTGAAGCCCACAATATCTGAAATGAAAAATGTCCAGAAGGGTTTCAAGAGTAGATTGGCATTGGCAGAAGAAAGAATCAGTGAATTTGAAGACAAGACTCTTGAAATGAATCAGGCTGAAGAGCAGGGGAAAAAAAAAAAAAAAAGAAAGAAATGTATGGGGATTTATTTGGGATAAAAGCTTACAGTTCCAAGGTCATGAAATGCCCAAATTAAGGCATCAACAGAGATGCTTTCTCACCAAAGTCAGCTGCCATGTGTTGAAGTAAGTTGGCTGCTGATCTGCTGAAGTCTCTGCTTTCTGCTCCAGAATCTCCCCTTTCTCAGAGCACCACTGAGAGCAACCAGGCAAAAGGCCAGTCTATTTCTGGGTCTCCTCTATCAGTCTCAGCTGCTCCACTTTCTTCTCAAGTTCAGTTGCAGACTATCAGGCATTCAGCTCATCTCTCCCTGGGCCTCAGTTCTTTGAGCTTCTCAGGGGCTTCTTTTCTCACAGCTCAGCTGTGGGCAAAACTGGATTCCTTTATCTCAGCAGCTCCCTTTATCCTGTCTCTCTCTGTGTGTCTTCATTTATATCAGACCCAGCAAGAGGACAGACACTCATCCTGAGTCATGCCTCACTGATTTAGTCCAATCAAAATCCCTAAATTGATCTTATCAAGTAATCAAATCAAAGGCCACTCAATTGAAATTAATGCACTCAAAGGGTATCATACCCACCAGAATAGATTAGTTTAAGAACATAGTCTTTTTTATTTAGGGATTCATAAAATAATTTCAAACTGCCACACTATCACAGGAAAGACAACTACAAACCAATATTGCCTATGAATATAGATACAAAAATTCTCAACAAAATACTAGCAAACTGAATCCAACAGGATGTTAAAAACTTATACACCATGATCAAGTGGGTTTATCCCTGGTATGCAAGGTTGGTTCAACAAAAGGAAATCATTAAATGTAATACACCACATAAAAAGTATGAAGGGCAAAAACTGCATGATTATCTCAATTGGTGTAGACAAGGCGTTTGACAAAATCCAGCACCCCTTCATGATAAAAACGTTTAGAGAACTAGGAATAGAGCATACTTCCTAAACATTGTACAGGACACATATGAAAAGCCCACAGCTAATATCATACTCAGTAATGAAAGACTGAAAGCACTCCCTCTAAGATCAGGAAAAGCACAAGGATAACCACTGTTACCACTGTTATTCAACATTGTACTGGAAATTCTTGCCAGAATCATTAAGCTAAGAAAGAGAAATAAAAGGCATTCAAGTAAGGAAGTAAGAATTAAAACTTTCCCAATATGCAGATGATATAGTCTTTTACACAGAAAATCCTGAAAAATCCACAACAAAGCTCCAAGAGCTAATAAATGAATTCAGCAAAGTGGCAGGGTACAAGATCAACATGCAAAAGTCAGTAGTGTTTCTATACAAAAGCAATGAAAAATCAGAAGATGAAATCAAGAAAATAAGTCCATTCACAATAGCAACTAAATTAACCGAAGATCTAGAAATAAATATAAGCAAGGTTGTAAAGTACTTATACAAAGAAAATTACAAAATATTTCTACAAGAAATGAAAGAAGCCTTAAATAAATGGAAGGACATTGCATGTTCATGGATTAGAAGAACTAAATGTGTTTAAGATGCCAATACTACACACAGCAATTTATCAATTCAATACAATCCTAATCAATATTCCAACAACCTCCTTCATAGAAACAGAAAAGCCAATCATTGAATTTACATGGAAAGGTAAGGGGTCCCAAATAATAAAGCCATCTTGAAAAAGAAGAATGATGTTGGATGACTCATATTACCCAATCTTAAAACTTATTACAAAGCACAGTAATCAAAACAGCATGGTACTGGCATGAGGACAGATTTATAGGCATGAGGACAGATATGTAGACCAATGCAATCAAATTCAGAGTTCAGAAATCAGCCCTCACATTTATGGTAAACTGATTGTTACAATGGAGGCGGGAAAGAACAGTCTCTTCAACAAATTATGCAGGGATTTTCTTGCAAAAAAAAAAAAAAGAAGGAATAGCAGTACTTTATACAATATACAAAGTTTAATTCCAAATGGATCAAAAGCTCAAATATAAGAGCTAGAACTATCAATCTCCTAGTAGAAAATGCAGGGAAGAATCTTCAGGACCTGGTATTGGGCAAAGACTTCTTAGACTTTACACCCAAAGCACAAGCAACAAAAGGAAAAATAGACAAATGAGAATGCAGTAAAATTTAAAATGTTGGTGCCATATAGGACTTTATAATGAAAGTAAAACAACAACTTACATACTGGGAGAAAATGTTTGGAAACCACATATCTGATAAAGGTTTAATTTCTAGAATATATAAAAACATTCTTCAACTTAACAAAAAGACAAACAATCCAATTAAGAAATGTGTAAAAGACTTGAATAGGCATCTCTCCAAAAAATATATGCAAATGGCCAGAAAGCACATGACAAGATGCTCAAAATCAGGGAAATGCATATCAAAACTACAATGAGAGGGTAGCAGAAGTGGCTCAAGCAGTTGAGCACCTGCTTCTCACATGGGAGGTACCAGGTTTGGTTCCTGGTGCCTCCTAAAAACAAAACAAAACAAAATAAAAGCCAAGCAAGCAAATGAAAAAACCACACAGGGGAGATGATGTGGCTCAGTGGTTGAGTGCCAGCTTCCCATATATGAGGCTCTGGATTCAAACTCTCACCCTGATACCTCAAAGCAAACAAACAAACAAAAACTCACAATGAGAAACTATTTCACCTCCATTAGAATGGCTGCTATTAAACAAAGGAGAATAAAAAGTGTTGGAGAGATTTGCTCAAATGTTGCCACTCTCTAAGCCAAACTCAGCACACAAATGCATTACCTTCCCCACAGCATGGGACATTACCCCAGGGATAAGTCTCCCTGCAACTGAGGGATTACTTCCAGGTACTGGCTGGTGATGCAACTTGAAAAAGACCTTGAATAAAAGGGGAAAATGGTAAAGACAAATGAGTTTGTATGGCTAAGAGACTTCAAAATGAGTCGGGAGGTCATCCAAGTGGTCATGCTTATGCCTGTCTCAGCAGGATCTCAGAGACAGCCAAAGTAGATATAACCCCAGGTAGTGGTGCTCCTGAGGGCTACAGAGACACCCAGGCCCTACGGTCATGACCGATGGCTCTGGAGCTTGGTGCCTTGCCAGTGGGTCCTAGATTGGAATTTGTGCTCCTGAGTGTGATGGAGTTGGACTCAGATGTGACTTCTCTACACGACTTTTCTATCACTTTTATTGAACCTGTGGTTGGCACTGGGGTTGGTGTATGCCCAAGAACTTGAATCCCTGTGCCAGCTGGGACCTGAGCCTCAGCAGAGCTGCAATACCTACTCTCCAGTTTGTTGGACTTACCCAAGTCAGCTGACAGGGAGGTGAAGATGGACAACCACGACTCCAAGGAACTGAGAGAGTCTACAGCTATGGGCACAAGAGTCCCATCCACCAGCCATGTGGGATAGAAGCCCTGTCTCAGTTGAGAGGTGGAGTGGGCATTGTCATACCAGGGTCTTCAAGATGGAGGAATAAAATATGAATTAGAGTGGACTTACTGGTATTCTACTATAGAATTATTGTGACTCTGGCAATGGAAGAAATTATATAATTGATGTGGAGACAATGGCCACAGGACTTGCTGAAGCCGGAGACAGGGAAAAGGAGGTGTGATATGAAGGCATTTTCAGGACTTGGAGTTGTCCTGAATGATATTGCAGGGACAGATGCTGGACATTATATTGCCTGCCATAACCGACTGAATGGACTGGGAGAGAGTGTAAACTACAATGTAAACTATAATCCATGCCGTGTAGTGCTCCAAAATTTATTAATCAATTGCAATGTATGTACCATACTAATGAAAGAAGTTGTTGATGTGGGAAAAGTGGGGGGTCTGGGGAGTGGGGCATATGGGAACCTCCTATATTTTTTAATGTAACATTTTTTTGTGATCTATGTATCTTTTAAAAATAAAAACTACATATACATATATTTTTAAGTGTTGGCGAGGATATGGAGAAATAGAAACACTCATTCATTCCTTGTGGGAACTTAAAAATGGTTCAGCACTTTGGAAGACGTTTGGTGGTTCCTCAGAAAGCTAAATATAGAACTATTATACCACCAGGAAATCCCACTAGGTATACACCCAAAGGAAATTGGAGCAGGGACTCAAAAAGATATCTGCACGCAGATGTTCATAGCAGCATTACTCACAATTGCCAAACATTGGAAGCGACCCAGGTGTATATAACTGAAGAATGGATAAATAAAATTTGGCATATACATAATATTATTCAGCTTTAACAGGAATGAAGTCCTGATACATGTGACACCATGGATGAACCTGGAAGACCTCGTGTTGCATGAAGTAAACCAGAGACAAAGGGACAGATATTGTATGATCTCATTGAATTGAAATAATTCAAATAAGCAAACTCATGTAGTCATAATCTAGATTATAGGTTACCAAGGGGGAGGGTAGGGATTGGAAATGGTAAAGTTAAGTCTTAAAATGTACAGGGTTCTTATTTGGAATGATGGAAATGTTTAGGTAATGGATGGTGGTGATGGTAGCACAACATTGTGAACTCATTTAACAGCACTGAAGTATATATCTGAATATGAACAAATAGGGAAAAGACTGTACATATGGTAATGGAATAAAAATCTTTTAAAAATCCATGTATACTACACAAACAGCTAATTCTAAGTTAAATCATGAACTTTAATTAGTAATACAACTAGTAAAAAGTGCTATCATCAAATGTAACAAATGTTCCACACCATTGCAAGGTGTTGGTGTTGGGGTGGTGTATGGGAATCCCGTGTTTCATGCATGATTGCTCTGTAAACCCACAATTCCGCTAATAAGAAAAAAAAAATGTTTTTTAACTTACAAGAAAAAAAGAGGCATATTTAGCAGGCAGAGCCCTGAAAGGCTCTTGCTCTCCTCTGTCTCTCACAACGGTAAGTTAAGGAATGAGGAAACAAGGAGAATTTCTCTGTCCCTGAGGGTCTTCTTAGGAAACATTTTTGATGGGACTCATAATAGAAGGTATGGAGAGTGGGAGCGACATGATTCTTTAGGGAATATACCTTTCCTCTAGGCAGGAGAACAATTCCCATAACAGGTAGACAGAAACCACAGCTCAAGATCCAGGGGTCAGGATATTGGGAATCTACAACAAGAATCAGATACTTGGCAACAGAGTACTCCTGATCTCATTGCCAAGTTCTCAGCAATGTGCTTTAAGGTGCCTCCAGGGGTTAGAGAGGTCAGGAAAGCTTAGGAAAAGTAGCAGTATTCCAGAGATAGCCAAAACCTGGGTCCTTTCTCAGGATCCTGGCCAGCATTGGTGATATATTTCCTGATTTTGGATCAGCAAATCAGACCCAGTCGAAATAAGTATAGATGAATGAAACATAAGCACAGAAAACTATTAGCATCTTCCATTTTACTTTTATTGACTTGTCCATTCTTTTTTATACTTCAGTGGTACACCATTTGGAGAACAGGTCTTGTTTCTTGCAAAATCATTGCTTTTGCAACCCTATCTGAAGCAATATGTAAAAAAGAATATAAAAAAATGAGGAACCATATTTCTGCCATCTCTAAAAGTCATACAAATAGCTGTATTTGCTTAATGTCTATAACATTTCTAACATTACTGTGCCCCACTATGCTGTGAGAATGGCAAAAATGAAAGAAGTTAAATACTGTGGTCCAAGGGGATCCTTTTCCTGGTTTTAGCATGTGCTTTCCAGTTCATATTTTCCATTATCTATCATCTACCAAGCCTATGGTGTCTCTATGCCTTATACAGCAATTGGCTCATCAAAAGACTATCAATCAAAAGGTGGCGTGTATTTCACTTTAGCAAGTCTGTATGGAATTCCTCCAAAATTATATTTTGCATGTTTGAAGAGTTGATATTTTTTGGTACATGCAAAGAAGTAAATCTCTTCTAAGAGAAGGACCATAGCAGGAGCTGCAAGGATTGGGACTCTTTGGTGACCTGAATTTCTGTAAGCAGAGATCAACTTCCCAACAAGACCTTGCACAAGGGTGGCCAACTCCCTCCTGCTGAATTAGTCATTGTTAGCCACAGTGAGCAGTGATTTAATCCAGTTTACAAAAAAGCATTTGTTCTGCTCCCTCAAGGGAGTGGTTACTTAGTCACCAGCACCAGGTTTTGTTGCATCAGGCCTCAAACTGCCCCCATCATTCCCCCATAACAGTTTCTTTCCAAAATAGAAGGGCAGTAGATTAACACTAGCAATCCCTCGCACCACACAGCTGTTCTTATCATCAGGCACTGTGCTAAACACTTCCTTACATCATCTCATTTAATCCTCTGAACCAACTGTGATATGGGATTACTGGCTACATTTTAGAGATGATAAAATTGAAATTCAGGGAAAGGAAGATGGTTTCCAAAGGTGACCCAGAGCTGCCGTTTGAACTCAATTGTTTGATTTGGGAATGTGTTCTGTTAATCACTAGAACCAGGGCTTGCAAATTTTGTTCCCAAAGGATGAGAAGGCAGAGCTGTAGGGTTCTACATCAACCACAGTAACAACTCTTTTGTTGCTTTATATATTGAGGTTCAGTGTAAGAGTTCATTGAAATAAAGGATCTACAGCTATGATTGAAAAACAAATTGAAGTTCCTGCATTATCTATGTTGTCTCCGTACGCTTTCTGAACTAGCTCTGTACCTCTGTGTGAAATGCAGAACCGCCTGTGTTGTACAATCTATGGACCCCTAAAAGAATGACTAGAGGAAAAGACCCCTGCTTGGCTACAAAGTCTAAAATCTTACATCCATTATTCTAGGTTCGAACACAAAGGTATTACTTAACCTGTTCACATGACAGGACAGAGGGTAGTCTAGTAAAATTGACCTCTTTTGTGACCTTGGCACCAAAGCATTAGCTACCTTGACATTCAGGATTGTCCTAGGACAAGAGATATGGGGCAGGTATTTTTGCTGTGTGGAGGATTAGAAACCGTTACAGCAGTGGGGTACATTGAAGAAATCATGAGATGAAGGGGGACAGATAGAAAAAAAGTAAATTTTATATTTTCACAACAGGCTAGTCTCAAGGGGCAGAAATTTTTTTAAAATGACATGGTTCTAATTCACTGCAGAGTTTATTTCAAGGGCACCTTACTCAGTTCATTTTTTTGAGGGTCACTTTAAGGAACCACATGGTGGGTCTTTTCATAATTTTTCCTAATCACAGTTCAAAGGTAGAAAAACATAACTTTTCATTCTGGAAAGAGCTATCATTTCACAAGGAAAGAGGTTGTAAAAATATATTGCATAACATGTATGCCCTTTGGATTCAAAGCATTACTATTATCTAATAGACAAAGGAACCCCCAGGTTATAACGAAGTAATATATCTAAACTGCAAACACTCAGCAAATCATATACAAGGGGGTTCGTGAAAAAGATGGTACTTCCAAAGATTAGCATACCAATAGGCAGAAAGTGAGGACTTTACCATCTAGAAACTGCAAGCAGTTTTTTGTATCCCAGGAAGTGGACACCTACAACAGATAGCTTATTTATTCTGTGAAAACCAGCCCAATGTGTCTTTTGAATCTGCACATTAAAGTAAATGCTTTCTGTTCTTGGGGAAGAAATAAAAACCTGGATGTAGATACTTTAAATCCAGAGGATAGCTCCCCTATTTCATCACATGAATTGGTCTAACAGTGCACTTCTTCTCTGCAGACACTTTCTGGGGTGGAGGAGACCGGGGCAGAAAAGGTTTCTTTTTCTTTATATGTATTTATGCATCCTTACCATAGCATATTATTACTCTTGGGGAGGGGAGCAGGCCCATACATGTCTATGTATTTGTAAACATGAGTGCATGCTTTTATTTGTTATTGTTTACATATCTCAGAATCAGAGATCCTAAAGACTGCAGGGAAGTTCAGGACAGTTGCTGGAATTTGACATTTTAAAAAAGGGTCTGGACAGGGCTTCATATAGCCTAGACTGAACTACAGGCTACCCATATTTGGTATAATAAGTAACTGAATCACCCAGTTTGGGGGAATATATTGACATTGAATTATATGCCTGCTGAAGTATGTAGATTGAAGCCCATTCTGATGCAGGAACTGAGGATTCCCACAGCTAGTCATCTTGGAAAGAGGTAGATCTTGGGATATGTGAAGATGGTCCAGGAAACAGATCTTCAGATAAGGAGAGGAGGGACTTCTTTCTCCCCTGGAGCATCATGGTGATTGGTTTGGAGGGGAGATCGGTTAGAGGAGACTGTTGAGTGGCACGTGTGTGTGTGCTGGGGGTATGTGTTGATGAGCCGCCTCTTGCAACATGGCCGCTTATTCCTGGTGACTCCCTACACGTCTGGCTGTGGTACATTAAATTAGTCAATGGTTTGTACTTCTCTTGCATTATCCCTAACCTTTCAGAATTTTAAGTAATCACTTTGTCAATGTGGATAAAATAAAGGCTGAGGAATAACAACCAAATTTAGGAACATGGAAGCCATTGGAGATCATGATAAGGACTTAAAGTGACCGTCTGGTCTCTGCTCTGCATGGAGGATCAAGAGAAACCTTGATGCCCTCTTCTAGGATGAAACTATGTGGTAGGGCAGCAGCAGCTTAAGGAAATCCATTCTGGAGATATAGAGGAGTGAGCAACAACCCACAGGTGGAGCAGAGGCCTAAGATCTGAGCCAAATGGATGTGTAGAGAAAAGAACTCAACATCACCTAAGGTGAAGGTTTGGATCTTTATTCCGGGTATTCAAAGTTAATATGATTTCATTTTTATCCACACGTTGAGGTGGTCTGGTCTTATGAGTTACACATAGAAATATAAAATTTGAATGGTGTCAATACTAACAGAGTTTGATCTTTTACTTTGACCAACCCCTCAAATTATTTTTAGTAAAGCATTTGTTCAACTAAAATTTTAGTGAGTCCAATCAAGGTACCTTACTATGCCTTAGAGCTCAGTGGTCATCAGAATACAGATTTCGATTAAAAAAAATCTACTGATGGGAAACGGACTTTGGCCCAGTGGTTAGGGCGTCCGTCTACCACATGGGAGGCCCACGGTTCAAGCCCCCGGCCTCCTTGACCCGTGTGGAGCTGGCCCATGCGCAGTGCTAATGTGCACAAGGAGTGCCGTGCCACACAGGGGTGTCCCCCGCGTAGGGAAGCCCCGCGTGCAAGGAGTGCACCCCATAAGGAGAGCCGCCCAGCGCGAAGGAGGGAGCAGCCTGCCGAAGAATGGCGCCGCCCACACTTCCCGTGCCGCTGACGACAACAGAAGCGGACAAAGAAACAAGACGCAGCAAAAAGACACAGAAAACAGACAACCGGGGGAGGAGAGGGGAATTAAATAAAATAAAAATAAATCTTAAAAAAAAAAAAAATCTACTGAGCACCTACTGTATACAGCACTACTCTAGACAACAAGGTTGCAGGGGAAAACAAAACAGACTAAGTCCTTATTTTAATTGTGTCTACAATCTTGTGAAAAGAGTCATCAAACCAGCAAATGCATTATATAATATGCTAGGTTCTGATAAGTGATGTGGAAGAAAAACTAAGCAGAACAAGGAAAAAATAGTGCAGTAGGTAGGTGGAGGCAGGTGCTATTTTACATTGGGTGGTCAGGGAAGGCCACCCTGGTAACATGCTATTTGACCAGAACTTGAAAAGAGTAAAGGAATAGCTAAGTGTGTAGCTGAAAGGAAAAGCACTCCAATCAGAGGGAAAAGCACATGCAAAAGCAGGAAATGCTTGGTTGATTTGAGGCATAGCAATGTCATAAGAGTGGTTGGTGTAGGCTGAGTGTAGAAAGGGGCAGGGTAGGAGATGAAGTCAGAGGTGGAGTTAGGCAGCAGATACTGAGAGCCTTGTCAACCATGATAAAGGTCTTGGCTCTCACTCGAGTGTGTGGGGAAGGCGTGGGAGAGATTTGGTCAGAAAAGGGACATCACCTGGCATTTAAAACAGTCACTGGCTACTCTGTGAAGTATTTGTGGTAAGTCTCATTAAGAGGTTATTGCAGGGAAGCAGATTTGGCTCAACTGATAGAGCACCCGCCTGCCACATGGGAGGTCCAGGGTTAAAACCCAGGACCTCCTGACCTGTGTGGAGCTGGCCCATGTGCAGTGCTGATGCCCACAAGAAGTGCTGTGCCATGCAGGGGTGTACCCCGTGTCAGAGAGCCCCACGCACAAGGAATGCACCCCTCAAGGAGAACCACCCACTGTGAAAAAAGCGCAGCCTGCCCAGGAGTGGTGCCACACACACGGAGAGCTGACGCAGCAAGACGACGCAATAAAAAGACACAGATTTCCCGGTGCCACTGACAAGAACCCAAGTGGACACAGAGGAACACACAGTGAATGGACAAAGGGAGGAGAGAGCGGCGGAAGGGGGAGAAGGGGAGAGAAATAAATCTTAAAAAAAAAAAAGATGTTGTTGCAATAACCTAATATGAGAGGATGGTGACTTGTTTGAGCGCTGATGATGGTAAAAAGAATCATATTCTGGCTGTATTTTGCTTTTGAATCAATGTAGATTGTGAGAGAAACAGATAAGTTAAGGGAGTCTTCAAAAGTTTTTGGACTGGGCAACTGGTCAAATGGAATTGTCATTATGAAATAGGAATGCCTGGTGAAAAAGCAGATTTGAGGGAGAAAATGACGGATTTGAATATTAGATTTAACATGTCTATTGGACATCCAAATAGAAAGGTGCAGAAAGCAGCTGACATTTTTCAATGTATAAAGTTACTTCAATTCATGGAAAAAAATGAAACCATCTACAGAGAAAATGTAGGGAAGGGTAGGAGTCCAAGCTCTGATAGAGATTTGGAAAATTAGGAGGAAGCATAAAGGGATATTTAGAAGGGATAAAGTAGGATTACCAGTGGAAGGGGAAGAAAACCAAGAGAGATTGCCAGAGATTGAGTGTTTAAGTAATCAGTGTTGTAGTGTGACTAAAATAAGGACTTAAGAACGACCATTGAATTTAGCAATGTGGAGGGCATTGGTGACCTTGGCAAGAACTATTTGGTGGAGTGGTAGATGATGGCCTGATTAGAGAGGGTATCAAGAGAGAATGGGAAATTTGCAGCATGGATCAGTTGGGACTATGAGTTATATAGATTTAGAGGTGTTCTAAATCTAAAATGATTCAACAGTCATGTAGAATAATCACATATGTCTCAGTAAGTCAACTCAGTGAAACTTTGTGGGACTATTAGAAAGAGAGTAATTGGGTATGACATACTACTTCCCTCTAAGTGTCTGATGAAGGTGGTCAGCAGAGTGTATAGACAGGGAGGGAAGGACTTGTCTGTCTAAGAAGAAAAACAGATCTGCAGAGTTTTGGGCCCCTTTTAGAAAGTAGAAAATTCTATTCTATAGCTTTGAGAACAAGGGAGGATGTGCAGTAACTGTTGACATGGTCTTAGGCAACATGGCCATCAGAAAGACCACCTCAATTATTACTTTTTCCTTAAGTTAATGTTTCCTTAGGTTAATGTATAAGGAATCCATTCATTCAGTTTAACTCTCTTCATGTTTTTATTCTTATCTTTGCACTTTTGGGTAACATTTCAGAACAATGCATTTGGTAGTGAGTTTAGTAGATGGAGTTTATTGCTCTAGATCAGCACATTTCTCTAGTTTGGACACTGTGGACCAAAAGTGAATGGCAGCTCAGGCACAAAGAGGTTTGTTTACAGCCTCCATGAAGGGCCCTGTAAGAGAATAAGTGTCTTATACTTTTGGGACTTAAAGGCATTATGCCTTTCCATGACCCAAAGTGGAAAATCAGTCCATTGCTCATGGGGCAGCAAGGAACACACACCATGTGAAACAGTCATGAAATATTTTACTTGTTTTATTTTATTTTTTCCTCTCACTAGTTCCTTTTATTTTGGCAGGAGGTAGCATGTGATGATGTAATTAAACATTTCCACATCTAATGCCAATTCTGGGATACCAGTTTTATCCTTCCACTCAAATACATACAGACTTCCAGAAGTTACCCAGAAAGAGGCCCACTGAAGGCAGATGTACCATCAGTTACAGCACGATCTGTAACAATTTATTTGAATGGGAATTTCCTCTGCCTTTTGAGCAGACTGGCTAAATTTACAGTCCAGTAAGTGGTATTTCCTGAACTGATGGATCTCCCATCTAATGGCATCTGAGTGCAAGTCTCATGAACCATAATGCTTTTTGCATGCAAGTCTTTAAATGCCCAGTGCAGATTTTTACCAAATAAACCTACATCTTCACACAGGGTTCTAAAATTCTATAGCAGGCAATTCAAACAAAATTGTGTTTGCCTCTCCACCTTTTTCTAAGCTCATATCCCGGGGTTTTTGTTTACATTTTAAAAAGATATTTAAAACTGCACTTCAGCCACCTTGTAAAATGAAAGAGTACATTGTACAGGCACCGAAGGTACACGTCAGTGCTTTTATCAAATTCAAGGTCCTGCTCTGCGGCACTAATTGGAACCATGTGTTGAAAATACAAGACAGGGTTTTCAGCTGTTCTTTAATTAAATGGAATAAAATAAGGACTAACCTCACATTTCTTTATAAGGAGAGGCTGCTGGAGTTGGATGACGCTGAGTGGCGAAGCCAGTACTGGTGTCAGAGCTCCAGGGTTGTCTGTGGCTATCATTTTATTATTTAAGACACATTCCCCATGATTCTCTGAGGTGATTTATCCATGCTCATAGAAGACCTAGTTGCAAATGCTTCTCAGATAAGGGGAAGGAGAGTGATAGGAAACCTAACTACTTTCAAGTGCACTGGAAGACTAACTCATAAAAGATTTTTAGATTCTTAAAAAATTCAGTTACTGCAAAAGTCATCAGTAAGGTGGAAAAAATGCCTCCTTATACCCTTGCCCACTGAAAACTGTGGATGTGTGTGTGTGTGTCTACTAGAAAGACAATGAGAAATTATTGTCTCAAGTTTTCTGTGAAGCCTAAAAACAAAATATAAATTGATTTTTTAAGTGCTATTTCTGCCACTTTATACTTAAGGTGGGGGGAACCTTTTTAGCTCTTAATTGTTCTGGGGCCAGTATCCCAGGGAGTACAAGGCTCACTCACAATGTCTCCTTTCAGGATTTAAGTCCCTTTTTCATGATGCTTTATGTTATTTAACATTCATTGAAAGGCACCACTGTATTGAACTCCACTGCCTCCTTGCTTGGCAAGGTTTGGACGCAGAATCGATGCTTTTGCATAAGGTGCTAAAGCCTTAGGGAGGAAATGTGAATATATGAATTTGACATCACAGTTGCATCTACAGCATCCAGAAAGGTGCAAAGAGAAGTGCACTAACGATGACAGTGACAGGGTTTCCTCCAACAGTCTATGTGAGGCATACTGCAGGGAATGCAACGTCAAAGCAGGGTTGGGAATGTTCAGGAAAGGAAGACATTTCCACAAGAGGCTTAAAAACTTCTAAAATCACTCCCAAGGAAACGAGGAGATCACTCTGCTTTTACCTGAAAGGGTAAAAGGGACAAGCACCTGAAAGAAGTTCTCTCTGTCATGGGTGAGTTAAGTGGCTTTCTACCAGGAGTCTCTCAGCTTCCCATGATTGTTGGAAACGTCCATCTGTGGACGCTCCTTGCTATGAGCTGGAGTTTGACGATTTCCCAGACAGTCTGGGAATAGCACTGGGGATTTACACAGTCTGAAGAGAAACGGGAAACCTCTGGGTGTGCCTTCACATTGCCTTCAGACTTCCTTTCCAAACGCACAAATATTATGAGGTCACCCTTCATTTCCTTTAAGATCCTTTGGTAACTGTCCATTTAGGCTAAAATCTAAACTCTTAGCAACAAGTTCAAGACTCACAGTGGGCTAGCCCACTCTAGCTCCCCAGCCTCAGGTTTATCTTTCTCACATTCCCATTAAAAGCATCCTTCTCTACAGCCCCACGGCCCTGAATATGCCACCCTCTCTCATTCCGCCGTAGTTCACACATGGCTGAGGGCACCCGAGCCAGCTGGCAAACTCTAGTTCATCCCTGAAATTCAGCTCAAACTTCATCTATCTCTTCTGTCAAGTTTCCCGTGGCACAAATTCCTTCTCCCTCTGCTCTCCCAACAAGATAAGAGCATGATGATTCTCCTGTGTGTTCTCTGAGCATCCTGGTCACATTTCTAATTTAGTACTTATCATATATCTTCATTGTTCATGTACATGTCTGCCTTCTTTCTTCATCCACACTCTTAAACAAGAGGAGGAAAGGGTAGTATTTTATTCATTTGCATATCTCAGTACCTGGCCGAGTGTTTGGCACAAAGTGTTTCATAAGCATTTGATGAATGAACGCACATACACATACATGTTAGGACTTTGTGTCTTCTAACCATAGTCAATAACTTTGTGTAAGGTGACGGTCCCATATTCTTGTACCTGGCCCAAATTTCAAGTTCTCACATAAATAACATGACTGTTGCAAAGAACAGTGAAAGAGAAATGACACATTGAATTACTATTGTCTTAAACCCTTTACATAACATTTGTGGATTGTAGACAGTTATTAAAGTTATTGCTATCATGAATGATAAGTTAGGGCTGTTATGGAAAAATCACCCAAGATAAAAATGCTCTTCAGAAATGGCAATATTTTATGTGGAATTTCTCAACAAAACACTACTATTTGTTTTATTATATACTTTTTTTTCTTTCTTACCTTGCTCAAATGCCATAATCCTTGCAGAACATAAAATTCTTGTTAAATCAACATGGCCCTTGTATGATAAATTGCTGCATAAGAAAATCAGTCTCCAAGGCAGATGTGATCCCCCTGTGAGATTCCAAATCATAATGGAAAGTCACCAGTCCTGGCATGTAGAGAATAATTCCAATTTTATCTTTTGGTGGATATGAGTAAATGAATAATTACATGAATATATTCACAGGTCTAGAATAGATTTTTCTCTTGCCTAGGCAGTGCTTGGACAGCCCCTGAGTTCTGAGTTCTTAATTTTTTATACATTGATAGCAAATTTGCCTCCCTTCTGATAATCACATTATTTTTTTAGGTAGGTCAAAACCTTCAATCAGGTTTGTCTTTGGCTGAAGTCATGCCATCTTTTTAAAACATGTTATTGCATGTGTGGTGGGGGGTAGAAAATATTATTTTAATATCTGATACTAGGGAAAATATCTTGACATTTTACATGCTTATTTGATATAAAACCAGGGATGATCTAAAGAAAGAAATAGCTAAGTTGTTCTGCATGAGAAAGTAACAGGAATCCAGGGAAGGCAGAAAGAAGAAAGAGGATGGAGAAGAGAGGAAAGGGAAAGACAAAGTGGCAGGGGGCTGCCAAATGTGATATTCTTGGAATAGGAAAGCCAGAAGACTTTAAAGAATAGCGATAAAATAAATATAAATCACCTGTGTTTCTCTGATGTAAACAGCCTTTCCTGACCCAAATCTTCAAAAAAGTCTGCTACACACAGAAATTATCAGTGTTCTTGTGGTGGAAATCAAAGAAAAGGACCTGAATTCAGTGGCCGGATTGGTATGGAGCTGAGCAAAAAGGAAGCCAGGACTGATAAAACATGACTGAGAATTAATGTCCATTGGAAGGAGGAATTCACAGCAAAAGTGACTATGAAAACATATTCCACAGGAATTCACAAACTTCTTGGGCTAGTGGGAATGTAAATGGTACAGCAATTTGGAAGACAGTTTGATAGTGTCTTAAAAAGTTAAATATAGGTTTACCATATGATCTAGCAATTACACTCCTAGGTATTTACCCAAATGAATTGAAAATTGATGACCGGGTATGGACATATGGATATTAATAGCAGCTTTATTCATCATTGTCGAAATGATGTCCTTCAATAGATGAATGAATGAAAAAACTGTGATACATCCATACAATGAAATATTATACAATAGAAAGAAATGAGCTATCAAGCCATGAAAAGACATGGAGGAACCTAAAATGCATATTGTTAAGTGAAAGAAGCCAGCAAGAAAAGGCTACAAAATGTATGATTGTAACCATAATACATCCTGGAAAAGGCAAAACTGTAGAGACATTTTTAAAAAAATCAGTGGTTGCCAGGGATTCAGGGTAAGAGGGGAGGGATGAAAAGCTGCAGCACAGGACATTTTTAGTGCAGTGAAACTATTCTCTATGATACTGTGATAATAGATACATGGAATTCTCTGTAAATCTTACAGAACTGTACAGCACAAAGCAGGAACCCTAACATATATTATGGACTCTAGTTAATAATGTATCAATATTGGTTTATCAATTGTAGCAAATGTATGACATTAATGCAAGATGTTAATAATAGAGGAAATTGTGTGCAGGTGGGAGAAAAGGGTGTATGGGAATTTGTACTTTCTGTGCAATTTTCTGTAAACATAAAAATGCTATAAAAATAAAGTCTATTACAAATATCTTTTTAAAAATCTTGGGAAGATCATCAGACTTTAGAAAGAACCAAATATAGGGAACTTAAGCTAATGCATTTTAAAGATAGGGCCAATTTTGCTGATAATCTGATTGTACATAAGTCTGTGCTGATCCATTATGGTTGATTTCATAGTTTAATAGCAACAATCATGATACTAGCTTCCATACATGCTTCATTTACTGTGTACCAGGCACTGTACTGAGATGATCAAGCATCATCTCATTTAATGCTCCTTGTATGGAGGTGGAAATTCAAGCTCAGAGAAAATAAGCAATACTCCCAGAGTCACAAAGTTAACAGGTGTCAGAGACAGGGTTGAAATTTGCTTTGTCTCCAAACTCACATTCTTAATTCCTGTTTATTTTATTACAGGTTCGAGGGAGAAGACAATTCATTTTCGTTCTATGTATATACTGTTCATAAAACCTACTACAAATGTAAAATTGCCTCTGTATATTCTGTGTGACTGATTTAGTCAGCTATTGTCAAAATACTGCTACATAACAAACCACCACAAAACTCAGTGGCTTTAAACAGTAAGCATTTATTCTCATGCTCACAGGTCAGCACGAGTGACCATGGCATAGCTTATCTAGGCTTGGCTCTAGATTGTAGACTGGGTTCAATTCCTCCTAAAATATCTCATCAGGGGTACAGGCTGGAGGGACAACAACTACCTGACACATGTTCCCCTCATGGCAGAGATTGGCTACCCCAAGAGGGCAATCAGAAGCATGAGATGTCTCTTAACTCCTAGGCTCAGAACTGGTACATTATTATTTCATCCACATTCCACTGGCCAAAGCAAGCCAATGGAATGGGAGTAGTGGAGAGTAACATATTTAATGACAACAGTCTAATAATCTGATTACTAATAGTCATAGTAATCTAATTACTCCTCTGTGAACTTAATTCCTCCACTTATATCTATGTGTCTTTCAGAAGGGTGTACCAAGATTGCTTCTCATGTTATTCAATAGGAGGTTCTAGAAATTTACACATGCTTGAGTACTCTAAATGTTTGCAAAGTATAAAGGCAAAATTATCACTCTTGCCATACTTCTCTTGTCATCACTACCACCATCTTGTCCCAATAGAGAGCTGAGAACTCTTCATAAGGTTTTCAAGTATACATCAGAGAGATTAACAGGAAAAACCCTTGTCATCTCATATAAAATGTTCTATCTTGAAAGTGGTCCTTTGACTATTTAATAAGAACAAGTAAAAATTATGTTGCTTCATATTCTTTAAAGCATTATACAAATATTGTTCTATCAGTGGTGACAGCTTTATGAAGTCCCATACTTAAAATGTGTTTTTTATTGTTAAACTTAAAATACAATCCCACGTTTCCGAAGATCATTGATAATTCACACTACCATTAAAATTTGTCAGTGATTTGAGAATACATATGTAGATAAGACTTTATTTGCATGAAATGGCATTCTAATGAATTTTAAAATTTATATTATAAAAATTTCATATGAATTTTAATTATAAAAGAGGTTTTATTTCTTCATCAAATTAAAAGTCTGATGACACAAATTCTAGGCTAAAGAGCTCCTTGAATATTCTTTTAATGGTAGTGTTAACTAGTGACAAGTTGATAATTGATAATAATGAAAATTAATTGAAATCCTCTTTGGAAAATATATTCAATTTCACTGTTAGGGAATAGGGAACTATTTGTTTTAAAGAACCATTCCTCTAACAAAACCGCAAAAAAAGAGGAGGCAGCAATTTGTACAGATATGCATGAACTAAAACTTACTCTGAAATACATAAGGACCTGAAGCCACTCCAGGCACTGGTAGCTCTTCCCATCACTCCCAAGCATGACTTAGTACGTCTGCTCCTTTCTCTACCAGACAGCCTTCTCTGATAACTTAGTTCAGCCAGTTCATTGGGTCACATTTCTTCTCCTGGTCTAATCATCTGTGGCTGGAGTTGGGAAGTGGGGCAGGGTCATGGTTATAAACATGAGCATCATATTGGACACTTCTTGTACACTACTTCAAGAGCGTATGGATGCTGGCATGATACCAGTCACTGCCTTGGCAATCAGTTGGGCAGGTTTGTCCTACTTCAGGTAGGTGCTATCACCACCTGGGCCCCTTTGCTACCTGTCCTTGGGGCTTCTCTGGGACTGTGGCATGGATTACCTGCAGGAACCTGCTGTGACTCACACATGGGCAACCTGGAAATATGGGGGAGCCAAGGCTGATGGTTACCCTTGCTCCATGGGAAACAGCAGCCAATGAATAAATGTGTTTCTTTTTTGACCCTGGGTATATAGTCCTAAGGTTCTGAAGGTTTTTTTGAAGATCCTGGTCAGATTGAGCATAGGTCATCGGCAAGGATAGCCAGCTCCATGATATGCTTGCATTGGATTCTCTTTTGTTTCTGTTTATTCTCCTGTCCTGCACCCCTGCTCCCAAATAAATTACCTGCATGCAAGCCTTTATCTCAAGCTCTGCTTTTGGGGGAATGCAGGGTAAGACAGATTCCTGGAAGGGTCTTGTACAAGCAGGTGACAAAAGGAGCATCTGATCAACTTACATTTATTCGACTGATTGTATTATTTCTGAGATAGCAGTTAAGTTGGAGAGTATCTCTGTATCAAAAGTAAGTGGTTTACAACTAGGCTATAGTCCACTTATTGGAACAGGAGCCACAAAAATTGTTCCTGCTCTTTATAGAAGTACCCAATACCAAGATGAGTACAGAGCAGTAATTTCTCTTTCCTTTCCTTCAGGACCAAGAGCCGTGAGGGGTAAAGAGATCCTCAGTGATAAAGTACACTTCTCTGTAAAATTGTGAGAAAAGAGGTTAAGATGAAGGGCCTTCAAAAGGGGGAACATATCAACAGATGAATAATAAAATGCATATTGAATTTTATTCATTAAAGAAAAGTGAGGGGGAATCAGAAAAAGATGACAGTAGTGGGTAAATGAGGGGATATATGAATTATTTTAGGTTGAATGGAACCTAAGAGAGTTGGTAGGACAAGAGATGATGGATGGTCAGTTAATGCTTTTCTAATGTACTGTCCAAGTTATACTTTTCCAGCTATTAAAATTCAGAGAAAATCTTTTCAGGTTAGCTCAAAGAACACTTAGATATGGAATCTGTCACCCTGGAAAGCATTTATTAGAAGCTGTCAGATTAGCAGGGAAATTTTAAAATTCAGACAATAGTTACAAATGGGCGCCTGAAGTATTCTTTTGTGATTATGTCATTCTCCTTTACAAAACCATTGCAGTAGATACAAAATGTGTTAACTACCCAATTTTTTGGATTTTCAAATTTATAGCTAAATTCACAAGGCTTTCATGAATTTAGACGTCAAATGTTGAATTTCATTTTGTTAAAAATGGATTCTATATATAACAGAATACAAGAATGACAGAGACATGGAGGGATGAGTGTTGGCTGCCCTTCCTAGGCAATGTCCATCCAGAAGTTCCTTGACTGACCTTCCTTTCCCATTCCCAGAATTCCAGGGAAGGGCCATGGCCTGAAGTTTTCTGGTAGTCCAGACCTTCCCAATGATGTGGCAGTTAGAACTGTACTTAATTCTTGACATGTCCTCATTACATAACTTAGCTCAATGCTGATACTCCTAAACATCCCTGGTCAACATTTCAAGATACCTTCTAATTTGTCTCCTTCCTTCTGATGATTCACCATTACAAACTTGGGCTTTAACCCCATGTCCCCTTTGGGAGAGCTTCATCTTCTGCTCACCTCTCTATCCCCTCCCAATTTCTCTTAACTAGATTTCTAATTGGATCTTTCATGTCCTATGATCCTCACCCATAACTTTTTAGTTTTTGTTCTCTTAATGCCACGTATCCTCCCACCCCTTTTATTACAGTTCATTATGCAGTGATTTCAGGCCCCAATCTCAACCCCCGACCCTTCCCGTAGACTCATTCTCTGAACGCAGGTCCCACACTTTATTTACTAGAATATAAACACCACGGGAACAGAGCACTTGTCTGTATCATTCACTGCCACATCCCTAGTGGCCAGAACAGAGCTTGCACAAGTGCTCAACACATATTTGTTAAATGGAGGAATTTATTCTTAAATTCTCCACATGGCCTAGTTCTGTATTTTGTGCATAATTGACCCTTAACAAACACTTGCTGAATAAAATTTACCCAATAAAGAGTTGCTTGGCTCAAACACACAAGACGCAGTATTTCATAAAGCTGAATTATAAGCAATTAAAAAAATTTCTAGTTTCTTGACCTTTTAAAACTACGTAATAAAGACATCTCTTCCTAAGAGAAAACTTTTCTTACATGAACTTCCCTAATGAGGCCTGAGTCATCCACCTGATTTATTAGAATTATAAAAAAGTAAGTTTGAAAAAAAAGTCAGAGATGCAATCTCTTTATTTTAGTGGTAAGGACACTAAAGGCAGGAAAGCTGTGCTGCATTTTAACTCAGTTCTTTTGCTTTCCATTTCAGTGTTCTTTCTCCAACAATCTTTAAACTATAGACAATGGAAATACGTGATGGAAAAAAGTGTGTAGTGACAGAGTCCGGACAATTTAATGTAAAATCTACAGATAACTATCTATATAGGGCAAGAAATTAAAAAAACTATATTTTCACTATCTCCTCATTAGACATAAAGGGGGAACCCATGATTATGGGCTTATTTTGCTCTACTCTGACTGAATTAATGTACTATACAGCAGTGGTTGAAAAGACCCCCCATCCTGGAAAAACTCAGTACAAGTTTTCCAAATGTTATGAATTTTGTAGGCTCTGTATTGTTAAGATTGCTTAGAACACACTTTCCCTACATTCTCTTCCCATTACTGGTGAGATAATACTCAGTTATTTCCTTTGTTTTCTTCTCTTTCACTTAATACATATCAATACTTCATATATATAAATATACATTAAAATGTATTTTTTTTAGTACATATATATTAACATCTATATATGTTGGCAATTTCAGAGATATGTAAAATTGGCGATTGTCTACTGACTTAGGGTAATGCTACATTTGTGGTCTATTCAGGTGAGATAACATTTGTACCAAAAAACTTAAAATAATGTCATCTCAGGGGATATAAAATCCCCTTAGAAAGATACAATAGAAATCTTGGATTTACCAAGTTTAATTTATAGTGAAGATCCAATGTGGCCAATTAGAATTTTATATTTATATTATATTTGTATTTACATTTTAATTTTTAAGTTTTTGCTCTTAAATGTAAGCCACTATGGAAATAAAGTTCAGTAAAATTTACATTTAAAATGTTTTGCTATTCCATTGGCTTGATCACATTTTTTAAAAAATATAATCAATAATGTATAATTTCCCTCTCATTCTCTGTATATTCAAGCTTATGTGTGTATACATAAATATATGTTATGTATAATTATTTTATCACAAAGGGTACCTGAGCTTCACATGAGCTTCTGAACAATTATTTCTTTATCAAACCATCAGGCTGAATTTCAATCTTTTAATGAACTTATCAAAATAGTTAAGTAACTTAAAGAAATATTTGAGTGCCAACTATGTGACAGAAATGCATTTATTCATTCAATAAATACCAAGTCTCTATGAACCCAGCCCTGTTGTAGGTGCTGGAAACAGAAAAAGCAGACAGCTGTGTCTCTACTTTGATGGGACTTTCTGTTCGGAAACAGAGAGAGACAAGAAAAGACAGTGACACATACACTGGAAAAAAAGGCTAACGAGAGACAGTGACTGGAAGGGTGCACAACTCTAACAAGGGTAGTTCAGGAAAGGCACCTCTCAAGAGGTGATGCTTGAGTCAAGATTTGAAAGATGAGAAGAAACGAAATGTGAAGATAAGCATTCCCGGCAGAAGGAGCAGCAGCAGCACCATGGCTCTGAGAGCTGGTCTACTTGAGGAATAGTAAGGGGGAAAGTTAAGTAAAGAGAAAGGGGTGGGAAATAAGGTTGAGGAGGGAGGCAGTGGCCAGATCATATCAGACTTTGGAGGCCAAGGTAAAGGGTGGTGATTTTATTCACAAAGCAATGAGCTGCTATTAGAGGTTTTTAAAAAAATTTTTTAAATTTTTGTCTTTTTTTTTTTTTAAGATACATAGATTACAAAAAATGTTACATTAGAAAATAGAATAAGTTCCCATATACCTCCCCCCCCCCACTCCTCCCACATCAACAACCTCTTTCATCATTGTGGCTAATTCTTTTCATTTGATGAACTATTAGAGGGTTTTAATCCATACAGTAAAATGACTGTACCTAAGATTTTTAAAATTTAGTTTGGCTGGATTGTAAGGGAGTAGGGGATTAAGCAGGAAGGCCAGTCAGGAGACAGTTTTAGTAGAGAAGAGAAGTAAATAGAATCAAGTTGTATTTTGGAGGTAAAAATTACAGGATGTGGGGGATTGGGAAGGAGAAGCACAAAAAGACTTGCTGGGTTTTTAGCTTGAAACAACTGTGTAAGTGTAAGTGGTGGTGTAATTAACTGGATTGAGAAGACTGACTGGGGAAGAAATGATGGTTGGGATATTTAAATCGGGATAATTAAATCTCTGCTTTGTATGTGCTAAAACATCAAAATAAAGGTATCAAATAGATAGATGTACCCATCTGGATTTTTTTTCTTTTGAAGATTTATTTTTCACCCCTCCCCCGTTGTCTGCTTTCTATGCCCATTCACTGTGTGTTCTTCTGTGACTGCTTCTATCCTTATTAGCGGCACCAGGAATCTGTGTCTCTTTTTGTTGTGTTGTCTTGTTGTGTCAGCTCTCCGTGTGTGTGGTGCCATTCCTGGGCAGGCTGCACTTTCTCTCAAGCTGGGCGGCTCTCCTTATGGGGCGCACTCCTTGCGCGCGGGGCTCCCCTACACAGGGGACAACCCTGCGTGGCACAGCACTCCTTGTGCACATCAGCACCGTGCATGGGCCAGCTCCACACGGGTCAAGGAGGCCTGGGGTTTGAACCACTGACCTCCCATGGTTCGCCCTATCCATTGGGCCAAGTCTGCTTCCCCCTATCAGGATTTGAAAGAAGGTGCCAAATTGTACTATGAATTGAATTTAAAGCCTCAGATGACTTAGGAAGACTAAGTGGGTAATGGAGGGAAGAGGGCTGAAGTCCAGGGCACTCCAACATTTAACTGTGGGACAAAGGAGAAGGAGTTAGTCAAGAAGTCTAAAAAATGAATGGCCAGGAAGAAGGATGAATATAAACAGCACGTGATATAGCAAAAGTCAAGTGAAGAAAATGTTTCCTGAAGGAGGGGCAATTGAGCATGTTAAATGTTGGTGTACTTAAAATGAGGACTGAGAATCGACCATTAGGTTTAGCAACACGGTGGGCACTGTTAACTTTTACATTGTTAACATTGAATATTTCAGAGGGAATGGGTGTTCAGTAGGAGTGAACTGAAAACAGAATAAGAAGTTAGATAAACAGTGAATATGAAAAAAAAAAAAAAGCCAGATATTATTGTGCACAGATCAGTGAATATGGGGTTCTTACGTTCAAGGAGGACGCTGGTATGTGTAAAATAAATTTGTCCTTTATCAATGATGCCTGGAAAATATGCCTTTTTTGACACAAAAGGGGTTACCATCATATTAGTAAGCACTTTATTAAGATCTGTGACTGGGCAAAGGAACAAGTTAAGCTAAATAACACATTTTATAAAGAATAGCAAATCCTCAATGTATCAGAAATTTTATTATCAGATTTTCTGGTTGTTTACATACAAAGTAAAAATAGGTTTGATATATTATCTTATACATTAAACTATTGAAATGTAATTGATTATAACATGACTATTCAAAAAAGAACTGCAAAGTTTTCAAAAGATTATTTCTTTGTCCTATTTCCAAAATCTTCTTAGATAGGATGTTAGACAGCTACCACATATAATATGTGTTAATTGAATAAGATAAATGTGTATTTTGCAACAAAGAGTCTGAGATTTTATGTAATTATAGGCATACTGAATGGTTTAGAATAATGTACCAGTCATAAAATCATCTCTTTCTATACATGTGTAATCTATTTCATACAATGATTTCAACTCGGGGTGTATGTAATTAAACAGTAAGGTGCAGGAATAGCTGCTGCTGAGGTCAAACTTAGCTTTTCCCATTTAAAGAAATGAGTAGAAATGAGTCAAGTGAACATCAAAGTACTTTTTGGAGACAGCTAAATTTCATCAAACAGGTCTTCAGGACTGCTGTTTCTTAGTGTTTCTAAAGACATGTTTTCAGCTAAGGTGTGTTCCTGTTTCAGTGTCGGAGGTAGTGCAGGATCAGGCCTAGAATAAAAAGAAAAACCAAGATAATTTTAATTAAAAAAACCCTGTCCATTATAGAATAAAAGAAAATTAAGAGGTACTTAAATGAAATAAAACTTAAATCCTGTTTTCAGAATTGATTTAGAGATTTAATTCCCTATGACATGTTAACTAAAAAGAAAGAAAGATGAAGGGAATTTAACATCTTTAACTGCTTTAGAATTAATGTTTCAATTCTGAGTTAATAAAAATTCAAGGGCCTACAAAATGACTCATGATTAAGGTTAAGAAATAAAATGCCCCATACAGTAGTCATTTTTATGTCAAGATATAGGTGGTTTCTCAAGCCATTCCCTTAATTTACATTTTCCCTGTAATTCCTAAAATTCTACCTATTACCATTCATTATAGTCTCTTTACAACAGAAGATTCTGGACAAGAATTTCCTTTAGGGCTCAAATGATTGTTTGGTGTGTATATGATTAATGATGACTCTTCAAATTTACATTCGTTGCTGATGACATGCCGTTGTTCCACATTCATTTAAAGAACTTACATATCTTCATTTAGTAAACTAAATTTTATACAGGTTCAGTACTGCAGCCACTACACATCAATAGCTTGACCTCTGTATTTATGTACATGTCTTTTGTGAATCCTAGGATAACAAGCTTGTTCACTGTCATGGCTTTTGTTAACTGGTCTTGGAAAGGGTGAGCTGTAAGGTAACAGAGTTCAATCAGAAGTAATGCTTTGTAAAGTATGTTTATACCCTTGCGTAAACTTTGTCATGGTTCTCTACAGAACTTAAATAAAAGAGGCTTAATATTAACAATTAGAGGAGGATTCAGATAGAATTATGATTAGGTTGAGTCAACCTAGTAATACCCACATATTTTCAACTTCAAAGGCAAAAGCATCATAGTAGCAGGTTGGTATAGTTGAAAGAACATGGGACTTGAAGGCAGGGCACACACAGATTTGAATCCAGATCTATTTCTTATTAGCTTTGTGTCTTTACACGAGTCATTTAACATAACTGGATTTCTGTTCTCTATCTGTAAATGTGCACAATAATATCTGCCTCATAGGTGGTCTAAAGATTAAGTAAGGTGATATAAGTGAAAGTGCTAATAAACTGTTACAAAACATATGGAAACCATTTATTATTAGCTGCTGATATTACATAAACTACAAAGAGTTCCTGCTAATAGACTATTTAACTTCAAGGAATAACAAATTAAAAAATACAAGAACATGTTTGTTTAGGTAATGGGTATTTTTAAAAGCCTCCAACCATACTTAGTTATACAGTAGATTAATAGGAATGAATCCACTGCAGAGTCCTCCTTCGCTTCTTTGACTGTACACAATTAGCCAGTAGACCTAGGACATGTGTTCTGTCTTATCCCGAGGAGGCCAAGTTCAGGCAGCCTCACCCTCACAGGAATGCCAAGGTGCGAGGCATTAAGGCATTGTCAAAATGACAAGTACTGCCCTCTGTGAATTTCAATGATAAAATTAACAATAAACATGGACAAAATTATTGTAATATGCATTAGACACCTAAAAGTAGATTGTATAAGAAGAGAAAATGATATAGTACAGGATAAAAGTATAATTATTACTTGTATAAGTTTCCAATGTCAACTCAAAACACATTAAACATTTTTTCTGGCCCTAGATATCTTAGAGTTGCTTTTTCCTCCTAGGCAAAAAAGAGATTGAATTATTTCAATGAAAAGTCAGACATAGAAAAATCTCTGTAATTTCGTTCATAGTCTAGACACTGTGCAATGAAAGCACAGAGATTCTCAGTTTAGTTTTTTTTTTTTTAAATCAGCATTTAAGACAAAGGAATCACTCTGAAGTAATAACACTGAATGAAATAGATTCCTGGTGCCCCATTTATAATTCTCTTCTTTTATAGTCATGAAGAACTTAAGAAATAGATTTTTATTTTTTTGCTCTTATTACCTACTGCATAATTGTTGCTCAATAAAAGTTAATTCGATGGATGGAGATCATTGTCCTACAGCATTCATATCCATGGAATTCAAAAGAGTAAATTTAGGACTCTCCTCATAACCCTCCACCTTTAATCATCTTTATGTCATAAATGCTTTAATATCCTTTTAAAAAATTCTGAAGAGCATAAAGAAGAAAATAAATCATCAAGTTATTTTGTATTATTTGTATTTTCATGTCTAGTTTTTCTTTTACAAAAAGTGGAATTGTTCTATAACCTGCTATTTTTATTCTATAGTATAGTAGAGATAGATGTCTTTGCATGGTGAAAAATATAGATGTACATTCATGATCAGTTTAATTTGGATAAACTATTAGTTTACTGATGGATAATTAGTTGGTCCCATTTTCTAATGCTCTTCTAAACAACAAAATATCTTTGTTCATAAATCTTGGTATATTTACCCTATTTTTCATGTAGTACTTTTAAAGAATTCTTGTCCTAAGAATTCATACTTAGAGGTGAAATTTGAAAGCAAATAACTCAGAGAACCTGTATCTAAAATTTTAATGTAAGGTAAATTAAATAAGCAATATGAAACTTGGGAATTCCCTTCTGTCTAATTAAACTGCTGTCATTAGTGATGGCCCAGTTTAAATACCAAATCTTTCACAAAGACTTTTCTGATTTCCCATATGCAAACTGATTTCTCCTTCCTCTGAATACCTGAAGTACTTCATACCTGCAACAGGTTATATACAGTTACATTCATTTAATCAATATTTGTTGAGAATGCATTATGAGCAGCTCACTGTGGTAGGGATATATAATAAATAACATGATTATGCCCTCATAAAACTTTCAGTCAAACTTGTCTGATTTTCTTTAATATTTTAAAATGTGTCTTTCCATCCTAAAGATTTTGTATATGGCTTGAAGGCAAGGGTTATGAGATATAATTTGTTCAAATATAGTGATTTATTCCTTTAGGAATCTCTAAACACTAGACCATTATTTTTGGTTCAGGTAGATTTTCAGAAAATTTTTCATCAGCAACATGGTTTCATTGGAGGTATGCTGAAATCAGGGTAAAAAATCTTTATGTTCTACCACACTGAGATTTTTGTCAGAGCACTGAACCTTTCTGGGCCTCACTGTCTTAATAAAATTTAATTAAACTTGAATTCAACTTAACTAAATAATTAGGGTTAGCATAAGTGATCTTGAAGCCACTGTCACTCCTTGAATTCTGAGATTGTTATACTCATATAGTTGGGTACAGACTGCTTTCTAAAATACAGGTATTAAGATTGGTAGAATAAATGAGTAATGGAATTAAAGAGGAAAAGTTAATGATGCCTTTAAAGGGTTAAATGCTAAGGTATAAGGACATTTTCAAAGAAAGAAAGAAAAAAAAAAGAAATCTCTACAGAAGATAAGAGCCTCACTAAAAAATGGCTTAGTGTCCTCTATAGCAAAATTGCAGAGATTCCTGTGTTCTATTAACTTGACTGCACATTGCATTTTGTAACATACCCTAAGGATAATACTTATGAAACCTGAGAAGGTGACAAACTAAGCAAAATGAGAGGTCTAGGAAAACGTAAAATAATTGCTAGCACTGTATCATCTGAAGAATCAAGCACATATGACTGATGATACAAACAATAATTCAAACATCAAAAATCAATTTTTAGGTGGCCTACCTATTTAAATGTTCAATTTGTTTTCTTAGCAAATGTATTTCTAGGCTCTAATACTATCAGATATTCCAAAATTATGACAAGGGGCTTAAGTAGAAAAGAGTACATTTTCATTTCTAATTAGAAATATATAGGAATACAAAAATAAAAGGAAAAGTTTTGATTAGTTCCTTAACCATTCTGGATGCAAATTAGCAAACTGACCAGATTATCTTAATACTTGTTTCATATTAAGCTCAGACTTGAGAAATACACAGTATGCTTTGGTGAGCTGGTAGATTCCAGAAAGTAATGATATTTTTCTTAGGGTATGTTTCGTAAGTTTTCAACATAATATTTAAAGAGGAAAATACACACACAAAAAAGAAATATGCTATGTTGTGAAGCATTTTTCCCTAGAAATTATAGTAATTATTCATATGTTCTGATATCAGTTTCTTATATGACTTCTCTGTTTGAGATTTTATCATTAAAAGCAAATAAAAAATCCATCAAACAACACGTGACAGTTACCAGGTTTTTTGCCTCACAACTCCAGATTTATCCTTTTCTGCCCTGCTTTGTGATACTGGAGCTACACCTTAAAATATTTCTTCCTCGCCAAATGGTTCAATGCTACTTTTGTCAATGTTACATTATGGAGGTATAATGCAAGGTCTTACGAAGAAGCAGCAGCTTCTCTTCCTGGTTCCAGTGTGCTGATTTTCAGCACTGTTGCTAGCAGATATGTGTTTGGGAAGTCTTAGGGGCCTTCATGGACCAGCTGTGTCCTCATCTTCCTGCAAATTTCTGAGCCACTTGGTGGACTGCTCCTATTGACCAGTTCCAGCCCACTGTCTTTCATTAAGTTTCTCTGCCATCCAGTGGGGCTGTTTTATGGACCAGCACCAGCCACACTCTTTGGCAAGTTTCTTCATCAACATGGGCAGGCTGTGTGTTTCGACAGTGCCATTCCCTCTCCAACAATGTCTGAATCGCAGCCTTGGCAACAGTTCTGAGTTCTTTTCTAAGTTATGTGGGGACCTCATGTTTTTTGAATGTAATATTAAAAAAATAAAGACAAAAAAATTAAAAAAAAAAGAAATCTACAAAAAGAAACATGGGACTATACAGCATAGTAAAGCTTCATTTAAAAAAATAAGTACAGTTAATATTGCATATATCAGATTTTTTTTCTTCAATGACAACAAATGTACATTAAAGTAATATCACATGACTGTGATATTTGGGCAAAAATACAACAAAACAAACTATGATCATAAAAGTATAGTATTATATTAATAAGCTTCTGTCAATTATTAAAAAATGAAATATGCTAAATGAAATAAATGAGGAAAAAAACACTATAAATAGAATGAAAAGATAAATCACAAACTGGGAGGAGATACTGCAACACCTAAAACTGTCAAAGGATTAGTAGTCCAATATAAATAACTTCTACAAACAATGAAAAGAAATCAGAACAGAAAATAGAAAAATGCACTAAAGACCACAGGAACGTCTAAGAAAATGAGACAGTGAGAGTAAATAAATATTTGAAAATATGCTCAACTTCATTGGTAATCAGGGAAATAGAAATTAAAACTACTATTAAATATAATTTTATATCAGATTACAAAAACTTAAAAATCCAACAATATCAATGACCATGGAGGATGTGGAGTAATTAAAAAAAGTTACTGTTGGTAAACAAGTAAAAACAACTTCAGACAACAATTTGGCAATGACTACCAAGATATTTGAAGATGTATGTACCCTCCAACCCAAGAATTCTACTCCTAGGCATATACTGTAGAGAAACATTTGCATATGTGTGCCAGGAGATATGTACACAAATGTTCATAGTTGCATTATTTGTAATAGTGAAAAACAAAACAAAACAAAATGACTGAAATGTCTTTCAACAGAATGGGCAAACAAATGATAGAATATTCACACAATGAAATATATATCTGCACACATTATGCTGAGCAAAAGAGCAGGTAATAAAAGAATACATAGTGTATGATACTATTTATTCAAAGTTTAAAAACCTGAAAAACTGAAATACTACCCTTGGAACAATGGTGTGTATGTGTATATATGTGTGTATGCATGGCGATGGTTAGTGTATCTTTGTACATATGCACATCATAGTTCTAGATCTTATGGGCACTTCCATGAGAGAATAGTTCTAGATAAGTCAAGTCTGTTCTTTCATGACAGATTGTGATTTTTGCTACTATGAAGCTGGCAATATAGAAGAGGTGTAGGTCTAATAATAGGCATAATGGACCAAGTTTTAGACATAATGGTTGAGTCTGAAGTGCCTGTAGAATATCTAAATGGAGACAGATGTTGAGTAGGCAAAGTATTATAGGTGCAGAGGTTAGGAGAGGTGTTTGGACTAGAAGTACAGAGATAGCAGTGATTGCCATATCATCAGATACTGAAGGTAAATAAATGAGTTGATGCAGAAAGAGTCTACCAGAGGAAAAAAGGTTCAGTGTGAAATCCTACAGAATAGTAAAATTGCAAGGATGGACAGGTGGAGAGAGAAATGACTACAAAGAGAAAGAAAAGGAATGATCTGAGAGATATGAGAACAACCAAGGAGGATGGTTGTGATGGTTAAGTTTATGCATCAACTTGGTTAAGGTGTCCAGTTGTTTGGCCCAGAAAACTCTGGCTTGATTGTTACTGTGAGGATATTTTGTGCATTTCAGTCATCAGTAAGTTGACTATATCTGTAGTTGATTACATCTACGATCAATTAAGGAGTTTGCCTTCAACAATGAGAGAAGTCTCATCCAATCAGTTGAAGGCCTTAAAAGGAGAACTTATGATTTCAGCAGTCAGAAGGAAGCATTTCCATCTCTACTTCAGCCAGTCAGGAATTCATTGAAAACCTTCATCGGAGTTCCTAGTTTGGGGTCTGTCCTATGGAATTTGGACTTGCCCATCCCAAAGTTGCATGAGTCAATTCCTTTATTATGTTCCTATATTAAATATATAGTCAATTCTGTTTCCCCGGAGAACACTAACTAATACAAGTGTTGTCTCAGAAGCCCAAGGTCAAGGAACGGAAAGGGAAGTAGTCGATTGTGATAGGAGAGGAAATATAAAAACGATTATATTTGGTCATTTAAAGTAAGGTGAGGTGGCGGACTTGGCCCAGTGGTTAGGGCATCCATCTACCACATGGGAGGTCTGCGGTTCAAACCCCGGGCCTCCTTGACCTGTGTGGAGCTGGCCCATGTGCAGTGCTGATGCATGCAAGGAGTGCCCTGCGACACAGGGGTGTTCCCTGCGTAGGGGAGCGCCACACACAAGGAGTGCGCCCCGTAAGGAGAGCCGCCCAGCGCGAAAGAAAGTGCAGCCTGCCCAGGAATGGTGCTGCACACAGGGAGAGCTGACACAAGATGACGCAACAAAAAGAAACAGATTCCCGTGCCACTGACAACAACAGAAGCAGACAAAGAAGAAGACGCAGCAAATAGACACAGAGAACAGACAACCGGGGTGGGGGGGGGGGGGGAAGGGGAGAGAAATAAAAAAAATAAATAAAGTGAAAGCTTGTTAAGGGAAGTGAAGTGAGCTAATCTTGATATAAGGTGAGAAATTCATTGATATTGCTTAACTTTTAGTGTTGGTAGAGAAATAATGCCTCTTTTTTAAAAGGTAACATTTTAAATATTAAGATAATAAATAGAAATGTACAAAGAGAATGTAAATTTCAAATCACTAGAGGAAAAAAGGAACATAAAACTTGAACAATGTAGTCAAAGACTAGGAATGGGGAGGGAAAAACCAATCAAGCAAGCTTAAAAAATAGAGAAAGTAAAATGTGAACAACAGTAATAAGATACAATTTATGCCTTATCGCAATAAAGGTAAATGAGTTAAATACTCATATTAAGAGGTAAAGGTTCTCATATTATATCAAAATGTGATTATTGTTTATATAAGATACACATCTAAACAAAATGAAAAAGACTGAAAATAAATTGATGAGTGAAGATATGATATATATATATATACATACGAAAAAAGTGCAAAAAGCTGTTGTAGCAATACTATCATATGGCAAGAAAATTCAAGTCTAAAGCTTTGAATGGCCAAAGATGATTTTAAAAAAATTGATAGGATAATCCATAATGAAGACTATTGAAACATATAAAACAAAGACTGCTAAGAATACAGAAAAATTTTAAAAAAGAGCTCATAATTTTAGTGTTGGTAAATACTGACACTATTTATTCTGTATCTATGTACATTGAGTTATACACAAAAATAATTGGATGGCAGGTTATACTTATATGGTAATACTTATATGGTATTAGATCCGATCATTCCCAAGAAACCCAATGAATGCAAATTTATATCTACTTTGTATCTTAAATACAGAGAATGCACATTGTTTTCAAATATCTATGAAATTTTTACAAAGTCTCATGTAGCAGGCCACAGAACTTCAATAAATTCTAAAAAGATATAATTTTCCAGAATATATTCCCTAATCATAATGAAGTAAAATTAGAAATTAATAACAAAAGACTACATAAATATATAACTCTGACACATATAAAAAGAGAGAGCTGTCATTACTTGTTGAAGAAAATATTGCCCACAGAGAAACTGAACAGAAACAATGAAAAAAAACTATATTTAAAATTTAAGGGAGTTCAACAAGGTGGCCTAAGTGAGAGGAAATATATTTAAATATGGGTAGTTTCACTGCAGAAAAACAATAACTAGTTAAAAATATAGTACAATAAAGATCCATTTACAATAGCAATTTACTAGGCTTATGACAAATTTTTTGCTCCCAGTTTCCTTGATTGTAAAATGGAGAGAATAACAGTACCCATTTCATAGGAGTGTTGTGTTGAGAAAAGCACCTGGTACATGTTAAGTGCCTGGCATGTAAGTGTTAGCATATATCATTTGCAAAATGCCTCCTAATACAGCTATTTGATATGCAGCAGGCACTTATTAAAGTGCTAGTTTACTGACCATGCTACTTAAAAATAAAAAACTCAAAACAGTGTGTAAGGCAAAGTTTTTGGAGCCAGGTAGCCCTGGTTTCAAGTCCCAGCTCCATCATTTCCTGCCTCTTGGGTACATTACCTCTGAATCTAAGCCTGTTTCCTCACCTATTACTTTGGGATAATAATACCCACCTCAAGGTCTGTTGTGAGGCTTAAAAGAGCTAGTTTATCACTTTTACTTTTTTTTCTCTATATTTTTTCTCTCCATCTGGCAATCTCTTTCTTTGTTTCTTGTCCAGAAATCAAACCTACTTTCATTTTGATACAAAGTTCAAATATCAACTCCTCCAGGAAAACCTCATTTAACAATCACCCCTATTTACCAGAGGTGGCAGATATTATCCCCTTGTTACCTCTATGTATGCCTCATACTGAAACTATATTTTTTGTAAGTCTGATTCTTTCTTGTGTTCTTTCAAGGCAGGATCTATTTCTTGTTTATTTCATGTGGCTACACCTTGAGCTGTTTCCACTTGCCACCCAAATGCTGGTTCTCTGTACACCTTTCATTACTTAAGCTGTAAAGATTCTTTAGGTCAATTATTTAAACCAACTATGAATTACTGGAGTTGAAAAGAATAGCTGTAATGCTTATGACTTATTACAAACAAAGAAGAAAAAACAATAATGTTTCTTTTGAGAAGAACAAAGTCTCCAAACTCAGACTGTGGCAATTACAGTAAAATATAGCAAATGGTCAATTCCTGCCTGGCTACAGAAGCAGGGCATTCTGAGATAGCTGTTTCTCTCATGTTAAAATAAAAAATAAACATACAAATATGTTTGATTACAAATTTCCCTGGCATCTCCCCTTCATCACTGACTTTCCCCTGGACTGGGGTGAGGCTCATATGTAGGGTGAGGGTGAAATGAGAGTAAAGTAAGAGGAATGTACCAAGTGAGAATCAGGCCTGAGTATAGGGTGGGACAAACATTATTTGGTGAAAATAAAAGCCACATATCAAATGATTTGTTTTTTTGGGATTGATCAAATCACCTCTTCCTCAGAATGACTGCATAAAATTAATCACATCAAAAATATCAGGGGAGAGGATGTGGCTCAAGTAGTTGAGTGCCTGCCTCCTAAAGAAGACAAACAATGAGCAGACAATGAGCAGACATCAAGCAAAAATAACAAGCAGACAATGAGCAAAAACAATGAGCAGACAATGAGAAAAAATGAGCAGACAACAAGCAAAAACAAATGAGCAGGGAGCAGATATGACTCTAGCAGTTGAGTGCCCACCTCCCACATGGGAGGTCCTGGGTTCAGTTCCCAGTGCCTCCTAAAAGAAAAAGCAAATAGACAATGAGGAAAAAACAAAACAAAACAGTGAGCAGACAATGAGCAAAACAACAACAAGCAGTCAATGAGCAAAACAGATGAGGGAGCCACCTTGCGGGGGGGAAGGTAACTTCCTAAAAATAGCTGCTTAAAAAAATATATCAAACAGCTAAAAGATCTATCCTCTTTGACTTTATGGAATAAATTCAATTATAGAAGCATCTATTAAATGGAAAAAAAATTTTAAATGATATACTTAAGCAGTTGGGTGTTGTGTGGTATGGCTCAAAAAGTAGTTCCATGAACTAAAAAACTGAGATCTGTGGTCTAAAATGTTTGGAAAATATTTCTTTTCCTCTGCTAAGTTCTCTGTTTCATATGTATATTATACATTAACACTTGGAAAAGTGCTGTCATAAATAAACCTATTTATTAAATTTTTTAGGTTAAAAAAAGCAAGGTGCAGAGAAATGAATGCAGAAAACTAGTGATGTGTGAGTGTGTATAAATGCTTGTATGTTCTGGCAACTCATTAGATGATGAATATAATAGCTCTGTAAGTAGACACAAGAAACTGGTAATGGCTGACTGTGGGGAGAGGAACTTGGCTGAGGGCTCAGGGGTACCCTTTACTGATAGCCTTTTAAACTGGATTTTTTTCAAAACCTAATATATAGATGATAGTTTCTAAAAGTGCTTTAAGAATAAAGAAGTTTGTTCAACCAGGTTTTTCAAATGTATTTGGCCATGGAAGCCCCTTTTCTCACTTTCTCTCAACTATGAGCATTACAAGAAACTAGTGTTCTCTAGGACAGGAGCTGTATTAATTGTTTCCCTGAGAATCCAGCATTCATTAGCCTAAACACAAAAATTTAGTGGTCCAATGAAGGAAAATAAAAACACAGAAAAAGGAGAAGACAGAATTCTACTTTTGGCTACCAAGAGAAGTGAGAAAACCGTGGGCAGGCAATAACACCAGCCATGGAGCTTCTGGGAAATATTTGGTGAAATTTTTCATGAACAATTTATTTGTTTGTTTGCATGGCCAATCATATAAACTCGGCTTTGTTAACCTTGTCCTCCTCTTCTTCCTCTTCCCCCACCTCCTCCTTCATTATAAAGCTGTACTAGTCTTCATTTTATAGTAAGAGAACTCAGTTTCAGATTTTTCTGTTATTTTGGTCCTTGCTAGTACACTTTATTGCTAGTGTTTAAAAAAAATACCTCATCTAATTAATTCCTTCTGCTATCAGTACAATATTTTGCTGTGGCCCCACCTTTCTCCTTATCTTATGATTTGTCAATTATCAGTTTGCCCAAATCCTTTCGGAATATAGCATTAGGCTTTCCATGGACAAGTGATTCAGGATGGTTCAGCAGTCTGATTCTTGAAAGAACGGACGATTTTATAACATCACTAATATCATATAATTTTTATGTAAAATGACTATCATATAACTGATAATTAAAATGAGCAAAAAACATTTTCTCATATAGGATACTAACTCAACTTGCTATTTTGAGTGAATGTAAAGAGAGTCACTGCTTAAGTTCTGGGAAATCTTCTGTTTTGCTTAAAGAAACATATTAGAGAGAACTCAGAACATTGGAAGAAGGATGATGGAAAAGCAATCTACAAAATTCTGTGGGTTTTGATTGTGAGTTAAAAATTAAACTTTTCAGGTTTTTTAAATTACTGAAGTTGTAGGTTTACAGAAAAATCATGCATAATATACAGAGTTCCCATGAACCAATATTAACACATTACATTAGTAAGGCATATTTATTATAATTTATGAAAGAACATTTTTATAATTAAATAATTAACTACAGTCCATAATTTACAATAGAGTTCACAGTCCTATGCTTACAGTCCTATTTTTTAAAAATATATTTTTATTATAGAAGTTGTGTACTCATGAAACAAACATGCACATGTGTGAAATTCCCATACAACAGCCCTTCACCAACACATCACACCATTGTGGAACATTTCTTACAATTATGAGATAATATCATCAGACTATTACCACTAACTATAGTCCATAGCATACATATGGCATATTTTTTCCATACCCCCCTACTATTAACATAGTATATCTTTGGCATTGATGCAAAAATACTACAGTATTGCTGTTAACTATGTCCATAGGTTATATGAGTTCTATTTTTCCCATGCTTCTCTGAATTCCCATCACCCTGCAATAGTGATGTACATCCGTTCTAGTTCACAGAAGGACATTCTTGCATTTGTACTATCAACCACAATTCTCATCCACCTCTGGGTTCACTGTGTTATTCAGTCCCTAGATTATCCTCTAGCATTCTTTCAATTGACATTTACAACCACAGACTACACTTTTCAGTCACAATCCCATTTGTAAACCAGCTGCTACTCACTATAATGTGTTACTATCAACTCCATCCATTTCCACACTTTTATAGTCAAGTTAATTAAAACATATACATAAAGTATCAGTAGTCCTCAGCCCTCCTCTTATCTCCTAATAATCTATCTTCTAGGTTTTAACTCCACGCATTTATTCTTTGTGTTTAGTTCATATTAGTGAGACCATGCAACATTTGTCCTTTTGTGTCTGGCTTATTTCATTTAGGATAATGTTTTCACGATTCATCCATGTTATCATATGTGTCCCAATTTCATTTCTTCTTACTGTAGCATAGTATTCCATCATATGCATTTACCACATTTCGTTTATCCATTCATTGGTTGATGGACACTTGGGTTGTTTCCATCTTTTGGCAATTGTGCATAATGCCACTATGAGCATCAATGTGCAAAAGTCTGTGTCACACTTTTCAGTTCTTCTGGGCATATCACTAATAGAAGAATTGCTGGATCATACAGCAGTTCTATATTTAGAGTCCTGAGGAAACGCAAACTATCTTCCACAGAGTCTGCTCCATTTTACAGGCCACCAACAGTGAAGGTGTGTTCCTATTTCTCCACATCTTCTCCAGTACAGTTTTCTGGGGTTTTAAAAATTTTTATTTTAAATAATGGTCATTCTATGCAGTGTGAGATGATATCTCATTGTTGTTTTGATTTTCATTTCCCTAATAGCTAGTGATATTGAACATTTTTTCATGTGCTTTTGGCCATTTGTATTCTCTTTGGAGAATTGTCTATTTAAGTCTTTTGCCCATATTTTAATTGGATTGCTTGTTCCTTTATTGTTAAGTTGTATGATCTCTTTGGATATATGATTTCCAAATATTTTCTCCCATTGACTGGGCTGCCTTTTCATGTTCTTGACAAAATCCTTTGAATCACAGAAGTGTTAAGAGTTTGAGGAGGTCCCATTTATCCATGTTTTCTAGCACTTCTTTTGCTTTCAGTGTAAGGTACAGTCCTATGTTTTTAAAAAATTTTTTACCTTTTAACATAATTTTTAAATATAACCAAACAATAAAGTAAAACTAAAACGTATAGGGATGAAGAATCATTTTAAAACAAATTATTATATTTCAATATTTGTAATAATTTATTGTATAGATGAGACAGTATAAGTCATGAAACTTAGAGTTTATATCCTCAGAATGACCAAAGAAAGACCTATCAATATAAATCTTTTGGTCCTGAAACGGCCTCTTCTATGTACAATATTATGATTCCAATAACAGTTCACATGTCACCTCCGAAAGTTTTTCTATCACACTATAAATATGTGAAATAATCGCAAATGTTATTTAAAAGTCAATCAAGTGCACACTGAACTACAGTTGTGTGGTTCCAAAATAACTTTAGAGGAAGGTTTTATTCAGAAATATCATTAGGAAATTTATTGGAATTGATGTTTCGTAAAGACATTGGTTTAATTTTCCAAAATACAAGGTTTAATGTAGATTTAATTTTTAATGTCTTGAACATCAAAAGTCAATAAATAACTGATTTAATAACTCAAACAACCATTGCTACCTAAATGGATCTTATTTTGCTATTATAAGAAGGCTATATATCTCAACCTTGATCACCTATCATCTGAAATATAGACCTATTAACTTTTCTCCATGCCTTTCATTTGTTTTTCCTTCAGCTCATCTTCCACACCATTGCCAATCAGTTCTTTTTCAACAACACAAATTGGATTATTACTTTCAACTTCTACCAAGTCCTACAAGGCTACAGTTGAAATTCCGCAGGTATAGCAAAGAAAGCATTACATTATTTCTAGCTTCATGTCTACCAGCCTTGCTCTAACTATCTAATGCTTTTCCATACCAAACTTCTTGTTATCCACCCAATCACACAACTCTTTCTACCTTTGCACACAGTTCTTTTAGCTTAGGGGCTCCTTTCCTACCTTCTTTACTTAGTAGGCTCCTACTCATCATTCAAAGCCATGTTCAAATATCTTTGTTTCTATGAAGGCTCCCATGATACTCTATGACGAGAAAGCCATTATCTCCTGTTCTCTCATAAATTTTTAAAGTCAAATAGGTCTTTGTTCCAGGACCATTGCTGTGTAATAAACTGCTCTAACTTAGTGGCATAAACAATGAAATTTTATCATGCTTATATTTTCTGTAAGTCATGAATTTAGACAGGACATAGTGGGGATGCCTTGTCTCTATTCCATGGTGTCAGGACCTTAGCTGGGGGTCAAAAGCTGGCTGGGAACTCAAGCCATCTGAAGGTCTGGTGCTTGGGTTGGGAGATCTCAAACTCTAGGACTGGAGGGTCTACATGGGGCCTCTTCATGTGGCTTAGCTTCCTACCAGCACAGCAGCTCAAGTGAATGTATAGGACTCCAAGTACAAGGTTGTCTATTCAGACCTAGCCTTAGAAATCATGGTGTCACTTCTCCTATATTTTTTTAGATATAAATGGATCAAAACCTGATCAAAGATTATGTTTTTGAACTAATCCATTTCTGTGGGCACGAGATCCCTTGATTACATTACATTCATTTAAGGTAACTTGATTAGATCACTTAATTAGAGTGCTTTTAATTGGACTAATTCAATGAGGCTTGACTCAGGTTTAGTCTCTTCTCTCTTATTGGAGCTTTACATAAACTGAGGCATAGAAAGGAAAAGGAAGCTCTGTCATTTTGACCCAGACACGTGAGATAGAGGACTCAAGGATCTCTAGCAGCCAAAGAGGCTGAGCCCATGGAGCAGATCAAGGCTGAAGAGATGAGCCATATACCTGATAGCCCACAGCTGGGCTTAGGGAGAAAGGGGAGCAACAGAGGCTGAGAGAGGAGACCTGGAAAGAGATTAGCCATGTGCCTGATCACTTACAGCTGAGCTCCTGGAGACAGTAAGCCTTGCAGTGAAGGCAGAGATGGGCCACCATCTTGCCTCCCCACGTGTCAGGACACCAGGATCACCAGTAGCTAACTTTGGTGAGAAAACATCTCAGATGATGCCTTGATTTGGCCATTTTCACAACCTTGGAACTGTAAGCTTTTACCCTAATAAATTTCCCATTATAAAAGTCAACCGGTTTCTGGTACTTTGCATTGGTAGCCTTTGGCAAATTAAGACAGATGGCTATACATTTATATACTTACATGTTTATGCTAATACTATTAGTTTAGTTTTACCCTCACTTTAATGCAATGTTTGAAAGGGAGAGTTGTGATTAAATGAATCTGTGTGGTTAAAAACCCAGGGTCCACAGAATGGAGGAATAAAATATGGATGAAAGTGAACTTACTGGTATTCTACTATAGAACTATTGTGACTAGTAATGGAAGAAACCGTAGCATTGATCTGGAGAAAGTGGCCACGGTAGTTGCTGAGGGTAGGAAGAGGGAAGAAGAGATGAGATGTGGGGGCATTTTTGGGACTTGGAGTTCTCCTAAATGATATTGTAGGGACACATGCTGGACATGATATATCCTGCCACAACACACTGAATGTACTGGGGGAGAGTGTAAACTGCAGTGTAAACTATAATCCATGCGGTTCAGCAGTGCTCCAAAATGTATTCACCAAATGCAATGAATGTGCCACAATGATGAGGAAGGTTGTTGATATGGGAGGAGTGAAGCGGGTGGGATGTGGGGCATGTGGGAATCTTTTATATTTTTTAATGTAACATTTTTTTGTGATTTATGTATCTTTAAAAAAAAGACAATTTAATTAAAATATATGTATATATAATATTGTTCAACTTCTAAATACACACATACTTAGAACCCACTACTGGAAAACTCTATTTTGTTGGATAATGCATTAACTTAAGTTTCAATAAATAATATTCATTGTTATTATTATGTAAGTTTTAGAAAGTTAGTCAGTTTAAGCATCTTCTACCTCTCTAATGAGAAAGAACAAGGAAAAGTAAGCAATCATACTTGCCTTAAAAATGCAAGCAAAAGTTAAAGACAAAATAAAACATTCAGTTACACAAATCCTTTATTCTGGAAAGAAGTGTGGCTCTTGTTACCAACAAGGAATTATCACTATCAATCTTACCATCAGTGACCAATCAAGAAGGTTTAGATTTAAGAAATCAGAAACCATAAACACCAATTAAATCTTAAACTAAGGAACTCTCATGCTTGTTTGGAATTAGGAAAACTACTATCCATATATTCACACACTGTTCCAAAAGATAAATACGAAAATTCAATAGGTTATAAACATGAATGGAAAATATTAAGGTGGATTCTACACAAATTATGATTTTCTTTAAAAATATATAACTTCCCAAGTTCCTTCAAAATTTTATTGGGCCCTTCTTAACGAGCAAACACAGAAAACTGCAAATCTTAATTCTTTTAAATGCCTGTCTATTTAAGATGAATTATTTTATTGTTTTCTGTAAAAATAGGTCAATTTGTCATATTCCTCATTCCCCAGATGGCTCCCTCTGTTTGCTCATTGTTTTTTTTTGCTCCTTGTCTGCTTGTTGTTTGTTTTCTTCTTTAGGAGGCACTGGGAACTGAACCTAAGACTTCCCATGTGGGAGGCAGGTACTCACCTATTTAAACTACATCCGCCCCCCAATTTGTCATATTTGAGCAGAACAAAGGCATTTGATATTTCCTATTCTGTAACTAAACACTTTCCTATATAACTAAGACATATGGAAGTAATTAGAATGAATGATTTAAGGATGACACTTGTAAGAGTGTAAGTTACCAAAAGACAGGAACTAGGGTTGTCAGTTTATGTCTATTTTTGCCAAACATGGGAGATTTTCTACTTAGGAAAAGGTTGTTTTTGAAAAGTTTGCTTATAAATTTAAATTCAGGATATAATTTTCAGAACTACAATAAATAATAGATTTTCCCAGATTAGGCCACAAAAGGCCATTTGGTCCATGATATGTGTATATGAACTACTGTATTAGAAAATAGTGATCATGGGAACTTAACTAACAGGGTAACACAATTGTGAACCTGTTTTTCATACATTCCTTACTTCAGTCACTATTATTCTGAGTGTCTGACATTGTGCTAACCTCTGAGATGCAAATATGAATAAAACACAATTCCTGCCCCTGAAAATTTCAAAGTCTAGTAAGCAAAAATATATTTAAACAACTACTTATAACATACTATTGTGAAGTGTGTACAAAGTCCTGATTTATAACATTTAAAAAATGTATTTTAGGTATCAGATCTAGATGCTAGGAACATCTTTCTTTACAGAAGGCTTATTTGCACTTGCATATATGTATGCATGTAATACATAAAGTGCTATTTTATAATGGTAATTTCCCATAGCCCTTCAAGAGATACATGGCTATTGATAATTAAATTAGAATCTATAACAGCAATAACTTTTTCTTTCTATAAGCAACTTCTGTCATAAAGAAAATGGCAATAGTAGGCTATTTGAATATTTAAGGTAGAAATTCATTTATATGCTTTGAGAATGCTATTAAAATTACAATAGACCCTATTAGAAATCTAGATGAATAAAATCAAAATATGAAATAAAAATATCCAAAATATGTATACAGATGATTTAGAAGACTATTTACACATCTGCAATTTCCTTCTAGGCCCAAAATTCTCTAAAATAATTCTCAGGATAGGCAAGAACAGTGCAGCTTTTAGGATTTATCCCAAGTTATGAAAATACATTTTCTGTATTATTTGCTCTCAATTTATTTTGAATTTGAATCATAATCAAATAAGTATTTCTTAGGGTGAGATAGTTACTACTTAAAACAAACATTTGATGAAAAAAAGTAAGAATTTCCCTTACCACTTTTTATTTTTTATTTTTTTTAAGATTTATTTATTTATTTAATTTCCCCCCCTCCCCCGGTTGTCTGTTCTCTGTGTCTATTTGCTGCGTCTTGTTTCTTTGTCCACTTCTGTTGTCGTCAGCGGCACGGGAAGTGTGGGCAGTGCCATTCCTGGGCAGGCTGCACTTTCTTTTGCACTGGGCGGCTCTTCTTATGGGCGCACTCCTTGCACGTGGGGCTCCCCTACGCGGGGGACACCCCTGTGTGGCATGGCACTCCTTGCGCGCATCAGCACTGTGCATGGGCCAGCTCCACATGGGTCAAGGAGGCCTGGGGTTTGAACTGCGGACCTCCCATGTGGTAGACGGACGCCCTAACCACTGGGCCAAGTCCGTTTCCCCTCACTTTTTAAACACAGAAATTTTGAACATATAGATGCCACTTAGATGCTAGCAATAACAACATTTATTTTGGGGGTATATAATATATGTCCATTTTAAAAACTTCAGAAAATACAGAAAAATAGAGAAGATAAAATAAAAATCATCCTATCCTTTACCTGCTATTTTTGTTCTTATCTTTAAAAAATTTATATATATGTATACAAATATACATGTGATACATATATATATACACATGGACTTTTAAAATTAATTATACTATGAAAATACTTTGCACCATTATTTGCCTTTAATAATTTATTAGGGAATACCCCTCTACTTCAATAATTCTAGGTCTACATAGTCATTTTAATGGTTATTTGATTATATGGAGGCACCGTAAAAAATATAATGACTCTCATTTCATAGTGAAAATTTTAAACAATTTAAATGCCTATTATATATCACAATTCAATGAACATCTCTGAATATATTCCTTGTAGGTATTTTTTTTTGAAGGCAACACATATATTTAGTTCTAACTGAAAATGGCTGACTACAACACTTTAGTTCCTGTAAGTTCTTACTCCTAGAAATGTTAGAGGGAGAAGTTCGACTAACAAACAAGAGAGTAGCATATATGCTTTTGAACTACCTGGGAATTAAAGTATTTTTTATGAAAGGTATATTTTGATATGATGTGATTTTTACCATAGGAAGATTGAAAATACTATATAGAGTAACAAAAATGTTAATGGAAACACCACCACAGAAATTGACCCCTTAAACCTGGGAAAAAAGAGATGAATACTTGAAAGGGTAGAGAGTAAATAATTAAATACTTGTATGTATATCCAAAATAGAAAATGATTCTTTAGGCTTCTCTCTAATAGCAGCCCCTACCCATCTCACTTCCCAGTCATAAAATGTTTCACTACTACATATCACAGGTGAATCTCATAAATATGAAAAACACTAGCAGCTATTTTTGCTCATTTATCTTGAAGAAATTAGGTTAGAGCAAAAAATACTTATTACAGACTATAAGTATTTTTTTGTCTGCTTGTTCAATTGTGTGGGCCAAACTCTCTTTCTTAGACCTGAAATAAATAGCCGTTATTAATTTGGAAATAAGGCAAACAGGCTTTTTTTTAAACAAGATTCAGAGTCAAAGCCCCAATGTTTCTGAGCCTTGCATGCAGAGAATATGTAAAAAGACTAAAAGACAAAGGTAATTTAACATATTGAAAAATGTTTTATTCATCACGATATTAATTGATGTTTTAATACGAGTGTAGATAATTACACTGATATTACTCTGCCACATATATAATTGAAAAGAATATTTTATGAGGGAAAAAGATGGCTTTTTAAGAAGAGGACCTTGACCTTTCTCGGCACAAGTAAGAATTCCAATTAGATGTTTTAGATATTTGCATATAGCCTGGAGCATAACTCCTTATTTTTTTTTTTTAATCTAATTTTCAGAATTCTGTTGAAAATCTATTCAAAGTTGCTGATCTACCACCAATAATAACAGCTAACATTTATTTAATGTTCCTTTTATGGCAGGTAATGGATTAAGCTCCTTACTCCTGTCATTGTCACAACAACCCTAGGTTCTGTTATTGTTTCCATTTTCCTGATGAGAAAACAAAACCTTAGACCTCTGAGTAACTCACCCAAATTTTCACAAGTTATAAATGGTTGAGGCTCGGGTTAAACCCAGACCTGTTGACCTCCTAAATCAGTACTCTTAACCAGTGCCTCTTTTCCCCTTTTACCTTTCTTTGCCTGGAACATCCTTTCCTTTATTATTACATGTCCACACTGTATCAAACATTGAAGGTTCAGCTAAAATGCTACATCACTCATGAAACTTGCCATGAATTCTGCTTTTAAAAAGTTTTCATATCACACATCATTAAGGAATTATTCTTACTTGAAGTAAACTAATTTTGCTCAAACAACATGGTTTTGTTACCTGGTTAATTATAATGTGTGAAATTGAAAGCAGGACCATTTACAAGCAAATACTCTTAAAGCACAAAAGGTGTTTACAGTCAGATTATAAACTCTGTTTTTCCTTAAAGTCATTAACATCACCATCTTGACTGACAAATACTTAGCAAGCACTTGAAAGGGAATTATGCCTTACTGGACACTGTCTGCACAATATTAAAGTGACATGGTCACTGCCCTCTTTGAGCATACAATCCAAAACAGATGTCATGGTATAAACAAATATAAAAAGGGATAAAGGTACCTATATACATCTATTTAAAGATTGAAATGCATTGCATGAAATATTTATATTATGTTCCAGCAATAGTGCAAGTGTTCTGTGTGGGTATGTGTAAAAGATTGAAATGTTCAAATTCAGGAAGCATTGAGGTAAGGATTTTTCAAATGCAGGTTTGTCTTATAAGAAAAAAGGCGATAGTTCACATATGTTCAACTGGGACTTTATTAGAAGAATACAGATGTCAATCACCACAGAATAACCACTGTACACATGTGAACCAGATGCTGCCATGTAAAATAACCCAGGGTGTTTCACAGATGAATCACTGAAAACGTAATTACACATCAGTCCTAGTTTATTAGTAACAGATCCACTTATGCGGAAGCCATATGGTGCTATCCATCCTGAAGTAGTGGAAAATACAAAAACGGGTACTTTGAGATGCTCAAATATAAACTCTCCTTCTGCTGCTTTGGCTCTATTATCCTTATGGCGAAGTAAGTGATGATTGTATGTTTTCAGTCAAATGTCTTTGGGACAGATGTCTGTGGCTGCCTCTTATTAGTAAAGATTCTGCCAAATAAAGTTTACATTATATACCGTCCTTTTCAAAAGATTTTATTTCAACAGAAAAGGAAATGTGTAGTGATCACACAACTCCTACATATCTAAAAATTTATGACTGTTGGGTAAACATTCATTTATTATATCTTCGCATGGGAACTCAGTGTTAAACTATTACAAATGTTTTCTCTTACATATAGTTTAAATGTTGATTAAATATATATGGACTCACTGCAGAATTATAAAATACATGTCAAAGATGTCAGAAAGCATCTATGCTTTACCACATTGATTCTCAAAGCTTCAAGAGTTATATAGTTCTGTGTTTCATAAAGCTGTCCACCTATTTACATAATTGATTTTCTTGTAAGTGGGACAGCATTGTCTGACAAATAGAAACGGAACATTTTAGTTAATAGGAAAGGCTTTAAAGGGGAGTCTAATTTTTGTTTCAAAGAGGCTCTTTAAACCAAAAGAAACCAGCACACCAAAGCCTACTTCTATAGAACAGTTTGCTTAGGAAACAACACCAGGAGGGGACAGAACATCAGTAGTGACTAGGGTAGTACATCGAACCTAACCATCCCCGCTACACTTTAACTCTGCGGTAGAGACCATGGTAAGTGTTAAGAAATACTTAAATGAAGCTAACTGAGCAGTATTTCAATGCTACAGCTCCGGGGTTTTCTTTTGTTTATTGTTTGGCCACAGCCTCATAAAATGTCCTGGCAGGTAGATCTTGGTAGGCCTTTCCCATTCGGAGGGGTTTCTTATCAGCATTACAAGAGGAAACCCAAAATTGTTACCTTAAATTACTCTTCTAATAGCTTTGATTATTTCAAAATATATTTTATATAATATTTGGTGTATACAAAATTTTACATGTAACATGCATGCAAGTTATAAGGTACAATAATAAATCAAACTTCTGCAATGCTACCACCTAACTTAAGAACTGAAATTATCAATATGGTTATATAACATGCTCCTTCTCCAGCATGCTGCCACTGAGGAATAATCCTACTCTATAATGTATGTTAACCATTTTCTGGTCTTCAAAAGAAAAGTTTCACTACATATAAACATATTTCTGAATAATAGCTTGTATAAATGCTGCTTTGGTTTTGAGCTTTGTAAAAATGGAATCGCACTGTGGCTAGCCTTCTGTGACTTGCTTCTTTTACTCAACATTAAGTTACTATGATTCATCCATTGCATTCATTTTCACTACTGTGTAATATTGCATTATATGATTGTATATTTTTTTTGGTAAAAATGCTGCTATGAACATTATTATATATATTTTCTACAGTATATATGCTAGAATTTCTTCATGGTAATATGCCTAGGAGCTGAATTTCTGGGTCATACAGTATGTGAAAGTTCAACTTTACAAAATGATGCTAAATTTCTACTCTCATTACTAGTGTATAAATATATGTTTTTATTAATCAAATCCTCTCCAACAGTTGGTATTGTCAGAACTTTAAATTTTTGCTAAAGTGGCATTAAATAGTATCCCTTTGTAGGATTAAAAAAAATACTTTTAACATTGAAAGAAAAGTTGCAGGAGCAGTTCTCTTTGAAAATAACTTGCCGATATGATACCTTACCACCCCCAAATATTTTAGTGAGTATTTTGGAGCATAAATATTCTCCTACTTACCCACAATGCATCCATCAAAAAAAGAAGGTTAACAGTGATATATTATTGCCATCTAATCTTCAGCCAACATTCAAGTTTTCGATTATCCCAATATTATCCTTCATAGCAAAAAGATTCAGTCCAAAATCACACATCATACATTTAGTTGTCACATCTCTTTGGTCTTCTTAGTAATTTTTTGAGGTACTTTTGATCGTTTCTGAAAACTCAGCTTCTTCAGGTTAGATTCAGGTCATGCACCTTCGGCAGGACTATCACAGAAGTGCTGCCATGTTCTTATTTTGCATCCTACCAGGTGGTACACGATTTCAATTTGCTTCATTTCCCATGGTGTTCACTTTGATCCCAAGATGGTGCCTTCCAGGCTTCCGCACTTTCCCTTTCCCTCTTTGTAATTAATGTGCTTTGTGGACAGGTAATGAAACTGACCATCTTGTCCTGTGCTTAAGTTATTTGTGTTTCTTCTGTGAAGTGTTTACACAAGACATTGGCCCATTTTTCTACTGGATTGTTTATCTTTTCTCATTGATTTAGAGGAGAGAGTACCAATTCTCTGCCAGTTATATGTGTCATAAATATTTTCTCTCTGTATGTGGGTTTCATTTTCTTTATGATGTCTTTTGATGAAAGAGGGTCTTTATTTTAATGTGGTCAAATTTATACATCTTTTCTTCTGTGGTTTGCACTTTCTGAGTCTTAGGAAATTTCCATATATGCTTTCCATATATGCTTGGGTGCATCTGTTCAGCTTACTTAGTTGTCAATTCCAGTGTTAATATCCTATTTTATAAATTACCATTCCGATTTAATAGGTGATAGTACTTGGTAGAGAAACTTCCCCCACTTTATTCTTTTTCAGGACTACTTTAGCTATTCTTGACCTTTTTTTCATTTGCATAAGTTTCAGCAACAGCTTGCAAGTTCCATGAAAAACCTTGTTGAGGTTTTAACTCAATTGGAATAAATTTATAGATCAATTTGGAGAGAGCTGAAATCTTTATGATACAGAGTCTTCCTATCCTTCAAATTTTATAATTTGCTGTATCTTTTTATGATTTACTCACTGTATATTTTGAATTACATTTTCTAACTACTTGAGGCTGGTGTATAGGAAAGCAATTGATTTTTGTATTTTTATACATATTGAGATCCAATGTTATATGCTCTAATTAATTCAAACATTTATCTGTAATTTTTTTTGGATTTTCTACATATAGTCACTCATATGAACTGTGAATTCTGATCATTTTATCTCTTTCCAAGACATTTCCTTTATTCCTTTTTGTGTTCTAGATGCACTTGCTAGGGCCACCAGTACAATATTGACTACAAATAGTGATCATGGGCATTGTAAGGGATTGAATCATGCCCCTTTACAAAGATATACTCAAGTCTTAACCCCTGGTCCTGTGGATGCAGGTTTACTTATAAATAGGATCCTAGAAGATCCTACCATTTAAGATGAGGCCAAACTGAATCAGGGTGGACCATAAGACAGTATAACTGGAGTCCTTATATGCAGAGAAAATTTGGACACGATCAGAAGGCATCAGTAGCAGACATGGGGAAAGAGATTGTCATTTGACAGAAGCAGAGACTAACTTCTAGGTTGTTGGCAAGTCACCCCCAGAACACTGTAGAATTTGACAGAAGCATGTCCCTGCCAACACCTTGAGTTTGGACTTCCAGCCCCCAAAATTGTGAGAAGATGCATTCTTGTTATTTAAGCCAACGGGCCAGTGGTTATCTGATACAGTAGCCCTGAAAAACTTAACACAGGCATCTTGATCTTAAAGAAATGTTTCTATTTTCCATGAGTTCCTGTTTGGTGCATAAGGAAATTCTCTGAATCCGAGCTTGCAAAGACATTTTATGATATCTGTGTGCTGAATTTTATTAAATTCCTCTGCATCAATTGATTTGATCATATGGCTTTTACTTAGTTTATTGATATATTATAATTCTTTATTTCTTTCTGAAATAAACCCACATTTTTCATCATATACTTTTATGGTTTTAAAAAATACATTGCTAGATTTACTTTGCTAATACTGTTCAGATATGAACCTTTTCTTTGTCAAACTCTTTTTTTATGGAGCAGGAACAATGTTATATTAGTCTCATAGAATTAGATGGGAACATTCTGCCATTTCCAAATTTCTGGAACTATTTGATAAAATTGAAATAAATTGTTCCTTTGGAATCCTGAGTACTTTCCTCTAGAGAGGATCTGTGTTTACTTCTACTGAGAACAAGGGGGTGCTACTCAAGAGTTCCTGGGGCCAGTATAGTATTCTGGTGGCTGAGCTCTGTCATCATGTTTCTCTTAGGACAGCCTTCTTTTCTGTTTGCTTACTGCTCACAGCAAGATACCTGCTTTGGTTGCAGCTGGTAATTGTTTTGGTCTTGAAGATTTCTCAAAAATTTAAAAGGCAGAGAAAATATATCTTTTTGTAATTTATGCAGGATCTAATTGTATTTTAATGGAAAGGCCCCTCTGACTATCTAGTTTGGCCTATTGTTAGAAAAGGGATTCAGTGATTCAAATTTAATAATGTCATATTTAAGTAGTATCTTGTTATGGAAGAAGCAATGAGTCTGGAGTCAGAATAAGGCTTGCTTAAAATCTTGGCTCTGCCACTTAAAGGTCATGTGAACTTTAGGAAGTCAGAATTTTTCTGAACTTGTCTTCTCTTTAAAGTGAGGAAAAGAACCCCTACTTCATAAGGCTATTCAAAAGTACATAGCTAAATATAACTAACATTTGCCGAACACGTGAGCTAGACACTACTAATAAGCATCTATAGGTATGAATTCATTTAATCTTCATAACAGCTCTATGGGGTAGTATTATAACTTCTACTTTTCACAGCTGTATAAAACTAGGAAATGTAAAGTTAACTTGCCTAAGGTTTTAATACTACTAAGTGTAAAAGTTGGGGTTGAAACCTCAAAGTCTGACTCTGCTCCTAAGTAATATTAAGCTATATTTTGCAGCATCAAACCACTTAAGTTATGTAAAAGGTCTATCATAGTATCTAGCTTATAATAAGTACTATAAAATAGTAGCTTAATTTTTATAATAATAATAAGAATATAATTATTATTAGTGAGAAGATTCATAGGTTGAGAGGATAAATTACAGTATATTCACAAGTACTACCCATAAAACACAAAGAAATACTGACCCAGTTCCACATGGAAGAATCACAAAAGCAGTATGCTACATGAAAGAAACCAGACTAAAAACGGCTAAATACTGTATGATTTTATATGACATTCTGGAAAAGGCAAAATGTTTGGGACAGTAATCAGATCAGTGGTTGCCAGTGCTGGGAGTGGGGGTGAGGACTGACTACAAACAGGCATGAGGAAACTTTTTGGGATGATGGAAATATTCCCTAGTCTGGTTGTATAAGTTTGCCAAAATTCATAGAGCTGTATACCTAAGAAGGGATAATTCTACTTTGTTAATTATACCTCAATAAGCAAAGAAAATGAAAAACACAGATAGTAACCTTCCCCTGAAAGAGCATTTCCAAGCAATTTAACATTCATGCTTGAGCTTTTCTCTCTGGTTAGCAAACAGGTTTATTCTGTTAGATATTTTTAAAATGTACTTTAAAAAAATTTGGTGTATTTATTGTTAATTTTGAAATACATATCCATGCAACAGCAATAAGAGTTCCTTACCAAGCCTCTGGGAATGGAGGAAAGTAATTAACAAAGGGGGCTTGCTAGTGTCAAACTGTCAAGGGATGCTTAATATGCTTCTATTTTCAATTTATTTTTATAGTCTTTAAAAAATAGATCATAAGCTGCTTTCTGGCAAGAATTTGTTGCAATAAAACTAAAAGAAATGTAACTCTATGGTACTAGAAACTTCTATTATGCAATGATAAAATTACTCTTGTTAAAGCAGAACCTCGAGAAATAAACCATATTGTACTTCACAATCAAAGTGGAAAATGTGATGTTAGTAGAATATATAGATCCAAAATGTCTCTTCCCATAAAGAATAGTAAATGTGAAATGGCTTAAACTAGGTTAGAAGGATTATTTAAATTTCTTTCAATTATGCTTAAAAAATTAGAGACAGATCCTATTATGAAGAATAATTAAATAAAAAGGAATTTGGAGGAAAACTATTAGTATTAAGAGATACTAATGGAAGAAAGCAGGTAAAGTCACAGTTTCTAACATAACTGTGAACAAGAAGCTCAACTATATGATAGCTTTGCTTCTGAGTCAGAAACATTTCCAGCTTCACTGCAAAAGGGGAATGCTGACTGTGGAGTAAGATTTCAGGAGGGAGTAGAAGAGGAGAGGTCTGCAAGCCAAGAGACTATTCTGTACTACACTATGCTAGGAATCAACTTCTGAAAAATTTACTTGAATGGGTTCCCATTTTACCTGTGAAAGTAGCAAAAGTGCAGAGAGATCTGATTTTATGTGATTACTTGAGACTGAACACAATCTTCTGAGTTTCTAAAAAGTCTACTTTCAATTTAGTCTTTTATAGAGTAGGTTTGTTTTTTAATTTAAATGGTGACAATAGGTATATGATCTAGAGTCTCCTAAATCTTTTCTTTTGGAGAAATGAGTACCTAATGTTAAGTAGGTCTCATCCTTAGCAAAGTCCTATAAGTTAATCAACAAGAGCATACCGGAGGAAACAAAGCCTGCCAAAGGAATAGTTTACTGGCATTAACATATGTGGAATTCAAGTGTTTGTCTTTGAATAATAAAAACTGCATTTTCCTTCTCTTTGCTGTACAATAAGAGCTGCAGCAATATCAAATGTCTTATGTATTTTTCAAAGATTTATTTATTTTACTTTATTTATTTATTCCCCTCCCCACCGCCATTGTTTGGGCTGGCTGTCTGCTCTCAGCTCTCTGAGGTGGCGCTGGCCAGCCTGCCTTCACCAGGAGGCCCTGGGAACTGAACCTGGGGCCTCCCATATGGTAGAGAGGAGCCCAATCACCGAGTCACACCCGCTTCCCATGTCTTATGTATTTTTTAAAAAATAGCATTGATGTGCATATTCTACTGTTTTCCTTCGGTCTGTTAGGGTAGGGATAAGGATAAGTTCTGTAGAAATCCTAAATAAATTAACATAGTATCCCAAGTACAATTTTGATTTTCATAAAATTCTTATTGGGATATTGGCTGATTAAAACAGTAGGATTTTTCAGTCTTAGTTGCCCAGTTATGGCCAAATGGTGACAGATAGAAGTAATTTGTTATCTAGAAATCAACAGACCAAATAATTTCAGAATGGCTGAAGATTCTCGGCTTAGGCTAAACTAGATAGACACTGGAGAAATAGAGTCTTTAATAAGACTAAATATATTTGTTAAGAGAGTAGCCAGTGGACACAATATATGAAAAATCCTTGAAATCCATGAAATATTCGGATATCTGATTATAAAATTAAGAGATAAAATGTATTTTAAGGAAAGTTTTGGAAATTTTTTGTTTTGCAAAATGAGAAGTGGAATTTAGATATTTAAAATAAAACTTTTATTTCTATATATTTTAGTATAAATATATTTTAATATAAGTAATATTAGTATATGTAGTGCTCCTATAAGTTACCACACTATTGTTCTGGTTATTTTTATAGATATCCCAAGTGATATATATAGAAGAAAAATGAAATTATACTCATAGGAATGATGAGAAAGAAGATTTCTTAAACAATGCACCATCTATCATATAAGCATAATTACTGTGCATATGAATAAAATATTTAAAGTTTTTATCAATATATCTCTCTTAGACAATTGATAAAAAATAAAAACAAAATTATATATTGCCATCTGTCTAAATGAATTCTAATCTCCCTTTCAAGTTTATGTTTACTGGAATTAATAGGATTTTTTTAGACTGTAGTAGAGGCAAATAACATCCTAGAAAATCCTAATATGTGAAGTGAGATCACTCTGACTGGCTAGGATTGCAAACCTGTGTTTAATTGGGGTAGAGACATGATTCATGATTGCTTAGTATTTGGAGCAGACACCCGGAGTATGGGAAGAGGCTAGCAGCCCTATGGCTCTCAGGTGAGTTGGAGAAGCCAGCGAAAGGGGAGCAAACGCTGGGCCTCCCCAGGAAACCTAGTTTAGCAGGACACCTAGCTAAACTTCATTTAAAATGTTATTCCCTAGTGCATTGGTACATAGTAAGTTTTTGGTCCCTTTCCCTAAAAAAATGGAAAAATTTGATAATACCTTATGCTGTCAAGGGTGTGGAAATGAAATTCCCAGTATCTAGTGATCAGCTAATCTAGTTTCTTGACTCTGGGGAAGGACCTAAAATCAACCAACAACTGCCATTTTATTTTTCTTGTCATCTTTGGATAATTTAATTCTCCTTTATATAATTTGTCTTTCCCTCTTTGTTCTCACAGCCAAATCACTATACATGAGCACTTCATAGTAAATTTCCATTTGGCTTCCAACATCTTTCCTTTACCATTCCTTTCTCAGATACTTAAATCAACCTTGAAAATAAGATTTCAAAAGTCACCCAAATTCTGTCTAGTCTGCAATATGTCTAGGGCTTCCAAACACGGTATCAGATGTTAGGCTCAGTCATCTTTATTACTTCTACTATTCAATTTTGACAACAGAACATGAAGCAATGACCTCCCTCCATTTTTAACTTAGCCAAAAACTTCTAGGCAAAAAGTTCTTATTAATCCAAAGAAAATGGAAGAAGAGAAGAGAAATATTTTTCTTAGAACTATGCCTTATTTTTATGAGAATTTGAGGGGCTGGTAAATATTTATACAAGTAGAATAAATCATCTTTCTCCCCAACTGATGAAGTGATGCCACACTTGAGATAATTCAATCAACGTCTATCTGTAATGGCTTCTCTAAAACCCCTGACAAACTATAGGGAGTAAGAATTATCCTTTACTTTTGTAACAGCAGAATATTCCATTATCTTATTTGCAAGGCATAGGGTATTGTTCTTTCTAAGAATGCTTCATTGCCTTATACTCTTCTTTGACATAAATAAGACCAAGCACAAACCATTCTAAGGTCCACAGGATGGAGGATTAGAGTATGGATTAGAGTGGACTTACTAATATTCTATTCATGAACTATTGTGATTAGTAATAGAAGAAAATGTGGCATTGGTGTGGAGAACGTGGCCACGGTGGCTGCTGGGGGTAGGGAGTGGGAGGAAGAGATGTAATGTGGGGGCATTTGCGGGTCTTGGAGTTGTCCTGGGTGGTGCTGCAGGGACAGTTACCAGACACTGTATGTTCTCCCATGGCCCACTGGGTGGACTGTGGCAGAGTGTGGGCTATGATGTGGCCCATTGACCATGAGGTGTAGCGGTGCTCAGAGATGTATTCACCAAATGCAATGAATGTCTCATGATGATGGAGGAGGTTGTTATGGGGGGAGGAGTGTTATGGGGGGTGGGGGGATATATGGGGACTTTATATTTTTCGAATGTAACATAAAAAAAAAGACAAAAAATTATTTAAAAAATAATAAAGTGCCCTGAATTAAAATGTGTATTTCAAAGTTACAGTTTTGTATTATAAAGCTTTCCACACTTTTTTGTATCTTGCATTTTTGTATTCTCTTCCATGCTTGGAAAACTCTTAATTTCACTTAAAGACCCAGTTTAGATCTTCTAAGTAGCTTATAGGTCCAACATCTATCTGTACTCCTACTTTTTTTTTTCCCCACAGAATTTCAGTAGAGCTCTCATTACCTTATAAGTATTGTTTTGCCCTACAATTATTATAATTACTATGTTGTGTGCTTCTCTATTTTACTAAAGTAACTTTGAGATCCTCAGTGTATTGGTTTCCTATGCCTGATATAATAAGTTACCAAACTTGTTGGCTTAAAACAAAACACATTTATTCTCTTATAATTCTGGAGGCCAAAAGATATAGATTCAGGGTATTAGCAGGGCTATGCTCTTTTAAAAACTCTAGGGGAGAATCTATTCCTTGTCTTTTCCAGATTTTGGTGACTGCAAGCATTCCTTGGTTTGTGGCAGAATCACTCCAATCTCTGCCTCCAGGATGACACTGGCTTCACCTCTTCTGTCTGAGTCCAATCTCTATCTGCCTGCCTCTTAATAAGGATATATGTGAATGCACTTAAGGCCCACCTGGATAATCCAGGAAAATTTCCCTAGCTTAAAATCCTGAATTGATTCACATCAGCAAAACCTTGGTTATAAAAGGTAATATGCACATGTTCCAAGGGTTAAGACAGGGGTTTGAAACAAGGGGTCTGTGAGCTTGAATTGAAATGAAAAGAAAACCATTATTCTTGTGGGGAAGTGTTGGTGCCGGTGTGATATATTTATTAAGGGGTTTTGGTTTTCACCTGACTGGCAAAGGGATCCATGGAACAAAAAAGGTTAAGAACCCCTGGGTTAAGCCGTGGACTCTGGGGGATGGGTATGTGTGGGGGGGTCATTATGCAGTCTACCACACCAAGTGAGGGTGAGATGTCTTATTCATGTTGGTACCTTCAGTCCTTAGTATATTTTCTGGCACAAAGTAGGTGCTACATAATTGTTGAATAAATGAATAAACATGATCTCACTGAGGTTTTTAAAAACATATAAAGTCATACAAAATTGTGAGAAGTTTATAGTATTCAGTAGAATTCAGTATTGAGAAACATGGACTAAAGGCTTTAACAGACTACTCATAATGTCTTTAGTGGCCATATGTAGTAGCTAAATTTGTTTTATAATTAGGTTCTAATTCAAGAATTAGGCAGGTATGAAAAAAGAAAAGAAAACTTCAAGTCATGACAATACGCAAATACTTTTAAGTAAAGGGTAGATGTGAAAGCATGGGACATATAGTTAAATAAGAAAGAGCCTATGAGTACAAGCTCATTATTTTTCCAAATAAAAATACAGATAAAACAATTGCAACTACTATCTCAAGAAGGACTGCCTTATTTAAAATCATAGGTATGAGATAATTAAATATTCATTAAACATAGAAATAAATGAGATTTCTCAGAAATTGAATTTGAGTGCCTCTTGTGAATACCTACCTGGCTTCCTGGAATTTGTGCCATTTGGGGGTGACTTAATCATGGGTAATAAGGGATACTATCACAATGCATTACAATTTCTTTACATTTTAACTAAGGTTCATAAATGTCTTTATAGAAGCTATTCTTTGGGGAACACCATATCTTTGTAATATATTATGTTCATATGTTCATATCTCTATTCCACAATTCCAGTTAATGGTTCTGAAATAAGCACTCCATACTTGGGCCTATAAGGTAGAGAGTGCTAACTCCCTTGCATGCCTTATTTTATGAGGTATCAAATTACTTGTATGTAAGACACATTTTTGTTCTCCATAGTGTGCTTTAGATTAACAGAAATTTGAAAATTTAAAAGTTTAACATATTAGCTTTATTGATAAATATTTGCCATGGCTTAACAGGAACATGGAAGTCTACCAAGAAAGTAATTTAATCTAAGCTTTCCTATACTAATAACGTAAATGTTTCCATTTGAGAAGGGACATCAAAAAGCTCTCTTAATAGTTGTCAAAAGAGTTGGAGATTTTCTTGATGTATTCTGCTATGTTATTCCAAAAGAACTGATGAAATGTGGCAAATTTTGCTTCTCTCCAAAAATGAAGTAAAACATATAAATTTATTGCAGTCATAATGTGCGCAACTATTGTTTAGTGAATAATGGAACAATACTGCTTATTGACAATTATTATCCTCTATATCACATACATTTGGAATTGTACTCATTACTATTTTTTGTACTTTGGGTACAGGGAATCCAGACTATTATACCCATGAATTTCATTTATTTATTAGAAAGCTTCTTCTGTCACCAGATGATTTTTTATCACTAGGTCATGCACTATCGCAAAATAGTGTTAAGTGATGATTATCAATATAAGACTGTATTAGTCAGCCAAAGGGGTGCTGATGCAAAGTACCAGAACTCTGCTGGATTTTATAAAGGGTATTTATTTGGGGTAGAAATTTACAGTTACAAGGCCCTAAAAAGTCCAGCTCAAGGTTAGTTCTTTACCAAAGTCTCTTGCCACATGTTGGAGCAAGATGGCAGGCGACATCTGTGAGGGTTCAGCCTTCCTCTTTCCTTTTAAGGCTCTATGGTCCCAGTTCCTTCTGATCTCAGTTGTAGGCTGGAGGACTCATTTCTTTCTGGGCTCAGCTGCTTTGTTCTTTTCACAAGGAGAGCTGTAAACTATCAGGTGAACGGCTCATCTCTCCTCCCAGGGCTGCAGGATCTTCTTCCCTGTCTATGGAGCTCCCTTCCTCTGTGGATCTTCTCTGTGGATCTACTTCTTTGTGTATCCTTGATTGAGTGTCCATTTATAGAGTCCACAAAGTGGGCAGGGACTCAAACCGGGTGCCCGAATGATATGTCAAATCAAAGCCCTAATATTAACAAGAGTTAATCAAAGGCATCTCAGTTGAATCTAATACAATCAAAGGGTATCATGCACAGAAGGACAGACCAATTTACAAACATAACCTATTTCTCTTTTTGGAATTCATAAATAGGATCAAACTGCCACAAAGACTACATTACTCTGTGATTTTGTATCCCTTTATTAGAGTGAGGGGTATGATTTATTTATTTAATGATAGTTTTTTCCCATTGATAGAATTGTTTTGTTGTTTTTTTTTTTTACTAGTGTCTACTATTGTCATGACTATGCTTTATAAGGAATTATATATTGAAGCAATATTTACTCAAGGAAAAGTCTACAATGTCAGGAGATACTTGAGAATTGAAATGGAGACTGGAGCAAGGATATGATTAAATACTATTACTACTAATGGAGAATAATATTTTAAGATTATATTCTTAGTTGAGCACAAGATGTACAGAAATTCTTAACTCGGGAAGCTATTAGCAACAATTAAATAACATACAAAAATCCCTGCCTTTAGGTACTTATATTTTAGTGAAAAGAGAAAAAAATAAAATAAATTAGTATGTACTATTTTAGAAAGTGATATGTTCTATGGAGAAAAATGAAAAAGGGCTGTCGATTGGGAGTGGAGTAGGGTTACAATATTAAATACTGTGGTCAAAGAAGGTCTCACTGAGAAATTGAAATGGGACCTAAGGAGAGATAAAGTTAATATCTAAGGGAACAGCATTTGAGACAAAAGAATGGCTTGTCCAAAAGCAGGAGTACAGCTGTTATGTATGAAGACTATGCAGGAAGCTGGCTTGGCTGAAGTAAGCAAGAGAGAAAAAAGTAGCAGATGAGGACACATGGGTAAAATGTGGAAGGAAAACATAAATATCCTGTAGAAGTAGACTAGTTATCATAGGGTATCTAAATAATAAGACACTTTGGAGTCATTACCAAGAATGGATTTGATTTAAACATGCTGATAACTAATGATCTCCATGCGCAGGATTAGTGCTGTGCATACACTATGATCTCATAATACATGGTCTTTATGCCAAAAAATGCTTTCCAAAAGGATGCATAAGCTACAGTTAATAGTGACAATGTTAGGTGGTGGGGGTGGAGTATGAGAGGGGATTTTACTCTTTTCTATACAGATGAATTACTTTGTTTTGTTAGGTTTTTAAAGCATTTGTATATATTACTTTTATTTAAAAAAGAAAAAGAGCCATTGTATATCTTCAGCATGGTCTCTTTTCAGTCAAACCTCATCAGCAGTTAACGTAAGAGTTTTGCTTTTTGACCTTTGGATGCCATCTCAGCATCCTGAAACTAATTTTGCAAGTGTTCTGTTTCCTAATTTCCACTCTCACAATGATTTTACTAAGTCATGAAAATTTCACTGAGAAGAATCAGTTCCTCAATTTGAGCTCCTTGGCTACTTAGCGATTGCATCAATCTTAGAACTCCCATACGTTCTCTAAGCTGACCCCTGGACCAACCAACCAAAACTAGACATATGAATATATCCACCCCTGCTTCTGTCCTACAGATATTATCCTTTCTACCCTCCAGAAATGCCTTTCCTACTCTCAGAGAAATAAGTCTCTTTTTGCAAAACCCTCCCTGCACATGAAGACTCCCAATTCACTTTCAACTTATTTTAATCACTCAGAATTCCCAAACATAATTTACCATAGCCATAGGCAGACATCAGTTCTGTTTTCTTATTAATCATGGACTTTCTTCAGGAGCAGGGGTCAAGCCTTTCCTTTCTTTAGTATCTTTCAGTGTGACCTAATATGATGCTCGCCATGCAACAGATGTTTTATCTGTGTGGCTTTATTTGACTTATGTTTATTAATTAATATTGCTTAGAAAGTAATTCTAGGGAAGTAGACTTGGCTCAACAAATAGAGCATCTGCCTACCACGTGGGAAGTCCGCGGTTCAAACCCAAGGACCTCCTTAACCCGTATGGAGCTGGCCCGTGCACAGTGCTGATGCGCGCAAGGAGAGCTGTGCCACTCAGGGGTGTCCCCCAGGTAGGGGAGCCCCATGCAACGCACAAGGAGTGCGCCCTGTAAGGAGAGCCACCCAGCGTGAAAGAAAGTGCAGCCTGCCCAGGAATGGCACTGCACACACGGAGACCTGACGCAGCAAAATGACACAACAAAAAGAGACACAGATTCCCAGGTGGCTGACAAGAATACAGGTGGACACAGAAGAACACAGTGAATGGACACAGAGAGCAGACAAATGTGAGATGGGCAGGGGAAATAAATAAATAAATAAATAAATCTTAAAAAAAAAAAGTAATTCTATAAAACCATAGGGAATGATGGAATCTAGAATGGTCAAATAGCCTTAGTCCCTCTGGTGAATTCTATAGATTTACCTGCTCGTTTTCCATTCCATTCTCTTCCTAGGATGACTTTTTATTATTGCAGAAACTGTAAAGCTAAAAACTCCCCCAGTCTCTTTCTTAAAACTCTTGAGATATCTCAGAGGTGGAAGTGAAAGGGACACCCTCTTTACTCATTCAACGATTTGTTGTTTTTTTTCCCCCCAACAAACAAAGTCATGATGGAGAATGAGAGGATTTTATGTAGCAGATTCCTGTGCCCATTCTGGCTGTCGAATGGCAGTTGTGGTAGAGGTAGTGGCTAGAATCTATGGTCCCATATACACCCACCAATCTTGAGGCTCTCATGCAGCAGAAGTGAAGACTGCAGGCGCATCCTGGTAACGGGATTAGAGTTATGTAGTGGCTTCTTGTGTTCTAGTGGCAGCCCTACGTGGAACATCCCTGGAGACCCAGCCTAGGGCCCGCCCACTCCAGGCATCCTGGTGACTTTATGAGCACCTGAGCACATAATTCCCTATGTGTATTAGTTTCTGATGACTGCTGTAACAAATTATCACAAACTTGGTAGTTTAAAACAACCAAAACTTATTCTTATAGTTCTGCAGGCCATACTTCTGAAGTGAGCCTTACGGAGCTAAAATCAAGGTGCTAGCAGGGCTGCCCTCCCTCTGGAGACTCTAGGGGAGAATTCATTCCCTTGCCTTTTCCAGTGTCTAGAGCTACATTCCTTCCATTCCCTGGCTCCTGTCCCCTTCATTCATGCTCAAAGCCAGAAACTTAGCATCTTCTCTCTCTCTCACTCTGCTTCAAACACACTCTGCTTTCCTTCTGTTTGAAATCTCTTACTTCCTCCCTCTAATAAGGACACTTGTGATTTCATTTAGGGTCTGCTCAGATAATCCAGGATAATTTCCCCATCCAAGATCCTTAAATTAATCACATCTGTAACATCCATTTTGCCATACAAGGTAACATTCACATGGTACAGGGATTAGCCCTTGGATATCTTCTGAAACTATTATTCGGCCTACCACACTATGCCTTCCTCTTCCCCATGTCACCATATGAGGCAACATGTCCACAGGCTCAGGGGATTAGTTCATTGACATCTTGGGAGGGTGGGGGAGCATTATACTGTTTGTTCTAACTACTACAAGGTACACAGAATCATGTGAAAATATGATATAAAAATAATAAAAGTTATGGTGGTGTCAATAGAGTTTTTTCTTTATCACCTGTCCTAGTAAGCTGTTTCCTGCTACTATCCTAGATAAACCTCCTGCTGGAGCCATTCAAGCCTCCATACGGTTACTAAACATACTCAATAGATCTCTGTCCCCCTACTTTTGCTCATCCTGCTCCTAGAGATGGAACAGCTTCCTTTCTTCTCTCTTTACAGCTTAAATCCTCCCTAATTACTTTAGTGCCCAACTGAAATCTGCCCCGTTCCTTAAAATCTTTCCATACGACGTCAGCTGAAAGGAATTTTGGGGCTCCTGGATTGCCCAAAGTTGATTTTACCATTGTAAGACTTGCTTTTACTGTTGTAAGATTTATCATCTAGGGCGGTGGACTTGGCCCAGTGGATAGGGCATCCGTCTACCATATGGGAGGTCCGCGGTTCAAACCCCGGGCCTCCTTGACCCGTGTGGAGCTGGCCCATGTGCAGCGCTGATGCACGCAAGGAGTGCCATGCCATGCAGGGGTGTCCCCTGCGTAGGAGAGCCCCATGCACAAGGAGTGCGCCCCGTAAGGAGAGCCGCCCAGCACGAAAGAAAGTGCAGCCTGCCCAGGAATGGCGCCTCCCACACGGAGAGCTGACACAGCAAGATGACACAATGAAAAAAGAAACAGATTCCAGTGCTGCTGACGACAACAGAAGTAGACAAAAAAGACGCAGCAAATAGACACAGAGAACAGACAACCAGGGTGGGGGGAAAGGGAAGGGGAGAGAAATAAATAAATAAATCTTAAAAAAAAAAAGATTTCTCATCTAGCATAGTTATCATCTTACATTTACAACTATGTCTTTCAAAATTGCCACTGTGCTCTACGTTCCAACCAAAAAGAACTACTTTCTGTTCCTTAATCATGGTTTATGTTGTGTTTTGTTTTCTCCATTTCTGTGTTTCTCAATCTGTCATTCTCTGCCTGGGAATCTGCTTTGTCTCCACTATTCACAACCTGTATTAGCAATAAATTGTGCTGTACTGAAATACTTTGGAAAAAGTCTTGTACCTCCTTTTCAATATCAGGCCATGGTGAGGCTGTAAGACAAGAAATGAAGGTATGGGTGCTCTTCTCCTGGTATAATAAAGGCCTCAAGCCCTAAATACAACCAGCTGTGACCACAGAAAGATGGCATGCCGAAAACATTGAACACTGAAAGATTTTTAGAGAGTTACAAAATTTCTCTTCCCGCCTTTCCCCTTTGCCTTCTCTTCTTTGTTCTGCATTTCGTGCCTCATGAGGGAGGGCATGAAGCCACAAGGAGATGAGTCAGGGTTTCCACAGTCTCTAATGTGGCCACCACATCACTTCAGTGATGCAGATTCCTGTTGCCTAATCAGTCCTTTTATTGGAGTTGGGGCAGGGATGCTGCCGCTGTGACTTTATTCACATCATCCACTCTCCGGCAATGCCATGCAACATGTATTGCTAACTTATTTGTAAACTCTAACCCATGCAAAGTATCAGACAAACTGAGAATTAACAAACAAGCTGAAAACTGAATTACCCCATTTTGATTATAAACTGTGTGTGTTAACATAGAATCTTGATCATTTGGCACTTAAAAAGCCAATTGTACAAGAAGAGCCCTTAAGAGATTTACCTTATTACCCAAATGTTTTTATTAAGTTTGGCCCTTCTTTGAAATGTGACTAGAAAGCCCAGGATGGAAATTCCAAAAAGTGGTTTCATGGACTGAAATGTTTTTCTTTTTGTTTAAAATGAGGTATGTACACAGAAGTTACTAATTAATCTTGAGTAAATTGCAATGTGATGGCAATTTCTATGGTTTTTAATAACTACTCATTTTCTTAATTCTTGATCCTCAGGAATATTTATGGGTAGATGGATATAAACACTGATTCTACATCAGCCCCTATAGGTATAATAACAACACTTGATGAGGCCACATGGTTTCTGCTTGCTAAGACTTTGCAATCCTCAGTAGAAAAGATTCATTACAATGTTCAGGGCTAAAACTGGCATGATTAACAGTTGTTTCCTGGATAACTGAATATTAGTGAAAAAACTATTGTTGAAAACTTTTGCAAGTATATCCTTATACTTTCCTGACTTAATATAGAGAGGTTACAGATCAAAATTTAATGTTTCCTTCAGGTAATCATCCTGAAGATCAGTTCTCATTGTGCATGATTATGAAGAATTTACTGTGAAATTCCTCGGACATTGTTATCTGAAAAAAACCAAACACCTTAGTATCATATTGTTCTCTTTTAATTAATCCTGCTTGAATTTATGAGTATTGAGTTTTTATTTAATTAAGCTGTAGCTGCAGTTAGAGCCCAACATTCTGAATAGGCCCCATAGAGCTAGGTCTGGAGAATGGACCTGACAGTGCCATGAGATCTCAGGGTAACCTAGAAATAGTCCTTTGACTGTTCTGTGTTCAGCCCCTGCTTTGAAAGTGCTATCAACAATAAATCCAAACTGTACACTTACCAGGACAATTGTAAGAGTAAAATAATAATAATAATTATTATAATAGTATCATTATAATATAAACATGTAGAGAAAAATAAACAAAAGTAGGCTATTTCTTTTTTAATAAATCAGAATAATCTGCTACAGTAAGGATTTTCTGGCCGAGTATTTTACAATAATTTTATGTTGACAGATAGACATTTCTCAATAAAATGGCTGAGAAAGTTGCTTTTTCAACAGAGGCCAGATTAAGATAGATCCCTCATGGCAGAACCCACTGCTTATGAAACTTTACTTTGATGTTCTTCAGTAAGCTTGATTAGCTCTTCAGAATAACCAATCTTTGAAAACATATTTTTATATTCAGTTAAAAACTATAATCAATAGGCATACTACATTATTCATTTTATTAAATTACAAAAAACATAGGTTTTGTGAGCATGATTTTCTAAACTCTCACTAAGACCTATCTGAGAACATCTTGTATTGGTTATTTTCTAAAATATTCTTATACTTAAAGTTTATATAAAAATAATTTATTAGTTCACATTTGAGAATGAGTTATTTGTGTATGATTTTAGCAATACTCTTCTATTGCTGTGGACATATACCATAAGAGTCATGGTAGCAAAATCCTTATTTACATAGTAAACTATTTCATTCTAGGATAGGATGAATTAGTGAATAACCCAATTTATAGATATTTTAATAATTTGTAGTTGTTTGATATTATTGATGAATTCCAAAAAGAAGTATTGGATTATGTTTGTAAACTGGTCTTTTCCTCTGGGCATATGAGATTATATTGGATTCAGAGTTTTACTTGATTAAGTAATCAGTAGGGTGTTGAGTACCCACCATTGGTGGGTAGGTACTCACAGATACAAGACATGGCAAAGGACCGAGGTGGAGTATTCTTAATGTCGGAGTTTTGATGTTGGAGTTTGATGCTGAAGCTGGAGCCCTGGGAAGCGAGGAACCCTGAACCCAGATAGAAGCAAGACCCTGTAAGGGAGGAACCCAGGAGGCCTGAACCCTTGCAGCTGTCGACAGCCATTCTGCCCCAACATATGGAAACAGACTTTGGTGAGGGAAGTAACTTATGCTTTATGGCCTGGTATCTATAAGCTCCTACCTCAAATAAATACCCTTTACAAAAACCAACCAATTTCTGGTATTTTGAATCAGGACCCCTTTGGCTGACTAAAACACACAGAACATTTTTGAATAGGTAATACATGCTCATGGTACAAAAGTTTAAAAGGCACAAGAGTATTTTCCCTTCATCCATTTATCTTTAGCCAACAATTACCTCTAGGAACTAACCATTGTTATCATTTTCTCAGCAATCCTTGACTAGAGTACTTAAATGAACTGAGTTTTAAGCCAATTTAGGTTAATATGGCAAGCCATGATATAGTGCTGAATTTTTCAAAGTGCTTCCCTCAGAAACATTTGATCCTTCGAAGTGTTCTACCTAAAAAGGATCCATGACCCAACCATTTTTGGCAAATACAACATACTCCAGACTCCACTTTGAGATTTAAATTACATAACTTATAGAGCTCTGAAAAGGCAAGAAATATGTCTAACTTTAACTTAGCATTTCCTAAACATATTTTACCATAGAACACCATTTTCTCCTCCCACAGGATGTTAATAAGTGTCTGAAAAATTAGTAGGAGTAGCTAAAACTAAGAAAATCTAAATAAACTATGAACTTTATTTAATAATCATGCATCAATATTGGTTCAGTAATTTTAATAAATGTACCATACTAATGTAAGATATTAATAATCACTGAAACTGGAGGCAGAGTATATGAGAAATCTTTGTACAACCTTACAACTAAAACTGCTCTAAAGAGTAAAGTCTACTTGAAAACATTAATTTTCGAGAAGCATGGAATAACAATAAGGGAGTTAAGAAACTTGACTTCTAGTTCTAGTTCTAGCTCTACTGACCTGGTGATCGGAGACCTTGGACAGGGTACTAAATTGGATCCCAGTTTTCTCAGTTGTAAAATGTTAGGGCTGGGCTAGGGGATCACTAAGATCTTTCTTTTCCTTTTTCCCTCCCTCCCTCCCTCCTTTCCTTCTCTCTCTCTCTCCCTCCCTCCTTCCTTCCTTCCTGCCTTCCTTCTTTCTTTCTTCTCCTATTACTATAAAATGTTCCCAAGGTATGTATGAGTTAGAATATGTTTCTTTCTACTTAACATCTCTAAGGTATTTTTTTGGCTTTATTTCAGAAATTAAAATGAATTCATTAATTTTTTAACAGAAAATTTTAGGTAGCTATAATGTACTAGCAAATTTGAGTTTGTCTTTAAAAAGGAACTTAAGATTTTGGCTTTTTAAAGCAAATTAAACATTTCTCCAAGAGTCTTATCTAACTTTCCATTTATGAAGCAAGCTGTTTTTATAGAAGTAAAGCAAAAGTAAATAGGTTACCTAAATGACCGCATATTTGGGAGGCACTCAACCTTTGAATATCTGGCAGAAAACTGCTAAAGTAAGAATCATAGAGGGTATATTTGTGATACATAGCTCTCTAAGATAGCCTGGTAGACTAGCCTCTGTTTCTCAGCCCAGAGAGCAGTGCTCATGGTGTATTACAATACTACAGAGTAAAAGCCTAGAGTAGAACTTAGGTGGAGGAGTGATGGAGGAGAAAGGAGGCTTGTGTCTGCTTAAATACAGTATCATGAGTACAGGTGATTTTACCAAGAAGTAGTGTAATGGCTCAGTATTTTTTGACAGCCAATTTATGTGGTCTTAAATCAACATGCTTATATTACTTTCATACTTTTGAATAATATGTGGACTGTGCTCTGAAATATTAATTATTAATAAATTTATTTTGTGCCATATTTTTGTTAGTTTTGTACCTTTGTTTTAACCATGACTCTGGGTAGTCTCCAAACACAATTTAATGTCAGTTTATAAAGGGTTGTGTTCTAGTCCAAAGTAACTAGTTTTACTATATTTTCAGATTGTTTCCTTATTTGCCATACATGATCTACAAATATTATCAAAGTTTTCCTTAATTATATTTGTAATCATTCTTTGAACTAGAAATTGCACTTGTTTGAATCATTACACCAAATCCTTCATTTTCAAACAGTTTACTGCTCATCACATTAACTAAATATCTGTAGGCTATGGGGTATTCTTTGTTTCCCTAATTAAATTTGCCATTGTGTTATTTGTAGATTTTTTACTCAAATGTATTTGATTTTTCTAAGTATTCATGGTACAAAATTAAGGATATTTTACTTGAGCCCTTTTTTATAAGATTTGTCACAAAAGTAATCTCTCTTTTTATAATTTTGAAGCACTGCAAATTATTGCCAATGCTTATTTTCCTCACCCTATTATTATTCTATTACCATAATTATAATTACGGCTTTCTTGTGATAAAAAATTTAGTCACCAACCAATATTCATGTGATGTCTTCTATACTGAATACATAATAATGGTTTTTACAAATGAATGTTTTGCTTTATTTTTATCAACAATGAGATATATTTTAAACCTTTCTATATGCATGAATAAAGCATCCTTGATTTTCTTTTACTGCTAAGGCAGCAATATAATATAGAGCATAGATTTTAGATACTTCATAAAATATAGAGAATACTTACATAAGAGTATGAAATAAAAATTATTATCTGTGATTATTTGTGCCTCAGTCTCCTTGTCTTTAAGTTGAAGATAAAAATTACCACTTATCCCAGAGTAACATTGTAAGGATTAAATGAGTTAATGATGTAAAGCACTTAAAAGTGTTTGTTGCACTCTAAGTCCTTAATAATATTAGCTCTTATTATTTTGTTATTGTTATTCTAACTATCTCAAGAAACCTAATGAGCTATTATTCCTTGCATTAGGTCTTCTATAATTTATTCCTATTGAAGATGAAATTTTCCAGCTGTCTTTTTTTTTTAATCATCCCCCCCCCTTGTGGCTTTTTGCATGCTGTCTGCTCTCTGTGTCCACTTGCTATACATTCTTCTGTGTCTGTATTCATTTATTTTATTTCCCCTCCCCCCTTGTGGCTTGCTTGCTGTCTGCTCTCTGTGTCCATTTGCGGTGGGCTCTTCTGTGTTCTCGCTTGTCTCCTTTCTTTTTGTTGCATCACCTTGCTAAGTCAGCTCGCGGTGGCATCTGTGGGCCTGGCAGTGCTCTGCGTGGTGCGGAATAGCCTGCCTTCACAAGGAGGCCCTGGGACGTGAACCAAGGGCCTCCCATATGGTAGATGGGAGCTCATGTGATTGAGCCACAGCTGTTTCCCAATAAACTGTCTTTTAATCATTTGAATACCTTTACTTATAAAGTTAATTCTACTTTATACCTTTAACATAATTCTTGGTAAATTCCAGAAACTTATGAATTTGAATTCCTGTTTCCAACAATATGAAAGGTGAGGTGTGCAAATAATAATGCTAGCTTAAAAGAACTTAAAATGGGATATATGTGTTTGTATGTACACATATATCCTTCCCCTGCCACTCCCCCCCCCCCCTTACCACTGAAGAACTGGCAAGGTAGTACAGAAATTATTAGGCTACAGTCTAAGAGAAGGCAAGAAGCTTGAGAGGTAAGATGCATAGAAGTCTCTTTTGACCTGGGATTATTACTTAAGCTTCAGTTTTCATAGCCTTGTGGGGCATGAAGGGGACAGAGATAAAGCCAAGAGATTTCTTGAGGTGGAGAGTCTAGCTGGAGGGTCTCTTCTTATAAAGGCAGAACTCCACAAATTTCATTTGGCAACCATAAACCCACCTTTGAATAGATTTGAGGTTGAAATTCATATGATTTGGGTGGTTCAAAAAAAATTTCAAATCATCTGGTATAAAATGGTCCAAGACTAAGAATGCCCCTATGTGGCAGGAGCAAAGACCAATATTTCTGGGAGAAAATACCTTCTTATTAGGCCTCAAAGAAGTAATTTTTCAAGATAAATGGGTATCACACAGTAATAATTACTTCACTCATAAGGAAACAAGGCACATAAGTGAGAACACTAGAAATAAGAACAAAGGAAATTAGCTGAGAAAATTTCAAATATCATAGCTAACTAAAATAGAAAAGAAATAACTATGCTTACTATAGTTAAAGAAATAAATGATGGGCTTAAAATGATAATATGAGACTACAAAGAATGATGCAGCAGATTTGAAAAGGAACCGTATACCAAATTCAATGGCCAGATTTAACAGAGATTGGTCTCTCACACCCAAATAGAGTACTGGTAAACTGAAAGATAGGTTATAAGAAATTATGCAGAATTCAGCATAGAGAGACAAAGAAATGGAATATAAATGACATTAAGAGACCCCCCCACCAAACAGTGAGGTCTAATATAAGTCTAACTGGAGGTCCTAAAGGAAAGAACCATTATTAAGTTCTCAATTTCCCAAGAAATTAAATCTTTAATATGTGGAATGAAAATAACTGGTAACCCAGAATTCTAGCTCTAGTAGAATTTTTTCAAGAATGAGATTGAAATAAAGATATTTTCAGTCAACTCAAAACAGAGAAAGTTTGCTGTTAGCAGAACTTCACTACAGGAAATTCTAAAAGATGTTCTTCAGGCAAATAGAAAATAATCCTAGATAATAGGTCTGAAGTGCAAAAAAGAACAAAGAGTAATGAAAGTTAAAAATTTGTAGATAAACTTAAATAACTTTGGCTATATATAATCACAATAATTTCTCATTTAACTAAAGAGAGAAAGACAGAATTAAGCCCCCCAAACAAACAAAAATAACATAAATTGGTGAAGAGTATTAAAGGAATTAAAGTCTTCTATATCCTTGAGTAGTCTGACAGGAGCAAAGGGGTACTTGGTTAACTTTATTGTTAAAGAAGGAATTAGACAAGTTAAAAGAAGAATGCTGGAGTAGGATGGGCCCTTAATTCATTATGACTGTTACCCTTATAAAAAGGGGAGATGACACACAGGGAAGAATACAATGTGTCGACTGAGGCAGAGACTGAAGCCCAAGGACTGCCAGTAAACCATCAGAGGTTAGGAAGAGGAAAGGAAGGATTCCTTCCCACTGATTTCTGACTTCCAGACCTGTGAGACAATGAATTTCTGTTGTTTTAAGCTACCCACTCCGTGATTCTTTTTTATGGCAGTCCTAGGAAACTAAGATACCAGGTAAGGTCTAACCAAAAGAAAGCTCATATGGCTATGTTAATATCAGACAACATAGACTTTGAGATGAAATCATAGCTAGAAATAACAAGGGTTGCTTTATAAATTAAAGATTCCATTCTACAGGAAGATAAACTATTTTTTTTTTCAATAACTTAGCCTCAAATAGATGATTTTAATACTGAGAATAACAAATTTGATTCACTGGGCATATATAGAACACTAGACCCAGCTTGTTTTTCAGGCACACACGCAACATTTACACAGCCACAAGGCTATTTTCAACAAAATTCAAAGACTGCAATCATACAATATGTAATCCAAACTCTGCTACTCATTAGCTTTATGACCTTGCAGAAGTTCTTTAACTTCCCTGAATTTCAGTCTTCCAAATTGCAAAATGGGGATAATAATCATATACTTTTACTATGTAAGGCAGAAACACAAGAGTATGGTGCATTCAAGGATCCTACATGTCATGAGAAAACGTTTGGGTTTTAAATGGAATGACATAATTAGAAATGTTTTAGAAAGATAATTTTGGCAATAAAGTGGAGAATGTTTAGAGAAAGGCAAAACTGGAAGCAGGGAGATGAATGAGGAAAAAATTATAATAAATTAGATGAGAAATATTGAGAGCTTGAAGGAGTGTGTGAAAGAACATATCTTCATAGCTATTCATGTTCTTATTTAAAATGTCAGCCCCAGAGAAATAACAGAAACTAGATCTATTCAATAAACATTAATATAAATATAGCTACTTTAAAAATTCTTTCACAAATAACCAAGGATAGTAAAACACACAATTTTTTCATTCCTTAAAAAGACAATTTAAGAGTAAATCATTAAGGCAAACACCTCTATTTGACTTATAAGAAAAAGAAACTGTGCAATGTTATCTCTGGTATTTTTAAAATTATTAACTCTATCTTTAAAGTATTCTATAATCTCACTTCCTCATACAGTCTAGAGTATAATAATTCTCACTTTTAGGAATTTCTTCTCTACAACTGTAGTAGACAGCTAAAGGGGTGCTGATGCAAAGTACCAGGAATCTGTTGGCTTTTATAAAGGGTATTTATTTGAGGTAGAAGCTTACAGTTATGAGACCCTAAAGAGTCCAACTCAAGATACTACAAGAGGTACTATCTCACCCAAAGTCTGTTGCCACATGTTGATGCAAGACAGTGGATGATGTCTATGAGTGTTCAGCCTTCCTCCCTCCTTTTAAGGCTCTGTGGTCCCAGCTTCTTATGATCTCAGCTATGGGCTGGCATAGGATTCTCCTTCTTCCTCTTGGGCCCATTTCTTTCCAGGCTGAGATGCTTTGTTCTCTTCACAAAGTCTGCTGTAAACTATCAGGCTCATCTCTCTTCCCAGGTCTGCAGGATCCTCTGTGTATCTTCTCTGTGTGTCTACTTCTGTGTGAGAGTCTGCTTTAAAAACCCACCAAAGGGGTGAGGACTGAACCCTGCATGCCCTAATGATGTGGTCAAATAAAAGCCCTAATCTTAACATAATTTAATAAAAGATCTCTGCTGAATCTAATATAATCAAAGGGTCTTACACCCAGAGGAAAGGACCAGCTTACGAACATAATAAAAAATCATTTTTGGAATTTAAATAATATCAAACTGCTACAACAACCAATTCCCCAAAGCAAAAACAATGGCTATTTTCTGTTACCTGATATTAAGTTACTTAAAGTACTAACATATTGGTATATTCACTCAATGATGTTTGAAAATTCAAGAGAAAATGGTCCGAAGCATAGGGTTTTGAAGAAATTCAGTTTATAAATGCAAACGAGGCAAATTCTAAAGAACACTGTATTCATTTACTTTGTAATTTTAATTTAATTGAAATTTAGGTTACTATATAAAAGTGCATGTAATTTAAATCTGAATGAGTATGGGTTAAAATTATTCTATCTAGTAGTTCTATGTAGCACATTCTATTTGGAAGAGGTTCTTCCATAATTTAATTTTTGTTTTGTTTGCTTTTAATTACTGACTCAAAAAATCTCATAAATGACATGAAGTATGATTTAAAATCTGGGAGTTAAAATCTGGCCAGTGTAAATAATAGTAATAGGAACAGTTATTGCAGAGAATAATATGGTAGCATTTCCTTGCCAAAGAGTTCTTATTTCTCATAGTACTATTTGCATTTTCATGTGTATATTCCTTACAAGAGTGTCATAATTAAGGTGAAAGCAAATTAGGTTGATTCAAAATTGAAGAGTATACTGAAATAAAGTGTTGGAATAAGATGAATAAAACAGGCAAAGGGGAAAATGTGACTAAGGGATTTTATACATTGTCTCTGTCAATCATTTTGGAAATCTTCAAAATATTACATCAAATAGTGTCAAACTCAAGAGAGATTTATTATTTATCTAATTTATACTAATGCAAAATATCCCTGGTGCTGCCATTTGGGATGGGGAATGGAGGATGAAAAGGAAAGCAAGGTCATTCTTATTTTCTACTGCTCCCTTATCTCCCACTGGAAAATATCAAACTATCTTGAATCTGACAACTCATTATCCCTGTCAACATTCATCGAGATTAGAACAACCTTCTTCCTAACTGGTATTCCAGAATTCCACTCTTGCCTACTTTCAATCAATTTACCACAGAGCAGAAAAATTGATCTCACAATTTAAATCAAATAACATAATTTTCTGTTTAAAATCCTGAAAAACTTCCCAAAGCAGCCAGAATAAAATCCAAACTCTCTTTCTCTGGCCTTAAGACTTTATGTGATCTGGCTCCTGCCTATCTCTCCATGCTACACTTACATTTACCACACAAAATTCAGACACACACACACGTTTGTTTCCCTCTTAGCATATATCAAAGTGTGCCATTAATTTTTATATTTGCCACCTTATTTATAAAGTTTCTCCCCTAACTTGTAAACTCTGAGACAGTGAGGTGTGTGTCTTTTCTGACATCTTTTAGTGTAACTATTTTTGATAGAAATGGAAGGAAGATTTTTATACATGCACATAATTTTTTTCTACTTTGAAACACATTAGATGAGTGTTTTTAGAAAACATGTTCTGTACTAATACATAACGTTTGATGAAAAAGTGGTTCTGTGGTCAAATAATTATAGCAAGGTGCTACGTACTCTGTGTCCCTCTAAAGAGTCTGTGATGCATGAGTATGGTAAAAGCTATGAGGTATAAATAAATCCTTTCACTTTTATTCAGGCCATTGTTTCTTGTATTCGTAGTTTCTGTAAACTACTGCCTCTCTTCCTTATTCAGCATTTAGTAACCTTCTGAGCGACTTGTGTTCAATATAAAAAACTTGCGGAAATGATGCTCTAGGTTACCAGCCACTTACATATTTAAGTCTACTGACTTACATATTTATCCACCTAAGTGATCAAGGATTTCATATAGTTCCATATAGAGTTTATGAAAACTTTGTTACATAAAATCATGAACTACATGGGAAGCCTACCACATGGGAGGTCCGAGGTTCAAACCCCGGGCCTCCCTGACCCGTGTGGAGCTGGCCCATGCGCGGTGCTAATGCACACAAGGACTGCCATGCCATTCAGGGGTGTCGCCTGCATAGGGGAGCCCCATGCGCCCCGTAAGGAGAGCAGCCCAGCACGAAAGAGAGTGCAGCCTGCCCAGGAATGGCGCTGTACACACAGAGAGCTGACACAGAAAGATGATGCAACAAAAAGAAACACAAGATTCCCAGTGCCACTGATAAGGGTAGAAGCAGTCACAGAAGAACACACAGAGAATGGACAGAGAGAGTAGACAGCTGGGCGTGTGTGTGTGTGTGTGTGTGTGTGTGTGGAAGGGGAGAGAAATAAATGAAAAATCAAAAACCACACACAAAAAAAATCATGAACTACAAAATGTCTAGTGCTGAATAAAAGCATTATCACTAAAGCTAAGTAAATTTACGTGAACTAGTAGTAAATGACTTGTAATTCATGAATAGTAAAACTTCGTGTCTAGATCCTGATTTTGCATTTTATGGATTTTATATTTGATATATGTTCTTTTAGCTATAACTAGGTTCACTTTACTTTATTATTATTACTTGTTGTGAACTACAAGGCAACCAGAAGTATTCACAATTAATTCCTAAAAAGTTATTCAGGACTGTGGGATGATGGCATCAGATTAGGCAGATAAGGCTCAGCTCCCTCACAAAAACAACAGAGAAAGAACCAAAAGCTGCCTGAAGGACATGCTTTGGTAGTCAGCAGACCAGGACAGTACTTCAAAACTCCCAGAAGAGTGAGGGGCAGAGAAACGAAGAAACTGAAACAAAAAACTCTGAGTGACTAAACCTCCCGGCTGCCAGGAAGGGCTCCCCTCCCCTAACTCTGAGATATTCAGCAGGGGTAAAACCCCTGGTTCATTTCAGCTGACTGAGAGGGAAGCAGATATCTTCCTCCCTGTTGGCTGATAGAAGGGAAAAGGGACGGCGAATCACGGGTTTTTCTTCAGTAAATTTGGCTAGCAAAGACCACTATGAATCTTGGCTCTGGCCAGAAGAAAACAAAGGAAAACCAAGAGAGATACACCTCTGTGGAAAGGTGCACCAATGAATGCCATCTGCTGGCCAGTCTGGAAATTACATGGATAAAAAATGCCTGTAGAGCTCTCTTTTCCCTATGCCTGCGAAGAAGCCCGCACCCCATCAGTGAGTCCCTGGCATGATTTTGATAACTTAGGCTGGGTAATTTTAAAGAATTAGCATAAGTTTAATCAAATATCAAAGAAAAGCTGTGAAAAAATAATAACAATAGGTAAGAAAGAGAAATTGGCCATCCGAGTAAATACGTCAACATATCATATGCCTAGATATCAGTAAAAAATTACAAGCCATACTAGGAAACAGGAAAAGATGACCCAGCCAAAGAAACAAACCAAATATCTTGAAGAGATTAAGGATTTAAGACAATTAATCAATGATAATCATACAACTCTCCTGAATCAATTTAAAGAATTGAAAGAAAATATGATTATAGAGATAAAAGATATTAAGACGACACTGGCTGAGCATAAAGAACAATTTGAAAGTCTGCAAAGATAAGTAACAGACCTTGCAGGAAAGAAAGACATGATGGATGAGATTAAAAATACATTAGAAGCACATAAGAGCAGATTTGAATTGCTGAAGACAGAATCAGTGATTTCGAAGATAGAACATCTGAACTGGAAAAAACAGGAGAATAGAAAGAGAAGAGAATGGGAAAATGGAACAGTCTTGGAACTGAATGACAATGTGAAATGCAAAAATATACACATTATCACTGTAATGAAGGAGAAGAAAATGGAAAAGCGGTAGAAAGAATATTTGAGGGAATAATGACTGAAAACTTCCCTACCCTTATGAAAGACATAAATACCAATATCCAAGAAGGAAAACATACCCCAAACAGAATATACACAAATAAACCTACCCTGAGACATCTTCTATTCAGAATGACAAATATTAGAGATAAAGAGAAAATTTTCAAAGCAGCAAGAGAAAAGCAGAGCCTCATATACAAGGGAAAGTCAGTAAGGTTAAGTGGTGATCTCTCATCAGGAACCATGGAGGAGAGACTAAAGTGGTATGATGTATTTAAGGTTTTGAAAGAGAAAAACTGCCAGGCAAGTATTCTATATCCAGCAAAGATGTCCTTCAAAAATGAAGGGGAGTTCAAAGTCTTCACAGACAAACAAAAACTGATGTTAATGAATATATTACCAAAAGACAAGAATTACAAGAAATACTGAAGGGAGTGCTGCAGCTTGAAAGGAAACAATAGGGCGAGAGGCTTGGAGAAGAGTGTAGAAAGGAAGATTATTAGAAACGGTAAAAAGATAGATTGTAGTAAGATATGACAACAGAAAGCCAAAGGTCAAAACGGATGATATAAATAAGGCCTTTACAGTTATAACACTGAACGTTAATGGCTTTGAACTTCTCAGTCAAAAGACACAGACTGATAGACTGGATTTAAAAAAATATGAGCCATCTATATATTGTCTACAAGAGACTCACCTCAGACATAAGGACAGAACCAGGTTAAAAGTGAAAGGTTGGAAAAGATATTCCATGCAAATAGTAATAAAAAATGAGCTAGAGTAGTGGTACTAATATCAGACAAAATAGATTTTAAATGCAAAACTGTTATAAGGGAAGAAGAAGGCCATTATATATTAATGAAAGGGGAAATTCAACAAGAAGAAATAACTGTTATAAATATTTATGCCACTAACCTGGGTGCCCCAAGATACATGAGGCACACATTGGAAAAACTGAAGGGAGAAATATATGTCTCCACAATAACAGCTGGAGATTTCAATACACTACTCTCAGTATTGGATAGAACATCTGGTCAGTGGATGAATAAAGAAACAGAGAGCTTGAATAATATGATAAATGAATTAGACTTAATAGATATCTATAGAGCACTGCACTCTAAAACAGCAGAATATACATTCTTTTCAAGTGCTCATGAATCCTTCTCCAAGACAGACCACATGTTGGGTTATAAGACAAGTCTTAAGAAATTTAAAATGACTGCAATTATATAAAACACTTTCTCTGATCATAATGGAATGAAGCTCTAAATCAATAACAGATGGAAAAAAGGAAAATTCATAAATATATGGAGATTAAACATCACATCCTTAAACAATCTGTGGGCCAAAGAAGAAATGGCAAGATAATTCAGTAAATATCTTGAGATGAATGAAAATCAGAACATAACATATCAAAACTTATGGGACACTGCAAAGGCAGTGTTGAGAGGGAAATTTATAGCCCTCAATGCTTACATTAAAAAAAAAATAAAGAGCTAAAACTGATGATCTAACTGCACACCTGGAAGAACTAGAAAAAGAACAGCAAATCAATCCCAAACCAAGCTTAAGGAAAGAAATAGTAAAGATGAGAGCAGAAATAAATGAAATAGAGAACAAAAAAAAAAATGCTAGAGAGAATCAACAAAACCTAAAGTTGGTTCTTTGAGAAGATCAACAAAATCAAACATACTGACAAAGAAAAAAAGAGAGAAGCCAAAAAATAAAATTAGAAATGAGGGAGGGGACATTACCACTGTCCCCATAGAAATAAGAGAGGTCATAAGAGGATACAGTATGCCAAAAACTAGAAAATGTAGCCGAGTTAGAAAAATTCCTAAAAACACATGAACCATCTACACTGACTTTAGAAGATATCAACAAACCAAAGACAAATGAAGAAATTGAAACGGTCATCAAAAACCTCGTAAAGATGAAAATTCCAAGACCAGATGGCCTCATAGGTGAATTCTACCAATCATTCAAAGATAAACTAATACCGACCTTGCTCATCCTCTTCCAAAAAATTCAACAGAAAAGAACACTACCAAACTCATTCTGTGAAGCCAGCATTACCCTAATACCAAAACCAGATAAAGATACTACAAGAAAAGAATATTGCAGAGCAGTATCTCTAATGAATGCAGTTGCAAAAATTCTCAACAAATTACTTGCAAACCAAATCCAAAAGTACATTGAAAGAATTATATACCATGATCAAGTGGGTTTTATCCCAGGTATGCAAGGGTGGGTCAACAGAAGAAAATCAATAAGTGTAATAAACCACATTGATAAACTGAAGAAGAAAAATCACACGAGACTTTCGATTGATGCAGAAAAGGCATATGACAAAATACAGAGCACCCTTTCTTGATAAAAACACTCCAAGGGAAGTGGACTTGGCCCAGTGGTTAGGTGTCTGTCTACCACATGGGAGGTCCGCAGTTCAAACCCCGGGCCTCCTTGACCTGTGTGGAGCTGGCCCATGTGCAGTGCTGATACGCGCAAGGAGTGCCCTGTCATGCAGGGGTGTCCCTGCATAGGGGAGCCCCATGTGCAAGGAGTGCGCCCCATAAGGAGAGCTGCCCAGCGCAAAAGAGAGTTCAGCCTGCCCAAGAATGCCACCACACACATGGAGAGCTGACGCAACACGATGATGCAATGAAAAGAAACATAGATTCCCGTGTCGCTGACAACAACAGAAGTGGACAAAGAAGAACACGCAGCAAATGGACACAGGGAGCAGACAACTGGGGGGGGGGAGGGGAGAGAAATAAATCTTTAAAAAACAACAACAAAAAAAACCACTCCAAAAGATAGGAATAGAAGGAAGCTTTCTCAATATGGAAAACTGCATATATGAAAGACCAACAGCTAGCATTGTACTCAATGGAGAAAGAGTGAAAGCTTTCTGACTGAGATTAAGAATAAGGCAAGGATGCCCACTGTCACCAATATTATTTAATATTGTGCTTGAAGTTCTAGCTAGACAAAGAAATAAAAGGCACCGAAAAAGGAAAAGAAGTAAAACTTTTACTATTCACTGATGACATGATCCTATATCTAGAATATCCTGAAAAATCCACAAGAAAGCTACAGAATTAATAGACGAGTTCAGTAAAGTGGCAGGATATAAGGTTAATAAGCAAAAATCAATAGCGTTTCTATATACTACTGATGTGCAATCTGAGGAGGAACTCAGAAAAAAATTTCATTTATAAATGCAACTAAGATATATATTTAGTAATAAACTTAACCAAGCACATAAAGGACCTTTATTCAAAAAACTATAAAACGTTGCTAAAAGAAACCAAAGAAGACTTAAATAAATGGAAGGACAATCAGTGTTCATGGATGAGAAGGCTAAGTATCATTAAGATGTCAATTCTACCCAAACTGATTTACAGATTCATCACAATCCCAATAAACACCCCAACAGCCTTTTTTGCAGAAATCGAAAAACCAATAATCAAACTTACTTGGAAGGGTAAGGGGCACTGAACAGCCAAAAATGTCTTAAAAAAGAAAAATGAAGTTGGAGGACTCTCACTTCCTGACTTTAAAGAGTATTACTTAACTACAGTGGTAAAAATAGCAAGGTACTGGCATAAGGACAGATAGATTGACAAATGGAGCTGAATCAAGAACTCAGAAATTGACCCTCGCATTTAGTCAAGTATTTTTTGACAAGGCTATTAAGTCTACCCAGCTGGGCCAGATCAGTCTATTTAACAAATGGTGCTGGGAGAACTGGATAGGCATACTGAAAAGAAAGAACTCTATCTCACACCTTATACGAAAATTACCTCAAAATGGATCAAGGACTTAAATATAAAACTACCACCATAAAACTCCTACAAGAAAATGTAGAAAAACATCCTCAAGATCTTGTGGTAGGTGGTATAGTTTCTTAAACCTTATGCCCAAAGCACGAGGAACAAAAGATAAAATAGACAAATGGGACCACCTCAAAATTTAACACTTTTGTACCTCAAAGGACTTTCTCATGAGTGAAGAGGCAGCTGACTCAATGGAAGAAAATATTTGGCAATCACATATCTGATAAGGGTTTAATATCCATGATATATAAGGAGCTCATATAACTCCACAATAAAAAGACAAAGTATCCTATTTTAAAAAAATGGCAAAAGACTTGAAAAGACAACTGTCCAAAGAAGAAATACAAATGGCAAAGAAACACATGAAAAATTGTTCAATGCAATTAGGAAAATGCATATCAAAACTACAATGAGATGTCACTTCACACCTATTACACCGGCCACTATTAAAAAGTCAGAAAACTGTAAGTGTTGGAGAGGATGTGGAGAAATTGGAATGTTTATTCACTGTTGGTGGGAATGAAGAATGGTACAGTCACTATGGAGAACTGTGTAGCAATTCCTAAGAAAGTTGACTATAGACTTGCCATGGGACCTGGCAATAGCATCACTACATATATACACAGAATAACTGAGAGCAGTGACACGAATAGATATCTGCACCCTAATATTCATAGCAGTGTTATTTATGATGGCCAAAAATTGGAAACAACCCAGGTGGTCATCAGTCGACGAATGAATAAACAAATTGTGGAGTATAAACATGATGGAATATTACTCAGCGGTAAAAAGAAATAAAGTTGTGAAGCATATAACAATATGGATGAACCTGTAGGACATTATGTTGAGTGAAGCAAGCCAGACACAGAAGAACAAATACTGTATGACTGTCCTATTAAGAACTAAATATATTTTGGGAAATACAAATATATTATATGAAATATGAATATGGGTAGAATTGCATATATGACAGTTTTTCTTTGAAGCTGAACAAATATGTTAATAGTATAAACTGTTGAAATCAGAAAAAAAAAAAGAACCCAAAACATTATAGTAAGTGAAGGAGACTAGACATAGAATACTACATATTGCATGACTCCATTTATATGAAATGTAAATATAAATCAATTTATAAAAATGAAATGAGATTAGTGGTTATATAGGTCTGAGGAAGGAATGCTAAGGGGTGTGGAGTCTTTCTTTTTGGACTAAAGAAATTGTTTTAAAATTTCATATACAATATTGTGATTATACTAAAAGCCACTGATTATACACTTTGGATAGAATAATCAGAAACAGCAGCTATGCACAGTGGGGGAAGCATAGAGAGTTTGAGAGGTGAGGAATTTTCTTGTCTGTTTTTTGTTTATTAATGATGAAATAATGAAAATGCTCTAATAGTGATTGAACTGAATAATACACAACTATGTGATTATACCAAATACCATTGATTGTACACTTTGGATGAATTGTAATATGTATCAATAAAATTGATTTGTTTAAAAAGTTATTCAAGTAGAATTTATTGCTAAAGGCAATCTCTGCCCATGGTTCTTATTGGCCACATATAGGCTATGTACTTAGAGAACATGACTTTTTATAGCATGATACAGTGAAGATCATCTTCTATTGGTAAAGCTACTTTGATTATTCTGTTTTTGAGACATTTTATAATGCTACATTTTTATTCAAAACACCCAAATTTTAAATCTTTAGGTACTCAACGATACTGAATCTTTCTTTTTTGTTGCCTTCATTATCTTCTATGTGTTTGGCATAAAATACTATTTGGGTCTCCAAGTTTATCCTATGTACTTAGGAATTTTTGTAGATATAAACACACCATTGACTAGGGCATAAGTGCATCTGGCCAACATCCAAACAGACGGTATTAACAGTCAGGTGTGGTCATTTTCTTTTTCAGCTCTCACACTCTTAAACAGGTTTTCTTTCCTCAGCTTACTGAGTGCCACATTTTTCACAGTTTGTGATTTTTTCCGGGGATTTCACCATTTAAAATGCCCCCATCCTAAGCATAATCCTGAAGGGCTGTCCAGTGTTCCTAAGCACAAGACCACTGACATACCTCATGGGGAAAATACGTGTTAGACCAGCTTTGTTCAGGCATGAGTTATAGTGTTGTCGGCAGAGTTCAATGATAATCAACAATATATACTAAATAAGGTATATTTAAACAGAAACACACATAAAGAAAGGTTCTGAATTTTCTTTTTGGTGTGATTTTGTTCTTTAGTCTACAGATTATTTAAAGCATTGTTTATACTTATTTATGATGAAAAGAGAAAAAAAAATCAAACCCCATTGAAAAATTTGGAGAAGAGAGCTGAAAGGAAGAGGCAGAGTTAGATATTAATGTCATCAATATCTACACTTCAGAAAATAACTATAAATATACATATATACTGTTTGCTTTTATAGTGTTAGTTAAAAAGAGCCTTTTGGAATCTATTCTGCTCAAAACCAGATTTGTTTCTGTACTTATATATTTTTGTATTATCTAAACTTTCTCTTAGGTAAACTGATGTAAAAATGTGTTCATTCACTAGTTTATTAAATAAGTATTTGCTTCCTAGCTATCATTCAATATGCAAGTGTTAGGGAAGTCACAGACAACTATCAAGCAGCCTTCACCTACTCCTACCTCCTTCTCTGGGGAAGTAACACATAGTACCATCCTCCGGCCTGCTACCCCAATCTCCTTTTCTATTAAGTGCCATTGCACAACCTGGGGGGAAGGTTTAGTCTAATGAAAGGGTGCAGCCAGACTTTAAGTGAGGAAACTGGGAATAAGCAGCACCAGAAGCTTATCAGAATAGGAATTCTCAGTTGCAGCCCCATCTCCCCTCCACCCCTAAGTGGATTAAAACCACGCTCAAACAGAATAGATTTGTCTCTCTTTTCCTATGAGAAGTGGGCACACAGAGCTGCCATCCATCAACCCTGACCTGAAGCAATTTTGGCCACCCTGGGAGACTGGTCATGATGGGACTTCTTCCCTTGCTCTTTTGGAGTCTTTTCACTGTGTAAGTAACAAGAGATTATTTGCCCTTTCTGGACTCTATTTTGTGCAAGTAATAAAGGGATCATTTACTGAAAGTTTCTGTTGTGCTCTGAACCTTGCACAACCATTGCAGCAACTTGCTCCACCCTAAGTATTACACTAAGTTTCAAGGAATATAGGAAGATTCAGGAGTTTCATCTTGCTCTCAAGAAGTATACAAACTGCAAATGGAGATAAGGCACACAGACAAGTACAAGCAAAATACATCAAATGTTAGACGATGTGCTTGCCAGCCTACAAACTCAGAGAGGAAAGAGTTTTCACAAAAGTCATATAAAAGAGTGGCTTTTGAAGGACACAATTATAAAAGATGTGGGGGGATTAAGAATTTTCAGGATTGAGAACACTATAAGCAAAAACAAAGACATGTTAAAGGAGATATATTTGAGGGATTTAAATAAAACCAACTTCAGAAAAGCACTGATAGGTAAAGTATAAAGTAATTTTAAGAGGAAAAGTTGTAGAGGTTTAGTGATCCAAAAGGACATAATTTCCTATTCAAAAGGAAGGAATAACCAGGGTGATATATAAGAGGAATATGACTGGTGATAAATAAGGAAGAGTGAAGAATGCTTTCTACAGAGCCCATGACTAGACACAGAGTCTCTGGTGTGGTGGTCTGGGGTTGTGCCATGAACAGCTTAGTTGACAAAGATTGAGGTCCACGTTCTCACTTACTTTTAAAGTTATAATTGTTAAATAAATTACACTGAACAAGAGACATGTCTATAACAAATCTCATTGTTGTTTCTCTTGTGTACAACACCTGGAACTAATTATACCGGATTACCATGTATTGGTTGGGTTTTGAAAGATAATTTTATCCTGTCACTAAATCTACAGTATTAGATAAAGGCTTTATTTCCTTTCTTTTCTTATGAACTAAGAGAAATCCAAAATATATTTTTGTTACCCAGTCTAGAAAATGATTAACGGGAAACACACATCTGATGACATTGTGAATTAGTGAAAGAAATAATTTAATATGCTATTGTTCAAACTATGAGGCTAAAAAGATAAAGAAAGGGTTCACTCTACATTCAGTTCACTAGGTTAACAAGCCTGCAATACTGAGAATAAAAGAAGAATACTGCTTTGTTTAACTTGCAGAATTAAAAATTAATTTTCATCTACAAAAATAAATTAAATCATTTCATTACTTTTGGAAATATAGTACTCTTCAAAATGTCATTTAGATGAAATAAAATGATGCCATATCATTATCATAAGGCAAACAGTGGAAACGTCAAATGTATATTTAAAGCTTTGCTTTAAATTAGATTTTGGAGTTTAAATTTGTGGGTAATGAATACCACAAAACACGAATTCTTCAGCAGAAAAGCATTTAATCAATCCCAATTATTTTGGGGGGACTGCTTAGTAGAAGTAGTAATAATTGTAATCAGACACTGCTCTGCACAAGTGTTTTCCAAATTCCCATGAGAGACTCCATTTAAAAGGGGTCCTAAATTCAAACATATTTAGGAAATGTTGGTTCAATAAAGCTAACATGCAAACATGCACTGTGAATCTCAGGGTATGGCTATAGCTGCAATGTTTCCCAGAAGCATTCAACTAGGGAACCTGTTATTTGCCAAACACCATTTTAACATTTTAAGGAACAAACTTCAGGAAATGATGCTCCAGGACAAATTATGAAACTCAAATTTTTCTGTACAAAGTTTTCTAGTTTTGTTTCACCTTTCTTTATACCCTCTGAACAGGATGTTTTCAAATCTTTCTTCTTGCCCAGTACCCCTAAAACACATATATATCTCTGTTGATCAAAATTTACCTTTCTTGGGCAATGCCCAGGATCGAGTTGTTTTCTCTTTCCCTCTTTCCCAAAACAAAATTCTTAATGTATAATGCCTTTAAAACCAGCTATCAGAGAGGAAACACACAATAAATTACAATGATCTGACAAAACTGTTAAGTAATAAGGGATATATGAATTTTGAAAGAGAAAGTCTGTTTAAACCTGAAGAAATAAACCACAAATTGCACCGTGGCATGACGTAAAGTCTAAGAGAACACGTTCTAGTCTGTTAACCCAGCAGTTATTCTACAAATGGATCTATCTGGTTTTGTTTTGTTTTTTAAAGATTTAGTTTTTGTTTCTCTCCGCTTCCCTCACCCCCACCCCAGTTGTCTGTTCTCTGTGTCCATTTGCTGCGTGTCATTCTTTTGTCCACTTGAGTTGTTGTCAGCAGCACTGCTATCTGTGTCTCTTTTTGTTGCGTCATCTTGCTGTGTCAGCTCTCCGTGTGGGCAGCGCCATTCTTGGGCAGGCTGCACTTTCTTTCGCGCTAGGCGGCTCTCCTCCCAGGTACACTCCTTGCGTGTGGGGCTCCCCTACACGGGGGATACCCCTGCGTGGCAGGGCACTCCTGGCACGCATCAGCACTGCACATGGGCCAGCTCCACACGGGTCAAGGAGGCCCGGGGTTTGAACCGCTGACCTCCCATTTGGTAGATGGACGCCCTATCCACTGGGCCAAGTCTGCTTCCCTCTATCTGGTTTATATCTAAGTCCAGTAATAAACTTTCATCTAAGAAAAGCATTGCTATTATACTAGGGGAGTGTATTTAAAATTCAAATTGTTCGTCTACCCTTCCCAAGACAAAATAACAGAAAAACAGAGTGAAAACTCAGGCAAAATTTACAGGAATTTGATTATAACAGTTTGAATTTGCTGAATCCCAAGAAGAAAATAATTATGTTTTGGAACTAACCCATTCTTGTGGGTATGAGACTCTTGATTGGCTTTTTCCCTGAATAACATCCCCATTATCAAAGCCAACTCATTTCTGATACTTTGTATCAGCAGCCCTGTGGCAAACTTAGACAGCGACAAATAAAAAACATATTTTTAAAATGCCATAGCCTCATGATACCGTACTTTAGTGGCTGTGACATAAAATTACATGGTTTAAGAACTTCTGGGACTCTAAACAATTACCTGGTCCATTCTTCTCATTTGTGGATGAAATTTAAAAAGGGGAGGGGGGTGATAAATCAACTCAAAGTCAAACAAACTTGTGGCATGCTCAGGGCTTAAGACCCAGGTCTTTAAACTCTTTTGTCTTTTAAGCTATTCAGTTATCAAGGGTGCCTATTTATTATTTTATTTTCTTAAGAATTACCACAAATTTCAGAAAAATGACAGGCAAATTATATTGTGTATGTGTTTGTGTTTTTATACTTACAAATTTAGAGGCATTAAAAGCTACCATCAAAATTCATTTTATTTTCTATCTAAATTTATTGATAGTAATTAGCTGATTCTGAAGTATTGAAAACTCATGCATAATCTACCTACGCTGAACAGAAACACCAAATCTAACAAAGTCATGATTTTGTGGGTATACTACATTTATCCTCAAAAATGACACTTCTATTAATATAGTGCCTAAGGAAGAGTACAATTTTATTTGTCAATATTCATGAAGAATGTCAATTTTGCAGCCTTTCAGAAATCTGAGTTGTACTGACAAAAGGATAAAAATTAAATGTATTTGGAATAGAGAAATTTGTAGAGAATTTAGGCATCTTTGTACTAATTTAGAAAATTCCCGATTCCCCAAATTTGCTACATGAGTTTTTAAACATTTAATCACAGACAATGAACATTTCCCCTGTATGAAAATAATAAAGTGAAACAGAATATTTCCAATTTTTTTGAAAGGCAATTTTTTTTAAGGAGGTACCAGTGATTGAATCCCAGACCTCATACGTGTGAAGCAGACACTCAACCACTAAGCTACTCCTGCTCTGCTTCAATTGTTTCCACATCAAGAAACTGCAAGTTTGAGCCTTAATAACATGCATGATAAAATGTCTAATAATGTTGATTTTTAGCAGATAATCACTGTAAATCACATGGTCCAGAAGATAATCAGATATTTGGAATATAGTAATTATGCCATAAACATTTAAAAAATGGATGAAATGCAGATAGATATTTAAGTTTCTATTTTCTTAAATAGAATTAATAAAAATATATCCACTGAATACATTAGTCTACCTAATTTATATATAGTTCAAAGTTTATAATTTTTCCATTGTAAAAACTGAATTAAGTAAAAACCAAAAACATTTAGTTGCTCATTTGCTTGTGGACTAAAAAAATACGTTTAATTTTTTTTACCTGAGGGAGATATCTACTTTTAGATCTGATATGCAAAGCACTTGGAAATCATCACTCCTGTCCTTACAACCAGAAAAAGCCGAAAAAACTAAAATCAATAACTTTTCATGGGCCTATCAGAGAAATGAAGTGACAGGGAAAATTACTACCCTGAATTCTGAAGAGTCAGGCAAATCTAGAGAGTCATAGCTGAACTCTGCTTACCTGGAGCAGAAACTGTTGTAGCCATAAACTGGTAGTAGCAACTAAGTATAAATTTTGATGAACTACTGGAGGCTGAATGTGGATTAGCATGTGTGAGAAACTCCTGGGGCCACAGTCTTGGGAATGATACATTTATATGGATTTTACCTCCAGGAACCCCACTAGGTTCTCCTGTTGAAAATCCAAAAGAGATCTCCTCCTGACCCTGGCAGGAGGTGGGGATTAGGGGGTGCAGTGAGCAATCATTCTTAAATATTCCCAGAGTTTTCTTCTTAACAGTGATCTGGAAATTGTGAGCTGTCCAGGGAAAATGACTTCCTGAGCATTATCCGATCTGTAGAGGTCCCTTTTACCTTTCTTATCTGACCTAAGAGGGAATAAAAAGACAGAACACTGGAGAAACATCTATGAAGATGACAGCCTGAAGACACAGGTCCACTGACGACTGAGATTTAAGCATATGAGCATAGAATGCTTCCCTATTCCCATACCATACCATGACAGCATCAGAGCTCCAGTATATTAACAGGAAATTATAGTTGAAAGAGCTGAGAGATACAGATTCTCTCAAGAAGAAGTACTCAGGGAAATTCAAAGTAAAGAGGGGAGACAAAACCAAGGACACCAAGGGAATTTAAAGGTTCTGCCACCTACAGCTACAGCATGCATTAAGCATAACCCAACTACTAGGCAGATTAACAAAAATCCTCACTAAAGGATTGTTTACCTTAGTTCTTATTATTGTACAGTATGTCCAGCTTTCAATAAAAATGTACAAGGTATGCCAAAAAGCAAGGAAAAAATACAGTCTTAAGCATAAAAGCAAGCATAAGAACCATACTAAAAAATGACGAAAATGTTAATATTAACAGACAGCAAATTAAAAATAACCATGATTAATACGTGAATGGAAGTAGTGGAAAAAGGAGACAATCTGCAAGAATAAATGGATAATGTAAACAAAGAGATTAAGAATCAAAACAAAATACTATATATCAAAAGCACTGTAACAGAAATGAGGAATGACTTTAATGGGCTTATTAGCAGATTAGACTCAGCTGAGGAAAAAATCAGTGAGTCTGAAGATAGGTTAATAGAAACTAACCTGAAATGAAAAGAAAAAATAAAAGAATGGTGGGAAACTTCAAATGGTTTAATATACACATAATTGAAGTATTAGAAGGTGAAGAAAGATGAAAAGGATATAAGAAATAAATGGGAAACGGACTTGGCCCAGTGGTTAGGGCGTCTGTCTACCACATGGGAGGTCCATGGTTCAAACCCCGGGCCTCCTTGACCTGTGTGGAGCTGGCCCATGCGCAGTGCTGATGCGCGCAAGGAGTGCCCTGCCACGCAGGGGTGTCCCCTGTGTAGGGGAGGCCCACGCGCAAGGAGTGTGCCCTGTAAGGAGAGCCCAGCGTGAAAGAAAGTGCAGCCTGCCCAGGAATGGCGCCACCCACACTTCCCGTGCCACTAACGACAACAGAAGCGGTCAAAGAAACAAGACGCAGCAAATAGACACAGAGAACAGATAACCGGGGGAGGGGGGGATTAAATAAATAAATAAATCTTTAAAAAAATAAAATAAAATAAATGAAGCAATAACTTACAAGAATTTTTAAAATTAATGGCAGACACCAAACCACAGATCCAGGAAAGTCAGAGAACACCAAGCAGGGTAAACACCAAAACAAAATAAAACCTACATGTAGGCATTTCATAGTCAAACTGCAGAAAAATCAAAGAAAAAGAGAAAATCTTGAAAGAAACAGGAGGGGAAAAATATCTTACCTCTAGAAGAACAAGGATAAGAATTGCAGCAGACTTTTAATGAGAAACCATGCAAGAAAGAAGAGAGTAAAGTGAAATACTTAAAGTGTTGAAAGAAAGAAACCCATCAACCTAGAATTCTAAATTCAGCAAAATTATCCTTCAAATGTAGTGAAGAAATAAAGACTTTTTCAGACAAAAACTAGAAAAATTAGTTGCCAGCAGAGCTCCCCTCCAAGAAATGTTAACAAACTTATTTAGAGAAAAGCAAAATGACATATCTACATGAAGAAAAGAAGACTGTTGAAGAAGGAATAAATGAGAGAAAAAATCAAATCTTCTATTTTTCTGATTCTTAATTGATTTAAAAGATAACTGTTTTGTTTGAAGTAATAATAGTAACAATGTATTGAGTGATTATAGTATATGGATAAGTGAAATAAATGAGAGAATGCTATAACAGATGAAGGGAAGAATTGGAGATACTCTATAAACTACTTGTACCACCTGTAAAGAAGTGGCATAATATTATTTGAAGGTGGACTTAGATTAGTTAAAAATGTATACTGGAAATACTAGGGAAACCACTGAAAAATTAAAAAGACATATAATTGATACATCAAAAGAGGAGATAAATGGAATCATCTAAAATGTTCAATTAAAAAAAAGTGGAGAAAAAAGAAACAAAAAGCAAATGCAACAAACAGAAAATGGTTATATTCATCCAATATATCAATAATCACTTTAAATTTAGATGGTAAAAATACACCAACTAAATGATAGATGGTCAGTGCAGATTAAAAAAAAAAACAATACCCAACTATATGTTGTCTATTAGGAACCCATTTTAAATATAAAGACTAAGGTTAAAAATGAAAGGATGAAGAAAAATGTCCTATGCTAACACTAATCAAAAGAAAGCTGGAAATGGGAGAAAATACCACATATCTGATAAAGGTTTCATTTCCAGGATATATAAAGAGATCATACAACTCAATGATAAAAAGATAAGCAACACAATCTAAAAATGGGCAGAAGACTTGAATAGACATTTTTTAAAGAGGAAATACAATTGCTAAAACAATTTGCTAAAAAACAAATTAAAAGATATTCAACATTACTAGCTATTTGGGAAGTGCAAATCAAAAGTACACTGAGATATCATTTCATAGCTTACAGCATGGCCACTATTAAAAAACAACAGAAAACCATAAGTGTTGAAGAGGATGTGGAGAAATAGGAACATTTATTCACTGTTGGTGGGAATGTAGAACGGTGAAGCCTTAGTGAAACACAGTTTGGCAGTTCTTCAGGAAGCTAAATATAGAACTTCTGGTAATCCCACTATTAGGAATATATTTACTGTTCCTAGCAGCATTATTCGCAGTTGCCAAAAGATGGAAACAACCCAAGTGTCCATCAACAGAGGAATGGATAAACAAAATGTGATACACACACACACACAATGGAATACTATTGAGCTGTAAGAGGAAATAAGGTTGGGATGCATATGATGACATGGATGAACCTTGAAGAGTTAAGTGAAATAAGCCAGACACAAAAGGACAAATATAGTATGGTCTAACTAATATGAACTAAATACAATGAGTAAACTCATAGAGATAAAATCTAAAGTATAGATTACTAGGAGATAGATTGAGCGCTGAGAAGTGGAGCCAATGTTTAATGTCGTAAAAATTCTTTTGTGCTTTTGGAAAGGGATAGAGATGATAGTAACACAGTGCAATGAGTATAACTAAGATCCCTTATAAAAATGTGATTGTGGCTGAAAGGGGTAGTCTAGGGTAGCAAATATCAAAAGAAAGAAAACTAGAGGATAATCTTGGGACTGTATAACAGTGAATTCAGTGGTGGATGAGGATTGTGGTTGGTAGTACAAATACAAGAATGTTTTTCCATGAACTAAAAAAAAGTCACTATTACAGGTGTTAAAAATATGGGAAAAATACAACTAATGAAACTTACGGAGTATAGTTAACAGTAATATTATAATAATTTTTCATCAATGGCAAGAATAGTACTATATCAATGCTAATGGTCAACAATGGGGGCATACAAGGGAGTATGGGATTTTTTTTTGAGTAATGAAAATGTTCTAAAATTGACTATGGTGATGACAACACAACTCTGTGATGATACTTAGAGTCAGTGAGTATACGATTTAGATGGATTGTAAAAGGTATGGGACTGTATAGCAGAGTGAACACTGTGGTAGATAATGGACTATGGTTAACAGTATGAAGATGAGAATGTTCTTTCAGGAGCTATAACAAATGTACAATACTATTACATGATACTAATAATAGGGTGATTTATGGGAAAAATAAACCATGACTATAAGTCATGGACTATCGTTAGTAGTAATATTTTGATGTCCTTTCATCAGTTAGAACATATGTTCCACAACAATGCGAAGTGTTGGTGGTGAGGTAGTATATGGGATTCCTGTATGTGCTATGCATGGTTGATTTTTAAGTTCACAACTTCTCTAATTAAATGAAAGAAAGCTGTTGTAGTTATATTAATTTCAGGCAAAGCAGATTTCACAAAAGAGGAACATTATCAGGCATACAAAGGTATATTATATAATGATAACAGAACCAATTCTCCAAGACAATAATCCTAAATATGAATGCACACAACAGAGAATCAAAATATGTGAGGCAAAACTGATAAGATGAAAATGTAAAATATATAAATCAACTATTATAGCTGGAGGTTCAATAACCCTTTTCACAAAAATCAATAAGGATATGGTTGTCCTAAACAGTTCAATCAATCAATGTGATTTAATTGACTTTTATAGACCATTCTATTCAACAATAGAAGAATATATACACTTCTTAAGCTCAAATGGAACATTCACCAAGACAGACCACATTCTGGGTCATAAAACCACTTTAACAAATTTAAAAGAACAAAAATCATACAAAATATGTTCTCAGACTACATTGGAAATAAAGTAGATATCAGTAACAGAAAGATAGCAAAAAAAAAAACCCCAAATATTTGGAGATTAAATAACATACTTCTAAATAACATGGACCAAAGAAAAGTCTCAAAAGATATTAAAAAATATTTTAAACTAAATGAAAATATAACTTACCAAATTCTGCAGGATTCAGCAAAAGAAATGCTAAGAGGGAAATTTATAGCATTGAATGAAAATATTAGAAAAGAAGAAAAATCCAAAATCAATAATGTAAGCTTCAAATTTAGGAAGCAGAAGAAAGAAGAGTAATTTAAGCTTAAAACAAGCAGAAGTAAAGAAATAATAAATATTAGAGTAGAAATCAATGAAATGGAAAATCAGAAGGAAGAAGAGATGTGATGAGGGGGCATTTTTGGGACTGGAATTGTCCTAAATGATATTGCAGGGTCAGATGCTGGACATTATATATCCTTCTCACTGAATGTACTGGGGGTGAGTGTGAACTACAGGGTAAACTATTATCCATGTCATGCAGCAGTGCTCCAAAATGTGTTTGCTGAGTGTGATGAGTGTGCCACAATGATGGGGGAGGTTGTTGGTGTGGGAGGAGTGGGGGGTATACGGGAACCTCTTATGTTTTTTTTAATGTAACGTTCTATGTGATCTATTAACTTAAATTGAAAGAAGTATTAAAAAATAAAAATTAAAAAAAATTTAAAAAAAAAGAAAACTAGAGAAAATCAATGAAACCAAAGCTGGCTTTTTGAAACAATCGATAAAATTCATTACATGAAACAATGTATCTGGAAATACCTTGTAAACAGTAAACACTATATATAACATTACATTTATTTAATCATTCAAAATATGCTCAAATACGAAAATTAAAGATTTTAGAGCGGGACTTAAAATAATATATAATGCATGGGCAAAACATCACAGAAAGTCACAGTTGTTTGAATATATATGGATGAGAATATACTATGAAAAATCTATGATTGAATTTCTAGATATCTATCTGCACCTCCATTTTGAATCATATATGAGCAAAGAAAAAACCATTCAGGGTTATCAAATGGTATTATAAGTTGTCATGCTGAAATAACCAAATGTGAACATCAATAAATTTTAACTCAGCTTTATTTTGGATTAACGTTTATGGAACAAGGCTGTGTTATCCTCCCCTCTGTTACCATAGGACTTTGAGTTGAATATTATTTGGAAGCACAGGTTTCCTTGTCAGATGGGTAAACCTGAGTCAATGATTTTGAGCTGATGATTTTATTCTGCTTTTCTCATATTGTCTCTGAAACCAAACCCTCTGAATAGTCAGGATGCCAAGCTTACTGACATGGTAGGTCATTTCAATACACTTCTTTGCTAATTTCCCATCTAAGAATATGTTGACTAGAACTGGGACAAGGTGTAGTAAAAGAAATCAGGAGAAGGGGGTGAAGAGTCAAGTAAAATTTGTGTCATCATTCCTTGGCAATATGCCTAACAAATCCTAGATGAGCAACGTTTACTAACATCCTGGAGAGGACAGCTTAGAACACTCGGTCAATGAATTTATTAATGGGGTGGCATTTGATTGCTGACTGCATCATTTATCCAACCGGTGACAAAGTACTGTCAACTCTTTCACTTCACTTGCATTTGTCCCAGAGTTTTCATCTAGTCTTCAACTACTTTAGTCTAGGTGCACATCTTCAGATTTTTGATCACCACATTGACCCTCTGTTGCCCACCTCGCAAAACACTTTTCTTCATCTCAATCTTGTAATGTACTTTCTGATTCCGGCCCCTAATTTTTTCTTTTCAGCTTTAGGATTTCAGTGACAATGAGGCAATGCTTAGGCCTTTGGCATTCAGTGCCAAGGAAACAATTGATAACTGAAATCTCGATGCTCAGCCGTCTTTTTAATCATGTCATCTAAGCAGCAATGGGCAAATATATTTTCACATGTTGAAAGTCCCAAACAATGAATTCTGTTTCTCATCCTATTTTCATTAACAATAAGAAACTTTTAAGAACTTTTAAAATGAGTTTTAAGATATACATTACTTTAGTATGCATCTGCAATCTAGCTAAGAGGGAAACATAAATTTTCACCAAAACCTTAAAAACAAACAAAAAAACCCTATCAGCTAGGATTTCATGATCTTCTTTTAATAGGGGAGGAAAATGAGTTTTAGTAATATGAAGAAAACTGCTAAAGTCAAAATGGCTAGCAGGTAAAAGAGCCTGTGATTCTAAAGCCTGTATTCTTTTCTTTTCTTTCCCAGAAATGCTTATGTTTATTTGTTCATTAATTTATCTCTTCTTTAGTATCTAGTGGATTAAATGTCCAATGAAGTAATACCTCAGGTCACAATAAATTTTTTTTTTGCGATACAGCAATGTTTAATTTTTGTCACTAACCTGAACCCTTTGCAAAATGTTTTAAAGTCATCAATTCTTAAGATAAAAATAGTGTATTGTAATAATTACTCTTGAAAATATCTTTCATCACCAATAGTTTTTAAAAATAATATTTATTTTTTTATTTTTTAAATGATACTTAGATTACATAAATGTTACACAGAAAATATAGGGATTCCCATATGCCCCACTCCATTGCCTAATCAATGCATGATTTTAACTGGCTAGAATCCATTCCTTCTTTTCTAAATCAGTGATTGTGTGTTGATAATGTTTTTGTTATTTGAATGCAGAGACCAATGGCACTCAATTTTTCTGAAACACTTCTAGGAGAAAATAGTTATATTACTGGCAGATAATCAGACTAGTATAAATATCTGAAAAATAGCACTTAATAGCCTTTTGAAGTAGAAAAATGCCATGAAAAACCACAGCAAATATCTTTTAGTAACTTTACTCATATCCGTTTAACTTCTACAAAGACCAAAATTAACAAGAAACTGTGACCCTGGGCAGAACTGATTTTTTTTCTTCAAGGATAGTGAGATGTTTTTTGATTTATACAATACAATGCAGACTGATTGGGTAGAACTGATTTTGAGAGTAGTATGTATTCACTGAAACTTTATTGTTATTCACCACAGAGTGGGATTTGCTATTAGGCATGATCATCTTGTAGTATATTAGTTAGACATGAACCATTATCTCTAATTTGCCGTATGTCCTTGGAAAGCTACTTATTCCTCTGCCTCCCCTCCCCCATCTCTTCATGTGTTGAATAGAACAGGGATAACAAGACCACCTTGCAGGATTGTTGTAAGAATGAAGGAGAATCTATGTGGTATAACAGCAGACACACAGTATGAGCTAAATGGTTATTGCTGCTTATCACTATTATTGCTATCACAAATGTGGAGGGCTCCCTGTATTATAATGAGCATGTCTTGGAGAATCACTTCAGATAGCCACTAAGTGAGGATGAGGACCACTGTCGGTTACTCCGGGCAGAGAACAAGTTGTTAGACAAAAAACAAAATGTGTGAGCCAGTAATGTCAGAGAAGAACTGTAACAAGGAGATTCTTTTAGGTATTTTAGACATGGCGATGATTAGTTGAGAAAGAAAACTGAAATTCACACAGACAGACCAATTCACGGTTCACTGGTCCCAAGTGCCACATTTAGATTTCAGTCAGAGATTTGTTGTGCCAAATTATTCCATCTCTAGAACCTCACCCTGCTATGAGTATTATCTTACTAACCAGGAATTAAGGGCTGGATCATCTGTCTTTTCAAAAAGGAACTCATGCCAGGGGCAGGGGATATCTTATACTAATCCTACTTCTGATTCAAACAAACTTTTGAAAAAAGGAATAACAAGCTCCTGTGAAAAGCCATGTTTTTAGCTTTTGTAAATCAGCTGCTACATTCCAGGAGGGTGGAGTGACAGCAGAGGGAATCACAGACCATGCCTCCGCCCCTCTGAACAAAGCCCAAAGGAATTACCAAGGGGACCTGAAAAAAATTATACGACTCACAATTATAAGAACATACTCGTGGTTTTCAATGGAATTTATTACTTTCAATTTACCCAGGTTTTTGTGATGAAACCATCACCAAGACCCCCCCGATTAATATTAATTTGTTGCACAATATAGCACCATGGCCAACTTCTCTTTAATTGGAAAGTATTTCCCAAAACTATGAACAAATTAGAATGATTCTGAAACCACGCTTACTTTCGATTCCTTTGTTTCAACCAACCAGTAAATCAAAACAAGCTGAAAAATATTACACAGAGAGATTCCAAAGACTGTGTAATGTCCTGTTTTTATTCACAAAAATAGCAGACTTCCTAATTTACCTGTTTTTCCATCCATATTCCTTCCTAGTAAAGTTCAATAACTTCCAGAATTCACTTGTGCTTTCTTTAAACTTTATAAAAAGTATTTTAATTCCACTAGTCATACATGAATGTATTTAGACTGTCTTTCAGATAAAGCTAAAATCCCCTTTGAGACTCCCTGGCCCCCATCCCAAATTCCAGCCCCTACCTACTCCAGAAGTAACCACTGTTAACAGTTTATTTGTAACTTTCTAGAAAGTTTCTATGCATTTACTTATGTACCAGCAAAAATATTTGCTATTTTTCTTGTTCTATTTTTGCCTAATTCCTATCATAAATTTTTTTTTTGCAAATTTTTATTAACTTGCAAGGAATTCTATGTTCAACATATTCATTTATAGAAGCCAAAAATTAGTGGAAACAGTGCTGGACAAGGAGCAAGTTCTGGGCCTGCCCTATCAAATAATAGCCATGAAAATCTGATCATGTCACTAACTTATCTATCCTTATTTTTAAATAGTCTACCCCATATCGCTTTCTCACAAAGTTTGTGTAAAAACCGAAGTAATATGTGTGTGCTTTGAAAGCTGTGTAGTTTTATATATGCATAAAATACTGTTTCTCAAATAATATCTGGAAAATGGTTAAGCAGTGCTACTATTCTGAACACACAGATTACAGGTATTTAAGTTATAATTTTAACCAAGATGTGTCACCTGTCATATTTTAATAAGAAATATTTAGCTAATGGCATAGTCACTCCTAGATTTGAATGATTCTTTGGAAAAACTCTGATATACTGTAATATATCAAAGGCTTAATAGTGTGACAATATATTTGCATGTAAGTTCAAACATTATAGTTATTAAATTGATAATTTAGAAATCTGATTCAATTTTTTATACCCATGAGCTTCCGTGCTTGATTTCCACAGAAAATGAATAGCAGCCTAATACATTTAAAACAATTAGGATGATTAAATCGGGAAAGAGGTTGGAAAACAATGACATTTAAAGATATTTTAAAAGTCACCCCAAATCTACTACCTGTAGTATTCAAAGGGTCACTATAGTAAAAACAACTGTCTAAATGATTTCAGTTTAAGTTACAATTAGTTTAAGTAAAATCCTCTTTATATGATATAAGGCTAAAAGGTTTGTGTTTTAAGTAAATTATGACATTAAGGTTCTTGTGGGATATGGTTAAAAAAATTCTTTACTCTGTGAGTTACAGTGCAATAAGATAAGGTTGGTTATAGATGTAGTTTGTTACTGGGTGTACTGATTTCTCTTTTTACCATAATAATTAAACACCAAATGAAAAGCATACTTTATCAAAGCCCTTCTTTTTTAGCTTCTTTCATGAAAAGGATCATCAATAAGAAACTATATCATGTCTAACTTAAAAAAAAATCCATGTAACTATTTACTCAGAATGCCCCCCTTTTTCTTTTGTCTTGGGAGTTCATAAGGACATGGGGAAAACAATATTTCTGAGCCTTCCCATTTTCCCTCTTTATTTGAAACATATTACCTCACACTATTTCTTCAGTTGCCAAGTTCAACTGGCTACCTAATTTTCACTTCTCAACATTAAAATAAAAGACCCATGGGGAAGTATTAACATGTACATATGGAAAAAATATTACACAAAATCATAACATTTTTAGGGAAATCAATGTGATCATAACAAGATAATTCAGAGATGAGTTAAGATCCTTAAATATAAGTAAGACAGAGTGCTTCACAAGTACATTCATGTCTGAGAAAGAAGGTGGGGTAGATGGAACATGTATCTAATGTCTTCCTTTTAGAAGCCAAAATAGAAGGCAAACTGTAAGGATTATTTGGGTCAATTTAGATCAATTCCAAATTATGAATATAAACATTTAATGAAATTGTGTAAATCAGCACAATGAGTCATATGACAGCTTTTGATTTTGTTTTAATGTCCTAGTTTGTGCTGATTTTTCTAAATAGAAAAATTTTGACCACCGGCACTTCAAAAAAAAGTTTTCACTCTGAGGGAAAAAAACAAACAAACCAGTATAATGATACATGCTTCAACTAGGTAGATATAAATGGGAGAAATGAAAATTCTGAATATCCATTCTACAAATGGGAGTATAGCAGAAAATGCACATGGAATCAGATCACAGGCTCCCAGCTAGCTTCAATGTTCTGAAACAATGTGGGTTAGTTTCTTCAAAAGTAAAATCAGGGGGTTGGACTATATCTTCAATGTTCTCTATAACTTACATGTCATGGGAAAATTTTATAAATGTACCAGGTTTGCAAAGCTATGATTTGAATGCTAAAATGGTGAGTTGGGAAATTTTCAGTGGTTCATGGACAATTTATTGCATCAATTTTTTTTTTTCAAAAGCCATTTTTTTCTGGGTAGAGAAGCAATTACATGTTCTCTGTAGGCAATGAGAAAATACATATAAGCCCAACTAAGAAAAAGAATCACCTATGGTCACGACCCAAAAACAACCTAAGCTGTTGATTTTATATATATGTTGTTGAATGAATTACTATAATTTATTAAATCTAGTGGTTTTCAAATTTTTATTTTCATGAACTGAAGCTATTTTTCTAAACAAAATCTCCATAGAATTTTGATATGTTCAACAAATTCAGGGTGAAACTATTTTGGTTGAAATGGTGGTGAAGGGTATGGGGCTTCTCTGAGATGGATGTCCATATACTCTATTGTATACTTAGACTCTAAGGAGCACTGTTTTAAAACCAGTGACTTAACACATTCCTTAATGCTGGATATTTACTTTGTTCCTTATTTTTTTACTATTATAAATAACATTCATATCTTTGTATACACTCATGATAATTCCCTTAAGGTAAATTCCTGAAGTGGAATTTCTGGTTAAAATGGTTTTAAAACGTCCATTGTCTTAATGGATAATCACCTTCTCCCAAACCATTCTCTACTGGTTTGAAGGTATCCCTTTTCTATTCTGCTTTTTAATGATAATCCCAAGGGTAGCATTTAAATCAGATTCTATTTCTCTTTGATATATTTTCTCATCTTTCCTTTCTTCTCCTCATGATGCCAAATAGGTTGCAATTAAGGTTAAATAAATGCCCTCCTTCAGGCATCAATAATTCCTTTCTGTAAAATGCCACCAGATGCCTAATGGGTTAGCCTTTTGCTCCCTTTAGTCAGTGATGTGCCAAGCAGTCAGTTTCTAATGGGGGTAACTAACCATCAGCAGATGATTCCCTCTGAGGGGGAATGCCTTTGTTACTTGGCACTTTAGAACAACACCTGCCTATTCTATGATAGGTCCTAAGTTTCTTTAAATCTTGTTTAGTATATCTCTGAGCATTGGTGAAAATCTGTTCAAAGTAGCCTTTGACCCCAGATTTCAAATAATGGAGCAGATTTTTCAAATAAGAAGAGACACTGGAGATCATCTAATCTATGCTTGTTATTTTGCAGATGTTGCTACTGACACCAAGAGTTCCTCCTTCATTAAATGAATTACTTTATCTCTACCAAACAGCAGGTTCTCTGCTGGGTAGAATCCAAATGCTAACACAAAGCCAAATTATACATAGTCTCTGTCCCCAAGAAATTTACAACCTAGTGGAAGATACAGAGAAAAAAATCAACAAATACTGTAGAGTGCAATAACTGATAGATGCTATAAGAAAATAAGGCAGGGCAGCTGCATCAGAAGGACAGGTCAGGTGAGTTTTCTGAGAATGAAACAGTTGTACTGTATTTTGAAGGAATGGAATAAATCAGTGAAATAAAGAAATGGAAACGGAGTAGGGCAATCAGGGAAACATAAAACTTTGGGGGAACTCTGTGAAGTTCAGTACTATATAGAAGATGCACATGAAAAAATTGCTGGAGATGAGGCCAAAGGTGGAAGTAAACTCAAATGCCCACATGTTGCATAAGGGGCAGGGACTGTGCTTAATTAAAGAGTGAGTATCTTCTCTAAAGAAAATAGTATAACCCGTTGCCACCATGTTAGGGAATAATCTTCTCATTTTAAGGAGAGCCAGAAATCTCTCAATTGTTAAATGAACATGGGTACCAAATTTTTAAAAGAATGCAGTGTAAGCCAGACAAACACATATGTAAGCTGAATTCTGCTAACAGCCTGCAGTGTGTAATCTCAGGGCTGGAGAGTTAGGCAAGGGGTACTAAGGGGGAGTGGATTTATCCTGAAAACTGAGGGAACTTTGTAAAAGTTCCTATTAACATTTTAGAAGGATCACTCTGGAGTCTGTGCAGAGTTAAATCTGGAAAGAAACTGTGTAACAAGGACTTCAACTAAGGCAGTGACAGGTATGGAAAAGAGAAGACAGACTTGAAAGGTTAAACAAATCATACAGATTAGTGAATGACACAGTTGAAACTTGAACAAAATCTCCTACCTCCTTGCTTAATATTATCATAACTATTCCAATATTGTATGATGTCTTTTGGGGTAGAAAACTGTTAACTTTGTAATTAAGAGGATACATGAGCTTGTCACACCAGAATTTCCCCCTACAGATAACATTAGTGTAGTGTTGGTAAACACTACACTAAACTCCAGAAAAGATGATATATAGGAAAATTCTCCAGAGATAGACATTGTTCATGAACAAAGCTCCTTACTGCACGCATTTGGCTAACTCTCTATGCCAGTTTACAACTAAACAACAGAGAGATGATGAAATATTTGGGCAAAAGAACAGAAGTACTATTCCTACCTCTAAAATCCTATGACTAAAAATTAATCAATTTATAAGTTTCTGGATCATTTGCTATGTAGTTAAACTCTTTTTACTTAATGGGAGTGAAGACTACAGCTTTGGTTAGTACATTTTTTGTTCAGTGAATAATTGAGCCAGACAGCAAGCAAGTCAAATGGAAAGTGAAGTCATTAGGTGGGGTGAAATGATGTCAAATCTCAGAGTGGTTTTTCTCTTAACCTTCTGGATGGGAGCTTGACTCCATTTGTCTGACTGGCACACAATGAACTTAAAGGAGCATTTATTAAAGAGCTTTTTGAATAAGAAAATCTACTATTACCTGCTTGCGAAAAAAAGCTGAAAGTGCCATATATTTAAAAATTAAATGAGGTAGTAAATTGTTCACAGAATTGTCAAAGAATTTATAGTTTTCCTAAACTATCTATATTATACAATTATAAGGTACTGAGAGAAACCACAACTTCCAAATCAAGAAGATAACTTGTGGGTTTTTAACAATGTAGATAAGCAGTGGTTTATTCAGACTCTTTACTCCGTTTAAAGTTAAGGTAAGAGTTAATTTTTACTTCATGGCAGTGGTACTAAACTTTTAACCATGCTGTCTTGTGGTTCCACATTTTTAAAAAAGCACATAGTAGTATGACAGTACTAAAAGTATGCTACATACTATTCTGTAAATTCTATTAGTCAGAATAGATTAGGTCCTACTGTAGTAACAAATATCCCAAATCTCAGTGGATTGAAATAAGAAACTTTAATTTCTCATGAAGGCTACATGTCCATTATAGGTGGTCTGTGAGCTCTACCATGTGTTTTCCTTATTCTAGGACCCAAGATGACAGGGCAGCTGCCATCTACAACACTGCCAGTGACTGTGGCAGAATGAAAGGAAGTTCTCTGGCTCAGAAATTACACTTGTCACTTTTAATCAAAACTTGCTGGCAAGAACTAGTCTCATAGCTTCACTCAACCATAACTATGACGTATAATCCTACCATGTGCTCAGAAGGCAGAGAGCTGGAAATATTTGGTGAATAGAACTAATGACTATTGCAGTTACCAAAAATTTGCTCTATTATGGTTTCATGTATCTTTGTTTTCCCTACCTGACTAGACCATGAAGTCAGAATTGATGACTTAAAATGTTCCCAACAAAATACAACAAATTCTTTTAATTCACCAATTGTACATGAAGAGTACAGCACAATTTAAAGTGTGATGCAGAATATATATATATCTATATATATATAAATTCAGTTCTGAATAATACTAAATCTTCCAGGGCCAGAGTATATAATAAAATGGTTCAGATGAGTTGAGAGCCCAGAAAGGAATCACCTGGTGATTAAATCCACATAATCCCCAAAACAGATACTTGAAAATTAACGGAATTCATTTTTCCAGAGATGTTATAATCTATTAAAAGAATGAAGCATGAAACTTTGATATTATAGTAATAGCTCCATTTTTATTGAATATGCTGTTTAAAGTCCCACATTAGGACTTACTTAAACACTTTTGGAGAGAAATACCGAACCATGATGATAGTTCTTTCTTCAAGATCATGGCCATAAATCACAAATGCCTAGGATTCAAACCTCTATCTCCAAACCTCTCTTCTCCCAGGAGCTCCAGAATCATATATCTTGATATCTCCATTTTGATGTAACAGAAGTTTCTCAAACTTGACCTGGACAAAATGTAAATCTTAATTTTTCTGCTCTCTAAGTCCTCTCTCAGTCCTTCCCATCTCTGTAAACTGTACCATTTACCCAGTTGCTTGATCATTTTTAAAAAACATAGGAATTCTCCTTGATTTCACTTTTTTTCTCAATTTCCTAAATCCAATTTAACAGCAAATCCTGGCAACTTTACTGCTGAAACATACCCAGAATCTAATCACTACTTGTTATCTCCCCTGCTAGCCTAAACCACTATAAACTTTTACCTGGTATACAGTAAAACCTCCAAAGTGATCTGTTATCACTAACTTTCCACTTCCAAATTCATTTTTCATATGGGGGTGTAGCAGTTTAACATAGTTATGAATTCCAAAAATAGATATTGGATTATGTTTCTAAACTGGTCTGAACCTGGGCATGATTAAGTTATGATTAGGGCTTTAATTGGGCCACGTCATTAGGGCATTGAGTCTCCACCCCTTGGTGGGTGTGGATGAACAGATAAAAGGCATGGCAAAGGACAGAGTTGAAGGCTTTTGATGTTGGAGTTTTGATGTTGGAGTCTGATGCTGAAGCTTTAAGCTAGAGCCCCAGGAGGTAAGCACACAGTTAAAAGAAGCAAGCCCCAGGAAAAGGAGGAACCCAGGAAGCCTGAACCCTTGCAGACATCGGCAGCCATCTTGCTCCAACATATGAAAATAGACTTTGGTAAGGGAAGTAACTTATGCTTTATGGCCTGTTATCTGTAAGATCCTACCCCAAATAAATACCCTTTATAAAAGCCAACTGATTTCAGGTATTTTGCATCAGCACCCCTTTGGCTGACTAATACAGGGGGTTATAGCAATCTTTTAAAAACAGACATCAGATCATATCACTCCCTTCCTTTGAATTCACTATTATACTTGTATTAAATTAAAATACCATTGACCCTCAAAGCCCTGCATGGTCTGGTCCTATCAACTCACTGACCACAAATTTATATCACATACCACTACTCCTCTTTCTCACCATGCCAGGTTTGGCCTCACTGTAGGGCCTTTGCCTTAATTGTTTTCTCTTAATCTTATCAGGGTGTTTGCTTGTCATTTAGATTCAGTTTAAATTTCAATTCCTCTAGGAAACTTTCCATGATCATGCTATATAAAGAGGAACCACCTCATCATATTCTTTCACATCATAAACCCCTTCTATTTTTCTATATGTATCCTGTGTATATGTGTATTTTATAATATTATTGTATTATGTGGAAATTTTTTATACCTATCTGACTTATCTGCTAGCTCCTTGAGAAAAAGGAATGGTATGTGCCTGGTACTCAATAAATGAGCCTTAAATCTGAGCTCAACTTAAATATAACAGCCGTAAGTAACATTGTATCAAACATCACTGCTAGATAATCTTAAGATTAAAGTATGATTTATGCCAACAAATTAGACAACCTAGATGCAATGGACAAATACTTAGAAACACACAAGTAATCTACAAAGAAATAGACCTCAACAGACCAATTACAAGTAAAGAGATTGAATCAATCATCAAAAATCTCCCAACAAAGAAAAGCCAAGGATCAGATGGCTCCACAGGTGAATTCTACCAATCATTCTAAGAAAAATTAACACTGCTCCTGCGCAAACTCTTCAAATAACTGAAGAGGAGGGAACGCTACCTAATTCCTCCAAGAGGTCAGCATCACCCTAATAACAAATCCAGATAGAGATACTACAAGAAAAGAAAATGACAATCACTTTCTCTTAGATATAAAGATGCAAAAATCTTCAACAAAATACTCGCATATGGAATCCAACAGTACATCAAAAGAATTGCACACCTTGATCAAGTGGGCTTTATCCTATGCATGCAAAAGTCATTTGACATGAGAAAATCAATTAATGCAATAGACCACATTTACAAAATGAACGGGAAAAAAACACATGAGCATCTCAATTGATGCAGAAAAGGCATTTGACAAAATTCAGCATCTTTTCTTGATAAAAAACTTAGGACAAGAGGAATTGAAGGAAACTTCCAAAACATGATAAGGGGCATTGGGATGCGGACTTGGCCCAGTGGTTAGGGCGTCTGTCTGCTGCATGGGAGGTCCACGGTTCAAACCCTAGGCCTCCGTGACCCATGTGGAGCTGCCCCATGCACAGTCATGATGCGCACAAGGAGTGCTGTGCCATGCAGGGGTGCCCCCTGCATAGGGGAGCCCCATGCACAAGGAGTGCGTCCTATAAGGAGAGCCGCCCAGCACGAAAGAAAGTGCAGCCTGCCCAGGAATGGCGCCGCACACACAGAGAGTTGACACAACAAGATGATGCAAGAAAAAGAAACAGATTCCCATGCTGCTGACAACAACAGAAGTGGACAAAGAACACGCAGCAAATAGACACAGAGAACAGACAACTGGGGAGGGGGAAGGGGAGAGAAATAAAAAACAAAACAAAACAAAACAAAAACCATGATAAAGGGCATATATGAAAAACCCACAACTAATATCATACTCAATGGGGAAAGACTGAAAGCTTTCTCTCTAAGATCTGGAACAAGACAAGAATGCCCACTGTCACCACTGTTATTCAACATTATACTGGAAGTTCTAGCCAGAGGAATTAGGCAAGAAAAGGAAATAAAAGGCATCTAATGGGAAAGGAAGAAGTAAAATTTTCACCATTTGCAGATGACATGGTCCTATATATAGAAAGTCCCAGAAAATCAACAACAAAGCTACTAGAGCTAATTAATTCAGCAAAGTGGCGGGGTATGAGGTCAGAACAAAAAAATCAATGGTTTTCCATACACTAGTAAGAAGCATGATTTTCTAGTAAATCAAGGGGAAAAAAATCCATTTACAATAACAGCTAAGAAAATCAAATATCTGGAAATTAATTTAACCAAAGATGTAAAGGACTTGTGCTCAGAAAACTATACAGCATTACTAAAATAAATAAAAAATAACCTAAATAAATGGAAGGACATTCTGTGTTCATAGATTGGAAGACTAAATATCATTAAGATGTCAACTCTACACAGAATTATTCACAGATTTAATGCAATCCTAATAAAAATTCCAACAGCCTACTTTGCAGAAATGAAAAGAACAATTATAAAATTTATTTGTAAGGACAAGGGGCCTCAAATAGCCAAAAATGTCTTTAAAAAGAAGAACAATGTAGGAAGACTTATTTCCTGACTTTAAAGCATATTACTTAGCTACAGTGGTAGCATGGGACTGGAACAAGGAGAGATATATCGACAAATGGAATTGAATTGAGAATTCACAAATAGACCTTCTTATGTATGGCCAATTGATTTTTGCCAAGGGTGCCAAGTCCACTCAAGGGGAAAGAATAGTTTCTTCAACAAATGGTGCTGGGAAAACTGGATATCCATATGCAAAATAAAAGAGGACCCCTATCTCACATCATATACAAAAATTAACTCAAAATGGATCAAAGACCTAAATATAAGAGTCAGGAGTATAAAACTCCTAGGAAAAAATGTAGGGAAGTATTTTCAGGATCTTGTGTTAGGCAATGGTTTCTTAGATGCAATACCCAAAGTGCAATAAATGAAAGAAAATATAGATAAATGGGACTTTCTCAAAATTGAAAAGTTATGACCAAAATATTTTGTCAAGAAAGTGAAAAGACAACCTACACAATGGGAGAAAATGTTTAGAAAATACATATCTGATAAGGATTTCTTATCCAAAATATATAAAGAAGTCCTACAACTTAACAATAAAAAGACAAGCAACCCACTGAAAAAAATGGGCAAGAGACTTAAATGGACATTTCTTCAAAAAGAATATACAAACGATAAAAAGGAGATGGATACTCAACATCATTAGCTATTAGGGAAATGCAATTCAAAACCACAATGAGATATTATTTCATATCCAGTAGAATGGCTACTATTTTTTAAAAAATCAGAAAATTACAGGTATTGACATGGGTGTGGAGAAACAGGAACACTCATTCATTGCTGATGGCAAGGTAATATGGTGCAGTCACTGTGGAAGAAGACACTTTGTCCATTCCTCAGGAAGTTAAATATAGAATTCTATATGACCTGGGAATCCTGCTACTAGGGCTTTAACAGATATTTGCACACTGATGTTCATAGCAGCATTATTCACAATTGCCAAAAGAGGGAAGCAAACAAAGTGTTCATCAACAATTGAAAGGTTAAACAAAATATGGTACATACATATGATGCAATATTATTCAGTCCTAGAAAGAATGTAGTCATAATGCCTGCCACATTCTGGACGAACGTTGAGGACACTATGCTGAGTTAAATAAACTAGACACAATAGGACAACTGTTGATGATCTCACTGATATGAACTAATTAAAATAAGCAAACTCCTAAAAGTAGAATCTAGAATATGAGTTACCAGGGAATAGATTGGGGATAGAAAATTAGAAACTGATGCTTAATTTGTATAAAATTTCTATTTAGATTGGTTATAATGATTTGGAAATGGATGGTAGTAATGATAGCACATTCTTAAGAGTGTAATTAATAGTGCTGAACTATGAATGTGAATGTGATTGAAAGGGAAAGCTTTGGATAGTGTGTGTTACTAAAATGAAAATTAGAAGATAAAACATGGGACTGTATAACACAGTAAACCCTATTATGGACTACAGACTGGGGTTAATAGTACAAGTATAAGAATGTTCATGAATTATAACAAACGTACAACATTAAAACAAGGTGTTGGGAAACAGACTTGGCCCAGTGGTTAGGGCATCCGTCTACCACATGGGAGGTTCGCGGTTCAAACCCTGGGCCTCCTTGACCCATGTGGAGCTGGCCCATGCGCAGTGCTGATGGGCGTAAGGAGTGCCCTGCCACGCAGGGGTGTCCCCCGTGTAGGGGAGCCCCATGCGCAAGGAGTACGCCCCCTAAGGAGAGCCGCCCAGCGTGAAAGAAAGTGCAGCCTGCCCAGGAATGGCGCCGCCCACACTTCCCGTGCTGCTTAGGACAACAGAAGCAGACAAAGAAACGAGACGCAGCAAATAGACACTGAGAACAGACAACTGGGGGGGGGGGGGGGGGTTGAATTAAATACATAAATAAATCTTTAAAAAATAAAATAAAATAAAACAAGGTATTACTAATAGGGTGGTATATGGGGAAAATATTCCTAATGTAAACTATGGACTATAGTTAATAGTACTATTTTAATATTTTTTTAGCAATTTTAACAAAGGTACCCCACTAAAGCAAAGTGTCAACAAATGGGGGGCATATGGGAATGATGTATTTTTTACATGACTCTTCTATCACCCTACAACTTCTCTAATTAAAAATAACAATGATTAAAAACATTATGCTTAAAGAAACCAGACACAAAGTACTATATATTGTATGAGTCCATTTATATAAAATATAATATACATAAATCTATAAAGACAGAAATAGATTAGTGGTTATAGCGGGCTGGGGAAGGATAGAGGGATGGAGAGGTGACTGCTTAGGATTTTGGTGTTTTATGTTTCTTTCCTCTTTCTCTCTTTTCCTCCCTTTACCTCTTTCAAAACCTATTTTTTTTTGGTTCTTTCTATATTTATTTTTTAAATATAAGCTTTCCTAAGCTGTCAAGGACATATGCTATGAGTTTTTTTAAAAGGAATTGAAATTTATGATGAGTCAAGAGTTCTCATTACTAAGAATTCAGCTCCATGAAAATGCGGATTTTATTTTGTTCTCTACTGTAGCTCTTAAAATAGTGGTTGGCAACCTTATGCCCTCAAATATTTGTAGAATGAATTTTTATTAGAATAACTGTCCTCTCCAAAAAACAGGGTCTTAAAGTTTGGAACTTCTTACTGGTTCACTAATAGACATTATTGTTAACAAAAATTATTAAAACAACAGAAGGTATTTCTAGACTCTATATGCTATAGAGTGTGTGGAGTTTAAAGAATATGTGATATAAATATGGGATTCATAGACAAGTAGTATCTTAGAGATGGGATGATAAAAGCAATGATAAATAGAAAAATAGTTAACCTGTATTGAGTTCTAATTATATACCAGGCACTGTGTTAAGGATTTAAAATGTTTTATCTCATAATTTACACAACTGTAGGTAGGTGCTATTATTAGCCTTTATTTTAAACATACAGAAACTGAAGCTTAGAAAGGTTAATTGGGAAGTCCAAAATCTGATAAGTTTAAGTAGTGAAGTTAAAACACAGGCTCAGGCAGCGAGATTTCAGAATTCATACCCTTAACCACTGCAATATGTTTTCCTACTAGAAAGCAAATCAGATAATTTTATCTGGGTAAACAAGAGAAAACTTTAGGCCCAGATAACTTGAGTCAGTTGGTCAAGATCATATCTTCTACTTGGCAGGGTCATTTCCAAAAGCAAATAAACATATTCTCTTATTTCCTGTATTAAATAAGCAAATACACAAGCAAGCAAGCAAGCAAGCAAAAAAGCAAATAAAAATCTCTCTTGAGCCTACAGTCCTTTCTGGCTTCTTCCCCATTTGTCTGCTTACTTTTAGAGTAAAACATCTTAAAGATTTACCCATACTCTGTGACCCTAATTCTCACCTAAGATTCTCATCTCATTCTATTCTAGTTGGTCATCAATCTCCTCAGGATTCCCCTGAGACCCTAGAAGCCTCTCTGCCCTTATTGTACTTGCTTTCTCAGTAGCATTTGAGAGAGTTTACCATTTCTTCTTTCTTGAAAAGTTTTTTTGGCTTCTGTTACATCACAATCACCTCATTTGCCTCTTACCTCACTGGTCTCTTCTCTACAGTGCTTGGTCTCTAAACGGTGACATACATAAAACCTGACCCCTAAATCTTGGAATGCCCTAAGGCTCAGTCTTGGATTTCCTTCAATTCATATTTGGGGTGATCTCTTCCAGTACCATGGCTTTCAATACTATCTATATAGTTATGATTCCCAAATCTATGTCTTACTCTAAATCTCACCATATAACTATAGATCTGTATACCCATCAGCCCTCCCTACATACATCTTCTTAGATGTTTAATAGGCATCTCAAGTTTAGCATGGCCAAAACAGAACTCTTGATTCCCCACACTAAACCTACTCCTCTTCCCATCTTCCCAGTCTCAGTATATCACCATTGACTCAACAACTCAAGCCAATATATAGAAATCATCCTTCATTCCTCTCTGTCACATATCACTTCTCTCCACTCAGCCCAAACTATTTCATTAGCAAGTTTCTCTGTCTCCATAGCTACCATCATTATCTCTTATGTAGAATGTTGCAATAACCTCTTAACCACTCCTACCCAGGGCCACTGTGTAGGGTTGTGAAGTATACAACTTGCACAACCTTCTATGGCAGCCCTGCTTCTTCTCCTACAATCCATATCCTATATATTAATCACTGTTCTTTATAAAGGAGTAACTGGGCTGTATTACTCTTTTTACTAAAATACTTTAATGATTTACAACTATATTAGAAAGATATCCCACCTTCTTAATCTGACCTACAAAGCCTGGGATGGCCTGGCATTGTCCACATCTCTGACCTCATCTGTACTACACTCTCCCCATGCCCATAATATTCCTGCTACATGACCTTTCTTTCTATTCCGGAGTGTAACTAAGTTAATGACAGCAAAAGTGGAGAACAAGCGATTAGGTTCGAGAGATATTTTAGTGACAGAAAGTATGAGACCTGCAGATGGATTGGGTGTGGGAGATGAGGGAAAGGGAGATGTTAAGATGATTCCAAATTTTGGGATTTAGTTACTTGGAATGTAGTAGTATCACAAAGAAGGGGAAGGTGAGTAGGGAGATCCACCTAGTATTTCCTTTACTTCATTATAGAAAAGAGCCATTTATTAATTCATATACTTGGTAATTATTGAGTGCCAACTATATGCTTTGTATCATCCTAGTTGTAACTATCAATTTGCATTGAGTTCCCAATTTTAGAGGTTAATTTTTAAAGGTGTATCAAATGTAACATATTTTCTAATTTGTGGTCATTTATCTGTGGTGTCTCTCCTTGGAAATAACCAAAGAGGTAATAATTTTTATTTGCACCTACCTCTAGTACTCATTTTAATTAGGCATTCCAAACATACCTGAACTATTATGCCCCACAGTCCTTGCTGTCACACTACACTGTCATTGTTCATTGTTCTGTTTCCACCACTATATCACATCCCTTCTGAGAGAAAGCTTCAGACCTATCTTGTTTGGTGCTGTAGCTCAGCAACAAGTATGGTGCTTGGCACAGAGTAAGTAATTCATAAGTACATTAAGGTGGAGATAAAGACAGAAGCCTATAACTAAGGTCTAGTGGTTATCTGTAATGGTAAATGCTCTTTCCTATGATGGTTTTATTGTCCTCCAATAGACTTTATTGGTGTATCCTCCTAACAAGTACTCCTTTATTACATGAAAGACCATCTTATTTGGTAGGAATACTGAGATTTTCAGTTGCCTTACCTGGCCACAGAACAGTTTGGGACAAAAGAAATGTTTTCTTTAATAGTTTCTATGCTTTATATTGTACCATTTATTGGTTAATCCAAAATAAATCTCAATAAATAGAAGAGTATTGTTTCCATGACTGCCTTGAAAAGGATATATAGGTCTGTCCAGTTTTATGTTAGTATTTCATGACTTCATTAGTTTGCCAAATTCATTTGTGAGTATAATTCATATTTTATCCTCTGTAGTTGGGAATTTCTAGAAAGTCATGTATCCTGGCTCTACACAAAACATTTTTTTTTTAAATCAGCACTGCATCCCTAAGTAGATTATATGTCCCCTACAAGAGAAGACCCATGACTTAAAACTGAAATGAAAATACATGTCCACAAGGGGACATTTTCTATGACTGTAGCTAACAAGAAACCCCACATCAAGAAAGGTTTTCAGAGGTCCATAGTACACCTTGCAAAGTGACACCCTTCTTAAAGAATGATTGGTTGATAGTAACCTGATTAGAGTCCTTCTCAATACACCAAATGAAGAAAATAATTAATTAAATGAAGTAAAATAATATAAAATTAATATAACACGATCTATACACTTGAGTATGTATTGTTGACCGCATGGAAAAGGAAACTTTTCCAGTCCTTTGGGAAGTCAGTGCCTATGCACATCAAGTTTTGTTTACCCAGCTTTTACAGTGATTTCTAAAGTGGACAGCTGATTTATTTTGGTAAAGACATTGTTTACCAAATAGCTTTTAATAACTGATGAGGTTTCCCATGCCTTTCATAGTAAGAGGACAGCAACCTTAAGTTTTTCTCAATTCAACCCTTCCTTTCCAATCACACTCAAAACGGCTATTCTTTAGATAATTCCCCTCGGACTATGATAATATTGTCCTATCTTCAATGCCAATCTGTAACCTTTCCCTTTATCCCAGACGGGGTATCCAGGGAAATTTTCCTAAAATCTGTTCAATTCTGCAATTGTTTGGCTTAAAACCTTTAGCAGCTCCTTGTTACATTTATAAAAGAAGTCCACATAAACCAGCTTAGCATGTAATTCCTTTTGTGAACTGGGTTCTGCCCTACTTGCCACGTTTGTTCACGTCTCTCCACACCTCACCATCTGGCCATTTGTCCCTGACTATTTTCCTGACTCTTTATCCATTCATTTACTTATACACGCTGTTCTCTAATGGGATAGCACTTCATTTCAGTTAAGGCATATTGCAAGTTTCTGTAAGAAAGAATCCCAAAGAGAACCAGAGCTCAATCAAGTCAGACATTTATTTCTCTCTTCCAGACTTGGGTAGTCCATGGGTGGTTATGCTGCCCTGCCTCATGAAATTCTCCAGGGACCTTGATTTCTTTCGTCTTGTTGCTCTGCCATCTCCTAGAATGTGTTCCTTAAATGTTAGGTAGATGATGGCTGGGAAGGAAAGAGAGGGGGATGTATGCTCAATGATTTTAGGGGCAAGATTCTAAAATCAGACATATAATTTCTGTTCACATCCCATTGGCAAGAATTTTGTCACATGTCCACACTCACTGCCAATGAGGCTGGGAAATGTAGCCTTTAGGTTGGCAGCCACATACTGTGTTAAAACTTGGGGGTACAAGGTGGCAGAAGAGGATTCTGATACTAAAAGGAGGTGAGTCTAGAGGCTGGGTTCAATATCTCCGTATTATCTTTCTTCAGAGTATGCCTCTAGAGACCCTATTCATTTATCAAAGCCAAACTCAAACAACAACCCTCTTGTACAGTCTTCCTTGATCTTCTCTCATCAACTTACTCCATCTTCCAAATGTAATATTAACTGTCCCTCCTCTGAAATTTCATAGTTCTTTGTACCTATTATGAAATTTGGCACATTTTAGGCTTCTTAGTTGGTTGTGTACCTATTAAAGATCGTTTGCCAGGAAATATGACGTGGCTAAAAAGGAAAAGGTATCTGTGCTATTGATTAATCTTTCTTCATTGCTTTATTTCATATACAAAGATTCTTGAAGACAAAGCTTATGCCAACCTTTCATTACTAGAAATGGTGTATGCAGGAGTAAGCACTCATTAACGCTATTAATGATCACTGCTTTATTTAACATACCAATAACTTATGTTCATTTATTACAAACAAAATTTTAAAACATAACATGCACAAGTTTGATCTAGAGAAATTATAATTTTTTAGGAATTATTTAGAAAGATTATTGTAATAGAGTTTCAATAAAACTATAAAATACATATAAAAATTTTACCGAAAATATTTTTAGTGGCATTTATACAAAACATGTCTGTGCTCTCTTTTCCTTTATTAGTGATTTACTTCAAACAACACAAAACCCTCAAATAATACGTACGGGCCTCTATTTTTAATTTCTTTACTTAGGTTTTTGGTTTGTGTGTTTTCTGTTTTGTATTACCCTATCTGGGTTTTTTTTTGCCTACATTTGCCAACATCTCACTTACTTTGGGGGTTCATATTTTTTTATTTGGGGATAACCCAAATAAAACTTTCAGACAAAACTTAGAATACGAAAAAGACTCCAGTTCTATTGTGGTAGAACATTTCATTTCATGATGTTTTAACACAAACATAAAGTACTTATTTTACATTTAGTTAAATATCATAAGAGATAAGTTATAGGATAATGTCACCGCTACAATGTAAATTTTGAACACAGTACTACGAATAAAAAAATTAACGTACCTATTTTTCCTTCAATATTGAACTATAAATCATAAGCAGGGAGTCATTTCTCTCAATTAATAACCCCACTGACCAGGCATAACGAATATTTACACACTGTTCTTTGTTGGTAGAGTTACTTAAGATGCCTAAAAAAACTACTATTAGCAAGCCAAACATAGAGAAAATTTAAGTAAAAAAGTCTTTCAAACAATAGGTGCATGATATATATGAAATATATAATAAATTTGTTTTACTTAAAACTGAGAAAGATTATAACGGCCTCCTATTAATTTTTTTTTAGTAGAAATCCAAGCCTGTCAGTAATTTGAAATTTAAATTCAAATAATAGCCTGAGGGAATTGTAGTAAGGGTTGTTCCCTGGGTGAGTTATAAACATGGGAATATTTTTTAAAAAATACATAAGGAATTTCTATTGAAATCTATTATCTTGAAATTAAGTTGAAATAGAACTTAATATACATATATTTATAAAATTAAGCTTCTGATACATTAAAAATCATGTTTTAAAAGGCCATAAAGGTTATTATTGAATCCAATAAAAATAAATATTATATCCTTTCTATGTAGTTAAAAAAAATCCACTTAGGCAAACTCTATCTTAAAATGTTAACTGCTGATTTTATTGGCAAACCTATAATAATGCATATGCTCAATCTTAACTTAATTATTTTGAGTTGCAAACACAATTAATAAATCATTTCTAAAGTGTGCTGACCATAATCAGTATACTCTGGAACACGTCCAGGGGGCCATTAATCAAAACATGAAGCAAGGAAAGTGAGAGCTGCAGCCTCAACAGTTAGGTAAACACAGAGTGAAGCTAATAAAAACCTATCTCATTTTAAAACCACCATTGTGTTTACATTTGAAACTAAGATAAACATTATGATAAAATTAAAGCTGTGTAAAAAATGAGGTTTGCTCATGATGACCAAAGTAAACATATAACAACTGCACATTCATTTCATGTCCCTAATTTGACACTAAGGAGGTTTAAAGTTCAGTCACCAAAGATCTTTAAAAATTAGGTATTTGAATATGGTTAATTATATTCTCCATATAAATTATACATACAAACACATGCACATGCATATATATACAGCCACATACATAAGGACACAGATTTCAAATATATGGAGGTTTAAAAAATAAAAAAGCAATAAATTGTTACAAAGTTTTAGAATCAAGGAATAAACATTAAAATAGGTTTTTTTTTTTAAAAGAAAAGGATAACTACTACATTGTAAAAAATGAGTAAATAAGTAAATTGGAAATTAGGTAGTTTTAAATGATTAAATTTACTCAATTTTTACAATTTAACCATTGGTATGAGCCAATTTAGAAATGTAGAAGTCATCCTTTTCTTTGAGTAAACAATGAAGTAAATTGGAAATTGAGTAATTTTAAAGGATTAAATATTCTAAAATATGATAGAATACAAACGCTTAGGTATAGATACGCCATATTATAGATCTCTCAGATTAATCAACTGCTTTTAAAACATAATTTTCCAATCGTGTTATTTTCCTCTAACATTATACCTTATTGATGGATAAATGGAAGGAAAGGAAATTTGCTGTGTTAGCAATATAAAAGGGTATGGACACTTCCCGTTTCCATAAGAATTATAAAGGAAATGAATGTTCCATGTCTGGAAATTCCATAAACAATTTCCTTCCCAGGAAAAGACTTCCAAGATTTAGCTGAAAGCCCAGAGAAAATAGTGCTTTTAAAAATAACAGTGTATCATATTCCTACAGTGAGCTATTCAGATAGTGCTTTCATACACATGATCTCATCTGTCCCTCAGATTCATCTTGAAAGGCAGGCAGGAGAGGTATTATTAGCCCAATCCCTGCACTCACAGAGCTTACACTTCTGTCTCCACTGCATTATTGTAGCTATCTTGAGCCAGCATGCTAATCTTATGGAAACTCATCTTTATTCTGCTATGTGTAACAATGGATACAAACAGAAACCTCATTCATAGAGTTGTGGTGAGAATTAAATAAGTTAATGAAATTCTAGTGATTAACACAACACCTGGCACACAGTTATCAAATAAATATTACTGAATTGTTATTTTTGAAGGACTATATTAAAGTAGCTAAAAGATATGGTTTTTGGAGTAAGATTGTCCTAGTTTAAAAATCACAGATATATCATTTGTCTTTGAGCAAGTTATCTGATTGATCCTTCTAAATTTGAACTTCCTGATCTATGAAATAAGTATAGTTAAATGAGATAATGCATATAAAAGGTTTAGCACAGTTTCTAGGATATAAGTATTCAGTGAATGCTAACTATTATCATTACTATTGATTGATAGATTTACATAGCTAATAATTTACATAAATACAAATTCATTAATAAAATTTTAAAAATTAAAAGGCACATGCTAACCTGGAGAAAACAAAGACTAATATAACAGTAGGAGACAGATGACCTCCATTGAAAATCAGTTAAGGGTATGAATGGAGAATAAACAAAAGATAAAATGCCAAAAATCAATAAATAATGGAAAAAATAGAAGATCTCACAAATGATTATAAAAATTCAAACAGTGAGATGCCTTTCATTGAGTAAATGATTAAAATGATATATGACAAAACTAAATGGAAATTAAAAGATCAAAAGTCAATATTACTGCTTGAGAGAGGTATAAATTGTTATAGCCTTTCTGGAGGAATTCTGGAAACATGTAACAAAGGACTAACAAGTACACATGCTCTCTGGTCTAGTAATTCTACTTTTGGGAATTCATTCTAAGGAAATAATGAGTCATGTGCAAATTTATGTATAAGTATATACAATACTCTTTGCAATAACACAAATGTGGACAGGAGACTGGCTAAATAAATTATGGTACATTTACACAATTGGATAGTATAAATATAAATGTATTTAGTCATGTATTAAGTGGAAAGAGGTTATAACATATATTTAAAATTTTTTTAAAAGGACAAGTTACACCCTAAATGCCACGAACCTAGTTTTGCATGTAAAGTGTATCTTATACACAGGTTAGAATCTGCAAAAATATAGATTACCATGGTGGCTGATGGTGGCTGTCTCCAAGTGGATGGGAGCATGAGTGTCCCATTTGCTCACCATTTTGGTTCTGTGTTTTCTAATTTTTTTGCTGGGAGGAGTACATCCTGCTTTTATAATTAGTAAACCAATAAAATGAACTTCATTTTGTTGAAAGATAAATGCATTAATACTGGACCTTGGGAAGCGGACTTGGCCCAGTGGATAGGGTGTCCATCTACCACATGGGAGGTCTGCGGTTCAAACCCAGGGCCTCCTTGACCCGTGTGGAGCTGGCCCAAGCGCAGTGCTGATGGGCACAAGGAGTGCCCTGCCACGCAGGGGTGTCCCCACATAGGGGAGCCCCAAGCACAAGGAGTGCACCCTGTAAGGACAGCCGCCCAGCGTGAAAGAAAGTTCAGCCTGCCCAGGAATGGCGCCACACACACACAGAGCTGACACACAAGATGACGCAACAAAAAGAAACACAGAGTCCCATGCCGCTGACAACAATAGAAGTGGACAAAGAAGAACACGCAGCAAATGGACACAGAGAGCAGACAACGGGGCGGGGGGGGGAAGAAAGGGGGGAGAAAAATAAATACTGGACCTTTTCTCACCCTTCTACTGTTAGGTTTTATTCATAGTTGTTTATAATCTATAACATTGATAATAGAAACAAAGGGAGAAGTAGTCAAACAGATAACTTCCTTAAAAAATCCAATAACAAAAGAATTCTTGGGGAGTGGATGTGGCTCAAGTGGTTGAGTGCCTGTCTTCCACATGGGAAGTCCTGGGTTCAGTTTCTGGTGCCTCTTGAAAAACAGAAAACAAAAAACAAAAAAACCCAGAAACAAACAATAAGCAAAACAAATGAAAAAACTCTGGGAAACCGATGTGGCTCAATGGTTTAGTGCTGGCTTCCCATATATGAGGTCCCAGGTTCAATTCCTGGCCCCCAGTACCTAAAAAAAAAAAAAAAAAGAATCCTCACAATAGTGAGTTTTATTTTATAAAGACTGTCTTGACTGCAATTGAAATGGTGGGGAAGTGGACTCTCCAGGACTCTGAAAAGCAGTGTCAGACATTGTAACTTTGTTTCACATGCCAGGAGAGTCTGATGTTTGTAATTATCCCTCTAAACAAAAGTGCATGTATTGTGCAATTTCTTCCAGGACTCTTCTGTAAGCCTCTAGCATAAAAGGCAAGAATTGAGCTTTTCTAGATCCAAGAAGATTATACCTTTTCATAAACTGCGTCAGTGGTAGATGTGCCATATCTGACCCCACCCCAAGTTGACGAGGAAATACTGTGCTGAGGCACGCTGCTTCTTTTCCGGCTCCTTGTAGCCATGTGGACCATAACAATGGTAATTTTGACTAAATCACCAACTTAATTTAAGGTGTGTGTGTTATTTTGTCATCTACCACTAACGAAATATTTCAGCTACATAATCCCTTATTGGGACCACTTAAAGGAACTATATTAATTACACTTTCTCACTTGTTAAAAGTTGCTTCAGAACACACAGTTAAAACTCCTTCACTACAGTTCAAGGAGCAACATCTGTGAAAAGTTATAATTCAATAGTTTTTTATGGTTGGCTGGAACAATGTGTTTGAACTCTGTTTTCAGAAGACATCCATCATATAGAAGACTAAGCCATGCTTGTGGGTCTCTGCATGAGATACATGTTACCTATATATTTTTACTTCCTAGCCTGCTGAAACAAAGACTGCATAAAAGCATTTTCCAAATTTATTTGAATATGGGAATCTTTCTAGGGTATCTATTTAGGATCTCCTTTATGTAATTTTACAGAATGAAGTTTGTGAACAGTATCATAAAAAATAAAATTTTAACTCATTATCATCTAACATCAGTAAACATCTTGACTTGGTGACCTCCAACAATCCAAATCTCAGAACTGGAGGTGCTTTTCCCCTACCTGCATATTTGGCTCATACCCAGACTACAGGGACTAATGTTTTTTCTAGTCAAGGATAATTTAAGGAGGAGCTCAAAATAAAGTTAAGGATGCTTCTGTTACAAAATAACTTTTGTTCCTGTTCTAATTAGAAGATCTCTAAACCCCAGTTCTGGTAATTGGGTCTGTAACTTAACAGCATCTTTTTGTCTCTGTCTTGGTCTCAGCATAATCCTGAATTTGTTGCAACTTGGGTATGGCCCTTTTTTTAGCCACTTGTCCTGGGGTTTAGAGTCCTGATTCTGGGACAAAGTTCTTATTTTTAGGTCTCTGCTAAGTGTTAAACAAACCCTTGTCCATATCTGAACCCAATATCTTTTGAAATTAGTTTGCCAGAGAGAATCTGCAGAAATGAGAAACAGAACAGCCAGAAGATGTTAAAGCAAAATTTACGGGTAGGGAGAAATGGGCTTAAACAGTTGAAAAAGTGACAAGCCTTAAATAAACCACTTAATTTGAAAAACTTGGTGATTGCTTGATCTTAGTAACTGGTTGCTAATTCAGTAAGTTGGGGACACTGATTCAATTTATCCAATTAAGTAAATAATGAGCAGATTAATAAACTTGTTAAAATAACCCAGTTAACTAGTTTATCTGGCTTTAACTGACATCATGTCACACCAATAGAATGTGATGAACAGAATTTTAGTAACTGATATGAACAGAGTTGGACCTGTATTCACCTTTTATAGAACATTGGAAGAATTAATAAGAGCTCTTAAATACTTTAAAAATTTTTAATGAGATAGTCTTCCTTGGTTATTCTATGGTAATATATAATATTCAAAATTTAAGCTGGGTGCCTAATGAAGCCTAAGTATATGGGTATTTCATTTAGACACATATCTTACTCTTAGATATTTATATAAAGTGATTTTATAATATTCTTACCTGTATACAGGATTTCACTTCAAGACATTAATAAAGAACATAACTCTGAAAGTATTTTTACAATATCTATAGTCCTTGTCAGCTAGTTCATTTTGTTTCATATATGGAATTAAAAAGACATACCAAACAACTTTCCAAATCATAATTCTGGGGATGCAAGATACTAAATAGCATGGAATGTATAACATATGCATACGTTGAATAATAACTCTTCATGTTGACACTAGTTGACAGAAAGGGTGAATGTTCCCCAAGCAAAATCATATTGTATAGATTAGTCACACTAAATTTACGACGACTGTATGCCAATATATGCCATATTCAAGGATTCAGAGTTTTAGTAAAAGTGGGAAATAGACAGTCATCTAAAAATATGCCTAAAATAAGCATTTATAGTTACAAAAAAAAAAAAAGGCAGTATAATTCTGCACCTCAGGACTGTTAACACATGCAAATTTAAGCTATTATTCTTGTGAAAACTCTATATAAGATTCAGTATGTTTTCAATTTTCCAGTTTCTTGTATTTTTAAAAAATGAAAGTTTTATTATTGGGAATCCAAAGTTGTACAACATTGGGAGAGTTAAAAAAAAGAAAGTAGAGTTAAAAAAAAGAAAGAGAAAAGAAAAAGAAGCTAAGTATAATAGTTTTATATAAATACAAATCATTATATCTAAAAAGATATAATAATGAGCAAAATACCAGTTTTGTAATCAAACTATTACTTTGATAACCCTTAAGACAAATTAAAAAGAAGTATCAAAATCAATATCCCAAAGGACAACATACCCCAAACAGAATACCTATGAACAAATCTACTCTGAGACACCTACTATTCATAATGACAAATATCAGAGATAAAGAGAGGATTCTGAAAGCAGTAAGAGAAAAGCAAAGCATCACATACAAGGGAACCTCAATAAGATTAAATACTGACTTCTCATCAGAAAACATGGTATGATGTATTTAAGGTACTGAAAGAGAAAAACTGCCAGCCAAGAATTCTGAGTCTGTCAAAACTGTCATTCAAAAATGAGGGTGAGTTTAAAGTCTTCACAAACAAAAACAGAGAGCATGAACTAAAAGACCAGAGCTACAAGAGAGACTAAAGGGGGTGCAATATCCTAAAAGGGAAAAACGAGGTGAAAGGCATGGACAAAAGTGTAGAAATGAAGACTATTAGGAAGGGTAAATTAAAGGGTAAAAAGACAGGCAATAGTAAGATATGACACTTGAATGCCAAAGAATAAAATAGATGAAGTAAGTAATACCTTTACAGTATTAACACTGACTGTTAATAGATTGAATTCTCCAATCAAAAAACAGACTGATAGAATAGAAAAAAAAAAATGAACCATCTATATGCTGTGTACAAGAGACTAATTTTAGAAATATGGACACAACCAGGTTGAAAGTGAAAGGATGCAAAAAGATATTCCATGCACATAGCAACCAAAAAACAGCTGGAGTAGTGACACTATTACCTAAAAAAATAGATTTTAAATACAAAACTGATAAAAGGGATGAAGGTCATTATATATTAATAAAAAGGGCAATTCACCAAGAAGAAATAGCTATAATAAATATTTATGCACCTAACCTGGGTACCCCAAGATACATGAGGCACACACCAGTAAAACAGAAGGGAGAAATAGATGTCTCTATAATAATAGTTGGAGACTATTGTTCAATACATCACTCCCAGTATTTTGGACAGAACATCTGGACAGAAGATGAATAAAGAAACAGAGAGCTTGAAAATATGATAAATGAACTAGACCTATCAGACATTTATAGAGCATTACACCCTAAAACAGCTGGATACACATTCTTTTTAAGCGCTTATGGATTCTTCCAGGACAGACCATATGTTGGGTCATAAGACAGGTCTTAATAAATTTTAAAAGGTTGAAATTACACAAAAAAACTTTCCCTGATCATAAATGGATGAAGCTGGAAATCAATAATGTGTGGAAAAAGGGAAAATTCATAAATATATGAAGATTAAGCAACACACTTTTATTAGTGGGTCAAAGGAAAAATTGCAAGAGAATTCAGTAAATATCTTGAGATGAATGAAAATGAGAACACAAAATATTAAAACTTATGGGACACAGCAAAGGCAGTGCTGAGAGGGAAATTTATAGCCCTCCATGCTTACCTTAAAAAGGAAGAAAGAGGTAAAATCGATGACCTAACTGTACACCTGGAGGAACTAGAAAAAGAACAGCAAACCAATCCCAACTCAAGCCAGAGGAAAGAAATAATAAAGATTAGAGCAGAAAGAAATGAAATTGAGAACAACAACAACAACAAAAAACAATAAAAGAATCAACAAAACCAAAAGTTTGTTCTTTGAGAACATCAGCTAAATCAATAAACCCAGAGCTAGACTGACAAAGAAAAAAGAGAAAATACAAATAAATAAAATCATAAATGAGAGAGAGTATTTTACCATTGGCTCCACAGAAATAAGAGAGATTATAAGAGGATACTATCAACAACTGTATGCCAAAAAATTAGACAATGTAGATGAAATGGACAAATTCCTAGAAACACATCAACAACCTATACTGACCCTAGAAGAAAGAGAAGACCTCAACAAACCAATCACAAGAAATTGAAGCAGTCATCAAAAACCTCCCAAAAACAAAAAGTCTGGGGCCAGATGGCTTCACTTGTGAATCTTCTGATCCTTCAAAGAGGATCTAGTACCAATCTTCTTTAAGCTCTTCCAAAAAATTGAAGAGGAAAGAACGCTACCAAACTCATTTTAAGAAGCCAACATCACCCTAATTTCAAAACCAGATAAAGATACTGTGAGAAAAGAAAATCACAGGCAAAAATCTCTGATGAATATAGATCCAAAAATCCTCAACAAAATACTTATGAACTGAATCCAAAGGCACATTAAAAGAATTATGCACCACGATCAAGTGGGTTTTATCCCAGGTATTGAAGGGTTTTTCAACACAAGAAAATCATTTAGTGTAATAAACTACAAAATATATTGAAGAAGAAAAATCACATGATCCTCTTGATTGATATAGAAAAGGCATTTGAAAAAATACAGCACCTTTTCTGGATAAAAACACTCCAAAAGATAGGAGAAGAAGGAAACTTTCTCAATATGGTAATGTGCATATGTGAAAAACCTACAGCTAGCATTGTACTCAATGGTGAAAGACTGAAAGCCTTCCTGCTGAGATGAGGACCGATTCAAGGATGCCCACAGTCTCCACTGTTATTCAACATTGTGCTAGAAGTTCTAGCTAGAGCAATTAGGCTATATAAAAGGCACACAAATAGGAAAGGAAGAAGTAAAACATTCGCTATTCATTGATGATGTGATCCTATATTTAGAAAATCCTGAAAAATCCATAACAAAGCTTCTAGAACTAATAGATGAATTTAGCAGTGGTGGGACAGAAAAGCGTTTTTATATACTATTGATAAGCAATATGAGGAGGAAATCAGAAAAAAATTCCATTTATATTAACGACAAAGAATCAAATATTTAGGAATAAACTTAACTAAGTTCATAAAGGAGCCATATTCAGAAAACTACAAAACATTGCTAAAAGAAACTGAAGAAAACTTAAATAAATGACGTGCATTCCATGCACTAAATATTAAGATGTCATTTCTGTTTTGAAAGACAGTTTGACAGTTTCTCAATAATATAAACTAATGTTCAAGAAAACTCATGAAGGTAAACTCTAGAGTATATGTTATAAGACTTTGCAATTATTTATCTATGTAGTGACATGATTAATAATTGTCTTATTCATATAGACTGTAAACTATATGAAATGAGACCCTGTCTATTTTGCTAAGCCGTGAGTCCCTAGCGTTCAGCATGTAAACATCTATTCAATGAATGAAAGAGGAAAAGACAAGGTTAGAATTATTTTGTTCTCACTATAGCACAACAATATATCTACTGTGCATTTATTATATGGTAGTCACAAAATGAATGAAAACTCTGAGAAGCTATCATAGGAGACACAGAAGAAATAACATTTATAAGAGAATGACAAAAATGTTTGAAATCATGCATATGCTTAGAATTGAAAACAACTAATGAAGTAAGTCTCAGATAAATTTAATAGGATATAGTGGTTAATATCCCATGGTAATGTGAACTTTCTGTGCAATCTTTCCTTCATAATTAAAAAAGTAATATAAATTATGTAAAAATTCAGTCTCAGATAATCTTTTCTAAACATGCCTAAGAATGCAAGGAATATGAATGTGGTAGAATGTTCTTATTTATAAACAAAATTCTTAAAGTATTTAGAATTTTGAAAATTCTTGAAAATGATAATCAGCTCCAGAAGATATCCATGCAAACATTCTGTGTTCTTTTAACAAGTAGTACAGGTTTATAAGCAAACAACACTTTTTTTAGTATAATAAACTAAAGAGAAACACAATGTAATTTAACAGTTTCATAAACAGTAGTGACTGGTTAATCACTGAACTATTTTAATTTCGTAAGACAGTGATGATGATGGTAATAATAATAATAATACTCTGCTTTGTTGGCAAATTTGGCAAATTGAAATAACTAAAGATACTCTCTAGTTATCTGGTATGAATGACGGCGTGTATGTTGTTCATTAATCCATTGAATGACTACTTAAAATCCCTCACTACCTATGTGAACGTGTGTAAGTTGCTTAAATGCTGTGTACCTTGTTTCTTTACCAATAAAATGAGGATAATAATAGCACCTCATAGGGGTGGTCTGAGGATGTAATATGACCATGAAGGTAAAGTATAAAGCAAAGTGCTTGGCATGGCAATTATTAGCACCTGTTATTATAGGCACTCTCCTGGAAACTGTACGGGAATAAAAAAAATAAAGACTTGGCTCCGACCTTGAGTTTGGTGGATAGCTGCACTCTTAAAAATCAGTAGAAGTATACCATAAGTTTAACAGTTATCCTAATTAAGTATACCCTCATTAGAAGAAAAGGTTAAAAGGAACTTTTTATAAGAAAATAAGAACTCAGATTTAATATGGTATGAAGTTTGTAGCCCCTAGGAATCATGGGAAATTTTAACCTTTACTGGAAATTATTTCTCATGTTAGGCAGCAAAATTAGTGTTTTTCTTCTTTGAGCAAGTCAATTCTAGGAAGAAAATTTATTTTCTTTATATAATTTGCTAGGAGGGAGGGCTATATTTTTCTGAAATAAACTTCACATAGCTTGTAAAACAGAAACCAAATGGTAACACTGAAGAGCTGATCTCAAGTATATTACTGGATCCCAAAATCATCTATTAGTTAAGGACTACAGATTAGACCCTGGTAATGAGAAATAAAAGGCGCTGTTATATAGTGTCTAGAATGATAAACAATGACAACCAGTAAAACTTTAATATCAATGAAATATATAGAGATGATAGATAATATAGTTAGAAAGATGGATGATGTGAAATAAATCTGTACAATATAGCAATAAAAAAACTTCCTAAGGAAGTTGCCTGCCATATTTGTACTTTATGGGAAGACAGCATGATAACTAAACTGTCACTGCTAGAATCAATTGAGATGTTTTCTTAATATCATTCTCTCATCCCCTTTTCTATCTTCTGTGATGAACTTAATGCCTTCTTTTACTTGTATACCTTACTAAAGAATTAGAGGCCAGTGTTATGTATAATTACTCACCAATAATTGTTGGTGAAGTTCCAAAGACAAAAGAAATGATTAGTATGACTGGACTATGAGTTCTTTAAGTCCAATACCTAGCATAGTACCTTACAAACTATAGTACTTTAAAATGTACTAAAAATTTTACATTTAAAAATATTTATATAGAAAAATAATTTTCTCATTGATAGATATTTTGTATTTAATTTTAATTGCTTCATGAATCTTAAGTGATAGTATCTCATAAAACGTTATTTATTGATAAGTCAAGTACATGTTTTGAAAGAGATGAAAAGTTAAATGTGCAGTAGATTTATAAATATTGGGAGAGATCTGATCATCTAGTTCAGTCTTCTCATTTTACAGATGAGAAAACTAAATCCCATAGAGGTAAGTCATCTTTTCCAAAGTCTCACAAATGAAAAAAAAAATTAAGCCACAGTACTTATGATCACTCCTTCCTCCACTCTGTTTGGTTCGTTCTGGAGGTGAAGAGCTACAGAAGGCAAGAAAATCCAAATAAACAAGAGATATGAAAGAAGCCCAGTTAGAATGTCTGAAGGGACTGGAAGCCATAAAATTTGATGAAGAAGGGAGTGGGACAATGAGACCTCAGCTGGGGGAATAGTGAAGTTTAGAGTTAGAAGTCAATATCTTTTCTACCCTGAGTAGCAAACTAAACACATCTGCACCTGCTTGAGGTGGGATACAGCAAGAGTAAATTAACACAACTGATACACATGTTATTGATGAGAAGTCATCAGAGAAAAAGTGCTTGGAAAGGCAGGAAAATAGTCAGCAATTGGATTAAAAAACAAAGGCTATTTCTCTGTAATTGACAATGTCTTATTCTAAGATTTCTTTAGAGCCAAGGGCTGGGTTTTTATTTATTTTGTTTTGTTTTGTAGAAGCTATCTAACTTGTTTGATTGACAACACAAAACAAATATTTTAATTTAAAGAGACATAAAATTTTGGTTTCTTAGGTTCAAAATGAAAAAAAAGAAGAGCATAAAAATAACATAAGAACAAACCGCACAACTTATCTTTTTGTTTTGAGAAAAGAGGAATTATAAAGCAGGTAATCAACCATTCAACGTCTGATTGATAAATGCTTAACTAAATATCCTCTAATCTTTAATATTCTTTCTGACATGTAACATACGGTTTTTATTTGTACTTAGGGACAGTTCGGCCTAAATGTCCTACAATGATTATAATTAGCAATTTGAAAAGCTGATATGGTTTCCATCAATTTTAAAAGTAGTGAAAGTATCCAAAACAAACACTGACATGATCATCTAAATGTGGAAAATAAAAGGAACATAATATTAACTATGTATTTTGGAGAAACAAACACATTGCCTTCATTATAAAGAAATAAAAATATTTAGTCTTGATTAAGAGCTAAATGTCTTTCCTATCTTTACCATGCATTTCTGAAAACTGTTTAAGCAACACAATATATTCAGAATATGTCAGAAACCTCAAAAACCTTACTTGTACTCTACATACAGAGTTAAAAGATCTAAGATGCAACACTTCAACATAAAGCCAGGATACTTCTCTCTCCCCCTGAGATCTTTATCAGGCAAAACAATTTGACAAAAAGTTTCATGCAAACAGCTGCTGTGTCTATTTTCTACTTCCTGAGTCCTGAGCATACAATATAATGCCTAGCACCTAACAGATACTCATTATTCACTTGCCTACTGTATTTCATTTTATTTTCTGAATAATTCAAGCTGCTAATAGTTTTATTCATTCCCACAGGAATAAAGAATATTAATCTAGAAGAAAAGTTTGACTATCCTAATGTGATTTGGAAATGTTTTGGGTTTGTAATTTAAAGGCAATAATAAAATGCCTTAAACCCTAGGAATTCAAGGAGTTATGGAAAGCTAATGAGTAAATTCAGATGATAAACACAATTCAGTAAGAATTTAGGGCACCTTGTGTTTTGCATAAACTATATGAAGGCATAAGGGACCTAATGTAGTACACAGATGGCATTTTTAAGCACCAGTAGGCCAACTGTGGAGAGCATAAAAACCCAATGATAGGGAAGTGGATTTGCCTCAATGGATAGGGCGTCTGCCTACCACATGGGAGGTCCAGGGCTCAAACCCAGGGCCTCCTGACCCATGTGATGAGCTGGCCCACATGCAGTGTTGATGCACGCAAGGAGTGCCATGCCACGCAAGGGTGTCCCCCGCATAGGGGAGCCCCACACTCAAGGAGTGCGCCCCATAAGGACAGCTGCCCAGCATGAAAAAAGTGCAGGCTGCCCAGGGTGGCGCTGCACACACAGAGAGCTGATGCAGCAAGATGACGCAACAAAAAGAGACACAGACTCCTGGTGCTGCTGACAAGAATACAGGCGGACACAGAGGAACACACAGCAAATGGACAGAGAGAGCAGACAACTGGGGGTGGGGGAGGGGAGAGAAATAAATAAAAATAAATAAATCTTTAAAAAACAAAACAAAACCCAATGATAAACAAAATAATTCCACCATTAATTCTAAAATGTTTTTTATTATATAAGACACTATAAAACTTTCTTCTGGCTGTCATGTCCTGAAGGTGTTGATTATGCCTCAATATCGTTGATGTCTATCACAGAGTTTCAAAACTTATTGTTCTCAGAACTCCTTTACACTTTTAAAAATTCTTGAGACTACAAGAGCTTCTGTTTATGTGGATTACATTTGCCATATTCAAAATTAAAACTGAGAAAATTAAAAAATATTTATTAATTCATTTAAAAACAATAAGCCTACTATATGATAAGATAAATAACATGTTTCTTATGAAAATCACTATTAAAAAATATTGATGAAGGCACTGTTTTACATATTTGGAAATGTTTGATTGCTAGCTTGACTGAAAAGAGCTGGATTTCATTAGCTTCTGCATTCAATCAGATGTGAAATGCTATTTTAATTGAAGTATATGAAAAAAATCTGGCCTCACATAGGTACGGAACTGACAGGAGGAACTTGTGGACCCTCTGAAAGGGCTTTGCTTACCTGGAAAGGTCCCCATACCACACTTTGAGAATCACTGGTCTATAATATCATTTGCCATGTGGCCATTGTTCAATAAATATTTGCTAAATTAATGACAATTTAGAGGAAAAGAAATAAATTCTTAAGGCATAGAGACTCATTTCCAAAAATAAAAATGATTCAAACATTTGTTTTGTTTTCAATAGATAATACTCTTAAAATGCTATTTTTTTTTCCTGTAATGAAGTGTTAATTATTCCAACTTTTCAACTCCTTACAACTAAATTGGGATGTAGGTTGATGGAAAGTAGGATGAAACAAAGAATGAAAAACAGTAAAAATAAGTATGTAACTCCATTCATACATACATGTATTGAAAATACTAAGAATAATCAAGTCAAATGGCTAATTTGAATGCTATATGGGCCTCTTTTCAGCAGAACACTCTACTGAACACAAGCTGGATTCTTATAGTTTTAGGTTTTACAGGCCATTTCTAAGTAATCTATAAAAACCATAAGAAAAACATTTCCTTATATGTTTAGCATTTTTGCTTTAAATGTTAGAGGTATTAACCAAATAACACAGTGGATATATTACTCAAACATTTCAACATTTCTAAAACCATAGTTTTATTTCTTTAAAAATATTTTAAGCAAATTCATTTAAGTAAATCTTACAAATTATATATTGTATTTTTTTTACATCATCTCCCTACTGAGCAAAGTATAAAATAACTTACTTTTCCTTTTCTTCAAGCTGATGCTCCTTAGAAGCCATTTTAGGTTCTGTTCCAAGACTTTTTTCTATTCGCTGCCTCCTCTTTCTACTTGGTGCAATATCAGTCATATCAGGACTTGAAATAACAGAATCATCTCTTCTTAAAGTGGCTAAATAAAATGACATAAAAATGAGGCCCAACAAAGTTATGCATATACTTTCTGAGTAAAGTATCAACTTGCTGCTTCAGCACTGATATAAGGTGACCCAACTGAAACGTAGGCAAATGCTCTTTTAAAATTTTATGCAGATTTGGTGAAGTAAGCCAGTTAGATGGTATGTAATTCTTCGGTATATCGATACAAAACATAGAGTATATATTACACATGGAATAATTTGATCAAAAGGGTATTTGCCTATCTTAGGCAACAATTTTTCCAAATAGATTAGCAGAGTTTAATCTCAATGTTAAAACTGGGACTCATGCCTTGTAGGCAACTCTAGAAGGTGTTCTGGGAGGAAAAAAAAAACTACTATAGGAATAAAATGAATCAAGTAGAGAGTAAACAGTAATTATTAGCACAAATGGGGACTTCTGCTAATGATTCAGAGATAATTTCATAAACTTTTGGGCTAAGTACAGGGAATAAACACAAGAAAAATATTAGGAAACAATAACTGATGTCTAATGTGGCTAACCCATTAAATTACCTTTAAAAGTCCTTAATATACATGAAACAGAAGCAACAATAAAAACACAACGTGATTTATAATCCTTTTTTCTTCATAAACAGCTTAGTTTCAAAGAGTTAAAGGGGAGTTCATCTGTTTGTCTAATACACAGGCATATTCCTCTATAACACACATTTCTCTAAAAGAAAAAAGCTCTTTTACTACTGGTAAATCATGGAGCAATATGATTTGGAATTTGGATGTCATGTTGGTTCATGTGATTTTTGTCCAGCATGTTAAACATTTTAAAGTGATCAGGGGCAAGTTTTCATCACAATTAAAGAAAGCCTTAGCAATATATAAAAGTCTAAAAAGGGACAGAGGCTGAAAATCCTGTGTAAGTCCATTCCTTTTGCACACTTAGGGGCTGGTTTAGTATAGTCAAGGAGTCAAGAACCCTACATCTTCCAAAAGTTTCTCTCTCTGTTGAGCTGCAATTACAGCAGAAGAAGCTGCGAAGACATATCTCCCTGTATCCTAAACAGATTTTAAATTTTGGTGAAACTATTGGAATCAAATGCACTCAATGACTCACAGGTCCCTTGAGAGGAAATGTGATGCAAAGGGCCAGCTGACTGTGATATTGAGTCCAAGTGTCCCTGGAAATTTAATTGGAGCCAGTGGTTTAATAGGATATTAGCCAGATAACTAACAACAATAATGACAAAACTGCACAAATTTTTGAGTGGTCTGCCCATACCATTTTTCCCCCTCCATGGGTCCTATTATTTTTAGTATGCAGTTTTGCAGAATGGCTCTTCAGGTACACATATATTGCATTCTGGCAGAAAAGCCTGTGTACTGAGTTGTCACTCTGTGCAGCTCATGCCTTACCTTTCTGAAATCACTTGGACACTGTGGAGTACTCTCTTGAAACTCTTCCGTTGAAGTTTTTTAATAACTACAAGTTTGAGAACTTATGAACTGAGCACTTTACTATGGATTTTACATGTATAAATCTTATTAATCCTTAAAATAACCTTGTGCAGTACTTACTATTACCACCTGCATTTTACTTAGGAGGAAACCAAGACTTTAGAGAGGTAACTTATCCAAATCACTCAGCTATGGAAGTTCAACTGTCTGTTATTTTTTGCTTTTATATTTTTATCATTATGAGAATTAAAAAATTTTTCTTCTCAGTGGATTATTCCTTGACCAAACATTAATTGAGTGCCTATCAAAGCATATTTTACTTTCCAAAGCTGTTTAAGTTTTTAGGATACATATGTTCTATTACATTTCCTGTACATTATCTTACTTAATTACTAAAAGTATGTTGGGAATAGAGAAAGGCAAATGAAAAGGGTATTTCCCTAAACACATTTAAGCTGAATGATTTCCCTATTTTAGTAAGCTATGAGGCAACTAAGGAAGGTAATTCTCATTCCAGATTTCTTATTTGGTCAGTTCTCACCTAGGGTTTACTCAGTCACATAAGCAATCAACAAAGTCAAGTCTTGTCTATGAACAAAACAGTATAAGTGCTGGAGTCAAAGGACATGTTGTTTGTAGAAAAACTTGCAAAATAGAGAAAGATTATATTTCATAACATGGAGGAGATCTAGGGGGAAGGAATATTAAAAGTTTAAACTAAAGTATAGGGTAAAATTTTTTTTCAAGTTTACCGAAAAGCTGTCATTCATTTTAAAACTCCAAATGATTAGCTTAATATCCTACAAAATTGGTACCCAATTGGATGTTGTATATATAAAACAGTTACCATTTGTTAAAATACTTGAAATTTACTTTAAAATACGATGTGATTAAATATGTGTGTTATCTGAGATGAGCTCATCTCAGGTGTTGCTAGCATCTAATCAAGAATGTACGACCAGGAACAATTTGTTGAGATTTTAATAATAAACAATATATATAATAAATATTTTATTATTAAAATAAATATTTTAATAATAAAACTCCTGAGGGGGCTACTATAGGAACTTTTGTTATTCATATCTCAATAAATAACTGATACTTTACTAACTAGTATACTGAATGACAAAAATATGATTTTATTGGTGAAAACAAGGCCTATGTTTTAGTTTGCTAAAGGCTGCCAAAAGCAATATACCAAAAATGGGTTTCCCTTTTACAATGGGGATTTATTGGCTTTTAAGCTTACAGCTCCTAGCATGAGAAAAATGTCCAAATCAAAGCATAGGTGACTCTTTCTTCCCTTCTTCCCTAAGACTGGATACAGGTGATCCTATACCTCTTTATCACATGGGAAGGCACACAGTGGTATCTGCTGGTCTCTGCCTTCTCCTCCAGGCTCTGCTGCTTTCAGCTGCTGGCTGTTCCATCTGTGGCTTTCTCTCTCAGCTTTTTCTCAGAGCTCCTGTGGTGTTTTCTCTTTGTGTGTCTCTCCATATTCATGCCATTTATAAAGGACTCCAGTAGGAGGATTAAGACCCACCCTGGGTCACACCTTACTGAACTAATCTAATCAAAGGCCCTTAACTGATGTAAGTTAAATAAAAGGTCCTATCTACAATAGGTTCACACCCATGGGAATGGGTTAGCTGTAATGACATGATCGGTTCTGGGGAAAATGCAGTCTCAAACTACCACAGCCTGTAAAATAGGTTGGTGAAAGTAAAGGTATGTAAGACATATGAATCAGTTAAATATTTTAGAGACATTCCTCATCATTTTATGAACATTTAATGCAATGAGGCCTATAACATTTACTCTTACAGGGAGTGCCAAATGTAAATGCTTCTGTAACTATCTGTGAACTCTAGACAAATACAGTTGCTGATGCTCTGAGGAGTCATCCTGAATGTGAAATCTTTATATTCACCAAAATTTAATCTATTTTATGTGGTGGTGAGTGGGACACCTAAAAGGCCAAAAAGCTGGGATCTTCAAAAGGACAGAGAGCTAAGACTTCTTCAAGTTTATAAGGCAGGTTCATAAATTGTTTTGTGCTTATTTATGTATAAATATTAACTGTATAATTGCTAGTAAATTGTTAATAATTATCTGTACGTGTGACAAAATTTAATCTGAGATTTTTTATTATAGACTTGTAGAAACATTGTGAGGGAAGTACCTAATTTTCCCAAAATTTAAACTTCTTGGCAGTTGTCATTACTTACTACAAAAAAAGAAAAGCTGTATATGACCGAGATGTTTTCAGTCAATACATCACATTTTTATTCATGTTTTTTTGACAATTACAGTGTAGTGTCTCTATAATATTGCCATGAAGAGAGAGCTAGATGTATAAACTTAGTTATTGTTTAAACGAAATATACCTTTTATATGTGGTGTTTTTGTACCATGGGAAAGTTTGCCTTCAGGTTATTATGTACATATAATAGAAAATTCTAATAGAGTCTCCTGATAATGGCTATCTAGCATTTAATAAAAGACACAGCATTCATTCCTATCATTCCCTATCCACCCCACAATATAAAACAAAAAAGCAAAAACAAAAAACAATAAGAAGAGGATCTACTGCAATAGCTGATGCCTAGATATTAAACTGCTCACCTCAAGCATTACTCAAATTTCAACTCATCCTGCTTCTATCCTCTACTTGTACTAATGTTTCATTCTTTCATTTCCCTTTGGTCTTGATGCTGGATCCTTTTTTCTATTCTGACATTGGATCCCCTGGATTCTGGGTCTCCAAACAAGCAAAGCTGTTTCATATGCATCAGAAAGAATATGAACTACATCTACAGGAAGTCAAATATACGGAATTGCAAAATGTCTATACTATTCATAACCTCACATATTTTTAAGTACAATAAAGTTTTCACTTTGAAGTCTTCCATTCCATTTTTAAGGAAAATATCAATTCGTATTTCGTTTTCTAGATTATACATACTCAGGTATGAGGAGCAGCTTGAAGAGAGTTAAAAAAAGTAATGGCAAATGCTCAAAGTGTAATGGGAAGGAACATGGCCTGGTTGGAGTATTGTTCATGAGAGAAAAATGCAGGAAATGAAACTGGTTAAGTATGGGCATCAGGGAAGAAGAGGAAGGAAAAGGAGGCAGAGATTTATTAAAATTGCAAGCTTTCAAAATCCAAGCAGAAGTGTTTTTGCTGAGATCCCACCTCCAAACATCTCCATTTTTAATATTTTCATCCATCTCTTTGTCATAACCATGTTTCTTTTGCCATTTCCAGGAAATTTTTGAAAAGAAAAGAAAAAAAAATTGCCAATTAACTTACTACTGCTGAAATACTGATTGGGAAAGCTGTGGGATGAATTTCAAGTTCTCATTGGGTTCAGTGCCTCTAGAAAATGGGGAATCTTTATACAAGCCTTTATTGTGAAAGGTGGCTCCACAAAAAGCCACACTTCTTCTCATCTGACAGAAGAACTGTAGGAGCTTGGCAGCAGCAGCTCAGACATAAGAAAGGCAGAGACTTGGCTTCCTTGGGTACTCTCAATGTTGAAATATAATGACCCTGCTGTCTCCTTAAAATGCCTACAATCTGGGTAACTCCCATAAATTAAACTATCTGGTAAACTTTAGTCTTTGACTAGTAAACCCTTTAATCTCAATATTCTTTTCATTTTCAGGTTTATAATTTGTTTTGTCAGGGCCTCAGTATTACCTTATAATTGTGGACTTTTGTCCTCTTCCTAAGCTGAAACATAGAAAAAATTTTCAATACTCTTATGGAGATTGTCAGCTCCCCACCCCAGCCCTCTCCACTTCCTGCCAAAAACACAAAGTCAATGTCCTGAAGCATGTTATTCATGGCAATGGCTGTGTAGCTCTTAGATTATATTAATAAATAAAGGAGACTCTGTTCTTTAGGTCTTGACCATGAACTAAAAAAGTAGGCTTTTGCAATAATATGCCATGCCCAAACAAAAAACCACCAACAGTTGCCCATTGCCTATTGATAAGCATTGGGTCTTGCTGGGAGGGGACCCCTTTCAGAGAAAGGCTTTTCTAGAAGATGGAAACAATTGACCTGCAGAGACTTTCTGAGACAATGTAATGGACCCTAGAGAACTGCAGATAAGCAACACCTGCTAATAAACTAGGTTTGGTCTAGGAGAGAAAGTTTATCAGATTGGACAAGCATACTATGCTAATCAACATATATCTGCTCGCACTTTATAAGATCCGTTCTCCCCGCCATGTATAATAGAAACTGAATGTCAGCCAGTCAGAAAGTTTTCTCACTTCCTTCCACATTCACCTTATATGAGCATCCCCTTTGCACCCCCTTTATGGAGCTCCCTTCTCCTTTCTGAATGTGATGTTGCCCAATTCATGAGTCACTCAATAAAGCTGTGAGATCCAAAATTTAATGTTGTTAAAAACTTTTTCTTTTAACAGGATTGTGCTGGTTTGAGTTTTTTGTGGACCCCAGAAAATCCTGTTCTTAAAGTGAACCCATTCCTGTGCCTGTAAACCTATTGTAGATGGGACCTTTTGATTCGACTCTGTTAAGAGAACTTTTGATTAGATTAATTCAGTTGAGGGCCTTTGATTACATTGCATGATCCAGGGTGGGTCTTAATCCTCATATTGGAGTCCTTTATAAAGGAGGACTAAAAATCAGCAGACATACAGAAAAAATAAAAGCTGCAGACACAGGGAAACCCTGAGATGCTGAGAGAGAGGTCCTGGAGATGAGCTGGAATCAGCAAACCACAGACACACACAAAGAGACCCATGAGAGATTGAAAGAGATGACATATGCCTAATCACCTTCAAGTGAGTTTGAGGAGAAAATAAGCCTGGATGATAAGGCAGAAACTAGTAGAATTGCCACTATGCCCTGCCATGTGCCTGATCACCCGCAGCTGAGCTTGGAGAGGACAGTCTCTTCAGTGGCTCTGCCATGCGCCTGATTGCCCACAGCTGCAACTTGTTGAGACAGCATCTCTTGATGATGCCTTAATTTGGACACTTCATGGTCTCAGAACTGTAAACTTTTAACCTAATGAATTCTTGTTATAAATTCCTATTTATGGTACACTGCAGTGGCAGCCTTTAGCAAACTAAAATAAGGATAAAATCCTAAGCATCCAGTCCTGCATTCAAATCCTTCTACAATGTGACCCTCATCTAACTCTCTGGCCTTATCTTCCACAAGTCTTCAGCAAAAGTATATAAGCTATTCTAATGGCTCTGGGTTTTTCTCTTCATTTTTTTTTCCTTACTCTCCCTGTCTTAATTGTGCTCTGCTACTCTACTGACTTACCTATGTGCTCCTTTCCAACAAGCCCAACTCATCTCAGCAGTCCCAGTCAATACTAATCTCTCCTTTCTCTAGGATTTAACAGTTTTGGCCACTCAATTTTACAAAAATATATAACCTTGTATTGTTATTTATTCCACTATATATGCATATCTCCTTTTTGTCCAATTAGATTACAAATAACCTACAGTTAGAGACCATGATTCATATTTTGCTATAGCCCTAATATATTAAACAATGTGTTTTTTTTTAATGACAAAGTTCATTTGGCAAGTTTATTTAACAAGGAACAACTGTGAGTAGAAATGCAGATGTTTTATTATAAAGACAGCAGTTACAAAAGAGAATAAATATTACACTAGGAATTATTTTTTTAAATGCAGCAAACCCCTGGTATTTGTGAGCAATCCCAAGGGCTTACAACATATAAAAATTTGTGATGTGGCTAAGAACAACTTCATCTCAATGCCTTGGAGCAGATGTTGGAAATGCCTAGATGATGAGGATTTAGTCAAGGATTTGGGGACCTGGATTTGGAAGGTCCTGGATTTGTCACTTGGGAATGTCAGGGGTCTACTGTAATATAGTTTGCATACAATCAGAATTTAACAGGATTTCTACTCAGTATTATTACTTCCAATTATTCTTTCATTCTTACAGTTAAGTAGCCTGGTATTTAAAAGTGGAAAAAAGGCTGGAATGGGAAAATATAAAGAGGGGAATGATGAACGTGGACTCCAGGAAATGCTAAAGAGAGGAAAGGAGGAAGGCTGATGGGAAGGTACAGAGTTTCCCATCTTTTTCTATTTTCTTCTCATCTAAGGAACAGGTCACTCCCTTAGTGGAGAGGGTATGAGTAGTGGTCTACCTTGGCCTCCTTAAACCCCAGCAGTACCAAAGGAGAGAAGATGCCAGAGCAAGCAGCCAAATGAGGCCAAGAATGAGAGCAGGGAAACTGGATGGAAAACAAAGGACAGGCATACAGAGAAGAATTACCCAAGAAAATGGGCAGCATTAAAATCATAGCTGGGACTGAGTCTGTGCGGGTTGGTATGCTCCTCTTTCAACTCAAAAGTTTTGTGCACAAGAAATATGAAGACTTGAGCTCTTATTTTCAGATATGTATATTTTTTCCCTTAATCAAACTTATTTACTCATGGACATCTAGGTGAAGTTTAGGGAAAAGTGGAGTCAGAAGACTTGGGTCTGGATCTCCAGGTATACTGTTTACCTTGTGCATGTTTCAGAATCCCTCAGTTGAAAAAATGTTTACTACCACATGATTTCTGAGAGGATTAAATGAAGTAAATAATTAAATTGTTTTTAAATCATAAGTGTCAAAATATTTGATATCATGATTAAAGTATAATTAATAAAATTGAATGTATGTGTTCTTACAAAAAATCAAATAGAAATTCATTTAGATGCACTTGAAAAATTTTTAAGCTATCTTTAGATCTTCGCACAAACATAAAAAGAAAAGGAAAAAAAAAACACCCTAAAGGAAGATAAATTAGTGATTTTCCAAATTCACAGTAACCCAATTGTCAAAGAACTCTGTTACGAATACAGAGCACCCAGTCTGCTATGAATATTTTTGATCTATTCATTTATTTATTTCACAAATGTTTATTAAGTGCTTGCAATCTGTTAAATCATGTTTTGTTTCTAAAGATATAAAGTACTGAGGGGAAAAATACAAATTCCAGCCCTTAAAATACAAACCTGAGTAAATCTGAAACTTCAGAAAACATATTCTTTTCTTCCCCAGGAAAAGCAAACAACCAGTAATTCAAGGTTTCTTGCATCTCTGTAGTATGTCTTACTGACAGGTATAAAGATAATCAAGAAAGAAGCTGAGATAAGGTTGGTCTCACCATACTTCAGTAAGTACTATCTTAAATGACCTATTTTGTGATAGCAAATTGATAACGTAACAAAACAAGTAAACATTATTTTCCCTTACCATTCATAAAATAGCCCTTTTTCAAATCTGTAATCAGTCGCTACCCAATTTTCACAATCTAATCTGAATTACTGATGACCATGTTACAGGAAAGGTCTATGGTCTAACCTATTAGTTAGCAATCACCAAGTAAACTAATAATTACCATTGCACTGGACATTTAAAAGTGTATATGTATGCATCTATCTACATTCAGTTTCCCAAAAGTCAGGCTCCTCTCTTAGCCAGCATAGCTGGTAGTCAGATTTAATGACAAATACCTATGGACATTGGGGTAAACCAAGAAGTCACGTTTGGAAATCCAGTATTCTCAATTTCAGAGGCAGGGTGTGCCACTGAAGATAAACTACAGATTCCAGGAGTATTCACAGGGTAAATCGAACAAAAAGGTTGATTAAGCACTGTTGTATGCTTACAAAATAATTCCATTTTTAATTTTTTAAAAATATTTTTTAAAATTTTACCACAAAAGGAAGTCAGTCCTTGAAACCTTAAGGATTCATTCTCTCAAAAAATATTTATATAGGGTTTTCTGTGTCAGGCTCTATGCAGAAGACACTACCACTGTGCATTCAAAAAACTTTTAATTGACTAGGAAAGAGACAAATATTTGTCAGAAAGTCATAAGCCATGCAAGCAACTATAAGGAACCTAATTTGAAAGTTTTATGATATGTTCAGCTTTCCAATCTTTTACCCTTTTTTTCCCAAATTAATCTGTGAAGCTTAAAGTTCCTTTTTCATTATCAAACACAAATTATAACTTGATTTCTTACATTACTATTTTTATGGATACTTCTTTTAAAGTATTCAGTCTCAGCTCTGAGGCAGATTTCTCAAAAAAGGAAATTAAAAGGCTAGTTCACTCTAAGCAAACTGACTTAAGAATAGACTGGGTTTATATAATTAGGTTTCAAAGATGTTTCATAGTAAACTCAAACAGCAAATCTAAATTGAAACTGTACAAGCATCCTTTTGGATAGTTCTTTATAATGTACCACAGCAACTTTAATAGAATCCAGCACATTAGGAATCATTTATCTAATATTTATAAGCTCCATGAAGGCAGGGGCTGAGTTTGTCTTATTCACTGCTAGTATAAGACAGACCAGCACAGTGTTAATAAGTATTAGTTGGTTAAATGATATAAATTCTTAAACACCAATGGAGTTAATAAATAACTTCCTAAAATTATTTTGCATCTATGTAAATTACTATACTATTGATTAGCTATGCCTGCTATTGTCATTTACTGTTTTTTTTTTTTTTTTGATTTATTTATTTATTTCTCTCCCCTTCCCCCCCAACTCTGGTTGTCTGTTCTCTGTGTCTATTTGCTGTGTCTTCTTTGTCCGCTTCTGTTGTTGTCAGCGGCACGGGAATCTGTGTCTCTTTTTTGTTGCGTCATCTTGTTGTTGTGTCAGCTCTCCACGTGGGTGGCGCCATTCTTAAGCAGGCTGCACTTTCTTTCACGTTGGGTGGCTCTCCTTACAGGGCGCACTCCTTGCGCATGGGGCTCCCCTACACGGGGTCACCCCTGCGTGAGCAGGGCACCCCTTGTGCACATCAGCACTGCGAATGGGCCAGCTCCACACAGGTCAAGAAGGCTTGGGGTTTGAACCGTGGACCTCCCATGTGGTAGACGGACGCCCTAACCACTGGGCCAAGTCCACCGCCCAGTTTAATGTTAAATATTAAGAAGAAAAGAAAAACATTTGTGGGGAAAAGCAGTTTATGAAAGAGCAACATTAAGCCTTCAATTTATATCATTTTGTTGTTAAAAATAAACTTTGGAAAGTATTTTAAATGGTTAAGTTTTCAGAAAACAAAACCACAATTTTGCAGCATTCACCAGCTCTATAAACAGGCTTCTGCCTGTGAGCCACCTCATGGAATGTTTGGAGCCAACATAAAGCTTTCATTGTTGTACTTGAATCAGGTATGGACTTCTGTAAACTTTAGACCTTTTTTTTAGTGTTTTCTTCACAGAGATTTGTAAGGCTTTTTGAAATTTCTCACATTATACTTCAATTTTGGTCAAATTCTAGTAAAATGTAGACTTTACAAAGCTTAGAAAAGATTTCATTTAACTAGTTTAAGTGAAAAAGAGACAAAACTAAGTAAAATATAAAATCTTTTAAAAGAAACTGTATAGACATTCTTTTTTAAAAAATTTTTAATAATGTCTTACTAGCATATTCTCTGCAGTGACTCTAGGTTAGATGGCTAGAATTATGACAAGACCATGAGTATAATTGTCATACAAGTCAGATACATTCAGTGGCTACAGCTTTTTATCACACACTGCAAAATTACAGTTATCTGTTACATGGAGATTTTATATAGTTTTAAAACAATCTATGACAATGAAAAAGATCAGTTTTTATTGATTTCAAAACTATCTTCCAATAGATCTTAATTAATCTTTTGCTAGGTTACTTAGGAAATGGTACTGCTATGGAAAAAGGTACTGAAGCAACCAATTAATTAATTCAATACATCTATAAGGGGACTTGGCCCAACGGATAGGGCGTCTGCCTACCACATGGGAGGTCCGCGGTTCAAACCCCAGAACTCCTTGATCCGTGTGGAGCTGGCCCATGCACAGTGCTGATGTGTGCAAAGAGTGCTGATGTGTGCAGAGTGCTGATGTGCGCAAGGAGTGCCGTGCCACACAGGGGTGTCCCCCGCGTAGGGGAGCCCCACGTACAAGGAGTGCACCCCGTAAGGAGAGTCGTCCAGCGCGAAAGAAGGTGCAGCCTGCCCAAGAACAGCGCTGCACACATGGAGAGCTGACACAGCAAGATGACACAACAAAAAGAAACACAGAATCCCAGTGCCGCTGATAAGGATAGAAGCGGTCACAGAAGAGCAAGCAGTGAATGGACACAGAGAGCAGACAACTGGGTGAGGGAAGGGGAGAGAAAAAAAAATACATCTATAAGAACTTTTTTCAAAAGTAAAGATGCTTATTGCTGACTCCTAAAGAAAGCATAAAATCTCTCACTTTATAAAAGATATCCTTTATAATCAGGCTTTGTAATTCTGGGGATCTTTTCTGAGACTAGATTTCAAGGTTCTACAATTTTAGAAATAAAAATACTACCATTCTCATAATAATCTTTCAGAAAGATAAAAGACTTCTGTTTGAAATATACAGCTTCTTTTGTATATGGTTATAACAGAGTCAATTTCTATAGTTATGACACCTGGAAAATCCATATTAAGGTCTACTGACAAACAAGGAAGAAAAAGCAATTGTTCTGATCCCAGTCAGCATCATAGCTAAAAAAGTCCACTTTGGGGACTATCTGATTTTCAGTGTTCACAGACAATGGGATTCAGTATGTTTGAGGTGTTATTAAGGTAATTGAAACTTTAGTGATCCTAAGACTGTTATTCTATCTATCTACAGGAATAGTAAAAGCATAAAGAACTGAGTAAAGATGTAGTAAGATGGGAAGTCAAGATCAGAATAGGATGAAAGTGACAAAAGTGAAGTGTTACATGATTTTCTAATGAACTGGGTGGATGAGAATCATTAATCTAGGTCACAGACCATCTCTTTGATCATTAAAAGAAGAACTTGACTGTGTTTATGTACCAACAATAGACCTTTCTACTTCAATTTGAGAGTACATAACACATACTTAAACTCAAAAAAGTTAGGAAAAAGTTTTATACATTGAGAAAAAGTCCTCTATTTATCCTTCATTAAACTCCTTTCCAGTAAGTTCAGCCTTTGTGATATCATTTAGCCAGTTTGTAGTGCGTCTGTGAGGAGGCAAATATGAAGCTAGATTTCAGAGGCTTTTCTTGAATACTGTGAACTCATCTTCACAAAGGAGATTCTCAGATCTGCAGTGTTAAACAGTTTGTTTCTGCTAGTTTTCAAACCAAATGTGATTAAGGCAATACTTTAAGATTTAGAAACATGCTCTACCAAATGGTCAGATTATGTTTGTATTGAATAATAAAATATTTCACAAGGATTCTAAACGTGGTCTGTTAATCATTGTCTCAATGACTATGGGCAGATCACATTCATCTTCTACATTCTGGAGCTTTCTCTCTCAGCATCTGGGAGTTTTTCTCTGTCTTTGTATATTTATCCCATTTATAAAGCATTCCAGTAAGAGGATTAAGTCCCACCCTGGACTATATCTTACCAGCATAATTTAATCAAATGGGCCTTAAGGGAACCTAATCTAATCAAAGGTTCACAATATGTTCACACCCACACGAATGACCAATTTAAGAACTTAATTTTCTGACGCCCCCAAAAGACTCAAACTACCACACTCTCCCAGTCCCTATCTAGGCATGGATGAGCTTGCGTAGGGGTGGAGTGGGGGTATCTGTGGGTATACTCTTGGTATGAAAATTATCTGTTTGACTCCCTGCTTTCAGTTCTTCTGGGTACAAAGCTAGTAGCAGGATTGCTGCATCATATGGTAATTCTATACTTAGCTTTCTGAGAATTTGCCAAACCATCTTCCATGATGGCTCTACCATTTTACATTGCCACCAGCAGTGAAAGACTGTTTCTATGTCTCCACATCCTCTCCAACACTAGTTATTTTCCATTCTTTATGAAATGGTATCTCACTGAGGTTTTGATATGCATTTTCCTGATGCCTAATGACATCAAGCATCTTTTCATGTGCTTTCTGGCCATTTTCCTTATCATGCTTTTCAAAGTGATTACCTTATACTACCTGAAATGGGTAAGATAAACTAAATGTACTTTCAGACCATGAAATTGATGATTTTTCCAAAACATTCTTGAAGCATTTTTAAGTAAGTACTATGTCAAATATCTTACCCAAATAAGAAAGTTAGCTTCAGAATTTATTTTCATAGGAGGCAAAAGAAATTACCTAAACAGTTAAAATTTACCACATCAGCCATAATGTGATGCTTCTGTAAGCACTTGTAGTCTGTTTTACCATTAGAAACATATACTCAAACTTTGTTGTCTATTTGTTTCATTTTTACTTGTCATGTACTTTTTACTGTCAGTTCCATAAGGGCAAGGTTATTATTATCTTTTACTTATTTTGTAATAACTGGCACTTTTAAAATTTAATTAAGATGGTGGAAAAATAGCATTCATCCTGTCTGCCCTGTAAGGAAGAGAACCCAACCAAATAACCAAATCACTACTTCTTTTTAAAAATATTCACAAGAATAATAAAGTTCTTAGATTATTATTATTCCATTTTAATCTTGAGGGTACACTGCTAAATAGTAGCAGAGGGTAGCGATATTTCTAAAAAGAACGACAGAGATGGAAGAAGCAATGATTATCATTATTTAAAACGTCAGACTATTTATACTGTGTAGTCTATCCCATTTTTCCTAGTACCTGTAAAATGTCTTAAAAAATTTTTATGAACTGCAGGTGTTTTTTTTTTCTTCTTAGTGACCAGTCAGCAAGCATCTAATAAAGAGGGTAAGAGTAACTACTACTATAATAGATAAAACAGCAACTCCCAAAAGCCTCCCGCTGTGAAGTTAGGACTTAATACATCATTGTGAAGTACTCTGAAAATAAACTGAAATCATTATGCTTTCATAATAGAATTAAGATAGAGTGTAAGGTAAATGCAAGTTGAAAGAGAGAAATGAAAATACCACCAACTTGATTTTGTGAGATTTGACAGCTAGCTAACTTTTCATCACCAGATTATAGGACTCTGAATCAAAACCAAAAAGCATTCTCCCATTATCTTTATTCATTTGAAAATATCTATTTTTTCTAAAGAATGGGATGTAAGGTGAAATAAATAAGAGGAATTATAGTATGGAAACAATCTAGAATTAAGTGTCTCCTCTTTATATATTAAATTATTTGAAAGTGCAAATTTCAACAAACTGTCCCATCTTAAAATTGTTTAATAATATATTACTGATTAATTAAAACAAACTTTTCATAAATCTTTCTAATTGTGGTAGTAGTAATCAGGGCAATTTCCATTTTTTGATTGCTTAATATATACAAGAGAATATGCCAGCCATTTTACATATATTCTGTGGCAGTTTGATATTGTTTATGAATTTCAAAAAGAGATACTGGATTATGTTTGTAAACTGGTCTGTTTCTCTGGGTGTATTAGATTGTATTGGATTCAGAGGTTTCACTTTTACTTGATTAAATTATGATTAAGGCTTTGATTGGGCCATGTCAGTAGGACATGTAGAAAACTACAAGACAGAGGAGTTAGTAGGGGTTTTGATATTGGAGCCCCAGGAAGTAAACACACAGAGAAGCACATAAGTGAGGAAGGAGAGAAGGTTCCATTAGACACAGCAGAGGCCCTGAGAAGAGAGACAAGCCATTCATCTGATAGTTTACAGCTGACCTTTTGGAGAAAGCAGAGCAGCTGATCCGAGAGAGGAATGAGCCCAGGAGAGAGACGAGAATTATCCCAGCCTACAGCTGATATTGGAAGAAGCTGAGCCCATGAAGCCTTAAGAGGAAGAGGGAAGCTGAATCCTTGCAGCCATTGGCAGCCATCTTAACCCAACACGTGGCAACAGACTTTGGTAGGGAAGTAACTTATGCTTTATGGCCTGGTAACTGTAAGCTTCTACCCCAAATAAATACTCTTTCTAAAACCCAACAGATTTCTGGGACTTTGCATCAGTACCTTTTTGGCTGACTAAAACACTCTCTCATGTAATTCTAATAATCATTTGAGATGTGTAAACAGAGGGTCTGAGAAATGAAATGACTGTCCAAGATATACACATAGTAAGTGAAGAATCTAGTTAGAGAAGAACTGAACCAAAATCTACTGACTCCAACATCCATATGCTTTTCTTTATATCATGCAGTTTCACACTGTTTATGAACTTCTCACTTTTATAGTAAAAATACTATAAAGTTTTTATTTTTAAAATGAGTAATGTTTATGTCCTCATCATTGATTTCTGAAATTAGACAAATAGAAACAAAAGTTATTTTAAGTATCAATTTGACAAGGAGAATAACATTTGGGAAATGTATTACAGTTTATTGTGAATGTATATTCTTAAATTAGATTTTACATTTATGAAGGTTGGTTAACAAGGCAGGATCCGCATTAACTCCTCATTTTGAGCATGCTGTCTTCATATCTGCAGTCGCAGGTCAAAGCCTTTGTAAAGTTAGTATTCACATAACTTGGCAAGCTCCAAACTAGGAGTCATTCTTGATGCCTTCCAAAATGTCATCTTGAACATCCCATCAGCAGCCCCTAAACAGTTCTTAAATCCACCTAATAATTCCCTACATCTCCATAATTTCTTGCCTGGATTGCTGCTATAGCCTTATAAATGGCCAGAGCATTCAGAATCCACCCTCTATAAAACATCTAGAGGAATTTTTCTAAAAACACAAATCTGATCAGGTCATGTCCCTTTCCACTGCCTTCAAGATGAAGATAAAACTCTCTAGTGAACTTCAAAAATCCTTCTTGTCCTGGTTCAGTTTACTTCTATAGTCACACTGATCTTATTTGATTTTCTTCCAGAAATTGAGTTCTATACCATCTACCACTCAACGGGTTAACTCTCACCCATCCTTTCTGTTTCAGCAAAGACACAGCTTCTGTCAGGAAGCCTTCCCTGATTCCAGAAGTCTTAGATAGAAGTCCCTCCTCTTTGCTGCCATAATACCTTTTACTACTCCTGTCACTGCATACAGAGTGACTAAGGTCACAGACTGAGAAAATGCAATACATGAACAGGTTTTCCTAGTGAGAAGTAGATATAATGGAGTTGAATCTTACTGTAAAGTCAGTGCACAAGGCAAACACAAAATCAAAACTACTCTTGAAATTTCCTTAAATTGTCTGTTAAGTACAGAAATGCAGTTTAGTGTGTATAACTGAATATGATTAATATGCATGCATAAATATTTAGTGAATACCTAGTATGTAGTTTGATAGAGAAATTGTATTAAGAAGGGAATTTACTCAGGGTTTTCATGATCTAAACACTTCATCAATATAGAAAGATTCCATTATGGTAGCTAGCTCTTCTAATTCAAGGTTGTCATTTAAATTTCCCATGGAAGATTTATTAATTCCTCTGATGCTTCCCTTGTCAAGTTTCTCTATGGTTACCAATTAATTTTTCTTTGTTTCCTTTCCTTTAAGATATGGATAAAGGCACTTGCTTGACTACCTAAATGGTGCTTACCATTTTTTGTCAATGTCCTCAAAACCTTGTTCAAAAAATTTTCCAACTAGTATTCACTCTCAGCAGCTTGATTATATCCACGGACTATGAGCATATGCTTGTTAAGTAAAATAATAGACAACTGGCACAACTGTTTAAAATGTAATTTTCTTCCCTTTGCAAAATCTATAATTATCTAGAAAATAAAGTAAAAAAAAGAAAAAAGGTTAAATTATTTATGATGCCACTCCACTATGATTTATAAATGATTAGGAAATTCAAATTTTAATCTCTCAACATGTTTTAATCTTGGGACTGGAAGTAGGAATGTCACAGTCTTACAGTTACCCATCTTAATATCCTTGAAACTCTTCAAATAAGCTTTGTACAAAATGGATTTACCTTAATATTTAGTCATAAAGTAAATGGGCAAACTGTTACTATAAATGGCTGATAATTTTTTTATATAACCGTTTTATATAAAATGAAATATAATAAATAAAAACAACCTACTTAGGAAATGTCTTTCTACATTTCCAAAAATGGCCCCACATTTTTTAATATTTATAATAATTCCATAATAAATTGACATTTGGGAAAATGGTGGATCATGTCGTCTGGTAAATTGTAGATGCTCAAAAGATTGTTATTAAATGCTTACAGCACCAAAGAAAATTCTGAATATTTTATAAATATAATAGAATCTAAAGGCAGCAAACCCTTTATAGTTAAACACTTTTGAATAAAAAGAACAAACTAAAAGGTTAACTGATTTATTTATCCATAAACATAACTTCTATTTTAAAAAGCCTATAATTTTTATATAAGGCAAACATTGAATTCAAAGCTTAATACATTAAACTGGAGTCAGCATTTAAAATGCCCCTGTAGAAGATATTCTAACCTTGTACAAAGGAGTATATTATTTGTAAATAACAGTTACCAGATATTTTAGCCAAGGAACATAGTTTCACAAGGGATGTTATCAAAACACAGCTGGTAAAGTAGAGAAAAAGTCTATATTTGTGTTACTATTCATATGTATATATAAAACTAGAAATCTTCTAAATAAAGGATAATGCATAACTACAGCTAAAGATAGGAAAAAATAATAATTTGCAAGAAACTTGGAGAAATAACTTGATAGAGAGAACACAGAAAAATTAGGGTAAAAGAAACAGTGACCTTCAAGAATGTTAAATACATCAAGAACTGTTAAATACTAACAGACAATAATGTTTCTTATAAGTCATGTGATTCTTATCTTGTGGATATCCAAGCACTCAAAGTGGTTTAAATGCACTTTCTAAATATGAGAGAAAATAGTCAAATTTAATGAGTTCACAAATAATTTGAATGAAAGACGGTGCTCTTAGAATGAAATCAGCACAAAATTTTTGCTTAACCTTCTGGTTCAGGACTTTATTGGGTATCAAAAACTTGTCATTTCCAGCATAGCTTCTGACACCAATTGCAAATGGTGGAGGATCTCAATTCATTTCAATTCTGACTCTAATTACCCAGATTCCCCTTCAGACATCAGATACCAGTTGCAAGTTTCAGGCCCAAGCCACGAGCATTTCAGACCAACTGGCTATAAATCTGGGGGTTCCTCCACACTCTCAGGTTCTATAATCCCCTAGAACAATTCACAGAGCCCAATGAAAGCACTATACTTATGATTATAGTTTTGTTATAGTAAATGAATACAAATAAGAAGAGGCCAAAAGAAGAGATGGATAGGCCAAGGACTGGGAGGGTCTCAAATAAAAACTTCTGTGACCTCTCCATGCGGTGTCAGAAAGTGTCACCCTCCCATCACAAAGATATATTTTCTCACTCCATGGAGTTTCAAGTGTCCCAGATTTATATGGGATCTCATTAGGTAGACATGATTGATAGAATCAATATCCACGTGGTTGAACACAATCTGCAACCCTTCTCCCCTTCCAGAGGTAAGGGAGGTGGGCTGATTCGAAAAGGCTCAGAGCTCAACCCCCTGATCACATGGTTGCTCTTTCTGGTGTGGCCAGCCCCACCCCCAACTCTGCGGGTGTGACTGGACCCACCCTATAATTCTCAGATATGGTCCAGGGCCCACCATGAAGAACAAAAAACACCCCTATACCAGGAAATTCCAAATATTCAGAGGTTGCTTCCGCAGGGAACTGGGGACAAAGACCAGTCAAATTTTTCATTATACCACAGACACTGATTCAGCAGAAACAAAAAAAGAACATCAACATTTTTTTAATTAATTTTTTTACAGTCCTATGTTTTATCTTTTAATTTTCATTTTAGTAGCATATATATGGCCTAAAATTTCCCCCATTTAACCACATACATATGTATAATTCAGTTCTGTTAATTACTTGGTGTTATCACCACCATCCATTTCTAAAACTTTACAATCAACCTAGATCAAAATTCTGTACAAATTAAGCATTAATTCCCATTCTCTACCCCCAACTCCTGGTAACCTATATTCATAACTTTATGAGTTTGCTTATTCTAAATAGATCATATCAGTCAAACCATATAATACTTGTCCTTTTGTGCCTGGCTTATTTTACTCCGCATAATGTCTTCAAGGTTGATCTATCTTGTTACATGTGTGAGGACTTCATTGTTTTTACAACTGTATAATATTTCACTGTATGTATATACCACATTCTGTTTATCCATTCATCATTTGATGGACACATGGGTTACTTCCATCTTTTGACAATTGTGAATAATGCTCAATGAACATTGGTATGCAAATATCTGTTTAAGTCCCTGCTTTCAATTCTTTTGGGAATATACCTAGTAGCAGGATTGCCGGGTCATCTGGTAATTCTATATTTAGCTTTCTGAGGAACTACAAAACTATTTTTCACAGCAGCAACACTATTTTACTTTGCCATCAGCAATGAATGAGTATTCCTATTTCACCACAACTTTTCCAACACCTGTAATTTTTTGTTTTTATTTTTTTAAACATATCTTACTGTGTTTTTGATTTGCGTTTCCCTAATAGTTACATTGACTATCTTTTCAAGTGCTTTTTAGAACATCTACATTCACTTGGATATCACCTTTGATGCCAACTCTAATCATTTGGTAAAAGTAATGTAGGTTACTGTGTTAAGAATGATTTTGAGACTGAGTACAGATTTAGCAGGAAGCAACAAAGAAGGGGAAATGATGAAATGAATGCCACATACTGCCATCCTGATCAGCCAGCTGATAAGAGCCAATAATAACTTAGTAAGGAGTAGGCAAATTAGATTGACATTATTAGAGAGAAGATACCATTTTTTAAGCTCTCTCCCCTACCATAGCCTTGGGAAGCTTTCTTAGAACCGACATAGTCTTAGGTCTGCAAATTTCCAAGTATTTTTGTTAATAGAACATACAAAATGGTCCATCATCAAATATTCCATAAAAAACTGATTGGGGAACAACTCTGTTCTAAAATTCTGAAAGTCCTAGTTGAAACAAACTGTGTTTTCAAAAAGCTACCCATTTAGAGTTTACTTCCGCAAACCTTCACCTTGAAAACCTATTAACATACAGACGAACTATTGTTCTTTACAACCTATTATGGAAAATTACATTGATTGGAGAGATTCTTATACAAGCATAGCATCAAGGGACTATACTTCCTTAGATGGTAGATTTTTAAAACATTTCCCATAACTACCAAAAATATTCTTTAAATCAGCAGATCTCAACAGGAGGTACATTTTATAATAATTCTTGCTACTTTATAAAATGTAGAACCCCAGACTTCACTTCTTAACATTTTTCTTTTAGTAGGCCAAGGGTTGTCATGTAGGGTTTTAGAAAACTTTACAGGTGATTATGTTGTATACGCAATCAAGTACACAATAGTTTTAATGATAAATAAATCAAATAGTAATTGCCAATGACAAATTCAGAGACTAGAGTCAAGGAACCAAAGTTCTATGTTGGGTACTTTAAATACACTAGCAGATTTGTTAAGGTCAATTCATAAATACTTCACATCACTAAAAGTACCAATTTTCCTACTTTTTTCAATAATGACATGAATTGAGGAATAAAAATGGCTCTTAGAAAGTAGGTATTATCTCTGTTATAAATGCTTAGTCACATTCATGCCACAGTGTTCAATTCTTAAAATGGTTCTTATACAACACACGGAGTAATCAAGTTGGAATGCAAGTAACTTCTTTTGTTTTAGTGGAGATAACCAGTTTATTTGTGTTCTAATCCATATAGGAGGAAAAAAGGCCAGCAGGACAGGAGGAGGGCAACAAGAAAGGATAAAATTGATCTTTGAATTAGCTTTGAGTGTTGAGTCCAGTTAATAGAAAGTTTCATGGGTTATCATGAAACTTGATGTTTGTTAGGGCATATTTATATTTTGTTTAAAAGACCAAGCAAGACCCTGCAAAGACTATTACTTTACTATGCAGCTTGTTTTAGATTATGTTAACAGTTTATTAAGAAAGATCCATTTTAATTCTTTGAAAGAAAAGCAGCCAGAGAGCCCATTCTCTATTCCATACTGTCTGTATACTTTAGTTACCGATTGGCACTTACCAAATTTCCTACATACATACATACATATATATATATATATTTTTTACTATGTTAGTTAAGGGATTTAGTCTCATCATGTGTAGCTGTTATTGTGGAAGACTTTAAATACAAGATATTCTTAAAATGTCCTTGAACATATGATTTTAATGATGTACCATTCTACTATCTATGATGATTTTAACTGCATTATTTTAAATTGATGAGAATGATTTGCAAACATGAGGTCAATGTCATGTAAATTTTGTTTGTTATAGAATTTCTTGAATTATCACCCAAGTGTCATCTAGGGGAAGAAGTTAGAAAAATTAAAATCTGAACCCATCATGTATAGAGTTTTCAAATGTGAATCTACATCATAAATGGGCACTACTGTTCTAAATTGCTTGGTCTGAATAATGTCTGAGCAGCATAGCTATGTTCAACTAAGGAGATGCTAAATTTGCAGAAGTTTCAAGAGTCTTGGAACAGATTTACAAGAGAACTACATATGTTCTTTTATATTTTATTAACACCCATCTGCACTATCAGTATTGCGCTAATGTGGAATTTAATATGCTGATATTGTGTACCTGCACATGGTTCCTGATTAGATTGTTTTAAAGACAGTCTCAAGGAGCTAGGATTTTAAAATAATTTGATTGATTTGAAAATATACCATAGTCTTGAAGGAATTCCTGTCACACATGAAACTGCTCAGAATTGTCTTTATTCTCTTCTTGGTCAAGGTTAACAATTGTTAAATGATTGCATACTCACTTAAATACATTTACAAAGCCATTTTGCACACATTAAATGAGGGCTACAATGATATGTTTTACAAATACTAGCACTTTTTTTCTTGCTATTGTATACTTAAAGGTTCAAAGAAATCTTTCTGCTTAGCATCTCTTAAGCTGTACAAGCAGGTATAGCAGGATTATTACATTTATAGCACTTTAATACATGTATAAACTATGCAGAAATTTTTAATAAAGTATGATATATTTTATAAGCTAATAAGATTGAATGGGTAAAGGTTTTTAGCATGCATTAGTATACGTGCAAATACTGAAATATTTTGGTAATCTTTCTTACTAAAGATGTGAATTTTATAATGTACCTTCTCTGTTTCTACTCTGTAGTCAATGGGAATTCAGTAATGAAATTTTGCAATATCAAACTGTGAACATAAATTTGTACTGTACAGTCCTCATATACTATATACAATATATAATGTATGTATTTTATACTTGCTAATAAAACCACCAGAATATTTTTTTAAAGTACCCATTTTCACACAGCAGAAGCAATTAAGCATGTGTTTCTTTGCTCATAGTATACACCTTTTTCCTAGATATATGCATTATCTGGTAGTCAAACAGAAGAGTGGTAGCACAGAAGGTCCCTACCAGGCAGAAGAAAAGCACATATACACAATATTTATCATGTGAATCATATATAGAACCCTATAACATCAGCATAGAGTAGTTAAAAGTATAATAGGCAGGAATTAGAAGACAAAATTTGACCCTTGGATAAAATTCCATCTTATAGCATGACTTAAAAAATAACATAAGCCCACTAGACCTAAATTTCCTAATCTTAATAGGTTGGGCTAGATCTCTATGTAAGGTCGCTTCTTATTCTAACATTTAAGTATATTTAAATAAATACCTAAGAAAAACAGAAAATCAACTTTAAAAGGTCATATTATTTCTAAATTTTAATAAGCCTAGTCAATGAAAATGCTATTATTCTCGTTCCTTATGAAATAGAAACTTAAAAAAAATTCTTTCAGAAATAGGAATGCATATCATTGCATTTATTGTTTGCACAAGGAGGCACAGAGGATGTAAGATCTTACACAGAACACTGATGACAGCCAGATTTTAAAACAGATTAGCAAAGGGATAAAATATTTATTATAAATTATAATAGCAGACACCCATATACCACTTACTATGTGCCAGGTATTATTCTAATTATTTCATACAGATTAACTCATTGGATTATAACTGCAACTCTTTGATGAAGGAACTATTATTATCCCTATATTCCATTTAAGGAAACAGACACTCAAAAGACATTAAATACCCAAGGTCACACAACTAATAAATGGCAGAGCTAGGATTGAGACCCATGTACTCCTCTATATAAATAAACTCAAATAAATAATTGCTTACATACTAATGGCACCATGAAAATCATGTAATAAATAGATATTGGCCTTTTACAAAGGTGTATATAAAATCACACTTTAAAAAAATTAATAGATACAATCTCTACCTAAAAAGGGCTAATAATCCAGAAACAGTACTGGGGTAGGAAATGTGGAGAGGGAAAATCACTTTCTTATTATTTGGTATATTTTTTAAAAAGTTTTATATGGCAAATAGAAATTTTTTGAAATTTAAATCTTTCTGCTTTATCTAAAGTGGTTTCATATTGTATGTTGTCAAAATGTTCATAATAGTAAAATTATATATAATCATGCAAGATTTTAAACCTTGCCAAGAGGTAGTCCTTGACTGCCAGCATAACATAACGGATATAGGGCCCATCGTGACACTCCAGCAACTGCTTTGAATCCTGAAATCAGGGAAGTAGAAAGAGTAAGAAGAGGAAAACTAAACAGTTAAATCATAAACTCAAAGCTGAGTAAGAGAAATGTATGAATATACTTTGATGGCATGCTAAATCAGGATTTAGAGGCAATTATCCATATATATTGGGATAACGCAAATGTTATCTAGGCCAGAAGTACCTGGGATCTCTACCTGAGTTATAATACATTTTGTTTGGAGACCGGGCCTCAAATGCATTTCTAAAATTTAATTTCTTAGATCACAAATATTAGACCCAAATGTACTTTTTTAAAGGAAGAAATGAAGAGAGGGAAGGGGAGAAAGAAGAAGGGAGAGGAAGAAAAAGAAAGGGAATAGGGAGGATAGATCAAAAAGAAAACTTTTACCTAAGAACAACTTGTTTGTATTGTTTTCTTCTCATATCAAATTAAACAATATAAAATGTCTTTCCAAAAATTATTTATTCTCTTCATGTGTTTTTAATAATCAAGTTAAACAACTATTCCTTTTAAGTATAAATACCCAATAGATAATTAAAAATTGGAAATTTAAATAAACAGGCAAATTTTAACATCTATGAATTCTCAACAAAAAAAATCTTGTGCACTTATTCAAAAGCCAGTTTTTGTCTGATTTCTCCTCACTTATTTTATCAATATTACTGTGCTATTATAACAATACAATGATATGCCTAGGTTTCTAGTAGCTATATATTTGTGTTTTATGTTTTCTGACAATAAATTATTTTAAAATCTAACTCCAGGTCCTTACCTTTAATAAAAGAAATCTAAAGATCAATTATGTCACAAAATTTACTTCCTAGACTCCCTTCTCCAAGTCTGTACACCAACAGATTAATTTCAAAATCTTGTTTCACTGATTATAATAAAGAAAACAGGACACACTAATGATTTAAAGGCCTAAATAGTTTTTTATTGCCAGAACACCTGTTGCTTTTCCAAACCTTTTTCATTAAATCCAGAAGAATGTTGATTTTGCTACCCAAGGACATCAAAAGCTAAGAAAACAAACTTTCTTTAACAGAACCATTCTCAGAATGCTTTTCTCAACACAAGTGATTTTTAACATGTTGCTCTTTCTCAGGATGAGGTTTTTATAAAGTGGTTTACATTAATGTTTAAAGCTGGTGTGATTTATCTTTGATATGTTGCTAAAATATAGGCATGTTTAATTTCTTCAAAACAGTAGCAATATTAATATGAAATAAATTTATCCCAGCAAAAAATCAACCTCTAAGATACTGAATTTAATTTTATACAAAATTCATATTATCATTTCTCAATCTCAAAGATTTTTCCAATTTCTCAAGATATTACTGGTCTTCAAACATTGTCCAACAAGTTAGGATAGGACTAGGATTTCTGGAAGAAGGGAAATTCAAGAAATGAGTCCCATGATCACTCTGTCTTTTCACCTGGAAACACTTTCTGGACTTAAGAACATAGAGGTGGATGGACTCCAGGCAGAGCACAGTGGTCTCCATGAGCTGAAGAAGCAGAAATTAGAGTTTGGTGGAAATTTCAGGGCAGAGTACTGGAGAGGAGGTAGCTGCACACAGAATGAGCCTCGAAAGGGGGACCCTTAAGTTGCTGGACGAATACTAAGCTGCAAAAGCACAGAGTAAGGCTTTGCAAGGCCTGGAAGAAAATATCTATATATAGTGGGCCATGAGTTTTGAGTTCAAAAGAATGCTAGATGTCACATATACTGAAAGATGTAGAACAGGGGTTCTTAACCTTTTCTGTTTCATGGATACCTTTGCCAGTCAGGTGACAACCACAGACCCCTTACTAAGTCCACACTATACTGTGTATTATTTAATAAATATAGCACACCCACACCAACATGTCTCCACAAGAATATTATTTTGAATTTCAATTCAAGCTCATAGACCCTTTGTTAAGAGCCCCTGATGTAGAAGTTCTGACCAGCCAGAGTGGAGAGACCTCAGTGAAAATGTTGAATACCCAGGTGACAACCCTAAAAGGTAACACTCATCCTTACAAAGTTTAAAAAAGAATCAAGTGATTTGCCAGTAAATAAATCACCTGCCAGAACAAAACCCAACATACTTTACAGGAAGACAATAAATTCCACACTCTCAACAACATACAATTCATATTGTCCAGTTATAATTAAAAAGTAATAAACATGCAAAGAAACAGGAAAATGTAACCCATACAAGGAAATAATCACTAATATTTCAGGTATTATTTCAAATATTTGAGGAGAGATGTTAATTTTTCTATTATATTTACCATCACAGCTTAGCACAATTCTTGTAATAAAATACTATCTTTAAATTTGTCTTTTAAAATTCCTTTAAATTTACACATTATCTCAAAAAGATATGCTCTAATAATCTGCCTTCTTCTGCCCCATACCCCAGTACTGCTTCTCTATTCTCCACTAACTTAGACTTTCTCAGGGAGAAAGTTAGAGAGAAGGAGGAAGGGAAAGGGCTCATGGATGAAAATGTAACAGCAACGGGGTGTTAAAAAGTCAATTTAAGAGTCAGCTATACATAATGCCTGGGTTTGAATCCTGCTTTCCCTGCTTCCTAGCTATATAAACTTGGACAAACTACCTAATTTCACTGTGAATAATAACAGTACCTACATCATATTGCTGTGAGTTGTTCATATTTGGAGAGCACTTAGAATAGTGACTGACACAATGTCATGTAAGTGTTTGCTATTTTCAAGGAAGTGTGTGTAGGAAATAGGGACAAGGTGATGAGAAATTTAAAGTAATAAATACTTATACTGAGGTATACAATATGTATATATATAAAAAATCTGGAGGTAAAAGAAAAGCTAGATTTAAGAATAATTTTAAAGAATAAACAAAGCAAGAGTAAAGGATTTGGTTTTAAGAAAGATGAGAATTGAGCATGTTTACTATCTCATAGGAAAGACTCAGTGAATTTGAGGAAACAAGCATCAAGGAAGCAAAACCCAAAAAGAGATTAAGGCAGTCTAGAGGAGAGTTTTACAAACTATAGGTTGTGACTCATTGTTAGGTTATAAAATCAGCCTAGTGGCTATAACCAGAATTTTTAAAAATAAAATATATTACAGAGCATCAGCTCCAGCAATGATAAGTGATGTTTCATGAAATGTTCCATCAGCTTTATACATACACATACATATACATAAACAGATGAATATATGTACTGGGTTGAAATGTGAAATAAATGATTGTGTTTGTCTCAGTAAAAATTTTATCTAGGGCAAAAGGTATGCTTGAAAGGGGGTAGATTTTTCTTGAGGAAGCAGAAAAAAAAGGGTCACTGAACCTGGAGGGGGTATTATTCCAGTTAACAGAAAGAATTCACCTGTACATTATATTCATTAAAGAACAAATTTGCATAAAGTTATCTTTCTTGGATTTTAAATTAAATAACTAGTATAAATGCAATGATTTAAGAGGTACATTAAATTGAATATCTTATAACTGAAATTTTGCTCTTTTTTTTTACTTTGTTATTGAATTTTTAACAGTGAATGAATCACTCATGCTCGCACAGTCCTAACTGCGGGCAATTCACAAGATGTCAACTAAAGGTAATCAGTGATGTTCACATATCAGCATTACTTAATTTGGGCTATTTTAGAAATCTCTCAAAAAATAACCTTCTTTGTTCTTGACAAGGCCTTTAGGGGATAAGTTTCAGAACTCTCAATACCTTACCATATAGGCTTTCCCTGGTGATTCTACCCACCCACTCTCTATGAGTTAGCTATTACCTATACAAGGGCATGGAATCTACCCTTGCGTGTTTTCTTAGCTCTGAAAACAGTTCCAATTGTTTCTTGGACATTTTTAAAATTATTATTAATAAACTTTTATTTTACAATAGATTTAGATTTACAGAAAAGAAGCTAGTATTGAGTTCCCGTATACCCCACACCCACTGCCCTCTATTGTTAACATCTTTTGTAGCTAAAGTACATTTGTCTTGGACATTTTAAAATCTGCAGTCCCCACAGTATAAATTCAATGTGGGCAGCAGACTTGGCCCAGTGGTTAGGGAGTCCGTCTACCACATGGGAGGTCCGCGGTTCAAACCCCAGGCCTCCTTGACCGGTGTGGAGCTGGCCCTTGCACAGTGCTGATGCGCGCAAGGAGTGTTGCCCCACGCAGGGGTGTCCCCTGCTTAGGGTAGCCCCACGTGCAAGGAGTGCACCCAGTAAGGAGAGCCACCCAGCGCAAAAGAAAGTTCAGCCTGCCCAGGAATGGCGCCGCACACACGGAGAGCTGACACAAGATGACGCAACAAGAAACACAAATTCCCATGCTGTTGACAACAGAAGCGGACAAAGAAGATGCAGCAAAATAGACACAGGTAAGAGAAAACCCGGTGGGGGGCAGGGAGAAGAGAGAAATAAATAAATAAGTAAATAAATCTTAAAAAAAAATTCAATGTGAAAAAGTTAACTCAATAATTCTGATTATTTTCTTATTGTCTACCTAGTAGTTTAAGATAGAAACGTAAAAGTTAGAATGCTCCCATTCCTATGGAAGAAATCAACAAGTTCTATAAATTCTGTCTTTAAAATAGCTCTTAGTTTCTCCCCTCTCCAACTATCCCAGAGGTCATGGTTTTAGTTAAGGTCTTCTCATCTCTCTCTTGTTTTTATATTCAATAGTCTTTTAATTCACCTTTGCCCCTGGGTTTCCTCTTTCTGCTCCACTCCACATTTTAAAGTTATTTTTCTAAATGGCATCTCTATCACTCTCAGATTTTCTTTCTAGCTCATTCCTTATCACAGCCACAAATACTCTGAGTCTGTCACACAGTACTCTCCCTTTCTTCAACGCATCCTGTCTTTTTTGTTTTTAACATCTTCATACCTTTGCATTTGTTTTTTTATCTGGAATATCCTGCACTGTCTTCTCAACCTGACAAACTCTTATTTTTTCACTCACTAGTTAATGGAAAAGTCAACCATCACCTCCTCTGTTAATCATAGGTGGAAATAGTTATTCCTTCCTTTGTCTTAATCTTCACAGCTCTTTCTATATAGCATTTTATACATTCATTCATCAGTCATTTTTCACCTATTCATGATTTAACATATATGAAGTACCTTGTACGACTGAACCACTATGTTCACATTTATCACCTTGCATTGTAATTAATTGTTTAGGTGTTTCCTCAACTAAAGGGTGGATTCTTAAAGGCAAAGACAATGTCTTATATAATGTAATATTCCTGGAGCCAGACTTCAAGCCAACACCTAAAAGGCATTTAATAAATGTTAGAGTAAATTAATTAATTTGATGCTTTCTTGCACATATTTTCTATCCCCTAATTATTTCTATTCTTCCAAACAAAATTTAAAATTCTGTGAGAACAGAATCATTAGACATTTAATTATTACTAGCATAGTCCAGTAAAAATGGGAATTAGTAATCTCTAAAGAGATATCAGCCTACTTAGAGCTGCCTGAAATTTGGAAGCATTAACAACTATTTGTGGTCTCCTAGTAACTGTTTTTGTTGGGCTTTTTTTCACTTTTTTCCCCCATAGAGGTACCAAGGATTGAACCCAGGACATCCTACATGGGAAGAAAGTGATCAACCACTGAGCGACACTGGTTCTCCTCTAAGTAACCACATTTTACAGAAGAATTAACACTTATTTTACCTAGTTCCTTATACTTTAAAAAAAAATCTATATCTTAAAAACCTTTACATTTCCTGAGAAAATAGTTTTATTAGTTTTTTAAAAATTATTGATAAGCCTGAGGTCCATATGGCTAATAGGTAGGACCCAAGTTTTCTTCTTCCATGAAAAATAAAGTGATTCACAGAAGGGTCAAATTTACAAATATCATCAAAATCACTTATGCAACACTTCTTTTATTTGTTCATATACATATATGAACAATTGTGATATTTATTAGTGTTAATTATTATTAATAATGCTTTACCTCGTTCTTTGATGTCTATTTTTGAGTTAACAACAGTCTGCAAATTAAAGAATTTGCTCAAGAGAGAGCTCTGTGAGCATCAATAACATCTACTAACCCAGATAAGCAGTACAGCAGCTTTGTTCAAATTTTGAAAATGCCCATAAGAAGGGAGCTCTGTCACATTCTCTAATGGAACAACAACAATCCCCCAATATGGGGCAATGACCAGTGAAGAAGGGTGGTCCATTGATGGGCCCTTGATACAGAACAGCTAACAAGGAGGTGAGGATGGATGACAACCAAGGAACTGAGAGACTCTACAACTGCAAGCAAGAGAATCCCATCCATCAGTTATATGGGATTTAAGTACCCTCTCAATTAGAGGTCGAGTGGGCATCACCATTCCAGTATCTTCAGGACTGGGGAATAAAATACAGACTAGAGTGGACTTACTGGTATTCTACTCTAGACTTAGTGTGATTCTAGCAATGGCAGAAATTAATCATTGACATAGAGACAGTGGCCATTGGAGTTGCTGAAGGCAGGGAGAGGGAAAAAGAGGAGTACTATGGGGGCATTTTCAGGACTTGAAATTGTCCTGAATGGCCTTGCAAAGACAGATTCAGGACATTATATATCCTGCCATAGCCTACAGAATGGAGTACGAGAGAGTGTAAACTACAATGTAAACTACAATCCATGCTGTGTGGCAATTCTCCAAAATGTGTTCATCAATTGCAATGAATGTACCACACTAATGAAAGAAGTTGCTAATGTGGGAAAAGAGATTTATTGTCTCATAGTTAATAGAGGTTAGAAGTCTGAAATCAAGGTGTCCACAGGGTCATGTTTCAATCAAAGTCTGTAGAGAAGAATCTATTCCCTGCCTCTTTTAGTTTCCAGTGGTTTGCAGCCAATTGATGGCATTTTCTGCTTCAGTTGTCAATGGCATTGTTCCCGGTCTCTCTGCCTGCTTTTGTCCATATTTTCCCTACTATTGGGATTTTTGTTACATGTTTAAAAATTTATTGGGAGTGAAAAAAATTATTTTTAAAAAATTATTTTGGTGAAAAATCTGATGTAGAACATTGTAACTTTTTATGAAAATATTTTATGGAGGCAAGATTAGTTTGTACCCTGGCTTTTAAAATATTCTAGGATATTGTTTCATGGAAAGGAAAGAACAATGAGGGATAAATGTTTTCTTTGGAGTGGTGCCTAACAAAATAGAGATTGAAACCAGAGTGACCTACAGATGAAAGGAGTATATTTTGCAGGGAAAGTCATTAAAAACACCTTATTACACATTGTAAAGTCCAATAGCAGAGGGAATTGTGACTCAAACTGTTGCAAATGACGAATCCAGGGAAGTGGGTCTCATAGGCAGTTTATAATCAATCATGGTCAATGAATCTGTGAGTAAGTGGTACACCAGCCAAAGAAAAAAGAATGAATGGAGTCTTTTAGGCTAATTTGGACATAACACAATGTTTAAATAAGTGTTATGAAGTCTGGAGAAAAACAACTAGTATAAACCATACTTTCTCCTTATAAAATAAGTAGGAAATTGCGCCAAAAAAAAGTCATAACTGCTGAGCTTCATTTAGCAATATGACTATGCTAAAATAAACGTTTTGGCAGTCCTGATGTAATGAGAAGGGTCCAAATTTGTCAACATTTTACTAATGATGTTTAAACAATATGACAGGTAAAATGATTTAAAAAGAATAATCCAATTTAAACTGCATTTATTGTGTTCAACTCAAATGTATTCAATTACGGTGCAAAGAATTCATTTACTACTTAATAAACAAATGTTAACAATCCTACTGTGTACAAGGAACAGTGCTGGGTGATGTAGGAATAATTCAACTCTTTTCTTTTCAAACACAGAGAACAAAGAGTGTGGGAAATGAAGAAAACTATGCATAAAAGTTCTTTGTGAACTATAAATTTCTATTAAAATAGTAACACTGATAAAATATAATACTAGTCTGTGTGTTCCACAGAGCTCAAATATTTTCACATATATTATTTATATACTGCTTCTAGCATCCTTGCCTGACATACAGATAAAGGATGGGTATCATTATCCACAATAATAAAGAGATTAGACATCAGTCTCCAGCTCATAGCCTAAATCTTTTCCATTAAAATAGGCTATGCTGCTTCACATTATAGACGAGCATTTTATTTTCACGTTCCTGACACTCAAACAAAGAAGCAGGGTTAGAAAGCAGTATCATCAAAAATATGTATTTCTGTGATATTTAAACAGACAAAACAACACATGAGCAATCCTATACAAAAAAGGAAATTCTTACAACAGAGATAATTTTCCTCCTCTGAAATACAAAGAGCTGGTAATTCAAGAGTTCTCAAATATTTCTCCTAAGAGAACACACACATTAGTTTTTTTAAGTTCTTGATTTGTTTTTAATTGTTTGTTCCTAAATAAACATGAAGTAAAGGAATATAAAGATGCTATTAAAGTGGTGGCACCTTCATTTTACGTTTTTAAAACAACATACTTCTCATTATGAATTACCAAGTGACTGAGCTGCCAATCACACTCTTCTTTGTACCATGAGCTATAAGAACTTGGCTTTGACTACAAAGGCTTTCCAACTGACAGCATGTCAATGAGATGCTCTCCATATAACTAACTTGTGCTATCTTTTGTTTATCTCTAACTTTAAAAAAATGTGAAAAGGTAGGTTGTCACTTAAAATTCAATTAAATTAAAAAAAATTCATTAATCTTGATTTCCTTTGTAATAGAAACTATGGCAAACATATAATAAATATTTCACACATATAATGGCTTACAGAAATTATTCATATAGATCCTGACTCTAAGGGCAGCAAAGTCTAATTTTAATTCACTTTGGAAAGCTATACCATAATATAGCATAATACAGTCTCTGTGTAGTCTTGATATGCAATTGAAAAACCCTAAAGAAAAACCTTTGAATTTTTCACAAGGAAAGGAACATTAACTAGGATTTGAAGTTTATGCTTTTAATTAGGACAAAGTAGCAAGATTTTTTATAGATAAAATAAAACTGTCATTTTAAGAATCTCTAAAAAATTGATATTAAAATTTTATTTTAAAAACAGTATTACCTAATTTCACAATTATGCACTTCCCCAAATCAAACATGCTACAAATATCACCATGAAAAAGAATCAACAATAAAAGCAAATAAAGAAATGATAAATGCTCAGAGAAATGTTATTTTAGGAGCATATTGTTTATTAAAAATATCTAATTTATAAAAATAAAATTAATTGTAATGTAGAAGGGCATATTGAAATACATCAAATATTGTTATGCATTTTATTTAATTTTCATTAATCTCATGTTCTGCTTGAAATAAATTAACTTTCTAATAGTGCAAATGCTGAACTGTGGAAAGTGATGCATGATGTATTCTCCATTTAATGAGACTGAAAATGCATATTAATTTCCATATTAAAGAATGAGCAAATTAAAAGCAAAAAAAATAACTGTTTAATGTTCATTCACTCAATGTTTCTGAAGTTTATTTGTTCATAAAACTCATCTTTAACAAAAGACATTCTAATATTTTGTCTCTAGAATACAGTTTTAATAGATTAGAAATCATTTCTCAGAAGATATTTGTCTAGTTCAAATTTATTTCCCTGTTAGTACTAATTTTAACCATTTTTTCAAATAAAAAACCAATTGGAAATGCATTTAAAACAATGCAGATAGCATCTTCTTCAGAACACATCATTGGTCTTTTGACTTAACAGTTCTACAAACCATCCCTGTTCCTTCATCATCATTTTCACGGCTACTGACACAGAAGTTTTAATATCCTAGGTGTTGCCAGACTGAAGTACTAAAGACAGAGTCCAGGCTGACTTTCATAATCTTGAATAATGCCTCTTGTAGACACCATCATATCTGCCATCATAATGCCTGAGAAGATCATGGCACATGTTGATGCCACTTTTTAAAAGCTGCTGTTCAACACTTTTTCCAGTTGCCTCCCAATATTATAACAACCCACCTCCAATGATAAGATTATCAGGGGATATATCAAGAGATGTGGAAAGAGGTTACCAGGGGAAAGGAAGAGGAGAGGAGAAGAAAGGGGGGAGTTTTTACTTTATGGGTATAGAGCATTTATAAATTTAAAGAAAAAGGGGAGGGGGGCAAACACTGTCCACTTAGGCCTAATGGAAGGATCCTAAATTAGCTAAGTATTTAATAAGAGTGAATTAATACCAAGTACATAGGTAAAGTATAAAAAGACTTTAACAGAGGAAAAAAACCCTAACAATATAAGTCTAAAGTAATTTTTGCCAACTTTACCAATTATTCTTCTGCTGATCTGAGATCAAAGTATAAAGGATAAAAAAGAGAAGAGAAAAGGGTGAGCTTTAGTGTTTAAATTCTAGAGTCTCTTTTGTGGATTCTACCATCTTTTTGTGGGATGTAAAGATACTAATTTGCATAGGAAAAATCCTCTCTAAAATGAGCTGGTTCCTCTTTCTCTGCACAAAAGGAACTGTAACCATTGAACATATGAAATTGCCAATATGTGCTCTTTTTAACACACATAGATCCCCTATTGCAAATACAGGGATGTAAGGAATATCACCTCTAATTACATCTTAATCAGAAAAAGCAACTGTAAAATGTTTAAGATAAAAGGGATAGCAGGATGTCATAAATGACTTTACAGAAGATAATGTAGGCAAAACAGGTAATAAGAGTATTTAGGGAAATGCAAATAAAGATGACGAGATAATATATCACAACCACTAGAATGACTACTATTTAAAAAACAGAAAATTACAAATATTGGAGAAGATATGGAGAAATAGGAACACTCATTCATTGTTTATGGAAATGTAAAATATTGCAGACACTGTGGAAGACAATTCAACAGTTCCTCAGAATGCTAAGTATAGAATTACCATATGACCTGGCAATCACACTTCTAGGTATATGTCCAAAAGAATGAAAAGCAGAAACTAGAACAGATATTTGCACACCCATGTTCATAGGGACATTATTCACAACTGCCAAAAGATGGAAGCAACCCAAGAATCCATCAACTGATGAATGGACAAACAAAATGGAGTATATACACAAACTAGAATAATTAGCTGTAAAAAGTACGGAAGTCCTGATGCGACAACATGGATGACTCTTGACGTTAGATGAGTATAAGAAGCCAGACACAAAAGGGCAAATACTGTATGATTTCACTGATATGAAATAATTAGAAAAAGCAAACTCATAGAATCAGAATCTAGAATATAGGCTGTTGGGGGTGCGCCCACCATTTTGCAGACCGCCCCACACCAGTAGAAAAAATGGCGGGCGGCATGATTCAGCACTGTTTCCCCCTGCTTCCTGCCCTCTCCCCGCCCCTTTTTCCCCCGGAGCCCTTTCCAAGCCATATAAGGTCTTGTTCCAGCCCTGACCAATCCCCTTGCAACACGAATGCTTAAGACGCTATATAAGCTTGCTCTGTACAAAAAGAATAAACGGAAGAAGACGACACACCATGGTGCAGCTCTGAGTGGTTCTTCCCCGCCATCTGCCCACTCCCTCTCTCGGGTACCCTGTTGTCCTCGTGGTCTCCGTACACCCGCTGGCGGGGCAGGAGAGCACAATAGGCTATCAGGGGACAAGAGACGGGATACAGAATGGTCAGTTATTGCTTAAATTGTACAGCGTTTCTAGGGGATGATGGCAAAGCATTGGTAATAGATGGTGGTGATGGTAACACAACATAGTGAATATAATTAACACCAGTGAAGTATATAATTGAATATGACTAAAAGAGGAAATGCTAGGTTGCAAGTATGTTACTAGAAGAAAAAAGTTTAAAACAAAAAACCGAAGGGACAGTACAAATTAAACAGTTAACCCAAAGTTAACTATGGAATATCATTAAAGTATAATTATTAAAATATGCATCCCCCCTCTCGATTTAGAGGTGGAGTGGACATCACCATCCCAGGGCCCGCAAGATGGAGGACTAAAATATGGATTAGAGTGGACTTACTGGTATTCTACTGTAGAACTATTGTGACTTTAGCAATGGAAGAAATTGTACCACTGATGTTGAGATAATGGCCATGGGAGTTGCTGAGGGGAGGCAGAGGGAAGAAGAGGTGTGATATGGGGGCAATTTTGGGACTTGGACTTGTCCTAAATGATATTGCAGGGACAAATGCAGGACATTATATATCCTGCAATAACCCACTGAATGGACTGGAGGAGAGTGTAAATTGCAATGTAAACTATAATCCATGCAGTGCAGCAATGCTCCAAAATATATTCATCACATGCAATGAATGTGCTATACTGATGAAAGAGCTTGTTGATGTAGGAGGAGTGGGAGGGTAGAGAGTGGAGTATATGGGAACCTCTTATATTTTTTAATGTAACATTTTGTATGATCTACGTATCTTTCAAAAAAAAGACAATAAAAAATTTCATTTTCAAAAAAAAAAGTACTTTCATCAATTGTTAGATGTACCACACCAATGCAAGGTATTAAAAATAGCACGAGATATGGAAACCTTGCATTTTATGCATGATTTTTCTTTAAAACTACAACTTCTTTAAGAAAAGGCAACCAATATTTTCAAGAATTATTATAACTTCAAAAATGCTAATTTGCTGAAAAAATAAGTCTATACCTAGCATTGTAAAAGGTGGCAGATAGTTAATGGGTGTCATTACATTTTTATAAGATTGGTTTTTCTAATGTTTAAATTTTTCTTATTTTCATTTGTAACATGTACATTTGGTTGGTCAACTTCCTTCAGTAAAAGAAAAAGAGCAGACAACTAGCAAGATGATGGCAGAGTAAGGCACTCCTAGAATCAGCTCCTGCTACAGGGCAGTGAGTAAACACCCAGAGCTATCTGGAATGAGCTGAAGCACCTGTTTGGGGGCTCCAGGAGACCAAAAGAGCATCCTGTCACATGCTTGAAGGAATGGAAGGAGGATGCTGCCCATCTGCAGAGAAGATTAGTAAGTAGAGCACTCCACGCCATGGAGGTCTGTGCCTATCCTCCAATGGAGGCACAAGCAGCCTTGGGAGCTGTTCCGCAGCTGGAATTGAAAGTTCCACTTTCCAAAAACAGGGGAGGAAGAGACAGTTGGGCACCAACTTCAGCCACTGAGACGTAAATTCAGCAGGCTAAAGTACAATCCTGAGAACAGCTAAAGTTTGAGCCTGTCCAAGTCAGAAAGAGGCCAATAGCCGCCATCTTAACTTCCTGCCTGGCATGAGGGGAAGAGGGGTAGACTGAAAATCACAGTATTGGTGGGGACCAGCTTCTTTTCATCCAGATCAGATTTCATCTCTAGCCAAGGCCCCAGTGCCATCTCTGACAGGGAGGAAGCAGTGGGGACCTGCACCAGCCTCTCCGGGAAATTACCAGCCAAATCACAGAGGCCAGTGATTGTCCTACTCTGGCAGCATGAGCCACCCCAGGAGCTATTCTGTGGCTGGAATTGGAAGTTCCATTTCCCAAAAACAGGGAATGAGGAGATAGTTGTCTGCTGATTTTGGCTACTGATTGGAAGACTCAGCTGGCTAAAATATAACCCTGGGAACAGCTAGAGTGTGAGTCTGCCTAAGTCAGAAAGAGGCAGGTGGCTGACATTTTGACTTTGCCCCCAGCATGAGGGGAAGCCCAGCTCACTGAAAATCACAGTGACGGTAGGAACAGGTTTCTTTCATCCAAATTGGCCTGGAACCCTAGACTAGGTTTCAGCTCTGCCTCTGGCAGGGAGGAAGCTGGCATGCCCTGCACCAACCTATCCAGATAACTGCAGGTACCTTTAGCTAGCACAGACTGAAAATCAGAAGTCTACCAGGACAACTGCAGTTATCTTGGACCCACATGGCATAGATTGCTGCCCATACCTGCAGCTCCATCCCTGCCCCAGGTAGGGGTGAAAGGGGTATGAAGCTTCATCAGTCTCTCTGGGCAACTACAGTCTAGGCCTGCATGACTTGAATTATTCCACACAGCTGTGACTCTGTCCCTACCCCTGGTCTATTAGTCAGCCAAAGGGGTGCTGATGCAAAATACCAGAAATCTGCTGGACATTATAAAGAGTATTTATTTGGGATAGGAGCTAACAGTTACCTGGCCATAAAGTGTATGTTACTTCCCTCACCAAAGTCTATTTCTGTATGTTGGAGCAAGATGGCTGCCAATGTCTGTGAGGGTCAGGCTTTCTGGCTTCCTCTGGGCTTAGCTCCTCTGTTTTTCTCCACAAGGTTAGCCATAGACTACGAAGCTCTCTAGGCTTTGCCTTTCTTCAAAAGGTCAGCTGTAGACTATCAGGTGAACAGATGTCTCTTTCCCTGGGGTTTCAGCTTAAGTCTTCAGCATCAAACTCCAATATCAAAACTCCAATATCAGAAAACCCTCAATTCTGTTCTTTTCCATGCCTTTTTCTTGAGTCCCCACCCACCAAGGAGGGGGGGACTCAATGCCCTAATGACATGGCCCAATTAAGCCCTAATCATAACTCAGTCAGGCCCAGGTACAGATCAGATTACAAAATTAATCCAATATCTATTTTTGGAACTCATAACCATATCAAACTGCTACACCTGGCAAAGGAGAAAGTTGGGAGAAACTTCACTGGTCCCTGGAGCAATGAAGACAGCTTGGGCTTCCACAACTTATAACACCAATAACAACCTTGGCTCCTACTGCACAACCAGCAAGGCAGATAGGACAGAAAGCCCTAAACTAAAGAGAAAAACTGCACCCAGAATAAATATTCTAGTAATCCAGATGCCAAGACACCAATGAAAAATTACACTCCACACCAAGAAACAGGAAGCTATATAGCCCAGTTAAAGGAATGAGATAAGCCTCCAAATGACATGAAGGAGTAGAGACAACTAATCATAGATATTCAAACAACTCTCCTTAATAAATTCAGTAAGATGGATAAAGAGATTAAGGATATTAAGAAGATAGTGGATGAGCACAAAGAAAAATTTGAAAGCATACATAGAAAAATAGCAGATCTTATGGGAATGAATGGTGGAAACAATCAAATTTAAAAAACAGCAGAATCATATAATAGCAGATTTGAGGAGGCAGAAGATAGGATTGGTGAGCTTGAAGAAATGGTCTCTGAAAGTGAACATACAAAAGAACAGATGAAGAAAAGAATGGAAAAAATTGAACAAGGTCTCAGGGAACTAAATGACAGCAAAAGGTGTACAAACATACGTGTTATGGGTGTCCCAGAAGAAGAGAAGGGAAAAGGGGCAGAAGGAATATTTGAAGAAATAATGGTAGAAAAATTTCCCCAACTGTATTGAAGAACATAGATATCCATGTCCAAGAAGCATAATGTACACCCATCTGAAAAAATCCAAATAGACCAACCCCACAACACATACTCATTAGAATGTCAAATGCCAAAGACAAAGAGAGAATTCTGAGAACAACAAGAGGAAGCAATGCATAACATATAAGTGATACCCAATAAGATTAAGTGCTGATTTCTCCTGAGAAACCATGGAGGCAACAAGGAGGTGGTCTGATATATTCAAGATACTACAAGAGAAAAACTTCCAGCCAAGAATCTTATATCCAGCAAGACAGTCTTTCAGAAATGACGGTGAGATTAGAATATTCACAGATAAACAGAACCAGATTTTCAGGAAATATTAAAGGGTGTGCTAGACCCTAAAAAGAAAAGACAGGGGAGAGAAGCTTGGAAGAGAGTCTAGAATTGAAGATTATACCAATAAAGGTAAATAAAAGTGTCAAAAGAGTGGTGAAAATAAAATATGACAGATAAAACTCAAATAGTAAGGAATAAACTTAACCAAAGATGTAAAACACTTGTATTCAGAAAACTGCAACTCAATGTTAAAAGAAATCAAAAAAGGCCTAAATAACTAGAAAAACATTCCATGCTTATGGATTGGAAGACTAAATATCATTAAGATGTCAATTCTACTAAAATTGATATACAGATTCAACAAAATCCCAATAAAAATTCCATCAGCATCAAAAAAAATTACTTTTGAAAACATGATCATCAAATTTATTTGGAAGGGTAAGAGGTCCTGAATAGCCAAAAACATCATAGAAAGGAAAAGCAAGACTTCATCTACAGACTTTAAATCATATTACCTAGCCACAGTGGTAAAAATAGCATGGTACTTGGAAAGACAGATACATTGACCAATGGAATCAAATTTATGGTTCAGAAACAGACCCTCACATGTATGGTGAGCCAAAGTAATTTTTGACTAGCCTGTCAAACCCACACAGCTCGGGCAGAAGAGTCCATTCAATGGTGCTGAAAATACTGGATATTCATAGTCAAAAGAGGGAAAGAGGACTCCTACATCACATCTTATCCAAAAATTAATTCAAAATGGATAAAAAAAATCTAAAAATAAAATCCAGAATCATAAAACTTCTAGAAGAAATTGTAGGAAAATATCTTCAACACCTGGTGGAAGGTGGTGGATTCCTGAAGGAGCTAAGAGGAGGACTGAGATGGACTACTGATGTTTAATGTATGTAGAAGTTTTAATTAGCTTTACTATAAAAGTGTGGAAATGTATAGAGTGGATGGTAACATATAGTGAGTAACAGCTAGTTTATAAATGGGAATATGGCTGAAAATGGTAGTCCAGGTATGTAAATGCCAATTGACAGAATGCTAGAGAATAATCTAGGAACTGAATAGCACAGTAAACCAAGAGGTGGATGAGAATTGTGGTTGATGGTACAGATGCAAGAATTTCATTTGTGAGCTAGAGCAAATGTACATCACTACAACAGGGTGCTGGGAATGCAGAGAAGCATGGGAAAAATATAGCGGGAGTGACCTATGGACTGTGGTTAGCAGTAATAATATAATATTCTTGCATCTATGTGAAAGGTGTACTGTGTTGATAATGAGGCAGTATGGAAAATGTGAGCCAAATGTACACTACGGACATAGTAACAATCAGATGATATTATCTTATCTGTAGCACATGTTCCACCACAGTGTGGTGTGTTGATGGAGGGGTGTTGTTTGGGAATTCTGCACATGTGCATGATTGTTTTATAAGTCTACAACTTCTGCCATAAGAAGTATATTTAAAAAATAATAGGGTAGGTTGGGGGAAAAACACACCAAATGTAAGATAAGGACTATGATCAGTAGTAAGATTTTGACAACATTCTTTGATAATTTGTAACAAACATCTCAGGACAATGCAAGATGTTGGTGGAGGGTTGATATATGCAACCCCTTCTGATGTTATATGCATATTTGCTTTGTAAGTTCACAACTTCTACTATACACTTAATTGTTTATGTATGTTCATATATAAATGATATAATGATAATATTAATAGGGTTGGCTGGGGGAAAATACTTTGGTTAGTAGTAATATTTTGACAATGCTCTTTAATCATTAGTTAAAAAGGTTTAACAACAATGCGAATTATTGGTGGGCGGGTTGTGAGAGTCTTGTATGATATTATATACATTTGTTTTGTAAGTTCACAACTATTATTATACACTTATTGTTTACGTATGTTTATATATGAGTGATATAATTCAATAAATTAATTTTTAAAAAAAGAAATAGAGCTATCCCATAATGTTCAGAACTGACAGAAATTTTACTGGCTGCTGAACTTTAAGGAAATACTTGCATTAACAGTTTTGTCTACATTCTCTTCCATAAAACCTTTGTGACATCTTGCTTTTATCTTAAACATTGTACAATTGCCTTTGTTGATAAAGATGTAATTAGTGGTGATGTTCCTTACAGTCTGTATATTTGCCATAAAGGATCTATGTGTGTTTAAAATGGCCAAATACTGGCAATTTCATATGGTTCACCCTAATGGTTACAGTTTCCTTTGTGCAGTGAAATAAGAACCAGGTCATTTTGGAGAGGATTTTTCCAAATTAGCATGATAACTAAATCCCACAAAAAGTGATTAAAAACTCCTCCTTTCTACCTCTCTTGATATAATGCTCTTCTGCTTACCAGTGAAGGTAGGTTATAATAGTGTTGGGAGAGAACTAAGAAAGGTATTGTGATATGAACAGAATTCATACATGTTTGGCATTTAAATGAAATTTACTACCCACAGAAGGAAGAAAGACCAATACAGACAATAAAACAGACTTATAGAAAATACAGTTCTTGGAGGTATCAGACACAGACTTTAAAGTAACAGTGATAAATGACAATGGATAACTGGAATATATAAAAAATCCAATGGAAGTTCTAGAACAGAAAAACTTAGAATTTAATAAATTTTTAACAATAAACTGGTTATAGCAGAAGAGCATTTTATAAACAAAGTGAATCAGCAGAAAATATTTAGGCTGAAGCACAGAGTTAAAATGATGAGATTATGAAAAGAAGAAACTTGGAACATGGTAAAAAATTCTAACATAGTAAAGTCTACTGTATATGTAACTGGATTTCCCTCAAGGGAAGAAGAGAAAGAATAGGACAAAATCAATCTTGAAAAAATACTAACCACTAATTCTTTAAAACTGACAAAATATATCAAGCCATGAATTTGAGATCGATGAGCCTCAAGCACGATAAATACTAAGAAAATCACACGTAGAAACATCAGAGAAAAACTGAAAAATGTATATCCATAGAGAAAAATCTTCGAATAAGCAAGAATAAAGGGTCATTAACTTTACAGGAGCAACAATATGTCAAAGAGCTGATTCTTGTATGAGAACAAAAAAACAGCTAGGAGATAATGGAGCTATATCTTCAAAGTGCTGAAAGAAAATAACTGGCTACCTAGAAATCTATACCTACAAAAATTCCCTTCAAAACTGAAGGTGAGATAAAGACATTTACACACATGAAAACCAAGAATATTTGTCACCAGCAGACATGCACTAAAGGAAATAGAGAAGGGAGCATTCCAGGTTGAAGAAAAATAATCCCAGATGAAAACATGTAGATGCAAAAAGGAATAAAGAGCAAAGGGGAAAATAAATATACTGATAAATATAAATTAATATTGACTTTTCAAAACTACAACAATAATGTTTTATATAAGCCAAATTTAAATGCATGGCAACAAAATACAAAGAGGTGATGGGGTTAAAGTGTTCTAGCATTATTGGCAAGTGTGAAAGTGTAAATTTATGTTAGACTGTAATAAGTCAAGGATATATGTTGTAATCTCTAGGGTAACCAGTAAAACAACAAAAAAGAATGCATAATTCACAGGTTACTAGAGGGGAAAAGTTGGATTAATGAAAATCAAAAACAGTATCTTGATATAGTACCTTCTTTGTTATTGCTATAAAAATATTAGAATATTATTATTAACTATAGTCTGTATTTTACATTAGTTATATTTTTCCTATGCATCTCCATATTCTTAACAACTTGTAATAGAGGAACAGTCTTCTATTTGTACTATTAATCACAATAATCACTCACCACTGAAATCACTGTTATACAGTCCCTAGATTATCCTCTAGCTTTCTTCAATTGACATTAACCTCCTTAGACAACCCCTTTTAATCACAATCACATTTTTAAATCACCAGTGCTGATTATACTCATAACGTATTACCATCAACTCTACCCAATTCCCCATATTTATTATTTCCATTGTTAAAACACTCCATGTACATTCAGCATCAGCTCCCCCTTCTCAACCCATAGACTATCTCCTAATAGCCTATATGCTATAGTTTAACTCCATGGGTTTGTGCATCATATTTAGTTCACATTAATGAGACCATACAATATTTGTCCTTTTGTTTTTGGCTTATGTCACTATATCAGTGCTAAGGGTCAATAATGGGGAGATAAAGAGGGGCATGGGATTTTTCCTTTTGGAGTAGCAAAAACATTCTGAAATGGACTGAGCTGATGACAGCACAATTCTGTGATGAAACTGAAAGCCACTAAGTGTAGGCTTTGGATGGACTGCCCCAGACAGGGGACCATATAACACAGTGAACCCCATGGTGAATGATGGACTGTAATTAACTATAGCAAATGTAAAATACTAATACATGGCATTAATAGCAGCATGGTTTGTAAGAAAAATATACCAAATATAAGCTATGGACTATAGATAGCAATAAAAATAAATGAAAAAAGAAAGAAAGAAAGAAAAAAAAAGGCAGTTGAGTAGTACCTTAAACAGAAACAACAACCGGATAGCATATGACCTGGGAAGGACAAACCCAAGAATAGATGGGTCAAAATTTTAAAATAGCAATATATAGTGATTATAACAAAGCAAACAAGAAGACATATTAACTCTGTGGAAAATCTTGAAAAGAACAAAGTTGAAATATTAGGTAATAAAAATATTAGTATTGTTAAAAAACAGAATTTTGGTAGATATAAATTCAAATATAAGAGTAATCACATTAACTAAAAATGGTATAAATAGTCCAGTCAAAAGACAAAGATTATCAGACAATTTTAAAAAACTATATGCTGCTAAGAAGTGTCATATATTAAATATATGAAAGGAAAAAAAATTGAAAAAAGATGAAAAAATATATCATGCAAACACCAAGAATAGGAAAGTTGATTTAGTTATACTACTATCAGAAAAAGAGGACTTTAATATACATAACTAGAGATAATTAAAGAAACTTCATAATGATAATAGGAAAATGCAACTATTCTAGATTTATATGCACTTAATATATATAAACATATAGCATATGGTATAAATTTATATTTAAAACAGCTATGGACATTTGGTAGTATTATTTAATATTTACTTATCACTTCTTTTCCAAAGCCCTTTAATCAAGGGGTCTTCTGCATTTTAAAATATGTATAAAGTAGTTTTATTGAAATATATTTACATGCCATAGAATCCATCCAAATTTTTACACCACAAAATCCACCCAAATTTTACAATCATTTGCTCTTAGTATAATCACAGAGTTGTGCATTCATCACCACAATTTCAGAACATACTCATTATCCCAAAATGCAAATCCCCATACCTATACCCTTTATACCTCCATATTATTAACACTTAACATTGGAGTGGTAATTTTGTTAAAAATGATAAAAGGACACTAAATCATTACTTTTACCTTTAATTCATAGTTTGCATGAGATGTATTTTCCCATATCCCACCCTATTAATTACATCTTATAATAGTGATATACAGTATTTCTAGTTCATGACAGAATATTCTCATATTTATACTAATGCAGAGTCATCATCCACAACAGGGTTCTCTGTGATATACAGTAGTCTCATGTGTTTTTATTTAATTTTTAATTTTTTAAAACAAATCAACTTTATCAATACATATCAATAAAGCATACAATCCACCCAAAGTGTACAATCAAAGGTATCTGGTATAATCACATAGTTGTGCGTTCATCACTTCAATCATTATTAGAGCATTTTCATTATTCCTATAATAATAATAAAGCAAAAAAAATATGGTTAACTATTGTGCTTGAAAAGTAACATGAGCAGCATGTTTTTTGGTCACATCATCTCTCAAATTATATTCCTTCCCTACTCCCCACAAAATCCTGAGTGCTACTTTTTATGTTTGTAGCTGTGATCTCCCAGCATTTCTAAGATTTACCACAAGACTTATATTTGGCACTTAGGGTCATACTTTGAGAATTTCTTCTGCCTATTCTATTTGTAACTGCTCTCATTTACTACATCATGCATATAGAATCTGCTTAACAAGCCTGCAAAGATCCATCCTTCACACATCCCCAGGCCCTGAGAGTTAAGTTGCAGCAAGTATCATGTCAATCCTGGTGAGCTAGCAACATTCCAGAACCTCATCACTGGCAACTTTTTCTATCCTTTTGATCTTAAATATGGCTTATAGGTGATGTGGATGAACTGCTCAAGGAACCAGACATGCTGTCTGTCACAATCACAGAGAGACTAGAATCCTACCTCTTAAATTATAGAAATTGTTACTGCATTTATAGCACATTTTGCCTCAACAGGGTTGTGGTTTGCAGTTTTACAGAGCAAATGAAAATGTTCAGCTTCATTTTCCTAGGACAAATTGATAAATGACCCAAGCTTTCTTAAGTCTATTCTACTAGAATGAAGTCAAACACCTTTTACATTAGTTAGCATAAACACTCATTTATATCCACAATCATAGTCATACATTGGCCCTTAAGTCATATGACTCAAAGGTCCTACTGCATTAAAAGCTTCATAAAGACTTGATAGTACATTTGGTTTCTTTTTTCACAATAACAAATTATAGAACCACAGAATTTTAATGGGAGAGTCAACTTTAAAAGCCAGTGTACCTAATACAAATACAATGTTAATAACATGGAATTTTAAATTTTATTAGTCACATTTTATAAAGTGAAAAAAAACAAGTGAAGCCACTTTCAGTATATATATAAGTAAAATATTATTCTAATATGTAATTAATATGAAAATTATTAAGATATTATACATTCTTTTTTCATGCTAAGACTTTGAAATCCAGTATAGTTTATACTTACAGCACATCTCAATTTGGACTAGCCACATTTTCAGGGTTCAATAGTGTCCTGTAGCTAGTGGCTATCTTATTAAACAGTGCAGCTCCAATTTAAGTTAGGAAACTCATCCCTGACAGATGGTGATTTAGCACTGCTTGAACCCTGCTACTCTCTCACCATCTTCTCATCTATGCCAAGTTTCAGTTTCCTTTTCTTTTTTTGGCAGCTTTTTATTTTATTTTGATTAAATTATCTTTTTTTTTAAAGATACATAGATCACAAAAAAATGTTACATTAAAAAATATAAGAGGTTCCCACATACTCCACCCCCAACTCCCCCACTCCTCCCACATCAACAACCTCTTTCATCATTGTGGCACATTTCATTGCATTTGGCGAATATATTTTGGAGCACAGCTGCATGGCATGGCTTATAGTTTACATTGTAATTTACATTCTCCCCCAGTATCCAGTGGGTTATGGCAGGATATATAATGTATAGCATCTGTCCCTGTAATATCATTTAGGACAACTCCAAGTCCCGAAAATGCCCCGACATCTCATCTCTTCTTCCTTCTCCCTGCCCTCAGCAACTACCGTGGCCACTTTCTCCAGATCAATGCTACAGTTTCTTCCATTACTAGTCACAACGGTTCTATAGTAGAATACCAGTAAGTTCACTCTAATCAATATTTTATTCTTCCAACCTGTGGACCCTAGGTTGGTGATGTCCACTCCACCTGTATATCGAGATGTGGCTTAGATCCCACATGGCTGATGGATGCAATTTCCTTTTAACAAGTCTTATTTCATTGTTTTAAACACAATTCTCCTAGGTCAGTGGTTTTAGGATTATGGCTCTTTTCCCCATATTTGAATCTTTCCCCTACAAAAATGCACGTTTGCATATATACACATATTTTTCCATATAATTCTAGAGGGCTCACAGATCTCCACACTAAATATTCTTAAAAACCACAGGCTAAGAACTCCATCTTGATGGAAAATACCAGAGTTAAACAGAATTTGTGTGGTGTTTCTATGTATTAAACAATTAATTAAAATTAATTATATCTAACATTTGTCCTAAGGTAAGTATATTATTGGATCATTCCTCTTACCAACATTTTTCTTCATATATCATATAGTTTCAGTTTTAGTAGTCTTTTACAGAACAGATAAAAAGAAGGAACTTTCCTTTTATATTTTGGGAAAAATATACTCTTAATATAAAGTCAGAAATGCAAAATACAAGCAAGTCTAGAGCAACCATACTTATGCTCAGAGGCAAGAAACTTAAATAAAACTTTCATAATCTGAAACTAACATTAAAGTATCATCATTGAAATCTAAACTGCAAAGTTGATTCAAGATTATAAAATGTATTCATCATATTAACATATTTAAAGAGAAAAGTAAATCTCAATAAATATACATCATAAAGAAAAGGACTGATAAATCTAACTGCATTTTTAAATTAAGAAATTCTGTTCATCGATAGATATCATAGAGTGAAAATACAAGCCAAAGAGCTAAAGATATCTGTAACATTTAACAAAAAAAAGTATTAACATCAATATATTTAATTAAAGTGAACCAAGACACTGTCAGATATTTCATGAAAGAGGAAATACAAATGACCAAATATCATCTGAAAAAAAATGTTCTTTCTCATCAGTTATAAGGGAAATGCCAACTGAAATGTCATACAATCCATTTCATACTCTGTACACTGGTGAAAAGAAAGTCTAATACTACTAGTTGTTGTCAGCCCTGTGGAAAACAGCAACTCTCATATCCTGCTCATGGAATATAAACTGGTCCAAACACTTTGAAAAATAAATAGGCATTAGATACTAAAAACTCTACCATCAGAAATTTCCAGACTCCAAAATGATCATGCCTAAAATACAGGATACCTTCATACCACCCTGTTATTAATACCCATGCATTGGTGTGGTACATTTTTTACAACTGATAAAAGCACAGTTTTATAATTGTACTATTGACTATAATCCCTGGTTTAACTTGGGGCTCACTGCTTGTGTAGTGCAGTTCCATGGACTTTAAATAAAATTTTATTCTATTAACATATATATAATATAACATTTCCCTTTTTTTGAACCACATTCAGATATATATTTCAGTGCTGTTAATTACATTCATTATATTGTGCTACCATCACCATGCTCCATTACCAAAATATTTCCATGGTTACAAACAAACTCTGTACATTTTTAAGCCTTAACTCCCTATTTCCTATCCCCACCCCATCCCCTGATAACCTATATTCTATATTCTGACTCTATGAATTTTCTTATTTTAATTATTTCATACCAGTGAGATCACACAGTATTTGTCCTTTTGTGCCTGCCTTATTTCATTCAACATGATGTCTCAAGGTTCACTGATATTGTTGCATGCATCAGAGTTTCATTACTTTTATACAGTTGAATAATTTTTCATTGTGTATATATACCACATTTTGTTAACCCATTCATCAGTTGGTGACACTTGGGATGCTTCCATCTTTTGGCAAATATAATAATGCCATTATGAACATAAGTGTGCAAATATCTGTTTGAGTCTCTGCTTTCAATTCTTCAGGGCATATACTAGAAGTAGGATTGATAGTTCTCTACTTAAACTGTCTTCTCAGTGCTGTACCATTTTACATTGCCACCAGCAATGAACCAGTGTTTCTATTTCTCCATATCCTCTCCAACACATGTAGTTTTCTGGTTGTTTTGTTTAATAGTAGTCATTCTAGTGGGTGGTATCTCATTGTGGTTTTGATTTGCATTTTCCGGATGGCTACTGATGTTGAACTCCTTTTCATGTGCTTTTTGGCCATCTGTATATCTTCTTTGGAGAAATGTGTATTCAAATCTTTTGCCCATTTTAAAAATCAGGTTGTTTGGTTTTTTTTGTTATGTAAAAGCATTTCTTTACATATTCTTGATATTAAACCTTTATTGGTTTCTCCCATTGTATAAGTTGTCATTTTACTTTCATGATAAAGTCCTTTGAGGTTCAAAGCTTTTAATTCTGATGAGGTCCCATTTATCTATTTTTTCTTTTGTTGCTTGTATTTTGGGTATAAACTTCACAAAATCATTGTCTAACACAAGATCCTGAAGATGATGTTTTATATTTTGAATCACTGGCTATGGGTTCATGATTATCTTTTCCAACAACTTTCACAAAATCTTATTTTTGAAAAATTTAGGTACACCTATGATGAAGGGCATAGCCTTGTAATATGCTTGCTGGCTATACTGCCCTCTCTCAGACATTTCAGAGGATGCTTAAAGTTCCTATTGGATGGAACTACCTAGGCCAAGCCTCCATACTTTGCTCAATCCTGGTCACAGCTTCTTGGAGCAAGATGGTACAAATGTAGTCATGTAGCAAGCTGCCCAGCAGTCTTGTAGGTGGCCTACGACAAGAATTATCCTGGAAATAGTCCCTTTCTTGGTGACTTGAATTTAAAAATGGGACAGAGGGTAAAGGCAGGGGAGAGGCAGACATTAACACAAATGCACCAAGAGGGACGGCACCCAGTAGAAGCTTTCAGAATAGTAAATTATCAGGTAGGAGTTAAACACACCACAGAAAGCTGTCACAATCAAAGGTTTACATTGAGTTGAGCTCTTATTCACTCTCTAATAGCTCAAAAGATTTAAGAAAACAATTATAGCTATAAAGAAATACAGAAAAAATAAGCATGTGTTTTGGGTCTGTATCCTCTTCATGAATTTACTCTTGAATTGAATCTACACCTCTGAACTTTGGTTTTCTCATTCTATGATGTCTAAGAACTTTTCTCAACAATCCAAATTACCACAATTAAGAGCTCTGAAATGTCATAAGATGATCAAATACTTCTTTTCTTTTTATAAATAGCTTTTCTGATGTATTATTTTTATAACATAAAATATCCATTGTAGATACACAATTAAATGATTTTAGTAAATTTACAGTTTTATAACCATTACTGCAATCCAGTCTTTTAGAATATTTCCATCAGTCACAAAAGTTCTCTTATATCTATTTAGAATTAACTCCTACTCCCACCCTCAGCTTTAGCAACCACTGAATCTGCTTTTGCCTCTATTAATTTGCCTTTTTTGGATATTTCGTTTAAATGGAATCATTTATAATCTCTTGTGTCTGACTTCCATCTTTAGCATAATGTTTTTTGAGGTTCATCCATGTTGTAGCATGAATCAGTAGTTCATTCCTTTTTATTGATGACTAGTACTCCATTATGTGAATATATCACATTTTATTTATCTGTTCACCAGCTGATGGATATTTGAATTTTTTCTGGTTTGTTCATCACAGCATCAGGCAGTGTGAACATACGTCTTAATTTCTCTTCAGGAAATACCTAGAAGTGGAATGGCTAAATTAGATGGCAGGCGTATATTTAAATTTTTGAGGAACTGCCATAATAACTTCAAAAGTGGTTGTAACATTTTTACATTCCTACCACCAATTATGTGAGGATTCATTACTTCACTTCCTTGACAACACTTAAGTATTGTGTTTCTTTCAAATTACACTTATTCTAATGTGTAATGGTATCTCATTTTAGTTGTAATTTGCATTTTCCTAAATGGCTAACTATGTTGATCACCTTTTCATGTGCATTCTAGCTCTTATACCTCCTTCAGTGAAATTTTTAGTCAAATCAGTTGTTCACTTTTTTAATTGAGTTATTTATTTCTTGAATTTTAAGTGTTCTTTATATATTTTGGAAACAAGTACCATATCAGATATATGATTTGCAAATATTTACTCCCATTCTATGGTTTATCTTTTCATTTTTCTCAAATGGATATCCAATTGCGCAATCACTGTTTGTTGAAGAAACTATCCATTTTCCAATAAATTATCCTGGCATCTTTTTGATAATCAATTGACCATAAATGTAAGGGAGGTTTATTTCTGGACCCTCTCTTCCCTGATCTGTATGTCTAACATTATGCTAGTTCCACAATGCCTTGATTAGTGCAGCTTTGTAGTAACTTTTAAAATTAAGAAGAGTCCTCAAATTTTGTTCTTATCTAGGATTGTTTCAACAGTTCTGGGTCTCTTGAAATTCTATATAAATTTTAAGATCAGTTGTGAATTTCTGCAGAGTCAGATGGGATTTTGGTAGGGACTGCATTGAATCTGTAGATCAACTTGTTCCGTATTTACTAGAAGAGAACATGGACACTGAGGGTAGAATGTTTTATATATGCCAGGTCAAATTGACTGATCAATTAGTGTTGCTTAAGTCTTCAATATTTTTTATGATTTTCTGTCTAGTTTTTCTGTCAGGTATTAAGAGGGGGTATTGAAATCTCCAACTATTATTATTTAATTATCTCTCCTCCTTTCAAGTTTGTCAGTATTTGCTTCACATACTTTTAGCCTCTGTTATTAGTTGTGTATACATTTATTATTATTATAGCTTCCTAATGTTTTCATCCTTTTATCATTATACAAGGTCCTTTTTATCAATGGCAGTAATTTTGCCCTAAGGTCTATTTTTTTTTTGATGTTGGTATAGCCATTCCACATCTTCTACAGTTACTGTTTGCATGGTATATCCTTTTCTATACATTTAATTTTAACTTTTTTGTGCCTTTGAATCTAAGGTGTGTCTCTTGTAGAGAGCATATAGTTGGACCTTGATTTTTATGCTGTCTGAGCAATCTCTGCCATGACTGGCATGCGTATTAGATGTCCATTGCTGTATTAAAAATTACCCCAAAACCCTAGGGTCTTAAAATACAAAAGCGTTTATTAGCTCATATTTATTGCGGGTAAGGAATCCAGGTACAGTTTAGCTGGATTTTTCTGACCCAGAGTCTCTCACATGGTTGTAATGAAGATGGCCTGGGCTGCAAACATCTCAAGGCTCGAAGAGGAAGGGATTCCTTGGCCAAGCTCAGTCCCTTGGCTTTTCTCAAGTCTCAGAAGACCCACTACCCAAGCTCACTTATGAGGCTGTTGACAGGCCTCAGGTCCTCTCTGGTTATTGGCAAAAGACATCTTGGCTTGCCATGTGGATCTTTTCATAGGGCTATTCACAATATAGCAACTTACTTCATTGGGGCCATTTCAGAGGCTGTCTCCTATAGGATATTTAGACAATTTACATTTAATATAATCACTGGTATGGTTGGATTTAGATTTTCTGTTTTGCTATTTCTTTTCTATATGTTTCCTATATTTTTGCTTCCTTAGTTCCTCATTACTGCCTTTTGTATTAAGCAAATACCTTTTAGTATACCTTTTTAATATCTGTGTTAATTTCATTTTCTTACAATTTTTTTTGCAGTTATTCTCATAGTGATTACTTGAGGGGTTAAAATATGCATCTTCACTTATCATAAACTATTACAGATGAATATTATCTTAATATTGGTTAAATAGAGAAACTTTGCTCCAATATAGCTCTATTTCCCCTTTGGCTATTATCGTTATATATATTACATCCATACATGTTATATATCAAATAAAAAAAGAATTATAATTATTTCTTGTACAGTCTGTTGCCAAAGAAAATAAATGAGAAAAAATATTTATAGAGTATTTTATATTAACCCACATATTTAACCTTTCTGGTTTTTCATTTATTCCTGTGGATTAAATTACTGTCTAGTGTCATTTCCTTTCAGCCTGAAGAACTTCCTTTGTAGGGGTAAGTATGCTTGCAAAGAATCTCTCAGTCTTTGTTTATCTGGGAATGTTCTTATTTAATATTCACTTTTCAAGTATACTTTGCTGGATACAGAATTCTTAGTTGGCTTTTTAAAATTCTTTGAGGACTTTAATTCATTCTGTAGTCTTGTGGCCTCCATTGTATCAGATGAAAAGTCTACTATTGATAATACTAGTGTTTCCATCTATATAATGGAAAATTTTCTCTTGCTGCTTCCAAAATTATCTCTGTCTAAGGCTTTCAACAGTCTGAATATGTTGATATGTCTCAGTATGGATCCCTTTGTATTTATCCTACTTTGAATTGATTCAGCTTCATGGAGGTATATATTATTTTAAATCAAATTTGCAACATTTTGGGCCAGTATATTTCTTCAAATGTTTTTCTATCTTTTTCTCTCTTCTCTTCTTCTTAGTCTCCTTTAGTATGCTTCATGCTGTCCTACAGATTCTCAGGTTCTGTTCATTTTTCTTCAATCTTTTTGCTCTTTATTCTTCAAAGAGGTTAATTTCTATTGATCTATATTGAAGTTTACTTATACTTTCTTTCCCTCTTGAATATGCTGTTGAGTCATGCAAGTGAATTTTTCACTTAAACTATTGTACATTTTAACTCCAGAATTTCCATTAGGTTTTTTTTATGATTTCCATTACCTTACTGAGAATTTTTTGTTAATACACTTTTATCAAAATTGCCCTTAATTCTTTAAACATACTTTCCTTTAATTATTTGAACATATTTATAATAGCTGCTTTGAAGTTTTTGTTAACTCTAACATAGGGGATATTTAGAGACAATTTCCACTGAATAGTTTTTTTCCTTAGTATGAATAGCACTTGCTTGCTTCTTTGCATGTCTCATTCCTGTTGAAAACTGGACATTTTAAATAATACATTGCAACAAATCTGGATTTTGACTTTTTTCCCCATAAAGGTTTCTGTTGCTCTTTATTTAGTAACTTGCCAGGATTAAATATATGGAATCTTTCTCTCCTGTGTGTGGCCACTGGTGTCTCTGCACAGTTTATATTATTTTTGTTTTTATTTCAAGCCTGGATTCCAAAGGGTTGCCCTTGTGTCTGTACAGTTTAGTAGTTCAGGCTATTATTGGACACAGGTTATGCACAAACACATCAAGCCAGTAAGACTCTTCCTTCTTCTGACAATGCTGTAAATGAGTTTCCTCAAAGTTCAGGCCGTCCCTTAAATTTCCTCTGCACATGTGTGCAATTCTCAGGGTAGGGCAGAAGTGTGTGAATTGCTTGAGCCTTCTCCAGTCTCTGCTACAAACCTATGTATGCATCCTCAGCTAGGAATATACTTGCCCTAACCATGAATACAACCTCATGTTAGCAGATACATTCATTCATTGGCCCATCCAGCTCAACCACTGCCACCAAGATCATTACTTCCACTGACAATACCACTGAATGTAGATATCACCCTAAACTCCAAATCAAGTGAGTCCTCTTTGGCCAAATATATGGTTACTTAATTTTTTCAGAAGGCAAATACTTTCCAGTTATAAAAAAATCAATTAACCATGTATTCACATTTTGAGATATTGCATAAATCCTTGGAAATCTAACACTGAGGATATTGCCATTTCTGAAATAGAATAATGAGAATACTTTTTCTCTCATACAGAAGAGAAATCCTATTTGCATAGACATTTTCTGACCAAGAGTAATATACATAACTTTTCTAGGTCTCTTCTCTCATTTATAATTTAGGCTTGTCCTAGATGATCTAGTATTATATGAAATCTAGATTTCTAAATTATATAATGTTATTACTGAGCAACACTTTTTACGTATAAGAGCCCACTATTGCTAGGAAATACCCTTGAATTGTATTTCCGGTATGTTAATAGGTTTACTAAATCAAAATTTTAATTTAGTACTTATAAATAAATGTGTCTGCGGTAAACAAATTGGGTAAGATTAAACACACAATTTGTGTTTCTAAAGCTGAAGTTCTGAGTAATCTCCTTGGCAGTACATGTTGTTATGCCCTCTCTGAGTAGACATTCACTGTTCAAAGCAACAAGCTCTTTGATACTTAGAAATTTGGGATTCTGTTCTATTTTTAAAAGCTACTATATCAGTATTCATCAACTGTTTGACATAGCTATTCACTTATTTTCAAAAAGGCTATTCTATAATCACATTTCCTTTCAGGAAGCCCACCAAATAAAACCCTAATGTTGGTTAAAAAGAAGGACTAGTTAAACTATTATGCTAAACCTCGAGCTAATAATGATACAAAAAAGGGGTAAGAAAGCTTATTTTATTTGATTTTAGTGATTGTGTACCCTTATATGAATTTAATAAATTTCTTACTTTGTACTTTTAGTAAGGCTCTTTTCATTAGTTATAAGAAATGTTGCCAATTACTGTTAATAAAAATAATTATAATTTAAAAACATTGATTATTTGTTAAAATAATTAGGGAGGCATTAAAATAATTCCTTTTGCAATGGGTAACTACTTAGGGCCCAATTAACACATAAGTTTTCAAAATGCTCCACAAGAAAGATCTTACTTCTATGGATTTATTTATGAAATAAATCCAGTTTTCTACTAAATATTCATATGCTTTTTAAATTATGTTAAGACTAAGAAATCTTTTGAAATCATGTTTAGAAATTCATATGTATTTAAAAAATTGATTTCAAAGACAATTCCACTGTTATTAGTACAGCATCAAAATGGTTCTAAACCAATATATGTAAGAACCATAAGAGCATAGATTATTTTCAGGTTATATCAGCTATTTTTGGGACAAATGAAAGACTTCCTGGGTACAGTGTTAGAATTTTTGGAACTCCAATACTATATATAGTAAGGCTGCTTACATCTCTATATATTTGGCAAGGTTCTGTTGAGACCAAGAATACTTAGCAGATCAGTTCAACTTGAAGTTTCTCTACCAACATGGACACTGGGTGTTACATTGATTTGGATCCAGAGAAACACAGAGTTTTCTATAGGGCAGTCTGTTTCACAGTATTTATTATAGTCTAAGAAGGTTCTACTGAATTGTAAAAAAGCTTTTAGGAGGGAGAAATGAGTCTGGACTAAACAGAAAATCCATAAAGTTACAGACTTAATACAAACTATATGGGGGTGAAAGTGACCCATCTTCCTTGCTAATCCAGGGATTAAATTATAAATAGAGACCACAGAAACTCTCGTTACTATAAAGTCAATATGAAATAAAGTGAAATCCCTATGAACCCTGAAATCTTAGTATATGGTCACAGTTGAAGAACTAACTGTAATACCACTGCTTCCTATTGGGCAATTCTAGAAGCCAAGACATGGGGAAAGTAAAGTTGGCTGGAGAAAAATATAATATGTAGTTGTGGGGTAGTTACTGACAGGAGAAGAATGTGATCTTCAATTTTCAAAATAATTGGGAGATCTTTTAATCAATAAACTGTTAGTGAATATTTTAAATGTTTTTCATGCTATATAGTATACTACCTAGGAGCATGATGTTTATTAGTCAATCATATTAGACTATTATTTTCCCAACAATCCAAAAAATAGGGGAAAATTGTAAAGCTTTGGACAAGGATGTAATAAAATAGATTGCATATTCATAAAAATGTTACTGATCAATTTCCTATAAACTAAACCTTTTTTTTGAATCGATGGAATCGATGGAATCACAAAATGATCTTGGTCTCACTAAACAATCCAGAAGTGGGAAATAATGTGAATAACTCATGAGGAAACTTAGAGATTTTAATAATTAATGATGGAAAAATCTATTTACATAATAAAAATTACTAAGTTACACATTTAACCATTTAAAGAAAAGTCTTCTGAAAGATGGAGTAAATGTATTAAATCCCACCGATCTCTCTTTCTCTTGTTTTATTGTAGGGAAAACATAGAAACCTGCAATATATAAAATCAATTCACTTATTTACCTGTACTCCAAATAAAGGAACTGGTCAAGAAGGCTTAATGAATTCAGAAATATACTGCTCTGCTCCAAACACACACTAATAATATTCAAACATACAAAATGCTAAAAAGAGAGTTGTGCTCACAAGCAAGAAAAAGATAATATCCTCCTGAGCTATGGATATACTTTATCCCTGAAAAAGAACGCACTACAGAATTGGGTAAATAATAAAGAAACCCATTTTGTTGTTTAACATATGTGGTGTTCTTCCTCAAAGTTTATGGAATCTAGATGCTGATTCAATATCCAACATTTTAGATCTGAGATTTATTTTTTCTTGGCAAACTTCAGTTTCTTGAATATTTCTTATTGACATAGAAGGAAAAGGATAGTTAAGACTTCTAATAAAAAGTTCTTAATTCTTGACATCAAAAACTTCCTGCCAAAAACCAAGCACAAAAAAAAGAACCAGAGACTTATCAAATACATAGTGAACTATACATGAATTAAAGAAATAATGATGTATAGAGTATAAAATATGGAATAAATAAAACATTTTTGAAGACAAAAAATTTTGCTAAATTTAAAACAGTAATCATAGTTTAAAGCTTTGCTTAAAATAGTATGAATATATAAAGGACCCCACTTTCATATACTCATATTTAACCATATATTTTCTCTTCAACAATAATTTTCATCGACTTCAAAGGCTGGTTGGATGCTCTGAATAAGGAGAAAAAGAAAAACTATTGTATTTAAATAAAATCCTGCAAGTTTAAATTTTTTGGAAAGAGGAAAGGTTCTCTTTCTTTGTGGGCTCTTGCTTGCATTTGATTATTAAAGAATGATTTCACTCTAAACAGGGCAGTAATGTAAAATAAGCATCAACTCTGAATGAAAAAAAAATTTAATTCTGATGTTCATAAGTGTGAATGTGTGTAGGAGTGTAAAATTGTGATCCAATTAAAATCTATAGATTTAGGTCACTTAATTCACATCAGTCATTTTCCATCACTGCAGTTAAACAGCTTTATACTTCTCTGTCCATTTATTCTACTTTCTCATTTGTCATTATGAGAAGTGCCCATGCTTCTAGTTAAGCTAACCCTGCCACTGGTCCACTGAACTCCATCCTCTGTTATCAACTCAGAGACAGTATTCCAGAAATTTTTATCTCTGCCTACTGCCTTGGCAATGTTTTCCCTCTCTTCTTACTCACTCTTACCAGCATACAAAAATGACATTTTTCTTCTGTTAAAAAAAGAGTCCCCTCTTGACTCCAATTCCCCACCAGTTAATGTTCTATTTCTTTCTTTTTCTTTCAGTGAAATTGTGAAAAGATGTGCATATACCGGGAAACCGACTTTGGCACAGTGGTTAGGGCATCAGTCTACCACATGGGAGGTCTGCGGTTCAAGCCCCGGGCCCGTGTGGAGCTGGCCCATGCACAGTGCTGATGCGCGCAGGGAGTGCCTTGCCACACAGGGGTGTCCCCCGCGTGGGGGAGCCCCATGCGCAGGGAGTGCACCCATAGGGAGAGCCACCCAGCACGAAGGAGAGGGCAGCCTGCCGTGGAATGGCGCCGCCCACACTTCCCGCTGCTGACAATGGCGCCGCCCACACTTCCCGTGCTGCTGACAACAGAGGCGGACAAAGAAACAAGACGCAGCAAAAAGACACAGAAAACAGACAACCGGGGGAGGGGAGGGGAATTAAATAAATAAAAATAAATCTTTAAAAAAAAAAAAGTGCCTATACCTGCTGTTCCATAACCAATTCTCTATTCTCATTCCCTTTGCATGTCCTGTTCTCTCCTTCTTCCCTGTCATTCCACTGAAAATATTTTATATTAAGGTCCTCAATAATGTTTATGTTGCTCAATTCATCAGTCATTTCTCAATCCTCCACTTGCTGAATCAACAGCATTCAACTAAACTAATCACTGTCTCTTCCTTGAAATACTTTTACTTTTTCACTTAGCTTCCAGGACACTATACTCAAGTCATTCACCTCCTACCTCCTGGCACTCCTTCTCAGTCTTCTTTGCTGGTCTGCATCTTCCTGACCTCTATACATTTAAGTGTATCACGACTGAGTCCTTGGACCACTTATCTTTTTTGTCTTCTCTAACTCCCTTTATATCTTGTCCAGCTTTCAAGGCCATCTAGACATATACTTTGAGCAGGACTCCTCCTCCAAACTCTAGATTTATATATCCAAAATACCTACTCAAACATTTGCTGTCAATGGCGACTCTCTCTCTCATGCCCCATATCCATTTCATCAGAAAACCCTGCTGTCTCTAAATATATCTGGAATCTGCTCTTTGCTCATTACCTCCACACCTCACTCTAGGCTAAATCACCCTGATCCTTCATGGAACTGTTGAACTAGATTTCCACCTGTTATATATTCTCCTGTACGTGACTTCCACCTGTTATATATTCTCCTGTACGTGACTCCCTCCAGTCCATTCTCAACACAGCAGCCATACTAACCCTGTTAAAGCGTAAGTCAAATCATGTCAGTTGACTGTTTAAACCTTCCAATAGTTTCCAGTCTAACTCAGAATAAAAACTGAAGTCCTTACAATGACCTACAAGGCTCTACACGATATTACCCTCTTGTCTCTCTAACCCCATCTCCTAATTCTCTCATTCTTGATCTCTCCACTTTGTCCATATAGCCATCCATGCTATTGTTTGAATAAAACAGGAAACTCCATATTAGGTCTTTTTACTTAACAGCCCCCCCCCCCCTTTTTTTTTGGCATGCTCTTTGCTTGGATGGACATGTTACTTTCTGATTCCTTTTCTGGTACCCTGGCTAAAAAATCACAACCTCATCCCTATTCCCATATAGACACTTTTCACCATTCTTTCTTGTTTTATTTTTCTCTTTAGCACTTATCACTATTTAAAATATTTTATATTTTATTTATTCATATTGTTTATTGTCTGTTTCTTTGACTAGAATTTTTAAACTCAATGAAGATAGAGATTGTACATTTTTGCTCTGTACTACATAAAAAATTCCCAAGTACATAACAGGCACTCAAAAAATATTTGCTAAATAAATGAATCAAACATTATTTTTGAGAATTAAACTTAGGTCAGAAAATCTGATTATGAGTTCAGGAGCTCCTGCTTCCACTGTCACTAGAAAATCCATAGAACTCTAGAAAAATAATACCTCAGTTTAGAAACCTACTGGGTAACAACAAAAAGACAAATAATCTAATTTTTAAAATGGGCAAAGGATTTGAATAGACAGCTATCTAAAGAAGATATTAGAAAGGCCAAACAGCACATGAAAAGATGCACAGTGTGATCATCAGGGAAATGTAAATAAAAAACCACAATGAGATAGCACTTTACACCTACTAAGATGACTATTATTTTTAAAAATAGTAAGAAATGTCAAGGAGGCAGAGAGAAATAGAAACCCTTATACCTTGCTGGTGGCACTGTAAAATGTTACAGCCATTATGGCAATCAGTCTGACAGTTCCTCAGAAAGTTGAAAACAGAATTATATAACCTGGCAATTCCATTTCTAGGTATATACCTAAAAGAATTGAGGGCAGGAATTTGAACAGATATTTGTACACCAGGGTTCATACAGCATTGTTCACAAAAGCCATAAAAGCCAAAAGGTGGAAGCAAGCTAGGTGTCCATTAACAGTTGAATGGATGAACAAAATGTGGTATAGACACCCAATGAAATATTATTCAGCCATAAATATTAATGAAGTCCTAATATATGCTACAACATGTATGAACCTTGATGACATCATGCTGAGTGAAAAAAAAAAAACCAGCATAAAAAGACAAATATTGTAAATCTCACTTATTTGAAATACCTAAAATAAGCAAATTTCACAGAGACAGATAAATTATAAGTTTCTAGGGGTGGCAAGAGAGAGGCAGAGAGGGAGTTATTGCTAATTCGGTGCAGAATTTCTGTTTGAGGTAAAGAAAAAGTTATGGTAATGGATATTGGTGATGGTAGCACAATATTGTGAATGTAATTAATACCACTGAATTGTAAACTTGAAAGTAGTTAAAATGGGAAATTTTAAGTTGTATAAATGTTACTACAATAAAACGTTAAAAACATTTTGGGAAAAAAAAACCCTGCTGCATATTTGATCTGGGAGACTTTGACCTGAACCACCAATTTTCTTTCTATCCCATCCCAGCCCATTACCATTTCTCTTATGAATAGTGAGAGAAAGTCTCACTTTCACCATAACCTAAAACATACTTTTTTTTTTAAAGAGTAACTTATTTTTTTTTAAGATTTTTTTATTTTTTATTATTTATTTCTCTCCCCTTCCCCCTCTCCATTGTCCACTCTCTGTGTCCATTCACTGTGTGCTCTTCTGTGTCTGCCTGTATTCTTGTCAGTGGCACTAGGAATCTGTGTCTCTTTTTGTTGTGTCATCTTGCTGCATCAGCTCTGCATGTGTGTGGTGCCACTCCTGGGCAGGCTGTGTTTTTTTCACACGGGATGGCTCTTCTTATGGGGTCCACTCCTTGCGCGTGGGGCTCCCCTACACAGGGGACACCCCTGCGTGGCATGGCACTCCTTGCACACATTAGCACCGTGCAGAGGCCAGCTCACCAAACGGGTCAGGAGGCTCTGGGTTTGCACCCTGGACCTCCCACGTGGTAGGCAGATGCTCTATCAGCTGAGCCAAATCCACTTCCCTACCTAAAGCACTCTTGTTCACCCTGCTTCGCCCCATCAGTAGTTTTGGCTAGATAAGATCTCAAACTCTCAAAAGCAGTTGGCTTTGAGCTAGTGATATGAAAGCACATCTTACTTATTGCTTGTGCATACTTGTTTTAACAAAATATAGTATATGTTGGTGTGTTTGTATATGCTTGCTTGTCTTGTTGCTAATGAGTTGTTGCATTTTAACATAAGTATTAATTTGTAACATTAAATATTTGAGGTTTTAGTCTAAAAACCCTGAAGAATTTTTATAGAAAAAAGTTTTCAGAACTTTTTTCATTATGGTTTATCACTATAGAGTAATAAGACCAAGCTGAGATATTCAACAAAAGGAATAAATGCATTTTTTCTTACCTGGAGCTAAAACAGAAGGATCAGGTAGATTTCCACTTTCCTCATCAGTACTTTCATCATAGATTGCCTCTCTGTCAGCAGTCATTTGAGAACAGGTTGCAGTTTTCCTAGAAACAAAGAAAGACAGAATTATAAATTATTGGGAAACCCCTAGCTTGATATCAAATTTACCAATAAGTAATTATAGAAAATGTCCCTGGAAAAAGATTCCAAATGAAACAAATATGTATTGACACATAAGATTTAGATGTCACCACTTTTAAAGACTATATATTAACCCTCAAAAGAAGGAGTTTTCCTTTCACCTAAGAATCTAAATGTGTTTATAGTACTAAGTATAATTATTGAATTCATTTCCTATAGCTTATTATTCTTCTATCAAATATAATTTTACCAATTGTCTTCTGTGAACACCAAGTGTTCAGCATTTACTGACCTCAAAGCAGTTCTGTATTTCATTTGACCTCCCCCAAATCCTGAGATGGTTATCTTTATCCTTATTATGAGGATAAAATGAAGGATAGAGAGTTTAAAGGATTTGCCCAAAGCTGTATATTAAGAGATTGGTGACAGACCAGCTTTTGAACTAGGACCATCAGACATCAAATATAATGTACTTTATACTATGTCAGTGGTAAACATACACTTCCTCCTAATTCAGGGCAATAGTCCCTAACCTGTATCTGCTCATTCCCAAGAAAACTATAATAGCCTAAAGCCATGCTAGCTATAGGTCACCTATGATTGTGAGAGGCAAGTACACTTCCATTCTCAGAGGAAACTGGATGGAAGGATGAAGGATATGTATGATCCACACTCTAGTCAGCACCTGAGTTAAGGAAAAGTTCAAATAAAATTAATGCTCCCCGGAATTTAACATTAGCAACTTGATTGCAAATAACCAGTTGATAAACAATTAAACTATTGCTTAGACATTAAGATTATGAATGTGAATCCAACTCTGTAGAGTTTATAGCTAAAAGGTTTTTAAAGTATTAATTACCATATTTCTAAATATTTTTATAAAAACTGAACAATATTTAAATAAACCTCATGCCATTTTTTTTACATGTTATATGTCAGTTCGGCAGACATGGAGAGATGATACTGAGAATTTTCCAACCCACTGTATGACTGTCTAACAGAAGAGCATATAACCTCAGTGCATCAAACGATCTCATATTACTAAAATGTTGTTACTTAACTTCCATTAAGTTTGGGGAAAATTCCACTTAAATTTACACATTTGTCATTCCAAAACAGTGATAAGGCTAAATACCTTTCTGGCTCGGTGTTCTTTTCTAGTTCTTGAGCTTGATTTAACAATTTATGTAAGCTTCTGATTTTTGCCTTCTTCTCATTTAGTACCAGAACAAATCGTTTATAAAGATCATTCTCCAAAGTTTCCCTGGCACTCACACATCTTTCAAATCTATAAATAAATAGATCACATTTTTTCTTAGCATTAACATTTAGTCTAATATGCGAGATGATTTCAAGAAAATTTTCAAAGAAAAGAAAATTAAAATAATTTTACATATGCTTTCATTGACTAAAGTTTAGTGCAGATAGTAAAACACATAATTAGAACATATTTGTTATTAATTTTAGTAATTCATGTACTGTGATGAGGGCTGAAATTGAAAACTGATATAAAAAATGCTTTTAAAAAATCTGTAATATCTAAACTGAAAATTTATTCAAATCTATAGTTTACTTCCAAATAAGTGTTTTTATGAGAGAAATTTCAAAACAAGAGGAAACCATACCATATGTTTCCTTAATATTTTGTTACCATTTTGTTTTGTGGTTAAGTAATTCATCTAGTTACTTTGATTACTACCCTACTAGATTATCAAGTACTCCAAAGCAAGACATTACTAATCCAGTTATTTCCCTATAACCCAGCCCCAGACAAAGACACACACTCATGCACACACACACATATTTATATACATACACATACCAATATATACATATATATAAAATGTGTCAAGTGTCCAACTTGAAATTTCCAAGATTAATGAAAAAGCAGTGTTATTTATTCACTTTCAGTTTTTAAAACAAATCTTATAAATGTTCTTTTATTTATAATTCCTTCTACAATATTTAATTGAGCTAACAAGGGATTGTGTTAATTTTTTTTTTTTTAGGAAGTACCAGAGATAGAACCTGGGACCTCAAACATGGGAAGCAGGTGCTCAACTACTGTGCTATGCCCATTCCCCAAGACCGTATTAATTTTAATCTCCTAAGAGATTTATACAAAGAAGAGAAAGTAAGCTAGCAAAGATTGCATATACTTGACATGTCCATACACACGCACACAATACATAAATCCTCTTTTTCATGATTCAAATGTAAACTATTTCATGTAAACCATTCTTTTCAATAGAGTCCAGCTTTGCCAAGTTTTCTCTTTATCACACTGCTTATGTATACATGAGTTGTTTTATGCAAGTATCCTGTTTCCTGTGTGTGTATTTCAGTGAAATATTTAGAAATTGGATGACTTTGATATATATGCCCTTATGCTTTCAACGACCTACTCATCTAGAAATGCAGATTTCTTAGCCAGTAGGGCCTCTCCTGGGATAAAAAGGAACATATGGCAATATATTAGTTGTGACCTAAACTATTAGAACTTATAGACGATTTCTGCAAAGTGGCAAGATACAAGACTAATACACAAAAATCAAGGGCATTTCTATACTCTACTAATAAGTAACCTGAGGAGAAAGTCAGAAAAAATTTCCATGTACAATAGTGACTAAAAGAATCAAATATTTAGGAATAAATTTAACCAAGGACATAAAGGACCTGTTTTCAATTACAGTAATTTCTTATAGCATAGTCTTTGCCAACACTGTGAACTGCAGGAGGTCAGAGAGTATGTGTATTTTATTGGCTGGTTTATTCTCAGTGCCTACCATAGTATTTGGCATTTGACAGTTGTTTAATAGCTTTTTTTTTTTTTTTGGTAAATGAATACAGTAAATTAATATTGACAGCTTAAATAGAAATGAGAAGCCATTGATTCTGAATATTATATTTTTCATTCAGCAAGGCTATTCATCATTGTAACCACTATCTTCATTTTTTTCACTTTTAAAAGAGAATTTGTGGTAATTAACATTAATGTAACTGTATTCCTTCATCAGGCAGAGCTCTCTGAGAAAGCAGCACACCAAAGAAGTGTGGAAGGAAAAATAAACAATAAAAACATTGCTTGGTATTATAGTTTCTATATAAAATTTTAGAGCTGCTAACCAATTAGTAACTTATCTAAATTAAAGGCATATTTAATTTGCATGTAAACTACTTCAATGATTCTTGACTGAAAGATAATGTGCACTTATCAAATACCAAGTTAATTCCAAACCCTTTATTAAAAATTAACATTAGGCACAATATATGACTTGAAAAATGAAAATAAATGTAAAAATGAAATATATCATTTGCATAAAGAACATTGTTCATCTAAATAATCAATTAGAACTACACTGTAAAAGTGACAACATTTTTGTGATAAGAAAACCAGAATGTGATAAGAAAAACAGAATGAATGGTATTATGTGAGTTAACTTTCTGGTTTTAGCAAAGTTTTAGGATTTTCTTCAACTAAACTTCTGACCATCAAACTGGATAATAATTCCTGGATAAGGCTGGGAAGTAGGAGTTGGTTGGGACAGAATATTACTACAAAATTTTCAGGATGTGAATTCACTCTTAATTACTAATTTCTCAACAAATTCTGACATTGGTCTTTCATTTGATATTTCAAAACTAAGACTCTCATGTCATTTCCCCTACTACACTTCAATAAAAATCCTTTCCTTTAGTATTATGTAGCAATATGATGTTTCTATGCCTTCTATATTTCTTGCCTCCTGACAATCCCCTGTCTCTAGAACTGGTCAGGAAATTATTACATGAGATCATTTAATTGAGGAGAGACATAGGACTCACTGCTGATACTAAAAGTACCATTAAAAGAGAGTGCACATACAATTAGATTGGACCACAACTAGTTAAAGATCACCTCTAAGGCAAAGATCAAACGTGATGAAACCATTAAAAAAAATCATACAGGAAAGGCCTAATGATGCTTCATCCTTTCAACAGTGACTAGAACAAAAGAATAACAACACTAACCTTAATTAGTAACCTAGAACTTTAGTATCTAGGACCTTTGACGAAAGGATAATCATTTTTAAAAAATAATAAAAGTGTAAAAACTAAATAAAGAAAATACCAAATATTCAAAGTAAAACATTTCTGGATGGTGGAAAAAACAGCTAAGAATAACACATTAAAAATAGTAACACTGAAAAGATGGCAGGTAGAATAAGAAACTACAGGGCTCTGTCCACGCCCTCCCCCGCAGAGAAGCTTTGAACAACCAGCAAGAAATGGCAGAAACATCTTTCTCAAAGTGCCAGAAAACAATGAAAGAACTACAATGGTAAATGCCAAATCAAGATAAAGATCACTTAAAAGCAGTAGGATTTCATAAAGCCCTAACTGGCCTCTCTCACAGCTCCTCACTGACTTGGCATGGAGCTGGCCAACACTCTCAGTTAAGATCCTTGGTCCTGGTTTTGGAGGGAGCAGAAGTGGGTCACATCTTAAGATCCTACTTAATAAAAGATCCTACTGACAATGAGTCCACATCCACAGGAATGGATTAACTTTAAGAACATACATTTCTGGAGTTCACACAGTTTCAAACTATAACATCATCTTAATGATATTTAGTCTTCCAATCCATGAATATGGAATGTTCTTCCATTTATTTAGGTTTTCTTAGATTTCTTTTGGCAATATTTTGTAGCATTCTGTGTGGAAGTCACTTACATCCTTGGTTAGATTTATTCCTAGATATTTGATTCTCTTAATTGCTATTGTGAATAAAATTTTTCTTGATTTCTTCTTCTGATTGTTCATTGCTTGTGTACAGTAACACATTCATTTTTGGGTGATTTTGTACCCTGCACTTTGCTGAATTCATTCATTAGTTCCAGGAGCTTTGTGGTGGATTTTCTGCATAGAAAGATTCTGTCATCTGCAAATAGAGAAAGTTTTGCCTCTTCCTTTCCAATTAAAGGCCTTTTATTTCTTTTTCTTATCTAATTGCTTTGGCATGAACTTCCAGCACAATGTTGAATAACAGTGGTAATCAGTGGGCATCCCAGTTTTGTACATGATCTTATGAAAACAGTTTAATACTGGCACAAGGATGGACATATAGGCCAATGGAATTGAACTGAAAGCTCAGAAATCACCCCTCACAATTATGGCCAACTGATTTTTGGTAAAAGAGCAAAGACCACTCAAAGGGGAAAGAATAGTGTCTTCAACAATTGTTGCTGGGAAAACTGGATCTCTATTTGCAAAAGAATGAAGGAGGAGTCCTATCTAACACCTTATACAAAAATCAACTCAAAATAGACCAAAGGCTTAAATATAAGGGTCAGAATGATAAACTTCTTTGAAGAAAGCATAGTGAAGCATGTTGAAGACTTTGTATTAGACAGTGGCTTTGTAGATTTTACACCCAAAGCACAAGCAGCAAAAGAAAAAAATAGATTGAGACCTCACCAAAATTAAATACTTTTGAGACTCAAAGTGTTTCATCATAGTAGTAGAATGACAGCTTACACAATGAGAGAAATATTTGGAAACCACATATCCAATAAAGGATTAATATTGAGAATATATAAAGAAATCCTATCTAACAACAATAAGGCAAACAACCTTATTGGAAAAAAAACGAGCAAAAGACTTGAATAGATATCTCTTCTAAAACTATGAACAAATGGCCAGAAAGCATATGAAGATGCTCAACATCAGTAACCATCAGGGAAATGCAAATCAAAACCACAGTAAGATACCATTTCATACCCACTAGATTGGCTGCTGTTAAATGAATGGAAAATAACAAGTGTTGGAGACGACTAGAGAAATAGGAGCACTCGTTCATTGCTTGGGGGTGGAAATGTGTAGAAAATGGTGCAGCCATTGTAGAAGACAGTTTGGTATGTCCAAGAAAGCTAAATATAGAATTATCATATGACCTGGAAATCCCACTATTAGGTATATACCCAAAAAGATAGCATGCAGGAACTCGAACAGATATTTGCACACTGATGTTCACTGCAGCATTACTCAGAAAAGCCAAAAGATGGAAACAACCCAAGTGTCCATCAATTGATGAATGGATAAACAAAAGGTGGCATTTTGTACGATGGTATATTATTCAGCCATAAAACAAAATTAAGTCCTGATACATGCAATAACATGGACCAACCTTAAAAACATCACATTGAGTGAAAGAGCGAGACACAAAAGGACAAATATTGTATGATCCGACTGATATGAAATAATTAGAATAAGAAAACTTACAGTATCAGAATCTAGAATATAGGCTATGTGGGGACAAGATGGGGATAGGGAATGGGAAGTTAAGGCTTACAATGTACAGGGTTACTATTTGGAATGATGGAAAATTTTTTGGTAATGGATAGTGATAATGGTAGCACAACATTGTGAATGCAATTAACAGCAGTGAAATATATACCTAAATATGTTTAAAAGGGAAAATCCTATGGTAACAGAACAAGATTTTTTTAAAAACTTCACAGAACTACACTACATAAACAGTGAACCCTAAGTGAAACCATGGATTAGAGATAATAGTACAACTATAAAAATGTGCTATAATCAATTGGAACAAATAGTCCACACCAAAGCCAAGTTGTTAAAAATAGGGTGGTATATGGGAATCCTGTACTTTATACATGATTATTTCTATAAACCCATAAGTTCTCTAATAAAGAAAAAATAATGAAAAATATAAAAAAGAAATAATGGCCAAAAACTTCCCACATTTAACACATGACATGAATATTAACATTCAAGATACTCAATGAACTCTAAACAGAATAAGCCCAAATAGGCCCAGTATAAAGAGGTACGTTCGAAAGCCATGAGACAAAACAAATTTTCTCATATATGAGAGCCTAAATAAGACTAAATGTCAATTTTTCATCAAAAACCATGGAGATAAGAGGCAGTGAAAGTCACATTTAAAGTGCTAAAAACAACAAACTGCCAGCCAAGAATTCTTTTATCTGGTAAAACTTTCGAAATTGAGAGAAAGATTAAACATTTCTATATAAACAAATGCTGAGGGATTTTGTCACCACTATACTGGCCCTATAAGAAATGCTAAAGGGAATTCTGCAGGTTAAAAGGAAAAGAGTCTAGGCAATTGACTGAAGCCAAAAGAAGAAATAAAGACCTTCAGCAAAGAAAATGATATGGGTAAATTTAAATAACAGTACTATTGTATTATTGATTTGTAACTCCACTTTTTACTTCCTACAGGAACTAAAAGGCAAATACATAAAATGTAATGATAAATCAGTGGTTTTGTATAATAAAGTGTAAATGTATAAATAATTAATCTGTGGGAAGAATACGTAGAGGTGGGGGAAGAGGAATATAAGAACACAATTGATGTACATTATTGAAGTTAAGTTGATAATAAAGCAAACAAGATTGTTTTGCTCCATGGTAACAACAGAGAAAATATCAGAGAATATGCAAACTCATGGAGATAGAAAGGTTACTAGGAGTAGTGCAATGGGGAAGTAATGTAAAATAAGTGTGGAGTTTCTGTTTAGGATGAAGGGAAAGTTCTAGCAAAAGGATGGTAGTGAGGGTGCTGAAACATCATAAATGTGATTAATTTCACTGAAAGGTATGCTTGGGAGGGGTTGCAATGGGATGATTAATGCTGTAAATATATTTCTACAATTAGAAAAAGAACAAAAAAAAAAGAAACTAAAGCAATAACAACAACTAAACACATTACATGACCCTGGATGGGATCTAGTAAGAGAAAAGGCTCAAAATAACATTACTGCGACATAAAAAAAGATTGGCATGTAGAATGTAAGCTACATTTCAAGTCAATGTCAAATTTCTTGAACTTGATAACTGCACCTAATGTGATTACATAAGTGAATATCATTTTTGTTATGAAATGTACATGGAAGTATTGTATTCAAGAAGTATGACATGTGTAACCTGCTCCTAAATATTCATAAGATAGATACTGATAGATAGATGATTGATAGATAGATGATAGATAGCTAGATGGATGGATGGATGGACGATAGACTGAATGAAATGATACTGAAAATGTGGCAAAACATTACAATTGGTGGATCTGGATTCCTGAGGGTGACGGGAGTATGCTGGAGCTCTTTATATGAGGCCTGTATTACTTTTATAACTGTCCTGTAAATTTGAAATTATTTCAAAATAAAAAGTTAAAAATAACATAAATAAGAGCAAAAACAAGGCAATTTCACATAGAAACCATCTCTCCCCCAACTAGATTACATGATAACCCAAAATAAAACCATAGATGCATAAATGTAAACACACAGTACTTAAAACAATGTAGTAATTCTAATATTTACAAACAGCTCTAGCCAAATTTACTACTATATCCTAGGCAGCACTGTACAAAGAACATCTGAATAGAGTTCAGAGGATAAGAATGCCAAAAAGAACTAGATAAGAAAGCAATGGTAAAGAGATTTAATAAGTCTTTAAGTACTGAAGAAGATGGTGAACAACTGTTCTTCAACATTTTAAACAACAGAACAAGTGGAAATGGCCTTCAACTCTACCATGAAGGATTCAGATTACAATATATGGAAGGGAAGACTATTCTTAAACATTGTAATGGGCTACTATGGGGAGTTGAAGATATCTCTTGAGGTCTTTAAAACTCAGACTGAATTCATCTGGATTTAATGTGATCCTAGTTTGAAGGCAGAGAGATGACATATGGGAGATTTCAAGGTCTCTTCTATTTTAATGATTCTCTGAGTGTCAATGCAATTCAATTTGCTGAAAACTGTCTCCAATTCTGGGTTTAATAACTATAACTCGGAACAAAGTTGGAGAGTTTCTAATTTGATGTATGAATAAAAGCAAAAGACTTATTCAGCAACATAGAACATTTGAGAGTTGTTATTTGAAATTCAGTTGGGAAAACTAGTAAAACATTCTTAATAACCTAAGAATTCAATTAAAAATGTTCTGACAGTTCTTCCTTTATCTAAATTATCAAAATCAAGTTAATCCAGTAATACCACTTATTCAAAATGGAATTAAGGCCCAAAATTATTAAACAGTAACTTAACATAGATGTTAAAAGTCTACACATTAAAGCTCACCCTTTTTACTCATACAGTACTTTCTCATGCCTCACCTAAGCCTCGCTTAACCCCCACAGTCATCCCAAAAGGAAACAGCTTTATAATATTCAGATTATGATATTGATACATAAGGAAATACCAAATATGTGCAAATAATCCAAAAATGTAAAGAACAATTTAATTCACAATTCCAGACATACACCATTAGCATATAATTTCCCCGTCTAGATATTCTCCATATAAACATATAATTTTGCCAAAATAGGACAATATAAATATTGTCAGTAATTCATATTTCTCCTCTTAATATATCATAATCACTTTCATGTTGGTAAGCTCATGTATAAATGATTTTTTTTTTTGCTTACAGAATATTCTATTTTGTATTAATAATATTTCAAATCCATCTCTGACAGCTTCCAGGGGAATTCACTGTCCTGATTTTGTGCCACCTCCTCCTCAACCACACATACTCAGTCTAGGATAGTGGTAGGGGAGAAATGACTGGATCATGGATGCATATAGACAAAGAGTAATCTGAGGCTGCTAGGCAAACTGAACATCATGGCCTCAACTCTAATGACTTTTCTACCTCCTATGTCCCCAATTACCTGACTAAATATCCTCATGTACTATTTCTAATCTCTCTAAAGATCCTGGATGTGATCTGTACTACTACTGCCTTATTGAAGCTGAAACTGTAAATCCTTTGTTCATTTTCCAACATGCTAGGGCTGTATTGAGGGGGCCTAAAGAAAGTACTGCTTGGCCATGACAACATGTATTTATAGCTCCTTAAAATGATCACTTTCTCCTCTGAAAGAAGAGAAAACAAAATTTGGGAAATGGCTAGATATATGACACCTGTTATACAATTAAGGACTTAGAATTCTCTGTAGAGTGGACTCTCATCCCACTACCCCAATGTTTACATGTTCAGCCCTTGAAAAGGATGTCTGACCCAATATCTTCTCAAAAGAATCACTGAGGTGTACTAAGGCAGGTGACAGGACACGTGACTGTGCTTTTGATCAAACAGGAAATCTTTTGCCACAATAAGTCAAAAGCACTTTCTGAATATCTTAGAAATAGCAAATCAAGTCATCTGTGGGCTACATATTACATGTACCCCTCAGGCACACAGTTTTACAGCACAGGGCATATTTGTCTCTGCTGCCTCATACCTTCTTCGTACCCCTAAGGCACACTGTTTTACAGCATGGAGCATATTTGTCTCTGCTGCCTCATATCTTCTTTCCCTGAGCTTTCCATTCTATGGCAGTGGCATTGAACAGTGATGAGTCGATACCTCTTTTAAATGTCTGGCATATATTTTAAACATATTGTCATATTGGCATATTTAAACATATTGTCCAAGTACCAAACGCCCAGTCTGTATTTTTTTTTTAAAGATTATTTATTTATTTCTCTCCCCTCCCCGCACGCTAGTTGTCTGTTCTCTGTGTCTATTTGCTGTGAGTTTTTCTTTGTCCACTTATGTTGTTGTCAGTGGCACAGGAATCTGTGTCTCTTTTTGTTGTGTCATCTTGTTGTGTCAGCTCTTCATGTGTGCGGTGCCATTCCTGGGCAGGCTGAACTTTCTTTCGCGCTGGGCGGCTCTCCTTACGGGGTGCACTCCTTGCGCATGGGGCTCCCCTACGCGGGGGACACCCTTGCGTGGCAGGGCACTCCTTGCGCACATCAGCACTGCACATGGGCCAGCTGCACACGGGTCAAGGAGGCCCGGGGTTTGAACCGCGGGCCTTCCATGTGGTAGACGGACGCCCTAACTACTGGGCCAAGTCCGCCTGCCCCAGTCTGCATTTTTGTGGGCAAGTTGTGGATCAAATTTCTTATCATCTTGAGGGTATTTTGAGTTTTAAATATAATGGCTTATCACAATAACAGAACATCTCCTTTAATCTGATTTATCTGCTATATAAAATAGAAAAACACAGCCAAACCACATATACTGGGACCCAAAAATTGCTTTCTAGTGCAGCTGTTTGATATTGCTTCATATCAGCATGAATAAAACAGGAAGTTAAACAGAAAAATTAACTTATTTCCGTTTGTTTTCCTAAATTTACATAGTTTTTGTTTGATCTCATCATTTTTATATATTTGGAGATAAAAATTAATTCAGAACTAAAAGAGTACATGACAAATACTTTCTTAATTAAAATAACTTAGAGTCAAATATAATCAAGTATTAGGAGTATAATTTTATGTGCCTTGCATTAATTAATAAATATAATCAAATGTATAGAAAACACATTTCTTTCAGTCAGTCTCATTTCCACAAACATTTATTGATAATGATAAAACCCTTCACTATTTTTCATGGACTCTCCCATATACTTATGTCTATACAGAACAATCTAAACAAATGGCCTAAACAGACCTTAAATAGGATAAATATTCTTATGCTTTAGAGATATTGGGTTGAATGAAAGATAAAAATTGGATGCACTAGATTCAACTATTACTATCATTAGTATATATATTCCACATAATTATTTCAATTTTAAAATATATATATATAAACATTTGCCTATCACATTGTATTATATAAGTCTCTGTAGAGATAAAAATGTTGTTAACATCCATTGTATTAACTTTAAAAATCTTTTACATAGAGAGTAATATAGTCTACAGACTAGGTCAACTCAAATTATTATATAGTTGAGAAAATTCATCATAGAAAAGATAAGTGATTTTCTTCTCATTATTTTTAAAAAAATGAGGCAAAGCCAGGAGACTAAAAGACTTTCAAATGCTTTATCCAGTAGTCACAATTACCTCAACATTTAAAAATGGTGAAAGTATGACTTTTCAATCAATCAGGAAAAATAAGACGTATAAGGAGCCAAAGCACACATCATTGGAGAAAGTCGTCAATGTTCATACAAAGACTCCAGAAAAGGAACTAGTTATATTGGTATTTCATGTCTCTTTTTTATTATTAATCCTATCATTTGAGCTGTATTACTCTCCAAAAATATCCATTACCTAAATTTTAACTGATAACAATGGGTTCTGATTCTCAATGCGTAACTACTCCTTATTCTTTATAAGTTTGCTGGTGTCTCCAAACACTAATGACCTAAAAGTTTTAAAGTGTTTCTGTAATGTGCAATAGTGACCATTTATCTGGTAGAATCATAATAAGTAATGGTAAGTAATGACAAAGTTTTTGTTAAATACACACTAAACACTTCATAAATTTACAAAACTTAAAGCTATAAGGATATAAAGATAACTCAGTGTTTTTATAATACAAGCACATGTCCACACACCGTCCTTGAACATCATTCCAATCTCTCAGAAGTCTTTCATTTTCTTTCTGCAGGTGTTCATTTTTGGCTTGGTTTTCTGTGATGGTGTCCAGGCAGTCACAAATAAGTTCTCTTATGACCTCAGCTGGGCTTGCAACTTTCTCTAAGTTGAAGGAACCAAGTCTGAACTAGGATGAAAAGAAACCATGATTAGTTTGGGGGAATATCAAGACTGAACAGTCCAGTGTTAAAATACAGAATTTCTTCTGAGGAAAAAAAAAAAGTGTTAAGATTCAAATTCATTGCATTTGTCAGATATAAATACAGTGACAAAAGATCTGGGTTACTTCCTACTTTGTTAAAAGCTTGTCATACAAATCAATATACAACCTAAGAATAATTTTTAAAAGTAGGTAATTCATTCTCTCACCTCCTAGCAGAAAAGAAATCGACTTAAATACCATATAAATACCATATGTTTGCTATAACCTAATTTTAAGTCACTTGGTCCAGTGTAAGAAAAGAGATTATACATGAGAATTTTTAACTCTAGTCTCTAAGACAAAGACAGGGTTCTTGAAAAGCCTGGAACACCACCAGTAATTAAATCCCTAAACTAAAAACAATAATTTATTATTAGAAATTACAACTAATAATTCTAAGTGTCAAGTTTGAGTACTTCACTATAAAGGTTTAAGATGTAAAAATATCTTAATTCCTTTACTAGGGGATACTTATAAATAAAATAGTATACTACAGTTTTAGATATAGTTATATAGAATTCTGGGGGAATATAGGTACTCCTCATTTATAGATAGGGAAACCAAAACTCAGATATTAATAAAAATGATCATATCCTCAATATTAAATTTAGAATTATAACAAATAATAAAACTGTAAAAATAATAATTATTAAATAAGTCAAGATTCTACCATACTATGCAATTAGTCCATTTCCTGCTATGAGAGGATATCCAAGCTAGACCACTAGAAAGAGGTAAGGGGAGGAATTAGGTTCAAAACCTAAATATAAATCTGAAGAAAGATTCTAATGGCATAGAGTGGCAAACCTGAGAATAAAATCAAGGGGATTTTGTTTTGTTTTACCTCCTAGATCACTAATTTCTATTACAGCATTTATTTAATAGGAAAATTTCTAAAATGTCTTGCTTATTTGGAAATGTTAAATTCTAAAAAAGTATTTCTGTAAGTAACTATGTTGTGTATAGATTAAGAAATATTTAACAGTTGTTGACAATTCTGACACCTCTACTAATCAATTAACTAAAAGTAACGAAAAGCAGCAATGCAGTGTTTGAAATTTAGGTGGCATTTTATAAATCATTTCAGCTAATTCCTATAATATAGGAACCATTTGGATGTATAACCCCATAGAGTAAACTTTTCTGGATGAATTATGTTTCCCAATTTACTTTAAATACATAGAGAGAAAATATGAGTAGAAGATCTCTTACTGAACATTATGGAAACCCTGATAAAAGACTTAAATACTGACCATTCCTGGGTTTTTGAAAAACATTTATACTCCCTTAATATTTAAAGAAAAGCAATGGATATATACATTCTTCAATAATACAGACATATTTTAGAAGACTATTACTGTTACAGCTCTGAAACTCTATATGAATTTGTGTGTATGTATTATTTTTTAAACCACAGCAGGTCATAATACATGTTTAATCCTTTAATTTGGTTTATCTCACCTCTTCCTGTTTCTCAACAAAAGACAACAGAAACCAGATCAAGAAAATAGTTCCTTTATTTCAGTGAGTAACTCAAATTAAGCAATTCGAGCAAGGTTAAGAAAAGACTTGAAAAATTCTAAGGGCATAAAAATTCAGTTGAAATTATTTCAGACAATTTGTCAATACAACTTACTAACATGAACTCAAATGGCCAAAGGCATTTACAGTTGTATTTCTCATGCTTTAAAAAGCATGTAAGTTTAAACAAAAAGTTTTATCCATAAAAAGAATATATAATTGAAAGTAAATTTTAGCATTTACTTTTAAAGTTTCTCTGAAGGTAAACACACACAAGAACAGCTAAAAACAAGGGTTACCTGTAGAAAATTACTTTTTGAGTTGATACGAAATAGGAGAAAAACTAAGTCTATTTTTAGAGATCAGATTATGTTATGAGCAAACCATAAACCCACAAAGTAATCTTATATTTTTTCCATTATCACAACCGTCAAGCGACTTTGACTAAGAGGGATGTTATTAGAAAGGAAAGAGTTTTCCATCACTTGAAAGTCTCAAAAATGGCAAATGGATAAAGAATTCATGGCATACTTTGATCTTGAATAAAGTAATTGCTGAAATACAAATGCAGAGATAAACACAAGCCCGACACTCTACAGTTCTATCTTAGATGACAAAGGAAGTAGAGAGCAATTCCAAATCACTAATACCAAGTGATTTTTTTCAAAAATACTATTTAATTGCATTTATTAAAAATTCCAAAAGAGAATTTTAAACAATTTTTTTGGCTACTCAGCATAGAATAAACCTAAAATTTCATTTCTTCTCAGGAGTAGGTTTTCCATTTCTATTTTCTAATGATATTTACTAGTTTCTGGTCCTTTAACAGGTATATATATCTGTTTTCTTAACAATAAAAAGAGAATTATCTAGAAACTCAAACCAAGTAAAGGCTTGTGCTTTAAGAATTCAGATTAAAATTATTATTTTTTAAAAATTCTGTAATGTGTGAGAAAATGATTCTACTGAGCCATCCTTCCTGGTTTATGGATGACTGCGATCAAGGGGCAGACACACTCCTTGCCGACACTGCTGTCACTCCAGTCTGCCCACTCTATCCCAAGAGGCCACATAACTGCATGCAATGGATTTCAACATGGGTCTCTTGTCAGACCTAATGAATAGAGAAGCATAAAATATTTCTGTGTTCCAACTCCTCATCTAGTCCATCCATATACTGCCTCTCAGATGAAAAGTGGCAATTTGGTATCATTTTTAAACTCGGCAAATTCTATAAAAGCTATAATATACTGTTGCATCAATTTTTAAATATTTGACTTTTAGTTTCTTGTTTCATACATAAGGCTATTGACACAGCTGTTCCTTATTTATTAGTTTTGGCATTTCAAAATAATCTACAGTATAAAATCATGACTTCAGATGATAGTTCAGAGCTAGAAACTACAAATGAAAGACATTTTGAAGGCCTGTCTCTTTTGTTATAGATGTGTACAAATATAAGCTTCTTTTTATAGTCAGTTCTCAAGATCTTATGGAAAATTCACAGCATAGAGAACGATGAGCTAAGTACCTCATTCAGTTTAGAATTGTCTAAGATTTCATGCAAGGCTTTCGTTTTTTTAATGTAAAAAGATTGAGAACAACTAACTTTTAAAATTTGTTAATGACAATCATAGTGGGTTGCATGCATTGGCTCTAAATGGTCATCATTCTAGCTAGTAAAAAAACAAACTAATAAGCATTTTTTATCTGATCAACATTGAGAATTCTCAATTTCACAAAATTTATTCATATTCTTCAGCCAAGGCTTTCCTTATTCTAGACAATTGTCTCCTGTCAGTCCTTCAAAATGAAATGTCACAGCCCCCTACCTGCTGCCTCAAAGCCTGAGTCAAGTTCTCTTCCACTAATTTAGTCTATATTTACCTCTCTAGTTGTAACACTTCAGGGTTTATCTAACATAATTTATAACTCAGTCTCATACTGCATATATTTTTTTTCTCTTTTTTGGTATAGAAGTGCAGTCTTTTCCTTTAGTTTAAAGCTCTTTGAAATCAGGTACCATATCTTACACTTCTTCCATAGCCTCCATAGTATTTTTCTTTCTTTCTTCTCCATAGTATCTTGTGCAACTCTGGACACAAATTAGGTGCCCAGTAAAGACTGGATGATTTATTTTGGGGGGATAATCTGAATTAATAAGGAAATATAATTATAATGGGAACCAAGATGAGAGGCTAAAAGAAATGGAAGAATGAAGATATTACTGATGTTATTACTAGGCAACTACTAGTCAGAAACACTCATGTTACAGTATGTGTTTTTTAACTTATTCATATCACAGAGAAGTTTAGCTGTATCTAAATATGTGTACATAAAAAAAATAAAGCCTATCCTTTGTAGTTTATAGACAAATATATAGTTGCATATACATCGTTAAATAGTAAAGTTGTAAAATTCTAGTTATAAAAGAATCATCTATGCTTTGAACTAAAGAAGTAATTAAACTATTACCTTGGCCTAATTATGTTAATCACCAACTAAAATATTTTGAATCAATTGTGTGTATATTAAATCTCTGTATCATGAGTTCTTTGGTTTAGTGACCTGATTATATGTTTATTTTAGATATAAGTAAACACTACAAATGAAATTACCTAAAGCAGTAACATATCGAAGTTGACAACTAGTCACATTTATCTCCAAGGGTAACTAAAGCTGAGAAAAAATTAGTAAGAGGGATTCCTTCTAAAGAGATGAGAGCTGTATTTATGAAACTACTAATTTCACATTTCCAACTACAATTATTTTCTTGCCAGAGATTTCTTAGTGTGCATAAAAAATGCTTAGACATCTCAAGATGATTGCACAATCAAGGCTCTGTGTATTTTAGACCCTGCAGGATCTTACAATCAAATTCAATAATTTAGAACATAAAAGTATACTGAATTATAATTACAGTGCTATATATTATTAATATTTTAAAGTAATGCTATATGTTTTAAGATGAAGAATCATCTAGGCATTCTTATTTTGGTTTTCATAATTGCAGTCATTGAAAGTAGTCCAGAGAAAATTCTTGGAAGCACAAATAAAAATAAACTGTTGATTGTGATTTTTTTAAAAGGTCAATATATAAGTAAATACAGCAAGGCAATTTCAGAAATTACTTTCACTTTGTTTTTTGTTTTTTTTTTAAAGATTTATTTTTATTTAATTCCCCTCCCTCCCCTGGTTGTCTGTTTTCTGTGTCTTTTTGCTGCGTCTTGTTTCCTTGTCTGCTTCTGTTGTCGTCAGCAGCACGGGAAGTGTGGGCCGCGCCATTCCTGGGCAGGCTGCACTTTCTTTCACGCTGGGCGGCTCTCCTTGCGGGGCGCACTCCTTGCGCGTGGGGCTCCCCTTCGCGGGGGACACCCCTGTGTGGGGCGGCACTCCTTGCGCGCATCAGCACTGTGCGTGGGCCAGCTCCACACGGGTCAAGGAGGCCCGGGATTTGAACCGTGGACCTCCCATGTGGTAGACGGACGCCCTAACCACTGGGCCAAAGTCCGTTTCCCTACTTTCACTTTGAAGAGCTATAAATGTTCACTCCAATATACACTTAAAGATGATGAATCTTTTGGTTCATGGGAATTAGTTAAATCTAGAGGATTTATGTCAGACTGATAGGAAGCGGATGTGACTCAAGAAGATGGGCACCTGCTTCCCACATAGGAAATCTGGGATTCAATTTCCAGAGCCTCCCAAAAAACAAAGAAAAAAACAACAAGCAAACAGGTAGAATATCCAACTCAGGGGAGCTGATGTGGCTCAGTGGTTAAGTGCCAGCTTCCCACATGCAAGGTCCTGGGTTCAGGGTTCAATTCCCAGTTCCGGTGCCTCAAAAAAAAAAAAAAAAAAAAGAGAGAGAGAGAGAGTTGTAATTAACAATGAATAATTATACTGCATATGGATTCAGAATCAATCAGAAGGCTTTTCTGATAGTAACTGGATTGGGTGGTTGCCTATTATTTGCCTTATACTTTATTTCTGGTATTAGGTGCTGATAAAGAATTATTCCCTTGGATTCCCTGACACTCTTTTAGAGCTCATTATTCTTATCTAATCATATTTTCTCAGTAGGCTTCTTTATTTTTTACTCAGATTCTAAATGGTGGTGTTTCCCAAAAAGGTCCCTTGACCCACTTTTCTTTTTACTCTATTGATTTTTAAAGGGTTATCCTCAATTACATCTCCATTATTATTTAAAAGGTGAAGACTGCCAAATCTATATATCTAGCTGGAGGCTCCCTCAAGCTCCAAAACTTATACATATTTAACCCCTTTCTGGAGTGGGGCCACCAGGATGTCCTATATGGATCTAAAATTTTTTAAATATCTAAGTAATTCATTATTTATCCCCTCACCCACCACTAAACTACCTTCTCCCTGTATTTTCTGCAAGACATTGAACATTCATTCAGTTATATAATACTTGGGTGGTTTTGTAGTAGGTATGGATGTCCATCATAATAGTAAGTACTAGACTAGAGTATTGCAAGGGCTCAGGGCTATATATAACTCATTTTTACATCTCCAGTTCTTACATGGTGTGATGCTTAGGCTATTATGTCAACTCAGCCAGGTAATTGTGCCCAGTTGTTTGGTCAAGCAAGCACTGGGCTAATTGTAAACAAGGACATTTATAGACTTTAGTCACCATTGACTTTACTGCAGTGGTAAATCAGAGATAGCTGATTACATAATTGTAAGCAGGGAGATTGCCATCAGCAATGAGTGTCACTTAACCCAATCAGTTGAATGCCTTAAAGGGGAAGTGATTCCAGTATTGAGAGAGAATTTCCCAGCTTGTCTTTGGACAGCCAGTATCTCCCAGAATTCATCAGGAACCTTGATTGGACTTTCATTGACTGCCTGCGGAACCTGGACTTGTGCATCCCCACAGCTGCATGAGAGACTCTTATAAAACTGCATACAATTAACAGATATCCCTTGTTGATCCTGTTTCCCTAGAGAACCCTGACTAATACACATGGCAAACAGAGCATATTCATTCATTCATTCATTCATTCATTCATTCATTCATTCATTCACTTTCATTCATCAGCTATTTTGAGAATGTACTATGTGTAGGCACGGCAGATATTGTTGGAAACAAGACAGAGTCCACTCTCCTGGAGCATCAGTTCCCTCCTGGAGTGGAGGGAGTTGATGATCAAATAACAGCAACTTAAAAGTTACATATAAGAAGAAGGAAATAAAATGGATGATAGTGACTAGAAGGTGGAGTAGCTTTAGATATAGTGTTAGGGAACACATCCTTGATGAATGTGTGATACTGGGACCAATACCTAAAGGATGAAAGTAAATGGTATGGGAAGATATGAATCTAGGCATAAGAGTAACCAAGTACAAAGACCTGCAGTCACATGTTGTAGAAAACAGGAAGGCGAGTATAGGCAGAGAACAAAAAGTAAGGGGTAGAAAGGAGGAGACATGATTGGAAGGTAGAAAGGAAGCTAGATCATGCAGTACTTTGGAGACCACAGTAAAAATCTAAAATTTATTCTAATTGTAATGTAAAAACATTGGAAGGTTATAAAGCAGGAGGATCACCACTTAGAGATTACGTAGAATTTCTTCTAAAATGTCTCCATCTCCTGATAATCACACTCTTGTGTAATACATTCCCACCCACCCCTCTATCCCCCTACCAAAGATGGTCACATCCTAATCTCTAGGGTCTGTGAATATTACCCTATAGAACAAACAGGACTTTGCAGGTGTGATTAAATTAAGAATCTTGAGATGTAGATATTATCCTGAATTATCTACATCAGCCCAGTGTAATCAGAAAGGTCCTTGTAAGAGGGAGGCAGGAGACAGAGTGAGAAGAAGGAGAGGTGATGACAGTGGCAAAGACTGGAGTGAAGTGGTCATAGATCAAAGAATGTTGGTAACTTCTAGAAGATGAAAGAAATAAGGAAAATGATTTTCCTTTAGAGCCTCCAGAAGGAACCAGCCCTGCTAACATAAGATTTTAGCCCCTTCTCAGCTCCAAATTTATAAAAGAATTTGTGTCATTAAACCACTAAGTTTGCAGTAATTTGTTACAGTGACAACAGGAAACAAATACAGGGTCTTTGCACATTCTTCCTAAACTTCTCTCTGAACTTCACAAGTCTTCCTTCTTTACTTTATTAAAATCTCTGCTAAATGTTATTTCTCTAGACAAATTTTTTTTTTTTTAAGATTTATTTTTAATTTACTCCCCCCCCCCCCCCCCAGTTGTCTGTTCTCTGTGTCCATGTGCTGGGTGTTCTTGTTTTTGTCCGCTTCTGTTGTCAGCAGCACAGGAATCATCAGCTGTGCCCATTCCTGGGCAGGCTGCACTTTCTTTCCCGCTGGGCAGCTCTCTTTTGGGGGCACACCCTTTGCACATGGGGCTCCCCCACGCAGGGACACCCCTGCGTGGCACAGCACTCCCTGTGCGCATCAGCACTGCTCGTGGGCCAGGTCCACATGGGTCAAGGAGGCCCGGGGTTTGAACTGCAGACCTCCCATGTGGTAGACGGATGCCCTATCCACTGGGCCAAGTCCGCATCCTGACAAACTTTCTTGACTATCCTAATTTGGATACAATCATTCTAGAATCCTCCAAATGTTTCTGAAAAGGGGAGAAATGCCAATAGTGCAGGTATTAAGAAAATGTTTCATAATCTACATAGTAGTTATCATTATCTGAAATCATCTTATTTATAAATGTTTATTGTCTCCTTTCTCCACTCCATATATAAGCCCCATTAGTATTGAAACTTTGTTGTCTAGTTCTCTACTATAACCCTAGCAGTAGAATACACAGCTCATGGTAAGCATTCAAAACTGTTAACTGAATGAATGTATGAATACTGTCACAAATTTTGCCAATATTCTACAATTATGGCACTATTATTTATAGAAAATTTATATTTTAATGTAGTAAAATCTAAAAATATTTTCCTTTTAAGATTGTCCCTTAGAGAAAGTAAATATTCACATATATTTTCATATTTTAAACATTTTTCTCCAAATTTAAAACAAATGTCTCCTATTTATTCAATAACCTATTCTTTCCCCACTGATGTGAAATGCCACAATTTTTAGGAATTACAAATTGATGTATACATAATAAGTATTTCTTCAGTTTCTAATTCAGTCCCACTGATCTTTATTCTTTTACAAGTAGGGTGCCCTTTTAATTATCATAGCTTTGTTGCTGCATCCCTTCCCCCAGCCTTTGTTATCTCCTTCCTCCAGCCGTTGCTGTCCTTCCCGCCAGTCCCGCCCACGTTGCCAATATATAATCTGCCTTCTTCCCTGGCTACTGCCTACCTCATAGCCGCCTGCACAACTCCGCCTATCCACTACCGCCCCGTAGTTAACCCGCCCCAGCTCCTGCCCCTCCCTCTACCCAACCCTATATAACCAAGTGTATTTCCGCAATAAAGCAGACTTGTTCCTGCGCTCAGGCTGTCTCCGTGGTTTTTACCGCGCGTCCCCCACGCCTGGAGAACCTAGGCCTACGCGCTGGCCTAGGGGCTTCCCGCCAAGCCGTGGAAGGCTGCCCGGACCTCGTGGGCTGCTAATCACTGCCAGCGAGCCCACAATAGCTTTATAAATGTTTTATTATTAAAGAATATAAATTTGGTCTTGCAATTCTTTTTTTTGCAAATTTCATTGTTTAACCTTGTCAAGAATGTTTTAATAAGCAATTTTGACTTTGAATTTCAGGCCAATCTAAATTTTAAAAAAACAGTGAATTAAAAAAAACTTTCTGGGAATTTGGTTTGGAATTACATTAATTTTCTAATTCTTCTACTTCTATTTATTTTTTAAGGAATTAATTTATTTCCAGTATGAATTACAATATAATGTTGATAGTCCTCCATTCAGGACCATTACATGTTTTCAAACCTAATAAAGAGTTATTTTTATGTCCTTTGGTTTTTCCCATTGCTTATTTTTGAATCAGACTCCTTGCACTACATTTGATAAGACCATCAAATGATCTAAAGACAGAAAGAATGCAATTGCCTACTCAGATTTATTTTTATTAATTATTGTTTACCTTTTGGTTATGTCCAAATATATATATATATGGGAATCTTAGAACTTTCCACTTTAGAATTCTAATACTGACATTTATTTGTAGTTGGATCCTGAACAAGAAATCTTAACCTCTGGTAATGGCTTATCCTAAAAGAGATTTGTTAACAATACCTAAAGATTGTTTATGAAGGACTTTGCAAATAAGCCCCAATTGAAATATTATAATACCTGAGGGCACAAAAAACTCTATTTTTCTGATCAGAGTTGAATTTGATTTGCTTTTGAAAAAATGGTTGATTACTTTAACACAGCTGAAGTAGCATTCCAGAGAGTCTAGGAGAGCAAAAAATCTCACTGGGGCTTGAATCAGGGTTTGCTGTTGCATAGCTTCTGAGGTCTCCTGGAAACTGAGCAAACAAACACTGGAAAAAACTTAAAATATGATAAAATTACATATGATGGGATACTTAGTAAATAAAACTTAATAGGACATAATACTAAAGATCTTTTTTTTTCTGATTAAACTGCTTTGCCTCATTTACTTACAATTGCTCAGGTCTTTCAACCTTCTCTATGAAAATTATATTAAAACAGTAAACTCTTGCATTTTGATTGTATATTGTGAAAGGCAGATTCCTGGTGATTCCAGGGAGATGACATCGGTATGTCAGGCAGGGCTCAACTCTTACAAAAACAAAGGAGACCAAGTCCGTTAGGGCGTCCATCTACCACATGGGAGGTCCACGGTTCAAACCCCGGGCCTCCTTGACCCGTGTGGAGCTGGCCCATGCGCAGTGCTGATGCACGCAAGGAGTGCCGCGCCACGCAGGGGTGTCCCCCACATAGGGGAGCCCCACGCACAAGGAGTGCGCCCCGTAAGGAGAGCCGCCCAGCGTGAAAGAAAGTGTAGCCTGCCCAGGAATGGTGTCGCCCACACTTCCCGTGCCACTGACGACAACAGAAGCGGACAAAGAAACAAGACACAGCAAATAGACACAGAGAACAGACAACCAGGGGAGGGGGGGGGGAATTAAATAAATAAATAAATCTTTAAAAAAAAAACAAAAAAAAAAACAAAGGAGAAAGGTCCAAAAACTGTCTGAGGGACCTGCTTTAGGGGTCAGCAGACAAGGACAGTGTTGCACAACTCCCAGGAAAGTGAGGATAGAGAGACAAAGAAACCAAAACAACAAACCTAAATAAATAAAACACCATATCATCCGGGAAGAGCTCCCATCTTCCACCTGCAAGACATTAAGCCTGGTTAAAACCTGTGGCTCACTGCAGCCAAGGGAGAGGGGAACAGACACCTTCCCCCTTATCAACTGTTATAAGGAAGAGAGGGGGTGAGTCAGAGGGCTTCTCTTCAATGAATTCGGCCAGCAGAGCCTGCTTTGAATCTTGTCTCTGGCCAAACCAGAAATATGGGAAAAGTATGACTAAAAGAAACAACTCTATAGAAAGGTTTGACAACTAGTGCGATCTGGTAGCCAGCCAGGAAAGTGCAAGGAGAAAAACAGCTTATAGGTCTCTTTCTAGCCCCAGGCCTGGAAGAAAATCTGCACCCCATTAGTGAGTCACTGGCGGAATTCTTGGGCCAGCTCACCATGCAGACCAGCACACTCCATGTGGGCCAGCTTGTCTTTATCAGGAGGCCCCAGGAATCAAACCCTGGACTTCCCATATGATAGACAGGAGCACAATCACTTGAGCCACATTCACTTCCCTCAATACAGTTTTAAATTATCAGTGAGTCAAAGACAAAATTGCAAGATAATTCAGCAAATGTCTTGAGATGAATGAAATGAGAACACAACATATCAAAACTTATAAGACACCACAAAGAAAGTGCTGAGAGGGAAATTTATAGCCCTCAATGCTTACATTAAAAAAAGAAGAGCTAAAATTGAAGATCTAACTACACACCTGTAGGAACTAGAAAAATAATTAGTTATTCTTATTCAATATTGTGCTATAAGTTCTAGCTAGAGCAATTAGGCTAGATAAAGAAATAAAAGTTACCCAAATAGGAAAGGAAGAAGTAAAAGTTTCACTACTCATTGATAATATGATTTTATATTTTAAAAAACCTGAAAAATGCACAAGAAAGTTATTAGAATTAATAGATGAGTTCAGCAAAGTGGTGGAATAAAGATTAATATGCAAAAATCAGTAGTGTTTCTATACACAACTGATGAGCAATATAAGGCAGAAATCAGAAAAAAAATTCCATTATAACAGCAACTAAAATAATCAAATAGAAATAAACTTAGCCAAACTTAAAGTATCTATTAACATTACCCTAGCAATGGCATTTTGCTCCAAGTTCCCACTTCCTTTGGCACTCCCAGAATTGCCACATGGCAATCCTTGGAGGTATCAGTGGGCAGCTCAGGAGCAACCTCTACTCAGCAGTCCAAGTCTCAGCTGTACCAAGCAACTTCTCTGTGTTCTGGAGGTAGCAAAGACAGCAAAGCAACACCTTCCTTATTTAGAAGCCTGAGTTTCAACTCCACAAGGCATTTCCTCTAAGTTCACATGTTCTGGTAAGACCAATCTCTTTGATTTTGTTCTCATAGCTTTGGTGTGGTAAACTCTTCCTTTTGGTTCCTTCAGTTTTCCTGGTAATTCCCTATATTAAATCCTGATTGGACTCTGTCTAATACGAATGGTAAAGGAAGATCACAGAAAAGAATTGTGCAGCTGGCTTAAGGAGCTATCACTCCAAAGTGAAGTGGAGAATATTTTCCAGAAGGAATGAATTGGAGGAGGTCCAGTAGTAGGAGGAGGAAATGATGCACTAAATAATGTGTCCAAGTACTGAACTGACAGTAATAACTCTGTCAGAGTCTGGGCATAAATTAGTAATGGATACATAAAAAACTGTTATTTATAAAAAATAATTAACAACACTAGAAAGATTTTCAAGAAAGAAAATATAAGCATAGTACTTGCTATATTTCTAACATTGATTTAAGGAGTCATGATAATATAAATGCTCAATAGTTACATACTAAAAATTAAGACATGATAAAAATTAATATATAACCATATTGAGAAAGGAAGACTGGGAATTTTTGTGTGTATGTCTTGGAGGACTAATAAATTAAGAAAATTAGACACTCATCTTTCATAAAAAGTTAATAGATAATATCTAAAGCTAAAAATATTAAGAAAAGCATAAGCTGGTTATTTAGAAACAGAGGTAAATACGAACTGGAGAAACAAGAAAGTGGGATCAAGTATTGGTAAGTGTGGGATACAAGACTGTCATTTTTTAAATTATAAGCCTTTTAGAAATTATTTGACTTTCAAAATTATTATACATGTATAACTAATAATAAAACAAAAAACAAACAGTGGCTGTGATAAGGTGAACTGGACTAATTTTTAGGTTATTTGTTATAGCTACAGAATAATTCATTGTTGATATAGCAAAAAGGAAGCCAACTATTTTTTTTTAAGACTGATGACAGGGCTCCTTGATATTCCAGGCAAGAATGACCTCCTTAAAAAGCTAAATACCATCTAGAAGAACTTATAAACATTAATTAGGCCAAACAAAATCATTATTTCTGGCTGACACACGGTAGCATACTAATGAATAATAATGATAAAAAATACAAACAACAGGCTCATTCCTGTCGTTATCAAGAATATAAAGAATATAATGCAGAAAACTTTTGGGGGTTCTATCAAAGTGGAGAGGGACACTTTATAAATATCTCTAGACACAGAATTTTAGATCTGTTTCTGAGACTCATTTAAGAATGCTTCCCTCAATCTCCTAAATACCCATTACTGCCTTCCTTCTCCCTTTCCTTCTCCATTCTCCACTAAAATTCTCAGTCAAGCTCACCAGTGACCTGTTTTTCAAAACCAAAGGATACATCATATCACAGTTTTTATTTAATTTATGCTGACTTGGCTTCTGTGACCACACTTCCCTGATTTTCATCTTATGTCTCTTACCAGTCTTTCTCAGTCTCCTTTGTGGACGCCTATTCTTGTGCCAGTCCTTTAAAAGCTGGTTGCATTCTTACTCATTCTTTTTTTCTCCCCATTCTCGCTCTGAGTGAAAACAGGCACTCCCATGGTTTCAACTCAGGCACGCCTATGATTTCAGTTGGTTTCAAATGGATTTTATGCTGATAAAATCCAAATCTGTTTTTCTAGTCCAGATCAGTATTCTGAGCTTAAACCTATATATTTAGCTTTCTACTGGAAGTCTCCATTTGAATGTCTCAGAAGCTCTTCAAATTTACCATATCTAAATCTAAACTCATCCTCTTCCCCCACAAACCTGCATCCCCTCTATTAACCTGATAAATGAATCAATCAACTCCTCCCATTTAGTAGCCCAATTTAGAATCCTGAGCATTTCCTCGATTTTGCTTTTTCATTCTTCCTTATTCTGCCCTCCCATCCATTCAATTACCAATTTCTGTCAACTCTACATCTTAAATAGCTTTCAAATCTGTCCCCTTATTTTTATCTCAATTATGTCTATCGTAGTTCCAATCCCTATAACATACAATCTAGATTCCTGTGACAACCTCCTAACAAGGCTCCCTGCCTCATCTAGACCCGTCCATTTTATTCTCTACATTTACCAGAGTGATCTCTTAAAATATATATCGGATTGTGTCAATCATGGCTTAAAATTAGAAACCCTTCCTATTGCCTACAAGGTAAGATCCTTCATGATTGGAGCCAGCCTGATCTGTCACAACAAGCCACTTGAAGGTCCATGATTCACTTTCCTGAAATAGCAGTAATCCTCTACCTGACCCCAATCTTCATGCTGGCTTTTCTCATGCTTCTGTACAATGCTGAAAGAATCTATCCATTGCATACTTAAACCACATCACTCTGATCCGTTTGAAATTACTTTTATTCTGGGATTTCAATGAATACTAATATAAGGAAAAGCAATACATAGGAATATCTCCATAATTGCTCTAAAAAATATTGTTTATTGTGTTGAAACCAATGATCAATACCTTTTAGAGAGTGAAAACTAATAAAAAAGTATTTATTAACAAACATAATTTACTACTTAATAGATTTTGAGTGCAATGTAATCAATCTTCAATAGGAATCTAAAAATTCATAATTAAGGTTTATGCTAAAACGAAAACTTTTCTGAGACAGAAATTTTTCTCTTTTTATATTTGGCCCCATTCTTATGTTTTAAAGTCACTACTTTTGTACATACTTTATCTGTTTTTACTGAAATCTGCCTGAAAGACTGTTTCAAAGTAAGAAAGCAATAATCTATGCATTGATAAAAGTAGAAAAACAGCATCTTTAGCATTTAAAATCATTTTTGGACTAACATTTAAAGCTAATCATAGAAACAGGAAATGAAAAAGGAAAGTAACTTGCAGGAGTAAAAATCTTTCTTAGGCCTATTATGTCAAACAATACCACTGCTTTAATTAATTTATTAATATTAGTTAATTTGAATAAAATTTTAATAATTTAATCAGGAACTAGATTTTACTGCAACTTAACTGACTGTGCTATCACAAATCATTCCCCAATATTTTTGTGAATATTTTTTATTCTAATTTTATGTACCTTTGCAAATTAACCCAAGAAAAGAAGGTACTATATTACGAAACATGTTCTTAGAAGATATGTACCATATAACCCCATCTTGCTCTTGGGAAAATTCAGAAAGGCTTCCCATGACTATTTAATCTAAAGTTGTCACACTTCCCATCCTACACTATCTATCATCTTGCCATAACATGTAACACTTTACACCAACTAAAACTAGACCATTTGTTTACTTATGTAATTTCTGTCTTCCAACCCTTTTACCCACAATTAGAAAATTCCATGAAGGATGTTTACCTTGTTTATCATTGGTATCCTTAACAGCCCAAAGCAGTAAAACCTCAATAAATATTTGTTGATTGAATAAAAGAATGAATTATTCTTAAACAACTATTAGCCAAAGATTTTTAATTGTTTAATGCAGACTACAACTTACACTAACCAATGGATAAGCTAAACTGCCATCATTAAATCTGTTTCAATTAGTGGCACTTAACCATTGTCAAAATAATTTTAATTACTAATCGTTTCCTGTATTTCAAAAATCTATTTGTAACTCTTATTCATTCATGCCTGTTGTCCCTTTTTAATATGTATATATTTAACTTTATTCCAAATATCCTTATCATGGGATGAAAACAAAACCTTTATTATTTTGATCTCATTACCTATGGTTCTAAGGTGCTATAACTGGAACAAAGTAGGATAAAGTGTAAAAACATTAAAGAAGAACAATTTTCTAACAATAATTAATAGTTTATATTTCGTGAGCCCTTACTATGTTTCAGGAATTATGTGAATTAATTCTTAAACAACTGTACTACAGAAGTCTGTGTGGGGTTAATAGTAATAAATTCATTTCTTGAGCTCCAGATCTAACATTGAAATAGCCAAAGAACATGTGAAATGTAGTCAACAAGTATCTGTAAATTCTATATGACAACTGAAAGTTTAATTCAACAATCCTTCTTTCTTTAGTTCCTACCATGTCCATGATGCTACTATAAGGCAATCGACATTATAGAAAGATGAATCAGCTAGAAAGCCTGCTTAGATAAATGTAAAGAGAGTAGTGACATTTTAAAAGACCTAAAATGTTAATAAATTCATTTCAGAAAAATCAAAACAAATGATGACTATAAGATTTTCAACTCTTAAAAGCTCAAAGTATAAATGAAGCCAGATAAAAATGTTGAAATATTGCAGTATTAAAATCATTGTTTTCAATGAAATATTGTCATTACTGCATAGTTTTCATGAAATACCAAGTGTTGTGTGGTAACTATGTAAACAAGTCATGTTACATAGAATAACACCTTGCTGTTAACAAATATTAAAACCAGAAACCAAGTTTCAGTTAAGTCCAAAAAAAATCAACTGTTTTGGCATACTATAATTCCACCTCCATGAACTGCTTTTATGAAGCAATATTAAATGAGAACACTTATTCAATGCCAAAAATATTCAAACGTTATAGCAGTTATTGAATTTTGACATTTTAGTAATCACAATTCATTCAATGGGTAATAAGGGATAAATTCCTAAGACCAAGGTGAGGGAGCAGTGGAAAGGAGGCTGGCATTCTGAAAATATATACTGAGATACACTGTAATATAAAAATATATCATTAAAGGGTGAAGCAAACAGTGCCTGATTGCAAAATGAATATTTTGTAAAATTCTAAACAGGATAATTTTTCTTAAATTGTATGATTCAAAAAGTTAGATCAAAGATTTATGTTTGACTACTGGAAATGTTTTCACATTAACTGCCCTTGTTACAATATATTAAAAGGGAAAAAACATTCCCCTTAATAAATCAGTTTATAAAACTGAAGAATATAAGCTCTTATAAAAAAATTATCCTAATTTTATAAATCAGTGTTTGATTATGAATTGATGACGGGGTCCAAGATACTTGCTGCAACCATCACAAACACAGATCCATTCTTGGAGAGGCTCCAACAAATTTACTAATTTTGGGTAAGTAAGCTTTCACAAGTTCATGCTTTAGATAAAGTCAATTTAACACTGGATTGATATATACAATGAAGGAAATCATATAAGGATAGCTAGTATGGAGATGGCCAACTCATTCTGAGGTTACATGACCTAAACTCTTCCCAAAGGGATTCTACAAAGAGTGACAGCAATCATTACATTCTTTGTCCCCTTAAAATTACAAGTTCTGTCACCTACTTGTTTGTACTGATTTCTTCTAAAGTTGGGGGGTGGGGGGAGAGGAAAAATTAGTGTATGACTAAGATTCAATGTGGTGGGGCTTAATGACTTTTAAGTACTTTGAGTGTCTTTGATGAAAGGTGTTGGCATCTGCTCGGGGTATTATAGCACAATTTTCCTGGGGGTTGTTAAGTGAACTAAAAATTAAACTGGATCTGGAAAAAATTTTACCAAGAAATTGGTGATTTTAAGCAAACAAATAGAAGATGGTTCCCACAAGGTTAGGTTGCCCTCCTAAACTAGGCAGAGCTAATACTCCAGTTCACTGCACATTCATCTTGTATGAACTATAAGCCAGGGATACCTAGGAGTAAAAAGAGGCTATTTTCCATTCTACCCTTTCCATCCACTTGACCAACATCCTCTTATTTATATGAATACTTCTAATATATTTATATCCCCAAAAGTTATCTGTGTAGGTCCTTTCTTTAGGATATTAAGAAATCTGAGCACATTCGCTCCATGGTCTAGGAAGACTTTCTGGAGTTGACTATCTATATAAACAGCTTAGCTCAAAAGCAAATTCCTATTTATTTACCTTATCTTTAAGATTTTCACTCTGACAAACTCTACATATTAGCAGCGTCTGTGTTTTGGGGTATAATTTTAAAATCTGCTTTAAATTCTGAGGTTGTCAAAATCACTCCCTTGAACTTCAAAAACTTGGAATAATATTATACAGCTATTTACTCTAATTCACAGGTATTATATCAGTGATACTGAAAAAGAAAAACTACTATATGGCATCAAAGTATTGTTGTCATCTTTATTATTTCAATTCCATAAGCATTTTTTGAGGAATTTTGTACCAAATACTGGGATCTGCACCAGGGTACAAAAAGGAATAAAGTAATGTCCCTGGCCCTGTGTAGTAACAGTCGGTTTAGTAGGCAATGCAAATTTTTTTTTTTAAAGATTTATTTATTTATTTATTTTGCTTTCACCCTCCTCTTAGTCTCTCTTCCACTGCGTCATCATCTTGCTACATGATTCACTTGCGTGGGCACTGGCTCAATGCGTGGGCACTCATGTGGCTCACTACACAGGCCCTTGTGCAGGTACTCGGCTCACCGCATAGGCATTGGCTCAACACGCAGTCATGCTTTCTCTTCTTCTTCACCAGGATGTCCCAGGGATTGAACCTGGGTCCTCCCATATGATAGGCAGAGGCCTTATCACTTGAGCCACATCTGCTTCCCAGGCAATGCAATTTATAAAGAAGTAACTGTTACATAGAATGAGAAGTGTTAAAAAAGATTTTTCATTATTATCATATTAACTATTTTTCACAAGTACACAAATCTCATAATAGATTAAAATCTTTTCAGGATTTTAGAATTACAGAAGCATGAAAATTTAACCAAGATATCGAACTGTAGGACTATAATCAGACTCTTGATACTAAGACTAGCAATAGCTAATATTGTAGAGTCTATGGTTACATATTAAAGATGACTCACTTCCTAAAGTCTCTTCACTGTGACCTGTTCATTCTCTTGACAATTCAATAGAAAAAGGTAAAGAGGATAAGAACTACTTCTATGTAAAGAGGATAAGAACTGCTTCTATCCACATTTTTTCATGACTATGGACTGAATATTATATATAACAAACTAAGAACAATCTCTAAAAATAAAGCCAGGTAGCATCACAATTACTGACTGTTGTTAGAACACAAACACAAAGCACTTTCTTATAGACAACTCACGTCATCATCGCGAACTACCACTGAAGAAGAAAACACTCCAGAATGTTTTGAACCTGTGAAACAGACATAAAAACAGGACTACAGAAAGAACTTGTTCACAATTTAACAGTGAGAAAAAGAGAACGCAATGATGTAAATTTTTCCATTGTTATTGTCTCATCAGTGAGTAACCTAGAGGAACCACCCTGTCTTGGATTAAATATGAGTTCTTTCTCATTGCCAACAACAATCTATGATTCTTTGTAACATCAGTAGCCACCTCTAATTTCATTCAAAATAAAAAAATACTTTAAGGAGGTACTGGATGGAGAGATATATTTTTTATAGTTCAGTAAGACATTTCTGGAAAATAGAATTAAAATATGCAGAGAAAAGGCAATCCTCAAAAACTAACAGGCCATCCTCAAAAACTAACAGAATACCATATACTTCATCCTTCTAGATTTATAGTTCAAAATCTCATCCACATGTTCATGTTTTAATGTAACTAGACACATTAAAAAGTGCAGTGGAAATTCCATTACTCATTTACATTTAATCCTGATACATACTATAACACAGGTGAATCTTGAAATATGTTGTTGAGTTAAACAGGTGAAATAAAAAAGTAAAAATTTTGAATATATCATTTAAAACAAGTATGATATCACTTATTTGAAATACCTAGGAAAAGCAATTTCATATACACAGGAAGCAGGTAATAGGTTTCAAGACTCAGGAGCTGATTAGGAATTAATTATTAATGGTTACAGACTTCTACTAGTAAAAACCCTTGGTAATGTTTGATGTTGGCTATAGCATAATATTGACAATATATTAATACAAAATTGTACATGTGAAAGTGATCATGGTGGGATATTTTGGGTTGTATGTATGTCACAAGAATAACTGACTAAAAATGAATAATTGATTCTTGCTAGAACATGGATGAAACCTGGAAACATTTTTGGTAAGTGAAAGAAGCCCATCATGGTTATACCGCAATATTTGTGTTTCATTTCATATTAAATTGACAGAGAAACCTACAGAAGGAAAATAGTTTATTTGTTAATTAGGGCTCAGTGGGAGGTGGAAGGATAGAAAGGTGATACCTAGAAGGTATTCTCTTTCCTTGTGAAGGGATGAAAATTTTCTAATATTGACTACGGTAAAGATGACACATATTTATTAATACAATAAAAGTACTGAATTATTAAAAATTTAAAAAGGACTGGGCTCTTTGTGAAGAAAGGGGATTTGACTTGAGGGAGGTTTTCTGCTGTTGGCTTTGAAGATGGAGTGGGCCTTGTGGTAAGGACCTGTGAACCACCTCTAGGAGCTGAGAGTGACACTCGGCTTAGAGACAGGAAGGAACCTAGGTGCTGCCCCAAACCGTATGATCTCAGAAGGAGAACTCAGCTCCAGGTGAGACTGTAGCCCATCTGACACTGAGCCTTATGAAACACTGAGCAGAGAACCAGTTATGCCATGTCTAGATTTGTGACTGAAAGAAAATGTGAGATAATAAATTGGTATTAGTTTTAGCTGCTAAGTTTGTAGTAATGTGTTACACAGCAATATAAAACTAATACACTTAGTGGATAGAAAGTATAGCTTTCTGAAGGAAACAATAATTATGGCTTAAAGATGAGGTTGATGGAATTACCATAAAGGAGAGTCAAGCTGATTTTATTTTCTAGCAATATTCGTCTCATCAAGTACTCTATCTTAATGCTATCAGGCACAAAATAATTCACTAGAAAGAGAAGTAACTGCTTGTATAATTAAAAAAATTTTTTTGAGTTATGTATCAAAAGAGATAGTTAAAAATCCCCAGGGTTTCAGAGAATACATCTGTGAAAAGATTAGAGAGCAAAAGGATGCAGCAAGCTCTGAGAAACAATGTCACTAAGTATTGAATTGGTAATTAACAAACATGAGAAATGTTGTCAAATTATTCCTGAGAATTCAATACCTTCACAGAAGGTTCTAGGTTATGATAATCACTTTAACCCAGGTATATCTTCAAGATTCTCCATGCCACGCGGTTGAATGAATGAGTAGGCTTCTACTAAAACAAAAAGTCATGTATACGCTGCAAAGCATGAACACTTAAATCATAAAACTGTTTCAGAAGCATTTTAATAATTATGGTACAAAAAAAGGTTAAAAAAGTAGGATATTTTTATTGCAGTCCTGATGGCATTGGTATTTGAAATTGTTTTGTTTATAGTTATATTTACTGTCTGGTTTCCACAGTAATAAACACACAGCCTGTTTATTTTAAATAATCCATCCTGAAATGAGAAGTATTTTTTTTTCATATTCATACTGCATACTAACCAAGATCCCAAGCCAAAAAGAACACAGGAGACTAAATGTGTAAAAGACAAGTAAGACCCAATCTGAATACCATCCAGCCTTTAGATTTAAAGACAAAAAATGTCAAACTCCAGCTGTTCTAACTTAATAGAAGGATAGCCCAGATTGGCCTAGTCTTTGTCTCAAGGGAGACAAGCAATTCTATGACATAATGTGTCCATTTTATTCATTTTATGTTAGTAAGCACAGAACTTGCTTTGTGTTTCATCTTTCTCTTCTTAACTTTCAATTCTCTTCCCTAAAGGGAACAAAAAAGCTCTCTTTAGATTAAAAGTGACAGTCTATTCCTAAATCAAGGAATATAAAGAAATCAATCTCTGAAAAAACAATTTAAGATTTAAAGTTGTCCTCAGATGCATAGTTCCAGGCGTAGTATTCTTCATTAAACAATCGGCATACATTTTAAACAGAACAAGAGTACTTCCCTTTAAATTTTGTTTTAAAATATAAAATCATCCATAATTTTAAAAAGCAAATAGTTAAAGCAAAGTAAACTATAAAATATGACTATTTTCTAAGAAATCAGAAAATAATTGTGAAATGTAGTCCTTTAAAAACAGAAGCATAAAAGAGATGGAAAAATAGACAAACAATTGTCATTTGGCAAATTTTAACAGCAACTTGAAAACATCAAACACATCAGGATAACCCCCTCACAACACAACCAACCCTCTTGGATTCAGCCATCCTAAGCCCTCTGACCAACCCCTGTTCCAAAATGGACTCTAAGTCAGTTACACAGCAGTCATCCTGATCTCCCTTCAAAATCATCTGGAGGATTCTCTTTGTTGTATACTCTATTTCTTGGATCTATGTCATGATTTGGAACCTTAGCTTACCAACCTCCAATCTTAACAAATTTCTTTAGCTCCAAGTTCTAATGTGCAGTGTTTTGGCTGCTGTTCAATTGTAAATATTTGATCATCTTTCTTCTAATTTCCTCTTTGGCCCATGAATTTTTTTCTTTATATTTGGGGGAGGGGAGGGAGACACTCTTTTTGTAATTAATTAATTATAGAAAGCTTGAAATATATGTTGATTCGTAGGTTGAAAGTTCCTTTCTGGCCCAGTACATAGTTAAATTTTGTCATGTTTTAGTATGGTTGAAAAAACATTATCCAATTGTTAGAAAGCTTGAAATATATGTTGATTCGTAGGTTGAAAGTTCCTTTCTGGCCCAGTACATAGTTAAATTTTGTCATGTTTTAGTACGGTTGAAAAAACATTATCCAATTGTTAGATGAAGGGCTGATCAATCATCATTCGATTTTATCTATTCATCCATCCATCTACCCATCTACCCAGCTATCCGTGAAAGCAATCTGGTTAAAATGTACTGCTAAAATCTTCTGTTTTATTGCTGTTTTCTTATTGGCTTGATTATATTGTTTTTTCAAGAGAGAGGTGTAAAAAACATTCCATGTGTAGGGTTTTTAAATTTTTAACTTGTAATTGAATCAACTGATGCTTTATGTGTTTTGAGGTAATGTTGCCGGGTCCATGCAGATTCTCAGGATTATTACATCTTCCTAGTCATTTGGTCTTCTCTATTTTTATGGCCTTAAAGTGTATATTTTTGTCTGATAATGAAACTGCCGTACAACTTATATTTTATTAGATTCGTCTAATATCTCTTGGCCTCCAATCTTTATGTTAAGATACAGTTCTTAAAAACAGCATAAGGTTAGATTTTATTTTTTATCCAATCTAGAATCTCTCTTAGAACAAGAGACTTTGTTATGTTCACATATTATTTCTTGATTTCTTTCTATCATGATATATTGTTTTCCTATTTATTTTTTCCTTTGCTCCATTTCATCATTCTTAATATTATTTTAAATCTGTTTAATCACTCAAAATATGTTTATTTTCTATTCTTTTAATGTTGTTATATTATTCCATGTTTTGTACATTAACTCGACTTTTTATTGTGGCTGCTGAATATATTGTGTTAGATAGTTTATGGAGCTGGAAATTCTTCTTATGAACTTCTCTTCAGAGGGTGTATTCTTTCAATAAGATTTACATTTTCATGGGCATTAGCTTCTGAATAGGCTAACCTTTACTTCTGCAAGAGGTTCACGAATTATTTATAACAATTTCTTGGCTTGAGATCCCCTTGCCATGGGGACAATACAAATTCGGAATCCATTTAAACATGTGCAGAGGAGGTCTTTTCCTCCTCCCAGAATCCCAAATCTCCTCTCACCACATGGGTATTAAAAGCCTAGCCCACCCTAAGGGGAGGGAGAGGGAGGAACAGAATAGATGGAAGAAAGGGTAGTTAGGGGGCAATGTAAGTTTTCTGCATGATCTTGCAATGTTGGATACAGGCCACGTTAAATTTCACCAAAAATTTATAAAAGTGTATGGTCTAAAAGGTAAACCATAATGCAAAACTACTGACCATAGTCAGTAGCTATGTTTCAGTATTTGTACATCAGTTGTAACAAATGTACCACCCACATATAAAAAGATCATTAATAGGGAAGGGGAAAAGAGGGAGGACATTGGATATATAGGAGCCCCCTATATTCTGTATGTTATTTTACTGTGACCTAAAACTTCTTTGAAGACATACTGGGGAAAAAAACGTAAGACACTGAGGAATAAATGGAAGAAATTGCCACTGTACATATGGACAACAGTTATCACAGTGATAAAAGGCAAAAAGTCAAAAAATTTTTTTAAATATTTTTCATTTTTTTAATAACCCATTTTTTAAACTTTATTTTAGTTTTTATAAATGATTATATATTTATTTCTTATGTTTAAATGTATCATTACTATATCATTTTCCTATTAATTGAATTTGGCAATATATTTGTCTTCATTTTTGAAGAAGTTTTGGATCACAACGGGGTTCAACTATGGCAGGGGAGGAGCATTGGTGTGGGGTGTCAATGATGGGGGATGCATGGGAGGGAGTTCATCAAGTGATCAAGTGCAATGACTGTTCCAAACTAAAGAAAGAAGTTGTTGATGTGGGAAAAGTGGGGTGTGTGGGGAGTGGGGCAAATGAGAATCTCCCATATTTTTTAATGTAACAGTTTGTGTGACTATTTATCTTTTGAAAATAAATAAAAAATATATTTAAAAAATAAAATAAAATTTTAAAAATTCCTAGCCCATAATAGAGCTTATTAGAGGCCAAATGACCCTCCTAACCACTACAGAATAACTCAAAGCATTGAGTTATCTTTTCATTTCTGTCCCCAGCTAGATTCCCCGGCTTTTCTTATCTCAGCATTTTTATGTACTGGGGGTGGGCTTTGTTTTTTGGGGTTTTTTTTAATTGCCAACATTTATTTGCCAAGCTAATGGCTGAACTGGTTAAATGCTCTCTACCTGATTCCACATGGAATGGCAGGATGACTATGCAGGGGGCCCTCCACCAGAATGTTAAGGCAGCTTATCCTATGCTTCAGGGGTGCTAACAAGGAATGAAGAAAATACAGGGGCTGTCTCAGCCTTTCAACTGAATGGAAGCTTCCTACACTGGGTTCAAACATTTGCACTGAGTTGGGGAATATGAATATATATTACAGGTCAGCTGGAGTGTGGACTGAAGTCCATACAACACTTTTTGGATGGTTTACATTACTTTCATGAATATCATTTGGTATTTACTGAGCACTCTTCTAGGCACAAACATGAATAACAAAAAAATCATGGTCTCTGCTCACTTGGAGTTTGTAAATGGACTGAGGATCATTCATCCTTACCCTCAGCAATTTCGACATACTATATTACCACTATTCCAATTTCTTATTGAGGACATAAAATCTTCTAATTCCACAGTGTCTTTTTCATAATATTTGGAATTGAAACAATAAGTCAATTATGTCTATTGATTACTCTGATTATGGCCATGCTTATGTATCACCTCAAAAAATGCTAAGAGATTTTTTAGACAGAATATCCGCTTACAGAAATCATGTTAATTTTACTCTCATAGGTTATATTAATTTAGGTAAAAGGGTTATTCTATTATGCCTAGGAAATTTTCACATTTTGTTTTATGTTGAACTGAAAATGATTACTAATTCTACAAGTTTGTTAAAAGTTTTAAAGCACTAGGATGCTATTTTACAAGGTGACTATCTTGAATTCTTACCTAATCAGATTACAAGCAGTTTCATTAACATATCTCACATTATTTGCAGGCTTGGAAGAAAAGGCATTATAATTATTTAAAATTAAATATAATAAACATATCAAAAGAAATACAATCAGAATATGGCCATCCATAAGGCAATTTCAGATTTCTAATAAGGTTTTATATCGTCGGCTTCAATAATTTCTTATAGTTTACTTCCAGCAATTTCTTACAGAATTTATCAAAATGAAATCAATGGGTTTAAAATATGCATCCTCAATTAATCTGGGAAAAGATATGAGAGACTGAAAGGAGGTATTTTTAACAAAAGACATTTTAACACAGTGTGTTACATGCCCAAAATGTGACCTGAACTATAAAATTTGAAATATTTCTTGTCCTTGAGCTTAGTAATACCTGAGGAGTAATAGTTTTTTACTTTTCAAGGGCATAGTTTATTGAAAATGTTTTTTAAAAAGATGTATGACAAAAATTGCTCTGAGAAACAAACTCAAGCATTTGAAATTCAGTCATGGACTGTACTAATAAAATTCATTATTATATATTCTGCCATTTTAAATGTTATGGTAATTTTGGTAAGTGAGAAGCTGAAGATTTATTCTGCACAATAAATTCTTAAATAATAGCAAATAAATTTATGGTGAATAAGACTCCTTAATAGATTAAATTGCTTTCTAGGAACATAAGAAAATTTCTGGAAATTATCCTTATAGTTAATAACTAAGTGTTTTTTTTTGTTTTATTTTTTCTTCTTTGTTTTGTCGGAGACACTTAATGCCCTCTATCATTGCATATCTTTGGAAATTTCATACAGAAGATCTTTAACATGCTGGTTGGATTTTCTAAGACCTTAGGAATTCTACATATTTACAAAAAACATAAACCATTCTGTAGGCTCATAGCATTTTCAAATCCAAACAGCTCTCATGAGAAGTGTTACATATGCTTTTTGTTATATCTCAAGGTAAGACCATTTTCAATATTAGCTAAACTTTTCTTTCTTTATTTGTTGATCATTTCTCCACAAATACATGATGTTTTGAACACTTCACAGGTTACTGCAATGACAGGTACAGAACAAAATCTCGTATTATATATGGACGAAGAGGCAAGTCTTCCATCTAAGAACCTGTGGTGCAAAATTAAAATTCATAGCTACATATGTATGGAAGGGGAGGCATATAGAGAATGGGAGGTGATGAATTTTGTTTGTTTGGTTGGCTGGTTGGTTTTTGTTGTTTATTACTAAAATTGTTATTATTATTATTACTGAATAATAAAAATTCTCTAAAAATGATTAAGTGATGAATGTACAACTATGTGATTTATTAATACCACTGATTGTACATTTTGGACAGATTTATGCTTTATTAATATGGATCAATAAAATTTGTAAAAAAAATTCATAGGTACATAAAATTGTCAGAGACCATTAGGGAGGGGTTGCTCAGAATTTGGATATTAAAGCCATAAATACTATGAATACTGACATAACCCACGATTTAAATTCTTACATTTGGTGTTCTCCCTGAATTACACTAAGTCACAATGCCTTATTTTGTTTTACTGTGCTCTGTAGAAAGATATTCGAGAATAGAAATGTGTCCATTAAGACAGTATCATTAATGAAATTTGATTCCAAAATTTGATGATTCTGATGTATAAAGAGATATCTATCAAGGTAAAATATCAGTTTCTACAACTGGAGACAATCTAAAGGAAGTGCATCCTTATCTAGGATACTTCCTAAGCCTATTTATTCAGAATTATCATTCTGATAATTCTTCTTAACCCTATTTATTCGGACTATTAACTAAGAAACCCAGTGGCTTGATAACAAGCTACTGTTAAGGAAGATGGAAGAGACTACAGAATGGCAGTAGAGACTATTGCAAACAGCACAGATGTCCACCACATGACAGCTAACATAATGACTATGAGGGACATGATGCATCCATTATAATCATCCTAAGGTATGTGTCATCATCTGTTCTTTATGTTTCTAGAAACCCAATAACTTTAGAAATGCATTCATATAGACAAAAGTATATTAAAAACAAGAAAGAAAAAGTTATAAAATGATTCAGTCATAAAAATCTGTGATACATTTTGATAGGTAAATAATAAGATTTGATCAAAAGGCTCCCAGATAAACTTCTTCCTTCCTTAAGCAATAAGAGCAAGGCAGCTGGAGAGGTTGTCAGTTTACTGAATTTAAAGTTATTAAAAAAGAATAATATTTAAAAATATATACTAAACCAGAATCTAAGATAACGATACTAAAAGTATCACTACTAGAAGTTCACTGTACCAAAATCATATGAAAGCATAAGTTCAGATTTAAGAACAAGATAGGAAATGTAGCCTATTTATTGAAGTTCTTTAAGATAGATAAGATGAATGAGCAAATACCCTGCATAAAGGAAAGAACACTACTTCATGGGTAATCTGGAACAACCTAGTCCTCTAATAGCACTAATTCTACTGACACTTGAAAAAATAGTCAAATGCAACTAACTGATCTGAATTTACATAAAATAAATTGAAATTGGGTATATTAATAAATATTAAAGGATACCACAGACTTCATCAATCAGGTATTATTTTTATCCTCTTACCTAATAAGAGATATGATGATTTACTCCATAAGAATAAAAAGAACTGATAACACCATGATTATATGCCTCCCTTTGCCCCTTCTGTAAAATGGGGTTGAAAATGGTATCCACTCCATAGAGTTGTTATTACTATTAAATGAACTTATATTTGCAAAGCTCTTAGAACAGTACCTGGCTCATATAAGTGCCATATTAAGTATGTGAAAAGTGGCAAATTACAGAATAGTTATTACCATATATAGTCAGTTTAAATGTATCGCCGTAAGGGAAAAGTTTAAAAGTAAAATTTAGAGGTCTGGATCCTCACTTGTGGCACTGAGGTGATAGTCTATAAACAACCAAAGATAAGCCATGGAAATACATTTCAAAGGAAAGGAGAAACACTATAATCAGAGGCAATCATAGCTAATTTCCTACATGAAAATGCCATCTAAATTGAATTCTGAAAGAACATAAGTAAAAACAAATAAAGACCATCACAGAATAAGACAAAGGGTTATCATCATCCTATGCTATAAAATGGTGATGTCTGCATACATATATACAAACTTACATCTTAGATTATAAAACTCTTAATACCTAGGAACAAAAGAGGCTATTTACACCAACATCTAGAACATTTGAAGAAAATACCAGTAAATGAGGCAGAATTGATAAGACGGTTTTCCAATTAGACACAGCACATACAAAATTATAATTAATAACAAATGCATCAAAGAATAACAAATATGATCAATATATTAGATCATCTACTTGAAACCTGTTACTTGTATATTGACATGCATAGACTACTCGAGCTATTCCTATGTTTGCTCCCTCAAATAATTTAATATTCCTTTGTATAATACAAACAGAATATCTTACTCAAAATTAATATTTTACATAGCTTTCAGAAATGTAATTATTTCATGAATTTAAAATTTTCTTTAATTTCAGAAAAGAGATAAAATTTGGGAGATATGAGAATTTATGACCACATCCATTTCTTTTCTCTTTTTAATTTTTAGTCTCATAGCATATGAAAACATAAAGAAAGTCAAACAGGGTCTTAAAGATTAGGAAACCTCTAAATATTTACATTTAAAAAATTTTTGCTTTTAATATAAAAGTGCTATGCATTTAAAACTCTTAATCACAATAAAATTACAGCAGCTCTGAAAATATTCACAGTGCAACACAAGGGGTATGGCCTAATAAGGGGACCAAATTTAGATGGTAGGATAGAAGAATAGTCATTCCATCCATTCAGAGTTATCTCTGGAACTGTTGGTAAATCTCATTTGGAAATAACATCAGAAATCGAAGATGAGGCCCTCAAACGTGAAGTTTGCCACCAAGGACGCTTCGACGCATTGCCCCACAAGATTTTATTTTAATTCTCGATTTTTTTAAGAATCTCTATATTTTTTCCTCCAATTTTCATGACTACAGAGTGCCATATTTTTTGTACAGGAAGATTTCAGTACAATAAAAAAAGGAGAGATTAAACTTGAGTGAAACAAAGTCATGGGATATCTTAGTTCTTCATCTATCATCACAGCAAAAAATCTTGTCTTTTACATATACATAGACCTTGGTCATGTTCTAACTATATTATAATTGCATCTTCACCAAATTTCCTAAATCTAAACAATTCTTCTTTTCAACATGCCCATCTGTTTCAGTCATAGTGTACCTAAGTCACAGCTACCTTTTAATTGCATGCACCAGCACTCTGGGTCAAACATTCCCACTGCTCTCGAACTTTCTTATGTTTTCGAACAACCTCCACACCTCTATGACTGACACTCCCATTAAGATTGCAAATTCCGTAAAGAAAGAAAAGTTATCAACATACGATTTGAAAACAGAAGCAGCATAGAAATGAGTAATCATTATTTTAAATAATTTATGAAAGAATCATTTTGAGAAGTTTCAATAGATTTTATTTCCTTAAAATGAATAAAATTTTATATCTTCCAACACATTTCCTTTTGTTTACTAAACTCAAATGTTATATTAACAAAAATTCCCAGAAAAAATATTTTAAAAAAACAAAAATTCCCAGAAAACTTAAGAATTTATAGAAATGTTAATTTCCAAAATATTTATTCTTATTTGTACAGAGTACAATACAGCTTAGGCTGTTAGCGATATCTTTGTCATTGCAATATATATCACTAGAATAAGTAAAGCAACTTAAGGAGGGGTAGAAGAGAACTATAAAAGGAAGAAATATAACTATACCAATTAGGAAAGTTATTTGACTAGTATTGCCTTATACAAGATTAGTTCTTCGGAATGACCATATTTTCTATTTCATGACTAAAGAAAAAAAGCAGTTTCTTTTGGTAACACCAAGCAATTTTCATTCCTGCCTCCTAGATAAAATTGTTTCCAGTTCCCTGGTTTAATATGCAATTGTCTTAGGAAAAGAATTTTAAAATATTTATTATGAATCTTAAAGGCCAAACATTAAATTTTCTTCCTTAGTTTTCTCAGTTGTTTTTCAAAATTTATTAAGAGGTCTTACATCCTTTGACATTATAATCCTTACATGAAATAATTACTTATTTTGAATGTATTAGGAGAGCTTTATTGGATTATTTAAAATATATATTCAAGAAAAAGTCTCTTTCCTGAATTTGATCTTACATCAATTATCAATATAAAATCCTTTTATATTAATATTGGAATAAAATGATTCTTTCACAACCAATAAAAAATATATAATCTCTCTTGTAAAAGGTCATATGTGAGGTGGCTGTTTTTCTGAATTAATTAAAAAGAAAACAAGAAATTGTTTTCAAATGGAAAAGGACTATTAGATCATCTAAGTCATCTGTTGTCATGTACTTCTTCCAAGCACATAAACATAACAAATGATTATAAAAGTAACATCCTAGACCTTTATTTGGTAGAGACCCCATTGTTTCACAATTTAAAAAGTTATTGAATGTGGTCAGGTTTTCTTAGACTGTTTCAAGAGATAAAATCTCATTTAGACTTAGGGAGTACTTGTTTATATAATGAGATTACTATAATATAGTCATATCTATATTCAAACCACTTCCAAACTGCATTTGAGTAAACAAGCTCTTAACTGTACTGTTCGGCTCCAGGTGCTTCATAAAAGCAAAAAAACAAAGCAAACAAACGTTACAACCAACTCAGGGAAGCCAATGTGGCTCAGGGTTGAGCACCAGATTCCCACATACCAGGTTACAAAAACCCTATGTGACACAGCAAAGGCAGTGCTGAGAGGGAAATTTACAGCCCTCAACACTTAAATTAAAAGAGAATAAAAAGCTAAAATTGAAAATCTAACTGCACATCTGGAGGAACTAGAAAAATTACAGCAAAATAATCCCAAACCAAGATGAAGGAAAGAAATAATAAAGACCAGATCAGAAATAAATAAAATTGAGAACAAAAAAACAGAAGAGAGAATCAACAAAACCAAAAGTTGGTTATTTGAGAAGATCAACAAAATTGACAAACCTTGGGAAGCAGATGTGGCACAAGTGATAGGGCCTTCACCTACGAAAGGAGAGGACCCAGTGCTGATCCCTGGAGCCTCCTGGTGAAAAAGAGAAAGCGTGCTTACATGGCAGGCAAGAGCCCACGTGGTGAGCCAAATGCCCACGCAGTGAGCCGAGTGCCCGCATGGCAAGCTGAGTGTACACACAGTGAGCCTAGTGCCTGCGTGATGAGCTGAGTACCCACATGAGAGCCCGTGTGATGAACCGAGTGCCTGCATGAGTGCTTGTGTGGTGAGCCAGTGCCCATGTGGCGAGCCAAGTGCCCGCACAGCAAAGCCAAGTGCCCGCGCGGTAAGTTAGTGCCCGTGTGAGTGCCTGCGTGGTGAGCCAGTGCCTGCATGGTAAGCCAGGGCCCATGTGGTGAGCTGAGTACCCGTGCAGCAAAGCCAAGTGCCTGCATGGTGAGTCAGTGCCTGCCCAAGTGAGTCACACAGCAAGATGATGACAAAACAAGAGAGATGAAGGGGAGAGTCAAGGTGAAGTGCAGGACAGACCTGGAACTGAGATGGTGCAATTGACATCAGAGGTCCCCAGGACTGATCCCGGTGAATCCTAGAGGAAGAAGACGAGAAGAAAAGACAAAGAGATCACACAGCAGATCACACAAGCAAGATCACACAGCAAATGGGCACAGACAGCAAAAACATCAGAGACGGGGAGAGGGAGGGGAGGAGCAGGAGAGGGGCAGGGAAAAGAAAAAATAAAATACACTTTAAAAAACTGACAAACCCTTAGCTATGCTGACAAAAAGAAGAGAGAAGATGCAAGTAAAATCAGAAATGAAAGGAGGGATATTACCTCCTACAGAAAAAAAGAGATCATTAAGAGGATATTATGAAAAATTGTACACCAAAAAAATAGATAAAATGGACAAAATTCATAGGAACACATGAGCAACCTACACTGACCCTAAAAGAAATAAAATACCTCAACAAACCAATCATAAGAAATGGAAACTATCTACAAAAACCTCCCAAAAATTAAAAGCCAAGGTTCAGAAGGTTTCATGGGTGAATTCTACCAATCATTCAAAGAAGATCTAATACCAGACTTGCTCAAGCTCTTCCAAAAAACTGAACAAGAAGGAATGCTACCAAATTCATTCTATGAAGCCAGCATCACACCAAATTCATTCTATGAAGCCAGCATCACTCTAATACCAAAGCTAAATAAACATAGCACAAAAAAAAACCAAAATTACAGACCAATTTCTCTAATCAATATAGTTACAAAAATCCTCAGCAAAATACCTGCAAATAAAACCAAAAAGCACATTAAAAGAATTACATACCATAATCAAGTGACTTTTATCCCAGGTATGCAAGGGTTTTTCAACATAAGAAAATCAATTAGTATAATAAACCACGTTAATAAATTGAAGGAAAAATCACGTGATCCTCTTGATTGATGCTAAAAAGGCATTTGACAAAATACAGCATCCTTTTTTTAATAAAAACACTCCAAAAGATAGGAATAAAAGGAAACATGCAAAGCATAATAAACTGTATATATGAAAAACCCATAGCTATCCTGGTACTCAATGGTGAACGACTGAAAGCTTTCCTCCTGAGATCAGGAACAAGACAAGGATGCCCATTATCACCACTGTTATTAAATATTGTGCTACACAAACAAATGTTCAACTTCACTAGAGATGAGGGAAATGCAAATAAAAACTACAGTAAGATATCATTCCATACCTATTAAATTGGCCACTATTAAAAAGACAGAGGACTCTTAACTGTTGGAGAGGATGTGGAGAGATAGGAACACTTATTCACTGTTGGTGGGAATGTAGAAATGGTAGTCACTGAGGAGGACTGTTTGGTAGTTCCTAAAGAAGTTAAATATAAATTTGCTATGTGACCCAGCAATACCACTACTGGGTATACACCCAGGGGAACTGAGAGCAGTGGCATGAACAGACATCAGCAAACTGATGTTCATAGCAGCATTATAAACAACTGCCAAAAGTTGGAGACAACCCAGGGATCCATCAGCTGATGAATGAATAAACAAACTGTGATATTTTCACACAATGGACTATTATACAGTTGTAAGGAAAAATGAAGTTGTAAAGCATATGACAACATGGATGAACCTGGAAGACATTATGTTGAGTGAAGCAAGCCAGACACACAAAAGGACAAATTTGTATGATTGTACTACTATGAACTAAGTATATTGTATAATCTCATGGGTCACCAGAAAATGGAATGTGGTTAGGGAATGGAAAGCTGAGGGTTAATTTGAGCAAAATTGTATGTTGATCTTTGGAAATGAATAGTGAAGGTGGAAGCCCAACATGTCTGCAACTAGCAGTACTACTATATGCATATGAAAGCAGTTTAAAAAGTAAGTCTAGGTCATCTGTGTTACTAAAAGGAAAGCTTAAAAATGTAATGTGAGAATGTATAGCCTAGTAAAATCACATGTGAAATATGAATATGGATAAAATTGCATATACAATACTGTCTTTCTTTGAAACCAAACAAATATGTTACTACTACAAGATGTGAATATCAGGGGGGAAAAAAGCATTATGTTAAGTAAAAGAAACCAAATAAAAAGTACTACATATTGTATGATTCCATTATATAAAATTATATAATGTAATTATATAAAATGTAAATATAAATCAATTTATAAAGATGAATTTAGATTAGTGGATATGTAAGGTTGGGGAAGGATTACTAACGGATGTGGAGTTTTTTGGTGTATGTAATGAAATTGTCTGAAAATTTTTTGTGGGGATGAATGCACAACATTGTGATTAAACTAAAAGACATTGATTATACACTTAAGATAGGTTATATGGTATGTGAATATATCTCAACAAAACTGCTTCATAAATAAATAAATTCATAAATAAATGTGCAAGAATAGCCAGAAACAGCAGCTAGTAAAGCATGGGAAACTCAGAGAGACTGAGAAGTAAAGAACTTCCTTGTTTTTTATTCACTATTATTATTATCGAAATAATGAAAATCCCCTAATAATGATTGAAGTGATGAATGCACAGCTATGTGATTATACCAAATACCACTGATTATACACTTTGGATGAACTGTATACTTTATTAATATCAATAAAATTGATTTGTTTAAAAAAAAAACCAATAACCTCACTTATATTTAAAACAAATTAAAAAGTTATGCTAGAAGTTCTAGCTAGAGCAATTAGGTTAGATAAAGAAATAAAAGGCAGTCAAACAGGAAAGCTATTTGCTGATGATATGATCCTGTATCTAGAAAATCCTGTAAAATCCACAACAAAATTATTAGAACTAATAGAGGAGTTCAGCAGAGGCAGGATGAAAAATTAATGTGCAAATATCAGTAGCATTTCTATACACTACAGGTGAGCAACATGAGAAAGTCAGAAAAAAATTCCATTTTTAATAGCAACTAAAAAGTATAAAATATTTAGGAATAAATTTAACCAAAGACATAAAGGACCTCTACTTGGAAAACTACAAAACATTACTAAAAGACACCAAAAAAGACTTAACTGAATGAAAGTGCATTCCATATTCATTGACTGGAAGACTAAATATTGTTAAGATGTCAATTCTACCCAAACTGATATATAGATTCAATGCAATCCCAATAAAAATCCCAACAGCCTTTTTTGCAGAAATGGAAAAGTCAATTACCAAATTTATTTGGAAGGTTAAGGGACCCCCAAGCAGCCAAAAATGTTTTAAAAATTAAGAATAAAGTTGGAAGACTCTCCCTTCCTGACATAAAGCATATTGCTACCTACAGTGGTAAAAAAAAAAAAAAAAAAAAACTGCCATAAAGATAGACAGATTGACCAATGGAACAAACTTAAGAACTCAAGACATAGACACTCATGGCTACGGTCAAGTGATTTTTGACAAGGCTGTCAAGCGCCCCCAGCTGTGCCAGAACAATGTATTCAACAAAATGATACCGGGAGAACTGGATATCCATAGTCAAAAGAGAGAAAGAGGATATCTCACATTTTACATGAAAATTAACTCAAAATGGATCAAGGACCTAAATATAAAAACTACAACTATAAAACTCCTAGAAAACGTAGGAAAACACCTTCAAGATCTTGTAATAGGCAGTAGTTCCATAAACCTTACACACAAAGCACAAGCAACAAAAGAAAAAATAGATAAGTGGGACATCCTCAAAAACACTTTTGTTCTTCAAAAGACTTTGACATGAAAGTAAAAAGGCAGCCTACTCAATGGAAGAAAATATTTGGAAACCACATACCTGATAAGGGTTTGATATTCATGTTATATAAAGGGATCACACAACTCAATGACAAAAAAGACAAGCAACCCAATTAAAAAAATGGGCAAGAGACCATTTTTTACAAATGAATAACTGCTCAACATCACTAGCTATTAGAGAAATGCAGATCAAAACAATGAGACACCATTTCACAATTTATAGATCTTTCTCTGAGAATGAGAAAAGGGAGATTTAAGTAAATGACTGCCAAGTTGGTCTAAGTGTCCCTCATGTAGCCTCAAACAAATCCTCCTGGTTTCAGCTCCTTTCTATACCCCTAACTTTAGAGATAACTGTTGCCTCCAATTCTTGAGGCTTTGTACTTAGGAATCATTTTACCCCTGTAGCAAACTCTCCTACAAGCACCTAAACCCTTTCTCAAAACCACTTACTGAGTTGCAAACTTTCATTTGCTTTCTGTCACCCAAAATTTATAGATACCTCTCATCTGCTGTGATCCCTCTACTGTTCATTTTTGCTTTATAAATTTGCACTGGGTCTCTGCCTTGTTAATAGAAAGCCCAGATAAAATATTTAAATTAATAATTAGACACTTCAAAGAAATTTTACATTTATGCTAGCTAATAAGTTAGACACGCAGTTCACTCTTTCCACGAACTGGAATAGTTAAGGGGAAATTTTTGTGGAACAATGACTAAATAAAACATAGTCTCATTAAATAAATGACTAAATAAAACATAGTCACATTCAAAAACTAATGATATAAGATCATCACAATCTAAACAGTCTTTTTTTGTTTGTCAATCAGGCAAATTTTATTTCATTTGACTTCTTTCTCTCTCCCCCTCAATAAAGGTATAAAAATTCATAAAATGCATATCTGGATATGTTTCCCCCAAATTTCCTTCACAGTGCTCTGTCTATAACACGATGGCACATTTTCTCCTTCTAGAACTCAAACAGGATACCAACATAAAAGAGATTACTCATGAAATCATTCAGCATTTTATTTCACGTATGGTCCCCAGAATTAGTTAAAATAATTGCATATGAATCACAACCATAATGTTGTCTCAGCTACAAAACAACCAACGATTACCAAATACATATTCATAATTCCATAAATAAATTTACAATAGATTCGATATTAAAACAGAATAGTACCAAAAGCATAAAACTAAACTGCATTTTCAACAATAGAGAATAAAACTCTTGGAATGAACAGATTTAAATTTTAACAAAACGAAAGGTAGGAATTTTCACTTCCAACCATGACTCGGAATGGCTACCAGGCTTGTCTTTCTACTGTAAAACTAAAAATCTGCAATAAAAATGGATGAAGTAACTGTTTTCAGCCATTACGCAACAGGTAGAACAGCACTATGAATCTTGTAAACGGAAAAAATGTACAAATCGGGCCCCACATTTGCCCCACATCTCTGATTGAGGACACTGGCTACCACAATGAAGAGAAGTGAAGCCTAAATAGAGTAACAACCTTACTGAGCTGAGAAGCAGACATTGGAGTTCAGGGCTACAGAAGCAACTGGAATTTGCAGAGCAGTGAACAGGTAGAGGGAGCAATGCAGAAGGGGGACACAGAAGTCTACATGGGCTTTGTGGTACATGCTTTGCTGATGTCCAGGCTGTGGATGTGCAAAAGGGAGGATTCCATAAGGCCTAACAGAGTGGCTGCTGAAGATCTGAGAGTTAAACAGAGACATGCGATATCATACAGTATGGGGAGAAGTTAGATTGACAGTTCTGGAGAGACCTCACTAAGCAACTCCAACATTCAGTGAAGAACTTGAAAAGACCAAAAACCAAGTGTTAAGAATAACAATCATTCCATAAGGTGAGGACTGTGCTCTAGGACTATAGAAAGTAGGTAGCTCTCTCCCTGGCCCTCCCAAAAGGAATAAAAGCACGCCTAGTAAGATCAAAAGAAGCAACCAGCAAGTTACCTCCGTGCCAAAAACAAAGTTTACCACCTTTTAAAAGAAGACAATATAATTCAAGTTGCCATCAATTAACATGTGTATAACAGAGCATACAACAAAAACAATTACTAGACATGAAAAGAAACAGGAGTATATGGCATAATAAAGAAAAAGAAAGCAAAAAAAGCATCGGTAGAAAAAGACCACAGGATGACTGAGGGTTGAATTAGCAGAGAGGGATTTTAAGCAGCATAAGTCTTCAATGACTTAAAGGAAAAGATGGTCATTATGAAAGAACAAATGGTGAATATTACCAGAAATGTGGAAACTATAAAAAAGACAAATTAAAATTCTAGAATTGAAATTTCTAAAATAATAATGTCACTAGATGAACTTCACAGCAAATTGGAGAAGATAAACAAACAAATAAGAAAAGGAGTGAGAGAGTTCGAAAACAAATCAGTGGAAGATAACAAACAAGGAAAGGAGTGAGAGAGTTTGAAAACAAATCAGTGGACATTATCCTATCCAAGGAACAGAGGAAAAAAGGGGGTAGGGGTAAGTAAATATCGCCGGAGGGAACTATGATACAATATGTGGTATAAAATGTATATTAAGAATCCCAAAGAGAGAGGTGAGAATGGAAGAGGGGAAAAAAAATGAGAAATAACAGAAAATTATTCAAATCCGATGCAAAAATAATTTATAAATCCAAGAATATAAACAAACTCCAAGCAAGATAATTACAAACAGAGCCATGTTTAAGTACACTGTGTCAAACTGTGAAGGACCAAAATAAAGAGAAAATCTTCAAGAAATCAGAGGAAAAGAGACATTACATGCAAAGGAACATCAACATAAATGATGGTTGATTTCTCATCAGAAATAATGGAAGCTAAAAGAGAGTGAAATAACATTTTTAAAGTACTTAAAGAAAAAACATTCAACCCATAAGTATTACGTAAAAATATCCTTTGATAATGAGGGTAAAATGACTACATTTTCAGATGTAAGAAAGCTAAGAGAATTTGATCCAGCAGACCTGCACTATAACAATTGCTGAAGAAGTTTTTCAGGATGAAGAGAAATGATTCAATATGGAAACAAATATCTACACTGAAGAACACCAACTGTGGAAAATATGCAGGTAAATATATAAAGCTATCTTTTTATTCTTTTTTAACCTCTCTAAAAGATAATGAATTCTTTGGTGCAAAATTGAAACAATAAATTATGGTATTTATAGTTTATGTATATGTAAAATATATGACAATAATTATACAAAAAATAGGGGTGAATAAAATTAAACTTTTGAAGATTCTCATATTTTACAATGTTTGGTAAAATATTAACTTTAAGGAGAGTATGGAAAGAATTGGATACATTTTGTAATAGCTACAGTAATCATACACAAAAATAAATAGACATATAAAAGTAGAAGGATGGAAAGAGATATACCAAGGAAATTGTTATAAGGAGATAGGTATTCTATATTAATTAGACTTCAAGGTAAGGAATATAAACAGAGACAAAGAGAGAAATTTCACAATGATAAAATGTTCAGTTCATCAAAGATATAACAATCCTTAATAGGCACGCACCTAATAACAGACAGCTTAAGTACATAAGAAGCAAAATGAAAAGGACCAAAAGGAAAAGTAGACCACATTTATAGTTGAGAATGTTAATACCCTCTATTAGTAAAACTTAAGTAAAGAAATACATTAGAACAATGTTATCAACAAACTTTATCTGATATTTATAGAACACTATACCCAATAACTGCACAATACATGTTCTGTTCAAGAGCAAATAGAATGGTATTAAATAGACCAATGGATCTATTTAAAAATTAATTTAATTTAAAAGAAAGTCATTCAAAATTAAAAGTCTTCTATAAAGTAATCTCCAAGAATATCTTTGCAACATGAGATATGCAAAGTTTTTGGATGCAGACATAGCAAGAACTATGAAGAAAAAAGATGTTAGACTTATCTTCAAACACCTGCTCATAAAAAGACACATTAGAAAATAAATGTATTGAATTGGGATAAAATAACTGCAAAACATATATCTGACAATAGCCTTGTATCCTGAATGTATATTAAAAAGATAAACAACAAAAAAACAAACCCAATTAAAAATGGGCAAAAGACTTGAACTGATACTACATAATACAAGTACACAATACTACATGACAGCCATTTTTATAGGCCATTCAATACACATGAAAAAAATGCTCAACATATTAATCTCAGGGAAGTACAAAGAAAAACCACAATGAGATACTACTTTAACAACTACTAGAATAGCTAAAATTAAAGGAAATGACAAGACCAAATGCAGAGAATTAGGAGCAACAGAAACTGATTCTTTGCTGGCAGCAGTATAAAACAGAAAAACCTCTTTGGAGAATGTTATGCCAGTTTCTTATAAAATTAAATATATACCTACCCACCCAGGTATTTTCCTTTCCCAGATATTTATCCAAGAGAAAGGAAAACATGTCCAAAGATTTATACATGTATGTTCATAGCATTTTATTTCTAGCAGCCATAACTGAAACCATGCAAATTTCTACCAAATGGTGAGTGAGAAGACATACTGTAGTTTAGCCATATACTGGAACACAACTCAATAATTAAAAAGGAATTGAACTACTGATACAGACACCAAAATGGATGAATCTCACAAACATCCTGAGCAAAAGAAACTGACCAGATTAGAGTATATTCTGTACGGTTCTACTCATACAGTGTACAGGAATAGGTAAAATTAGTCTATCCTGAGAGAAACCAAAATAGTGCTTGACTATGCAAGATCAGGACTGACTTGATGGAGACACAATGAAACTTTCTCAGGTGATGTTAATGTTCTATATCTGATTAAAGGGGTGATTATACAGGGGTTTACATTTTCAAAACTTAAACCGCAGATTTAAGATCTGTAGATTTCACTACATATAAATTTTACTTCCAAAAAACAGAAAGAAAACAGAAGAGAAAATGAGAGAGAAGATTATTTATGTGCCTATCTCCAGATGGCTAACAGACCAAAAGTTTTGCCATCAGAATACTGATATAGTTAATAGTGAAGGTGCATATACCTTAAACTAGATTATTTTGCCATATAAATCAACTAATAAAAAGTAAGACATTGCTTTCTTAGACCTCCATTTTCTAAAAATACTATCTCACTAAAGAACTTAATTTGATTGTAATATGTTAGTATTTTTCAGGAAAGACTTTTATTTTTTAAAGTATATCACTGAAACTATTTTAATGTTTAAGGAATACTATAATCTTTTAAAGAATACCCAGCATATTGTATTTAATAAATGATCACTTTTACAAGTCAGTGACCCATCTATTTGATATTTAAGATTTTTACCTTATATATGTTATTTCTTAATGCTGGTTTGTCACTAGCAGAAACATTTTCTCTTTCTTTTGCATAGGCATTTTTATGAAGATATGGTCTTTATTACTTCATAATAGTTTTATATATAACAGTGAGTAGCAAAAAACAAAGCTGCTTTTGAGATACCAATTTATCAATTTGACTCTCTCACTTAGTAAGAGACTTACTCTCATAGAAGATCCTTAGCAGTCTACGAGACTTAAATTTGCACCTTGGTAAAAAAAGAAAATTACTTATGTCACAACCTTAGGCAGCACACCAATGTAAAACTCTTGAGTGTGAAGGATCTGTTGAGATCCATAGTTCTTTAGTCTTATTTTTGACAGAAGAGTTTAAATTTATCATTTAATATCCATGTTTTTTATTAAGCCTTTTCCAAGTACATTAAAAACACTTAAAATATTATCATAATAGGTAATTCTGTTTAGGTTTTTTGGTCTATTTATATCCCATTTTGTCCACAAAAGAAACAATGCTAAGAATGATGAGACAAAGAAAAAACAAGGCTAGGAATATAAAACAGAACCAGAAATGAGCTATTATACAAAATGCAAAATGAAAAGACAAAAATATAGTAAGGCCAGAGATGTCCCTCCAGAGATGTTCCTTATATAACTTACATTTATTCAATGACATAAAATATTGCAGTTTGTTGAAAGTAAAATACAATTTTATTTAATTTGTTTCAGATGACAATGGCACTGATTCATAATAATATAATTATATAATGTAATGATAATATAATTTCACAACATGTATTCAAAATTAGAATAACATTATGTATCCCTGATAGGAACCTCTTACTAATTTTGTGGTTTGTTCCCATCTATTCCATGTTAGTAATGCATGCCTCAAGTAAGAAGTGTTTAAGTATTCCTAAAAATAAACTGTTCAAATCATTAAAAAATGAAAACAATTTATTAAAGAATAGCCAACAGCCAAAAAAGACCTATGAAAAACACTGTAAGAGTAATTTAAAAGCAGTAATAGGGAGAAATTACTAACAATTAGGTACACAAGAAACTTAAACACTCCCTAAGATTCAAATACTTTATGTTGATCATTACTAACAAGACTTTTTGCTTTGTATATAATAGACAAATCACCTTGAAACAAATACAAATACACAAGTGTGAGCAGACAAGAGGTAGATGAAAAGGAATAACAAAAGGGTGGTCTAAAGTGCATAACCAAAATAATGATATAAACCTGAACAAAGAAAAGCATTTTCTTAAAGTGAAGTCTATTAAATGACAAAATAATCGCGCAAGGAATGCAATGAAAGCCATCACTTGAGTTGCTGAGAACAAGCACAGACAAAGCACTCTGGAAAATACCATAGGGACCAGACAAAAGTTGGCAGTGGAATTAGTTTGATGAATGTCTTAAATTTTCATCTATGTTTGCCATTCAAAAGACAAAGAAGATAGGTTACATTCCCTGAAGAATATATCCGTAAATAAATGATGAAGAACTCATTTTAAATGAAATGTTATGCTCTTTTCGATTTTCCCTTCTACAAATTTCAAAATAAAATAAAAACAGGCTTTTTACATTGTACATATTTCATTCAAAAATGACATTAATTATAACTTGTTTTACTTATTCCTCAAAATTTAAACTATCAAATTTCATAAAATATTTAACCATGAGTATATTGTTTATATGACAAATCAACATGTAAAAAGACATGAAGATTACAGTTCATAATGCCTGTGTAAATCTAGGGAATAAAGAGCTAAAATAATAATAGGTTGAGATAAAATATCAAGAAATAAGCCTTTAAAATTACTTTTAAATCATTCTTTCAAAAAGGTTTTTAAAAAGTTTTATCTTGGTACTGAGATTAAAATTTACAAGTGATCCGTGTAAATGTTTTTAAAATATTCTAAAGACTGATGTTATTAGCTAATTATACTCTAATTATATCTATTCTTAAAATTATAGCAATATTTTGATACCTTATTTGCTATATTGGAAAAATATCTAAACTAAGAACATCTAAGGAGATTCTTTCTGACTTAGTATTTTAAATCAATCTAGTATAGGCTAGTCTAAGATGAATCTTCTTATGCTGGAGAATTAAATACATTGAAGGACTTCAAAGGCTTAATATACATTTTTATAATATTTTATATACAACCAGTGTCCAACTTAAAATCATGTAAAATCACATGAAATCAATGCTTGCAAACTCCTTTTTATTATAAGCAACAGATTAGTGTGTATAACACAGTTAATAATTTTGAATATTACTTGAATAATTAGACTAGGGAAAGCTTCCTGGAGAGAAACAAAAGAAAAGTTTTGTTAAACTATTTTAATACTTTCCCTCTTCAGAAACAAATCAAAGTTTTCTCCTCAAAAAATATGATAAGGGTTCCCCCACTGAATACAGTTAAAGAATCATATCTTTAGTATATTTCTAGCAGGCAAAATTATGCAAGCTTTGTTTTTAGCAACTTAAATTTAAAACTGAAATAAACTGTTAATTTTCCAAATATCTGATTATTATAATGCTTGTTTAAAACATATACTCCTTTCTCTTCAGTCCCAGCACCAAAACTAAGAATTACTTGTTTTATAGACTGAGTTGAGGGGTAGAGGAGAGAACTTTTCTGGATGAGATGTAAACATAAGCAAAAGCACAAAATAGATAAACAAAGTGGTTTCTGGAGAAAAACTAAAAACCATATCAGTGTGGCCAGATACTTAAGAATAAGACTGAGAATGACAAGATAAAGGGAGAATGAAGGCATAGGCCAGATAATGGGGACTTGTAAGGCTTAAACCATATCCTATGGGTGTCTAAGAGGCTCCTTTTGGCCACTTTTGATTTGTCCAGTTGACTAATCAAGGGTACATATCAGACTAAACATAAGTCAAAAACAACAATTTTAAAAAACCTTTTCCTGAAATTTGAAATAGTAATCAATAAAATCAATGAAAGAGAAAATCTCCACTACCAGGTACGTGGACCATAAAGTACAATAAAGGAACAAAGAAAGCCGGTAAAACCATAAATTTTTTAAAGGGACTCTCATTGTACTCCTGCCACATCTTGCAAATATATAAAGAACAAAGAATCATTTCATACATATTTAAAATTAGAATACTCACCTTTGGTGGCCAATGCTTTGCTTAATTTTAAGATAAGTGTTAGATGTCTCTCCCTTATAAGGCTTATAATGATTAACTCATCACAAGGATTACAATGGTTAACAAATAGTGACTTGTGTTCCCATGACAGAACAGCCCCCCATCCAGAGCAAACCTATTCAGATATAGTTCATCTCCTCACAAGAACAGACAAAGAAGCCAAATGACACCACCAACCCCTCCTGCATCCCTAGAATTCATTACCTCTAGCCCACAACCCCCTAGCCATCCCTATTGGCCCTCAGGTCTTACCCAAGTACCAACCCATTCCCACTAACTAAGCATGTTCCCACCTATAGCTGAACTGTATAAATTCATGACTGCCTCTGCTAGAGTCACGCTGAACTCTCTCCTCAGACTCCTACCATGTTAGCAGGAGCGGGGGGAAAGGGGGTGCTGATGTCTATTCTTTAGACCCACTCCATTGGGAGACCTTCCCAATAAACTTCCTGCCTGCAGTCTTCAGTCTCTGTGCCCCAGTGAGTGCCACTTTTTCTCTAAAATAAGGAGATTACATTTACCTTCTAAAATCAGATTAGCTTTCTCCAAATTATGTTCCTCATTATGAAAGGCAAATAAAGCTAGAATATCACAAATATTTCCATCTAAAAAACTTTCCTCAAAATGACACTTAGAACATCACAATTATGTGAGTAATAAAATGTGCTTCCTACTGGTAACACCATGCTTACAAGCATACAAAACAAAGATATTAAACATCTTCCAGACAAAAACTGACTAAAAAAAAGGAGTATATAACTCATAGGCTTAAGCATGATTATAATTACCACTGGTTCAACATATGAAAATTAATTGTAACAAAAATTCAAAGAAAATAAGGAGGGGAGGGGAATGGAGACTTGTAACTGAGTAATGAAAGACAAAGTTTAAAATTTTTTTTCTTCAAATTTTCTATATACAAAACGTTTTATTTAAGAAAAATATAATACTCTTTTTCAAGTCTCTACCTCTATTTTCACAAGTATTTTTTTAATAATTTATGATACAATTTCAGTTTTCATTACCAGCATTCATATCAACAGCCATCTATATAGTCTACCCACCAAAGGGAGAAAAGGTTAATGAAAATCCACATATTAAGTTTCAGTACATATTCTCATTTTTTGTTTTGTTAACAGAAACTATATCTCCAAAATATTAGGAAGGGAGGAAGGAAGAAAGGGAGAGAGGAGTAAAAGGAATAAGGTAGGACCAGAGGAAGAAAGGAAAGAGGAAGGCAGAAAGGGAGGAAGAGAGATATAAAGGAAGAAAGGGATGGAGGCAAAAAAGACAAAAAGAAAGAGAAGAAGACAAAAAGGCAGAAAGATACAGACATACACACATATTCCAAAAGAACCAATAAAATCGAGGAAGAAAATTTGTTATATTTTAATTATACAGGGAGCCTTCAGATGATTATAATAATCCTTAAAACAAAAATGTTTTCTCTTGCCCTATTTAAAATTAACAATAATAATAAATTTCATTATATAGAATTTCTCTTTTATTACAGCAAATTTTAAGTCATCATGGTATTTGGATATACATGTAAAGAAATCATTTACATAAAACAGTATTAAAAATAACCCCATATCTTGCATTCCGTACCCATGTTCTGTGTGCACTCTTATTTTCAATAAACACATTTCTGATGAAATGGCATCACTAAGGCAGCGTTTGGGCAGTAGACTTGGCCCAGTGGTTAGGGTGTCCGTCTATCACACGGGAAGTCCATGGTTCAAACCCTGGGCCTCCTTGACCTGTGTGAGCTGGCCCATGTGCAGTGCTGATGCGGGCAAGGAGTGCCCTGCCATGTAGGGGTGTCCCCCGTGTAGGGGAGCCCCACGCACAAGGAGTGCACCCCGTAAGGAGAGCCGCCCAGCGTGAAAGAAAGTGCAGCCTGCCCAGTAATGGTGCCGCACACACAGAGAGCTGACACAACAAGATGACGCAACAAAAAGAAAACACAGATTCCTGTGCCGCTGACAACAGCAGAAGCGGACAAAGAAGATGCAGCAAATAGACACAGAGAATGGACAACCGGGGGTGGGGGGGTGGGAAGGGGAGAGAAATAAATAAATACATCTTAAAAAAAAAAACTAAGGCAGAGTTTGGAACAGACTGAAAGGAAATATTAGATGTGAATACATAATAATATGATCTGAATATGTACTCTGATGTAGAATGAAAAATTTCCTTTATCACAGATTCAGTTCACCAGAAGTTATTCAAAAGCACACCTGATGGAAGTGGCTGTGGGTCAAGCACTAGAGCTCCTGTTTACCATATGGAGGACCTGAGTTCGATCCCTGAGACCCCTGGTAAGAAAAGAAAAAAGACATCCCAGACCTGCGGGATGCAGAGAGCAGCAGGCCCTGCTGCTCCCAGCGAAGCAACACACCAAAAAAAGAAAATGAAGGAACCAGATAGGAAAAAAAAAGCGCACGATAAAATATTTCCTGATGAAATACTTCTCCTACTAATTATCCTATGACTATACACCTGGGACTCAGATAGCAGGGGGTACTTCAAAGTGTACCCACAGTTAACCAGGTGTTGGCCTAAGTAATTATAATTTTATAATAATGGCTTAAATTTATTCATTATTATAAATCTATGTATTACAAAACATACTAACTCAGAACTAACTAAAAATGTATAATTGAAATTGAATAATAGTTCTTGGTAACTAAAGTTCTGAATTAGCTATTCCAATTTGAAAAAGTGAAATATGTTAACTATAGCTATTAATGATATAGATTTTATTGAACAAATTAAATAGATAAAACTATGCATATTTTAATCAAGAATTAAAATTTTTTTATATAAAATTAGCAGGTTTCCCCTTCCTAAATGTGCAATTAATGTGCAAAAATGATTCGCTGTGTATGTAGGGACAATTGTTACAGAAATTACAAATACATTATCAAAACTTTGCTTTTTTAAAAAATTTTTTTTAATTTTTTAAAAACTTTACTTTTAAGTTTAATATGTTTTTGGAAAGAGCCATGTGAATTTCTAATTTTTTTTTCCTATTTTGAGAGAAGTGTAGGTTACAGGCAGTTGTAAATAATACAATGAGATCGAGTATAACTTTTACTCAGGTTTCTCGAAGCTAATATCTTAAACAATAATATAGCGCACTGAGGAAACTGGCATTAATATATTCTACTCATCTTATTCAGATTTCCCTAGTTTACATGTATTCACTTGTGAGCATATTAACTTCTGTGTAATTTTTTCACATGTGTAGGTTATTGCATCTATACATCAAAACACTTAAGAGTTCCATCACCACAAGAAGCCCTCTTGTTTCCCCATCCCTAAACCATGGCAATCACTATTCTGTTCTTTATAAGTTCATCATTTTAAGACTGTATTACAAATAAATCATACAGTGTACAATCTTTCGGAATTGGATTTTTTACTCACCATAATTCCTTTGAGATTCATCCAAGTAGTTATATTTATCAATAGCACAGTTATTTTTATTGCTGAGTAGAATTACATTTATGAATGGGCCACAGTTTGTTTAATTATTCAACATCAAAGGACACTTGAGTTATTTCCAATATTTGACTATTAAGAATAAGGCTGGGGAAGCGGACTTGGCCCAGTGGTTAGGGCGTCCGTCTACCACATGGGAGGTCTGCGGTTCAAACCCCGGGCCTCCTTGACCTGTGTGGAGCTGGCTCACACACAGTGCTGATGCGCGCAAGGAATGCCCTGCCACGCAGGGGAGTCTCACGCGCAAGGAGTGTGCCCCGTAAGGAGAGCCGCCCAGCGTGAAAGAAAGTGCAGCCTGCCCAGGAAAGTCACTGCACACACGGAGAGCTGACACAACCAGATAATGCAACAAAAAGAAACACAGATTCCTGTGCCTCTGACAACAACAGAAGCAGACAAAGAAGAAAACGCAGCAAACAGACACAGAGAACAGACAACTGGGGAGGGGGGGAAAGGGAGAGAAATAAACAAAATAAATAAATCTTAAAAAAAAACCAAAAAACCTACAGCTGCTACTGTGGGCAACTTCCCCCACACTATGGACACTTTTGAATTCTCAGGACCAGAGCTGACGGCTACGATCAAAGGGGCACCAGGAATCCACCTTGCCAGGAAAGCGAAGAGAGAGGGACAAAGCCTAAGGCTGTCTCAGCTTTTCACCCACCGACTTGGTTTGTTGTGTCCCACAAGCCTTTCCAGGCTGGGTGAGGGCAAACCATTGTTTGCCTTCAGAATCAGCTCAGGACTAAAGAGATATGGGACTAAAGATAGCCAACCCTCTCAATCACAGTCTCTACTGACAGAGACTAGTTATTGAGGACACAGAGGGGACTGTCATAACCGGGAAAAGGAAAGGGGCTGCCCGAAAAGAGTAGAGAAATGACTGTGAGACAGTTTAAAATACAAGGCTCTTAGCCTCCAAGCAGGAACCTCTATCACACTGATCCAATCCCTGTGCAGCAAACACACTTCCACCATGGATTAAAATGAAAGAGTTGCCAAAGAGCACCATCTACTGGCAGACCAAGGACGTGCAAGAGAGGAAATAAAAAGTAAATTAGTAAGAGAGGCTTTTAGTAGCCTTACTGGCCCCCTCCCTGAGGCCCTAGGAAGCTGGTCTGCAACACATTACTGGCTCCAGAGTTCAGTTTTTAGCAACTAACAGGGACAGTGCCAAAGAACAAGAACAGAATAAACCAAGAATTAAAGAACAGCAGGAACACATAGCCTCCCGCCACTAAATCCTTATGAAAGAGAGAGAAATTGAGCATCTGAGTAAAATTACCACCCAAATCTGATGTCTAGAAAACAGCAAAAATTACAAGCAATACTAGGAACATGGAAGAAATGGCCAAAGAAAAGGAATATATCAAAGCCCCAGGAGAAACACAGAATTTGAGGCAACTAATCAAAGAGATTAATACAAATTTCCAAAATCAAACTAATGAGTTGAAAAACAATATGGCTAAAGAGATAAATGACATCAAGACGACACTGAGTGAGCATAAAGAAGAATTTGAAAACCTGAATAGAAAAGTAAAGTTCAAGGGAATGAAAGACATAATAGGTAAGAACAAAAACATATGAGAGCCATACCATTACAGATTCAAAATGATAGAAAAAAAGAACATGGGATACAGAAGACAAAACAGTTGAAATTGGAGAGAGAAAGGAATTGAAAAAATTGAGCAAGGGCTTAGGGAGGTGAATGAAAACAAGAAACACACCAGCATATATGTCATGGGAGTTCCAGAAGGAGAAGAAGAGGGAAAAGGGGAAGAAAGATTATTTGAGGATATAATAGCCAAAAATTTCCCAACTCTCATGAAAGAAATTAACTTACTTGTCCAAGAAATGCACAGTACCACAATCAGAATAAATCCGAATAGACCTATTCCAAGATACATACTACTCTGAATTCATACATCAAAGATAAAGAGAAAATTCTGAGAGAAGGAAGAGAGAAAACCATCACAAACAAGGGATACCCAGTAAGATGTAATGCTTATTTCTTATCAGAAACCATGGAGGCAAAAAGACAATGGTATGATACAATTAGGATACTGAAAGAGAAAAACTGCCGGTGGAGAATTCTTTAACCAACAAAATAGTCCTTCTTCAAATATGAAAGTGATTTTAAAATACTCATAAACAAATAGAAACTAAGAGAGTTCATATAAAAGAATCCACCTTTGCAGGAAATATTAAAAGAAGCCTTAGAGCCTAAAAGAAAAAGACTGGAGAGAAAAGCTTGGAAGAGAGTTTCCAAAAAAAAAGAATAATAGAAAGAGTAAAAAGAGTAAAAAGAGTAAAAAGATGAAAATAAGGTATCACATTTGAAAATCAAAGACTAAAATGGTAGAAGTAAATAATGCATTTACAGTAATATTATTGAATATGAAAGGATTAAACTTCTCAATTGAAAGATATAGCTTGACAAATGGATTAAAAAAAAAAAAATACATGAGCCCATATACCGCCTACAAGAGACTCACCTTCAACCCAGGGATATAAACCAGCTGAAAGTGAAAGGTTAAAAAAATATACTCCATGCAAACAGTAACCAAAAAAGAGCAGGAGTAGACAGACTAATATCTGACAAAAGTCTTTAAATGCAAAAAAAATTATACAAGATGCAGAAGGTCATTATATTTTAATAAGATTGACAAACCACCAGACAGAAATAACAGTCATAAATATCTATATACCTAACCAGAGTGCCCCAAAATACAAGAGGCAAACCCTGGCAAAACTGAAGGTAGAAATAGACAACTCTACAATAATTGTTGGAGACTTCAACACACCACTGGCATCATTAGCTGTAATAATTAGACAGAAGATCAACAAGGAAACAGAGAATTTGAACCATATGATAAACAAATTAGACCAAACAGTCATATACAGAAGGCTATACACAAATTCAGCAGGTTATACTTCTTCTCAAGTGGTCATGGATCTTTCTCTAGTATTAAACACATGTAGGGTCACAATGCAAGTCTCAATAAATATAAAGCGATTGAAATTATACAAACCAGCTTCTCAGATCATAATGGAATGAAACTAGAAGTCAATAATAGTCAGAAAAGAGGCAAATCCACAAATGCGGGGAGAATGAACAACACACTCTTAAATAATGAGAGAGTCAAAGAAGAAATTGTAAGTGAAATCAATAAAAATATTGAGACAAAATGAAAAGGAAAACAAAGCCTACCAAAACTTATGGGATACAGTAAAGATAGCCCTGAGAGGAAAACTTGTATCCCTAAATGTCTATGTTAAAAAAGAAGAAAGAACTAAAATCAAAGACTTAACTGAACAACCAAAGAAAGTAGAAAAAGAACAGCAAACCACCCCCAAAGAAAGCAGAAGGAAAGAAATTATATAATGATTAGAGCAGAAATAAATGAAACTGGTAACCAAAAAAAAAGGAAAAATCAACAAAACCAAAAGATGGTTCACTGAGAAGAACAATAAAATTGACCCCTAGCTAGATTAATAAAGCAAAAGAGAGAAGATGCAAATAAATAAAATGAGAAATGGAAGAGGTGAAGTTATGACTGACTCCACAGAAAAAAAAGACCATAGGATACAATGAGAAACTCTAAACCAATAAACCAGACAACCTAGATGAAATGGACAAATTCCTGGAAATTCACAACCTACACTGATGCTACAAGAACTTAAAAAACCAATCACATTTAAAGAGATTCAATCCTGGAAGAAAAGTCCAGGACCAGATGGCTTCACAGGTGAACTCTACCAAGAATTTTGAGAAGAATTAACAGCAATCCTGTTTAAATTCTTCCAAAAAATTGAAGAGGAGGAAAAATTACTGAACACATTTTATGAAGCCAACATCTTCCTAATATCAAAGCCAGATAAAGACACTACAAGAAAAGAAAATTACAAACCAATTGCTCCAATGAACATAGATGCAAAAATTCTAAACAAAATACTTGCAGATAGAATACAAAAACATATCAAAAGACTTATTCATTACAACAAAGTAGAATTTATTCCTGGTATGCAAAGCAGAGTCAACATAAATAATTTAATCAATGTAATACACCACATTAACAAATTGAAGGGGAAAAAACCACATGATCATCTCAATCTATACAAAAAAGGCATTTGACAGGGAAGCAGATGTAGCTTAAGTGATGGAGCTTCTGTCTACCATATGAAAGGACCTGGGTTCAATCTCTGGGGCCTCCTGGTGAAAAAGAAGAGAAAATATGCCGCACTGGAAGTCAGTGCCTGCGTGAGTACCCACGTGGTGAGCTAGTGCCTGCATGAGTGCTGGTGCAAGTGCCCATGTGGTGAGCGAGTACCCTGTACAAGTGAGTCATGCAGCAAGATGATGACACATCAAAAGAGAGACAAGGGGAAAGTCAAGGTGAAGCACAGCAGAAACCAGGAACTGAGCTGGCAAAATTAACAGAGAACCTCTCTCCTGATTGGAGGTCTCCAGGATTCAATCCCAGTGAATCCTAGAGGACAGAAAATGAGAAGAGAAGACAACACAGACAGCAAAAACAGCAGGGCAGGAGGAGGGGGAAGAGGGGGGAAATAAATAAGTAATTTTTTAAAAAAAAGACCAGCCTCCTTTCTTGATAAAAACAAGGAAGAAATGGAAAATTCCTCAGTATGATAAAATGCATATATGAAAAACCCAAAGCCAACACCATACTCAATGGGGAAAGGCTGAAAGCTTTCCCTCTAAGATCAAGAACAAGACAAGGAAGCCCACTGTCACCATTATTATTCAACATTGTACTGCAAGTTCTAGTTAGAGCAATCAGACAAGAAAAGGAAAAAAATTAAAGGCATCCAAATAGGAAAAGAAGAAGTAAAACTCTCACTATTTGCAGGTGATATGACCCCATATTTAGAAAATTCCAAAAAGTCTACAACAAAGCTACTTGAGCTAATAAACAAGTTCACAAGTTCAGCAAAGTGACAGGATACAACATCAACAACAAAAACCAGTAATGATTCTTTATACTAGTATTGAACAACCTGAGTAAGAAATCAGGGGGTTAAACTGCATTTAAAATAGCAATAAAAAGACTCATATACCTAGGAATCATGTTACCCAAGGATGTACAGGATCTATATTTAGAAAACTACAAAACGATACTAAAAGAAAACAATTAAGATCTAAATAAATGGAAAGATGCTCCATGTTGATTGATTGGAAGACTAAATATCATTAAGATGTCAATCCTACCCAAACTGATTTATAGATTCAATGCAATACCAATCAAAATTCCAACAGCCTACTTTGCAGAAATAGAAAAGACAATTATCAAATTCATTTGGAAGGGAGAGTATACCCAAATAGCCAAAAGCATTCTAAAAAAGAAGAGGGACCTGAGAGGGATTTCACTGTATTACAAAGCTACAGTGGTCAAAACAGCATGGTATTGGCAAAAAGACAGACACATCAATCGGTGGAATAGAACTGAAATAAACCCTCACCTCTATGGCCAACTAGTTTAGAACAAACCTACCAAAGCCATGTTAACAAGACAAAACAGTCTCTTCAACAAATTTTGCTGGGAGAATTGGATATCCACAACCAAAAGAATGAAAGAGTACCTCTATCTCATTCCTTTTACAAGAATCAACTCAAAATGGATCAAAGACCCAAATGTAAAAGCTAAGACCATAGAACTACTAGAAGAAAATGTAGGGAAACATCTTAAAGACCTTGTGGTAGGTAGTGGTTTCTTGGACCTTACACCCAAAGCATGAGTGACAAAAGAAAAAAATAAGTAAATGGAACTGCCTCAAAATTAAGCACTTTTGCACCTCAAAGGACTTTTTCAAAATGGTGAAAAGGCAGCCAACTCAGTGGGAGAAAATATTTAGAAATCACATATCCAATAATGGTTTAACACCTATAATATATAAAAAGATGCTACAACTCAACAATAAAAAGACAAACAATCCAATTTAAAAATGGGTGAAAGACTTGACTAAACATTTGTCCAAAGAAAAAATACAAATGGACAAAAAGCACATGAAAAAATGTTCAACATCACTAGCAATTAGGGAAAAGCAAATCAAAACTATGAGATATTTCACACTTAATAGAAGGGCCACTATTAAAAAGACAGAAAACTACAAGTGTTGGAGAGGATGTGGAGAGATGGGAACACTTACTGTTGGTGGGAATGTAGACTGGTACAGGTACTGTGGAGAACTGTTTGGCAGTTCCTAAGGAAGATTGTCCCCGTCTCCTTCCCGCCCAGTATTGGCAGCCGGCGCTGCTTCTCTCCTTCTCCGTCTTCCGCCTAGCCGTTATCTAGACAGCCCACACTTTCCCCTTCCCCTCCCTTGCTCCTAACCCCTTAGCCGCCTACTGTCCAGTAACCGCCTACTGTCCAGTAACCGCCTACGCAAGCAACAGCACCCGCCGGCACCAATCAAGTCCCTTTACGTATCCCTAGACCCTATAAAACCATGTCCCCTTCTACAATAAATCAGACTTGTGCCTAGAGCCCGTCTCCGTGGTGTTTTTGCTTGCACCGCGCGTCCCCCGTGCCTGAGCGAAGAGAGCGAGGGCCCAACGGCTTTGTGCCGACTCCCCTCCTGTCCTTTAACCGTGGGGCAGCCCCCGTCCGGAGAGCTCACCCGGCCATCCGCGTCGACCCTCCCGGAGGCCCGCAGCTGCCCACAGAAGCTGAATACAGACTTGCCATGGGGACTGGCAAAACCACTACTAGATATATACCCAGAATATCTGACAGCAGAGACACAAACAGACATATGCACACTGATGTTCATAGCAGCATTTTTCATGATGGCCAAAAGATAGAAACAATTCAGGGGTCCATCAAACAAACAAAAAAAAATTGTAGTGTACACAAATGATGGAATATTATGGAGCTGTAAGAAGAAATGAAGTCATAAAACATATGACAACATGGATGAACCTGGAACATATTACTTTGAGTGAAGCAAGAGAGACACAAAAGGACAAATACTATTAGAAATGAAATATATTGTGTAATCTCATGGTGTTAATAACTTGAATATGGGTCATCAGAAAATAGAATGAGATTGAGAATGGAAAGCTGAAGGTTAAGTTGTGCAGAATTGGTTAAAAGGATGTGTGTTAATATTTGAAAATAAATAGAAAAGGTGAAAGCCCAACATAATATCTATAACTAGCAGTACTATTATTTGGGTATGAAAGGATTTAAAGGGAAAGTCTAAGGTCATGTATAATATTACTAAAAGGAAGGATAAAAAATGTAACATGGAACTGTATAACATCAGAAAACCACATGTGAAAAATGAGTATGGGTAAAATTGCATATACAAGACTTTTTGGTTGAAATTGAACAAATGTATGTTAATACTACAAGATGTTAATAACAGACAAAAGAAACATGCTACATGAAAAAAATGGACGGAAAGTACTACTATTTGCATGATTCCATTTATTACAAAGTAAATATAAATCAATTTATAAAGATGAAGTTAAATTAGTGGTTACTTAGGGCTGGGGAAGGACTGCTAAGGGGTGTGGAGTTTTTCTTTTTAGAGTAATGAAATTATTGTAAAAGTTTTTGTGGGGATGATTGCACAACATTGTGATTATACTAAAGGCCATTGATTATACACTTTGGATAGATCATATGGTATATGCATATATCTCAATAAAACTGTTAAATAAATAAATAAATAGATAAAAATGCAAGAATAGCCTGAAATAGCAGCCATGTATAACAAGGGAAGCATAGACAGATGAAGGGATGAAGAATTTCCCTGTTTGTTCATTTGTTTGTTTTTGTTTATTAGTTTTTGCTTATTACTATTACTATTGAAATAATGAAAAGGCTCTAATGTTGATAGAGGGGATGAATGAAAAACGATGTGACTATAACAAATTCCATTGATTGTACACATTGGATGGACTGTGTGCTTTACTAATATGTATCAATAAAATTGACTTCTTAAAAAAAATGAATAAGGCTGTGCATGTATATTTCTAGATTGATCAAGATGGCAAAATAAGACAGTAGAAAATGGCATTCCCCCACAGAATCTTTGAACACCTAGCAAAAACGGCAACATTATCACCCTCAAAACTTCAGAAAACATTAAAAGGGCTGTTGTAAAAGGGAAAGTGCTGAATCAAGAAAACACAGTTTTAAAAACAGTAAGCAAAGTTTGTGAGCCCTTGCTGGCTCCTCTTCCACCCCCACCCTGGAGCAGTATGGAGCCAACCTGTGCCAATGTACAAACAGTATGAAAGGAAGTTTTGCTTAGGTTTATTTGGTTTTGTTAGCTCCTGGCATTCAAGAAAATAACCCTCATATCACTAGTAGGATTTAAACACAAGGTACATGACAAAATCCCAGAGTTAATACTTTAAAATAATAAATGTACAGTGTGCAACAAAAGATTACAAGACAAAGGCACAAGAAATGATGACCAATTCAAAGAAACAAAACAAAAATTCAGAAATCATCAATGAAGAGAACCAGACTTGAACATCCTGAATAAAGACATTAAAAAACTATCCTCACTCTGAGGAGGGAATGAATGCTAAGGGGTTAGGACTTTCTTTTTGAGGTAATGAAATTGTTCTAAAATTTTTAAGATGATGAATGTACAACATTGTGATTATACTAAAAATCATTGATTATATATTTTGGATAGGAGAGCCAGAAATAGCAGCTATGTACAGTGGAGGAAGCATAGAGAAATTGAAAGGTGAGGAATTTTCTTGTTTTTCCTTTGTTAATTTATTATTATTATTGAAATAATAAAAATTCTTTAATAATGACTGAAATGATGAATGCACAACTATGTGATTAAAGCAAATGCTGCCAATTGTACACATTGGATAACTGCATGTTTTATTAATATGTATCAATAAAATTGATTAAAAAAAAACTACCCTCACTATGCTCAAGGAAATAAAGGAAAAATCAGAGAAAAAAGTAAAAAGAAAAACAATGAATGAACAACATAAGAATCTCAATAAAAGAAAGAAATTTTGAAAAGGAATGAAAAATAATTATTAGAGTTACAGGCCTAAGTAACTGTAGCAGTTTGATATGGTTATGAATTCCAAAAATAGATATTGGATTATTCTTGTAATCTGATCTGTACCTGGGCATGTTTGAGTTATGATTAGGGTGCTAAAAGGCATGGCAGGGGAAACGGACTTGGCCCAGTGGTTAGGGCATCCGTCTACCACATGGGAGGTCCGCGGTTCAAACGCTGGGCCTCCTTGACCCATGTGGAGCTGGCCCATGCGCAGTGCTGATGCGCGCAAGGAGTGCCCTGCCACGCAGGGGTGTCCCCCATGTAGGGGAGCCCCACGCGCAAGGAGTGCACCCCGTAAGGAGAGCCGCCCAGCGCGAAAGAAAGTGCAGCCTGTCCAGGAATGGTGCCGCCCACACTTTCTGTGCCACTGATGACAACAGAAGCGGACAGAGAAACAAGACGCAGCAAATAGACACTGAGAACAGACAACCGGGGGAGGGGGGGGGGTGAATTAAATAAATAAATAAATCTTTAAAAAAAAAAAAAAGGCATGGCAAAGAACAGAATTGAGGGTTTCTGATGTTAGAGCTTTGATGTTGGAGTTTGATGCTGAAGACTTAAGTTGGAGCCCCGGGAAGTCAGCACACAGAGGAAAAAGAAGCAAGCCCCTAGAAGAAAAGAACTTTGAACCCAGAGAAAAGCAAGCCCCAGGAACATAGGAACCCAGAAAGCCTGAACCCTCACACATGTTGGCAACCATCTTGCTCCAAATAGACTTTGGTGAGGGAGTAACTTATGCTTTATGACCTGGTATCTGTAAGCTCCTACCCAAATAAATACCCTTTATAAAAACCAACCAATTCCTGGTATTTTTGGATCAGCACCCCTTTGGCTAATACAAACTGATATGAAAACTTCACTAAAAGGTTTCAGTAGCAGATTGGAGCTGGCAGGAGAATCAGTGATCTTGAGCCAAATGAAATGATTGAGATTAAGAACAAAAAGAAAAAAAGAATTTAAAAGTGAATAGAGGCCTAAAGAACCTGTGGGACACCATCAAGCATACCAAAATATGAATTATGGAAGTCCCAAAGGAAGATGAAAGAGAAAAAGGAGCAAAAGAATAATGGTACAAAATTTCCCAAACATAACAAATGACATTAACATGCACAGTCAAGAAGAGTAATGAACGCCAAATAGAATAAACTTGAAGAGAACCATGCTCAGACACCTAGTAATCAAACTATTCAATGCTAAGGACAAGGAGAGATATATACAGGAACTCCAAGAAGATTAAGTTCCAATTTCTCATTAGAAACCATGGAGGCAAGAAGACAAAACCAGTAGGCAAGAGAGCTGTATTATTTAAAGTGCTAAAAGGAAACAATTTCCACCCAAGAATTTTATATCTAATGAGACCGTCTTCCAAAAAAGGAAGGGAAAGATTAAAACATTTTGAGATAAACAAATGCTGAGAGAATTTGTGACCACTACACCTGCCTGACAAGCAATGATAAAGGGAGTTTAGCACATTGAAAAGAATGGACACTACACAGTGAATTGAAGCAGCATAAAGAAATAAAGACCTCTAGTAAAGATAACCATTTGGGCAGTTATAAATGTCATTACTATTGTATTATATTTTTAGGTATGTCAGCACCACTTTTTACTTCCTATAGGATCTAAAATGCATAAAAAATTAACAACAAAACTATAATTTTGGACTTATAATGCATAAAGATAAAATTTCTAACAAGTATAACAAAAAGGTGAGGGGAGAGTGGGAGATAGGAACATTATGTGTATGATTGAATTTAAATTGGCATCAAAGAAAATGAGATTGATACAGATATTGGGGGTAGAGTTTAATCCCAATAATAATCAAAAAAAAAATTGAAAATACAAGCAGAAAGAAATGAGATGGTCTCAAAATGGTACAAAAAAATCAAATAAATATGAACAGAGATAATAACAAAAGAATTGAGAGACAAAATGTATACAACTTATAAAAAGGAAATAGTATGGCAGAAAAATGTTGTGCATTACAAATACTTACTTTTAATGTAAATAGATTAAACTCTCCGATCAAAAGGCAGAAACTGGAAGAATGGATAAAAAAAGCATGACATAAAGATATACTGTTTGTGGAGCAGATGTAGCTCAAGGAAGCTGAGCACCTGCTTCCCATGTATGAGATCCCGGGTTCAATCCCCGGTACCTCCTAATAACAAAACAAACAAACAAACAAAAAACCAACTCTCATTTGGGGAGTGGATGTAGTTCAGTAGTTGAGCACCAGCCTTACCATGTATGAGGTCCTGGGTTCGATCCTTGGTACCAAATAAATAAATAAATAAATAAATAAATAAATAAATAAATAAAGATACGCTGCTTACAAGAGACTCACCTTAAATTCAAATGCATACATAGGTTGAAGGTGAAGGGATGGAAAAAGTTATACCATGCACACAGTAGCCAAAAGAGGACAAAAGTTATATTAATATCAAATAAAACTGACTTTAAGTCAAAAACTGTGACAAGGGACAAAGAATGTCACTTGATACTGGTAAAGGGGTCAATTCAACAAGAAGACATAACAATTATAAGTGTATATGAATGTGAAGACAGAGACTCAAAATACATGAAGCAAATATTGACAGCTATGAGGGGAAAATAGATAGTTCATATCTAATACAAAATTAATAGATTTCAATACCCACTTTCAATAATGAATAGAATATCTAGACAGAAGATGAATAAAAAAGCAGACTTGAATAACAATATAAACAACTAGATATGGCAAAGATATATAAAACATTTTATCCAACAGGAACAGAATATACATTCTTCTCTACTCCAAATTGATAATTCCCAGGATAAAACATACATTAGATCACAAAACAAGGCTCAGTAAGTTAAAAAATACTGAAATCATACAATGCATTTGTTTGTACTGCAATGGAATGAAGGTAGAAATGAATAACAGAGGAAGAACTGAAAAATTCACAAATGTATGGAAATTAATCAACACACTCAAACAACCAATGGGTCAAAGAAGAAATAACAAGGGAAATTAAAAAATATCTTGATGTGAATGAAAATAAAAACACAACATGCCAAAACTTCTGGAACTCAATAAATGTAGTGCTAAGAGGGAAATTTATACCTCTAAATACCTACATTAAAAAAGAAGATCTTAAATCAGAGATCTAACTTCAAAACTGGAGGATTTAGAAAAAAGAGGAGCAAATTAATCCAAAGCTACCAAAATGACACAGATAACCAAGATAAGAGCAGAGATAAATGAAAGGTCATTATGTATTAATGAAGGGGCAATTTCACCAAAAAGAAATAACTATCATAAATATTTATGCACCTAACCTGGGTGCCCCAAGATACATGAGGCACACACTGGCAAAAGTGAAGGGAGAAATAGATGTCTCTACAATAATAGTTGGAGACTTCAAGATTCCACTCTCAGCACTGATATAGCATCTGGACAGAGGACAAATAAGGAAATAGCTTGAACAATATGATAAATGAACTAGACCTAACAGACATTTATAGAGCATTATACCCCAAAACAGCAGGATATATATTCTTTTCAAGTCTCATGGATCCTTCTCTAGGATAGACCATATTTTGGGTCACAAAAGAGGTTTCAATAAACTTTTATAGGTTGAAATAATACAAAGCACTTTCTCTGATCATAACTGAATGAAACTGGAAATCAATAATGGATGGAAAAAAGGAAAATTCACAAATATATGGAGACTAAACAACACATCCTTAAATAATCAGTGGGTCAAATAAGAAAATGCAAGAGAAATCAGCAGGAGGAAAGAAAGAAGAAAATTAGAGCAGAAATAAATGAAACTGAAAATAAAAAACAATAGAGAGAATTAACAAAAGAATAAATTGGTTCTTTGAGAAGATCAACAAAATTGCCAAACTCTTAACTAGACTGACAAAGAAAAAAGAGAGAAAATGATAACAAATAAAATCAGAAATGAAAGTAAGGACATTACAACTGACTCCACAGAAATAAAGGAATCATAAGAGGATACTATGAAAAAATGTACACCAACTAACTAGACAACATAAATGAAATGGACAAATTCCTAGGAACACACAAACAACCTACACTGACCCTAGGAGAAATAAAACACCTCCACAAATCAATCCTAAGATCAGATATTGAAAGCCATCCAAAACCTCCCAAAAATGAAAATCCAAGGACCAGCTGGCTTCACAGGTGAATTCTACTAATCATTCAAAGAAGATCTAATACCAACATTCCCCAAACTCTTCCAAAAAATTGGAAAGAACTGAACAATATCAAGCTTATTCTATGAAGCCATAGAATAATACTTAATACTAAATACATATAATACATATAATCCCTTAATACTAAAGACATATAAAGACACTATGAAAAGAGAAACTTACAGACTAATTTCTCTAATGAATATAGATGCAAAAAAAATCCTCAATCAAATACTTGCTAACCAAATCCAAAAGCACATTAAAAGAAGTATACACCACAATTAAGTGGGCTTTATCCCAGGTATGCAACAGTGGTTCAACACAAGAAAATCAATTAGTTAACACACCACATTAATTAATAAAAGAAGAAAAATCACATGATGCTCTCAATAGACATAGAAAAAGCATTTGACAAAATATAGTACCCTTTCTTGTTAAAAATACCCCAAAAGATAGGAATAGAAGGGAACTTTCTCAACTTGGTAAAGTGCATATATGAAAAACCCACAGCTACCATTGTACTCAACAGTGAAAGACTGAAAGTTTTCCCATTGAGATCAGAAACAAGAAAAGGATGCCCACTCTTTCCACTGTTATTCAGTATTGTGCTAGAAGTTCTAGCTAGAGCAATTATGCAAGAAAAATAAATAAAAGTCATCACCCAAATAGGAAAGTAAAACTTTCGCTGTTCACTGATGATATAATCCTATACCTAGGAAATTCTGAAATATCCACAACGAAGCTAGCAGAACTAATACACAAGTTGAGCAAACTGCTGGGATACAAGATGAATATGTAAAAATCAGGAGCATTTCAGAAGTAGATGTAGCTCAAATGATTGAGTACCTGTTTCCTGGATATGAGGTCCCAGGTCCAATCCTCAGTACCTCCTAAAAACAAACGAAAACATCAGCTCTCATTGGGGAGTGGATGTAGATTAGTGCTTGAGTGCCTGCTTCCCATATATGAGATCCCAGGTTCAATTCCTGGTACCAAAAAAAAAAAGACAAAACAAAAAAGCCAGTAGCATTTCTACACATTACTATTGAACAATCTGAGGAAGATGTCTGGAGAAAAAAAAATTCAACTTAAAACAGCAACTAACAGAATTAAATACTTAGGAATAAACTTAACCAAGTACATAAATTATCTATATAAAGACTATAAAACATGGCTACAAGAAACCAAAGAAGACCTAAAGAAATGGAAGGGCATTCTGTGTTCATGGACTGGAAGGCTAAATATCATTAACATGTCAATTCTGCCCACTGATTTATAAATTGAACACAAGCCTTTTTTTTTTTTCAGAAATGGAAAAGTCAATCCTCAAATTTATTTAGAAGAGTAAGGGGTCTCAAATAGCCAAAAATGTCTTTAAAAAGAAGAACAAAGTTGGAGGACTCTTCATATCCTGACTTTAAAGCATATTACTTAACTACAGTGGTAAAAACAGCATGGTACTGGCATAAAGATAGATCAACAGAATCCAATTGAAAATTCAGAAATAGAGCCTCATCTATGGAAAGTGAATTTTTGTAAGGTTATCAAACACACCCAGCTGCATCAATACAAACTATACAATAAACTGAAGTAGGAGAATTGGATATCCGTAGCTAACAAAAGAAAGAGGACATCTATCTCACATCTTACACAAAAATTAACTCAAAGTAGATCAAGGACCTAAATATAAAAGCTAGAACCATAAAACTCCTAGAAGAAATGTTGGGAAACATCTTCAAGATACTGTAGTAGACGGTGGTTTCTTAAACCTTATGCCCAAAGAACAAACAAAGGAAGAAGAAATAGATAAATGGGAACTCCTCAAAATGAAACACTTTGTTTTTCACATGACTTTAAGAAGGTGAAAAAGCAACCTACACAATGGGATAAAATTTTTGGAAACCACATACCCAATAAGGGATTGTTTGCCATGTTATATAAAGAGATCATATAATCCAATGATAAAAAGACAAATAACCCAATTTAAAAATTTGCAAAAGACTTGAATAGACATTTTTCCAAAGAAAAAATACATATATCCAAATAGCATATGAAAAGCTGTTCAACATAGCTAGTTACTAGGGAAATACAGATCCAAACTATAATGAGACATCATTTCATGCTTTACAAAATGGCCATTATTTAAAAAAACAAAACAAAACAGAAAACCACAAGTGCTGGAAAGGATGTGAAGAAATGGGAACTCTTTCCCTATTGGTGGGAATGTAAAATGGAACAGCATCTTTTGGAAGACAGATTGGTAGTTCTTTACAAAGTTAAATATAGAGCGGCTGTATGAATTGGCAATCCTGCTATAAGAAAAATATTCAGAAGAACTGAAAGCAAGGATGCTAACTGACATTTGTACACCAATGTTTATAGCAACATTATCACAACTGCTAAAATATGAGACCAGCCCAAGTGTCCATTAACTGATGAATGGATAAACAATATATGCTACATACATATGATGGAATACTATTCAACCGTAGAAGAAATGAAGTTGGGATGTGTATGACAACATGGATGAAACTGGAGGACATTATGCTGAATGCAATAAGTCAAACACCAAAGGACAAATACTGTATGGTCTCACTAATATAAAATAATTAGAAAAGCAAATTCATAGTCAGAAACTAGAATATAGGTTACCAGGGGCTTGGGTAGGGTTAGGGAATGGGGAGTTAATGCTTAATTGATACAGAATTTGTTTGGAGTGATGGAAAAGTTGAGGTAATGAATGATGATGACAGTAGCATAACACTGTGAATGTAAATAAAACCACTGAATTATGGTTAAAAATAATAAATTTTAAAAAATTTAAATACTAGAGAAAGACTTAAAAAAAAAACAGTATGGTACTACCACAAGGGTAGATGTACTGACCAATGGAATCAAATTGAGAGTTCAAGAAAAAACCCTCACAACTATGGTCAACTATTTGGGTGGCAAATCCACTTAATTGGGAAATAATAATCTCACAAATGGTTCTGGAAAAATTGTATGTCAAAATATGAAAGAATGTAGATGCCCCTTACCTCATACCATATATAAAAATCAACCCAAAATGAATCAAAGACCTAAATATAAGAACCAAACCAATTCCTAGAAAAAAAACATAGGGAAGCATCTTCAGGACTTTGTAGTTGGCCATAGTTTCTTACACTTTATACCAAAAGCCCAAGCAACACAAGGAAAAACTTATAAATGGGACCTAATCAAACTTAAAAACTTTTGTGCATCAAAGGACTTTATCATGAAAGTAAAAAGACAATGTACTCAATAGGAGAAAATACTTAGAAAATACATTTGCAATAAGTGTTTAATGCCCAGAATATATATAGAAACTCTATAACTCAACAGCAAAAATCAAAGAACACAGTTTAAAATTGAGCAAAAGACTTGAAAAAAATCATTCCAAAGAAGATACACAAATAGCCAAAAGCACATGAAAAGATGCTCAACATCATTAGCCATTAGAGAAATGCAAGTCAAAACCACAATCAGATACCATTTCATATCCACTGGAATGGCAACTACAGTTATCCCTTCTACATCATAACTTTCTCCATCACAGTTTCAATATATCATGGGTCGACATAAGAAATTAAATGGGAATTTTTGAGGAGTTTTGTGGAAGCCACAGATCACATGCAAAGGCCAGCATATGACACAGAAAAAGTTTAGGGAATTTCAGAGGTTGTTTTCTTTTCATGTCCTTTGCTACACATGCAGTACATTCTGTATTATTCTCCTCAAATTTTTTCATTTTTAAAAAATTTTCCTATTTATTTTGTATTTTTATTGCTTTTTCATACAGTTTTTTTACTTAACAGTGACCTACATACAGCCCATGACCAAATACTTACCCAAATTTTACAATAAGGTACTGCAAAAAAAAAAAAAAGTAAAAGAAAAAATTCAGACTTCTTCTCTGGCATGAAGGGAGGGTCACAAATTTTTATGCAGATTTTTCAGATTGCAGGGGTGTCACCCCCCAAGCCCCACAATGTGGAAGGGATAACTGTTATTTAAAAACTGTAAAATGAAAAGTGTAAAGAGAGGATGTGGAAAAATAGGAACCCATTCATTTTTGGTAGGAATATAAAATGGTGCAGCCATTGGGGAAGACCATTTGGTAGTTCCCTAGAAAGTTAAATATAGTATTACCATATGAGCCAGAAATTTCACTTCAAGGTACATACCCAGAAGAACTGAAAGTAAGAATTTGAACAGATACTTGCACGCTGATGTTCAGAGTGGCATTATTCACAATTGCCAAAAGATGCAAGCCTCCCAAATGTCCATCAAGAGGGAATAGATATGGGAAGCAGACATGGCTCAACTGATAGAACATCTGTCTATCATATGGAGAGTCCAGGGTTTGATCCCCAGTGCCTCCTGACCCATGTGGTAAGCTGATCCATTCGCAGTGCTGCTGTGTGTAAGGAGTTCCATGCCACACAGGGGAATCCCTGCGTATGGGTGCCCCACACACAAGGTGTGCGCCCTGCAAGGAGAATCGCCCTACGTGAAAAAAGCACAGCCCACGCAAGAGTGGTGCCGCACGCATGCAGAGCTGACACAGCAAGATGATGCAAGAAAAAAGAGATGCAGTTTCCCAGTGCCGCCTGATAATGCAAGCAGACACAGAAGAACACACAACAAATGGACAGAGAGCAGACAACAGGGGGGAAGGGGAAAGAAAGAAATAAAATAAATCTTTAAAAAAAAAAAGAGGGAATGGATAAACAAAATGTGGTATATACATACAATGGATAAATGAAGTTCTGATACATGCAATAGTAACATGGATGAAACTTGAAGACATCATGTTGCGTGAAATAAGCCAGACACAAAAGAATATTTATTATCTCACTGATATGAAATAATTAGAATAAGCAAATTCATATTTAGAAACTAGAATTCAAGTTACTAGGAGCCAGGGTGGTGGTAAGCAATGGGGAATTAATGCTTAATTTGTATTTAATTGTATTATTTGTTTTAATCTACTTGTAATGATGGAAAAGTTTTGGCATTGGATAGAAGTGATGGCAGCACATTTTTGTGAATATAGTTAACCCACTGAATTATATGTTTGAATGTGGTAAAAGAGAAAATTTAGATCTTATATATGTTATTAGAATAGCAATTTAAAAATATCCTATAGGACTACAGAACCCAATATTGAACCCTAATGTAAACTATGGCCTATAGTTTACAGTACAATTATAATAACCATCTTTCATTAACTGTAAAAAAGACACCACACAATTGCAAGCTGTTAATAATAGGGGGTGTGTTTTAGTTTCCTAGCTGTAAATATAAATATAACAGGTTGGCTTAAACAATGGGTATAAATTGGCTCATGGTTTTGAGGCTAGGAGAAGTCAGGAATCAAGGTCACATCAAGGTGATGCTTTCTGTCAAAGTACTGTAGCATTTTGGGGCTCAATGCTAGCAATTCTTGGCCTTTGGCTTTTTTTTTTTTTAAGATATTAATTTATTTTTATTTATTTCCTTCCCTCCCACCTCCCCCAATTGTCCGTTCTCTGTGTCCATCCGCTTTGTGTTCTTCTATGTCTGCTTGTTTTCTTGTCAGTGGCACTGGGAAACTGCCTCTTTTTTTTGTTGTGTCATCTTGCTGTGTCAGCTCTTTGTGTGTGTGGTGCCACTCCTGGGCAAACTGCACTTTTTTCACACAAGGCAGTTCTCCGTACAGGGAGTACTCCTTGTGCATGGGGCTCCCTTATGCAGGGAACACCTCTGCATGGCAGGACACTCCTTGCGCTCATCAGAACTGCACATGGGCCAGTTCCACATGAGTCAGAAGGCCCTGGGTTTGAACCCTGGACCTCCCATGTGGTAGGCAGATGCTCTATCAGGTGAGCCAAATCCATTTCCCATGGCTTTGGCTTTTTTGTCACATGACAATGTACATAGCAGTCTCTCTTGGTTTCTTGGTTCTGTTGACTTCCAGCTTCTGGCTGTTCTCTACGGCTTTTTCTTTCTCTGTGACCTTCCCTGTAAGGTTTTCAGTAACAGGATTAACACCTATTCTGATTAGGCTGAGTCACACTTTAGCTGACATAACTCATCAAAAGATCCTATTTACAACAGTGCACACGCATAGAAATGGACTAAGTTTAGGAACATGTTTTTCTGGGGTATATAGCTTTAAGCTACCACAGGAGATATATGGGAACTCTATTTTCTGTATGCTTTTTCTCAAAACTACAACTGCTCAAATTAAAAAAAAAAAGTTTTCTTAAGAAAAAGAATAAAGCTATGATGAACTTACAATTTTTGTGTGAACAGAAAATTTATTTCCTCAGGGATAAATGCCCAGGACTAAGATTGCTGCATTATATGCTACATGTATGTTTAGTTTCATAATAACCTGCCAAACTTTTTTCTAGAGGTGCTGTAACACTTTACATTCCCAGCAGCAATGCATGAGTGATCTAGTTTCTCCATATCCTTGCCAGCAGTTATTATTGTCACTATTTTTTTATTTTACCATTCTGATAAATGTGTAGTGATATCTCATTGTCATTTTCATTTGAATTTCCCTAATGGCTAAAGATATTGAATAACTTTTCATGTGTTTGTTTGCCATTATGTATCCTCTTCAGACACAAGCCTATTCATGTCTTAAATTCATTTTCTGACTGGATCATTTATTACTATTGAATTATGAGAATTCTTTATATATTCTAACAGTTTTGAGAGTTCTTTATATATTCTAAATATTTGTCTTTTTTTGGATAAATCGTTTACAAATATTTTCTCCAACCTGTAGCTTGTGTTTTCATCCTCTTCAAAGGATCTTTCAAAGCAAAAGATTTTAATTTTTATGAACTCCATTTCTTCAAGTTTTTTTTCCGTTTATGGATTATGCTTTTGATATAAAGTCTAGGAACTTTTCACTTTGCCTTAGATCCCAAAGATATTTTCCTATGTTTTATTTCTAAAACTTCCAAAGATTTATACTTTACATTTAAATCTATAATGCATATTTTATTTAATTTTTGTAAAAGATATAAGGTTTAGATTGAGATTCAATTTTTGCCTATGGATTTGAAGAACCACCATTTGTAGAAAAGACTTCTTCCTCCACTGAATTGTCTTGGGGTCTTTATCAAAAATCATTTGGACAAAAGTAAAGGCGGCAGCAGTGGCAACAGAGGGTAGCCTATAGTAGTTTCTGCTTCATTGCCTTTCATAATCTTCCCCAAGAAGAGCCACAAGCAACTAAAAATGCTAGGTCCTACAATTTTAGATTGGGCATAAATTATGAAGTGATAAAGTGGATTAGAGTCACAATATTTTAGGCTCCTCTATGAAGCATTTCCAGGTTCTTTGCACCACAGTTGATCATTAGCCAGTAATTACTGCCTCAGGGCATGTATATCTGCTTTTACTGCAACATTCAATGAATTAAAGTAAAATAATTTATTTTAAAAGTTCATTTGGGCATATTAGTGTAGGTTTATTTCTGAGTTCTCAATTCTGTTCCAGTGACCTGTTTTTTATGTCTATCTCTACCAATACCACACTGCTTGATTATTGTAGCCACTTACAGTAGACTTAATAACAGGTAGAGTGATTCGTTTTTCTTTATTCTTCTTTGTCAAAATTTTTTTAGCTATTCTAGAGCCTGTGCTTCTCAATATAAATAATTATAGAAAAAAATTGACCATTTCTATAAAAACAAAAATCTCGCTATGATTTGATAGGAATTGCATTAAACATATGGATCATTTGGAAGGAAATTAGCACCTTTTCTATGCTGGATCTTCTAATCTATAAACATGCCTATGTCTCTCCACTTATTGAGAACTTTTGATTTTTTTATCAGTACTTTGTAGTTCAGCATATAGATTCTATACATGTTAAGTTTATTATATCTGCATATATCATTTTCATGAGTGATTGTAAATTGTTTTTTTTCCAAGATGTATTTATTTCTCTCCACTTCCCCTCTCCCCCCCACCCCAGTTGTCTGTTCTCTGTGTCTATCTGCTGTGTGTTCTTCTTTGTCCGCTTCTGTTGTTGTCAGCGGCACAGGAATTTGTGTTTCTTTTTGTTGCGTCATCTTGCTGCGTCAGCTCTCCATGTGGGCAGTGCCATTCCTGGGCAGGCTGAACTTTCTTTCACACTGGGCGGCTCTCCTTAAGTGGTGCACTCCTTGCGCGTGGGGCTCCCCTATGCAGGGGACACTCCTGCATGGCACGGCACTCATTGCACGCATCAGCACCGCACATGGGCCAGCTCCACACGGGTCAAGGACGCCCAGGGTTTGAACCGCGGACCTCCCATGTGGTAGACGGACGCCCTAACCACTGGGCCAAGTCTGCTTCCCTGTAAATTGTTTTTAATTTCAGTTTCTACATGTTTGCTGTTGCAAAATATTTTTTGACTGGCTTACATTTGTTAGGGGATATTGAGAAAGACTTTGAAATAGGCAAAATATATTATGATGTCTTTTCAATAGAATGTTGGGTGTTTTCTATTATCTGATTCTAAAGGGATTTGCACATTTGATTGCATTTGACTATGCTTTTTTATGACTTTATAAACTGTAGAAAACTTATAATAAAGTAAATGGTTTTTGTCCATAAAATACAAAAGGATTTTGTCTTGTGAGATAGAACTGATTTCCTCCTTTAGAAAAGATTTCAATCATTACATTTTATTACCTTATAAAATATTAGTTTTGCATTTATTAGTACATGTATTTCAGTATTGTTTGCCTATACATGTCTGTTTTGTTTTGTTTTTTAAGATTTATTTTTTACCTTCCTCCTCCCCGTTTGCTGTGTCCATTCACTGTGTGATCTTCAGTATCTATTTCTCTGTCTTATCTTCTCATCTTTCTCCTCTAGGATTCAGAGGGATTTGATAGTGGTATTGCTGATGTGGAGAGAGGTTCCGTCAATTGCCCCACCTCAGTTCCTGGTTTCTGCTGCACTTCACTTTGACTCTTCTCTTTGTCTCCCTTTTTTTGCTTCATCACCTGATGCATGACTCACTTGCGCAGGCACTGGCTCACTGCGTGGGCACTAGCTTACTATGCAGGCATGCTTTCTCTTCTTTTTCACCAGGAGGTACCAGGGATTGAACCTGGGTCCTCCCATATGGTAGGCAGAGGTCTTATCACTTGAGTCACATCTGCTTTCCATACATGTCTGTTTTTAAGATTCCTTCAAGCCAGTTTTAATATCTCACAGGTTCACTCATTAATTAATTAGCTAAATACAATCTTTTACATATATTTATTTTTATAGTTGCATGAGTCATGTTTTTACCTTTATTGAAAATTGTACTTTAAACAAATTGAATAAAAAAGCAAAAGTTGATGCATTTTACTAAACTGCATCTGAGGAAATTTACTCTCCCTTTTGGGATAAGAAGATATGAATTTCTCCTTCTTCAAATTGCCAAAATGTAGAAATGAACAAAGTGCTTAATGCAAGGATCACCAAACTTTTTCTATAAAGGGTCAGAAAGTAAATATTTTAGGCTTTGCATGCCATGTAGTTCTTCATCACAAACTACTAAACACTGCCATTGTAGCACAAAAGAAGCCATAGACAATACGTAAGTGAATGAATGTGACTTTGTTCCAATAAATCTTTATTTACAAAAAAGGGGGCAATCTTGATCTTGCCCACAGATTACAGTTTGCCAATAGCTGGCCTAATGTCTTGCCTGTTCAAATCAACAGTTCTCAATATTTTTATGTAATAACACCTATGTTTACTAAAACATAGTAAACATAAAACACTCCAGGATCTATGAGGTTGTAATGGTTGTAGCATTCCTGATGCTTCTGTGTAATTTTCAGTGACTTAATTAGAGCACTGCTCATTTCCCACAACTCTTTTTAACATACCACCAGTATGTCTGGACACCTTGATTAAGAACCACTATTAAAGACTATTGTTTTTCCTTCTGACACTGATAGAATTAAAAGAATGATTAATGATTGTAATCATAAGTAATGATTACATAAGATATCATCACACTTACTCCATTTTTAATGGAAAACCATTACTTGTCAAAAAGCAAAAATATTGAATTTATAATATAAAAATAAGATGCAATTGGAAAGTTGACTCTCCGTGAAAATATTCAAAATTTATTTTGCAACTGAAAATCAGGAGTCTCAAAAATAATCCCAGAAGAGCATGGAGGTTTTCATATAAACCTTTGACTATTTTTTTTTTTTATTTCACACTTTAATTGATTTAAGTACTATAGATACATGATCCACGGTCTCAAATAAAGGAAAGCACAGCATTTAAGAGAGTCAGTTTAAAAATAATTAAAATAGCTGTTAACATAAAGTGCTGTAGACATGCACAGAAGGACAGTGCCCAGTTGGGGCGAAGAAGTGAGGGACAAGGAGAGGGAGTGTAGATTGAGAGACCAGGGGAGTCTATTGATAAGTGAGCTAAATCTGAAAGTACTAGCAATAAGTCAGGCAAAAGAGAGCAAGAAAGCCAGGATTACTGGCAAAGAATTTCTTAGTAGAAGCAGATATGAAATAAGAAAGAACCAAATCATGAAAGGCATCATATGAAATGCTAAAAAGTTTCATTGGCTCAAAAAGCTTTTGAGAATTGTTAAAAATATTTAACCAGGGAATTGTCACACAATGTGTTGCATTTAATAAATAATTTTTAAATTTTAATGTCTTTCTTTATAAATTATGTATATTTTAAAAACCAAAATCATTCTAATTACTTTTCAAAAGTGTTTTTAATTATATTCATGGTGAGAAAAAAAAAAAGGGAAACAGAAATATACTTGATAGCAACTTACTGTTAGGCTAGTTCATACATATCTGAGAAATATTACTATCCCTATTATATATGGGCTGAAACAGAAGTTTAGTATATGCCCTAGGTCACACACTCAGGGGCCCTATTTGAACCAGGGGTTATCTATCACCAAAGCCCATGCTTTTCTTAATACATACTGGCAACGTTTTATAAATACATACCTCAGGTTATCATCACAAGCAAGTGAAGTTACATCACACACACCCTTCAGATATGCAAATTCAACCCGTCATGCTTATGAGAAAAATACAGATATTTTGGTATAATATAGTACCTCAATAAAAGTTAAATTATTTTACCTGGTGCTCAGTGAGAGAAACAACAAGGTCTTCCATCTTTAGAAGAAAAACTGCCTGTGCTGAACTTACTGATAGTGTGGTATATACCAAACCATACACATTATACTTAATGGCAATTTAAAAGACTTTCAAGGGTAATTTTTACTACATGCAACATTTACCTTTGCACTTATATTTAAAATTTAACCCTCACTCAAAATTCCATTTTAATTGTAAAATAATCCACCATCATTAACTTTAACTCATTTTCTCCTAACCTACAACTCTGTATAGAGGGCCATAGGCAAACAAACCACCTAAAATGTGCTATGTGTTTATGCTTATATATGAATGTTTACATGGGAATTATATTTTTTAAATTTAAATCTTATTTTGAAAATGGTATATTAAAAAATATAAGCTCTATTTCTAATATGACATATTCTACTGTAAATATTAAAAAAAGATCTTGACCATCAGACTATGAATTATACAAACACATAATCTCCTGAATAATTAGGCTTATCTTTATCATAGAGGTAACAATTCCCTCAGCCACAGTAAATCCAATAAATCCTTCACACTAATTTACAGCTCTGAGACAGAGCACAGAATAAATTTCCAAAAGGTTAGGATACATTATTGGAATAAATCTCATTTTGTCATTTTTAGTGTACCACCAATGCAAAGACAACGGATTTATGCTGAACCCTCAGTAATTGATTAATATTTACTGAAGTCTTCATTGAACCTATATTTTCTGTGACCCCTGAAAGCATCATTTCATCTTTGAGCAGGATTTTTTCCCTTAATTGAGTAGTTAGTTAAATTACCTGGGAAACAACTCTCTGAACTCCAAGTGACCTTTGCTATCCAAACAGTATATCATGAGACCACACAGTTATGTGACCATTCAAATCTTGATTTACCAAATTATGCTTGGGAAGCTTTTAACATCAAAAAGCTTCCCATACAAAGTAACACACTTACTTCATTATGATAGATTGCTATGAATATGCATAATTAAAGGTTGCCAATAGAATGGTTATCAGAGTGACAACTCCTTTTTTCATACTCTTGAAAATCCCACTGCAGTGGTAAAACACAGACAGCAGGTGATACAAATAAAATTTTATAAAGAATGATTATATTGCATAGGAAGCTATTTAGACATTGTTTTAAATAATTATAAGATGTTTACCATACTTAAATAAAATGTTGTAATACATCCACTATTAGAAGGTTCAATTTAATTGCCAGATTTTATATTAGTGCCAAAGAAGGTTCTGTTTTGTTTTGTTTTTTATATAAAATATCAGCAGCTTAGACACTTAGAAAAATTCATTTCTAAGTAGTCACTTACTTAAATCAAGCACTAAATCATGTAGTCTGAAATGATATTTATTTAGGTGGCAGCAGTAGAGCCAGATGGGCCTCAGTAACCCCTCACCGGATTCCCTGTGGGTGGCCCATTTTGGCACTGCAGCTGGTTTAACACACAATATATCATACAAATTGTTATTCTGATGGAGATAAACAATACCTTCTGCTCTCAAAACCTAAAACTCTAAAAATTTGCTACCATATATAACATTTACAACCTACCAGGTAAAAGCTAAGTTGGTTAGTATATCAGTCCATTTATAAATCAATTCTAATGGTAACTTCTCTGTTGATGAAATATTACTTTGTACTAGAGGTTAAATATTTGAAAATATTGACTTACACTGAAATGCAACTTTATTAATCATGCTTCAAAAGACTAAAAGAAGATCAAGTCAGAATATAAGAAATATTTGGAGTTTCTTTTTGGGTTGCATTAATTATTCACTTTTCTTTAAAGCTGCTTTTAGTCATTATGTTATCATTACAGTACAACATGTGACTAAATATAACATGTAACAACATCCATTACATATATTTCCTTTATCTCAAAAAATTAATTAATTAAAATATTGTAGGTTAGTGTAAGATGAATGCAACATACTTCAAGAGACCAGAAGCCCAAATTAAGCTCTGTAAACAGAAGAATTACAAGTCAATTGGAGAGTTTTCTCATAGTTCAAGATACATTAAAAAGAAACATTAATCCATGCATGGCTATAGAAACCTTTAGAAACGGAAAATATTTATATTGCTATTCAGTAACTATAGAGATAAATCAGTGTGGTCATATCAATATGTCAATGACTTGACTGATAATTAAAGACAAAATGCATTAAATTAAAATATTCTGATTTAATAATAAAGGTCCTATTTTAGATAGGGCTATTCACAGTACAATGGTACAAAATTAAAATATCACAAACTCTGGATTTTGTTGGCAGAATTTAAAGGCCTTATAGCATTTAAATACTGTTTTTAAAAAAAAAGTATATCTCTTCATTTGAAGCAGGTGTTCTTCACCAGGGCCCATAGACCCCCCAAGGGGTCCATAGAATGATTTCAGGGGGTCTGTGATCTTAAATTGAAAATTCAAAATAACATTATTCTTGTGGAAATGTATGTGTTGGTACCGGTGTGATATATTTATTAAATAATACACTGTATATGTGGACTTAGTAAGAAGTCCATGGTTTTCACCTGATTGGCAAAGGGGTCCATGGAACAAAAAAGGTTAAGAACCCCTGATTTAGTGTGTATATCATGCAATTTCTTTATTATTGTTATACTGAATGTTCTAAATGAGCCAGATATTCCAGGAAAAGTTATTTACTTATTGATACCTCCACCCTTCACAGACTCAAGAGATGACCTAGCAGCGCATTATATAAAGTAGGGACTCAGCAATTGTTCTTAAAAAATGTAAATTTACATAAATATATTCTAAGGACTTGTTTTATATACTCATCCACTAAAAACTGAAGATTAAGGCTATGTGAAATCTGTTTACTTTCACAGAGAGTCACTAAAGTCCTCAGACTCTTTTGAAGGATTACACTATAGCAAGCTCCCACCAATCAATCAAATTTGGCACAAGGGAGAAAATCTGAGTTAATTCAACCCATCATTTCATAAACAATTTAACTGAGAACCAAAAAGTTTAAGTCAAAAAGTTCAAGATGATAAAGCAAGTAAATAAATTAAATGAAATTAACTAAAAAGCAAGAAATACTAATCCTTAACTATTTAAAGTGTTAAGATGAATAGAATAATAACTGCTAATAGTAGCTATCTTATGCTGACTGTGTATCTGATGAGTTACTAAACAATTTACATACTTATCTCACACCTGCCATAGGAAATAAGTATTGATTATCCATACTTTATAAAGATGATGAAACTGAGGTTTAAAAAGTTAAGAAAGCTGTCAAAAGTCACAATGAGTATAACAAGTAGCCAGGATTCAAAGTCAGGAAAATTAACAACTTTGTACAGATCTTATACAATGGGTCACTTTGTTTAATATTCTCTCTTCCAGAAAATAGGTTTTTAATATTTTATTTTCCTACAGTATATTTCACAGTCACAAGAAAATCAATGACTTCTGTTTTTCCTGTGACTGTAAAATAAAACTACAAAGAAAACCTAAAGATCTTGAATTCAGGTTTCTGGACTTAGGGAAAGAAAAGGAAACACTGAGAGAAGAATATGAAATAAAAGAAAGTCTCTGTGGCAGTTTGAGATTATTTTATGAATCCCAAAAAGAGAAAGAGTATGTTCATAGACTAACCTATCCTTCTGGGTGTGATACTATTTGACTGCATTAAATTTAGTTGAGGTCCCTTTGATTAGATTAATTGATAAGATCAATATTAGGGCTGATTGGACCATATCAGTGAGGTGGGACTCAGGTTGAATCTTCCCGTTTGCTGGGTCTAATATAAACAGAAGCACAGACAGACAGACACAGGAAAGAGAAGCTGGCATATTTGAATCTGCAATGTGAGAAGACTGCAGGAAAACAGAAACCCCAAGAGTCTCAAAGAGGCTGGGCCCTCAGAACATCTTAAAAGGAGATGGTGGGCCTGGAGGGGTAGGCTGAGACCTCAGCAGAGATCAGCAGCCATCTTGCTTTGCCACGTGCCAGGACAACAGAATCAACAATAGCTGCCTTTAGTGAGAAAGCATCTCTTATGGTAACCTGATTTGAACTTGTCACGGCCTTGGAATTGTGTTTTTATCAAGAAGGGGTGCTGTGTTTTGCCAAATGCATTGTCTACATCAATTGTAATGATGATGTGTTTTTTCCCTTTATTGTCTTAATGTGATGTAGTACATTAATTGATTTTGTCATGTTGAACCAACCTTGCATACCAGGGATAAAACCCACTTCATAATGGTGTATTATTCTTTTAATTTATTTGGGATAAGGTTTTACCCCAAATAAAGCCCCTTTATAAAAGCCAACACTTTCCTGTACTTTGCATCAGCAGCCCTTTGGCAAACTAAAACATTCTCCAAGAAAGTGACTTACTAGTTTTCTATGTTTTCTTAAAGAAATTAAACATTCTCACACTTTATATACTATGGGAAAACATCAAATTTGAGTGTCAGTGTCATTAGCTGACACCCATTTGACAATGTGTTTTTTTAAAATAAAATATAGTAAAAGTAATACTGATACTTATTCAATGCCTTCTAAGTGTCAGGCACTATTTTTGGGTGCTAGGAATACGATGATAAACAAGACAGACCAAGTCCCTCCTAACAAGGAGTTTGGTAAAAACTTATAAAAATGATTTCTCCCTTGCCAGGATAATTTTTACCATCAATTGCAAACTTTTTGGTGAAATCTATTTTCCCACTTCAGTTCAGACACTCATATTAATAATGTAAAACCTAAAAGGCTTTCTTGCTAATGGCCAACAGTCAAAGAGCCACTGGGAAAGTTAACTATGAGATCATACAAAGCGTCCATCTGCCAATTCATGACATGGGCTCATTACTTGTTTTTCCTCTAACTTTTCCAATTCAGTTTGAAATAGCTCAGAGAGAGTCCCCTTGCCAAAATGTTTAGTCTCACCATTAGGTACTTTTTCCTGTGGTTCAGCCTAACTGTCCCTTTGCTTACTTTCATAAAACTCTTTTGAGTGTCAATACCAGCTATTCACTTTTCCTGGAAATGTTCCACTTTTCAAATACAGACATGACTTTAATTAGACAAGGTATAAACAAGAACATTAAAAAAAATTATTCTAACGAATTATGCTAGAATACTAATTTCTGAACAAGCTGAAAGTTCTATCATATAAAAATACTTTTGCTCAAATATGGAGAAAATCTATTAGATCATCTGGGACAGGAGTCCTCAAAAGCTATGTACAGAGCGCCTCTTCTAACTGAGGCCGGGTAGCTATCATAGGACCAAACTTAATATAGATAATAAATATTAAAAAAGAAAAAAAGACCCAAAGGCATGGCAAAATGAGCAAATGCAGGCTGACTGTGGGAAGACAGAAACTAGGAAAAAGGAATTAGCACAGAATAAGACTCCCATTTTTACAGCTTTTAACCCAAGGAAAGTTCTAATATCTGCCATGCAGAGTACCTAAAGTTTGATAGAAACCAGAGTCTTATTCTCTTAAAGAATCAGAGAATGGGCCTAGGTAAACAACAATATTTCAAAAGTAAATGGGAGGATCCTGGAAAAAAGAAAGCCAGAGAAAGGAAGCTCTAAATTCTATGTATGAATTCTGATCAAATCTCTAGCTAACGCCTCAGCCATGGATATATGAGACAGATTCCAAGCAGCCCTGCTAAGGTTAAAAGAACTGACCTGGAATTTCAGCCAACACCCACCACATGGGAAACAGAGTTTGAAGATGGAGTACAGCCAATTTAACTGACTTAGAAAATAAACAGACCAAAAAAAAAAAAAAAAACCAAAACTCTCCAAGTGAATCTACCAGAATCCACTCTCCATACTGTATCATTCACAATGTCCAGGATAAAGTCTAAGCATTCTCAACATATCAGAAACAGAAACATATGACATACTAAAGAGAAGACATAGTCAACATACATTGACAGAGTTAATCCAGATGTCAGAATTAGCAGACAAGGATTTAAAATCAGCTACTATAACTATGATTGAGAAATTTTTATTATTTTTTTATTTTTAAAGAAAGCTTTAGACTACTTAAATGCCTCATTGAAAATACAGGGGAAAAAAAGAGAAGAAAATATAGGGGATTCCCATATATTCATTCCACTGCCTCCCCCTTCCACACTTTTCCACATCAACAATATCTTTCATTAATGTGTACATTTTTTACAATTGGTGAACACATATTGAAGCATTGCTACTAACCATGATATCTTGTTTACAGATTTACACTTTCCACTGCACAGTTTTATAGGTTTTGACAAAATGTATAATGGCCTATATCCATCATTGCAATGTGATGTAGTAAGTCCAATGTCCCCAAAATACCCCATGTTATACATATTCTTCCCTCTCCCTCCCCGTCAGAACCTCTGGTGACTACTGCCTTTATATCAGTGATACAAGTTCTTCCATTGCTAGAATTATTTAATAAGTCTACTTTAGTCCACAGTTGCATTTCCCCCTTATGATTGAGAACTTAGAGTAAAATATGATCATAATGAATGAAAAGATGGACAATCTCAGGAGAAATAAAACCTATAAAAAAACTGAAATATTTAGAAATGAGAAAAGTGAAAAACGAAATGGAAAAACTGAGGAAAAAAGATACATAATTTTTTTTTTAAATTCCTGGAAGGGCTTACCAGCAGCTTGAAATGAAAGAATAATCAATTAACTTTGTATTAGTCAGCCAAAGGGGTGCTGATGCAAAATACCAGAAATTGGTTGGTTTTATAAAGGGCATTTATTTGGGGTAGGAGCTTACAGATACCAGGTCATAAAGCATAAGTTACTTCCTTCACCAAAGTCTATTTTTGCATGTTGAAGCAAGTTGCTGCCAACATCTGTGAGGGTTCAGGCTTCCTAGGTTCCTCCCTTCCAGGTTTTTGCTTCTTCCTGGGCTCAGCGTTCTTCTCTTCCTACGGCTTGTTTCTCTTTCCTCTGTGAGCTTACTTCCCAGGGTTCCAGCTTAAGGCTTCAGCATCAAACTCCAGCATCAAAACTCCAATATTAAAAATCCTCAACTCTGTTCTTTGCCATACCTTTTATTTGTGAATCCCCACCCATCAAGGGATGGGGACTCAACGCCCTAAAGATATGGCCCAGTCAAAGCCCTAATCATAACTTAATCATGTCCAGGTACAGACAAGATTACAAACATAATCCAATATCTATTTTTGGAATTCATAACCATATCAAACTGCTAAAAACTTGAAGAAAAATCAACTTACATGACCTAATCTGAATAACAGAGATTAAAATAATTTTAACATCTAATAAAGCCTCAAAGACCTTTAATTGGTGTCTCAGAAAAAAGAGATTAAAAATGGGATTAAAAATTATTTGAAAAATAATGTACCAAAATTTTCCAATTTTGGTGAAAGAAATAAATTTATAAATTCAAGAAGCTCAACAAACTCTGCAAAAGATATACTTTAAAAAATCCACTCCTAGGCATATGACAAACTGCTGAAAGTCAAAGAGAAAGAGAAAAATATAAAAACCATTACATATAGGAAACAATAATTTGAACTTCTCATCAAAAATTATAGAGGAAAAAAAAAACAAAAACAGAAAAACAACATACTGAAAGTCAAGGAATAAAAAAATCTACTCAAACCAGAATCCTTTGTCCAGAGAAAAGGTCCTTCAATAAAGGAGGCAAAATAGAGATATTTTCAGAGAAAATAAAACTAAAAGAATTCATTGCCAGCAAACTTGCATGACCAGACATGCTAAAGGAACTTCTTCAGGCTGAAGGGAAATAATGCCAGCTGGAAATAAGGATTACCAGGAAAGAATGAAGAGCATCAGAAATGGTAAATATCCATCTCACAATACAATGTCAGAATTTTTGCTTTTAGTATATGAATTTCTTTTTAAAACTGAAAAGAAAGACTTTGGATGAGTTTACAGTAGAAAGTAGGGAATTCCTTCAAAATTAGAGTAAAAGCTGTTTTAGATTACAGTTCTATTTTTCCTTTCAGTTATATGTAGAACAGACTTTACTATGCTTAACAATTCTTAGTATAAAGGTATGTTTTAAAAAATAACAAAACTCATTTTCTAAATATAAAAACAAAACTGGAGTAGGATTGGGGAAGTCATTTTATCATTGAATCATACTAATAAATAATCATACTCCCTAATATAAGGAGCCTGTGAAATAATATGAGAAAAAGGTTATTACCTTTCCATAAAAAGGACTGTCACTGGAAACTATTTAAATCTCTATATTTAACTGACATGTAAAGGATCACCTGATAGCAAAATGGTATAACAAGCACTGAATCCCAATTTGGCCAAGAAAATCCATTAAGAAATACTTATACTACTCAGGGCTTTGGGGAAGATAATGAAACAAATAATTTCTCTTAAGGAAATATTAATTATGTCTAAGATTCAATACTTAGAAAATAAAAATAAAATCATAGCAGGGCACTCCAAGTAATAATTTTGAAACAAAATATATAAGAAATGCATTGTTCTGAGAAGATACGACCAATAGAATGGGTACATTTTGCCAGTATAATCAAAACTAATATGACAATTTCTTAAAAAGCAAGGAGGTTCACCCTGACAAAACTTCAAAGACCCTTACAAGATTGACAACATTAGCTTTGTTCATATTGATGAAATTCGGCTTTATCATTTTTCTTATCACCACAGTCTTTTCAATGCCCACCTCTTAAGCCAAGGCTCTAAAACTACACGAGAATGTGATGAATGTCATAGTATTTTCATAAATCAACTCAATGAAAATATGAGTATATCAAGTACACACAACATTAAGAGACATTATATCATGGTAATTAGGCCCATGCACTTTGAAGTCATACCAACTGTGTTCAAATCTTAGCTCTGCCACTCGCTAGATATTTAGCTTTGGACAAGTTATATACTATTAAGCGTTAGTTTTCTGATCAAAACAATGAGCTAATAACAGGAAGACTGAATTAGAGCTTGCACATACAGTGTGCATAGTGTATGGCACATAAGTGGTCATTAAGTTTTGGTAAGTCTCATTATTCAGCATACGGAATGAGTGAAATATGAAAATATCTGAGATCTGACCTATTCCAGATTAATATTTTGGGAAGTTTAACACCAAAGAAGCACACTGACTGAAAAACTCCTATCGTAACATTTAAAATAAGTACTAACCAAACAATATACTAAAGTCCTGATTTTTTAAAAAAAACAATGAAATTTGAGGGATGAGGGACCAAAAATCAACAGTAAAAAGGAAAAACACACAAACATAAAATGCACAAAAAAGATATAAAAATGATCCTTAAACATATGAAAAGATGTTCAAATTCACTTATTAGAGAAATGCAGATTAAAACAAAACTGAGATACCATTTCCTTTCTTTGAGATAAGAGAGAGTTACAGAGTACATTACTAGGGAGTGGATGTGGCTCAAGCAGTTGAATGCCAGCCTCCTACACAGGAGGCCGCAGGTTCAGTTCATGGTGCCTCCTAAAACAAAACAAAACAAACAACAAGCAAGCGAACCGAAAAACCCAACTCAGGGGAGCTGATGTGGCTCAGTCATTGAACACAGGCTTCCCATATCTTAGGTCTTAGGATTACCCCCAACCCCGGGTACCTAAAAAAAAAAAAAGGGGAATAGTACATCACTATAATATTCTGTTCGTGAGACTGTTGGGAACAATGACCTCTCATGCTGGTGGTAATGCAAACTTGTAACTCTTCTGGAAGGAAATTTTATAATACCTATTAAAACAATACATGCACTAGAAATCACACATCCAGTAATTTACCCCTAAGATAAATTTCCAACAAGATTAAAATATACAGGAACATTGCTTGAATTGTAAAATACAGGAAACACCTTAAATCCCCATACAAAGGAGAGCAGTTGAAAATGACATATCCATACAATGGAGTAGTGTGCACCTATACAAAAAATAAAAAAGGTCTTTATGAACCGATACAGAGTGATTTCCAGAATACATTGTTACGTGAAAAAAAAAATTTAAAGGTATTCATGGTGTACTACCCTTCAATATAGAATGAATATGAGAAAAATTGATATATCTGCTCATTGGTGCAAATGAAATACAGGGTAAGAAACTAATGAACTTGGTTACTGAGAGGACTTGGTTGGAAATGGAGTGGAGAAAGTGGGAATATGGAAATAGGGTAATAGGGATGAGGGGAGAATGGCATTTCTCTGAATGTAATTCTTTTACATAGGTCTGGCTCTAGGTAATTAACATACCAGAAAAGTAAACAATTAACTATTATCAACTAGAATGTATGACAAACCAAAAGTAGAACACAGACACTGAAAGGGATAGTGAAAAAAAAACAAACAAAAACCACAAATCTAAGTGAGTTTGGAAAATCATTATCTAAGGATAATGACAAAAAGAACAATTCTAAAACTGCATGTATACAAGGACTGAGCAAATAAGTAAACAAATTGTGGATTACGAAAGCCAGATTTTATGTCAGAAAAAGTTTACAAATAAGAAAGGTCGGACGGATGGAATGAAATAGTAAAATCTGTGATGTTGGATTGAACTCATGGCTTTTAACATGTGTACAGATGCAGAAATGAATACAGATGTGTGAACATATGTACGTGTGTATACACATATATTTCATATAAATAGATATGTGTGTATATATATATATCCATTAAATTCATACAAATAATCAGATATTAAACCAGGCAAACATATTATAAATAAAGGAAACTATAATATCTTTCATGTATATAGATGCATAAATTCTTATCAGTATTTCAGTAAGATGAATCCAGCAATATAAAAAAGTGATAATACACAATGACCAAGTGGGATTTAAACCAGGAAAGCACTTTGGTTTAATAATTAAAAACCAGTCAATGCAATTTAATATATCAAAGGAAAAATGGACTTCCAGGGAAGATGGAGTAGGGAGTTCCAGGAGTCAGTCCTTTCACCAAAATGTCTATTAAACAGGCAGGAACTACCTGAAGCAACTATTTTGAAATTCCAGAGGCCACAAGAACACAAGGGAAGAGTGGGAAGACGAGGCTGATAAATTACAGAAGAGAACTGTAAACTGTTCTCTCTGCTTGAAGCATACAGGTGCCCATCCCCTCTCTCATAGTAGGGTGCCACAGGGTGCAGTCCCTGGCTAGCACTGGTGACAAAAAGGATATAAAAAACATCCTTCCCAAGAAGGGTTGGCAATATCACTGATCACAGCTTTTGATAAGAGAATTAGGATCACTGGCAACTCTGAGGGCAGCTATTGTTTCAACCTGCCAGGGAAAAAGGCAGCAGCAGCCAAAGTTTCAAACCCACCCAGAAAAAGGCAGTAGAGGTCATTATTTTAATCCTCCCCAGACAGGGGCAGAGGCAGAGGCAGTGGAGATTTATTAAAGATGCAGCGCTTCTTCAGGGCTGAAGGGTACAATTAGCAGAAAGGCCACATTTTCTAGGCAGACTAGAAAAGCTCAGCTTTGGGGAATCATCAGAAAAGCTTGTGGCACCCTTCCAAATTCCCTCCACAGGGCACTTCGGAGCCACTCATGGATCCCTGGCCCTGTTTTGGTAGGGATAGACTGACATGAGAAAGTCCTCTCTGGGGTGACATTTCTACCAGAATTTGCCCTCCAGACAAAGCAGCATGAGACAACAAAAGGAATGTAAAAAATTATAGAAGTGGACAGTCTGGGGCAAAAGCCTGCTGGCTTCAAAGACCCAGGACAGGCAGGTCTATATATATCCTGGAAAACAGAGGTGAAAATCAAATGCTTGTAAACAGGAGACCTCCGAAACAACTAACAAGCAAAAGTCCAGGACGAGACATAAGCCTAGAAAGACAAGGAAAACTGAGCAAACTAAATTTGCCATGGGCAGACATTCCTGATAGAACAGCTAAGGATCAGGAAAATCTTGTCTCATTGTAAGTTAATTATAAAACCAAGAAAGAGACATGAAGGGAAGTAAATCCCAGAGATAACACTTTAGAATATTAAAATGTACAGTGAACAATAAAAGAGTACAAATGAACAAAGAAAAGGAGATGGCTCATCCAAAGGAATAAAAGTACAGAAAGCACCAACATCAAATAAGATAAGCATGATGAAAAATACACCCTGCATATATTGTTTATACTATCAAATGCAAAGGACAAAAAGAGAGTTCTGAAAGCTGCAAGAAAAAAGTCATGGGTTATGTACAAGGGAGTCCCAATTAGACTGAGTGCCGATTTCTCATCAAAAACTTGGAGGCAAGAAGACAGTGAGTTGAATCCAATGGATGTGTCATGATGATGGGAACGAGTGTTGCTGGGGGGGGGGGAGAGGTGGGGTGGGGGGGTGGGGTTGAATGGGACCTCACATATATATTTTTAATGTAATATTATTACAAAATCAATAAAAAAAAAAAAAAGAAGACAGTGAGTTGAAATACTTAGTGCTGAAGGACAAAAATACTGCAGGCAAAGAATTTAATATCAGGTAATACTTTCTTTTAAAAATGAGGGAGAGATTAAGACATTCTCAGATAAACAAAAGCTGCAGGAGTTTATCACCATCAGACCTGCCCTACAAACAATCCTAAAGAGAGTTCTTCAAACTGAAATGAAAAGGACACTGGACACTGGTTCAAAACAGCATAAAGAAATAAAGACTGGTCAAAGGTAAACATTTGGATAATTATAAAAGCAAGTATTCCTGTAGAGTAGTGTTTGGTATATAACACAACTTCCTACTCCCTGCAGGGATTGAAAAAGCAAATGCAAGAATAAATGATAAATCTAGGTTACTGGGCCTACAATGTAAATGATATGTGATAACAAGTACAAAAAAAATGGTGAAGGGATAGAGAGGTATAGGAGAACTGTATGTGCAGGCTATTGAAGTTAAGCTTCTATCAAACCAAATATGACTGTTATATATATAGGATGTTCAATTTTAACCCCATAGTAAACAAGAGAAAAATTGATGAAAAATATATGCACATAGAAATGAGAAGGCATGCAATATGGTATAACACAAGAACACAAGTAAATATAAAATTAGGCTGTAACAGAACTGAGGGACAAAAAAGGTGTAATATTTACAAAGGTTAAATAGAAAAATGGCAGAAGCAACTCCTGTATTATCAGTAGTGACTTTAAATGTAAGTGGACTAAATTCTCCAGTCAAAAGGCAGAGATTGGCAGAATGGGTTAAAAAAGGATGGCCCAATAAATGCTATCTGCAAGAAGCTCACCTAAAGTCAAAGATTCAAATAAGTTGAGGATGAAAGGAAAGGAAAAAATATACCATGCACATAGTAAACAAAAGAGAGCTGGGGTGGCTATAGAAATATCAGATAAAATAGGCATTAAGTTAAAAAAAGCTACGAGGGACAAAACCAGTCATTATATACTGATTAAGGGGACAATTCAACAATAAAAATATTTAACGTTATAAATATTTATGCTCTCAATAATGGATAGAACATCTAGTCAGAAGATGAAAATGGAACTAAAGGACTTGAAAGATAAACTAAACCAACTAGACCTAACAGACATATATAAAGCACTGCACCCAACTAAAACAGAATACACATTCTTCTCAAGAACACATGGGTCATTTTCTAGGATAGACCATATGCTGTGCTGGTCATAAGAGAAGTCTCAACAAATTAAAAAATATGGAAACCATAAAATATGGTCTCCAAACAGAACCAAATGAAGCTATAGAAATCAATAATAGAGTGAGAAAAATAAATTCACAAATATGTAGAAATTAAATAACATATTTTTAAACAACCCATGGATTGCAGCAGATATAAAAAGCAAAATTAGGAAATATCTTAAGGCAAATAAAAATGAAAATAAAACATAACAAAATTGATGGAATGCAGCAAAGGCAGTGCTGAGAGGGAAATTCATAGCTCTAAATGATTACATTAAAAACAAAGAAAAAGGGAGCAATGTAGCTCAAGTGGTTGAACACCTGCTTCCTGAGTATGAGGTCCTGGGTTCAATCCCTAGTACCTCCTTCAAAAAAGAAGAAAGACTTAAAATCAGAGCCCTCACCTCAAAACTAAAAGAACTAAAAAAAGAGGAGACTAAACACAAAGTGAGTAGAGGGAAGGAAATAAGGATTAGAACAGAGATAAATAGGAAAAAAAGAGAAAATTAACAAAACCAGAACCTGATTCTATAAACGATCTACAAAACAACAAATGTTTACCTAGACTGACAAAGAAGAAAAGAGAAAAGATACAAGTAACAAAACCCAGAAATGTAAATGGTGATGTTATTATGAACTGCACTGAAATAAAAAGAAATATAAGAGGACAAGATGAACAACTGTGTGCCAATAAATTAGATAACCTAAATGAAATGAAAAAATTCTAAGAAACATATAAATTACCTACATGGACTCAAGAAGAAAGAGAAGACCTCAACAAACCAATTACTAGTAAAGAGATTGAAACAGTAAGCAAAAATCTCCCAACAAACAAAAACCAAAGGCCAGATGGCTTCACAGGGGAATTCAACCAAACATACCAAGAAGATTTAACTCCAATTCTGTTCGAACACTTCCACAGAATTTAAGAGGACAATACACTCCATAACTCATTCTACAAAACCAACATCACTCTCCTATGAAAGCCAGATAAAGATACCACAAGAAATGAAAACCCATAGGCCAATATATCTTATGAATATAGAAGCAAAAATCCTCAATAAAATGCTAGCTAACCACTAAAGCCACATGGAGTGTGGTTGCCAGAATGAGAATATTCTCTCAAGAACTATAACAAATATATAATACTAATACAAGTATGAGTATTAATAATTGGGTTGGTTGGAGGGGAAATACGCTGAAGGTAAGACATGGGCTATAATTAATAGTAATAGTTTGACACTGCTCTTTCATAGTTTGTAACACATGTTTCATGATAATGCAAGGTGTTAGTGGTTGGGTGATGTATGGGAGCCTTGTATGATGATATGCATGTTTGTGTTGACGTTTACAACTTTTACTCTACACTTACGTTTGTTCATATATGAATACGCTTGTTCATATATGTTCATATATGAATGACAGACTTCAATAAAAATATTTTAAATTAAAAAAAGAATTATATATAATGATCAAGTAGACTTTATCTCTGGTTTGCAAAGTTGGTTCAACACAGTTAAATCAATTAATGCAACACAACACATTAACATAATGAAGGGAAAAAGGCATTTGACAAAATACAGCACCATTTCTTGATAAAAACACTTAGAAATTTCATCAACATGATAAAGGGCATATATGAAAAGACCAGAGCATCCCACTTAATGATAAAATCAGGAAAAAGAAAAGTATGCCTACCATCCCACCACTTTCCAGAACAATTAGGTATAAAAAAATTTAAATTTAAATTTAAATTTAAAAACATCCAAACTGGAAAGGAAGAAGAAAAATTTTCCTTATTTGCAGATGATATGATCCTACATGCTAAAATTCCTGAAAAATCCACAACCCCCTAGAGCTAATAAATGAATTCAGCAAGTGGCAGGTACAAAAACAACATCCCATAATCAGTGTGGTTCATACACAAGCAATGAACACTTGGAAGACGAAATCAAGAAAAAAATTCCATTCACGACAGCAACTAAAGGAATCAAATATCTAGGAATAAATCTAACGAAGGATGTAAAGGGCTTATATACAAAAAATTAGAAAACACTGCTAAAGGATATTAATGAAAACCTAAATAAATAGAAGGACATTCCATGTTCATGGATTGGATGACCAAATACCATTAAGATGTCACTACTACCCAAAATAATTTACAGATTCAATGCAAACCCAATTAAAAGTCTAACAACATCCTTTGCAGAAATGGAAAAGCTAACCATCAAATTTTTATCTTGAAAAAGAAGAATGAAGTTGGAGGACTGACACTTTATGATCTTAAAACTTATCACAAAGACACAGTAATCAAAACAGCATGGTATTGACACAAAGAACAGATAGCTAGACCAGCAGACTCTAATTGAAAGCTCAGAAATTAAATCTCATATTTATGGCCAACTGATTTTTGACGTGTTGACAAAGATCACTCAAATGGGAATGAATAGCCTCTTCAACAAATGGTATCAGGAAAACGGGATGTCCATTTGTGAAGAAAAGAAAAAGGAGGCCCTGTACCTCTCACCATATACAAAAACCAATTCAAAATGGATGAAAGACTGTAATATAAGAGCTAGAGCTATCAAAATCCTATAAGAAAAAGTAGAGAGCATCTTCAGGACCTGCTGTTAGGCAATGGTTTCAAAGACTTTACATCCAAAGAACAAGGAACAAAAGAGAAAAAAAAAACAAAACAAAGATAAATGGGCCCTGAGCCAAATTTAAAATTTTTTGTCCTCAAAGGACTTTATCATGACAGTAAAATGACAATCTACACAATAGGAGAAAATATTTGGAATCCACATATCCAATAAAGAATATCCAGAATATATAAGGAAATCTTTTAACTTAACAACAAAAAGACAAACACAATTTAAAAATGGGCAAAAGACTTGAACAGACAACCCTTCCAAGAAGATATACAAATGGCCAGAAAGCACATGAAAAGATGCTCAATATCATTAGCCTCCAGGAAAAGGCAAATTAAAACAACAAGGAGACCAAAATTAGAAGTTCTCCGTAAGACGACACATTCAATAGTGCTTTGGTTTTTTCCTGAGGGAGATACAAGATAGAAAAATAATTAAAAATTTTTTAAAAACAATGAGGTAATATTTCACACCCATTAGAATGACTGTTATTGAACAAATGGAAAATAAGTATTAGAGAGGATGTGGAGAAATCAGTACACTCATTCACTGCTGGTGGCAATGTAAAACAGTGCAACTGCTGGGGAAGACAGTTTGGTGATTCCTCAGAAATCTAATTATACAAATAATACTATATAGCCAGGTATCCCAGTATATATACCAAAAAGAATTAAAAGCAGGTATTCAAACTTTTAATTCTTTTTCCCAAGGATGATCAGAGCAGCATTATTCACAACAGCCAAAAGTTGGGAGCAACCCAAGTGTTCATCAATTGATGAACAGATAAGTAAAATTTTGTATATACATATATTGGAATATTATTCAGCCATAAAAAAGAATGAATTTCTGATACATGCAACACATGATTAAACTTTGAAGACATCATGTTGAATGAAATAAGCCAAAAGGACAAATTTGAATGATCTCGCTGATTTGAAACAATTAGAATAAGTAAACTCATAGTGTCAGAATCTAGAATATAGGTTGCCAGGGAGGGAGTAGGGATAGGGAATGGGAAGTCACGATTAAAATGTACAGGGTTCTTATTTGGAATGATGGAAATGATTTGGTAGTGGATGGTGGTGGTAGCACAACATTGTGAACCAATTAACAGCACTGACATATATATCTGGATATGATTAAAAGTGGAAATGTTAGCTTGCATACAAGTTAAGAGAATAAAAATTTTTTCTTAAAAATCCATGGAACTACATTATACAAATAGTAAACCCTAAGATCAGGAAAAAGAAAAGGATGTGGGCTCTCACTGCTTTTAATAAACATTTCCTGGAGGATATGGTCAGTGAAATAAAGCAATAATAATAAGATAAAATAGAATAAAAGGGAATTCCAGTCAACCAAGATGGTGGCATAGGATGCTCCAACATTCTCATCTCCACAAAATTTTTGTGCAACTAGCAAAAATTGGCAAAGCCATCCTCCACCAACTCCAGAAAACAGTTAGAAGATAGCAGAAGCCAGACCAGCAATGATTCAAAAAGCGCATCTCAAAACATTTGCGAGGAGGGAAGTGGACTTGGCCCAGTGGATAGGGCATCGGGTCTACCACATGGAAGTCCACGGTTCAAACCCCGGGCCTCCTTGACCCGTGTGGAGCTGGCCCACGCGCAGCGCTGATGCACACAAGGAGTGCCGTGCCATGCAGGGGTGCCCCTAGCATTGGGGAGCCCCACATGCAAGGAGTGCGCACGTAAGGAGAGCTGCCCAGTACAAAAGAAAGTGCAGCCTGCCCAGGAATGGTGCCACACACACGGAGAGCTGATGCAGCAAGATAACACAAAAAAAAGAAACACAGATTCCCGTGCCGCTGACAACAACAGAAGAGGACAAAGACGACGCAGCAAATAGACACAGAGAACAGACAACCCGGGGCGGGGGGGTAAATAAATAAATAAATAAATCTACCATAACTTAAGGAATAATCAGGAAAATGACAAATGACCAAAATGAGAATCTCAATAAAGAGAAATTAGTAAAACAACAACAGAATACTGGAGTCAAATACCATAATAATTAAAGTAAAGAATCCCTTATAGGATTTCCACAGCAGAAAGAATCCCTTATAGGCTTTCCACAGCAGATTAGAGCTAGGAGAAAAAAGAATTAGTGAACTCAAAGAAGAGAAATTAAATTATTCATTCTGAGAAGTAGAAAGAAAAAAGAATGAAGAGGGTACAGATCCTAAGAGATCTCTGGGATATAATCAAATATATCAATATACACATTATGGGAGTCCCAGAAGGAGAAAAAAGAAAGGGAAAAAAGGAATATTCAAAGAAATAATGACAGTAAACTTCCTATATTTAACAAAAGACATGAATACACACATTCAAAAAACCCAGGGAACCCCAACCAGGATAACCTTTTTGTTGGACTGTTAGTTAAGTAGTCAAACTCTCTAATACCAAGGCTAAGGGGAGAGTACTGAAAGGCCCCAAAGCAACATATCATGTGTGAGGGGGCCTCAATAAGATTAAGTGCCAATCTCTCATCATAAAACATGGAGGCAAGAAGACAATGGGACAAAATACTTAGTGCTGAAAGAAAACAACTGCCAACAAAGGATTTTATATCCAGTGAGACTGTCTTCCAAAAAAGAGGAAGAGATTAAAACATTCCCAGATACCAAAGCTGAGAGAATAAATCACCACTGGACTGGCCCCTATAAGCAATGCTAAAGGAAGTTCTTCAAACTGAAAAGATAGGACACTAGACAGTGGTTTGAAGCAGTGTAAAAAAATAAAGACCTCCAATAAAGGTAGCCATAGGGTAATTATAAACGTAAGTACTATTGTATTTTTTGTTATAATGCCACTTTTTACTTCTTACAGTTTTTAAAATGCAAAAACATAAAAAGTTATGCATAAAAACCTATTTTGAGGTGGTGGACTTGGCCCAGTGGTTAGGGTGTCTGTCTACCACATGGAAGGTCTGCAGTTCAAACCCCGGGCCTCCTTGACCCGTGTGGAGCTGGCCCATGTGCAGTGCTGATGCGCACAAGGAGTGCCGTGCCACGCAGGGGTGTCCCCCGCATAGGGGAGCCCCACGCGCAAGGTGTGCGCCCCGTAAGGAGAGCTGCCCAGCGCGAAAGAAAGTTCAGCCTGCCCAGGAATGGTGCCGCACACACAGGAGAGCTGACACAACAAGATGACACAACAAAAAGAAACACAGATTCCTGTGCCGCTGACAACAACAGAAGTGGACAAAGAAGACGCAGCAAATAGACACAGAGAACAGACAACCGGGGAGGGGGGGGTAAATAAATAAATAAATCTTTAAAAAAAAACCTATTGTTGGGGACACAAATGAGTAAAGATATAATTTTTTAACAAGCACAAGAAAGTAGGAGGATGGAGGGATATAGGAACACATCCATTTGTATATACCATCGATGTTAAATTGGTATCAAGTTAAATATGATTGCTATAGATTAGTATGTTAAGTTTAAGGACCATGATAACCACAAAGAAAGTATATGTAAAATATACACAGGGAGAAGTAAGAAGACTGAAAATTGTTCATTACAAAAAATCAAATTAATATGAAAATAGGCAGTAATAGAAGAACTGAGGGGTGAAAAAATTACAAGACTTACAAAGACAAATAGTAAAATGGCAAAAGAAACTCCTACATTATCAGTAGTTATTTAAATGTAAAAAAAATTAAACTTTTTAGTCAAAAGGTGAATATTGACAGGATGGATAAAAAAGCATGGCCCAACTATATGCTGTTTACAAGAGACTCACCTTAAAGTCAAAGATACATAAAGATTGAAAATAAAAAGGAAAAAAATATTCCATGCAAATAGTAACCAAAAAAGAACTGGGTTATCTATAGTAATATCAGATAAAATAGATTTAAAGTAAAAACCTCTTACAAGGAAAGAAGAAGGAAATTATATACTGATAAAGGAGTGAAACAAAAGGATGTAACAATTATAAATATATAGGTACCTAATGGCGGAGCCCTAAAATATATGAAGCAAATATTGATAAATTTGAAGGGAGAAATAGTTTTATATTAGTACTAGAAGACTTCAATCATGCCACTTCCAAAAATGGATAGAACATTTAGATAGACTATCTAAAAGGAAATAAAGGACTTAAACAATACTATAAACAAACTAGATTTTGTAGACATACTGGTCAGTGCAAAAGGAATTGCGGTTTGGACCATGGATTTTAAGTCATTATAACTAGGCTCAAGCATATCTTTATTAATCAAAATAGGAACCATTACAATCAACACATTTTTGCCAATTAGAAATAAGGTTGTTTATTCCTGTAGCATAAAAATCCATGCTTTGGGATTCAACAAACTCTTGTAAAGCATTTTCTACATCCTGTTGGTTGTGCAAGCATTTTCCCTGCATAAAGTTGTCAAGATGCTTGAAGAAGTAGTTGGCTGGCGAGAGGTCAGGTGAATATGGTGGATAAGGCAAAACTTTGTAGCCCAATTCATTCAACTTTTGAAGCGTTGGTTGTGTGATGTACAGTCGGGTGTTGTCATGGAGAAAACCTGGGCCCTTTCTGCTGACCAGTGTAGGTTGCAGGGGTTGCAGTTTTTGATGCATTGCATCGATTTGCTGAGCATATTTCTCAGATATAATGGTTTTTCGGTGGGATTTAGAAAGCTGTAGTGGATCAGACTGGCAAAGGACCACCAAACAGTGACCATGACCTTTTTTTGGTGCAAGTTTGGCTTCAGGAAGTGCTTTGGAGCTTCTTCTCAGTCCAACCCCTGAGCTGGTCATTGCCAGCTGTTACGTAAAATCCACTTTTCATCACACATCACAATCTGATCGAGAAATGGTTCACTGTTGTTCTGTAGAAAAACAGAAGATGACACTTCAAAACAACGATTTATTTTCAGTCAGTTCATGAAGCACCCACTTATCAAGCTTTTTCACCTTTACAATTTGCTTCAAATGCCGAACAACCATAGAATGGTTGACGATGAGTTCTTTGGCAAAGTCTCATGTAGTTTAAGAGGATCACCTTTAATGATTGCTCTCAATTGGTCCAATGGCTGACCACTATGCTCCTCAACTTCAAGACTCTCGTCTCCTTTGCAAAACTTCTTGAACCACCACTGCACTGTACATTCGTTAGAAGTTCCTGGGTCAAATGCGTTGCTGATGTTGTGAGTTGTCTCCACTGTTTAAGACCCATTTTGAACTCAAATAAGAAAATCGCCCAGATTTGCTTTTTGGCTAACATCATTCCCAAATCTAAAAAAAATTAAATAGCAAGTAATAACTCATTAGCAAAAAAGCATAAATTGAGAAATGCACACTAAAATGTCTAACATAGCCATATTTATTTAAGAATGTATGCCAATATCAAATGGCAAATTTCAACAATGCAAAACTGCAATTACTTCTGCACCAACCTAATATATAGACCACTTTACCCAAAAACAGCAAAATACACTTTTTTCTCTAGCTCACATGGGTCATTCTCAAAGATAGACCATAAGTTAGGTCACAGAACAAGTCTCAATAGATTGAAAAATACTATAATTATTCAGTGTATCTTCTCCAACCACAATGGATGAAAACAGAAAGTAATAACAGAGGGAGAGAGGACTGAATGTAGCTCACGTGGCTGAGTGCCTGCTTCCTATTTATGAGGTCCCAGGTTTGATCCCTGGTATATACTAGAAAACAAACAAGCAAACAAACAAAGAAAAAAACATCTCTCATTGGGGAGCAGATGTAGCTCAGTGGTTGAGCCTGTGCTTCCCATGTACAAGGTCCTGGGTTGATCCGTACCTCCTTAAGGAAAAAAAAAAAAGAGGGAGGGAGACCTGGAAAACTCACAAATATGTGGAAATTAAGCAACATATTCTTAAACAGCTAAAAGATATTGGGAGAAGAGGTATATGGGAACTTTGTACTCTACCATCTCCATGATTTTTCTGTTAACCTATAATTGCTCTAACAACAAAAAAGTAATAAAAGTAAAAGTCAACAAGGTTGGAAAAGAAGTGCAACTTGTTTTTTTAAAGATTTTTATTTATTTATTTTTTATTTATTTTTCTCCCCTTCCCCACCCCCTCTGTGTCCATTTGCTGTGTGTTCTTCTGTGTCCACTTGTGTCAGTGGCACCCAGAATCTGTGTCTCGTTTTGTTGCATCATCTTGCTGCATCAGCTCTCCATGTGTGCAGTGCCATTCCTCGGCAGGCTGCATTTTTTGCGCTGGGCAGCTCTCCTTATGGGGCACACTCCTTGTGCATGGGGCTCCCCTATGTGGGGAACACCCCTGCATGGCACAGCACCTCTTGCGCGTGTGAGCACTTCGTGTGGGCCAGCTCATCACACGGGCCAGGAGGCCCTGGATTTGAACCTCGGACTTCCCATGTGGTAGGAAGATGCCCTATCCATTGGGCCAAATTCGCTTCCCAGAAGTACAATTCTTTATTCACAAACAACTTGACCATCCATGTAGAAAATCCTATGGAATCTACAAAAAAAAGTTAAAACAACTACATAGTTTAGCAAGCTGCAAGATAAAACAGAAATATAAAAAAAAAATTATATTTGTATATACTAGCAAGAGACCACCAGAAATTGAAAATTAATAAAAAATATAATTTTTAATAATCTCAGAAACTATAAAATACTAAGGCATAAATCTGATAAGATTTATAAGACCTGTGCTTCGAAAGCTATAAACAATCGTTAAGTTATTAAGGAGATCTATATCAAATTTCTCAACCTTTGCACTGACATTATGGTCCACATGATCCTTTGTTGTAGGAGGCTGCCCTGTGCACTGTAAAATGTTTAGTAGTATCCCCTTCTGCTATCCATCAATACTAGTAGCAACCTCCAGCTATGCCAAACAAGGATGTTTCCACACATGGGCAAATATCTAGAGGGGCAAAATGGTCCCAGGTGAGAATCACTGACCTAAATGAATGCAGAAATAGAAATTTTGTTTATGGGTGAGAAGACTCAGTATTGTTGAGATGTTAATTGTATAGAGTCAATGCATTCCCATTCAGGAACCCAGCAGATTTTATTTAGAAATAGACAAATTCTAAATTTCATAGGAAAAATCTGAAGGATTTAGAATATCCAAAGAAACTGAAAAAGAACAATGCTGGAGGATTTATATTACCTCATTTCAAGATTTATTATAAAGCTAAGCAATCAAAACTATTTGGAATTGGCACAGAGATAAAGAAATAGATGAATGGAAGAGAAGAGAGCTCAGGTATAGAGTCACACATATATAGTCAACTGAATTTTGACAAAGTACAAGGGCAATTAAGTGGAGAATTAAAAAACACATGATGGAACAACTGGACACCCATATGTAAAAACTGACCTTTGAATTAGCCAAAGGGGTACTGATGCAAAATACCAGAACTCTGTTGGCTTTTATAAAGGGTACTTAGTTGGGGTAAAAGCTTACAGTTACCCAGGCCATAAAGCATATGTTACTTCCCTCACCAAAGTCTGTTGCTACATGTTGGAGCAAGATGGCTGTCGATGCCTGCAAGGGTTCATACTTCCTCTTCCTCTTAAGGCTCCATGGTCCTGGCTTCTTCCAGTATCAGCTGGAGGCTGGGATAAGTTTTGTCTCTCTCCTGGGGCTTGTTTCTCTCCAGACTCAGCTGCTTTGATCTCTCCACAAGGCCAGCAGTAAACTCCCAGGTAAATGGCTCATCTCTCTTCCTGGAACCAGCTCATCTCTCTTCCCAGAACCTCTGCCACATCTAATGGAGTCTTCTCTCTTTCCCCACATATCTGCTTTTCTGTGTATTTACTTCCCAGGGTTCCAGCATTAAAACTCCTACTAACTCCTCTGCCTTGTCATTTTCTCTTTGAGTCCCTGGGATTAAGGGGGTAGAGATTCAGCATCATACTGACATGGCCCAATCAAAGCCCTAAACATAATATAATCACAAGCAGAGGAGCAGACCGGTTTACAAATATAATCCAATATCTCTTTTTGGAATTCATAAACAGTGCCAAAGGGCTACAACCTTCAAGCCACAGCTCATAGCATATACAAATATTAACTCAAAATGTATTGCATACATACACGTAAAACCAAAAACTATAAAACTTGTACATGAAAGTACCAGAGAAAATTTCTGTGACCTTGGGTTAAGAAAAAATTTATTAAATAGCATACTTAAGGCAAGACCCAAACAAGAAAATTTCTCCCACAAACTGCAAGAAGGTATTCCCAAATCATGTATCTGATAAGGGACTTAGATCTAGAATATATACAAAGAAATTTCTTAAAACTCAATAAGAAAACAAACACCCCAATAAAAATATGCATAAAATCTGAATGGACACATCTATAAAGATAAACAGATGGTAAATAACATTGATGGTTACTAGGGAAATGAAAATTCAAAATAAATTAAATATTACTACACATAAGAGAAAGTCTAAAATTAAAAATCAGACTACACCAAGTGTTATGGAGGATGCAGAAAACTGGAACTCTCATACTAATGGTAGGAATGTAAAAATAATACAACCACTATGAAAAATAGTACAGTGGATTTTTACAATTTAAATATATTTGACCCAACTAGTCTACTGCTATTTATCCAAGGAAATCATAAAGATTTCTATACAAATGTTCATAGAAGCTTCATTTGTTATAGTCCAAAACTGGCAACAACCCAAATATTCATCAGCAGGTAAATACATAAAAAGTAGTCAATATTCATAAAATGGAATACTACTCAGCAATAAAATTAATAAACTATTGAGTCATGCAATAACTTTAATGAATCTCAAAATACTTCTGCCAAATAAAGTCTTATTTTAAAAACTACATACTATATGACTCCAATTATATAAAATTCTAGAAAATGTAGATTAATCTATAATCATAGAAAGTTGATTAGTGGTTTTCTGGGGACTCAGTTGAAAGGAAGGGTGGAAGAACAGGAGGGATTACCAAGACGTATAAAAAAATTTTATGGAACAAAGATGTGTTCATTATCTTGATTAGTCATAATTTCATGGATGTATAAAACATTTAAAAATTTATCAAATTATAATCTTTCTATAGACACATTTTACTGTGTGTTAACTGCATCTCGATAAAGCTGCTAAAACATGTCCACACAAAAAAACTTCTACATGAAGGTACAAAGCTGTTTTACTCATATTAGTTCACAATGGAATCCACCCACATGTCCACCAATCTCAATAAAAATTACCACAGCATTTTTTACTGAATTGGAAAAGCTAACTATGAAATTTATTAGGAAGCACAAGAGGCCTCAAATATCCAAAGGCATAGTAAAAAAGAAAAACGAAATCAGAAAAATCACACTACCTGACTTTAAAACATACTACAAAGCTACAGTAGTCAAAACTGCATGGTATTGGAACAAGGACAGACATACTGACCAATGGAACTAAACTAAGAGTTCTGATATAGATCCTTGCATACACAGTCAACTGATATCCAACAAGGCTACCAAGTCCACTCAACTGGGAGAGAATGGCCTCTTCAACAATGGTGTTTAGAGAACCAGATATCCAAATCCAAAAAAATAAGAGAGAAACACCACCTCAATGGATCAAAGATCTAAATAGAAGAGCCAAAACCCACCATAAAGATCTTGAAAGATAATGTAGGGAAGCATCTACAAGATCTTGTATTAGGAAATGGTTTCAGGAATGTTACAACAAAAGCACGAGCAACAAAGAAAAAATAAATAAATGGGACCTCCTCAAAGGTAAAAAATTGTGCACCTGAAAGGAGTTTGTCTAGAAAGTGAAAAGGTAGCCAACTCAATGGGAGAAAATAGTTGGTAACCATTTAATTAATAGGGACCTGATATCCAGAACATATAAAGAAATTCTACACCTAAAAAATAAAAGGACAAACAACACTTTAAAAACTGGGCAAATAATTTGAATAGAAACTTGTCAAAAGCAGAAATACAAGTGGCTAAAAGCACATGAAAAGATGCTCAACATCACTAGTTATTGGAAAAACAAATCAAAATTACAATGATGTATCATCTTACACCTATTAGACAGGCAGCTATTAAAAAAACAGAGGACTCATGTGTTGGAGAGGATGTGAAAGAATGGGAACCCTTATCCACTGCTGGTGGGAAAGCAGAATGGCACAACCATTGTGGAGGACAGTCTGGTGGTTCCTGAGGAAGCTAACTATAGAACTGCCATATGATCCAGGAATCCCACTACTGGGTATATACCGAGAAGAATTGAAAATAGGGACACGATCAGATATATGCACACCAATGTTCACAGTGACATTATTCAATATTGCCAAAAGTTGCAAACAACCTAAATGTCCATCAACAGATGAATGGATACGCAAACTCTGGTATATACATTCAATGGAATATTACTGAGCTATAAGAAGGAATGCAATATTAACACATGGCATAACATGGATGAAACTTGAAGACCTTATGTTGAGTGAAGCAAGCCAAGCACTGAAGGATGAATACTACATGACTTCACTGATATGAATTAAGCAAACTGAGCAGACTCACAGAGACAGAGTCTGGAAGATAGGTTTATAAGAGATAGAAAGGGAGTAGAAGGTTGTGAGCCAACACCCATATGGGAAAAATCTATAAGGGTGTAGTTGTGCAATGGATGGGAATGACAGTGGAGCAGAAATGCTGTTGGCTTGGGCAGCGCTGACCTGTGAGGGGGATAGGGTGAGGGCTGGTTGCACTGTCCATGGAACTGAGGGGAGAGTCAGCAGAGGGAGCAGATGAACTCTGGGGATTTTCAGGTGTGTGTTTGAAACTACAACGCTGGGAATGTTTTTTTGGCAAATACGGCAGGAAAGGATTACTGGTTTAGAGTGTTGGATGTGGGGGACAGGTGGGATAGGGCATACCTGGAGTAGACTTCCAGGGAGTATGTGAGTGTTCATCCTGTCTTACTGTGCTATATCAGTGAGTGGAGACCCACAAATGAACAGGAAGGAGTTGACTTCTACCATGGGGAGTTGTACTATGTTCTTAAATAGAGGGGCAGGAGTCTCTCAAGAACATAAGCAGTGCCTAATAGCGGAGGACAGGCCAGTATGTCAAGCCCTCAAAGTTGTAGTAAATAACTATGAATCTTGTTTTTTAAGGAGTGATGCTTGGTGGTTGCCCTGGGTCCTGAGCGGAGGAATAGGGAGGAATAGAAGAGATAGAACATAGGGCATTTTTGGGGCACTGGAACTGTTCTACAGTCTTGCAATGATGGATAAAGGTCATGTTAAATTTTGTCAAAATTTATAAAAGTGTATGGTCCAAAATGTAAACCAAAAGGTAAATCATTGACTATGGTTAGTAGCAATGTATCAACATTTGTACATCAATTGTAACAAATGTACCACACATGTAAAATGTTATTAATAGGGAAAAGGGGAAAAGGGGAAAGATGATGGGTGAATGGGAATCCCCTATATTTTATACATGACTTTTCTGTAACCTAAAGCTTCTTTGAAAATAAAATGAAAAAAATAAGACACTTGGGAAATAAATGGAAGAAAATGTTACTGTATATACTAGATAACAGATCTTACAGTGATAAAGATACAATGCAAAAATTTATTTTTTATATTTTTTATTATTTCAAATTCTTTTTAATTTTTTGTATTTTATTTCTCATTTTTAAAACTATCATTATTTCATTTGCTTATTGTTTTTATTTGGTTATTTTCCTGGCTTCATCTTTGGAGAAGTTTTGGATCACAGAAGGGTTACAGTTGTAGCAGGAGAGCATCATTGGTGTGGGGTTTCAGTAATAGGGGATGAATGGGAGGAGGGTTGCCTGGGGCATATCCATAAAGCATATGAATATATTCAAGTGTTCATAGGGCATAGTCAGGGTGGGTGGAGATCCACACAATAACCAAAAGAAAATCCAAATCTCATCCTGGGGACTTCTGCCTCATTCTCTAATGGGACAGCAAGAATCCTCCAAGAACAGAGTCAATGACTAATGAAGGAGGATGGACCATTAATGGGCCCTTGATATTGATGAATGTACTTATGAACCTTTTCTTTTGAAATTGAATCTTAGCCTACTATTATAGGTTGCCTAAGAGTTACTGCCTGAGAGCCTCTTGTTGTTCAAATGTGGCCTCTCTCAAAGCCAAACTCAGCATATAAATTCATTACTTTCCACCCAGCATGGGACATGACTCCCAGAGATAAGCCTCATTGGCACCAAGGAATTACTACCAAGCACCAACTAACAATGCAACTGGGAAAAGATCTTGACCAAAAGAGAGAAAGTGTAAAGACAAATGAGTTTACACAGCTAAGAGATGTCAAAGTGAGTCAGGAGGTTACACTTATGCATGTCTCTGCAGGATCTCACTGATTGCCACAGTAAAAAATTGCTTAAAATAGCAGGGCTCCTAAGGGCTTTGGAGACATCCAGACACTATAGCCAGGGCTGACAGCTCAGGGGTTTGGTACCCCATCAAAGGGCCCTACTTTGGAACTTATGCTCCCCAGTGTAACAGAGTTGGACTCAGTTTGGTTCCCCTGCACATAGTTCTTCTGCCCCTAATATTTGACCTTATAGTTAGTACTACAGTTGATAGGTTTATGTCCAAAAGAGTTAAATCTTTGGGCTTTCCATGTGCCAGTTGGGTCCTGAATCTCAAAGGAGTTACAACACCCACTCTCAAGTTCATTGAACTCACCCAGGACAACTAACAAGGAAATGCTGATAGATAATGACCATCCTAAGGAACAGAGAGAGTCTGCAACTGCAAGGAAGATAGTCCTGCCCATCTGCCCCACGGGATCTCTGCCCCTTCTCAATTAGAGGTAGAGTGGGTATCACCATCCCTGAATCCTTAGGATTGGGGAATGAATGATGGACTAGAGTAGACTTACAGTTATTCTACTATAGACTTATTGTTATTCTAGCAATGGAAGAACTTTTATCATTGATGTGGAGGTACTGGCCACCAGAGGTTCCAAGGGGAGGGAAAGGGGAAAAACAGGTGTAACGTGGGGCATTTTTGGGATATTGGAACTGTCCTGAATGATGTTGCAATAATAGATGTCATTATTTATCTTGTCAAAACTTACAAAACAGGCGGCAGACTTGGCCCAGTGGTTAAGGCATCCGTCTACCACATGGGAGGTCCGCGATTCAAACCCCGGGCCTCCTCAACCCGTGTGGAGCTGGCCCATGCACAGTGCTGATGCACGCAAGGAGTGCCGTGCCACACAGGGGTGTCCCCCACGTAGGGGAGCCCCACACGCAAGGAGTGCGCCCTGTAAGGAGAGCCACCCAGTGCAAAAGAAAGTGCAGCCTGCCCAGGAATGGCGCCCCACACACGGAGAGCTGACACAACAAAAAGAAACACAGATTCCCGTGCCGCTGACAACAACAGAAGCAGATAAAGAATACGCAGCAAATAGACATAGAGAACAGACAACCGGGGCGGGGGGAGAAGGGGGGGAGAAAAATAAATAAATAAATCTTAAAAAAAAAAAAACTTACAAAACAGTGTGGGAGAGAGTTTATTCTATAATATAAACTGTAATTCAAACTTACTGGCAAAGCTCCAATATGTGTTCATCAATTGTAACAAATGTACTGCACTAATGAAGGAAATTGTTAATGTGGGAGAGTGTTGGAAGGGTAGGGAGTGGGGCATATGTAAATCCTGTACATTTTTTATGTAATATTTATGTAATGTAACTTTTTAAAAACATAAAATATTATATATTTTTTTAAAACTTTGGTTTTTTTTGTTTTTTGTTTTTGGTGTTTTGGGGGGTGGGGTAGGGCTCATTTTACCTCCCTTTCATATATAGCTGGGAAATAAATAAATGTAGGGAGGCAATGTGAACTTATAATAAATGTCTACTAGGTACTAGCCTGCACCTTACCATATATTGTAACATTTTTTAAACTGAAATATTACTGAAACACCTATTTGGTAAGAAAATACTAGAGAAATACCCTTGCAACACCAAAAGTAAAATCTCTGAATGACAAACGTTTCAATCCTTCCTGAATGGTAACATGCGGAGCTACTAGCTGTCCCTCAGTATCCTCACTCCGCTTTTCAAACAGTGATGAAAACCTGGGCACAGAACCTTGCAGGTGAAAACCCTTATTTCACAGATTCCCTTGAAGCTAGGTATAGTAATGTGACTAAGTTCTGGACAGGATGTCAACAAAAGTAATGTATGCAATTTTGTGGTGATGATCTTAAAGAGAAGGCACATGCTCTTTAACTTGTTCCTCCTGCCTATAAGATGAATGTAGAAGTGAAAGTTGGAAAAGCCATCCTGGGTCATAAGATAAAAACTACCTACTAAACCTGACAAAGCAACACGATCAAATAAATGGTCCTGGATCTCCAATACCATAAAGTCATCATATTAACCCAGGGCTGCCTATTTGAACTTTTGTATCAGAAAGAAACAATTCCCAATACTATTTAAAGTTAAAAATTTCCAGCCTAATCTGTATACTAAGCCAATAGGATGAGAGGGCATGAAGAAGAAGAGGCATAAAGAAATAGTAGACTTTGCTATAGTTCCAATAAAGAATATAGTAAATGAGTACTGGTTTTATCATGTTTCATTTTGCTTTAAATATTAAGGCTTTCCTTTGTTAGTGTTCTATTTAGAAATGTAAGACTATAGTATTTTTAGGCCTGGATGAGTCTAAGAAACCACTTTAAATGTTATAGATGAGAAAACAGAGACAAAAGCCAAGTTAAATAATGGCCCAAGGTTATTCTTATCAAAAAATAAATTGTGTTGCTTCTCAGGGGAAGGGGATGGAAAAACAGAATAGATGAAACAGGACATTTTTAGGGCATTAGACATGCCTGCATGATCTTGCCAATAACAGACACAGGCCATTTTAAATTTCATCAAAATCTATAACAGTGTATGTTCCAAAATGTAAACCATTACATAAACTATTGACCATGGTTAGTAGCAACCCTTCAGTCTGTTTACATTAATTGTAACAAATGAACCACCCACATGTAAAATGTTATTAATAGGAGAGAGTGGAAAAAGGAGGACATTGGGTATATGGGAATTCCCTATATTTTCTCTGGGACTTTTCTGCAACCTAAAGCTTCTTTGGAGATAAAATGAAGACAATAAGACACTGGGGGAACATACGGAAGAAATTATCGCTGTACATACAATACAAAAGATCTTATAGTGATGAAAGACACAATGTATAAAACTTCATTTCAAATTTTAATTTTTATATTTTATTTAGTATTTTTTAAACTTATTTAGTTATTAATTTTATTTGGTTATATTTTTGGCTTATTTTTGGAGATGTTTTAGATCACAGAAGGGTCACAACTGTGGCAGGGGACAATCAGGAGATGTGTGGGGAGAGATACACCTGGGGCATGCCTCTAAGGCATATGAATATATTCAAGTGTTCATAGGGCATTGTCTCAGCAGGTGGAGACCCACACAATAACCAAAATAATACTGAATTCCCATTCTGGGGAGTCCTACTACATTCTCTAATATAACAGCAAGAATCCCCCGAGTACATGGGTAGTGCCTAATGAAGGAAGACACCATTACACCAAGCCCTTGATATTTATGATTGTAATTATAAGCCTTTTCCTGTGAAAATGAAACTAGCCTGGCATTACATATGGCCTACAAGTTAACTCCTGAAAGCCTCCTTGTTCCTCAAATGTCACCTGTCTCTAAGCAAAACTCAGCATATAAATGCCCTACCTTTCCCCCCACATGGGACATGACTCCTGGGGATGTGCCTCCCTGGCACCTAGGGATTATTACCAAGTGCCAACTATAATGCATCTTGAAAAGGCCTTGAACAAAAGGGGAAAGGGTAAAGACAAATGAGTTTTCATGGCTTCGGTATAGTCATAAAAACAAGGCTATTCCAGAGGTTATGCTTATGCTTGTCTCAGCAGGATCTCATTGACTGCCACAGTAAACACTGCCTCAAACAGTAGGTTCCTGAGGGCTCTAGAGACATCTAGACACTATAAGCAGGGCAGATAAGCTCAGGAAATCTGCACCCTGTCAGTGGGCCTTACTTTAGGTCACCCAGTATAACAGATTTAGACTCCTTTATAGTTTCCCTATAATGGTTCTTCTGCCCTTTTTATTTAAACCTGTAATTAACACTATACTTGTTAAATATATGTCCCACAGACTTAAATCTTTGGTCTGTTCATGTGCTGGTTGAACCTGAATCTCAGCAGAGTTGCATCACCTACTCTCCAGTTCATTGGGCTCACCCAGGACAACCAAAAAGGAGATGATGATGGACAATGCCCATCCCAAGGAACAGAGAATGTCTGCAACTGCAAACAAGATAGTTTCATTCATCTGCCTCATGAGTTCTAAGCCCCTTCTCAATTAGGAACAGAGTAGGCATCACCATCCCAAAATCCTGAAGATTGGGGAATGAACAATGGACTAAAGCAGACTTACTATTAACATAATTCTATTATAGACTTATTATTATTCTAGCAATGGAAGAATTTTTATCACTGATATAAAGGCAGTGGCCATCAGATGTCCTGAGGGGAGGGAGAGGGAAGAATAGGTATAACATGGGGGCTTTTTGGGACATTGGAATTGTCCTGCATGACACTGCAATGGCAGATACAGGCCACTATACATTCTGTCAAAAGCTATAAAATTGTGTAGTGGGGAATGTAAACCATAATATAAACTATAGTCCACCATCAGCAGCGATGCTTCAATATGCATTCCACAATTGTAACAAACATACCACACCAATGAAAGATGTTGTTAATGTGGGAAAATGTGGGAGGGGGAGAGGGGGTGGGGTATATGGGAATCTCCTATATTTTATATGTAATATTTATGTAATCTAAAGCTTCTTTAAAAATAAAAAATGAAAATGAAAAAAATTGTGACTGATAAATAAAATTTTATTTTCTGAGGAAACAGAGCAAGGAAAAGGGGACAAGGAATATATTATTAGTAAAGATGAATGGTTGACATGACAAACTACACTTTGCAAAATCAGTATAAATTTTGAAAGGCAGAGGGAAAAGGTTGGCTCAAAATACATAAATGATTTCCTGAGTGGGGAATAGTACTTATAGTGAAGACATAATGAGTTCCAAATGCTGGCACTAAGTATGCATCAACCAAAACAAGCTATTGCCAACTGAAGAGCACTGATGCTAGGACTGGAGAAGTCATGCGAGGTCATATGGTACAGAGGAAAAGAGCTAGTATTTAACTGATCATTCAACACTGGGATTTAAGCTAAAATAAAAACACCTATGTTACCTATAAAGTAAAGACAATTTATAGCATAAATGAGAGGCCATGCGGGTCACAATGTCAAAAGCAATCTCATAAAATTTATGGACCCACTACCCCCAATAATGTATATAAACGCCAACAAAGTTATACATTAAAAATATTTCATTGCATTTGAAATTGACATTTCTTTTGCTCAGACAAAACATAAAACAATATTTCTTTTGAAAAATGGCTTTTTGAATGTAAAACTTAGTCATTACTTCCTTAAAAAAAAAAGGAAAATTTACTACAAATATAAATTTCAAACAATTCTGGTTTGACTTAGTCAAAATACTCAAATTTTGCAGTGATCTCCAATGCAGAATTAGACTCCTAAAACTTCTTATATTAATGGCAAACATGCTTAAAACCCTGACTCTCAGGGGTATGACTCTAGTGGCAAACGGACTTAGAACTAATGGAGTCCACTTTGCCAAGGGAGAGTAAACTGATATCAATGAATAACATCATTTACTACAAATTTCTGAGTTGAATCCATGTTCATTTGTTTCCTTTCCTCTAAGTTTACGAGGTCATTTTTTTTGGCAACACCCAGGTGGCTATGTCATCAAGGAAAGGATTACAAACTCCCTTTTTAAATTTTTAGGTCATCTAAGCACAATTAGCCTTAAAAAGTATCCTGCCATGTTTCCAGTTGTCTGCAGATTTTTGCCAGCAGATGAATTTACAAGATATTGTCACTCAAAATTCAATCACAGAAGCACATCTTCCACAACTGGAAGATTCCCACAGCAGCTTGGCCAAATGAGTTTGTGATTTTCAGCTGTATCCAAAATGCTGACTACAGCAACTTGAACTGAAAATTTTACCTCATTCATACATCCTGAAATATCTCTCAAGGAAGCCAAGTCATGAATAAACTCAATCCTTTCAAACTGTTGTGAGAGTAGCCTTTCTTTTTATCATAAGAAAATAAATAAATGAATAAATAAGGAAACAGCCATTTAAACGGCAATGCATTGCTTTAAGACAGGGTTCTTAACAATGGGTCCATGAGCTTGAACTGAAATTCAAAAAAACATTATTCTTGTGCAGACATGTTTGTTGGAGCAGGTGTGGAATATTTATTAAATAATACACATTATAGTGTGGACTTAGTAAAGGGTCCATGGTTTTCATGTGGCTGGCAAAGGGGCCCGTGGAACAAAAGAGGTAAAGAGCCCCTACTTTGATATATGACTGACAGGGAGCTGTACAGAACATATGTCCAGGGTGCATGGTAATGTTTGGATATACTCATAGTGGCAACAATTAAAAACCACAGTAGGGGGGGTACTGGGTTCCTGGCCAGTGGTGCTCTGTCGTGGTCCCTAGGGGAGCAGCGACAGTCTCCCAGGTACAGTGGTGGGGACCGGGAGGGAGTGAGGGTTCAACAGTGAGCCCCAGATGCTAATGACTATGCTTGTGAGCTGATAAACCCAAAATAAGAACAAGGCCTAGAGCAACTTTGTGCCTGGGAATTTCCTTCTGTTAGCCTTCATGTTACTCAAATGTGGCCAGTCTCGAAGCCAAACTCAGCATGTAAATGCAATGCCTTCCCCCCAGCGCGGGACATGACACCCGGGGATGAGCCTCCCTGGCAACGAGGGACCACTATCAACTACCAACTGATGATGCAACTGGAAAATGACCTTATACGGAAGGTTCAATGCGGATCAGCAGAATATCCATGTCTACATAAAATACCATGACTTTAAAATGCTGTTTGACCTAAAGTAAGGGGGAAATGGAAAGGAGAAATGAGTTTATATGGCTACGAGTTTCTAAAAAAGAGTCTGGAGGCTGGCAGAAGGTTTGCCCTCATGCACAACTGAGCAGAGTCAGAGAGACAGATAAAGCAGATACAACCCCCAGATATTGGTTCCTTTGAGGGCTAAAGAGACCCATGGGAGTTATGGTCATGGCCGATGGGGTTAACTACCAGGGCAGATGGCCCCTCTTTGGAAATGGTGTTTATGTGTGATGAATCTGGACTCAGATGGGATCTCCCTTCATAAGACTTTCATGCTAATGTGCTGGAGGTGCAGTTAATGTTGAGGTTTAAGATATATTTAGGGGATTTGAATCTCTGGACTGACAATGTGATAGCCAGATCCTGAGCCTCAACAGACTCCAGCACCTACAATCTGATTTATTGGACTTACCACACTCAGCTAAGATGGAGTTGAAGAAGGACAACCACCACACCATGGAGCCTAGAGTGATTACAACTGAAAATGGGAGGATTGCATCCAGCATCCAGGTGGAATCTGACCCTCCTCTTGACATAGAGGTGCAATGGACACAACCAATCCAATGTCCACATAGAAGAGGTGGCATTGGATTGGGAAAAGTGGACATAATGGACAAAGGGTATGGGGAAAGGCAGGAAGAGATGAGAGGTGGAGGCGTCTTCGGGACATGGAGCTGCCCTGGATGGTGCTTCAGAGGTAATCACCGGACATTGTAAATCCTCACAGGGCCCACTTGATGGAATAGAGGAGAGTATGGGCCATGATGTGAACCAATGTATATGAGGTGCAGAGGTGCCCAAAGATGTACTTACCAAATCCAATGGATGTGTCATGATGATGGGAACGAGTGTTGTTGGGGGGGGGAGAGGGGGGGTGGGGGGGTGGGGTTGAATGGGACCTCACATATATATTTTTAATGTAATATTATTACAAAGTCAATAAAAAATAAAAAAATTAAAAAAAAAAAAAAAAAAAAAAAAAGAGCCCCTACTTTAAGACATGTCTTCAGGGAACCAACACCCATTTACACTACAGGGAATCCTTTATTCTGTTTTCATTTCTCAAGAAATCCTGCTGAAAAGGTTCAAGGCCTTGGCTTTGATGAAGCTGATTAGTTTAAGGGTGGTACAAAAAAGATCTTTCAGGATTATTGTCATATTCTTTGCTGCCAATACAAGACAAGTCAATTGTAGAAACACAAGAGTTATAAGCATTTAAAGTTCTTTTTTTTTCACAGAAGCAGAAAAACCAGATACATTGTCACACATGGCAAATACTCCATCCATGCCTAGTGTACCAAGCTCCCTTTTCACCACAGTGAAGACACAAAAAGCCTTTCAGGTTTCTAAAAGGTACCTCACAAAATTGGGATTTTTTATGGTATGCATCAGCATACACAAAAGAGATGAAAACCAGAAACCAGCTACATTAAATAAGGTTAGTCATTACGTGCAAATGTTTGTTGAAGTGAAAGTGGCATTACTCCCAATTTGCCAACGATCTGCTTTAAAATATTAGAAGAAACAGTCAGCAGTTCTATAGTTTATAGTATCGTCTGATTGAGGTTGGGCCATGGAAATAAAATTTTAGTGGCCTGTTCAAATTATTTTATTTAACCTACTTAAAATTATCATTGTAAGGATCTCAACATATTGAAACTGACATAAATTTGATAGCTAATTAGAAAAAGTAGGTGCTTTATAAATAGAATTCCTAAAGCCAGTCTCTCCATATTGTCTATAAAATAAATATATTTGCAAATAATGACTTCTTGTTTCTTCAAATATTTCTGTAATTTGTGAAATCTCTGTAACTATTCTGAATTAAAGGCTTTTCTTGAAAAAAAAAAAAACATTTTTTTAATTTAATTTAGCTCCAGCATAAATTGTCAAAATCTTTCTCTAACCTTAATGTGGTAAAGATTTCCCCTCCCTTTCTTCGACTCTAAATTTCTTAAGTGATTGATAAACCACAGGCAAAAAATAAATTCATTCCTTAATTAGCCCATCAACATGGCCAAAATATACAAATAGTAAATATGAGAATTTTAATAAATATAGCACCAGCCTTGATCTGAATTGGTGCAAACACTGAGCAGAACAAATAGCAGATATCCTTGCCTATACAGCAAATAAGCTTGGGAAGGATTTAGCTGAAAATTATTTCTTTCTATTCTAATATTTTTAACACTTATGATATTGTGTCATTATTTCCTAATTAGTAAATATTTTACTACATTTAAATTACTATATCATTTTGTAATTTCAAAAACATTCTAATAAAGAACATAAGCCAGTTATTTAATATTCAAAGGAAACAAATTATTTTCTTTCTTAAAATCAGAATTTCCCCTCATTTATTTATTATTTATTCCCCAAATTTATTTCATTTATTTATTATTTATTCCCCAAATTTATTTCATATATTTATTATTTATTATTATATAAAACTTCTGACCCAGCTTTTTAAAAAATGTTCAATCATCTAATTATCTCTATAATACTTACGATTTCTAAAAAAGTGTTAAAAACTAAATACATTTTCCAACAATTATTGTTCACAACACATTGATATAAAGCATTTGATGACTTAAGCTGTGAAGCATGCTTCCAACTTAGAAACTAATCATTTGTCAAGCTTTTATTTCTGAGGTATTCTGGAAACAATATGTTAGTTACTTACATATTAAACTTAATTCCTCAATAAGGACTCTAACATTTTACCACTTAAAACATTGTGGACAGTTTTACTTACTGAAACATTTTTCAGGTTTTTCTCAAAGGAGAAATGACAAGACTCCTTAGAAAAATTAAACTTGTATGCATCAGCTGGTCCTGCTCCCAACACCAATGCTTTTCTCAGTTCATCAACATACTTCTCTTTTTCCATTGCCATGTCATCAGCTTCTTGGCAAATTTCTAATTCAGAAACTATGGGGAACATGAAAAAATTTTTGAAATGAAAAATAAATGTATAAACATGAGAAAATATTTGTTTACCTGTTGCTACTAATGTATTATTTATGAACAGAAAATCTAAACCAAGAGTGAAATCAACCCATACCATGCATTTTCAATTTATTGTGCTTTTAACCACTAATTTAATCTTAAATGTCACATGAAAAGCATTAGAATCCTGGAATTTTTTCTCTAACTTCAAATAAAATACATGCATTGTAAATTACTACAGAAACTACCATTTTGCGTACCTGTTTCTAAGTCTTAGCCAAATAAATATCCTATAATGATTAATAAGCTCAGTATTTCACAACATATTTCTTTCTTTTTTTTTTTTTTTAAAAGATTTATTTTTATTTATTTAATTCCCCTTCCCTCCCCCGGCTGTCTGTTTTCTGTGTCTTTTTGCTGCGTCTTGTTTCTTTGTCCGCTTCTGTTGTTGTCAGCGGCACGGGAAGTGCAGGCGGCGCCATTCCTCGGCAGGCTGCTCCCTCCTTCGCGCTGGGCGGCTCTCCTTACGGGGTGGGGGACACCCCTGCGTGGCGCGGCACTCCTTGCGCGCATCAGCACTGCGCATGGGCCAGCTCCACACGGGTCAAGGAGGCCCGGGGCTTGAACCACGGGCCTCCCATGTGGTAGACGGACGCCCTAACCACTGGGCCAAAGTCCGTTTCCCACATATTTCTTTCTTATCTCAATTTTAAAAGAAATCCGTCTATATTTCTCCCTTATATGAGCAGAGTCAAATTAAACTAAAATTGGGTTCATTCTTATGTCATTAAGTGTGAAGGGAGGTGATGAGGAAGAAAAGGGAAGGCAATATTTATTAAGTGCCTTCTCTTTTGTACACATTATACTACAGATCTGGCTTCCAATTCTTTCTTCTGAGTGTATTTAAGCAGATATTTTACTCATCTATTGAGATTTTTATTTCAATTATAGTTTCAATTCTAGGCATTCTCATTGTTCCTTTTTCATAATATCCTGTTCTTACCCTATCCTGCCTTTAAATAGTTGAATGTTTTAAACATATTTAACATCTCTTTCAGAACAGTCTTTATGAGTAGCTCCTGGAGTATTCTGTTTCTTCTAGTTGCTGACACATTCTTGTTCTGCTGGGGTTTTTTTTTACTTTTATGCTCAGTAATGTTTGACCAAGGCTCACCTCCAGTCACAGTATCAAGTGCCCTGCGTAGTAAAGATCATCTTAAATAAAGATTGCTGGTTTGCATTTCTTAGAGTCTCTACAGGATTTATCAGTTCTGAACCAGTTTTGAAAGTTAGTTTTTTTCTTGGTTAAAACACTTAAGGCAAACAGTTCAGACCCCTTCCCAACACATACTATAATAGAGGTTCTGGATTTTCATTGGGGCATTTATTCACTGAGAACCTTCAGTAACTAGTCTGAGTCTACACTGCATCTCCTGGCCAGAAAGCAGTTTTGTTGCTGTTGTTGTTGCTGTTGTTGTTGTTGTTAAGATATTTCATCAACAGGATAGCCCTTCCAGGCTTCTTTCTTTATAAGGAGTTTAGCTCTATTTCCTTAAGATAGGCCTACAGCCTCAACATTATGCTCCCCTTAGCATTACAGTTGCAGCCCTTTGTTTAGACATATAATTAGTTCAGACATTCCATAAACTTACAGTTCAGCTTTAGCTCTCATGTGTCACTTCAGCTTTCAGCTATCTCTTCATACATAGTACCTGAGGATTTCCATTCCTTACAGTCAACAGCAATTATGTATGTGTTTTTTAAATTTCAAGATTTAATCTAACATTAATTTTCTGCAGGGTATTAGTGGTGGGGTAATATATGGGACCTCTGTATGATGTTATGCGTGTTTGTCACAATGATGAAAGACCCATACAGTTCTATATTTTCATATTTACAAATTACATTTAATGATTTTTATTCCTCATAACTGAAAGGCAGGTATTTTAATATCACAAATGAGAAAACTGAGGATGAGCAAGATCAAGTGATGGTCTAGGATCGTGGAGTAGGTAGATGTGACACTGAGATTCATACTTCTGTCTCTATGGTAGTTTTGTTTTGAGAAGAGGCAGAGACATGGGACATGGATATATTACTTTCCTAACATAATTTTAAAGAACACCTTAAATGAAATGTTAGAGAATGCAAGGAAATCTTGATTAAAGAATCCTGAAAATATAACATACTTTTTTCAAACACTCTGGTCTATGTGCTATCAAGTGTTTGGAAATCCTATGACAGGCAATGAGAAAGGAAATCTATATATTTTGCATGATCAGTCTTTGATGATAATTTCTGATGATGAAATAGAACACATCTTTTGAAGACAGGTAAGAATAAAAATACCTCATATTCCTATGTGATTTTATAGCTTCTAAAGTATAACTTCACATATTTTCTCTCTGAAGCACATGCATAATTAAGATGATAATCACTATCAAATCTATTGGCCTTTCAAATACCTATTGGTTCTTCTGGAAAAATAAAATAAAAATATGAAGACAAATGCTTTCCATTTAAGGAATAATTACAGTTATTTACAATTACAGTCGAGTTTGGGGAATTAAATAACATAGATGTGCCTGGACAGGATTTCTTTTCTCCCCCCCTCTCCTCTCCCCCTGCCACTCTGCTGTTTTTGCTACAATCTGTCCATTTTCTCTGTGATTTGTGTCTGTTTCTCTTCGTCTTCTCTTCTTATTTTCTCCTCTAGGATTCACCGGGATTCAATCCTGGGGACCTCCGATGTGGAGAGAGGGTCCCTGTCACTTGCACCTTGTTAGTTCCTGATTTCTGCTGCATCTTGCTTGACTCTCCCCTTCATCTTTTTGTTGCATCATCATCTTGCTGCATGGCTTGCTGTGTGGACACACGTTTACCAGAAGGCCCCAGGGATTGAAACTGGGCCCTCCCATTTGGTAGATGGAAGCCCAATCACTTAAGCCACATCTGCTTCCCGATGGACAGGATTTTTAAAGTATCACTTCCATAATTTGTTAAGTCGCCTTTTATCTATTTTTTTTAAGTTGAAATAAAGTTATTTTTAAAAATATGTGGGATATGGACTATAATTAATAGTAATATTTTGATGATATTATTTCATAGTTTGTAACATGTTTCACAACAATGCAGGGTATTAGTGGTGAGGTAATGTACGGACCTCTGTATGATGTTATGCATGTTTGTTTTGTAAAATTCAAAACTTTTACTACACACTTATTGTTTATGTATGTTCATGTATGAATGACATTAATAAAAAAAAATTTTAATTAAAAAAAGAAAAAACCCCAATGTGAAAATTTGGCTCTTTATTGAGAATCTCAATCTTGGAAAAACAACTTGTTCTCCAGTTTTAAATTTTGTTATAATAACATCTGAAGGAAGTATAGCCATAAGCATCCAACAACTTCAGTGATCAGGTATAAAAGCAATATAAATGATAAAACTCAACAAAGATATATCTGATGGTTACAAGAGCTGAGTACACCAGTGTAAACAAAAACCAGGAAAACTGTTCCCCAACAAGTAGGAGTCAAGAAAGTGTCACTCTAATAAAATTTGTGAGTAGATAAATATGTAAGTAAGAAGACTCTTTTCTTTGGATGCCTATGTATAACTAACCAAAAAACTATGCATTTTCCCCATGATCACATCCAAAGTTTGTGTCTGAGCTCAGAACACATACAGCTTTATCATCTCATTAGGGGTCTTGATGGTTTCTCATCAGAGAATCACTCTACTACTTCATTTATTTAAAATCCTTTTTCTACTGAGCTGTCACATAATTTCTATAAAATGTCTATGTTTATGACAAATATAAGTGAACCTCATTATTTGATAATAAAATAATTATCTCTCCAGCAAACTTTACTCCAGAGATAGGGGTGTAAGTTTCAAACTGCCAGTAGCAATTCTTATAAAAGCCATTAATTTTGTGACTTAACCCTGCATAATGTTAAATGATGATCAACCACATTATAATTAAATGTAAAGAACATTCATTAGATAAAACATTGCTAATGGAAATCAGTGTATTTAATGTGGTAAAATTATAAGAACCCCACATCCTTTTCAGTTCATTCAAATGGAAAGAGAAAAAAATCAACCAAACTGAAGGTTACAGCAATCAAAAAGTTATTTTAAAAAAAAAAACAAAATCACAGGATGAGGTAAAGGAAATTTATATTCATGTTTCAATTATTTAATTGATTTAATGTTCATAATCACGTTATTGTCTAATGGGAAAGTGCCAAATTATATTTACTTAATGAACCTTAACTAAACATGGAATCAAAGTTACATAATTTGGTTTCAAATTTTGCCCCTGAAATTTAAAACGAGAAAATAGAAATCAATAATGAAAGGCATAAAATGTATACAAGTTTTAAAAACTTTATTAGATATTTCTGATAATAAAATGACCAAAAAAGGACATTGTAAAATTTTCTGTTTGAAAACTTGTCCAGTACAGAAAGGTAAAATGTGAGCATACTGACATTTAATATCACATGTTTGTCACACTAAATTCCACAGCTATGAAATTAATAGGTAGAATGCACTGCATTTATGATCAATGTCAAATATAAATAAATGTGAAACTGGAGTTTTCATTCAAAAACACGTTAACTCTAAAACAAAATGATCCATTTTCTTTTTTTTTCTAACTAGCTCTACATAAGTAGGCCACCTTTTCATTCTTTTCTTAAAAAAAATATTGAGTCATACATGTGCTAGTTGCTGGTCTAGATTCTTATATAGAGTGATTAATAAAACTTAATAAAACACATGTTCCTTGCCCTCAAGGCAAAATCTCATAAAACAATATATATATTAATAAGAACAACTGCCAGCACATTTTATAAAACATAATGTTCCATAAATGCAAATTTAACATATTTGTTAGCTTAAGATTAAAGAATTAATCAGAATATCTTTTTTTCCAATGTTTAATAATAAAAAATTTTATACATATTATCCCTTGTCTTGATTAATGAGATTTATGGACTAGAAGAAAACCTGAAACTCTTTCTTTGATAATTAAGGCTCTTGAAGCACCTCAAGGTAATCTGCCTGACCATAAATCCTTATTATACTGAATACTCTATTTGTCAACTTTAAATATCTAATTTATATAGTATCCCTAACATACAAGCAACCACTTCACTCTATAACCAACCACCTGGACTGTGCTATTGGAATTACTCTTCTTTCCCGGAAGACCCAGATTAACACATTGCTCTGGTCTCTAGCCGTACATATTCCATCACCCTAATGCAAGGGCTATTTTTATCTGGCTGCAGCTTCACCACCATACATGGGACTAACCTGACAAATCTTCCTCCACCTCTGCACTGCAATAACTGACCAACAACCTATTCAATCGATTTCTCTTACATAGAAATTTACAGCTTAACTATATAACATAAGTATTGCAAACATTATCTTTACATTTTCTTTACTTTACAGTAATCCTTATATCAACATTCCTTGTCCACTGTCACGAAAGACACATTAAAAAAACATTTGCAAGTATAAATTCAGTTTGGATTGTGTGGTATAAACAAAATTTTAAAACAGAGAAAGAATTTCACAATGTATTGTAATTATAAAAATTATATAAATAATTCTATATAATTTAACAAATTTTAGGGAAATATTTCAATAGTCAATAAAATACATGACTAGTATGTAAATTAACATGACAAAATTATTTTACCTAAAACATCATTGACAATATAACTCAAGGAATGACTGTCACAGAATTGTATAGTTTTTTTAAACTTTCAATTGGGAAGTGGATGTGGCTTAAGCAGTTGGGCGCCCCGCTACCACATGAGAAGTCCTGGGTTCAGTTCCTGGTGCCTCCGAAAGAAGACAAGCAAGACAGCAAGCTGAAGTGACAGGCTGGCACAGTGAGCTGATGCAATAGATGACGCAAGAGACACAATGAGGAAACACAATGAGAGACAGAACAAGCAGGGGCTGAGGTGGATCAAGCAATTAGGTGCCTTCCTTCCACATGGGATGGTCCCAAGTTCAGTTCTTAGTACCTCCTAAAAAAGAGGACCAGCACACAACGACCATATACAGAGAGCAGACAACAAGTGCAAACAATGAGGGGATAGAAAGAAATAAAATAAATCTTCTAAGATATGAGTAAAACATAAGTCTAAATTTTCTAACTTTATAACTGCCAAGTTCCATAAACAATTTAGGACCATAGCTCTTAAAAGATTATGATTTTTTAAAAAAGATTTTTAAAAAATCAAAACTATATTTCATAAAATAATAGTAAAATCCCATAAATGGATTTAAAACTAAATTACAAATTTTTAGGCATGAGTTCTATGTTTTTTTTAAATATGTAATCCCTATTGCACCATTGCCTTTTTTTTTTTTCTATTTGGTTGCATCATCATCTCTTTGGTGTGCTGCTTTGCCATGCAGGGACCTGCACCTCACTCTAGAAAACAGTGTTTGAGGGTTCCTATTTCTCCACATCCTCTCCAACACTGTTATATTATGTTTTTTAATATTAACCATTCCAGTGGATGGGAAATGTTATCTCATTGTAGTTTGGTTTGCATTTCCCTGATGGTTAATGACACTGAGTATCTTTTTATGTGTTTATTGCCATTTTTATATCCTTTGGAGAAATGTCCATTTAAATCTTTTTCCTATTTTTTAATGGGATTATTTGTCTTTTTGTTGTTGAGTTATAGGATTTCTTTATATATTCTATATATATGGTTTCCATATATTTTCTTCTACTGTATTGTTTTTTTTACTTTCTTGATAATTTCTCGACAAAGTTCTTCAATGCACAAAAGTTTTCAATATTCATTATATCCCATTTCCTCTTTTTTCTTTTGTTGCTCATGCTTTTGGTGTGAAGTCTAAGTTCTGTTTTGTTTTGATTACAAATGTAGTATATGCTCAAAGGAAAATTATTCAAACAATATAAGTACACAAAGTTAAAAGACTCTTCCTAAGTCAACACAAACCACGGGCCCAACCATCCTCTCATTCTGTCTCCTGATATTTCTGTGGGATGTTAATAAGAGATACAGGCAAACAGCTCTATTTATGTTTTTAAAAACTTTGACAAAGTCCAAGCACAAGACTCAAATGATAACCAGAATATTCCGGGCCATATGCTTTTTTCCCTATCTTCCATTAAAATGAATTTAGAAAATGGCATTAAATATTACAAATCTGTATATAAATTAGATAGCAATAACAGGCAAAAGTTATCACATTAATTTTACCCAATATCTATTAAAGAAGCATTTTAATTTTTAGTATCATCCACAAATGAAATAGCACATTTTTAAACTTTTACTTTTAAGATAATTACTTTTAATATTACCTGTCCCTGTCCATGCAGACTGACCATCAGTAAGTGTAATAACAAAACCAGAACCTAGTGTCTTCTCCCAAGATACCTGTAGAAAATGAATTATGTTGGGTTCAGAAGCAAGACAGATTCTGATTATTTTTCTCTCCATTTCTGGTCTCCTGTTAAAGAAGAATAAAATTAGTATTTTTGCAAGAAAACTGTAACTAGCAAATAGTTATGTTTTTGTAAGCTCTTCAAAATACCAAGGAAATCAGGAAATAAGTAAAACCAAAAACTTTATAGTAAAGCTAGTCAACCACTGTCCTAAGTCATAGTTTTGTTCAATACTGATTCAAAATTTTTACAGATGAGAATAAGCAGAGATCCATAAATGGGTAGAGATTTGCCTGAGTCATGTACCTGAATAAAAATTACTATTATGAGTAAATTTTACCTTTTCTTTTCCCTAAGAGTCAACAACCTCTTTCTCTACAACAAATGTAGATTACAAATGACCAAAAGAAGTGATCATGAGAATTTGTGAATGATATGGGAATAATTTCAAGACTCATGTAATTAGTTAGAATAAATTTGATCAAGTGTCTTAATCTTTAACTAGTGAAAGAATGCATGAAATGAAAAGGAAGATTAAGCACAAAGCACTGAAAAGGAAAATCTCAAACACAAGAGTTGGCAGTATTCAAATATGTTTTACCCTAAGAAGGGATTGCCCAGGACTGGTGACTCAAACACTCTGTCCACTGAGACAGGAGCACTCCTGTAATGGAGGTAAGTTATATTGAACTATTACAGCCTGAGGCCAATAAACCTTTTCTGCATTTGCAAAACTTTGAAGTGTGATATATATAAGTAGAAAAGTCCATACATAATAAATTACAACTTGATGAATTTCATAAATTGAACAAACCCATGAAAGCAACACCTGGATCAAGAATCAGAACATTACTATCCCAGACTGTATATGTGAGGGTCTGTTTCTAGAGTCTTCATTAGATTCCCATTAGTTAATTTGTCTATCCATATGCCAATCCTACAGTATCTTAATTACTGTAGTGTTATACTAAAATCTTAATAATTGATACAGTAAGTCCTCCAGCTTTGCTTTTATTCAAAATTGCTTGATTAATCTTAACCCTTTGTATTTCCATATGAATTTTGGAATCAGCCTATCAAATTCTACAAAAGCATCTACTTGTATTCTGACTGGATAATTTGTAGAGATCTGATATCTTTCCAATATTAAGTCTTCAAATCTGCAAGATGATATGTTTCCCAATTATTTAGGTCTTATTTCTCTCAATATTGTTTTAATTTTAAGAGCAGAAGTCTTGTACCTCTTTTGCTACATTTTTTAGGTATTTGCCAGTTACTTTTGAATGATCGAATTAACTCCCTCGTTCTGATTTCAGATTTACAAAACAGTCTTCTGTACATACTTATGTATGGCTGGAGAGAAGAGTGGTTATGGTTACTGGGCTATTTAGTCCAATGCTTTGGTTTACAATCTAATAAACTGTCAACCACGTTTTGTACCTCACCTTCTATGAGCTTAAGTCTGCCCCTGAAAGTTGGATCCTTAAAGATAATAGCAAGGAATGAATAAATTAATATATGTAAAGTGTTGACATATATTCAGCTCTGAACAAATCTTAAGATATTACTATTATTGCTATCACAAAGTTAAAAAACCAGAACCTAGAAAATAATGGCCTTAATGAGTTGAGAAACCATAAATAAGAGAGAATCAGATATTGCCACTTCACAACAAACACTTTCTAAGGTAAATTGCTAGAATATTTACTCAGGTATAAAACATTGCATTTTAAGCACAAATCAAAATTTTAAATCACCATATGTTAAAATATATACCTTCTTTAAATCTGTAGGTAACATAAATGACCTTGTAGATTCTATTTCTCTTATCCTAACAATATACAAGTTAAAAATAGATTTGTCAAATTAAAACTCTGCATTTAATTAACTTAATCAAAATGCAATGGTTTTACAAAGCTACTACCAAAAAAAAAAATGTGTGACACAAATTTTATAAACTAAAAGAAAAAAAAATTCTTTCCCTAAGTAAAAACTTTGTTTATATTCACTTTTGAACCTCTGAGCTTGACAGAAAAATCACAAACCTACAAAAAAGATAAAATTCTTAGTAAAACTAGTTTCAGATAACTGAGAAGACTGTTTAGGTTATATGTACTAGTCCTGCTATATTATCTTACAAAACATCTTTGAAGGCTTTGTTTAATTGATATTCAAGTCAAATATTCATTGATAGTTAATTATCCTTTAAAAATCAATAGAACCTGTCAGAATTGCATACTCAGAAGTAAAACTATTTACATAAACGCACTATTCCACAGGAGCAATGGAAAAAAAAAAAAAAGACCCAATAATTATCTTGCCCAAAATGTACATGAGAATAATTGGCTATGTATTTCATCATAAAATGTGGTTACATTTTTGGCTCCACATAATTGAAAGTAAAAGAACCAGTAGTATACAAAGTAGTATTGGAAATGAGGGCTAAACGAGTCAGACTTAAAACAATCATCATCATCCACCTATTAAATACTTTGTAATTTAACAAGAACTTTATAATTAGTGGAACAAACAACAGAATTCTAGATTTTAAAAAAACTAAAACTAAACTCTAACCTCACCCACCAAATTGTCTGTATGGCCATTTCCCCCCCCCCCCCAGATCTCAACATAGATATAATTTCACATTCCATTTTAAATATATTTTATTTGGAATACATTGAATCTATTTGGAATATATTTCCATATATATCTGGAAAACGTCCATTTTTTTCCACAGGGGTACAGTTTTCATACCTATCATTCTTAGTGACTAAATACTAATCCACTGGGTACCATAAATTAACTGTGAAGTACACTGACACACATTATTTCTTTAACCTTTACCAGAACCCCTTAAGGGTAAATGCTATTACGAACGACATTATATGAATAACATTATATGAACAAAAGAACAGATGTGATACACAATATCCAAGATTACACTAGTAGGTGGTGGTGAAAGGACTCCACAGCACTTTGCCCATCACTGGGAAGTTTGTCTAGTAGGGCTGAAGTTAAGAAAAACCAAGGCTCCAAGAGATTGAATTCTAAGGTTTTCAGGGTTAGAAGGAGAAAGGTGTGAGGAGGAAGCTGATGCCTTGTGATAAGCACTGACTGATAAGAAACTTGCAAGGCTACTCTATAACAAAATTAAGACTTTGGTTTCCAATACCCTATCAAATGGTAGTTAAGCAGGTTCAGGTTCTGCAATCATATGAGACATGTGAGAAACAAAATAAGTCAGTCTAGATTCTTGATCAAGCTACAAAAAAGAAATTTTCAAATCTCATCTCTAAATACTTTATTGCTAACTGTTAGCTGGACACTCACACTTGCAATTTCAAAATTGCTGTGCCCGGGCCAAAGGACTGTTCCACAAATATTTGTTCTTGTTATTTATTTAAGTTTATCTCAAAATTCTCACCCATGGATTCCACCAGTTGTCCAAGTTATACCAGTGAGACCATATAGATTAAGTCTAAATCCTCTTACATATGTCTGGTTTTTTCTTGAGGCTAACCCACAGCTAACTGAAACATTTCTTATAAAACATGATTTTTCATAACCTTACTATTGTGATTATTCTCCTCAAAATTTACTATACTAATCTCTGCTACTTTAAATATATCCCACAGACCCCGAACTGATCATCTAGTTTGGCTGCATAGGCAATAAAAAATAGACAATAACTATTTCCTTCTCGTAAACAATACACTTTGATAAAGTAAAGAAAGATCATATTCAGTTTTTATTATGGTTTTTAGTGGTAGTGAGAGTAGCGGGTGTGTTAGGGGTATTCTGTTTGGTTTTGGCAGCTACATCAATTTCCAGACTTCTATATCAGTTTAATATAAACTAAACCTATGTCTCTCAACATAAGCTGTTTTGCTCAGTCACATTTACTCCATCCTGTGTTTGTAGTTTTTGTTGTTTTTTGGTTTCTTGCAGGGGTGCAATTTCATATTTTATATTTGTTTGTCAAGATTATACTGAATAGTGATTCTGTTTCTATGATTTAATACATTTATAACCTCTCCCTGACCTTGTCATTTAAAAATTTAACAAATCTCTCTTCTAAAGATTCAAATTATTGATCCAAAATGTTGAGGACAAGCACATGCACAGACTCTGTAGCCTGCCATTAGAAAGAAGTCTGTAACAGACACTGATCTTCCCATTAACAGACACTGATCTTCCAATACCATATGGGTGTACTGTTTATATATCTACCATAGTCACAAGGATATCAGTAGTCTCTGGCAAAACCTCGGCCAGTTCTACCAGACAGTAATACTATAACAAAAAGAAATAAACTAAGACTAAAACTTTTTCTTAGTGATTCCATTCTCATTGATCATAGATTCTTTTCCAAGAATTCAAAAGTCCTCCTTCTAGTAATTCACTCTAGAATCTTGTCAAGATTGACCTCAAACTAAATAGACTGTGGTATGACACATATTATTTAGTTCAAACCAATTAACTATATTTTTTCTAATACCAGAATATGCTTTCACCATGTACACTTTGGAGATACTCAAACTGCAAAAACTAAGAAATAAAACTAATGTAATGCCATAAAAATTACAAGTATGGAAGAAAAAGCATTGTAAAAAGTCAAAATCAGGAACAAAGTACAAATTTTATAGATCAAAAACTAAAGAGAAGGGGAGCAGGTGTAGCTCAGGAGTTGAGTGCCTGCTTTGTATGTATAAGGCCCCAGGTTCAATCCCCAGAACCTAAAAAGAAAAAAAAAAACTAAAGAGATTATTCTTTAATCACATAGCATGAATCTCTTTAATTAGATGATTCCATATAAGTTAAAAAATATATTCTTTACACTCTTTTTAGGGGGGTTGGGGAGTTGAATTGCTTCAAATTTTCATGACCAATATGTAATAAGAAAGTAAATTGATTAATAATTGTTAAGAGTAAATTTGGGGAAATGGACTTGGCCCAGTAGTTAGGGTGTCCGCCTACCACATGGGAGGTCCGCAGTTCAAACCCCGGGCCTCCTTGACCCGTGTGGAGCTGGCCCGTGCGCAGTGCTGATGCGCGCAAGGAGTGCCGTGCCATGCAGGGGTGTCCCCCGCTTAGGGAAGCCCCACGCGCAAGGAGTGCACCCGTAAGGAGAGCCACCCAGTGCGAAAGAAAGTGCAGCCTGCCCAGGAATGGCGCCGCCCACACTTCCCGTGCAGCTGACGACAACAGAAACGGACAAAGAAACAAGACACAGCAAATAGACACAGAAAACAGACAACCAGGGGAGGGGGGGGATTAAATAAATAAATAAATCTTTTAAAAAAAAAAGATTACTTAAAAAAAAAAGAGTAAATTTGTACCTCATGGTTTTAATCTGCTTTCTCAATTTGAAACTGTCATGTTCTTTTAAATAAAACATTGTTCCTCAATTGACAACTGAAGATGAAAATAATAAAAATAACTCATTTTGTTAGCCCTTCACAAAACATGGCTAAATAACTACAAATCTCCTTCTTTTTGGGGAGGAAGGGAATGCTTAATTATAGACTGTTAGAACTACCTTAAAGAGCACAAGGAAGTCAGAAAAACCTCCTAAGAATGAAATAAAAATTACGTAAAAGGGTAAGAACCTCTCCAAATTGATAAATTAGCAAAACTACTGTGGGGAGCCACCCGCTGTAAAACCTATTTACAACCTCCAACAACATGGCGGATTTCACAACCCTGCCCCACCATTTCCTCCTTCTTCTTCCTCTTTGTTTCTTTGTTCTCCCCTTCCCGCCACAAACTCCGGTGACCACAGTGATACGCATGCGCAAGGCGTGACACTCTGCAGACCCGGAGCAAACTTTCAGCCAATTCCCTTCCTGGACGTCTGCCACACGCAAGACCAACCTATCACCTGTGGACACGTTCCCTTCCCTCAGTATAAATTGTACTGCCCTACCCCCAATAAACGAGGCTTGATCAGAATCCTGTCTTGCCTCCATTTTTCTCGTCCCCTACCCCAGCTCCTTCACACAGGTCCTAGAACTCGCCCCCACTGGTTCGAAGCAACTACCAATTTCTACCAGAAGAAACTACTTACTCTTTTACTAGTAAAAGATAAAGTTATAAAATAACAATACTTACAGCCCAATCAATTAGCCATGTTAAAAAAAATTAATATTTAAATATGAAGGTTTGACTACATATTAACCCCTGCAAAATATAATTATTTTAAAATATTTATTTAGTTGATTTTTTAAAATACATTGAGGTCTTCTTTGCCTAGTATGTGCTTAATTCTGAAATGCTTTATCCACTTGTAACTATTTACTTTTGGATCAATTACTCAATACACTTAACATGCAGTAAATTGCAAGGTTGTGTGTTACTCTTTGGAAATGAATATAAAAGGTGAAAACATAACAATGTTTGTAACTAGCAGTGCTATTATGGTATGACAGTGGTTGAAAGGGAAAATCTAAGTCAGTTATATCACTAAAAGGAAAGCTAAAAAATGTAACAGGACTGTATAGCTTAGTAAAACTGCATGTGAAATATGAATATGGGTAATATTGCATATATAAGACTTTCTTTGAAACTGAATGTTGAGTATACTTACTATATTACAAGATGTTAATATCAGGAAAAAAAAAAAAACACATGATGTTAAGTGAAAGACACCAGACATAAAGTACTAAGTACTGTATGAGTCCATTGATATAAAATGTAAATATAAATCTATTTATAAAGACCAAATTAGATTAGTGGTTATGCAGGGCTGGTGAAGGATAGAGGTATTGAGAAGTAATTGGTAAGGGATACAGAGTTTTTATTTTTAGAATAATGAAATTGTTCTAAAATTTTTTGTGGTGATAAATGGGCAACACTGTGATTATACTAAAAGTCACTTATTGCACACTTTGGATACATTGAATGGTATGTGAATATCTCAAAACTCTTTTTAAAACATACAATAAATTACATTGCTGTATAATCCTTAATTTTGAAAATTACTGGAAAATATGCTATTGTTTTTCTATAACAATCATTGAAAAAGACATATAATATAGTCAGAGGCTTATGTAATTCTAAGGGGTTCAAAACCAACATTTTTTTTTATATTGATAGGGGGATACAGAAACTACTTATGGGGAAGTGGACTTGGCCCAGTGGTTAGGGCATCCGTCTACCACATGGGAGGTCTGCGGTTCAAACCCTGGACCTCCTTTACCTGTGTGGAGCTGGCCCATGGGCAGTGCTGATGCGCACAAGGAGTGCCGCGCCACGCAGAGGTGTCCTCCATGTAAGGGTGTCCCCCGTATAGGGGTCTCCCCTGTGTAGGGGAGCCCCACGCGCAAGGCGTGTGCCCCATAAGGAGAGCCGCCCAGGGCGAAAGGTAGTGCAGCCTGCCCAGAAATGGCGCTGCACACATGGAGAGCTGACACAACAAGATGACCTAACAAAAAAAGAAACAGATTCCCGTGCCATGGACAAAGAAGAACACGCAGCAAAATGGACACAGAACAGACAACCGGGGGAGGGGGGGTAGGAACAGGAGAGAAATAAAATAAATCTTAAAAAAACAACAACAAAAAAAAAACTACTTATGGAAAACAATGGTTTGCCTCTATAGAATTTATATACACGCACAGATTACTTCTTTTTAAATGTGTCTCAGGAATCATACCTGTTGTTAGCTTTAATGTAACTTTGTGAAAGTGGAAAAAACTAAGTTACTGTAAAACAACAATTGCGCTGCTATTCCGTTTTTTTTAAAGATTTTATTTTATTTATTTCTCTCTCCTTCGTCCCCCCCCCCCCCAGTTGTCTGTTCTCTGTGTCCATGTGCTGAATGTTCCTGTTTTTGCCCACTTCTGTTGTTGTTAGCAGCACGGAATCGTCAGTTCTCAGTGTGTGCAGCGCCATTCCTGGGCAGGCTGCACTTCCTTTCCCACTGGGCAGCTCTCCTTAAGGAGCGCACTCCTTGCGCGTGGGGATCCTCTATGCAGGGGGCACCCCTGCGTGGCAGGGCACTCCTGGCGCACATCAGCACTGCGCGTGGGCCAGCTCCACACGGGTCAAGGAGGCCCGGGGTTTGAACCACAGACCTCCCATGTGGTAGATGTATGCCCTATCCACTGGGCCAAGACCACTTCCCTATTCTTTTTACTATATTTAAAATAAATGACTTGACAATGGATTAATTATAGACAAATTCATTTAAAATTCAATATTCCAGATACCTGTAATTCATTCCATTTTCAAAATAGTAGAAAGGATTTTAATCTCAATAGTGTTATAAATAACTTGAGGGATCGATTAGTTTTATAAAGGTCTTTGAATCTTTATTCACATTTCAAACATCTACTTTTCTGATTATAAATACTTCACAAAATTTAAATAACTTTATTTTAAAGATTCTATTATTTTAGTAAACTCAGATTTGAAATTCAGGCTACTACCCTTGACCACATTAAAGTACTTACCATATTAATAGTTCAAATTTGACAACTCAGCATTCTATAAGTATTCTGTGCCTCAGCAGCCTAGGAAATGTTATCGTTATATCAATTAAGGTTTAATTTCATAATAACATACTATTAAAACCAGTTTATTTTACCTACTGAGGTCATCCTCTCAATATGTATCAAATATCTAAGAAAACACAAAAACAGAAAAAATGATGGCTTGGGATGTCTTTTAAGATTCAGAAAGAGTCAATCAAGGATCTTTGTTGTCACCAGTCCTGTAAATGGGAATAGTCGGGCATAATTTTGTGTCCCAAGACTACTTGAAGAATGGGGTGGGGATTAGCATGTCTGAGGTCCTCTTCAGAGAGAATGACTGATTAGGGCTTTAAGAAAGCCTGTGTTCTGTTTTCTAATGGCACTAAAGGTCACACTAGTATCAGCACCTCTCCCATCTAGAGCCAAGAATCCAGGACAAGACTGCAGGTGGAAACAGTTGAGTTCCACCCCAAATTTGTACATCAGTAGCTTTATTGAGAGCTCAGAACAGTTGAGAATTGAGAAACTTATCTTTAGTACTCTGTGTCTTTGATACTTGGCTTCTCTCTTAGAAGAGAAATAAGCTGTTGGCTGGTATGCAATTGATGTGATCTACACTGTGAACAAATACCATTCACACTGGCTTCTGAATAAACAAGACACTTTTTTAAATTAGTTTAAAAAGAATTTTGTATGCCCTTTTGGATGCTGATAAGGCACAGTGCAGAAGCCAACTCACTTAGGTCAGAGCAAGTTAGTTACAACACTATCATTGATAGGACCATTTTGAACTTGAGCTTCTTTTATTTTCCTTCACAGTAAGTTAAGGCTTCTTTTCAAGCTGCTTGGGCTGCAGGTGTTCAAAAGTCTGCAGTTATGCCAACGAGCTGTTCTTACAGATGAAAAAGGGCTAAATGCATGTTTCTAATGAAGCAATTCACTTAAGTGTCTCCTTGTTGAGAAAAGTAGGTTGATACCTAAAGTGAGCTCAGAACAAGGAGTAGCATACAGCACATGCTGTTAATAGTCTGTTGCTATAATCTTGTTTGAAAACTGTAATAAACCACTGATGTTCAAGAAAGACATTAGGTTAACAATCTGACACACCAGGAATAAAGGATTAGAACTGAGTCCATAAATTAAGGCATCTCTGCTGTGGGCATAGTCCATTCTCAATTACCTCCTGTGAATATGGAAAGTCAGATGCTACCTTTCCAAATACCGTATTATTGCTCATTTCCTCTGTTAATTTTACAAACACCATTAATAATCATTATTTTAAGGAATTCCTTTAAATTTTACTTCTTCCCTTTTCTTCTACCCTATGAAATGGATATTAAAGAGCAATAAAATGATCTAATGCCTAAATAAATTTCCCACAGACTCCAAAATACTCTTAAATTGGACTCGCAGTTCCATGACTATGACCTCATTCATATTCATCAAACAAGCACTCTCAATTACAAATAACCTTAGTGAAAAAGGATGAGAGTAGACTCACCACTTCAGAGACTTTCTAAACTGTCCCAGGAAGACTTTAGTTCTAATAGCAGAGTTTCAAGTGAGAATGACACTTAGAACTAAAGACAAGAACATATAAAACAGTATCAAAACATAGGATTAGCTATGCAATAGTCTTTTTTTAATGAGAACACAGTACTTATAATTTCTTAACCTTGAAATTTTTGATTCCGCTCATATTTTAATTTTAGAAGAGTAAGGGGGTTCCTATGAAACACCATCAGTTAAGCCTATATACAGTCTTTCCTACTTAAAAAATGTGCTGCTTACAATTGAAATGTAACTAAAAGGACTTGTAGGGGAAAGGAACAAGACTTGCACTATATTTTTCCTCCCACTCAAAAACCTACCATTTATTTCCAATTGTACCCATTTATCTGCTGATTTCCTAATGGCAAACAAGGGAGTAAGATTGGAATACAAGATAAATAAGAGTTAAGCCAGAAAACAAAAACAAAAACAATCCTAACACATCCTCAATTGCTGATACTGCCTAATTCAACCATTCAAAAATATTGAGGTTGAAACATATGAAATGGCCAATACTTAACAATTTTTAACCTATGAAAACTGCAATTCGATATAGTTCAAACTAGCAGTAAGAGTTATAAACAGCCCATACATAACCTTCTTAACTGGACAAGTAAGTACATATTTATTTCAATGTATTTATTTATTTCAAATATTCAGAAATGTTTCAATTTCTGAGTCTAAGAATTTTCAATCTTATCCTTGAACATATTCTGGACAACTCTAGTACCTCTGCAGGAGGTTCCAAGGTGTAAGTGAAAGAGGTCAATTCTGATCTTTGGGTGATGCAATCTCACACTGAACTGAAATTTTGTACCTGATAAAATTTAAATCAAACCCAGGTTTCTTTAGCAAGAGTCCAAGTGATAAAGCCTCTAGAGGAGAATAAGTCAGGAGTTAAGATCATACGCTCTGATTGCATGAGGGGTGGGAGCAGTGGCAAACTGAAGACTGCAAGTGACCACATAAGTGTGGCAACTGCTGCTCTGCACCAGCAGATTGCTGGTATTTACTGATGCTGACTCTTGGTGATCAGACTTTCTGATTACTCAAAAAACATACAAAAGATACTTAATTTTTAAATGTTGGCTTACATTTTTTAGAACTATACTGGATGTGCCAAACAAAACAGTCTTAAAACAACAATAATGGTCATATGCTTATAACCTCTACTGGATTTGGAACCAAACCCTTTAATCCTAAGACCTTAGTATAGAGGATCTGTACCTAACAAATCTGATGCTTTCCAATATCACTGGCTTAAGAGGCCCAAATGGCCTATCACAAACAGAGTGACTTGAAAGACGACAAATCAGGCAAACAGTAAACTCCTTTATGTATCTCCATACTGATCCACCAAATAGTGAACAACTGAACCAAAGAGGGGGTAGGGGACAGGAATCTACTCACAAATCAAACAAATATTTAGATCATTTATATTCTATCTGATGCCACATACCATGCTAGGTATTGAGGGATACATCTGTGAATAAAATGGACATATCCTCTGACCTCAGGAAGTCAAATAAGCACAAGCTACAAAACAGTATGATAAGATCAGATACACCCAGATTGAGCCAGACACAAAGGGCTTCCTGGAACAAGTGAGGTCAAAGTTAAGACCAAAAGGATAAACAAGAGGAATTCTGCACCCACCACTTTTGCTCAAGCTTTTCCCTCTCCTGAAATACTAAACTCCAATCCATACCTGTCAAAATCCATCCATCCACCCAAGGCCCAGGAAACGTGAAAGCAGGTATGATCAGCTTCCAAGGATGCCAGCTTTCAATAACCTTATTCCCCTATGATTTCAAGAAAGATCTAATATAGGGAGAACATCAGGAAAATCATGCTCAGAGAGACTTGCTGCCAACTTCACCTCTTGACTGAAGAGGCCCTGAGCTGAATTATTCACAATGAATCACTCAGCAGGGAGCTGAAATATACAGCTAGTGAAGGATGAAGGAAAGAAAGCTTCGGAATACTATTAACAGCACCACTCTGCTGCCTTCCTGTGTTTTGGCTTTACAGCATTTAACTAAGTAAACAGTGATGTTAACCCAGACTAGATGCAGTTTTAAGAAGGTACCAGAATTTGGGAGGCCGTGCTTCTCTAGTACAGAATGGTGCATATGACAACAGGAAGTTGCCTGTAAAAGTGGCACAATCTGTAGCAGTTAGCAGTGAAACAAGGTCACACAGCTAAAAAAGAGCCTCTTTACATTGTTCTATTAATCAGAGAGATTAATCAGTGGCCTTTCTGTCTATACCTTAACATCAGTTTTGAAACGAAATTCTATAATGATAGCTTGACTTCTTCAAAGGATTCTGAAATAGCACCAAATCACATAAATTCATGACTATAAAGCACAGTGTAGTCATCAATAATCCTCAAAATATCAAGAATGATTTTCTCATTAGGAAAAACCTGTAAATGTGACTTACTTTAGAAAGCTTAAGAAGTCATTTTTTTAATCAAACACTTCCCCAAAAGAACTCATGTAATGTCTAGTAACAAATTAGGCTACTTCAGGCAAGAGAAACAAGTTTAATTTTACAATGTAAAATTCTGAAAGCTCAGTTGACATATCATTCCAAGGTAAGTCAGTTTCAGAGTCGGTACATAGCACAAAACCGAAATTTCCCATAAAATTGAAATAATGAAATGACAACAAGCTGCAGAAAATCAGTTGAAAAAATTCTACTCCATCTACCAATCAAACATTCATTAAGGGAGCACTATGTACAAAATTTATGCTCGACTGCAATTTCAGCAGATTTGGGAGAAAAAAAAAGTAATGATACCTGGCCTTTAAAAGCTTTTAATCCAATTATGAGACTGTGACACAATTCTATAAAAATACTAGTATATAATTTGCTAAATGAGAGTTAAAGTATCAATAAAATAAGAAGAAAAAATAGTGAGGAAGACATTTTAAAGACAAGATAAATGATATATGAAGTAGGTACATTTTCTAATGTAAAAAAAGTTCAGGACCAAAATAAGCAAAAATAGTAGGAGAATAAAGAAAATGAAGAATCAAATGTTAATGAAATATCAACAGTAAACTAGTAGATTCACTAAAAGCAGCAACAATGCAATTCCAATGTCTCAAAAATCACCTTTATTAATAAGTGAACTGCATATGATAAAAATTCAATTCCCTCTGCATGAATACTCTACTCTAGGCAAAGTACAAAAATGTCCAACGATGCATAAAAAATACAAAATTCTTTCAAGATATTCAGAAAGATGCCAACTGAAGCAAATACTTTCATTATAACAAGGAACCTACCTCCAACCAAATAAAGAGAAGGCATATATCAAAGTACATTATTAAATTACTCTATCAAATGTACTATTGAAAAACAAGGTTAGAATAAATTCTGGGGTAGATAAGCTTGACATCTTGCTTGCCCAAGCAATAGATAAATGAAGCCCATGCCCAATTTTATTAGGCTTATGTCATTTTAAAATGCTTAATTTTTGGTTAGACCCTATTTGGAATTTTTCAGTAACAAAGGTATTTGTGTAGCTGAAGTTCAGTAAGAGACAAACAGGTTAGAACTTTACAGGATATGAAGATCATGGTTAGGTGAGAACACTTACATGAGGTATGCCTAGTTTAATATCTAATGGGGTTCTTTAACTCAAGACATAATAAAAAAGAGAAGGAGTGGGGGAGAGAAAGAATAATTTGAGAAAAACAACATCAACAAGGTAAACTTACTGAAAAATTAAGGTACATACATAGCTAATTAAAATGTATAATTCAGATAGAGCCTTATTAAATTATTAATTTCACCTAAGAACTCAAGTCATAAGTGTCTATCACTGAGGGACTAGAGAAAACGAGTACTAAGACTATGCCACGAACTGTGCAGAACTGTGCTAGGAACTTTACATATATTACATTAATCCTCATGGTCACCCATTTTTGAAATGAAAAAATTAAAATTCAGCAAGGTTAAAATATAAAGGAAGGAAAGCAGATTTGGCCCAGTGGTTAGGGCATCCGTCTACCACATGGGAGGTCCGCGGTTCAAATCCCGGGCCTCCCTGTCCCATGTGGAGCTGGCCCACGTGCAGTGCTGATGAGCGCAAGGAGTGCCATGCCACACAGGGGTGTCCCCCGTGTAGGGGAGCCACACGCGCAAGGAGTGCCATGCCACGCAGGGGTGTCCCCACGTACGGAAGCCCCACGTGCAAGGAGTGAGCCCTGTAAGGAGAGCCGCCCAGTGCAAAAGAAAGTCCAGCCTGCCCAGGAATGGCACCGCACACACGGAGAGGTGACACAACAAGATGACGCAACAAAAAGAAACACAGATTTCCGTGCTGCTGACAACAACAGAAGCGGACTAAGAAAAACACACAGGAAATAGACACAGAGAACAGATAACTGGGGCGGGGAGGGAGGGGGGATGGGGAAAGAAAGAAATAAAAAATAAATCTTAAAAAAAAAAAAAAAAATATATATATATATATATATGGGAAAATAAAGAGAGGAAAAAAGATATAAAAGGAGGAAAAAAAAAGGAGGACATATATTCAATCTAAACCTATGAAGTCTCCACCCTGGACAACCTCTATGTGGGTTTCATATTTGACTTTGATTTTTGGCTCTTGGTCTTTTTCTGAATTTTCTCACAGGTACTATGCTTTTTTTTTAAATTAAAGAGGTAAAGATTTACTAGATTAAGTATAGATTTATATCCAAGAAATATATCAATATACTTAGTATGTCCCTAGCTTCCTCCACACTCTGGTCTCTATTCTTTCTTGGAACAAATTCTGTTTTAAAGCAAATTTACTGCATTTTAAAGTGTAAATGGAAAAACTCATAACCCATTGGCTTAAAAATGCTCCCATAGTAAAAACCTATAAATTTTCTACATACCACTACATATGATGTATTCATGATAAAAAATTCAAACCTGAATCTGATCAAATCTCTGGCTCTAACTATCAAATTACAGGAGATGCAAGAGAGAGAGAACAAGTTAAACAACACCAAGGGGATGCAATCAGCAAAATCTAGACTATGGGAAACTCCATGAGGTAAATGACCCAGTTTCTTCAACAAATAGATTTCAATGAAAAAGGGACGTGAGGGTGGTTAGAATATATAGAGTAAATTATACTAAAAAACATAAATAACTGAAATTAACAGATCTTACTTAAATCATGATTCAACCAACAAAGTATTAAAAATGTATGAGTTAATTTGAGAAGTTTGAAGATATATGGGATATTTGGTATTAAGGAATTACTGTTAATATTTTTATATAGATAATAGAATATGGTCATGTTTTTCAAAAGTACACTTATTATTTAGAAATATATACTAAGATATAACAGATGAAATGATAGGATATCTGGGATTTGTTTCAAAATAATTCAGAAAGGAAGAATGAAGGTTAAGGAGGGTACACATGAGACAAAGTAACATTTTATTGGCTATGCATCAATAATTCATTCTTAAAACCTTGTGAAAAATTAATATTTCAAAATAGTCATTCTATATACACATACTTCATAAGTATAAAAGCATACCTCAATTTGTTGTGCTTTGCTGATACTGTGGTTTTTACAAATTGAAGGTTTGTGGCAAATTTATGTTGAGCAAGTCCACTGGCACCATTTTTTGAAAAGCATGTGATCACTTCATGTCTCTATATGATATTTTGGTAATTCTAGCAATACTTCAAACTTTTTCATTATTTTTACACCTATCATGTTGATTCATCATCTTTGATGTTACTACTGTAATTGTTCTGGGGTGCCACAAACTACACCCATATAAGACAGCAAACTTAGTTGATAAAGGTAGTGGGTATTCTGACTGATCCACCCATCAGCCATTCTCCCATCCCCCCATCTCTCTCCCTCTCCTCAGGCCTCCCTGAGACCAAAAAAAAAAAAAAAAAAATATTGAAATTAGGTCAATTAATAAATGGCATCTAAATTTTCAAGAGAAAGGAGAAGTCCCAAATTTTTCACTTTAAATCAAAAGCTAGAAATGATTAAAGTTAGTGAGGAAGGCATGTCAAAAGCTGAGATAGGCCAAAAGTTTGTCCTCGTGGGTCAGTCAGCCAAGTTATGAATGCAAACAAAAAGCTCTTGAATGACATTAAAAGTACTACTCCAGTGAACCCAAAAATGATAAGAAAGTGAAACAGACTTATTGCTGACATGGAGAAAGGTTTAGTGATCTGGAGAGAAGATCATACCAGCCACAACAGTCCCTTAACCCAAATCCTAATCCAGACCAAGGCTCTAACTCTTCAATTCTATGAAGGGTGAGAAAGAAGTGAGGAAGCTGCAGAAGAAAAGTTTGAAGCTAGCAGTGGTTAAATTAATGCACAAGGTTTAAGGAAAGAAGATATCTCCATAACATAAAGTGCAAAGTGAAGCAGCAAGGGCTGTTCTAGAAGCTGCAACAGATTATCCAGAAAATGTCACTAAGATAATTGATGAAGGTGGCTATACTAAACAACAGAATTTCAATGTAGATGAAACAGCCTTCTACATGGAAGGAGATACCAGCTAGGTTTTCATAGCTAGAAAGGAAAACTGAATACCTGGCTTCAAAGATTCAAAGGACAGGCTGACTCTTTGTTAGCGAGTAATCCAACTGTGACTATAAATTGAAGGCATTGCTCATTTACCATTCCTAAAAATCTAAGGCCCTTAAGAGTTATGATAAATCTTCTCTGCCTATGCTCTAGAAATGGTAACAGCATATCTGTTTACAACATGGTTTAATGAATATGTGAAACCCAATACTGAGACTTATTGCTCAGAAAAATAGATTTCTTTCAAAATATGACAGTGCATTAACAATGCACATGGTCATCCAAAAGCTCTGGAGGAGATGTACAGTGAGATGAATGTTGTTTTCATGCTTGTTAACACAACATCCATTCTGCAGCCCATGGATCAATTTAGACTGTCAAGTCTTACTGTTTAAGAAATACATTTCACAAGGCTATAATTGCCATAGATAGTGATTCCTGTGATGGATCTGGGCAAAGTCAATTGAAAACCTTCTGGAAAGGAGTCACCATAGTAGATGCCATTAAGAACATTTGTAATTCATGGGAGGAGGTCAAAATATCAACATTAAGAGTTTGGAAGAAATTGATTCCAACCTTTGAAGGGTTCAAGACCTCAGTTGAGAATCTTTACTGCACAAAATACAGTTGTGGTGGAAATAGCAAGAGAATGAGAACCAGAAGTAGACCCTGAAGATGAGACTGCACTGCTGCAATCTCATGATAAAACTTGAATGGATGAGGAGTTGCTTCTTAGGGATGAGCAAAGAAAGTGGTTCCATGAGATGGAAACTACTCCTGGTGAAGATGATGTGAACAATGTTGAAATGACAACAAAGGATTAAGAATATTATATAAACTAAAGTTGATACAGCAGCAGCAGCAGGGTTTGAGAGAGCTGACTCTAATTTTGAAATAAGTTCCACTGTGGGTAATATGCTATCAAACAGCTTCACATGCTACACAGAAATCTGGTATGAAAAAGTCAATCAATGTGACAAACTTCATTGCTGTCATATATTTTTTTAATTGCCACAACCACACCTACCTTCAGCAACCACCACCCTGATCAATCAGTAGCCAACAAATCAAGGGAAGACCTTTCACCAGCAAAAAGATTATGACTTACTGAAGGCTCAGATAATAGCACTAATTAGCAATGAAGTATTTTTTTAATTAAGATATACATTGGGTTTTTTAGACAATGCTATTGCACACTTAATAAACTATAGGATAGTACAAACATAACTTTTATATGCACTGGAAAGTCAAAAAATTCGTGTGACTTGCTTTATTGTGGTGGTCTGAACTGAACTTGTAATATCTCCAAGGAATGCCTATATTAAATTGTTTACTGTAACAAGCACATAGTAAAGAAACCAAAAGTAATAAGAATACTCAATTCTTCCAAAATTTCCTATCCTATGACAAATCACTAAAATCACGCAGTCTTAGATTTGTGACCTAATCAATATGAATAAGATATCCATTACAATCCCTGGCACATAATCAGTCAGGGACCTTAACTCAAACAGCTGAATTCATTTAATCTGCCCTGATTTGGATGAATCTAGGCTACACTTATCCTCAGTTCCTTAAAATACACAGGTTCCCAACCAAAAAACTTAGCACTGTTAGCTATCACTACTCATTGGTCAGATAATGCCAACAGTGCTATGGTCAGTATCCCACGTTTCAGGTTAAAAGTGTTTCTCACCCAACCTTTAGAGAAAATTTGTTTATTTTGCCACCCAACCAGGCTCTCCCTACTTGTAATAACAACAATTTAAATAACCTCCACCTCCTGCCATTCTCTTTGGCAATGCTGAGCCTGGTTCCAGGTTCCAGGGATGGAACATGGGCCTATGCTAAACAGCACATTCCAATTCTAATGACGATTCAAGTTGGGGCAATTAAGACCAATGAGATTCAATTCCAAGACTTTTATTTGCATTATAAAATATACAAACACTCTTTTCTACTAGATTTGGTGTTATGAGGTGCTGTGAGCCTAAAGTTGCTAAGAATGAAATCAACACAGTAGAAAGGAAAACTCAAAAGGTGTAGAGCAACTCAGACCTGACTCCAGCTGCAACAGAACCTAGATGTAATTACGGATTTTTGAAGTATGAAGCCAAGAAATTCCCTTTTGCTTCAGCCACCATGTGTCAGACTTTGGAATCAGATTTCTGTATGAATCCTCACTGTCATTCACTGGTAGTGTGGACTTCAGCAAATTTCTTAATTCTCTTAATCTTAATTATCTCAAAGTATCTTGAAAAATAGTTATGAACAAGGTTATGTGTATACTGTGCTATTGGTATGAATACCACACTTGGGAAACACCATATTAAATTCACAATATTCAACACCAATCAGGAAGTTTCACATTTTCAGCTTAATATGCTTACTGTCTCACCAAATTTAAAACACATGACATTTTGAAAATACTGAACAGCTTTGTTTCCAGTAGAGAATAACTAGTAACAGGTAGCTCAAGAAGACCCTAATGATATAAGGCCCTAATGATACTGGGAAAAAAAAGAAAACAAAACAAAAATATTGTAATTGTGGTTTTTCTGTGTATGCACCCCAGGAATACATGTTCTTAAATCTAATCCATTCCTATGGGTGTTGAGTACGAAATCATTGCAAGTAGAACTTTTTGATGAGGTTACTTCAGTTAAAGTGTGACCCACCTCATTCAGAAGGGGTCTTAATCCTATTACCCAAGCCCCTTATATTTCAGTAAGACAGAAAGAGAGAAAACCATAGAGGAAACAGCCAGAAGCTGAAACTAATGGAACCCAGAAGAGAACAAGATTGTCGGCAGCCAGCCCCAGAACACCAATCTTCAGGAAGAAAGCATCACCTTGATGACACTTTGATTTGGATTTTTTACCCAGCCTCAAACCATGAGTGAATACATTCTTATTGTTTAAACTGACCCATTTCATGGTATTTGCTTGAGTAGCCACAAGAAACTAAACAATAACATAAATGCCCATTCATAACAAAGGTTGAAGTCTTGGTTACATGGAAAAAAATGCTTTTCCAGTTTTAAAAGTCACCAATTAATAAGCCCAAAGTTTTCTCCTCAAAATTCAACATCTTACCTCTGTATATTGGCAAATCCTCTCTAAAACAGGAATACAGGTGACATAATTTTTATTTCTTATTGATTTCTTTTCTACCTTTGACTAATATAACAAAAAGCTTTGGTCTGTCTCTAAAAGTCTTTCATTGGAAGCGGACTTGGCCCAACGGATGGGGCATCCGTCTACCATATGGGAGGTCGCGGTTCAGACCCCAGGCGTCCTTGACCCGTGCGGAGCTGGCCATGCACAGCACTGATGCGCGCAAGGAGTGCCCCGCCATGCAGGGGTGTCCCCCACGTAGGGGAGCCCCACGTGCAAGGAGTGCGCCCCGTAAGGAGAGCCGCCCAGCGTGAAAGAAAGTGCAGCCTGCCCAGGAATGGCGCCACACACACGGAGAGCTGACACAACAAATGACGCAACAAAAAGAAACACAGATTCCTAGTGCCGCTGATAAGGATAGAAGTGGTCACAAAAGAACACACAGTGAATGGACACAGACAGCAGACAACTGGAGGGGGGTGGGAAGAGGAGGGGAAAAAAAGTCTTTCACGAACCTGTGAGCAAATTTGTTTTTTTCATGTTTATCAAGATATTTATAGAAAGAAATATATGTCACTTCTCACAGAATTTATGACCTCAATTGTACTTCTCACCCATTCTTCACAATATAAAACCACATATAAATATGGTTAAATGATTAGATTACTATATAAAAGCCATCAATCTCTGTCATCAGAAAAGAGAAGGAATGAGAGCCCAAGTCCCGATCCCCATGTTTTATGTTCTGGTACTATTTTAGAACTGCCATTCAAAGAATGTTAAATTTAACCTACATTCACAAGTCTGCAAAACAGATGTAATATTGAGTGGCTCCAATGACTTGATAATGCTATAACAGCTTCAAATGTCTCTCTACTTTGCATTAAATGCTCTTTGTTAAGTTACAATGATATTCATATCATTAGCAATGGTGATCTGTGATATTCAATTGAATATATCAACTTTACTTGCTCTTTACTCCATAAATTTTCTTCTGCGACATAGTTACAAGATAATGATAACCAAGTCAGATTTCCTCATCACATCTAAACGTCAAAAATGAAACATATCTCTTCTCTGCTGCTAGATGGGAAGTTCTGAAAGCCAAATTTTTCCTTCCCAAAAGTTATATGTAAATCATAACTCGAAACAATTTCTCTGCAAGAACAATATCAAAAATGAAGAGGATGGTTCCTAAACACAACCCTAAGGCAAGATTTTGTTCTTATTTGATTTATAGACAACTACCACAGCACAACTAATAAGCAAAGTTAAATATCAACAATGTTGTCATTTTAATAATTACTTTACTCAAAACCCCATAGGGAACTATATATTAGTATAGTAAATAGTATGTTGCATCTATCTACAAATTACCAAAGAAACATCAATAAATTTTTAAACTTTAAGCAGCTGTTCTTTTGGATACGGTCCTTGTATTGTGTTCAATGCGAGAGTCACATTTCTTAAGCAGAAACTTGGCAACTTCAAATTCTCTGAATATTGACATGTCAATAATTATACTTTCAAGACAGACAATACTCTTCAACAATGGCTGCATCTGATTTATTAGCCACTTGTTTCAGTTCTGAGCAAGGTCCTTCCTTATTCAAGAAAATTCTCATTAACAGTTAAGATTGAATTATATGTAAGCTAATAGCATCCTTCCACAGAAAGAGCAGATTGCACTTTTACTTCAACATTTTGGTCACTTTTGTAGGACTTGGAAAACTCTGAAAACAAAACACAAATGCAGGATCCAGTATTCTCCAAGCAATATTTGTTTTTTGTTTTTAACAATTTATTTATTTATTTCCCCCCTTCCCCTCCTTCTGTCCTGGTGCTGTCTTCTCTTCTCATTTTCTCTCCTCTAGGATTCACTGGGATTCGATCCTGGAAACCTCTGATAATGAGAGAGGTTCCCTTTCAATTGTGCCATCTCAGTTCCTGGTTTCTACTGTGCTTCACCTTGTTCCGCTTGCCTTTTTTTTTTTTAAAGATTTATATTTTTTATTTATTTCTCTCCCCTTTCCCCCACCCCCGGTTGTCTGCTCTCTGTGTCCATTTGCTATGTGTTCTTCTGTGTCTGCCTGTATTCTTGTCAGTGGCATCGGGAATCTGTGCCTATTTTTGTTCTGTCATCTTGCTGGTCAGTTCTCCATGAGTGCCGTACTACTCCTGGGTAGGCTGCACTTTTTTCACTTTGGGCGGCTCTCCTTACAAGGCGCACTCCTTGCACATGGGGCTCCCCTACATGGGGGACGAGCCTGCGTAGCACGGCACTCCTTGCACGCATTAGCACTGTGCATGGGCCAGCTCATCACATGGGTCAGGAAGCACTGGGTTTGAACTCTGAACCTCCCATGTGGTAGGCAAATGCTCTATCCATTGAGCTAAATCCACTTCCCTCCCCTTGTCTCTTGATGCATCATCATCTTGCTACATGACTCACTCACACGTGGCACTGGCTCACCACGCATGCACTCATGCAGGTGCTGGCTTGCTGCACGGGCATGCTTTCTCTTCTTTTTCACCAGGAGGCCCCAGGGATTGAACCCAGGTCCTCTCATATGGTAGGCAGAAGCTCTATCACTTGAGCTATATTCAATTCCCAATGTTTGTTTTTGATTACTAGACTTAACTCCAAACCCACTCACTGTTTTCAACCCCATCATTAATGCTAAAGCCTTCAGCAAATTTAAACTATTCCTTTTTTTCCTTTGTACTAAAGAGGAGGTGAAGTTATAATTGATTGGATTATAAACTGCAACAAGGATGATACTATTCAGAGGAGAGACTGAGTTCAGAATGCATATCATAAACGGTTTGGAAAATCTGGCTCATTATCTAGGACTAACAATTATTTATGTGAAAAATCAGTTGAACTAATTTTTGTGTCAAGTGTTAGAGATCATGTTAACAAGCTAATCACCCTTAAGAACAAATTTCCATATCAAAATCTTTGCAATATCTTGTAAACACCCTGGGGTTTCCCAATGGCACGCAGCAAAAGTTTAATTTAAAGCTACTGGTGGTGCAGGCATATAGCAAAAGCATGAATGCCTCATGAGCAATTTGGAATTCTAGCATAGATTTCTTCTTTTTGTCTTCATAAGTCTCAACAGTACTTTCCCCCTGTAAAGAGCCCAGTTGAATGAACATTAAAAATTTGCTGACTACAATAGTCCTCTCTTCAAAGATTTCAGTCAGTCTTAGAAAAAGACCAACTCACTTATTCATCAGTGCTGGCAGCTTCACAAAGAACAAAGAGCAAATTGCTCAGGGCTATGATAGTATTAACTACCTCCTACCTGTATAAAAAGGAATTTTCCCTCCAGCATTTTTAAAAAGACAGCCATGTTTTCCTAGGAAACAAGGCATAGCAAAAAGAGAACTGATTTTATACTCAAAAGACCCAGTTTGGAATAAAAACTCTACCACTTAATACCGGAGTGATTTTGGCCATGCCATTAATGCATTATACATTGACTACTTCCGATTTAATCATCTTTGATATTCCGAAAATGATTAAGACACATTCCCAGTTCTCTAGTGAGATAAAAACGCTCAAAGAGAATTATAATACAAGTTGGTAAAGTGCAGAAATAGGGTAGACGCAACTCTGAAAAGTAGCATTTAAGCCAACCTTACATTTCAGGGAAGGCTTCCTTGAATATCTGAGTCTAAAAGAGAGAGAAAGAAATGGGCATATTCAGGGATGGAAGGAGAACGACAGGAGGGGGTTTTCAAGCTGAGGAGTGTGCAGGAACAAAGGCATGTGAGCAAGAAACAGCATGACACACAGAAATGATTTTTAGACAGCAAATCAGGTATTACAAATGCAAATACCTGCCAAGTTCATTCATTCCATCAAAATTTATTTGACCTCTGTGCTTCAAGACACTGCATTAGAAATTGGAATAATAAGGGTACAAAACAGACAAAAATTCCTGCCTTTGTGGAGTTTACATTTTAATAAGGGGGAGATTAGAAATTAAAAACAAACATGAAAAACATGCAAAGTATATAGTATAAGAGTGATAAGTGCAATGGGATAAAGAAAAGATAAATGAAGTAGAGGGGACTAGGAGTGTAGAGGGTAGCAGGGCGAAGGGGCACTTGCAAAACTACAATTTTAAATAGGGAGTTTGGGGTAGGCTTATTGAAAAGGTGATATTTGAGCAAATACATAAAGGAGATAAAGGAATTAGTTGTGTGGATGCCTAGAGAAAAACATTCCAAGTAGAGAAAACAACCAGTGTAAAGGCCCTAAAGTAGAAACCAGTGTTTTTAAGGAAAAAGGCAGCTACTATGGCAGGGACAGAGTGAAGGACAGAATACTGAGAGGTCAAAGGGGTAATGGCAGGCCAGATCAACAAGACTTTACAAGTCTGAGATGCCAAAGTAAGGGCAATGGGTCTACCATGAGTGAAATTAGCAGTCATAAAAGGGTTTTTTTAAGGAAACAAGTAACATCACATAATTTTTTAAATATACTTTTTATTTTGAAATAATTTTGGATTTACAGAAAACTTGCAAAGATGATACAGAGAGTTCCCAAAAACCCTTCATCCAGGTTCCTCTAATGTTAATGACTTATATAGCATATTACATTTATCCAAACAAAGAAACAATCATTGGTACATATTTCAAACTTTGCTTCACCAGTTTTTCCACAAATGTCTTTTCTGTTCCAGGATATAGTCTAGGATAATACATTGCATTTAGAGCATTAAATTTTAATACAATCTTTAACTTGGATTTTGAAAGTAAAACAAACTGTAAGGAGGCAAGGGTTGAAGTAAGCAGGAAGACAAGTTAAAACACTATTACCATAATCCAAGCAAGAAATAATAGTGGCTAAAACTGAAATCCAAGCAAGAAATAATCAGTGTACTATAATAGCAGAAATGGTAGATATGGTCAGACTGTAGAAATCTGTGAGTGGATTTGATGCAGTATAAGAAAAAATAAGGAATCAAGGATGACTCCAAAGATTGAACCTTGAGCAACTGGCTGTATAGGACTGTCATCAACTGATAGGAAAGAATGGGAGGGGGGAGGAAGAAGAGGAGTATAGTTTGGGATATTTGAGTTTTAGGTATCTTTTAGATACACAAGTGGAGATGCAGAGGTAGACAACTGGATATGTGAATTTGGAGTTCAGAAAGAGAAAAGATTAGGAATATATATTTTTGGAGTCTTCAGCACTCAGACTTAAAATTCTAAGACCTGATGATACCATCAAAAAGTATACAGAGAAGAGAAAATGAGAACAATAGATTGAGGCTGGAGCACTTTGACAAAAGACATTAGGAATAATAAGAGGAGGATCCAGCAGAGGAGACTGAGGAGGAACCAACGAAGTAGAGGAAAACCAAGAGAGTGTGGTATCCTGGAAATCAAGTGGAAAAAATATATCATGGAGAAGGCAGCAATCACCTTTGTCAAAGGCAACTGATAGGTCAAATATGATGTGGACTCAGAATAATCAATACCTAGAGATCTGACTAACAAGAGCTTTCTTGGTGGAGCATGGGAGCAATAGCCATACTAGAATGAATTTAAGAAAAAACAGAAAAAGAGGAATCAGGATACGGCAGATAGACAAATTTTTAGCAGAGCTTTATTCCAGAGATGAGCAAATAAAGGGGTTGGCAGTAGAAAATGGTTAAGATACTCATTTTTTAAGGTGAGAGAAATAACAGGCAAGCCAAACAAAAAAACTTTTGTGGCTCAAAATCTGACAGTCATGGAAGGAAAAGAATAAATGAAAGAAAAACAAACTACTGGAACACAAAGAACCTGAACCTCAGGCTATGAAGACTGTTTGAGAACCAGACAAACAAGCCAATAAGGGGGCAAAACCTTCATCTTTTAATATATGTGAATGTCAGTGAATGAACATAGGTAAAGAACGTAAAGGGAATCCATTACTGTCAACACTATCATAAAGTGTTATAAAGAGAAAAGTGGAAATAAGTGGTCTGATGGTATAAAAGCAATACTAATTTCATTCAAAAACTTTTTGAGAGGTAAAGAATTTTCTTGTTTGTTTTTTATTATTATTACTGAAATAATGAAAACGCTCTAACAATGATTAAAGTGATAAATGCACAACTATGTGATTATACCAAATACCATTGTGTGTACGCTTTGGATGAATTGTATGCTTTATTAATATGTATCAATAAAACTGATTTGTTAAAAATAAAATTTTAAAAACTTTTTATAGAGTACCTAATATGTACAAGAACACTCATTGCTCCATCATCATGCCTCCCCACAAGGGGCTTTGAATTTGGTAAAGGAGAAAGCCGTACACGCAAAATTAGCCAAGACTTACTGAGTGCTTACTGCATTGCCAAACACTTTGCCAGATGACTTAGTTGTATTAACTCATTTCATCCTCAACACTGGGGAAGCTGGTATACTTCCTTCACACAAAAAAATAAGTATAAATAAAAATATAAATTTTGACATATAATTCTAAAGGATCCATGAACCCAAGCTTGAAAATACTCATCTAGATGTAAGAGAGACAATTATTTGTGAACAAAGGAATGATATCGTCAAATTGGCTCTTCAGGAAGAAAACAATCCAACAGTAGTTTGACATGAGAACCCAGAGTAGAGTTGTCAGAACGGAGATTTCAGTAATAGTTAAAATGACATAAGCTAGTACTTGGATCATGATTGAAACCAAAAACCAAAAACAGGGCTTTTATGTGCTTAATATCACACAACTCAATTAAGGACTCCCAAGAGATCTCACCGCATATCAGATTAACATTTACTGTTTTACATGAATATCACCTCTTAACATTTTTCATCTATGGATAACTTAAAAACTGGCAAACGTTTTCTATCTTGAAACAGCGGTATAAAGAATCCATGGCCTAAACCGAATTATAATCCATAAATATAATGTACCAAATAAATTGTGATCTCAAATAACATCTGTTACCTGATGTTCTTCACAGGTAGACTGAAACACAGCTTCATACAGTAACATTACCCTGAAGTGTTCACAAAAATTAAGACATCTTCACATGAAACCCAAAGTTGCCTAAAATGTCTACAAATATGCTTCCTTAGAAACCAAGTTTGGTCAGTTGCACAACAAAACCAATTTTGTTTAATTTACATGATAAGACTTGTAAAGTTTAATATAAAGCAATTACATGAGAGGCAGATTGAATGACTTGTTCTGTGTGGTTTTTGGTTTTATTTTTCTATGAGAGGAAGATATTGTGTACTTTCAGACTTTTTTTATTCCCACTTTCCCATCAAATTTCTAGAAGAACAGGCCATCTTTCTCTCCCTGCTTCACTCTCGTGATGCCTTGAATAAAGCAGGCACTCAATAAATACCTTATAATTTGTATCGATGGCCAAATCTTGACATTTCAGGATAATGGATTCAAAAACCAAGCTAGTTATGACTGAAAAAAATAATAACTTTAAGTGTGCATAACAAACAATGTAATTACAGATAGCAAAAATCCAAATGTTATCTAAACATAGAAGGATCTCATAGTTTAGCCCAGTACAGTAACACCTCATAAGAGTTTCCTGCCCTCTTTCTCACTATCCACTTTCTTAGTCAATAAAATCATAAAAAGTTGGTAAAATTCTGAAAATAACTCTCCGATGAGGGGAAGAAAAATAAACCACGCATTTCGAGCCAAGGGGGTGCCATAATTTTCTGATATTCTTAAGAGGGCAAAGAGTTAAAAACCCTGTGCCTCGGACTTTTTCATAATTTCGAGAACTATAGCAGCTGAAACACAGCAATTCACCTGTTTCCCCATCTATAAATTGCGAAGTGAAAAAAAGGGGAGAAGAAAGACCCTCACCTAATGAAATTAAAACTAGAGGAAGCTAAATAATAACGATTAATTTTTTAAAGGGATGTGATTTGCCTTAGCATTTGATCGCTTCTCTAGAGTATCTACTAAATTACGGCACTCAGTTCCTTTTCCTTTCTTATCGCACAAGGTTCTTTCCCGTCCCCAAAGGGTCCTGTACTTTTCAGCCCTGAGAGAACCCACAGAATTTGCCAAAAGCTTGGGGGAGAAAAGGGGAGAAGGGGAAGAAGAGAAGGCTAGTGTTAGGGAGTTGATCCGTTGATCAAACAGCCTAGTCGACACAATCCTTCAGATTCAAGGAGCCTACTAATCCCACAATCATCCAAGGCATTTCAAAAGCGCCCTGCATTCCCAGGAATTTCTTAGGTGGAAAGGAAAGAAGGGAAAAGAGGCCCAACAGGTGCATGCCTCACAGCTGAAGGCGGGGTACACTGGCATCCCCGAGATCCTACATGCGGAAGGCCCGGGACCTCACGCATTGATCCGAGCCCAGGAAACTCCGCGAACTACGGAGTTCTAGAGGTAAACAACAGGGAACTGAACAAAAACAAAAACAAAAACTAACAAACAACAAAAACAGAACAGCAGATTACATCACTTAAAGCAGCCCCCACTTCCGGACCCTACCTCTCAGTGACTCCACTTCCGGTCCGTGCAAAAGGCCCGCTCCGCAGATAGATGTCCCGCAGCCAATGAGCTGCTTCCGCCAGGCGGTACTACTTGGTCTAAATCCCGCCTTTTCCTGAAGTAAGAGCCCTATCCTGGCGTCCGAGCAGCGCTACCAGGGAGGAGGTGCCCTGTCAGGCCCAACCAAAAGGCGGGAGACTGCAAGAAGGGCAGGCAGGGTATGCACGCCTCTTCCGCCCTGGGCCCGGAAGGGTGATGTGGCTGGGGCTTCGCCGGCCTCACTATGGTAAGAAACGGGGCTGTGGGGTCGTGGCTAAGCTTCACAAAGGGCTTTGGAGTCCGGCTGATGCTGGAGGGTCGGGTGGCGGCCCTGGGTGCTCAAGGCAGCGAACCCTGTTATTACAAATTTGATTTTTTAGGGGATCGGAGGGTGCCCAGGCCCCGGGAGCCATGCGGCTTTTGCACGCCTAACCCGGGAAAGTCTGAGCCTGCGGTCGGAGGAAGACCCTGGGTGGTGGGGGCCGGCCTTGACGCAGGGTCCGTTTTTCCTAAAATGTGCTTGTGTGGCTTAATCCGTCGGGTCTGCAGGGCCTTTGTAGTTATTAACCCTTAGAGGCATTAGCGCTCGAGTTTCCGCTTGCCTTGCTCGTGTCTCCTCTCTCCTGACAGGCCTGATGTGTGTTATTTGATCGTGTTTCTACCCTTGACTCCACACCTTTATCATCTCCTGTTGACTCGGTGGCCTTTTAAGGTCCTTGCTACTATAGTTTCTCAATCTTGTAGTTGCTAGTTTACCAGTTAGGAGTTTTAATGATGGGAGTTTTTTTTCTTCAGGAAAGGGTTTCTCTTATAGGGACTTCTTTAAGGTGGTGGTTCTGGCTTGGCCTTCCTCTCCCCCCACATACACACACAAATTATTAAGGTTGTGTGTGTTTTTATTTTGTATTACAGATTCCTTTTATAGTTTGGGTCTCCCTTAGGAAATTTTGGACTGTATCTCGCGAAAGAAATGCTTACATCTCCAGGCTGAGAAAAAGGTGGCCAAAGGACAGGTTTAGTAGGTAGTAAAAGTAAAATTACCCAAACCTATATCTGAAAGGCATTTTTACCTGTTATGATAAATGCCAGCACCTCTACGCCAAGGGGCTTATGGAGAATTTATGAGCATATTTCTAGGGAAAGGATGCATACCTTTTATTATATTCTCAAAAGCAGCTGAGACCCCATAAAAGCTAAGGATCATTGTTATATGGTGAAAAGCTGCTGCGCTTGTGTTGCCACAGGTTCCTCCAGAATCCCATATAACACAGAACCCTTAGTCATTTAGTTGAAAACTCATTAATTGGCTGCTTTGTGCTGAGTATTTTCCTTATGGCTGGGGCTTAAGTAAACAGTCTCTACCATATACAAGTCTATCACCTGATAGAGAAGATGGCAGTTTATTTGCAGATTATTACTTCTCTGGCTAAAGATACTATTCTGTATTTCAGCTTATTTCCCCACTCACACATACTAGGATACACTTTTCTCTTAAGAATATCGTTAATGAGCCATTGCTTAACTTAGTGAGAAAATTTAATTCCTTTTTTAATTAAGAAAGACTAAGGAGATTACACTTGCATGTTTTCATAGAAGCTGAAGTTGATTTTTTTTTTTTTTGTAGTTCAAACAGTATTCAATTTGTCTTGCCATGTTTGTCTTTCCAAAAGGGAAAAAAAAAATAGTTTTCATTCATGTTACACTTATTATGTACCTATTTGGTGGTGAAGTCAGGGTTCAAAACTTATTTTAATGTTTGTATGCTAAAAATCTTAATGGTTGTCACGAAACACAACATTGAGGATACACGGTCTCAAGTGATTTGTTGCTCTCAAATATAAAATAATGCCATTCAGGTAGAGGTAAATGATAGACACAACTGCCAGGTAGTTAATTTTTCATTCCTTTTCTGTTTCTGTGAATTTAGGGTGTCTGTGTATTAGAGAAAGTACATTGTAGTTGAAAAAGCAACACAGTCAAGTTTCAAATTAGAGAAGGTGTAGGGTTACAGAAAAATCATATAAAAACTACAGTATTCCCATATACCCCCCTTAGTTGACATTTTGCATTAATGTGGTACCTGTTACAATTGACGAAAGAATATTAAAATAGTACTATTAATTATAGTCCATAACTTTAGTTGTCTTTTTCCCCTTATAACATGCTGTTATTTACACTTTACATTAGCATAATACATTTCTTGTAATTCATGAAAGAACATTTTTATTTCTAAAGCTTAACATGTTATCAATCTAAAGAGAAATTCTGTGCAAATTAATTCCCCATTCTCTACCACCAGACCAGCACCTGGTAATCTATAGTCTAGATTCTAACTCTGTGGATTTCTTTATTCTAGCTACTTCATACCAGTGAGATATTTTATTTGTCCTTTTGTGTCTGTCTGACTTCACTTAGCATAATGTCTTCAAAGTTCATCCATGTTGTCACATGTATCAGGACTCCATTTTCCTGTTTGTATTGTCCGAGTACTTTTACATAACAAGTACCCACTAGCATTGCCAATTCAGAACAGAGTTCTGGATTGTGGCTTTAATCTTATCTGAAAGTTCTTAAATAGAAAATGTAAGTAGGGAAAGTCTGGATTTTTGAAACAGTTCAAATGTTTATTTAATTCAGCCCCCTCATTTTACAAATGAAATTAAATTAATGTGTAGAGATGTTTATTTATCCAAGGATAAATTTTTATGCCTGGATTATTTCATTAAATAATGCAAATATTTGGTGACCACTGGCACTGAGAAGAGATAGGTGATATGTTCTTGGCATGTCAGACATTAAGCAAGCATGGTTTCTTGCTTTCAGATTAAACCAAAATAACTTGTCTGTTTGGTACAATACCTTGCTGCCTTACAGTAAGTAAGGAATTGGGAGCTTCTGTCCTAATACTACCCAAAGAAAATATTGATATTTCTTTGTGTTAATGGAAATCTTTCCTATTAACTCTGGTGCCAGTGTTGTGTGTGTGCATGTCCATATGTGCTCGTGTATCCACATTCAGACTTATTTATGCCTGCAGTTCCATGTTTTCCATTTTGAAAGATAATAGTGGTGCATGTGAATTTATAAGTAGTAACTTCGAAAATGCTGACCTGACCCAGATTTGAATTGATAAAATGCTGACCTTCTTTTCCAGTGCTATATAATTTTTTTTATCTCAGGTCAGGAGTGTCATTGATGCACCTCTTCCCACTCTCAATTCTACCCCAAGGGAGGGATAAACTACTTTAGTTTCATGTAAAAAAAGGTATGATATTGATGCAAGTAAAATTGGTTAAAAAAATCCCTGGTTTTAAAGACCTTGGTATTCAATCCTTGATTTAAAGTGAGTTTCAGATAAGCTAGAGGAAGAAATTCTATCTATTTTAGTGATAAATTATTGAGTCTACTTTAGTGATGGCCAAATGAATTATTATGATGGATTATTTTCATTTTTTGAAAGGCCTAGCAAGTTAAGATTTACTTAAGAGTGATTATACAAGGTCACTGGCCTATCTGTTTTTGTATTTGGATAAATTAAGTCAGTGCCTTAGCACTGATTTCAAGATAGATCTAGAATGTGTAGGGTTAAAGAATGTGGCCCTAGGAGGAAAATAATTTGGAGACTACACTGCCATTCCCCCCTGTGGCTTTCTTCCTGTCTGCTTTCTGTGTTCATTCACTGCTCATTAGTCTGTGTCTGGTTGTCTCCCTTGGTTGCATCATCTTGCTGCATCAGGAGGCCCTGGGACATGACCCCAGGGCCGCCCATATAGTAGATGGGAGCCCAATTGATTGAGCCACAGCCTCTTCCCTCCACTGCCATTTTTGAGAAGAATAAGCACAACTTTTAGAGATTAACATTCAAAATGCAAGGTATGGCTGCAGCATTCCACAACCCCAAGGGACATCAGTCTGATTTTATTTGTGGAGTTGTGCTTCAGTGGATGCTATAGGCAGTCCTGAGTCTAGAAAATACTATTGAATGCCTCTTCATAAAAGGGTGTGGTGGGCAGAATACCAATCCCCACCCAAGGTGTTCTGATCCTGAAGTCTGAGTATATTACCTCAGATGGAAAAGGGATTTTGCATATGTGATTAAGTTAAAGATCTTGAGAAGTGAAGGTTAGCCTGGATTATGGGAAGGAAAGGGGCAGTGTAATCACAAGAGTCCTTATAAGAGGAGGGCTAGGAGAGTCATACCTATCAAAGCAGAAGTTGGAGTGTTGTAGGAGTAAGGAGCTAAGGAATGTGGCCAGTCTCTAGAAGCTGGAAAAAGGAAAGGAATGGATTCTCCACTAGAACACTTCAGAAGAAATGCTGCCCTACCAACCCATTTTAAACTTCTAGTACCAGAACTGTGGTGATTTGTTACAGAAGCAATAGGAAGTTAATAAAATAGGGGGAAAGTTTTATTTCAGTCCTCTTCCACAGCTCATAAAGAATGCAAACAACCTAAATTCTCTCCAGAAGTTCTTATATTCAAGGTAAATACTGCGTATGAAAATACAATTGGCACAACCTTTTTAGGCTGCAAACTAGTGAATCTACCAGAATTCATTCAAAACATGAACTCCCTTTTTTCAGTACATCTCCTCCAGAAAATGAGCAAGAATAGATTAATTTAATATAACTGACACACATTGTTTATAATGTGAAAATTTGGAAACAAACTGAATGCCTATTGATGTTGATTGGTAAAATAATAATCTATGTTTTAACTGATAGTAAACTAAAGCACAAGTGAGTAAACATGACCAAAATAACACACCTAGTAAAGAGTAGACACAGAATTCAAACCTTAGGCTGTTAAAAAAAAATGAAGCAGATTCCTGCTCTAAGTTGATTTTTTGTTTTTTAAGGCAACTTGTAGAAAAATGTGTGTGGTCACATGTGAAAATGTGTATGCACAGAAAAAACTCATCAGTCAGTGTCTTTTTATGTATCAGGTCGTTTACAGTCATCCTTTGAATACTCTGGGAATGAGAGGCAGGCAGGGTGAAAGGTTTTTATATTTTACTTTAAACATTTTTATATTAGCCAAATGATTTACATTGACCATATTTCTAAAATAAAATAAAGGCAAGAAAAATAGTTAATTTGCAAATTTGTTTTAGAATACCTGCATGGTGTATTGTGGGCCCTTCATAGTTAATGTGCCTATTTTATAGACTGGCATATAGCTTTCACTATTTTAAATGATTGTAGAGATCATTACAAAGCTTTGCTCATTTGACATTGTTATTCACACTGTTGATTTTTGGTCCTCAGGCTTAGTCAAAGATAGACTTTGTTTTATAGTATTGTTCCTATGGGGGAAAATGATCATTTTCAGAAACAAAGGCATTGAAAAAACATAAGGTGTACTTTTGAAATCATCATCTCATATAAAATATCAACTATTGATGCAAAAGTACTATTAAAGAATAATATCTGGGTGTGTGTTTGTGTTAAAATGGATATGAGGCTTTAACTAATATCCTTGATTATGAAATTCTGTCCCTTGATTATTATTTTAGGACAGTTGGCCAAAAAATGGAAAGAAAGAAAAGCTGTAAAGAAGAATCTGCTTGCCCTTGAGAACTCCTTTTTCCTTTCTATGTCAGCTTATTTTGCTAACTTGCCAGAAAAATAAGCAGTTATTTCTTTGGGGAGACCCAAGCTAAGATTAATGTGAGTTTGCAGAGAGAAATGAAGGTGGCCGTAGAACACCTGCCTTCATTATTTGGAGTTCTTAAGAACTAGCTTTGGGAATACTGTAAGTCTGACATTATCCATCTTTTTACTCCTTCATTAAATAAGGAATCCTAAAATAGAGTATCAGTGAAACATATCTATACGTGTATGTGTGTGTATATATATGTATTCAAATGCTACATGAAAATGTCTGATGATATAACCAGGGTCTGCCTCTGAATATGTATTGTTTTGTACCTATTAGCATTTGAGTTCATTGGTGGGGCCCTTCAAAGACTCAGCACACTTTGTGACTATGCCAGGGAGTTATAAAAATGCCATGCTATCCATTTTAATAAATATGGCTATCAAACATTAAATAATGCATGTGAAGCTAAGGAATTATAAGATATAAGGCAACTTGTTCTAATTGTATTCACTTTTCCACTCTTTATATGTATGAATTTATCAGTAATCTCATTACATTCATTGCAAGACTTGGAATATATTTTAAAAGATGTACATAACATAAGAAAATGTATTTTCTCATTTCTGGTTATTAATGATAAAAATCTAAGAACTTCACAGTGAAAACATTGAACTTTACCATATATTTGTTTGTTTGTTTTTGTGGGATATGTGTGTGTTTGTTTGAGGTACCAGGAGCCAGGGATTGAACCCAGGACCTCATATGTGAGAAGCCAGCGCTAAACCACTGAGCCACATTGGCTCTCTTGAGTTGGGTTTTTCTTTTGTTTGCTTGTTGTTTGGGGTTTTTTTTTGTTTGTTTTTATGAAGCACTAGGAACCAAACCCAGGACCTTGTGTGTGGAAAGCAGGCATTCAACTGCTTGAGCTACATCCTCTCACCTACTCTGTATGTTTCTGATATCCTTTTAATTTTATAAATGTAGCTCTTAACTTTGTATGGTCTTAAAACATAGGACACAAAAAGGGAAACTATTGTTTATTAGGTTACCAGGGAAGATTAGGTAAACCTGAGATTTGAGAACTTGATGATCTAAGTGAATATCTCCTATGAATTAAACAGAATCCAAAGAATACACACTGTCCAATGTGTACCTTCAAGCCTAATTTCTTGATAGAACAGAGTTTTGAATTCCAGAGGTGATATAAGAAGATGTGGATACTGAAATGATCTCAAGCCTTTATTTTACCTATCTGAGTCTGGGTTCTTAACAAAATGATAATTTGCTGGGGAGCAGGTGTAGCTCAGTGGTTGAGTGCCTGCTTTGCATGTACGAGGTCCCAGGTTCATTACCGGGTACCTCCTCAAAAGAAAAAGCGATAGTTAGTTCTCCCTGCTAGAGTTTCTAAAATATCATTGACAAGTAAGTATTAATGCAAAGCAGTGTAGAGGTTTCTCTTGGATAGTTAAGAAAATACTGTATTTAGCTATATGATCTGCATTATTTCTTTTTTTTTTCCCCCTTTGATAATGTGCTTTGTTAATTTGGGATTTTAAGTATGTTATTGCACATAGCATTTTTTTTAATGTTTATTATTACCAACTGTATTCGAGTTCCTATTTATTGTAAAATTTTTGTTGACTAATATGTTCTGTTTAGCTTGATAGACACAGAGGATTGTTAAGAACTTCAGCAAAATAGAAGAAACAATTATAGTGCAATTGTATGAGTGCTATCAGGAAAGTATGTGTGTAGCACATACATGTACAAAAATCATAGCCTTGCTTGGTATCGAGAGTAGGAATAGGGAACACTTCACAGAGGAATTGACTCTTGTTCAGATCTGAAGGATGAGTCAGTTTATGAGGCAGGCAGGAGCAGAGGGCATGTAGAAAAGCACAGAGGAAACTTGTTCAAAAGAATTGTTAAGTATTTAGTTTTGTTGTCCAGCTTGGCCTGTGTCCACTAGGTAGAAAGAAAATAGATAACTTCTGTGTGAGTTGCTCTCATTTGAGCATGATAGGACTTTATCTATGAATGTAAGCATATTTCATCTCAAAAAGGCATCTATTCTTTAAGTCTGTAATAATAGGACAAATATCATCTTGAATTAAGAGATAAAAGAGATACGGATCAATCATGGTTGCCTAAAATTGCTAGTTGAAAGTATAAAATCCAGAGATAGTGCTTGAAACTAACAATTTGGTTTTCCCTTTAGGGAAACCAGGGATTCAAATTGGGACCAATTTCATTGAAATATATGGTATAGCTGCATATTAAACTTATTTTTAAGTCTCTTCATGTAAGGACAAAAAAAAAATCCCAGTTGGAGAACCTTTCCTATTTTGAAATATTAATTTTGTTCCATAAACACGAAGTGTATACAGCACTATATACACAAGTGCTGTAGCCACTTGTCCAAGACAAGTCCCAGAGGTTTGTGGGTTTTTTTTGCTACAGTTATATAAGTTTATGTATACTACTGTAACACCTTAAAGAGCAGGTTTCTGTTTTGATCTTTGGTAATTATCTCTTTCTTTCCCCTTAAACATTAATCACATGCGCTATTTACTTCTATGACATAGTGTTGAAGGAAAATGAACTGAAGCATTTTCTAGTATCCCATTATGTAAAACTTAAATAATCGAAGAAGGTAAGTTCTGAGCAATTTAGGGATGAAGAGCTCAAAGTCTGCTTTAAATCTGCCGTGTTTTGTTGCACAAAGCGGGTAAACTTCTTAGGAATTAGTCAGGGTTCTCTAGGAAAACAGAATCAACAGGAGATATCTATCAGTAGTATGCAATTTTGTAAGAGTTTCTCCTGTGACCCTGGGGATGCCCAAGTCCAGGTTCTGCAGGCAGGCTGCAAACCAGGGCTCCAATGAAAGTCCAGTGAAAGTCCAGTGGAGGTTGAGTTTCTGGGAGATATTGGCTGTCCAAACACTAGCTGGGAAATTCTCTCTGAATGCTGAAATCACTTCCCCTTTTAAGGCATTCAACTGATCGGATAAAGCGTCACTCATTGCTGATGGCAAACTCCCTGATGTAGATGTAATCAGCTACCTATGCAGTAGAGTCACTGGTGACTAAAGTCCATAAATGTTCTTGTATTACAGTTAACACAGTGCTTTCCTGACCAAACAACTGGGCACAGTTACCTGGCCGAGTTGATACATTAGCCTAATCATCACAAGTATTTAATAGTAGATCCAGGGCCACAGTATCAAGCATGACAGAGCTGTCTCCTCTTCTGTGTCTTTGAAGATCACTCTGTGTCTTCTGTGTGTTGCCCCAAAGGGGCGGAAACTCAACCCAAGCTATATCTTACTGATGTACCCCATTCAGAAGCCCTAAATTGATTTTACCAAGTAAACATAATCAGAGGCTCCTCACCAAATCTAATATAATCAAAGGGCATCACACCCTGAGGAAGACAAGTTAACAAATGTAAGCCTTTTTCTGGAATTCATAAACAATATCAAACTGCTCCACCCCCTGAACACAGCCTCTTTTTTTTTTTTTTTTTTTTTGACAGCATGGCACAGCTATCGCTGCCATATGCTACAATGCTTTGCTGCCTAGTTTTTGTTTTAAGTTACACATTTTATTTTGAAATACTTTGAAACTTAAAGGACAATTGCAAAAAATAATACAAAAACAATTACAGGAAACTCCAATACACCCCCTACCCAAATACCCTGAAATAAAATCCTTTGGACATTTTCTCCTTTATTCTTAGGTCAGGTTCAGGATAATTTAATTGTTATCCTTTCCATCTCTGTCTCTTTTTATTTGAGGTAACATATACAACATAAAATTTCCTTTCCACTTCTAAGCATACAATTCAGTGTGTTTAATCATACTCACAGTGTTGTGCTACCGTGACCATCATCTGTTAACTAAAACTTTTCCATCACTCCAAATAGAGATCCTTAATCACTATCCAAGAACTTCCGATTTCTCCTGTCCCCAGCCTCTGGTAACCTGCACTCTACATTCTGTCAAAATTCACATGCTGCTGACTTGGTATAAGTGAAATCATAACAATACTTACCATTTTGTATCTGGCTTATTTCACTGAATATATTGTCTTCAATGTTCATCCATATTGTGGCATGTGTCAGAATTTCAGTCGTTCTCACGACAATAATATTCTGTTGCATGTATATAATACTTTTTGTTTATCCATTCATCTCTTTAAAAGACACTTGTGCTGCTTCCACGTTTTGACTACTGTGAATAATGCCACTGTGAATATCAGTGTGCACGTATCTGTTGGAGTTCATGCGTCAGGCCTTTGGGGCATATATCTAGAAGTGTGATTGTCAAGTCATGGTAATTCTATACTTTCTAAGGAATCACCAAACTGTTTTCAGCAGTGAGTTCACCATGTTACACTCCCACCAACAATGTTTAAGGGTCCTTTCTCTGAATTTTCCTTACCACTTGTTATTTTCTATTTTCTGTTTTGTTTTGTTTTCGTAATAGCCTTCCTAGTAGGTGTGAAGTGGTATCTCACTGTGGTTTTGATTTTCATTTCCCTAATAGCTAATGCTATTGAGCATCTTTCCCTGTGCTTTTTAGCCATCTCTATATCCTCTGTGGGGAAATGTCTATTCAAGTCTCTTCCCATTTTTTTTAAATTGAGTTTTTTGTCTTTTTATTGTTGAGTTGTAGGATTCCCTTACATATTCTGGATGTGAAATGCTTTTTGGATATGGGGTTTCCAAGTATATTCTCCCATTAAGTAGGTTATCTTTTTTCCCAAGATCCTGAATTTGCTGCTCTACATTTTCTTAAAGGAATTTTATAGTCCTAGCTCCTTTTTATTTATTTATTTATTTTTATTTATTTATCTTCCCCCCCCCCCCCCCCCCGCCCCAGTTGTCTGTTCTCTGTGTTCATTCACTCTATGTTCTTCTGTGTCTGCCTCTATTTTTGTCAGCTGCACTGGAAATCTGTCTCTTCGTTGCATTATCTTGCTGCAACAGCTCTCCATGTGTGCAACACCACTCCTGACCAGGCTGAACTTTCTTTCGTACTGGGCGGCTCTCCTTATGAGGCGCACTCCATGCATGTGGTTCCCCTACACAGGGGGCACCCCTGTGTGGCACGGCACTCCTTGTGCACATCAGCACTACACGTGGGTGGGCCAGCTCCACATGGGTCAAGGAGGCCCTGAGTTTGAACCACGGACCTCCCATGTGGTAGGCAGACTCTCTATCAGGTGAGCCAAGTCTGCTTCCCTCTAGCTCTTCTATTTTTAAGTCTTTGATCCATTTTGAGTTAATTTTTGTATATGGGTTATCTCTGAAAGTCAGTTTCTCCCTTTTGTCTAGGGTTTTATTTTTGATTGGCTTTGTGTTAAGGCTCTTCTTTGATGCTTGGTCCAACTTATCCTGAACTTTTAGTGTAGCCCATATTTAACTGTTCATATTTTTTTCAGCGCCTCCTCAACCAATTCTTGACCTGGATATGCAGTACACTTTTTAAGATGGCACTATTTGTGCAGTTGTTTCACTTTCAGGATAAGGCCTCCTTTTCTCCTTTCCTTCTCTGGGAATTTTGATCTGTTCTGTTTTTTGTGTATATGCAGAATTTTCTCCCCAGATCCTATAATTTGTTTAAGTTCTCTCCCTTACTCGGTTACCCCTTTTCCTTACACTTTTCAGTTCTGGCACCTATCCTGTCTTAAAGGAGTTCAGTCCCTGCCCCTCCCCTTCTTTTTTTCCATATGAGCCCTTTCTCTTTCCAGGTTCTTCCCCATTAGGATATATCCAGGAACCCAGCTGGGGTCAATACCAGAAAGATAGGTCAATCTAGAGACCTTCCATTTTTTGTTTAACTGGTTCTGCCAACAGAGACTGGATTGAGTATGCACATCTCTTGACTACATTTCTTCCACAGCTTCCCCCATCTGGGGTCCCCTTTCTATGCATCATTCCTCAGCTGCTTGTGCTCTACCCTAGGTCTCTGCAGTCTTAGTTCCCTGTGTCTGGATACATATAATGTTTTAGTTTGCCAAGTCTGCTGATGCAAAATACCAGAAATGGGTTTGCTTTTATGATGGGACATGTATTAGGGTAAAAGCTTACAGTTGTGAGGCTGTGAAAATATCCAAATCAAGCCACCATCAGAAATCCTTTCCCCAGAAGCAGATGTGGCTTAAGTGATAGGGCTTCCACCTACCATATGGGAGGACCTGGGTTCAATCCCTGGGGCCTCCTGGTGAAAAAGAAGAGAAAGCGTGCCCACATGGTGAGCCAGTAGCCGCATGAGTGCCTGCACGGTGAGCCAGTGCCTGCACAAGTGAGTCATGCAGCAAGATGATGCCTCAGAAGAGAGACAAGGGAGAGTCAAGGTGAAGCGCAGCAGAAACCAGGAACTGAGGTGGCACAGGGAACCTCACTCCACAGCAGGGGTCTCCAGGTTCGAATCCAGTGAATCCTAGAGGAGAGAAGATAAGAAGAAAACACAACACAGTATAAACAGCAGGGCGGGAGAAGGGGAAGGGGGAAAATAAGTAAATAAATAAATCTTTAAAAAAAACAAAAATGCTTTCTCACCAAAGGTGGGCTTCTTGCTCCTTACTTCTGCCACATAGTGAGGCAAAGTGGTGGCTCTCCATCTGGGTCTCTGCCTTCTCCAGGCTACTATCTTCCCAAGCTCAGATGTGGGCATTCAAACACATGGTAGCGCTCACCTCTTCAGCCTTCAACTGTTTGTGGGCCTAGCCTCTTGGGGTTCTCTTTCCATGCCTCTTGCTCTACTGATTTAGAGTATACACAGCCGTCCAGCCTCCAGGAACTCTCAACCTCCTGGACTTCTTTGCCTTTGTGCGACTGCATGCAGTCCTTCCTCTCATGTGGCAGAGTCAAAATGGTGGCTTCCTTTCTCTGTGTTTCTGCTTTCAGTTCTTTCCTTATATAAGCCCCAGCAAGGGACAGGGACCCACCCTGGGTCATGCCTCACTGACATAGTCCAATCAAAGACCCTAAAGTGATCTAATCAAGGGATCCAATCAAGAGATTCCTTAATGCAATCAAAGGGCCCCATACCCACTGGAATGTTTAAAAACATGATCTTTTCTGGGATTCACAGAAAACTTCAAACTGTCACATATGGGGTTCTAACTCACTGCTTTGAGTGGCTCTCTGGTCTGCATCCAAGGCAGTAGGGACCCAGACCATACTGCCTCTGTGCAACTCCCAAGCTGTGGTGAACAGAGTAAGGGGCAGAGGATCAGACTGGTGGGTTCAGAAAGAATATCTACCTGATACTAGAGATTCTTTTTCTTTGATTCAGTGTTTTTGAAGTCATTCTCTAGTCCCTGTCATCCTCTAAGAGTCCCAAGCAGGTGAAATTCATTCTTTCATTTGTTGATTCTGAGGGAAGACTTTTCTGGGATATGCCTCCCATGGCCATGTTGATGATGTCTGTGCTGAGTGATGGCAGTGACAGTGTGGGGACTATGGGAACTGCTCACAGCATGCAGCTTCAGATGAGCTGCACCCAATGTCCATCCTGCTGTGATTTTCACCCATGGTTTTTTATGAGATATTGGCATTTAATCTTATTGAGGCTCCCTTGTACATGATGCAGTACTCTCTTGAATCTCTCAGGATTGTCTGATTTTGCAGTTTGACTAATTGTAATTTGTCTCAGTGTAGATCTGTTTGAGTTTATTCTGCCCATTTCTTCCTTCTGGGCCTCCCATAATATGTTTATTGGTATACTTGCTGACTCAGGCTGAGTTCCTTTCACTCTTTTTCTTTCTCCTACTTACTCAGACTTAATTATTTCTATTATGTTATAATATGTTCAAGTTCACTGATTCTTCTGCCACCTCCAGTCTATATTGAATCCTTCCAGGAAATTTTTTTCTTTCTATTTTTCTTTATCAAGTATCTTTTTTAGTCTTTTTTTTTTTCGTATGTCCAAGGTTTGAACCTCCTCATTAAGGGTGTCTAATGCTTTATCTTGCCTTTGCATGGGCTATCATTCCCTGTTTCTTTTCATGCCTAGTGATAGCTCTTTTGCACACTAGACTTTTTTATATTTTTATGTGTTATCTTTGTATGCAACTAGTGTTACAAAAAAGATTTCCATGAATGCCCGGAACTGGCAAAAAAAGAAAGTCTTTAGAAATTGGCCTGTGTGCATGCTCTGTCAGAATTTAGACTGCCTGACAAAGAATTTGAAAGAACAGCTATATGCCTTTTTAAAGGATCTCAAGTGTTTAGCCTCTTGCCCCAGAGGTAGATACTAAATACATGATAGGTAATATTGACTAGAAAGTATTTCATTAGGTTAGTATCAAATGTATTTATTAGTTTATCCATATACATGTTCAAAATATAATATTAAAGCCATTGTACACTTTGGTTGGATTTATGCTTTATTAATATGTATCAGTAAAATTGATTTAAGAAAAATATACAATGGCATTTGAAAGATAAACACTGCGAGAGTCTTATTTTTATTTCTATCTCCAGTTGGTCATTAGAGTTCATTCTTAGATTTATTCCAAGCTATAAAATGTATATCTTTGCTTCCACAGATGCATAATTAAAATCCAATTTGAATTGGACATATAAAACTTTATCTGTCCTATATTCATAAAGAAAAGGTTTGCATAAAAAAGCAAGTGTTAAAATGATAATTATACATCATTTTTGTGGTTTTTACAGACCATAAAATTAAGTTAAGAATTAGGTAAAAAACCATCTAGGAATAATCATTGCATTCTCACTTATTTGTGTGTAGGATTACCCAGCTAAAGATAGGCTGGGTATGAAATCTTGCATATTATTTTTCCTGCCTTTTAGCATTGTACATAGCATGTTTTATCATTGGTGATTGGTTAATACCAAGTATAATTTTTGAAATAATTTATACATATTCATTGTAAAAATGTTAAAGATTAAAAGGAGTTTGTAACTGAATTTCTAGCAGAGCTTGTTCTTTTTTTTTTTTTTAGAATTTTCCCTCCTATTATTTGTTGTTGTGTTGTTGTTTTTTTTTTAATGAACTTCAGAGTCATTTGTCTTTTAAAGAAATAACTTGGGGAAGTGGATTTGGCTCAACGGATAGAGCATCCGCCTACCACATGGAAGGGCGAGGGTTCAAACCCAGGGCCTCCTGACCCATGTGATGAGCTGGCCCACGCACAGTGCTGATGCGCACAAGGGGTGCTGTGCCACGCGGGGGAGCCCCACGCACAAGGATTGCACCCCGTAAGGAGAGCCGCCCCACATGAAAAAAGTGCAGCTGCCCAGCAGTGGCGCCGCACACGCAGAGAGCTGATGGAGCAAGACAACCCAACAAAAAAAGAGACAGATTCCTGGTGCCGCTGACAGGAATACAAGCAGACACAGAAGAACACACAGCGAATGGACATAGAGAGCAGACAACTGGGGGGAAGCGGGTAGGCAGGGAAGGGGAGAGAAATGAAAATAATTCTTTAAAAAATAAATAACTTGGCATTTTCATTGCCTCACCTTATTTATGGATCTCCATTATGTCTTCCAACTGGTTGATAAATAATTTTGAATACTATTGGTTTTTATATTTTAATTACATGCCCAGCCACATTACTTTAATTCTCTTATGGTCTGTCTATATTGGTTTTTCACTGTTTCTTTTGGGCTTTTCACATAAGCACTCATCTTCTGCAAGTAATTATTTTGCCCTTTTAAACTTTATGACTCTTCTCTTATTCTCCTAAGTTTACTCAATGAGCATATTGCCAACTTCTTTGTTAGATTAATATGTTTTATCTACCTCTATATCATGGAAACGTTATTCTTTATTATGTACACAATAATACTGCTTCACTTTTAAAAGTTATTTTATTTATTCAACCATCCCTTATTGGGCTTCTGGGTGGCAGACACATGGTCAAGTGCTAGAGATTCAGAGTCTGATAAGACAATATTCATCCTCAGGGATGGTTGTTATAATATATAATAGTTTGCTTTGGGAACAGAAAGGAAGAAATTCTGTATGAAATTGGGAGAGGCACATTGGTTTAAGGAAATTTCCTGGAAAAAGTGACACTCAATAAAATTGTCTGGCATCTTTTACCTATGCAATTTTCCTTGTGATACTAATTTTTCTTTTTCTCTTTTTAGTCTGCCATTTTCAATTTTCAGAGTCTGTTGACTGTAATCTTGCTGCTTATATGTACCTGTGCTTATATCCGATCCTTGGCACCCAGCCTCCTGGACAGAAATAAAACTGGGTATGTTACTAATGATGTCTAATTACCCAATTTAGTTGTTGTAGACATTGAATGTTATTACCATAAATTCATTAGTAATTCAATTCCTATGTGTAACTTAGTTTTGAAATACTTTTTCTATTATTTTCTCCCTTTGTTTTCAAAAATTCAAAATCTTTATAGTTAGAACATCTTACTGAAAAAAATAAATTTCAGAAGTGACATGTTAGACTGAAAAATTTATCTTAAAAAAAATCTTAGCACATGGTCTTAGTTTTTATAGACTCATGAATGAAGTTGATCATATTTTGAAAGCATTTATAAGCACTGAGTCTTCCATAAGTAAAAATTATAATGCAGGTTTTCCCTCCTCAGGACAAGACTGCTGTATTCATACAGGTTCTCTGAGTCTGTATTTTAGAGCAAACATCTTTCTAGAAATTTATTTAGCTTACTGAAAACAGTAACAAAAATTATGCCTTGGATATGCCATATCCCTTTGAGTTATACTTTCACACCCTGAAAAGATTTAAGCTTAGCATAACACAACACACAGAATTAAAATCTTTTTTGTCAGATATAATTTTTAAAGCAGTAAGTTCATAATAACAGAAAACATTGAATTCAACCAAAAAGAGTATACTAAAAACTAAGAGATCAGGTGGTAAAAACTATGTAAACTTTATTTACCCTACATATTTATAAATTTCTAAAAATAAATGTCTTAAGTTTTTCTTGATCAGAGTCAATACCTCACTCATTTTAAGAAACAAAAGGATGACGTAATAGAATATTTTAATGGAAAAGTCAAAGTTAGGATCCTTCAAGGCCAAACACTCTTACAAGAAGCCAGAATATAGATAAACAGCCATGAGAAAAAATTTTTTTTCTTTCAACTCTATTCTCTCTTTGGGGCCATAACTGGCATTTATTTAAGCATCTACTCTTAAGTCTAAATCATTCGGCCTTCTTTATCATCTCTTTTTATTTCCTAGGGTTGCTTGAACAGGTTTAAAGAGCTGAATAGAACCCTAACCAGTTTTGAATATTGAAAATCAGTAATCCTATTCCATCTAAACTGACTCTGTCTCTATTGGTCTAAAAAATTTTATTTCACCTACTAAAGGTGAAAACCAGTGTGAATTGTCAGTTTTTATGGCAGTGCCCCACTTCCCTTGTAGAAATTTTCTTTTCTTCATCTTCCATCTTCTCTGAACTCCTATTGTACTTAGTCTTCAGCATTCGGTACTCCATCCTCTTGTTGAAATTACATAGTCTTATTTGTTCCTAAGTTGTACATGAGACTTTTCTGCTCACTGAGGTGTTTTATTTCCTCCTCCCCTTTTCCTGTAGCCCTCAACAATTAAAGCATACGGTAGAACCAGTAAATACTTACACTCATTGAACAGTTGCTTTAAATTCTTAAACAATACACAATGTGTATCTAACAAGATATTCAAATATTTATTTCTTAAAATAATCACATAGTAGTGGAATAGAATATTTTTACTTTTCTGATGCTATTATGGAAATTTCCTTTCAAGGAAAGTAGACTGCATGTGGAAATGCTGCTTCTCATTTCATTAGAAGCAGAAATATATCCATAACATGCTACATTAAAATAGGAGTTCTCAGGGCTGCCAACCTTACAGAAGAGGTTGAGTAGTAGTATATTTCTCCTACATTAAAAATCCAAAAAAATAGCATGACTATTTTTACATTTTTAAGTATATACTGATACAGTCAACTAAAAGTTTTATGTTTATTTCTATATAGGTTTTAAAAAACCATTCTATTTTGATATTTATGTGAGAAATAGTTTTTGTAGAATAAATTTTTACAGGCTCCTGTATCTTTCTGTTACTATTACATTTTTTTAATGAGACTTATAAAAATTTCCCTTTATTATAGTTAGAGCATGACATGCTTGGGTGAAGAGGTCTATACAGATTGGATAAAATGAGTTCTTGATTTCACTATTGAAAATAACTTTAATTTTTGTTGCTTCAAATAATTTAGAGTTAAAAATCTTGTTTCTCAGCTTCATAGGCCTTATAGCATTATCAGCAGATATACTTACTGGTTTATAGCTATAGAAACTAAGCAACATAATTGTAATTGATTTTTAATCAACTAACAATTCCTATGTTTTAATAAATAGCATTTGGGATATTAAAGAAATATGTGAAAAAGGCCAAGGTGATGCTGATAAATCTTTAAGTTGCCAAATTCAGGAATTCTTTTTTCATTTAAAACGCTTTTAATATGTTAAATGCTTTGTTCCAGTTTCCTAATGGGACATCAGAATATTTCTAGAATATCAGAGCTAAAAAGATCTTGATTTTGTGATTTGTGGTTTCAGACAATTCTGTAGAGCTCTTAGCTTCCCATGGAAGGACTGCATTGATCCTTCCTCTGAATTCCTCCATTTGCTCCCTCAAGCAAGGTAGCTTTAAGTCAGTAATGCATGTTAAAATCCAAAGGCTTTTAGAATAAAGGAATCCCCTGGCATTGCAAATATCTCATCAAATGTCTTATATTTTGGGGGTGAAGATTTTAAGTGATAATCTGAAAGTATCATCACGTGTGCCTTTACCCTACATATTCCTGAACGCAACATAGTTACTTTTTCTGTGTAATAACTCGTTTATCCTCAAAACAATCCTATGAAGTAGCTGCAGTTATTATCCCTATTTCACAAGTGATAAAATCAAGGCAGAGAGATAAAACAAATAATTTGCTTACAGTTGTGCAACCAATAAGTGGAATTTGAACTTAGGTACATTCTGGTTCCATCATGCGTACTGCGTCTCATTAGCATATATTACTTTCTGGAGTGTGTATGACCTTTGTCCTTTTATTCCTTGTTTTATTTATCAGAATGTTTATCCTTCTAAATAAACTTAAATTTTTGCCCATTGCAGGTAATTTGTTTTAAGAAACTTTGCTTTGAAACATGAGTTATACTTTGGAGGAAGAACGTATATAGAAATGAATCAGTCTTAACCATTCAGATATATAGATTTCTTAGCCAGCCATCTCTTTGGGTACAAAAGTATAATATAAATTTCCCTGGGATTTAAGTACTGTAATTTTGTTGAGCCAGCTGGTGATTTATACATGCCTAATAAGTGATGTATTCATGTCATATGTATTTCATATATAATATGCATTTAAGGAACTGAAATAGACATCTTCATGCTAACTTTCCTCATTTCCAGAATGTACGTGTTTTAAATGCCATATTTAATTAACTCATATACGTTGTCCCTTACATTTGACACTTTTCTACTTGTATTGAAAATAGTTACGTTATCTTTATTAGATATGATATTCCTCCTTATCTAATGACACAGCTGTATAAATGGAATTCATGTTCACTAGGTTATTTAAGTAGAGAGCTACATCCTATAAGATTTAAGTTTTTAATGTAAAAGGTTTTTTTTTTATGTCACAATTCAACCAAAACCTGTGTTCATTTACCTTTTTCTCAGATTTGATGTTTATTTAAATTGGTATACATATTTTCTGCTCTTGAAGGTTAAAGCACTTGAAGTTGACTGAATTAATCCCACTATATTAGGCCCTTGTGCACAGTTTTGCCACTCCCACATAAGTTTATTGCACGTTTGACCTATGACATCACTTATATTCTAGTTCATCACAGTTTCTATATATTGATGGTTGATATGTCGTTGTGTCCTACTTTCATACATATAATGGTGGCTAGACATCAAACAAGTAAAGTTCAGATTTGAAACAAAGCATCAGAGATTAAAATGCCAACATATAATGGATTCTCCACATGATTGTAGAAATTATGATATTGAGAATGCTATAACTTTCCCAGTAATCCAAAGCTACTTTTTTTTTTTTATTCTATACAGACTGTTGGGTATATTTTGGAAGTGTGCCAGAATAGGTAAGTGTCTATAATCTCCCTCTACTTTTTTTTTCAGCTATAAGTTGACATTCAGCTTACTTAAGTCATACTCATAGAAATCAAATGTCAGTTTTTAAATCGTAGGCTTTCCAATTTCATACATTTTTTTTGAAGACATTTGAGTAGTTCCACCAAACTATTCCTTAAGGTATTTAAAAGTAGACTTGGTGGATACCTTATAATACTTCAGTAACAGGGAGAGGGAAAAATATCTCTAGTTCAGATATCAGATATCTTAGTTTTAATGGGATTTCAGGCAAATGTGTATAATTTTTTGCATGCATGCTCATAATATAGAATGTTCTGTATAATTTGTACTGTTTTGATAATTGAGGATGAATTTCCATCTAATGAGAGGCTTTCTGAGCATCATATAAACAGAATCATTGTCCAATGTTAAGTCATGGAATGTTTTTTTGTTGCTCTTAAAAATCATTAGCTATTCTGTCTATTGAAACCTATCTGTTTATAGCTGAGTTTTTTCCAGATTGATTAAGTTAAGGTAAATGTGGTTAACTTCTATACAAAATTAGTAATACTTGTTAAGGTATATGTAGACATAGGTAAATTTACTCTTGTCCTATCCTTCTATCTTTCTATCTGTCTAATCTAAAACACTTAGCACAGTGCCCAGTTCATAGTAGACTCTGAAATGATTGGTAAGTGAATAAACTAAAATGTATTTTATTATTGTAGTTTACCAGTAGTCGTGAGTTGTAGTTTGTTATACCTTTTTTAGCTTGCATTGTTCAAGCAGGCATTTGTACTTGTACCACTTTGACTGAAAACAAATATTTCTTGTCTTTCTTTGGAACTGTTTTCATGACCCCCAGAAATATTTTATTTTACTACTACTCTTCTAACATTGAATTTATACATAGCTACTTTTTTATTTCACAAAGCTGTTAGCTTTTCATAACAAAAGACAATTCTCAAAACCTTAACATTTAAATCTGGTTAACGAATCTGACAGCTTGAATTCCCCAAACTAATCCCTATAAATAGAATGGGGGATTTAAGGGTCATCCTATTTAGGTAAGCTATGTTCCCTGTGGAGTATTATGTTTTATTTTGGTTTTCAAATTCTCAGACATGTGGAAAATTGAACATGGTCCGTAACAGTAAACAAAATTGATTAACAGATTCAAAATTACAAACTAAGTTTTGTAATACTTAGAAATATATATAAAGATTGTCGTAAGAGATGAACAGCTAGTCTTGGCCAGGGACTAAAAATTGATTGCAAGAGTTTCAAATCTTAAAACATCTTCTAAGATTAATATTATTAGCCTTTGAACAGTTTTGAGAGAGCAAGCACTCTTCCCTTGATCCTTGAGGGATATGCAAGGCACCCATTAACAGTAAAACATGTAAGCATAATATTGAATTATCTAGAAGTCCCTTCTGATCTGTGGTGCTGATATCACAGGATTCTTCACCCTTTTAGATTTCTTGCTGTAGAAAATGTATACTTGTAAAGGGCTTCACAAAAATATCCCTTTTGAAGCCTTTGTTCTAATATAGCGACTATTTAAAACAGCCATCTTTCAAAGAATTCAGTGGTCTTTAAACATTTTAACCTGTCCTTTGTGTTCTTCATACTTTATTCTCTCTTGTGATGATAAGGCATGAGAATCTTTCATTTGTAAAAAGTATCATTGACCTTCTATTAGTAAAGGCACAGATATAACCTAGATAAGTAGTTATCCATCGGGACATTTGGTGATGCCTAGAGCTATTTTTGATTGTCACAACTTGTGGGGGGAGAAGGCAGACAAAAATAGTGGATAGATCAGGGTTGCTGCTAAATATCCACAGGGCACAAGATAACCCCTCACAACAAAGAATTATCCAATACAAAATGTTAATAGTGCTAAATTTGAGAAAACCAGGCCTAGATTTACAGAGATTTGTGATTCAGACTTATTTGGCACTCAGTCATGTACAACAGCTGCAACTCTGAAATAACAGAAGTTTTGAGAAAAACCAAGGAGAGAGAGACAAAAAATAGTACCCTCAAAGGCTAACATTAATAGCTAATGGGAAATGTAAATACATGTAAACCAAACTGCTTCCTTCAAAGCCAAATCACTCTGAAAAATAAGTAAAAGAATATTGTCAGTGAACAGAGAAGTGAGAAGACCCTCAAGTAACTGCAAAGAATATAATGGGAGAGCACGGCAATTTGAAGGAATGGAGAGAATATCACAGTATTATAGTAATACTTAATATTCATTGATAAAAATAGAAAAAGTCTGGAGTTAGGATTCTTGAGTTTTCATCAAGTTTATAATTTATGAAGATAATTTTAATCTACTTAGAGAAATGTATCCTACTTTTCAGAGAGATTTCTATCAACTCCAGTAGACAACATTTAGTTTGTAGTTTTCTGGATAATTTCCTCTAGTATGGTCTATTTTTATTTCTAATTATAAATAGTGCCTTTTCTTTTTTGATTATGAATTTATTATTTCCAGTTTCCTGGACATTTGAATGCCACAGGTTGAATGGCATAGTTAAATTTGTTCATTCTTGCCCATTATGTGAAAGCATTACCTTTTCATTTTGGTTAAGTAGCTTAGAAAATGGTGATGCTGATATGCTGTTTTCTCAACCACATGTTCACCTTATCTTGATACAGAATATATACATAAAGAAAGGATGCAGTTTTAATGGGGAAAGGTCGGGTCCAAAGCATCTTACCTTACATATCACATTACAGCAACTGTTTCACATTGACTTATATGGACCTAAGACCAGACAGGAAGTAACATTCTTAGCAAATTCAGCCAAAGATATTTAGCTTTATCACATGGCAATCTCTATTATAAAAATTAAGAGAAGGAAAATGAAATCCATATGTAGATTACCTATGTTCTGACTTGGAGAATGGACAAGAACTTCCTCAAAAATTAATTTCCGGGGAGCAGATATAGCTCAAGTGGTTGAATGCCTGCTTCCCAATGTACAAAGTCCCAGGTTCAATCCCTGGTACCTTCTAACAAAAAAAAGTTAATTTCCAACCAGGAAATTTTTGGACACTATTAAATTTCTTCTGTAATAAGACCATGTATTAGTCATGAGTGTATCTAGCCTTAATAAGAGTGACAGGCTTATTGAATTTTTTTTTTTTTGATGACTTAGGTTTTTTACCCCAAAAGAATTAGCATTGCTTAAAGATTATGTCCCAAGGTAGTTTTGGGGTTTAAACACTTACTTTGTGGGGAGTTTTTCCAGTTGAGGTGGTGGTGTTGAAAAACATACTTTCACTTTTTTTCTTTACCTGGCAGTTCATTAAATGACTGTAAGTAGGGGGAAAAAAATACTTTCAGAGAAACACTAAATGTTTATTTTGCATGTATAATGCCTTCTTTTGAATAGTGCCCTTGATCAGACACAGAGATATGTAATAATATGGCAGTGTGAACTCAGTAAGGAAGGTCTGAAAATGAAAATGACCTTGAAAATTTTAGTTGATAAATGATATCAAAATCCACAGAATTTCCAGAGGAATTTAACTGAACTTGCTAATTGGAAAAAGGAATATAGGTTCTGGGAAATAACTCATTTTAAACAGCATAGAAAAATACAAATGAGAGGAAGGGAGTATAAATGGTTTCTGCAAGAGGACACTAGGTATATGCCCAAGATTTCTTTCTAGAAGTAGCATATCACTGTTCTTTCCTCCTTCTCCCCCTCCTCCTTCCTTCCTTCCTTCTCATCCTGCCCTCAAGTGCACTCCAAATCCTTGATGCTTTATGGATTAGTACAGCCTTGCAATTACTGCAGAAACAGGAAAGAACTGGATTAGTTCATTTACAATCACAGGATTTCTATCTGTTTGCAAGACAATTTCATAAGCCAACTTCAGGTCTAATTTATGGAAAAGAAAGTCTCTGAGTATAAACACTTTGTAAACACATGTGAAAGCTGACATATAGAAATAGTTGTTTTAAGTTTTACATTTATAACCCAGAGGAATCATTATTATGAAAGACTTGATAAAATACCATCTCAGAAGTAGTTTTTTCTAAAGTTTATTAAGCATTTTATTTTACATCCATGATTTTTAAAATCTTCTGTTCATTTTCATCCATGAGCATTTATTTTTCTTCCTGCATTCAGCATTATTAATCGCTACCAGTGAGAGAAAAAATTTTGGCTAAAATTTTATGTTGGATTTCTTTCAATAGGTTTAAATGTGTGCTTTTTTAAGGACAAAAGTAAACCGCATTTCTTTGGCTTTTATTGAGTTGATTGAGATCATGTCTCTTGGACCTCTGTGCTACATTCTGCTTTTTGTTACACTCTCCTTTTTAGTGTTTGTGATTACACAAGCACAGCCATGGAGTTTCATGGGATTTCTAATCATTATAGTTTAGCTCATTCTGTATTATACCTGTTTTGTTGTTGCTGCTGCTGTTGTTTTTAGGAGGTACCAGAGATCGAACCCAGGACGTCATACATGGGAGCTACATCCACTCCCCATACTTGTTTTTATATTGCATCTGTTCCTTGTTTCTTGTTTTGCCTTGCCACCCCCCAAATGTGTGGGCCTCATAGGCAAGAAGTTTATCTTAATTCCCATGTATCCTTCCCCTATAGAAGTAATACCTTATTACATCCATTGTTAGCTACTCAGTTAATAAAGATGAGTATTTCCCTTTTTCAACAGGTGAACGAAAAAGTCCTTATGTTGCCGTATGCTGTATAGTGATGGCCTTCAGTATCCTGTTTGTACAGTAGCTTGAAGCAATGCCAGAATTTGATTGCAGTCAGATTTCAAAATGAAAAAGACTTATATACAGAAAATAATGGAAAGAGTGTTTAACCCTTTTATCTCTGAACATTGAATGAGATAAATTCCAGCTGCTGTTGTCTATTTTTATGTTATTGGACCAATGTTCTATATAAATAATTAAGATGTAACCAAATTCAAAGAGTTTAATATGTGTGTAACAACCTCAGTACTGTCACTACATTCTGCAGATGTCTTCTCTTGTGTCAGATACCAATTTTTAGTGAGGTATCTCTGAGGCACATAGTAGAAAACAATTGGTAAATTACTCAAACTCCTTTCACTGTGATTTGGAAATGATAAATCTTTATAGAATGAGATCTTTTTTGGACTAGCTTTTTTATTGGGGGAAAAGGGGATTCAATTTGTGTTGGTAAAGAGTACGTTCCTATTTAATAATGCTTATTTTCTCTGGCCACACTGTTTTGAGTGTTAACCAGATTACCTCTACTCTTAGTAAATTCTAGTTTATTACAGATTTTTTAAAATATTTAAAATAAGACTATGCAGTTCTTAGGGAGAGAGAGAAATAAGATGTGACTTAAGAGTATTATTGGAAAGCTGTTCATATTTAACATGTGAGTTTATACTAGCCACCTGATACAATAGCCTCTTTAACTTCTGGTCAAGTATAGGTGAATGTCTTAAGCGTAAACTTGACATGACCAGCTTGCTGAATGTCTCTGAAAAAGACTACATTCTTAGGATGAAAAAGCAAAATAGAACAATATAGAAAAATGATATAATGTGCTTTTCATTTTATTGTCAGTTCTTCAAAAATGAAATAATTTTAATTGCTCCATGATGCAAACTGTACATTTGAGTTTTTGTTTTGTTTTGTTTTGTTTTTTAATACAGCACTTTAAATCCAGTTTATGATTTGGACTGGAATCTGGTGGATATTATTTTCAATATTTTGTAGATGATAAACAGTTTTCAGATGTAATTATCTATGTAGCATGGCATGAGTGTCTTCAGTAATTTTCTATCTAAGCAATAGAAATTTTGGGAAACTGACTTGCAGATTTTGCAGTAGGGCAGTTATAAGTTTATGGTTATCATTTCTTAAGATTCAACTGAGATTCTGTTACAATTTCCAAGGCAAAGTTAATAGCTTAAAAAAAAACACGCATATGATGCTGTTCTTGTGTATAGGTTGGTGGCAAGTCTGTGGCTGGTTAAAAGTGGTATATTTTATTTAGATAAGGAATCTGGTTATGATGATGGCTCCTACTGTGCACTGCATTGCCTTTTGGGCTAACCATTAGAGCAAGGATTTTCAAGAAATCCCAAAAATAGTGTTCTTGTCATCCTGTGCATACAGAGTAAGTGACCTTTGTGGGTCTTGTGACTAGATGGCCATCTGTTGTCCAACCTCTACTGCCAACTAGACTTTCTAAAAGCTATGTCAATTAATTTATTTATATGCTAATGAAGATCTACTTTGAAAAAGGAAAGAATACTCTAGATAATTAGTTCTGAGACATTAATTTGGCAGTTTGGAGAAGATAGCTGGAAAATGGGCGAAAAGAATTACATACTACCACAAATTTTCCAAAGTTATTTCTTCACCATTCTTTCAAAATGCATTTGTAGAGTACATATGGTATGTTACCATTGAAGATAGAAGAGTACACAGTTTTTTCTCTCTGGTAGTTCATAATTAAGTGGTTGAGATGAAGTTATTAATACAAAGTACAGTGGGATAGTATGTACTATTGTGATAAACCCAGGATTTTAGAAGGAAACAAGGGGGTGATAATTCGTTTAGGGATATGGACTTCCTTCCTAGGAAGTAATGCTAAAGCTGAACTCTGAAGAAAAAGCAGTAGTCAGGGAAGGGGAGTAGTAGAAAAATAGGAAGTAATGTGCAAGAACCCAGTGATAGGTCAAAGACTATACATACCTAGCTTGTGCTACTTAGAGAGTATTAAGAGATATGCCTAGAGAGTGGACAGAGGTTTGATCCTAGAAGATCTTTATTTGTTGCATTACAAACTATGACCTACCTCAGAATTGAACTTGAACATGTTTTTCCTCCTGCCTAACACAAAACTCCTTCAGAAAATAACATTAAATCTTCTCTTCGTGTATGTGTAAATAAGATTAAATATGTATCTTATTTTGGACCAGGAATACAAAAGTATACTCTCCAGAGACTTAAATGCATAGTGTATAGGTAGATATAACTAGTCAGTATTTAGGAACACTTTCAATAGCTCATACTCCAACAATGCCAAAGCAACCATGATTTTTCATGCACGCATCTGTATGTGAGGCAGAGAGCATCTGCGTTGTCTCCATTTCCTAGTTGCCCAGAAAATGTTTCCAAAAGGCAAGAACCTGTGCTGTTTTCAAAGCCTTTGAGAAGTTTCAGAATATAAGAAGCTAAAATAGTTGGAGATACTCCTTCTTTTGGGGATAGAGCTGGTATATCATCCTCATTCTATTAGTTGTCCATGACAAGCCCAAGGAACTAGAGAGTAGGAGTCAGCAGCATGTCTGCTGGGTTTCAGGGCTCAACTGACATAAAAATCTGAAGGCTTTAAATCTCTGAAAATACTAAACAGGTAAATTGAAAATTATAGGTTCAAATAAAAGAAGTAGAAGAATCATGTTTAGGAGATTTATAAATGAGTCTAACTATGTTATAATGGGGTATTAGCTTTTCATATATTCCCGATAAAGCCCGCCAAGGGGGTGTTAATTTCTTGAGGCCAGGTGCCTTGCCCATGATGTCTGGATGACCCTGGGAAGCTCAGAAACACTTTTTTTGTTTTATTCTGTTTTGTTTATAGGAGGTACCAGGGATTGAACCCAAAATCTTGTACATGCAAAGCACATACTCATCCACTGAGCTACACCCATTCCATGAGGAGCACTTTTGTTTGAGGCTTTGGCAGTTTGTAAATTCTGTCTGAGACCTGCATAACCATAACCTCTGGAATGACTTCCAAACTCAACTTTGAAATCTCTTAGCCATAAAAACTGTAATTTATTTAATATAGCCCCCTTTTGATCAAAGTCTTTCTCCAAATGAAATTGCTGATTCATGCTTGATAATAATCCCTCAGTGCCAGGGAGGCTCATTCCTGGGAGGCATGCCTTTTGTCAGGGTGAAGGTAATGAGTTTATTTGCAGAGTTTGGCTTAGAGGCCACACTTGAATATCAAGGAGGTTTTCATGAGGTAACTCTTAGGCATTAATTGTAATTAGGCTTAGTTTCATTATTACAGGAATGGGGTTCATAATTGCAAGCATTGAGATCAAGGGCTTGGCTTATTAGCCCATTCCCTTTTATTAGGCAAGGCTTATATATTCCACAGCTTTAGGCCATCTTTTAAAAAGTAGCAAGACTTCCCAAGGAGGGAAGTTTAATATTTTGATAGCTACTGTGAGGGCCTCTGTCTAACCAGAAAACATAGCTATGGTAACAAGGACACATATCTCATAGAAGTATTAATATGCAGGTACATAACATTTAAGAAGTTTAAGAGGCCCTGTCTGTTAAGACACCTCACCATGTCCCACACTTTTACCTTCTTACCAGTGTTAGTTAATTGACAGGAAAAACATAATTTGTACAGCAACATTCCCATAACACACACACCCGTTGGTCACATTTAACACTGGTATGATTTCTCCTGTGATTTTTAAGAGTACAGAAAATTATCCTAATTTCTGATTAGTTCACATGTCTATGTTTCAAAAATTTTTTTGAAAACAAGAGCCTCTTGCTGTAATGTCAATTGACTGAAAAGCAGTTTTTGGAAGTTAAATTGAAATTGCCACCTTTTCAGCAAGATAAGAATAGGAAAAATGCCTCTCTTTTTTACTTGTTTTAATTCATGTGTGTGTGTGCACATGTTATTGTTTTGCTATTAAAGCTGTACAATCTATTATATTGCAGTTTCTTTTAATAAGCTTTCAAAATCCTAAATAGCTTGGGTGGTTTGCCAAGGAATATGAAGGCTTAAATTCTTCCAGAGATGTTTGAAAGCTGATTCTGAATCGAAGTGACATTTACTAATTGCTGGCGAGTCTATTCAACTTTGTCCTAAGCTGAAAGCATTCAAATACCCAGCATTCTGGCAAGTAACTGTCATTTCCTACCCAAAATCTATCTGTGAGTAGTGTCCATCAGAGTCACATTATTCAGCCAATTTGTGCCATTTATTGAGAATAAGAAAAACTTGTACTATGTGCCTTACTTTGGGAAGCATGGTCTTCCTTCTGTTAATATCTCAGCACTGAATAAAGATGCAAATCTTTGCTAATCCTGTTACTAGAAAGTATTTACTTAACCAAATGAAGTACAATTATATTTCAAATTACATTTTGAACTCAAAAATTACTTCAGTCCTGAAAAGGACAAAGTATTATATCTTTGTTGTCTACTTCAGTGTATAGCATAAACTTCTCTCTGCTTCATTATCCTAACCACCAATTGATTTAAGGTTTTATAGAGAAAATCACCAAATTTCTGATTTCTGACTTGGCTGGTCAAAAGAGCCCAAAAATGGCTTTGCTTAATCATTGAATTTCATATAGCCAGGAAAGTAAAATCTGTTTTCAATTCAGAGGGTTTGCATTGATATCCTTACCATAACACATTTGTATGGGGAAAAAATTAAGGGAACCATAAATACTGGAAGTAGGATAAGTCACTTTACACACTTAGTGGAGGATGAGAACACTTGGGAACTGCACAGTTACCAGACACTGCTGTTTGAGCTTTATTTGGTAGGGAGGTGTCTTAGAAATGTGTAAGTATCTGACAGTTTGCTCTCAAATTGCCAAAACCTGTAATTTATGAACCACTTTAATATTTTTGATCACCAACCGTGTCGAGGTTAAATGCTGGAAAAATAACGTGCAAAGATTTTAAACTGTTTTAAATATAAGGAAATGTTCAAGGCATGAAGGATTTTAAGAAGGCCAGCATCAAAGAAAGATTTTCAGTTTTGAAGTGTTAAAGGACAAGTGATCTGCAGGCTCATGATTAACACCAGAAGATTGGACCTTGAAGATTAAAAGTTACAAAGGTAGTAAGAATGAATACTGTTTTTACAATATTCATTAGGTCTCCTGAAAAGCACATCATATTTTCCTTTTGATTTTGAGTAGAAATGACCATTTAGCCCTCACTAACTAATGTTTTTTGCAATGTTTTTTAACTAATGTTATTTGCAAACTTGGAAATCAAAAGAATACTATGGCTTGTAAAATAATGTTTTTAAGAAATTTACTGCATGAACTGAAGAGTATTTTAGAATGCAGAGGGTAAGAAAGCTGAGTTTTCTGAAAATTTAGTTTGAACAATCTAAATCTCTTTCTGAATGCTGTTAATCAACTGTTTGCTCAAGAAGTTGAACCATAAACCCAAAATAACATAGTGACACAGTTATAAATCCATAATGTAAATCATAGTCATAACAGTGACAACTCCATACTAGTTGAATTTTTAAGTATTTCCACCACAAGTATCTTTTCAAAGGAGTGTAATTGAATCTGTTAATGCTTATATAAGAAGAGAAACAGAGATAGAATTCTGATGTTAATCCTTTTGCACCCAAGGAAGGAAAACTAATACATCAGGCATTCCTGATTCACAAGGTAGATTCTTCAGTATGCCTCATCCCATTCCTGGATGAATCCTTTGCTTCAAAAAACTGGCTGTGTGAACCCGCAATGCTAGGGCGAGGGTAGGCACTGGAATAAGTCAAGTACAGTTCCTGCCATCATGGTACTTAAATTCTAGTGAAGACCTATATTAACAAAGAAAAAGAAAAATATACACAAGTTCCACTTAGGACTGAAGTTAAACATGCCTAAAAATAATGTAGATGGGGTAGTAAATTATGTCAGTCCATGAAGATAATGGTTAAACTAAGATTTAATGCAAACAGTAGGAAAGCATGAACAGAGACACAAGAAACAGCTGCCGCTTGAAGTGTTAGAAAAAGTAATAGAAAATTAGCATGAAGAATATATTGAGAGATGCAAAGGATGGTGTAAAAATGGGAAAGACTAATAGACCAAATCATATGGGTCTTTGAGCCATTGAAAAGGCTCAGATTTATGTAATGCCCTGCCACCACCACCACCACCCAAAATAAAAAAAATCTGAGCTGAGTTATTTAGATATTTAGGAACTCAAAAATTATAATAAATGTACCTTCCTCCCCTCAAGTTGCCCACAACTATATATACCTGTACCTATCTATATACATATACTCTATAATCAGGATGTATGTATGTTTGTGTACACATACGTATTTAGTTATCTCTGTAAGGCTGTTGTCTTTGCATCTGATGCTGGAACTTGAAATCCACAAAGCAGGCAAGCAGGAAGAGTAGGGCTACAAATGGCAGCCATTTTACAAAATTCTCTCGAAATTGTACACAAGACTCTTGTATTCTGCCCTAACCAGAAACTTATCAGGAAGGAAATTCTCAGAAATGTAGCTGAGCCTCACCAAGTTGACACAAAATCATAATGCCCTCTAAGATCGTTTAGTCTGGATCTCCCTGCAATTCAATATAAGCCAACCAGAACAATCTTCTAAACCTGCTTCTCCTGGGTTCCCCCAATTTTGTATATAGTACCATTTTTCTTCTATTCTCAAAAGTTTCTAATCTCCCGAACTTTTACTTTTGCCTATCCCCCTCTTGCCACCACCAGTCTGTAACCAGGTGCTATCATTTCTTCCCTGAAGTGCCCACTCCATGCGTATAGATTCAAACTCACCAAGTGATTATACAGTCTCACACATTGATTTCATATTTAGTTTGATATAAGCCCCATTCTGGGACCTCAGAAGTAGGAAAAGTGTATTCTCTTCTCCAAAACATATAGGGAAGTGAGTTATGGCAGAGGAGCTAGCATGCTGTTATCATTATTTAAACCAAGAAAAACACTGTAGACAAGATGAAAGATCTAATAAAAATGTGTTCTTATTCCTGATTCTAAAACTATAACATCTGGGCTTTCCCATGTGGAATAGCATTACATAAATAATCCAGCCTGGAAGCCGAAGGGCTATGAAGAAGTCCAACAAAGTGATAGATGATCTTGGACACTCTGAATATCACACCCAATGGAGTTAAAAGGAAATAAGTGGTCATTGGAAGGTCGTGGTGAGTTGGCGCTGTTGTGACCAGTGGACTTTACAAAACCTAATGCAGCAATCACCCGAGTCATGTATCATTAATTCTACAGTTTACTTTTCTACCTAAATAGATTAACAGTCTCTATTCCATAGGGACTTTTCCTGTTCCATTCCAATTTGTCACCTTATAATTAGTCATGGAATTCTGGAGAAATTGGCTCTCAGAAAATAAACTTGAATTTTAAAACTAAAACATTTAATTCTAATGTTTAATATTCTGATCTTAGTAGCTCTTAAGGCTGACGAATTTACTGAGCATGTCATAGTAAGTATTCTTGTCCACATAATCCAGTCAAAGCCCTTGTTACATTTCCTACTCCCACTTCTTCCTTCCCATGAAGGAAGTCACAGTTAATGTCGCTAATACCAAAAGGCATGAGAAAATATGAGTGAAGAATAGAACTTAACACCTAAGAAAGTGAACACAGTTCTCCTTTTCCCTTTACATGATGGAAAAGTCGGGGGTGGGGAGGTGCAATCCTTAAGGTAGGTTGAGTACTTTGGGGCAAATTTCATCTGCCTGGGATTCAGGTTAGAAGATCTCTAAAAGCCTTTCCAGCTCTGTAAACTGGTAATTGTAGTTATAGTAGATGTTGTCCTTCACAGGCCCCACTTCGATTTCTTAGTTGCTTAAACATGTAGAAAGAGAATATTCATTTGATTTTTTTCCAGGAATGTTTGTGAAAGTCCCATTGTGATTGGAAGTTCTACATTTGTGAAATATACTCAAGAATTCACCTTCCTAGAAATTATATTAGGGCTCAATTCGGTCTTTTTGAAGAGTTAAAACAGGTCACGTTCTGTGATTGTAATAGTGGTTACTTCAATAGGAAACATTGATGGAGGATGTGCCTTTTTGCCTTTCTTTCCCTAAATAAATTCTTAGATTAACCTGATCTATGAATATCAGCAAGAATCAACTCACACATTGGCTACAGCATGGAAAGGGAAATTCCCACATCAACTTAAAAGAAGAGGAGAAAAAAAAGTAGGAAGAGAATTACTTCCAGGCCTTTAATTGCTTATTATTCTACCCACCACCACCTCTGCCCTCCATGTGTTTTCACTTGCTGTGATCCAAAACAATACTCTTCTGCAGCTGTCCCTTATGCTCTGATGGTCCTGGCACAGTATGAGTTGCTAAGCAAGAGATGCTTCTTATTTCCTAATATTTATTCTTCCCCTTAAGAGGCTTTTGAACCCCTGAGTTATGAAGTCTGTTCTTGAGAGTGGTATAGTGAGCCCCTTTAGAATTATCTGGGAGACAAATTTCCATGGCACCATTGGCCTCATATCTAAAAATGACTAAATCTGTTCTCTCATTTCAAAATTAATATCTATGGGAGCAGGTGTAGCTCAGTGGTTGAGTGCCTGCTTCACATGTACAAGGTAATCCCCGGTATTGCCTAAAAAAAAAAAATTGAGTATCTGTGAATTGTAGAATAGTTTAAAAATAGAAATACTAAAAGAAAAAAAGATTTCCAGTAATCTTTCCAGTCCAGAATAACCACCGTTAATGATTTATGTAACAAAATCCATGTAAGTATAAAACATGTATAATTTATTTTTACAAAATGGGATAACATACGTGCTAATTTGTAGCCACCGTTTTTTTCTCAATATATTATGAACTTTTAGCATTTATGGATTTTTTGCTATTATATCATTTTTAAATAGAGAGCACTCCACTGTAGGATGTGTGATAACATAATTTATTTAACCAATAGCCTGTTTCCACTTTGGAAATGACCCATATAAAAAGACAGCATGTCATAAATTATATCTGTCCTCTAAGATGAGTTTATGTCACACTTATAATTTAAGTTAAATGTGTATCCCAAGTTTCCACTTCAGTTCTACATAAACAGACCTTTTTTCAAGGATATAACCCACAACACAGGCAAGAGTTGACTACTAACATCTGATTATTTCAGGGGACCTTAGAAATATCTCCCCAATCTACACTCACCTGGAACCTAAAATTATACCTTGAAAAAGCTTATCATTCATATTTTATAGACCTTTAATAGAGTAAGGACAGTTCATTTTACCTAACTCCCTCCAGGTCCTGCCCTGGGTCTTCAGATGAAATACATACATGCATTTGGCAGGGGAGCTAGCTGGTGAAGTACCATCCTCAAATCCAGATCTATTAAACATTGTAGTACACTGATCAAAAGAGAGAAGGGCAGCTATATTTTCAAAAGCTGTCAGTATAGCAGCTGCTGTTCCTCAGACTGGGCAAAAGAAATCAAGCATGTGGGGAGTGATAGAGATGAAATACTAGTGGACCCATGACGTTGAAAAGGGACCCGAGGCTATAGAGCATTTAGAGTGAGCAAAGCACCCCTTGAATGCATCCATCTTACAGTTTGCTTCCACAGCCTTTCACTCTTGCAGGTGAGGGTGCAGTGGGGCTCTACTTTCATTATAAGAAGGAAGTTGAGGGGAATCAATTCACAGGAAATTTTGATGGAGTTTATTTATTCTACAAAATGGCATATTCACACATTAAATGTATATTGAAGGGTATTTTTTTGTGTGAAAGTGTGCTCACAGTACCTTTTTAAATGATAGAAGGCTGTTACAAAACACTTTCTGGAGTGTGGTCTCATAACAAAAATATCCTGTATTATGTATATGTATATGTGTACACACATTTACAGCAAAAGAGCTACAAAAATGCAAATGGACATGCTAGTACTGGTTTTCTCTAGAGGTTGGATCAGCAATGATTTTTCTTTTTTAATTTATTTTTATGATAAATATATGTGATAAAGTAAATGGCAACTATGTACATTTGGATTTCATGCCCTACTTTTTCTTTTCATGCTTGATATTTTCAAACCATCAGTTCTTATTACATCTTTCTTGATTTTTTTCTTCTGTGTTTCATTCCCATGATAATACAAAAGGTCTGGCATTTTTTCTCTGAATCTGTTGGCCTGTCTCCCTTCTTTCTACTTTCTCCCACTTTGGCTTTCTCAAACTACATATTTCTTATGTATTAAAAGTATTTAAAGGTGATCCCTTTTCATTTGCCTTTGGAAATCCAGAGTGTACGTAGTATTTGGTAAACTTTCATTTATCATATAAATTTTTTATTCTTTTATGAAGCACAAATGGGATTAATTTATCCCATAATGTCCTAACTTGCAACAATCAAGAAAAAAAAGTCATTTAAGTGTAGAGCTGACAAGAAACAGACTGAGTTATTTCCAACTTATATGCATTAAATATAGTCTGCTGAGGGTTTTATGTAAATGCAAAAGACGATAAACTTAAAATATATATACTCATCAGTGAAGTATCACTCACATATACATACACAGCAAATGAGTGTGATCCAATTTCCAGAAATAATTGCCTAGCATTGAATATAAATTCAGGCCAAGTTTAATTTTTTGGGGGATGAAATTCATTGCTCTTAAAGAGAATGAAGTTCATCTATCTGGGATTGCATGGCACAAAGCCGTCAACTTTATAAATTTCCCTGATTCTCTTGATTTATGACAAGAATGGCAAACCTCCATTTACTTTCCATACCTTTTAAAATACTGAAGAGTCTGGTATTTATTAGCTATCCAATTTTACTCTTTGAATCTTCTAAAAATCTGAAGCACATTCAGGAGCCAGACCAAAAAAACCCTATTAAAATAGTATTAGTTCATTCTTGTTTTCTTGACAACTCTCAGTAAAAGAAATTGTGCATAAATAAATTTGTAGTAGTTAAGTATGACTTTGGACATTTAAAAGATTTTCAGCCTTTCTCTTTAGGAGGTTTTAGCACATCAAAAGAGTGTTGGGAAGCAGATGTGGCTCAACTAATCGAGCCACATACTATATGGTCCGCCTACCATATAGGAGATCCAGGGTTTGGTACACAGTGTCTCCTAGCCCCTGTCGTGAGCTGGCCGACATGCAGTGCTGCCACACACAAGGAGTGCCCTCACGTAGGGATCCCCCATGCACAAGGAGTACACCCTGCGCAAAAAAAGTGCAGCCGTCCCAGGAGTGGCACCGCACACATGGAGAGCTGACACAGCAAGATGACGCAACAAAAAGAGACAGATTCCTGCCGCTGCCTGACAAGAATGCAAGTGGACACAAAAACACACAGCGAATGGACACAGAGAGCAGACAACGGGGAAGAGGAGAGAAATAAATAAAAAATAAATCTTTAAAAAAAAGTGTCCTAAGTGGCAACAGTAGATAGTGAATAGAAGTGTCAATAGGGACAATGTGTTAGTTTTTTGGATTATTGCTGGATATACTTTCCTGGTTGAAAAGCTTTGATCATTCCTTTTGAATCATAGCTGAGTCATTCTTAGTCCCTCCTCACCTACCCCATTACTCACATGGTCTATGTAAAAGTAGAAACCGCTGAAAGTTTTCAGAGGCATTACATGAAAATCCTGCCTACATTTTTGAGAAATTATCCTCTAAGCCCTACAACCAGAACTGTGGACCCATGAACTAACTTCTCTGCTTTCTCCACCATTGACCCGTTTGAAACTCTGCTTTCCCACTCCTCCACTTCTAATGAAAATAAGGGCTGATTCAGACAGGGGCCGTATTTGCAAACAACAGAAACTCTCCCAAGCTAAGTGAAGCAGAAAATATATTTGTTGGAAAGTTATCAGTTACTTCATAGAATAACCAGTACCTTAGGCAAGGAAACCAGACAGAAACATAGAAAAGCTGGGTGGGTGAAAACCCAGTCAAGTTTATTCCACTGCTGACCACTGGGCCCTGTATGTGGTAGCTCTGTGAGCTAAATAAATTCTACACTGTTCCTGTTTCTATGCATCATAGGCTACAGATTTAAAGTATCAAAATCAAGTGTACCAGTCAACTATTACCACAACAGTGTTGCATAACAAAATTACCCCCAAAAATTCAGTGGCTTAAAATAACAATAGTCTGTTCTTGTCCAAGTGTATTTGGGTCAGCTGGGGTTTAATTGATCCAAGTTGTGCTTGGCTATTCTTGGCTCCAAATTTCAGTATGTGTTCAATCTGAATGCCTTGTCTCTCATCCTTGCTGAATCAAAAGTCTACCTGGCATTTCTTCTCATGGCAGAAGTTCAAGATGACAAGCCAAACTGAGTAAGTACATTTCAAGCCTCTAGAATATGGGACCTGCTAACAATCATTCCATTGTCCAAAGCAAATCATATGGCAAGCCCAAAGACAAGGGGCAGGGAAGACATCTCCACATCTAGTGAAAGGAACTGTGAAGTCAAATAGCAGAGGAAACTCATACTATATAAGTAGGAAAAGAGGAGAAAACATCTCTTTTTTTGTTTTCAGAAGAAGATGATCATACTTACAAGATCTCTGTCCTGGCTCTAGACAGAACCCTAATCAATATGCTAGTCCTCCCTCACTTCATACTCCAGAAGATGTGCTAAAAGTTACTATACGTTAAATGGAAGGAAAGAACACCCTTATTTATGTAGGTGTTCAATCTCCTGCATACACGTGTACCCCAGAAGCAAGAGCTAAACTCCTTGGGAAAAAACATCAGGGAAATCTATAAAACACTGAACTTTGTTCTTTTTGGCATTTTACCATTCATGACCCTAGTTCCTCTGGGAACAAACACAGAGATTTGGGACAAATCAACTATGATTCTACTCAAATCTACTCATACATAAGTGGTACAACTTTTCCACACTGGGCCCACTTGAGGTGCCAAACTGGCTGTTTTTCTCCTCTCTAGAAACAGCCTCAAATGAGATGGATGACACCTCACCAACCTGGGCAATTATTCTGCCCCTTGGGGATTTGACATCTGTTTTGGAGAGATAGTAAGCCTAGGAGAAATAGAGTTAGGACACTTAATGACATCATTCTAACGAGATAATCATGAAAACCCTCAAAATCTTTCTAGAAACCTTCCTTCCTTCCTTCCTTCCTCCCTTCCTTCTTTCCTTCCTGCCTTCCTTCCCCTTCTTTCTCTCTCTCTCTCTCTCTCTCCTTCCCCCTCCCCCCTGCCTCCCTCCTCCTCCTCCTCCTCCTCCTCTCCAAATTTAGTTTTTATTGTTTGTAACTAACAGAAGTTTGAGGGACACACTGGGTTCGAGGACATGTGAACCCTCCAAAGATACTCCCAATTATACAGCATTATTTATACCTACTAGAGAATTCAGGAAAGGCTCACTGTCAAGTGCCTGTCCTAAAAACATCTTCCAAAACAGCTGGATAAGTGTTTCCCATTTCCAAACTAGGACAGGAACAACTGGATAAAATCAAGCAACTGCTAAGTGATGTTTTTAATTGCTGGAAAACTCCACAAAACACCACTAAAGTGGTGTCTAACCCTACTTGAAGGTCATAATTATGCTTTTTACTTGTCATGCACTTTGTGTATATTCAAGTCTTTTCATAAGGAAAGAGTTCCTGGAAGTTCGTTCAAAGTATCCAGGTATTTCCAGGTAAGTCATAGGTCTTCTTTCTACAATGAGAAAGAAACATGTGAAAGGGAATCAAAGGATGCTTATAATTCCTGCCATCTTGCCTTGAAGATCCAGCCATCCCCAAAAGTCATTTGATATGACAGGCTTACAGAATCCATTTTATTCTGTCACACCAGGGGTATCATTAAATTAGTGGTAATTAAGACCATAGAAATGGTTTAACCACTGTCCTTTCATCCCATACTCCTGGAGGTAATACCTAATTGAAGTATATCACACAAGAGAAAAGAGGAAGGCAAAAAGATTTATTAAGGTTCTTTGATGGCTGCTTAAATCCAGAGAACTTTATAAAGATTCTTAATCAAAGTTAACATTTTAGACTTCACTATGTGCCAGGCACTGTGCTGGGGACTCCAAATGCACTATCTCCTAATCGTGGAAACCACTCAGTGGATAGGTGCTGTTACTGTTTCTACTATAGATGAGGAAAATGAAGCTTAAAGATGTTAAATAATTTATAGAGATCAGACAGACAGAGAATGCAGGCAGAGTTTGGGATGGAACTTCTCTCTGTCAGGTATCAAACCTGTGCTTTTGACTAATTGCAGCTTGTAGACCACCACATCCAGTTATTTTCATACCACTCTCCTAAAAGCCATAGACCATCCTTAAACTTCCTTGAGGCCATAGATAGGGGAAAGCAGTCAGAGCTTTAAAAATATATATATATATACACATAAAAATATCTACACATATATATATCAGAGATTTAGTTAATAATTGGCCAATCTAAAAGCTAGAATTCAAATATCCTAGTCCTCTGTTTTTTCCTTTTTGTTGTGCTTATTCCACTTGCATTGACTCAATTTATTCAGATTATTTCAGGTTCCGTTAAGAGAAAACATTACTCTTAATCTTTTTAGCAAGAAAGGGGAATATATTGATTCTAACAACTGAATTGTCCTCAGTAATTCAGGTACAGCCTGATCCAGAAATTCACAATGTGAGTAGGGGTCTGGTTGTTTTTATACAGTTTCTCAGCTGTTTCCTCCATATGTTGGCTTTTCCTCACACTTATTTCTCTCATCATAGCATAATGGCTGCAGCAATTCTAGACTTTGCCCTTTGACTACACAGTCCAGAGCAAGAGAAAGGGTCTCTTCCTTAGCTCTAATACTCCAGCAGAAATCCCTTCACATTTCAATGGTCTGGGCTGGGTCATGTACTCATTCCTAAACCAATGAATATGGCGGAAGGAAATCAGACACTCTGATTGGCCTAATGTACGCAAATCACTATCCAGTGGAGGTGAGGTCACCAAAGCAAAATCAGTGTTCTTTTGCCAGAAGAAGAGCCACCAGGGCTAGAGAGATAACTAACTGATGCCACTACATACAGTTAAGTATATGCTCCAAGAGAGGCTGAATCTGTACCATATAAGCTAGAATAACAGAGCAGCACTTTCTAGAAATAACAATAGGAAGCAGGCTGGCCTACCAGTCAGCCAGCCAACCTGCTACTTCTACTCCTTTTGGTAGCTGCTGTGCTCAAGCTGAACCAGCATAGAAAGAGATGACTATGACTGGGCAGGTGGAGAGCATAAGTCTCCAAAGTATGAATAGAGGTTGACAAACAACTATGGCCTGTGGGACAAATATGGCCCAATGCCTATTCCTATATGGCTTAGAAGCCAAGAATGGTTTTCATATTATTAAATGGTTAAAACAAATCAAAAGAAGAAGATTTCGTAATGTGAAAATTATATGAATTTCAAATTTCAATGTCAATAAATAACTTATCACAATGTGCTCATTCATTTCATTTATGTATTATCTATAGCAGCTTTTGAAATATTTACTATCTGGTTATTTACAAGAAAAGTCTGCCAACACCTGTGTATTTGTTTCCTAGAGCTGCTGTAACAAGGTAACACAAACTGGGAAAATTAAACAACAAATAAAAATCAATTATCTCATGATTCTGGAGGCTAGAAATCTGAAATCAAGGTGGTGATGAGGCAGGCTAGTTTAGGGAATGGGAAGACAAATCTAAAACCTGGCAGAAAAAGATGGCCATGAAACGTGTGGCCGTGGAAACCTGCGTAGAAACCCCCTGAGGAAAAGACCCCACCAGAAAGCTGCTGCAAGAAACCTGCAAGAATGTAATAAGATTTCTTCTGGGATCAAGGAAAAACCCCAGATATTCTCAAAGGGCCTTATTATTGGGCCCCTGCTGGGGAACTGACGGGTAGGGTAATCGATCAAAGCAGCAAACAGCTGGGGCCCCTCCCCCGAACATTAGCAAGGGAAGGAATAATTAATGGTTTAAAAAGTAACCCCAGGAACTAAATAGCTCTCTCTTTGCCTAGAGAAGCCCACAACTACACCTGGAGACGTGTAATCTGTTATTTTCTCCCATTTTATTCTCTTCTCTCATTTCCTTAGTAAACTACTGACTTAATTAAGCCAGCATGTTCTTAAATTCTTTTATGTAACATAGCCAACAACCCAGAGAAATCCAGCTACAGTGGCAGTGTCATGCTATGTCATGCTATATTTGAAACATGTAGGGGAGAATCCTTCCTTGCCTCTTCTAGCTTCTGGTGTTTGTTGACAATCCTTGGCATTCCTGGTTATGCATCACACCAGTCCCTGCCTCAATCTTCACATGGCCATCTTCCCTCTTGTGGATCGAAGTCTGTGCTGCTTTTCTTCTTAGAAGGACACAATCACAGTGGATTAGGGCCCACCCTAATCTAGTAGGAGCTCATCTTAACTTGATTCCATCTGCAAAGACCCTATTTCAAATAAAGTCATCACATTCACAGGCACCAGGGGTTACTAGTTTTCAGAGTATGATCTTTTTAATCAGAAATTCTGGTAATCTGTGTTTTAAACAAACCCTCTAGGTGATTCTGATGCAGGCTCAAGTTTGAGAACTACTGGTATAGATGGATGTTAAGATGAAAAAGATCTGAAATTCAAAGCTCAAAGGAAGGGGCACTATAAAGTGTTTTCTGATCCAAGAGTATAAAATATAACAAGTTATAAAACTTAATAAAAACAAAAGTAACGCTACTACCAATACATGATGTTTATGGCATAACTAGGATGTGTTTGATATTTTGCTTTCCATTTGTAATAACAATAGCCTATGAGATAAATACTGTTATTCTCCCCATTTTGGAGCTAGATAAACCAAGGGCTTCACAAGATTGCTACTAGTCACATTCCCAGTAGGTGGTACGTCAGGCGGAGACCTAGATATTTTGATACCAGGGTCAAACTTCTTAATGTCATGAAGGTGACACTTTACCTCTGAAGTCTTCATAAATGGAAACATTACTTTAAAAAATTCTATCAGTTTTGAACTCTATGGACATGTTTATATAAAGTAAGGGGCACTTACTACCCCATTCCCTTCTTGCCAGGCACGTAGCCTCTTCTCGAATAGGTCTGGAGGAAACTCCACAGACATTTGTAACCACCCATTTTAGAACCTATTTCATTGTCCTTGTAACTTATATAAATTCAAAATGTGAGCTCCCTGCCCCTTTCATTTTCATCTCACTGGGAATCTTTAACCTTTTATTTACTATTTAGATTGTAATTATTTATGCTTTTGTTGCCTTCCACATAATTGTTAGGATAGCATACTTCGGTCTACTTTTACATGATATTGAAAGTTTTCTTTTCTTTCTGTGTTGGAGAGGCTGAACAGGAAAGGGAGCCTACAAGGGATGGAAGGAGGTACAGGAGAGATGAGGAGAAAATGAGTATCAGAAGAAGTAGAAGTAGAAGAACAAAACAAAACATATCCTTGGTGTTGCAGGATGTCAAATCTAGGCAAAAGATACCTAACACCAGCGACATGACCTTTTTTATTAGAAAAACAAAACCATGTTGTGATGTGAGAGACACTTAAAAGGCACAAGTTGAATTTTGAGCAATGTTTTCCATATGGTGCATATGCCTTCCATAATCTTTATAGGTTTCTAATTCACTTCTCAGTGAAATTCGTGTTTCCGATTTCAATCCGTAAAGACTAGAAATTTTAGCCCTGTAACCCGTAATAATGTATTGAATAAGTATGAAAAAATTTACAAAAATTAAATTACATATATCTTTTATAGAGAGTGGAGTTTTAGTAAGAATCAGTATCAATGTCTAAAGAATAAAAAGTATCAGTTAATCTAAATGGTTATAATAAAGCAATTGACCTAGGAGTTCAAGAGCAAGTTAGAGAAAAATTTGCTTTGTGCTGCAAAGTTTTTGATTCAGCTCATTAAATCCACTGAAGCAATAACCATATGTGGAAATTGGATCCTGTATCTCTCCCATTGAACTCTGGGAGACCAGGATATGGATTACGTTGGTAGGGAGATACTGAAATTCATTTCCCCATAGACCTAACACTGATGATTTTTAGGACATTTGCCTTTATTTGCAACATGCTTAGTTTCTTAGCTTCTTAAACAAGGTATGTTTGTTTGCTTAGAAATAATTGAAATTGGTTTTCAAGTGGTAATAGAATGCTAAATTTCTGATTGCAATTTCAGAAGGTGCATTTTATAATCTTTATCAGTCATATCTACAGTCCACAGAGACTTGTAGCCTTTTAAAGTTATCAAACTTAAATCACTTTTGCCTTTGCCATAAGCCAAACTCAGCTTGTGAAATATGCTTCAGATTAGTTGAGGGAAAAAGACAATGAAGTGACAGTGATATTCACGGAAATTTGGTTTATTTAGAGATGAATGGCTACCCTACCCTTTACTTGTGTTAATTTGCCAGATACGGTGCACACCCGACTTCTCTCCTACTACAACATAACTACCTTGGTTTCTGAAGGAGTGTTTTTTTGTTGTTTCATTACTGCTTAGTCTTTATTTCCCAAAATAAGAGACTTTTCTTTAGAAATATTCTGAAAGACAAAAAAAAAAAAGGAGGCAGAAAAGTATAATTACATATGACACCGATATAAATGGAGGCTTTCTTTCCTTCAATCTTGTTTCCCCCTAATGATTTTGATAACTGAAGTGTTGGATTTTATTAAATAGAACAGAATTAAACTCTCCAGAGATTAAAGCAGCTATTGGGATTCATACCTGCTGAAACAGGAGTCTCCTCCCTTTGTAGCTGACAGACCCATAATGAGCACACTGTCAAGCTGGTGAGAACGAAAAACATGAAACAAAAATTTTTGAAGACTAGAAAAATGGAAAACATAACATAGTAAAACCCACTTAAAAAAGCCACTAACATAGTAAAACCCCTTAAATTGTTTACTAAGGGATAAAAGAAAACACTGTATAAAGTTCATGTTGTCTTGTGTGAATTAGTTTGGCTTTGAGCAAATAAATATTGTACACAGCAATATAAGAATGTCTGCGATGAAGCAATTATCCCTATTGGCTGATGTTCTCTGCACAAAAGTTGGCTTTCAAATACTTCAAGTAAAGGGACTCTTTATTAATTGGCTAAAGCATCCCTTAGATCTTCTAAGAGATTAAGACCACAGTATGCTTCAAGGTTCCTTCCTTCTTAAAAAAAAAAAATTGTATTCAGATTGAGAAAACAAACTGAATGCAATAGCATCATTATCTATTTTTATATTGCAGAACTAACCTATCTTTACTATTCAAAACTTTGCTACAGCATGCCATATTATCTCTATGTCCATTAAATGACCATTTGTGTTTTTACTGCAGCTTCAAAAATTATATAATTATAACAAAGTTTGCTATCAAGCTCAAATAGGTTCTGTGACTTTAAATGCAAATTATCACACTGTTCCTGAGGCAAGTGAAAAGAAGGATTGCAACTATCAAACTGTTATTTAAAAGGAATTTTAACCCCTTAGGCTGACAACACACACAAACCCGGATTGCCACAAATAGAAGCCAAGGAGTCTGTTGGAATAAGAGCTGTCACTTCCAATAAAACTAGGGTGCCATAAAAATGCCATTGTGAACAGAGAGTGCTGTTGAAATCCCTGGTTTGATGTAGGTGAGACTGAGGGTGAAAAACTAGGAATAATATGAATGAGATTTTTCTTTGGGAGGGTGATTTGAGGTTGCTGCCATGTTTCGTAAACGCTAACACACCCTCCATTACCCTTCCTAACCCAACAATCCATTGATTTTCTTAGGTTGGAAATGACTGAAGCACCTTTGGCTCCAGGGAACCACAGTGGGATCCGTCAGGAAATGATGGTTTACTTCCTTTTTAATTAGAAAACAAATCCAGCTCTAGAATTCATGTGTTTAAAATTTGGGTTTCACTTAGAGCCTTCCCTAAAAGTGAGAGTTCTAAATCATGTTCTGCTTATTATAACGTGCTTATTTAGAACTTTTTATTTCACCCCAGGTTCTGCTTAAATGAATCATTCCCTGTATCCTCTTAGTTGCTAATGGCGCAATTCTTCAAAATGGCTAATAGTCCAGACCAGTTCATCGTGTAGCTTGTTAGGGGATCCCTGTGTCTATTTTGCCCCAGCCATCACGAGTCCTGTTCTCTCTGAAAAGTGGCTGGGTGCCCAGGAAATTAACTAGCTACTGCTGCTTGGTAGAGAGGAGATTTAAAGACTGGCACTTGGCAGGGGTCTCCACCTTCACAGCTGCTGAGGGCTAAATTATTACACATGGCCTCCTCCAGCAGTGCTGGCCGAGCACAGCAGAGCCTTTCCTCTGTCCTTTAACACTGGACTTAGGTTTCAGAAATAAAGGGAGAAGACTGAGACTGCTCAGTTTATCCAAAGCAAAGCACTAAGTATGCTGTCCTGCTCCTTTGCTGAAATGCAGTGGACACTCATCCTGTTCTTCCTGTGCTTAAGAATGCCTACAGAATCCCTTTAAGCCTAATGTGATTGTTTTGAAAGCTCAGTGGGTATGCAGAGGTACATGAGATGATCGAACTAGGCTTCTAAGAGAAAAGTAACACTGTTCAAAGAGAGATGCTAACAAAGCAAGGAGAGCAGCTTTCATAATGGTCTCATGGAAGATTGTACACTAAAAAGGGTGGATGTGGCTTTTCTTCCCTCTGCTTAAAGAAAATAACTGATCGCAATCAACCTGCGCTTCACCAACCTTACAGGATTTTCAGAGGAATAATAGCCTTGGCATTAGATGTCCTGCAGTCCTCTAGGATACTGGTTAGATGTGTCTGAGGAGGATAGCATTGTTAAGAGAGGCAGGGAAGATTCATGAGAAGACCCTGGAGCATTAGTCCAGGGCCCTCTGCGTGACTGTAGGACTAAAAATAACTTGGACTTTCTGTACCTCCACTTTTTCATCTGTTGACTGTGTGTGTAAATATATAGATGAGTAGTCCTTGTCTTTTCCTGCAGTTTTAGGATGTAAAATTGCATGAATACTCAAATTTTAAATTGTAAGATAAATTAGATAAACTTACACTGTCCCATTCCTTCATTCCATACTCAATTCTACCTGTCAGAGTAGGGCAAACTCCACCCTGATCCATTTTCCCCAAGGCTATTAGATGAGAAGCTGGGACTTACCTATTTTTGGGTAGTTTCCGTCTAGGATCTACTCCGAAAAGAGACCGACCTATTGTTTTTTATTTGTCTTGGTCATAGTGACAGATTAGTACAGGGGTTCCTAACCAGAGGGTCTGTAAACTTGAATTGAAAGGAATCAATTTATTATCTTTATTTTCTCTGACCTCTAGCTGAAATCTAGCATATCCTTTACTTATGAATGTATGCAATAAATTACAGTAGTATTCATTTCATGTCACATTACAATTCTTGCATATCTCGAAAAATCACTTGTACTCATCCACACTGTGAAATTACGGTAGCGGCAGATAGTCGAGTGTCGTAAAACTATCTGCTGCTACATTCTGAGAAGGGGTCCATGGTTTTCACCTGACTGGCAAAGGTGTCCATGGAACAAAAAGAGGTTAAGAACCCCTGCTTTAGTACATTTAGAAATTTTATGATCAACTCTGCCTGTTATCACTTATGTAAAATTAAAATATTTCTTTTGTTTTATTTTTTTCACGTCTCAAAATAATGTATTCACAGATGATTAAATTTAAAATGTATTAAAATAAACTAAATCATTCTCCCACTATAGCCTACACCAACTGAAACCTGTTCTCTTTTACTCATCTTCCAAGAGGAAATTGCTGTTTAATTCATTGCTCATTTTGGTTGTCTGATAACCTCTGTAGTTCAAACAACTGATTTGTTAACATTTCATTTGTCAACCAGTTGCTTCACTGTAATATGGATACTGCCTTAGAATAGTTTCATGCTTATTAGAAATATTGGTCCAAATGGAATTTGAAAGAAGCCATCTCTCTATCTCAATTGCAAACGCATAACACAACCAGTATTAAAAGGGTCTTCTATACACTAGATCATATTTCATTATACATTTTAATTTTCTCATTCACAAGTACTTCAAGAAGTGCCTTTCCAACACTCCGTTTCTAAGTGTAATCTTCAAAGAAAAGAAGGAGAAAAATCAAGAAATTCTCTTGTCTCTACAGGTGGTTTGCTGTGGTAACAAAAGTCATCTCAGAGAAATTAACTTAATATAGCCCAATTCTAGTTATATGTAGTAGGAACCCTAAAACCCACAGTTGAGTGTGACACTTTCTAGGAGAAACCCTATTTGTTTTGGGACAATCATTAAGTCTTTTAGGCTCCTGGGATCTATTTAATCCAGCATTATCCAATAAAAATAAAATGTGAGCCATATATGTAATTTTTAAATTTGCTAGTAGGCACAGAAGAAAAAGTAAAAAGAAACAAATGAAATTAATTTTAATAACAGATTAACCCACTGTTCTAGTTACCTTAGGACTACTCAAGCAATTATGATATGATGAGCTGAAACAATGGAGATTTATTAGCATATGATTTTGAAGCTAAAAGAAATTCCAAATCAAGGTGTCATCAAAGTGTCATCAAGACAATGCTTTATTCCTGAAGACTCTGGTATTCTGGAGCTAGCTGCCTGTGACCCTTGGTCCTAAGTTCGTCACATGGCAAGACACATGGTGGCATCTCCTGTTCTCTACCTTCTCTTCCAAATTCCAAGTTCCTTTGATTCAGCTTCGGGCTGCTTCCTCTGCGGCTTTCTCTCTCTCTGTCTGAATTTCACTAACCTTACCAAAAGGTCTTACTTACAATGGGTTCACACTCATGGGAATGGATTAAATTTAAGAACTTGCTTTTCTGGAGGTACATACAGCTTCAAACCACCAAACCCATTGTAACCAAATTATTTCAACCTATGAGCAATATAAAAATTGTTAATGAAATATTTCACATTATTTTGTTGATACTAAGTCTTCAAAATCCAGTGTGTATTTCACATTTATAGCACATCTCAGTTTGGTCCAGCTGCATTTCAAGTGCTCAGTAGTCACAGGGAAGCTGATGACCACAGTATTGAACAGGGTAGATTTAATCCATTGCTTTTTATCAGGACATGTAATGGTACCTGACGGACCAGAAAGAATTAATGTGTCTCCAAACCATGAGCAGCTTTTTCTTTTTTTTCCAATCAAACTCTTTCTGGCAAATTATTATTAGTAAAGTACCTCTTTGATACATTGAATCATTTAATCATTTAGTTTTTCAAAATTTAATTATTACTTGTCACTGAGCTTGTCTCAAATAGTACTTGATCTCATAGCTTTGAAAAATGAACAATTGATTTTCTATTTACAGGCAGTATCATATATTTACATTTTTTAAAGCAAGTTTTATTTTACAATAGTTTTAGCTTTACAAAAAATGGTGATAGATAGTACAGAGAATCCCCTTTTACCCCATATCCAGTTTCCCCAGTTAACATCCTACATCAATATGGTATATTCATCACAATTAATGAATCAATATTGATGCATTGTCATTAACTGAAGTTCATACTTTATTCAGATTTTCAGTTTTTTCCTAATATCCTTTTTCTGTTTCAGGATTCCATCAGGTTGCCATATGACATTTAGCCATCATGTCTCCTCAAGCTTCTCTTCGCTGTGTCAGTTTCTCAGACTTTCCTTGTTTTTGATGACCTTGACAGTTTTGAGGAGAACTGTTCAGGAACTTTATAGACTGTCCCTCAATTGGGACTTGTCTGTTGTGTTTCTCATGATTAGACTGGGTGGTGGGTTTTGGAGAAGAAGACCACAGCATTAAAGTGTCAATGTCAGCCCATCATATGACAGGTACATATTATCAACATGACTTGTCAGCATTGATCAACAACCCGAGGGGGCATTTGTCAGGTTTCTCCACTGTGGAGTTACTCTTTTCCTCCCATTCCATTCTGTACTCTTTAGAGGGAAGTCAGTATGAACAGGCCATACTCAAAGAGTGGGGAATTATGCTCCTCCTTGAGGGCAACCTATTTACCTAAATTATTTCAGATTCTTCTGCATGAGAGATTTATCTCTTCTCATTTATTTATCGAATAATTAATTTATAGCCATTTAAACCCATGAATATTTATTTCATACTTTGGGTTATTATCCAATTCATCTTTATATTGTTGCTCAGACTGTCCCATTTTTGGCCCTTGGGAGCTTGTTCAGTTGACTCCTGTATCTCTTTGCAAGGCCTCCATCACTGAGGTCTTTTTGTATTGTTTCATGCCCCAGTCCAAAAATAGGCATTTCTCCAAGGAGCCCTGGTTCCTTTTATTGGAGAATTGGAGAATGGTAAAACAAACAAACAAAGCACAAGATCTGGGTTCTGGGTGCTTATCTTTTTACAGAGCATTATTAATAACTTATAATCAGGTTTGCTTGGATAAAATGAGCAACATATACTATCCTGGACATTTACACACAATACAACTTGAAATACATATGGAATCACCAGGCTAGTGCCACCAGGATCATATTGCCCATGTGATCCTGTCAATGGCCATGCAGGTATAAGATAGGAAATATGCCCAAGTCAAGTAAATTAAGACATCAAGATATTTTTTGTGGATCAAATATGAGAGATGGTAAGAGATTAGTGTTTATTTTTATGTTATATTAATACTTCCTAATACAAATTCACATAGTTTATTATTTTTTGGCCAATGAGAGACAAAATATTACTATGAAACTGAAAAAATGTTTAAAATTGTGAGATTGTATTTGTGTGGGTGCTCACTAGATTGTAAGGCCTTTAAAGATCATGTTTTTAAAGACTTGTTATAAGCACAATGCCTGGTACATAGCCTACATGTCTTTCTTTTTTAAGATTTATTTTATTTCATTTCTCCTCACTCTGCCCCTCCTGTGGTCTGCTCTGTGTCCATTCACTGGGTGTTCTTCTGTGTCTGCTTGCATTCTTGACAGGCAGCACTGGGAATCTGTGTCTCTTTTACTTGTGTCATCTTACTGTGTCAGCTCTCTGAGTGTCCAGCGCCACTCCTGGGCAGGCTGCATTTTTCGCATGGGGCAGCTCTCCTTATGGGGAGCACTCCTTATGCATGGGGCACCCCTACCCGGGGGGAACCCCTGCATGGCAGGGCACTCCTTGGGCACATCAGCACTGCGTGTGGGCCAGCTCACCACACAGGCCAAGAGGCCCTGGGTATCAAACCCTGAACCTCCTATATGGTAGGCAGATGCTCTATTAGTTGAGCCACATTCGCTTCCCCATATCTCTCTTAACCTACTGGACTGAATTATATTTATAATTTCTAAGTGTTGCTATATAACTATTATAAGCATTCAGTTTTATCCCATTCAAATGGTGAAAAAAAAAAAAGAAACTGGAAAAAAAGACTTTTCTGTTCTTAAAAGGACCAAAACTCACATTGAATAATATAATACACTGGCCTTTTCTTTTTTGTTTGTTGCCTCTCCCCTCCCCCTCCCTGTCCCCGTTCTTCCTCCCTCTCCCCTCCCCCTCCCTGCTGTTTTTGCTGTGTCCATTTGCTGTGTGATCTTCTGTATCTATTTTTCTCTTTTTGTCTTCTCTCATCTTTCTCCTCTATGATTCATCAGGATTTGATCCTGGGGACCTCTGATGTGGAGAGAGATTCCCTGTCAATTGCGTCACCTCAGTTCCTGGTTGCTGCTGCACTGCACCTTGACTCTCCCCTTCATCTCTCTTGTTGCGTCATCATCTCACTACTTGACTCACTTGCTTGGGCACTCGGCTCACCATGCGGGCACCGGCTCTCCACACAGGCACTTGCGCAGGCACTTGGCTCACCACACAGGCACTCGGCTCTCAGTGCAGACACTCAGCTCACCATGTGGGCACTGGCTTGCAGCACGGGCACGCTTTTCCTTCTTCTTTTTCGCCAGGAGGCCCCAGGGATCAAACCCAGATCTTCCCATATGGTAGGCAGTCTCTATCACTTGAGCGACATCTGCTTCCCTACTCTGGTCTTTTCAACTGCCAAATCCATTATCTTGCTCCTCCCTTGCCCGACATGCCCCAATACCACAAAATCACTTGAACATTTTTTTTTTAAGTCACTTAGTGATAATTTCTTAAGGCAAAGTTGGACAAGGCCAAGTAAAGATTTCACTGAAAACTTACACTGGAACTGGTCTTGGAGTAATGAAGAAAGGCATTCGTTTCAACTGTGGAAGTACTAGTTCAAACCAATTTGGTGTTTCTGTTGATTTCTCAGCTTCTTAGTAGGGCAGTGATCTCATTCTAGCTTTGCCTCATACTGGTTGGTAATTCCACTCCCTTCATCTGACCACTGCTGCAGTTTTCTATAACTTGCTGCTCTCCCCAGTCCTGTCCCTCTTTCTGTACCTGGGCTGAATCTCCAGGCCTCAAATGCATCTCCCACATGCACTTAACTCTCCAGGTATTCCCATCAACTCCTCAGGTTTTGGTAGATTTGATGTGAAGCCGAGTAAGCTACATACCCCAGCATGATTCAGAGACTGTGATTTCAGCCTCTATTATTTCAGAATCTTTTGTTAAACTTCTTGAAACAAAACCTAAAATGATGATGAGTTGTTCACTACATGTATTTAAGGCCCTATGTTAAGCTTGTGTTTGGGAGTTCAGCTCCAAAATCTTGTCAAAGTTTTGAGAAAATGGCAGCCTTGTTTGCAATCATTCTCTTTCCCTAAATAATTAGCTTGGACTGATGTGCATTCTCCCTTTCTCTATCTTTTTGTCTTTCTCTTTTTTTCTCAGTATAGTGTCATTTGGTCCAAGCATTTGCCTAAACCAAGGATCTTTCCATCAAAGCCCTGAGAGATGACATTGCACTCTCTACTTAAACATATTCATTGCCTAGCACTCACTTCGCTATGTAGCTTTGTGTTTCATTTTGAACAGCCTCATTTGTGGAAAGCTCCTTTTCATTCTGAACTGAAATCTATCTTATCATCTGCACCTATCTTTTCTGGACCCAAATAAGAGTCCATACGTAGAGACTTTTTAAAACAGCAAAGCACTGAATTAATATAAAATATATTAATATCAATTCTACCAGATAGAGCTTGAAAATTTGACAAGCACACTGTCTTATCCAAGTCATAAGAGCTGAAGAACATGAGAATAGGGCAAAGAAGACACCCAGCACTGGTTTCTGAAGAGCTCCCTCCAGCTCAGCATCAATTCATCAGTCTTCTTTAAACCGCTGTATTTAAGCAGTGACAGACAGGGATCAGCCTAAGCCAAGAGCTGGAGAACAGAAACAAAGCTAAAGCAGGAAGAAAACCAGGACCTACAGCAGATCAAGGGTTAGAAGAAGTAGAAGGAGGTTGGCATGGCTGAATCATCTCTGCTGGTTCAGACACCTTCAGTCTCCAGAATTTTTAGAGGCAGTAGTTTTATTTCCTACTCCTCTCCTGTATAGACAGAGCAGACAGCTTCAGAGTACTTGAGAAATTGCTCTAGTTCTGAGTCCACCAAATAAAAATAGCCCTTAGTTTAGAAAGAACCCAGCTGAAGGCTCGAGGAGATTCCCTCACTTACTCTCACACCATCATTTTGGGAGCAGTCCTTCTGGCTTGGATAAACATGCTCAGCTTCCAAGCTGTGTCTTGGATGACCAACCTAGGTAGCAATCTTGGATTTGGGACACAATAAAGTGTAGGAGCAGAGCAGGACCAGACCCTCAGTCCACTAGGCAAGCGATGACTACTCCCATATCCAAACTTCCACCATTCATCTGAAATCACTAGAAGCTGTGCGGTACTTCAAATGGTGTCATTGGAGCACCTTGATCCAAGTAGCACAGAATGCTTGAATACATTAGGTGCATGGAGATGGCCTATGAAGAAATTACAGGCTCATAAAACTTATGGTATAGTTCTCACAGAGAGTAAGAAATTGATTCAATATATAACATAAATGACTAAATTTGAGTAACTTTTAGGTCATTTAGAATTGAAACTGGTACTATATATCACTTGGAACATATATTCAGAGTTCACAGTAAGGTATAGAATATGGCACATGACCTTATACCATGATAATTAGACTTTTATTTATTTATTTATGATTTATTTTATTTCTCTCCCCTCCCCCCCCAGTTGTCTGCTCTCTGTGTCCATTTTCTGTGTGTTCTTCTGTGTCCACTTGTATTCTTGTCAGTGGCACCCAGAATCTGTGTCTCATTTTGTTGCATCATCTTGCTGTGTCAACTTTCCGTGTGTGCGGTGCCACTCTTACACAGGCTGCACTTTTTTCACATGGGGTGGCTCTCCTTGCAGAGTGCACGCCTTGTGCATGGGGCACCCCTATGTGGGGGACACCCCTGTGTGGCACAGCATCCTTGTGCGTGGCAGCACTGTGCATGGGCCAGCTCACCACATGGGTCAGGGGGCCCTGGGTATAGAACCCTGGACCCTCCATATGGTAGGCGGACGCTCTATCAGTTGAGCCACATCCACTTCCCAATAATTAGACTCCTTTTTAATTTATTTATTTATTTATTTAATTCCTCTCCCCTCCCCCGGTTGTCTGTTTTCTGTGTCTTTTTGCTGCGTCTTGTTTCTTTGTCCGCTTCTGTTGTCGTCAGCGGCACGGGAAGTGTGGGCGGCGCCATTCCTCGGCAGGCTGCTCCCTCCTTCGCGCTGGGCGGCTCTCCTTATGGGTGCACTCCTTGTGCGTGGGGCTCCCCTACGCGGGTGACACCCCTGTGTAGCACGGCACTCCTTGCGCGCATCAGCACTGCGCATGGGCCAGCTCCACACGGGTCAAGGAGGCCCGGGGTTTGAACTGCGGACCTCCCATGTGGTAGACGGACGCCCTAACCACTGGGCCAAAGTCCGTTTCCCTAATTAGACTCTTATATCCCAGAAACCTTATATGCTTTTACAGAACAAATTCATTAAATGCCTACTTAATCATATCATGATTCTTTCATAAATGTTAGCTTTGGTAGCAATCTTAACCTTATGGATAAAAGGCTAAAGTTAACTAGAAAATTTCCAAGATATTTATTGTATAAACTACTGTTCAATGCAATACTATAATGTAAATCTATAAAATGCTCTTGGCCCAACCAAAAGATCATACTGATATGTTTTCATCAGAAAATAATAATAAGTAGCAAAACTCATTCTTGAAGGTTTAGACAACAATAACTGTTATGCTTAGGGATTTTACATAGCATTATACCTCTTGGAGTATAATTTAACAAGTCAAATTCTAAGAAAAAATAGCATTCTTGAATGCTAGCTGAATGATAAAATTTGACACTGGAAAACCTGACTCAACGTGCAATTCAAAGTTTACAATTTTAGAATAAAAATTAAGATTCACTACTCATGAGAAAATTTGACCACAATAATGAAGTGACATTCTGTATATCAGATCCCAGGAAAGATCTCTTTCCTTTTTTTTTTTAATGGCAGAAAGTAAGGATTACTTAGTGATATTCTTAGCTGAGATAAAGCAGTGTGCTACAATCAGCTCTGTCTTTGCCTGTTATTACTGCCCAAGCACCCTCTACTGTAATACAGATGGGATCTAAGATCAACTTCCTCTTTTCTCCTGATATAGAGCATAATAGATGTCCACAACTTAATTAGCTACTTAACAACACTTTCTGTGAGGGGACTGGATGTTGCTCAGTGGTTGAGTGCCTACTGCCCATGTAAGAGAGCCAGATTCCCTGTACCTCCTATAAAAACAAACAAACCCACTTTCTGTGGAAGATGATGTAAAGAAAAACTTTTCTCCATTGTTTCATCTATTTGCAGCTTATCTTTTCTTTCCCTTTCAAAGAAACCTCCCAAGTCACTTGCCTGGGCTCATAATACTCCTATAGTACATTCACTGACTCCCAGAAACTCATGATTAGAGGTCAAGCCTTGAAAGTCGGGTAGTTCAGCCACTTGCACAAATGCTCTCACTTCCGAGCTTCTTCTGGGTTAGGTCACCTCCCTTTGCTCCCCATGGGATATTTACATTACAACAGCCCATTCAGTAACACACAGTAGCCAGCCTGATATAACTTTGTCTCAGCATTTGCATTTGAGTGAGGGTCCTGGTTGTCTGGTTCACTCCAGAAAATTATTATAGATGTTGCAGTTGGGTCATGTGACTCATGGTTTAAAAAATAAACCACCCTTTCTTGACACATGCCCAAAAATTAAGACAGAAGGCTTTAGTTCAATGTGATGAAATATTTGGCTCTGAGAAAATGTCACTAGCTTGTTTTTGTCAGCAAGGAGAGCCAATTCATATTTTCATATTATGCTGAATCTCAACAGGGTCAGCTTTGTGGTATCTCAATAAGTTCTGAATGCTCAAAACCTGTATTCTGCTCAGCAAGAATAAACTCCAATAGCCCCTTGAAGTAAGAGACTTTAGAAGCCGTTCTTTATCCTTTCGTGCTCTGCCTGGCTGCTGGGCTGCTCACCTGGGGCTCTTCACCTGGTGATCCGATGACTCAAGGCATTCAAAAAGAGAAGATAGTTAATGGTTAGATCTAGAGGCAATTAAAACACCTGCTGGGTGGGCTATTTTCCTGTCAGGCTGGGATGCTAATTTGGAAGATAACAATAGATTCTCTCTGTGGTGCCTACTAATGTTCTGGAAAATGTAGTAGGTAGGGAAGTAGAAAGCATACTTATCAGAACAGTCCACAGCCTCTTAGTCGTCAAGTATTTTACACTTTTTGACAGATTTTCAAGAAGGTAACTTGTTCTTTTTATTTCAGGTATAAAATTGTCTTGGAAGAAAAAGCTAGACACAACAAGCTTTATCATAGTAGGAATTGTGTCTGGTGGTGAGCTTTAATAGAACTCGTTTTCTTGTCTCTTACACCAGATCCTCTCTCTCTGCTGATGGTGTTAGTATCCACTGACAGCCAGGCAAGAGATCTTAGAATCCTCTCTGTTTTTTTCGCCCACCTCACCTTCCACATATACATACAGGATGAATCTACCTCTCAAATACTTCTTGTCTCTTTGTTTCCTCCTTTTCCACTACCAGGCAAGTTGAGGGCCTCCTCTCTTATCTGACACTTGCAATGGTCTTCGAAATTCCCTCCAATTTCTCTCTCTATTCCATCCTAGACCCCCAGAATGATCTTTCTAAAGTGCAAGTCTAAGCACTCCCCTGCTTAAAAACATTCAATGGCCAACCATTACTTCAGGATCAAGTTCAGATTTTTTACAGGGCATGAAATGGGTTCACAAGCCTCCCCAAAGTATATTTAGGAGGCATAAATTACAGCTTAAGGATATGGGCTCTGAAGCCGTTCTATCTGGGAGTCTGCTGGTCCCTTTACCACTTGTGTGATTTTAGGGAGTTACTTAACCTTCTTAAACTCAGTCATTTCATTTGTAAAATAGGGATAATAACAGTATCTACCTCACAGAGTTGTGAGACCTAAATAGATAATGCAAACCCCTTGGCATGGTGCCTGGCATATAACTATGCTCAATGGTTACAAAGTGGTGTTGTTGGCTTTTTTAATTTTTTTTAAATTTTCTGGTTCTATCTTTTACTGCTTTTCCCCAAAACTCCATATATTCCAGCCATATTCAACTACTGTCTTTCACTGGACAATATCCTGTGATATCCTACCACCTTTTCAGGCCCTGTCCACAAGAATGGGGCAGACTTTATAGAGGAATTCTAAAAGAAGTATGCATCATTGGAAGTTGCTAAGTATTGGTTTGAGCTAGGGTTGAGTCAGGATTGAACAAGGAGATATGAAACCATGGGTCAAAGTCTAAAACAAATTGGCACTTTTATTGAGTCAAATGGGAGGATACCAGGTTATAATGGCAAAATGCCAGTGAAAACTAGTGTTTTAAGAAGAAACGTTTAGGAAACTGAGCACACAATGGAAAATTCCTGCTCTGTGGAAATGTTTTCCGTGCTGCCAGAGGGAGTTGGACCCAGGTTGGTCAATCTCTTTTTTTGCCCAGATTGCTCTTCCTTGCCTTCTTTACTTGCTGATCTTTCAAGGACTATTTTAAATGTCCTTGACTAACTCCCTTAGTGTTAACTACTACATCCTGGGAGCTCTATAACTTGCTGCTTTTCTCGAGAATATACTGTGATACAGTCAGTCATCTGTTGGCTTACTGCAGATCTTCCCCAATAGGTAATGACTTCTGACAGGTGATGGAATTCAGGCAATTTTTGTATACAAAGCAAACAGACATGTTTTTTTACCTAACTGAATTTTATTCCTGGCCTTCTGATTTCTTTCATGTATAGGGTGCTTCAAAATGAAGGAAAATTTGTAGGACCTTTAATTGACAACCTAAAAAGAACAGAATAATGATACCAAACATTAAGTGAAGAATGATGGAAAGGCATTTCTCTATAAATTGAATTTTTTTTCCTTTGATCACATAAATTGGAATAAATTGATTTTAAGTGGAGGATATGCTACCATATGAATAGAGTTTAAACAAATTATGATGACCTACAGAAAAAGTTAGAGTTTTAGGAAAATATATAGGAAATGGACATCTAGTGGTACTGGCTTACCTAAATGGATTGTTTAATCCATTAATTTTTGCTGACAGATCATTTCACTCCTTCAGTCTGGCTCTTTGGGTCTTCTGCTTGCCAACTATTTGATATTAAGGAAGTTAATTGGACTTTCTAAGTCTAAATTTTCTGAGATGTAAAATGTGGGAGGAAAAACACCTGCCCTTCCTTCCTATAGGTTTGTTTTGATTTTCAAAAGAGAGGGAATGTGTTGCAGCTTTATTTTTGGCCTGGTCCTAGCATTTCTAAGAGTAAGTGATGCTGATTTTGTGGTTTGTCATTTATTGGCTATTAAAACACTTGGGAACCTATGATTAAACTTGAACACATCATTGAGGTAGCCACTTTGTGTTTCCAAATGAAAAATTTTAAATGACCTAAAATATTGAGTGAACACTTTCCTTATCAAAATTCTGATGCTATCTTACTACATAGTCCAACTCAGAAATGCAATTATACAGGTAATTATAATTTGCATCTGGAGACTAATATTCCTCCCATGAGTAGTTTGCTGGAATGTATATCATACTCAAAATATTGAATTACAGTATATTTTAAAGTAAATTGAGTGACTGAACAAGATGAATTTCTTTATGCTTTCATCTTTTGGTACTTAATGTCATAAAACTGCAGTTGTAATTGAGAATATGATACTAATATGCTTTTAAAATGACTTTATAGCAATTTGATTGCAATTCTAATTACAAATACAAACAATAACAAATCAGGTTAAAGGAGATTTTTGGGGTATTAGCTTTGTTTATAATAAATAAACAAGAATAATTGGTAATTCACTACCAGTAATTTGCATATAACTGGATATAAACAGCTCTTGGCAGTGCTTGCCTTACTTCATATTAGTAATAGACAAATGTTTGCTGGCTAAATAGAAAATATATGAGGGTGCTTTTTAAATTATTAAAGATATTTGAAGCATTAAAGTATCTAAAGTAATTTTCCCTATAATCTTGTTTATACCTTTCATTTTATTAAGGGTTGATAAAATTTACTAAGTATAGGTAAATTTCCCCTTCCTCTTCTAATGAAACCATAGGAATGAAGACTATTTAAATTTAAAGTCATCCATGGAGGGAAGCGGATTTGGCTCAACTGATAGAGCTTCCACCTACCATATGGGAGGACCTGGGTTCGATCTCTGGGTCCTCCTGGTGAAAAATAAGAAGAGAAAGCATGCCTGCCTGGCAAGTCAGTGCCCATGTGAGTGCCCGTATGGTGAGCTGGTGCAAGCAAGAGTGCCTGCGCAAGTTCCCGCGTGATGAGCCAGTGCTCTGCGCAAGTGAGTCACGCAGCAAGATTACACATCAAAAGAGAGAGTCAAGGTGAAGCACAGCAGAAACCAGGAACTGAGGTGGCACAATTGACAGGGAACCTCTCTCCCCATCAGAGGTTTCCAGGACAAATCCCAGTGTATCCTAGAGGAGAGAAAATGAGAAGACAACACTGACAGTAAAAAACAAAACAAAACAACAACAACAAAAAAACACAGCAGGGTGGGAGGAGGTGAAGGGGGGAAAATAAATAAATTTTTAAAATAAATAAAGTCATCTGTAGAAAGAAGTGTAAATAACTAAATCTATATAGACAAATAAAGTTTTCTTATATTTTGAAATAGGATATGATGCCAAAAATTTACAAGAACTGCCTGGAAATGTGAGGAATTTATTAAATAAGAGATTGCTTATTTTACAAAATTCATTAAAATGTGAACCAACCTCTTCCCTTTATGAAAAAGAATAGGCACTGGGCTATCTTCTGTAGATCTCTCCCAGCTAGTATTCAATTGTAAGCACAGAACTTAATGAATTTATTTATATTGACAACTCTGGGTAACTGCTGTTATAAAACTGGAGTTTTAATTGGAAATATGATACTAATAAACTATGTTTAGGAATTTGAGAGCATTAATTATTTTATGAAGCAAGAAATAATAAAATCACTAGTTGCTTTAATCAAGAACCATTTGAATACTAATGAAATATTTAGATGTCCTGGCAATAAACCTTATGAAATATAAAGGACTAGATAACTAGTTAAAAGAATTCTCATATGTCAAGTTACACAGATAACATGGATTAGAAGTGAGGATTAATTTTATCTCACATAAAATGCTATCTTGTTTTAATGTGATTAAAATTCCTCATGTATCTGATACTTATCTCTCGGATCTTATCAATGTTAGAAGCTATTGTGAAAACAAATGATTACTCCACAAGAGAACCCTCCAGAGCCAATATCGGGTTTTATGATCCGCTCTGGACTAATGACAGAGTAGCTGAGTTTACACAGATTATCACTTGTGGCCATCTCATTGGCCTGACATTGTACAGGAGGAGAGCTCAAAGCCCAAGGAGGCTTTGACAAGGTCAGACAGGAAGAAACTGGGAGACCATTTGTAGTGGTTGACGTAAGACACCTTAAGGTTTGTTTTGTTTGTTTTATCTTTTCCTTCTGGTGGCCCTAAAATTCTCCTTTTTAGCCCAAAGACTTACATTCTATAAAGAGTGATTAACCATGGTCCTTGCTTTTTAAGATTCACTATATTATTCATTCATCAAACATTCACTGAGGGTCTGTTACGTGCCAGTTACTGTGCTCAGGGCTGGGGATGAGGACAATGGTGGGAACCCTGGCATTAACAGAACTTGTGTAGAAGCAAAAACAGCCCTGGGGATTTCTTTCCTCCTTAAATACTTTCCTTTATTCCAGCCTTCTGTTCTTAGTACTTACAGGCTATGTTTTAAGTGCTCCTTCACTGTATGTTTGAATACAGTGAATAAAGTTCATTCTTTCAACAAACATCAATCTAGCAACTCTATCGTCTTTCTAACAATGGTGTGGAAGAAAGATAAATTTGTCCTGCCCTCAAGCTTCTTAGGGTCTAATAAAGAAGATAATATATGCATATACATCTCTATGATGATGCCAAACCCTAAGATTTATGGAAGTCTAGAGAAAGGAGGAATTGTTTCCATTGACAGAGTCCACTCCATGGAAGAAGAGGCAGTAAGTGAGACCTTAAGATTAGGGAGGTTATGAACAGGTACAGAAGGGAGAAAACATACCCCAGATAAAGATACACTGGATAAAGTCATAGAGCGGAGACCTCAGAGAGAATCAACCAGAAGAATAAGCATTCAGTCTGGCTGTACTCCCTTCTGCATTTTGATAAGTTGGTGGCAAGGTGGGGAGCACTAGTAAAATAAAGAGAAAAAGAAGAGTTTTGAAAACAACTAACAGGTAAGCGGATGTGACTCAAGCAATTGGGCTCCCACCTACCGCATGGGAGCTCCATGGTTCAGTCCCTGGAGTCTCCTAAAAGAAGACTGCGAGCTGGCATGACAGGTGGGCATGGCAAGCTGAGGCAACAAGAGACACAAGAAGAAAGACATCATGAGAGACACAACAAAGCAGGGAGCAAGAAGTGTACGTAACTAAATCTACATACATAAATAAAGTTTAGCCTCCTAAAGGAGAATGAGTAGGACTATGAGCTGGCATGAAGGGTGGGTGTAGTGAGCTGGCGTGACAAGATGGTGCAACAAGAGACGATGAAAACGTAATGAGAGACACGACAAAGCAGGGAGTGGAGGTGGCTCAGGTGATTAGGCACTCCCACATCTGAGGTCCGGGGTTCAATTCTGTTGCCTCCTGAAAAGAAGACCAGGACACAGCAAATGCAAAACAATGAAGTGGTGGGGAGAAATAAATAAATAAAATAAATCTCAAAAAAAGCATAACAAAAAACAAAACAAAAAAACCTGACTAACGGATTTGTTGCCGAGAACTACCACAGACTCCTCAAATATTTGGAAGCCCTTTTAGGGGACACACTTTGAAATCTAGGATGTTCTACTGTTGTAGAGAAGTCAGCTGTACATGGTATCGAAGGCCAGGACGCAAGAACTCTGAGAAGGAAGTTGATTTATTTCGACCAGCGGGACTTGGTAAACTCCTGTCCTAATAAAAACCGAGCCCCAAATAGAATTTTTCGGTCCCTTTTATACAGAGGAAATAAGAGTAGGGAGACAAACGGTGCTTGTATGCAAAAAGACTTTTTGGTAGTTTCTTCAAGTGTTTTATCTGAGTATTAGATAGGTTATTTCCTCCAGGTAAGCTTGATTTAACACATATTCCCCACATTCCAAGCCAGCTTGAATTTAGCATATCCTCCACATTTCGTCTGGATGCAACCTTGAATACACATTCAGTCTTACATCCTTTCTGAACATTCAAAGACTGTAGGGCCTATATTATTTATTTAGATTTCTAGAGACTAGGTACACTTGGAAACAATTTTGAATTTATGCACAGGCTATATTACTACAACCACCCTACCTCATGGTTCTAGTCCCTCTAAGTTCCGATTCTTTTACATTATCTTGTTATTTAGGAATGCACAACTTTTAAAAATTACAGGTAATGGGGCCAAATGTATCAACAAGAGTTGGAAGCATGCATCTAGGAAAGACAAGTCCTCATTTTGAAATTGAATCCCAGACAAACTTCTGGAATTTCAGGTTTGGTTACTAATGTTGAACTTGTACCAAGTTCACCAAAGTTCACTTTCTAGGGAGCCTGGAGTGAGTTAGGCATAAATCAGAAGCAGCCGCAGTGGAGGCCTGCATATATACATTCATGTACAGACAGACATACCCCAGTCCTTTTATAGCTTCAGATGGAAACCATATGAAATGCCATGGCGCTGCACAGCATCAACCGGAAGCCTGGACAGCTCAGAGCCTTCCACCAGGTCTCTCTCAGTGGGTTTATTTCTATTTGATCCTGATAATTTCTGCAGGGTGCCTAATCTGTCCTGAGAAAATAAGAAGCTTGAAGAAATAGATGGGCCCAAACTATTGAACTGTCCTCACTGACCAAACCTATGTTCTGTAACATTTACAACAGATTGATCACCTCATTTCCATGTAAACTAGAGAGGAGAGGGGGACCTGGCTGTGCAAGGGTTCCCACCTTTTTTCACTTGCCCTCAACTTCTTTTCCTAGATGGAATTATGAAAAAGAAAAAAAAAGAGGGAAAGGAACATTGTCCTATCTTACTTTGACAAGATCTGTTTTGTTACAAGTTATCAATTATGTTAACAATTTGATTCACATGTAAAGTGTACACACTTACCACAGTTTCTAATGGTTTGGTGAGTGGCAGTTAGCTTATAAAAGAATAAAAGCTGTGACCTCTGAAGCTTTTAGTGCACTTTCCTGGTTAAATAAATCGGAAGAGAACTTGAGCATTGCCTCCACAGCTCCTTAAAAATCAAAGATGTAAACTTTAGAAATAAACAGAGCTTTCTATTTGAATGTGCTTAAATAATTTAGGTGATACTTTGCTGCTTTTGTTTAGGATCATTAGACAGAGAGTCATGTGTGATATAGTTTAATGTGTATTTATTCCATCACCTTAAAACATATTGAAGCTTCATGCCTTCTCTTCCCTTTATAATACCATAAAAAGTCAGTTAGTTCTTAAAATGGTGCTAAAAGAAATTTAAAAAGCACTCTCTATGTCACATGAGTAAAAATGTGCAAATGAGGACAATGCATTTTGATGTTGTAAAATAAGTTTGAAGAGTAGGCACCAAATGAATCTAATTTTAAAGATCTGCCTTTTACACTGAGCGACAGTGTGCCTTGTATTGCTCATTAGCAAGGCGCATCACGAAGAGGAAAATCTCCCCCTCCCACCAGGCAGCAGCAACCCAGTAAACTTTGGTCATTTTGGTTCCCAGGAAGAAAGAGGAAAAAGATTCCTAATATGTGTTCTAGTGAGCATTATTTCAATATCTAAGATGAGAACAAAGTTTATGCGTTCCGCCCGCCCCCCCCCCCCCCCACGAAGTGACTTGCTTTCTTTAAACGATGCAGTTAAAAATGAAATAAGAAAAAAAATTACCTTTTCTTTCAAAGAAAGGTGCAATCATGGCTTTTTCTTGTAATGTTCCACAAGAAAGTGGCACCACTGTGATATATGCACCCCAGGGCTAGCAGCTGGAAGGCAAAAACCACCTTTTATCCATGATTGACAAATAATACATAATGAGAAGAGAGAGGCAATTGGTTTTACATTTCACGCTCTCTTTGGCTTTTCAGGGCAGTTGGGCACTGCTGTTCTCACTTGGTAACCTTTGAGGTGCTGCCAGGAAAGGGGACCCAAGTGACAATTTTTGTTCTCCTTCTACAATTCCCCAAAGCTATAGTAAATACGGGCAGCTTGCTCTTTCAAAGAGGATCCAGCTGCTAACAATTCCACCATTTCTCCTTGGAATGAAAATCCTGGGGGTCTGAAAATGTATTTTTTGGTTATAATGATCACAGACGAGTAAGGCCAAGATTTAAAACCTCTAAAAGTGGCATCCATAAGTGGGGGGTTAGTTGAAAGCTGATGAGTAAGCAATTGGAGAAAGAGGAAGAAAAGGAAGAGAGTCTAGTAAGAAGAAAAATCAAATCAGAGCTCTGTTGCAAGTGAGCTTTATGAAGCAGTGTTTCACTGTGGGTTTTCAAAAGAATTTTCACAAAATTAAGACATGTTTAATATAAATAATTTAGAAAACAAGCAGATAAAAAGAAAAACTCATCAGTGATTGGAAAAAAATAGAGCCCATGTTAACATTTTTGGTCTCTTTTAGATGTCTTTCTACTTTTATGTGTCCATATCCATATCTGTACCTCTTTATCATCTATTTTATCCATGTCAATAACCATATCCATATCTTTATCTCCCTGTAGCTTTACCTACATATAATGAATAGACCTAGAAACTTACTTGGCCTATCAGTCTGTCTGAGCGAATGCCTGGTGTGGTCTTTCCTTTCCTTCTAATCCCCTCCCAGCTCTCTACCCCCTACCCCCTCTGCCTTGCTCTCAACCAAATTTATTCTCTCCCTGTGTTTTCCATCACAGTATATGCCAATTTTATCCTTCACTTGCTCAGGAGAAGCTCTTGGAATTATTCTGTACGACACTCTTTCTCTAACACTCCGCATCTAATGTATCAGCAATTCCTGTTGCCTCTACACTCTTCAGTATTTATCCAGAACCTAGCCAGTTTGCATCCTCTCCTTCCTACCACCCTAGCCTCAGCCATCATCATTTCTTGCATGGATTATTGCCATGGCCTCCTAACTGGCCTCTGTGCTTCTACCAAATGGTTTCCTTCACCCACAACACAAAGGCCAGGCTGATCCTTCAAAACTGTAAGTCATACCAGTCACTCTTCTGCAAGAAGCCTCTATTGGCTTTCCCTCTCAGTTACAGCAAACTCCAAAGTTTATACAATGGCTAAAAGTTATTCAGGGTCTCTCTGTGAGGATGCTATTGGCATTAGGGGAAAAACAAGTTTTCACTGTGTAGAATGTCCTGCAGGTTGCAAGAGGTTTGGTATCCCTGCCCGCAGGTATTAATTGGGCCCAGAGTCACTGTGACAACCAAAAATTGTCCCACATATTTCCAAATGCCCCTTGAAGGGCAATACTGCCCCATATGGAGAACCATTTTGGCTCCCCTACCCACACTCCTCTCTTAATTCATCTCCTCCTACTTTCCCATCGCTTACTCTGCTGCAGCCTTGTGCAGGCTAAGAACTTTTTTGGGGGTGCTTTGCATTTGCTGTTGTCTCTGTCTGCAGCCTTGCCCCCCTCCCCCCAAAAAAATCACATGGCTCCCTGCTTTAGTTCTTTTAGGTCCTTAAACAAATGCCATCTTCTAATGAGGTAAACTTCTCACCCAACACTTCATATCCCATCAATCTGTTTTAATTTTGCTACTTATCACTACTGAGCGTACTACACATTTTTCTTACCAATCTTGGTCATTGTGTTGTAGTGGTCTCTCTCCATGAGGAGAGAGGCTTCATCTATTTTGTTCATGTCTCTATCCCCAATATCTAGAGCAGTATCTGGCACATAGAAGGCACTCAATAAATAAGGATTTGTTGATTATAGAGATTTTAAAAATAGGGCTATTGTGTTGGTATACCTGGAGAATTTACTAAATTGTTCCTAATCTTTTTAGGTCATGAAACTTTCCAATAATCCAGTGAAAACTGCAGATCCTTTCAAGAAAAGTGTGTATGTGTGCATGTATACTATATATACTATTTCCATTCTATGGAAACTATCCGTGAATGTTTTAGTTTAGTTCAATTTGAGGAAGGAATTCATCAAGTTTTTCATGACAATCTTTACAAAATGAGAAAGCTGGTAATAGAACAGAGTTCATCAGTAATAGGTTATATTAGTCAGCCAAAGGGGTGCTAATGCAAAATACCAGAAATCTGTTGGCTTTTATAAAGGGTATTTACTTGGGATAGGAGCTTACAGTTACCAGGCCATAAAGCATAAGTTACTTCCCTCATCAAAGTCGTTAGCCACACGTTTGGGGCAAGATGGCTGCCGATGTCTGTGAGGATTCAGGTTTCCTGGGTTCCTCTCTTCCCAGGACTTACTTCTCTCCAGGCTAAGTTCCTCTGCTATCTCCACAAGGCCAGCTGTAGACTATCAGAGGAATGGCTTGTTTCTTTTCCTGGGGACTTTTCTCTTTCCTCACAACCAAGCTCCTTTGTGTGCTTACTTCCCGGGTCTCCAGCTCGAAATGCCAAACTCTCTTCTCTGTGGTGTGTTTCTCTGTGATGCCCCCCACCAAGGGGCAGGGACTGCCTTAATCATTATTTAGCCAAGCAAAAGTAAAACCTCTGAGTCCAATAGACTCTAATACACCCAGAGGAAAAGACCAGTTTACAAACATCATTCAATATTTCTTTTTGGAATTTATCTATAATATCAAACTACTACATAGGTAAATGACTACTCTAAAAAAAATATTGAGGGGCCAGTTTTAATCTGGAAACCTGAGTGGAGGGCACTAGTGTCCTGAGGCCAGCTTCTATCTTCTTCTGCTTGTTTATTAGTAACCTGGGGGAAAGAATTAATGGCATATACATCAGATTTTCAGAGAGAGAAATCAGAAAGGGTGAGTTCTAGGATCAAACCCAAAAAAGACTTTGATAAGTTGAAATAATCGGCCAATATAAACATAATGAGATTTAACAGGGCTAAATATGAAATCCAAAGAAAATCCAATTGTAGAAACTCATATGGAGCTTTTTTCCTTTTCCCCTTGCCCTGTTCTAGCCCTGTTCTTCCCCTATTCTGCCATTTCCCTGCTCTGCCTGGAACCCTCAGCACGCAAGTATACTGGGACCTATAATCAGCTATTTTTTCCCATTTCTCTTCTCTCAGTTCCTTAATAAATTACTGGCCTAACTGAAAAAAAATAGAAAGAAACACATATGGAGATGAAGAGCTTTAACAGAACTTGGGGGTTACAGTCTGACTGCAATCTCAATAAGAGTTGACAGATTTGTAGCTGCAAAACACATAATTAAACTTAGAGGCTGCATAAGCAGAGTACCAGTAAAGAAGAGATTCAGCATAGTTTTAATATTCTCTTTTGGACCAGTCAGTACCTCTAATGCTACATCAAGTTTTTGGTGCCTACAATTTTGATGGAATGTAACCAAGTAGAAAAGAGTTGCGCAGTATACAAGGACACTACAGACCCAGAACCAGAGGGGTTTCAGCCGAAGAATGGAAAACTTAGAGGTAACACTATCCTAGTCTTTAAACATTAGAAAGGCTGCCACACATGATTACTGTTACTCCAGAGTTTAAATGAAAGACCAATGGGGGAGAGTTACAGGAAATTATAGTTTCCCTACACACAAGAAGAATGCTTTTGCAGCACAAATTATGAAAACTGAAATGGGTTTGCCTCATTGGAAAGCTGGAGATTTTAGAAATCCAGTTGTTAGGAATGTTTTGGAAATAATTAAAGAGTTAGATGGCAGATTTGACCAAAGGATCAGATAAAAAAGATCAACATTTCTAGTAGCAATTACAAATACAAATTTCAAGCTCAGGGTGTTCCTAAGACCACTCGCAGGTTCAATAATTCACCAGAAGGACTCATGAAACTCAGAAAAGGCATTATATTCATAGTAATGGTTTATTACAGTGAAAGGATACAGATTAAAATCAGCAAAGGGAAGAAACACATAGGGTAGGACCCAGGATAAATCAGGCACAGAGCTTTCAGTTGTCCTCTTCCAGTGTCCTCTTCCAGTGGACAATGCTTATTTCTCCCAGAAACAGTGTGTGACAGCTATGCATGGAATATTGCCAATGAAGGAAGCTCACCCAAGCCTCAGTATTCAGTTATTGTTTTGGTGGTTTTTTTGGGGGGGAGGGGATTGGCCATGCAGACATGTCTGACCATCTCTATTAGTTACCTTCAGCCCCTCCAGAGTTCAGGCTGATGTTGCTATGACCCGAGGTCCTCACTATAAATCATATTGCTAGTATGTCATCTGGTGTGACCCACAGGTCCCATGATAAGTCAAATGGCTGGTTTAAGATATCTGGCATGGCCTAAGTCCCCCAGGAAAAAAGAAACCTCATCAGGTAGTATATTCCCAGAGCAATGAGTTAGGGACAAAGGATCAAACCTTTCTGGGCAAGTTTAATCCCTTACCACATAAAATATACAGCACCCAACAGGTAACAAACGAAGACAGCCGGCCAGGTTTAAGGCAGCAGCGAGTGAAAAGCTGTGGCATACCAGGCAACCTGTACCTCACTGAAAACAGGCAGCTACTACTCAACTTTAGCCGACTTTTTCATGTGGTAGTATAGCTTCAGTGTTGCTAGATTTTCTTATTTTTCAAGAAGAGCTAGAAATCCAGATATGAGATCTTCAGATTTTAAATGCTAGCAACTTATTCAAATTAAAAACTAAAAACCAAAAAGTAGCAAACACAGTGCTGCCCAATAAGATACATCTGTATTTTAGAGAGTGTCACAAACTCTTTGTTGTAAGAAGAGTTCTCTGTTGTAAGAAGAGTTCCTGGATTCTCCCCAAAGTTCACTTCATCTTACGACACACTCCTGGTGTTCCAGAAAATCAGTTCTCAAACTCCCTTCAACAAATATTTTTGAGCCACTAATAAGTGAAGAATAGTTTGTAAGTTATCTAGAGCATATAAACATCTTAGCCATAGTCTGTGTTCTCAAAGGGTTCACAGTTTTGTAGTCATGTTAAGAAAACACCAATGCAACTATAATTCAAAACTAACATGCAGGTTTAAGAGTTGTACAAATATAGTACTGGGAAGGAAGGGGAAAATTGAGTCATTGGGGGGAACCAGGGAAAGGTGCTTTAGCTTATTTGTGGTCATCCATAGAGGGTCTTTTCACAAGTGATAAATTAAGTGGGGAGGCATTCTAGGGGCAGAAGAAAGAACATGAGAAAAGGTGCAGGGATGAGTCAGTGAGAGGTATTTAGAGAACCAGGGTTTAAATACAGTTTAGCTGGAACAAAAGATGGGTGCAGGGTATTTGTGTGAGATAAAGTAGGTAGGCTGGAGATCCACACCAGGCTAAGGAGTTTTTATTTAATTCAATAAAAGGCATGTGAGAGGAGCATCACGTAGCAGAAAATAGCGAATATTCCAGGTTCAAGTCTAAGTAGGTTTACCAAATAGCTGTGTGACCCTGGACAAATCTTAGAAACTTACTGCACACTATTTTACTACTTGTCATGTGAGGAGTAATTTAACTACCTACTTCAAAATGTGGTGAAATTTAAATTACATGATATTGGTATAAAAAGCGATTCTTGTGAAATTTGTAAATGTTCGTTATTATTAATGATGGGCAAGCACTGAAGTTTTTAGAGCAGGGGTATGATGTGGTGGGAACTGCTTTCGGGAAGATTACTCTGACAATGAGGATTTGAATGCATTGTGAGGTAGGCAAAAAGGCCAAGGGAAAGCTGATTCCCTTAAAATACACATATTTTTGAATGTATAATAATACATGTATAGCTTTCTAAATTGAAAAAGCACAAATGGTTCAAAGAGAAAAGTAAGTCTCCTTTCTTCCCATGTTTTCCAACCACCCAATTATCTTTCCTAGAGGCAATTAATATGACCAGTTTTTATGTTTTCTCCAAGAGATTGTCCATATATTTATAAATATGAATGTATACCTGTTTCAATTTCAGTTTAGGAGGAGAACTTCAATTCTGAATGAGGCTGCATTTCATTTCAAGCTGACATGGCAATGCCAGACTGCAAAATGTGTGGAATGTGGAGGAGTGGCCCTAGAGGCCACTTAGGGCTTGTGGGATTTCCAGGTCACCAGAATGTCTCTTGCTTTCTCCCTACATTAGCCTGACCCAGGATTTGAAAAGTATTAACCTTTTAGCTGTTAAGGACACTTCCATGCTTTTGAGTTTAATCTAAACATCTGTAAGATTTTGGGTGGTCTTCAGTGATTCATTTCAAGTCCTTTGGAGTTCAAAGATTCAGCTGAAGATGAGAAAGAGAAGAGATAAGTTACTTTGAACAGTTATCTGGTACTGAGAAACTGTTTTGTAAGATTCATCAGTGCCGTAGTAAACCTCTATAATCCAGCCACACTGGATTTGTCCAATCTTTTCTCCCCCTTCTACCTTGTCTACTTAGGCCGAGTGAGGGCAGCTTTTTTTAGGGTCCCAGTATGTACCACAGGCACTCCAGTGACCATGCCTTGGCTCACATCAGTGCTCCTTCCTAAATTGCCCTTCATTGTCCCTTTTGACTAATGAGAACTGCTAACCTGCAAAGTGCTCCTCGGGTTCATCTTATTCCATAAAGGCAGGATAGCTTAGTAGCTAAGCAATTAGACTGTAGGATTTGACTATATGTGCCCAATTCCTAATCCCACTTTTTACTAATTTTTACTTTGAGCAAGTTAATTGCTCTAAGGCTCAATTTCTTTCTATAATATTGATGATAATGATTGGATTTCATAGGGTTTTGTCATGAAACATACCTGGTAAATGACTAGTGTTTGGTAGATGTTAGTCAGTCTGATAGTTGAGGTTTAGGTCATTTCTCTAATGCACATGGTTTTTCTCATCTGTACTTTCATACACCAATAATGCTCTGATTTTCGATGTAGTGGTTGATGGGTATTGAATCATGTCTCCCACAAAACATATTCAGATTCCTACTCCCGGTCCTGTAGGCGTGCACCCATTTGTAAGTAGGACCTTCAAAGATGTTTTTAACTAAGGTGTACACAAACTGAATGAGGGTGGGCCTTGATGCTATGTAGCTGAAGTCCTTATAAGCAAAGGAAAATTGGACATGGTGAAGGAAGTCACAGGGAGAGCCTAGAAATCGATGAAACTCAAGAGAAAGGAAAAGACACCACTGTGTGCATTGCCATGTGATGGAAAAGTCAAGAGTCAAGGATGGCTGTTAGCTAGCCCCAGAATGCCACAGTTTTCAGGGAGAAAGCATTGCCTTGCTGATGCAGTTGAAACGAAATATCATTTCTGACAAGTACAAGTAGTACATCCCAAATGTTGAAATACCTGTAGTTGTATACTCAAAGCAATGGGATAGTTTCATAATATATTACTGCTACTTTCCCTTTAAAATATTTTATGGCTATGTATATTTCTCTATTTATGTTAAGATTTAGTGACTTGTATCTTACAGAATATCAAAATTGGAGATGTGAATTGTGAAAAAGCTGTATGTAAACTAAAAGAGCATCTATTAACTCATTGATTCAACAAATAGGTATTGGGTGCTTAATGTGTAATAGCCACTCAGTAATGGAAATCTACGATGTATATGTAAAACCCAGAATCTATAGGTAAAGGGAAATATGTAAAATTACAATAATATCATAAGAACTCTAATAGTTTTTTAAAAGACATAGTCATTCAGCATGTTTATTGATCACCTAGTATATGTTAGGCTTCAGAGATAGTGTTAGGGAAGTCACAGACATCTGTTATGCAAACACAGTCCAAATCTCACCTCCTCCCACCTCCTTCTCTGGGGAAATCACAAACACATGCTAAGTGGCCATGCCCTCCCCCACCCCCTTCTGCTACCTTCACTTCCTTTTCTATTGTGTGCCATTCCACAACCGGGGGGAGATGTTAATGAAAGTCAGCTAGAACTTGAAACATTAAACAGCCCCAGAAGCTTATCAGAACAGGAATTCTCAATGGCAGGTCCTCCTCCCCCTGAGGTGGATTAAAATCTCACTTAAATAGTATAGCTTGATCTCTCTTCTTGGATGCTTAGTGAGGCATGTGGAGCTGCCATGTGTGGACCCCATTCAGGAACAATTTGTGGCCACCCTGGAAGACCAACCAAGATGGGACTTCTTCCCCTGCTCTTTTGGACCCTGTACTATGTTAAGTAACAGGGACATTTGCCCTTTCTGGACTCATTATTCTGCACAATAAAGGGATCATTTGCTGGAAATTTCTGATGTTCCCTGATGCACTGTTGTAGCAACTCCTCAGAGTTGTATGGTGAAAGGTGAGGGAGACAGAGCCCTTTCCTCTTGGAATTTACATTTCCAGTTGTCCACTGGGAATCCTTGCCCAGATGCTCCACCTGTACATCAATAACAATGTTGTGGCATCAAGGAGGATTCTATGATCGCGGTATTAAAAGCCAGGACTTGAAACCTTTGTGGGAAGGAAGTTTATTACAGCTGGCTGGGCTCAGTGGGCTTCAGTCCAAAAACTGAGCCCTGAGGGTTTTCAGGTTGCTTTTATATAAGAGATGCACGGGGTGGAGCCAGGAGAGGTTTTGGTGCGAAAGTGTGAGAGGGTGTTTCTTACGTGGTTAGCTTTGAGTTTCTCAGAGCCTAGGAACTTTTCCAGGAACTTGGTGAACTTGAATACACACACAGCCCATAACATTTTAAAAAAATTTATTTCTCTGCCCTTACCCCCCTCTGCCCCCCAGTTATCTGCTCTCTGTGTCCATTCGCTGTGTGTTCTGTGACCGCTTCTATCCTTATCAGCGGCACTGGGAATCTGTTTCTTTTTGTTGCTTCATCTTGTTGTGTCAGCTCTGTGTGTGTGTGGCACCATTCTTGGGCAGGCTGCACTTTCTTTCGCATTGGGCGGCTCTCCTTACGGGGCACACTCCTTGCGTATGTGATTCCCCTATGTGGGGGACACCCCTGCATGGCAAAGCACTCCTTGCGCGCATCAGCACTGCGCATGGCATGGTCCAGCTCCACAAGGGTCAAGGAGGCCAGGGTTTGAACCACAAACCTCCCATGTGGTAGGCGGATGCCCTATCGATTGGGCCAAGTCCACTCTCCCATATCATTCTTGAATACACACATAGCCCATATCATTCCCCCCTTTGATGCATGCTTAAATTTCAGCATCACTATTGTAGGAGTCCTCTTTGACTGGCTGGTATGTACACAGGGAGGCTGTTTGTGTTCTTACTGCATTATTTATCAAAGTGTGTACCCTAGCTATTATTAAGGGGAGAAAGCAGAGAAGTATGATGAGAGCATGGGAGGAATTTCAGATGCTCATCACTTTGACTCCTTATTTTTCCCAACAATCTTCCAGGATGACCCAGTGATAAAGTCTTTGGGGAATATCTGGGGCTTCTCCTGACTTCCAGAGGAAGTCTTTTTCCAAGTGGCAGAATTTTGGGGAGAGTCTTCTGGCAACCATCTTGGGGGTTATTGATGTCCACATGGACTTCTTGCCAGGTTCCAGATCTGTCTATTGATTCCCTATTTTACTACCCTGCTTCATTTCCGCTTCAGAGAGTTTATACCTTTAAGCTTAAAGGGATGCTAGAGAGAGATGATCTTTCTTTTCTGCAGCTACTTCCTGCTGGTTAGGGGCAGTAGGCCCTACCTGATAATGTATAAAACTCTCTTGCTATTCTATTTTGGTTGGAGAAAGATGGATCTGGCATTCTGGGTGAAGCTGGATGAAGTTTCCATATGGCTAACAAGATATTGATTCTGGAATAAATAAACTTGATTAAAATTTTGAGAATATATGGTCCCATAAGGCAATACTAAACCACAGAAGTAGAGAAGGTCAGTTGACTGCAAAGGCTGCATTTTCCCAAAGTTGGTGGGAAACAGTATTCTTCCTTCAGCAGAATGAGAAGAAGCATTGCCTTTTTTAGTTAAGTCAAAGGAGATGAAAACAGACATGGTTTCTTAAAGGGATGTTTGGTTTGTCTTCCCTCTAGCAATAGGCATTTGGGCTAGAATTAGAGGGAACAACTGACTTTGACATAGACACTACTTAGCTTTTCTCTTGAAGAGGTATTTTAGGACATCCAGTGACTGACATTCATACATCCTGTCAGGTGCTTCTGGTGAACTGGCACTTTCTTGGGCAGCTGGCTTCACTCAGAATTAGTGCACCAAGCTGGAAATTCTTTTGATTTTAATAGCTGTGGGAGAGATCAGAACTATAGAGTAAAGTTCTTTACATTTTGGCTCTAATTGAGCAACTCCTGATAATTTTTTGGACTGTCATCACCAGGCTTTGTCTTTCAAAAACCTGTTTGACTAAACTGGTTAGGGCATCCTTCCCCAGATTAGTGGTTTGGTGAAGTCTATGAAGGACTTTGCACTGCACTGCTCCTGGCAGGAAGACTTAAGTATCCTTAACTAGTCACCCATCAGCTTTCAGGCAAATCCCAGGCCAGCTGCCCTGGGCAGTTCATCCTGGGTATACTGTGGAACTTCAAGTACTGTACAGGTGCTGGAATAAGGGGTAGGAGGAAAACCTGGGTTTGTGCTTTCATTTTAGCAACTGTGTCAGCTTAAGCATTTCCCTTTTCTATAGCAGTTTTTTGATGCCTTGGGCAGTGCATAACTGCTATTTCTTGAGGTAACAGTATGGCTTCTAGTAAGTCTAGGATTTCTTACCTGTGCTTAATAGGTGACTTACTGTTCGTAGGCAAGTTTCTTTTGCTATACATGAAGGACAAGGAAAGCATACTTAGAGTCTGTGTAAATATTAGGCCATTTCCCAGCTGCTAGCTTTAAACTTCAGATAAGGGCAATCAGGTCTGCCTTCTAGGCTGAAGTTCCAGGGGAAAGAGCTTTGGCCTCTATGGTTTCAAGCTGAGAAACCACTGTATAGCCTGCTTTTTTAATTCCTTCCATAAGAAAACTGCTTTTATCTGTGAACTATTTAATGTTTGGGTTCACAAGACATTCGTCTTTTAAATCTGGCATGCTTGAGTAGTTTTGGTTAAGAGTCTCAAGGCAGGAGTGGAGAAGGGGCTCCTCAGGATCTGACTTTGGCCCTCTACTGGTAGTGGGGTGGCTGGGTTGAGAGTCTGACACACCCTTATCAGCACCTTGGGGTTCTCTAGTAATTGAGCCTGGTATTAATCAACCAGCTGCCTGTAAGGCACTGGTGGCCCCTGGCCTCAAGCACATCCTTTACATGGTGTGGGGTAAAGATTGTCAGAGGTTGCCCCTGAGTTAGTCTGGTGACTTTCTTAATTAAATGGCTGTTGGCCCCACTGCTGTCAGGCAAGGTGGCCATTTCTTTATTTTATAGACATGTTCATTAACTACTCAGAGGATGAAGTTTACCAGGACTTTTAAAATGTTCAGTATCTTTCTGCATATGATCTAGTAGGAATATCACCATAATTATTAGAAGATTGAGGGAATAGGATATAGGTACAGAATTTAATACTAATTAACATACTTCTCTGCATAAATTTTTCTTTGAGCTGCAATTAATAGATTTAAGTTTCTGGTTTACAATAATTTACATGTTATCTCTCAATGGAAGCAGGCTATAATGCCAATTGTGTTTAAGTTCTACTCACAGTACTCTGGTATTCATTGCTTCACTTAGTGTGTTCTTTGCAGAAGCTGCAGCACCACTGACCCTAGAGAGAAGCTAGAGAGTGGTTTCCAGTATTCCACTGGCCTGGTGCACAGGACCCTTTGGCACTATGAAACAGAGCCAGTCTGGAGGCAATATCCATTGTACGTTTGGCTGTACTAAGCTATCATTGGCTACTGCAAGAGTTTGAAACTGTAACATAGTTTCTATTGACTTCAGGAGCACAACCAGAGATATAGTAGATACACCATTATTTTAGGGGTCAGTGACCAACCTAGCTAATAACTCAAATAGAGTGGCAACCTTCAGTGTATTGAAGGCCTGGTTTGAATGCACAAGAGAGTTTGACAATCCTGAAGTCTATCTCTTGATGTTTATATACCTTTTAAACACTTTCAATGCAATGTGTAACTTTTTAGTACTTTGCTTCTTCTACACTTTTACCAAGAAGATGTTAATTAGCAGGTATTATATATTCTTGGTTTTAGCAGTAGAGGCAAAACTACTTTTTCCATTTTTGAAATGAAAACTGAAGATTCCCAATGGAATCAAGGTAACTTTTCATTACCACCACTTGAATATGCACATTGAGGTGACTTCCAGACAAGTTTCACTGCTATGAAGTTACTTTTTGTCGTTAGCATCAATTTAGGTTTCTAGTTAATAATGGCTTCTTAGAACTAGCCATTTAAATGCTTTAGGTTGGAAGATGCTCTTACAAACTCTTTGTAATTAATCACAACTACATAGACTGGTTAATTTACCTTAGATTACAATTAGCAACCAATGGATTTTACTTTATGCATTTAAGAGAGGACAGATCTACATCTCTTTAACTTAATTTCATTAGATATGAACTTAGAATTTTCATTATTTTAAAGATTTAATACATATAATGTTAATTTATTAATTTGATATTTTATAAACCAAAGACATACACCCAAGCTAAATCGAAACTGTTATAGTTTATACAAAGAATGTTTTTTTCATTTCTTTACAGAGGGCTAAAACCCTTTTTATTACAAACTGATTCTTAATTCCTTCTGCTTAGAAGAGTTTTAATCTGTTATACCTAGCCCCTCCCTCAGAGCCCTTGCAAAGAAAAGGCCCTGGGGGCTGGGAAGGTTAAAGAGCTCAGGAAAATTCTTTTCCCTTTTTCAATAACTGATATATTTAGATTTCTATATGACTTTTCTGTTTTAGCTTAATTTGGGCTCAAGTAATATTCATCACATATATAACTGTGTATTTAATTTTTAATAATTTGAATAGAGTTCTTTTAAGAATTATTTGTTAATTTGATATTATCATCCTGAAGTATGAAGGTATACACTGAGCAAATAGGCAGACATGAATAGTTTGACACGGAAACACAACATAGTTACTTAAAACTTTCATTCTTAAACAAATTTAGCTGTAAAACAACATTTGAAAGATCTCCTTGAAGGCTTTCCTTTGAGGGCTTCCCCAGACTAGGGTTTCATGGTTTCCCCACTTTGTGGCTTCCTATAAAGGGAGGAAGAATGGTTTGCTGAGGTCTGGGAGCCCAAGGCTTGGTGCTTCCATGAAGGCTCACTTGAGAGTGTTGAAGCCTTTTTTTTTTTAATTTAAAAAATTTTTTTAAATTTTTTTATTGATGTATATCATTCATACATGAACACACATAAACAATAAGTGTATAGTAAAGATTGTGAACTTACAAAATAAACATACATAATATCACACAGGGGTCTCATATATCATCCCTCCACCAACTCTTTGCATTAATCTGAAACATTTGTTACAAACTATACAAGAGTATCGTCAAAATATTACTACCACCTATATTCCTTATCTTACATTTGGTGTATTTTTCCTCCAACCCATACTATTTTTTTAATGTATTTTTGTAACAGATATTGTGAACTTGCAAAACAATCATACAGATGTGTAGATTTCCCATACAACTCCACACCCTGGTAGAACATTTGTTACAGATTATGAGATAATATCATCAGACTATTACCACCAATCATGGTCCATAGCATACATTTGGCACACTTTTCTGTATACCTCCATTATCAACACAGTTTAGCTTGGCATTAATGCAAGAATATTATAGTATTGCTGTTAACCACAGTCTATAGGTCATACCAATTATAGTTTTCCCATGTTTCTCTATATTTCTATCACCCTGCAATAGTGATGTACATCTGCTCTAGCTAACAGAAGGACTCTCTTGCATTTGTACCCTTAACCACAATTCTCAACCACCTCTGAGTTCACTGTTATTCAGTCCCTAGATTATTCTTTAGCTTTCTTTCTTATTGACATTTACTTCCCCAGACTACCTTTGTCAGTCACAATCCCATTTATAAACCAGTTGTTACTCACTGTAATGTGTTACTATCAACTCTATCCATCTCCACACTTTTACAGTCAAGTTAATTAAAACTTCTATGTACATTAAACATCCATAGTTCTTCTCAACCCTCCTCTTATCTCCTTAAAACCTATAGTCTAGGTTCTAATTCCATGTGTTTATTATTTGTATTTAGTTCATATTAATGAGACCATGCAATATTTTTCCTTTTGTGTCTGGCTTACTTCACTTAGTATAATGTCTTCAAGACTCATCCATCTTACCACAAATGTCCCAATTTCTTTTCTTCTTACTACAGCATAGTATTCCATTGTACATTTATACCACATTTTGTTTATCCATTCATTGGTGGATGGACACTTGGGTTGTTTCCATCTTTTGGCAATTATGAACAATGCCACTTTGAACATTGCTGTGCAGATGTCTGTTTGTGTCATAGTTTTTAGTTCTTCTGGATATATTCCTAGTAGAGGAATGGATCATATGGCAGTTCTATATTTAGCCAAACTCTCCTCCACAGAGGCTGCACCATTTTACACTCCCACCAACAGTGAAGGAGTGTTCCTGTTTCCTCTACATCCTCTCCAACACTTATTGTTGTCTGTTTTTTTTTTTAATAATGGCCATTCTATGTGCTGTTAGATGATATCTCATTGTTGTTTTAATTTGCATTTCCTTAATAGCTAGTGATATGGAATATTTTTTCATGTGCTTTTTGGGCATTTGTATTTCCTCTTTGGAGAAATGTCTATTTTAAGTCTTTTGCCCATTTTTTAATTGGATTGCTTGCTCTTTTATTGTTGAGTTGTATGATCTCTTTATATAGAATGGAAATCAAACCCTTATCCGATAAGTGGTTTCCAAATATTTTCTTCCATAGACTGGGCTGCCTTTTCACCTTCTTGATGAAGTCCTCTGAATCACAGAAATGTTTAAGTTTGAAGAGGCCCCATTTATCCATGTTTTCTTTTGTTACTTGTGCTTTTGGTGTAAGGTTTAAGAATCTACCACCTACTGCCAGGTCTTGAAGATGTTTCTCTACATTTTCTTCTAGGAGCTTTATTGTACTTCCTTTTATATTTAGGTCTTTGATCCATTTTGAGTTAATTTTTGTATAATGAGTGAGGTAGGGGTCTTCTTTCTTACATTGGCTATAGATATCCAGTTCTCCCAACACCATTTGTTGAATAAACTGTTCTGTCCCAACTGGGAGTGAAGCCTTTCTTTTAATTTGCACTGTGACCATGCAGTTTTGCACAAGAATTTTATCTCTTAATTAATGGCCTATAACTAAAATGTCTCCAATGCTTTCAGACAATTTTCTTTTGCTTTAGAACCTTATGTTTTTCTTTGACTTTAGCAGACTTTGGATGAGCAAGACTAATTATATGTATATTTATTGAGGCTATTAAAGCCTCAGGGACCAGTAAGACAGGAGACAGGGATGCCTCAAGTTTATTTCCCCCTGAGCCATAGGGGCAGAGGCTGTTAGGCTAAATTTACCCAAAATATAATTTTAGTTATTATTCTTCTGCTGTTTTACAATATAAAGGCATCTATAAATAATATTAACTCTGAAATAACGATAAACAAAGGCAAGGGGTGAGGCCAGGCTTGAAGTGACCAAGAATGAAGGTAAGGTCAGTGTAGAATTTGGTTACAGTTTCTAGTAAGTTTTTACATAAGGTGAATTGGGTACTCTTATTAACTAAGCCTCAAGAATTTTATCAGTAACAACTTTGTGAAGTTTCTCTGCTTTTTCAGCAATTAAATAAATTCTACTTGTGATTTATACATTAAATCCACTAGCAAGACAGTATTGACATTTAAAGATTCATTTTTAGCTTACCTTTCAACGTTATCCAATTTCTAACAGGTAAATCCCAAATCTGATTTCCTAGGCACAAGCAAACTGACAAAGTTAAATGCAGATTTTAAAGTTGAACACAGAGTTAAGCACAGATTAAAATAGAAGAGAGAATTTTATACCTCCAGCATTTTTAGGAACTCTTTGATCTTAATTGATGGAATATGAACTCTCTTTATCTTGATCACTATTCACAACTTTTATAGGCACAACTGAGTTTAAACTGAGAAGTCTGAGGTATATTTCCTCATTTCTTTAAGGAGTCCTGACATGAGGTTTCTAGGCCTCAGATTTATCTGTTCTCTTTTTTCACACTCATTTAACTGGAATTCAGCATTTTATACATGTGGACCAGCAGCAGGCAGAATTTTGTGATTCGTGAGAAGAGACTCTTATGGGGAGTTTGCTGGTATGCTAGCGGCCATGCCATTACTTTAGGAAGAATGAAGAGGCACCTTTTCAGTCAATTGATCTGGTGTCCCAGAGTCCTAGTCTGACTAAAGTTCACCATTCCACATAATTTAATATTACCATCTGGAGGTATGAAAATATACACTGAACAAACAGACAAACACAAAAGAGCTGAAATACAGCAGTTTGTATTGCAAATAAAGTTTGATAATTTAATTTATAATTTTTACACTTTAGGTATGGTTGTTTCCAAGCTTTTCATCATTTCACATTTTTTAATTTTTATTGCTTTTAAGATCTTTGACTGGAGCTAAAGAGAACTTGCACAGCATTAACTCACAACTTTTTGGTTCCTTTTTTTCCCTACAACTCAAAGAAGATTTGAACATATGGGACCTTTTGTCTTTTTTTTTTTTTTTTTTTTCTGTTTACAAAGCAAATTTAATTGCTATATAGTACTGAAATTCAAAGACCCATTTCTGGACAAAGTTTTCTGTCATCTAATCTATATCTAGACCAAGCTTCATTACAAAAATTTATTTATTTATTTTTCTGTAACCAAGATCCCCCAAATTTAGACCAATTTTATAGGCTGCATCCTAGTAGGAGTCATTGGGGTACCAACATGTAATTTCCCATGGTGGCAGAAAGAGAGAGAGAGAGAGAGAGAGAGAGAGAGAGAGAGAGAGAGAGAGAGAGAGAGAGAGAGAGAGAGAACAGCCAAAATAAAGGCACAAAAAGGCAGTAGGCTTCCCCTTAAAGGGAGCGAGGGAGTGAGATTCTAACCCATGAAACCTCTTCCACTACCACCAAACAGGCTTCCCCTTAAAGGAAGTGAGAAAGTGGGACTCTAACCCATGAAACCTCTCCCACTACCACTGAACCTTTACTACCTTGGTGAAGGTAAACCAAATATTAACTTGTGGTGTTTCTATTTTTATTAATGGTTTTAAAACATTCCAAAGCATTCTCACACAAACCTGTAACGAGAAATTCAGAACAAGGAGTAGGAAGGTAGAAATTTGGGTAAAGGTTTTCAGCCTGCAACCTAGCAGGGTCCTACTTTGTGTGTTTCCCATGTTCCTACCCTGTGCCGGTGCAGTGTGACACACATTCAGCCTTTCGCTTCATCTGTTTCCAGCCACTCCCCTCTCAGGGACTTAGAGTGCCTCTTAGTATGGCAGGATGGTATAAGCCCACATCTCAGATGAAGGGCCCTTAACAGAGCTCCTCACTGCCCTTAACCATATGAGGTCACTACAGAACCACAGATTGGGACTTCACCCTCACCCCACAAAGGTTCTTTGCAACTTACACGTTCTTCTCAATCACACACACACAACCACCCTCCTGCCCTTTCTTTCTCAGACCTGGAGAAGAAAGTTTTCTCTCCTCTTGGGAGTACTGAGGTCTTCTCAGGAGGTGATCAGGCTCCCCTTCTGACTTTCCCTATGGCCCCGGGGGACTTACCTGTCCAAAGCATGGAGTTCCTTTACTTTGTTCTCAGGGTCTCCTCCAGACCTTTTGGTGCCCCTGGTTCCCCGGGAGGGCCTCGGTGGAGCTTGCTACCTTATAGTGGACTAAGAGTCCCAGGGCGCCTTGGGCAGGGTTTTTCCCAGGACGCTCCCAGTCTCTGCAGGGGATCCAAGAGGGGCAACTAAATGTTACCATCTATGACTTTCTTAGTGATCTCGGATGATACCCCAGAAATGTTGTGACATTGAGGAGTATTCTATGATCGCAGTATCGAAAGCTAGGATTTGAAACCTTCATGGGAAAGAAGTTTATTACAGCTGGCCAGACCTGGCAGATTTGAGTCCAAAAACCAAGCCCCTAGCAGGGTTTTCAGGTTGCTTTTATACAAGAGACACACGGGGGTGGGGGTGGGGGTGGGTGGGGGGGTGGAGAGGCCAGGAGAGGTTTTGGTGCTTAAGTGTGGGGGGAGTTTTCTTATATGATTAGGTTGAGGTTTCTCGGAGTCTAGGTACTTTTCTGGGAATTTTGTGAGCCTGAATACACATACAGCCCATATCAACAGGATATCTAAATTTGAGCTAATCATTTTTAGCCTGAAGGCAGCTTTTCAGCTAATGGCACTTTCATTCCTTGCATCACCACTTCAGCTAATGGCACTTTCATTCCTTCAATTGCTTAAGCCTCAAACACCAACTCCCTAATATTTTCTTTTTCTTCACCTCTTTTACTGGTTCCGTTGATTTTTGCCCTTCAGCTACCTTGCCACCTTCAGTTTCCCATTCTTACTCTCCCCTTTTAGTACACTTCCTGATTACCTTTCCCTGGCATATTTCAAAGTCTCTGATCTCATTTGTCTTTTCTTTCTTTCCTCACTCATCCTCTGGATAAAACAGCTAGATTATTCTTTTAAAGAAGAATACTAATCACATTGCCATTTTGTTCAGCAGCCCTTAAGGGCTCCCTAGTCCCTGTCTAATTGAGCCAAATCTTCACATCCTGCCATTTGTACCTACCATAATAGCCCCTGATCACACTAACCAATGGATATATACTATATTTATGTCCAAATTAAAATGGTGGTGAGTCACCCCCTGCAGAGAATATTTCTTAAACTTCTGGTTCTGGTTATCAAACATCATTTTGGAATAAAAAGAAAGAAAGAAAGAAAGCTGTTATCAGCTTATATTTTGGGTTTTCCTGAAGATTGTTGCATTCCATTCCATTCTTAGTAACAGTGGCACAGATCTCCTTTTTCTAGCTTTCTTCTTATATACATCTTAGTCCTTCCTCCATCCTTGTCATGAAAACTAAAAGAATGTAACTGAAAAGATGAGACCTTCCTGGTGGGTGGAGAAAAGAATGACATAGTACAAAAAAATCATACTTGTCTTGAGCAAATAAGTGGGTAAGGAAGATTGGCAACAGTCAAACCTTAATAATTTTGGCCCCAATCACAGTCTTTAGCAGCTTAGTTGACATTTGGCACCCTTCAAGTGCCTCCTTTCTGGTTCTTCCTTGTCAATGCCTGCTTCATAAAAACCTCATTGAAGGATCCTGAGCTCCTGAAGGCTGATGCCCATAGATCACCGTCCAGATGAATGGGACCATACATTGGCTTTTCCCCAAACCCACTTTAATTTCTTGACTCTATGTGTTCTCTCTTTCTGAAACGATATCTTCCCATTTCTGCCTGTTATAGTCCTAACTGTCCTTCAGGTTCCTTATCTCATACCAGCTAGTCTCTGAGCTAGTTTCCCCAATTTCTTTAATAACAGGACAATAGTCTAAGTCAGAGAACCATTCCTGATTTCCTTGAATAACTTGCATAACTTAAGACTAATTTTCCTATCTGAATGAAAAAAAGGAGCAAGTACTTTTATTTACCAGATAAAGTGGGACTACCACTGGTAATAGCATAAAGAGAGATGTTAATTTTCTTCATTTTCATACTTGGAAAATAGGTGATTCTTGACAAATTTTAAGCATTTTGAGAGATATACATTATTTTGAAATCTGTGCACACAGGGACACTTTGTTAATGATTTTGTTTTATATGATTTAAAAATTCGTAGTGTTGTAGCAGAGAAAAATAGGGTGATCATGGTACTGAAGGTCAGGATGTGAGAAATCTCTGAGAAGGAAAATTTATTAATAGCTGGCCGGGCCTGGTGGAATTCTGTCCAAAAAAACCAAGCCCTGAACAGGATTTATAGGTCTCTTTTATACAGAGGATGTAGGAGCGGGGGGGATGGGGGGGGGGGTGGCAAGTGGTGCTTTTATGCAAAAAGGACTTTGTTAGTTTTTTGGAGTTTTAGGGGTTTGTTTGGATACCAGGTAGGTTTGAATTAACATATGGCCCACATTCTAGGTAAGCTTGAATTAATATATCGCCCACATTCCATCTGGATGTAAGTTTGAATACACAGTCAGTCTGCATCCTTCCTGAATATTCAAAGCCTATAGAGCCTATATCACTTAATTGGCTTTCTGGAAACTAGGCAAACTTTGATACAGAATTATATGACTTTGAATTCATGCACAGGCCATATTAATATAATTAAAATTCTCATAAAACACAACTGTAATATCTACCAAACAGCTTTCCTTCATCAAAAATAAATCATGTTTCATTGTTTTACAATGAGTTGACTTTTTTTTTTAGGAGGTACCAGAGAATGACCCTGGGACCTCGTACTGGAAAGCAGGCACTCAATCACGAGCTACATCTGCTTCCCAAGTTGAGTTTTTGGTGATGGTCAAGCTGTGAAAGCTGTGTGCATGTGTGTATATACTCCTGAAACAAATGTTACCTAAAGACAAATGACTTGAAACTATTAAAAATATATTATTGTCTGGAATCTCAGTTACCACTCAGTATTGTAAGACTGAAGGGCATTCCTCGAGACCACATAGCATGCTATCCTTCTGAAAAGGACTCTTGAATGTTAGTTTCTATGACATAGATTTACATATTCTGCTTGCATTTGCATATGTTGTGACTGACACATTTTAAGGTACTGTCTATTTATGTTATTGTTAAGATAGGAAAATTTCTATAAGTATCTCACCTTTTGCATATGCCATATTAAATAATAAAGATACCAGGTTCCTCAACACAGTCTAGCATAATGACTGTTTCTTAGAATATGACAGTGAACAAAAACAGGCAGTCTTAAAATATTTTTTTTAAAACATATACTACAGCATTTTCAGAAGCAGATTTGCCATTTTTAATTCCATAAGTTACAGTGTTGGAGGACAGAGATCTTTTTTCCTTAGCTAAACTAGGGATTTTTTTTTTTTTTGCAAAGGGAGTCAGGATTCTTGGGACAGATGGCACACAGCTCACACACCTCCATTCCCAGGCAGGTAGGAAGTCCCAGAAAGGGGCAGAGAAACACACAGGTGGACCCAGAGACTGATGAGATCTTCTTTTTACCAGTACTCATCCCCCTCCCCTTTATTACATGACACTCATGACTCAACCAACACTTTTAACAAATGTGGGTTTTTTTTTTATTAAAAAAAGTGAAAAATATTGCATAGGTCTTATACATGAATATCAAGTGTATTCATGAGCAAGTATCTTCAAATAAACTATTTTAGATGGCACCCTTCTGGGGGCAGGGTTCCAGTCTCCACCCCACTCAATCCCAAGCTCTCAAAGCTCAGTTCCTCAGTATAAACCAGGACGGGGACAAAACGCAGCTCCCAGGTGTAGTTTTTCTTTAGTTGTTAAAGATCCCAATGCTAACTCCCTTCCTACTCTCACATTCATGTGTCTATAAGAAAACTGCCTGGAAGAGGTCAGTAAAGTTCTGATCAGACAAACAAGAGATACAAAAACAAAGAACAATCACTCTTGGTCCCTTCAGACGGTGAGACACAGAAACCCTGCTGGATGACACCCCACCTGCCAGGGCTGGCTACCATGAGCACACACCCCTTGCTGTGGCCAGGGCAGCCAGCTGCTTTCCTGGCTCTATTAGCCCACTCTTGCCATAACTTCCAGTAATAATAAAAATAATAAGGTACATGCTACATATCCAGCCAGAATCCTGGGTGGCTCCTAAGCCTTTGTTTTATGCTACAGTACTGAGGGGCCTGTGTCCTTACAGGGAAGCCACCTGCACGCACCTCAGTGTGCACATATGTTCACATATGAAGATTCTTTTAGTAGAGCAGAGGGTAGAAAAACCTCACATGCAGAGGCAAGAATCAGTTTCTAAATGCGGCTTCCAAGCAATACTTGAACTCTTCCCTAGTGTAGCAGTTTGATATTATTGATGAATTCCAAAAAGAAATATTGGATTATGTTTGTAAACTGATCTTTTCCTCTGGGCATATTAGATTATATTGGATTCATAGGTTTAATTGATTAAGTAATTATATAAACATCTTGTGCTAGTAGGGCATTGGGCCCTCACCCATCAAGGGACTCACAGAAAAAAGACATGGCAGCGGTGGACTTGGCCCAGTGTTTAGGGCGTCTGTCTACCACATGGGAGGTCCGCGGTTCAAACCCTGGGTCTCCTTGACCCCTGTGGAGCTGGCCCATGCCATGCGCAGTGTTGATGGGCGCAAGGTGTGCCCTGCCACGCAGGGGTCTCCCCCGCGTAGGAGAGCCCCACGCGCAAGGAGTGTGCCCCATAAGGAGAGCCGCCCAGTGCGAAAGAAAGTGCAGCCTGCCCAGGAATGGTACCGCCCACACGGAGAGCTGACGCAGCAAGATGACACCACAAAAAGAAACGCAGATTCCTGTGCTGCTGTCAACAGAAGTGGACAAAGAAGATGCAGCAAATAAACACAGAGAACAGACAACTGGGGTGGGAGGGGGAGGGGAGAGAAATAAAATAAATAAATAAATCTTTAAAAAAAAACAAAAACGAAAAGACATGGCAAAGGATAGAGTTGGAGGGTTTTTGATGTTGTGTTTTAATGTTGGAGTTTGATGCTGAAGCCTTCAGTTGGAGCGCCGGGAAGTAAGCTCACAGAGAGAAACCCTAAGTCTGAACAGAAGCAAGCCCCGGGAAGAAAGGAACCCATAAATCCTGAACTCACAGAGGTCGGCAGCCATCTTGCTCCAACATGTGAAAATAGACTTTGGTGAGGGAAGTAACTTATGCTTATGGCCTGGTATCTGTAAGCTCCTACCCCAAATAAATATCCTTTATAATGGCCAGCAGATTTCTGGTATTTTGCATCCACACCCTTTTGCCTGACTAATACACCTAGTATTCAGATAGGTAAGTGTCAGAACCTATGCACTTAAGAAACAAGTTCAAGTTGAATGTCACCCTTGATATGATGAGTTGGAATAAAGTCTACTTACCAGAACTCTTCAAGGGTGTGCTAGGTGTTCTTGATAAGACACGTGTGGAAAGAGGACAGGGGGCCTGGGTAAACTGTATGTCTCTGGGGTCTCAGGTTTTCCTGGGTGGGGTATACAAGTTTGAGGCCAGAGCTACCTTGTTCAGGGGAATAAAATAGAAGCCAAACTTTAATGAGGGGGTGAAAGAAGAAGGACCACTGGGGGCAGCAGAGAAAGAGACCACCAATATAGTAAGCATATCTGGTGGGAGAATATGGAGTGAATTTGATGAGGCAGTACACTAGGCACACTCTTACTTTTGTCGCCTTTATGAAAATCTTAATGAAGTCTACATTATTCACAAATGTTTTGATATGAATGCTTATTGGAGAAGGAAAATAAAAAGAGATGCTGACATCTGTATCAAGATTTGGGGACTTTAGCAGAGATATTTTACTCAAGGACAGCCATATAACCCAGGGCATAAAGAAACAAAAGGGCTCCCAACTATGGTTTTAATAAGTAAAGGAACATGGCAAATGGAGAAATGCTGCAAATCCTTTTTCTTCTCTTCTATTTCATGACATGAAGATGAAACAGGTATAGTCTGAAAAGGAAGCAAGAACAAAAGCACACAAACAATGTTTATCATTTGAAGAGAGAAAAATGTACAAAGGAACATATATATATATAACCATGACTTTAATAAAAACATAAATAAATTTGAGTATGTAACACTTTAGTTTTGTTTCTGAGATTGAAAATCTGGCACTGGGTGAAAGAATCTGGTGATTTCCTCTTTCTCATTGAAATGAATATGAACACAACAATTAGAAAACTAGTAAGTCATACTCTAAGGAACAAAGCAAGCCCACATTTATGCTGTAGCATAAATTATGCCTTAACATAGTTTGTAATTACAGATTACATGTCTCATGGCTTTTTATGTGTAGCGTTTTTAGGAGTCTCAAAAATTGAGGAAAGTTTAAGCCTTCATTATCTGCCCTTAAAATACTGACTGGATGTAGCAAGGAATTTATAATTTCTTAATACAAAATGTCAGTCAGCTATTACTAAATATTCAGGTTATTGCAATACAACATTTGAAATCCTATAAACACAGGTATTCTTTGAGGAAAAAAATTAATGGTCTGAAAAGCAGACATTAAAAGTAGCATGATATTTTTACTGCAGAATTTTAAAGTGGTATAATTTTATGTTAGAAGCAGTGAGTTCTTCTCATGATAAATTTTCTTATACCATTATCTTTACTTTTTCGGATTTTGCCAGCAGTTGTTATATAACTAATATAAGGTAGTTTAATTAGAACCAATAATTTTATTGCAAAATCAGAATGATGATAACTATTTCATGATCAATGACCTCATACAAACAGAATGCTCAGTAAACCATAAAATACCATACAAATTAGTTATTATTGCTCCAATTTTAGAACAGTACCAGATATGTAACATATGGCCAATGAATGTTTATTAAAAGAACAACCTTGGCTATGTCCATACAATGTGATGTGAAATTTGCAGCAGGTCTTTGGATAAGACAGTGAGTTCAGACTTTTAAGGATAGCTGTCTAAATGAAAAAAATTTATTGAGTGTCACGATTCTAGTACTTATAGGGAAACATTGTGAAAGACTTTGAAAACAATCAAAAAGACTCCTTTTAGTGGAAATCTAGGAATCATCTTTCCCCAATCATCACATCCTCTTTGTCTTTCGTTGTCTTTGAACAATCCACAACCCTGAAAGTTGCAGATAACTTATAGTTATGCAAATTATTCTTGTCCATAGACATGCAAATGAATTTTGTCTAGTGGAGGTTCAATTGATTTCCCTATGTGAGAAAATATACATGCCTGTTTTTTGGGATCTGCTTTGAACTAGTTATAACATCTTATTGGTTTCCTCATTAAGGGATTAAATAAAATCTTGGCCTTATGTTCATTTTTTATTGGTAGGGGAGCCATTATTATTCCTTTAAAAATTATTTTTTAACAATTCTGGGGGGGTCTGCCAAAATACTTAATTGATTCACCTGACAAAGCCAGGTAAACTTTCCTGCTGAAGAAGTGCACCTCATGGAAAGCTTAAGTTCAGGTACTGTCGTTTCATGGCACCCAGAGGTGATTCTCAAGCAGCAATAGAACTTAACTTTGCTGATTCTATTTGTCCAGCTTTTTCTTCTCTCTACAGATCAGGATTAATGCTATCAAAAAGCTTATAGTCCACATAAACAGAAAAATGAAGATGCATACAACAATTAGAAAATACCTAAGTGGTAAACTATAATGTGCACTCATGCAAGAGCAATGAGACTTTAGAATATTACATTATTAACAGTCTCAGTGAGACAGGTTAGTATAGAGAATGAGGAAGACGAGTCACAGCTGGGACCTGGCAGAGAACATGGCTTTGAGACCCTGCCCAGAAACCCCCTGAGGGAAGGCTGCTCTAAGAACAAAGCTGGAAAGACCCTGCTGAGACCCTGGGACCTTCTTGGCTCAAAACAGTCCTCCTCATTGGTTCCGGATAACTCCAAACAAAAGACCTCATCATTGGTCCCCTGAGAGCTAACAGATGGGGACAGAAAGGCAACCAATCAGAACAGCAAAAGCCGGACTCCTCCCTAACATTAGGAAAGAGGAGTAAAGAACAGCTTTAGTAAAGACAATCCGCCGACCCCAGGGGCTCCTCTTTCCCTGGAGGTAGCCGGCATCCACGTCTTGGGTGTGTACTTTTTCTCTTTTCTCTCTTTTCTCAATGACTTATTTTTACTGACTTAACTAAACTGGCATGTTCTTAAATTCTTTTATGCGACATAGCCAAGAACCTAGAGGAATCCAGTGCCTTCTGACTTCTTCAGGACTTGTCATCGCCTCAGAGGAAATTGGCTTTTATTTCTTAGCCCCTGTCTGAAAAAAATGGGACTCATTGGCGAGCTTGGTTTAATTTCCTACCTCCAGACCATTAACTAGGACCAGAGATAGGGTCAGATTGTGTTGTGATGGTGAGGGGAAGTTCCCATGGAACGTCCCATAGAAGGGAGTGCTGTGCGAAGGAAATAGTGTGTATCTACAGCATCCACCCAGACTGGGTCCTCTGGAATACCTCTATTTGTCCATAACCAACTTAGCTATGATCTAACTGAAGAATATCCAGAATTGTAGGTAGAAGAGGTAAGTCTCTATGATACAAAATATATTCAGTAAGGAAAGTTAGTATGAAACTAAGGTTAGTGAAACTTTTTGCCTAGGGTAAATAGCAGTGAGTATTATCATTAGCAGGTATCTTTTCATACATGAGACGACAGTGTTTGAGAATGTCACAGTATGCTGTGTGGAAAGGACTGGTAAAACCTTATGTAATCCAAACTACACTGGGTCCTTCTTTTCCTTTGAAGCATTAGTAAAACTTGACTGAAAGCCCCTAAAATTTATGGTTTACTTCTTCCTTCTGTCTACTTCAGGCACTTCTCTGTTAAAGCCTACAGTCTCTGCTGCTTTCCTTGTAACACACTTTAATAAATAAGTAAGTAGTAAGTATGTAAGTAAAAAAATACTAAATCCACATGGAGGTTCTGTAACTTTTATTGAAGATATTGAGGGAATGTGGTCTCATTGTGGCAGCTTTTTGCCATCTTTCTTTCTTCTGATCTCTGCCCATTTCCTTTACCCTCCACTCCTTTCCATACCTCTCTGGTATAACCAGAAAATCCTTCTGCTTTGTCTTATAGAACAGTTTGAAGAACAGTCTTACTTGCACCTTCAACTCTAAGTGTCCATGAAGTTTTACATAAGAATTTCAATATCTTCCATGAAAGGAATTCTAGCGAACACTTTTTTTTTTTCATTTTTTTACACTATGGCAGTATAGGAATCAGGGCTTAAAATTACACTGATGATATTAATATACTTGTGTGTTATTAATATCCATGTGTATAATACTTATGTATTATGTATACTATACTTTTGGAGAATATCGTCATTTTTATTTTGGAAACTTGTCTCAGAAAGAGATCTTGTCTATGTGGCTTGACAATGGGGTGCCTATTCTAGTACCATAACTTGAAGTGTTGCTTTTACTTTTTAATAAAATGTAATGCTATTTAAAGATATTAATAATTCAGATATTTTTACACTAATAGGAGTTACTTCCATGAATGTGGTTCTTATCCCAAAGATTGTTAATTGCAATGACTAGACTAGTCTGTTGGTTAGAAGAGTGAGCAAATGGGTCAAGGCAAAAAGATTGCCTTTCTAGGTAGTTATCAGAATAACAATACTTATCACCAAGTTCTTTAACACTGATATGGTCATGTTTCTCCCATGAAGGGAAAGGCTGAAAGTGTTAAGTAGTTGACAGACAAGAAAATTTCACTCTCCCACCTGTACTGCCAACCCTCTGGGGGAGAAATGATTCTAAAATGATATCTAATTGTTATGGAATGGGTGAGGTTGTCTAACAAAATTTTGGATTTTGAAAAAAAATTCTCTAGTCTTAATTTTGAGTCTTTTGCTTAAAAACATGAGAAAAAGAGGAGTTATGTAGGAAAGGATGGGGAATAAAAAGTGCATGTAAGTCTCAAGAAATTTGAAGTTTCCGTTTTTGTTGAATGTTTATCTTCATTCAAGAATTTACAGAAAAGAACATACAAAGTGGTCCAACAGAAAGAGGACAACGTATTAATCATGCAGACCTGATCTTAGTAATGGCTGCTTTCTACTTCAAACAAAAGACTTACTATTTTAGGGCCTGAAAAAAAAATGAAGTCAACAATATGAAACCATTTGATTACTTTTCAAGTGATTACTTTTGGAGTGTTACTGATCCAAATGACATCTGCTGAGGGAGGCTACCTTAGTTGATATCTCCAAATACCTAACCCATTTATGGCTGCCTGATAGTTGAAACTTTTTGAATGTCTGTGGAAGTGGTCAGTTTGGTGACATTTACCAAGGAATATTTCTTAGTTTACACTTTGTTTTGATTTTAAAAGCTTCTAGCTTGAGGTTTAGTCCTGAGCACATGGGCAAACGTTGTCTGTTTACTTCTGTTTCATTCCTGGAGTTTGCACCTTGCTTTTTTTTTTCTTTCCCTGAGTTAGTGGGATTAGGGATTGAACCTAGGACCTTGTATGTGGGAGGCTAGCACCCAACTACTGAACCACATTGGCTCCCCTGAGTTGGGTTTTTTGTTTGTTTTTTTTATTTTAGGAGGCACTGGCAACTGAACCTGGGAACTCCCATGTGGGAAGCAGGTGCTCAACTGCTTGAGCCACATCTGCTCCCCTGTACCTTACTTTTATCTTCAAGAACAAGAGAGCAACTTCAACAGAGAATTACAGACTCAAAGAGTGTGAAGATGCATAAAAAATTGTAGTGGAATTGAAACCAGTAGATCAAGAGGATTGTTCTCCAATTTCTGGCCTAATTTCCCCATAGGGGATAGCTTACTTTCTGTTTTCTTAGCTTTTTTCTCTGCCTAACTTCCTCATGGCTTCTGTAATTTTTCTTTCCTACAATGAAATGAACACGTTACTGTGATTTCCGAGGCCTCTTGTACCTTCAATGAGGATGAACTAAATGACAAATCCACTCAGTAAATTTCTTATTATTTATATTTCTATCTCCTTTGAGAAGAGCAGTCTGGTATTTTGACCTAGAGAGTAATCAATCACTGGGTTTTCCTGAGAAAGTAAAATTGTGAATCTGTTATATGAATTAAAGACATTTATTAAATGATAATCTAATATACTACATGGACATATTTGCATGCACATACATATATAAGTTTCAGTGCAGAGGATTTGATCTTAGCATTGCCTGCCCCCTGTCATTACTAATCTTTCAAGGAGATGGAATATATTTAGAGAAGGTCAGTATCTACGGTGCCACCTTCGTAGGTCAGTTATTAACCTGTTTGACAACACTGAAGCATGTTTGTAAGACTATAGAGTACAAAGGAGTAAGCATCTAAGATGCATGTAAGAAATAAGTCTTCTTCTAGAAGAAAATAAGGCTCACCCGATTGTGGAGAAGAAAAGAATTTATTCTCAATCTTGCAAGAAGGGGAGCACAACCAGAAAACATGGCTGGCGCCCCGAACAAAGAAAAATGACATAATTTATACCTCTAAGCCTAGCATGCAAGCCCTTCCTCTGTTTCTCCATAGATTGGATACTTCAGAAGTTATGACCTATTCGAGAAGATCTTACTTTCCCGCGCAAAATTTGTGATCAACTGCTGCCCTCATCACATTCCAACCATTTTAGTTTTTACCTGCTCCCCTTTGCCAAATAAGGAATGGAATTTACTGCTGAATTGGTATTGACTTAGCTCTTTCTTGGGTATCTTTTTTACTGCCTATAGGATTGACTTAAGCTGTTTTTCTTTGTTCCTGCTCCCCTGGGAGTGGGAGACTGAGGCAGTAGGCTGCCAGGTAACATTAATTAATATTTTCTTCCTTTATAGTGAAAACTAAGCTAATCTTCATTTCTTACAATTGCCCCTCTTTCTTTTAAACTCTTTTTAGTTTTTACATTTCCATTCTTTAAATTTTCTAAGTGCTATCTCACACTCTTCATCATAAGGATTTCCTTCTTTAAGGGGGTACAGATTGTTTTACCTATACTGTATGGGAACTTGTTTGGTTAGGGCAGTTTTAAGGAGTCTTTGAACTAGCCCTCAGCACATAGAATGATACAGCATCTGACTGTGGTAAGCACTCCAGCTGAGATAATGAGGGAAGTTAAGATGGACAGTGCAACCCCTTTCCATTTTCCAAACTAATTTTCAAGCCATCCTGTGAGTGAATTGCTAATGCCAGAATTCTCTGCTAATTCCTCATATAGGGCTGTTAGGCCTTGTAAAGCTTTAGTGATAGTTCCGTCAGGGGCAGTGTTATTGGGGATGAATGTACAGCAACTACCTCCGATCGTAACGCAGACTCCTCCTTTCTCAGCTAGCATCATATCTTAGGCCATTCTATTTTCCCATGCCATTCTGCTAGTAGCATCTAATTGTTTTGCAATTCCCTTGACTGCATTCCTGGTGTAATTAATAAATCTCTGTTGATTATAATAAATATAATTAATCAAATCTATATTTTTAGTAATGGTGACCCACCAGAACAAGAATGACTGAAACACAGCTGTTACTTTATTTTTAGCCTTAAATTTATCTGGGACTCCTCAGGGAACTCTTTTATTGTTTAGAAAGATCTGCTCATCAATAGAACCAAGTAAACTTCTCTTCTCTCTCCTTCCCTGGGATGTTATTTTTGCTTCTTTTTCAAATGCCACAGTGAATGGGATAGCCAATTGGGCCAGAGCACAGGTTCCGCCCCACCTCTCAGGCAGTATTGGCTGGAGAACACCCTTTCCACAGTACCACCACAGGTGTGCTCGAGGTCTGACCAAACTGGAGAAATTGTCAGTACGATCACTGCTTGCATTCCACACTTGTCTACACAAGGCCATAGTTCCAAGGTCCTGGAATCCTTTCCCCTGTCTAGGGAGAGAAGCAGAGTGATTTCCTGGGCCCAGACAGGAGGCAGGTATGGCCTTGATGTTTCCGTTTTTGACTGGTGGGAAGAGAGAGGACAACGTACTACAGTTTTCACCAGGAGTAGCATTTTGGAAGAGGAGTACCATGCACTTAAACTCCTTTTCATGCTTTTCCATACCTAGCGGAAAGGGTACAATATGAGCTGTGGGCTGGCCTGTTGCACAAGCGTAACAGTTGCTTTTGTTTAGACTCTGGACTGTATATTTGATCCATTCTACCCAGGCATTTATGTCCCCATATCCTGTCTCTATTTCTATGGTTTGCTTTAAATCTTCTGCCTTAAGTATCCTAACAGCTTTGGGATCATTTTGAATTGGGGAACTGGCCTTTGGTGGGTTTTCCTGTGGTATTTCTGACGGGTTAGCTGGAGAGGGTGTTGTCGATGTCATATCTACAGGGGGAGGAAAGACTCAGATACGGAACCTCCCCAGAGGGTCTTTACCTATAATGTTTGCTCTCACTCCATATACTCTGTCGACTACTTGGTCTCTGGTGCTGCTCCCAGTTTGTAATTTGTCTGCTTTCGTAATAGTTATTCCTACTGGATTACACTGATGACTTTTGCAGTCTGGCAGGGTATTACCTTTATAAAAGGTTATCTTACCCTTTAATGGCCTCGAACTTGGTGAGACCCATCCCATATTCACGGTCATACTGGGTAGTCCACCATACATCATCCCAGGAGGGTCAAGGGGGGTGCTCAACTGTAACCATTCCCCACTGGCTCTGGGTATAGGTATTTATTTTCCCCACTCAACCATCACTGGTACTCTAAATTCCCACAGTCTATTACTTGGCAGGCATCAAACTGCTCCGTCTGGGACTCCAGACCTTCAGTCACATTTATAACTAATTTGACGGTGCTAGTCGCTTCTCGGGTTTGAAACATCATGGCTAGTAAGATTGTTTTCACCTTTAACTTAAGGTCTGAATTTCTCCTTTGGAATTCCAACTGGACTAGGGCCATTGTTGACTAGGACAATACACAGCTCAACCCTCTCTCCCTTCCCCCCTCCCCCCAGTTATTGTTTTTTCAGTGTAATCGTTAAGGGATCTGGGGCTGAAATTATTTTCTAAGACTCAGACGAAGTTGTTGGGTACTTATTGTCCGGTTCAGGTACTGGTCCTTTTACTTGAGTGTAATGAGTCCAGCCTTTTTCTGCCATTTGCTGTTTCAGTTGTCAGCAAGACTTGATAAGGTCCTTCCCAGGTAGGTTGGAGTTTGGACTCTTTCCACGACTTGATTAGGACCCAGCTGTAAGGTCCGTGTTGGTGGACTGCAAATTCAAGAGGTGGAGTCTGAGCCAGCAAACCCCGATGTCTGAGGGATGACAAAGTAGAAGACAGGGCCAGTATATAATTTTGAAGAAAGAAATCTTTCAACTCAAAGGAGGGGAGTTCTCCAGGCTTCCCAGGGAAGGGCAGACCAAAAAGCATTTTATAAGGAGAAAATCCCAGTTCCTTCCTAGGGACAGTTCGGATTCTTAACAGAGCTATAGATAAACATTTAACCCATGGTAATTTGGTTTCTAAGACCAACTTAGAGAGATTTTTTTTAAGGTTTGGTTCATGCTTTCCACTTTCCCTGACGATGGTGGGTGCCAGGGTGTATGGAAGTTCCGTGTGATATCTAGACCCTGCATAATATTTTGCAACACTCTGGATGTAAAGTGATGACCATTGTCTGAATCTATATTTTATGCTAATCCATATTGGGGAATGATTTGTTCAAGGATAATCTTTTAAGTCCCTGATGCTGTAGCTGAAGCAAGAGGGTATGCTTTTACCCACCCTGTCAGGTGATTCACAATAACCAGAACATACGTTAGTCGACCTACTGGGGGCATTTCAGTGTAATCAACCTGAATGCTCTGGAATGGTCTGAGGCAGGGCTCCCTCCCCCTGGCACTGGCTTTCTTAAAACTTTCTTACTAACTTTCTGACAGATTATGCACCGTTCACTTGTTTGGCTATAGTATAAAGGCCCATACACCTGAAATGCTTGAGCACCAGGTCACACATGGCCTGTACTCCCCAGTGACTCCCTTGGTGCAAAAATGCTAATACTTTCCTCATTATTTGCTTGTTTAACATCTGCCAGCTGTCTGGGAGAAGCCTCTTCCCTTGGCTATAAAAGGTTGCCACCAGTTCTAGTTCTTTTAATTCCTTTTCAGAGAATACAGGGATTCCAATTTTGGCCTTCTCATCAGCCAATCTGTTACCTTTTGCTTCAAAAGTGTGACATTTCTGATGCCCATTTATATGTACCACAGATATTTCCCTTGGTAAGAGCAGACTGGCTAACACTTGTTTTACCAGTTCCATATGGACTAATTTTTTTTTTTTTTTTTGCTATTGATCAATCCCCTTTTTTCCCAAATTTTTCCAAAGATGTGGACGACACCAAAGGCATATTTAGAATCTGTGTAGACTGTACCATTTTTTTCCTCTAATAATTTAAGTACTTGATTTAATGCATACAGCTCACAAGTTTGAGCTGACCAATCATTGGGCAGTCAGCCAGTTTCTTTTACTTCACAAGTTAGCCTATCAACAACAGCATAGCCATTGTGCCTTTTTTCTTCCAGGATCCTAGTAGACCCATCTATAAACAGTTTTTCCCCCAAATGTAAGGGAAAGTCCCCTTGGTCAGGCCAGACTGGGGTTTGGTGTTTTATTAAGTCTAAACAATCATGTTCAGGAGTTTCTACCTGGTTGGGACCTTTCCAAAGGAAAGAAGCTGGGTTCAGACTATGATCAATTGTCAGTATTAAATCATCTTTTTCCATTAGAATTGCCTTATATTTCAGAATTTGGGAATTCATTAACTACCTTCCTGCTATTTGAGACAAAATAGTCCTGACCTGATGAGGGGTGCTAATAACTAAGGCCCCTCCAAAGGTCAGTTTCCTGCTTTCTTCTACTAAGAGAGCAGTTGCTGTCATGGCCTAAATACACCCTGGCCATCCCTGGAGACAAGGTCCAGGATTTTGGAAAGGAAGGCCACGGACTTCCTTTGGCCTCCGCAGATCTGGGTTAGGACTCCCAAGGCTGTCCCTTTATCTACTGTAGCAAACAGATGGAAAGGTTTTTCGAGGGAGGGGAGAGCTAGAAGAGGGGCTTGCACCAATGCCCGTTTGAGTCCCTCTAAGGTGTTTACTTCCCCCCCCCCTTCCACTCTAATTTGTCAGGCTCCTCCTCCAGCAGTTTTTGGCATAACCCCTTGGTTTGGGATGCATAAGAATCTACCCATAATCTACAATATCCCACCAATCCCAAAAATCTTCTTAGTTCTCTTTTTGTCTGGGGAAGAGGTAATTCAGTAATGGCCTGATTTTTTCCCTGGATTTATCTTCCTCATTCCTTCACTAATGAGATCACCCAGGTATTTTATTTCCTTTTCTACAAATTGTAGCTTACTTTTTGACACTCTTAGCCCTTGATCTCCCAGGAAATTCAATAAGCTCTTGGTAGTTCGGCCCACTATCTGCCTTTTTTCACCTGATAATAGCATATTATCTACATATTGTAAAAGGGAAATTTCAGATGGGGCTGCAAATTTCTCCAATACTTTTTCAGTTCCTGCCCAAAGAGGTTGGGGGATTCTGTGAAGCCTTGGGGTAAAACTGTCCACCTATACTGCTGTTTTCTTCCTTCCTAAAGAGGGATCCTCCCACTCAAAGGCAAACAAGTCTCCACTTCCTGGATCGAGGGGACAGGCCCAAAAGGCATCCTTTAGATCTATTACACTAAACCATATATGAGGGCAGGGGATCTTACTAAGGAGAGTGTATGGATTTGGGAATACTGGGTGTTGAAACTGGGTGATTTAATTAATGGCCCTTAGATCCAGTACCATCCTCTAAATACCATCCGATTTCTAAATGGGCAAGATAGGGGAATTGAAGGGAGACATGCAGGGCTCTAAGAGTCCATCCCGAAGGAGGCCTTCAATGATGGGTTGAAGTCCCTGCCTCCCCTTAAGGGGAATGGGATGTTGTCTTTGACAAATAATTTCCCCTTCCTTTTTCAATTTGATTTTAATAGGGCATACCTGCAAACCCCCTCTATTCCCTTCTCTTACCCACACTTCCTCTCTGATATCTTTTTCATCTTCTTCAGTGAGCATGGCTAAGACAACTTCTATCTGCCCATCCCTTACTTCCAAATCCAAACCCATGAATACTATTAAGTCCCTTCCCAACAAATTACCCATGGCTTCTGGGATGTACAACAAAGGGCTTACAATCTGATTGTCTTCCTGACAAATATTAGTGTAGTGGGAGAAAGAATGGGGACCTCAAATCCTTCTCCTTTTACCCCTGAGACTGTAAGGGAACTGCCAGAGAGTCTGGTTCCTCTGGGAAGATAAGTCACAGAGGATAGGGCAGTGTCAGTGTCCACTAGAAATGTAATTTCTTTCTGATATGGGCCCACCCTTAGATTTACTAAAGGTTCCTTGTGGACTTTAGAAGTGAGGAGCCTCAGACCCCCTAATCCTCAAAATTCATGAGGGGAATTATCTGACTCTCTTTCTTTAAACTCCGGCATTCCCTTTTGAAATGACCAGGCCCCCCACAGTGATAGCACCCTGCAGAGCCTTGCCTTCTCCTTGTCCCCTTATCTAAATAAGCCCATTTTGCATTTTTATCTCACCTCTCTCTGTTTCCTCCGCGACTCATCTCCAACCTTTTCCTACCATTTGATCATCTGTGCTTATCATCACCTTTGCTTTCTGTTTCTGCTTTTCCTCCTCTCTCCTTACAAACACTTTCTGGGACTCTCTCAATAACTCTTCCAGTGGTTTATCCATCCATCCTTCTATTTTCTGAATCTTCTTCTGAATGTCAGGACAAGACCCTTTCACATAGCTGACTTTTAACATTCCCTGAGCCACAGGATCATCAGGTCCATTCCTGAATATTTCCAATCATTGCAGGTAAGCAGAGGGAGTTTTACTCTTCTCCTGGGCTACTTCAAAGGCCTTATTCAAGTTTTGAGACTTGGGTACTGCCAATTTGATCCCCTGTGTAATGAGGTCTCTAAGATTTTTCATTTGTGCTCTGTCATTATTATCCCAGTTAGGGTCTGTGTTTGGGAACTTCTGTTCGGCTGCCATTACCCCCTGTCCGGACAGATGCTGCCTTTTCCACTCCTTCATAGCTGCCCTCCGCACCATTCTTTTTTCTCCCGTAAAGAGGATGTCAGTATGGACATAAGTTCAGGCCAGGTGTATAAATTAGGACCTAGGAATTGATCTACTTGTTCAGCCAGCCTCACTGATCTTCCATTAGTGATTTCATCTCCTTTTTGTAGTTACTTACTTCAGTACTCCTCAGTGGGGCAAATATAGCCAATTTCCCCTGGCCGCATTGGTACTTCCCTCAGCAGATACAAAGGCTCAATGGTGTTTTGTTCTTTCACTCTCTTCTCAGATGCTCTAGGGAATGGAATATTTTTTATCTTTCTTACACTGTTCCAATTCTTTCCTCAACTGTTGGTGGGTTGTAACCAGTGGGGCTGTTGGCCCCGCTTGATTCTCCAGTTCCCAAGGGTTCACAATGTGTTTTACTGGGCCCTCCAAGTCTAATGGCCCTTCTCCTGGGAGGGGAGGGGGAACATAAGGAAGAGGGAGATTAGACAGGGGGTCCCAGGGTTTAGTTTCTACAGTTTTTGTTTCTGCAGCCTTAGTTTCTGCAAGCTTAGTCTTGGGGCCTGGATTTTCAGCTTTCATAGGGTAGAAAGTGGCCCCCTTTCCCTTTAACAGCACATGGCATAGTCAGGCTCTTCTTTGGAGAAGGGTGTTTTTCCACTAACATACAGTACAAGGTCAGCACAAAGCCAATCCTCATCTGCCCCGTATTTTGGCCAGAATACGTCAGGCGGTAAAATACTTTCCTTGGTCCAGCTACAACAGAAGTGTTTAATCATTTTCTACTTGTCTTTTCCCTTGGTCCAATTACTATCGGTCCAATGCCTCAACATCCTCCCTAATGGACCATCTGGAGGAATGTCTCCAGGAGATCCTACAGATACCTCCTTACCCTTTTTCCCAGTCAACTGACTGCCTCTATTTCCCATTCCGAATATTGTCTGGGTCTTTTTCTCTTGAATCTTTCACTTTGTCCGTCTCTGGCCCTTTCCTTCACAGGAGAAGGGAAACGTGAATTGGGACTCTGCACTCACTTCACACCGTATGTCACGCATCTCATGCACACATAGTTAACCTCAGACTCATCAGAATTCCTGACCACCAAGGTAATACTTAATAGCCTTTGTTCTTACCTTGGTCCATGCATGGAGTCATCTGGTCAACGAGAGACAGATTTTCCCTTCCCTTTTTCTCATCCACAATCAGCAGATCTAAGCATCTGCTCTCGGGCCTCCTGGCTGCCAGAGGTGAGGCCGTCACCGGTGGAGTCCAAGACCGCTTAAACATGGGGCGCACCTCCCTGTTGTCCACCCTGGGGGTCTGCTATCTGAGGTTTCAGCATCCCAGGCGAGCCCTCAAAGCTGTAAGAAATAAGAAATAAGGCTCACCCGATTGTGGAGAAGAAAAGAATTTATTCTCTATCTTGTAAGAAGGGGCACACAACTAGAAAACGTGGCTGGCGCCCCGAACAAAGAAAAATGACACAATTTATACCTCTAAGCCTAGCACGCAAGCCCTTCCTCTGTTTCTCCATAGATTGGATACTTCAGAAGTTATGACCTATTCGAGAAGATCTAACTTTCCTGCGCAAAGGTTTGTGATCAACTGCTGCCCTCATCACATTCCAACCATTTTAGTTTTTACCTGCTCCCCTTTGCCAAATAAGGAATGGAATTTACTGCTGAATTGGTATTGACTTAGCTCTTTCTTGGGCATCTTTTTTACTGCCTATAGGATTGACTTAAGCTGGTTTCCTTTGTTCCTGCTCCCCTGGGAGTGGGAGACTGAGGCAGTAGGCTGCCAGCTTACGTTAATTAATGTTTTCTTCCTTTATGTGAAAACTAAACTAATCTTCATTTCTTACATGCACATATTATTAATTAGGATTATTTTTGGCTGCAAGTAAAAGAAAACACAACAGAGGCTAAACCAAATAAGGAGCTTACTTTTCTTACCTAACAGTCTGGAGAAGGGCTGGTACCAAATGTCATTAAAAAACCTGTTACTTTTCTGCTCTTCCATCCTTCCTGAGAGGTATTCCCAATCATGGGCCGAAGATGCTGTTGAATAAGTAGCACTGAATTCGAATTCCTGGCAGGATGAAATAGGAAGAGGAAAAGGTAAGATTTCACCCTGTTATCTGTGAATGCAAGTCCTCCCCAGGGTTTTCCACTTACATCTCACTGGAAAGAACTGATCACAGGATCACAGGGCCAGCCTTACCTTTGATGGAAGATTTTTCAGGTCAGCAGTCAAAGAAAGCAGGGGAAAGGGGCTGGAGTGCTACTGAGTGGGCCAATATACATTATTTGCTGAACATGCAACAGGGAAAAGTTCTGATTTAGAGGGGTCTGCAGAGATGCCACCATAGTTCCATTGATGCCACAGGCCAGAATCTAAAGGTGTGCTCTTCTGTGTAACTTTTCTTTTAACACTAGAGAAATTTAGACCTTGAAGGCACTCTTTTGCTGCAGGACCTTGTATTATCCTTCTTGGACAAAATAGATTCAGAGAATTTTGGAACACAAAGATTATTTGGTTGAAAGGCATTTAGTTTTCTCTTTTCATTTAATGATGAGAAAAGTAGATTTCTTTTGGACCAGTCCCTGTTGGACACATCATATTTTTTCTTCTAGCCCTTTATTTATTCTGTGTTAATTCCTATTTTCCTCCTCAGAACTAGGGAAATAGATTTATACCCTACTCCAACAAACCTTACCATATCTATATATTGTCCCACTAAGGCAGGATCTTTCATATTCCAAGATGACAATTAGTAAATTCAGGAGGAGACCACCCATCTCATCCTTGAGCCCAAGATTTGCTTTTGTTTCTAAAAAAGGAGGTCTATTTAAACATTTCAATTAATTACATAAAGGACTAGTCTAAAGATATTCTTAATTACTAATAATCATACTGATGACTTATTGTGGCATCTGTTGGTCTGTACATGGCTTTTGTAAGATGCCAGAGTAGAAAGAACATAGGATCTGGGGTCAAATAGACCTGTGTTTAAACCCTGGCTTTGTTGTTTTGGGCATGATACTGAATCACTCTGTCTTGAGATTACCTGTATCAAAGAGGATTGCTTTGAGGATTAAAGGTAATACATGCAAAATGCCTAGCAAAAAGTGCCTGGCGCATAGTTGACACTCCGCGAGAGGTAGATATGCTTATTTTTATAAGTTCAAAGATTGCATCTCCTCTGGGGCTGAAGCCATACTTAGGAACAGATGATTGCTTCTGTGTTAGAGGAGGGGAAGAATGAGAACTCATGATAGAGGAACCTGCTGCTGTAGTTCCCCAGCTCACCACTTCCCCAGTGCCATGTGATCCTATGGATCTTAGAATTCCTTTCTTAATACTGTCCGTTCAAATGGAAAAAAAAATAGAGCAGTATTTACAACCAGTGCCTTTTCTCCTCTAGGATACTAGAAAAGTTGTATTGTTAACACTTGCTAAGGTTTTAAAGATTCTGAGAAGAAAGATGTTAAACATTAATTATGCATAGTTACAAAATAGTATTCTCTGTGATGGAAACGTTTTAAAAAATGAATTAGAAGGCGAAGGAAATGAGCAGCAGAAAGCTCTGAAACAAGGAAACATTATTCTTTCATAATTTTCCATGAATTTGAATCTCTTGACAGTTTTCCAATTATAGCTTGTAGCTGTGGGCTTCAAAGCAATTCTGCAGTTGAGTTCACCTCAGTCAGTCAGTCAGTCAATAATGTTTATTGAATTCCCTTGAAGAGATGAATACTGAGTTTGGGGCCTATTTTCCTTTTTCTCAGCACATGTGCCTTGATCCAAAGAGTGTGTCATTCCGTGTTAGACCTACAAATGGTCTCTCAGTTTGACTCTTCCCCACAGTGTTTTCCCTGAGACTCTGTGAGGCTTACGCTGCCGTCCTCGCACCTCCCATCCTACATCTCTTCCTGCCTGCACCAGAGGAAAACCCTTTAGGTGAGAAGCTTTCCCAGATTAATACCAGACTTTTAATCTCAGACTACCTCCTACTCAATGCCGTTCAATTTTATTTTATAAATACATGTACTGTTTGAGCTGAACTAAAACCAAACTGTAATCTCCCCACGTTTAAGGCTTAGACTCACTCAGAGGATCACAGGGTATCTGAGTTCAAAGGAAGTTTTCAAGGCTTAGCCCAATCACCTTTTTTTTCAGATTAAGATAAAACAAACCTAAGACCCAGAAAAGGAAAACTACTTGTCATAGTATATTGAAAAGACAGCAGGCTTTGGAGCCTTCTCGGGAAATTGCTAGTTGTTTGGACTTGAGCAGGTCATTTAATTACTCTGAGCCTTAGTTTTCTTTTAATCTGTAAAATGGGGCTCCATAACTTTGTTGTGTGATTGAGATTTTTAGAAATGAATGTCAAGTGCCTGGAATATTCTGGATGCTCAATAAATGGTGATTGTTCTTCTCCAGTTCAAAGCTGATAAATGGCAGAGCAAGAAATAGAACCCAGTATCTCTTGAGTCCAAGTTCACTGTTTACTCCTTCTTTCTGGCAATCCTAATGCTTATTTAAACTGTACTACAATTCCCCAGAGCATTCAAAGGAGCATCACCCACATGAGGGTATTCAACAAACACCTCCTGGGGATGGTTATTTCCCAGAGAGATTAGAATTCTTTTGAGTCAGCCAGGTAGGAGGGATTTTGTTATTGTTTCTTGCCTTGGGGAAAGATTCCATCAGTAAAGTAGCAATAAAAATGCTCCTTCTATTAAGTGGAAATGATTAACACTCCTGTAGTTAGGCAATATTTTCCCAGCCATTTCTGAATCTGGCCTCACACGAACCAAGCTACACAGATGGGGAACCAGAAACCTAAGAAAACAAGCAACAAATTGGTTTGGTGAGTGGATGTGGTTGAAATCTTTCATCTGGTTTGTCTCAACTGGCTGTAGAACTTACATGGATTTTGAGTAAAGTGGAAAGTCCAAGCAAAATGTTATGAATATGAAGCCACAGGTATCAAAGCTTGGAGAATCTGATGAAAAATGAACCAATGTAAACCAAAATATGAGGACATTACACACCTCCTTTCCTGAGAGTCAAATTCTCGTAGGAAGAAACACTTAACTTGTAGGAGAGGAATATGCAGGCGTTCTAATTAATTATTGCCTCAGTGTTTATTTTTCAATGAATCAGTGGCTGGAATGATTAAAGCATATGTGGCTTAGAAACTCAAGGCAGGAAAGAGTAAGCTGGGACTAAAAGCCGATGCTAAATGTGCCCACATTGACTGTCCCTGTGAAACATAGCTTTGCCATGAATAGAAGAGTTTTCTGAAGCATAAGTACTTACACAGTCTGCCAATTTGACCCTCCACATATTTGTGGTGATTGCTTGGAAATGGTAGTTCCAGATGGAAAGTTGGGAAAGGGTGAATAAATCAGTATAGAAAATGATATACATTGCCCATTTTCTTGGTATAGGACCTTTAGTCATAAAGGCATCTAAAATCTACGATATCTTATTTTTGTCTCCGGAGTAAGAGATTTTCCGTCAGAACAAATATCTGAGATAGAGCATATGACTTTTCTTGTTTTTCTCAGACCTGTGGTTGAGACTTTGATAGTGGGTGAGATTGAATAGAATGCAGAAGCACCTATTATAACTTCCAGAATTACAAATGAAACCTTTTTTCTCTCTTACCTTGTAGCTATTCTCTAGCAATCTTCAAAGAGTCTAGCCCTATGGAATCCTTAAGACTGAGTAGGACAACTGGTTTTTTGATTTGGTGATTTAACATAGAAGTTATGAACCTCTCAAAACCCACTAGGGAAACTATGTTTGGAAGCTGCCTTGAAATAAGTCATTTTTCAAAAGCGTTTGTGTGGCTATAAAACTGCAGTTTTTCAGAGGCTAAAAAATAATCTGAAGTTGTTTTTGAAATTTCGAGAATGAAGATCCAAATTGAAAATTTTAGTTGTCCTATTTAATTATAGTAAATATTAATAATTCATAGAACAAGATGGGTGTAGATATAAATTGTAAAATTGATTTGCTTTAATTATAAATACCTGTGAACAGACCATCACATGGATGAATTAAAGCTCTTGTGTTTAGTTTAAGAGTTTAAATATTCACAAGGAAAAAAAGAAGGTAAGGCATTTAAAAGACTAGTTAGAAACAGTATACTAAACTAGTTAATGGGTAATCTTAAATCATTCTCTGTAAAGTAATGCACAATAGCAGATTTGAACTTGAAGGTTTAGTTGAGAGCAAGGAATGAATTAGAGGCTGGGCCACTGATGAGATTCTTGAAAAAGGGGAAAAGGCCTTGGTGAAATGTTTCTTGGGTAATAGTAACTCCTTGAGCTCCTAGTCTTTTCCTCACCCACTGTGAGAAAGGGAGAATGCTGGGAGGGAATTCTCTTTGGACAAAGAAGGTATAAGGATTTTAATTTCTTGGGTTAAACAGGTAACAAATACAGGTAAAGCACTTACCAAAGCAATTATAATAAATACATAAGAAAAAGCCTTTTATGGTTGAAGCAGCATCTTTCATATCAAGCATGGAAGCACTAAAGTGACTCATCAAACTGCCAAACCCTAGTGGACTGACATCAAAACCCTTTTGCGCATGTACACAGGTTCAGTGCAAATGGAAAACTATTTTCATTCAGACCAGATTGCAAATATAAAAACTGAAAGTAGCAATGTTAGTTAATAATTACTGTTACTAAAGCATACTACAGTGGGTACACTGGAAAATGGAGTACTGTAATTGTTGGGGAGCTTTATTTCTCATCCCCAATTCTGGACTTAAAAGAGAGAACAGGGTCACACTTTCTAGATCATTTAAAATAACACTTATGGGAAGCAGATGTAGCTCAACCAGTTGGGTGCCCACCTGCCACATGGGAGGTCCCAGTTCGGGTCCTGGTGTCACGTAAAAGAAGACAAGCAGATGCCGCCCCAGCCATAATGAGCAGATGCCACAAGCCAAGAGGTGCTGCAGCCTGTCTGTAGCGGGTGTGACTCAGGCCATTGGGCACTTACCTCTCATGTGGGAGGTCCCAGGTACGGTTCCTGGTACCTCCTGGAGAAGACAAGCAAACAATGAGCAGACAGACAAGAGAACCATTGGTGGAGGGGAGGGGGGAGATAAATAAAAATAAGTAATAAAGTGAATAATTTTTGAAAAATAGCACTTAAACTGTGCTTTTAAAAAATATTAACATATCTGGACATTCATTTCAAAATGATGGACTCAGCACATGCTTTAGTTTCTCACTTTACATGGCGTTCTGGGACCAGTCGAGAAAGTATTCCAGGTATTTTAAACAAAATGAATTTAATACAGGGGATATGTTACCATATAATGGAAATGCAAAGATGAAAAACAGAAGACAGTGAGACCAAGGACTAACAATAGCAGGAAGCTACTATTAATATTTCTAAACTCTGGTAACAGAGATCAAAAGGTAGGGCTATCCAGCCATGGCTCAAGCTAGGGCCTGTGACCCTAAAAGGAGGGGGTAAGTGGTGCTGAAGCCATGAAGGAAACAGTATTTGGTAGGTTAAATTATGTACCCCAGAAAAACATGTTCTTAATCCTAATCCATTCATGTGGGTATGAACCCATTGTAAATAGGACTTGTTGAAGATTTTATTTTTATCAGGATGGGTCTTACTCCTATTGCTGGAGGCTTTATAGAACAGACCACATAGAAAACGCCTTGAGGAGTAGATGAAGGAAGTCAGTGGAATCCAGGAGAGAAAGGAGAAGACTGCCATGTGCATTGCCATGTGACAGAAATGCCAAGATATTTGTCTTACCGGCAGGACACTAAGACACAAAGCTATTGCTAGAGATGAAAAAAAAAGCAGAGAAAAGGGAGGGGTAATGTCCTGGCTTTCCTCTTTCTACCTTCTGATCTTTGCCAGTGTCTCTCATTGGTCAAACCTACGCAGAAGTAGAAAGGAAACATAGAAGGTGAAGTTCTTGGAAACATAGAGCAGAGAAGGAAAAAGGCAGGGTTGTATCTGAGAACATAGAGCAGAGAAGGAAAAAGGCAGGGTTGTATCTGAGAGAAAAATGACATGCAATCCTCCTTCATGGAATCTCTAAAAATACACATATGGCATGCATAGAGAGAGCCACTCTTGGAAAATAGGACAGAACCCAGAGACCAAACCTGGCTTGAATCTGATGAATCTATGAAAGTTGGAAAGAAGATGGAATCAAACTGAATAGGGAAATTGTAGGCCAGGAGGTGTGCAGGGGAGGAGACCTTGAGAGTAGCACTAATGGTGTGCCAGACAGAGGTGGAGGAAGCTAAGAGTGGCTGGGGCTTGGGCACTGAATAGGATCACTTTTTGGAAAGTCATTAGTAAGGAGCAGAAATGCTCACAACTCTGTGCATTTCCCTAACTTGGACCGCAAAACCTTAAGGAGTCCCCTCCAGTTGGGAACAATGCGAATGGGCACTGTGGTTGAAGGAAGGCTAGTACTCCTGATGGTTGCTGTTGCTTGGATAAAGGAGGCACACCCAATCATGAGAACAGCCACCACCCGCGGCATATCTTACCTTCCTCCCTTTCTCCCTGGAAACAGAATGGCATGCATGCCGCAGAAGCAGCCTTCACTTTCTTCCCAGAAAATTACACAAGGAGATGCAGCAGGTAGTCTACTAAGGACTCTCACTGATAAAGATGAATACATAATCAAAAGATAATGTACACTTACGGAAAGCTAAATCACAAAAGGGAGGCAGTATACTTGATACCAAAGAAAACAGTGAGAGCAATCAGAATAGAATATTGAAGTATGTAAAATTGATATCATACTATTATAAACAAGGAAGGCTATTGTGTCTGTGAAATTAGAATAGGTAGTTATGAAACAAAAATGACAGAGATAGGTTCAAATGAAAGAGAATGGAAAAGAGATTTACTTTATCTAGGGTACACATTTAGTCTATTTTCAATGACTACTCACCTATTAAAAGCAAAAACCTTCAGTTTAGATTTTAAGTCTTGTGTGTGTGTATTTAATGAGACAAACTAAAAATATTTCTGCAGTTAGACACAGGAACCAAATTGAGTAGCCCAACAGGAATTTTTGGTGCAAGCAATGAGAATATGAAACTCCTTACAATTAAAATCTTCCACCTCAGTGTACAATGATATCTGAATGTCACCCTTATGAAAATCACTTTTGTTTTTTAGCACATTTTGCTTTCAGTGCTTTGCTTTACGGTGATTTCACTGAGAAGTGCATATGTGTGTTTCATCAAAGTCAGACCATAGATGAAGTGTCCTGTTCTGCCTTCAATTTCATCTAAGGCTCCCCGTAACATCATGAAAGCTCAGAGATCAGCAGGTGGATTTCTAGGTTATCAGAAAAGCCTTAGAAGTAGATGAATATAAAATCCACAGAGATGTCTCAGAATATGGTAGAATCATTAATGTGGATTTCTTCTTCTCTCAATAACATAAATGTTGATCTACCTCTGTAACAGTTTGAGATTATTTATGAATCCCAAAGGAGAAAGATTATGTTTCTAAATTAATCTATTCTTCTGGGTGTGACACCCTTTGTATAAGATCAGCTGAGATGTCTTTGTTTAAATTACCAGGTAAAATTAGGGTTTTGATTCAACCACATCAGTAAGGCGTGACTCAAGTTGAGTCCCTACCCCCTTGGTGGGCCAGTATAAATGGATACTTACTCAAAAAAGGCACACAGGAAGAGAAAGGGCTCTGTCATTTTTGATCCTGAGGCCCCAGGGAGAGAGGAACCATTTGCCCGATGGTTTGCAGCTGACCTTGGGAAGAGAGCTGAGGCTGATATAGAAAGCTTTACTGACTCAGGTGGAGTTCCCACCCCCTTGGTGGCCTATATAAATGGACATTCACTCAAGAAGACACACAGAAGAGGAGAGAACTTGGTCATTTTGGTCCTGCCATGTGACAGAAAGGAGAAAGCTCAAACAGCTAAAGCCGCTGGAAGCAAAATGAGCCATTTTCCTCGTAGTTTGCAGTCGAAGAGGACAAAGCAGCTTAGCAACTGAAAAGGCCTGAGATACCAGGCAGAGATCAGCCAACATCTTGCTTCAACATGTGGGCACTTTAGTGAGAAGATAACCTTGGTTTGGACTCTTTAGGGCCTTGTAACTGTAAGCTTTACCTCAAACAAATACCCTTTATAAAAGCCAAAAGGTTTCTGGTACTTTGCATCAGTGCCGCTTTGACAGACAAATACAACCTTTTTTTCTCGCTTTCAGTCTAGCAGGAACCATTATAATTCTATAAGAGTAGAGCTTACTGTATTCTGCCAAACTTAAGATGCATACTTTTAGCATCTTTGAAATGAGGAGGCATCTTACAATAGAGCGCATGTGAGCTTAATTAGTAAACTTTTTTCTTAGTGGTACATAAATAATGGTGGATCTTATAGTCAATGGCATTTTAGAGTCAATGAAATTTGTTTTTTGTTTGCAGTTTATTTTCATCAATACATCATACATGTGACTAACTTGATAATTATTCTAGCCATCATCCATTGTTCATGGAATGAGCATGTTTGTTTGTCTGCTGGAATTTTTTTTTTTTAATAGTAAAACTTTCCAGATACATATTTTCAGAATGCTGTAGAGCTGTGCCTCCTAATCTTGCCAAACCAGCAGAATAAACAGGAGATTTTAAAGCAATACAAATCTATCATTGCCTCCTGAGGGTATGGTTCTACATGCATCTGAGCATCCGTGTTCTTAGAAAGCTCCTGGGCTGATTCTGATGATCAGAGAGGTTTCAAAGAACCATGCCAGAGATGAGGAAAACAAATAGGAGTATCTATTTGCTCTATAGAAGCGTGTAAAAAAATACTCTACTATTTAAATACATCTGTCTTAAAAGTAGGGTAAGAAAAGTCTTCTAAAAATTATGTTCTTTTATGTCTTAAAGTTTCTGTTGTTTAATTTTTTAAAAATTTGTTGTTTTTAGTGAATTTCCCTAGGAGTAATAAATCAACTATAAGACCCAAAAAGTATTAAAAATTAATTTTCAGTGACTGTCAAAGTTCAAATAGGATTCTTACCAGGGAAAATGGCATTAATTTCCATTGAGATTTCAGTACACTTCAATTCAGTGCACTTTTTATGTTGCCTCCATGATTTATTGCACTAAACATTATAGAATTGTGTTAGAAACACTGGGTTTATTTTTAAATTTTGGTAGGCTTCATTGCACATGAGGAGACATGATTTAATGGAAAGAGCCAGGAATCACAGGAGAACTGCCATTAACTGTGTGACCTTAGGCAGGTCACTTAATTTTTTTGGTCCTAATTTTCTCCTCTGTAAAATAATTAGATAGGGTTAGATGACCCCTAAGGTTTCTTCCACCACTAACGTTATACAGTTGTTGTGTTTTTTTTGTATAAATGGAGGCAAAGCTATACTATATTTATGGCTTATTGGCAGGAACTAATTAATTTCCAATGTAAAATTGAGGCAAATTTGCTACTGGTGACCTTGAACTGTGATAATTCAGTGCACTTATAAATGGGTCTCAGAAAGAATTTCAAGTGAATTCAACTTTGAGAAAGAAAAGATTAGGAAATTAGAGAAATCTAGAAACTGACCTGAATGAGTTTTTAAAACTGATGTAATCTTCAGGATAGAATTAAACATAGAAGGAATCTTAAGTAACTTAGGAGACTTCCTAGTTAAGTAAACAAGTCTTAAACTTAGAAAGAAAAGTGAGAGTGTTTATATCTGTTTGGATGATATCAATTCTAAGTAATAGAAACCCTACTGGAACAATAAAAGAAATGCGTTGGCATATATACCCTATTAATCCAGCTGTACTGAATGGGCTTCCATCATGGTTTGACTGGGAATCTGGGTTAATATCTTGGCAGTTCACTTGACTCTGCCTCCCTCTATGTATTGGCTTATCTCCCTGCATATATTCCACCAAGCAGAGCTAGAGAGAGAGCTTTTCTTCCCACCGTCATGAATAAAGACCTGAACTTCACTCGGAGCCAACCTGAACCAATCACTGAGGTCAGATCTAGTTTACTGCTCCTTCCTCAACCGTTAGGAATAGCTTAAAGGAATTGTCGTCCATCGGGACCCGCACCTGGACTGAGGTATTGCACAGAAGTTAAAAACACTAACCAAAAAACAGTAAAGGCAAGCCATTGTATGTGAATTTTATCTAACATGCATGAAAATATTAGCAGAGTGGTCGAGTTTGAGTCAGATGCACAGGTTTAAATCATGGTCAGTTCCTAATAGCTATGTAACCTTGTCCTCCATTTATATTATGGCTGCAATAATATCTGTCATAGTGGTTTTATTTTGTGAGAATAACATGAGATAACGTATATAAAATGTTACTCAGAATTAGCAGTAGATGTTTCTTTGATGTCAGACATAGCAATATACTGATGAAACTGTTAAAAGCACGAAAGACAGTCCAGTCATTTTGAAAGAGCTGCAAATTAGGGAAAGAAAAGAAAGGTAATTCTCAGTGACAGTTATGTCAGCAGAAAATGTGAAAACTCAATGTTTAAAAGAAAAATAAAAAAACAAACAACTACACTCAAATAATTACCATGCCGAAAAACAGAAAAGTGGTAGTTTTTTGCAAAATGCCCTGAGAGTCTGTAGCTGGAATATTATGCTTTATTTAGGGCATTTCATACAGTTCAGAGAAGATACTAGTTAATCATATAGAAGTCAGTAATCAACAGCTGAAGACAATTGTTTTTGAGTTATGAGGAAAGACGAAAAATACAATATTTTAATTGATTGCTAGGGAAAGCTTCCTAACTATAAAAGCTGATAATCTGCCTACGAAGGTAGTAGAAGTTTCATCATTTTGGGATCCTAAAAATAAAAATGGATAAATTGTATATCTAATTCATTTAGAACCAGCCAGATATCAGACAGGCACATAATAAATGAGTGCTGGATAAATTATTTTAATTACTACATTTTAATTAATTCACCAATATATTTACAATTACATTTTAATACTATCGCCAAGACACTATTCTAGGAGTTTGAAATGCATTAGTAAGCAGAAGAGACAAAAATGGTTGCCTTTTTGGGGCTTCCATTCATCATTAACTTTCTAAGTAAATAATTTCTTAATGTCAGAGTTCTCTTCTCTTGTTAACACAGATTATCTGAGGGAATCTTAATTTTCTATATGCCAGAAAATCAGGTTCTTTGTCTTAGTGTCAATCCCAGAGTTTAATTAAATAAATACAAATTATGTGAAATATTAGCATTGAAAATATAGAAAAAACTAAAAGTCTGTCAGTTGTCAAAATATCTGCAACAATTTTGACTACTGAAATATGTTAGTATTACACTTTGACATTCTTATACATTTAGTATCTCCATGGCTTTTATTATTGGTTCACTGAAATACAATGTTTCTTCATTCATAATGGATTGGGCAGTGGATCTTTACTCCAGGTCTCATCCCCTGCACAGAACCTTGCAAAAGATAGGCGACAGTACATTTACCTGGAATAAAATGAAGCCTATCACAATGTCATGGGTTAAAAATATTATTTGCCCATTATCTGTGATGGAATTCCTCTTAGCAAGAAAATTGTTCTTGCTAAACTACACTTCGATAACTTGGAAGTAAAAAGTTCATTCCAAGGGTTGCAAGTCAGGATTGCGTGTTACTTGGAGAGGATGGAACAAGGAAAGGTGGGTAGGCAGGTCTAGAAAAATGGCAGAACGCAGTGCAAAATGTGATGTGACCTCTTCCCACGACCTTGTGAAACTCTGGGAAAGTTTTAGAAGGCATAAAACTGTTGGTTAGAATTGATCTTCTATGGAATCAGCTGAGAGACTCAATTTTGTGTCTTGATTAGCAGGAGCTAGAAACAAGGCAGCATGTACAGACTGAGCAAAATTAGACTACAAATTGTCAGGAATTGGTGGATTATGAAAACCAGGAGTTAATGCTAAGTTTACCTAAAACTTAGTTTGGAAGTGTGTAGGTGAAAAGACAACCCGTTTATTGGTTAAAAATTGCATGTGGAAAGGTGAGAAGGCATTCAGTTGGTAACTGGGTTACAATAAAAATGAACACACTTACCAATGCACCTCTTCTTCTCTGATTGGCAAAACTATCCTTCAGTAATTCAGTCAACTGTGCCTTTAGGTCTTTAGGCTAAGCACTGAAATTGATGTTTGAGATGTGGTGATGGATATACACTGACATGGTTTCGTGCTGATAGATAACAGCAACTGGCATTTACAGAGCACTTACTGCACATCCTGTGTGTTATCACTTACATGCAGTATCTTTTTTAAATCCTTACATCAACCTCGTGTTGTAGGCACTGCTCTTATTCTCATTTTACTGATGAGGAAGCCAAGACTTAAAAGGATAAAGGTGAATTAGCTTTCCCAAGTAGTGAAGTAGGCATATTTTTGGGTTTTTTGAGATGAGGATTTGAAACCTGGTGGTCAGACTACAAAGCCTGCATTCTTAGATGTCATGCTTTATTAATTGCTTATTCCTGAATGCCCAATGTTTCATATTAAGACAGAGAGAGCGCCATATGTTGGGGAATGTATTTAGTTTCTGGATCAGAGAAATATTATCTGGATCCAGATAGTGGATTCCAACCACAGGCTCGAGTGTCATGTAATTTTTTCAAAGATGACATGAGTCCATGTGTGTCCTAAATACTTTCCGTAGTCTGAATAATAATATAGGTAGTGAAATTAATCTTAGTTATCCAACACCAAGCATCCAACATACCAGGCTAACAGGAAGTCCTTTCACAGTCACTCCTGGATTTCCTCTCCCAGGGTGGTATCAGAGTCCTCAGGTTTTGTGCTCCTGTGATGCTTTCATATTCAGCTGCTCTGTGGCTCCTGGGCTGAGTGGATTCCTCTTCATGGACCTGCCAGACTGTGGTCTTCACCAGCTTCTGCTTTCATTCCTGTAAAAATTCCTGAGACCTGATGTTTTGAATATTTTTGTTTTTATCTGCCTAATCCTTATTTGGTAACAGCACCTCCATTTCTTTTGGCAACATACCTCTTCCCTATCCTTAGTTCATGTAGCTTATATGGGAGTGATACTTCCATAAGTGGACACATAACTGAATCCTGGCCAGTGAGAGCATTGCATCCCTTTGACCACAATGATGGGTTAAGAAATGGACAGGAGACCCAAGCTAGGCGAGTAGAACCCAAGCATGGCGAGTAGGACCCAAGCATGACGTGGAGATAGACCCAAGCTAGGCGAGTAGGACCCAAGCATGACATGGAGATAGAGGCTGTCCCTCTGCTGGGATTGATAGGCCTAGAATTGAGAGCCAGAGAGAGAAGCTGCATGAAAATGAGACCAGCCAAAGGAAAGCACAGCACAGACAAGGACAGGGACAGATAACATCATTTGAGCTTTGGCTCTAGCTGTGCTTGGACTGTCCAAGTGAGTCAATAAATAAGCTTTTGTGGTGATTCCACTTTGCATTGCAATTGAAAGAGTCTTCACTGATAGGGTCTTTACTGATACACTGAGCTCTATTCTTGGAATGCAAGGGAGGAAAATATTAAAAAGTCAACAAAACATGTATGAAAATCTAAGAAATGATCCTTCCACCTACATCTTGCACACACAGCGTAAGATCGTTAAGTGAGAGATGTCAGACTGATGAGAGGTGTGCAGTCTGATTTAAAACCAAACCCTGAACCCTTCTAAAGAACAATAAACATATTTTACAAAAACCAGAAAGATTGTTTATTCAGACTATGTGGAAATAGCTTGTTCCAAATTAATGATATTTCCAGAGTTGAGATAAATAAATTCAAAAAGAGCAAATTAATAATAACCAACATGATTCTTTCCCCACATTTCAGGGTGTATTCTTTTGGATTTTCTTTCTGTTATATATATTAAGAAATGAGATGGAAAATAAACAGACATTTTAACCACTGCTATTAAGTATTTAAAACATGTATTGCTTGCCAAAATATGCAAATAACAAGGCTGCTGTGTGGGCATTTCAGTTGTTCGAGTCATATCACCTTGTTAATGTTATGCATTCGCTCCTGCAGTGTGAAGCCTTCATTCATGGCATGCATTATAATAAGTTGTCCTTCAACTATTACATTGGTATAATTTTTAAAAAGTGTTGGATATATAGAAAAATTGAAAAATTCCATTTTTGTGCTTTCATCGTTTAGATGCCAGAGAAATGACATATATTTTCAAATATATGTGATGCTGTAATTTTTTAAAAATAAAAATATTTATTTCAAAGATGTAATGAATTCATAATAACTCTCTGACATTGCCTTAATCAACAACTATTATGGAGATTGTTCTCCTGATTTTTTTTTTTTTCTTTACTTTTTGGATAGAAAGAGATCCTCAGTCTGGAGGAAATGGAAACCACTGATGGAAGGATTTTGTGCACTTTAACACAATGGTGCTCTGTGTGGTAAACTACAGAGACACCCAATGCCAGCAATATTCACCCATGGCCAAATCCTTCAAAGTCATGCCTTTGGAGACACAAGTTAGGTCTTGTGTTTTAAGGCCATTTGTTGAGGAATTTCCCTTCTTATGCTAAACTTTTTCTTCACACTTACAGCCCTTCAAAAATGAAAACACTTCTGGTTCGTATCAGAGAAAATCAAATAACTTCAGTTAAGCTCATTAAATGTTCAGATTCCAGATGACAGCATGAAAGTTGACACATTCACTAACATGAACAAATGAAAAAAAAAAAATCCAACTGTCACCTTCTGAGGAGACTACCTATGATTCAGAGGTAAGTAATTTTAAGATTAAGTTTTGTCAGTTTCCCTTCACACCTCTCTTTAGAGGGGAAAATTAATCCTCAGCTGATATCCCACATATATCCAGTAAGCACCAATACATTTTAATCCAGGGACAATGAAAGCTGCTTTAGTGTGCAGTTTTCCTGTCTTGATCTATTTGCGCTAAGCCCCCAGGGAGACGTTTCTGTACCACTGTTACCTCCACCTGCAGGTAACCACTTTGGTTGCAATCCTGTCTTCAATGTGGTGTCACAAATTTGCCAACTCTTCTGTTTTCAGCCCAGATAAATGTGTTTTAGTTCTCTTATATTTATAAGAGAAAAACATGCCCTTTGTAAAAACATCTAAAAGTTTTTCAGTGAACATATAAAAATATTTTTTAAAGTAGAATTTTCTGAAATCCCAACATGCAATGACAACCACTATTATGTTGGTGTATGTCCTTCGAAACATCTTTATTGCATACATACATCCACACATTTGCAACAAGCGCTTTTAAGATGAAAACTAAAAATCTTGAAAAATCATTTTCCTATGATATTCCAAATCATCTCCCCACTAACAATTGAGGATGATCAATTCACCGAGCAACTGGGATTTTACTTTGTAAACTATGCTCAGAAAAATACACAGAGATACTTACTATGATTTGTGTTCCTCAGCTTGAGGCTATGGGAGGTGCCAGTTAGAAGCTCTTATTCTCCGCTTCATCAACCCGAAAGAAGCTGCGGCATTGCTCATGCGCTTTCATGCTATTCCGTAGCATAATGAAAACAAGTATATGTCATCATCTTCATCCATCCCCTCTTCCTCATATTCCACATCCAAATGTCTACAAAATTCTGATAATTCACCTATGGATAGCTTCAGTTCTGGACTCTCCTTTATGTCCTCAACTCAACTGCTTTGGCCAGTTATTAGTTTTAAGTTTGTAGCATTTTGGCTGCTTACTATTCTTTAAGCTGGGGTGGGGTGTGGAGTAAAAGAGAGGTCTTCCTGGGCTCTATTTCATTTATTTTTTGCAAAGTCAGGAGACCAGGGAATGGGAGAACCAGAGCCCAAAGTGATCTTGTGACCCCAGATTTTTTGCATCCTAAGTACACAGTAGTTACCTCTCATTCATTATGAACATGCTTATCATTGAACTTAGGGGGTAGACTTACTACAAACAAATAATTAGTGCCATTCTCAAAATGGCACATCTATAGAGACTTATTTATTGATTTATCTACAAGTTCTCTGACCACTCCACTAAACCGTGAATTCCTTTTTCATATTTGAATCATTAATACATAATGATTAGAGACATTAAAAAATATTAGTTTGAGTGAATTGAATTTAAAAATTTATCTTTTCTTTTCCTTAGAGACAAAACTGTTTAGTTTCTTGGCTGTTGGAACAAATACCATGCAATAGGTTGGCTTAGACAATGGGAATTTATTGGTTCATGGTTTTGAGGTTAGAAGTTCAAAATCAAGGCATCATTAAGGCAGTGCTTTCTCCTTGAAGACTGTGGCATTCTGGAACTTGTTGCTGGTGACCCTTGGTGACTGGCTTTTCTGTCCCACAGCAGTGCACATGGCGGCCTCTCCTGGCTTCTCTGGATTGCGTTGACTTCTGGCTTCTTCCTGTGGTTTTCTCTCTTTGTGGCCTTCCCTATAAGGGAAGTAATATGACTAAGACCCATCCTGATTTGATTGGACAACACCTTAACCGAAGTAACTTCATCAAAATGTTCTATTTACAATGAGTTCACACCCACAGGAACGGATTAAGATAAAGAACACGTTTTTCTGGGATATTTAACTCCAAGCTACCACAAAGACATTAGTCTTTGCTTGCCATTTAACTGTTAATTATTAATGGCAATTATTAACAGCAAAGTTTAAATAATCCACTTCACCTCATGTGTCTAGTATCTAACAGTATACAACTATAATTGTTAGTAAATCCCAGAATTCATGTGCTTCTAGTCAATGACATAAAATAATACCTTCCTTCATTTAAAAATTTTCCCTAAAGCATTTTTCACCACAGAAAACTCAAATCATCATCTTTCATGAAGCACCTTATACTAAGAAATACAAGGGAACTAAATAATTTGGAAACAGTTGTCACATTTCTCATGATAGCGGGTTTGGATCTGTCTGTAAGTGGACACTTGAGATCAGGGGTGATATTCAAAATGTTTAATGGTCAGTTTACTGTGGTCACTGACCATTCAGAAGAGACTCTAGCTAGAAAGCTGGAGGAGAGTCCTGGACTCATTCAGATGCTGGATCATGGGAAGGTCCCAGGAAGGAGGCTGTGGCAGCTGGGATGATGGGGCTATTGGATGGAGGTTTGGGTAGTAGCTCTTTACATGTATAGGGATGTGGGAACCCTGCCTTAATCAGGTATATCAAACCGTGTTTCTAGAAATTTTGGAATAGATTTTATTTGGGAATATTTTCATGGATTGTCCACATGAAAAGAACATTGGAGTAGAAATTGAGGTATCTAGGTGCTAGACTTAAATTTATCATTTTTTTGTTACATAGACTTGGACAACGAAATCACTTTGAGCATCAATCTCTCCATCTGGAAAATGGTGATTTACCCTGTCTGTCTTACAAGGTTATTGTGAAGATTAGAAAGGGTGATTTCTTTGAAAGTGTTTTGAAAACTTGATAAACACTATAGAAATTTAATATAATATCATTATGGCACCCAAGTTCTCAAATGTAACTATATATTTTTAAATTTAAGAACCTATAAGATCTCCCAAGATAATATGATTATTTCTTTTCTTTCTCTTATGGATAGAAACATTTACCATTGAGACAAGCTCATTCAAAATATTTTACATTCTTACAGTGAATTGCTTTTGGCGGTATAATTTCTTTCTTGGAATCTTGGTTTATAGTATTTGGTTGCTCAGTCATTAAAATATATTACCTCTCAAGCATGTAATATATACTTCTACACTAAGCTACTCTTAGATGATGAAATATTTCAAATGTGTGCAGTGACATACACTCGCACTAACTTGGCAAAGGATTGTAGAATGAACAGATAGAAGACACACCTGATACTAGTTGAAAACATGAAGATATTTGGGATTTCCTAAGTTTTAATGAAAAGGATATGGGTTTTCATATGTGAATTTATCCTTTTATAGTCAATCATTATTAAGTTCCTGGGAACTTTGACCAAGAGAATTTTACTCATTTTTTCGCATGGATATGTAGGATGATTATTTCTTTAAGTGTATATTTTAAAAAATCCTTATATTGTTAAAGAATTTTCTTCTAACAAAACAGTAATAAACAGCATTTTAAACAAGGTAACTATAGATGCTTTGTTATGTTAGAAATAATTACCCACCTTTGCCAAGGAAAGTGTATTTTCAAATGTCTTTATGGGCTAATTTTATGTTATACATGTCAACAGAAAGCAAGAAAGCTTGTGGGCTTCTTCCATTTCTTTGAAGACCCACAGCATATCACTCTTTCTTTGACATGTAGTTATTATGCTGTTTATGAAAGTCAACTCTAGCTCTATCGGTGGAGTCCAAGAGATTTCATAGTAAGGTATAAAAGCTTCTTCCTTAGGAAATTACCTCAAAAGCATGCAATTTACTAACCCCTAGAGACATTTCATTCTGTAAATAGCTTCCAGAGAGCTCTCTTTATGTTAATTACAACTGAATATGGATTTAAACATATCTGGAAAATATTGCTAAATTACTCCAAAACTTTTCTTTTTACAAAAACACATATATTTGGTCAATTTACAACATTTTTACAATATACAGTACTATAATAAAAATTATCTTCAAATTCCAAATCTAGTGGAACCCACATCATATTAATGATGCCAGTTGAGAACAATGGGCAAGTCGCTTTACATATGCCTTTGCAAGATCCATTTATGAATTTCATGTATAGCTTTATTATACTGGAACAAAATAAGAACCCAAGGTTTACATATTTTTGGCTTCCACTTGTCAAAGTTTTGTCAGCAGAAACTTTGACCTACTATCAGTCTATGACACTGATAACTCCTTTTCCAATCTCTTATTCTTAGAAATGTTCACAAACACCCTGACTGAACCAAAGCTGATCATAATGTTAATAAAAGAGGCATCCATCCACGTTGACAGCTCAGTCTTCATCTTTGAACCAGAACCTGTGGGTTAACTGCAAATAATAAGACAGGAACTACTTTCTTTTTGGCCTCCTAACCCTTATTTTAGACGGCAAGAAAACAAATATATAATCCTAAAGACAGAGCTCATTCCAAAGAATGCCCAATTCCTGATGACAACTGAAGAGTTGGGGTGACAGGCTCTCCTGCTAGAGCCAGGCAGTTTACTGTTTTGTTAATCTTTTGTTCAACCTTTCTTCGGCTGTTTTTTTTTTTTTTTTGTCCTTGCAGTGCAGATGTTGAAAGTGCTTTCAGGTCAGATGCAAATACAGATGCATTATCACTTGACAGGCCTGTCAGTGTTCTGCTGTTTAAAACACATTTTTGGCACTCATAATCATCTCTTTTCACCTTAAATTGTGACGTTACTGGCCTTTCTGGGGAGGCCTGATGCAGTGAAGTCTGAAGTTCCTGCCTCAAGCTTAGAGTATGGAGTATCTGCAACAAAAGGTACTAAAATCTACTGCAAAACAGATGATTTTCATTCAGGAAATATTCCCAGAAAGAACAAATATTTATAAAGACCATACTGAAGTAAACTTAGTGTTTCTCAAGCTACGTTGTGCTTATCTCTGTCTCAAAACAGTTTTGTGGATCTAAAACAGGTCTGTAATACAATAAATCTCTGCAAAACTGCACTGTTTAAGAAGACCCTGTCATGATGGAAGTAGGTGAAGATGATTTATATTTATGACTCAGAACCATCTTTTATTTTATATATATATTTGAAGATGGGAGAAAAGCTGGGACTATTTCTATTCTGCATAATAATTCAGTAATGATACAAGTAGCTAGAAGACAACTATTCACATAAGCCTTTCCCTGTTCTTTTCTTCTTTCCTATCTTGCAAATACTTACTTTGACTAATTGGCAAAATACTCTGACTTCATTCAGGATAATAAGGCTGAACGGACGGTGCCACCCAGGTGGTTCCTAATAACAAAACGGTTTAGTGTTTGTTTCGTTTTTCCTTTTAGTACTTCTCTTTTGCACAGTATGTAAATTAGGCAGCAGTTCTATAATTTGAGCTGTGAACTGTTAGTTTTGAATAATAGTTGCTAGGTATTCACAAGATCAATTGGATTTATAAGCTTTCACTGTATTTTCCAAGTATCCTAGTATTTGGAATAAGATTTGACAATCTGGCTAAGAGTGAGTAACCTGAGGCTCCGCTGGACCAAGTGACTTTGTCAAAGAGGCAAAGTGAAATTGCCCAAAGTAATTTCCTCCAGACATTTATAAAATCCAAACCTGATTCTTGTCAAATGGTTAGTGTCTGAGGTTACTTTTGTGTTAAGGTATATATTAACACCGACAGGAAAGAAAGAATTCAAACTTTTATCTGTATAAATCAGTGGTTCTCAAAATGTTATGCCTGGACCAGTAGCCTCAACTTCACCTGAGAACATGTTAGAAATGCAAATCCAGACCTATTGAAACAAACAATCTGTGTTTTAACAAACCCTCCAGGTGACCCTCATGCTGACAGAGTTTGAGAATTAATTTTAAAAATTATAAATTATATATATAAATTTAATTGTATTTTATGGTATAAATTTTATGTATTTTAATGGTATAAATTAATTTTAAAAATTTTATCAGTGAAGTTTCAAGCATATGAGTATTTTTATGCTACAGAATCATAAATCTGAATAACTTATGCTCAGTTACTTTTTTACAGTCTTAATTTGGGAATGATGAAGCTATGAAGTCAAATTTTAAAAGTAAAGATTTAAGAGGGCTGTTGATCTAAGGAAGACTTTTTTTTTTTTAAATGAGGTTTCTATTCCATCAACCTTCCTTTTCACTTGATTTCATTTCACTTAAGGAAATATAAAAGTGATTCTAACTGGCTGAAAACAATGTTAATCATGTATATAATAAATATTTAGATTCCTATTTTAGTTTATTTTTCTTTTGGTACAGCTGCCTAGTCTCTGTGTTTGTGGTTTGCTATTGTCAACCACCTGCCAAATTATATAATCTAAAGTGAAAGGAGACTTCACCTTCACAGAGAAATATCTGCTAGAAATCAGTAGTTCTAGAAAAGACACTCACTTTCTGGAAAGTTCCTAGAATTTGATATGCGAAGGGAGCAAACGAACTAGAAAGGATGCAGACCCTTCTTGAAGTAATACTCATATACTCACAAGTGGTGAAAGGCTGGTTAATGTTTTACAGGTGAAAGACATCCATGGTGTTATAGGTCACAGAGAATTGTGTGTGTGTGATTTAGAATTCTAAGAAGAATGGGGGAGCCAATTAGACAAAGAAGAGAAATTTTAAAATGTGAATTTCAACAAGCTTAAGCATTTCAAAGTAAAAGGTCAATGGGAATGAAGGAGGAAGCAATCCGGAGAATTAGGCATTTCCTAAAAGAAACAATGGACTCCATTCTCCTCTTTACCACTGGAGGCAGATTAGTTACGTGCTCCTCACATTCAGAAGGTGGCCAGCAAATCAGTTCCCTCAGTTTGTGGCCACAGCATACCCTCTCCCTAATTTGGTATAAAGAACCATAAGCCAAGAATTAGAAAAGTCAAGTCTTATTCTCTGCTCTCTACTTCTGGCTTCGAGACATTGAGAAAATCATCCAATGTCCATACTCATGAATTTCAATATGTTTTCTTATTTGTCAAAGTAAGGGATTATACACGAAAGAGCCTCTGGAAATGTGCAGCTTAACTATTCTCTGCTTTTCTCTTTACCATTGCCAAGTTATTAGATTAAAAATTGTAGATGACTTCCTAGACTAAATATAATGTGTTCTTTTTCTTTTGGATAAAGACGATGATTTTGGCTATTTATCAGGAAACATGTTTTCTGGGTACTGCTTCCAGTATTGGTGGATAGATTTATATTAAGCCACCCACCCTTTCGCTCTGTTCTCCTTGTGACCAATAGCTCATATTGATGGGCTAGGATTAAATGTTGAACCTTCACTTATGAATCAGAGGAAAATCCTCATTTTAAGTTCACTTTTATGACTTTGACCTCATTAGTGCTGAACTTCAACCCCTAACCAGCTGAGCTAACCAGTCACAAATATTTATCAGCCTAGGAAAAAAGAAAGTTCTTTGCTTGTTCAGTCTAGTTGCATTTACCAAACACATGAATTTGAACAGGCCACTTGAACTCTGGTTCCTCAAGTGTAAAATTTCGCTATGATTTTACTTGTAGGGCACCTGGGAGTGCTTTGTGATAATACTTTTAAACCATATGGTTACCTTCCAGTCCTTAGCAAGTGCTCAATAATTGATAGTTGAAGTAGTGATGGAGAGTTCATTGAAACAATGGAGACTTCTGTTTGATGTAGAGGAAGCTTCAAATAGCAATACAGATCATATTAAAATACAGGTATCCTTCATGTTTGCAAATGAAAGAAATGAACTTAGAGGGAGATTGACACTCCCCTTTCCCTTCCTTGCCCCATATGTCAGTGATTGCAAACCAGTCAGAATGCAAATGAAAGATGTTTTAATATGACCAGGAATCACAATATCATTATTTCTACCCCCTATTGATTTTCCCAAATATAAACAAATCTCAATCTGTGAATGTAGGTAACACCTATTGAGAAGGTATCTACATCATGTAAAATAAGAAACAAAATAATTTTTTAAAACCTGCTTTAATTTGAGGGACGACTATCTCCTCCTCCTTTTCCCCATTTCCTTCTTCAGAATGGCCATCACACGGTGATGGATAAGGAGGAATTAATGCAAGAGTGTTTTCTCCACAGGCAGAAGGAAAAGCTGGATAAAAGGATCTCCACCCACATTTAAAGTTTACATCTGCAAAACAAGTTCTTTGAACAGTGTTATTTGTTAATGTACAATAAGCACCATCTTGCCATGTTTGCACTGAAAAGAGAAACTTTGCATGGCTGAAAGAAACTGTGGACTTAAGTCATCTTCTTTCTGTTTTCTTATTTGGGCAGCAATTACCATACAACAACTTTCATTTTCCATTTACTGTTGGATGTGAGATGCTTTCTTTTTATAAACCTGCAGGACCGTGAAAGCAAATATGTTCAAAGTTTCTGGGTTCCTTGTAAGTCCAGCCTTTTTGGAACCTATGGGAAATCATGGTCTCCACAATGCAACTGTGGCAGTTTGAAATTCTTTTATGAATCCTCAAAAGAGAAAGATTATGTTTTTTAATCCATTCCTGTGGATGTGAGACCCTTTCAATTAACTATGTCAAGGAGGCATGACGCAGGTTGAGGCTCTGCTCTCTTGCTGGGTCTGATATAAATGGAGACATACACAGGAAAAGGGAGATCTGCCATATTTAATCTGGACTGCAGGAAAAGGAGAAGCCCAGGGGACGATAGAGAACTTGGCAGGGATTGGCAGCCATCTTGAGCTGCTATGTGGCCAGACAACAGCTGATTTGGTAATAAAGCACCTCTGATAGTGCCTTGATTCAGACATTTCACAGCATCAGAACTGTAAGCTTTTGCCCTAATAAATTTCCTTTTATAAAAGCCAACCCATTTCTGGTACTTTGCATTGGCAGCTCTTTGGCAAATTTAAACAGCAACTTTTGAGCAAATTAACATATGAAGGTGACAGGGTGAAAAATTATGTTCTCGGTATACTAGAGCAATTGAAAAATATTTTCTTTCTTTTGCTTGGAAATAATTTCTCTTTAAGCCCAGCATATTAATTTAAAATCCTCCACATCATTTGATTTAAAGGAAAACTTAGTGTTATAATCATTTGTAACCAATTGTTGACTAATATATTGCAAGACATTTTTGGTTGTTCAAGGGCCTGTGGCATAGTGACTGTTGGTTGGAGGAGTTAGGACTCTTCTTTCTCCCCCCACAATCTATCCATTTGCATTCAGCTCCTGCATATTGCTATAGGAACCTCCTGGAGAAACTAGGAATGGAGCTTTGATTTTACTCCTCCTATTTTGAGGTCCAAAGTATGGACCGAGTGTGATGGTGAGGCTTTTCTGTTTTGGTGTCAGCTTTCCAAGAATGGACAAGGGGCCAAAGACAATAAGCTCATCCTAAGAGCTGACATTGGCATATTGGGTAGCAAGAAAGCTTAGCTGGCTAAGGGCGTGTGCCAGCCCACTGCTGACCCTGGAACCTGTTCACATCAGGTCACAATTTGATGTTGTGAACCTGCCTTGGGAGAAATATTTCATGTCTGTGATTTGAACAAGCTGCACTATTAAAGAGCTGTAACATTTGTGGTCCAGACAGCGGCATGGGAGCCTTTCCCTAGGTTATCTGCCCACTTACTCCCATCTCCACCATCATTACTCTTGTGGAGCATGTGCCCATCATCCCTTTTTGTTTGTTTACCTGCAATAACCTCCATATTATTTTTCCTGTTTCCACTCCTTTCCCTGCTAAAATCCATTCCCTTTTAGCAATGAGAGTGATTTTTTAAAATAACATGGATCAGATTATTTTTTTCCTGTTTAAAACATTTTGAAAGTTTTCTGTTTTACATATAATTAAGTTCCAAGCCCTTTCTATGGCCTACACATCCTACATAGTTTGATTTCTGCTTTAGTTTCTACCTCTTTTTCCCTACTGTGCTCCAGAAACACTGTCTTCCTCTCAGTTTCTTGAGCAGTCCATGCTCATTCCCACTCTAGGGTTTGAGCTCACTAGTTCCCTCTACTTTGAATGTGCTTTCCACAGATTTTGTATGGTTGAATATGTCTAAGCTCAAATGTTACCTGTCCATCCTTTCCCTGATATTCCCACCTAAGGTGTCTCCCTTCCCCTTTAACTGCTTCGTTTGCAATGATTAGAATCTGAAATTTTCCTAAAATTTGTTTACACCTTGACACTTTCCCTACTAGTGAAACCTCTGTGAAGCCTGGGACCCTGGCACTCTTGTTTATCACTCAGTCCCCAATATCTAAACTTTGCCAGGCATATAGTAATACTCCATAAACATTTGTTAATGTTGAATCATCAGAAATCATATCTCCCATTTATTTAAGAGACTATTAGGGATCAGGCAGAGTTCCGGATGCATAATATAATGGGCTTCTTGAATTCTTTCCCAAACCCTGCAACATAAACATTACCATCTTCAGGTAGAATTTAAGATTCAAAAAGCTGAATGACTTGCCCAGATCTGAGTTTTGATTCTCTATGTGGCTCCAAATGTCATGCTTTTCCAGGACACTATTTATGCATTCTCCTTCAGGCATACAGCCATTTAGTAATTATTTATTAAAAATTTTTTGCAGGGAAGTGGATGTGGCTCAAGCGATTAGGCTCCTGTCTACCATATAGGAGGTCCAGGGTTTGATTCCCAGGACCTCCTGGTGAAGGCAAGTTGGCCTGCATGGCAAGCTGGCTGGAGCAGAGAGCTAGCCCATGCAGGAGTGCTGGCCCACACAGAGAGCTGGTGCAGCAAGATGACGCAACAAAAAATACATAGAGGAGAGATAATAAGAGATGCAGCAGGCCAGGGAGCTGAGGTGGCCAAGTGATTGAGTGCTTCTCTCCCACTCTGGAAGGTCCCAGGATCAGTTTCCAGTGTTGCCTAAAGAGAAGACAAGCAAACACACAGAGAGCACAAAACAATTAGGGAATGGGATGGGGAGAAATAAATACTTTTTTAAAAAAATTAAAAATTAAAAAAAAAGAAATTCTTTGTTTAAAAAAATTATTGCATTCTAGATATTGTACTGGGTTTGGGGGATAAAACTATGAAAGAGATGATCTAATCCATTGGTTTCAGTAGTCTAAAGCAGGGGTTGACAAACTTCTACAAATGGCCAAATAGTAAATATTTTCAGCTTTGCTGGCCATTAGGTTTCTGTTTTGACTACTCAACTCTGCTGCTGTGGCATTCAGTCAGTCATAGACAATATGTAAATAAATGGGTGTGACTGTCTCCCCATAAAACTTTATTTACAAAGACAAGGTGCTGGCCTGATTTAGCCTATGGGCCATTGTTTGCCAATTTCTGGTCACTGCATTGCATTACATTTTATTGCACTGATAAATGCAATTGCATGAGAAAGAACATGTTGCCTTTGGGATGACATAGTAGTTGTGGGTAGGAACTGTTTAAGGCAAAGAATGTGGAAAAGACATTTCAGAAGAAGAGAAGAGCATTTGTAAACATGATTTGAGATCATTACTGGCAATTGTACATTAAGGCAGAAATATAGCAATTGTAGGGAATGGGCATATAAGGCAGGAGGGGATGTGGGATATGGAATTAAGCCAGAGAGATAAATAGCAATCATATCCTGAAACACCTCATAAGCCAAATTAAGGAGTTTTACTTCATTGTGATGGCAATGAGGTGCCATTTAAATATATTTTTTTAAAGATTTATTTATTTATTTATTTCTCTCCCCTCCCCCCCCCCCCCGGTTGTCTGTTCTCTGTGTCTATTTGCTGCGTCTTGTTTCTTTGTCTGCTTCTGTTGTTGTTAGTGGCACAGGAATCTGTGTTTCTATTCTTGTTGGGTCATCTTGTTGTGTCATCTCCTCCGTGTGTGCGGCACCATTCCTGTGCAGGCTGCACTTTCTTTCGCACTGGGTGGCTCTCCTTATGGGGCGCACTCCTTGCACATGGGGCTCCCCTACGCGAGGGACATTCCTGTGTGGAAGGGAACTCCTTGCACACATCAGCACTGTGCATGGGCCAGCTCCACATGGGCAAGGAGGCCCGGGATTTGAACCGCGGACCTCCCATGTGGTAGACCGACGCCCTAACCACTGGGCCAAGTCCGCTACCCCATTTAAATATTTTAAGCAGGCAATTGATTTAATCAGATTAGTGGTTTAAAAGAGCACTCTGGTTTCAGTGTTTAGGAGCCAAAAAGGGAGGTAGGGAGATTAGTTTGGGGCTCTTTCAATGTTCCAGTGAGAGCTGATGATGGAAAGTGGCAATTGATGGATTAAAAACCTCTTTAACAAATAGAGTCTTTGATTGGATGGGTGTGGTAGCAGTAGAGCTGGTGAAGGGAGAATGACATGGGATATTGGAGAGGCAAAGAACTTCTAAAGTCAGGATAAGGAGTTTGGATTTTATTCTGAATGTGATGGAAATTCAATGGAGGAAATTCTTGGGCAGAGGACAGACAAGAGCTAACTTACATTTTGAGATCATTCTGACTGTTGTTTGGAGAATAGATTATAAGGGGGCAATGGCAGAAGCAGGGAGATGAGAGATGAAATACAAGTTCTAGCTTCAGAACTTTACTTAGTTGCTGCCTAGTAAATTCTTCATGACTTACCAGGTCTTTAAGATTGATAACAGAAAGTATTCCTTGTAACAGAATCATAGAGTAACCCAAAGAATGCTTTATTTAAACTTGGTAAGATGCACAAAACTTATTGTATAAAATGCTTAATTCACAGAAGATGTGTAGTAGAGTTAAGTCTTTGACTTATTTCAGTGGGCATTCATATCTATTGAAACCTAAACAAATAACTATTAAATCATTGAACTCCTCTTTATGAAAAACGTTCAAAATACAAGTCATCTGATAGCATCTGGCTTTTGCCATTTTCTTTACATGACGTGATAGCAAATCTCTCATTCTCTTGAATTGTAATTGATGAGCAGTGAAATTTAAAAAGCAGAATCTATAAGAAATTGATATTACATCCACATTCCTCTGACAAACCTGGCTCCACTATGGTGCTCTTGGTGGATTGACATAAACTGACAGGGTAAGTAAATCCTCTTCTTTTCAAGTTGCAACACTGAAGGGATTGAGTCATTTTGTTCTGAAAGGAAATTTATCCTCCTGAGTTTCTTATACCATGAAAGACACAAGGTCTTCCATGGAAGCTAAGGTCTTTAGGGCTATAACATCTGGAACTCATTGCTGAGCAACTGCCCAGCTTCCCTGCATAAACATTGCCTTCGTTCTCTGCACCTTTCTTTCTGATGTTAAATTAAAATGTTGGTGAAAAATCCAATTTTGAGAATTAAGAAATATTTGAGAAGCTTCTACCATAAGTTCTTTCTATTCACATAAAACCTGGAATATGAAAATAAGCCTTAAATAGAATGTCTATATTGGTTAATCTCAAGGATTTCCTTTTGTTGGTTCTATCAAAATAGCATATTGATGCTATCAAATATAGATAAAGATGTTTAGAGCACAGTTAAGATCTACAGGTCAATCATCAAGATTGGAGAAACACACAGACATGTTTTTACATTCAAGGTCTGAGTACTTAAAGGCTTTATTCAATTCACAGTAAAATGTTATGCATTTTGAGGTAAAACATATGTATGTACAAAGAGAAAGAAAGTTTTCCATTGCTGCCACTTGACAAAGAGCAATTATTTTTAGAAATGATGGTGGTCATAGCAGTTTCATTTACAAACGTAATCTCCCAGTGCTGGGAGATTTAAGTTTCTTTGATAAGAAAATCTGTTATACATTTTAGACTTTTTTTTTCAGACATGCAAACCTGAAGAAATTTCTGCTTTTAATAAGATGCAAAAGGCAAATAAGAAAATCCATGTGTTCAAAGATCGTTAAGAACTTAATGCCAACTAAGAAGTTATGGTTGCAGTGAAAAATGTGCAAATTTTGTCACTTAAAAGGGTTATGATTATTCTTCTATTTCAGTGGTTCAGGTGATAATAGGAAATTTTCTTGCACCTAATATGGACAAGCTATTGTTCTAACAGCTTTGTGTATTAACTCATTTAACACTTAAAGCAACCTTTTCTTCTTCTTATACCCATCTTATGGATGTGGAAATTGAGACACAGAAACGTTAAATAACTTGCATAACAGATAGCAAATGTTATTGTTGGGAAATATTCCTAGGCAGCCTCTTTACCACTACTTCTTATTGCTTTCCAGAAAATTATCAAGTGATGATGTGGCAAAGATTTTGGGTTTCTAAAGTCTGTTTCCAATTCTGCCCACAAGATTATCTTTGCCAAGTTTCTATTTTTCTTTTTACTTACAATGGCTACAGTGTGAATGCTAGAGATGTAACTAAACGATTTTCCCTGAAAGTTTAGGAAAATAGTAGAATTTTAAGAATTGATTTAGTAGTTTATTTACCCATTTTGTTATTTGTCACTTGTTATCAGTAAGAACATTTACATTAAGCTAAAGTTTCACCTTTTAATGTACTGTTCGCTAGTATTCCCACTTAAAAATAACTATTCTGGGAAACCGACTTTGGCCCAGTGGTTAGGGCATCCGTCTACCACATGGGAGGTCCGCGGTCCAAGCCCCGGGCCTCCTTGACCCGTGTGGAGCTGGCCCATGCGCAGTGCTGATGCGCGCAAGGAGTGCCGTGCCACACAGGGGTGTCCCCCGCGTAGGGGAGCCCCACGCGCAAGGAGTGCACCCATAGGGAGAGCCGCCCAGCGCGAAGGAGGGAGCAGCCTGCCGAGGAATGGCGCCGCCCACACTTCCCGAGCCGCTGACAACAACAGAAGCGGACAAAGAAACAAGACGCAGCAAAAAGACACAGAAAACAGACAACCGGGGGAGGGGAGGGGAATTAAATAAATAAAAAATAAATCTTTAAAAAAAACAAAAACAAAACTATTCTAAGGAAAAATGTGAAATATAAGAAAAGCTATATACTATATACATTAAAAATATCTTTTTGAATTATCATCTGAATGTTAAAAGTGCATGTAAGAGTACAGGCCTGGCAACCTATATTGAAGTTTCTAACTGTATGAATTTGCTCATTCTAATTGTTTCATATCAGTGAGATAATACAATATTTATCCTTTTGTGCCTGGCTTATTTCATTCAATACAATGTCTTTAAGATTCATCTCTGTTGCTGCATGTATAAGAATATCATTCCTTTTCATAGCTACGAATTATTCCTTTGTATGTCATACCACAGGCCCTGTCTAGGTATGTGCTATGTAAACTTGGGAGTGCTCTGTTACCTTCATTTTCTGTTTCATAAGTTGGACCAGCAGAAGAAGTTGATTAACAAAAAGAGAGGAAAAATTGTGCAGAAAGGAGTAAAGATAAAAGAAGGAAGGACAGTCGTGAAGACACTTGAATCTCTGGTTCCAGTCTTCTTTGAGGCAATTTGAGGCAAGGTTGCATCCCTGCCTTTAGAGTCTATAAAGCATCTCCTAATCCTTACAATAAATTCCTTTTTCTTTGCTTAAGCTAGCATAAGTTGGTTTCCACTACTTACAATCAAAGAATGTAAGCACATGTGATGCAAATAAGAGACATGCAGAAATGTTTGGAGAAAGAAGTCTCTGCAGGAACCAGAGGCCCATCAGCCAATAGTTTTTAGGAATTAATGTTAATGTGACACATTTATGCCCATAGGCTGGTGGGCTTTGGGGACATCTAGCTTACACATTGTAAATAATATAAAGCCCAGAAACAGGCTTTGTTACAAAATCCACATTGTCCATAGTTTAAAAACAAAGTAATTAGTTGCTCTCAACTGCTCTTGAGACCAGAAATTTCTTCTGGTCCTCAGAGTGGATTCTGTAATGTAACTGGAAAGAAATACAATGCCAAGCAATCCCACCTTTTAGGATATTTATCCTAACATGTAGTTCTCCAGCTGGACCTGACTTTGAATCAAGGGTTCTTAACAAAGGGTCAGTGAGCTTGAATTGAAATATTAAAAAAAACATTATTCTTGTGAGGGTGTGTTGATGTGGGTGTGATATATTTATTAAATGATATACAGTATAGTGTGGACTTAGTTAGGGGTCTGTAGTTTTCACCTGACTGGCAAAGGGGTCCATGGAACAAAGAAGGTTAAGACCCCGGCTTTAAATGAGCTCTTAGATCAAAGTAAATAAAGATTTCCCTCTACTAGGTCCAGGCATTACCTCAGAATGAAAAATAACCAAAAACTAAGCCATTGAAATCAAACCTCTCTGGGAATTTACTGACTCATGTGCTCTTTAGAGTCATTAGTCAGGTTAATCACAAAAAAGTTTTGAATTAGAATTATACTTCACAGTAATAGAATATACATGAATACCATTACCAAGTTCAGGCTGCTGAGAGGGTACTGAGTTGGTTTGTACTAGAAGCTAATGACTTGTCTTGGGAATTTGAAAAGATAGCCTGATGCTTATAGCTTTCTCCACAAATAGCCAAAGATTTAGTAGAGTAAATACATGTTCTTTTAATTATTTTTAGTATAAAGTAACAACTAGGCAACTTGAGTTTTGATGTGTTTCTCTACTCTATCCCTTTTAATTTAGTCTCTGTCTCTTTTTCCCACTTGCTTTGCCTAGCAATCTATAATCAAAATAATTCATATTATGGATAAAATTTAAGTCATTTAGAAGAATATATAATGGAGAGTTAAAAGTCCTCTGAACCACTATCTTCATCTTTATTTCCACTGCATAGAGCAAAGCACAGTTCATAGTTCCTTACGTTTAGTTCCAGAATTTTTAATGCATTTAATAGCATGTGTATGATTACTATATTTCTCATAAAATGTCATAGAAATATATCCATAATTTGTTTAGTGAAAAAACATTGCGTTACATAAATCTATTTTTATAACAATAGTTATTGTATGGCCATAAAATAAATTTGAAAAAATAACATAAAATTCTGTTAATAGAGCTTATCTCTTGGGGGCTGGTTACCAAGGTCAATTTTTATTTGTATAGTTTTGTTTGAATGTATTACAATAACCATTATTTTTATGTGTTGAAGAAGATAGAAACAAAAAATAAAATGCACTGTCAATTTGGGACAAACATAAAACAGAGCATGCCTCTTCTTTCTTCAATATGTAAGTGTTTGCCAGTTTTCACTGACTTGCTTCTTGTGACTCTCTAATTTCTAATTTGTTTCTTTGTGACTCCTCATTTCAATTTCCATAATAATCCTCTTCATCATCTAATGAAGATATATAACGAATATTTGCCTTAGTAGATGAAGATAAGAGCAAATTAACTGTCAGAATTATGCTTTATGACAATCAACCTTCTGCCCTGGTCTCCAATGACACATTAAGACTATAAACCACATCTTTTTAATAGCACTTCTCCACACAAAAACACACTTTTTTGTTCAAAAAATAATGAGCTATGCAAGCACTTGCAAAGGGAGAGATCATTTCCAAAGTAATTGGCTCTTTTAACTGAGCTATCATAGAGAATCACTTTGTAGCTGAGATTTTGAGACCTGTGAACATGAAACCTGTACCACCCTCAGAGAAGGATGACGTTAGACATTTCCTCTCTTGGAAGTGAAACTTGTAATTTTCTACGTGAATATAGGCTTAGGCAAGTCTTTAAGATCCCACACTTTCTTGAAGGAAGCAGTGAAAGGCCAACAAATTGGCAAATCCAAAATTAAAATTAGAGCACTTGCAAGTATACCCTGCCCCCTCCATTGTTCCAAATTGTTCAGTGTAACAGCTAAATAGAAGCTTTAATATCTACGTTATATTATTTAGAGTTCAGCCACAATTCCATTGCTAAATTATTACCATAGTACTCATCTGGTAGAACAACTTTTGAAAAGCCAAAAGTCAAACAATTACTAGTGAGAGCTCTTAGTGCTGGCTAATTGCACAAATCAACAATTAAGCCATTGGTTGATATAGTTTTATTTGCAGCCATAGTCTTACGTAATTCTTTTCTCATTCAGAGTACTAAGGAGGGCATCAAGGCTGATGTCTGGTGCATAATAAAAAATGACAAAGTTGTTTTGGGGGAGATTTTTTCCTTCTTCCATTTCAAAATGCAGCCCAAGTGGTTAATTAAGAAGTCTTGAATCTGCTCTTTTCTGTTTCCCTATCTGGTCTGCACCACTGTGTATCTTCTAATATACTCTGATAAATACTGGGTTTATCTTTTTTGGTATCCACAGATTATTCTTTGAGGAATATCATTCTCCTAACTCCTGCTTGGTTGCTAAGTGAATGCATCCATTTCTTGTGATTTGCCCAGTTCCTTGCCTCTAGGACAAATGGATTGAAAAAAGTTAGTAATCTCAGCAGTGAAAACTTTAATGAGAGGAGATATACTAATGCTAGCTTAAGGGACACTGGATAGGACAGTAAGACTATAAAGTATTCATCATATGAGGTGCTCTGGTGACTTGGCGGACCATTGCTGTCTTGCTTGAGCATTCCTTCTGTTAGAGACTATGCTCTGTGAAAGTGGTCTATAATCTCTAATTCTGATCATTTCAACCTTGTTTGTTTGTAGTTTGAGACCGTATTTTAATTTTTGTCAGACAGAAAGATGACACGTGAAGTAACCTCCAGCTGCTTATACATTGACCAGTCAGAGCATGCTAGAGAAATATTGCTCCAATATCTAGAATGTAAAAGGGGTGATGAAGTCAGCTGTAGACTGATCCAGGAAGCAGAGAACATCTGGGAGTAGTTGTGTCCATCACAGTATTTCTTTGGAAGACACATGACATGAAACCATGAGGTTGAGATTATACATATCATGAGAAGATCAGTAGAGTCTAGAGGATAAATGAGATGTAGTTTTTATCTCTTCCTAAGACATCTTATCTTCATGAGATTATGAACCAAGGGTATTTCGTTAATTTGCAAGGACCACTTCCAAGAACAAAGTGCAGAGGTAGTATGCCACACATTTAAGATGGCAGTTGTGATGAGGGGGTGAATATGTGTGTTCATATGGTTAAGCATCTGAAAATATCTCATGTCATACAACATCTCTCGTTCTACAATGGGGAAAAGAGGAAAACTTGCAGTTCATCATAAGATTTTTAAGACAGAAAGTTGACAAAAATTAAAATAGAACAAACATGTTTCCTTTTATGTATGATTCATAATGACTCAAGATGCTTGGTGCTAAGTCTCTATATTGAGGACACACCCAATACAACTGTCCAGATACTTAGCAGCTACTTTCTATAGCACAAGTTATTGCTAGTGTATTACAGACTAGGGCTAAAACTGAACTAAATACCATAATTTGGAAATAAAATCCAAGGGGAGAAAACCTATTCTTGACCTACTATTTTTAAACTAAGTAGATATAGCAAATTTAAGCACATGCAGGGATAAAACTCACTTCTGTGAGTTGTAGCACAATAGTACTAAGAAACCTAGTTTCTGGGTCTAGACATGATAGTTTTGTTGAAGTTTTCCCTCAATAAACCAGACTTGCATGGTAACATCTGTATAGTTATTACATTTTTACTGCACTGGCTCTGTTTTTCACCATAGGTTTATGAAAAAAATATGGTTTTGGGCCAGTATTTTTAATAGCTCTCATTGCTTAAAAGTGCTCTACATGACAAAGCATTAAAAGCAATGACAGTTCAAGATCCTGGAACATTTAACCTGAACAATTTTTTTTTTAACAATCAGTTACAAACACATGCAGAATGCAGTAAAAAACAAGAACTACAACAAAAAACTAGTTGATTCTGTCCAGTTTTAACCTAGTTATGTCTTAAATGTTAGCTTAATTATATCTTTTAAAGGCGACCTGGAATATTTTCCATTATTCTCATGGAGGAAACACCTCTTGTGACAGTTTGAATTTGGTAAATCCCCAGAAAAGATTGTTTTTTGAACTAATCGGTTCCTGTGGGTGTGAGACCCTTTTGATTGGACTACCTCAGTGAGGTGTGACTCATATTGGGTTTCTGCCCTCTTTCCAGAGCTTTATATAAATGGAGACCTGAGAGAGACACAGAGAAAAGAAGCTGCCATATTAACCCTTCCATGTGAGAGAGAGGACTGTCGGAAATAGAGAAGCCCCAAGAGGCGGAGAGGTGTCCCAGAGTCGAATCAGCAGAGCACAGAGGCATGGAAGGAGGCTTCCTGAGGGGCTGGGCCCAAAGCTTTGCCACGGGGCAAGACCTCAGGATCACTTTGGTGAGAAGTGTGTCTGCTGATGTCTTGATTTGGATATTTCATGGTCTCAAAACTTTAAGCTTTTATCCTAAATAAAATTCCCAAGATAAAAGTCAACCCACTTCTGGTACTTTGCATCAGCAACCCTTTGGCAAACTAAGACACTCCTCAAGCATTTCACCCCCATTTTTCTTCAGAAAAAAACTGCGTTTTGAAGGGCACAACCGTTTTTTCTAGAACAAGTTGGCAAAGAAGGGAGGGGAGGCAAATAATAGGAATTACAATTTTCATAGGCATTGCTGCAAGTCCAACTGTGACAAGCAGGTGGTCTGTGGGCTCCCGTATGAAGTGGAAGTTTATGTGTTGATGGTGCCTGATGAGAGCCCAAGAGTACATAGCCTTAGTGCTTGGAGTGGAGACTGGTGGAACCCCAGTCTCTTTTTTGAGTGAAACTGGGACCAACTCCTGATTTTTTACAAGTCTTCCCTTTTATATATATACAGTATGTATGACAGATTCTTTTATGAATCCCCAAAAGGAAGATTATGTTTGTAAACTAATCCATTCTTTGGGTGTGCTACCCTTTGATTGCATTAGATGCAGCTGAGATGTCTTTGTTTAAACTACCTGTTAAGATGAGGACTTTGATTCAAACATATCAGTAAGGCATGACTCAGGCTAAGTCCCTGCCCCTTTGGTGGGCCAGTATAAATGGGCACTCACTCAAGAAGACACATGGAAAGAGAAAGAGCTCTGTCATTTTTGATCTTGGGTCCCTGGGGGAGACAGGATCCATTCCCCTGATAGTTTGCAGCTGACCTCGGGAAGAGAGTGGAGACTGATACAGAAGGCCCAGAAAGACATGGGCCCTATGCCAGGAGAAAGAGGAAACCCTGAGAGACAAGCCCTATGCCAGCCTGAAGCTGAGAGAAAACCCAGAAGGGAAGGCTGAACCCTCACAGAACTCAACATATGGCAACTGATTTTAGTGAGAAAGCAATTTGATTGGACTCTTTAGGGCCTTATAACTGCAAGCTTTTACCCCAAATAAATCCTCTTATAAAAGCCAAGAGATATCTGGTACTTTGCATCAGTACCCCTTTGTCAAATTAATACAATATGTAATATGTCCTGATGATGGTACTTTATAATGTTGTAGTTCTTAATGTTTTCATTAAGAATTAATGTTTTCATTTCCAACCTCCAGTGTTCTTCAGTGATTGGTGTTGTTATTGTCACTGTTTGTTTGTTCAGTGGTTATACAGGACTAACTCCATGAAGTCTGCATTCTTTGTCATGAGTTGCCACTGAATTCTCTACTCTTTTAGCTCAGTGGACAGCTAATGATTGGACAAAGATTTCCCTTAAAGGTTTGACATGTAAGTCTCCAAGACTTTGCCAAAGTGTTCTCTCTGTGTTGGGGTATGCTTTCAATGCTCTATCAGGCTGTTTACAACTCTGCCTTAGCCTTCACATCTGATTTCATAGAGCCTTGCAGAGTGTCAAGGTCAGCCAGAGGTAAGATATTCGGATCTTCTCCATCTTAGGCATATGCACAGTTTTGCACATGCATGTGACGTACTGGAGTCCCAGAAATGTGTTAAGACTTTTCAAGGTCTTCTATGAATATCTCATTGCCGAGCTTTTCCTTTGAAGTTTTTTTGGTTAGCTTCTTTTTTTAAAAATATTTATTTATTGAATCATTTATTCTTTTTTTTTCTTTTCTTTCCCCTTCCTTACCCTGCTGCTTTTGTTGTCTGTGTCCATTCTGTATCTATTTCTCTTTTTGTCTTCTCATCTTTCTCCTCTAAGATTCACCAGGATTCGATCCTGGGGACCTCTGATGTGAAGAGAGTTTCTCTGTCAATTGTGCAACCTCAGTTCCTGGTCTCTCCTGCAATTCACCTTGACTCTCTCCTTCATCTCTCTTTTGTTGCAACATCATCTTGCTGTGTGACTCACTTGTGTGGGCACTTGGCTCACCACAAAGGCACTGGCTTGCTGCACGGGCACTGGCATGGGCGCTTGGCTCACCATGTGGACACTTTGCTTGCCACGCGGGCACTGGCTTGCCATGCAGGCATGCTTTCTTTTCTTCTTTTTCACCAGGGGGCGGCCAGGGATCAAACCTAGGTCCTCCCATATGGTAGGCGGAGGTTTTATCACTTGAACCACATTTGCTTCCCTTTTGGTTAGCTTCTTTTTAGCCCCAAATGGAAATGCTGCCTCAGGTAGCAGTGATGTTAAATAATTGCTGCTAATTGCTTTCAACAAATACACTATGGGCAGGCTGTTCCCACAGTGTGAGCTCTGAGTCAGGTTAACCAGAGACAAGCCCTCTGAGCTGTAGGACAGGTCAAATTGTGAGCTGACAGATAGGTCATAGAATGATAGTTCTCGGTGGGGAGGATTTTTTGGGAGTTTCAAACCCTTTTTGCCCCCTCTAATGACTGTTAGTCTGCTAACATGGTTGCAAGGTAATTGGCTTTCAAGGCAACTATGGAGATGAGGAGAAGAGGTTGTAAAGAGGGAAGTTAAAATGTGACAAAACCTGCTGTTGTCACCAAGATATGACTATTCTCCCAGAATAACCACACTTCAACAAGTCTTTCATTAATTTCCAGAGTTTTGAGAAAGTTGATTTTGGCCATTTTTTTCCCCAGTGTTCTTATTGTTTCTAAGGAGGAGTAGATATTTGGAGGTTCTTGTTCCACCATTCTAGAAGTCTGTACTGTGTTTTTATATTTAAAAAAAAATTCTTTCATGATTTGTTCTCTCTTATTTTTGCTTTGTTTTAGTTGTGTAGGAATTCTGATATTTAGGAAGTTTCATATTTTTGCTCTGGGGATTACTTCTATAGGTATTCCTCTTTCTACTCTCTCCCCTTCCTTTCCTCGACCATCTCATTTGAGTAATAATATTATCTTTCTTAATGTTTAATTTTTACTGTGAAATCAAGTTAGACTGTTAATTGCTTGCATTTTTTTGTTTTAAATTCTCTCCTTTATCTTTCAGCTGTTTCTCAAAAGATGAAGGGGAAATTTATTTTAGTTACATCCTTCTTTCTTTCCTCTTTCAATTTTTCTTAGCTGTATCATTTCTACATTGTCAGAACTTACAAAGTTAATATACTATTTGGTCATGTTCAGTTCCATATTTGTTTGGGTTTTGTGTTAGATTTAAATATATACAGTGACCACTACCAATTCTTTTGCTATAGTTTTTTGGCAATCTTTTCAAAAAGGACTTTGGGGCACAATATTTTCCAGGTTCTTGAATGTTCAAAGCTGTATGTATCTTCTGTATTTAAAGTAGAACTTTGCTTTATATAAAATCCTTAGCTCACTTTTCTTTCCTTGAGAATTTTGTAGGTGTTATATTACTTCATCTGGCAGTGGATGAAGGTATGAAGAAGTCTGAGGACAACATAATATATTTTTCCCCTTATAAATTACCTGATTATTTTGTCTGCAATTATTTCTTTATCCTTAAAAATCTAAAAATCTTTAAAGTATTTTAAAAATGTACTTACTGGATGTGCTTCAGTATGGACAGTTCTGGGTTAAGTTTCCCTGGAACACAATGTACCCTTTCAGTATGTAGTTTTAACTCATCTTTTATACTTTAGGGAAGTTTTCTTCAATTAGGCCTTTAACTACTTGTTCTGTTCAATTAGGTTGTTTTCTTTCTAAGCAACCTCAAAGGACTTGTTAAATCTCCTCTTTATAGGTATAACTTTTTTCTGTCATCCTTTTGAACTCTTTATTTTAGTTTCATTTTGTTCATTTTCTTATTACCATCTTTTAAGTTCCCTACCAGATTTTTGATTCTCTCTTCTCCCTTGTGCTTCTTCCAATTTTGTCTTCTTTGCACTTCTGCTTTATGATTTTCTTCCATAGATTCAATAGTTTATTACATTTCAAAACTCACAATGAAATGTTTAGCTGCAATTCTCATTTGTTTTGTGGCAACATTTTTCTGGTGGTGTTCTTGATGTTTGGGATCTTACTTGCTATTTTCCATATCCTCTTTTATATAATCTTGGTACCAAGGCTATGTCATTTCCTTTTTTAAAAAAATTAATTTATTGAAGTATATCACTCATACATAAACATACATAAACAATAAGTGTATAATAATAGTTGTGAACTTACAAAACAAATATATACAACATCATACAGGGCTCTCATAACTCATGATACCACCAATAACTTGCATTGTTGTTAAACTTTTTTAACTAATGATTGAAGAGCATTGTCAAAATATTACTACTAACCAACGTATTTTTCACCCAACCCACACTATTATTATCTTTATATCAGTTATATATGAACATACATAAACAATTAAGTGTATAGTAAAAGTTGTGAACTTACAAAGCAAACATGCATAACATCATATGGGGGTCCCACACGTCAACCCTCCACCAACACTGTGCATTGTCTTGAGACATTTGTTAAAAATTATGAAAGAATGTTGTCAAAATCTTACTACTAATTATAGTCCTTATTTTACATTTGGTATGTTTTTCCCCCAACCCACCCTATTATTATTTTTTAAATATATATTTTATGATAGAAGTTGTAAACTTATAAAACAATCATGCTTGTGTGTAGAATTCTCAAACAACACCCCTTTATCACCACATCATACAATTGATACAGGTAGGATAATACCACCTGATTGTTACCATGTCCATAGTGTACATTTGGCTCACATTTTCCATACTGCCTCATTATTCAACACAGTACATCTTTCTCATAGATGCAAGAATATTATATTATTACTGCTAACCACAATCCATAGGTCACTCCAGTTGTACTTTTCCCACGCTTCTTCATATTCCCACCACTCTGCAGTAGTGATGTACATTTGCTCTAGCTCACAAAGGACATTCTTGCATCTGTACCGTCAACCACAATTCTCATCCACTTACTGTGCTATTCAGTTCCTAGATTATTCTCTAACATTCTGTCTATTGGCATTTCCTTACCTAGACTACCATTTTCAGCCACATCCCCATTTATAAACTAGCTGTTATTCACTATGTGTTACCATCCACTCTATACATTTCCACACTTTCACAATAAAACTAATTAAAACTTCTATATACATTAAACATCAGTAGTCCATCTCTGTCTTCCTCTTATCTCCTTTAAGAATCGACCACCTACCACCAGGTCTTGAAGATATTTTCCTACAATTTCTTCTAGAGGTTTTATGATTCTTGCTTTTGTTTTTAGGTTTTCAATCCATTTTGAGTTAATTTTTGGATAAGGTGTGAGATAAGGGTCCTCCTTCCTTCTTTTGGCTATGGATATCCAGTTCTTTCAGCACCATTTATTGAATGAACTGTTCTGCCTGAGCTGTGTGGCTTTGACAGGCTAGTCAAAAATCACTGACCATACATGTGAGGGTCTGTTTCTGAAACATCAATTTGGTTCCATGGGTCTTTGTGTCTGTCTTTATGTCAGTACCATGCTGTTTTTTACCACTATAGCTAGATAATATGATTTAAAGTCTGGAGATGAGTGTTTGCTTTTCCTTTTTATAATGTTTCTGGCTATTCACATCCCCTTACCCCTCCAAATAAATTTGATAATCGTGTTTGCAATTTTTTTTTCTAATGTTGGTGGAGTTTTTATCAGGATTGCATTGAATCTGTGTATCAATGTGAGTAGAAATGACAGCTTAATGATATTTATTCTTTCAATCCATTAGCATGGAATGCTCTTCCAGTTATTTAGGCTTTTTAAAAATTTCTTTCAACATTTAGTTGTACTTTTCTGAATTCAAGTCCTTTACATTATTGCTTAAGTTTATTCCTATTTGAGTTTTATCTGTCATATTTTATTTTCAGCACCCTTTTGAAACTTTTAGTTACTTTTATTGATATAATCTTCATCTCTAGACTCTCTTCCAGGTCTCTCTCTCCTGTCTTTTCTTTTTAGGCTCTAGCACTCCCTTGAGTATTTCCTGAAAATCTGGTCTCTTGCTTAGAAATTCTCTCAGTTTTTGTTTATTTGTGAATATTCTAATCTCACCCTCATTTTTGAAGACAGTCTTGCTGGATATACGATTCTTGGCTGGAAGTTTTTCTCTTGTGGTATCTTAAATCAATCAGACCACTATTTTCTTGCCTCTATAGTTTCTGGTGCGAAATCAGCATTTAATCTTATTGGGTATCCATTATGTGTTATGCATTGCTTTTCTCTTACTAGTCTCAGAATTCTCTCTTTGTCTTTGGCATTTGACATTTTGATTAGTATTTGTCTGAGTTGGTCAATTGGGATTTTTTCAGATGAGAGTATTTGTGCTTCTCGGACATGGATGTGTATGTCCTTCAATAGGGTTGGGAAAATTTCTACCATTATTTCTTCAAATATTCCTTTTGCCCCTTTTCCCTTCCCTTCTCCTTCTGGGACAGCCATTTGTTGGCCTTTTGCTGTCATTTAGTTCCCTGAGACCATGTTCAATTTTTTCCATTCTTTTCTTCATCTGTTCTTAGGTATATTCACTTTCAGAGGCCTTTTCTTCAAGCTTGCCAATCCTTTTTTTCTGCCTCCTCAAATCTGCAATGATATGATTCTTATGTTTTTTTAAATTTCATTTATTGTACCTTTCATTCCCATAAAATCAGCTATTTTTCTATGTATGCTTTCAAATTCTTTGTGCTCATCCAGTGTCTTCTTAATATCCTTAATCTCTTTAGCCATCTCATTGAATTTATTAAGGAGATTTGTTTGAGCATCTATAGTTATTGTCTCCACTCCTTTATGTTATCTGGAGGCTTATCTTGTTCCTTTAACTGGACTATGGCTTCCTATTTCTTGATATGGATTGTAATTTTTTGTTGGTGTCTTCGCATCTGAATTACTAGAGTATTCTGGGTGCAGTTTTTCTCTTTATTTTAGGGGCCTAGGCTAGAGTGCAATCTGATCTGGATGGAAAGAAGCTGGTGCCTATCAGCACTGTGGTTTTTAGTCTGCCCTGCTTCCCCTCGTGCCAGGCACGGAGTTAAGATGGCGGCTATCGACCTCTTTCTTACTTGGGACAGGCTCAAACTTTAGCTGTTCTCAGGATCATACTGTAGCCTGCTGAATTTACTCATCAGTAGCTGAAGTTGGTGCCTAACTGTCTCTTCCTCCCCCATTTTTGGGAAGTGGAGCTTTCAGTTCCAGCTGCGAAACAGTTCTCGAGGTGGCTTGTGCCTCCGGTGGAGAATGGGCTCCGGCCTCCATGGTGTGGAGCGCTCAATTTACGAGTCTTCTCTGCAGATGGGCAGTCTCCTCCTTCCATTCCTTCAAGGATGTGGGAGAATGCTCTTCTGGTGCTTGGAGCCCCCAAACAGGTGCTTCAGCTAGCTCTAGAGAGCTCTGGGTATTTACTAACTGCCCTGTGGCAGGAGCTGACTCTAGGAGCTCCTTACTCCGCCACCATCTTGTTGATTCTCCCCTGTGCCAGTTCCTTTTATTAATGAACAGTTCTGATTTTTCTGGGTAACTTTTTTTACAGGAAGATCCTGGAGGAGATGTACGACCACTGTAGCCTTTCAGGCCTCACAACACAAATGCTCTTTCCTATTCAGCTTTCCCAGAAACAGATTTCTCCTCTTCAATATGGCTCATTGTGAGATTTTTATATAGTCCTTCCTTCTCTGCTTCTTAAAGATTAGTTGGGTCCAGGAAGGCTTCTACTACCAACCCTGTTCATCCAGGTCCTACATCTACTGCTGCAAAGAGATATACAGCTTCTGCACCTCTAGGTGAATGTCCCACCTTCAGGGAAGTATATTTTTCTCAGATCTGCTGCTGTTGGATCCTATCGTGACTTTCATTGCTTCTTCTCCTTATCTTCTCTGTGTGACTTCTGCCTGGTCTTGGCTGTTTTTGGCAACTCTTACACTTATTTTAGAACTTGTGGTTTAAATGTTTCCTATTTTTGTCAGAAATGGAATTTGTATGTTCTCTGTTGTATTTTCTGTTTCCTTTGTTTGATTCCCAAAAGAAGAGGGAAAATGCTGACCAATACATCCATGCTCATACCAGAAATGCCTTTAATTCACATCCTTCTACTTTATCTTATATAGTGGTGTTTTTGTTAGAACACTGATAACAAACTGAACACACCTGACTAGAAAGAATATTGTCCAGAGGGAAAGTGTTTAAAACATTGCATGTATGGATCTGCAGAGTTTTAAAAAAAAGATTAAGTAAAAACAACCTAGGAAATAGTTGCTCAGAAAGTATTCAATTAAACACAAAAATAGAGAATTTGGTTATTCAAAATAATTTTATCTAGTAACTCTAGTTATTAGAAACCATTTTAAGGTTATTGCTGGGCTCACTTGCGCCCTGGAAGCTGCTGCTTAGTCAGGGGTCATGACATGACGGGCAGCAAGATGACATTTTCCAGCAGGGTTGTTCAGGTAGCCAAGCCACATACTCATTAATAAGGTTCCCTGACAGAAGAGACAACCCTAAACTCAATGTATCAGAAGCTTTGAGATCAGCAGGAATACCATCTCTCTTCTGCAATTTCACAGCATTCTTGGGAAGTAAATCACCAGATTTGCTGATGCATCAGGTCTTCTGGATACTGCAGAAATAGTAAAATCATTACCTCAGAAATACAAAAGGAAACTTATGTCTCAAAAAGAAATTGAATGTATCCAACGTGGAGGTCCAGAATAATCACTGACAAGGCTGCTGTTTATCATCAGACAAAAGAATTATCTTTATAATAAAGGGACTTCCAAATGATAAATAAACCACTTTAATAAAATATTCTGTAAAAAAATGAAATAAAATTTAGAGGGACACTTGTATCTCCTAATTTATGTGTCTTGGTCAACTTCACCACAAGCTTACCTAAGTATTTTTAAGCTTTATAACTATTAAAGTGCGGGGGTTTCCCCTCCTGATGGGGGCGGCTGGAGGGGTCAGGAGGGCCGCACCTTAGCGGGGTTCGAGGTCGGGGCAGACGGCCTCGGGGGCTCTCAGGTGTGGAGGACGCACGGCGGGGGAAAGGAAGATGCCGCGGAGACCAGGTCTGTGCGCAAGTCCGGTTTATTGAGGGAGTACAGTGGGTTATATAGCAGACGCAGAGGGTGGGGGGAGACATGGCGGTAGGGGATTGGCAGAAGCATGGGCGGACCTGTGGTTGGCTGCCGTAAGCAGTTACTAGGGATGGGGGCGGAGATTAGGATAGGGACGGGGATTGGTGCAGGCGGGTACTGCCTTCCAATAGGTGGTTGCTAGGCAGAGGGCAGGTGGAGAGGCCAGGGGCGGGGGGAGGAGAAAGGGGGAAGCGGCTAGGCGGGAGTCTACTATCTAAGCTGTTTAAGGGGATAGGTCAACATTAAAGTATACACTTTTAAATGTTAGCCTATTAATGTACTCTTACAAAGTTTGACCACTGTTGAACTATTAAAAGCACACAATGAATGGTAAAATATCATAGGTTTCCCCTAATTTCATTTTCTTTCAGGTGCTAATTAGAGATGCAAATAATTTATCAGGTAGAATTACTGTTGATTAGGATCCGTGAAATAATGACTCCATTATTTGTTCTTAATTCTTTAATGTTTTACATTGACAAGGTTACTGGAGTATAATTGGCTTAATAAGGATATATCCTCTAAAGGATATGTGAAAGGATAAAAACATAGCCAGGGTAAAACAGGTGACTTTATGGTCTTGAGACTGGGGAAATAAAGTATAAAATTATTATTTATAACCTGTATTTAGAAAACAATGTCAGGTATAAAATGGAAAATAAGAGTCCAAATGAATACAGCCTATGAATAAGTGTTTGACTAGAAATTGCAATTATGTTTTGGTGGGTGTTAAAATGTCTTGTTTGGTTTATTTTACAGTTTTGACAAATCCTGCTAATCAGTAACTTTCTCAAACTTAATGTCTGAAAGCCTCATAAAATCAACCTAAAGATTTACCTCATGAAAGCAATTCATGAAACGTTAATAAAGTCTTCCTGTGCCAAGGGCATGTTATTATTGTGTAACTAAAAGCTCACAAAGCTAAATAAATTCTCTTCCATAAAAAACAACAACAACAAAAACCATTTTAGTGAGAGAGAGAATAATTAACATGCAAAAACTAGAAAAACTGTGTCTTCTATTGAGGCCACTCTCAGTTTTCTGATGGGATGTGGCAAAGGTGTTCTTGCTTCTTCATAAATAAAATTTGCTTTAGATTAGTTTGGCCACATTTAGGATTGCAGTAGTGGTTTGTGGCTTTCAGATATAGCCTGATTAAACCTATACATCTAAAATATTTTATTTTAGAAATTTTTCTTTCATGCAGTTTATATTTTCTTAAGAAAAAGGAGAGAATATATGCTTGAAAAGTTTTAGGAATGCCTGTCTTCTTTATGTAATACCCGATATAATGGAAATATCCTGAGGATTTTTTGTGATCTTTATAATAGTGTTGACTCTGAATAGTGAAACATAGACTATAAGGAATGAGATTTTCCAGTGTCTTGACAAAGACAGTTGCTGTTAGGATGGTGCAATGAAGTTGGCAGATGGAGAAAATCCAGAGGGAAAAGGCTCTCTCCCAGGCTAAAAGATGCTTTGAAGGAGAGACAATAAAAGACAATTTGAAGAAATGTTTCTTCTGAATTTCTATTTGTTAATAAATGGATAAATGGAAAATAATTTTCATTCCTCATCTAGGCATTTTCAAATGTTTTAGAAGGGACATATTTATTTTGAAAATTATAATATATTAGCATATAATATCAATATTCATGTTACTAATTATATAAAATGATACACCCCAGAAGTCTTTCCATGTCAGTACCTGAGAGAAGTATTTTAGAAACATGCTCACGCATACTCATATTAGGTGTTGCATAGTATTTGATTTTATGACTATACAATATTTTATTTAACCCAGTCTCTGCTTAGAAACATTTAACTGTTTCCATGTTTTTCCAATTATATATTTGTACTTATAACCTTCTCATTTGAATAAATATTTTGAAAGCTAAATTTTTATAAATGGTATTCCTAGGCCAAATGTTACATATATCTGAATTTTGGTAGATATTGCAAGGTCATCCTACTATAATATATGAACAGGCATTTTTCTGGCTAGAGTACCTTAGTGAAGTGGGGAGAAGAAGGAAAGTAGGTCAGAGAGGAAATGAGGAGCTAGGTCATGCAGGCTTTATAGAAAAGATATTTTCTATCATCAGTTATTTTAATCTTACCAATATCAGAGGTAAAAGATTTCTCATTGTATATGTACTGCCCACTTGTATGTTTGTTTTATTTGTATATTTAATGTGAATTGCTTATATTTGCCTGTGTTTCCTACTGGGTTGTTTTCTGTTTTGTTTTTTTTGATTTGTGAAAGCATTTTTTTTAAAGTTGGGAATATGAGCCCTTTGGGGCATATTTCAACACCATTTTATTGTTAAATTTTTTTTTATAAAACATCATGGGAGGTCTTCTCTACTTGTGAATTACATTTAAAATATATCTCTGGAAACTAAAGGGCATTTTAGGCCTATTATTTGCTTTGCCGTGTTTGTCAATCATAAGATTTAGTAAGCAATTGCTAATTGTTCTTTAGGATGAAATTAACATATGTTGTTGCTAGATCTTCAATCATTGAAGAGCTTTAGACTTTTTGGTTGTTTGCAGTACACAGAATAATGGCACCCCAAAGACATCATGAAACTTAGGAATATGATATCTTAAATGGCAAAAAGGACTTTGTGGTTAAGGATTTTGAGATGGGGAGATTATCCTGGATTATCAGGTATGCCCAGTGTGATCACAAGGGTCCTTATAAGAGAGAGGGAGGAGGGCCATCATCGGGAGATGTAATGTAAGCAGAAGTGAGAGAGAGATTTGATAATGCTGCACCGATGGCTTTGAAGATGGAGGAAGGGGTCATGAGCCAAGGAATGTTCACAGCCTCTAGCAGCTCGAAAAGGCAGGGAGATGGATTCTCCCTAGAGCCTCCAGAAGGAACACAGCCCTGCCAACCCATTTTGGACTTCTGGCCTCCCAAAGATAGTAAATAGATAAGGTAACAAATATGTTTTGTTTTAAGCCATAAAGTTTGTAGTACTTTGTGTCAGCAGCAACAGGAAGCTATTACATTATTCAACCTCTGACCTGAATTAATCATATCACCACATCTTAGTTTTTCTTGTTTTTTCACTTGTGAGGTGGAGCGCTATATTTTATTAGCCATTAGAATTTGTGTACAGACCTTGGGTATTATATATCTGTATAGTGAAGAAGAACTTATATATGTTGCCCTCCTGAGTTTATCTCCCATAGGAAGGGATAGCATGTTCAGTTTAATACCTTCAGGGAATTCCAACTACATCTTGGTTTGGTTCTGATATAAGTTGCTCACTCTGCTCTGCTCAGTTATAAAAGCCTTCTAGAACCATAATCACAGAGGATGAGGAGCTCTGCCAACCCAGAACAAGTTCAAAGGGAAGTGCCTAGCCTGGGCCAAGGCAGAGAAGTGGTACATCCAGTGAAAATGGCTTTTGATGGAAGCTATGTCCATCGACTGATTTCTTGGTCATCCAAGGACTTTCCATTGTGAGCTCACTAGCTGTATGACATGGGCTAGTATTTTAGAGGTTACACAATAAGATTAGGCTGTGGCTGTGGGAAGAATGGTTGTTTTAATTTGCCAGAAGCCACTGGGAGAAATAGATTGGGAATTTATTAGGTTAAAAGCTTACCGTTCTGAGGCTGTGAACATCCAAATCAAGTCAGCATCAGAGATGCTGTCTCACTGAAGGTCAGCTACTGACAATCCTGGACTCATGCCACCTGGTAAGGCATAATGGTAGCTCTAGAGTCTGGGTATCTGCCTTCTCCTCCAGGCTTACTATCTCCTTGAGCTCAGCAGTAGGTGATCAGGCAGATGGCTCATCTCTCCCCTCTCCTCTGGGTCTTGTGTCTTTCAGTCTCTTGGGGGCTTCTTTCTATGCCTCTGTGCTCCACTGATTCAGCCTCTGAGACCTCTCAGCCTCCCAGGTTTCTCTGTCTCTGCAACTTTTTTTCTGTATTTCTGTTGCTTTTAGTCCTTCATTTATAAAGGACTCCAGTAGGAGGATTAAGACACCCTGGGTCATGCATTCTAATCAAAGGCCCCTTAACAGAAGTAATTTAATCAAAGTTCCCACCTGCAATAGGTTTACATGCACAGAAATGGATTAGCTCTAAGGACATGATCTTTTCTGGGATCCACAAAAAGTTTCAAACTGTCACAGTGGTATAGAGATCACTTAGTAGAACCCAAGAGTTTGTTTTTCATTGGCAGGCCAAAGAACGGTCTACACATTGCCAATTTCCCTTGTTATCTTTTCACAATTTGTTACTGTATAAAGTGCATGGCTTTTAGAGGGCCTGAACCAGTCACCTGGCCTTATTTTCACTATGAACTAATAGAAATGAATGCCTTAGTGCACTGCAAAGACAGATTATAGCTAATGAGACACTGAGCAAAGAAGTCTGGATGTTTCTCAGACATATAGGGCAGGATACCTAAGCCCACAACCTACTGTAGATACCATTGTCCCAAAATTGAAGCTTTAGGTTTATAGTTATCTGGCTTACTGTAACTTTACAGGATGGATCTTTATAGGATAAGGAGTATCATCTAGGGATCTTATCTTCCTAAGATCAAGAATAACTTCTTGTTAAAGTGATATATCTGTGAATTCAAATACAAGATACATTTTCTGTACTGGCAATTTCATGAGATCTAGAATGAATTTTCTACTCATTTGCTCACAGATATACATCCAGAATTGGATCCAAGAGGACTAATTGCTGTTCTGACTGATTTGTCAGACAGAATTGCTTATATAGCTGCTTTGTAGAGCAGGGACCAATTGTATGTCTTGTTTTTTGCTGGCTGTTTTACATGGACTGTTTCATATGGTCTGACTTAATTAGAGAGGCTGAATGTTTCCATTTTCCCAAAATAATATTGAGTGAATAAGCAACTGAATACACCGAGCTAGCCATTAATTTATGTTGGGGACCATCGGAAAATATGGTAAAAATAAAAATTTATATTGTGCTACCACTGGTAGCTATTTATAAGAAATTTCACACTATAAATGAGATAGTTGAATTTACTAAATTGTGACTCCAGGTTTGATACAAGTAGTTTTCTTTTTAATCTGTTAGTCAGACTATACGTTTCTCAAAGGAACAGTATTAGTCTCTTTGATCTCTGTCAGAGCCCACATTTGTGGCTTGTTAACATTTTGCCAAAAGCTTTGTTAAAATAGGCCATTCTCTAATCTGTGTGGAAACTGTGGGGGTGAGAAGAAAGGGCCCTTTCTTACTGAGGAAAATAACTAATTCTGTTTTGTTTTCAATATGGTATTCATTTCTTGTGTGACTCATGAACAACTCAATGCACACAGCCTACTCACTTTGGGAAAATATTTGGTTTTCAGGTATTGTTAATAAGAAATAGCATTAAGAAATCTTTGTATTCTTTTGTATTATTAAAGAACACCTATATTTTAAAAATTGTCTTTTCTCTTCAATGCTTCCTTACCAAGGAGTCTAACAATGGTCAAAGGGACCCGCATCAAATCCTACACCTGAGTAAAGTGTTTTCTGGGGGTAACTAGTTATCTGGGGGATAGACAGGGAACCATTCAACATGCGGAAGGAAACAACTTCCTCCTCATCACTATTTCATCATATTAACTCCCCTTTAGTTTATGAAGCATGCTCTGTGCTCGGCTTGGTTTCAGGTGTTGGATGTTTTTGTCTAATTAAGCAGCTTTCTGTTCCTGACAGAAGAATCTCAATAAAGTGCTCATGGAGCTCTGCCCTGACAACTCCCCCAGAAAGGGCAGTGCGGTGTGGAGCAATGAGCTCCAAAGGAGTCCAAAGGCCAAGGCGCTGGTCCTCAGGCTTTTTTCTGATCATAAGATCCTGTGTGCCTCTCTTGTCCTATCGATTGGTGATAACACATGTGGCCCGCCAACAGCACGGGGTGTGGTGTGTGGCATAAATTAGATCAAGAGTATGAAAGTGCTTTGCAGGCCTTAATGTGCTGGGAAATCACTGGTGATTGATTCTGCTCCAGCCCCTGCTCTGACCTGTCTGGGTCTGTCCACTACTGCCAACATCAGTACCTGGCACCTCACCCCCACCTGAGTAGCGAGAGCCCCTTTCCCGGCGGCCAGGAGGCAGGCTCATCCTCAGCACTGGTGTTTTCCATTCCAATAGCTCATTCGTCCCACCTCCCCAGCGTCCCTCTGAGGAGTGCAGATGACACCCCCCTGGGGAGGTCTCCCACTTGCCTCGCCACACACAGAGCTTTCCTCCCAGAGCACACCCCCAGGACACAGGGGTGGATCGTTGCTCCCCCACGCTCATGCCCTCGCCCTTCTTTCCTTTGAGTAGAACCACACTCTACACCCACGATGTGCTCTTTGCCGCTGCTTCCTTTTCCCAGTGTCCCTTAACGGTGCTCCCCGTTCTTGGAGGCCTCAGTGCAATTTCCCTGTCATTACCAGTGTTCTCAAGATGTACTTTCTGCTCTATGACTCAGTATGAAATCAAGTACGTCTAACAACTGTGTTTACAAATTATGTATTGGTGTTGATACTGTTGAAAAAGGAGTGAGGCAATTTTTTCATACTGCTTGGTCCCAAGACAGGAATTAACCATGAGAGGGAATTGCAGAAAAGGTGGAAGAGGGAATCAGATGCAATATAACAAAACTGAATCAAGGCATAGAAAGCATAGCATTCCAGGAAGGGTTAAAACAACTCGGATTCTTTGGGCCTAAGAGGAAGCATGCAAAATGCTGGCCAGCTGTTCTCCATCTCCACCAAAGAGGAAACAAGGGCATGTTTTGTAGCAAGAGAGACTTAGGTTAGATATAAAGAAGAATTTCTCAATAATGTGGGTTATTAAATATTGGAATGGTTTACAAAGGAAATTTGTGGAATTTCCTTCAGTGGCAATCTTTCCATATTAGGATGGATTCTACCTGTGTAGGATGGCATAAATCAAGTCGCACTTTTCTTCCCCCCTCAAATATCTATACATTCACTTTGGCAATTTGGCAAAAAGATTGAAGTTGTAGTTAGAATCTCTCATTCACAGCTGCCTCGATATCTTTTAAACAACTTTTCTACATTTTGACGATGTAAACTCCACCTTCCCAACATAGAACCTAAAGTGCTACATGTCCTAGCCCCTTTCGCCATTAAGATGAAGACATGGGACTTCTGTTCTACATGCTCAGGTGAGTCCTGGATCCAGAAATAAGCTACACACAGAAGCAGGCAGGCAACTGGCACCTACTTGGTAGGGGCAGGGTTAGCAGAGGTTGGTGATGGAAGCAGTAGCGTCCTGATTTTGTTGGGGTAGCATGGCACTGTGGTTGGGGGGGTGAGAGCAGCTTCCTATTTGTGACAAAGGAGACTTGTTTATGTGACTGGAGTAAAGCAGGTCATTTTCCAGGCTCGTCTTCTCCTGTGGGGAGGACCCAGGAGTTATCCCTGGAAACTCAGTTTAAGCCCTGTGCCTTCTGGTCTATCAGAGATGCTGTAATCCACTCATTGTCCCTTCCTGTTGCTGTTGTCTGCTTTCAAGAACCCTGATCAGTTCTTGTCTCCCAATATGGATTCCCCTCACAGATGTTTTTTTCCTACCCATAATTGAGGAAAGGATGTAATTTGTACCCAGAAGAGCCAAGCAGCTGATATAACCAGGGAGACTTTCTCCCCAGACTTTCCTTGATAGCTTGATATGGTTGTGTGTATTTTGGGGAGTTGAGGTGCAGATACACATGATTTTGAAATAACCATAACAGAGGTTACATGAGGAAATCTCCCCATATGCATGTGCTGTGTCACTCTCCTTCACAAATGCTTTTCTGTGGCACATCTATGCGCCCAAAGCAAATCTCTGTGTGAGACCTTTAAAGCTATCCATATATGAGAAGCAATTTCCCCTTCCAGTAAGCCTAAGCAGGTGAGCCTACATTGTGTGTGGAAAAGTGTGTGTGCTGGGGGTTCTCTCCTTCATGTTTCATATTCATTGTCTTAGCTTCCCAGCTGCAATGATGAATACCATATGTGACAGTTTGAAATTATTTTATGAATCCCCAAAAGAAGATTATGTTCTTGAACTAATCCATTCCTGTGGGTGTGGTGCCCTTTTAACTGGACTACATCCATGAGGTGTGACTCAGGTTGGATCTCCACCCTCTTACTGGAGATTTATATAAATGGAGACAGAGAAAGAAAGCAGCCATTTTGATCCTGCCATATGAGAGACAGGAGAAAGCTGATAGAGAGAGGACCCCAGGTTGCCTACAGTTGCGGAAAGGCAGATGAGTGCCCAGAGCTATGAGGTGCCTGGGAATCTGGAATCAGCAGAGCACTGAGGCACTGAAAGAGGCTCCTGAGGGCTCAGACCCACAGAGTAGCTCAAGACTGAGGAGACAATAGATTCTGCAGGGGAAGGCAGGGACCTCAGCAGAGATCGGCCACCATCTTCAACACATGGCAGGACACCAGGCTCACTTTGGTGAGAAGGCATCTCTGATGGGGCTTTGATTTGGACATTTCACGGCCTCAGAACTGTAAGCTTTTACCCTAAACAAAATGCCCATAATAAAAGCCAACACATTTCTAGTACTTTGCACTGGCAACCCTTTGGTTGACACCACACACTGGATTGGCTTAACAACAGGAATTTATTGGCTCTTAGTTTCAGAGGCAAGAAGGCTTGCTTCCTCTAGGGGTCAGGAGCATTCTGGCTGCCAGTCCTTGGATTCCTTGGCTTACCTGTCACATGATGATGTCCTCTCCTTTCTCTCCTGAAGTCTGGCTTTTGACTCCTCCCTGAGGCTTTCTGTGACTCTAGCTTCCAGTTTCTTTTCATTTATAAGGCCTCCAGTAATAGGTTTAAGAACTCTCCTGATTCACTTGACTACAAGTTAAGTAAAAATTGCATCTTTAAAAGGTCCTATTTACAATGGGTTCACACTCACACAGGAATGTAGGTTAAAACTAAGAACATATTTTTCTGGGGTATATAGCTCAATCTACCCCACTCATTGTTAGCTTTGCAAGCACAGAGTGGGAGCAGTTTTCAACTAACCCTTTGTCTGCTCCATAGCAAGCTGCCAAGTTGCTAAGAGTTACTAAGCTATTGTGGTGTTCCAGAAGTAGTTTGCTAGTTTCCTCTCCAGGGTAGTTTGCTACATTCATGAGTATTCTTCAAAAACCTTGAGAACCGCATCTTCCCCAGGTTTGCAGACTTCACCATCCCTAACAGTGTCCCAACATGGGGACAGGCTTAATAAATGTTCCATTACTAAATAACCGGTGTAGACGTGAGCCTGTGGGTGTACATGTGCCACGATCTCTTCTAAGTATTTTTCTTAATTAATTATGCTATATTTTTATGTGCTCATGGTTTGCTAGGTTGTTCAATTATTATGACTTTATAATCACATGTGTTAGGATTTTCAGGCACCCACATATTATTTTAAGAAGAAATTAAGCAATATGTATGATTGACATAAAAATCTTTCAATCTTTAGGCAACATTAATAGCAATATATATAGTCATTACTTTGTGAGAGGTAGTGTTCTAGGGTTAACTCATTTAACCTTCACGTTGTTCTCACATTACTAATGAGAAAATGGAAGCACAGAGAGGTTCAATAATTTACCTCAGATCACACAGTTAGTAGATGGTAGAGGTGGGATTTGAATGCAGTCAGTCTAACCCCAGAGTCTGGATTCCTAACGCCTATGCAGACTCCATTGTATAGGTGAAAAACCAGAGACACAAGGAAATATGTGGATTCCACAATAACTGATAAAGCCAGGGCTCAAATTAGGTGCACTTGAAATCTTCTGGTTTTATATTTATTTCTTACTTATTTGTAGTAACTAATGTTTATGTTGCACTTTATATTTTCCAATCTCTTTCATATTAATACCATTTTAGTGATATCCTTTCTTTGTGTATTGCTTTAGGTGCATGATGCTTTAAGAGATCCATGACCTCATCCAATCTCCTATCCAACACTAGCCCTGTAAAATATAGATGAATTTTTATTTATAATTTTATATATCATTTTAAAATCACATTAATACCTTCAAATGCTAATAGAAACAAATCAGAGTTTATAGAACTTAGGTTGAAAAGCAAATCTCTATTTTTTTTCCCGTCAACCTCAATCCCACTCTCCAAAGTGACCTATTTAAAATTTCAGTTTCTTGTTACTTAGATGGTTACATTTATAAGTTTAAAGTATAGATTTTTACATATATTTCCTGATTTATGAAGTTTACGCACCAGCTATTGACTGTCTACTGTGAAGGATGAAGACTTAGCATATTGACAGTATCCTCTCTTCTCGCCTCCTCCTTCTTCAGTGCTGATTACTTATATTAGTATTTTTAGTTTTGGGGAGAGAGGGTTATCTTTGTAACTTTAAATACTATGTATCTCTAATTTTTGTTTCAACTCTGTCCTGTATCTGCCCTTATAAATAAGGGAGGATTTTATTATATTACACTTTCTTTTACTTTTCCTCACCAGTTTCCCTCTCTCATTTTCTGTTACTTATAGCTGTAATTTTATTTCACCAAAGTTGTTGACATTCACGTTATGTTCTGTAATGAGAATTAAGGCCTCTGGGCTTTGCCTAAGGTTGATTATAACATCCAGAGGCTAAAAAATGGCCTATACATTTTGATGGTATAAGAACTATTCAGTACAGTGCCTAGAATTATACTTTATTTTCTATACATATCACATCATGAACATTGGGCTACTTGAAAGAGAGTGTTCTTAGGTTAAACATCAGGTAGATTCTCTTTCCTTCACTGCATCAATTACTTGAAATTGTGTCATATTGTAGGGTTTCATATTTGGAACAATACTGCTTTTTCCTGGAGTTTCTAATTGATTTCTATCATCAATTGTATCTAGTCTTTCAACATATTGCGGGAAGCTCCTTTCACTTTTTCAACTCCTGGATGTTTGTCCCCTGTCCCAATCTAGAGCAGGATTCTGTAGGTCAGAGGCAGAGCTGTCATCCTTGGACTTCTCTTCATGGCCCTCCCGGAATGGAACTTCTGTGTCCTGGATTCCATGTCTCCTTCTTAATCGTTTTCTATGCTGTTTTTATACTTGATTATAATTTCAAGCATGCAAGATCAATACCCTTAGATTTTTATGTTTCAAATGTCTTCATTTTACTTTCATGGATGTTAATATTTTGGCTGGGTATAGAATTCTAGGTTGGAGATCCTTTTCCTTCAAAATCTTGATGGCGTTGTTGAATTGCCTTCTAGTATCCAGTTCTTGTTGGTGAGAATTGGAGGCTAGTCTTGTCCTCGTTTCTTTATAGACAGCCTGCTTTTTATTCAAAAGCTTTTAGGATCCTTGGTGTTCTGAAATTCTACCACACAGTGGTGGTTATTTATAGAAATCCTCAATACTAGGAAGGCATGTCAGTACCTTGATTAGAATCTTTCAGGTCATGAAAATTTTATCCTATTCTTTCTTTGGGGAACTGCCTTGCCTTTATTTTCTCTATTCTTTCAGAGATCCTAGTAAACATGGAACCTCCTGGACTGATCTTTTATGTCTCTTTTTTTTCCTCTCTCTTATTTTCTACATCATTCTACTCCCATTTATTTGAGAATTCTCCACTTTTATTTAGAACCCTACTGTAACTATTGAATTTTTCTATTTTAACTGTGATGTTTTTAATTTCTAAAATCTTTCTTGCAACTAGATTTAAAAAAAATAATGTTCACTTATTATATGAATATAATGTCTTTTCATATCATGTTGATGATCCCAATTACAGTTGGCAGAGAGATTAAGAAAGCCAATGCTGGGGTCAGTCTGCCCCTGCTAGAATCATGACTTCACCACTTAACAGGTGTATGCCCTTTGGTAACTTACTATACCTCTCTGTACCTCAGTTTCCTTATCTGTAAATAAGGATAGTAATAATACATACTTCATATGGTGGTTGTAAGAATAAATAAGTTACTATATGTAAAGTTCTATGCCTGATACCAAGTAAGTTTTATATAAATGTAAACTATTACTATGAAATTATTTTTTTCTATTTTCTGCAGAGTTCTTTCTGTTTTATTATTCTGGACCTTTTTTTTTTGTACTTCTGGTTTTCCTCTTATTTCTTAGTCTTCCAATTACTTAAAACAATTAAATAATTTTTTTGAAGTTTATCATTCATATATGAGCATACATAAACAATAAATGTATAGTAAAGGTTATGAACTTACAAAACAAACATGCATAACATCATACATGCTCCCATACATCATCCCACCACCAACATCTTGTATTATAAAACATTTGTTGCAAATTAAAAAGAGTATTAAAGTCTTACTACTAACTATAGTCCATATCTTACATTTGGTGTATTCCCCCCTCAACTCACCCTATTATTATTTTTAAAAATATATTTATTACAAAATTTGTGAACTTACAACACAATCATACACATGTCTACAATTCACATACAACACCCCTTCACCAACATACCACATCGTAGTGGAACATTTGTTAAATTATGAGATAATATCATCACACTATTACCACCAACCATGGTCCATAGCATACATTTGGCACACTTTTCCCATACTCCCCCATTATCAACACAGTACATCTTTGGCATAGGTGCATGAATATTACAATATTGCAGCTAACCACAGTCCATAGGTCACACCAGTTGTATTTTTCTCATGCTTCTCCACATTCCCACCACCCTGCAATACTGATGTAAATCTGCTCTAGCTCACAGAAGGACACACTTGGATCTGTACCACCAACCATAATTCTCATCCACCTCTGGGTTCACTGTGTTATTCTGTCCCAAGATTATTCTCTAGTGTTCTTTCAATTGATATTTACATCCCTAGACTACCCTTTTCAGCTACATTCACATTTAAAAAACCAGCTACTATTTACTATAATGTATTACCATCAACTCTATCCATTTCCATACTTTTATAGTCAAGTTAATTAAAACTTCTACATACATTAAGCATCAGTAGTCCTTCTAAGCCCTCCTCTTATCTCCTAAGAACCTATACTCTATGTTTTAACTCCATGCATTTATTCTTTGTATTTAGTTCGTATTAGTGAGACCATGCAATATTTGTCCTTTTGTATCTGCCTTATTTCACTTAACATAATGTCTTCATGATTCATCCATGTTATCATATGTGTCCCAATTTAATTTCTTCTTATTGCAGCCTAGTATTCCATTACATGTATATACCACATTTTGTTTATTCATTCATTGGTTGATGAACACTTGGGTTGTTTCCATCTTTTGGAAATTGTGAATAATGCTGCTATGAACAACTGTTTTCAGATATCTGTTTGCATCACAGTTTTTAGTTCTTCTGGATATATTCCCATTAGAGGAATTGCTGGATCATATGGCAGTTCTATATTTAGCTTCCTAAGGAACCACCAAACTATTTTCCACAGAGGTAGCACAATTTTACAGCCTACCACCAGTGAGTGAAGGAATGTTTCTATTTCTCCACACCTTCTCCAGCATTTACTGTTTTCTGTCGTTGTTGTCGCTGTTTTTTAAATAATGGCCATTCTATGTGGTGTGAGATATCTCATTGTCATTTTGATTTGCATTTCCTTAATAGCTAGTGATAAGGAACATTTTTTTTCATGTGCTTTTTGGCCATCTGTATTTCCTCTTTTGCCCATTTTTAAACTGGATTACTTGGTCTTTTATTGTTAAATTGTATGATCTCTTGATATAAAATGGAAATCAAACCCTTATCAGATATGTAGTTTCCAAATATTTTGTCCCATTGAATGGGCTGACTTTTCACCTTCTTGACAAAATCCTTTGTATCACAAAAATGTTTGAGTTTGAGGAGGTCCCATTTAGCCATGTTTTCTTTTGTGGCTTGTGCTTTTGGTGTAAGGTTTAGGAATCCACCACCTACCACCTGGTCTTGAAGATTTCCTACATTTTCTTCTAGGAGTTTTATGGTTCTTGCTTTTATATTTAGGTCTTTGATCCATTTTGAGTTAATTTTTGTAAGGTGTGAGATAGGAGTCCTCTCTCTTTTTGCTATGGCCAATAACTTTTAAGAATGCGGAATGAAGCTCGTTATTCTTGGTGATGGATGTAAGTTTCCTGTACTATTGTATGATTAGGGTTTTCCCCAAAATTTTCCTCCACTGCTTTAGAAGTTTGGCAATTTTATGTGTGTGGGTGTGTTAACTGACCTGCTTTGTTTAAGGTTGAATGATGTGGGCACTGGCTGTCAGACTGCAGTTTGCCCAAGTGGTAAAACAAAAAGAATTCTAACTCAGGTCTTTATCCCAGGGGAAGTTTTAGCAATTCAATAAATTATTTGTCAGAGACATCACACTTCCTGATTCTCTATTAACTGCTGTGGCAAAGGAGAAATGAGAGCTCTATTGTGCAGCTCTATGGTTTATATATCTCCAGATAATCTACCTGTTTGCTCTATTTCCAACTTCTATCTTCTGCATTATTTTCTGGCTTCAATCTGACGTCTCCAATGGGAAGACTGCCTCCCACCTTCATCTCTATCTCCACCGAGTCTCTTCTTGATGGATGTGGCCCTTCGCTTTGTTATGCTCTATTTCATATGTCAGTGATCTTTTATCCTCTTTCTGTATTTGAAAAATTTGTTGGAATTGCTCTTCTGATGTTAAGCCCCCATTATCTTTTTAGTTAATGAAATTTTTTTTGTGTGCTTCTATATGACTATCTTAAGATTACCAGAGTTTCCATGGAGTCCTGAGATCAATGGGAGTTTCCTTAGTTATTCTGCTCTCTTATTTTTGAACTATATTACACATAATATTGTTGGGATCATTAAAGATAGTCCATTAAGCACCCATCTCCTCTTCTTGATTCTGAAATAACTGAAAACAAAGATAATAATCTTCCATCTCAAAAAAATGGCATCTTACAAACCATGACAATTAATGCATTGTCACTTCCAAAAACTGAACCAAGATCAATAGATATGAGACTCTCCCTAATTGCATCAATCAAATAAGCCATTTTTTTCCTTCTGCAGAAAAGAGATATAAAGTGTAGAAAATGTAGCTGATGCTTGGCTCAAAGTCTTGCATATGAGGTGAAAAGTATTAGTAAGTTCCTATTTTATGAGCTGAGGTGGGAACATAGGGAGTAGAACTATAGGGATACACTGTTCTAATTATGTTATAAATAAAGGACCTGACACTTTGGGAGGTTAAATGACTTGCTTGAAGTCACAGGTTGATAAAGGATTGAACTAGACTCTAGTGCTTCTAACATAGAGCCCTTTAATCCTGTGCTACATTCCTTCCCTATATTATAGTACCATGACACCAAACATCAAAACACTAAATTGTCAAAGACATGTTCAATGAAAATTTTTTTTAAAGATTTATTTTTTATTTATTTCTCTCTCCTTCCCCCCCTCCCCCCAGTTGTCTGCTCTCTGTGTCCATTCGCTGTGTGCTCTTCTGTGACCACTTCTATCATTATCAGCGGCACCGGGAATCTGTGTTTCTTTTTGTTGCGTCATCTTGTTGTGTCAGCTCTCTGTGTGTGCGGCACCATTCTTTGGCAGGCTGCACTTTCTTTTGCACTGGGCAGCTCTCCTTACGGGGCACACTCCTTGCGTGGGGCTCCCCTACGCAGGGGACACCACTGTGTGGCAGGGCATTCCTTGCGCACATCAGCAGTGCGCATGGGCCAGCTCCACACGGGTCAAGGAAGCCCGGGGTTTGAACCGCGGACCTCCAGTGTGGTAGGCAGACACCCTATCCATTGGGCCAAGTCCACTTCCCTCAGTGAAATTAATTTAATATTTATTTAGAATTATACATTCTCTCAAAAATCACTGTGCTATCATTTCTAAGGCAAGAAAGAAAAATATATTGGAAATAAAAGGATTTTACGGCACTCATTGATCTGCAACATTTTTATTTGCCAGAGTTACTTTCTTTCCTATTTCTCAAGGTTTCTGGTACATGTTTTTTCTAGCATAGAAAAATATTTTTATTTTCTGAATTTCTCATTTGAGGCTTTGAGTTTCCTAGGAAATAGTTGACTCCATCCCTATAAATGCCTGGTAGTAAATCACAAGTGTCTGCATTTCTTGGCACTAGAAAAAGCACAAAACCGAAAGACTCCCCCAGGAAATGTAAGTGCTGTGAGTCTTCATAACCCTGCAGATCATTGGAATTTGGTGAAAGTCCATTTCACATGCGGATAACCCTGACACAAGCTCATCTCATAAAATAGCTGGTGATGACGTTCAACCATTTTCAATAAGCATCCTAGGTTTAACTCTGCTCAGCTTGAGATCGGTTCCTGAATTACAATCCCTGGCATGGCACCTGAAACAGAGAAACATTAAGTTGCTGGCACAGAGAAACTCCTTTCCTTCACCCTGAACTTCCATGAAAGCATCTCTGCTAAAATGTATTGGCCTTTAACTGGCAGTTTGTAATAGTCATTTCCATGTTATTTGAAGAAAAGAGAATAACTACCTGAAACAAAGCTTTCTAGTGTTTCCTTCTCAGCATAAAAAATGATCAAGTAGAAGGGATCGTATTACCTAGGTAATCCAGTCAAAATAAAAACAAAATCACACTTGTGACCTAACATCCGAATAGTTTAGAGATGGTATTTCTTCCTTCACACCAATATTTGTAGAAAATCTATGATGTTTCAGGCAGTATGCTAAGAATTGGTATATAAGATGATGGAAGCAAGGACTTTACTTTTTAAAGATTTATTTATTTATTTATTTATTTCTCCCCCCTACCTCCATTGTCTGCTCTCTGTGTCCATTTGCTGTGCATTCTTCTGTGTCTCTTTGTATTCTCATTAGGGGGCTCTGGGAACCAATCCTGGGACCTTCCAGAGTGGGAGAGAGGCGATCATTCTCTTGGGCCACCTCAGCTCCCTGTTCTGCTATGTCTCTTATTGTCTATCCTCTGTGTTTACCCGTGCTGTGTCATCTTGCTGCACCACCTTTCTGCATCAGCTGGCACTCCTGTGCAGGGCGGCCCTCCCGCGTGGGCTAGCTCACCACGTGGGCCAGCTTGCCTTCACCAGGAGTCCCTGGGCATCAAACCCTCACCCTCCTATATGGTAGATGGGAGCCCAACTGCTTGAGCCACATCTGTTTCCCAAGGACTCTACTTTTAAGCAGCTCACAGTCTAGTGAGAGACAAAAGAATGAAATATTAATTACAATGTTATGTGGTATGCATTGTGATGCATTTTAGGTAAATGAGTATAGTATAGCAGAGTATAATAGCAGTTTATCTCCCCCATACAAAAGATAGGGGTGGCACAGGAGATGATTTTTTAAAAAAAATAAAGACAGGCTGTGGCAGTTTGTTATTATTTATGAATTTCCAAAAAGAGATATTGATTATATTTGTAAACTGGTATGTTTCCTCAGGCCTGATACCCTTTGACTGATTTAATTCAAAGGCTTTATGTTTACTTGATTAAATATATTTTAGGACTTTGATTTGACCTTGTCATTAGGGCATGCAGGATTGAGTCTCTACCCCCTTGGTGGGCTTTATAAACAGACACTCAATCAAGGAGACAGAAGTAGACACACAGAGAAGAAACAGAGGAAGAGAGACAGCTCCATAGACCAGTGTTTCCTAATATGTGTGTTTGTTAGTTAACTTCTGCCTACTAGAATTTCTGGTGGCATACTAAAGGAATAACCTTGATCCTGCAGTTATTGCAGAGTTACTGTTACAAATTGAGTAGGACTGCTTATTGCCCTGATTACATGAAGAAGGAAAAGTCCACTTATATTTTCATGGGCACATGTCTTCCTGACCCAGCTTGACTTTTCTCTGGGCCACTTGGCTTACCTGCAGCAACCTGTAATCCTACTCCATGATCTCATGATCCCCTCAGTTCAGTGTTCTGTGTGAAAGATGTCTCAGATCCCTGGTTGGATCTAATGAAATAAACAAACAAACAAACACATGTGCATATTGCACAAAATTTGGCAAAACATATGTAAACATGGCTAGGTGAGAAAATGACCAATTGAGAATAATTTTTAAGCAGAAAGGTGACAAGAAAATATTTCTGGTTTAGGAACTTAATTCTGGAGGATGGATTAAAAGGTTATTACAATCATCTAAAAATATTATGGCCAGAGCTTAATCTAAGTAGTAACAGTGATGACTGGAGGAAGGTGCGTATATGTAAATATATTTGCATATAGAAAGCAGTATGGCACTAGGATTAAGAGCTTAAGTCCTGGAGTCAATCAGCCTGGGTCTGAATTCTTGCTCCCATACTTACCTGGTATATGACTTATATGGAAAGTTACATTAATTCTCTGTACCTCAGTTTCTTCATTTGTAAAGTGGGGGTTATAACAGTACTGCTTGCATTGTTGTCAGGATAAAATGAAATAATATGTATAAAGCAATTAGAAGAGTATCTGGCTCAAAATCAGTACTCAAATGTTTGCCATCGTTATACTGGAAAGATGAAATTGATAGGATATGGGCCTGAAAGGATAAAGGGAGATGAGAAAAAGGGGAAACAAGGATAACTTGAACAACTGGAATGATAATTGATTGCATGAATAGTAAACACAGTGTCTAAGAGGAGGAGAAGATTTGGGAAAGGTCATGAGAGAAGAAAAATCGCAGTGTTTAAGGTGTCAAGTTTAGGGAGGCTGTGACATATACAAATTGAGGTGTTGAATATACATGAGCTCGGGGCTCATATGAAAGACTGGGCTGAAGATATAGATTTGGGGACCCATCTGTCTATAGGCGAAAATTGGATGGGGTAAAGGAAATTGCCAAGGGGAGTGAGGAGTGAAAACTATTTATTTTTAAGATAATAAAATATCCAGGCAATTTTCTCTTTTTTCCTCTTTTTGGATGGATTTATGCTTCATGAATCTGTATCAATAAAATTGGTAAATAAAATAATGCTGATTTATTTTTCTGATAATGCAAATGATACCTACGTTCTGTATAAAGTTCTGCGTAATTTTCTTAATGATCCTTTCTTTTTTAATAGTATGTGACTTCTGTCAGCAGTAGCCTTTGCTCTGAGAAGAAACTCTTCTTGAGTCATACCACAATGGGACAAATGTTAAATAACTCCTGCTCTGTTGTTATCAATGCAAGCCAGACAAAAGTAATCAGCTTAAACCCACCCCTCCTCAGATGAAAGCCCAGCTGTGTTCCTGTCCAGACAGGGAGCTGGGAGCCAAGAGGCAGGGGGATGCACCACCTACTCAGTAATGGAGGCAAGAATACTGGGTCCCTTTGTGCTGCTGACACTCTGGCAGGGCAAGCTGGTATTAGAAGAGAAAGCCTATGATTACTTCAAGTACAGAAATTTTCCCCTCAGTGGCATTACTGTGAGGCCTGGAAGTTAAATTATAAAGTGACCACCACAGCACTGTCACAACTACACCTTGGCCCACCCCAGCTCAGACACCGTGGTGCGAGTGAAGGAAGGAGGTTGCTGTGTGCCCTCCTCACTGCCCAGAAGGCTGGAGGCCTGCGACGGGTGGCTATGGCCCAGAGAAGGTGATTCTGAAAGGCTTATGTCATGGGTTGAATTGTGTCCTTCAAACAGATACGTTGGAGTCCTAACCCTCAGTATCTCAGAATGTGACTTTATTTTGGAATAGAGTCATTGCAGATGGAATTAGTTCAGATGAGGCCGAAACGAATTAGGGTGAACTCTAATCTAATATGACTGTTCTTAGAAAAATAAGGAAATCTGGAGACACAGACACAGTGGAAAAGCCCACATGATGATGGAGGCAGAGATTGCAGTGATGCACCTACAAGCCAAGGAACACCAAGGATGACCAGCAAACACCAGAAAACAGGAAGGAGCAAGGCAGGATTCTCTCCTACAGGTTTCAGAAGGCCCATGACTCCACTGCCACCTTGATTTCAGACTTCTAGCCTATCAGAGAATGTATTGTTATTTTATTAAGCCATCCAGTATGTGGCACTTTGTTATAGGTGCTTTCTATGGTGATCTGGGCCAGCCCTGCCTGTGGGCCTTGGCCCCTCTCCCACTGCCCTCCCCAGTTCTTGTTTGGATATGGACTGAATTCAGTGCTAGATAAACCAATGGGCTTACTCTGTATGTGGATAGGGCACCAGCAAAGCAGAGCCACCAATCCCACCTCCAAGAAGAAAAATTAAGTCTCAGTAAGCTCATCCAGTATTCTACAAAATCAAAATACCTAGAAAGAAGCTATTTTATTTCAACATCCCTGAATATTGTGCTTCCTGCACTGGCTAGTATTCTGAGGACCTTATCTTCTTTTTAGTGCTAAGAACCTTTAAAGATGTTTTCATCTGATCCTGGAAAACTGTTCAGTGTCGGTACTATGGAGTGGCATGAGGTAAGCAGGGGATATCTAGTCTTCACTTATTTCTAAGACTATGTCTGATTGTCTTGCTTGTGGGGAGAAGGAAAGGACCCAGTGTTCTCTTCCTGTCGTCATCTGTCTGTGTGGCCTCTTTAGATAAGCCAGGCATGGAGATATATGGAGATATATGTCTTGCTTCTTTTGGCATTTTATCCCTGCTGCCTGCCTCATACCGAGCCTTAAGTTTAGCCAATTATCTTCAGTAACTTTTTCTGCTACTCTACTCTGACATTGCCCATAGATCTAACATTTCTTGGACTTTTGAGTTGACTCCTTGGTGCTGTACGAAGTTGTCCTGTGTCTCTAATGAATGAGCTTTGTCCAAGAGTCATTAGACACTGCAGTCATCTGATGACCACCATCTGTCATTAATCACACCAGGCAAGACTAACACATTGGGAACTCTCTTCTTGAACTTCCAGAAAAGTGGCATAAGTATGTATAGTTAAAACAAAACAAGCAGAAAACACAGCAGCCTGAAAATGACTGCAAATCCCTGAAAGATTCTGGCTCTTGGCCATCAACACTTATCATAAGGAAACCTCAAATTCTCCCCACTTCTGTTTTTCCCTTGCCCTTCTGTGGTTTCAGATTGCAGGACTATTTTGATACCACCACACTAAGATCATGGCAGGTTAATTAGAGAAAGCTACTTAAATCCTGATAATTTCACCCTACATTTATGGTTCTTAATCTTATATCCATGTGTCTCTCTTCCTACCGTTCCCTTTCTCCCTCTTTCTTTTCTACCTCCCAACATACCCCTTAGGGAGACTAAGGGGAAAAATAATTAACATTTAAGAAAAATAATTAACATTGGAGTATTCTTGTTGACATTGCAAGAAAAAAAGAAATCAACAGGACTCCCCCTCCATCCTTTCAAATCCTACCCTACTCCTAGAAGTAGACTAATTTCCAACTCTGAAAAGGCTTCAGAGAGTACACAGAAACTCTGTGAACATAAGAAGGAGAATTTTGATAGATTAAGAACAAATGTTAATAGTCAAGCCATTCCAAGAATTCTCTGCTTTCTTTCTCAAGGAACATTTCACTTGGGCTGCCTTTAAAAAAACAATCGGCATATAACACTTCCAACCCTTGACGTGGGTGTTTAGGGGGATGCGGTAAGGCTTTTGCAGTCACACTCCAGAATGAGCATTTTCTTTAACTAGAAAGGAAGGTCTCCTGCAGCTAACACTGGAAAACTAATCTTTTGAAAGCAAGCACCTTGGGAAGAAATGATTTACTGCCTGTAATTAATTCACATTGATTATTGCAATCTACGTGAGACTTGACTGAACGCCCACAAATTATGCAGTTGAGTTTCCCACATTTGGGAAAATCGCAGGGGTCAGCACATCCTGAGTGCAATGGATAAGCCTCACCCTGGGAAAACCACCTTCGTGATCATGGTATCTCCCCTGCCAGGTAAGTATTATTTACCCTTCTATAAATTAACTATCTCAAAGGAAACTAACCTTGAGCCTGAAAACACACACACACTTAGTTCTTTACTGATAGAGAAAAGAGCAGTGACGCTTGCCATCTGGCAGAACTGCAGCTTGAAAGCCAGATGCCCTGGGTAAACCAACCTCTACCTGCCTGTTTTTATTAACAGACGTTTTGACTTTGAAATCCCACCTCCCGTGAGTTGCACCAATGCCATATAATTCCATCAAAATTATGCTGTTATTAGAAATTTTTGCATAGCAACACTTCATTCAACAAATACGTCTTGATTTCCTTTGTGCTAGGCACTTGATGTAATAGCTCACAAAACAGATAGGGTCCCTGTCTTCGTTTGCTAGGAATACTGTAACAAAGTGCCACAAACTGCATGGCTTAATTCAACACAAATTTATTGCCTCATAGTTCTGGAGATTAGAGGTCTGAATCAAGGTGTTGGCAGGGCTGTGCTTCCTCTGAGGTCTGCATGGTTCTTGCAGTGGCTGGCCAGAAGTCCATGCTGTCTCTGCCTCCATCACAGATCTGTTTTTGTGTGTCTGTCTATGTGTTCAAATTTCCTCTCCTTAAAGGATACCAGTTATATTGGATTGTGGCTGCTGTTCCAGCCTCATCTCAACTAATAACATTTTCAATGATCCTATTTCCAAATAGGATCCCATTCATGAGACCACAGGTTCAGACTTGAACTTACCTTTTGGGCAGAAATAATTTAATCCATAATAGTCACTTACTATGGGGCTTATAATCTGGTGGGGAAGAGAAAAATTACCCAAATAACTAAATTAATATGTAATTACAAATGGTAAAAAGCATTATAAAGAAAAGCACAGGGTGCTATGAAAATGCTTAATTGGGGAAACCTCATTTATTCAGGGCAAGGAGGTATTGGGGGCAGTTCTCAGATTCCCGAGGTTGTGTCTGAACCCTATTCTAAACGACACTTGCTGTATTCATAAATGGAATTCAGTATAACAATAAAAAAATGAATGGGCAAGTACAACATGTATCGGATTGGATGACCCTCTAAAACAAAATGTTTGGGGAAATAAATATCAAGTTACAGGGAAGTGGACTTGGCCCAGTGGTTAGGGCATCCGTCTACCACATGGGAGGTCTACGGTTCAAACCCCGGGCCACCTTGACCTGTGTGGAGCTGGCCCATGCGCAGCGCTGATGCGCGCAAGGAGTGCTGTGCCACGCAGGGGTATCCCCCGCGTGGGGGAGCCCCACGCGCAAGGAGTGTGTCCCGTAAGGAGAGCCACCCAGTGCAAAAAGAAAGTGCAGCCTGTCCAGGAATGGTACCACACACACAGAAAGCTGACACAACAAGATGACACAACAGCAAGAGACACAGATCCCATGCAGCTGACAACAACAGAAGCAGACAAAAGAAGAACACGCAGCGAATGGACAGAGAAAACAGACAACTGTGGGGGCGGGGAATGGGGAGAGAGGGAAAAAAACAGCAAGTTACAAAAGGGTAGTGTGATATACTGAATCACTTTTGCACTTTTTCAGACACTCCCTATCTTGGAATTATACACCCCATGCTACTTGCCATGTGTCTTTGTATATATCCCTATCCCATTGAGGTCATGTGATTAGCTTTGGCCAATGAAAAGCAGGAAGAAGTGACAATGTCTTGGTTCCAGGAGAGGCCTCAAGAGCCACTGCATGTTTCTACGCACCCTCTTGTATGCTGGTGATCTTCCGTGAAACCAGCGAGGTCCATGTAATCATTAGTACCTCTTTAGCCCAGACCCTAGAACAGACACACTTGGAACAGGCCTGAGTTACAGCCCATTACCCAAACTGTAGCTGATCTACAGACCCATGAGCATGAGAATAAATTCTTGTTGGGAACTACCCAATTTTGAGGTGATTTGTTGTATAGCATTATTGTGGCTAGAGGTGGCCAGTACAGACACACACAATATGTAAAGTTTGAAAATCTGTAAATTAAAGCCTTCTATTGCATATGGATATGCGTATACTTTAATATTATAAAAACAGGAATGTGAAAGATAGATTCAGCATAGTGTTAGGGTAGATAACTGAATCAAATGTATATAGAAAGTTTTATTTCTTAAAAGCAGAAACAAAAACCCGAAGCATGCATGGCAAGCTTTTAGACATCAATAGAACTGGGTGGTAGATAAACAGGTATTTGGCATGTTAAGTCTCTGTATTTGTTACACGTTTGAAAAACCAGTGTTTTTAAGAAGTGAAAGAAAGCCCTATTATTATGATGCGTAATCGAGGTGCTTTCATTTAAAAAATCCAGTATTGCCCTGCCTTCATTCTTACAGATCATGCAATTGGCTAGAACTTAGTGTGGCTGTCACCATTTTACTTATATGCAAACTCTGCTTTGTCATATAACCCCACCATTCCAGACTGTCTCCCAGGCATTATCACTTACATTTTTCTGGTAAAAGAGAACTATCTCTCAGCATCTATTTCTCTATCAAAAGCCAAGCAAAGCAAAACAAAGCAAAACAAAACAAACACAAAAAACCAACTAACCAGTGAAATGACTGACTCATTTTCTTATATCCAGTTTATATCACTCATTTGCCTTACTGTCAACATTTGACTTTGAGGTCGTGAATCTAACGTACCAAGTTACTATAACACTAAAGGGTTAAATATAGTCAAGAAAACATGAATGTTCAAAGCAAGATGAATCAGATTTCTGAGTACCAGGGTGAAAAATGTCTACCATGTTTTGTCCACATGGTAAGTATCTCTGGTGCACGTTTATGCAAGGTGATTATTTTACCTATTATTTTAAACTGGGGATAACACTGTGGTGTTTAAGTTTGCATACTGCAGTGGTAGGCAGCATGCTAAGATGGCTCCCAGAGTCCTGCTTCCTGGTATGCATGGCTGGTATAATCTCCTCCCGTTGAGTGAGGGTGGACCTAACCTAACTGGGTGAGCCCAGTGAAGAGAGATTCTATGTGACAAAGATGGAAGCCAGAGAGCTTCTCTTACTGACCAGGAAGATGCACACTGCTATGTTGTGGAGAAAGCATGTAGGTGGGAACTGCAGGTGACCTCTAGAAGCTGTGCATGACTCTCCCCCTCCCCAAGGACTTTATCATTACAATAGAAAGGAACTGAATTCTACCAACAACTGGTGAGCTTGAGAGAAGACCTGGAGCCTCAGATGAGCTCATAGCCCTGACTGAAGTCTCGATTCTTGTTCTGTGAGATCCTAAGCAGAGAACCGGTCATGCTGTGCCTGGACACTCAGCCCACAGAAACTGAGATCATAAATTTGCATTGCTTTAAGCCACTAAGTTGGTGGTAAATTGTTATGCAGCAATAGAAAAAATAATATGACAATTGAAGTAATAGTTAGGCAAACGTACATATGATCTCACAAAACGAGGGACAGGAAGGGGCGTAGACCAGGATTGGCCAGCTCAGCTCTCTCATACCGTAGATGCAGACGGTGAGGCCCAAAGGGGTGACGTGAAGGGCCCAGGGTTTCACATCTAGTTAGTGACACAGATGACTAGCCTCGAGGAAGAAGACCGAAGAGAAGAATAGCACATGGACACGATAGAGTGTCAGAGGGAGTGGGAAAGCAGAATAAGGCAGTGATTCTAGTTATTCTGTATTAGTGCTTAAGAAAAAAACGCAAAGAAGGAAATGGTGAGAAAAGCAGATCTGTTTTCAAGCACCACACTGCCACTTAATTGTTGTATGGTCTTGGACAATTTGTTGAGTCTTTGTAAATTTCAGTTTCTTCATTTCTAAAATGGAGCTAATTAGTATACTTACCTCATGGAGTAATGGTGAAGTTTGAATGAGGTAACATACGTGAAGTACTTAACACAGAACCTGACACAAACAAGGCACTTGTTATTGTTAGCTTTTAATATCAGTATCACTACTCATATCATCATATCACAGTTCCTATTCCTATTATTTACTTTTATTATCATCTGAAGAATAAACTTAAGAATAGGGCCACTCTGCATAATTATAGTCTCCTTATTCCTTATTACATCCTGTGAAACAATTTAGAAAATGATCACTAATACCTTCAACCACTAGAGATTATATATGTTCATTCAGATGTTTTGGTCCAAAGTCCTGAATCCCATCCAATAACCTGCTTCCAGCTCCCCTATTCTGTTTTCCCATTCCAGCTATTCTTTGACCTTGTTGAGTTGTCCAATCCATCGATCCTACCACTTTCAAAAGCTCAATCATTCCCTGTTTTGTCCACTTTTCTGTCCTTGCTCAGACTGATCATTTTACTGCAAACACCCTGAACTCCTTTACTGTGTCACTGCTTAAACTAAAGAAACTCTGCCTACTTTGTGCTGCATCAATATATTTTGTTGACTTTCTATCAGCAATGCTGTATACAGAATAGTGAAACAATGCCAAATTTCAATAGGAAAATATTTTGAAACTAATATCAAGAAACGGAAGGATTCATGAAGTTTACCACCCACAGAATTTCTCCAAATTACTAGAAGATATGCACCAGCAAAATGAAAATTGACATAAGAAAATGCTATGGATTAAAATAATAATAATTGAGCAAGGGAAACAGTAAAATTTATAGATAAATCTAAATAGTTATTGGTTGTCTTTAAATAAAAGATTTTTTCATGAAGAGAGTAGGGAGGAGTGTTTGTGTGGTGTTTGTGTGTTTGTATGGACTACACTTATTAATTCACTCTAACTCCTGATCAACAAACATGCTTCTAAATAGTGTCCTTTTATCTCTTATTCTAGACTGTCACAGCCATTAAAACACAATATGTAAAGTTGTGAACCTACCTGTGATCATATTTAGATAACTGAAGACAAGGCAATACCAAAAATCTTTGCAATACATTGTCTGGATACCTCAAATTTAAGGGTGTTTTTGGATTTCTCTTCACTGTGTTTGGATAATCTCCATAGAATTTCCTCAGTTTCTTATATCATTTTGCAAAGACAAACACTTTAAGTTTTTTTCTTAAAGCATAAATATAGTTGTTTTTATTTTTTTATATTACATAGTCTAAAAAGAGTCAACCCCAAAACTTTCCTAGAAGAATATAGCCTAAATTTAATGGTGTGCTTCTTTCCTAAAATTTAATGGTGTGCTTCACTCCTATTTAAGAACAAATACATAGATTCCATTTCTTTTTTCTTCAGAGAGCAACTTTATGAAAATAATGATTAGTAATTAATTATTCAAAGAATTTCAGGGAAGGATTCCTTAAAACTAGCAGACCTATAGCTGTCCATGGACCCCACTAAGAACAAATATCAATTCCAGAATTCCTTTTTTTAAAATAAAAAATCAATTTTATTGATTCATATTAATAAAGCATAAAATTTATTGAACGTGTACAATCAATGGTATTTGTTATAATTGCATGGTTGTGTGATCAGCACTTCAATCATTATTAAAGCATTTTTATTATTTCAATAGTAACAAACAAAACACAGACAAACAAACAAACAAGAAAATTCCTCACCTTTTTATCTCTCTTTTTCTCCTGCTGTACATAGCTGCTTTTTCTGGCTATTCTTGTACAATTATTTATTTGTTTATTAAGCAGCTTTATTGAGATATATTCACATATCTTATGATCTATCCAAAGTGTATAATCAATGGCTTTTACTATAATCACAATGTTGTACATTCATCACCTCAAAAATTTTAGAACAGTTTCATTACTCCAAAAAGAAAATCTCCATATCCCTTAGCATTCCTTCCTCAGCCTTACATAACAACTAATCTCATTTCATCTTTATAAATTGATTTATATTTACATTTTATATAAAAGGAATCATACAATATGTACTACTCTGTGTCTGATGTTCTTCACTTAGTATAATTTTTTTTGAAAGACTTTTATTTTTAATCATGTTTATATTAATATTCTGTGACTCTGACTTAAATTTCACTTTACCCTCTGTCAGGTCCTGCTTTACATTTTAATCTTCACCCACCACACCCTGGCCAATTTAATTTCAAATTACTTTAAACCAAGGCAGAACACTATATAAATTTTGGGTGTTGTGAATGTAATTTATGTGGATCAGCTGGAGAGCCAAAATTTTTATCAGATTGTAAATGTTAATAGGAGTATCTAGATGTACATGATTGATGGCATAATTTGATCTCTCAAATTGATTGTTTTTCACAGAATTACCTCCACATCTTGAGGGTCTGATACTGCCATCCATCATTTCAAGCAAAGAAGAAAAATGTGTTAAAGCATTTATTTTCATTGAAAGTAGGATTTTCTGTGACTTTTATTATTAATTATAAAAGCTCAATTTCTAATCTCTCTATTAAATTAATTTCATCAATTAATATTGATATATTTTTATCCTAATATCTGAAGTAAGTTTTTAAATTGTGTGAGGTTCTGTGATAGGATTGTCAAATAAGTTCAGAATGACTTAGACTCAGCCTAAGAAATGACTCAGCTTAGCCTCTCTATGGGAAACTTTCTAAATTCTGTGGTTTAATTGAAGATTCCAATTACTGTGGATTTCAAGTTAGGTAAGTGATAACAGGAAAAGAAGCACTTCAACAAATATTCAGCCACTCTACAAGTGCCTTGAAAATTTGTTCTGTGATGAAAAAGATGAGGGGACATTATGGCCCAGGGCAGAACAGGGGAGAAGTGAGAGACATCCTTATTCCTTCTTGCTCTGCCCTACCCTGTGTCCACGTAACTCTCTTTGTGGAGAACTCACTGTTTGTAACAACTGCTTCCACTTGGATCTTCAAGACTAAAGCTAAAAGACTCTTTCGGGGATTCCATAATAAATCATGTTGTTTTTTTCTTTGTCTTATGAGAAATTCTTTTTCAACAAAAGATCTCCTACTGAAGATCAGGAAATTGTACTTTAGTGGAAAGAACATTAGATTAGGGTCCAGAATCCTAGATATTAGTCTCATATCTTTTTTGTTAATCTAATCTCAGAACTACTTGTTAAGCCTACACCACCACAGAAATTTTGAGTGCTATCTATGTAATTTATGTGCACCAGGAGATGGCCAAAACTTCCCTGGGCCCGTCTTTGTAATATTAATGGAAGAGACTGGAATTCAATTATTTATTTGACACTATGTTAGTTTCCTTGTCTGCGCAAGGAATGGATTGGCTTAAACAATGACAATTGATTTGCTCATGGTTTTGAGGCCAAGAGAAAGTCCAAATCAAGGCATCATCAAGGTGATGCTATTTTCCCAAAGACTAGTGTTCTGGGGATGGCTACCTGTGATCCTTGGTCCTGGGTTCCTCTGTCACATGGCAATGCACATGCTGGCCTCTCCTGGCCTTTTGCTCTCTTCTGGGTTCCATTTAGAGCTTGGTTCCTTTGTATGTTTGTTTGTTTTTTCTTTCTCTCTGAATTTCATTTCATTTATAAAGGACTGCAGTAACAGGATTAAGACCCACCCTGACTGAGGTGGGCCAAACCTTAACTGAAGTAACTTCATCAAAAAGTCCTACTTAGAATGGGTTCACACCCATAGAAAGGGGTTAAGTTCAAGATCACATTTTCCTGGGATACATACTGTTCCAAATCACCACACTATTTGGTCTGTTTTTTTTTTTAAGATTTATTTATTTATTTCTCTCCCCTTCCCCCCATCCCCCCACCCCGGTTGTCTGTTCTCTGTGTCTATTTGCTGCGTCTTCTTTGTCCTTTTCTGTTGTTGTCAGTGGCACGGGAATCTGTTTCTTTTTGTTGCATCACCTTGCTGTGTCAGCTCTCTGTGTGAGCAGCACCATTCCTGGGCAGGCCGCACTTTGTTTTGCACGGAGCAGCTCTCCTTATGGGGCGCACTCCTTGCGCGTGGGGCTCCCCTACACGGGGGACACCACTGCGTGGCAGGGCACTCCTTGTGTGCATCAGCACTGCGCATGGGCCAGCTCCACATGGGTCAAGGAGGCCCAGGGTATTAACCCAGACCTCCCATGTGGTAGACGGACGCCCTAACCACTGGGCCAAGTCTGCCGCCAATTTGATCTGTTTTAGTAGGCCTAATTTTCTCATCAGTTTCTCACCACTCAGCTTTACTTGCTTGTAGTGTCTTATCAGTCTGTGATGGAGCTGACAACTTTATCAAAGGGCACAGGGAGAACCACCTGTTTTTATTTGTTTGAACCATCTTAACTTTACAACAAGGACAGCTATACTTATGTTCTATTATAATTAAAAGAATAAAATTAAAAAGAAAAGGAAATATTTGATTGTCAGTATTTTGTGTTATCTGTACTAGTATATACCTCTCTAGTGATCACTTAGGAAAAACTTAGGAAATAGCTGAGACAATCTCTGTTCTAATGAAGAGTCATTCAATATTTAAAATTATTGTTACCTGTCGTGGTGGTTTAGAGTTTTACTTTTTTTTTGAAGTAAAAAAAAACCCAACTTGGAAAGACAAACATGACTATAATATTAAATCATCATATTTCAACTAGTCTATCTCCCCAGCTAGATTGTAAGTCTTCTGATGGCAGCCCGATCCTAGCATGCACTACATTCTGAGTATTGAAGGCGTAATGAACCATTATGGAAGATTTTGAAAAGATAAGAAATATTCTTTTGCAAAAGTAAAGGATAGGGGAAGCAACTGTGGCTCAATCAGATGAGTTTCCATCTACCATATGGGAGGCCCTTGGTTCGTGTCCTGGGGCCTCTTTGTGAAGGCAGGCTCGCCCGCAAGCTGCAGAGGGCTGCGGGGCCCACAGACGCTGTGGAGAGCTGACTCAGCAAGGTGACACAACAAAAAAGAAGGGAGACAAGCAAGAACACAGAAGAGCCCACAGCAAATGGACACAGAGAGCAGACAGCAAGCAAGCCACAAGGGGGGAGGGGAAATAAAATAATAAATAAATACAGACAGAAGAACATATAGCGAATGGACACAGAGAGCAGACAGTGCACAAAAGCCACAAGGTTGGGGGGGGAATTTAAAAAAAAGTAAAGGGTAGGAAATGAAAAACTACTTTTTTGTTGTTAAAATAAATGAATACAAGTGGCAGATAGAAATTAAGACTACATTTTTATAATTGTGGAGGAGAAGAATGTAGTGTTCAGTGGGACCTTTATTTTAACTCCATGCTTAGCATAGAGTGAGCCACCAGTAAATGCATTTTCAATGGATAAAGCTGGTGGTCTTGTGTTAGGAGTTACTATGTTGTCATCACTCTGTAACATAAGGAAATTGTCAAACTAATTTTCTCTTGATTTTAGACTTAACTTTTGGTCACAATATGTTCTAGGTAAACCGATTCTATTTCCCTTTTTTAAAAAAACTGATCCCACAGATAAATAATGGAGAAAATATACCCAAGCCCATTTTGAAGCAGGAGTGAATGAACTATTAGGTTATCGAAGGGTAAATGGCCTGGTTTCGAAGAAAAAATGTGCTGACCTCATAGTGGTCATCTTCCAGATACCCATCCTTTCTGCCTTTGCATCTTTTCTTTTTTGGCTAGCTTAAAGACAAGATAATTTTTACACTTACAAGGAAGTCATTTGGGGATTAAAAATCCTTAAATTGTCAGCTGGCAGATCTAAGCATTGTTAAATGAGTCCACATTTTAGTTAAATATTTGGTGCAAACTTAGAGCCAGATAAGAAATGCAGGCTAGAAGAAACAACTTAAGGATAGGTAAGTCAAGGGCTTTTGATCTAACAGAGGGACAGAGTGGGTGGTGAATAGATTTGAAACAACCCTTATCTGGGACTGCGGAAGCAGCCAAGGCATTCACATTTAGGGGAAATTTTACTTGGCATCTGGCCATGGTTATTTGGATCCAAACACACTAGACTTTTCAATCAGAGTGAGTAAACTCCATGTAGAATTTATTATCTGTAAAGCAATCACAACTGCTTGCTGGTAGGCCCACGCTAGAGGAAAACTAGCCAATCTACTTCAAGTATCTAACAAAGACTTCTCTCACCTATGTTTCCCTCACAGTCTGAGTTTGCAGGTTGCTACATGTCTACATTTAAAATAGCAGTGAAAAATAGCAAGTTTTAAGAACAATGAATAAAATATCTTGAATGTATTTTAGCCTTTATATGAATATTTGTTTTCAACCCAATGACTCCCTTCGTGATCTTTCCTCTGAGTGAAATAGTTGACAGCACAGAAAGTCTTCCAGTTTCAACATGTTTACCTGCTCACTTTTGTCTTTGACCCAGCAATTTTCCCTGATACAACAAATTCATACATAGGAGTTCAGAAAATAAGAGCTATTCTTGGAAAAAGGCAAGTAATTAGAGCTGCTTTCTATTTAAGAAGTGCAGCCTGAGGTTATTTACCTTTTGTTTTTGGGAGAGGCAAATCAATGTGGTATGCAGAAGGTACATTATTCTAAAGTAGTCATATTTCACAAATTAAAGGAAAATATTCATTTCAAAGTTTGGCATTTTGATAGTTAAAAGTTCTTTACTTAAGTAAGTGAATTTTATTTTATTTTTTAGGAGGTACCAGGAATTGAACTCCTGGGACCTCATACATGTGAATCAGGTGTTCAACCACTGAACTACACTGGCTCCCCTAAGTAAAATAATTTTAAATAAATTAACCTGATAATGACATCTGTATCCTTTCTGTTCATTTACATGTATAATGTGAAGAATTACTATCTATTTAACCCTAATGGAATCCAGCTAATTTGGAGATCTTTGCATATTGATTTTTCTTTTTTTTAATTTTTTTGAGGTCCTGGAGCTGGGCATTGAAACTGGGACCTCTTAGGTGGGAAGCCGGTGCTCAACTATTGAGCCACATTGGCGCCCCTGAGTTGTTTTTTTTTTTCTTTGGTTGTTTGTTGTTTTGCATTTGGTTTTTTTAGGAGGCACTGGCAGGGGAAGGACTGAACCTGAGACCTCCAATGTGGGAAGCAGGTGCTCAACTGTTTGAGCCACATCTGCTCCCCTATATACTGATTTGCTTTGCTCTAGTTCCTCTTAAATTATTTATCAGATGTCACAAGCTTGTTAATTAATCTGCCTCTTTCTTCCCAATGTCTTAGAGTGGGATTTCTCAAAGGAAGTTCCAAGTACCCTCTCCATCAAAATAATTTGAACAATTTATTACAATTCAGATTCCTGGACCCCAGCTCTGATCTGGATCAGATTTTCTAGGCTTGAAGCCCAAGATTTTGCAATTTTAATAAACTCACAAGTTCCAGAATTCTGCCATAGTGGGAGTATTTACCTTCTAGAGAGGGGCAGCCTTGATTTTAAAATGGGCCATGGACAGGAAACTCAGAAGCTTCTAGTCAAACTTAAAAATGTGGAACTTTCAAGACATTTAAGGAAATACAATCATAGCTCAGGTAGAAGCTTTGTGAACTTACACACTAAAAAAAATGCATATTTCCAACAGCATTTTATGGGAACATATATTGATTTATCAACAGAATTCATTAAACTGGGCATTGTCAGATACATGTTTAACAAAAGTAATACCTATTTTTCTACTTGTAAAATTTTAAAGTAGTATGGCAGTTTTGATATTATTTATGAATTCCAAAAGAGGTATTGATTATATTTTTATTTTTTTAAAAGATTTATTTATTGATTTATTTCTCTCCCTTTCCCCCCGCCCCGGTTGTCTGTTCTCTGTGTCTATTTGCTACATCGTCTTCTTTGTCCGCTTCTGTTGTTGTCAGTGACACGGGAATCTGTGTTTCTTTTTGTTGCATCATCTTGTTGTGTCAGCTCTCCGTGTGTACGGTGCCATTCCTGGGCAGGCTGCACTTTCTTTCGTGCTGGGCAGCACACTCCTTGTGCATGGGGCTCCCCTACACGGGGGACACCCCTGCGTGGCATGGCACTCCTTGCGCGCATCAGCACTGTGCATGGGCCAGCTGCACATGGGTCAGGGAGGCCCAGGGTTTGAACCGCCGACCTCCCATGTGGTAGATGGACGCCCTAACCACTGGGCCAAGTCCGCTTCCCTAATTATATTTTTAAACTGGTGTGTTCCTCTGGGCGTGATAGCCTTGGATTGTATTAGATTCAGCTGAGATGTCTTTGATTAAATTATGTTAACATTAGGGCTTTGATTTGACCAAGTCTTTAGGGTGTACAGGGTTGAGTCCCCATTCCCTTGGTGGGCTGATAAAATGACTTTCACAAAGAAGTGGGCACCAAAGAAGAACACCAAGGAAGAAAGACAGCTCATTAAGCACAGCAGAGATCCTGGGAAGAGAGATAAGCCTGATAGTCTGCACCTGGCCTTGTGAAGAAAACAGAGCAGCTGAGCCTGGAAAGAAATGAGCCTTGGGGAGAGAGATGATCCTTATGGTAGCCTACATCTGGGATGGGAAGAAGCTGAGATCACAGAGCCTTAAGAGGAAGAAGAAAAGCTGAATGCTTGCAGATATTGCCTGCCATCTTGCTTTAAAACATGGCAATAGAGTTTGGTGAGAAAGTAACTTTGAGTTGGACTCTTCAGTGCCTTGTGACCAAAAGCTTCTACTCTAAATAAATACCCTTTATAAAAACCAGCAGATTTCTAGTACTTTGTATCAGCAATCCCTTGGCTGACTAATACAAGTCATATAACATTACTTCATTGCAGGAGTGGCCACAGAGTCCTGTGTTCCTGTGAATGTCCATCACAGGAGAATTTTCTGTCCTTTTGCACCATGTAAATAGGATCAGCAATGTCCTGATCCAATGAAGGTCAAGCACACAGTTACTTTTTTTTCCCCCCATGGAAGCATTTTATTTGCATGTATGTTTTATATCCCTAGAAAAAGAATCCCAGTATTCTTCCTCCTATTTATTTTTGCCTTGCTTTCTCATGGTCCATCATGCCAGCTGAGGTCGTCAATACAATGAAACCAAACTAACGGGATGGCAGCAGATTATTCTGCCATTTTTCTAGATCTTTGAGCTGTATATCAACTCTGGGGCTAATCACACCACACTTATTTAACCTCCCAGGATGTTCATGTGCACCATTGTGGTGGCACAGAAAGATGACTGAAAGAGAGACACAGTTACTTTTATTTGACAACTAAAAAGCCTTGATAAGAACACTTCAGTAACTTGATGTGATAATCTATTAACTTCTGTTAATGATTATAACCAAGTAAGACTTTTCAAAAATGTCTACAAAGGAAGTAGTTTTGAATCAAGCCATATAGAGACAAAATTCAGTACTGGGATAGGTGGCAACTGGTCTCTTGTATGCTTGCAGGTGGGACAGTGGTTCTCAATGACAACTGCACAATATAATCACCCACAGAACTTTTAAAAACATTCATACTTAAACTGAGGTGAAAGAACAGTGAGAAGAACTGGGAAAAATTTCCTCAATCCTGGAAGGTCAAAGAGAGGTTCATTTAGAGAAAGAAAGGTTTGGATAAAATGTCACATAGTCAAACCACAATGTTCAGAATGTTCTGTTAGCAGAGATTGTACTATTCAAAATCAATTTTAAAGGTATAAACTCACAACAGTAAAGGAAGCAAGAAAGGACTCATCATCAGAACAGAGACTTCAACATTTTTTTGGTAGTTCAAAGATGGTTAGTGTTTGTAGATTTGAAAGAGAGTAAGCTGAAGCCTGAAATTTGAGGGGGAAAGGCTGTAGATAAGGAAGGAACTACCTACCCTGCCCAACACAGGAAAGACACACAAACAGAATGGCTGGGACAGTGAAGGGTAGGAGTGTATAAGGGTACAAAATAGGGGGGTTACTTGAAATGCAAATAGAACAGATTACCCTGCCTCAGCATTCCCTTATTTCTCACACAACATTCCTGGCAGCCAGGCATAGACTTCTCTCAACAACTAAGGAAAGAAGAGGGTTCTTTTATGATATATTGAAGGAACAATCTGAGGAGGACCAGGACAACCAGGATGAGAGAAGACTCTACCTCTGTAAAACAAAAATGGGATGCTATGAAAAAAGAACAATTAGAGAACCAAAAGAGTTCTTCATATTTAAAATGTTTTCTGAAATGAAAAAAAAAGGTAGGAGGTAGAAGATATTATTGAGTAAGCTTCCTAGAATAAAGACCTAAATGTGAAAATGATGGGAAATATGTGAGAAAAGTTAAGACTACAGATTTATTTGAGAAGTGCAACATCCTACTCAAAATAATTTTAGAGAGAACAGAGAAGACACAGGGGGATGGAATCAAAGAATAGATTTTCCAGAGTGGAAGAAAAAGTCTCCAGACTGAAAATCCCCGGGAGTCCCCAGAACACCATAGGGCCTGACCTATAGATGTATTGTAATAAAGTTTTAGAATACCAAGGAGGAAGAGATTATCCTAGTAATTTCCAGGGAGGAGAAATGGGGCAGCAGCAAACAAACAAACAAACAAGAAACCAAAAAACCAAAACAAAACACAAATATAAGTTTGGCATAAGATATCTAATCAATAATTCTTGATATTAGAAAATAATGGAACAATGCCTTCAAAGTTTTGGTAGAAATTATTTTTAACTTGGAATCCTATATGCAGTAAAACTCTCTTCAAAGAAGGACACCTTTTTATAAAGTTCAAAAATGTAAGATACTTCCTGTTACCACTTGTTAGGAAGTTATTTAAGTATATGTTGTACAGTCAATCAAGAAAGAAGAAAACATGAGACCTAGGAAACAGATGATCCAATCCAGAAAAGGACTTGGCAGAAGTCCTAGAAAGCAATAAAAGCAAATTGGAGCAGGAAAATGGAAAGCTTGGGAAGAAGAAAGAAGGCTTGGGATAAAAAGAGTATTCCTGAGATATTAAAAGAATTTAGGATGCAGAAAAGGCAGACAATGTAAGAAAAGAAGAAAAGCAATCAGGAACTCGAACAATTAAGAAACTAAGTATGATCATAGTACTGTACTTGGCACTTAGTGAATATTATTTATGTAGTCATTATTAGGTAAACAGTGGTTAATGAATTTCAACTTTATAAAAGGTCACCTAGAGAGATAAGATTAAACAATTGTTAAAAGCACAGACTCTTAAAACCATTGTAGCTGTGTGAATCCAGGAAATTTAATTTCTATGTTATTCATTTCCTTTCTGTAAGATAGCAACCATAATAGTGTCTTTTTTATAGTCTTATTGTGATGCTTAAATGAGTTAATTTACATGAAACACTTAGAACAGTGCTTGACATATAGTCAGTCCTCCATAAATGTTCACTAAAACAACAGACTACATATACAGAATAGAAGCATTTATTGACACAGAACAAAAAATGTTTCCAAACAATGATATAGATAGATAGATAGATAGACAGACAGACAGATAGAAGTTAGATAGATAGATAGATAGATAGATAGATAGATAGATAGATAGATAGATAGATGCATAAGTACAGATGATTGAAAGTGGGAAAAATAGTGAATAGAATAGCAGGAATGTTAATATCAACAACTTTACAGTGTGGGGAGTCAGAGATAGTGTTTAGAGTTGATAAAACAAAAAATAAATAGCAAAGACAAGTAATAGAAAAATAAAAATTAGCATTATAATTGTGTAAATGAGCTAAATCATCATTCATCATAGTAGGAAGCTAATAATAGAATATGACTATAATTGATAAATAAGAACTAGCATGTGAATTTAGTATACAGAGATATAAGAGGAATTGATCAAAGAAGCAAAGAAATAAAAGTGTTCTCTAAGGATCAAAAAAGGTAAAGGGGGACGCAGACTTGGCCCAATGGATAGGGCATCTGCCTGCCATATGGGAGGTCCATGGCTCAAACCCCGGGCCTCCTTGACCCGTGTGGAGCTGGCCCATGCGCACTGCTGATGTGCACCAGGAGTGCTGTGCCACACAAGGGTGTCCCCCACGTAGGGGAGCCCCATCATGCAAGGAGTGCACCCTGTAAGGAGAGCCGCCTAGCACGAAAGCAAGTGCAGCCTGCCCAGGAATGGTGCCGCTGCACACACGAAGAGCTGACACAAGATGATGCAACAACAACAAAAAAAGAAACACAGATTCTCAGTGCCACTGATAAGGATAGAATCGGTCACAGAAGAACAGAACATACAGCAAATGGACACAGAGAGCAGACAACTGGGGCGGGTGGGGGGGCGGGGAGGGAAGGGGAGGAAGAGAGAGAAATAAAAATAAATAAATAAATCTTTAAAAAAAAAGGTAAAGGGAGATGTGGAGTGGGAGGTGGGAGGCTGTTGCTTTGCATTATAAGCCATTTTGTACTGTTTTATATTTTAATCATGTACATACATTACTTTTATTAACAAATAAATATTTTAAGAAGAAATAGAATTCGTGCAAAAAGATCTAGAATTCTTGCTGGTAATTTCTAGAAACTCAGAAAGGTTTGGACCATGTAAAAATTATAGGAAGTAATGCCAATTTCTGGACAAAAAGTGGCTGTTTAAAAAATAATCTATTAATGACCATAAGAGACAGAGATAATGATTAATATTCATGAAGTCAAGTAAAACATTGTGTCTGAAAAACAATTGTGGTTTAATGTCAATCACTGTTTTCCTTCCCCTCCCTTCAAAAATCATTAAGTCTAGTTTGGGGAGGTGTTCAACTACTGCGTTCAAGATCTTTTGTACAGCTTTGCTGTCCAGTCTGCTCTTCTGTCTCTGATCTCTTTCTTTCCTGGCTATCTGTGAATATTTCTGCATCATTAGGTCTCCTTTCCTGTGTTCCCAAAGGATGAGCACATATGCCGTCAGTCCAGGAAACATGATCTTTATCCTGAATTTCTGTTCAAAAGCCACTAGATCTTGATCATGTGGACACGCTTCTTTTTTTTTTAAGAAAATACGTAATGCGTACTTAAAATAACAATGCTTGCTTTGGAGAATTTCACCGAAGCTTCTTAATCTGGGCCTTTCAGAGCATGCTTCTTTTCTTTCTTGGCTGTTTGATTTATTTTATTCTTTACTCAGATTCTTTTATGTTTTAGGATTTATTTTATTTATTTATTTCCTCCACCCCCCAAACGCCCCAGCACCTCATTTGCACTTACTGTCTGCTCTGTGTCTGTTCATTGTGTGCTTTCTGAATCTACTCATCTCCTTTTTAGGAGGCACTGGGAACCGAACCTGGGACCTCCCATGTGGGAAAGAGATGCCCAATTGCTTGAGCCAACACTGCTCCCAGCTTGTTGTGTCTCTCATTGTGTTTCCTTGCTGTGCCTCCTTGTTGCATCATCTTGTTGCATCATTTCTCTGTGCCAGCCCGTCATGTCAGCTCACTGTCTTGTTTGTCTTCTTTAGGAAACACCGGGAACAAAACCTGGGACTTCCCACATGATAGGCAGGTGCCCAATTGCTTGAGCCACATCCACTTTCCCTAGTCAGATTCTAAGACCTTAAAACTCATGTTCCTATTAAGTTGTTTGTATAGGTTAAAAAAAGATAGGAGTTATGTTCAAGAGGTGTCAATTATGAAAATTCTGTCATCCAAAGCTGATAATTCTTTCTCAAAAACTAGAAAAACACTCACTCCTGACAACTTTAGTTGAAAGCCTTGGAACCATATTCTTGATGCATTTCAAGAGGTTGGCTAAGAAGTGATGCCAACTAAAAGTTCCACTTTTCTGCCTTCTGCCAGGGTAGCATGAAATTTCTAGGTTTAATGAAAGGTGGGGATACAAAATAATATGAAGTACTTTTGGAAGGAAACTCTTTAATGGCTCCTGGCTCTATGTTCATCATTTTATAATTATATTAGGTTTCCCTGTCTTCTCTTTCTTTTCTCTCAGTCACACTTAGAGGCAACACATGACTTCAACTGGAGACTTTAAGGGTATACAGTCAGGATCATTCACTCCTAATGATGGTTCACTGCTGGGCAAGCAGCTCCAATAGGATCAGTAGTAGAAAATTCAAGTTGGAGGAAAGAATCCCAGAGAAATCTTAGCAAGGCTGCCACTGTCCTTCACTAAGAAAGAAGAGCAAAGGAGACCATGTGGCCTACCAAGTCAGAGTACCAGGAGGTGAGGTCAGAGAGATAACAGGGTGGTGAGGGAAGGGGTAAGTTTTGTAGGCCTTGGAGGACTTTGGATTTTACTCTGGAAGAAAGGGGAAACTGTTGGAAAGTTTTAGACAGAGGAGTATGAGGTTTTTACAAGATCACTCTGGCTACTCTGTTGAGAGTAGACTCTATGGGGGATAAGATTGGAAATAGGGAAGCCGAGAAGAAGCTACTGCAATAAACTAGGCCATAGAGGATGGTGACTTGGACCAGGAACGTGGCAATGAGTAATGACTGCAATTCTCACTCTGTTCTGAAGGTAGAGTCAATAGAATATGGTGATCCTCTGAATGTTGGAGTGTAAGATAGAGAGAGAGGAATCTATGATGACTCCAAGATCATGACTTGAGCAATTGGAAGGATGGAGCTGACATTCACTGAGATGGAAATGTTTTCAGGTACAGCAGATTGGAGGAGGGAGGAGTTCAGTGTAAGATGCATAAAATTTGAGAACTCTGCTACACATACAAAATGGAAACTTGATATGAGTAACCAAGAAATAAACTTCTATTTTTAAAATATGGAGCACAAAAATTGAATTCATACAGACTAAATATTGCAAGATAAATTCACAGCCTGATAAAAATCTTGGATCTTAATACTAAAAACTGTTATGCCAGATCTGTTTCTGTTATTTTTGTTGAAAAACAGATAAGAACATTTCTAAAAAGATTCCCCAAATAAAGCATAGTAGTGAGATTTGAAGATAAAATCTTTTACCCTTGTTCCCAAATTTGACACTAATAAGTCTCAAAAGCTGGAGGGCCCTTACTATCAGATCATCCATTGTTAAAATAAAGCATGTCATGTCAAAATTCATCAGGCATTTTCACAAAGTATATTTAATACTTGGCTTCCCCTAAGCATTTAGATGTTTATTTCTCCCTGAAGCCACCTGTAAAGTGAGATTTAGATAATTCTTAAGAGTTTGATTTCGCTCAGGTGTTCTGACAAGCACAAACAATAAGTCCTTGGGAAATTTCCAGATTTCAGCTGTTCTTTGTCTGTGCAAGTTGAATGAACCACACACATGCACAGTCAGAATTTAGTTTCTTCATTTTTGTCTTTCCTGAAAATTTTGTAGCCAGTTCATGCAATTCTAAAGAGCCCTGGTGAGTTCTCTGATCTAGGGCAAATCCACAGTGGAAATATGGGCTGCTGTGAAAGAACTTAAAGCACTTGAGACTTGAGAATTTCCCACCGTGGTCATGTCCTCATTCTCAGCAGATGTTCCTCCCCACCCTGTCCAGCAAAGGACTTCGGTTTCCAGCGCTTCCTCTCCAACACTTGTGGTAAAATTCAAATGGCCCAAATACACAGACTTCTAGAACAATCTGTCTTTTCCCACTTCTGAAACCAGCTGTATACTGGCTGACCCCTTCCCAGGAAAGCCCCATAAAATATTTCATCCGCCTTCCCCAAGTTAGAACAGTCTTTCCTGTATAGCCTTCTAAAGTCCTGCATTTTTAAATAAAGGCTTATGATAACTCGTTAACGAGGCCACAGTTATCCTACCCCTTGTGGAATTCCATTACTCCCCCCAAAAGGCTTCTCCTCCTGGCAGAGTTAAATTGCTGGTGGCAAGTGAGGGAGAGACATGAAAAGATGCATCAGAAGATAAGTGTTCCAAGACAAAGGCAAAAAACTGCAATGATGCCTCTGATTTTAAGCCTGAATGACTGGGGAAATAGTGGGGCCAAAATTACCAAAAGTAGGGAACATGGAAAGAAGAGGACATTGAAGGCAGCTGCGATCTGTTTTTAGGACTTATTAGGTTGAGTAGTAACCAGAAATCCAAATGTGTTTTATATGCCATTATGTCTATGGGACTGTTACGTGAAGCTATAGATTTGGAAGCTCTACACATGTAAAGTTGTATGTGATGACCAAAGCCAATCAATGAAAAAGAGAAATCCAAGGACAGAACTTTGATGAAAGGAGGAAGAAGAGAAGCCAGAGAATATTACAAACTTTATGGGGATAGATATTCAATTGGATCGCTCAATACTGTAACTTAGCACTTAGTACTGAACCTGGCACCTAATAGGTTCTCAATGAATAAATTACATGGAAGAAGTATTAGCAAATTGTTTTCCAATTTCCTCTGCCCATCAGGCCAGACTCTGTCTACAACTATTCTTTAATGATTTTGGAGAAAGGAAAGCAAAAAAGAGCGTGCTGAGAGACTGACTTGTTCAATTTTGCAGCAGTACATTTTACTTTAGAGCCATCTCTAAAAGGACACAAAGGGAGGAAAAAGGGAAAAATTCATCTTGCCAGTGAGGTCAGTTCTTAAAGTCAGGGTATCTTTGGTTTCTTTTTGTTTATGTTTTTAATGAGTAATCATTTGTCAAATTTACCCATTGACTGTCACAAATTCCATCCTTTCTATTAATTTATGACCAGAGGAAATTCCTGGGAGATTTTTGAAGTTTTCCTTTACCCATTATTGGGATGAGCCATGGACTGAAAAATGCTTACATAACCTTTAAAGTCAGAAAAAATAAAAAGTGACTCAAATGGCAGTTTTATGGGACTTTTGCAGGGTGGGTTTCTGGATGATGCTTTGATTCTGCCATTGAAATCATAGTTGTTGCTTTTTTCCTCAGCACTGACTATACAGAGGATTTACTTTACTTTCAGCATATCACACATAATATAGGAAGGAAAATATTGAATTTTATGGAATAACTTATCTCATAAAAAATCTTAATTAACATTAAGTACATGCAAATAATTCTATTTTATCCATATACTTAAAAGGGGATAAAACCAATGTTGGGAGTAGATGTGGGTCAATGATTGTGGTGGTTTGAAGCTGGATATACCCCAGAAAAACATGTTCTTATATTTTTTATTTATTTATTTATTTTAGATTTATTTATTTATTTCTCTCCCCTTCTCCACCACCCCACCCCGGTTGTCTGTCCTCTGTGTCTATTTTGCTGCGTCTTCTTTGTCCGCTTCTGTTGTTGTCAGCGGCATGGGAATCTGTGTTTTTTTTTGGTTGTGTCATCTTGTGTCAACTCCGTGTGTGCAGCACCATTCCTGGGCAGGCTGCACTTTCTTTCGCGCTGGGTAGGTCTCTTTACGGGGCACACTCCTTGCGCGTGGGACTCCCCTACGCGCGGGACACCCCTGCGTGGCAGAGCACTCCTTGCATGCATGAGCACTGTGCATGGGCCAGCTCCACACAGCTCAAGGAGGCCCAGGGTTTGAACTGCGGACCTCCCATGTGGTAGACGGACGCCCTAACCACTGGGCCAAGTCCACCGCCCCATGTTCTTATATTTAAACGATTCCTGTGTGTGTGAGCCCAAGTAGGACATTTTGCTGAGGTTACTTCAATTAAGATGTGACCCACCTCATTCAGGATGCGTCTTAATCCTATTACTGGAATCCTTTTTAAGTAGAATGAAATTCAGACAGAAGGGAAAAAGCCACAGAAAGCAAAAGCTTGGACATCGACAGAACCCAGAAGAGAAGGCAGAGATCGGGAGATGCCGCATATGCCTTGCCATGTGACAAAGAAGTTGTTTTGCTGGCAGCCAGTCTTTGGGGGAAAAGAATTGCCTTGATAATACCTTTTAATTGATTTATCCAGGGTTGGGCACCTCCCCAGTCTAAGCCATTCTTAGAGAGATAATAACCCTTATCTGAACAAGAAACTCAGTAATTCTCTGGTACTTAGGAGCCACAAAATGGAAAATGAGAAGTGGCCAGTGGCCACATTTTTTGCCCAATAGAGAAGGTAAGTCTTCATGGAAAGGTAATGAGGCCAACCACTGAGAAGAGCAAAGGTGGGAAATGAAGAGAAAGAGAGACAGAGACAGAGAGTCAGACAGATAGACACACACAAAGAAAAAGAGAGAGCGAGAGGGAGATCTTACAAAATTTAGGCCACGGTTCTCTGTTGACCTAAGGCCCAGATGCAGTCCAATCCTTCAATTTCCGTTTCTTCAATTCTTCCTTAGTTTCTTAAAGCCAATAAATCCCCTTGCTGGTTTTGTTATTGAAATTAATTCAAGTTCATTTTCTTTCCCCTGCAACCTAAATAAATAAATAAACAAACAGGCCTTCCCAGCTGTCTAAAACAAAACAAAATAAAAACAACAATAACATCTAGTATAATTGGTGTTGCATCACTGTGCGTGCTTGGGGAGATAAAAAAACTTAAAAGTCCATGCAGACTTATGAAATGCAAATAGACATTTGCTTCCAAGAGACAGGCAATTAAAAAGATTTTTTTTCCTCATTGTAACACTCATTTTTATATAAATATCCACATGTTATATTACAGAATAAGCCCCACTGGGGGAAAAAAGTCAATGTTTTGTTTTTGTTAAACTGACGCCTGCCTTCTGGGTTGGGCCTGAGCCCTGGGCGCCTGCTGCTTGGGAAGTAGCTGCAGGGGCTGCCCACCTTGGGCCCACCCCTGTCTTTGGTGTGTGGTAGGTGGTGACCTTCTCGGGCTTCCCTTAGCTCAGGGCAGGGTTCTGGAGAAAAGAGTCTGGGGTCCAGAGCCCAGAAATGGGATGGGGAGGAGACTGACATTAACTGGTGGCATCTGAGGCTTAAAGGTTGAGCCTTTTGGGAGTGGGGCCACACGGTTAACAAGAGCAAGGGGTTGGGGCCTAGCTAGAAGTCACAAAATCAGAATAAGTAGAGAACAGTCTAAGAGGTTGACCAAAGTTGATGTTCCCTTGTCTAAGAGTACATAGCAACATACCCACTTAGAATAGAGGTGGGCAACTCAGCTCTAGGTTCTTTGTTCAAAATTAAGTGATATTCTCTACAGCCTCGAGCTAATCAGCCTTCCTAAATTGCCTTAAAAAGAGAGTAAGATCCCATCTGGGAGAAGCAAGAAGCAAGTACATCAACTACCATGGTATGGGAAAGCTGTAGACATATAAGTCCTACCCCCAAATTCTGTTCCTTTTATAAGTAGAGTTGAAAATTGTACAGCTCCAAAATGGAGAGGAATTTTCTCCCATTATCAAACATGGAGAGTTCCTTGAGGAATTTACGTATTCTTTATCTGCTTTACAGAGGAGAGCATAAAATATCTATTTCTCCACTCCCCTAACTCCAAAAACAAAAATACAACAACAACAACAACAATAGCAACAAGCTTTAAAAATTCACTATTTAAAAGAAGAGCTGAAAGTGGGGAAGCAAATTCTGGCTACAAACTACCAAACCCATAATTTTATACTCTACAAGCAACTAAGAAAACAAAATCATGCAGTATAAACACTGCTGATAAAGGACTACCACAGAGTTTATAATAGCCTGGGGGGAAATGATAGCATCAATACTTTTTTTTTGCAAAGGAAACATTCTGTATTGTTCCAGAAAAATTATTTTTAAAGAAACCAAGTGATTATCTAATTTCCCATTTAAAGTAAGTATTGTAAACAAGAGTATGAGTTTAGGGTATAATGATGTTTATGAACAAAGGGTATCCATAATTCCCAGCAAAGAGGTGAGTTTGAGTAACTTTCTAAAACTTTATAAAACTATAGTGTGCATTTACTCAATATTACACAGAAAACAAATCCAGGGTTCAATACCAAGCATGATAGATTTCCCTGTATCATTTCTTTTCATATATTTGGGCTCATAAGCAGATTTTGATTACCAGGCCATATAGTTACAATTTTCAGTTCAGAGAAGATGGTGGGCAAAAGTAGTTTAATACATCTTCCTGTTAAAACCTACAGTATTATAGCAACTCTAACAACAGGACTTGTGATAGCAGCTCAGGTGACCCAGAGAAAGGAAATCCTAATAGTGATGCTCTCAGAAGCTTGTGGTATTGTTATCCACACTAGAAACTTTGCCATACTGTAGTGCAGTTTATCTCTTTGTCACTACTCTCTCTGCTACCTCTTACCCATGCTCCAAACACTTCTTTCTACCTCTAGACTTCCATGTTCTCATAACTGCTTCTTTTTCTTCTTTATTTGTGTCCTCCAAATTTTTTCTACCATTTCTAATTACTCATTCCTTCTTAGGTCTCATTTTCAATCTCTCCAAGAAAAAAATCGTTTGGTTTTGGTAGTTAGTATTCACTGCACTGGGAAAGGCTATAGGCCAGGCCATCTCTTTGATTATTGGCCAGATTATAGTGGCCACCTCCTGAGTCAGAAACTCACTGCTGGTCCAATTAGCTGTGGTTGGGGTGACAAAGAAATGCAGTCATTTGTCTTAAAGGAGTTTTGGCATAATGGCCATTTGGAGCATTGAAAGGTCATATCCATGGTCGATTCTTCCACCACATCAGTCTGGGAGTTGTGAAAAACACACAGAACTTTCAAGAGCATCTGAGAGCTCAGAAATGAAGCCAAAGAAGAAATTGATGAAAAATTCAAGCAGCTTAAGGCTAGACTTACCTTTCTGTATATTAGATGTACTTCCCAAAATATACCTCTTGTTAATTGCCCCCAAACTCAAACTTAAACAGCTTTAAGTTCCACTATTTACAAATTTAATGGAAATGGATGCTGTTATCCTCTTTTTAAAAATGTGAATATTTCTAGAAATGTTAGCTGAGAAGTGATAACTCAGTCACTTATACTGTATTATGAAAGAATTATTAGACGACATATTTTGTAATTTTTGATTTGCAAGTGGGGGTAGGTTTACTTCCCTGTGGATGTGGTTAATGAATTACCTCAAACTGAGTGGCATAAGACTACATACATGCATTCTCCCAGTTCTGGATGTACATGTCCTTAATCAGTTTCACTGAACCAAAATCAAGGGACTGGGAGGATCATACTTCCTCCAGGGCTCTAGGAAGGCTCTAGGGAAGAAAGCATTCCTTGCCTCTTCCGGTTTCTGGTGGCTGCCAGCTCTACTTAGCCTGCGGCCATATCACTCCCAGCTCTGTCTTCCTAGTCTGCCTTCTCCCCTTCTGTCTATCTCTGACTTTTCTGGTAAGGAAACTTGTGATTGTATTTAGGGCACATGCAGATAATCCAGGATAATTTTCCTATCTCAAGATCCTTAACTTAATCACATCTGCAAAGACTTTTTTCCAAATTAGGCAACACAGTTTCCAGGGTTTAGGACCTGGTCTTTATTCAACTTACTGTAAGGATGTAACACATTTTAGTAGATACAAATTCTACAGTTAGAGAGTGAGCTTTGGAACACCAGGTTTCTTTTTGGTACAATAAGGGGTAAAAAGAAAACAAGGTGGGAGGTGCCATAAATAATCTTTAAAATGGCCAATTTAAACATTACTAGGTTTACTAGGACAGATTGAATAGCTCAGTTGTGTGTGTATATGTATTTTAATAGAAATAAAGAAATATACGTTTTCAAAATCTGTTATATAATTTTTATAATACCTACCTAAAAAGAAGCAATTACATGTAGGGGCTGGTATTTTGGAAGAGCTTTACCTGATTTTTCAACAAAGAGCTCCTATGTCTAGAGTTTCCATAGATTCCCCTACTCTTTCACTCCACACTTGTTTCTAGAATGCAGTGGTAACTTACCTAAGACAAGCTGGGGGAACAAATTACAGAAAACAACGAAGATTAAAGTCACCATTTTACAACTCAAGAAACATTCTCATGTATTCATTTATCATCCATGTGCTAAGAGTACCAGGTCTCCAGCTCAGATATATCTTCATTTTCTACTGAGCATCACCAGTTGAATGGTCTACTTCCATTCAACAAAAATTTATTGAGCACCTGTTTTATGTGAGACATTTTTCCATCACAGGCACACACACAGATGGACTTTTTCATTCTTTTGAGCAAAAAGGGAAAACTAGATAAATAAACAAACAAACATGTAAAAACATCATATTGAAATAAGTGCTATGGGGAGAATTCAAGTAGGGTGATACAATAGAGAATGATTATATGGCTACTTCACATGGCTAGACAGGGAAGGCTTTTCTGGGAAGTTAACATTTAAGATGGATTCTGAATTAAAAAAAAAAAAAAAAAGCCAGAATCATGATGAAGTAAGAGATACCAGATTTATCCTACCATCATAAACAAACATAAACTTGGAGAAAATATATGAAGGAACAGTTTTTAAGTGTTGGACAAGGATAGCACAAGGCTGTAATACTTGAAAGAAGTAAAACATATGAGTTAAGTTTCACATTTACCATTGCTTTCTGCGTGAAAACACTTTCCAGATCACTACACAGATAAGTGGAGTCCAAATAGATAACAGTAGTCTTACTGGGCAAAGAAACTGAGATCAGAGTTGGGGCTGATAAGGCATCTGGAATATGCAGAAAGGGTACCAGAGAGGAGGCAACTACATAGAGAAATAAATCTGGGTAGAGTCTTGAATCTTTGACTGAATACAAAGCTGTACATGCATAGTATGAGACTCGGCAAGGACTGACAGAGAGAATAGATCCATGAAGATTCTGAGTTGAAGGAGATCCCAAGTTTAACCCAGTGCTGGGAGACATTGCAGTTCCAACCAACCTGAGGAGAGAGAACTTACTGAACAGTGTAGGTATTCATTCAACTGAGACTCAGAAAGGCCAAGTCCCAGAAATAGGGCTACTCTAAATCTAGGGTAAAGGCAGCTCTAGACCCAGATAGTAAATATTTTAGTCTTTGTGGGCAATACAGTCTCTATGGTAACTACTCAACTCTGCCATTGTAGTACAAATACAGCCATAGACAATAGGTAAACAAATGGGTGTAGCTGTGCTCCAATAAAGCTTTATTTATAAAACAGGCAGCAAGCAGGATTTGGCTAGAGGTTTATAGTTTGCTGACCCCTGCTCTTGCCTCACTCTAACAAAGTTAAAGTAAGATCAATAGGGTCAAGCTGAGGTGGTAGAAAATTAGCTGACAGAATGTAACAATACTCTTTAAAGAGAAACAACACAATCCAGTCTCTCAAAACCATCCACAATAAACACAATAAAAAATTAGTAGACATTTGAAACATTCGGGAAAAGTGACCCATACAAAGGAAAAACAACAACCATTAACAGAAACATACCTAAGCATAATACATATGTTAAACATAGTAGAAAAGGACTTTAAACAACTATTTATGAAAGTGTGCAAGGATCTAAAGGAAAAGATGAAAATGAACAAATAGATGAGGACTCTCAACAAAGAAATGGAAATTAAAAAAAAAGAACTAAATCAAATTCTAGAAGTGAAAAACATGCTATCTAAAATGAAAAAAAATCATAGGTGACTGTATCACTAGGTTAAACCCTGAAGAAGAAACAGCCATGAACTTTGAGACAGGTCAATAGAAACTATCCAAAACTGAAATGCAGGGAGATAAAATGCTGAAAACAAAATGAACAGAGGCTCACTGATCTGTGGGTGGTCTGCCATGTGTGTAATTGAAATCCCAGAAGGAGAGGAGGAGAAGGAGAGGAGGAAAGAAAAGCTATTGGAAGTAATAAAGGCAGAAAATACTCCAAATTTGAAACAGCTTGTCAATTTCTCAAAAAAGCCTACAGTTTCAGTTGGGATTATATTGCTGAATCTATGGATTAATTGCTAAGATGCAATATTGATACAACTTATGAAACCCACATAAGAGATAGAGATAAAACACAAATTATCAAACGGATAGTGCATACAGAACATGCAATACCATAGGTATGGGCGTATGTGTTTGCACACTGGCCAAGGGCAGATATTGCATATCACACAGACAAACTGAACCCACTAAAACTACATGTTCGTCTACCCCAAAAGATGTTCCAGAAACACTAAAATATGTTGCTAGTCACTTTGTCTTCTTATTCTTTTCAGGGACAATCTAAATTTTAATTGCCCCCTCCCCTCTTCAGCTAATTTTCAGCAGCTGGCTTGACTTCCTATTTCACAAAATAGAAATAATCATTATGATGACTTCCTCAACTTTCTGCCATTAGGTATATAAATTAGTTTGCACCCAAGGAGATTTTCCTTCTCCTCTTTCAGGAGTCAATCTTCTGTTTCTAGATCCCCACCTCAAGGATCTTATGCCACTAATTATATCACATTCCAAATCTTCACCTTTGCCTCTTCACTGAATCTTTCTCTTCATCATTTAACATGCTCCAGTCACTCCAATCTTACAAAACAAAAAAAAAATTCCCTAATCCTACACGACCTCAAACTACTCCCTATTTCCTCTCCTTCACAACCCTGAAAGATTCACCTACATTTTTTTTTTTAAGATTTATTTATTTATTTAATTCCCCCTCCCCCCCGGTTGTCTGTTCTCTGTGTCTATTTGCTGCATCTTGTTTCTTTGTCCGCTTCTGTTGTCGTCGGAGGCACGGGAAGTGTGGGCGGCGCCATTCCTGGGAAGGCTGCACTTTCTTTCGCGCTGGGCAGCTCTCCTTACGGGGCGCACTCCTTGCACATGGGACTCCCTTACGCGTGGGACACCCCTGTGTGGCAGGGCACTACTTGCACGCATCAGCACTGCGCATGGGCCAGCTCCACATGGGTCAAGGAGGCCCAGGGTTTGAACTGCGGAACTCCCATGTGGTAGACAGACGCCCTAACCACTGGGCCAAGTCCGTTTCCCTCACCTACATTTATTGTGTCTACTATCTTACGTTTCATTTTTTTCTTCAATTTGTCTTTCATCTCAGGCACTATTTAACCACAGTTATTCTTGCTAAGTTCAAAAATGACTTCCATTTACTAAATGCAATGGACTTTTTGTGTTCTCATATCACCTGGTCATTGTTAAGAAAAATTATCCGAAATCTGCTAACAGGCAAAAGAGATTACTAAGTGTCTTTTTTGTGAAGTACAGGGCATTGTCTAGTTCATCTGGGCATTATCTAATTCTATAGGAGTGTGCTTTGATTGAGTGTTTATTGACTAGGCTATTTTCTAATTCTGTTGGGGTGGACATGAACTTGTAAAAAAGAAATTAATATCAACGCAAATAATTCTTCTTGGGGAGAAATGCAAATGATTCTTACTGCAATTCAAATTAATTTAGCGTAGAATTGATGCAACTGGTTTCCATTGGGTAGAAAGAAATAATCCCATACATTCAGTTTATTCACCTGTCTGATATTAAAAAAGTTTTCATTTTTTTAGTAAATTAATTTTAGTATGCCTTAAACTCTTCAAATATCTGTTCCTCAAATTCTCCTCTAAGCCAGTCCTGACACTGTACTATTTTTTTCTTATTAATGAGCTGAATAAATTCTTTGACTGGTGTGAATTTTATATTTTTATGAAAGTCATGTGCTTAGCCTTTTGAAAATTATACTTTGGACAGCACTGACCACTCTCCAGCCTGAAATAGTCTCTTCCGTTGCTTTCCATGACACAGTATTCTTTTAGTCTTTCTCCTATTTCTCAGGCCGGTTTTTCTTGGTCTACTTTGCCAGATCCTGCTCTTTCATTCAACATTTAGGTAAGACAGTTCCTTTGGGCTTGGTTCCCACCCTATTCTCTTTCCTATACTTACTCCCAAGATGATTTCACCCACTCTTACCTTCATCTATGCTTAAACTCATCAATTTTCACCTCTGTGTCAGCCCTCTCTATTTGTATGTCTAGATATCTACTCAAAGTATCCATTTGGGTGATTTGAATTACCTTGAATTTATTAATACCAAAAAGGATATTTAATTGTCCATAAGTATGTCTTAATGAACATAGAAATATATCAAAAATACTTGTTGGGCGGCAGACTTGGCCCAGTGGTTAGGGCGTCCGTCTACCACATGGGAGGTCAGCAGTTCAAACCTCGGGCTTCCTTGACTCGTGTGGAGCTGGCCCATGTGCAGTGCTAATGCGCGCAAGGAGTGCTCTGCCACGCAGGGGTGTCCCTAGCTTAGGGGAGCCCCACGCGCAAGGAGTGCGCCCCGTAAGGAGAGCTGCCCAGTGCGAAAGAAAGTGCAGCCTGCCCAGGAATGGCGCTGCACACACAGAGAGCTGACACAGCAAGATGACGCAACAAAAAGAAACACAGATTCCTGTGCCACTGACAACAACAGAAGTGGACAAAGAAGACACAGCAAATAGACACAGAGAACAGACAACTGGGGTGGGGTGGAAGGGGAGAGAAATAAATAAATAAATAAATCTTTAAAAAAGTACTTGTAATATGTTGAGGAAGTATTTTACTTAGGCCATGGTGAAGTGTAATGAGGTATTTGTGCTAAAATAGATTGTACTTTTGTGGTGACTGGGATATTATTGTTTACCAGATTCAGTGTCTTCTCTCTTTGGATGATGTTAAATAAATGTGAAAAATTCCTGCATTTGCTCTTCCTCTTTTTAGAATCCAGGGAGACTATATTCTTTCTGTAGACTAGTTAGAATACAGTTGAAGAAATTAAAAACTTTTTCTTCACATCAATTATATGTATTAGGATATTTCTAAATCTCCTCAGACACATTCTTATAGATTACTTTTTGGCTTGGGTAATCTCTAAATTAGTTAATCATATAATAAGATGCAGCTGATTACCTGAAATTGTCAGGTACTCTGCAGCTGTGGACAGGTGACTATGATAGTTGAGGCATATCTTATACCTATACACTTGAAGGACCAGGAAGTTTCTGGGAAACAACTCTTCCCAGAGGAGTAAAGAAAGTAGAGGAATTTTAAGGCCAGTAACCTGGCATTGAAAAGAAGGAATAATTCTGAACATAATTAGCCTTATGGACGCATGACTGACTTTGGATTGGATGATATTTTAATGAAAGAACACATAAATGCAAAGATCTGTTTCTTTTAAATCTCTCTGGGTCATTAAGAGTGTAAGCCATCAGGCTCAGAGGCATCAGGAGTGGCACTGATGGTGGTGACAGCAGTCTCGGCAATGAAAGCTACAGTAGTGGAAGCAGAATTTTCTGCAGCTGTGGCTGGATGTCAGTGCCCTTGACATTGGACACAGTTCCACTTGGTATAGATCTAGTGGTTCTTTGAAGTCAAGAGCAGCATCAGCCTGGAAGGCAGTGGCAGTGGCAGCAGCAGAAGCAGCTGCAGTGGTGGTTTTGGCAGGAAGTACATCTGCTCCTTTTGGCATCAGCTGTAGTCAGGAGGGTTCAAGGCAAAAGAGGGATACAATTGAGGCACCCAACGGCAATCAAGAGTTAGTTCTCAGAGCACATGGGAGAAACCCTTTGGTAACTCCAAGTTTTATTGCTGAAAACTTTGAGGGCAGGAACAGTTCCTTCAGAACACATAGATAAAACAAAGGGTAAACATTGACAAATACTATTCAGCTCCTGCTGCTCTTGCTGAAACCTCATGCTGATGTGACATGGGAAGCACAGAGCACACAACCTATACTCACCAGCAGGTAGGCCCTCCCAACTGGAGTCACTCACTAATGCTGGTGAAGGCCAAGACATTGCTGTTGCTAACATGCTGCTTTTAGCTGCATTCTGTGGTACTCTGTCACTTCAGCTACCAATGCCAGGGTCAAGTTTGTGGCAGAATAAGGATTGACCTCTTTAGTGGACATGAATAAAAAACCAAAATTTTCCCATATCAGACAGGCTATTCTACTCTAAAGGCCTGCCTAGTTTATGGCCTCTTTCTGAGAAAAGCAGCAGCAGGAGGCTGTCTTGGGTGTAGATAATCCTGCCAGGTTGCTCTGCCATGGCCACAGTTAAGTGGACAGGGACTATTGCCTGGTACAAAGCCATTTAGAGGTTACTACAAAAGATTTTAAGTAAGGATGATGATGAGCCGAACTAGTCATATTTTCTCTCATGGTATATTTGAATGTCAGACAAGATTCAGGGAGATTTGGCAGAACAGAGTGGCATGGGATGAGGGAGACAGAGAGAAAGAAGGCAAAAGAAAGAAGTCATGTACCACGGATATGAAGAATGCTGAAAGCAAGAGATGTAAGAAGCGGTTAATCAGAAGAAGTCAGTCACAGGAGTGAAAGCAGAAATAAGTTGAGTCATTGCTTATATGAGATACTAGAAGTTGAGCAGAAGCTGTGGTGGCTTGGAGTTATGCACCCCAGAAAAAATATTCTCTTAACCTTAATCTTAATCCATTCCTGTAGACCTTTTGTGAATAAGACTGTTGATGCAGTTACTTCAGTTAAAAGTGTAGCCCAACTGAATCAGAACAGGTTTTAATCCTATTACTGGAAGACCTGTAGAGAAGGTCACAGAAAAAGAAAACCACAAAGGGAAAAATCAGAAGTCAACTGAAGATGAAGGAGAAAGGAGAAGACATCAAGACAGGAAAGCCAAAGACCAAGGATCTAGCAGACAGGTCCAGAATGCTTCAGTCTTCAAGAAAGCATCACCTTGTTGACTCAATCTTGGACTCCTCCTAGCCTCAAAACTGTGAGCCAATAAGTTTCCATTGTTTAAGCCAACCTATTGTATGGTATTTATTTATTTTTTTAAAATTCATTTAAAAAAATATTACATTCAAAAAATATGAGGTCCCCATTCACTCCCCCCACCCCCACCCCACCACTCCCCCCACAGCAACACTCTCCCCCATCATCATGACACATCCATTGCATTTGGTGAGTGCATCTCTGGGCATCGCTGCACTTCATGGTCAATGGTCCACATCATAGCCCATACTCTCCCACGTTCCATCCAGTGGGCCATGCATTTATTTTAACATCAGTGGGCATCCTTGTATTTAAGGAACATCACACATTTCTCCGTTTCTTATCATGTGAAAGAGCTTAATGAGTCTTCATTTATCCTTAGAATGAAATCCTATCACCTGAGATAACTATGTGTTTCTGTTAATTGCAACCTGAAACAACATAAATTAAAGGAGAAAGAGGCATGGGAACAGGTGTTAAGGTTATGTTGCCTACTAGAAACTGTAAATAGGCACATTTGAATACATTTTCTGAAATAAAGAATAGACTGCTTCAAAAACAGTCTTTTAAAGTGCACCTCTCAATTTGTAATTTAAAATTCCTCCCTCTTTCCCATATCACTTTGACTACCCTCTTCCCTAACAACAGCTTATCCCATGATTCCTGTGAAGAGAGCAGCAGTCTACCTATGATCCAATAACACCTCACCTTCATGGGGTGCTAATGGTGCAGGATAAGATGCTCACACTTTTTGACATTCCCCCAGGAAAAATAGAGAGTAAAAATACAATGTACCATCAACCATGTTCACAAATCCTAATTTTACAATGAGGACAAAGGCTAAGCATTAAAGGTCAAAATAGCTTCTCTTGATCCTCTCTGAAGCAAAATGCTTACAACATTTAATAGCGCTGCACTTGATCACATTTTTAGATATTGTCATTTCTCTTGGTAGCAAAATAATACTGTTTCTGTAAAGTCAAAGTTTAATATAATCCTTGAATAAATGATTCTGAAACACACCTGAAAGAATAAACAAGTGTTATTGGTCTATAAAAGTCTGAAAAAAAAAAGTAATTCATGAGGTTTGCTCTGTTAGATATTGAATTGCTTTATAAAGCTACAGTATTCAAAACTGTGTGGTTTTAGTGTGTAACTCCAATCTGAGATTGTTTGGCATAATTACACTGAAATGACCCTGACAAAGTTTAAAATACATTTTTATTATTGAGAAATGTGTATCAAAGACAACCTTGACCCTTATTTCATCTCTAATATTTTACCAATGGTGAGGAAATTTTACTTTATTCAAATTGGATTTTTTAATTACATATGTATTAATTTTACAATCATATAAAACAATAGGATATTGCAAAATCATGTTCTAAGTAGGTTAGCTTCCAAGGCCGTATTATCCTGTTCTCATTAACTGTCATTATATCTTAAATATATTTCACATATACTATTGAAATTATTAAATAAATGTTAAAAATTTATTTGAGGCCCAAATATCTTCCTCTTCCCACATCTATTCCCTCATGTATCTACTTTAAATCCTGTACTAGTCGGTCAAAGGGGTGCTGATGCAAAGTACTAGAAATCTGCTGGCTTTTATAAAGGGTATTTATTTGAGATAAAAGCTTACAGTTACAAGGCCCTAAAGAGTCCAACTCAAGGTTGATTTCTCACCCTAAGTCATTTGCCACATGTTGAATCAAGATGGTGGGCGATTTCTGCAAGTGTTCAGCATTCCTCTTTTCTTTTAATGCTACACGGTCCCAGCGCCTTCTGATCTCAGCTGTAGGCTGTAGGGCTCATCTCTCTTCTTGGGGCTTTCACAGTGCTGCAAACCATCAGGCAAATGGCTCATCTCTCTGCCATGCCTATGGAGCTGTCTCTTCTTCCTCTGTGTATCTTCTCCTGTGTGTGTGTCCATTTATATAGCCCCCTGAGGAGGTGGGCACCTAACACTGAGGTGCCCTAATGACATTGTCGAATCAAGCTCTAATCTTGATTTAATTAAGTAAATGTAAAACCTTCGAATTTAATACAATCAAAGGGTATCATGTCTAAAGGAACAGACCAGTTTAGAAAGATAAGCTATATCTTTTTTTCCGGGAATTCATAAATAATGTCAAATTGCTATACATCTATTCAAATAAATTTAGAATAATGAGGATGTCTACAGGAAAAGGAGATTACATCTTTTAGATTATCAAACAGCCAAATAATTTATTGATTGAATGAACATAAAGACCATAGCAATGTCAAGAAAGAGATCAAAGTATTTGAGAAGCAGATTACTAACTACAAATAAATCATCAGAAGAAGCACAGATTTTTTTTTTTTTAAGATTTATTTTATTTATTTATTTCTCTCTCCTTCCCACCACACCCCGGTTGTCTGTTCTCTGTGTCTATTTGCTGCATCTTCTTCTTTGTCCTCTTCTGTTGTTGTCAGCAGCATGGGAATCTGTGTTTCTTTTTGTTGTGTCATCTTGTTGTGTCAGCTCTCTGTGTGTGCAGCACCATTCCTGGGCAGGCTGCACTTCCTTTTGCACTAGGTGGCTCTCCTTACGGAGCACACTCCCTGCGCATGGGGCTCCCCTGCACAGGGACACCCCTGCATGACAGGGCACTCCTTGCATGCATCAGCTCTGCATGTGGGCCAGCTGCACACGGGTCAAGGAGGCCCGGGGTTTGAACCGCAGACCTCCCATGTGGTAGGCGGACGCCCTAACCACTGGGCCAAGTCCGCTTCCCAGATTTTTTTTGTTGTTGCTGCTAACTTTGCTTATGTGACCAGTATCCACACTTTGAAATTTATAATATGTATCCAAGTAAAACTCTTTTTTTAGTACCTTGCTCAGGTCATAAAGTAAGGCCACACTCTGGTTTTTGAGACTAGGGTTTTTCTCTATCCAGGAAGAATAGTCCTACCTTCAGCAAACTTGGGAAATGATTACTCTTTGGGCAGAAAATGAGTCATAGAAAGGTTTAGGGATTTCATTAGTCAGTGTGGGGAATGGAGAGCAATGGGGTAGTGATCTGTCCCAGGTCTGTAATGGCAGGCATGTAGTCGGGACACTGAAGTTCCATGTTTTGCATATGGCAACAGGTGCCAAGGAAAATAATGTATCAGGTGGGCAGTCTCTGGGTGTAACAAGTCAAGTTCAGCTATCGTGGAGTCCTCCAGTCCTAGGGCATGTGTCTGAATTTCGACACCACTAGTAGATGGTGAGGATACCCAGGAATGAATGTAGACCTAGTGAAAACCCTGTCTCTCCTTGGGAGGAAGTGAGGCATCAACAGGGAATGTAGAAGAGGAAAACTTTGCCCAGGGATGGCTTATGACTTAGGTGATATTGGGGATTGAATCATATCTGCCACAAAAGGCATGCTTGGGTATCAACCACTGGTTCTGTTCATGTGAACCTATTTATAAGCAGAACCTTTAAAGATGTTATTATTTGAGGTGCACCCAAATCGAATGAGGATGATTCTTAATCCAATATAGCAGAAATTGCACATGGAAGGAGAAGCCATGGGGCACAGACAGAGACTGGAAGTCAATGGAACCTGGAAAAGAAAGAAGACACTACCATGTTGACTGCCATGTAACAGAAAAGTCAAGGAACACTAAAGCTTGTTGACCAGCCAGAAGATATTGTCCTGAGAGAAGCAAGGCTTCTAGCCTCTGAAACCATAAGCCAATAAATTCCCTTTGTTAGGCCACCCCATTGTATGGTATTTAGTTTTAACAGCTGAGAAACTAAGACAGCTGAGGGTATTTATTTCATATCACATATGAACTGCACACGTACTGACTGATTTTTAGGCCATTGGCAACATCTTTTCAAAAGAGTAACATCAATATAGTCATCAAAATGACTGCAACAAAGGGATATTGTCTAAACTCATATACCTAACAGAAAAATAGAAAAACAGAAAAATAGAACTGAATTTGTGGGTTTATAATTTTTTTTTTTTTTTGCCATAGAACTTTCTTCGAACAAAATCTCATGCAGAAGACTTCTATATGAAAAAAGATAAGAGCTGATCTGCTGGGAGGAGGACTGGGAGAACTAACACACCCCAACCTCTCATAGCAGACTACACACAGACCCTTTCTATCACACAGCTTTCAAAGGCTCTGAAGAGCTCTCTGAACTTTTCAAGTCAACATGAGAAAAACCACTGAACTTGAGTCTAGAAACACATCTAAGAATATGTGGGAATTTATTACATAACTTAAATAAATGGGAAAGAAAATGTATAGAGAATAAATGAATAAATAATCTGGGGAGGAAATGGACAGTGATGAATACTTATCTTGCAACTTACACCAAATAGATTTTAAAATATTTCTTAAACTTTAAATAAGGCAGTGCTACTAGAAAAAAAGTCTATGTGAAATATGTTCTTGCTCAGAAGGCAGAAGGACTTTCTAAGCAAATGTGCAAAGCCAGAAACCTTGAAAGAAAAGATTGGTAGGTTTGACCCCTATCAATATTTAAAATTGCTATGTGTCAAACAAAGCAAAACAAACAAAAACACCATGTAGAAAGTAAGGGAGAGAATACAAAGCGGGAAAACATTTTTGCAACATAGTAATGTACAAATAAATTGTTCAACTCAGTAAGAAAAAAGACAGTTATTCCAATAGAAAAACAGGCAAAGAAGATGAAGACATTACACTAAAGCAGAACTCCAAGTGAGCAGTAAAGTTAAGAAAAGGTTTTTAACCTAATCAAATGCCTACAAATTAAAAGAGAGTAAGAGAGCCAGAGAGTGAGAGAGTGAGAGAAACAGAGAGAGGGGTAACTTTTCTCCTGTCATTTGGCAAAGATTAAGGAACACATTGATAATACTCAGCTTTAATAAGTGTATGGCACAATCATGACAGCTCACCTTAATTGAGATCTTACTCTGTGCCAGGTTCTGTTCTGTTTTCACATGGATTTTTCTAATTTAATCCCCAACCATGCAGTAAGGTAGGTAATGTTATTCACATATGAGCTAGCTGGCGCCTGGATAAATGAAGTAACTTGCCCAGGGTCATGTAGCGGTGCATGGCAGACCCATAATTCAAACGCAGCAGTTTGACTCTGAAGCTCACCCCCTTGACCATTTTTCTATTTATTCACAGACACCCTGGGTGGGTATGTAAATTTCTGAAATGTGTGCAACTTTTCTAGAGGCCAAGTTGTCACTAAGATGCAAATGTGCAGATGCAGTGAGGAAATGATGGTGTTTATCTTCAGAAGAATAAACTGGACCAGGCAAGTTACCACGGGTACTGTCATCTGCAGGAAGGCTGTTCGTGACACTTACACAACAATGGGGGGTAATACTATTTGTAGCCGTGGCAGTAAATTGGAATCTAAGTGACTACCGAGCTGAACTGCTTAAACATTTAATAAAGCAAATATTAATGGAATGAATTGCTATAATCTAATAATGGAGTACAATGTAGCCGCTTACAATGGCACCACTTGAAGAGCCCCTCCTTCCTCTCTGACCACTGTCCAGTTTTCCCGCTGTCATTCTGCTCTATCCTTGCTAGCCTCCTTGTTGTTACTTGAATTCTTGAGGCTCGGTCCTGATTTAGGGCTTTTTACTAGCTGTTCCTCGGCGTGCAATTCCCTTGCCCATCTATCCTCTTGCCTACTTCTCCACCTCCTGCAAGTCTTTGTTCACATGTTTTCTCAAGGAGGCCTCCTCAATCACACTATTTTATGGTCAACGGCAACTTTCCCCCTCACTGCGCTTTCCTGATTCTTCTTACCCTTCTCCACGGTCCCCCAGAGCACTCATCAGCTCCCACCATACCATGTGCTACATTATTTATAAATCTATCATACTCATCTGACTCCCTCACATAGAACATAGCTTCTCATTGTCTTTTTAGAACAGCGTCTGGCACAAAATAGAACTTAATATTTGTCAAATGAAAAAAGGTAGTTGGATAAAGATTTATGTTTATTGCCATGGAAAGAAAACCATAATGACCTTTCATGTTAAAGAGCTAAACATTTTTTAATTACAGTAAGGAGGCAGGCAGGGGAAAGCTACACCAAAATGTTAGTTGTAGCTATTTCTTGACATTGAGATTATTAGTGATTTTCAACTTTTTGCTTTATGTCTTTCTATATTTTAGTATAGCTTATAGTGCATCTATTACTTTTGTAATCAGAACAAATAATAAAGGATTTGTATTAAAATCTAAACAAGCCAGCAAGGATCAAAACAGCATCTTGTAGTGTGTTTTATTTTTTTTACACATAAAGAAGAAAAAGTAAATAGAAGAAAAGCCAGAGTATAAAACAAGGCAGATTGAGGCAAATCTGAGAACCCCTAGGTGACTCAGAAGTAAGAGAGATAAGGTTCCAAGTGAGACAGAAATCAGCAACTAACATTTATCTTGCATTTGTTCATTCTCTGCTCACACAGCCTTCAGTAGGCAGGGAAACAAAGGGCGATAAGTGTCGGTGATGGGGTGTTTGTCAGCCTTGATCTCTGTGGAAATCAGGTGAAATGGGAAATAGCATATTTTAGCATTTAGACTGCAAATTCTTCGGAAATGAGAAGCCCTGTGCTTTGTCTAGATATTACTTTTTTGTCAAGTCTTTCCTCTTGTAAGCACTTTCTCTTTTGATGATTAATATTTTTTCAATATTCAAAAGTTTTTTCCCCCCAATCTCTGCAAAGAACCAAGGAATGAAAAACCAAAGCATTAACTATTTGTCTGCTTATGCTGAAGCAACATACTGCAACTGTTTCCTCCAGACACCATGTTATAGAATAAATGGAGGTAGTAAGAAATAGTCAATGTGCTAATTTTTCAGTTTGACCAGTTTAACTGTACACTGGTCCTTTTGTGCTTGCTATCAAATTACCCTGGGGCATCATTCTTGGAGGCAAAAGCAGGTGATGTCTCACATTGGTTTCTTTTCTGTAGCCCTCAGAATGATTTTTGAGCTTTTGCCTCTGCTGCTGCTGGAAAAAGAGGCTCAATGGTGCCTGCGCACTATCACGGCACTTGCTGGGGGAAAGCGTTTTGGTCAGACTCCTAGCAGGAAGTTATTCTTCCTGCCAAAGCAGGGCTTTAAATCCCTAGGACAGCCCACTGAGTATTGAACTTGTGCCAGAGAGAAGAGCTACTTAGCTGAAACAGACAGGATGATGCCACATCAAATCAGCAGGCCACCAGCATTTTGCTGGATATAAAGGAGGAGATCAGAACTTTTTAGGGAAGTCTCTGGGTAAACTCAGTATTGAAGATGATTTTTGGTGTAAGCAGATACTCAAAGCCATCAGAGAGCGATCATTGCATTCTAAAGTCTGGCTTGGGATACACAGGAGGGTTCCCAGACTTGGAAGAAAATAGACCCTAGTTGGGTCAATATGCTTTCCTTGGGCATTCTGGTTAAAGGCCATCAACATTTCCGTGGTGAGCAGCATCTTGAAGCCTGACTCCAGACTCTTCTTATACCCTGTCAAGCATTTTAATAAACTGCATGCTATTCTTACTCAACAGTGCTGTTTTAGTGATTCTCATCAAACATGTTTTGTAATACCTACAGGTATCATAAGGTATTGTGAAATAATAGCAATTTATCAATTAGCAATAACTAATATTTCAAGGACAAATTTTATGAAGATACTTGACAAGCTTTAGTCCTATTTTATAATTGTCCTTCAAAGTACCCATTTTCAGGACCAGGATAAGGGTGGGGTAAATGAGGCACTCATTACAGGTGTAACATATAAGGGGACATCAAAAACCTCAGCAATCATGATTTTTAAAGTTTACTCCAATATTTTTTAAAAATTAAAATTAACGCAAAGACTTCACGATGAACAAAACATTGTAATTTTAAACAAAAGCAGGCGTTTTTATAACCCTGCATTATTGTGCAATGGAAACAGTCATTTTCTATTGGCAGTGTCTCCAACCAGATGGGTTTATGACGATTGATATTGGCTTATGAACAGATTGGGCAATGCAAGGCTTTATATATAGTCATGTTTTTGCACTGCAGTTTATTAACATTTCCCACTTGATTCAAAATATAGGTGGAGATTTTGATAAGTGTACATAGGAGTGTATATTCTTGTTTTGTCTCAAGGTCCAACACGGTTTGTTTGGGGCCCTGTATAACATTACTGACATTTTCCTGAAGCTCAGAGAAGTGAACTAATTTGCTCAAGGTCATGTAAGCTAGCTGTGCTCAGGCAAGGGTTTTATGCCAGATCGTTTTACTCCATTGACTTGCTAAGCACATCACACCACACATAGTGTAGTTAACTATGTTGAGACAACATCCCTCCATATTAAGTTTGAGATTCTGGTTCCCATGTGTGTAAAACCATACAAATGGCATCCCTGGAATGTGCAGAGACTCCCAATGGGTATCAGGGTACAGGTGTGCCAATCTCATCAGCCTTGGAAGCTGCTGGGCAAGGTCCAGGCCACTGCTCAAGCCTTGTTCTACAACACAAGCAAGGTAAAAATGAAATGATCATTTTTTTTATATACCGTGATGTGAAAAGGGCTGCAAGGTACAGAATGCTGTCAGGCCAAGTTCAAGTCTACTTGGGAGTTCTGTTTCTCCAACACTCCCTCTATACTGCTCTCCTGCCCTATCCTAACAGGGATCTTCTAATTCCTGTGATTTGAAGTTAGCAGTTTCCTGATTAAGAGCTTCCTCATTCTTCCTTTCATCACTTCTTGTATTGCCTATGCACATGGCTGTTTCGTTACAAACTATACTTCTTTGAGGTTGGACCTTGTCTCGTATCTTCGAGTGCTGTCTTCTTTCTCCTACTACAACCCTAGTGTCTAGCCCATTGCTCTGCATAAATAAAGGGCTTACCAGTGTTAATCAAAGTGAGAATAAGAACAAGATAAACTTTCATTGTGTCCTCAGAAGGAGAAATGTAGAGAACATGCAAACATGCAGAAATCAATTTGTAATGTTTAAGATACACTCTCGTAATCCAGTCAACTCTTCTTTGTCATCTTTGTATTAGTTACTTCAAAATAATTTTTGAAGCATGTGTGACTTAGATAATATGAAAAACAATAGAGCTATTTTAAGACCAAACCTAAAAATTGGCTAAATTGTTGCTAAACCCATTATTCAAACGATGATTGCTTTCCATTCAGGTGCCCAACTGAGAGATGACACAAATTATGATTCACTGGATGAGGTTCCACTTTAACATCACATTGGCTAGCAAGACCTTAAAACTTTATAAAATTGCAGTATGCTCTCTAACTTAATTTCCATCAGGTTATTATCTGGTTAAGGTAAGCTGTAAGAGCTTGAGGGTTGATTTACTTAAAAGAGAAAGGTGAATTATTAGCTCAGCTAGCAGGGCTTTTGGTTTTCTTTTGTTTTTTAAATCAAGACTTTCTCTCCTTGCATACCTCAGTGGGAGTTTAGTTGCTTAGTAACCCTGCACTGACTGGGGGCTGGTGCTCTCAGAGCTATACCCCGAGGAACTTGCATGTGAATGAGAGGCTGTCAGCATCACCCCACTCAGAGGAATTCCCTGGTGCAGAGAGCTCTAAGAAAATACCAGAACTCCAGAGCCCCTGGTATTCGGGCTCATTTGAATTCGTCTTCCAGCTTATTACATTTTTTCACACTTATAATCATTTGTTTGCAGTCTGGAAATACAAAACCCCTCAAGAAATGGAGGCCAAACTGTTGGTAAGAAACTTCTAGTCACATTCAGTATCTCACAATGTGTGTGGTAATCAACTGGGTGATTTATCTTGTTCTCCCATGTCTGTTTTGGTTCCCAAGTTATGTGTACTTCCCCTTGGATGGAATTCATCTGTTGTTCTGCTTACAGTGTGTTACGAGCACTTGAAATTCAATGCTAATAGACAGGAAACGTGCTTTTCTTTGTTTCCATTTTCTTGTATTTTTCTGCTAATTTTTGTCCAGGTATAAGGTTGAAAGTATCAAGTGCTGATAATTCAGGAAAAAAAAGATTAAAGTAATGGAAGCAGACATAATTGTGGGCTTACAGTGGGCGAGGCACTAGGGTTTACATATATTGCCTCCCTTAGTGGGTAGAAAAACCCAATGAAGTCATGTATGTGTATGTGTGTGGGGAGGGGGGGTGGGGGTCCTGTCATTATTCAGTTTTCCAGATCAGTACCTGTAGTTTAGCAATGTAAAGGAGCCTTCAGGTTCGCACAGCTAGTGATTTGCAGAGCTAGGATTGAAGCCAGGCAATCTTAATCACTATGCTCTACAATGTTGCTGAAATAATTTTAAATCACTTAGTTCAGGGAAAGATAAGTGGTATACAGCATACATTCTTAGGGCATGGAATAGGATGCTCAGGTATTAAAATCCAAATAATTCAATTGGTCTCTTGGAAAGATGTTTAGAATAAAGAGCCTTTGCCTGGTCTCCATCTCCAAGAGAATGTGAATACTCCAAGAGTAGCTGAGAATACCATCACCTTGCAATAGTACAGTATTACTTTATGACAGGATTCTGGGCATCAGAACCCTCCCTGGATCATTATAAAGCGCTGCTTGTCCAGACAAGCTGTGTTTATTGGTCCCTCCGAGGAAGAAAGGAAGGAGGGGGAAGGTCACAGAGATGGAGTGAAAAGAGGCCTTGGGAAAAGAGACCAATCAGGGCTTTTCTCAGACCCGGTGGAAATGAGCTCTGTCTCCTCTTTTGTTCCTGCTCTAAGCTATTTGGCATCCCTTTCTTCTCTCTCCTTGTTTCTATTAACCTCCCTCTGGGCAGAATGATAGCCACAACAGCTAATTAGGGAGACTGAAAGAAGGTGTTCCACAGCCGGTCATCGTCCTCAGAGAAACAATCACCACTGACGGAAGGTGGTTTTAATTGCCCTTACTCCTTTCTTTTCCTTTCCTTCCTGCTAGTCTCCCTCCCCATCAATGCCCTCTCAATCAAGCCCCTTGGTCTTAAGCTAGTGAGTTACCCGGGAGCCAGAAAAGCAGTAAGAAGCCCTCGCGCAGGTGGTTTGAATTAATGTACTTACCAAACCCAAGTGTTCTGGGATTAGCTTGCTCGCCTTTGCGAGCCCTGCAGTCTGGCAGTGTTTTCTCGAGATGTGTGCACCACGGACCACCAGCCTCAGTGACACCTGGGGCACTTGTTGAAGAGGTAGACTCCTGAGCAGCACCTCAGACCCTCGGAATCAGAACCTCTGAGGGTGACACTGGGGAAGCAACGTTTCAACCAAGCTCCCCTGGGAATTCTCGAAATGTTGATTTGAAAGCCTCCATGTGGCAACTTGCAAAGTGCTTCTGTGGATAGCAGCAGGCTAAAATCCCCCATTCCAGAGAGGCTTATTTTGGTGTGCCCTTTGTGTTGTTGTTTTTCTCTCCTTTAAGTCTAACCCCTCAAAAATCTCTGTGAAGAACACCCAATGATTTCTCTGCCAAAGTTGACAGTGAAAGGTAGACAAGCAACCTTAGAAAACTTTTAAGACAGGAAGTCTGATGACTCCTGGTGGAGGGCCTCTCCTGGAAACACCTGGTTTAACTCGGTTCTTGTATAATGCCTGGAGCAAGACTGCCTGAGATTAAACTCAGCTCCCTAGCTTTGCCTCCATTCCCTCATCTGTATAAGGGGTAATACAAATACTTACCCCCTAGGGTTGTTAGGATTAAGTAATTTAAGTCAGACAAAGCGCTTAGAACAGCACCTGGCTCAATACTAGGGTGACACATGGTGAAAAGCTCAAAATTAAATAAATCCACATGAATCACAGGGTTATAGTGTATAAAACTTAAGGATTCTTATCATCCTTTGTTGTCCTTAATAAAGATGTAAGAACAAATATTAACAGAACTGAATGCTAAGAAATATCATAATACACTTTGGAGGAGGATTTCTCACCCTCAGCAGCATTAACTTTTGGCCTGATCATTGTTTTTGAGGGGCTGTCCCATGTACCATAGATTGTGCCAGCATCCCTGGCTTCCACCAATAGCGTCCCTCCCACGGAGACAACCAAAGAGATCTCCTTGCCGAGTAAAGGGGGGGAAGGGGGATGTAAAATCTGACCTGATTGACAACTGTCGTACATAACAGTTTACAGTTTTCAGAAAAGTGTCCAGAAATATAATTTCCTCTCATTTTCTAACACTCCCTGAAGTAGGAAGGGAAAACATTCTATTATTATTCCCACTTTACAGATTAGAGGATACCTAGGTTAAGTAGTTGCCCAAGGTCACCTAGCTACTTCTCAAAATGGTTCTGCTCCAAGTTCAGTTCTTGACTGACACACTCCACATCTATGTCCATGAGGTACTAAAAAAATGTTGACGTATGCAAACTGAAGTTTTGCTACGTCTGATGATGTTTTATTAGTTTACTTTGGCAGTAAATAAATAGGGATTCAAGCATTATAAGTCTTACCCCTCACAGGGTAACTTCAATCATCTTTTTTTTTTTCCCCTCTGGAAACTGCTTAACAATAATGACAGTATATACTTGCTTCTATACCTCAGGAATATGCTTCCTTATTCTTCCATTGGACATTTTCTGAACATCTGCTGTGTGGTGCTGTGCAGCCCACTGGGGATTATACCATGACTAAGATGGAGGGCCACCCCGTCGGCAGCTCACACGCTACGTGGGGGTCAGTCCCACACATGCACATATGATAAGGGAGGGGCGAATGCAATGATAGGAGGCGCAATGGGGAAATTAAATAAATCAAGTCTCCTGGAGAGAGGAGGACTTCCCACAGGAAGTAATGTTTAAGCTTAGTCTTGTAGAATGCATAGAAGTTTAAAATATGAAGTACTTGCTATGGGTCAGGCACTATTCTGGGTGTTTTACACAAGTTAATTCATTTAATCCTTACAACACACTTGAGAGATACATTATACTATTATCATCCCTACTCTAGAGAAGAGAAAACTAAGAAAAACAGAGGTTAAGAAATTTGCCTAAGGTCATACCATTAGTAAAGTACCTGAGTCCAGCAGTTTTTTTCCAGAATCAGCATCATTTCTACTACCAGGAAAGGTAAACAATGAGGGTAAAATATGCAGGTCTGAGATAGCTCGGAGCTGGGAAGCTGTGAGAATATGAATTTACTGGAATAAAGAGATGTGGTAGGATTTAAAGCTAGAGAGGCAAGGAGAGAACAGGTCATAAAGGGAACTGGAAGTTCGCCTGGAAGGTTTGGACTTTATTCCCCAGGTGTTTTGAGGCAATCGGTCTGGCCTCAGTATGGAGATGGACTAGAAAGGGGGAAAGAACTGAAGAGAGGGACACTCTAGGATTACATGAAATGAAAACCACCAATATTTAGTGTCAATTTTTTTTTTATCTAAAAGATACTAAAAAGATAAATTAAAAATCTTAAATAGCAGAAAAGACACAGCTGTTCTGGCCTAAATGCAGAATCCTTTAATACTATCTTCTGGATGATATACATGTGTGTTTACTCAAGTCCCAGATTTAATTGGATTTAAACAAGAATCTGAGCACAATCATCCAGAAGACCTGACATAAATAAGAGGGCATCAAGTGGTCAGCGATGACATCTCTCTCTCTGTTCCTATTGAAAACAGATTCAAGCCTTCTCCACTTGCAACTTCTCCCTCTAGTAAAAATCTGCTCTTTCATTACTAAGCAACAAATATGCATTTGAAGAATCTACAGTCTTTCCCTCCCCACTTTCAAAATAAATAAATGAAGTTTCATCCAAATGCTCTATTTTGGATTTACTTATCTTGTTATCTATATCAAACTTGATAAAAACGCTTTGTTCTAATTTTGGCTCTCATAAAGATCCTGTTTCCGTCTCAACATTACTCTAAAGCTGAAATATGGTTGTGATATTTGCCATCACTTTGCTGGTTTAGGTTGGCATGGACACTTGTAGAACTTTGATTCTTTTCCTTCTAATTATAGCTCCCTGCATCCTTTTTGAGAAAGCTCATAATAGGTGAAAAGTGACCCAGGAATTAGGCTTTGTGACCTGGGTATCAGGGTTCGTTTGCTCATGGTTAACTAGGTTTTTTTATTATCGTGGAAGTAAAGTATGCTTCTCAAAAAAGATACAGTTCTACATTAAAACAGCAGCCTCTAATTTTGATATATAAGAGAATAATCATTGTTGTTGAACGAATGCAATTGAACTGCTAAGTGGCAACATGAGGTTGAGGAACCACTACAGAAACACGGAATTCAGAAAAATGGAATTGTCCCCTGAGAATTAAATTATAAAATACATCATTGCTCAGATGAGAGAGATACAAAATCATCCTAAGAAGCACAGTATCTCATGGATGAGCAAGATGAGACTCATCTCATAGAGGCTGTTTGTATATCTGAAGAGATCATGGGACTTAGTTTTTTGATAGTGGAGCATAAACATGGCAGTCACTGGGATACATATTGGCAGTGGCCATTAAGAATTGTCCATCAAAGAGTGTGTCTTTTTATTCTCACCCAGATACCTGTGAAGAAGGATGCACCCAGTTATCATAGCTTGGTGCCTCTAAACATTTGAATCATACAATTAACTTCTCTTTGTTTTGATTCCATGTCTACCTAGGAACTTTCTGATTACAATTTGGCTTTAGAGTAATTTTCCCATGAGGAGAAGGTGCTTCCCCAAGAACTCAGTGCCTGGCGGCCTTGGCCATCATTGCTTCTCACTGAAAATGAACAATTGTTATTCTGTTATTAGAGGTTTCTGACTCCTAGGGGCTTAGTTAGCATGAATTAATCTCCACTGACTGTCAGAGCCTGTCAAGATCATATGTCAGGCTGATGGCAACATGAAAATTCAATCAAGTAATGGCTCTTTGTATCCTCAGTGATTTTCCGTGGCAAGATCATGACCATCACACAAGTCTTTCTTGTGACTTTTTACTTAGAGTTCACACACACTTTCTCTGCTTCGGTAGCTTTCTCTTGATCTGCCTATCTAACCAGGTAGCAAATACAGGGACCTAATTTTTTCTGTTCTGTTGCCTCTCCTCATACTTCATTTCCAGGTTTTATATCTTCACGTCTCTCCCAGACCAGCAGTTCTCAAGAGTCAGAGTGGGAAATGACTGCATTAAACCACCATCTGTGAAGATGACCTATGAATTCCATGGTCCCACTTTGGATCTCCTTTATCAAAATTCCCTGGGGTAGTACTCAAGAATCTGTTTAACACGCACCTTGGGTAATTCTGATAAGGAGCCAGGTTTCAGAATCCCTACCTAGTTGAGTGCTCAAACATGGGTACAAAATAGAATCGCTCTTAGAGAATATTGATGCCCAGACTTTACCCCAGATTAATTACATCCTAATCTCTTTTTGGGGGGTGAAGTGGAAGAGTGGGCATGGGTATTTTAAAAACACTCTCCAAGAGAGTCTAATGTATTATCAGGACTGAGAACCGTTGTCTCAGACCTTTGGTTCTCAAAGTGTGGTTCCAAGACCAGCAACAATAGCCTCACCTGGGCAGTTGTTAGAAATATAAATTCTCAAGTTCCATCCCAGAAACACTGGGGGTTGACATCCAGCAATCAGTCTTTAACAAGCCCTGTAGGGGATTCTGATGTTCTAACAGCTTAGCTTATTTCCCAAAGCCATGGCCAGTCTTTCTTTTCCTCAATCTATCCCCCACAATAAGAATATTGTTACTTTGTCGCCCTTTCCTCCCAAATGTTGAGTGGCTCCATGTTGCCCGCAGATACCCTTAGCCTTGCATTCATGGCCTTCTCCAGGCCTGCCCCAACTTGCCTAGACTCATGTTTCACTAGGAGAACCTAGACATGGGTTTCCCCATTTTGCTGATGCTGCTCTTTTTATAAAAATCCTGGAGAACAGGGACCAGGTTTTCCAAAACCATAATCCTAACACAGTGTTGTTCACAGAATGGGAAGTCAATGCACATTTGCAGAGAGATTTTGTAGTACTCTCTAACTGTCCTTTGTTTCATCTATCACAGTTTCTCCATTCAACCTGGAGAACAACTCCGCAAACCTTTGTTTTTAAGCAATAAAGCCATCAAGGCATGTATAGGACCGTCAGTTTCCACACTAAAATGTGCGATTAGTTTGGTATCAAAAGCCTCTTGGGATAGGGGTGACTGGAGGGAGGTATGGAGGCTTTTGGGGTATAGAAAATGCTTTGTTTCTTGATGTGGGTGCTGGTAACACTAAACAAAAACATTTATGCTTTGTGCGATTTTTTGCATATATCTTACTTCAAGAAAGTTTATAAAGAAGTTTTTTCTAGCAGCTTTTCAAATGTTAATTTGACCAGAAGTTACTGAGTATTGGCACAAAGCCAAGATAAGGCTGGCTGTTTTCCCTTTTGTTATTTCATTTTTACCCTCCTACCTCTGAGAAGTAGGAACTGTCATCATTGCTTTTTACCTGAGGAAAGTGAGGCTCAGAGAAATTAAGTAACTTTCCAAGGTCACACAGGTATGAGTGTCAGGTTAGGAACTAAAATCCAGCTCTTCTGTCATCAAGTTCAGGAAACTTTTCACTGCTCCACTATGACCCTTCACGAGGTCTTAACTGGCATGCATTAATTAAAAGCAACAATATTTTAGTTTTCATTACAAGTCACTGAAGAGAAAGCCTTGAGTTGCCACCTTCTTATACCAAATATTTTGCTTTCTTCTGCCTCTTTGCTAATAGAATAAATGTTGAATTTGAAACAAAATAACATGGTTTAAGATTAAGTAGTAGGGAAACGGACTTTGGCCCAGTGGTTAGGGCGTCTGTCTACCACATGGGAGGTCCGCGGTTCAAGCCCCGGGCCTCCTTGACCTGTGTGGAGCTGGCCCATGCGCAGTGCTGATGCGCGCAAGGAGTGCCCTGCCACGCAGGGGTGTCCCCCATGTAGGGGAGCCCCACGCGCAAGGAGTGTGCCCATAAGGAGAGCCGCCCAGCGGGAAGGAGGGAGCAGCCTGCTGAGGAATAGCACTGCCCACACTTCCCGTGCCGCTGATGACAACAGAAAGCGGACAAAGAAACTAGATGCAGCAAAAAGACACAGAAAACAGACAACGGGGGAGGGGAGGGGAATTAAATAAATAAAAATAAATCTTTAAAAAAAAAAAAGATTAAGTAGTAGAAGAGGCCTCAGGCTTCTGAGATCGATTCAACTTTTTCCCAGTTGCCAGTGGGTTTACCAAGAATTTGGGAACAGTATTTGAAATCTCAGCTATCTCAAATCTCCTGGAGACTTTAGAGCCTATGGGTTTGCTGTGCTTAGAGAAAACTGCCATTGGTCTTGAAGGAAAACTACATGTAACCACTGATTTTCTTATATCCTCTAGCCATCAGTCAGAAAATACAATGAAAGTAGCAAAAGAGTCATTAAAGAAAGGATTGTCCAGAAGAAATAGATCATGTGGGTTGGTTACACAGACTCAATTCTCCCCTTCCTCTTTTTAGCAAAACCCTGAATTTTATTCCTTAGTACCTGACTCCTACTCCTGAGGAAATCCTGATAGTTCGCCAGTACTGTCCAATAGAAATAACAATGAATTCCACATCTTCTTGGGACCACCAGGGGAAACAGCCTTGGATGAAGCTGTTACTGAAAGGAAAGAGGAGAAAGACAGAACGTGGGGCTTTTGTGACTTTATTAAGTGCTGCTGAGCACAACTGGAGTTTACCCTATCCCTGGACTTTCCATTTAGTGAGACAGTAGGTGTCCTAATGATTTGAGCTGTGTTATATTACTTGCAGCCCAAAGTGTCCTAACTGTATACACTTTGCAAGCTGATATGTAGTCATTCTTTGGCCCTGATTATTATACTCCATAAAGTTATAGAGTGATAGAGAAGAACAAACCCAAAAGGAGTTGGAAAAAAAAAATCCTTATGGAAATACTTGAATTCACTGCATTAAATGTAATTTTTAAAATCTACAACATAATAGCCATGCGCTTAAGTAAGAATCATCTGCAAAGCCCCTGTGTTCAGTTTTTGTTCCAGTGCCAGGTTCACAGTTCTATGAGCACAGCCCAGGGCAAAAAACAAAGAAAACAAAAACCAAAAACCCTTTACCAGATTTACAAGAATAGTTATCTTTATAAAATCTATATGAATTACAAAATTATGAACGTGAAGGGAAAGCTTGAATGTTTTCAGTAAAATTGAAGCTAGCAGTTTCTAAAAAGATAACATTTAGAAGTGTGACCCTTTTTTAAGTTTCCCACATAATGCTAATTAGAATATATATTCTAATTAGAATTAGAATGCACTTCAGGAATCAATGTAGACTTATTAAATGACCCAGCATTTTAATGATTTCAAATGCCACAACTGCCAGCTTTGGAGGACAATGAGTCTTTAATGATAACATATTTCCCTCCTGCCTCTATTATTGCTAGATAGCTAGGAGCACTAGATACTTACAGGGCTCTGGGGACCTGAGAGGGTGGTGTTAGAGGAGGATTCCAATTAGCTGGTTTGGATTCACAAAGCAGCTGAGTTTGCCCAGAGATGAAAAACCTTCCCTGAGAGGGAGCACCCTTGACCTTTAACTATCTTTATTGCTAATCATTAGAAGTCAGCAAAGGATTCAGCCTCTCCCTCCCCATTTCATTATCTCCACTCTTTAGTTGAAAAATACATTGAATTATTATGAAGGTGACAGTAAAGACAGCAAACTTACCATATACATAAGAAGGAATGACCACCTTTTAATAGTTTTAAAAGCATGTCCACTACTTCCAAAGATTGCTTTAGGCAACTTAGGGTTGAATTCCCCTTCAGATAAATATTTTAAGATTTTGCTTAAGGCCCTTAATGGGCTTTTTCTGGATAGTATAATTACCTTGGCCTCCATAAAAGTACAAAGCAGCAATATCACTTCCACCAGCCTCAAGGTGACTGCATAATGTAAGGTTGCATGTTTGACTCATATATAAATATAAAGAATAACACAAATTCAATCACCATCTGAACCAGAATTTTATTCCTTTTTTCTTTCATTTAATTAAATCATTCACCAAAGGTCTGAGCATCTCGTATGAGCCAGGCACTGTGGTAGTCCAGACCTTCTCATGAGAAAAACACAGCAAAGTTCCACCCTTTGAGGCACACAGTCTACGGGCAAGTGGGCAGGAGCGGGGAGAATGGCCATGAGGCAGGTCCTTCATTCCCAGGATGGTGTTAATGAGGTATGCACAAAGTGCTAGGGGTCCTCTGGGCACCTGAGGGGCCAACGATGGTATGCTTATCACCTTAAAGAGTTTTTCAATTTCTATACATTTCACACTTCTCTTTTTTTAAAAAAAGATTATTAGAGGAGTAGTGGGTTTATAGAATAATCATGAATAAAATAAAGGATTCCCATATACCGCCTTATTATTAATACCTTGCATTGGTGTGGTACATTTGTTTCAATTGTTAAAAGCACATTTTAATGATTGTTTATTAACTGGAGTCCATGGTTTAACTTACGGTTCACTGTTTGCATACTATACTTCTTTTGAATTTCACAATTAACTACCTTTCTGGCTATAGAGGGACTTTTCAGTGGCCTCTTATTGACTGGTGGAAGAGGAGAAGGAACTTTTCTTTTGCTTGGAGTAACCATTTTTAAGGTTGCAAAAGTCAATTTTTAGTCATAAAGGCATTCATATAGTGGAATATCCTAGTCCTACAGATGCTCAGGCTCCAAAGTCAAGAGTGCTTGGGTTTGAAACCCAAGCTCAACTATTACCACACGTCTGACAGTGACAAATTGCTAACCTCTCTGTTTCTCAGGTCCTTCATAAGGAAAATGAAAATTTTGTAGGCTATATACATATGCAGGAAGGTATGTATTTATGTTCACGGAGTTGTTATGAGTACTGAATGTCCTAATGTATCAATAGTAACTGATATATAGTATTAGTAGTATTATGTTCCAATACAAATGGAAATGCATGTTACTTGGTAATTGGGCTTCAAAATAAGAGGGTAAAGTGAAGTTTGGACATAATCAAATTGCCCTTGAAAATCCATAGGAAGTTACCTTTTGGGAGACCCACAAACAGTCTCTCAATACGTCTAGCACTGCCAATTTTCCCTCCAGCTTTGGAACATTACTGTCTCTTTGTTTGAATCTCTTGTAGTATAGTGGGTTTGCACGTAGGGACCTGTTGCATCAAAATCATCCATGTTTTTAAACATTAGTCTTATACTGAGTGTCACTCAGGAACTGAGAATGACTGAGGCAAGAGCAGAATCCTTCATCCCATGGTCATTTAGTGAAATGACAGGCAAGAATTGTGATCCAATTTAAACGATATGTTTCCTCCCCGTATACCAACACCACCTTCTAATCGTATTCACAAAAATTAAGTGAGAAGCAACTACCCTTTACTAATATCTTGAGATTTAAATCTTGTTAATTATTATTTGGGAAAGATAAAATGAGTTGTGTCATAAAAAATATAATAATGCTTCTCTTCTGAGTCAAGTTTTCTGTTATTATTTGCAATGAATATTATTTCAAATAATAGCAATATTAAAACATTTTTGCACTTTCTTGAATGTTTTCAGAATCTGACTACTTATAGGGCATTCAAAGTTAATACCTTGACCCATAATCTGGTACCCAGATTATGGTACCAGTCTCCTAATCTGTCTCGCCACCTCTATCCTTGCCCTTGCTCCCCCAGTAAGAAACAGAGTGACCTTACAAGATCACTTTGGCTCAATACACGCAATGAGGCTCCATTTTATCCAGAGTGAAAACCAAAGTTTTTACATTAAAGAGAAAAAAAATGTTGAGATCATTTTATGGGCCAGGATATGGTCTATTTTTGTAAATGTCTCTGGGCATGGGTAAGGAGGAGATTCTCAGGCCCCATGGAAAAGGAGAGTGCTTCCTGGGCTGGGTTTTCTTTTCATATCATGATCTCCCTTGCCAATGTCCCTTGGTCACATGACCTTTTTGGGTGGTTAGGGGAAATCTCAGGGGCAAAGAGGTTTCCCAAACTGGGATTATTTGCTGTGGCATAAGGGCTGTTGTTGGTGCCCCATAACCACACAGAGTCTCCAGAAAGGAGAAGGGAGTCTCAGGCTTGGTGGGAAAGGAGAGCACCTCCCTAGGACCCTAATTATCAGCTGGGCTTCTGATCCCTCCCTCTTACCAGTTCTGCTAGCCTCATCTAATATTGTCAGTGAGATTCCCATTTTATCCAAGAGTGTGACACGACCCTATCTGGGAACCTTCTGTTGCTAGATTGGGGGTCAGAAAATGGTAGGCAGAGGCCACATTCTTCTGTGGGGTGAAGAGTTATAAGATGTCCTACTCTATATTATTCTTCCTTTTCCAGGTCCCAAGCCAGTTTCTCTTCCTGTTACCACCTTTCAGAGTTCTTTTTTGATTATCCGTTGAGTTATTTCCAGAGTTTATGCTATCTTGTCAGAACCAAATGTCCAAAGCCTTCCAAGTGGCCTATAGGCCCTACATGATCTGTGTCCCATTATTTCTCTCCTCTCATCTCCTACTACACGGCCTTTCGCTTACTCTGTCGCAGCCTCACTGGCTTCCCTTCTGTCCCTGAACAGAGCATCCAGGCATACTCCCACAGTAGGGACCTTGTAATAGACCCTCTTTTCTTAGAAACACCTTTTCCAGATTATTGTTTGGCCAACTCTTTCATTTCCCTCATTTCTTTGCTCAGATGTCATCTTCTCAATGGGGTCTGCTCTGCCCAATTATCGACCACTCAATACTAAAATAGACAAAGCTGAATTGTTTTGCTTGCTAAAGTAAGGGAGAGCCATGCTGGTTACACAAAAGGAAAGCAGACAGCAGACTGTTGGCCTTATGTGGAGTTTTTGGGAAGCGTGAACTTCAAGGGTTGGCAGAATTTAAGGGGAATAAATGAATTGACATCATCTGTAGGAGCAAAGTTACTCTGGTGAGACTGCTATTGATTGGTGAGATGGTACCCAGGGGTTTTTTGGAATGAGCTCCCTCCTGATGGGCTGGCTTTCAGAAGCAACGGGCTGATGTTGATTGGTTGGCTTGTAAAAGCATGTTCACTGAGGTGAGTTGTCTTGAGCCATTGAAAGTTGTCCTGTTACCAGGGCTACAGAACAAGCAGTGTTTGCCTAGCAGTATGGAACATTTTTTTTCTCACACTAAATTCAGTCCCCCAATCCTGCTCTACTTTTTCCTCAAATAGTATTTGTCACCTCCTAATATAATAAATGTTTACTTACTTATTATGTTTTCTTGTCTTCTTTCCTAGAGAATGTAAGCTTCCATAAGGTATGGATTTTTGTTATTTTGATTCCTGGTATATCCCACATTTTATGAACAGTATATGGCACATAGTAAGTGCAAATTAGTATTTGTTGAGTTATTGAATGTTTGAATAGTTCCATCCCCAAGCAAGGGTGATCTAAGCCAGCAAGGTTAATATCCACACCTTTTCCTCCCTTCATAGTCCTGTCCCTTTCAGCAAAAGAAGTTTTTAACTCTTAAGCTTCACTGTTGTAGTGTGGATGTATTTTAATTAACTTTTTATTCTTATGGGTATATACTTTTTTTTTTGGTCTTGTATTTCTTATTTGAGGGTAGACCCAGGATTTGGAGACTTCTTAAAGAAAAAAAGATCATGAAATTAAAAATTAATACAAAATGAGGTACTTTCCTTGTCTAAAAAAATATATTTTATATACGTGTGTGTATGTATATATAAGGAGAAGAAGGAAAGGAGGAGACTCACGGTACTTGAATCAGATAGCAACTTGAGGAAAAGGAGGTTGAAGACATTGATTTAATATCCAGAACCTCAACTGAGTTTCCATTCATCTTCCCCAACATCCTATTCTCTATCCAAACAGTCAAGCTTTGTTTATTACTTATTTGATGTAAATCTTCCCACCAAGATTGTGAGCCCATAAAAGCAAGGACCCCATCCAACACATTCCTGCTCTCTCAAGCACTGGTACATAAAAAGGCTCAATAAATACTTGTTACATGGATTAGTTCTATGAATGAATAATATAAGAAAACTTGGCTTTCTTTAGTCTCCTTCACTTGGCATGGTATCTCCCCATTCTTCTTGTTTTCTTTATTTCATTTATTTCTACACCAAGAATTCCTTCTGTCCTTATGCCCAAAGCTGGAAGACATAAATCCTGTTGTGGAAAACTCTGAAATAGCAGCTGCCTTAATCAGAACCAATTTGGTCATAAAGACAGCAAGTCTGTATTTTGTCCTATCACCTTTGGTATCTTTGTAATATATTAATAATAAACTCGGAGCAAGAGAAGAAAAATATTACAACATGCTCTCTTTACCCAAAACTAGAGTGTACATTTGGCCAAGTAACTGTAAAACATTTGATATTTTCACAGGAAAATCTGTGACTTGTGGTTTCTGAAGTTGGTGCTTTGTTTGACACATTTTCCATAGTCATGTCACCAGTAATTTTCAAGGGCCCAGGGAAAGAAAACTTTCTCCTCCCTAAGTTGAGTAATTTTGTCATTCAAAGGTCTAAGTGCTGGCCCACTTGCTTCTTGATTAGTTGGCTAGAGGGGAAATTTTATTAAATTTCCTTTTAATTTTCAGAACATACATTTAACACTTCCCCTAGAAAATCTGCTGGTAATTGTGCCAGCACTTAAGCCATTATTTCATTTAAAGGGTCTATTCTATTCCATGTGCCCTTTAAAAGTAACCTCATTAAAAGTTGAGTTAAAGATCCACCCTCTCCTTTCACTAAATTGCTGGGAATTTGGAAGGTTGTGAACTCATGGGCTGCTCTAAACCCAGCAATGTCTGCACTGGATGAATATTCTCTTTAGCAACTATGTCCTTTGTTGTCATTCTTCTTCTCAGTGTCTTTCTGGTGCCCAGCTTTGGGTTTCCTCCATGGACATTTCCCAAGATCACTGAAATATATGTTCCATCTCTGAGAGAAAGCTTGTGAGATTTAATCATCCATAAATGTGATTATGGGTGATGATAAACTTTTCTCTGTTAAGATATTGCAACTTAGCAGGAGCCTTTTGAAATGTCATCACTGTGGCTTTAGCACTTTAATAACCATACATATGATCTCACTCACTATTCACAACAACCTTTGTAGAGAGAATACATAGCTTGAAGTATTCTGTTGATATTGTAGACGACAATTCTAAGGTTCAGCATCTTATTGGTTCACGGCTATCCACTTAATAAGTAGCAAAGTCTGAACTGAAATTAGGCTAGGTAAAGATACTCTTGCATTTTCTTCCATCAGGTTCCCAGCCTGATTTCATCATTAGATGAAGAAATTTTTAGCAAAGTAACCTGCCAATGGATGACAGTGGAGACAGTGTTCTTTCAGTGCTTCCCTAACTGTACTTCCTTGTTCTTTAAAATTCTCCTCTCTTGTTGCTTTAACTCCATATTCTTCTCCTTCTCCTCCCTCTCCAACAGTATCTTTTAGTAACTGTTAGTGCCCCCATGTTTTTATGTTTTTTAAAACAGATTTATTATTTATTTATCCCCCCCTCATTGTTTGAACTTGCTGTCACTCTTTTTGTCCATTTGCTGTATGCTTTCTCTCTGCTTGTCTTCTCTTTAGGAGGCACTAGGAATCAAACCTGGGACCTCCAGTGTGACAGAGAGGTGCTCAATCACTTAAGCCACTGTGTTTTGTTTTGTCTTTCATTGTGTTTCCTCTTTGAGTCACTTTGTTGCATCATCTTGTTGCTTCAGCTTATCATGCTAGCCTGTCATGCCTGCTCGTTGTGCCAGCTCACTGTCTTGCTCTTCGTCTCCAGGAGGCACTGGAAACTGAATCTGGGACCTCCCATGTGGTTGGCGGGAGGCCAATTGCTTGAGCCACATCTGCTTCCTGCCCCCATGTTTTTAGACCATCTTAAAGAAAGGGGTTAGAAGTATTCACTCCATGTTCTCTCCTTGCATCATCTTACATACTTCCTTGATTTTAAACACCACTTTTCAGTGGACAGTTTTGCAAACCAAAAATTAACCTAGGTAAGTCTCTGCTGAATACCATGCAAACACAATTGTCAATTGCACAGCTCTTCTGGATGTCCAACTATTACCCTAACAAGACAAGGCCAACCCAGTAGTTATGCTTCCTACCTGCCACCCTCACCCATCATCTGCAATATAAAGTTCAGACTTCTGTATAGGCTGCTCTCTTGACCAGTTTATCTCCTGTTGTTCCTTCTCAACCACCACTCATGCCAACAATGCTCAACTACTTAACAGTTCTCAGAGTGTCTTGCTGTCTTATGACTCTCTACCTTTATATATACATCTATACATCTCTTTCCTTCTTTAATGCTTTTCTTCTGTTTTATGCCTGATAAACCTATTTCTTTTTGAGGTTCCTGGCATAGAAGCATCTCCTCTGGGAAATTTTCCCTGGCTCTCTAGGGAAAGTTTAGTTATAGTACACCATGGATCTATCAGAAGAGAGCTTCTCGAAAGATATGTGACAAAGGACCAGTTATTTTTTTCTTAATAGCAACTCATCATAGGTCAATAATTTTTTTCAATACAATAATAAAAGTGAATCAATAGAAACATTAAGTAAAAAGACATGTAAAATATAAACCCAACTTAAAAATTGTTAGATTCAATGGACATAAAGTTTCAGTACTATAAAAGTTTTAAAAACTGACTCTCAGTTTCTGTACACATGTGAACTGGCACCAGGTCCCAGATCATGCTCCAAGTAGCCCTCTATTTGAGCACTGTTTACATTATGTTTGCATTAGCAAATATAGCTTAACTATTTCCTTAATGGCAAAGACTATCATTTATTAGATCTTTATACCAAACATCTAATGAGGCATCAAACACATTGCAGGTGCCCAGTGGATATTGAATGGATGAACAAACTATCTAAAGCCAGGCCCACTCTTTTGCAGACTTGTGTCATACCCCCTATCCAACATTCTACACAGTAAATTCTTGCAAACAACTTCCTCAAGATCACAATAGAGCAATTATAATTAGTCTATGGGGTAAGAGTTTATTATTTTCATTATCATTCTTTGTTAGTTCACAGAAAGCCCTATTACATTCTTTTCTAAAAGAAGAAGGAAATACACATCAAAACCAAAATGCAATAGCACTTTCTGAAAAAAAGAAAGAGAAGAATTTAGACTTCTTTCCTTGGCTTAGGATGAGTTTATACAGGTAAGTATGAATTCAATTAAGTATTTGAATGTAGTCAAATTGAGAATTTGAATAAAGCCCAAGGGCCAATTTCTCAGATGCTTCAAATATGCCAGCCTGCTGGGATCAGCATGTCCTTTATTATGGAAATAAAACTTTTAATACCAGTTCCAGACATGGTGGGAAACACAGGGTTCCTTTCAAAAGTTCAAAGATCTCTCCTCATTACCTTTGTCTCCTGCTTTTTTTCTGATTTCCATTCTTCCTCACCCCATTATATGTGTGGTTTCTATGCTATCCACAATGTATTACCTCACCTTGTACACTTGACATCCTCTCACCCCCCATTTTCATTTCTGTTGAAATCATAGACACAAAGCTATGTATTTGGCAGACTTTGAGGGGAAACAGGTGGTGTTATATTGTAGCATCACTCAGAGAGTGACTTAAAATGGTTTTAGCTGTGTGTGTTCCTAATAATTCCCTCTGCATGTTCAATGGCTAATACCTCACACAAAGTTGGAAGTATCACCATTTTACAGGATTCCAGGATTCCATAGGTTCTTTCTCCCCCCGCTCTTTAGGTTGTTTTGAACTGCCTGCCCTTTACCCATGAATTTCCTGTTCCTTTCTTCTCTCTCTTGGGGTTTTGTAGTCTCTTTACAAACCTCTGGATTTGCAACTCAACAGATACAATACTGCAAAAATACATTACAAAAATACAATGCAGTTTAAATGCCTAATCTTCATAAGATATTGCAGAAAATAGCTGCAGCTTCAAGGCATTGAGGTAGAAATCAGGCATAAATTGTAATGACTATTTCTTCTGCTTTTTAAAATTTGCTTTTCCTTCTTCTCTCTTTTCCTCCTCCTCCTTTTTATCCTCTTCTTCCTTTCTTTCCTCCCTCACCCTCTCTTTTTCCTCCCCTGATTGGATAACAATGTTCCAGAGATGCACAAGTGAGGTAAGCTGTGCACTTGAGGAAATATGCATATCTATGACAATGTGTTACAGAAGTGTTTTACTCATTGTATAATAGTTAATTCTCCCTTTCTATTGACTACTTGTGATGGTGAATCCTTAAAAGCTTAATGCCAGGTTAGATTTGGTGCTTGTGGAAAGAGAACTGTCTCAGATGAGGTACTTTTTTAGAACAATTTAATATAACCTGTGCATGAATTCAAACTTATCGAATACTGTATCCAAGTGTGCCTAGTTTCTAGGAAGCCAATTAAGTGATATAGGCCCTGAAGGCTTTGAATATTCAGGAAGGATGTAGACTAAACTTTGCCTACCCTTGCTGTTTACAAAACAAGCTCAATTGCAATCCAGCATTACAATTAAAAGACATTTCTGGCTATTTAATATAGCCTGTGCATGAATTCAAAATTCAAAGTTACATCCAGATGGAATGTGGGCTATATGTTAATTCAAGCTTACCTGGAAAGTAGGCAGTATGTTAATTCAAGCTTACCTGGAAAGTGGGTGATATGCTAATTCAAGCTTAGTTGATATTCAAACAAACGGCTAACCCTTAAAAAAACTAACAAAGAAAGTCTTTTTGACCACTAAACCTCTCCTCGCCCACCGCATGTGTCTTTTGTATAAAAATAGGCCCCTACTCGGGACTCAGCTTTTTGGACAGGAGTCCTTCAGGCCTGGCCGGTCGTAATTATTCTTCTTTCTCAGAGTTTCCTGAATCCTAGCCTTCAATATGTGATCACGGAATCCTCTCTGCTTCCACTACATTTCCTGGGGGCTCATCTGGGATCACAATGAAGGCCAGCGATGGCAGCATTTTGTTGCCTCTTTTGGATGCCTCCAAGGAAGTTGGGAGGGCCTAGGTGAATCCCCAGCCCAGGGCGCCCCTGGACCCTTTTTAGTCCAGAAAGAGGTTGTGGGCTCCCCTGGAGTCTTCCCAGGAATAAACCAGATGCACCAAAGGGTCTAAAGGAAATCCTGAGAATGAAAAAGAAGCTCCATACGCCAGATAGGTAAGACCCCTGGGGGTATAGTTTAAGAAAAGTCTAACTGTGAATGTTAGAAGGGGCCTGATTAGCTCCCAAGAGTACCCTAGTACCCCCAAAAGTTCGGGGGGAAGCCATCTTCTCCAGGTCTGAAAAGGGAAAAAAAAGGCTGATGTTTGGTTTTAGCTGACTGAGGGTTGGCATCTGGTTTGCCTCTACTGAGATAGTGAAGGTTTGGTTACTGTGGGAGAGGCATTGATGGGTTTAAGGCCTGCTCCCTACCTCACTTTAAGAAAAAGGTCTGCTGCCTCTTGTGCCTTTATTTTGGCCATGTTCTCTCTCTCTCTCCACTGCTGTAGGAAATGAGGCATCAGTATCCCAGTGCTTTCCACTGGAATGCATCCTGAAGAATTGGTCTAAATTTGAAAGATCTTGGTTACAGAAAAATGAATTGGTTTTTGTGAAAAAGCTTAGTCTGAATATGAATTGAGCAATGGAAAAGTTTAGCCCGAAATGTCTTTTAATTTTAATGCTGGATTGCAATTGAGCTTGTTTTGTAAGCAGCAAGGGTAGGCAAAGAGCACTGTTAGAAGTCCCCCCTCGCTAAGGTTGCAATAACTCAGTCTGTCCTGATATGCATTAAAGAAAATTAAGCCCCCTTCCCCAATAGCCTATGATGGTACTTGCCAAAAGTTAAACAAATAAATCTCCTAGGAAAAAAAGTGAAAAGTAGAAAACTCAGAAATGGCCATACTGGAGAAATGAAAATTATGAGTCAAACTGATGAGCTTTGTGTTTCTGTGTGCTGTGGCTCTTTAGTGTTTGTCAGTTTATTCGAGGCCAGTGTGTGTTTTCATGCCTCCAGATAGTGGTACTGAATTGAGTGAAATGGTGAACTTTGGTTAGGCTGGAACTCTGGGATGCCAGGTCAGTTGACTAAAAGTATGTCTCTTCATTCTTCCTAGAATGATAAGCATGGCTTCTGGCATGCCAGTGGGCTCCCCATGGGAGTCTCTTCTCAGGAATTGGTAAATTCTGCCTGCTGCTGGTCCATGTGGCCAAAGAGCAGCATCTGTGTGGAACCCTGAACTCCAGTTAAACTGGCAGAAAAAAAAAAAGGGGAGGAAAGACAAATCTGAGACCCAGAAACCTCATGTCATGTCTCCTTAAAAAAATGAGGAAGTAAACCTCAAACTTCTTAGTTTAAACTCAGCCTTGCCTATAACAGGTATGAATCGTGAGCAAAATAAAGAAACCACATGTGCCATCAAGGTCAAAGAATTCCTGGAAATGCTAAAGATATAAAATTCTTCTGTTTTAATCTGTGTATAACCTTGTGTTCAACTTTTAAATCTGTGCTTAACTTTGTCAATGTGCTTATACCTAGGAAATCAGATTTAGGGTTCACCTGTTACAAGTTGGATAATGGTGAAAAGTAACCTAAAAACAAATCTTTAAATGCCAATACTGTCTTGCTAGTGGATTTAATGCATAAATCACAAGTGAAATTTATTTAATTGCTGGAAAAGCAGAAAAACTACACTAAGTTGTTACTAATAAAATTGCTTTAATTGCTTAGTTAATAAATAAAAGTGTCCAAATTGATTTTAAGTAAAAACATTCTAGAAACTAAAAGTTAAAATACTGCATAAGTACCTCTATATATAAAACAGTAAAAAAAATTAATAACTGAAATTATTGTAGTGAAGTAGATGTAGCCTAGATTTCAGCTATAGTAATGGTAATCTTAAACTAATTTACCTTTGCTTATGGCTACTTCAAGTCTATTTAGTGCTTACTATAGCAATGGTAATTATAACTAAACTTACCTTTAATTATGGTTATTTTATAACTAACGTCACCTAGCCCCTAGACTTTATTGTGATGGTAATTATAAACTGAGTTTGCCTTTGTTTATAAAGATTACTGCAAGTCTGGCTCCATCCCTTGCCTCTGCTTATAGTTCTGAAGCAAAGAAAAATTGTATCATAGCATTGGAAACATTTTGCTTATAAGCCATTAATTAAGAAAGCCACAAAGGGGGGAACCACAAACTCCTAGTCTGAAGAAGCCCGCAAAAAAAACCTTCAGGGAAATCTTTCAAGTGTTGTTTTACAGTTGAACTTGTTTTGTGAAAAAAGGAAAGTTTTAAGTAATTAAGTTGTGTTTCCCAGTCAAACTATTCATGTCTGCCTATTTGCTCAGCATATATGTTCATACATCAGGATAATAATATCAAACTAACAAATGATTATTTAAAAAAACTCTATTCAAATTGAAAATTAAATATGCAGTTAAATATGTAATAAATATTCCTAGAATCCAAATTAGGCTAAGCAGTATGGAAAGGTCATATAGAAATCTGAATATAAAAACTACTAGAAAAGGAAAAAAAGAAATTTTTTTTCTGAGTCCTTTGACCTGCCCAGCCCCCAGGGCCTTCCTTCTCTTTGCAAGAACTCTGAGGGAGGGGCCAGGTTTGACAGATTAAAACTCTGTCTTCTAGGCTGGCAACTGAAGCCAGCTTTTCCTGTAATTCCCCATTTTAAACTTTTTAACAGCCTTAAATAAGGGTAATTACTAATCCTATTATCAAATTATAGTAAGTAAAGGAAAAGTTCTTGAAAGCTATGAAAAGATCCTTACTAAATTATAATTAAAGCAAATTAAATAATTATAATATATTCCAGAACCTAGAAGTCAGTATGCTTTTAAGATTATTCACAGTTTTAGTATTTTATCAAAGACAAGAAGTTTTAGTCCCCTGTAAAGAAATGAAAAAAAAAAAAGAAAGAAAAATTCTTTGTATAAACTATAACAATTTCAATTTATTAAACTTGGGTATTATCTCTTTGGCTTATAAAGTATCAACTTAATAAATTAACATTATATGTATTAAGTCTTTAATATGATAAAATTCTAAGTTCATATCTAATGAAATTAAGTTAAAGAAATGTAGATCTGCCCTTTCTTAAATGCATAAAGTACAATTCATCAGTTGCTAATTGTAATCTAAGATAAATTAACCAGTCTATGTAGTTGTGTTTAATTATAAAAAGTTTGCAAGAGCATCCTCCAAATTGAAGCATTTGAATGGCTAGTTCTAAAAAGCCATTATTAATTAAAAACCTAAATTGATGTTAACGGCAAAAAGTAACTTCATAACAATAAAACCTGTTTGAAAGTCACCTCAGTGTGCATATTCAAGTGGTGGTAATGAAACATTACCTTGATTCCATTGGAAATCTTCTACTGCTAAAGTAAAATACCTGAGTAATTAACATCTTCATAGTAAAAGTGTGGAAGTAAAAAGCAAAGTACTAAAAGTTCATTTAATATATAACACGTTGCATTAGAAATGTTTAAAAGATATGTAAAAATCAAGAGATAAACTTTAGCATTGTCAAACTGTCTTGTGCATTCAAACCAGGCATCCAATACAGGCAGGTTACCTCTCCATCTGAGTTATTGGTTACATTGGCCACCGATCCCTAAAACAATAAAGTTATCTACTACATCTCTGGTCATGCTCCTAAAGTGGATGGGAACTACATTGCAGTTTCAAACTCCTGCAGCAGCCAACAATGGCTCGGTATAGCCAAATGTAAAATGGATATTGTCTCCAGACTGGCACTGTTTCATAGTGCCCAAGAGAGCAATGCACCAGGCTGGTAAAATACTGGACTCTACTTTCCTAGCTTCTCTCTAGGGTCAACAGTGCTGCAGAGTCTGTGAAGAACATACAAAGTGGAGCAATGAATACCAAAGTACTATAAGTAGAACTTAAACACAATTGGTGCTATAGCTTGCTCCAATGGACAGATAACCTATGTGGTATTACAAACCTGAATCTTAAAGCTATTAATTATAGCTCAAGGAGAAACTTATGTATTGAGTAGTACATTAATTAGTATTAAATACTGTACCTATATCCTATTCTAAATATATGTCTGATGATTATGGTAATACTTCTAATAAATCATATGCAGACGGACCCTGAACCTGTTAAAGGTCCGGGTCAACTTAATTTTCTAAGTAATTAATAAACTTATTTGTGAAATAAATAAATAATCACCTTGTATGAAAACAATGGGGCTGATGGCCTTTTTAATTAAGAAAATTACCAAATTAACTTTGGGGCAACCTCTTACAATCTTTACCCCATACCAGGTGAAAGACGTACTTAAACCCAGGGCCACCAGTAGCTTACAGGTAGCCAGTTAATTAATACCAGGCTCAATTACTAAAAATCCTTGAGGTGCAGATAAGGGTGTGTCAAACTCTCAACCCAGCCACCCTACTACTGGTAAAGAGCCCAAAGTCAGATTCTGAAGAATCTCTTCCCTACTCTGCTTTGAGACTCTTTACCAAAACTACTCAAGCAAGTCAGATCTAAAGGATGAGCCTCTTGTGAACCCGAACATTAAATGGTTCACAAATGAAAGCAGTTTTATTAAGAGAGGAATTAAAAAGGCACACCATGCAGTGGTTTCTCAATTTAAAACCATAGAAGCCAGAGCTCTTCCCCCTGAAACTTCAGCCCTGAAAGAAGAGCTAATTGCCCTTACCTGAAGTTTAAAGCCAGCAGCTGGGAAATGGGCTAATATTTACAGACTCTAAGTATGCTTTCCTTGTCCTTCACACTCACTCTACTGTGTAACAAGAACAAGTCCTGCTGACTAACAGTGGGTCAACTATTAAACACAGGCAAAATCCTAGCTTTCCTTAGAAACTGTACTATTACTTCAGGAAATAGCAGTTATGCATCATCCAGGGCATCAGAAAACAAACACTGCTATAGCAAAAAGAAATGCTCAAGTTAACACAGTTGCTAAAGCAGCAGCACAAACCCAGGTTTCTCTCCTATCCCTTATTCCAGCACCTGTACCGGTACATAAAATTCCACAGTATACCCAGGGTGAACAAACCAGGGCAACTCTAGCTTGGGGTTCACCCTGGAAACTGAGGGGCAGCTTGTTGGAAATGCTCAGGTCTACCTGCCAGGAGCAGTGCAGTGGAAAGTCCTTCATGAACTTCACCAAGGCACTCATCTGGGAAGGGATGCCCTAACCAGCTTAGCCAAACAAGTTTTCAAAAGACAAAGCCTGGTAAAAACAGTCAAAGAAATTACCAGGAGTGAAAACTTTACTCTGTAGGTCTGATCACTCCCACAGCTTTTAAAGCTAGAGAAATGCCCAGGTTTGTGCACTAATCCTGAATAAAGTCAGCTGCCCAAGAGAGTGCCAGTTCACCAGAAGCACCTGATGGAACACAAGTGCCAATCATTGGACAGCCTGAAATACCTCTTCTAAAGACAAAGCTAAGTAGTGTCTATGTCAAAATCAACTGTTTCCTCTAACTCTAGCCCAAATGCCTATTGCTAAAAAAAAAGGCAAAGCAGACCTCCCTTTAAAAACCTTCCCTCTTTTCATCTCCTTTAGCTTAACTGAAAAGAGAAATGCCTTTTTTCATTCCTTTCCTCTACCATAGGAACTGGGATGGACAATTTACACCTAACCCCATTTTCTATTGCAATTTCTCTATGAAGTTAACCAACAACATAAAATAACTTTATAAATATATATGTGTGTGTGTGTATGTGTGTGTATATACTGTTTCCCACCAACTTTAAGAAAATGCAGCCTTTACAGGCACCTGAACTTTTCTACTTTTGTGGTCCAATGGCCTCTTATTGGGACAATATATACTCAAAATTCTAATTAAGTTTATTTTTTCCAGAATCAACATCTTATTAGCCATATGAAAACTTCATCCAGCTTCACCCAGAATGCCAGATCAGTCTTCCTCCAACTGAGATAAAATAGAGAGAGAGCTTCACACCTTGTCAGATAGGGCTAACACCCCTGACCAGCAGGAAGTAGCTATGGAAAAAAGACCATCTCCCTTCAGCACCCTCTTTTAAGATTAAAGATGTAAACTCTCTAAAGGAAAAAATAGGACAGGCTAGTAAGATAGAAAATTGGTAGACCGATCTGGAACAGAGAAAAAAATTTCCTCCAAATTCTACCACTTGGAAAAAGACTTCCTCCAAAAGCCAAAAAAACCCCCGGATATTCCCAGAGACTTTATCATTAAGCCCTCCCGAAAAAATTAAGGGGAAAAATAAGCAGTCGAGACGGTCAACAGCTAAAACTCCTCCTATGCTCTCATCATACTTTCCTGCTTCCTCCCCTTAATAATAACAAAAGTACATGCTTTAATAAATAATGCAGTAAGAACATAGCGGCCACCTCATAACTTACTTAAGCAAGGCATCAAAGGGGGATATAATATAGCCTGTGCATGAATTAAAACTTATCTAATTCTATATCTAAGTGTGCCTAGTTTCTGGAAAGCCGATTAAGTGATATAGGCCCTATAGGCTTTATTTAGATAGGATGTCGACTGAACGTGTATTCAAAGTTACATCCAGATGGAATGTGGGCTATAGGTCAATTCAAGCTTACCTGAAAAGTGGGCTATATATTAATTCAAGCTTACCTGGAATGTGGGCGATATCTAATTCAAGCTTAGCTGGTATTCAAACAAATGGCTAAATCCTAAAAAGCTAACAAAGTTTTTTTGACCCCTAAACCTCTCCTGGCCTCTTGTATAAAAATAACCTGAAGCCCCTACTTGGGGCTCGGCTCTTTAAACAAGAGTCTGCAGGACCTGGCCAGTTGTAATAAATCTTCCTTCTCATAGTTTCCTGAATCCTAGCCTTCAATACATGATCACTGACTACTCTCTGCTTCCACAACAAATTAACATTTATTATTTTCTATTTTAGTGACATAATGAATATTCATTTTCAACCATCAGATCACACATACCACACAAACATACAATGAAAATATATATTGCTTGAAGCCACTAAGTTTGTGGTAATTTCCTACAGAGAAATAGAAAACTAATACGCAACCCTAGACCAGTATTTCTCAATCTGTTTTAACCCCTAGCCCCATTTTATTTATATAAATTAAAAATATTTTGATAAAATAATCAAAGAAATGATGTAAAGGGCTACTTTGTTTTCAAAATATCTACCACTATATTTCCAATCTTGATGCTTGCCTCAATGTCACATGAGCTTCAAAGAGATTAAATGACTTGCCCAAGGTTGCATTGCTAGTTTGTGGCTCTCATAAGCTGTCTCCTTTCTAAGCATCTCTCTCAAGTTTTAGAAAAAAAAGACCATACTTAATATTATGGAGGTTACTTTTCTAAAGCAAAAAATATGCCAAGAGATCTGACAAAGGAAATTTTCCAATTGGTAAATATGTTAAAAGGAAAGGTCTTATGATGTATAAATATTAAATGACATATAATTGTATATGTAAAACATCATCTTTGCTGAAAAGTTTTAAATGATCTGAAATCAGGGCCATTTGATAATGGGTTTCATAGCAAACATAATTAACCATTATAGTATCTGCAGGTCTCAGACATGTAAGAATCATTTGGAGGCATTGGTTAAACATGAAATTCTCTGACCTTCAGAGGAACAATTTGGGATGCTTCGTTTAAGTAAGTGCCCAGATGAGCCTTATGATTAAGCACATTTGGGAGACTATGTTCAAGAAACACACCTGAAATATTTGCTAAATGATTAATTGGTAGATCAATGTGTAGATGTTCAACTGTTTAATTACTAATGTGAAGACTCAACCTCTGTGTTAGAGCTTTAGGGAACATGTAAGTGGAGGACATTTGTACTGAAACAAATCATCATTTAAGTATAAAATAAACTAAAAGTAAATATCCTGAGTTTACACAACTCAGTCCTCCAAGAGTTGACTACCAAGAACTTCTTCTCTGTTGGAAAATAAGATCCATGAGGTATGGAAGCATTAATGTTCAGAATAATCACATTTGGGATTTGAACAGGGCAAGCAAAAGAGAATTGGAGGCCTTTCAGATTGGCAAAGGAGATCAAATAGAGAAAAGAAAGTGAGAGGAGACAATGACTACTCAGATTTTAATAAGCTTAAAATCAAAGTTTTGAATCCCCTCTGAGGAAACTTAGTGGCCCAAAAAGATTGAGGAAGGTTTTAACCTTCCCTGCCCCTGCAAAAAAACCCCAACCAAACCAAACCAAAAACACAAAACTGGTTTCCCAGACCATGGGACCATTAGCCAATAGGTCTTGCCAATTTTGATAAATGAATTGTAAAAGAATCAGAATCCTATGGACTATTATGTATTCATATTTGTAGATGGGGGAAATGTGGAAAATATACTTATTTAATGCCAAAGTCTGAATGATTCAGAAATAGTCTGTGGTATTTTCAGAAAACAAAATATTTCCATACCATCAGCAGTCAAACGCTGGTATATTTATATAATGCTTATTTAACCTTAAGCCTAAATGAACAGAAAGGATCAAGTTGCAAAATAAACAACATTTTTACTAACTGCTGAGTTCTAACTTGAGTGGTCTCTACTAGTCTTAGTCAATCACATGTTCTTTAATGTTCACCCTTTTCACCCTCCTCCCCACAGTAAAATACAGGAGTAGCACAAAGGTAAGTAGTTCAAAGTTTGGGACATACCTATTTTCACATTTTCCCACTGGTTGGTAGATATTTAACAAATGCAAATACAGAATAGAATTCTGCATATGTATTTCCTAAAATATGTTTCTCGAAAGAACAACTCATAATATACAAAGTTAATATAATGCTGAAATATCACAAATGGAGTTTGAGTTGTAATTGTGTAGTTAAGGTGACATTATGTAAAGGAAAACATTATGTTATCTATAAAATATTTGACCCGGTTTTTCCACATTTAATTTGTATAAGTTTTAAAAATCTCACCCTGGCAATTGATTAAACATTAGAACTTTTATCTGAACTATTGGTTGTTTTATCTATATAATATAGTGTATGTTTTTAAAAATTGACAAATTGGGGGAAGCTGATGTGACTCAAGTACTGGAGCTTCTGCCTACTATATGGGAGGACCTGGGGCCTCAGTGAAAAAGAAGAAGAGAAAGTGTGCCTGTGTGGCAAGCCAGTGCCTGTGAGAGTGCCCACGTAGCTAGCCAGTTTCTGCACAAGTGCCTGCATGGTGAACCAATTCCTGCATGAGTGCCCGCGTAAGTGCCCATGTGGTGAGCCAGTGAGTCATGCAACAAGATGATGATGCATCAAAAAAGAGAGTCAAGGGGAGAGTCAAGGTGAAGCTCAGCAGAAACCAGGACCTGAGGTGGTGCAATTGACAGGGAACCTCTCTCCTCATCAGAGGTCTCCAGGATCGAATTCTGCTGAATCCTAGAGGAGAGAAAATGAGAAAAGAAGACAACCCAGACAGCAGGGCAGGAGGAGAGGAAGGGAGGAAAATAAATAAATAAATCTTTTAAAAAATAAAATAAAGCTATAAAAAAATTGACAAATTGGTGCCAAAATAACTTAGTGACTCAGAATCTTTAATCATATGAAACAAAAATTTCTAGGGACTTCTGTTATTTAAGTTAGAAACAAAACAAAACAGTGTGGACCTATTTTATGTGGAGATTAGGTTTTTAATGAATATGTATGGTAAAAATATAATGTGGTTAAAACAGCCCTTAAATACCCTCACTGAGCCATAGAGATAGTATACATTGCTTAGCATACAAATGTGTACAGCAGTTCTTCAGCACAATGAAGTGTGTGAACCACCGAAGTAGACTCAAGGGAGGAACAAAAGAGCATTATTGTGCAGAGATGGCTAGGCAGGGAGGACCTTTCTACTTTTCAGATATCTGAGAAATCCCCATGAGCACAAATGGGGTGGTGATGGTGGTGGGATGAAGTGAGGTGGGGGGAGGGGTAGAGAATTCTTAACTGCTCTTAGTGCCTGCAGGATTCCTTTCTTCACTCAGTTTTACTGTTTGGCTTTTATGACCTTAACACCTGCTAACAGACATGTTTGGGGTGAACTCAGAGGCAATAGTCAAGCTGCATCTTAGAGAGGGTCAGTTTGCAAAGGACAAAAGTACAGGTAAAAGTCCATTTAATGGGTTCCTCTGATTTAATTCACTTGAGAGAGTCTATCCAAATGAAATGTTTTGTTTTTGTGTTACCACCTGTGGTGTAAAAAAGGTCATTGAAATAATAAAGTTTTTTTTTACCAGAGGGGGGGGGCAATTATAAATACTTTTGTGAAACATAATAAAAAAATCACCCCATAAATTGAAGTCATGTTAGGCACATCAATGCCTCAGAAAGCCTGTCATGAGATGGTGAAGAAGAATGCTTCTCAAACGCTAGAGTGCATACAAATTATCTGGCGGTCCTGTTCAAGTGTTCCTTTTGACTCAGTAGGTCAGGTAGGGCCTGAGATTTTGCATGTCTAAGAAGCTTCCAGGCAGTGCTGCTGCTCCTGGACCCCAGGCCACACTTTCAGTACAGAAGATATGGAAGAGCCATGTGGCACTGACAACCAGCTGTTCCTAAGTCACACCACACAGGTGAGGATTGAAGGATGACAGCAGTTACAACCCCTGAACCTGACAAAACCAAACCAAAACAGTCTATTGACTGAAACTTTTATTCTTCAGTCTAATATTTTAAAATTCCATAAGCAGCTGTTAAGTTCTATATTTTCAGGCAAATATTGATTTTCTATTCACATTATCAAATCTGATACTGAGCAGAAACCACATAGAGGGATTTCTTTAGCAATGGAGACCAAAGGATGTAGATTATAAAAGATGTGTGATATAGATCATAATAATATATGTGCATGATTGGTAGATTATGGATTTTGTGCAGCTTGATATTTTTTTGTGTCAGTGATGCTAATGCAAAAAGAAGACAACGAAAACAACTTGTGAAGCAGGGAAGTTTATAAGTTGTTTATATGAAGGCATAACTCCTTTACCTGTTGAGTCTCCATTATTGTTTTAATTTTAAGCTTTACTTTTATGACCAAAGGAAATTATTTTGTTAACTATGGACTGTGATGTAGCAATAACAAAACAAAACAAACAAAGCCCCAGTGTTTTGGTAAACTCAAAGACAATCACTCAATATATGAAAGGAACGGCGAAACAATCCCATAATTATCAAATTTTTTATCAGAATTCACTGGTTATGTGACTGAATTTACTGACCAGTTTAATTAAAACAGTAGATCCTCCTTAGGAGAGTTCTCCTAATACCTCCCTTTTAGAATCTTTGCAAATGAGTCACAATCCCCAAGTAACTTGACAGAAAAATGTCAGAAAGATTTTGCTGATTCAGTTTTCCTGGAAATGGGATTTGAGGACTATTTTAACAGAGTCTTTAAAAGAGAAATAAAATTAATCAGTTAAAACAAAATTTTTAAAAAAGAGCCTTTACAATTGGTGATAACTCAATGGTTCTGAAAAGAACAATTATAAACACTCTCTTAAGAAACAAAAGAAATGACACAAAAAGACAAGAAGGATTTATGCAAAACAGATATTAAATGTATAGTGCCATATAAATTCTTGCAAAGAAAATCCACACTGACAGCTTCTAATGTTAGATTGATTACAAAAGTTCTGGAACATTACCAAGGTCCATGAAAAGCATGGGAAATGATTTCAAAGGAAAGGGGAACAAATTAAAAAACTCTTCCTCTGTGTTGAAGATTATTACAGTGTAATAACAGACCAAGAATTTTCGGGAGAGTTGCCATGTGTTCCATGAAAGAAGAATAAAAACATGTAACAATATGTGTAATTATAACAGATACCAGCTCAGCTAATGTTTTTCTGTTAATGTCAAGTGATGTGAAGTACCCGAGAGATACCAATACAAATTCATTTCTTGGATTTGCTTTTCTAATTTTGCATGTTAAGATAGTTTAACATTTAACATTGTAACATTAATAAGCTTGACTTTTCCTCTTTTCAACTTTGCCTGCTGTAGAACTAAGTAAAAATAAAAGGAGACGGCTGTCTTGACTATTCACTTGGATGCCTCATAGTCTTGAGTTCAGGAAACAGAAATCAGTTTATGAAAATGTGCCTGAGCTCAGCCCAAGGTAAGACTTAGCTCTCTTTAAGTAGTCTGAAGAGACGTATGTATCTCCTATAGAAGTGATCCTCAAACTTCACATGAGAATTACCTAGGGAGCTTGTCAAAATACATGCTGCCACAGTCCATCTCCAGAGGTTCTGATTCAGTAGGTTTGGGCTGGAGCTCATTAGGCTGTATTTTAAATGACAGCCCCAAGTGTTCTGATCCTGATAGAGGTGGTTCTAGGACAGCATTTTAAGAAACACTCTTCTAGAGCGGTGGTTTTCAGAGATGGCTGCTTTCTACCCTCCTTCCTTCCAGCCCTCCCTCCACTGGAGAATTAGTGTTATAGATGGAAAGTTGCTGGACCTCCGGAGGGTGGGAGTGGAGGGCAGAGAAAGTGTGAGAGCTGCTTCCTACAGTCTTATTCCTTTTTTTCTTCTTTTGACCATGTTGCAGAAGGAACAATTAATTATACTCTTCAGTTCATATCATTATTGATACAAGCAAAGGATTTCTCTCCTTCTTTCTTCCTTCCCTCCATAACTCCCTCCCTCCTTTCTTCCTCAAAATTCCTTCCTTCCTATTTTCCTTCTTTGTTCCCTCATTTTATCTCCATTCCCCTTCACCATTTCTCTCTACCTCATAGGCAATCTTTGTAATATTTTTATTTTAAATCTTTTTGTTTGCATGCTTTCCTTACGAAATGAGTATTACTGTTCTGTGTACCTGTATGTAAATTACTTTGTGTTTTCTTACTTTTTATCCTTAAGCACCATGATTCTAAGATACATCCATGTTGCCATGTATGTATACTGATCCACTACCTTTAACACTTACACCCACTGTGTGCATCCACTACATTATGGCAGTGATGGACCCCGAGTTATTCCAAGTCTGCCACCATGTACATTGCTGCAATTGACATCCTTATATATTCCTCCTTTTGGATCTCTGAGAAAAGCTCTTTGGATATATACCAAGAATGGAATTCCTGGAAGTTTTCAATCTAAGAGAATGTCTTCTTCAAGCTTGCCTAAGTCCATTCTAATGGTGTTTGCCATAAATTTTCATAGTTTTAGAGAAAAGCATGGCCTAGCTTGGCTGGGATGGGGATGCTTAAGAATTTATTTATCTATTTTTCTTTCATATTTCAAAAATTTATTAAATAATGCACTATGGAAGTTTGATGGTGTGAAGAGGAGTAGCTTACAGTCTTCAAAATAACCTTACAATTAAAAAAATTTAAACACTAAAAAAATAACCCTATAAGGAAACTGTTAACATGTCAATTTATAAAGATGGGGGATGTAATACTTGAGGTTGTATCACTAGTAAGTAACAGAGTTAGGATTTGAAATAATGTCTTTGTAATTCCGAATTCCCTAAAGAGAATAAAATAGGAAGAACATTATCTACATAGAAAAAACATTACCTTTTTCTCTTGAGAATGGAAATTGAGGGGAAATAGATATCCTTCCCCAGAAAATTCACATATAAGACTATTCATTTGTTGATGGAAGTTAGTTCTTGACAAGATAAGTCTCCAACCCAAAAGTTTGGACACTGTGCTTTTGTATCCCAGAAAGGACTGGATGCTCCATGGCTCACTCCAGCATTTGAGTTGAAGCTCAGCAAGAAGACTCAGCAGCAGTTTTTAAAAGAGAAATGCCCTCCTCAGGCACCATCTAGCTCCTTCCTCCAGCCATGCGTGGACTTTCTTTAATATGAGCTCCAGCGAAAAATGTACATGGCACAGAGTACCTCTTGAGAGTGACGTAGCCCAAATTACTCCCATCTGAGCACATGCTGGAATAGGGGAGAATTAAGAGGTAGCAATCATTTCTAGCTTAACATTTCCTAAATCAGAGGTTTTCAACATCTTCCAGTTTCATGATATCTTATAAACACAAAATATGTTTCAGAGATTCTGTTATGGTAAGGGTTGTTCTTTTAATATCAGTTATGGGGCAAATACATAAGAGCAAAAAGCTAAAATGAGTTCAGTGCTACTTAAATTAATTTGTATTTAAATACTTAACAGATAATAGTACATATTTATTATACTACATGTTATATATTGCCCTTACAACCTACAGCCTATGGTCAATGCTTGCGAGAGCGGAATTCCCAAACACTTACAATTACTTACTTGCCACCCTTTCACAATAGACATGTATTGGAAATGACTGTTCTAACTCACCAAGATCAGTGCCACTAATCTGGCACTTAACATGCCATCTTGTATTCTTGTTATTATTTTTATGCTTATGTCTCATCTCCTTTACCTGGATTATAAGCTCTCTAAAAAGAGAGATCATGTACTCCATTTTAAGGCCTACAGGATCAAGAACAGTGCTTTTCAGAGAGCTTTAGTAAATAGGGAAAAGAAAAAGATTTATTAGTACCCATTCTGTGCCAGGAATTGTGATGGGTGCTTTACATATATAGCGAACATTGATTTGGCTCTACAACCCCCATTGCAATCCCTTTCTTTGTTCAGGAATTGGCTGCTAGGTAGTCTAATCACATCATGGTATCCCCATTCCCTTTCCTGTGATGGATTCTGGAATCAAGGCTTAGTCAAGCAGTGCATTGCATTCACCTAATAAATTTTTGGATCAAGGCTGGGTATGCAACTTAAGTTGGACAACCAGACTGAAAGGAAAGATTTACTTCCCCCTTTTGGAGAAGGGCTTAGGATGGAGCCAGTGCTGTGGCCAATAGATTAATGCAAGGATCTCTATCCTTGATGTCATTAAGTCACTAAATCAACTGACCAAACTGAAACCCCTTTGTGGCAGACACCTTCCATTTGCTCCCCATATCCATCATCCACCTCCTCATTCTGTTTCGTGTCTGGCTGACCTGTGTGGGCTTGCCAATGAACTCCCTTGTCTTCTTCTTTTCTGGTTGGCTTTAACTTATGGGGAACACCGGCAGGAGATGGAAGGGAGGGAGAAGAGCAAGATCACAGTATTTATTCTGACAGACCCTGTTATGTGAGACAACAAATTTCCTAAATATTTAATCTAGTTTGAGTTATGCTTACAGTTATTTATATAAAAAGTGTCCTACTGATAAATATATTATCTCATATCAAACTTATAGGAAGTTCAGGTAGTATTTTCTCCATTTTGCCAAAGGGAAATGAGGGCATAGAGAAATTGAATATCTTAGACTAAGAGCTGAAGCATGCCTGATTTCTATTTAAGTTTAGAAATGGATTTACATTTACTAAATATTATTTTACAGTAATGTTGGCTTTATTTGTTTTTTAAATTTACAAAATTTGTTTCAAATACTTTTTGACCATCAATGATATATAGACAATAGGTTCATTTTACCTGATATATAGGTTTTAGTTAGTGCCTAGATGCCATGTACATTTTCCTTTACCATTTAATCACCCTTAATGTGAGAATATTCTGAAATAAACTAGAACATAGAAATAGAGGAATCAATTTACCTTTTCTTCAAGAACATTCCTAGGATATATCCTAATCGATTAAAAAAAACCCACTGTGGTGGTTTGAAGCTGTATATACTCCATAAAAACATGTTCTTAAATCTAATCCATTCCTGTGGGTGTAAACCCATTCTAAGTAGGACATTTTGATGGGGTTACTTCAGTTAACATGTGGCCCATCTCAATCAGGATGGGTCTTGATCCTCTTACTGGAATCCTTTATAAGCAGATTGAAATTCAGACAAAGAAAGAGAGAGTCACCAATTTCAGACAAAGAAAGAGAGAGTCACCGGAAGCAAGAAGCTGAATGTCAACACAACCTGGAAGAGAAGGTTCCGCCCTATACCTTGCCATGTGAAAAGCTAAGGCCCACGGATTGCCAGCATTGAGCCCCAGAAAGCTACAGTCTTCAGAAAGAAAGCATTGCCTTAAAGACACCTTGATTTAGATTTTTTCCCAGCCTCAAACTGTGAGTGAATAAATTCCCATTGTTTAACCTGATCCATCTTGTGGTATTTGCTTGAGCAGCCTAGAAAACTAATTTAAAAACAATTTCCAACCTACAGGAAAGTTGCCTGGATAGTATAAAGAACAGCTCTACACCCTTCACCTAGATTCTCCTATGCTAATATTTTTCCCCAGTTACTCTACCACTCTCCATGCACACACGTGTGTGCCTGCATGTATATATATATGCATTTATATATTTTTTTCCTGAACTATTTGAGAATATGTTGTATATATCATGCATCTTCAGAATACTTCAGTGAATATTTCTGAAGAATAAGGATATTCTATTATGACACAACGGGATAATTATTAACTTTAGGAAATTTAAAATTGAATATTTTTGCTTCATCTATAATTAATATTTCAGTTTTCCAATTGACCCAATAATGTTCTTTTTTTTTTAAAGATTTCTTTCTTTCTTTCTCCACCCCCGGCCTCCCACCCCACCCCCACCATTGTCTGCTCTCTGTGTTCATTCACTGTGTGTTCTTCTGTGTCTCCGTGTATTCTCATCAGGCAGCACTGGGGATCCGTGTCTCTTTTTGTTGCTTCATCTTGCTGCATCAGCTCTCCGTGTGTGTGGCACCACTCCTGGGCAGGCTGCAGTTTCACGTGGGGTGGCTCTCCTTGTGTAGGGGCCACTCCTTGCATGGGGGGCACCCTTACGCAGGGGCATCCCTGCATGGGCCGGCACTCCTTGTGTGCAGCAGCACTGCGCATGGGCCAGCTCACCACACGAGCCAGGAAGCCCTGGATATCGAACCCTTGGACCTCCTATATGGTAGGCAAATGCTCTATCTGTTGAGCCACATCCGCTTCCCCCAATAATGTTCTTTATAACATTTTCCCCAGTCTAAAATCATAAGATGCATTTCGTTTTTGTGTCGTTTTAATCTCCTTTAATCTGGAAGCTTTCTTCAATCTTTCACAGACTTTTATCACATTGCTAATTTTGAAACCTTTAGCCTTACATCCCCTTTTAAATAAAATGCTCCTACATTTAAAAAAATAAAATGCTCCTAATTTTTTATTTCTGGTGATTAGATTCAGCTTATGCATCCCCTATAAGAATACAACCTAGATGATGTTGTGTCCTTAGGGTATCACACCTAGAGGTACCTAATGTCCATCTGCTCCTCCTTGATAATATAAATTTTGACCCTCTGGTCAACAAGTTATCCAATTTCTTCTCTGTATATCGGAACAGCCTGATTTTTCAAAGCAAGTTTTGCCAGACCACAAAACACTGATGCTGCCTGCTTCCTATTTTGTTTTTTTTTAAAGATTTCATTTTAAAATTTATTATACCCTCCCCCCCCCCCCCCCCCCCCCCGTTGTCTGTTCTCTGTGTCCATTCACTGTATGTTCTTCTGCGTCTGCTTGCATTATCAGGCGACACTGGGAATCTGTGTCTCTTTTTTGCTGTGTCAGCTCTCCATGTATGCAGTGCCACTCCTGGGCAGGCTGTGTTTTTTTCACATGGGGTGGCTCTCCTTGCAGGGCGTACACCTTGCGTGTGGGGCACCCCTATGCGGCACAGCACTCCTTGCACATGGCACCACCACACGGGTCAGGAGGCCCTGGGTATCGAACCCTGGACTCTCCATATGATAGACAGATGCTCTATCAGTTGAGCCACACCTGCTTTCCTGCCTCCTGTTGATTGATTCATCTGCCCTTATAGGGAACCTCATAGAGCCGTTGTTTGCTACTACCCTAATTTAAGAGAACTTTCTTTCTTGTGAGACCAAGGACTGGGAAGTCTTGGTTTACAATGAAAAGAATTTCTATAGCTTCTGAATTCTTTTTAAATCCTATCAATTGGCCTTTCTCTGTTCAGTTAAATAACTCTTAAGGGAAAACAATTCAATTGATTTTCCAAATCTCTTCCCTTTCTGGCTTACATTTTTTTTTAGGGTATCTCATCTTCTTCTCTGTAAAAGAAGTGTCTGCTCTGTCTGTTCACACTTGTACTTTGTTTCCAGGTAGCAGGCAAATTACTTGTTCCCAGAAACAGCTTTGGGAGGAGAGAGACCAGGGTGGGGTGGCAATCCAGAGGGGTTTAAACAAACAAGACTTGCCTTTTCTTCTACCTCCCTGGAGCCCACGGGCCCAAAGAACTTTGTTCTAATCTACCTCAGGCCACAGGCCCAAAATCTTTCACTTATTTTTTTTCTCTAGGGATTTCCCCTGTCCCTGGAGGTGGCTGGGAAGATGGTAAACTTTAGGCAGGCTTTGCAGGTGGGATTCTTGACTCCTGTCAAATCTGGATGTAACAGATTTAAGTAACCAACTGAACCTAAAACCAGTTCAATTGGTGTTGAGACAAAATTTATCCCAGGCCTCAAAGATCTTTAGAAGTCATAGAGCCAAACTCCTTACCTGTCATTACATTCTGTGGATTTGTCTGAAGTTACTCGCTTTTGTCACTTCAGGTCTACACAGAGCTCCCAGGAGACAATGATGGGCATTGTGTGCCTGTGCTGGGGAACAATGGGGCAGGAAAGCAAACCTGCGGTCTGTGCATTTCACTGCAGGAAACAAATCTCAGCAGAATCTGGCAACTATTATGAGGCTGGAATAAGCACATATAGTCATAGAACAAAGCAACCAAATTATGTGTTTAACATAATAATCATTACAAAAGCTTTATAGGCATCGGTTTGAGCTATCCGTTGCCATGAGTCCTGAGGGCTTCCGTCAACTACGGGAAACTCTGAAAAATGAGCAGTGACAGGAAGCTGGGTTGGAGAGTAGGCGCAGCCATTAGTTTTCTTTTGTGTGTGAGCAATTGTTTCAAGGTTTAAATGCAATACTCGCTGTATCATTTGTCACCACAAATTACCCCTTGGATGGTTTACTAGAGTGCCAGCTTCTCTGGGGCACCTTCTGGATTTTACAAGTGGTTCCATCAAACAATGATTATTATTCCTCAAGAAATTATCCAGAGTGGCTTGTTACATGACAGACATGTGGTTTGAGTTTTGTTGTAAACGCAGAACAAAGGGGTTGAGAGCATTCCTTTTTATTATCTGTGCTGTGTGGCATTGAGGAAACATCAGATAGTTCATTATTCAAATGAAAATTTTTTTCCTGCCTTTCATTTTCGGTTTTATTTCTGTACATCCATGACATTTCAGCAAGCAAGCTGTCTCCTCTAGAAGCACCATCTGCTTTGCTTTTCAACTGTGAAACCATCTGAGAGAATACCTCCCCCCTCACAGATATACATCTGGGGTGAGGGAATGGTGTTATTAATTATATACATGATTATGTATGAATATATACCCATGTAGGTATGTATCTACACATGCATGTAGGCATGTCTGTACTTTTTCTTTCTTTCTTTGTTTATGTTAGAGCTTAGCTATACAATAAAGGCATTTGGTATTGATAAGTAAACTAAACAAAAATCTCCAATCCAACTTTCTCCCAAGTCTCAAATCCAATAGAAGGTGATACCTGAGCATGGAGATTTCTTGTGTCTTTGTTTATTGATATCACCCTGGTATCTGGACACATGCCTGGTATATGAAAGGTAATAAAGAAATAGGTATTGAATGAATTGGTGGGAATATCAGTGTTCTTTCTGAGTATTTTTTGTGGTAAGCATGCAACAGCCAGAAATTACTCTTCCTGGCTGTGGCTGCTCCAGTTGTCACTCCCATTTTGATGTGGTTGTTATCCTTTTCTGCCTATGCTAACAGACACTGTTGGGTTGGTGGTCATGGGTGGGAATGCCTTCTCTGACCTGTTTACATGCTCTTACTAGATGATAAAGCAAAGATGTTCTGTGGACATCTCCCCCACATAGCAAGGCTGCCCTGCCAACACTCTAGAGCTGCCTAAACGATCCTCAAGCAAACAACTTGGTCCCTGGCCTCAGGACTTTTGTAATATGAGTGTATGAATAGTAGCATAAATTGGAACGTATCAGTCTATTGAAAAGGTATGGTAAACCACTGCCATAATTCAAGAGGTCTGTGAAAAAAACATTCCCAAGTTCAAGTTAAAATAGGACAGCACTGGCCATAAAACAACAGCTGTCAGATTGGCCTGACATCTCCAACTGAAACTGGATTATCTCATTTCAGCAGAGATTTCAGAAAGAGGCAGGGAGCCAGATTGTCTGGTCTTCAGGTTTCCACGGTGGGAAGGATTCATGTTCACATGTTAGAACTTTTCAGCCCACTCACCGACACATTGAGAGCAGCAGGCCCTTTGATCGTTCTTGACAGAGACACATCAAATACAAAGGAAGAGACTGAGACAATCCAGGATATCATTAAAGTCTAATAGCTAACTGACATGAGAGCTAGAAGCATATGATATCTTTATAATCTGCTCTAATCAGAAATTTTCAATGATTTCCCATTCCTTATGGAATGGAGTCCTGAATTATAAACTAGGATTATAAAAATCTGGGCCAAACCTACTTTCTCAGGCTGAAGTCCCTTTCCTACCCATAGGTACCCTATGCTGGAACTGAGCTAGAGAACAGGCACCATTCACTAATAGTCCCCACCTTGGTACCCCTACCACATTGCTTTGAATGGAATGCTCTCATCTCTGCTGTTCTAATAAGGGAGCTGATGCACCACTCTTAGAACATATTATAATTTGAGATACTAGTGGTACAAGCAAGGGAAATTGTGTAAGTAAGGATTTGGAGAGATAGTTTGGAGCTCAAGAGAGAGCTCTGGTTGGAGACTGCGTGTGGTGGTTTAGAGCTGTATGCACCCCAGGAAAACATGTTCTTAAATGTAATCCATTCTTGGGGGATGTGAACCCATTGTAAATAGGACCTTTTGATGAGGTTGCTTCAGTTAACATGAGGCCACCTCGGTCAGGTTGGGTCTTAATTTTATTATGGAGTCCTTTATAAGAGAATGAAATTCAGACACAGAGAAAACTGTACAGGGAGCAGCCAGAAGCTGAGCTACAACAGAACCCAGAGAGAACTGAGAGGCAGGAGAGGCAACCATGTGCATTTCCATGAGACAGAGGAGCCAAGGACCAAAGATCGCTGGCAGCCAGCCCCGGGTCGCCAGTCTTCAGGAAGAAAGCATCGCCTTGATGAGGCTTTGGTTTAGATCCTCAATCTAAGTTGTGCTAGAAGAAATATAGTTATCATTTGCAACCGGTATTTTGAGCAAGTACATAAGATAAGCCCAAGGACCTCCTGTATTATTCCACTGAGTCTTCTGCCAGCACCAAACTGTCTTTTTTTTTTTTTAAAGATGTATTTATTTTGTTTTTTAAAGATTTATTTATTTATTTATCTCCCCCCCCCCCCCCCCGCCGGTTATCTGTTCTCTGTGTCTCTTTGCTGCATCTTCTTTGTCCACTTCTGTTGTTGTCAGCGGCATGGGAATCTGTGTTTCTTTTCTTGTTGCATCAGCTCTCCGTGTGTTCGGCGCCATTCCTGGGCAGGCTGCACTTTCTTTCGCACTGGTGGTTCTCCTTAGGGGGCTCACTCCTTGCATGTGGGGCTCCCCTACACGGGGGACACCCCTGCGTGGCAAGGCACTCCTTGCGCGCATCAGCACTGCGCGTGGGCCAGCTCCACACGGGTCAAGGAGGCCCCGGGTTTGAACCGCAGACCTCCCATGTGGTAGATGGACACCCTAACCACAGGCCAAGTCCGCTGTCCCAAACTGTCTTGATTACAATAGTTTCATAATAGTGGTATCTTCCCACTATACTCAGCTGATATGCAGCCAAATAATGGGACATGTGAGAACTTTGCAAACCTGAAAGAAAAAAGAATTACAGCCAACTTTCCTTGAGTACATACCAAGTGCCTGGCACTAAGTGCTTTACATATATCAATTCATTTAATCCTCACAATAATTACAAGCTAGGATTTGTTACTAATGGCATTTCACAGCTATGGAACCCGAGGCATCGAGGTTAAATAATGTGGCCAAAGTTAATCAGCTGCTAAATGGTAGAACTGGGATTATCCTCCAGAATATTAAAAAGTGGCTAGACCAAAAAAAGTTCCTAGATGGTTCTGCAATTGGGAGGAATTGGGGGTTGGTTTTAGACCTTGCCAATTTTATTCAAATGAATGCATTTGTAATACTCAGATACATAAAGAAAGTTGACACTGTGTATCCCAGATAATATGAACAGATACTCCTGAGCTGATGATTAGATTAGGGTTCCAAAAGGTCTTTTCTCTTTTATTCTTCTGTGCAAAATACTATTATATTAGTGAGTATTTGTGTGTGTGCTATGATGCATAGTTACTTTCCATCTATGAAAGTTTATATATAAATAAACCTTTTTAAGTAGCAAACGAGACTTCAGAGTCAGGAGGCATCCTGGGTATAGAGGTTGATAGGAAGGTGTTAGGGCTGAAGTTAAGGTCTAGACCAAAGGGAAGGAAAAGCAGCACTTATGTAAGTGAGAGAGAGACTCCCATTTCGAGGTGGAAATTTTCTTTAGGTGAGGAACCACTGGTAGACATAACATGTATTTCTCAAGAACCAATTACACATCCAAGCACTGTTTTAGATGCTGTGGAAATTTTCTTTTAAAGTATGCCACCACCTTGCCATCAGTGGTCTACATTATATTTTGGGAAAATTAAAACACGAGCTGATTAGCATGAGAGTTGGAAAGCTCAGGATGAATTTGAGAAGACAAATGCCTTCGGGACCTGAGTTTTCTAAGGAAGCAGAGCTAAGCCTTTGTGCCTGGAAATAGGGCCCAATAGCTCGTTATCATGGGGTTGTGCCTGGAAAGCCTCGTGGAGAAAATCCAGCCCTGGGCTGGCTTCGCTGACTACCTTCCCTAGATACATAGAAGGGCAAATGGCTCAGCGCTCTAGTTTGATTAAATGCTTCAACAGGCAGTCAGGCTCCTGGGAACCGTATGCAACATTTTATTACCTTTCGAGGCAGTTGTTTCTCATTGTATAGATATGCCTGAGTGGATAAATAATCTAAATTTCCAATGCCAAAGGCTAATTTGCCCTGGCTTGGGAAAAGCCTGTTTTTTTGAACCCATGAGCAGCATGAATTACACTGATAGGTTTGCAGGTTTCTGGCTGGCCACCAAGGGACCCCCTTCCAGGAGGATGGGAAAGTTTCAGGATGAAGTTTTCTCACAGAATGTACTGCTGACTATAAAATGTAATCGCTACAGTGAATAATCATCTTTCCAGACTGCTCCCCTACCCAACCCAGTGCAATCTTAATTGGTTTGGCAACATGTGTAATTACCATGAAGGCAGAGGAATTCTGTGATGTGTGAAGGAAAGGCTTCTTTGGCGATTTGCAGAGTCTCAAAGTTGTTTTCTAAAAGGCCCAACTACCATTGGACTCACTTCAGTAGAGGTACATTTTGCTTTGCTTCTACTTACATAGCTTTCAAAATTCAGTGCTTTTATGCCTTGGAAATAAGAAATTTTCATAAAGTGAATACTTGTTGGTTAAGGGGATTTTAATCTCTCAAATGCTGTTACTAAAGTTCAAGGCATGTAAGTCTCTATCAATAGGTTACAAACCTCTGTAATGCAACACTTGTCCAATTTGCAAGGATGTTAGTTTAAAAAAAAATCTCTCTCAAGGAAAAAACAAAGTTGTACAAACAGTCTACCCAGGGGTAAATTATAAAGATCTCCCACGAACATCAGAACTACATGAACTTAAGTGTAATTACCATCTTAGTAAGAAAATAGAGTCTTTATTTTTACCTTTCCACCAAAAGACTATACACTCCTAGAAGTTCATGAAGGTCAATGGAGGAATCTAACCTCTACTTTAGAAAAACTACCAAGCTAAATTACACATATTTTTAAGAGCCTGTTGAATGCTATGTGAAGGCTTCTTTACAAATGCCAATTTCCAATCCAATCATCAGTGAAACCTCAAGTCAGTGTCAAATGCTTGCAAATAATATTGAGGTTCTTCAGTCAGACCCTGAATACCCTGGATTACAATACTTTCCCCTCCGATTCTTATTCTTCATGAGTAGAGGGAAGGAGATGTTGATTTGAAAAAAATGAACCCTGAGAAGTGCTTTGCCTCTTCTAAAAATTGGTAACTTGGTTTCTTTCTGTGAGGATGATCCCCTGTGAAAGTACACTACACATTTGAAATCTACATAACTTATTCAGGCTCTTGCAGGGTATTTAGTAAGTTACAACTTTTAAGGACCCTTGGCATACATTTTCTTTTATCTGATTTAATGAGAAATTGCTCAAGATAGAGTAAGAAAGTTGAATATTCTCAAACAGCAAAGGTCAAAATTGTGAAACAGAGTAATTTGCTTTTAAGAATCTTTCTGAAGTTTCCCTTTCTGAAACTAGTGCTTTTGCTATACTTGAATTCATTACCTTCTAGGAAATTTTTTTATGTTAAAGAAGCATGTTTGTACATTGTTCATCTTTGTACTCCTGTTTGCTTAGCAAATCTTTTGCTTGTGAGTTGAAAGTACTCAGATTAAGATTATTATTTAATTTATTCAATTCCCAGGGCTAGATCTGTAGGCAAAGCATTGTGAGGGCCATTTTGATTCCCTTCAAATCACACAGCGTAGACGACATCTACTTCTCTTATTGTAAATGAGGTGTGACCTGAGGTATTGCCAGGGTACACTGACATAGCAGGGTCTCCTCTCTAAGGAGATTTTTTGTGTAAAGGGGAATCAGAGTCATCCTTCAGGGTAGGAAATAAAAGTATGCTTCAAAGCTTACTCTATAATCCAAGACTGGTAATCTAAACTACTAAGAAATGCCTGGTTCCCACATTTTGGATCTGGCCAACAGGAATTGCTTTTGTTTGTTTGTTTGTTTGTTTCCCCCTATTGTGTAATAGTGCTTATAAGAGTCAATGTGATGTTCTTAACATTTCTATTTTAATGCCAGGGAACAATTTTCCCCTGGAAGCATGAAGCTTAATGTTTCTTAAAAGCTAAAAGAACAGAATGTTAAAAGGCTTTTCAAAGAGGTTTCTATCTTAGTTGAGGCAACAATAATGATAATAATAATAATGATGATCATTACATATTTCATTTGTATAAGATTTTATAGTTTGCAAGGCATTTTCATATACATTATCTCACATTATAATAGAACCCAAACCTTGCATATTATGAAATTAGCTGTTTCTCTTGTCAAGGCATCCAGTGTGTTATTAGAAGCTGTGGGCCAGATGTTATGAATGGTGTAGAGAGTATTTCTTAGCAGAGCATTGAAAGGTCTGGACTTCTGAACAGAGAAGAATGGCAAGACTATGAGAAGTAAATGTACCATAGTTTGCTTTGCTAAATAAAGGCTCCAGGCAGAGTCAAAGCCAATGGAGCCATGAGACCTTGCTTTGGATCCACAATGCCTTAGTCCAGGGATGGATTGGAGGAGGGTGCCCAGGCTTCTGTGTGAGGTGGGTATTGAGGCTATGCCCATGATGAGCAGGAAGGAGAACAGAAGCTTCTCTGCTTTGGAGCTTTTCAGTGGTGAACTCTCATGAATTCTAGAATCTTGATAGCAAAATATAAGCCTATGAACTCTGTTCTATCACCATGAATTTTTCTAAGAAAATAGTCTTGAATATGCATAAAGATTTATCTGCCAGTAAGTTTACAGAATTTATAAACAATATAAATTATAGTTTATAAAAGTGAAACAAGCTAACCAATCCTAATCCCCCAAATAAGAGATGGTTTGAGGTAATTAGGATTTATCCATTTGGTGGAGTACGATGTATCCATGAAAGATAATACTGTTGATGTACCTTTATTAAAGTAGAAATAAAAATAATAAATTGTCAATTAGCATAAATTTAAAAAGAATATGTCATGATGATATAACATTGTAAGAAAAATGCCTATATATAGTTGCATAGAAAATGTCTGGAAGATATTTTTCTGCAAAATTCAGAGTGGTGATTCATGAGTGATTTTTATTTTCTTCATTTTGCTTTTCTCTATTTCCTAAAATTTCCAGGAATATGTTACTTTAATAATATGATGTAAACTTTAAACTAATTTTTGAAAGCATGGATCCACAGCATAAGCTTTATTTAGGAAATCAAAGATTGTTTCGTGGAAAAGAAAATAAAACACCCTTTTAACAAACTCGGAGCTTACTTCTTCAGAATTGTCATAGATAGTAAGATCAAACTCTCAAGGACAATAAATAGGGTAAAAACAATAACAACGGTAGCAATTATATTTCTAGAGTGCACTAAGTAAAATAAGGTGTCCAAGTGCAGCAGAAACCAGTGCATCAGTGTTAAAAACTTACTCTAGTAGAGAACCTTTCTTTTTAAAAAGTAGCTATAATTTTTTATTAAAAAAATTGCTTCTACAGATTATCTCATAAAGTTTTGTTATGTAATTTTGTACCACCTTTAAAAATACTTAGAATAAGCTGGTACTGGTTTGAAATTTAATGTATTTTGATTTTTATTCTCTCTGTTTTATTTATTTTTAAAGTATCAGCAAAATACTTTGGAACTGTCTGTCATGTTCACAAATCATCATGATGATTCAGGGCAAACTTTCCTAAGCCTTGTTTTCAAATCATTACCAGGGCGAAGTTAGAACAAATATCCTTCTCTGAACCAAACTATTAGCTCCCCTACATGACAGGAGGAGACACCTATAATTATTGCCATATTTCTTGCTTAATCAAACGGACCTGGATTTTGAATGTGTAAAAACAACACAGATTAAAAATTTAGGAATGCACGAGGATGTACCAGGGAAAGGGTGACTCTTCAAGGGAAAATAAAGACATTGCTGCCAGAAGAAAAAGGAATAGAAGCTGGGTGTCAAAACCAACAGGGTCAGGGAATACTAAACTTACATGTTGAAAATCTCTCCTCCAGTGCTATGGCAGACATTGCTAAACAAAAACTGTATTCTTTTCCACTGAGCTTAAAGGTGGCCTTAGAATCCTTTTCAGTACAGCCTCTCCCACTTGATCAGAGAGCTGTCAAATGGGATCAACCTACTTGCTATGGTAATAGTTATGGTACTGCTTACACAAACATTTGCATTTTAACAGTCTCCAAAGTCTTAACTTGAATCATTAATATGAGAATTGGTGGCACCATTTTAGGAAAAGTGAAGGCAATATTTTGGGACAGGGAGCATCTTTTTTCTTACTTCTCAAATCTAGGTCTGCTCCTAGGGCTAGAAACGCAGGGTAGCACCCTCTGCTAGCACATTGGAGGGTCATCTAGGCAAGTGTGTGAGGAGCACAGATTTTCTTTATCTTTCTTAAGAATACAAAATGTGGCTGGTGACTTACCCTCTGGGCAGACTTTTCTGAGACTTGATGGGAAGAGGTAGGGCCTTTTGATGTGACTACTTCAGTTAACATATGACTTACCTCAATCAGGATTGGTCTCAATCCTAGTACTGGAGTCCTTTATAAGCTGAATGAAATTCAGACACAGAGAGAGAAAGCCACAGGAAGCAAGAAGCTGAACACCAACAGAACCCAGAAGAGAAGGGATAGACCAGGAGATACCACCATGTGCCTTGCCATATGTCGTGGTTTGAAACTGTATGTACCCCCAGAAAAGCATATTATTAAAGCTAATCCATTCCTGTGAGTGTAAACTTATTGTAAGTAGGTTTTCATGAGGTTACATCAGTTAAGTTGTGGCCCAGGGTAGGTCTTAATCTTCTTACAGGGGTCCTTTATAAACAGGATGACTACAAGGAGAAAGAAAGCCATGGAAGCATGAAACTGAAAGCAACAAAATTTGGAAGAGAAGGGAGAAACCAGCAGGCATCTCCATGTGTCTTGCCATGTTACAGACCACCTAAAGATTGTGCCGTCTTTGGAAAGAGAGCATGGCTTCAATGATGCCTTGATTCGGATATTTTTTTCAGCTTCAATATTGTAAGCTAATAATTTCTGATTGTAAAGAGCCAACCCATTTACGGTATCTGCTTTAAGCAGCCTAAGAAACAAAAACATTGTGTGGCAAGCTAAGGACTGAGGATCACCAGCAGCCTGTCCCAGAATGCCACAGTCTTCGGAGAAAAAAAAATGACCTTGGTGACGTCTTGATTTGGACTTTTCCCAGCTTCAAACCATTAGTGAATAAATTCCTACTGTTAACTCAGCTCATTTCATGGTATTTGCTTGAGCAGCCTAAAAGAGGGCCCAATATCTTATTTTGCTCGAGAGCTTTTCAAAAGTTTTCAGTCCATAGTTTAGTTTTGGCAATCTTGGAGTGATGGGATTTGTAGATATAATTTACGTCAATCACTACTTATTAGCTGTTGTTCTTTCATTTCAGCAAGCATTCTAAATCACTTATTATGGGTCTTGAATATCTTTCCTGGAAATTTTGAAATAATATTTTCAGTCTGCTCTTCTTTTCTACATTAAATAGGAATAAGACATATAAAATTGACAGTTATTTTATCTCTGAAGAAGTTCAAATATATTATTTTAAGCTCTTTGTAAATATCCTGACTGAAGGAAATTGCAAAAAAAAATTCAAAAGTATAATGAAATTTTATTGTCTGACAAGGTTTTTACTATTGACCTTTAGGTTGAGAATTGATGTCTATATATTAGATGCTAATTGTATTAATTCTCTAACTCTGATTCCATGTTAGTGATTGGAGTGGGTTGAATAGTGGTCCCCAAAAGATAGGTCCAAGTCTTAACCCCTGGTACTTATGAATATGACCTTGTTTGGAAACAGGGTCTTTGCAGATGTAATTAAGTTAAAAATCTTGAAATGAGATCTCTGTGGATTCAGGGTTGGTCCTAAAGGCAACAACTGGTGTCATTATAAGAGAAAGGAGAGGGAGATTTGACATAAAGACTTGGGAAAGAAGGTCATGTGAAGATGGAAACAGAGATTAGAGTTATGCTGCCACGAGTCATGCAGCACCTGGAGCCACTAGAAGCTGGACAAAGCCGGGGAAGGTTCCTGTCCTTGAGCTTTCTGAAGGAACATGGCCTTGCTGACACCTTGATTTCAGGCTTTCAGCCTCCAGAACTGGGAGAGAATAAAGTTCTATTGTTTTAAGCTGCCAAGTTCATGGGTATTAGTTATACCAGCTCTAGGAAACTTACACAGTGACCTAATCTCAAATGTAGAAATAATAAAATTATGGGTGCAATATTCTTTCAAGCAACCCTAGGAGCAAACAATTCATTAATTCAAAGTTCAGTTAAAACATTATAAGGTATTCATAGAGGTTCATTAGTCACGTCAGTGGTTCTACTTTATTTGCAAGATAATTCGAGTATAGCAGTGTACTATAGGTAACTGTAGAAGGAAGCATCCCATTGTTAAGTCCATCTTGCTGATGGTTAAAAATTCCTTTAATACGTAGGAGAAAAATATTAGATTGCATGTATTCCCATGCACCCACCCCCCAGACATAAATGAATCCAAATTTGCTCTTTTGTTGTGATGCTAAAAGCACCTACTTTGGTTTATTTTCAGATAAAGCACTATTGAAGTCACTCCTGAAGTTTTGCCTTGGAAGGGGCTACCAATTTCTATTGTACTTCTGTTTCTAATTGTGTGCACTATAATTTTATTTTCCACAAATTTGACTAAGGACTCCATATTTTTCCTCATTACATTTGTTCAACGTCTTTCCAAGAAAATTATGCCATTAATTTAATTACAAAGATTCTTTAATTTTATTTAACTTATAAAAACTATATGTTGGGAATTGCTTGTTTCTGGAAACATAAGAAAAAACAGCCCCTATTGCTAAGAAATATAATTAGGAAAGAGAATACTGCTGGGATTCATCATATACAGCATATATTCAAACTATTGTAAAAACAGCCTTTTATTATATGTGACCATATTTACATTTTTAGAAATATTTGTGAAGTCCAGAAGGAGTCCGTTACAAAAGAGTAGGAAAGGAGGCCAGTAACCATTAATATTAATACAACTAGATAAAGTTCCTTGTAGAAATGCAGAGAAGGCCAAAGGAACATTACATGCAAAATTTTTTAAGAATTGTGAATAGCTGTGGATAGCTGGACTACGGCCAGTTTTTGGCAGACTATAAATAATTCAATATATAACAAAGGAACTTTGGGAAAGTTAAGGTAAGTTTTTGTTTTTTTTTTTTGAGACATGACTGCATAAGACATAGCTACTGATTTTAGTGTGGGGAAATAGTCTACTTCTTTTCCTAGTCCAGCCAGTTTAAAATTATTTCTTGTTCCTAAATTTGTACCCTGATAATAAATTTATGGGCTCCCAGAATGGAGCTAAAAATGGAGCTTCTTTTCATGCTTTAACTTTTCTAGTATAGTTGTTAAAGAGGGAAGAGAAAAACATTAGTGTGAGTCTATAATAGGGTTCAAACATATTTCAGGTTCACCAGTGTTTTCATTAACCAAAAGAGTTTGGTTTGACGCCACCCATACTTTGTTATCTCTTATGTCTCCTAGCCTCAGCCTGCTCTTTATAATCTGCCCCTTCAGAAGATGTTGAGACAAACCTGAAATATTTTACATAATGAATTCTTGACTATATTCATGTTTTCACATATAATATGAAGTAGTTTATCTGGACTCCTTGTGGCAAATCACTGTATTGGAATACCCAATTGACATTTTGCTTGTATGTGTGAATGTAAGTGTCCAAACAAAATTATTAGATGAGAAATTATTGGGACGATTTCATGAAAAATGATTATTATGATGATTATAGAGTTTGTTAATTATTTCCCAAAACTTGTACACTAGACCCACAGATGCTGGAGGGTGGGATGGGGTAGATAAAGTTATAATGGTTAAAAAAGTTCAGAAAATGCTTTACATTTTTGCATATTGGCAAAAAAGATTATGACAAGTTTTGAAGCAAATAAATTGATTTGATTTTGTTTAATTTAATCATTCTTAAATTCTTTTGACTAGTACAAATTTTGTACATAAAAAGTACAAACATCTGAAGAATTAATATCTTGCCAAACCTGCTTTGAAAAATGTTAATCTGGACAAACCTCTCATTTTACAGATGATGGAACTGAGTCCATGGATATTAAATTGCAAGACCAAGATCCTATAGTTAATTAGTGACTGAGCTGGGCCTAAAATCTAGGGCTCATTGTGTTCTAAGTTTCAGTATACCATACCCAACTTGTTCTGTTTGTCTATGTGGCCCAATTAAGCAGATAATTTGGCAACATTTACTTCTTTTTTAAAGCTTTAAAAAAATGTGGTACAATTTGCATAAAGGAAATTTTATGCTTTTTAGTGTACAGTTCTGTAAACTTTGAAACCACCGCTACAATCAATAGTTCCATTTATTTTTTAAAAAATTAGATCGGAATGCTTTTAAAAAGAGGTACTAGAGTACATTAACATAATTTCAATAGATACTTAAATGAGTTCAAAATCTGCTTAAAATGATCATTCTAGACAGTCTCATTCAACACAGTTCATGGTATGGACTTTAAGAATGGTGGTAAAAAACAAAACAAAACAAGCAAGGCAAAAGTGAAGCTAATCTAGAACGGGAACGTGTAGATGAAGGAATTATAAGGTTCGTTCTCCTTTGTGAGAAATAACCTTTAGAGTTCAGTCTTTGGCAATAAGCCCCCAAAGAACTTTGAATTTAGGGAATGGTAATTTCTCATGAGAAATATACTTCCCAAATTACCCATGATTTTTTCCCCTTTAATTCTCCTTCTCTCTGTTCTACCCTTGTTCAAGTTCTATTCCTATACTGAATCCAAGGGTCCCCTTCTTTTTTTTTCCTTTTTGCCCCTCTGTGATATGTATTATTCAGTGGTGAGTTAAAATCTTCACGTTTTAGTTAAATACCAGCATCAGAAGACTCTGTTTAAATCGTTTCATAGCTTCAGTTTCATATCATATATGCTTTTACGCTACTTGATTACAGTTACCTAGTGAATTTTATCTTTAAAAAAGCATGCCCATTTTTGTTTCTGAGGCAAAATGGGCTCTGATCAAACCTGGCAAGTCTTACCTGCATGGACTTCATTTCTTTTGCCCAGATTTTCTTTGCTGTTCTTGAAAAATTCGAGCAGAGTAATTGGGCCTGAAGAATACTTTTATACAGGACTTGCCTTTCTAGATACCACTCTCCCACCCCCAGGGGTAACATATCCTGTTTGCCCTAACTTTGGCCTGGCCTGTTTGCTTCACAAAACATCCAGCTTCAACCACACAGAGTAGAAACAAGAAATAGATACTCCTCAGGAGGGGACAACGTTCCTGCTATGCAGGGATGTTTTGCACAAATTTAACATGAAAAGAACTTGGTAAGACAGAAAACACGGAGCCCTAGAAAAGAACAACAATCGCCATGTGGAGGCAAAATGAGAGTAAGTTGTGTATGCTGACTCTCCACGGGAATTAGGCTGGGGAGCAAGGAGGCCGCTGGGCCTCTTCCGCTCAGTCAGATGGCTGAGCACAAAAAAGGACAACTCCATGCCAACTGGTTGTTCCCCACGTGCTGCTGTCCCCCTGCTCCAGCTGGGGTCTGCATGGAAACCAAAGGCAAATGATATCTATGAATGCAGCCTCCAACTTTCTGTCTGCAGGAGAATATGGTCCTAAAATGACAAGGATGACAGACCCTTTTAAATCAGCAAAAGAGCCAAACTGCCCAATGGGACCCTCTACTATATATAATAGCTCTTGCTATATGTCCAGTACTGGATATCAGTATTTGCATGCTTTACCCCATTCAATATTCTTAACAACCCTACCAGATAAAGACAATTTAAAAAAAAAAATCCCATTTTATGGCGATGAAACCTGAGGTTCAGCGAGGTTAAGTAACTTTCTTTTTTTTTTTTTATCCTGGGGATGTTATTTATTTATTTATTTATTTACTTATTTATTTATTTATTTCTCTACCCCTCCCTCCCCTGCCCCAGGTGTCTGTTCTCTGTGTCTATTTGCTGCATGTTCCTGTCCACTTCTGTTGTTGTCAGCAGCACGGGAATCTGTGTTTCTTTTTGTTGCATCATCTTGTTGTGTCAGCTCTCCGTGTGTTCGGCGCCATTCCTGGGCAGGCTGCGCTTTCTTTCATGCTGGGCAATTCTCCTTATGGGGCACACTCCTTGCATGTGGGGCTCCCCTACACGGGGGACCCTGCGTGGCACAGCACTCCTTGCGCGCATCAGCACTGTGCATGGGCCAGCTCCACGTGAGTCAAGGAGGCCTGGGGTTTGAACTGCGGACCTCCCATGTGGTTGAAATAACTTTGGCTTTGTATTTTTTTTTTTTCTTAAGTCATATCACCTCAAAGGGGAGCAAATCTTTAACTACTTAAATGAACTTAACACCTTGTTCTTGTCTTTATGATGGTAAATTCTTTAGTCTATTTAGCACAAGACAGTACTCACTAATGTTACAGAAAACACCAATTCTGGTACTTGCATATATGGATCCTAATGACTAATCTTTGTAGTTTGGTAATTCAATCAGTTGATCAATCCACAAGTGAGAATAAACTTGAAAAATTTATGTGGAAAATTACCCTACACCTATTTCTGGACAGCCAGGGAAATGTGCTCTGAATTACCCTGTGAGTTTCTTTAATTCATTTATTTATTTTCCTATGCAGACACAACCTTAGTAAAGGGACATTTAAAAAGGCATACAAAAGTGTATTATGTATAACATGTTAGACAAAAATAATCAGTCAATCCAATGTTGTGAAGGAAACCTCTAGAGGATTTAGCCCTCTTGCAGTTTAGTCAACAGAAATTTCTGGGTTTTTAATCTTCTCATAGGCATCATGTGCTATTAATGCATTTGTTTCAAGCACTGCATGTGGAAATCGGAATTCAATTTTCTCAGCTCACTAGTGCTGTTTCGTAAGGTAGATATTAGTATGTCACTGAATAATATATAATACAAAACTCATGACAACTACTGGAGCATTGAGTCTCCCTGCCTTGAAAGCTTGCCAGGCAGCTGAATGGATGTCTACAAAAGATATTTGGGAGGTAATAAAAGACAGGCTATTCCCTTAGATATGTGTTTTTTGGGAATTTGCATTGTTTAACATATCCGACTGGATATGGTGAAATAGACATGGCAGTCACATTTGGTATGAACAAAAAGCTGTATTTATGTGCCATACCTATGGAAATAAGATGAATTTGCAAGAAGTCCTAAGGAAAATGTATTGACTCATTTCTATTTTACTTTTTCACCTTTGAATATAATATGAGAATACCCATTCCAAATAGGAAATAAATTTAGGTGCAAGAATTCAAACAGATTGAATAATACGGAAGTTTGTAGTGCAAGTATTTGTAGGAAGACCTAGAGCTCATATTGACATGCAGGTATTGATGCATGTGGTGACAGAGCTAAAAATTCTATTGTTAGTGGCTGCCAGTACACTCTTTGATTCTATGGCTTAAAAGGAATAGGAAAAAATAGGTCAATCTACCTATTTCTCATGATTTTATGTGATTTGTGTGTTGGTTTGAGTCTTTGTTGTACCCCAGAAAATTATGTTCTTAAATTGACCCTACTGTTAACCTTTGGTTAAATTAGATCAGTTAAGGGTCATTTGATTAGATTGCTCCAGTAGGGCATGACCCACGTTGGGTCTTAATCCTCTTATTGAGTCCTTTATATATGGAAGGATAAAAACTGCAGATACAGGAAAAAGTTGCAGTGACAGAGAGAAACCTCTAGAAATTGAAATCAATGAACGCAGTAGAGAGAACAACCACAGATGGAGTATCCCAAAGCAGAAATAGCAATGAGGCCTGAAGGAGAGAGGAGAGATGAGCAGACACTGCCATTATGCCCTTCCATGTGTCTGAATGCCCACAGTTGAGCTTGGGTAGAAAAGTGAGCCTGTTGGAGAAGGTAGAGATCAGCAGAGCCGCCATTGTGCTTTGCCATGTGGCAGGAGTCCAGGATTGCTAGAAGCTGTCCTTCAGGGGGAGAGATTCACCGAATGCCTTCATTTAGACATTTTTCCCAGTCTTGGAACTGTAAACTTTTAACCTAATGAATTCGTGTTATAAAAGCAAACCCATTTCTGGTAAATTGCCCCCGCCAGCTATTAGCAAACTAAACCAAATGTGAATGAGGTAATTTACCTAAACATGCTTTGAAAGCTATGAGACACTTTATAAAGAAGAGTTTGTTCTACCCAACATGGATGAATCTCGGAAACATAATATTAGGTGAAAAACAAAAACAGAAACAAATCACACATGACTTTATAAAATGTGATACCATGTTGATAAAACTCCAAAGCAAGCAGAACTAAATGATCTACTGTTTAGGCTACCTACATATGTGATAAAACCATGTAAATAAAGAAAAGAAATGGTAAGTACAAAATTCAGTGTAGGGAAGTGGACTTGGCTCAACAGATAGAATGTAGCCATTACTTCTCAGAGCAGACATGAAAGGGAAGGAACATACAGATAGATTCACATTCTAGTTTTTGGGTAGGTGGTAGGCCCATAGGTGTTCATTATAATATGCCTAATAGTAAACAAATTTCACATATATTTTAGAAATACTATTATATTGAAGATATAATAAAATGTTTATTCCAGATGGTGCTATGTAATAAGAAATGTCAGATCCCAATTTTGTCTCTGAATCGTTAGTGATGTTTTAGGTTCACCTCTTCTTAAAATTGCTTCCTTCTCATCTTCCCTTCTTTCCTCCTTTTCTCTTTTATAGTTTCTTCTTCAATTCAGAAGTTTGCATTGCATGTGTACAAGCTCCAAAAGTAGCATAATGTAGTCCTATAAAATAGCACTGTGGTTGTAGAGACTTTGGAGCCAGGTGTGCCGCTTGGGCACACCACTAAGCATCTCCATGTCTTATTTTCCTCAGCTGTCAAAGGAGAATAAAAGTCAAGTTTACACAGGGCTGTTGTGGGGATTCAGTAAGTTAATATTTGTCAAGAACTACATAGTATTGTTAAATTAAATAAACCCTGTGCTGCCAATGGGGGGGTGGGGGTGGGGAGTATAACAATGAGGAAGATGTGGTTTCAGCCTTGAGAAGCTCAGTGTCAATGATCTTCAGAAACAGAAATTAGCTGTTAAATGCACCATAACATTACACGAATAGCCAAGTTTGAACAAACAAACAAAAAATTCTAATGTACACACATTTTGGAAAGAATAAATGATTTAGGCCTATTATCAGGATTGAATTAGACTCCTGAAAACGAAAAGATGGTGTTCTGCCATCCAACCCCTGAAACAATCCTATGAACTCACTCTTCCCTGGAGAGACAACATGAAGACCTCACAGATGGAAGTGATGGTCCCATGAGATAAAACTGTCAGACCACTCATTAATTACCTTGATGAACTGTTGGCAAAATATTAGACCAATGAAAGCTCATAGACAGAGACAAAGAGGAGCTGAACATATGCAGTGAGTTTCTTGTTATTCCAAGGACTTTTGCAAACTAACGTTTTAGGACTAAGATTATGGATTCTACAGACCCAAGAAAAAAAAATCTAAGAATACAGTAAAATTAATTGCAACCATGGGATGAGACTCTTGTTTGTGGGAATTATTTACATATTTTTCAGAGACTCAGGGCAAAAGTATGCATTTTCAGTTCAGTTTGTTGGTAATAATATTTTTTGTTTCTTGTGTTCTTTTTTTGGAAAAAATCTGTAATTATTTACTGACCCATTAACTCTTGGGAATTCATTAAAAATTATGATTTTGTGGGGCATTAATTTGAGATATTGTGGTTTAGTATGAAGGATATATTTACATTGTTTTATTTTTCTTCTCAAAGATATCAGAGTTATGATGAAGTTGTTGTAAGAGGGAAAAAAAAGCTAGCTAGCAAAGAATTATGACAACTACAATAGCCAGAAGTCATGAATACAAAATATGCAAACATGTGGTGTGGGGTAGAAACCAGATGCAAATATTTATTTGAATATCAAGGTAGAAGCAGGAGGAGGAAAATTAAGGGAGAAATGAGAACAGAAACAAGAAAGATAAAATGGAAGGCAAAAAATAGATTAATAGAAAGATATTAAATAATTCATGTGTATGCTTCCATTCTACTCCCTTTAACGAAAGGCACACTGATGAAAGGGCAGCAGAGGAGGGTAGGATAACATTGTTTTTCCTTTGCTCTGGGCACAGCTCTAGTCTTTCACACTCCGCCTCCTTTATATAACTGAGGCCATTTTCTGGTGTGTTTCAGTTTACGCAAAGGAAGGAGAATAAAACCTGATGACTCATCCCAAATCTGAAGATGATTTTCTGTTTAGTTTTGGTTTTGCATCATGGTCTGAACAGGAGGGCTCTGGCTATTGTTGACACCAGAGAATGTCACTTGCATACACACACACACTCACACACGCATCCATATAGCATCTTGATTCTGGTGACCACATACATTTTCCATCACTATAAAAGTGATGGCTACTACAAGCATGAATCATGAGTCATAGAATGGAAAGTTAGATCTTTCTTGCTTTTTTAAAAAGATTTATTTATTTAACTCCCCCTCGCCCCGGTGGGGCTCCCCTACGCGGAGACACTCCTGTGTCGCAGGGCACTCCTTGCGCGCATCAGCACTGCGCATGGGCCAGCTCCACACGGGTCAAGGAGGCCCAGGGTTTGAACCGCGGACCTCCCATGTGGTAGACGGACGCCCTAACCACTGGGCCAAGTCTGTTTCCCTTTCTTGCTTTAACAATCTAAAATATGGGAAGTTGGGGGTGGGGACTCTAAAGATTTTGACTGAACTTTCCTTTCAGAAGCTCTACCAAACCTATTTGGAATCTTTCTATTGCTTCCTTAGCGAGATAGAAATAATACCCACATAGTGGTTGAGCATTTGCCGTGCGTCAGAGGCTGTCCTTCTCTCTCCATTTACCACTCTTTGTTTTCACTGCATCCAAAAGACACTACTGACAGGCTTTGACTGTGCAATAGAAGGCATCTTTGTGGAGTCCTGCATATGGGAGAGTTCTATCATGTTTCACACAGTGTTTTTCATGAGAATGAACACTCTAAGGGCCAACTGCTGACTTTCAAATATGGCTGCAGTATTTAAAGAAACTTTCTCAGAACTCAGGAGATGTCAAAGGTCTTCCTTTCTAGGACAACCGTAATCACTAGAAAGAAAGATGGAAAATAAGACTGAAAGGGAGGAATGGAGGAAAAAACCCCACAAAACTCTGAGATGTTTAAAATACCCTTTTCATTTGGAAAGAAACCCTTGTAACCAACAAGGAAAGGATTGTCCTACAGCTCCTTGTTGCCTTCAGCATTTGGATACATTCTTCACTAAGTGCCTGTTTTCTATGGTCTAACTTTAAATATAATGTAAAAAGGAAGGAAATGACTCTCATTTGGACTCTTTAAAACATATTACAAGTGAGCATTGATATATATGAGGCATCTAATAATACAGCCACCCAACAAAGTCAAGCTAGCACTAAAAATGTTCCACATTACAAGTGGAAACTATGATTTCCCAAAGTCAAGGGAAGGAACAAACAGCATTGTGTGCATTAAAAATAGAAGCCAGTAAAATGATATATATGTTCCCTCCCGCCCTTCCACTAGCAATTAAAGCTAAACCTTTGCTGAACGGCCACTTGGGTGTCATGACATGCATTTATCAATATAGAGGGCCAAACTCTCAATTCTTTTGACTGACTATTTTGTTAACATGGGCTTAAACTAGTTATTTATTTGCTGGCAATTTTGAAACAACTGCAACATTTCTTTCTTTCATGACTGGCATAAAACACACCATCATTGTTATCCTAGAATGATGAACTATTTTAAACATGCTGGAAACTATGGCAAATAACATAGCAAACACAAAGCAGTCACCATCTAGGTTTTGCAAATTTTAACAATTAGCTATATTTGCTGAAGTTTTGCTTTTTTCAGAGATAGTGCAAATTCAGAGATATTTCTTTCAAGTTTGTCCCATGGAGACTTCTAGATTCCATAGCATTCCTTTCTTTCCCAGAGGTAACTAATATCTTAAATTTAGTGTTTATCATAACCATATATATTTTGTGCATATATATCATGTAATTATGTATTCATAAATGCTATATTGCTTAATTTTGCTTGTTTTTAAACTTTATGTAAGCTTATATATAAATTATATTACACCTATCATCTTGCAAATTTGAACTTGGTTTCTTTCACCTCAAATTGTATCTTTGAAATTCAGCCTTGAGGATGTGCAACCATTTTTTTTTTTTCACTTTTGTGCTACATCATTTGTTTGAACAGATTAATGTATTGTCTTTTCTGTTAATGGCTATTTAGGTTATTTCCAATTTCTTTTTTTTCTTTTTACAAAGAACAGTAGCAATCATATATGTATATTCTCAAGTATAAATGGAAAAGTTTCTCTAGATGAGGAGTTCTTAACAAGGGATCCATGAGCTTGAATCAAAATTCAAAAAGACATTGCTCTTAATGGGGATGCTTTGGTGTGGGTGTGATATATTTATTATATTATATATATACATATATATATGTATATATATATTATTTAAGTGTGGACTTACTAAGGGATCTTTGGTTTTGACCTGACTGGCAAAGGAATCTGTGGAACAAAAAAGATTAAGAACTTCTGCTCTAGATGTGGAATTGCTGTGTCGTGGAGTATCTCTCTCTTCAGATTTATTAATATTACCAAATTATTTTCTAAAGTGGATGGGCCAGGGATGTGGATGTGGCTCAACTGATAGAGCATCCGCCTACCATATAGAAGGTCCAGGGTTCAATACCCAGGGCCTCCTGGCCCATGTGGTGAGCTGGCCCACAGGTAGTGCTGCAGCACACAAGGAGTGCTGTGCCACGCATGGGTACCCCTCATGTAGGGGTGCCTCATGCGCAAGGAGTGCACCCCACAAGGAGAGCGAGAAAAGCACAGAAAAGCACAGACTGCCCAGGAGTGGCACTGCACACACACACACACAGAGCTGATGCAGCAAGATGACACAACAAAAAAAGCCACAGATTTCTGGTGCCACCTGACAAGAATGAAAGCAGACACAGAAGAACACAGAGCGAATGGACACAGAGAGCAGACAACGGTGGGGGAGGAGTGGAAGGGGAGAGAAATAAATAAAATAAATCTTAAAAAAGAAAGTGGATGATCCAACTTATATTCACATTGCTCTACAGCCTTGCAACACTTTGGTATTGTCAGATTGTTTATTTTAAGCTTATTTAAAAAGTAGACAATGCTATAATCATCTTGATGTAACAAGTTTTGACAATTAATCAACTTATGGTCACTCTTATTTCATTTATACATCTACAATTTACATACCCCATCATCATCCTTGGAAAATATGAAGCAAATCAAAGAAATCACATTATTTTATCTGTAACCATTTTGGACTGTCTCTTTAAAATATAAGAATTCTTTAAAAAATATATCTACAATACCATCACTATAGCTAAAATTAAAATTAACAATAATTCCTTAACATAATCACACATCTGGTGTTCAAATTTTCCCACTTGTATTGAATATTTTTATATTAATATTAATATAGGATCCCAAAAGAACCCATACTACAAACAGTTTTGTCTTATTAATCTATAGGTCCCCTTTTCTTATTTATTTATTCATTTACTTTTGCAATTTATATTTTAAAGAGACAGGGTTATTTGTCTTATAGAGTTTCCTATAGTCTGAAAATTGCTGAATGTATCCCTAAGGTATCATTTAATAATTTTCTCTTTACCCTGTATTTCCTTTAAATTTGCTGTTTTATCCAGAGTCTTGACCAGGTTAATTGTTTTTGGTAACAATTCTTCATATGTACTACTGCGTACAATTCAGGTTCAGTTTTGGGACAATAATATTTCATATGGGGTGGTGTGTACTTCTATTAGGGGCATATAATGTCCTTTTTTGTTTTGGGTGAACTTGGCACCATTGCCTAGATTAATCATATCATTAAGGATTACAAAATGATGATATTCTAATTCTACCATTCCTTCTTTGTTTATTAGCTGTAAATCTTTTATAAAGATACACTTTTTATCATCTTTTTGGTTCCCCAGAGTTACAGTTTTTATCGGAAAATAGATAAATATTTTCATTCCCCTTAAAGTGATGCGCCCATTTTGTTGTATAGTGTCATTGTGATCTCAAGGATATATACCTTTGTACCTTAATTTATAGTTATTATTATTGATGTCCAGATTACTTTATCTTTGGTCAGTGGGAATCTCTTCTAGTTGGCTCCTAAGTTCTTTAGTCATGATCCTAGAGGTCTTTGAGATGACTCTTTAAAGGGTGGTAAGATATTTCAGGCCCTCTCTGACAGTTTGAAGTCCTTTCATGAATCCCGAAAAGGTTATGTTTTTTAATTAATCCATTCCTGTGGGTGTAAGTCCCTTTTAATTGGACTACATCAGTGAGGCGTGGTAGAGGTTAGGTTTCTGCTCTCTTGCTGGGCCTTATATAAATGGAGACACAGAGGAAGAGACACATGGGAAAAGGGAGCTCTGCCATTTTGACCTGGCCATGTGAAAGAGAGGACTCCAGGTTTGCCTATAGCTACAGAAAGGCACGGAAGCCCTGAGAGAATGAGAGAGGGTCCAGAATCTGGAATCAGCAGTGCACAGAGCCAGGGAAAGAGGCCTCTAAGATTTGGCCCAAGGAGTAGCTCTAGACTGAGGAGACAAGCCCTGCCATATGCCTGATTGCCACGTGGCAGGATACCAGGATGACCAGTAGCTGACTTTGGTGAGAAAGCATCTCTGATGGTGCTTTGATTTAAATATTTCATGGCCTTGGAACTGTAAGTGTTTACTCTAAATAAAATCCCCATTATAAAAGTTAATGCATTTTTGGTATTTTGCATTGGCAAGCCTTTGGAAAACAAAGACACCGTCTCATAAAATTTCTTACCCCAGACATGGAATCAGCTTTTTCTCCAGGTAGCCCTGGTTCATTTTAGTGTTAACTGATATTTAGAGACCATTCTTCTCATTCTTATTTAAATACTTTACCATCTTAATTTCTAGAGCTTAGTTCTGAACTCTTTAGGGCAAGTCTTTCTACTTTTTCTTTTCAAAAATCCTTTTGAATAGACTTGGCCCTTTCAGATTATATATATGAATTTTAGAGTCAGCTTACTAAGTTTTATGGAAAAAACCTCTGGAACTTTGTTTGGAATTTTACTGACTTTATAAATTAATTTTGAGACAAATGACATCTTTGTACTATGGCATCTTACTATTTATGAATGACATATTGTTCCTTATTCTTTATATATATTTTTTACTTCACATAATCTTCTATATGAAGATCTTATTCATATTTTCTTATATGCACTCTGACTTGTGTAGGTAAGGAAGCTAAGTAACTTGTCCATGGAAACATGTGAATTAATAGCATCTGCTGATTTTTTAAAGTTTCTTTTCATTTCTCAAATTCTGTGTTACTGTATACAGCAAGCTAAATTAGTCATGAGACTGCAAGAACATCCCATGGACTGAAGAAATGCTAGGCTTTTTCTCTAAGCATAATTGGAGTTTAGCTGAATTTAATTGTTTATAATTACCTAATTAGAGATTACACATACCATGCTTCAAAAAAAATCTGAAAGGCCAGTGAGTCTGAAATGGAATAAGCAGGCAGAGTCCTCCTATGTGTAGTGATTATACTGTAGTTTCTTGCTATTGTTTCCATCACTGCTGAGGGAATACTAAATGATAATCCCCTCACCCTTGTAACTCTAGGTAAAATTAGCCTTTTTCAACTGTGATCTTATTTTAAGAACTGTCCCATTTATATGTGTGTGTATATATATATATATATATAAACCAGAGAGATGGTAAAGCTGTTAAACAATCAGTATAAAGAAAAGTAGAAAGTAAGCTTCTTTATAACTAAATCTAAATGCTATGTGATTTCTTGATTTAATTCAGGCAAATGATAATAATAGTACATCATTCATTCAGTCAGTCAGTCCTTGCTAATTCTCAAAAGTGATGCTAAGCACTTTGCAAATTATCTCACTTTATCTTTTAACAAGCCTGTGAGGTAGCCAGTATTCCTGTTTCATGGATGAGGAATGTGAGGTTTAAGTGACTAAGTGACCTTGTTTTTGACCTGAGGGCTCTGACTTCAGAGCCTATACTACTAATCTCTGCACTGCTCTGCTTAACTAAGCAGATGCTTCAAATTACATCAGCATCATCTAAAATTATAACCAAGATCACTCATCATTGTCTTCTAGGAGATTAAAGAGAGTTAACCAGAACTGTTCTTTCCTTCACATTTCTCTTGGAAATTCTGAGACTTGATTATCTTAAAGCAATATCGGACTAGTGGCATTGCTCAAACTTTTGGCTTGCATTTCTTTCTTAGCACGTACTCTATAAACTGTACTTTGAAGTGAGAACCCTTACAAAGAAAGTGAAAAGACCTAAGAAAGCAGTGCTATCAAAATGAATAAATCTTTTAAAAGACTTGTTGTCTGCATTAGTGAGGAGATTATCTGACAATGTGACATAAATTTAGATTCCAATTAAACTCATGATGTTCAATAGTTGACTCTAAAATGTGAACAAGCTGTAGATATTTTAAAATACCAAGTTTAAGCATGTTGCTTAATGAGAAAGAGCTGGTGAATGATGTCAAATTGAGTAATATAGAATTTGTGAAGACTTATAATCATTGTCTTTCTCTATGGAAGTAAAATTAATATGTGAGCAATTAGGTATTTAGATGAAAAGTGTTTCCTCTTTTCCCAGATAATACTTAGAAGATAATACTTAGAATACTTAGATAATACTTAGAAGTTTAAGTAAGGGGCAATTAGCCATGGTTTACTCTGCTAGGCAATGAAGCAGATTGCCAGGCTGGGATTGAATTAGGAAAGTTCTTGACACATGAACTCATTTAAACCTTGGGCATTAACTAGTCTTTGCTCCTGTCCATCTTGAAGAGTTCACACCCATTCTAGTGACTTATAAGTGAAAGGAAGTGTCATGATATTTTGACCCCATAAGTTTGTTTTTAATCTTAAAAAAAATTTTTTTTGATGGTGCTATATACTTACTAGTTTGCTACATTCCCCACCATTCCCTATTAAGTAATTCTAGCAGTTTCACTCATTTACTCTTTTCCTGGTCATGAAAGCATTTGAGTTCATAACCCTTTTTTATGGTCTAATGGAGAGTGACACGTGTAAAGTAATGCAACAATGGATTTTAAATGTAGAGAGTGTTTGGACACAATGGGGCACAGAGGAGGAAAGTATTTTTTATAAATGGGAGGAGGGGTTAGAAAAGATGTCTATAAAGAATTAACCCTTGGGAAGCCGACTTGGTCCAGTGGTTAGGGTGTCCGTCTACCACATGGAAGGTCCGTGGTTCAAACCCCAGGCCTCCTTGACCCGTGTGGAGCTGGCCCATGATGCGCGCAAGGAGTGCCCTGCCACGCAGGGATGCCCCCATGTAGGGGAGCCCCATGAGCAGGGAGTGCGCCCCATAAGGAGAGCCGCCCAGTGTGAGAGAAGGTGCAGCCTGCCTAGGATTGGTGCCGCCCACACGGAGAGCTGATACAGCAAGATGATGCAACAAAAGGAAACACAGATTCCCTTGCTGCTGACAACAACAGAAGTAGACAAAAAAGAGGATGCAGCGAATGGACACAGAGAACAGACAACTGGGGCAGGGAGGGGGCGGGGAAGGGGAGAAATAAATAAATAAATAAATAGACCTTTAAAAAAAAAAGAATTAACCCTTGAATTGAAACTGAGAGGTGAATAGGTATTCTCTAGGCATATGGAGTGAAAGAGATTGTGCTGGAAATAAGTAGCATATCATCAAAGGGCACCAATATTATGGAGGGAGGTCAAGATGGGGCCAAATTATGGAAATTATGAAACAAGTTCCAAATTTCCAAATTATGAAAACTGTGAAATAAGATGATACTGAAAGGTATTCAATAGGTGTATTCTAGATAATACAACCCTAATTTATGTATGTGTATGATCAGATATGGACAGAGAAGAATTGGGAAGAAGTGGGTAAGAAATGGATTGCTTACTATCTGATCTTAAACAGGTATCTTGAAATGAAAATTGAAAAGGGGCATGAAAAACTTTTTGGGGTGATGGAAATGTTCTATCTTTATTGGGATATTAGTGTGGCAGTTTGAGATTATTTTATGAATCTCAAAAAGAGAAAGATTATGTTCGCAAACTAATTTGTATCTGTGGATGTGAGACCTTTTCAATTGGACTATGTTAGTGAGGCATGACTCAAGTTGAGTCTCTGTTCTCTTGCTGGGTTTGGTAAAAAACAGAGACACAGACAGACACAGGAAAAGGGAGCTCTGCCATATTTGATCTGGCCACATGAGAGAAAGGACAACAGCTTCTCCCACAGCTGAGCTGCAAGAAGAGAAAACCCCAGGAGGTTCAAAGATGTGAGGTACAGGAAGAGATAAGCCATATGCCTGTTAGCTTACAGCTGAACTTGGGGAAAAAATAGAGCAGCTGAGACTGAGAGAGACAACCCAGTAAGAGACAATCCCTATGCTAGGTTTGCCTACAGCTGCAGAAAGGCAGAGACCTCAGCAGAGATTGGTGACCATCTTGCTTTGCCATGTGGTAGCTGACTTTGGTGAGAAAACACCTCTTATAGTGGCCAGGCTTGGACTTCTCACAGCCTTGGAACTCAAATAAATTCCCTTTATAAAATCTAGCCCATGTCTGGGTACTTTGCATCGGTAGTCCTTTGGCAAACTAAACATGAGTCTTTGCATGTATTAAAAGTCATCAGACTGTGTACTTAAGATCTGATGCTCTGTGGAATGATACCTCAAGGAAAACATTAGAAAACAAGGAATAGTATTATGTACTTATGATGACAATTACAGTGCTTTAATTAAAGTTATAAGTGAAAATCTTTCAGGGTTAGAAGATAATTTGCTTTTTTTTTTTTTTGCAATATCAGGTTATATTTGTAACTTTTCTTGGTTGGATTTCTTCTTCTCTCTTTAATTCAAGCAGTTATTTCCAGAAAAAAATGGTTATGGGAAAGACTTTTATTTTCAGTTCTGATTTTAGTATGAGTGAGATTTTGCAAAAGTTTTATCAGTGCTTATATTCCAGTCTTTTAGACTTAGCTTTTCATAAATTTCAAATAATTGGAAAAATCAAAATCAAACATTCTGAGAACTCTTAGGAAGAGAAATATATAAACGTGTATATGAATATCAGGCTAGTATCAGCATAATCATGATTGGGAGCAGTACCTTCCTGCTTATGCGTGCCGAACAGCTTGTTATATTGACTCTGTCATCTCTCAGTGGTTGAAACCTCAGGCTTTATAGTTGGGCAGAAGTGTGCAATTGTGTGATACCAGGCATTTTATATAACTTCTCTGAGTCTCAGTCTCCTTGTATTCATTTCCTAGTGCTGCTGTAACAAAGTCCCACAAAATTAATGGTGACACAGATTTATTCACTTATAGCATGGGAGTTCAGAAGTCCTACAATGGGTCAACAGGGTTGTGTTCCTTCTGGAGAATCTATGGGAAAATCTATTTCCTTGCCTTTTCTAGTTTCTAGAGACCACCAGTATTTCTTGGCTCATGGCTCCTTCCTCCATCTTCAAAGCCATCAGTGACTGGTTGAGCCTTTTTCACTCTGAATTACTCTGACGTCCCTCTTCTGTATTAAATCTCCCTCTGTCTGCTTCTTGTAGGAACACCTCTGGTTACATTGGACACATTCAGATACTCCAGGACAGTTTCTCCATCTCAAGATCCTTAATTTAATCATACTTGAAAGGTACTTTTACCATGTACGGTAACATATTCACACATTCTAGGGAGTCAGCACCTTTGAAGAGGTGTCATTATTCAGCCTACCACACCCTTCATTGATAAAATAGGATAGTGGGACCTACTTTATGGAATTACTGTGAGGATTAAATGAGATATAAAATGCATGGCATGTGGGATGTACTCCCTAAAGTTAGCTTTTAGTATTAATAGTGCTCAACCTCATCAATGTGATTAACTCATCTCTGCCATCCTGATGAGTAGTAGTATAACTTTAGGCAAGTTGTTTTGTCTCTCAGAGCCTTGGGATCTTAAAAGGAAAATGGAGGTAACAATATTTAGTTTTCAAAGTTGTGGGTAAGGATTAGAAATAATGCATGTAACTACCTTACATGCAGAAGAACTTGATAAAAACCAACTTAAGAACAGTTCCAACTATCAATGCAGTGATGATGCTGAAAAGAGAAAGAATTGAGAAACTTTGGTAGAAGGTGAAAGGCTTTGAACTGATGTCTTCTGCAGGTCGGCATGGATTAAAGAGATTCTACTAGATTATGGTTCCCCTGTTATGCTTTCTTTAAACTCTTATTAGTAGATTCAAGATTTTCTTTCTTTTCCCTCATTCCTTTGAATCATGCTAAAAAATTAAATCCTTTTACTTTAAGCCAAATTGCATATTCCATATGTTAAATGCATCCAGTGACTCTTCTTACATAATAGATCTATATAATAAGTCTTTACTAAAAGCCAAAAAGGTAACTGTCTATGCCTCCATTTAACATGACATGTGATGCATATACTGTAAATCCAAACTGAGCTCCTGGCATGCCATTCTGATATTCAATTCAGATCCACCATGTAATCCTCCTGTATGACTTTTATGATCCAACAAAGGAAAACTCATCCATGAAGGCAGATTATTATCTTTATTATAGAAGTGTGAATGACTGAAATACTATATTCATATATCTAAGTCTAATTAAAAAGTCTTTTATTCTATTTCTCTTTACATACACATATATACATTTATACATATATTTACTAGCTGTGTGATCTTGATCAGATGACTTAACTTCTCTTTGTTCAGTTTCCTCACATGAAAAATGGGGTACACATTGTATGCCCCTTGTGGGGACATCATAGATCAGGTTATAGGAAGGATTAAATGGGTCAGTTACACATTTACATTCTTAAAACAGTGCCTGGCACCTAGAAGGGCTAGATCAGTATTTGTTGTAGCCTTTTAAAACATGGCATTTTAATTTATCACTTCATCTAAAAGGTTGTCGTGATGATTAGGCTAATGTGTCAACTAGGCCAGGTAATTGTGCCTGGTTGTTTGGTCAAACAAACACTGGGCTAATTGTAATTCAAGGATATTTCATGGACTTTAATCATCAATGTATCTATGTCTGATTATATCTACAACCAAAAAGTGGTACAACACTTAGTTGGCCTCTTTGGATTTTGGAGACAACATAGTCCTCATTTGGGTGTGCTCTTCCAGCCCGTTTACCAAGTGACCAGAAAAGTTGCTTTCTTCTGTACATAATTACTCTCACTTTGAGAAACAGCTTTTGGCCTTAGTAGAGACTAAAAGCTTAACCATGGGCCATCAAGTTAGTGAGACTTGGGTTGCCTATCATGAGCTGGTTATTGTCTGACCACCAAACCATAAAGTTGCCCATGCACAGCAGCACTCCATTATAAAATGGAAGTGGTGTATTTGAGATATACCTGCTTAAGCAGGTCCTGAAGGCACAATTAAGTTACATGAGGAAGTGGTCCAAATGCCCATGGCCCCCACTCCTGCCACATTACCTTCTCTTTCCCAGGCCACAGCTATGGCCTCTTGGGGAATTCCTTACAATCAGTTGACTGAGGAAGAGAAAACTCAAGCCTGATTTGCAGATGGTTCTGCATGATATGTAGGTACCATCTGAAAGTGGACAGCTGCAGCCCTGCAGCACCTTTCTGGGACATCCCTGAAGGACATTGGTGAAGGGATGTCCTCCTAGTGGGTGGAACTTTGAGCATTGCACCTATTTGTTCATTTTGCCTAGTAGGAGAAATGGCCAGAGGTGCATTTATACACTAATTCATGGGCTGTTGCCAATGGTTGTCAGGAACTTGGAAGGAACATGATTGGAAAATTGGTGACAAAGAGATCTGGGGAAGAGGTGTGTAGATAGGTCTTTATGAAGGGGCAAAAAACATGAAGATATTTATGTACCATGTGAATGCTTACCAGAGGGTGAATTCAGCAGGGGAAAATTTTAATGATCAAGTGCATATGATGACTTATTCTGTAGATATGAGTCAGCCTCTTTCCCCTCACTCCTGTCATTGTTCAATGGGCTTATAAACAGAGTGGCCATGGTCGTAAGGATGGAGATTATGCATGGGCTCAGCAACTTGGACTTCCCCTCATCAAGGCCAAGTTGGCTACAGCCACTGCTGAGCACCCAATCTGCCAGCCGCAGAGACCCACACTCGGCCCCTGAAATGGCACTATTCCCTGGGGTGATAAGCCTGCTACCTGGTGGCAGGTAGATTACACTGGACCACTTCCATCATGGAAGGGGCAGTGATTTGTTCTAACTGGAATAGATACATACTTGGGATACCAGTTTGCCTTCCTGAAATGCAATGTTTCTGCCAAAACTACCATACATGGACTTAACAATGGCTTATCCACCATGATGATATTCTACACAGTATTACTTCTGATCAAGGAACCCACTTTGTAGCAAATGATGTGCTGGAATGGGTACATGCTCATGGAATTCTCTGGTCTTACCATTTTCCTCATTATCCTGAAGCAGTTGGACTGATAGAATGGTGGAATGGCCTTTTGAAGACTCAATTATGGTAACAACTAGGTGACAATACCTTGCAGTGCTGGAGCAATGTTCTCCAGGGGGCTGTGCATGCTGTCCATCAGCATCCACTCTATGTTACTCTTTTCCCCATAGCCAGGATTCATGGGTCCAGGAATCAAGGGGTGGAAATGGGGATGGCATCACTCACTATTACCCCTACTGATCCACTAGGAAAATTTTTGCTTCCTGTCCCTACAACCTTAAACTCTGCTGGTCTACAGGTCTAGTTCCAAAATGAGGAGTGCTTCTACCAGGAAACACAACAACAATACCAGTGAACTGTAAGATCACCTAGTCACTTTGGGCTTTTCTTGACTGAATCAATAGACAAAGAAGGGAATTACGGTACTGACTGAGGTGATTGACCCTGACTATCAAGGAGATATAGGACTGTAATTATACAATAGAGTTAAAGAACAGTTTGCCTGGAAAACAGGAGATCCCCTAAGGTGTCTCTTAGTATTACTGTGCCCTGTGATTAATGTCAATGGAAAACTACAACAGTGCAACACAGGCGGGACTAACAATGGCCTAGAATATTCAAGAATGAAGGTTTGGGTCACCACATCTGGCAAAGAACCATGGCCAGCTGAGGTGCTTGCTGAGGGTAAAGCAAACATAGAATGGGTAGTGGAAGAAGGTCGTGTTAAATACAAACTACAACCATGTGACCAGTCATTGAAACAAGGACTATAATGGTAATAAACATTTCTCCCTTGTTTTGTTATGAGTCCCTTTGTATATGTACACAAAATGAATATCTTTGTTTTTTTCTCTATCTTTTCCCCCTACTGCATGACATAAGTTGTATTAGTTTCATGCTGTGGTATTTAAGGATGTCAAGTTTAAGAGTGTATATTACTTGCACCTTATTTTGCAGAGATTTGTTTCCAGTTGTACACAGGACAGTTGAGTATGGTTAGGTGGAAAGAAAACCTGTAATTGTTTTTATTTAGAGAGTAAGTATGGTTTAAGGTGAAATGTATGGCTGTCAAGTTGACAAGAGGTGGACTGTGATGGTTAGGCTAATGTTTCAACTCAGCCAGGTAATGGTGCCCAGTTATTCGGTCAAGCAAGCGCTGGGCTAATTGCAGTGCAAGGACATTTTGTGCAGAGAGTGAATTCCCATCTGTACTTCAGACAGTCAGTGTCTCTTGGGGAACTCATGGAGGACCTTCTTCAGAGTTCCTGGCTTGCAGCCTTCTCTACAGAATTTGGACTTGTGCATCCCTACAGTCATGTGAGACAATTTTATAAAGTCTCCTATTTATAGGTATCTCCTGTTGGTTCTGTTTCCCTGGAGAACACTGACTAATCCAGTTGTCCACTTGTTAAATGATGGATTACAACAAGATGGGCAATAAGTTTCTGGTCTACCATTCTTCAATACATTTAGGGGTTCAGAGCACAAGGGTTATTGTGAGTTTTCTGATTGCATATTAAGTCCAATCCCAGGGAGAACTCCAACATAATGGATACTTTTACAAATGACTCAATATACTTTTGAATGTTTTACTGATGAAAGATTAGATACGCTTTTTTTTTTTCTATCTGGTTACGTCATCTTTTTTGAAGCAACACTTCACCACACACGGGCCTGGACCTCATTGGGCAGATCTGGGATGCCTTTTCTCTTTCTTTTCTTTTTAAGCAGGATGTCCTGGGCATCGAAACTGGGTCCTCCATATGGTAAATGGGAGCTCAGTTGCTTGTGCCACAGTCGCTTCCTAGATACACTTTTGAATGTTTTACTGATGGTGGGTAAAATACAAGTGAATTATAGCCACTGAATTTAATCTGTTACCAGTAAAAGGTATATATGGCAGGATTCTTGATAAAAGACCAAACTCCTTGTTACAAAGTGACACAAAATTTATTGCTAAATGTGTGTCTTCATCATCATTCTGTCATATAATCCATCTCTGTACGATATTTAATATTTTATAGGGTAAAATTGTCATTCATCAGTGGCTAAAATTGTCCATGTGACATAAAACAATGCCAGATAATAAACGAAAAGGTGAATTTTATAAATATCATGAATTATTCTTTACTTCCTGCCTGAATAGGGCTATTTAATTTTCAAATACATCAGAAGTTTCAAAATGTATCTGTGGTAATAGTATTGAATAAGATATGTATGTGGGGATGTTGAGTGGAATATTGTCCATAAACTTTGAATGTAGAACTCTAAGAGATTGTGGCTGTGACTCTAAGTTGGCAAGATTTGAAGGGTCTCTTCCAATCCCATTATTTTATAAATTTGAAGACTGGGTTAGCAAGTGTCACATAATTCCTTAGCACAGAGGCCAGATGAGAAACTGGTGTCCAGTTCTCTCCACAACATTAAAATTTTTTCTTTCTAGGTTTTATGAACTTGTGGAAGTTGGAGGAGTAACTATTTCCACATCATTTTTAATACCATACCCATACTAAAATCTATAAATACATTTACTTAAATATGATTGCAATTTTCTATTAAACTCCAGGCTTCTCTTCTGTCTTGTTTTTCCTTGCCTTAAGTCTGTCATAAGATAGGATTTCCTGCAAGGGTTCCCAAAAGAAGTGATTCAGGGAGCCATTTGATAGAAGGCCAAAATCCTGAGGTCATCAGCTATAATAACATCTTTCTATATTTATATATATATGTTTTTGTTGAAATTGAGTTTCTGAGGCACAGTCCAAGTTTCAATTTTTCCCACCGATCTCATTTTGAAAAAGGAGAAAAATGAATTGTTACCAAAGTTTAGGACAGTAGAAAGGGCTTATGAAAAGCTCAGGTCCATGCTACACCATTCTACACCCACAGCCCCCTTCTGAAGAGGGTGGCCACAGCACATTTCTCCTATAGAATTTGCCATGATTCATGCCTTGTAATCTTGCTGTGTCAGCAATAGTGGTTTGGATCATCGATCCAACCAGCCTTGCCTAGGCCAGACAGATGATCAGTGGCCTACCTTGAAAGTTGTTTCCTATAGAGATATCCCAGATCAGATGGTAAGTAACAGTTCTAATGTTAATTTTTCTCTTACAATTTTGTGAAAAAGGATGTAGAGTAGACTTAGGGGAGAGCTAAGGCAGAGAGAAATTAAATCATGAGAAAGATTGATTAACCAAGTCAGAAAACAAAGGACTCATATTTCCTAGAGAACAACAAGTTCTCTGGGTCAGTAACTCTGTAGGTTTACTAAAACAGTAAACATTTATTGAGCACCTACTATGTACTGGGTGCTCTTCTAAATGCTTGGCACACAGTGTGTAAGACATATGTGCCCTAATTTTGTGTAGTTTTGTTTTAGTGGGGGAGGGAAGAGTCAATAAGATATTGGCATGAAAATTAAATGGTAGATTGGAAGGGGATAAGTACTATGGACAGAAAGGTAGAGCTGCTAAAGGGGATCAGGTGAGTTGGGGGGTGGTATAAAGAGTCTTAAACATGTGTTCACAGCAGGTCTCACTAAGATAATATCAGTTTTAAACATGGGTTCACAGCAGGTCTCACTAAGATAATATCAGGCCAAACACTTGAATCAGGAGGTGAGGGAGTCAGTTATGTGGCTAAAAGGAAAATAGTATAGGGAAGAGTGTAGAAGTTTTAAAAAATATATTGCCATATACACAGTAGCACTTATAGAGATTATATATTTGGTTGCTTACCTAACTCTCCAACCTGCAGGGTTACTAATGGATAGGTTTCAACCATAAATTATATGCTGCATGTTACATCTTCAATGCATTCAAAACTGTACCTAACAAATTCAATTTTTACATCTAAAGTGATAGCTGCAATTTCTTCTACTATAGATAAGAATGGAACTCTTTATAAACATAACAGTAGCTAGCTGATAGAGTATGAGTCCAGCCACCCAAATGACTTACATCAAAATGCCTCTTCCTGGATTTTCAGAGACTCAGAGACATTCTTCAGGACATTGTATAATTGGACATTATTTCAGTCAGGGCTCTTTGGTGACCAGAAGAGTAGAGTCCCATCCATGTTCCAGACCGTAGGTAATTGCAAAGATATAGTAAGCCTCATGGAAATCCAAGAACTGGGTTCACTACATAACCAGGTCATAGAACCCAAAGTTATAATGGTGTCAGGACTCGAGGCTACTGTCTCTCTTGGGAGCTGCAGGGCTATAGGGGTCTCTGCTCTTTCCCATGTACATGATCCATTCTTATCTCTGCCACTTTCTATGCCACCCAGTTTTTTCATGATCCTTCTTCAGCATAGATGACCCAGAAGGGTGGGTTCAGTACTTAGCAACTCTGGATATATTCTTCTGATCCCCATCTGCTAACTAGTCAAGTGTCTCAAATGGGGACGAAAGGCCCATCTTATGATATTTAGCCAAGTTTCACAAGTCATAACTTCTGGAAGCATATGGAGGCCCCATCTTTGGCTCAAATTTCATACGTGGTTCAATCAGCTGTAATCGAGGTGAAAGAATGGGATCACATAGTAGAGAATTTGGCCATTCAGGGCAGCTGGCCTACCACAAGTATATGTGAAATGTTTGCTGAATGAATGAATGAATAATGAATCAATGGGATATCTGAAGAAAAGAATAAATCACAGATCCCTGAAGATGAAACTTGATGATCCCAGGATTGGAGATAACAAAAACATAAGAGTTGGCATGTGTTAGTCAGGATTCTCTATGGAAACAGAATCGACAGGAGACATCTATAAATAGTATGAGATTTTATAAAATTCTCTCACCTGACCATAGGGGTGCATAAGTCCAAATTCCACAGGCAGACTGCAAACCAGGGGCTCCAATGAAAGTCCTTGATGAGTTCCCAGGAATTGTTGGCTGTCCAAAGCTGAACTGGAAATTTCTGAATGCTGAAATCACTTCCCATATTAAGACATTCAACTGACAGGATAAGATTCATTGCTGATCAATGCAGTCTCCTCGGTTTATTGTAGATGTAACCAGCCATCTATGCCATCAACTCACTCATGATTAAAGCCCATAAATGCCCTTGTATTATAATTAGCCCAGTGCTTGCTTGACAAAACAACTGGGCACAATTACCTGGTTGAGTAGACACATTGGCCTAACCATCACAGAGCATTAAAATTATTTATAGCTATTTTATACTAAACAGAAATAGGCTGTATTGAAAGATGTTATGCCATTTGTTCACCACACGGTTACATTGTTTAGGAGCCTTGCCTGCTTGGAGGAAGATGACTGGATGGGAAAAGCAGTACTGTGATTCCAGAGGCCTAATTCTTGATGTCTTTCCATTTGCTTTTAAGTTTTGGCTGGTTATTTTGTGGACTTGAAAATATTTCCTATTATACCATTTAACAGCCGTTTTTTCCAGTATTGTATTATGTCCTTAGGGAGAAGAATGTGGCTGGCATGTTAGTGGGAATTTGATATCTTGGTCAATACGTTTATTGTTTTAATCTGAAAAATCTTAGAAAATTACAGAGTGCCATGGTTTGGTTTAGATGTTAGCAGCTTGATTCTGAGATCCAAGGATCACTATCTTCTGAGCTACCTCATTTTTCTTCTGAACAAGAGTCATTGGGAATGGTGCTGCCAATACAAAACACTTTTTTATTTGATTTCTTCTCTTAGATTTGAACTCATTTGGTGACATGAACTTTCCTGTATATCTCCTTTACCATGTCTGGAGTTATGTTGTTTTTAATGTATAAATAATATTATTTCTTATAAGCCCCTTCATCATTTTCCCTTAGGTAACATGTATAATTGGTGTTGTTCTAAGCCATGATGTAGGTGTGATATCTTCTGTCTTGAATTCTTTGCTTTCTGAACTGTATCTCAGGAAACATTTGGTGCTATGAGGGCTGAATATGCATCTATCCACAGCTCCCAAAATTTTGTTCCCATGGATAGTCCTGGTGGAGCCTGCATCCAAATAGCATGAGTTTCACTGTGTTCCATATTGTTCAGAGATCTTATCCAGGGCAAGACTGTTAACAAGTAGATTAGACCCATAATAAGCCAGGACAGTGTGCCAGGGCAACATTTGTCAGGTGAACCTTCACATTGCACTTTGGGAATTGAGGAACATAAGCAATATTCAGATATACCTCTGTCAGTGATACCCTCCTATTGTATTGAGTGTGTTTTACTTATTCTTATGTGTAGTGGCTGGAGCTGTATGAAATCATATTCTTAAACTTAATCCATTCCTGTGGCTGTGAACTCGTAAGTAGGACCTTTTGATGAGGTTACTTCAGGTAGGGCAGTTAGGGTGTGGCCCACCTCAATCAGGGTGGATCTTGATCCTATCACTGAAGTCCTTTATAAGCAGAATGAAATTCAGAGAGAGAGGGAGAGAAAGACACGGAGGAAGTAGCCAGAAGCTGAACATCAGCGGAACCCAGAAGCAAAGGGAGAGACCAGGAAACACCACTATTGCCTTGCCATGTGACAAACCAAGGACCTAGGATTGCTGGCAGCCAGCCCCAGAATTCTACATTTTTCAGGGAGAAAGCATCGCCTTGGTGATGCCTTGATTTTTACTTTCTTTTAGTTTCAAAATTGTAAGCCTATAAATTCCCATTGTTTGGCCCAACCCATATAATGGTATTTTCTTGAGCAGACAAAGAAACCACAACACTATACTAGATGACCAAGCATTTCTGAGAATAGTTAATCGGTTTTACTCTCTCAGCTTCCTCTATATTGCACTTAGAGTCACCAGGGGTAGGCTTTTATACTTGACATCTTGAACAGATATCATCTGGCTCCTCATGTTAGGAGCTTAGCACAATGCCTGCTGGTCTGGCAGCACCAAGAGGGAAAAACTTTTAGTATTAGTTATTTGTTGTTATTATTGGTTTGGTTTTGATTTTGGTTTTGGTCTTGAGTATCAGGGTTTTAAAAAGAACTATTGGGGAGCAGATGTGGCTCAAGCAGTTGAGCACCTGCTTCCCACATGGGAGTTCCTGGTTTCAGTTTCCAGTGCCTCCTAAAAACAAAAAAAAACAACAATAAGCAAACAAATAAATCAAATTATGGGAGCAGATGTGGCTCAGTGGTCGAGTTCTGGCTTTCCACATGTGAGGTCTGGAGTTCAATCCCTGGACTTGGTACCTCAAACAAATTAAAAAATGGAAGGAAATTTACCCAAAATCTTTCTGCAGCAGCTGACAAGGCCCATTGCATATATTCTAGTATCCTTGTGACATTGAGACTCTTCTCTGTAATTACAAGCAGATGTGAAGATTGAAATATCATGGTTGATAAAGTAAGTAATGTGGCAAATAATTCAGAGAATTATAGCTCATTTTCTAAGACAGGACAAAGACTAAGAAAAATAAAGAAGAAGCTGTCTTTATTTTGCCTTGGCAAAGTTCATCGAGGATATATTTCTTATATGGTGCATTGTAGTGACCTTGCTCTAATGTTTTCTCTTTGTGATCATTCCTTAGCAATAAACCAGAAATAGGAAACCACTAGGAGATTCCAATGGGAATTGGATGTCAAATCCACAAAGCTGAAGTTAAAAGTGTTTTAACAGATTAAAAAATAAAAGACCACAGAAACCACATGGACCCCAGAAGGAGAAAAAGCTTGTTTACAAGGTCAACTCAAAGTGTAGTCAAGTAAATGACCTGTATCTGAGATAGAATTGTACCAGCAAGAGCAAGAGCCTACTCCTGACAGTAAGAAAAGGGCAGGTTGAGCATTTAAGCTAAGCACATAGCTAAAACGGCTTCCCTGTAATAGCTTTCTACACCATGCACCACACGCATGCATATATATGCATATATATGCACATATATACACATATGCATGTATTTGGATAAGCGTTACATGAATGTGGCGTGTAGCTGTGGATGAGTGTGTGGGCATGTGAGTGTGAGTGAATGAGTGTGTATATGTGTGTGCATTGTGGATGTGCATTTTATGTGAGCACCGTCTATCCCACTAGTGGCTGTATGTGCCGTTCAAGCCTTTTTCTGTTGTTCACCTTGATAATGTTAGCTTTCAGCTCTTCTTCAAAGGTGCAAGTTCCCAACAGACATAATTCTTCCTGTCTTAGGTCTGTCCTCCTCCCAAAGTGCATTCCCCGATCTTCCTCATTGTCACTATCATTTATGGATTGTTTTCTCTATGTCAGGTGCAGTCTTGAAAATTGGCTGCCATCTCTTCATTTAACCATCACAACAATGTTGTATTATGGATAGTATTATTAAATACTCAGTTTTTAAAGATGAAGAAACTTAGCCTTGGAAACATGAAGAAACCGGGTCAAAGTCACACAGCAAGGACCTGAATGCAAACAAGTCTTATTTTAAATAAAGGTCTCTACAGCGGGGAAAGAACAGTTTTAGACTATTTAATAACTTTCCGGAGTAAACCTGGTGAAACCAAGAATCTAACTTCCCTACTCTGAAATAAAATGAATAAAATGAAAAGAGTGCTAAGACCAAGCTCTTAAAATTCACCTTAAACAGCAAAACAAAATGGCACACCCAGTGTTGTTAAATTCATGAAGAGGTAGCTGAGGAAAGAAGCAAAAGATTCTGTCCTAATGTGGCCTTGCAAGGCTCCTCAACCGAACGAACCTGCCAGACACACTACTGGGCAGCCTTTAGCAAAGTATGGAAAATACTCACTAATATCCCAAATATGGAGAGAAGCAAACAGGGCTATCGTTTCTCTTTCCTAACTGAGAGGTTGTTGGAAGAGCTGCTGTGGAAAGAGAGGTGAAACTGGAGCAGTGAACACCTGGGCTGGTTCTGGGGGCATGTCAGATCCCAGAGCCCAGGCTGAGCTGGGGAAACCCCTAAAGTTGGCTAAGGAATGGTACCTCCCACTGCCTCCTCCCTTGTGGAATAAACCCTGGCATAGGACCTGACCCAGCCTGGAAAACACTGCTCCCATGTGCTTGCCTGGGAATGGGCAGGCGGGGCACTTAATGTCTGAATTGGGCACAGATAAGGGTCAAAGGGGCTTTACCTGGGCTGGCCCCACTTTCACGAAAAATGAAGGCAGGAGCAGGAGTGCTAGGCAAACTTCTTTGATTTTACTTAAAGAATGGGTTTCTGATCTCTGTAATGCTTTTAAGGGATTACCATGTAAATTTGTCAAGACCCATGGAGGAAGGTCACTGAGAGTGTTTAGCAGAGAGCTCCAAATCTGAATGCCAGCCCTAAGAGTGGAGCTACTTGACACCTGCAGAGAAGCAGTCACTTCAAAGGACAAACAAGAGGGTCTCTCCCAAAGGATCAGGATGTAATCCCCTCCTTGGGCAGAAAGCTCCAGTTTTCTGTGGGCAGCTTCCCAAATTTCCCAAGAGGATGGATCTCGCTAAGTCAAGTGGCTCTCCTGTTAATTACTGTAAGAGCCTTCTAAATCTCAAATGAAAAGACTGGGTTGCACACCGTTTTTCATCTTTGCTAAAGACTGAAAGCTTAGCACTTCAGCTCAAATAACAGCTTCTCCTTGGTGGGGCAGGATGTGTCCAGGTTGGATGTGTTCTCCCAGGGCACAGGCCTAATCAACACGCAGGTTTTAAATAATTATTAGATTTATAGCCATTCTACCAATACTGACAAAAATCTTAAGCAGTTTTTAACCTCAAGGAGAAGACATGATATAGGAGGAGGAAGGAAATGTCCCATGTCCCCACTTTCCTCCAAATAAAATGCTGTGGCCTCCATTTAGGAACACAAATTCCTAAAAATTGCTGGAGAACAACGGAGAATCTAGTTTCATGGCCAATAAGCAAGGCTATTATGCCCCTGCAATTTCTTTTCCATAAATTTAGGCCATTGCGTTCCCAGGGTTCTGTAAGCTGCTGATCAGCAGTGCTGCTTGCTATTTAATTAAATCTCACATACCCCCTAGCTGCTCATGTCAATACATCAGGGATAGAGAAAAGTACAAATACACTCTTCCAGAAATCTGTTACTTGCCTTTACTTGTTTCAAATGTAACTAGCTTTTTCCAACTTTTTGTCAACAAAAGCCTTCTTTTGCCTTCCAGGTAAGGCTTCTTCCCAGGAAAGCTCAAAACTGAAAGGAAATATAGCCCTTTTTCAGAAAGTGAGGCCCTGAGAGGTGAAGACAGACCTACCCTGGGTCTTACAGGTGATTAAGGGCAGAACTGAGAACTCCCAGAGATGGCCCTCTTTCTCCTACATCACAGTGCATTTCCTTAACATTCAAAGTATTCTTTGTAGGACAGCCGAAGTCAAGAGAATTTCTCGGTTTGAGACTTTTTTGTCTTCCTTCCTCCTTCCCTCCCTCCTTCCTTCTTTTCTTCCTTCCTTCCATTCTCCCCTCTTCCCCTCCTTCTTTTTTTCTTTTCTCCCTCCTTCTTTCCCTTCCTCTTTTCCTTCCTCCCTCCCTCCTTTTCTTCCTTTTTCTCCCTTAATCTTTCTCTCCTCTTCACCTCATTCCCTCCCTCCCTTCCTGCCCCCCCTCCCTCCCTCCCTCCCCCCTCCCTCCTTCCCTCCCTCCCTCCCTTCCTTCCTTCCTTCCTTCCTTCCTTCCTTCCTTCCTTCCTTCCTTCCTTCCTTCCTTCCTTCCTTCCTTCCTTCCTTCCTTCCTTCCTTCCTTTACTGGCTCCTAACAGAGTGCCCAACATGGAGTAAAAATAGTATTTATGACTGAATACACCACTTAAAATTAGGAAAGACTTGGCAATTTTGTATTTTATATTTCCCAATTAATAAAATTCTCTTGACATATTTTAAGCATAAATTCTTATGAAAGATGTTTTTCTCCTTGTCCTTCATCAAAAATATATGTAATGCTTTTTAAAACACTTACCTAGTGAAAATGAGATTTTTAAATAATTATCGAGTCAGAATGAGATTCTAACTAGTAGTGGTTGCTGAACATCACTTTTAGATGTCCGTATAGACTAGAAAATTAAATTTTACATGTGTCTTTGCACAGTTCATTTAATAAGCATATTACGACCTCTGACATATTCTTGGCTGCTTCAATGGAATCGGGGCTGATCAAATTATATTCTTTTCTTCACTTCAAGAGAAACCCCCATTGAAGTAAAACAGGATATTTGTAGCAAGGCTGACAAAAAGAGTGCTCAGATCTTATTGCACAACGTTTTAGTATAGAAAATTAAAGGACCCCCTAAATGTGTACAAAGACAAAATCAGAGACAAAGGGAAACCCACGTGTGTTTTTCCTGACAGGAAAAGAAAACCTTCCTTGCAGAAATAATCTTAGATACCAGAAAGTCTCCTCTGATGTGTCTCATGTCATCAGGGCCAAGTTTCTTTCTCCTGCGGCTGTGGGTGAGGCTATTATTGTGTTGTTTCAGGATTCTTGTGTATAAGAAGTGCTAAAGAAATATTCCATCTTCACCTTGTGCCAGCTTCTCTCTTGCTAAGTTTCATAATGACTTATTTGTCAGGAATATAAAAAATGCCTGATAACTTTTATGACATAAAATATAAAACAGTTCCCCAAACATTTGGAAAAAGAGGCAGTTCCCCAAAGTTTTGCTTACATTTGCTTCAGATCAATAAATTCCTCAAAATTCAGTGTTATGGGATTTAGCAAACTAAAGTGTTGTGATTGTGATCATGATCAACTTGGTTAGGTTATGGTCTCCAATTGTTTGTTCAACTAAGCATGGGCCTATAGTCAGTTGATTGCATCTATGGCTGATTACATCTACAATCAACTGAAGAGATTGCCTTCTGCAATGAGAGAAGTCTCATCCAATCAGTTGTAGGCCTAAAAGGAAGAACTGATGATTTTAGCAGTCAGAGAGAAGAATTTCTCTCTCAACTTCAGTCAACTGGCTTTTACTGGGAATTAATCAAAACCTTCATCAGAGTTCCCAACTTGTGGCCTGCCATATGGTCATGTGAGCCAATTCTTATATTAAATCTCATAATATTTACATATATATGTAAATATATAAAAATATAAATGTGTGTGTATCTCCTGTCAGTTCTCTTTTCCTGAAGAACCCTAATAATAAACAAAACATGGCACCTCAGAAAAATAATTCTAGTGGATATGAAACAGGTTTGGGTGAACTTCCTGAAAGGGTAGACGCATCCCCAGCACAACCTGCTAAGTTTTATTAAGAGTGGCAATTTTCACCTCTGGCTCTACATTAGAATTGCCTGGCCTGGGGCACAGTTCAGAAGTACCAATGCCTGGGCCCCATCACCAGAGATTTTTCCCTCTGGGGGGTACCCAGATATTAGCTTTATGTTTTTAGAGTTCTCCAGGTAGTTCCAAAGTGCAGTAAAAAATGAGAACCATTAAGAGACCAGCCCAAGTGAATCCAGGCTCTCATCTCTGCAGGAACACTGAATCAGGTGCTATTGAATCATGAGACTTAATTGTACCCAGATCATTCAAATACCATCAGATGAGTGTGAGTTTCTCGGGGAAATTACATAAAGAGTCTGATGAAGGTTTTCTGCAAATGTCTCTGAGTAAATGTATGGATTGCTCAGCACATAAAATATTCATATCAGTGCTCAATCTCACTGACTTACAATAGAAACTCTTGTATTGATTTGTGGTAATTGCAGGGGCAGAAATAGATTGTAATTTGAATCAAATTGCTCAGAAAATTGACATGGTGAGTCCAACTACTAGAAGAGCATTCATAGGGAATAAGAATCATGTTATTTGATCCAGTGGGCCTGATCTTGCCTGCCTAGGCCCACAGAGAGTGGGGAGGGAAGACGGGGTCTCTGGAAGAAAGAGCATAGCACAGGAGCTTTTGTATTTATATAAGAATGTTTTTCAATTCTGGCTTCCCATTAGAATTACCAGCAAAGCTTTCAAAATATTCCAGTGCCCATGTTTCAATCTGGACCAATTACATCAGAATCTTCGTGAGCAGGGAATGTGGCATTAGGTATTTCTTAAGAATTCTCAGAGATTCTACTGTGCAGTCAGGGTTAAGAACCACACTGTATTTTCAGCCTCTTCATGAACTGGTAAAATAAATCACCTATTTATGTCATGTGATTTCTTGGGTGCTAAAATAATGCCTTTTCCCATAAGTTCCTTTTCTACCGCTCCCTCAACACCTGAAATTTCACAGTCAGAGATGTATTCTTTTGGCTTAATCACATGGAAGCTTTGTCCTCTGTTATAAGGCTCATCCTTCAGAAAGAAAGAGTGTATGGAGGCCATTTTAGTTACTTAAACCATTCTTTGTGGATGTTTTAACAGAGAAAGACCATGAGGTCAGAGGGACTGTTAGGGTCCCAGGAAGGGCAGGAAAGGCGTACTAAAGACTAAATTAGGCTCCTCCTCAGTTTTGTCTGGAGCTGCCCTAGAGGGTGACCTGGGGCAGCTGACTTGAGAGGATTTGCAGGTTGCGCTCTCTGCTTCTGAAACTGGTGAAGAGGAAAGATGAAGTAGTCATGTGAGAGTAGTACTAGTACCCCTATCCAGCCACTCTTCTGATTTTTCAATTTTTGAGAATCAGAGAGAAGATCAAGGCCAATGCCACAAATTGATACATGAGGAAACTGAGGCTAGGAGTGAGAAGTGACAGAGATGGGCCTAGAAGTCAGGCCTCCTGATCTAAACCACCACTCTCTCCATTTATGGCAGTTTGAAGCTGGGTCAATCCCTGAAGGTCATGTTCTTAGAGCCAATCCATTCCTGTATGTTTAAACCTATTACAGATGGGACCTTTTGATTAGATTCAGTTAAGGGACCTTCCTTTTGATTAGATCACTTCAGTAGGGCATGACCCAGGATGGGTCTTAATCCTTTGCCTGGAGTCCTTTATAAATGAAGGAATAGAGCTGAAGACACAGGAAAAAAAGCCACAGTGACAGAGAGAAGCCTCCAGAAATCAATAAACATGGGAGAGACAAAAGACACAGACAGAACAGCCTGAAGCAGAACTAGCAATGAGGCCCAGAGGAGAGGGAAGAGATGATAGATGAGCAGACACCACCAGGTACCTAATCACCCATAACTGAGCTTAGGGAGAAAGTGAACCTGGAGGAGATGGTAGAGACCAGCAAAGCTGACACTGTGCCTTGCCATGTGGCAGGAGTCCAGGATCACCAGCAGCTGACCTTCAGTGAGACAGCATCTCTGATGATGCCTTGATCTGGATACTTTCACAGCCTCACAACTGTAAACTTTTAACCTAATAAATTCCCATTGTAAAAGCCAACCCATTTCTGGTATATTGCATCGGCAGCCTTTAGCAAACTAAAACATCACTTTACTAAAAGCTTCTTTTTCAAAAGAGTACTGACCTCTCCCTCTTTGGATTTGGTTTGTCTTATGGAAGAGGATGCTATTTCTTTCCCCTAGGAGCCTTTGCTGCCAATGATGTCTATTTGTTCCCTTAATACAGTGGTCTCTCAATTTACGGGATTATGTTCCAAAAACTCAGCTGTTAAGGTGGTTATTTGTAATTCAGTATACATTTTCCTATAGAAATAATCTTTAATATGGTGACTATGTTCCCAGATCAATTCATGAAAAACTTTTATCTTAAATATATCTGAAATCATGTGATTATCTATAACCATCAAGTAAATACGAGCTGCCAAGCCAGGAAAACCTCTCCCTCTCTTCAAACATTCCCTCTCCCCACCAGTCCTACCATAGCAACATTTTTGGACAGGCAATCAGGATAAGTGTTTCATGCATCAGTGCATAACCTGATAATCACTAAATTGTAGTTCATTCTGAAGTGTTTGGGATGGAGTATTGTGAAAGAAACTTCCCTCCAGGCTTATCTTTTACATTTATATTACGTTTATATTGTTCATATTCATAAATTAGAGACATGGATAAAACATACATATTCATTTCCTAACTGAATTGTTTTAATCTAGAAAATTGTTTTTTTATACTTTAAATTCAAGTAAGGATATCCAAGGCATCAGGTCTAATCACATCCAATACAATTTAGTGTCTTGAAACCATGGTGTAGGACATGGTAACTTTGAGGATGCTTGACATTTAACAAACCCAAGTGAATAGTGACTTCAGTCAAACTGTAGGGCTATGTGATAGATGTATTGGAGGAGGGGAAATTTATTTCTAAAAATGACTGTGGTAGATTGAATTATGTAGCCCTTTGAAAGACACATTCTTAATCTTAATCCTCATTTTTGTGGGTGTGAACTCACTTTAAATAGGACCTTTTGAAGATGTTATTTTTAGTTAAGGTGTGGCCCAATTGAATCAGGTTGGGCCTTAATCTGTATTACCATAGTCCTTTATAAGCAGAAGAAATTCAGGCACAGTCAGAGGAGCCAGAAGCCTGAGGTCAGTGGGAACCAGAAGAGTAGTCACAAGGAGAAAGAGATCACTATGTGATTGTAGGTAGAGGGCAAGCCAAGGAACCCCGAGGATTGTGGCAAACCAGCATTAGAATACCACAGACTCCTGGGAAAAAGCACAGCCTTGCTGATGCCTCAATTTTGGAATTCCGGCTTCTGAAACCATAAGACAATAAATGCTTCTTGTTTAAGACAATGCATTCTGTGGTATTTGTTTTAGCAGCCTGGCAAACTAAGACAAGGACTTTGAAGGATGGCACAGAGTTTTGAAGAGAACAAGTCTTCTGAAGCTGAATAATTATCTTTATGCTTCGTAAAATGAGAAAGCTTATATCAGGTTCCACAAAGGAACAGGCTATTGAGCCATACATGACAAAACTTAGCAACCTTCTTGGACTTAAGACAAAAGAACCATGAATGCATCCATTTGTGGGAGCAGGGAACCTGCCTTTTAAAGCAGATGGAGGATTTTGTCAGATGAAAGGAAAGAGCAAAACAGCTGAAGCAACAAGAAAAGAAACCAATATCAGGCTTAAGAGGTCATCAGAGCAAAGCTACAACACTCCCAGCTTCTGACTGCTGGGCTGTGGGTTTACTTTTAATTCAGTAGAACAAGAAGAAGACAGCAATATTTTAACTCCCACTTTCTACAAAAGCAAATACCTCTTTTTCTAGCTGCTGTTGTCAGCTGATGACACAAAAACTATCTCTACTGTGAATCAGTACCTAAGTTTCCTTATATGCTCCTCTATTGCCTATAACTTTGAGGTTATATCCAAACATCCATCACAAGCAAATTTGCCTTAAAAGAAATGTAAAGAAAATCATTCAAACAGAAAGAAAATAATTCCTCATAAAAATATGGATTTACAAAAAGGAATGAAAAGCAACAGAAATGGCAACTGTATGGTTATACATAAGGATTTTTCCTTAATATTTAATCCCATTTATAAAAAATAATTACCCATTAAAAGCAATTATAATAGCAATGCAGATTCTGTAACATATGTAGGAGTAAAGTGTCAGACCTCAATAGCACAAAGGTTAGAAGGGGAGAAATTGAAGAATATAGTTGAAGGTTTTATACTAAATGTAAAGTGGAACAATATTACTTGAAAGTAGACTGTGACAAGTACAATGTATGTACTATAAACACTAAAGCCACCACTATAAACAATACAAGTTCTAGCTGACAAGTCAGCAAGAAGATAAAATAGAATCATAAAAATTAATTAATCCAAATCATTGCTGAAAAATAGGAAAAATATTAACAAAGAACAGATGGGACAAATAGAAAACTGAAACAAGATGGTAGATTTAAACCCAACCATATCAATAATCATATTAAATGTAAATGTCTGAACATATCAATTAAAAGACAGAGATTTAAAAAGTGGGAACTAACTATATACTTTAAATATAAACAGAAATAGTACTTTAAAATTGTATTTTTAGTGAAAGCATGGAAAAATTATATGATACAACACTAATCAAAACACAGCTAGAGTGACCATGTAATATCAGACAAAGAATATTGCCAAAGATAGAGTCATTTCATAACGGGAAAAGGGTCAATTTATTAAGTAAACATAAGCATAGTAAATATTTGTGTACTAGAAAACAGAGCTTTAAAACAAATGCAGCAGAAACTGATGTAACTGCAAGAAGATATAGACAAAGCCAAAAATATAGTCAGAGATTTCAACACCACACTCCCAATAACTGATAGAATATATAGAAAGAAATGAATGAGAATAGAGTAGATCTGAACACTATCAACCAACTTGACCTAATTGACATTTATAGTACACTCCACCCAACAACAGCAGAATATACATTATTTGCAAGGGTTCACTGAACATTTTCCAAGATAGAGAATATTCTAGACATAAAACATATTTCAATACATTTAAAAAATAAAGTCATTCAAAGTATATTTTCTGATCACAATGGCATTAAATAGAAATCAATAAAAGATATCTGGAAATATTCCCAGATAGTTGCAAACTAAATACACACTTCTAAACAACACATAGGTCAAAGAAGAAATCAAAAGGAAAGTTAGAAAAATTATAGCTCTAAATTGCTATATTAGAAAAGGAGAAAATTCTCAAATCAATGACCTCAGCTTCCACCTTAAGAAACTAGAAAAGAAAGCAAATTAAGCCCAGAGTAAGCTGAAGAAAGGAAATAATAAAGATCAAAGTAGAAGTCAATGAAATAGGAACAGAAAAATAATAGAGAAAATCAATGAAATGAAAAGCTGGTTGACTGATGCAGTCAATAAACTTCTTGCAAGAATTATCAGGAAAAAAGAAAGAAGATAAATTAACAGGAATGAGAGAGGTTACTTCACTGCAGATTACAAAGATATTAAAAAGGTAGTTTGTAAACATTATGAGCAACTTTATTCTAGTAAACTCAACATCTTAGATGAAATGGACCAATTCCTTCAAAGACACTAACTAACAAAGCTCACTCAAAAGGAAATAGATAAAGTGAATAGCTCTGTATCTATTAAGGAAATTGAATTTAAAAGTTCCACAAAGAAAAGTCCAGGCCCAGATGGCTTCACTGATAAATTATACCAAATATATTAAAAGTAAATATAACATTACCAGTTCTATACAAGCTCTTCCAGAAAATTGAAGGGGAGTGATTCTTTCCCAAGTCATTCTATAATACCAGCATTATTCTGATACCAAAACCAGGTGAAAACAATACAAGGAAAGAAAACTACAGACCAATATCCCTCAAAAACATAGATGGAAAAATTAACAGATTAGCAAATCAAATCCAACAATACATAAAAAGTATACCTTTTTTACACATGGCATGATATAATACTAAGCATAATCATGGCCAACTGTGGTTTATCACAGAAATGCATTTTTAACATTTGAAAATCAATGCAATTTATCATATTAACAGACTATATAAGGAAAATATATAATCATATCAGTATATGCAGAAAAAGTATTTGACAAAATCCAACGTGCATCTGATAAAGAACTCTCAGCAAACTAGGACTAGCTTGGAAACTTCTTAATCTGATAAAGATATATAGATGTCTTTTCATAGGAAAAATTTATAACTCATCTCTAAACCCTTGCTACTTACTCAAAATGTGATCCACAGATGGGCCACATCAGCATAATCTGGGAGTTTGTCAGAGATAAAAAAATATCAAGCCTACCCTAAACCTGCTGAATCAGACTTAGAATTTTAGCAGTCTCCTCAGGAGGTTTGAATGCATGTTAAAGTTTGAGAAGCTCTGCATTAAGCCTGATTCATAATCAATACTGATTCACAATTAATTCCCTAAAGCACTACACAGGGAGAATGTTGTGAATATTTTATTATATTCTAATGTGAACATCTATTTCCCTAAATATATAATGGAGATACTTATTCCAAAGATTGTTTAGAAAAATAAATTAGATAATGGATATAAAAAGGTAAGAATGGTGACTATCGCTATTGTTATTTTTAAGCAGATGCCTCAAATAGGATTTTATTCTTACTAAAATGGATTTTAATCTTAATAAAATGGACTCTTAGAAACTTACACCTAAAAAGGCATCTAGTTCATTCCCTTGCTTCATTAAGGGTGAAACTTGGGAAAGTCCAGTGACCTTTTCAAGGTCACATGTAAAAAACTTTTCTGATTATAAGAACAATGTGCTTTCCATGCTACTTCTGCACTCATCACATCTGACCTATTAAATACCCTACCAGCTCAGGGTGATCTGTAAGAAAAGAAAAACATGGTCTCTTTTTCTGCTCCCATTTGCAAATTTGATCAACGATTCAGTGATTGTAATATTATGAGAAAGTATGGCTGCTTTTTTATAAATTTTTATGAAAAAAAAATTTCTTAGCTGCAGAAGCTAAGATTCCCTTCTTTTCTAGCACTATAGAGTATACAGACAACAAAATTATAATCTCTCTAGAAAAATGTTTCACTGCCTGGTATCTTTCATTTTCTACTAGGATTTATTTATAAGAACATTTTTTAACACAGCAAATGAGTACAAAATCAAGTTGGAGAAGGTGGCATTTGAATATTGTGCATTTAATACATAAAATAGTAGTCAAACCAAATTATAATGATTTATTTAGTACCTTAAATGCTAACTAAATGTTAAAGTATTAGATTGTGCCATTTTGATTACTATTTATAACTAGTTCTTCACTGTTGTATATTATGACTAACAAATTGCTTCATGAAATTGTATAACTGCAAAACGAACAAATGCTTTAGAAAACTGTTAAGTGAAAAATAAGGCATGAGAGAGAATTAAGTGGTTGTAGTTCTAAAGAAGGGAATTAAATGCTGATTTTAAAGGTGGTATTCCTTGAGGCTGAGCATTTTCTTTAAAAATTAAAAAAAATCTAAACCCAGTCAATCCAGTTTCCTATCAATTAAGCATCGAATCAGATTTACTGTGTGGTAGAAACAACTGGTGGATCACGCAGAAACCTGTGTTTGAAACAGATGTAAAATTTATTTGTTAAAAACAAAAGTTGTTTCTGCTGTCTTAAATAAGGCCCTCTCCTGTGGCATACCAAAAGGATTTGCCATTTTCTCAAAGGGATACAACCCAAATAAATGGAGAGCAAATACTGATGAGCCCTACCCTTCCAAGACATTAGTTCTTAGGGACAATGATCCCTAAATTGCTCCAAGATAGCAAATGCCTTCACATATGAAAAAAAAAGATCCTGTGTGAGAAAATTGGACTTTTTAAAATTTTGCTTTAAATAATCCTAAAAGGCAAAAAATGAATCTATTTTACCAATGGTTGGTACAGGTTTACTTAAAGAAGTATGATGTTTTAATAAGAATTAGGTCACCAAATCTTTCTAGGGCCTCTTATAAGCAAAAGAGAAAATGATATAGCTTGACTGCAGTTTTTCTTTTTTTTTTAATTTCTGGAAAATCTGTTATAAACTCTGGTAAGGATGGTACATCTTGGAGAATGGGTCCTTAAGACTCTTCCATCTATCTTCTTGGATCCTTCGCAAAGGAATTCAGTCATTAAACATTAGGGGTGATAGGCACGTCAAGAAGTAGTTAGAACAAGAGCAACGCCTGTTCTCAGAGAGGTATGTTTCTGGACCATGGGAGTGTTGTGGACATGAACCAGGTTGGTAAAAAGAGCTCCCAGACATCGGAATGGCAGCCTTGCTTAAAAGTCATCAAAGGAACATGACAGAAAGACATGGCTTCACAGATTATGGCTGATAACAATTTTCGCAAAACAGCACATTTAGATAGGCCAAATAAACCAGACACGGGAGTGGTGTTTCCAGAAAACTAAGTCAGAGTTTACTGGAGTATTTTGATAATAAATGGCTTCTTTTTTTCCCTCTTCTTAAATATTAGTGCCATTAATTATAGTGCTACTCTTTCTTGTCTTATGAAGAGGTGAATAATTTATTTAGCTCTGATTATGTTACTTTGAAAGGTCCTGAAACTTTTCACCAATACTTCAAGTTTTAAAAATGTCCTAGAGTCTAATATGGTCATTTTAAGTTTCTACTTAGTATTTTCTGCAGGAAAAACACAAAACAAAACAACTATTCTCTTTTTTGTATGTGGTCACAGATCACATATCAGGGGCTCTTAACCTTTTTGGTTCCACACACCCCTTTGCCAGTCAGGTGAAAACCATGGACCCCTTACTAAGTCCACACTATACGGTGTATTATTTAATAAATATATCATACCTGTGCCAACATGTCCCCACAAGAATAATTTTTTTTTGAATTTCAATTCAAGCTCACGGACTCTTTGTTAAGAACCCCTGATATACAACTTATACTTCTTGGTGTTCTCCCAGGAAATATCTCGTGTGGTGATTGTTGTCTAATGCAGAAATATTCACCTTGTTAAAGAGAAACCCCATTTGTTACAAAGCAAATCTAAGTCTGCAAAGTTTGTTTACCATTTTCCTTCCAAAGTAACTGAAAATAAAACCAACTATCAGGAAAAAGAAGGAAAAAAAAGGAGCAGCAGAATAAACATGCCTCCTGTGAGTGCTTCATCCTCTCTCCATCCCCCGCCCCCACCAGGGTGTGACTAGATTCACAGTGAAGGACAGATGCCACTGTCATCCACATCTGTTTCTCTGTGATGTGAGACATGAGCACTTCCTGGACAAACCCCAGATGTGATGATCTGACTTCTTATAAGAGTGATACCGTGGCAGCTCTTATCTTGCCTAGCAACTACTCCCCCAAATCACATGATCTGTTAAGAATCATCTGAAAATTTATTTTGGCTCATGTTTATAAAGCACAGAGTAGATTGACAGTCCATTTCCCTTGTCCATAAGTATGATTTTTTTTTTTAAAGAAAAATCTGGAATGCTCACAAATTTCCTTGTCATCCTTGAGCAAGGGATATGATAATTTTCTCTATATCCTTCCAATTCTAGTACATTCAGCTGAAGAGAGCACCACAAGTGTACTTTCTAACTTTTTGTATTCCAAACCAGAACTGTCCCTACTTACCAGTGTTGGCATATGACATGTGAACAGTCAAGCATACCGTCCTTCATCTCTTTGCTTTGAAGAGACTAGTTTTCTCCTAACAGAGGATAATGACTGGGATGTTCTCAAACTATGGAGAGACCACGTCTCTTCACAAAGACATAGGTCTCTCTTCCTAACGCCATGATGTCTGATGCAGAAGATGCTGCCATTGGGAACTGGCTCTCAGGTGGACCTAGAACACTGTGGGGTCAGCCACATGAACAATCAAATAGCTTTCTCACAGTTAGGCTGAAAGACAATGGAGGTAGGACAACAAAGCTTGGTTATAGTAGGCATGTACATTGCCAATGTTCTTAAACTTGGAAATCAAGGTGAGGATCTCAAAAGGGAGCCTTGGGGAAAGCTATCTCTTCTACCTCTGATATGGGGAAAACTTCCTTTCAGTGTGGCTTATTTGAGGGGTGATCTTGGAACATTTTTGGAGTGAAAGAAAGTGCTATTAATAGTTATACCAGTATAACAGGAATACTCAGGGCTGTCCAAGGCAAAGCAGGATGTATGTTCACCCTACTTAGTTATATCAGCTCTTATGGCAAACCATCCATCCATCTGTAGATCATTTTCTTCTGTTTACAAAAGTCTTACATCTGTTTCCATTCTTTCGTTCTTCAATAAACCAAGTCTATTTTTGAGGTTCTTTTCACAGTGCAATGGAGTTGACTACATGCTGTACAAATTTAAGATTTACTTTTGAGAATTTTCAGGGGTGGAGAAGAGCACCTTCTTCTCTCTAGGACTGTGTACAGAGCTTAGCACAGCAATCGAGGGATATGTGGTCATCGAATACTGTGCTCTGTTCTCTACTGAGGATGAAGACATTAAACAAGCTAAAACAAAAACCAAAAAATTCCCCTTTTGAGCTGCTGGGCAATTCTGGCCTGCTCAGGAATGCATACTTGGGTGGTGAGGATTCAGGGAACCACGGCTGATTTGCTTGCTTCTCAGTGGCTAAGGCAGTAAAGCTCCACCAAAACGCAGCCGGCTGACCAGGTTGACTGTGCGCTCATGTGGCAGACTGCATGCGATAGGGTCCACTGGATAAATTTTGCATTGGGGAAAGTGCTCCAGGACCAAGCACGTGGGGAGTCGTATGTGAGTTTAAATGAGGATATATCCTAGTGATTTATTTTTAGACCTGAAAAAGACTTTACAAGTTAGCTGTATTTCCCTTTTATTTTCCAGAAGAGGAGCCTGAGGCTCAGAAAAGTGAAGAGATTTACCTCCAATGACATGCTCTTTTAGACAAGGCTAAACCCATTTCCTGACTCCTTTTCTGGGGCCTCTGTAGCAATTCTGTGGTGGTACACAGGCTCAGGGGCACTATTCACCTAGAGTGCAGTGACCGTTTATGATTATAAGGAAGAATATATAGCATACAGGGAGTGATCTTCATTAAATTTTGAGTTGGTTTAATTTGAGAATTTTGGTTACATCCCCTTCATAATACTTGTCACCCCTATCACTTACTTTGGTCCTTAGTTCTAATTCTAGTTCTATTATTACCTACAAAGTGAGAACTTGAGAAAATCCTTTCAGAGTGTGGGGTTTTTTTTCACCTGTAAGCTGTAGAGGCCTACGCTTGATGAAGTTCCTTCTAAGGCTCCCTCAGCTTGAATTTTCCATTTAATGGACTCTTCTCATTTCACCACCATGATTTGTGAAGCCACTTGAGTAATACGACAGTATAAATACCAAAGCTGTAGGGAATGATTTGGAGGGGCAGGTCAAAATATTCTTTGCTTTTTCTTCTCTTCCCTCCTCTCTCATAACTATTCTTCCTTCTTCCTCTTTATTCTCCACCACTCCTTTGATTTCTATTTCTCTGACCTCTCATTTCATTTCTAAATTTCCTCATCATAATACATTATTCTCCTTCAAACACAAGAAAACGTGAAGTAAAAGCAATGTTAGGGAGCAGATGTGGCTCAAGCAGTTGAGTGCCCACCTCCCACATGGGAGGTCCTGCGTTCAGTTCCTAGTGTCTCCTAAAGAAAAAACAAACAGGGAGCAGACAACAAGCAAAAACAATGAGTAGACAATGAGCAAAAATGCAATGAGTAGACAATGAGCAAAAAGCCCCACAAATGAGTGGGGAGATGTGGCTCAAACAGTTGAGCCCCTGCGTCTCACATGGTAGTTTCCAAGTTCAGTGCCCAGTGCTTTCTAAAGAAAACAAAACAATGAGTAAAAAAAAGCAATGTTAATATCAAAATAACTTTAAAAGGGGGAGACATACTCTCTGAAGGTAATAAGCCAATAGATGGTCAAACTATCCCAGAAGCAGTCATAGAAGCATTATCAAACCCCGTCTTTGTTTTGAGTAGGTGACATCTGCTCATCACGCCATCACTCAGGCCCCTATAAATGTCATATACATGAGAACAAAAAGTTACCATGACAAACAGGAAAGCACTCTCTTCCAGTAAGCTGAGACTCAAAAGTGACAAAAGGGGGAGCTGATGTGGCTCAGTGGTTGGGTGTCAGCTTCCACATATGAAGTCCTGTGTTCAATCCCTGGCCCCAGTACCTGAAAAAAAAAAGTAACAAAATGCAGCAAAGTCTGAGAGAATGTGGTAGGGGACAATCCTAACATGGCCTGCTGCCTTTCTGTGGGGCCCATAAATATACCCTGTGCTCAGGATCAGGTGTTTCTACCTGGTGGGATAAAAAACCACAAACCATTCATAGGTAAGAAGACTGCTCATGCTCCTTCTCCCATGTCTTCAGTCTGTGTAACTATTTGCCAGAGACAGTCTGTTTCTGGCAAGCCTGTTTTATGACATTCATCTCACACCTGGTAGTATTTTTGTCCCTAGAGGGGAGGCAGTGAGGGTTCCTCTACTACAGCACATAAAACACAAGAGAGAGGTACTGTGCATAGACCATCTCCCTGCAGTGGCTGCGGACAGAGACCTGCTGGGTGTGGGAACCAATGCCTAGTGAAGCTCACCTTGCTGTCTCGTCTCCAGGGAGTAAAAGGTCTTCCCAGCAGAGCCCTTGTGAATCGTGCTTTTGGTGGTGATGCCGATGCCTATATTGGAATGAGTTACATCTTAGGTGTCTCTTCTACTGACTGACAGCTTCAGATTCTTGAATATTCTGCAGAGACCAATTTCCAATTTGACCTGTAGGAGTCCATCTGCTATGAAAGACAGACGATAATGCAGACACTTGTGGATTCTGAACTGTAGATACTTTAGTAGCTGTTGGAGTATCATGGAAAAAAGGAAAAGAAAATACTTAAAATATTTAATGCTTAAATATAGCTTTGCTCAGATTTTTAAAAATGCTCCACAGTGTGGCTGTATTATTTCAACACGTGTCACTATAAAATGGAGGGGAAAAAAGCAAAAGGAGATTTTAATGATAGGATTTGAAAGAACATCAAATGTTTGGATTTTCTTGTTACCCTTTTCTCCCTTCTCTTATAAATACACATATGCTTTAGTGATGGTTTGTAACCAGATTTTGCCACCATGGAACTGAAGTCCTACAGCAATGTTTTCCCCTAAGTGAGGTAACTATGTCTTCCACAAATGTTGAACAGCAACTCTCTTAGCTCAAAGAGAACTTCTTTAATATTTTACCCTCCAGAGTTAGCTTCTCAGCATTCAGGGTTTACAAGAGTAAACAAAGGAACTCCTGTTTAATCTTGGTGTAGATCAAAAGATTTGGTTTGGGGGAAAGGCAGGTTGTATTAATTGTAGTTACTGAAAGGAACAATGTCTCTTGTATTTTTCTGTTCATACTGAATGCATAGATTTAGAATTATATGTTAAAAACCATCATTATTATGCTAAGGAGAGCTAAAATATATGATAATAAAAAATCCTTTTACTCACACACTGGAAAAAATGGGTAGCTTACATTTGGCTGGACAAAAAAATGCTTTTCTTTAGCTCTAATCTCTATTTTCATCAACTCAATTAACCCTTTGAAAGGATAAAGTCGTCATCTTGTCCATCAAGCTTAAAATTTTGAAAACTACCAGAAACTATTGCCAAAGGGGAGCAGCACTAAACTCAAAGACAGATGTAGAATTCTGTTTAAATTACAGTCAACATACAGATCTCAACATAAGAACTGTGGTTGCAAAATAGAATTCATCGATAAATTACTGAGGACATCCTTTTTCCCTTTTTATGAAATTAAAAAAAGACATTACCTAGTCTAAGAAATATGTGTCCTCACATAGATACTATGGAGAAAAATGTGAATAAAGATAAAAACTCAATGACAAAAAATACTAAACAGGCTCTTTTGGAAAGCAAACCTGGTGAATGAAATAGGAAGTGGGCTCTTTAATGGAAATGGTAATGAGCTACATTCTGGAACATTAATATGTGATCTGCACAAACACTTAAAGAGCATAAAACACAGTGTGGGCTCCTCTCATTTTCTCTTGGGTCTTTTGTCATTAATAAGAACATTCAACAATTTTGTAAAATCCTGGTGAGAACTAATTTCTTTTATTCCATACACAGGCCAACAGGCATTTTAAGGGATAGGAAATCCTTCACGCAGCTGGGACACTTTTGTAAAACATCTACTATAGTTATTTCTTCTTATTTAAGTCTCACCATAAATGTTAAAGATCTAAGAAGTATGTGGAGAGCTGCTTATGGCGAGGGGCCTGTTCTCTGCAACTATGGTTCACAGTCACCCTTGAATTTGAACAACTCTTCTGCCATTAGTGCGTTGCTGAGACCATTGTGTGAGAAGATGTAAGCACCTGTAAATGCTGCATCCTTAAGGAAACCAAATGGCTAGCTTTCCTCCAGATGTGTTCTCACTGTGAATTCTGAAAACCACTCTCCTTTGCCTGACACACCAAATAATTCAAGGTTCGTTTCCGTACCGGGTCCTAGACTTAGCAAATATTTTTTCCTTTTGGAGACATCATGGGTATTCATTTGAACATGTGACTTTCTAAGGCAAATCAAATACCAGAGAATTTTTTTTTTTCATTAATATGACCCAATATGCTAAACTAGCAAGATGGAGTCTGCCTCTTCTACCAATCTTGGAAATTTAGAAAATGAATCCCAACTGCATTCAATAAATAGATCACAGCTCACTGAACCCAATTAGCCCAGTTATTTGTTAAAACATTTTGTTTTGTTTGTTTTAATCTAGGATTAGGAAAAGAGGCAACTCTCCCCAAGGGTGGTAGACCCTGTTGGAGAGGATCCCCTTTAGGTTTAACCGCACTGGTTAGAGCTGTCTTCCAGGCTGGGAGTCAGACTCACCCTGAGCACAGCTTTAGGGGCATCCGCCATCAGGGGCAGAGTCTGGTTCCCATGAAAGATTTTTAAAATGTGGTTATAGTTCTATTACCAGTCTTCTTCAAGAAGTTGACTGAGCCTCACTCATTTCTCTTTGCTTCTTAAAATATTTAAGTTTTAGAGTCTCACTGAAAGTTCCAACATTCTTGTTAAAAATGTTATTTGCATCTTAACCAAGGAAAAATACAGTGGAGTTTTATTTTATTTAGTTAGAATTTCCTGAGTCTCCAAGGGAATTTGAATTAGGGTTGACGGTTTAAACAATGCATCCTGTATGAAAGTTATAGCACAATGAAGGCATCTATAGAGCCCGAGTCCACACGCCACAAAGGCTATAAATCTCTACCAGGAAGGTCAGCATGTTTGTACCCAAAGTATCTTCAATGACCTTCCTTTTATATCTAGTTCATTTTCTTTGAAGAAAATGTTTCAGGAGGTAGAGATGGGCCAGTGTCTCATGTGATGTGTGAGTTGCTGTGGTAAGTGATCCCGTTCTTCCCTTATGGAACAAGTAACGCATTGTAACGGCTAACAGAAAACCCCAGCTGTCCCTTTACACGCCAGTCTTTTTGGCAAATGTTCAGATTTCTTTCCCCCTTTGAATAGTAATAATTCATAGAGAGGGCCAGACACACAGATTGCTTTTTTCAACTTTGTGTTTCTTTGGCTATCTTATCCCTAATTACTCCCTGCAAACCCACCCCTCCATGTTGGTAAAAGAGAGCAAACCAGTTTCAGGAACCTTTAAATGCAAGCTTTAAAAATTCACTGTTTGAGACATTTACAACATTTATTGCCAATTTTGATGCAAGTAGAGAGGAAAATTGCGTAAGTCGGTTATTAGGAGCTGCAGGTGTGCTTGGAGAGGGAGCAGGCTTCTTATTCAGGAACTAAAGATAATCCCTCTTATAAAACTTCCCTAGCTTGTATTATTATTTTTTTTCTTCTTATCCCTTTGGGAAATGCTGTAAGCAGGAACTCACATATGTGCATTAGATGTGCGGTGATAAGCCAATTTTACCAGGCTGTACTTTCAGGAAATGACTGTGAATTCTGAAATTTTGTTGATTCTTCAAAAATTTCTGATTTACTTAAAACTCAGTTTTAACCAATTCATATTATAACACATTTTGTGTATGTGCCTTTATATGTGCTTGTGGGTAAGCTTCCACCAAAAATAATGTCATTCAAATTGACAGGAAGTCTTATTTCCTGTTCTGGAGTATGCTTTGAGTGAGGAAAGCATTTGAGCAAGGGTCTCATCCTTTGTGTTTCCATTTTCCTTTGTCTGCTGAGCTGTGCTTCATGCCTTCTCACTGAAGCAGGGGCACCCTGTGTGAGGAGAATTATGTGAGGTCCTTCATGAGCATTTTTCAGAAGCAAAGTTTTTTTTCTCCCTACACAACTGACCTGAGATGGGTCAGAATTTGAGGAATAAATATATTTTGTACAACTGCTACGCACCATGCCCAGGGTTATAAACACAGTTCCTACACTCGAGGAGCCTAATATCTCACAGGGGGAGCAAGACACACGCAGGCCCAGACATACAACCACACATCACAGAGCACATTCATGAGTTGGAATGAAAGGAGCAGCTGGAACAGTTTAGGTGTACCGTGGAAGGAGCTGGCAGTAAAGTCTGGAGCAAGGGGTCAGAGAAGTAGGAAATGAGAAGGAAGGAGTTGGGTTCCAGGGTGGATGGATCTTGTGTTTTCTGAGTGTATTTAATGCAGAGGGGGGAAATAAGTAGTGGAGAAATCATTCTGGTGTTTTTGGATTTGTGAAGAAATGAGAGTAAGGAAGGTCCATTTTGGGGCTTTGATGTAAAGCAGAAGAGTGTGTACTTTGCAAGGGCAAGAGAGAACCTTCTGAAGAGTTGTCAGTAGGTTGTTTACATGGATATGAGCCTTTACCGGTATAGTCAGAGTGGATCCTTCTAGCCTCCAGATCCTTAAGTCTTTATAGAGGTCTGTTTTGAATCCTGTACTGTGCTTCCCAGATCCCTTTTCAGGACCGAAGGATGTATGCCCCCAGCTGCAGGGCATGCTGCGGGTGGCTGGGCCTCAGTTGGCAGCCCTTTCTGGTAATCGCCTAGGCTGAAGAGAGCTGTCCCTTCCTGAGGCAGCCCACCTCCAAAAACTGGTCAGTGGGGTGAAAGTAGGTACAAAGTCCTCACCCACGCTTCTGTTTAGGAAATCTCTGAAGGGGTCTCCTGGCCTCAGTGTCCCTCGCAGGGTCTGCCGGGGCCTTGTAACTGCTCAAACTTTCTCTCCACCCAATTCTGCACTCTTCCCTCTTCTACAGGCATTGATTCCAAGGGCAACGCCTAATAGACCTCCTGCTCGTTAAGCTCCATCCCAGAAGCTGCTTGCCAGATAACCCAACCTGCAACATGGTGATGTCCCCTGTTTCTTTCACTGACAAAGCTTCTGGGGTGGTTCCTTGAGGGGTTTGCAGTCACAGTATTGCTGAGTTTTGCGGCAAACTGAAACTTACATCCATCTCCAGAAGGATTAACAGCTATTTATTAAACACTTACATTGTCTGAGGCACCGTATTGGACAACATGGGGCAATTTGGTGCAGAACCTTCAGCACAGAAAACAACAAAAACACCCCACAGCCACCTGCCTATAATGGCTGAAATGAATTCTAGGGACCGAGACCAGCAGAAGGAAGGACAAATGCAGAGTGGGGTGATCAGGGAGGACTGCGTGAAAGAGCTACTAGAAGGGAGGGTTCAGGAGAGGCCAGGAAGAGGAGATAAGGAGGAAAACTGGTTCAGGGATATAGGGATCAGAACTGGGAAACTTAAATTAGAGAGAATATTTTAAATCCATAAATCTGTCAGGACCAGAGTGACTATGTAGGAGAAAAATAAAGATGTAAGACTGGAAGAGATGGAGCCATATTGTGCAGGGATATAGGAGGTTTTGAACCGACAGTGTCCTGAAAAGCTGCGGTGCCCCGAAGGCTCCTGGGTGGGTGCGCTAATTGATGAGAGGAGGGTTTTTGCTTTGTTTTGTTGTTGTTGTTTTATATACTCCCAGAGACAGGCAATGTGAGGGGATTAGACACAAAAGAAAGTGTGCATCACTAGAGACTCACCCATTATGAGGGAAATGGTTTTTAAACAGAGCTCCCCTCAGCTTTCTCCACTCCAGATTCTGAGGAAGGAGGAAACGGCAGCACAGGTAGTTCTGTAATTCGCGTGACAATGAACCTTCAGCTACTCCGTCAAGCTGTGCTTTGAACCCGGCTGCCCTACTCCCCACTCACACTATTACCCATTGTACAGTATTACTTTGCCTGAGCCCTTATAATAATTCTAGTGAAAGGAGAGAGCTAGGAATTCAAAAGTAGTTTTTTTCCAGCCCCAGATAGCTAGTCGGCAAGTGACTTATTCTTTTCCTTTAATCAGAAGGCATTTGCTCTAATTTGTAGTTTCTGTATTCTCATGGATGTTTTTCTTACTCATTACCTTAGGCTGGCCTAATGCCTTAAAGCTCCAAGTCTATCTCAAAGCACTGACCCTCCCTCATGGCCCATTTCTCTATGCAACTTATTAACTTCAACTCCAACTGCATCTTTCCTAGATTTAACTTTCAAGAAGAAATATGGCCTCGCTCCTCTTTGGGGACTAATCACTGCCAGGAATTGGATCTTCGTAGTTCATGTGTCTACCCTTGATCCAATCAGCTGTGTTTGCTGGGGGAGGGTTCAGGAGAAACAAAACCTGGCCGACTAGGTATAAGAAGCTACTGCTGTGAAAACGTCCTTGTGAGGTAGGCATGCCAGGCACTGTAGTTAGGTGTAACACAAGGGGATAAGGCTACAAAGGAACACCATTCAGCACTGGGTGGTGATTCCACTTCCCTTAAATTCCTTCAAAAGTGTTGGGAGGGAAGGAGCACACTACCTCACTGCTAAGGCTCTTCACTACCTTCTACCCCAGCCAAGCTCCTTGAAAGCAAGACCTCTGTAATGACCCCAGTAACCAGCTCAGTGCTTTGACAATCAAATACTTGCTTAAATCCAAAGGCAGAAGGATGAAGTAGAAAAAAAAATTTTTTTCTTTACCTTTTTCCTTTAGTAAAGTTTTGCTCTTATCAGAAATGAATAATGATTTGAACAGGATTAGACAAATTCCATGCTTAAGGCCCTAATATAGAAATTCATTTAATGAACTAAAGCACACTTGATATGCAGTCAGACTTTCTCCTAAAACAGCTGTTGCTAACTCTTTTTTTTTTAAAGATTTATTTTTTAGCCACCCCCCCGCCCGTTGTCCGCTCTCTGTGTCCATTTGCTGTATGTTCTTCTGTGACCGCTTCTATCCTTATCAGCAGCACCAGGAACCTGTGTTTTTTTTTTTGTTGTGTTATCTTGCTGTGTCAGCTTTACAACCTTATAATCCTGAATAATTTACATTCCTGTATTCATGTCTTATTTTTGTCACCACTGAACCATTTTCAAATCGCTCTTCACTTATCCTAATAATCTAAACCTTGATGTCAAGCATGATTCATACACCGTGACTAAAAGTGTCTGGTGCAGTACAATCTAATATAATGTAAGGAAAGATACTATTGATGTTAACAGGTATCACTTTAAAAATACAGTTGTGTTGAAAACTGTTTAAATATTAAACAGAAGGTTAACTATGTCTCTATAGGAAGAGATCAATGGAAAAACAATTTTTATCAAAACTGCCATATCTTCTGCAGTTTTGATTTATAGTTAAACTACTGGTTCTTAACCGGGGACAATTTTGCTGCCCAGGAACATTTGGCAATGTTTGGAGACATTTCTGATTCTCACAAATGGAGACTGGGAGAGGAGAGGTTCTTCTGGTGTCTACTGGGTAGAAGCCAGGATGCTACTAAACATGTAGCAATGAACAGAACAATCCCTGCATCCAAAAATTATCCAGCCCAATAGGCAAACGGTGCCAAGGTTGAGAAACTCTGAGTAAACCACAATAAGAATCTAACAAACTGATAGCCCTTAGGATGGTATCAGGCATAAGGGGTTTGGCAGTTTTACAGTGGGTGACTCCTTATTAAGCTGCACAAACATTGAATCCTCATTCCCAAGAGGACTTCCTCTAATGAGTCAGAAACATCTTTAATAATAGTGAATAATGTTTGCATTTGGTCTATTGCTTTAGATTTGTCCCTAATGGTATGGTAGTGACTGCTAGCAATACATCAGAATCCCTTTTCCCCTTCTTGAACGGGAATGGAGTCAGTTATTGTTGGGAACGTGGTTGCCCAGCCAGAGACCATATTTCCCAGACTCCTTTGCATGCAACTCTCTCCAATGACAAGAATAAATCTTGAAATATTGGCATGGATGTACTTTCTTTCCTTGCAGGCCTGAATATGGTCTGGCAGAGCAACCAAAGTTGCTCTGAGTCTCTAAATGACTGTGCAGAACAGTGGCCAACCTAGTTTTTATTATATGAAAGAGAAATAAACCTGTATATTCTTTAGCCACTGTATACTGTGGCATCTTTCTTACAGCAGTATCATCTTTACCCTATCAAAGACACACAGTATATATATCTCTAGTAGTTAGTTTAATGAATGGTTGTGTTGGTGGGGTAGACTTGAGAAGACCTAGAACTGAGTAATTTATGTACTAAGATATTTTGACAATTCATCTTCATTTATCCATTCAATAAACATTTAGTGACCCTATACTATATGTGTGAAACAAGTATGAAGGGTAAATATTTCTTAGTAATAAATTCTGGGGAAAATAAACATAATATTTGTAGTTTGTTCTTCATTAAAAGATAAGAAGGATGGTCTTCGACATTCACCCTCTGAGAGTTGCAAATGGTAAGGTCCTGGGGCCATGCAGATAAAAAGAAAAGAGTAAAATTGTGTCAGTCTGGATTGTATAAACCACTTGCATCTGCTCAGCTCGAAAACATTGATGCTATAAAGAAATATAGATTTTGTTGCCAGTGTTTCACTAGTGGTCAGAAATATGGATTTTTATGTGAAACACTCCCAATTTTGAAATGCTGGCAACTTAGGCAAAATGTTTACTGAATTACTTGGAAAGGCAATCAGTAAGTAAATCAATACACTGATTCAGTTATAAAATATGGAATGATTTCAGCGGACCAGATGCAGAGGTCTGTAGTGATGGATGGGGCCATATGTACAGATGGATATTTTAAAAGAAGAAACTCAGAAATGTTCTTGCAAGGCAGGATAGAGACAGCTCATGTTGAATATAACATTTTAGTGTGATTATCCAAATAATCTATACTGCCCAGATAATAGGAATGTTTTTATAAAAACAACTTGCTTACAGAATGAAGTTATAAAATAATATCACGGTAACACTTCAGAAATACTCCATGTAATAGAGCAGTAACACACTCTGAATTTTTTCTAGAAAACAAAGAAAGCTTTTGTAATTAATAATGGTTGGATCACAAAATACTCAGGTTATGCTTTTATCAGCAACATAGCAGAATGCCTATTTACTTAGATATTTGTCAACATTGTTTTTTAGGAGTCTTTTTCATTTTTGCCTGTCTGATAGTAGAAAAGGGTGTTCTAGTGTAGTTTCAATTTCTATTTCTCTTATTACGAGTGGGTTGAGTATCTTTATATTTTATCAGCCATTTATCAGCTCACATTATATATTTATTTTTATTTTGGGTTCCATTTAGGTTTGGAATTTGAACTATCAAAAAACCTCACTCTGAGTCTGGCACAGCTACCTGGTATCCTGGCAGACTTTAGGACAGTTGATTTTCGGCATGATCAAAGTCTCCAGCTAGTGGTCATATACAGAAAACCAGGAAACTTGTCATTCATTAAATGCTAATTTGACCCACAGGATTACTTCCCTGTAAGATCACTTTTTAAAGGGTAATTGCCTAAAGAAAAGAAGGACTACCAGTTCAGAAACTAAAAAGTAATTTTAGATATCTAATGAAGGATATAGTTAAGAGTACTGAAAATATTTTTGCTTTTCCTCAAATCTCAAGTTTCCTTCTAAACAACTTTCTATTCTTCAAAATTTCTAGAAATGGTATCTCTTACTACATACTAGTTGTCAGGTAGGATCAGACACAAGAGACATCTAAACTAATGGCAATAATTAGCTCATGTTAATTGTTCAGAGTCAGATTCTGTAAATCACTTTGTGGATTAAAAGAGTTAAGTATAAATGATGTCAAGGTATAGATAAAAATTAAGGATAAACATTCCTAATAATAAATTTTGGGAAAGGTAAGCACTATGTTTGAAATATGTTCTCCATTAAAAAGATAATAATGGTGATCCTCAAACTTTTGCCCTTCCCTGATCTACTGACTCACCAGAGAACTGCACATATCATCACAGACATTTTCTAGATTATGTTGCTTGTCCTACCCTCACCAATCCCAGCCTTGAATTACTGATCTAAATTCTCATTCTTGATTATGAACACAGGAAACTAGGTACAATTACCCTTGTTTTAACAGATGAGAAAATCGTGACCCAGCAAAGCCACTGTGGCTTGCGGAAGTGACACAGATTTACATAGGGAAGCCACAGTTTGGCTCGCTGGCTCAGAGCCTGATCACTCAGCACCCACATCTACAGACCACCACCCTGCTTCTCAGCATAGGCCTCTCAGTGTTGTAAGGTTAGGATGGTGGTTTACTCCCACTTATTTGGAACTGGAAACTGATTTCTTTTAAATAAAAACAATCATCTCCCCACTGCTTGAATGGTGTTTAACAGTGGACCTTAGAGAGCTTCTGCTTCTGGAAGTGTTTTGCATCAGTTTTTTTCAATGTAATGGGAAGAAAAAAGATTAGCCAAGCAGAAGGATGAGAGAGGACACTGTATTTCCACCTTCCACATAGCTCAACTCTTAAGTGATACTTCCATTATTTTGTTTGATGTTTAGGCTTAAAACAGAGACCCCACACTCAAATATCAACAAGAATACAATTTTAGCGATACTTCCAAATAAGGTACTTTTGAATGATCTGCTATTTAGGAAAAAACCTTTACCTGTTAGAAGACTGGAATTTTAAATAATATATTCATCTAGAAAAGTGTATAAATATACATAGCTCACAAAGTAAGTCATATTCCAGTTTATTTATTATTGTACTTTCTCATTTTTTAATCACATCATCTGTCTTGCACAAGTCTAGCTCTATCTGCTACCCTTGTCTTCACCTGCAGGTGAAGGAGCTGGAGCAAGTCATTCAACTCTGTGGATCGGTGCCTCCCTAAATTAATCACAACATCCCCAGCATGCCCAGCACCCATACTTTATTTCATTTGTCTCAACTTTCTCCCATTCTCTACAGTGAACACTTCAAACAGTCTTCCCTCTGCTCGAACTTAAACCACTATCCATCTAGCGCAGGGCTTCTTAACCAGGAAAGATTCCAGGGGGTCTGTGAGCTTGAACTGAAAAAAAAAATCAACTTGATGATCTTTATTTTCTCTGTCCTCTAATTGAAATCTAGCATTTCCTTCCCTTATGAATGTATGCAATAAATAAATTACAGTAGAATTCACTTTACTGACTGGCAAAGGGGTCAATGGAACAAAAAAGGTTAAGAACCCCTGCTCTACACTTATCTCCCTTCAATCATCTCTAATCTCACCAAAATAAAATTCAGTTTTTTTCCATAATCTTCTTTCTCACATATCTGGCTTTCTTCTTAGGACCTTTGCACATGCTAATCCTTCCTCCTAAAAAGCTCTTCCTTCAAAATATTCCTATGGTTTGCTTTCTGTCTCCACCCAGACATCTTTTCTAATGCCACATTGTCAGAGAGATCTTCTTTGATCACCCTATATAAAAGAATATCAACTCCCACTTATTTTCTATGCCCTTTACCCTGCTTTGGTATTCTTCACAACATTTATTACTGACACATTTATTTATTCATTGATTTGTTCTTTGACTCTTCCTTGATTAAAATGGAAGCTCTATGAGAAGAGATATTTTATTTTGCTAACTTTGATATCTCCGGTCTTTCCATCAGTATTTGGCAATACTGTTCTAAAATAAACATTTGTTGAATGAATGAATGAATGACAAGTTGGATATCCTAATGGCTCTCTCAGTTTTCAGTCTCATGCCCCTCCAACATATTCTGTAAAGTACCAGAGTGAAATGTATTATTTAATCCAGTGGCTACTGGGCCAGCAGCGTCAACATTACCTCGATTAAGCTAGTCAGAAATGCAAATTCAAAGCTACACTTCAGGCCTATTATTTACACTCTCTGGAGGTAGAGACTAAGAAATTATATTTTTAAGAACCCTCTAGGTGATTGTATGCACGTCCAAGTTTGAGAACCATGTTCTGAATTGAGAAGCACCAAAAGGAATATACGACCACGTTATCGAATTGCTATAACCATTCATTGGTTTCCATTTTTTCTTAGGACAGGGGTTCTTAGCAAGGGGTCTGTGAGCTTGAATTGAAATTCAAAAAAAAGCATTATTCTTGTAGGGATGTGTTGGTGTGGATGTGATATATTTATTAAATAATACATAGTACAGTGTGGATTTAATAAGGGGTCCGTGGTTTTCACTTGACTGGCAAAGGGGTCTGTGGAAGAAAAAAAGGTTAAGAAAACCTTCCTTAGGACAAATTCTTAACTTGTCTAAGACTCTATGAGCCCAATCCATGTCCAGCTTCATCGCGCCACTAACCTCCTTTTCACCTAAGCTCCAATTTGTGGAACGTGATCAGAAGCTTTCAGTGCTCTGTGTCCTCTCCTACTTCATCTTTCACACTTGTTCCTTCTGTTTGTGACCTCTCCCCTTCTTCCTGTCCCTACCTTTACCTGGTTTACTCCTACTTGCCTTTTAGGTTGTTAGATGTCCCTGTAGTGCTTTCTGTAGCATCTTGCATTTCCCCTTCTCACACCTCTTTTGTGTTAATATGTTTAATTGACTGTCAACTGCTAGACTAAAAGCTCCATGAGATCAGGAAACACGTGGCTTTTACTTACCAGTTTGTTCACAATCCCCTGCCCCTAATAGATATTCATTAATATTTTTTGAATTAATAAATGATTTCAGAACTTGGCATGCATTTTATTTTTCCAATAAAAACAATGTTACAAGTGATGGTTAGAGATAGATTGAATAGTACTTTTAATTCCACACCTTGAGGAATTGATTCATTCATTAACTGGACTCATCTGGATGCATAACAACTTTGGAAATTCTTTTCAAATCCCAAATACTGTATTTACATGTCATCTTTAAGAAGATTTCCAACTGGTGTATTTAGTGCTGCTGTTAGTAAGACGGTACAATGCACGAAAAGGGAAAAGAAAGCAGTTCCTAAGGAAAAGATCTGTGAAGATTTAGCAAACCACAAGCATGAGGTTTTGGAGACAAGTGTTAGAAAGTCACTCAGAATGCTTTAACAAACAGATCGGCTAGCTCCAAAAGGCTAATTGTAAAGACTTACAGGAGTGCATGAATTGGGAGGGCTACTCTATGACTCTGATTTATGAAAAGAGAGCAAGTGTATTATTACACCTTGAAGAGCCCAAACTGCTATTAATAGTTTATGATATGACCCAAAGCCCTTCAGTGTGTTAGAAGAGAAGTAATTGCAAATGAGGGCTCATATGTGTTATTGATTAAGCTCTTCTTTTATGTTTCTGCTCCAACAAAAGGAACTGTGTTACTTTCTCTCTGTTATATCTCATTTGCCCCAACACTCAGTGAATCGGAGGCTGCAGTGTACATATCGGAATGATTAGTTATATCATTTAGTTCTTCAATGCAAGTACTTTTCATACCTTATGCATTTATCTTCAAATGCTTAAGATCACCAGGGATTCTATGGTTATGTGAGCTGCCTCAAAGGATCAAAATCAATTTGGATCCTATAGGAACACTCTCCTTCTCCTTCCCTTGGTTTTATGATTTTGGTTTACTCTTCTCTGTTTGGGTGATATCGGCTGAAATTGGACAATAAGGAGGCAGATTGCTATTTTGACCAGAGCCTTGATCTTGCAGTCAATTAGGATAGAAATCCCATTTCTGCTGACTAAAAGCTGTGTAACCTTAGGCTAGTTATTAATTTCTTGTGTCTTCAATTCCTCCTTCTTAGTAAAATAGGGATATGAATAACATATCTCTATGTTATGAGGCAGAAGTTAATGTGTGTTAAAAAAGAGTAGACTATTAAAAAATTTACTTCTGCTTCATTTGCCTAGCTCATGCTTTAAATAAGGAGATAATTAGTGATTATTTGTTAATTTGATAACATAGCATTAGGATTAGGATCTGGGCTACCAGCTCTAAGTGTTTTTATAATTATGAAGTGCCCTGGCTAATGAACAATTCTTTTTTTTCTGCTGCAAACAACTTAAGTATCAGTTCCACATTGGTAGAAATCTTTCAAAATTGAAGAGTCCCATTTGGGAAGCAAATCATGGAAGGACAAATTGTATTCCTTTTAAGAATCAGATTTTGGAAAAGCTTTTATAGGAAAGTGGTTAGAAACATCTGGAAATGGAGAAATGGGGGTATAGTATTGGGATAACACTCGTTTCTTTTAGAATCTCTGTCCTATATGGGGCCTACATGCATCTCACTGTTTCCCAGTAAGGCGGTGCTTCATTTTAGGAAAGCACATACTCCCCTTTGTCCCCTGTTATTCCCTGTAGGGGCCATAACCTGGTTCTAATCCATTGCGATAGACAGTGTCTCAAGATCTAGCCAAGCAGCTTTAAAATACATTTTATTATTCCCAGATGATGAAGTTGCAGCAATTACACTAGGAAATTGCCAAAAGTATATATGCTGTATGGATGGTGGGCCGGTAGCATCATTTTAACTACATGGAGGCCATATTTTCTAAACCAAACATTGGGGCCCATGGTCTAAATATGAAAGAAAATATTTTAAATCTTTATGGCTCTGCATAATTTGGCAAATACCCAGCCTTTAGGAAAATTCATTAAGAATTCTAAATGAACATTTGGGAGCCCACGTCTAGATCTAAAGTAAGAACTGTGTGGTGCACACAGTTATGTGCCCGTGTACAGATAGATACATGGTCTGATGTCTCAAGGAAGGGAGGGAAGTGGGCTAGCAAAGTCAGGATGAAAAGCACTGGTCTAAACAATCTCGAATTAGTGCTTTTCATGGAGTGAATAAGATGGCATTTTTTGAGTTGAAGTGGATCCAGCCTACAAAATATTTTCACCAAACCAGAGTTTGACTCAGCAAATGCTGCAACCAGAACGGAGTTTCCTTTTGCTCACAAGGGAGGCTGACCGACTGATTTAGTGACAACTCCTTCTCCCATGTGTGGTGTCTGGAATTGTCAGTGGACTGCGGCTACGTGATAAATAATGTGGCAGACAGAAGGCCAGGCCTTGCCCAATTTTCCAAGGTGTAAAGGATAAGTGCTTTAAGATAGGGTGTTTATGAGAAGACAGGATGTGAAAAGCTATCCTTTTCTAGACCTGGAGGACACTCCTCAACACCTATCAAGCCACATCTCATTTCAGGGGGATAGAATATTTAAGGTAATATATACCATAATTGGAAATGCACTTAAAAAGTGGAAGTGTGTAAATCTATGGAAAATACAAGGCTATGTTTAATAAGAATAACTCTACCTGCTTCTTAGATCTTTAAAATTACTGAACATTTCTCCCTCCCGCCTCCCGGAAATGAGTTGAAGAACACCCTTTTGGATGTTCTCTATCAAAAGAGTCTCAAAAATAATCAGCATTTTTATAATCACACCTAACTAGAAGTTTAGAAGTTTTTCTACATTTATCTAGAAGCTTCAAATCTTAAAAACACGAACAACACAACAACAACAAAAAAACAAATAAAAACCAAACAAACCCTGGGTTCAATGTAAATTATTTCTTCTTCCTGTAATACTTTGACTTTCCTGTGACTCCTAACTTACCTTACTGATGATATTCTAGCTATCTGCGGTGGGGGGGGGGGGGTGGCTTCTGTTTTTTTCTCCTAAACATTATAAGCTCTCAGAATCTGGAAGCTTAATATTATTCACTTTAAAAATAATTTCTTACTGAGACTAGGTTGGTGCAGTCATGTAATAGAGAAGTAAAAAATAATAAATATTATTAAATGTGTACATTGCAATGAGGTAAAACTATCTAGGCTGTGAAGCAAAGACTTGAGTCTACAGAAATCCTATTTTAATTATGGTCCATCAAAGTGCTGGAGTTTGGTCACTGAGTGGAGTGGGTAACAAAGGATTATTATGTTCGTACATTTCAAGTTATGGGAAAGATCATAAATTATCTTGACGACTCATTTCCTCCAGTCACTCTAGTACTTCCAATATGGGTAGGCCTTTTTTTGTGGCTTTTCTTTAAACTTGTGAGATATAAATGGGGGAAAAAAGAAACCTTGCAGTTTATGGTTCTGAAATTAAGGCTGTTCAATAATTGTTATTTAATGTGTCTGTAAACGTTAAACTGTTTTAACAACCAGCTGATTCCAATAGCTGTGCTTAAAGGCGACTCAGTATTCTTAGTCTCATTTTATAGATGAGTCAATTATAACCCAAAGAGGTTGTTGATCTCATTTTAAATCACACAGGATACTCCCCATAATGTGCTGAGGATACAGCACATATATTTATAGACATGTGTAACTGAGGCCCCTGTTGTTGAGACAGATAATTGAAAAGAAAGTAAAAGGGAGCAGTTTCTTTAATTTCTGAAAGGTTTCTAATATTTCAGATTCTCTGAAATGCAATTCAAAGCCTTAAAAGTTTATACCATTACTTGATTTCTCTCTTCTTACACATAATTCACCCACAAAGATTTTTTTATACACGTGCACGCTCATTAAATGATTTCATTCTGTTTAGTTTTTGCCTATATTATATATATTTAGTATATTTTTGATAGTTCTTTTATGCACTTGAAACAGTTCTAACAAAGTAAATATTGAATAAATATTTTTGAATTATCATCTGTAAACTTCTCCTGGAAATTTGCCTATGGATAACTGCTCTGAGGCTGCTAATTGTCTTTCATTTCCTTGTCTTTGTTCTCATTCCAGGATCCTTTGGCATCTGCTTCATTTCATTGTTCCCTCATTTTTCATTTTTTCACAAAGGCCATACTAATTAACTGTAGCATCGTAAGTAGCAAGGATATTAATTCTGTATGATGCCTTGAAAGATAATTCATATGAAATTGTCTATGAATAAAATTTTTCATCCTCTACATTTTCTCCTTATTACTCCCCTTGAAGAAGGCAAAAAGAGCATCGTAAGGATCCTAAACTATGGCTTCCTTATCTCACTAGTAAATGTTTCCATGAATTTCATCATCTTTTATTGCTGAAATTTTGGACATTATATGTTTTTCATTAGAAAGCCTACTTTTTAATTGTTGGTGCGCATTTCCTGTTTTCTTTCTTCTCAATTCCCACACCTGAGGACTCCCCTCAAATGATGGATTTACAGAGGGACCTGTTAACAGGGCAATAACCACTACCTGCCCTTCAGCTACTGCCTGTCAGCGCTCCCACCCAAGTGGTGTGAGACCTTTAGCCTGCACATGACTCCTTTTCTTTTCTTTCTCTTGATTTTCTTTTAACACCCAGAGCCCTTTTCATGAATGGAGACATCATAGGTTCTCAAGCAGACCTCAGAGGACTCTGAAATTTGCTTTCTGACACTAAGATTAGCAAAAATTAAAGGAAACAGAATTTCTAGACGCAAGTTTCCTTGAGTTTGGAGGCCAAGAAAATATTTTCTGCTGTTGCTAGAGATAAACTGAAGAATCCTGCTTGGAACAACCAGATACTGTCTGAAGAATGTGGAGGAGTATTGGATAACAAGTTACCTTTTGGTAATTTGGAAGATTCTGATTTGGGAAGGTAAGTCCAAGGACTTGGGACTGCTTTCCAGAGCCTCTCCTCTTCAAAGGCAGATGTAAAGTTTAATAGATTTTGTGAACAAACTTGGTGCTGATAAGTAGGAAGAGGCATTAGTATTGGCTCAAGCTCTGAATTCTTTAGCCCCCATCTCTTGACAGTTCTTCCTTCTCACTATGGTTATAGATTAATACAATAATGTGACCTGATCTCACACTGTCTGAATTTCTCTTTCTCTCAATAGGTCTTAAATATTTAAGAACATGGTATAGTATGAAAACCCATAATCTTTTATAGTTAGTTTTCTTCACCCTTTTGCGGTAGGACTTTAGTAAAGAATAATCAGGAATAACTTAAACAGAAAATCATTATTTTCATCAGTCAGGACTTGATTTATTTTTTAAACATTCCTAAAGATAAGTCAACTAATTCCCAAGCTACCAGCTTCAACCCAATTGAATCATGAAATTGACTATAGAGAAGATTCTCTGAGGAGAATCCTGTAGTAATTCAAGTTTACTTCTTCAGATAAATTTGCTAAACATGTTTAAAAATTAGCTCAGTCTTTCAAATGACAAAGCATAAGAATTGGTAAAGAAATTTTTAAACTCTGGCCTGTTCATAAAAATTACAATAATCTCTGGGAATTGTAATTTGTACCTACTATGGGTTTTAAAATAGTTGACTGAAATCATTGTTTATTTTTGTATTGATAAGCTTTTCTTATCAAACTCATTTTTGTGAGGGAAAGAAATAATCTCTTTATATTCCGTGAAGAAGTCATTTCAAATCTGTTATGACTTGTCAAGAAGAAGCTCTAGGCAAAATAGTTTACAATAACCTAGAATTAAAGAGTGACAATAATAGAGGGCAGAGTTAAAAAGGACTTTAAAAATACCAGGCCAACAATGTAAAATGAGTTCCGTATAATCAAACCAATTCTAGCAGAAGCTAAATGACCATCAGGCATGGATGCTGTACAGTAAGTTCCTATATTGGCTGCATTAGAAGATGTCTACTCTGTTTGTTTAACACTACCTGGCAGTTTCCAGATTCCCTGCCATCTGAACTTTCTGGACAAGCCAGGTCCTTTTTAAAATACAATATTCTTTGTTTAATATAAGATTGCAGATATGGTCTGACTAGGGCAGAGTACAGCGATTAATATAAAAATTCTACTTTTAATGTAGTCCTAAATTCTATTAGATTTTCAAGTAGCCAAACCATGTCATTGATCCTTAATGAGCTTATGAGAAAGTAAAACCCCCAGGTCTTTTCTCATATGAATTCAAAGAAAGCCAGCCTCTTTTATCCTGCTCTTGAATAATTTATTTTAAATTGGAATGAAAGCTTTCGCATATTTTTGATAAATTTCTGTGTTATCGATTTTGATATCAAGACAATTTTTCATCTTCAATTAGTTTATTGCATTAACTATCCCTCCCCACTTCATGTCATTTGAATAGGCAAGATAGGTGTGTGTTTCATGTCTTCCAAGATGCTGATGGAGGTTGAATAAATCTGAACCCAGGGACATTCTGATGGAGTCTTCCCAGAGGAAATTTTTTTTATCATTCCTCTCCATAAACAAATTTTCTGGAAAGAACCTACAATTTCTTAAAAGAAATTGTTTTTCCATTAATCCATGGAAAAAACCCTCTTTATCCATTCTTCACAAAGAGCAAAAATAAATCAATACACTATTGATGTAAGCACTTCCTACCCGGTGGTTTTTAAGTTATTTTAGGCTGGAAAAAAAAAAAAAGAACTCAAATAGGGACCTCCTACCTGCTCTGGGTTAATCAATAACCTTTGGTTTTGCAAAAACATCTGTGACTGTTAAGAGTGAATTGAAATACATTGGAAATGGCATTACCGGGTGATGGTGAGGTCTCTTGCTTCACTGGGCAATAGGCGAGCCTTTTGGTCTTTGAAAGTCTTTCACATCTGGCTGGTGCTGAATGAATCTACTGTCAAACTGTGGCTGCTGAGGTACCTGGTTTCTTATGAATTAATTACACGTTCAGAACAGAGGACTTAGGGGCGTCTGGGGACCCATGGCAGAGTTCACACAGTCTCTTTTAAACAAAGGAGACTCTGTCTTTCCTTATGCTAGTGCTCTTAACAAGGAAGTGAGTTTGATCACGGGCCACCTTAGGAATCTCTTATTTAACAGAGCCAGTCATGATTGGGTCAACGTTTTTCGAAATGGCATCTTGTGCATTTGCCATAGGGAGGTTAGCTTTGTTTATTTAGTTGTTAAATATGGTTCTTATCACTGACTGGCCTTAGTGAAAAGAAAATGGCATGATTGTATTTCTGGGGAGGTGTGTGTATGTGTATGAGAACAAGAGTGAGAGCAGGAGTGAGAGCGAGAGTGAGAGTGAGAGAGAAAGGTGCTGACAACAAGAAATGGGAGAAACATGGAGGTTCTTGCAGGATAGGAGAGGTGCTAGAACAGGAGACAAACTACTTAATTTCAGAAGGTCCAGACTGCATTTGATTGCTGTTTTTACTTTCTAGTCAGGAATTTACATATAACTTTTGTTTGGAGGAGATTTGTGCAGTCTAGAGGGACAATGCTAGCTGGCAGTAGAATGTTCTGGGAATGCATCACACCTCAGAGGTCCCTCCTAGAACCTGAGTCCCAGAAAGCTAGAATTTTTAAAGTGATGTCCATTATGTTTAAGAATCACTATTCTAGAGTAACAATGACTCTTTGGCCAAATCCTTTTTAATATCAACATAAAGAAAGTAGCAAACCACAAAAGAAAGCCAACACTTTAGAGCTTGATCTGGGACTTGGAATTAGGTGATGTTGCTTTTCCACTACTGTGAGCATTGACATATGTCTGTCCAATAAACCCATATCCATGCTTGTACTGTCCATATCCAGGATGTTAAAAGATCAATAGAAGGAAAGCGGATATGGCTCAAGCAATTGGGTGGCTGTCTACCATATAGAAGATCCAGGGTTCAATACTCAAGGCCTTCTGGTGAAGACAATCTGGCCTGTGTGGCAAGCTGGCCCACAAGGAGTGCTGCCCCATGTAGGAGTGCTGCCCCACACAGGAGAGCTGCCCTGTGCAGGAGTGCTAGCCCATGCAAATCTGGCACAGCAAGATGACACAACAAAAAGAGGCACAGAGGAAAGATAATAAAAGATGCAGCAGACCAGGGAACTGAGGTGGCACAAGAGAATGATTGCCTCTCTCCCACTCTGGGACATCCCAGGATTTGTTCCCGGAGCCACCTACTGAGAAGACAAGCAGACACAGAAGAACATACAGTGAATTGACACAGAGAGCAGACAATGGGGGAGGGGGGGGGGTGGAGAGGGAATAAATAAATAAATCTTAAAAAAAAAAGATCAGTAGAAAAGAGGATATCAAAAAGATGGCCAAACAAGTGTGGAGAATAAGGAGGAATAAATAACACATCAATTATATACAGCTGGCCAAATGAAGCCAGTAAACTGAATGCACTCAAATTGCAGTCGCTCCTCAATTCCCAAGTAGACTGGGTGAAGGAACTTTCCTTTCTCCCCATCCTGTAGCTGCCAGAAACTGTCCTCATTGAAGAGACAAATTATTAAGGGGCGAAAAAAAACATGAGGAGTGGGATATGAAAGAATGCATGCATTTTTAAAGCGCCTTTCTTTGGTAAAGCTGCTTTCCGAGTTCTTTCTAGAAGTAAACTTGCCTATGTTTTACCCTAGGCATTATGTATCAAAACTATGGGAGCAAGGAAATTTACCCAGACTCTGTTGTTGTTTCTTTATTCTCTTAAGCTGAAACACTAAAACAAACAAACAAAACGAAAACCTTCCAACTTCAAAGATCTTTGTAACTTCTCATAGCCATATGTTAGTGGGAAAATCAACAACTAATAACAAAAGGAGACTCATGGATAGGTTTCTTTCCTGATCTCCTTTGTACATGGTGTTATATTAGTTGAGCAGCTGGTTCGTTCTAAATCCACACTCCATGAGACTGGCAAAGGGATGGAGAAGATGAATTAAGAGACTTACCATTACCAGAGACTAGAATTCTAAATTGACTTGTAAGTGGATTGAGTCTAAGCAACTTGGAACCATAAGGAAAAGCAATCTAAAAGGAGTGACTCTTATGTACAATCACTACTTTTCAATTTTGTATTGTTTCCTAAGTAATGTTAAACAAATTCACTTGAGCAACTCAACCCACTGTTTAACATCCACTTCTCTTGCAGTCATGTTGTTTCAATCACCTAATCTACTGAGACTTCTCTTTGCCAAAAGACCAGCGGGATCCCTGAAAGCATTCTGGATCACACCCAAAAATGTACTAGATCTTGCATTTTCTTTTCAATTATAAAAGCAAACTTAATTATGGTGGATCTGGGAAGGGAGAAGGTAAGTGTTGAGAGGGTGATGCAATTTAAAAAATGGAACATATGCTTTCATTCTCCTTAGAAGGACAAAATAAGCATTTCTATATTAAGTTTTATTTAGTAGAATATAAAACTTTAGAAATTTTAGAAAAATGTTTCTGGAAATTTTTAAGATATCATTTTGATGAAATTACTAGCTAATTACTTAAAATAAAGAAGAGCAAGTATTAGAAAAACAGAAAGTTAGTGGCAAGGTAGTTGATTGGCTCATGGATGCTCCATGAGGCTAGAAATGTATGTTAAGTTTTTACCTAAATTACTGTCTCTTTTTGGCTCCAAAGGAGAAAGGCTATTTGGCATCTGTACCAATATAGTGTTGAAAACAGCACCTTCAAACACCATTTGTATATATTTATGCATTTGCTACTATGAAAAACAACTTTAAGAGGCATAGTCTTCCATTTTACAAACTTTACTGTGTTTTAGAATAATAATAATGTTGAGATTTTAAGGGTCACTACCTAAGCCTTTTCTTTGCTACATGATATCTGACCAATTGGGAGACAGAACCAAGTGTCAGACAGATGGACATTGAAGTATCACCCTTACTATTGCTAAGTTAGGGAATGTGGCTTTAGATTCTAAGCCAAAGGCTTGTAATTTTATACCTCAGCAGTAAATTGGACATACCAACCGGGTCCTGGTTGCAGGGGAACTGCAGGTCATCCCTGCAGTGGCAGGCTCCAGAGAGTAGGGCAGAGCACCGACCAGGTGGTCTGATAAGACAGCTCAGAAGCTCTGAGCCCTCTATACCTAATCTTTTCTCCTCCCCTGGGCAGTAGTGAGGGAGGGTTAGAGAGAAGCCAGCAGTGTTAATATAAAATTCCTCCACATGGAATTATGAGGACTGGAGGAAAGAAGATAAAAGTAATAATAATTCTAAAAGTAAAAGTAATAACAATTCTATTTCTAGAGTGTCTTCACATTCCTGCTTAGAATCAGAATTTGCAGAGGGAAGAAGGTCTTAAAAAAGACAGACATCTGAGAAGAAAATGAATATGGCACTTTGTGGGTATAGGCAAAATTTACCTCTTTTAAAGGTCAAAATATGATGGTCTTTGCATTGTTGTTTTAAATACTGACCATACTTCCTTTATTGCTGTATTCATCTTAAAACTGAAAATGACTTTTAGTTTTATTTTCAGAAATGATCTTGCAGTTTTCAGTAATAATATATTTAGTAACATTTACTGCCTTCTTACCTAGATTGTGAATGAGATTGCTTAGATTTTATCTCATTCACAAAAAGGTAGTTTGTCATATTCATGATGTTCTTTCTCCTTAAACTCAGAAGCTTCATTTTCCTTTTCTTGTCTTCCCATATGAAACAAAAAGAACCTAGAATATAGAATGATTTTTCCCCAGTACTGGGATTCCAATTCCTGGTTGTCAATAGGTCAGGTTAAACAAGGGCTGATTAGAGTCTGGGGCTTAGGGGCCAGTGAGTGTCCTTCTCTGCCACCATGGAAGAGGCTACAGCAGGTGAGAGAGGATGGAAGTTTCATGGGAAGAGAAGCAGAACCAAGGGATGGATAGAGAAGGGGGCCAGAAATACCATCTGCACTTCTAGATCTAGTCATTAAGTCATCAGCATCCTGAACTTTCCAGTTTTGTGAGCCAATATATGGCCTTTATCACTTAGATGAATTGGAATTGTTTCCTCTTACTTGCAACCTAGAAATTCCTAGACATTACAAGGATGGTCTCCTCTGCATAACTAAGATTGACTATAAAGTTTAACAAGACCTCAGTAAAGGCTCCAAGTCAAGAGAAGAGAATTACAACACAGAGATGTAAAACCAGCTCTCTACCCATAGGACTGATCTTGGTATCACAGATCTTAGATCTTAAGTAGAACCCCTGCATGGTGTCTATGCCAGGCCATAAATTCTTCCTTGTCCAGTTACAAGCCTACCTTCCTACCTAGTTCTTGGTGTGTCTCTATTTGACCAAGGTCCTCTTTCCCTCACCATCTAGGAATTCCCTTTATCTTCTCTTGCCCAGGTCCAAGAGAGAGAGATCCAGGATACTTTCTCTTCCTAAGCTTTCCTTCACAATGTGGTCTGCCTTCCATTTCCTGATGTACTGTCCCATGATCCACTTCTTAGCATGACTGATCTATGTGAGGAGCTACTTCCCTCAGGGAAGATTCATCCCTATAACTGTAAGAGGTGTGGCTTGCAATCTCAAAAAACTCATCTGAAGAGGAGAGTCCAACATCAGTCGGAGAGTTACCCATCTGGCTGCAGAGGGAAGAGGACATTCCTTACATCTTCTTTCCAATTTTAAAGAGAATAAGTAGCCTCTGTTGTGCTGAAAATCAAATAAACACATTTAAAAACTGCATAGAGCAAGTTTATTGAGCTAAGATAGCCTGAACGTGGAACAGTACCAGTGGTTTCTGCTCAAAAGGTTCAGCTGGGGAAATGGCTTATACGGCTGCTTGAGATCAAGGGGCAGTGTCAGAGAATGGAGAAGGATGAGGAAGACATGAGCCATGTGAGTTGTGAGGGTGATGTGTGGTGCATGAACTGTGAGGGAAGTGTGAGTTGCCCAGGCAGGGTGTCCTTCGGTTCCAGTTTGTTCATCAGCAAGCAGGATGTTGGTGTAAGATTGTGGCTATCTGATGAAAATTAGCAGACTTTGCTGGCATCAGCCTGATTTGTTTGTTCCAGTTCTTTTTTCCGAGGAGGGGCAGGGGTCTTTATCACCACTGCAAAGGATCATTGGTATGTCAGCCAACTTCAGTCAGCATCTGTTTCTTCTTTCTAAGCCCCTGGATAAAATGGAAGCTCATGCAAGTCAAGATGGTTAGTAAAATTATTTATCATTCCAATTTTACACCTCTTTCTTTTAAATATATAATCTTAGTTGAACATGGACAAATTTCATACAGGAGTGCTTCCTTTAGTATGAGGTAAAGTAGCCAAGATTAGTAGTAAAGAGGTAGAAATAAGTGTTTTTTGTTTGTTTGTTTTTTCACTGAATGTTTAATGGGACAATAGGTGAACCCTAATGGGACAATATGTGAACCCTGAGCATCAATCTAAATCTGCCATAACAGCAGAATGATTATATAACATTTCCAGTAAACTTCAAATATATTTCAAACAACCAAACATATCAAAGTTTTTATAGTTTTATTAATCCTCTGGTGAAAAATCTGCACAATCACCAATCGAGAAACTGAAGAATCTTTACTCCTTCCTTTTGCCAGCACCAACATTGGCCTTTGAAGTTCCCTTGACTTTCTTCATTTTGTTCTTACGTTTCTTTCGCTGTTTTCTTGAGGTCTTTTTCTTCTCATACAGCTATGTCTTGCAAGTCTGTCTTTGGGTTCATTTATCTTTGCATAATCCAAGGAATCATAAATCATGCTAAAGTCAGTTGTCTTGCCACTACCAAAATGGGTTCTGAATCCAAATACAAAGATGACATCAGGTGTTGTCTTGTACATTTTGGCAGTTTTTCCTGAATTTTTGTCTTAGGTACTGTTGCCTTCCCAGGGTGAAGGACATCGATGACCATTTGTTCCATTGAAGTAGTCTGTTGGTCATGAACTTCCTGGTCCAGATAGTTACAGTGTCATTCGTGATGGCTGGAGTTCTTCAGAAATAAGTGTTTATGAATGAGAAAATTAATCTTGTCCATCATATTGCATCTACTTTTGAAGTCAGTGGCTTCTGGAGGATTCCTAAGAATCCTCAATTTAAGGTATCTGGAAGGATGTCATGGATACTATTTACGTTGGGAAAAATACAGTCCTGATTGCATGTTGACAAATTTCATACAGGAAGAGTTCACCTAGCATGAAGTTAAGATTGTGCCTACAATTTCTTCTTTCTTCATGTTTTCAATCTTAATTTTATATGTGTAATTGCTCAAATCAAAGCAGCCATCCCCATAGGAGATAGCAACAGTATGCTAGTCCAGCATAATATAAATAAAAGATTCTTGGTAAATCTCTAAAGAAAATATAGACTATAGAAATGCAGCTTTATCTACAGAACATATTAGTTGTTTCTATATCCAGCTATGCAACAGAACATCTAAACTTTACTAACATAGATTATTGGGCCCCATCCCAGACCTATTGATAAGAATTTTTGGAGGCGAGCCTGGGAACCTGAATATTTGAAAAGCTTTCCAGATAATCCAGTTTGGGATCTTTTTTCTTATACAAGTTGTCTTGGTAGGAAGAAAACCGAGCACAGGGTTAGAACAGGACTAGGTAATATTGACTATAAGCTATCTCACCTGCGATAGTCTAGTAGGACTAAGAAAAGTACCAGCCCTAGAATCCAGGGAGGGAAAGAGCTTATGTATGTTTTTAAGTGATCTCAGCTGGAATGTGTAGTATGATAATGGAGGGTGAGATGTTAAGAAGGCAAGAAGACCATTAAATTTAAGTAAAAAGAAAAGCCCTTGGACATCCATAAGGACAACCATACTTGGTATAGTTTCAGTGGTACTTCTATTAATATCCAAAAGGAATATCTAAGAATCTTCTGATTCTATCTTCCTTCATCTTCAAAACCACTTGTGGATGTCCCATGTTAGTGATCCAAAGTCAAAGATATTTTTGGCTGAATGTATTATCTATCATAAGAAACAGAAGTATCCTTTGAACCAAAACTCACTCAAGTGCAAGAACTCTGCTGTCAAGTCATTGTTTAATCAGAAGAGTAATCCCCCTCCATCCAAAATGCTCATACAGTGGAAACATAGTTTGTCCAATAGAATATGAATATACCATAGTGCAACATAAATAGAATGTACTTAAGCACATTTTAGACAAAAGTAAAAAATTGTCCTGAGGATCATTCTACCATCTTTTTAAAAATAAAAATAAAACATATCTTTATTTTAACTTCCAGATGATTCAGAAATTACATATTTCAGAGTTTATTGGTGCCATAGGGTAATGTGAATCAGGGCTTATGGTTAAAGCAGAAACTCAGATGAATTAGCAGTATCCATAATCAATGATGAATTTGTTTGTGTGTTTGTGTGCACACATTTTTTGGTTATACTAACAGTCTTGTCTTTCTGGAAATGTTTTCTTTCTAGTCTAGATCACTAGATAATTTCTTGGGAGCTGGTTAGGAATAAGAATATTGCTGGAAGGCTTGGAGCTGACTTTTATAGCCTTTTGCATCGTAACTGTCGTGGCTTTATAATTAATCAACTTGGATAGTCTGAACTAATTTCTCCCAGTTCCCTTTACTGTCTGTTTCCCATTATGGTAGACCCCATGAGGGATTCTTGTATGAATATTGAAAGGCAAAAGTGAAATTAGCAGCAATTCTGTATCTCACGTTGTCACTTATCTGTTGGAATTGCAACTGCTTCTTCTTCCCCTCAATTCTCTGACTCCTTGGCCTAGACATGTGTGCTTATTTCCAGGCAAAGGGCCCCTGACTTGTGTGGGACACCCACACCATCAGGGTCAGAGGCAATGGAAACTTCTGTGGATTCCAGTGTGGTCTTGTGTGCCAGTGCATGTAACTTCCAGCTCGTTCTTGCTCTTTCCCATTTTACATTCATCTTCCTTTCCTTGCTGTCTGCCCTGAGGACTACAAACTCCAGCATTAGATATTCAGATATGAAGATAAATACTTTAAAGAAACTACTTAAGAGCACACACAATCATGTAAGGTCAGATCTCTGTAACAAATCTACATCTAAATCTATAGCTATAGTTGTAGATGATAAAGTAGAGCTCCATCTATCTACCTACCTATCTATCTATACTCCAGTGGTTCTAGATCTCTGATTAAAGTTTTGATACAATAACCATAGCATTTCCATAACTTCCCAGGCCAAGCACTATTAAACTCGACTTGTATTAGAATACATACTCACAAATTAAATCTTTTGAGAAGGCCTTTGGTGAAGATAAAAGACCTTGAGGACTTAATGCTACATGCTCTCTTTTACCTTGTTGGATAAAGACTAAGGACACTCTAAATCACTGTGTTAATTTTCATACATATAATTCATATAAAAATCATATTTGGAAAAGTATTAAACTTAACAATTTTAGCATTTATCCAATAACCCAACTTCTGTGAATCTATGCTACAGGAGAAAAAAATCATCACCCAATATTACCCTAAAACTAAGGAGAAATGAAGACATTACAAGTACTACAGATCAATATCTTTCATGAAGATGAATGCAAAAATTCTCAGCAATGTGTTAGCAAATTCAATCAACAATATATAAAAAGACTTATATACCATCACCAAATGGTATAAAACCAGGTATGCAAGGCTAGTTCAACATTCAAAACCCAAATAATATAATCCATCACAAAAATAGGATAAAGAAGAAAACTCATGATTATATCAATAGATGCATGATTTGTCAACAGCATTTGACAAAATCCAATACCCATATAGAATAAAAACTCTCAGCAAACTAGTAATAGACTACAGCTAACATCATAATTAATGGTGAGAAACTAGATATTTTCCCTCTAAGATCTAGAACAAAACAAGGATATCCTTTCTCACACCTACTCAAAATTGTACTGGAATTCAGAGATAAATGCAACAAAGCAATTAAAGGAAATAAAAGGTACAGAGATTGGGAAGGAAGAAATAAATTTGTTTGCAGATACATGATTGTTATGGAGAAAATCCCAAACACCTGTCCAAAAAATTCCTGGAAATAATAAGTGATCATGACAAAATTGCAGGATGCAAGGTTGATATACAAAAGTCAGTTGCTTTCATATAAATGAACAATAAACAATTGGAATTTGAAATTAAAATCACAACATTTACATTACCACCAAAAAATTAAATGGGTATTATGACAATTTGAAGCATTCATGAATCCCAGAAAAGATCATGTTCTTAGAACTAATTAAAGGGTGTGCAACCCTTTGATTGCATTAGAGTCAATGAGGGGAATTTTTTGTTAGATTGCTTTAGGGCCTTTGATTGGACTATGTCAATGAAGCATGACCTAGATTGGGTTTCTGTCCTCTTGCAGGAGTCTTATATAAGTGGAGAAGTGAAAGCATAAACAGAAAGAGAGGGGGTGCCATTTCTTTTTTACCTTGCATGTTGGGGATGACTCCAGGATCTCCTACAGCCACAGAAAGACAGAGAAACCTTGAGTGGCTGAGAAAGAGGCCAGAGGCTGGAATCAGCAAAGCAGCCTGGAACTGGAGAGACAAGGACTGGGAAGAGATGAGCCATATGCTTCACTGTCCACAGCTGAGCTCGGGAGAAAGTGAGCCTGGGGAGAAAAATGAGATAGACTGCCATTTTGTTTTGCTAATGGCAGGAGTCCAGGATTGCCCTCAGCTGCAATTCAGTGAGATGGTATATTTGGTGATGCCTTGATTTGGACATTTTTACAACCTCAGAACTGGGAATTTTCCCCTCTTAAATCCCTGTTGTAAAAGCTAACCCATTTCTGGTATTTTGCTCCTAGCAGCTTTAGCAAACTAAAACAGGTATAAATTAGACAAAATATGTACAAGATTTGTGTGAGGAAACTACAAAACTTTAGTGAAAAAATCAAGGAAGATCTAAATAAATAGACATTTCTGCTCATAGGAAGACTCAATATTGTTAAGATGTCAGTTCTTCCCAACTTGATATATAGATTCAATGTAATCACAATCAAGATCCTAGCACATTATTTAGTGGATATCAACAAACTGATTCTAAAGTTCATATGAAAAGGCAAAAGATTCAGAACAGTCATGAAGAATAAAGTTGGAGGACTGACAGTACCCAACTTCAAGACTTTCTATAAATCTATAGTATGAAATGTACCATCAGCTAACGAATAGACAAATCTATGGAACGAAAGGCAGAGGCAAGATAGAGACCCATAAATATATAGTCAATTGATCTTTGACTAAGAAGCAAAGGCAATTAATGGAGAAAGGGTAGCCTTTCAGCAAATAGTGCTGGAACAACTGGATATCCACATTCAAAAAAAAAGAAAAAAGAAAGAAGAAAAAGAAGAAGAAGAATCTAGACAGTCTTTACACCTTTCACAAAACTTAACTCAAAATGAATCATAGACCTAAATGTAAAATGCAAACTATGAGGGAAGTGGCTGTGTCTCAACCAGTTGGGCTCCCATCTACCAAATGGGAAGCGCTGGGTTCTCGTCCTGGGGCCTCCTTGTGAAGGTAGGCTTGCTTGCATGCTGCAGAGAGCTGCCAGCCCACAAGCAGCGCAGAGAGCCGACTCAGCAAGGTGACACAACAAAAAAGGGAGACAAGCAGAAGAATACTTCAGCAAATGGACACAGAGAGCAGACAGCAAGCAAGCCATGTTGGGGGGAGGGGTAATAAATTTTAAAAATTACAGACACAGAAGAACGCACAGCGAATGGACATAGAAAGGCAGACAGCAAGCAAAAAAAAAAAAAGCTGCAAAGGAGGGGGAATAAAAAATGCGAACAATGAAACTTCTAGAATGTAACATAGGAAAGAATCTAGGTTGGGTTTAGTGATGACTTTTTAGATACAACTCACACACATAATCCATGAAAACAAAAATTGACACATTGGAATTCATTACAATTAAAAACTTGCTTTGTGAAACACACTGTTAAGAGAATGAAAAGACAAACCATAGACTGGGAGAAAATATTTTAAAAATACATAAAGGACATGTGTCCTTTATCAAATATGTGTTTTTAAAAATATTTTTAATATACAATATTAAAAATATTTTAAGAATATTTAAAATATTTTTAATATATAAAGAACTCTTAAAATTCAACAAAAGAAAGCAAACAATCCATTTAGAAAAGTTGATAAGAGATCTGAAGAGACATCTCATCAAAGAAGATAAACGGCTGGCAAATAAGCATATGAAAGATGGTCAACATCATATGTCATTAGGGAATTGCAAATTAAAAGAACAACAATTTTCTCATTTTAGGTATGTAGAAGAACAGTGAGTTTCTTCTACATACCTATTAGAATGGCTAAATTCTAAATACTGACAACACCAAATGTGGGTGTAGATGTGGAGCAACAGCTGGTGGGAATGCAAAATGGTACAGTCACTTGGAAGACATTTTGGCAGCTTCTTACAAAGCTAAAGGTAGTCTTACTGTGTGGTCCAGCAATCATTCCCCTTGGTATTTACCAAAAATAAGTTGGAAACCTTAACACAAGTGTTTATAGCAGCTTTATTTATAATCGTCAAAACTTGGCAGCAACCAAGATGTCCTTCAGTCAGTGAACGGATAAACAAACTGCGAATATTATTGAGCAATAAAAACAAATGAGCTATCCAAGCCACACACACGCACACACACACAAGACATGGAGAAACCTAAAATGCATATTGCTAAATGAAAGAAACCAAAATGAAAAGACTGAAAACTATGTGATTCCAACTATATGACATTCTGGAAAAGGCAAAACTATAAAAAAAAAAAGAGTTAAAAGATTAGTGATTGCCAGGGAATTGAGAGGTGGGGAAATGGTAGGGAAGGGATGAATAGGTGTTGCATGGGGGAGTTTCAGGACAGTGAAACAACTCTGTATCATAGTGCAATAGTGGACATAAGACATTATGCATATCTCAAATTCCAAAGAACTGGACACAGAAAGGGTGAACTCCAGTGCAATATCAACCAATATATTTGATATTGCAACTGGTTTATCAACTACAACAAATATACTATCACACCAAAGCAAGATGCTAATAATAGGGAAAATTGTTCTGGGTGATGATGAGGAAGGGACTATATGGAAACTTTTTGTATATTATGCTCAATTTTTCAGTAAATCTAAAACTGCTCTAAAAACAAAGTCTATTAATTTTTTTAAAAAGGATATTCTGTTTGTATGTATATGCATGCAAAGAAAAAAATTAGATGTATATATAAAAAATAGATGCATATTTATCTTCTGCTATTAGTATTATGGAAACTTTTACATTTATATTGTTCACTTTTCTGTGCATTCTGAATTTTTTTCTAATATGTAAGACTTTTACATGGAAAGTTAAATACAGCTTATTCCAACTTAGAAAAAATACTTTAATTGATTTTGTCTTCAATTTATCACCTGTACTATTCAGAGGAGTTAGAAAAAAGTGGGATGTTTTTGGGCAGGAGGCATTGAAGTATCAGTTAAAATACTAAGCCACAACAATTCTTTTTCCTAGAGTAAACTTTTCTATCTTATTTTCTCTTTTTTCTTTTCCTTATCCCTTATGGCATTTTGGTTGGGTGTATTCTCCTATTCATTAGCAGTTCCTTTACCCCACTTTGTCATTCCTTATTTTGTCAACAATTGCAGAATAGTCAGTTTTCCAAAAGACTCAAATACAATAATAACTGACCTTCATCTTCTCCAAAAAAGTTATCAAATATATATTTTAATATGAAAAGGAACTTACAGTTAAACAGGATCAATTATTTTTATTAAAAATACATATATTAAAAACCCAGATAAAATAAGACTCCAAACTTCATTCTCTTACCCACTAAACTCTGGGGGCTCTCAGTGCTGCAACAAACAATTTGTGCATGTGGCGTTGCATAGAAACGGGAAGTTTTTCTAGGGAAATGTTTTACTAATTGTGTGTTGCCATTCACTGTTAACTTGAAACCAGCATTTCTTTTTAAAAAGGAAATAGAATAGAAAATTCCAGATTGTGCCACATATAGTAAGCATACATATTGTTCTGTGACAGTTTTGTTTTACTCACCTATCTGCATATGCTTGTTCAGGCTTACAGTATTATGTGTATTTCTTAGCTGTGGTATGAAATATTTCTGGAGTATATGATTTGAAATAAAATTGTTGAGTTGAAGAAAACATCTTCAACTTTACTACGTATTGTCATATTGTTCTCCAAAGTGGTTGTTACAATTTATACTCCCATTTGCAGGTTATGGGAGATACTTTGCTCAAAATTCTCTCCAATTCTTGCGAAGGAGGCAAAACACCTTCCCAAGCTGATAACTGTGAAATGACATTTTGTAGTTTTAACTTGTGTTTATCTCCCTAATTTTTAGTGGTGTTGAGCATATTTTTCCTACATATTTATTGAGTATATGGGCTTCTTTTGTTAATTGCCTGTTCAAATACTTAGCCTATTTTTGTGGGTGGTTTGTTTTTTCTCCAATAGTTTTGTGAGAGTTCATCAAACAATTATAATACTAATCATCGGAAAGCTGTATGTATGACAAATACATTTTCCTGGTCTACAAATTGTCACTTTGTTTATGGTATGTTTAGTTTAATGAGAATTTTATATTTTATTGAATCTTAATTGAATCATTGTTTCCCTTTAGTTTTTATACTTTTAACATCTTGTTTAAGAAGTCCTGGGTAATGGATGTGGCTCAAGCAGTTGGGCTCATGTTTACCAAATAGAATGCTCAGGGTTCGATGCCAGGGCCTCCTGGTGAAAACAAGTTGGGCTGCGTAGTGAGCTGGCCCATGCAGAGTGCCGGCCAATGCAGAGAGCTGGCACAGCAGCAAGATGACGCAACAAGAGACACAGAGGAAAGACAATAGAGACATGGCAGAACAGGGAGCTGAGGTGGTGTAAGAGAAGGAGCACCTCTCTCCCACTCTGGAAGGTCCCAGGATCAGTTCCTAGAGCTGCCTAGTGAGAATACAAGCAGACACAGGAGAACACACAGTGAATGGACCAGAGAGCAGACAATGGGGGGTGGGGAAAGATAAATAAACGAATTAATCTTTAAAAAAAAAAAACAAAAAACCTCCAACCTTCTACTTAAAAAAAAAAAAAGTCTTTCCCTATATTTTAAAATTTTGCTTTCCATTTCAGGTCTTTACTCTTGTCAGAATTATAGGTAATGTATTGAGAGTTAGGAATCTAATTTTATTTATTCATAAGGATAATCAGTTTCCCCAACACCATTGGCTCCTTAAGAACTGGAGCCTAAAAGAATGACTGGCATAGAACAGGTACACAATATTTGTTTTATGAATTAATGGATGAATCCCTCCCCCATTTATTTAGGTTTTTTATGTTCTCAAGAATGTTTTGCATTTTTTCCATAAAGATTTTGCACAGTTTTGTTAGATTTGTTCCTAGGTATCTTGTATTTTTATTGCTATTGCAATGTCATCTTATGTTTTCTTTTCTTTTCTTTTTTTTTATTGACTTTGTAATAATATTACATTAAAAATATATGTTTTCTAATTAGTTATTGCTGGCGTGTAAGAATACTATTGGTTTTAAAATGTATCTAACAACTGGGCTGACCTCTTTAGTTTTAATACCTTGTCTCTAGGGCTCTCTTGTATATTTTCTGGAAAGATTAAGTAAGTGGTCTGAACGTAGTGGCAATTTTTATTGTAATCTAAAAACCTTGTACTTTTTTGTCTTTTTAAATTTTAAAATTTTAAAATTTTTTATGAATGAGGCCCTCTCTTACAAGTGGAATAGTATCTATGGTAGCTGACACCTCTGCCTAGTCCCTAATCCTTCATTCTGTAAATGAGGAAGAGGAGGCCTAGGGGCTTAGATGATGTGATGAACATGGCACAGTTGGCTATTGGTAGCTGTTGTATCAGAGCCCAAATCTCCTAGAGGTCTTGCTACCTCACATGCTAATATGAAACAGCAGTTTATAATAAAATGCCTAGAAAATCACTATCTGATAAATGCATAAGCGAATACAATGACCTTGTGCAAAGTTATTTAATATTTGAGCCTCAGTTTTTTTCCTATGTAAAATGAGATAGACACTAAATAGAGCTTAATAAATGAACACATATAGTATAAATTGCCAAGAACAAGGGCCAGCGAAGTACATGTTAAGTACATCACATTTACCCATCCTTAAGATTATTTATTTATGAGTTTCCATTTATATGTCATTTATGAGACAAGTTTTTTGGCCATTTCACTGGGACTTCTCCATTTCTATCATGTTACCCAGATATATTTAAATAACTGGTTGAACTTGTATCACATTACTACTTAAATAGATAACAATTATCTTTAACTGTGACTGTGTTTCTCTCCTATTCCCCACTCCATACTTCCCCTGTTCCACCCACAAACATAAAGCCATAATCAATTCAGTGGTAACGTGATATTCTTTTTTTTTGTTTTGTTTTTTGTTTTTGTTTTTTCATTCACTTGTCTTTCTTTAGACAACTTTATTGTGGTACATTTTATTTTATTTTTTATTTTTGTCTTTATTTATTTTTTAATGTTACATTTAAAAAAATATGAGGTCCCTACCCTCTTCACCCCACTCCTCCGCCCATAACAACAACCTCCTCCATCATCATGAGACATTCACTGCACTTGGTGAGTACATCTCTGAGCACCGCTGCACCTCATGGTCAATGGTCCACACCATAGCCCACACTCTCTCACAGTCTACCCAGTGGGCCATGGGCGGACATACAATGTCTGGTAACTGTCCCTGCAGCACCACCCAGGACAACTCCAACCCCCGAAAATGCCCCCACATCAGTAAGGTGATATTCTTATGAATTTCCCAGATTGAAAATTATTCACAAGTTACTGGGATATAGAAATATATTAGGTATATACATAAGGCCTTTCAAAGTCACCTTTGACTCCTTTATGCTCCGAATGTTAAATAAACTTTGATGGAAGAAGACTTTTCTAATTCTGTGCTATATCATCAGCAATGAACTTTGGTTTTACTTATGCAGAGTCAAAAGGATTCTTCTATACCTTTCTTAACTCTCCATGAAATTTAAGTAACAGAATTGACTTCAGAGCATAGTTCACCTAGGATTTTAGTTTATACTAAGTATCTAGTTTGGTGCTGCTAGGTATTGTTCGGTTTATCTTCAAATTAACTTATTGTTCATTTATTTTGTATTACAGATCCTGAAATGTTAAACCAGAATCTTGACTCCTACCATGTGGGGCTCCTTTTCCCAAATACATAAGGAAATATTATAGACCAAACCTGAAAGTATCTTCAACAAAATACCTGACTCTTTTTTTCACTGTGTATTTTGAAATATTACCAAACTCACAGGACAGCAAAAACACAGGACACAAAAACAACACAGCAGAGAACACTAACCCACTGCTCTTTCCCTAGATTCCCAGATTCACCAATACCACACCCTGCCACATTTGAGCATCATGCCATCCACCCATCCATCCACCCATCCATCCATCCACATATATATCTATTCATCCATCCATCTATCCATCATTCTGTCTGTCTAATTATGAATCCTTTCTCTGAATACTTGAATGTAGACTGTATAAATAATGCTCCCTGAAGACTCAACACTGCCATGCAAATTTCCTAGAACAAGCACATTTACCCATGTAACCACCCCAAGCACAGCCATCAAGTTCAAGAACATAAAGTCTATAGGCCATCTTGCTGGTTGTTCAGAAATTCTGTGAGGGGATGAAGCCCTTACACTTCTCACTCTGCTGCCATGATCAGGCAAAATACCTGACACGTTTAAAGTTAAGTCTTGAATCATTTTTAAGACTGTGATTAGATACAGGAAAACATTAGGCTTCATAATAAGTATCTGCTTTCCCAATGGATATGTATTAAACATGAATTCTTTTTTATTATAGAGAAAATTACTTTGCTAATTACACTTAGGGCTTTCTAGATAGTGAATCATTGAAAGGAAACTGATCAATGAAAGTCAGATGATGAGGGACCTGAAGGGAGGAATATCTGAAAGATTTTAATAAAAGAGAATGTTGGGAGCGTGGGCAAAAGAAACCAAGTAATGAGTTTTTTAAAAAAAATAATCAGAAGCAACAGAAGCAGTGGATTAAAAGGTGAGATAATTTGTTATATGGATATGACCAGTTCAAGAGCTTTCTGGGTGTGAGAAATTGTGCACCAAGCAGCTGGTCTCAGGGAACGACTTGGGGTTGGAGTGGTGTGGAGGGTATGGGTGGAATCGGAGACCCATCAAGGGAAAGAAGGCCAGAGAGCTCAAAGAAAAGAAGATCAGTTATTTAACAGAGCTAAAATGAGGAAACGTATACTTAGAAGACTGTCCTCATGCACTTAAGACCAGAATAAGAATTTTCAAAGAGGTTGCAGGACTATGAGATATTTCCGGAAAGGGAATCAGCTTCTAAGGTTCAGACTTCTCTTGCCAGAGGTATCTGCCAATAGAAATCAGAGTTTATTGGCACATAGTATTTCCAGGGAATGCCAGATCCTCATTCAAACTGGACCCAAACAGTAACTCTGAACATCCAGCCTAACCCTCTGTCTTCCAAAGATACCTCCTTCTGTATTCACATACAGCAAACCAAAGAACTGGCCAAGGTAGAAGCTCTGAGCCCAGTTGTTGCCTCTCATTTGCAGCATACATTGGTGGGAAACAGAGATGGGAAGGGCTCCCAGAGAAACAGTGATTTTATTAATTACTCTGGAAACAGCTATAATAAGATGTGGGCTCAGGATTCCTTGGGAGCAGAGATGAATTACCTAAATTAGACTTTGAGAGCAGAGATGAATTACCTATTAAGGGGTGGAGACAGAGCAGACAGAATTTTCATAGGAAGAGAAGATTTTAACTGACTCCAGAGATCTGATAAGGAGAGTTTTATCCTTCCTTCTCCTAGAGCAGAAGCTAGGGGGAAAAGAGAAGACATTTCATTTGGAGAGGGAACTGCATTTGCAAATTACTTTTGAGGAAATTCAAGTGGTTCCCTCTTTACTAGAGATATGGAGGAGAGTAGAGTTAAAAGCTGCTAATAAGTATTAATCCTATTCCTCTGATATCAGAAGTCCTGCTAAGGCCACTTCCTTTCATGTGGTTTGAAGAGAACCAGTATTCAGGAATGTGGGTTCTGGAGCCAGACCTTCGAACTCAAATCTTTGTTTTGGACAAGTTATTTAAATTTATTAACTTCCATCATCTCCTTAATGCAAATTAAGAATATATGTATTATTACCTCACAGAGTTGTGACCTTGAAGTGAGATAATGCATAAAAACCACATCGCACTGTCTGGAATACAGTGAAAGGCCAAATACCACTTTTTAGTAGGTAGGGTCAATGCCCACACACAGTGGGGAACTGGAATTACCCTAGATCCGACTCCTCTGCTGTGCCCCCAATTCCTACGCATGGTGCGCATAGTATTTAACCATAAGTAGGTGAACAGGCATCACGCACTCTGATCCGACCCCACCTCCTTGCCTCTTCCTCTGTAATTGTAAATACCCTAAGCATCATTTGTGTGGGGAGTGTGTGTGTATTTGTGTATGCACAGGTATGCAAGCAGCTCCCCTTCAGCTCCCCTTCCTTCTCAAACACACTAGGACACCTGAGGAGCAAAGGAGCATCTATCATCAAATACCAATTACTCAACCATTAGCTCAGCACCTTTCTCACATATAGTAAGTGCTTGGTAAATATTGGTTGAAGGAAGCAGTCAGCAAATCATCATTAACATCTACTACGTGGGAGTTCTAATTAAACACATCGCAGGACTAATTACTCTATTTGGAGAGAGAAATCACACATACCAAACTACTGGTGAGCAAGTCAGAAAAATAAGAGAAAGGAGACTGAGTTTATCAGGGGAGACATAGGAGGCTGAATTCTATTATGTATCTCAAAAATTATATCAGTCTTTCTCAAAGCAATGCCTATGGACCACCTGATCAGAATCCCCTGGGGAGCTTGTTATAAGAAAGCATAAGGCCACACTTCAGTTCTGACTCACAGAGACTGTCCTAGGGGATTCTGATGCACAATTAAGTTCCAGAACCACTGATATGATTTTGTTTTTCAGAGGAGGAGTTTCTTCCGGTCAAACCCTAATGGTCTGACCTGACCTTCTCTCCCACCTCAGTTCCTATTCAGTTGTTGAGATGGAGTGGAGGTAACAGCTCCTTTCCTACGTAACTCTCTCTCTTCTCCATCCCTTGGATTACACAAGGTGAACCCATCATGGTACATAGCTGACAGGGGCATTCCATGATTAGATTTTTCCAACTAGGCTATCATAAGAACCACCTGGTGAGTTGGTTAAAAATTCTAATACCCAGTCTACAACCCAGTCAAATTGACTCAGAAGGGAATACACGTTTTAAAAATAGTCATATCCAGGTAATTCTTATGATCAGTCAAGTTTCGGAAATAATTGTTTTCAACCATTGTGATTTCATGGAGTGCTAAACAATATGAAGAAAGCCATCTCAGGATAATAATTTGAATCAAACTTTGAATATGGCTTCTCCGTTTTGATCTTGGATACATTTATTTTAGACATTTGGTGATGTTTGATTTTACTTCTTCTTGCAGTCAATATGAAAAGTAAGTTTATTATTGAACTGCATTTGTTAAGGTCACATTTTTATAAACATTTAAAAAATTACACATTACAAATATTACAAATAGAACAGTTGGTCTTCCCTAGCATGTACCAACAATTTAAAACTGAATTTCCTTGACTGTTTACATATTTCATTACTGTGGAGTGGGGATATCTGTAATTTTAGTCTATTTTACCTTTGACCCAAGAGTTGTTCAAATGTAATTATTAAAAATTTACATGTTGAGGAGCCTTTAAAATTGTTAATTTTTAATTTTATTGCCTTGATATTTAGAAAGTATTATTCATACTATTTCTATTCTTTTGACTTTATTGGGGGCTTTTGTGTGTGTAGGGAATTGGATATGGTCAATTTTCATGAATATTCCCTGTGTAGCTGAAAATAAGGTATATTCTTTACTATTGGGATACAGAGTTTGATATATCTATAAGATCTATCTTATTGGCTATGTTTTTAGGTATTTTGTGTTCTTATTAAAGTTTTGTTCATTTGTTATTTTGTGTATTGAGTGAGGTATATTAAACTTTTCTATTTTTTGTATGTTTCTACCTATTTCTTCTGGCACTTACTGTCATTTCAGCTTTTTTCTTTTTAGTACATATTTTGGTATTTTTATAGTCATGTTTACATTTTAAAGAGTTCCTTCTATAATACCCTCATTCCTCTCTTTCTTTGGATACTGTTTATTGGGTTCCTCTCATTGAAAAAAAAATATTGTAATGAGTTTGTAATCTCAGCTTCTCACTCCCCTCTTTCTCATTAAGCATTTAATTTGATAAAATACCCTTTTAATTCTAGAAAATATAAGGATATTAGAAAAATTACTCTATTTTTCAGACACTCTCCCCCCAATTTTTGATACTTTTCTGTATCTACATTGCCAGAACATAAGGCATACAATCATTATGGAATATATGGCCTCTATTACATCCAACAATTAGTCTTAGAGCAAATATTTACTCAGTGTTCACGATCAGTTATTATACAAATATCTCTCTAGACTTTTGGTTTTCTGAAGATATTTCTTTAATAGATTCCACATGGGGACAACATTATGTGAGTTTTGCATGTTCATGTTGGTTGCTTTGAGTCTTTATATATGAAGGTGACATTTGGCTGTGTATGAATCCTTGACACAGTTTTTTCTCTATGAATATCTTAAATATGTTATTCCATTCTCTTCTGGCATAAAGCATTGATCATGGCTAATGTCAATTCAATTTCTTTCCTGAAGTCATTAAAAATGGCTAATGGTTTTCCTGTACTTCTAAATAATCTTTTCTTGTTCCTAAAGTCCAATAAATTTTCTAGAACATGTATTGATGTTGACTATTCTTAGTCAGTTTTCCCAGATTTATAGTATACCATTTCAATATAGCTTCAGTGTAACTTTAAGTCATTTTTACTTATTTTAGGAATGTTTTCTTGAATTTTAGTTTTTGGTATTGTCCTCTTCCATTGCTTTTGATTTACTTTTTGGGGGACTCCTATTATTCTTATGTTGGATCTTCTTTGCCTGTTTTGATCTGAATCTGTCACTTTTTTCCCCAAGTTATTTTATATTTTTAAATTGAATTTTGATTCTCTTCTTTTTTACCTCTACTTCTATGGTCTTATTCACCATATTTATTGGGATTTATATTCCTTTGGGTTAATCTTTATTTTCAAAATGATTTTTTTTTCCTTTTGTTTCTAATTTGTTACTGAATTGTATCAGCTCTCATTAATTTCAAATTATGATTTTTCCTAAAAGTCTCATTTCCAAAGTTTAAAAATTTTTTCCTTATGTTGTAATTCCCTAGTGTTGATTGTTTTCTCAGTTTCTTTCCACTCGTTTTGAAATATTAGAATATAATTGCAAGCAGTTTTGTGGGTATGTCTTTTTGGCATAATTTTATTATCTGTACAAAGATATTCTACTCATTATTTTCTTTTTTTCTCTCTGTAACTTTATATGGCATTTGATCACACTCTTTTTTCTTATCATTCATATTTAAATGACATGGATTTTCCTAAAATCTTAGGAGAGGAGGAAAGGAAAGGATAGCTTTCCTAGCTTCATGGCTCTGTATTGGTCTACTGTTAATGTAAGTATTCAAAATACTGCCTTTTTAGGATTAAATAAGATAAATGTTCTTGCACAGGATTTTTTAAAGTAATGCTTCCATATTTGTTAAGTTGCCTTTGTCTGTTATTGTATTTTTTGAAGTTGAAATAAAATTTTTAAAAACTTACCTTGAACTTTCATAGATCTTCAAACTCTATTCCGTTCTCTCTCTTTCTTTCTCTCCCTCACCTTCTCACACACATGCACACACACACAAACTTTTTTTGGACATTCTTTTCCCTTTGCTCATTGTGATGCTGCATGCTCATTCCTGTTTTGCCCTGGAAGTGAGTTTCATTTGGCTAGTTTTAAGATTTCATAAGCCAATTCAATCCCATTATTGTTCAATTTCACCTTGGTCCCCTTGCACTTAGCCATAAACTGGAGGCAGCAAAAGAAAGCTCCTTCCTATTAAGATGTGTTCTCAGATTGGTCAACAGTATTATTCACTGAGTACCTGTTGGGGATTTTTGAAATCTTCAGTTTCCAAAGCCAACATAAATCCATTTGCCTTCCCTCTATTTCCTCCCACACAGTAACTGCTACGATAGCCAGGGGGAGTCGGGGGAAAGGGGTTGTCTCCACCTCATATTTTCAGGATAGTTAAGATACCTTGTCAATTATTTTTGTTTTATTTGCTACCCAAATGTTTTTAATCTTGAAACCCTGTCTTTTTTGGTGGAGGGAGGGATTCAAGAAGATTTTTTAAATTATGTTGTTGACATCACTGCCATGTTGCTCAGAATCATCCAACTTTTAAAAGAATACTGTCATTGTTATGGATAAAATAGATTGTAGGAAGAAACAGTGGGAGCAGTTGGAAACTGTTTCTTCAAGCAAGAGCCATTGGGGTTCATGAAAATAATGAGAAGTGACTAGATTCTACATATATCTTAAAGTCAGAGCAGACAGGATTTGCTGTTAGGTATAAGAGGAAAGGGGAATCTAGGAGGGCACTAAGATTTTTTACTTGAGCAATTGTTTAAAAGGAGTTGCTATTATGTAAAATTAAGGAAATTTATTGGGTGGATGATGGGGTAACAGATTTGGGAAGGGAATATAGTTTGGGCTTTGACATATTGATTTTGACATACCTTTTAGACATTCAAATGGTAGAATCGGGTAACTAGCTGGGTATGTAAGTCAGATGTTCAAGCAGAAGGTTTGAAACAGGTTGTGCATTTAGGAATTATAGTGAGTATTGAAAACATGGGACTGAATAAGATAATAGGCAGTACATGTAACTGCAGAAATGTTAGAGGTTGGAAAGAAGAGAAAAGAAAAGAAAAAATAAGACAAAGGAAGGGAAAAGAAAAGAAAAGAAAAAAGAAAGAAAAGAAAAAGAGGGAAGCAGAAGTGGTTCAAATGATTGAGCTCCTGCCTATCACATGGGAAATCTGTAGTTTGGTTCCTGGTGCCTCCTAGAGTAGACAGTGAGCTGGTGCAATGGGCAGGCATGGCAAGCTGATGCAACAAGATGATACAACAAGAGACACAAGAAGAAAAACATAATGAGAGACACAACAAAACAGGGACTAGAGGTGGCTCAAGCAATTAAGCACTTTCCTCCCACATCAGAGGTCCTGGGCTCAGTTCCCAGTGCCTCCTAAAGGTACAAGGAAGATGAACAGATACAGCAAGTGCAAACAAGAACAAGTGGGTAAGGAGAAATAAATAAGTAAAATAAATCATTAAAAAAAAAAGAAATAAAAGGAGCTGCTGGTGAATTAGGAGTAAAGTAGGAGAGTAGTGGTGTACCAGAAAGCAAGTGAAGAAAATGCTTCAAGAAACAGAGATAGTTTGTCACTAAATTGCATTTCTTAGCATTTTAGTTCAAGTATCATTGGACTTATGCATTTTTCTATATTTTAAAATATTTCCTCAAATACATATTTTATTTTTAAAATTTATCTAATTTAAATAAGATCTCTAGTAATGACATTAAAAGTTGATCTATTTTATATCACTTATATCCAGAACTTTGACAATGTATTATGTTTTTATTTGGACTTTTACAATTCAAATAAGCCTTAAAGACTAAGATAATTTCTTCCACAACTTAAACTCCAAAAAGAAGCAATTTTTTTTCCAGCGATTCATACTCAGCTAACGCACACCACACTGGGAATAGAAATACAAGGTCAATTAAATGTCCATAGGGCGTCTCTTGTTATACAGCAGATATTGCCCTTATCACTTATTAAAACAGTGGCATGAATGCATACCAGGGGTTTTATGAACTGTGGCCACAATGGGTGATCCAACACAGTCCTAGATTCTTATTGTCCTCAAAATTCTGCACAAATTTATTTTCCAACATTTTAATCTTTTCCAGTGACTTCACACACAATATAGGTGGGTCCAAAACATTTCAGTCTTGGGTCTGGAAGGAATTTCATTTGGAACTTGTTTTAAAAAAATGCAAGAATAGATAATTATTCTTTTATTCAATTATCTTTATCCCCCTGCTTCCCTGTTGTTGTAAAGATAAAATATTTTGCAGGGAAAAAAAGGAAAGAAAATCCTTTTGACTCCCCCAGCATTTGGAATTGAAGTACTCTCTATGTCTTTTAAAACTTTTCTTTGGTGAATTGGTTAGATAGTTGAAATGGATACTGTGATACACCATCCAGAATTCTCCTTTAGGTTTCAGACATTTATTCCCCAGGGATGTTGCCAATTAAAAACTTAAAGCCGACTTCTTCCCCAAGAATCAGTTGAAAAGAACTGCCTCACCCAAAGTTATGCCTCTCTCAGGGACAGCCCACATACAATGATTGGTCTATATAGGGATATAGGCCCAACTCTTGCTCCATATGGGGTATTTCTGAAAGGCTGTCTCAGCTTCAGATTTTTCCTTCAGATTTTGGATACTGTGGCAGTTTGAGATTATTTTGTGAATCCCAAAAAGAGAAAGATTATGCTTTTAATCAGTTCCTGTGGGTATGATTAAAGAGAGCCCTCTAAGACCAGGGACCTAGGCATTGGTTGTTTTCTGGTATAATTGCAGTGGACATAGTCTCTGGCAGAAGCCCTACGTTGGTCTTATGGTCTATGGGGTAAGAGTTATTGTAGTGGGGAAGGAAAAGAGCCTTGAAGCCCCCAACTTAACATATCTAAAATAATATTCCATCTTTATGTCATAGATTAGTGCCATCCTAAGGGATGTAGTGTCCATGGTTCCATCATATCTCCATTTTATTTACCAGCATGGCTCTCTCAAAAACCAGAAGGACCCTGGAAAGTGACAGTGGACTCAATGAAATAGAAGTCCCAACTGTTGTGCTGTGGTATTTTGCTAGATAATTGTTCACTGATCTAGGAAACACATTCTTTTCCATCCCTAGTATAATGGAAGACTAGAAGCTGTTTGCCTTCATGAGAAAGGGACAACAGCACACATTTATGGTTTTGCTCTAGTGTTGTTAACTCTCCCATTCTTTGTAATAATATAGTCTGAAAGGATCTTCACTATCTGGAAATTCTGCAAAAATTAAAATAATTTACTACACTGATGGCATTATGCTAATAAAAACAGATAAATAAGAAGGATAAAGTTTGTTGGGCTTTGGAAAACACATGCACCAGAGAATGAGAGATAAATCCTACAAAGATTCAGAGCCTTGCCACATCAATTAAGTTTTAAGGACCCAATGATTTAAGGAGTAATTGGATGCCCTCTTCAAAGTAAAGGACAGATTAATTTATCTTGCATCTCCCACCATTAGAAAAGAATCACAATATTTGTTAGGCTTCTTTGGGGTCTGGAGGGAGCATATTTCACACCGAGGAAATATAGCTTCAAATCATTAACTGAGTGACTTGCAATGCTGCCAGCTCTGTGTGGTATCCAGAACAGGAGGAAGTTCAACAGGATGTGTAAGTTGTGGTACAAGCTTTTCCCTACATTGGAAAAGATGCCCTAGGGGTCCAGAGAAAATCTATGCCATTTGCAGTGGATAATTATACACGATTCGAAAGATCTGGTGTGCTCCTGGGCTCTGAGAGAGATGGAGCTCTGACCACAGGCTATCAAGTTACCATGAGTTCACCTCATCCATCTTGAACCCATCTTGAGCTGAGTTCTGTCAGATCTACAAACTCATAAGGTCAAGTAAGCCCTGCAGCAAATGGAAAGCTGGGGCAAGCACAGCAATAGGACACAAGAAAGTCTCAAATGAGATGCTCAGGTTCATATCTTCCCACACCTCTTCCTAAGTTCACACCTATGGCCACTTGGTGGGGGAGGCGGGAGCTTTTATCCAGCTGACAGAGGCGGGAAATGGCTGGTCTTGGTTTACAGATGAGTTGGTTTGGTATGTTGTTTTAAGTGCAAATTGGATACCCAAGCCTTTCTCAGAGTGGCCCAGAAAGATAGGGGAATTCCCTAAATTTTTGATGTAACATTTACATAATCTAAAGCTTCTTCAAAAATTAAAAAAATAAAAAAAATAAAAATGCTGTACCTACATTCTTTAGGAATATAATAGTGTTTCCTACATACTGAATTGTATGTAAAGTGACATTGAACATGTTAAAAATCCTAACAAACTTAACTCAGTTTTTGAGTAGTTAATAAACTTACCTATGACAAGGAAAATAAATAAATAAATAAATAAATGTTAACTGATTGGTGAGGACCCATTGCAATTCTCACCCCTGACTGTTCTAATAACTCTTTACCTGATTTATTTTCTTATCACCTCTTCACATATATTATAATTTACTTTTTCACATCCATTATTTTTGTTTGCTCCTGCTAAAATGTATGCTACACAAATACAGAATCTTTGTTTTGTTCACTGATATATTTCAAGCTTGTAGAAGAGAGCTTAACACATTTTAGGGCTCAAAAAACATTTATTAGAAGAACGAGTAACTAACATCATAATGCACCAACCAGTTGAACAAAATGATATAGCTCAGCATCAAGTTTTGCTATTTGTTGATTTGAGCATCTCATGGTGCCCTGGAAAAAAAATTTTTATTTTGAGGTACTAAGGCCAGAGATTGAACCCGGACCTCGTGTGTGGGAAGCTGGGTCTCAATCACTGAGTCACATGGGCTCCCCTGAGTTGGTTTTTTCATTTGTTTGCTTGTTGTTTGTTTTTGTTTTTAGGAGGCACTGGAGACTGAACCCAGGACTTCCCATGTGGGAAGCAGGCACTCAACCACTTGAGCCATGTCTATCCCCCTGGAAATTTTTTTTGACAAGTTGCCTAAACCACCAAGAAAATTTCCTAAAGAAGTATGATATTCCTTTGCCAACATGTTAAAACAAACAAACAAACAAACAAAAAATGCTTTCAGCAGGAGCAAAAATCCTGGACTTAATAAATCTTACAGAGTTCCTCGTTTGGGAATCAGACTGACTGAAATACCTTACCTTGATTAGGCTGTTTAATCACTAGGTCTTCCTCTAGCAAGTTATTCTGTTCTTTCTCCCACTGGTGGGTGAACTCTGATTCTGAATCCTTAAACATTCCATTGTAAGTAGGGAGTGAGTCTCCTAATATCTGTCCCCAGACCCTGCAGTGGGCTGACCTTCCTTTTGAGACTTTCTATCAACCTCTATTCACATAGTTAAAAGTGCTGTGTAACATCTACACATTACTAGCTTTTCTGCTTTTTTATTTCAATTGGTGGTGTTTTACCAAATAAAGAATGCAGCTGGAACAAGGCTTCTGACCTAATAGGTCTTACCTTAGGAAGGAATAGCCAACAGGTGTCTAAAGAAATTCAGTAGAGGAGGTGCATTATCTAGGATGGCCTTTGGCTTGAGTAACGATGGAAAGCACTGGTGTAAATGGAGATAGAAACTGACTTGGTTATTGAATAGGGCAGGAGCTGGCACAGGAATAGAAAACACAAAATCAGGGATCAGGAAGTAAGGAACCACATCTAAAGTACCTCTCTGGGCTTCAGGATACTCAATTGTACAATGAAGGTATGAGGATTAAATGAAGTAATGCCCATAAAAGTGTTTCAAACTTTAGGAGTCACATTAGGTGGTGTTGACTACGAAGACACAGTGAGGAGAGGCAGGGCAGGAGTATGGGCAGGAGGCATGGGTGGGATCCTGCCTACCTGACACTCACCATCTGTGCCATCTCAGGCAAGACTCTAAGCCACTGTGTCAAGTCTTTTAATTTTCCCTCATCTCTAAAGCACAAATGATAATGGCAGCACTAACTTCCTTTGTTATATTAAGGATACAATAGGATGTATTGGTATTTTACAAATGGTGTATTATTTTTATGCTAATTGCAACTTTGAAAGTTAAGTGTAAGTAGTAATAGTTCCACTTTACAAACGAGGAAATAAAAATACCTAGAGATAAATAATTTGACCAAAGTCTTCTCTGCTGCAAGTTACAAAACTGATTTGTGTCTGCTTTCATTTTTCCTCTCTCTGTTCACTAAGCTATACTGCTCTGCCATTTATTTTTAGCCCATACAGCCAAACTCCTTTTTCCTTTGAGGGTTCTTCTGTTGCTGAGAAATAATGTCAATCCTGCTTACAGAATTTCATTCAGATCCTCCCCCCCTTCCCTGTCATCTACTCCTCTTACCATTTTAGATGATGAAATAGTGGGGGGAGACTTAATGAATGAATGAAAGAACATCTTTAAGTTTTTGAAGATCTAGCAATATCAATGTCTGAATCTCTGAAGATTAATAATCATCAAATCAAAAGGAATAAATCAAATCAACATATAATTTTATAGATGAAAATATTTAAAATAATGACAACAAGAATGCAGAAAAAGCAGAGATTTTTAGTCACAGAAAACACTCTATGGTCTAATGTGATGGAAGAAGGAGCTTAAAGGTTAGTGAACTAAGAGAAGTTCATTTTCTGTATGGCCTCCTTAAACGTACATGAATAATTTCTCTCAGTGGAGTTTGGTCTTGATTATGTTCATAATGAACACTGAGAGCAGAAAGACCCTGGAGTCTTAGTGCAGAGTTCAAACTTCTCCAGAAAGGAAGGAATAAAAGTATTTTACATTTTTATAGAGAAGAATATATCCCATTTCTTTAAAATAGAGCAGGACTCCCCTTCTTATATCATTACCTGGATGTGAGGGGTACAGCTGCAGATGGAAGTTACTTTATATATATATATGTAACAGTCCCTCAGCCCAGTTATGAGGGTATGTCTAGTTTTATCCCTCCTTGCTTTGCCAGAAAATAATTGTAGCATCTCTAGGTTTATCAGCTAATTAATAAATTTGTATATCTTCTAGGGAAGTCTAGTGGTTTGGAACTGTATGTATCCCAGAAAATAATGTTCTTAAAGCTAATCTATCCATAGGATGCCTAAGAGTTACCTCCTGAGAGCCTTCATGTTGCTCAAATGTGGCCTCTCTCTAAGCCAAACTCAGTATATAAATGTATTACCTTCCCCTCAGTGTGGGATATGTCTCCTGGGGATGAGCCTCCCTGGCACTGAGGAATTACTACCAAGCACCAACAAGTGTTGCAACTGGAAAAAGACCTTGAATAAAAGGGGAAAAAGGTAAAGACAAATGAGTTTATATGGCTAAAAGACTTCAAAGTGAGTCAGGAGGTCACCTCAAAGGTAACACTTATGCACATCTCAGCAGGATCTCATAGACTGCCAAAGTAGATACTATCCCAAATAATGGTGCTCCCCGAGGCTATGGAGATACCCAGGTCCTACAGTCATGGAGATAGCTCTGGAGTTTGGTGCCTTGCCAGTGGGCCCTACTTTGGAGCTTGTGCTCCCAAGTGTGACAGAATTGGACTCAGTTGTGACTTCTCTACATATGTCTTTTCTGTCCCTTATCTTTGAACCTATAACTGGTGCTAGAGTTGGGAGATGTATATCCAAGAGCCTTGAATCTTTGGCCTGTCTATGAGCCAGCTGGGCCCTGAGCCTCAGCAGAGTTGCAACAACTACTCTCCAGTTCATCAGACTCACCCAGGACAACTAACAATGAGGTGAGGATGGACAACTACCCTACCAAAAAACTGAGAGAGTCTACAACTGCAAGCAAGAGAGTCCCATCCATCAGCTGTATGGAATTGAGGCCTCTCTCAATTAGAGGTGGAGTGGGCATCACCATCCCAGAATCCTCAGGATTGGGGAATAAAATGCGGTCTAGAGTGGACTTATTGGTATTCTACTATAGACTTATTGGGATTCAAGCAATGGAAGAAATTATATCATTGATTTGGAGACAGTGGCCACTGGAAGTGCTGAAGTCAGGGAGAGGGAAAAAGAGGAGTAATATGAAGGCATTTTTGGGACTTGGAATTGTCCTAAATGACATTGCAATGACAGATACAAGACATTATTTATCCTGCCATAACCTACAGAATGGAGTGGGAGAGGGTGTAAACTACAATGTAAACTGTAATCCATGCTTAGTAGCAATGCTCCAAAATGTGCTCATCAATTGTAATGAATGTATCACACTAATGAAAGAAGTTGTTAATGTGGGGAAGGGGGGGAGGTGTGGGGAGTGGGACATATGGGAATCCTTTACATTTTTTTGTGTAACGTTTTATGTAATCTAAGCATCTTTAAAAATATATAGGTATATTTTAGAAAGTACTTTAAGAAAAGAAAATGTTATTTCACTGAATGTAGTTGCCAAGCAGAGACTGATTATAATTCTCAGGGAAAATAAGGTTGGCTTTCCACTTATGACATATCCATCAAATCTGATGAAACAAATTTAGAGGAAATTAGTATTTTCCGCTATGTCTAATTCATAGCACAATGGCACCACCTCTCAGGCCTTTCTTCATTATGTTCTAAGCATGGAAAACTTACCTTTTTGTCAGCAAATGTTTTATCTAACAACTACCCTTCTTCTGTCCTTTCCAAAGAAATAGTTTGGAGCTTGAATAAAAAGTGAGCTATTTGGAAATTTACATGATTCATGCCTTTTTAAATATTGACTCGGAATCTAAAATTGAAAACCATGGCAGAAGACACTACTATTTCAAAGCATCCGGTTCTTGGACTGACCTTAAACTGTCATAGATCTACTTTTTGTAAAACTTCATCTTCATTTGCAGGAAGAGAAAGAAGGAAGGAAATGGGTTATGAGAAAAGCTTTTGGGAACCAGACACCCACTTTTGCTTTCTATCACCCAGTGTGAGTCAAGACCCAGCAATCTATCTACCTATCTATCTCTCTCTCTATCTACCTATCAATCAATCATCTATCTATCTTATTAAAGAAGTTGTGAACCTACAAAACAATCATTCATAATGTGTAGAATTCCATACATCACCCCTCCACCAACCCCTTATATTTTTGTGGAATATTTGTTATTCGTTATGAAAGAATACTATCAGATTATTACCTCTAATTATGGTCCATAATTTATAATTGATGTATTTTTTCCATATACCCTCTATTATTATCACTATGTATTAGTATAGTTTATGAGAGAACATTCTCATGAAGTATTCATGAGAAATGTTAACCACAGTCCGTCTTCCACCACATGCCTTGTACATTCTATCCAAAGTGTACACTCAGTGGCTCTCACCTTCATCACAGAGTTGTGCAGTCATCAGCCCAGTAAACCTTTGAATGTTTTCCTTAGTGCAATAGAAAAAATCCCATTTCCCCTTATTGATCCTTGGTGTTAGTAAAGTACCTTCTTTGACATTGTTGCAAGAATATTACAACTGTTAACTATAATCTACAAATTACATTAATTGCTTTTTCCCCCTGCATCACTATATTCTTACCACTTTGTAATAGTTATATACATTTGTTCTTGTTCATAGAAGAACATGCTTATATTTGTATTTTTAACCACAATCCTCATCTATCTTTGTGTTCACTATGTTACTTAGTACCGAGATTATTCTTCAGCTTTCTTCCAATTGACCTTTATATCCCTAAATCTCCCCTTTCAGCCACTATGCCATTTATAAACCATCCATGTTAGTTATACTCACTATAATGTGTTACCATTAACTTTATCCATTTCCACTCTTTTAATCAAGCTTACTGAAAATTCTACATATATTTCCACACTTTAAATCAAACTAATTGAAAATTTGACATATATTAAGAAGTACCCCTTCTTAGCCCTCATCCTATCTCCTAGTAATCTATGGTCTATGTTTTAACTCCATATGCTTATTCTTCATATTTAGTTCATATTAGTGAGACTATACAATATTTGTCCTTTGTGTCTGGCTTATTTCACTTTACATAATGTCCTCAGGGTTCATCCATGTTATCATAATGTATCCAAATTTCGTTTCTTCACACAGTAGCATAGTATTTCATCGTATGTATACACCACATTTTGTTTATCCATTCATTGGCTGATGGGCACTTGAGTTGTTTCCATCTTTTGGCAATTGTCAATAATGCCACTATTAACATCGGTGTGCAAATGTCTGTTTGTGCTACTGTTTTCAATTCTTCTGGATATATCCCTAATTGATCGATTGCCAGATCATACAGCAGTTTTGTTTTTAGCTTCCGGAGGAAACGCCAAACTGTCTTCCACAGAGGCGGCATCACTCTACATTCCCACCAATAGTGAAAGAGTGTTTGAGTAGTGTTTAAGTCTTTGGCCCATTTTTTAATTGGATTGCTTGCTCTTTTACTGTTGAGTTGTATGATCTTCTTATATAGCATTGAAATAAAACCTTTATTGGATATGTGGTCCCCAAATGTTTTCTCCCACTGAGTGGGCTGCCTTTTCACCTTCTTGACAAAAGTCCTTTGAAGCACAAAAGTATTTAAGTTTGAGAAAGTCCCGTTTATCCTTTTTTTTTTTTCCCCTTTCATTTCTCATGCTTTCAGTGTAAGATTTAAGAAATCACCACCTACCACCAGGTCTTGAAGATGTTTCACTAAATTTTCTTCCAGGAATTTTATGGCTCTCACTTTTATATTTGGGTATTTGATCCATTTTTGAGTTAATTTTTACATAAAGTTTGAGATAGGCGTCCTCTTTTTTTCTTTTGGTCCAGTTCTCCCAGCACCAATTGTTGAATATACTGTTCTGCCCCAGCTGGGTGGGTTTGACAGCCTTATCAAAAATTACTTGACCATGGATGTGAAGGTCTGTTTCTGAACCATCAGGATGGCTCCATTGGTCTATATGCCTATCTTTATGCAAGTATCATGCTGGTTTTACCACTGTAGTTAGGTAATATGATTTAAAGTCTGGAAGAAAGCATCCTCCAAATTTGTTCTTCCTTTTTAAGATGTTTCTGGCTATAGGGGCTACTTATACTTTCAAATAAAATGATAATTAGGTTTTCCATTTCTTTAAAATGGGGCTGATTTTTATTGGGTTTGCATTGAATCTGTATATCAATTTGAGTAGAATTGATGTCTTAATGATATTTAGTCTTCTCCTGTCCATGAACATGGAATGTTCTTCCATTTATTTCGGTCATCATTGATTTCTTTTAGCAATGTGTTGTAGTTTTCTGAATACAAGTGCTTTACATCTGGGTTAAGTTTATTTCTAAATTTTTGATTGCTTTGTGGATATTGTAAATGCTAACTTCTTCCTCATATTGCTCATTACTAATATATAGAAATACTACTGACTTTTGCATATTAATCTTGTATCTTATCACTCTGCTGAATTTGCTTATTAGCTAAAATTATGGAACACTTTACAAATTTATCTGTCATGCACAGGGGCCATGTTAATCTTCTCTGTATCATTCCAATTTTAGTGTATGTGCTGCCAAAGTGAGCATGGAGCAGTTAATTTTTAATGGAAGTTAAAGTGAATTATAAATGTTAAATGCAGTACTCTATTCTAATAAAGACTTATTTATTCCTCTGCCTCTGAGTTCATCGAAAGAGCATTGTTTTAGTTTTGTGCTGTTTATATGCTGTACCTAATTTTGAAAGAGAATAATTTGGCTTGGCTAAATTTTCTATGTTGGTTTAGATTTTCAAAGGATGGTTTTTGCATCTAGGATATGGAAAGAAGCATATTGTAGCTGCAAGAAACAAAGCATAAAATGTGTTTAATGGGTTTATTCCCAGTTATCTTTCTTACTGGTAGATCGGTAGCTCTATCTAGAACAGTGGTTGCTTGATCATAATTTGGAATCTCCTGGAAAACTTTTAAAAAATCCTGATGACTCAATTTCACTTTTAGAGAATTTTATGTGACCAGGCTAATGTGGGCATAACACTCAAACATGCAGCTGGGATGTGAATTTTTTTATCTAGAATGGGTTATGACAATGTCCTTCATCATGTTTCATAACTCCAACTTGGAAGTTACAGGGTGCTTCATGATTCAAGTATTTGCATGTTTCAAATATTTTTAGCTGGAAAAGTATAGCCACAATTCCTGAGATCTGCATCAAAAGTGAAGTCTGAATTACCAGGAATTTGCAGAATATCATTTAGGCAACTCTAAATATAAACAGTCAGCCTGAATTCAGAGTTCATCACTTATCAGACACATACACTATAAACACAATTAAAGAAATGAAAACTTGCAAACTTGAAAGGAGAAGGAAAGGTTAGTTAGGGATAAAGGGGTAGAAATAACTTGAAACAGGATGTTTTTCATCTTTCCATTCAATTTACTCTGGAAGTAGATGTATTCATGTTTTCCTTTGCCTCCCAAAGGAAGTAGCGACAGACAGTCAAATAAGAGAATAAAGCAGGTGCCAAGGGCAGCTGGTGCAGGATGGAGCATTGGTCATGAGAGAGAGAGTCCCTGGTAACCTGATAAGCCCTTCTCAGTTTTAAGATCTTTGGAATGTGCAGGATCATGTCCCAGGACTCTTGCTCCTGGTCGACTTGCTGAACTTGGCTAGATGCCACAGGGGAGAGCTATCCTCAGGGACTTGGTCCTATCACACAAGACAAATGCCATAGCATTTTGCTTCAACCCAATTAAAACAGAGAGAGTCAAAGAAAGAGGACAGAAAACAAACATATAATAGGTAGCTTTCAGTGTTGATATTAAGGAAGCTTGGGATTCCGTTGCCTTCCAGTATTCCTCTTTCTTCAAAGCTTGAACAGTTAACACCCTTATTATAAAAAGTCTTCTGTAAAGCAAATTTTATTTGGACGGTGGATACAGGAGATTATACATATTCTTTCTCAAACTATTTTTCTAAAACTTGAGTACTATAATAGGAAAGATCTTGCCAAAAGGACACTTGGCATTTTCCTATCTCCATGACCAATTTTCCCAGCTGAAATTGGAAGAACTATGAATAATAATCAAAATGTAAGGTGGCAAACTTTTTTTCAAGACTTGAAGGGAAATCTTTATGTATCTCTCTTTGCATTACAAGGATAAGATGAGAGTTGATATAGTCCTGACAGAAACATGTTACTTTTTCTTTGGATATTGTCATTTAATATTCAACAAATTGTTATTAAGCATCTGTGTGTCAGGTCTAGTACTAACAGCTGGGATTCCAATAATGGGCAAGATTTAGCTCCTAAGAGAAGCACACAGGCCAGTGGGAGAAACAGACAGATATCGCTAAACTGTGCAGTAGGGATTATACTGAAGGTATGTGTGGAAGCCCTTAGGAGATAGAGTCAGAAGTAACAGAAGAAGAAAATGGAGCATGTGTGTGCACATGGACGTGTGTGAGTGCATGTGTGTGTATATCTCCAAATGATTAATAATTTGGGAGAAAATGCCTGCAGTGAGACCAGTTTATTTAAATGCCTTTTTCCTTAAGAAATAGTAGCATAAAAGAGACAATTAAATAAGAATTTTAAAATTAAAAAAAAAAAAAGAAATTGTAGCATATCCTACTTTTGTTTAGAGACTGACAGTTATCCAAAAAGTGGAAGTCTAACTACCAGCATGATGTGCTTTGTCAGGCTCCATGGACAGCTGTTGGAATGCACTCATCAGCTCCTAATAGGAACAGCTATTAGGTTTGATCCCAGTAGTGCTAGCATAGACAGAGCTGGCTGATTTTCTAATTGCTGGTAAACATTAATAAGCTGGTGAATCTTGAGACATACAAGTAAAATAAAACACTGTATAACCTTATGCACTCTCTGTTCCACCTTCCTTTTTTTCCCCCTGTTCCTTAATCACTAGTATGAATGGGGTTGCTCAAATGCTAGGGTATAAATAACAGGAAAACTTCAAAATGATGCAATACTTTTGTCGTTTTCAAACATTTTAAAGTCATGGATGCTTTTCCTTCAACCAAATCTTATGGGGGAGATAAATATACAAAGCAAATTAAAGCAGAACTCCTTGGTTAAAGGGGAGAGCTGGATTAAAGCCTCATTTTCATAGATTTCAGCCCAATGCCCTGGCTGTTCTTTCCTATCCTGCAGGGCTCTCATCGGAAGCCTGTCACAGAGCTCCTAAGGTTCATGGGACAGTCAGACGACCACTATGTTGAAAACAGGTTTTACATAGAGCAAATACAATAACTTCTCTTCAGTTGAGCTTGCTCAGATTGGAGCATAAAATCAGGCCACCCAAAACTGCCAGTCTCCTGCTCTGTCACAAACTATGAACAAATGTTTGATACATCCCTGAAACTTTCTGAACCATTCCTCATATCTAAAATGGAGCTCTAAGATAAGTGCTGTGTGCCTTATGAGTTATTTTGAGGATTAAAAAAAAAAAAGGTTGTAACCTTAATTTGCAAACTTTATATATTATTCACATTTCAGGACTTATGAAAATTTGTGGTGTTAACCCTTGATTTAACTGGGGTATATTGAAAATAAGGTTAGACTCAGGAAGTCCTGCATTCCAATTCTGCCTCTGCAATTTACTGGATATGTGACCATGACCAAGTCATTTCATTTTCCTGGACCCTCAGTTTCCTCATTTTCAAAAATCAAGGTAGTAATACCATATAGCCTTATTGTGAAAACTAAATGAAAGGCAAGAAGTCTTTACCTAGTCCAATGCTTGGCACTTTGTAAGAACTAGATATAGGTTCATTGAATGCAAATGCTTTTATTTTAAAAAGAGCCACACCATTTCTCCTTAATATGGATTTTACATCACAGCACTGCATTGTAGCACATATATTACCTGTTGTCTCACCTGAAAAATGGTGCTATATAAATGCAAATTTACTATCCCACCACAGTTACACATACTCATCAGTATATGCCTCCTTACATCTTGCTTTCTTAAGAGCGATTACATCTACTTGTTTGTCCTGTACAGGAAATGCCCTTAGAATTTAATGAGTAAAACAATCCATTCTTAAGCTTTTTCTTTTCTTGGTAGTAAAAGCTCATTTGATCAAAGAGAATTAATGAAGGTTCACAATCAGATTAAAATATAGAAATTACCAAATTTGGCTCTTTAAAAAAATTTTTTTTTAACCCAGGGCCTCATACATGTGAAGCAGGCACTCATCCACTGAGCTATACCCGCTCCACTCTTTTTTTGAACCAAGATAAACATTTGCTGTTTTCTTCTCATTCAGTCATTATTTTAATAATCTGTATCATAGTCATATATTTTCTATTACATGTATTATAGTTCTGTATTTTCTATATTTTAATGACAAGAGACCATTCCATCATGGGAATCTTACAAAAAGGGAACACAGAAACTAAGAAAGACCATGCTGCTATCTAGTGCTTCTATTTGTTTGATGACTATTTTTAAAATCTTGAAATATGTGCATATCTCGCCAAATCTTTATATATTTTGTCACTTCCAATAAGAAATTAGCTCTCACATCTGTTTCTGTTTGGAGAATATTTCACTTTTTTTTTTTTTTTTTTTTTTACAGACATGTGGAAATCAGAAAGCAAAGTGCTCAGAACTCAGTACAGAGAATTCGAGCCTGCGTGTTGGGAGTGGGGGTGGGGAGCTTAGGGCATTCACAATAGATCTTTGATCTGGTAGAGGTTCCAGTCACCAATCCCTGCCCGCTTTGGGAAATTCCCTGACTCTTCCAAACCAGAAAGAACTTACCTACAATTGTCTCAGGACTCTTTATAGTGTGGTCATAATTCTTATTCATTTAAAATTAGTGAGTGTTTATCGAACATTTACCTTATTAGTTGCACATGGGAGAAGACAGAATTCTATTTCAAACCACATAGAAAGGCTGGGATGAAGTGACAAAACACAGATCTGGTTTGCAATGAATAATTTCTTGGAGAACTCTAGGAATCATAACAAGGCTAAGATGGGAAATGGCACACTCTAAATGCCAATAGCACACCAGCAACACAGAAATTGCTGGATAAAATTGCATAGGTCTCATCAATCGAGAATGCTAAAAACATGGAGGAAAATAAATACACATTTATAAATGTGTAAAATTTATAAATGTGTAAAATAAAATAAATAAATATATATAGCAGTGACTTTGCTATACATACGTCATTTGCTTCACAATAACATCCAATGGAGTCATCATCATTAAAAAGGACATACATCCTTTATTCATTCTTGAAGGAGGTAAAGAGCAGGTAGAGCTCAGAATTATATGCAGCTTTCAAAAAACAAATATTTCTGACGTGAGCCTCCCCTTCCGGGAAGTGAGGGATGTGGAAATGAAATGTGCTTTTGACCAAATCTCCCCATGTGGCATTTGCCACCTTTATCCCACCCCATCCTCCTCATTAAGGCTCCTTCCTTGAACACTGCACAGTTAATATACATTACTGAGTAAGCATTCTCTTTAGTTTCAAAACTTAGAATATTCTATTTCTAATATAGTTGTCTTTTGGAAAATAAACAATATAATAACTCAACTTTAAGTTGAATTTCTTTTTCAGAAATGAAAGGAGACTACTGCATGCTGATTGCTGTTGTTTAAATAACTTTATTTCAAATTTAAAAAAGAAATCAGAAAAAGGCAGCTCAACATGTTATAGAAACATTACTCCTAAAAAATTCTGTCCAGGCACTTTTATCTCATCTAATTCCAACTACTAACTCAACTCTTCCTCTAGTGTTCAGAAAGATATACAGATCAATACAAATTAAATGACATAGTCAAGGTCTCCTTATTAATGAAAAATATGTAGGAGAGAAAATATGCTTAATTAAATTCATCTCTCACAAAACCAAACCCCATATTAGTTTGCTGTTTATTTAATAGCTCATTTATTGATGGCTCAGGGCATCCTAAGTGACCAGTCTAAACAGAACTGCTTTGCCAATTCCAAACTCTTACCTCTGGATTTGGTCATCCGAGTCTGCCTTGAGTTGTGGAGGTTCACTTTGTGGGTCTTACAATTCAAAATAAGAAGAGTCATGGGTGGGGCAGACACTCTAAAATCTGTCTACTATTTGTTAAATTGCCTGCACAGGCTCTGTAGACATCTATAGGGCAGCCCTATCATTTACTTATACTCCACCATGTTCCAAAATGAACTTAAAATGCTCTTGAAAATGAACAGATGAGCCAAGAAGGGCAATTAGAGTGGTGTTTTAAAATTAGATATTTATGAAATAATATTGAAATGTAAGGAGAAAAGAGATGACTCTTTCACTCTTACAGGTAATGACTTTGTTAGTGCAATTGCATGCTAAATATACATCTGTATTCCCTAGCAGCCAAGACAACAGGAAGGAATTCCTTGTTCAGCAAAGGAAAGAGAGATAAAAGGAAAGCCATTTCTTTCCAGGCACTGAACTCAAGAAGGAACTTAAGAGACAGCACATGAAATAAAAGCAAATGACTTCTATTATAGTTTTGCAGGACATCTTCAAATGGATGTCTCCATTTCTTCTTTCTGAGAAAACTGAAGAAATAATATTAAGCTTTAGCTCAGTACAATCAGGCAGGTAAAAAAGATCAATGTGGTTCTGTCTGAGAAGGCCCCTGGGAACTCCTGATTTTTATCTCGCAACTTGCCATGGGGTCTGCACCCTGCATTAACTGACCTGGACAGAGATGGAGAGGTATACACCGTTCTTTTTTATACATAGAGAAATATATTATTATATCTTTCAATTATTTTAAAACTCCATTGTTTTTAAATAATCCCTTTCTTATAGAAGCAGTACATAAACATCATGGAAAATTGGATAACATGAAAACTTCACATTGCCATCACCCAGTGATTACCACTGTAAACCCTTAGATGTATCTTTCCAGAAAAATTTTCACGTTTGCCATTTTTTGCCAACCTGCTTTTTATTTCCAACTAACTCCATCTTTTCATCTCAACAAATTTTAATCTTTTAGAATACTCAGACTGTTTTCAAAGATTGTCTCTTTTACAGCTAGTTTGTCCAAACTGGGATCCAGTTCAAGACAGTTCATTGCATCTGGTTACCAAGTCCCTCAGGTCCCTTTTAATCAAGCACAGTCTTTGTATTTTGACCTTAACTTGCTGAAGAAACAACACCAGTAGTCCTGTGAAGTGACCTGCCTTCCACGTTTATCTGGTTATTCAGCTAATCTAGTTGTGGGGGAAACGGAAAATCAAGGCACCAGGATGCCATGTTGCATAAGACCTGGGCCTCAGCCAGGGGGTGAGCACTCACATATGTGATTCCTGATCAGAGGGAGCGGCACAGGGTCCAAATCCCAGACGGGTTAATCTGGGCCCTGGCTGGCAGGGGAGGGAACCTCACAGGAGTTTGTGATTAGGAAATGGCAGTTAGAGGAAAGAGGGGTGGAGGGCAGGCAGTGGGTCAGGACATAAAGCAGGAACTAGGTGGAGAACTGTTTATTGGAACATGGGTGTCTCTTAGAAAACATGAATCAGTGGCTGTGATGATCAGAGCCTGGCTTTCGCGCTACACCATAAATGGTAACAATTAGCCCATCTGAGAGACAAATCCACACTGTGTCTTCCCAGGAGAGGAAGGAGTTCCCCTCCCTGACTGTTTTAATGTTTGCAGTTTACAGTAGCCTTTTCAGAAGGACATAATTGGTTCAAGGGTGGTAATTTACTCATCTCTGAATCTGCAGTATCTGACACAGTCTCTGGTAAAATTAAAGGGGAGACTTTTAGGGTATCTGACACCCCTGACATATAATCAAGAGTAGCTATTCAGTACTGTCTTAGAGCCAGGCAAGAGGGGTCCTCATTTAAAGGGCCCTCCTCTGGCCCCCCTCCACCTGTGCCCCTCTCAATGGAAGGAGGCTTCTCTCGGGCTAACGGGATGTGCCCACCCAGAGGCCTCTCCACTCCCTCCACGTGACTTCTGGACTATGCTCTGGATACCAGGACTCTGAAATTCACTGTCCAACAGGTCCACATCCAGACACCTCCCCAGGTTTGACCTCCTGGGGGCTCACTAGGCCTTTAAGGTGTGCACTCCTAGACCTGGGGGCTGGCACGGGACAGGTGTGGGCAGGCTTTGTGGACGGAACTTGACCAGAGGACTAGGGTGTCCACATGTGAAACTATGAGACATCTTGAGATTTCGGATGGAGCTAGGATGGAAAGAGAAATGAGGCCAGCTCTCCCTGCTCACTCTCATTCCTTCTGGGAACTCTGAGGAGTCTAAGAGTTCTAAATTCAAACACAGCTTTTCAGCTTGATATCAAGGTACATTTGGTGAGGTAGAAGGCTAAAACCTTTTATTTATTAATACTTTAGCTTGATTTGTACTACGTAAGTACTGACAAAAATGGCATGGGACTTCTGTTTTTCCTATCACTGAGGGAAGCATTTCTTAGGGAAAAGTTGGTTCTTTCTCGGTTTTGCATATAGTATTTTGCATCAACTAACCTACTTGTTAAGGTCACTGTACTGAGTGAACAGAGTATGAGCCTCAGAAGTCAACTGAATTCAGGGGAATCCTTCAGGCTCCCATGGTCCTCTCTGAAACCATCATTATTGGGCCATTAGTGAATCAAATTTCATTCTAAAAAACTGTTTGTGGATTCTCCTGTTCAGCTTTTAGCTATTCCTTTCCTCACCCCCATCCCAACCAGCATATTATCTGAGGAAATATAAAGAACTTTGCCATTAATTTTACTGAGTTAATGGCTCTTGTGATAGGCAAGTATTGGAAGTATGAGAAATGTTTTTTTTTGGGTCTTTTTAAAAAAAAGATGCATAGATCACACAAAATGTTACATTAAAAAATATAAGAGGTTCCCATATACCCCACTCCCCACCCCTCACTACTTCCACATCAACAACCTCCTTCATCAGTGTAGCACATTCATTGCATTTGGTGAATACATTTTGGAGCACTGCTGTACCACTTGGATTATAGTTTACATTGCAGTTTACACTCTCCCCAGTCCATTCAGTGGGTTATGGCAGGATATATAATGGCCTGCATCTGTCCCTGCAATATCATTCAGGACAACTCTAAGTCCCAAAAATGCCCCAATATCCCACCTCTTCTTCCCTCCCCCTGCCCTCAGCAACTCCCGTGACTACTGTCTCCACATCAATGATACAATTTCTTCCATTGCTAGAGTTACAATATTTATATTGTAAAATACCAGTAAGTCCACACTAATATATATTTTATTACTCCATCCTGCAGACTAACAATTACTGATCTATTTCGAAGTTTTTGCTCTCCATTCAATGATATAGCCTAAGCTGACTGAAGGTTGTCTTTAGGGGAAACAACAAATAGCTAATACAAAATCAAATGAATGTTAAAGAACTCAGACATTAGAGAAATGTTTTTGCGAAGGAGAAGGGGGAAATTGAAAATTTCTATCTTGTCTGCTATGCCTTTATAGAAAGACAAATGAAATATTCTTACTTTCATAAGGAGCCACGTGTGTTTTTTTTAAAACCTGAATTACACATCTCAGCCATATCAGAGACACTTCTTACAATACGTTTGTAAAGAAAAAATATCATGTGCTAGCAAAACTCAATTCTCAGTTTGAATGTATTTATACATCATAAGTGAGGCCAGAACAAAGTGACTCAGGGAATAAAGGGAAAAGTTTTCTTTGAACTATTCTAAGAATAAGAGAAGCCCCAGTGCCCAGATGGAAGTGCCATTTGCTTCTCCTCACCCCACCCCCATCTCTGTCTCCCTCTCTTTCCCTCTCCTTAGACAAACTATTGCAGTGGTCCTCAGAGCGATATTTCATAGGAAGGCTCATAAATGAAAACATCCGATCCTTGGGAACCTGATCCCCGTTACCAATACTACATTTCCAAAAGAGCATTTAAAGACATCATTGTTTGTTCCCAGTGACTAGTTAATTGCATTTTGATTTGGTAATTGCAAACAGATTCCAGCCTCTCAGCTTTTCTACAAGCATAACAATCTTTAATATGGTGGAACCAGGACTATACTCAGAAATTCCCAAAGAGGTTCATATTAGATTCTCAGATGATTTTCTGCTTTCCTATTGTCAATGTTAGATCTGAATTTTTTTTCTTTAACTTGTAACAATGGTCATTGAGTCAATGTAGATTTGGTCTATTGAGAAATTGCTCAAAGATGGTGGCAGAAAAAGACCACAAAAATGCTCATTTATCTTATTTCATACTATAGATTGTTTACATTTTCATGCATTCCAGACCTGGAAGAAGAAAGGATACCCACAAGAAACGGCAGTCTTCTTTCTGAATTGGGAAGATAGGAAACATTTTGAGCTTTCTTTAGAAACTCTCCTTCCCATAAGAGGGCAACAGGTCATTATTATTACCCATAAAGTTAAGCTACAGATTATTAGTTGAATTAGTAGGATTCTGAGCAAGATGAAGCCAATGCTAAAAGTGAGGAGGGCTCTACACAGTGGTAAAAACAATGAACTACTGATAACATGCAATAAAATGCATGAATCTCGTGAACATTACATTGAGCAAAGAAGCTAAACACAAACTTTTGCATACTGTATTATCTTTTGTAGGAAGTTCAAGAACAGGCAAAACTAATCTATGGTGTTGAAGTCAAAATAGTTATCTTAGTGGGTAGGTGTGGCACATGGCAGGAAGGGTCATAAGGGAAACTGCTTGGATATGGAAATGCTCTATATCTTATCTGGACTGTAGTTACATAGGCCTGTACCTAAGTAAAAAGTCATCAATCTGTATAATTCCAAATTTAGTGCATTTTACTCCCTTCACTCTATGTATGTTTTACCTCAATTAAAAAGTGAAAGGAGCTAAAGAAAGTCTTAGCTTTGATAAGTCTCCTTTCTCTAGTTCTTATTTTATTTTATTTTGATCTTTCCTTTATTCCTTCATCTTTTTCTCTTCAAATCTCAAGTAGAAGATGTTGGGAAATTGAAGAAACATTTGGGTTGGTGAGAGAACAAACTGGATTCACCCTTATTTGATTTCCTAAATGGGGTATGTATAAAGAAGTAATAAAATGAGCTAACATTTGTTTATTACTTTTTAGTTGATGAAGCTTTCCCATATTCATTATATCATTCAAGCATCACCACACCACCTTTAATACATATTCATATCTCTACTTTATGGATTTAAAAAAAAATTAAGCTCAGAAAATTTACATGACTTAAAGTTCACAAAGTCAGTGAGAGAGCCCTTATTGAAACCCAGGTTTACAACTTTAATTCAGGAGATCCATAAACTTGGATAGGAAAATAATTTATATCTTAATTTTTGTAACTTCTAATTGAGCATCTCCTTCCATTCATTATAAGTGTAGGAAACAAACCTCAGTAGTATTCATAGCAATTATGACTTTGTTACCAGTAGAAATAATAGCTGTTTTCATATCACCTTATATTTGAAGAATATATCTTAGAATATCATTTACGTGTATAATGGATCGAAACTGTCTGCTAGAGCACATGTGATTACAGCCTTCCTTCCTGTGAGATGCTCATGGGGACTGTCTGGCCACTTGGCACTTTGTATTTGTTCAGCTAACATTGGTGAAGTGGAGGGTTCTCACTCTGATAACCCAGACATCTAGGTTGCCTTCAGCATTTTGTACCTCTAATTGTTTGTCTGTCAGTTCTTGGAAAGAAGTGAATTGAATTAAAGGCCATCTCAAACCTAATGTTTTTATTGCAGCCTTGACACTGTCTTTAAAATGTAATATTTAACTTTAACTTTTATATGGTTAGCAAGGTTTAAAAAGTCCTAGAGTCTAGTATTTAGTATACTAATAAAGAACACATATATTATTATAGCACAAAATTTTTAAATATTCTGATAACTGTATTTCATTATATTTAATTTCCTTTTCAGTTCTATATATTTTATTTTATGCATTTAGAAACACTATTCTGAGAAGGTATATATAGACTGTGCTAGACTACCAAAGGGGACCTTGGTATAAAAAAGTTAAGAAGCTCTGCTTAAGACTTTTTCTTTTTCCACTATAGGATCCTTTCACTATATTTAATAATAATAGGAACAAATTTAGGAAAACTCTGCTTGAAAGAGAAGCAAACATTTCTGATATATATTACTTATTTTCTCCATCTGTTACATAAAAACCACAGACCAAATGCTTTAGCTTTTTTTCTTCTAGTTCTAAATGGTATACGGATCAACCCAGGCCACGCCTTTTCCATATTTCAATTACCCCTCAGTTGGTTGGAGGGGGAACCATTAAGCATGTTTAAGTTCTATGTGTTGAAGTGTCTGGTGTTAGTCAAGGTAATCAACTGAATAAAAATGGTGCCCTGTGTAGTCATTAGAGCTAACTCTTTGGCAAACTAACTACTGTATTATGCCTGGCTGCTTATGAATGGCAAGGCAGTAGCTTTTATCAGCCTAAGACTATAAACAAACAGTGTGCACAAAGTGTCTTGGGATCTATACTTATGGCTGTGATGCCATTAACAGATCAGTGCTTTACCAAGATAGTGTAGAATTGTGTAGTTAGATTAGAAGGTTTAGTCTCCACTACCAATTCTCAAATATTAATGCAACAAATAATAATGTAGTTATTCAGTATCTTTTAGTGTTAGAAATGCAAAGCACTATCTTTTCAATGAAGCAAATGCTATTGTCCCAATTATATATGTGGTAAAAATGAAAACAAGCATTTAAGCTGCTTGTATAAAAATGTCTAAAAATGAAGATGACAAAAGTAGCAGCAGGTGCCAAAATACCTAGCTCCAAATTTCTTTTGAGTATATTGAATTTATTGTGATGGCAACACAATATTGTGAATACAACTAATACTACTGAGTTATATATTGAATGTGATTAAAATGGGAAACTTTGTGCTCTCCATTGATTACTGCAATAAAAATTAAGACACACACACACAATGCATCTTTCATGAGAAATCATTTGCCTAAAGTTTGATTGACAGAGAGATTAAAAGTTTTTCAGTTTCAGTGCTTCTCACTTACAGAGACCCTTCCAAGGCCTGTTGAGGGTGGGGGTGGGAGGAAGGTGGGTCAGAAATGTAGTCCCATGGTTGTATTTTGTAGTGGACAAATGGTGTCCCCCTACCCCAAAGATATGTCCATATCCTAACTCCTGTGACCATGATTTGATTTGGAAAAAGGGTCTTTGCAGATACAATTTGGTTAAGGATCTTAAGATAACATCATCCAGAATTATCCAGGTGGACCATAAATTCAATGATAAGTGTTATAAAAATATAAGAGACACAAAGAGGAGAGACACAGATCGAAGTTGAGAAGGTCACGTGAAAATGGAGGCAAAGATAGAAGTTATGCAGCCACAAGCCGAGGAATGCCTGGAGCCACCGGAACCTGGAAGAGGCAAGGAAGGATTCGCCTCAAGAGCCTTTGGAAGAAGCACAGCCCTGTGGTCCTACTTTAATTTCAAACTTCTGGTCTTCAGAACTATAAGAGAATAAATTTTTGTTGTTGCTATTTTTAAAAATAAAGCAATTAGAATTATTGGACATTTGTTAATTATTAAAATGTGTTTAAGTTGAAACACTGCCTTAAAAATAAAAATAAAATCACAAGTATATTGCCAAATCCATCACTTAATTATTATCTTCTTTTTCATATTAGTTAAGTGTGGTGTTTAAAACTGTGGAGCTTGAAGAACAACCAATTTTTAGGTATGTGATTCTGAACAGGTTTCTGAACTTCTCTGTGTCTCAGTTTTCTTATTGTAAATTAGGCATAATATTAGTACCTACTGTGGTGATTTGGAGCTATGTACCCCAGAAAAAGACAGGTTCTTTAATTTAATCCATTCCTGTGGGTGTAAACTCATTGTAAGTAGGACTTTTGGATGAGGTTACTTCAGTTAAGGTGTGGCCCACCTCAATCAGGATGAATCGTAACCTTGTTACTGGAATCCTTTATAAGTGAAATGAAATTCAGACAGAGCAAGAGAAAGCCAAGAGAAGGAAAAAGCTGATGGTCAACTGAAAAGAATAGAGAGGACAGGAGAGGCTGCCATTTGCCTTGCCATGTGACAGAAAAACCAAGGACCGAGGACAACTGGCAGCCAGCCTCAGAAGGTCAGTCTTTGGGAAGAAAGCATTACCTTCATCATGCCTTGATTTGGACTTTCTCTTAGCCTCAAATTCATGAGCTAATAAATTGTTTAAGCCAACCCATAGCATGGTATTTGCCTGAGCAGCCCAGGAAACTAAAATATTACCTCTTAGAACAATTTGCACAATAAGCACTCAACAATGTTAGCTATTGTAGTGCTATAAATTTAGGTTCCTTCTTCCCAACTAAACCATTAAGCACTTTTGAAAATAGATACTGTTAAAAATTATGGTTTGATTTTGATACCACATATAAATTAAACCTTTTTGTGGGGTCCTTTATATTTTACTCTAATTCATTATTCTAAATGGAAGGTCAGATGGTTAACATTGCTAGGTCCTTTGTATAATGTATAAAATATTAAAGTACATGCTTTTGATTTACAAAGGAAGACATGTTTACAAAAATATTTATCATTTAATGTGAATTTTCCCACTATTTAGAACAAAACTTAGGGTGAAAGTAACCCTACTACCCAACTACATGATCTACTTTTCTATCTATAAAAGATCATTTAGCCATCTTGGGTATTAAAAGTACAATCACTTTACCCATTGAATTGGCTTTCCATGGCCACAATAATGCACTATAACAACTAACCACAAATCCTGAATGGCATACAACAATAAGCATCTACTGCTTATACATTTGGGGTCTCTGGCTAAGCATTACTTGGTGATTTCATCAGGGTCCATGCATATCTGGGGCTGGCTAACTAATGGCTGATCTAGGATGGCGGTGGCCTGGTAGACTGAGAATACTCCACATGAATCCTATCATCCAGACTAGCTCAGACTTTTTGTTGTCATAGTGATGACAAAGAGAAAAGCACAAGTGGATATGTGTGGACATCTTTCCAAGCCTTTGTTTGGTCAAATCTTCTAAATCTTATTGGCCAAAGTAAACCACCTGGCCAAACGCCAAAACAAGAAGCACAGAAATATGTTTCCTGATGGTAAGAGATATAAAATCACATGGTAAAGGACGTGGATATAGGGAAGGGTAAAGAACTAAACCATTCATACTATCTGTCTGCTACAGCTTTGTTCATATAGATCATTGCCACAGAGTTTACCAGGCTAATATAATTTACAAGTTAGATCTGTAACTTCCATGCATCACGATACATTAATATACACATACTTTATTCTTTGAATGCCATCTTGTACCACCTTCTCCCTTTCCTCTGTTAATCGTTTTTTCCCACAAGTTGTATTGCTCAAAATACTGTCTTCAGTTTCTCCATTCTTTTTCTAGAATAAATATAAACTTTATTGCCAAGCAAATAATATAATCAGTACATTTTTTTCTCTATATTCTATGTGCCTCTGTTTACTATAATTGAAACATTTAAATTTTGTACAAGTTAAATTTAAATGTACCTGAAACCAAAGTGTATGATGGGTATCTGAAGGACAGATGTATGTTCTGTAGTTTTCACAGAAAGAGAGTTACTATTGATGGTTTATATTACTCTCAATTCCCCTTGTATTTATATTTTCCCATAAATACTTTAAATCTGACTAGACCTTGGTACACATCAGACTTCTGCAACATCACTATGCCTGTTTTGCAAAGATGACCTTGCCAGCAGCACTTTCACTAGCAAAATATATAGGAATGATATGTATTTTTGTCCTAAAGTTATTTCCAGCAAGTAGCTTTTATGATTTACATGAGTTTTCCAAACTGAAGTCTGAATTTCCCTACTCCAAACCTTATATCACATTTTTCTTTACTTGGCATTTGTGACATTCCCAATGACTCTATAATCAAGTCCCTCACAGATGTCTTTTTTCCTCTGCACTTCTTGGGACATTAGAGACCATTTGGATCTTTTATTTCCAGTCTTGAGTACTTCATCATTAATGAAGTGTCAAATCTCACTAGAAATATGGATATCAGCATCCAAGATAGGTCTTTCAAAGGAAGGATGCTGATAGTAAAAGCCAGATTTTCCAGAAACATCAAATGTTTATGTTCGCACTATAGCCCTGAAGAAAAGCATCATACACCTGGTTAGGGTTTAAAATGGTACAAGCTAATGGCAGGAAGTAAAATATGACATTTGACAACCTTTGTTCTTTTTTGCCTTCTCCAATTCTTCTACTTAGCTCTCACTGTTTTCTGCAGTAAGTATTTAATATTTTACATATTCTGGCCAGGAGAAAAAATATCAAAGGTTTGTATCTATTCTCTTCCCTTCTATACATTTTTTTTTCTGTTTTCTCATATGGGTCATAGATTCTTCCACTCCTTCACTGTTCTCTATACTATTCTATTCTTTGCTCCCTATGATTTTTATTTTTAGGATTGGCATGGGAAGCAGTCTTACTGATTTATACAAAGTTAGGTCTTACACTTTTTGCTTCAGAAGAACTTAATTCTAAGTCTCACTAGATTAGAAAGACAGAAACAAATATTAAAAACTGTTTTATATCTTATTTATATCTGTGGCATTAATTTCATTTTCCCCATGCTTAGTTTTGTTGTAAAATGGTCTGCTTGATATAAGAAATTTTTTTTTACAAAATGTGCATTCAAATCTGCCACTACTAGATAAGAGTTTGGGCAAGTTAGTTAATCCCACTGAGTGCCAGTCTTCATGAAGAAAATTTGAACAGCATGTGGTGGTTTGGAACTATATGTACCCCAGAAAATCATGCTCTTAAAGCTAATCTATTCCTGTGGATGTAAACCTATTCTGAGTAGGACCTTTCTATAAGGTTATGTTACTTAAGAGATGACCCAGGGTGGATCTTAACCCTTCTGGTGTCTTTTATAGGATAAGAAATTCAAAGAAAGTGAAAGCCACAAAAGCGAGAGCATGAAAGCAGTGAGCATAGAGGAGAAGAGAAAGACCAGCTTATATTGCCATATGCCTTGCTATGTGACAGAGGAGTCCAGGATCATAGTCTTTGGGAAGAAAGCAATGCCTTGATGATGCCTTGATTTGGACATTTTCATAATCTCAAAACAGTAAGCTTGTAAACTAATAAATTCCCATTGTTAAAAGCCAATACATTTTATGGTATCAGCTTTTGGCATCTTAGCAAAGTAAAACACAGAAATATTTATCTTAGAGAAATGTGACAAGGTTTTGAAATGCCACATGTAGTATGTTTGGTACAACTGTTTGGAGCTTTTCTCAATGAATGGTAGGTATTGTTATGTTTAGTAGCATCATTGGTAACTATAGAACCAAGGCAAAGTAACCCCATATCAAAACCAAAATAATTATATGGTTTGGTCTAAATTATGTTATTTGATTATTGGAAGAAATGTTATCAGAGAACTCCAGGAGGAAATTACAATATTCTGAAGCATTTTAAATTATTAAAGCTCTAATATAGTATACGTTTTTTTAGAGATGATGAAAGATAAACTTTTCATGCCATTTCGGATCTCATAGCTGTATTGAGTGATTCAGAAATTGGGCAGCATCCCATTCAGAGGGTAGAAGGAAGCACTATCGCAGGGGTGGAGAGGGGAAGCTCATATAGGGTGTTTGCAGAAGCAAGTGAGGAAATGCTCTGATTGGCTGACATTACATTACAAAGTGGGGAGCAGATATACAATGATTAGTATGTTATGTTTATCTACTTTGTTACACTTCTTCTATTGGACTGAAAGTAGTTATATCACCAGGTATTGCTCATCACGGACCCTGCAGGAGGTGTTCTATTTTCTCAGAAAAACCCTGCAAGTCAATTCCTTTAGAAAAGCCATCTTGGGAAGGGGTCTTCTCCCAGCAATGCCCAATGTAGGCAGCCATTTTATTTTACTTAACAAAGATGACATATAAGCTTCAGCATTTATTTTATTAAATGCTACCACTTTTCTATTCTGCATTGTTTGTGAAAGTATGTTGCTGAGAGAAGTCCTGGGAGTAAGGCAAAGAGTATCTATTTCATAAGCAAATAAGCCAGACACTATATTTGAAAGACCTCTGCTAGTGTTGAAAGCATGTACTACAGTGATTCATGTTTGGCATAGTGAAGTGGGTCACTTAGAGGTGTTTTGCAACCTGTGTTTTGGCAGAACTATAACTTCCAACTTCATTCAGAACCCCTAAGAAAAAATATGTTGTAACAACAAAAAAAGAGGAGAAAACATCTTTCCCATTAAACACTAAATGAACAAGCCAATGTTTGTGAGGGACCCACTAACTCAGGGCTCCATCCAGAACATGTGTCAGAACACCATGTATTTTGTTTCCAAAACATGCTGTACTTGGCTTCTCCACCTTTAATAAATATCATGAAGCAACCAGCATGCAATCCAGGTGAAGGACAGCATATGCATCGAACCATCATTTTTACTTCAAACTGGCAGGAAGAGCAGAAGGGTGACTTGATAGGTTCCTCTAGGATGGGGGTTTGTAACCTTTTTTGTTCCATAGACCCCTTTGCCAGTCAGGTGAAAACCATGGACCCCTTAGTAAGTTCACACTATACTGTATTTTATTTAATAAATATATAACACCTGCACCAACATGTCCCCACAGAAATAACTTTTTTAAAAATTTCAGTTTGAGCTCACAGACCTCTTGTTAAGATCCCCTGCTCTAGGATGTTAACTCCCCAGGAGGCTCTTACCCTTTCCCCAGATAGGAAGTGAATTCTATGTCTAAAAACAAAACCCAGTACTCATTATGGCCAGTGCACAACTCTAATCCACAGGGGCCTGTGCCTGGCCAAGACTAACAATATTGTTTTATACACGTGTCTTCCAATGACTTCAATTACTCAATTCAGTATTGAAACTTTGGGCACGTTGGAGGAAAAACAGAACTAGACATTTGTGATACTCTATTTCTCTAAATTTGGACAGTTTTTGAAGTTATTTGGAGCATACAAATATATGATCAGTTACAAAAATTTAATCCCAGGAAATATTTCTAGACTTTGTGTTTAATTTTGTTTCATTATTTTTTCTCTTGTTTCTTCCACTAGGTATATCCAGGTGAATATTAGCCAATGTACTTAGATCTTTTGTCAATGATATTTAGCATTTTGTTGCTAGGATTCAGTAAATGATTACTCTCAATGATCTCTCTTTTACCAAGTTATTGATAAAAATGCTAATCAGTACAATACTTGATACAAAATGCTACATCTCAAGATGAAGCCTGCCTTTAATAATATATATTCATTAACCAGCCCATTTTAATACATTTGCTCAGTTGTGAATCCACCAAAGTCTCTCTAATTTCAAGTCACATTTCCTAAATTTGTCCAAAGGAATATTATAAGAGACTATATATACACCTTAATAAAATACAGGTATACCAGGTTTACAGCATTTCTGGAACTAGATGAGTAACTCTATGTAAGAAAAAAAGGAAATTAGTTTAATTTGACTTATTTTCAGTAAAATCATTCTGGGTTCCTGGGAACACTGTTTAATTTCCAGCTTTTACTCATTTTTATTGTTTTATTTTTCAAAACAGCTTTACCCACATATTATTTACATACCATAAAAAGTTCATCCTTTTAAAATGTACAATTTGGTGGTTTTTAGTATATTTACAGAGTTATGCTTCCATCACCATAATTTAATTGTAGAACATTTTCATCATCCCTAATAGAAACCTTGTACCCATGGGTAGTCAATCCCTCCAACACCCAGCCTTATGCACTAAAGTACTTTCTGACTTTATAGATTTACTTATTCTGGATATTTCATATAAAAGGGATCATATAACATATGTGTTTTTTGTTTTTCTTTTTAAAGATTTATTTTATTTATTTCTCTCCCCGCCCCCCCACCTTGTCTGCTCTCTGTGTCCATTCGCTGTATGTTCTTCTGCGTCCACTCGTATTACTCGGCGGAAATGGGAAACTGCATCTCTTTTCTTGTTGCGTCATCTTGCTGCATCAGCTCTCCATGTGTGCGGTGCCACTCCTGGGCGGGCTGCGCTTTTCTCACATGGGGCAGCTCTCCTTGCTGGGCGCATTCTTTGCGCATGGGACTCCCCTACACAGGGGCGCCCCTGTGTGGCATGACACTCCTTGTGTGCGGCAGCACTGCACATGGGCCAGCTCACTACACAGGTCAGGAGACTGTGGGTATAGAACCCTGGACCTTCCATACGGTAGGTAGATGTTCTATCAGTTGAGCCACATCTGCTTCCCTAACGTGTTTTTTGTGACTGGATTCTTTTAGTTAGTATAATCTCTTACGTTTTACATTTTCAGTATCTGCCAAACTGTTTTCCAAAATGGCTGCACCAGTTTACATTCTCATCAGCCATGTATGAGGGTTCTAATTTCTCTACATCCTGGCCAACACTCGCTATTGTTTGCCTTTTTGGTTATATCCATTCTAGTTGGTATGATGTAGTATCTCATTATGTTATTGATTGACATATCCCTACTAACTAATGATGCTGAGTAACTTTTAATTGGCTTATTAGCCATTTGTATGTTTTCTCTGGAGAAATGTCTATTCAAATTCTTTGCACATTTTTAACTGGTTATGTCTTTTTATCATTGAGTTATAAGAGTTCTTTATATATTCTGAGTACAAATCCCTTAAAAAATACATGATTTAAAAATATTTTTTTCCCATTCTCTGGGTTCTTTATCAATTTCTTGATGATGTCCTTTGAAGCACAAGTTTTTAATTTTGATGAATTCTAATGTATCAATCTTGTCTTTTGTCGCTTGTGCTTTTGGTATTGTATCTAAAAAATCACTGCCTAACCAAAGGTCATGAAGAATCACCCCTGTGTTTTCCTCTAACAATTTTAAAGTCTCATTTCTTCTATTTATGTATACAATTTTTTGAGTTTTTTTGTGTGTATATGGTGTGAAGTAGGGATCCAAATTCATGTTTTTTTAATATAGATATCCAGTAGTCCAGGAACCATTTGTTTAAAAGACTATTCATTACCCCAGTGAGTTGTCTTGGCCCATTTTTGTTTGAAATCATTTGACCACAAATGCTAGGGTTTTTTTAAACGTCATTTTAACCTAATTCTAATGCAATAGCCTATAGTTATTCTACAATAATTGCCTACCACTTTCAAAAATCTCAACCTTTTTTACTTTCAGAGCTTAAGGATTCTTTTGAAACAATTTTTTTCTTGCTATGATATTCTTCTTTCAAAGCCCACACTCATGATCATGATGTCTTTGTTGCTTTTAGAATTGCCCATAAGTAAATTTTCAAAATTTATCAGAGAATATCAAGGTTTCATCAAAATTTCCTCTTTAGTTAAATTTTTTGTCCCCCTCACCCCACCCTGATTTTGTGTCACTAGAAGTCTGCCTGACGTTTTGGAAAGGTAGATGACACTGTGTGAATCAGCCATGCTAACCTCTTCAAGTTTTGAAAATGCTATGATCTATTTCAGAAAATGTAACCATTCCCATTACTTATAATTGTACTGATTAATAATGCTCTATATGCCCCAGAGCTTTTCATTCTTAAGGTGTGTCATATTAATTTTTAAGATATTTTAAATGACCAGAAAAGGTCCAAATCTGAGCCCAAAACCAGCCACAAGTATTAAATGCAAGTAACTTAATGGAAGACTATGTGGGAAAATAGCCGTCACGAGTGCACCTGTAGGCATTATGTGTGTGTGGAGGCTAGGAAGTGTTTTGTCATTGGTTGTCAGATGCATCTCATTTTCCAAAATGTTAACCTGTTAAAAAGAAAAGTGTGACGTCAAATGAAAAAAAATACAATAATCTTTATTAGAATCCTGCTCTTCAGAGTAATTTGTAGAATATACTCTTCCCCCTAAGTAAAATAACAGTGATGCGCAGGAGTGATATCCTCTCTTTCAGCCTTTCCTCTGGATCCCCAGATTCCAGGGTCCCACTGCTCTCCTTTGAAACTTCTCTCTGTGCATTGTGATTGAATTCATCCTAGCCATGAAGTAGATCTTGAGCTGCTAGGGACCTCCATACATTCATTTTGTGTGTATTAGATCTTTTTCTCCTTACACATGTTCATTTTATGATTTTCTATCTCAAGATCATTTCTCCTTGATGACAAAGAGATAAATGAAGTAGAGCTGGGTTTTATACGTCCTCAAAATTTGTTCTGTAGTCTTTAGGCAGCAGGCCTATTTTTATTTCTTTGTTTTTATGGCTTCAAAAAATAACTTAAAGCAGGGTTTTTCCCCTGCCTTCCACTTTTTTTTTTTTTACAGTAGACTTCCTGACAGAAATAGGGCTGTGCCATTCACTTGCATTTATTCTTAAAAGGGGCTATATGTGAAATATTTTGAATGGTGCCAGGCCTGTCATCAGGCAATGGTAGTAGTCATCAATGCTCTTGGTGTCATCATGGTTATCATTATTTACTAGTCTTCTTTGTCTTTTTGGTACTGGCTCCTTTAAAATCTGAAATCCCTGGGCAACTGTCATGCCCTTTGTAAAAGTACAAACCCCTAATAACTGAAGAACCTCCTGACTCTAACCATCATCACTAATGCATCACCATAAATTGCTTGTCTGTGTTCCCATAAGAAAGTCAGTTTTCTAATAAAGGTTTTGAAAGAGAAACACTATATTTTCAGCAAACAGGAGGAACAAATTAAAAATTGGCTCCTACTCCTAAATCTTTAAGTGAGTGCACCCTGTTGCTTTCAAAAGATGTTTTATGAGATATTTAGACTGGAAAGTTGATCGCACAGGTGTACACTGCAGGTCTGCTCATGCTTTGACAAGGAACAGGGGTCCTGCAGAATGGTCTCGCTTCAGTGTCTAGTCAGAACTGGGGGGTCACAGTAAACAAGGCTAAAAAAGTGATGATTACAAGATTCTACCCCAAAAAATCAACCAATTCTTCACTTATTCAACTTGTCTTTCTTTCTTAGACCAAACCATTTATGAAGCTGGTTTTACCACTATTAGTAATTTTTGCCATGCTTATAAATTTCTGGGTTGTATGACAATAATGAAGATGATAATAATGATAAGAATCATATACACTGGGTGTAAGGTAACCTTCATTAAGAAGGTTTTCCTGACTTTCCCAGGCCAAGATTGACTACTTTCTCCTTTGTACCCTCATCATAACTGCACATTTTTATCCCATCCACACAGCACTTCATCGTATTCACTTATTGTGCATATCTCCTGTTATCTGACGTTAGATCCCTGGAATGGCAACTGTATCTGGCCATATACAGTAAATCTCAATATATATCTATAGAATGCCTCCATGAATAGAGGAATGATTTACTTAAAAAGTTTATTACCTTTGTGCCTTTTGTTGTACCTAGCTGATACTAAATTTTTCATATAAGAAACAGGGCTTTCAGCCCATAAAGAGTGAATATATTACTACTCAGAATAGGGATGGTTAGCAGTTTACTACCTTTTACCTTGACTTTTTCTATTTCATCATTATAGTAACACAGAGGTAAGATAGCCCACAGAAAATTCCCCTTACTCAGGAGCCTGCCTTTGCTATGTACATTCAGACCAAGCCTCTGAAAACTTAAGAACTGGAGAAATGGAAGAGCTATGGTCAAAAACAGGTCATTAGCAATTCATAGTGCAATAATCAGAGCTTAGTAGCTGAATGTGCCAAAATGTTCACCAACATTTCAAAAACCACTTAACTTAAAGGAACATCAATGCTTTCTAAATCTAGGAAATCATGCCCATGAATCAACATAAAGCAGCCTGAATCATTTATTTATTTCTCTTCACTTATTTTAGCATGTTTTCTTATGAAGAGATAAAGAAGATAATAGAAATAGGTAAGCCAGAACATTCTTTGCAAATAGAAGATAGTATTTTTTACAAGATTGATGTTGGTGATCCTTTTGATAAAATATTTATTTATTTTTATTTCTCTTCCCATCCCCCCTGTTGTCTGCTCTCTGTGTCTATTTGCTGTGTGTTCTTCTGTGTCTGTTTGCATTATCAGGCGGCACTGGGAAATTGCGTCTGTCTTTGGTTGTGTCATCTTGTTGTGTCAGCTCGCCATGTGTGTGGCGCCACTCCTGGGTGGGCTGTGCTTTTTCATGTGGGATGGCTCTCCTAGCAGAGTGCACTCCTTGCAAATGGGGCACCCCTATACAGGGACACCCCTGTGTGGCACAGCACTCCTGGCACACAGCAGCACTGTGCGTAGGCCAGCTCACCACATGCGTCAGGAGGCCCTGGGGATCGAACCCTGGATGCTCCATATGGTAGATGGATGCTCTATCAGTTGAGCCATGTCTGCTTCCCTGATAAATAATTTTTATAAGACTATAGCATGCCTACAAAAAGTACATAAATCATAAATATATATAATGAATCTTGCAAGTTAACTCACCTCTATAACTGTTACCTGGAAGGTTGCCAGTATCCTTCCTTATATTCCTACACAAACACAACTACAGAATTTCTAAGCTAAAGCAAATACATATTTTATTTTAGTAGCCCAGCTGTTTGCATTCCCTAGCAGTAATATATGACAGTCTAGTAGCTTCAGTCTCTCCAACACTTGAAAATATCAGTCTTTTTTAGGAGAGCCAATGGCTGTATAGTATATTTCATTGTGATTTTAATTTGCATTTCTCTGATGACTAACAAAATTGAGCACCTCTTTGTATGTTTGTTGGTTATTTGCATATATATGTGTGTGTGTATGTATGTATGTGTATGTATATATATATCCATACATACATATATGTGTATATATACATATATCCATGGCAGAGAATAACAAAATTTATGAAAGTTGTTTAAGACAACAAATCTGAATTGAAACCTTAGACTGCCTTGAATTCCTGTCCTGATTCTCCCCACAAATCCTTTGGCAAATCTTAGCCTGCATATAGCTATTTGAGTCCAAAGATGAGTAATAGAAAGATGCAAGCACAGAGCCTACACAGAGACCCGACACACATGGACCTTGAAGGAAAACCTGTACAAAAGAGGAAGCATCCTAGCAAAGTCTGCCTGAGCTGCTAACAAAAATACCACACAATGGGTTGGCTTATACAACCGGAATTTATTATTTCACAGGTTCAGAAGCTAAAAGTTCAAAATCAAGGCATCAGTGAGCTATGCTTTCTCCCCCAAAACTGTGGCATTCTGGTGCTGGTTTGTTGGCAATCATAGCATTCTTTGGCTTTCCCATTGCATGGTGATGTCCTTTCCTTTCACTTCCAGGTTTCTGTTGGCTCTTCCCTGTGGCTTTCTCTTCAAAAGGCCTCCAGTAATCTGTATTGAGACCCATTCTCATTTAGTTCAACCAAAGCTTAAGTAAAAACAACACCTTCTAGGGTCTCTTTACAATGAATTCGCACCCACAGGAATGCCAATTAGGATTAAGAACATATCTAAATTGAGGTACATAACTCAAACTACAATGCATCTATACACCTCACAATCTTTTGAAAGTTTGAAACATAATGGGCAAAAACAAAATGGAGCACAAAGAAATGCTATAAGAGATTAAAAAAGACATCCTGAGACAACTAGAGAGGATCAACAACTAGATAAAGCTCAGGAAAGAAATGGAAGAGAGAACCTTAAGAACTATGAAAGTCACATTAGAAACAACAAAAGGTAAGCAAGAGACATAAAAAAGAAGTTTGACAAATGATACAAAGTGAAATGGAAAAGAAAAATTCTTAAGGGGATTGAAAAAAGATAGAAAATAGAGAGGGAGTGCTATTATATATATTGTTCTTGAAAAAAAGGAAGAAAACAAGAGGAAAGAGATATTCAAATGAGTAACAGCAAGGAACCTGATGATTGAAAGGGCACTTTGTACCAGGGAAAAAAAAGAATGACCAATATCAAAATACATCCTAGTGACTTTTCTGTTCTTCAATGATAAAGTACTGTAGTTTTTCAGTCAGAAAGGGGAAATCACTTACAAGTACAGGTAGAAGTCCTGGCTCCTTGTGTGATGTCCTCTGACTCTGTGGGAGGAGGGTGAGCGCATCACTGCCTGGTGGAAATGAAAGTATCAACTCCCTACAGCCTTTGCGGATACCAACCCAGCAGGAATTTGGAGCCCTCATTTTGGTCTGGTGACTATGAAGGTCTAGGATTTCAGCTCAGTCTTTGCTAGTGAGGGTAGAGGTGTGGTCATTGTGTTTGGCTTAAGTAGAAAATTCTGTCTGAAAATTTTCTCTTCCTAGGTTGTCCTTTTCTGGCCCCTTGGTTAAAGGGGAAAACAAGGCTGTTCTTGGGGCTTTTGTGGCTGAGCCCATTAGAGTTTCTAGGTTGCCAGTTTCAGTATTCAGTCTGAGATACACGAAACCCAAAGAAAACCAAGGGCACTCACCAAGTTGTTTCTTGGATCCCAAGATCCCTAGCCAGACTACCACCTTCTCTCTTTTGATGTTTGATTTCTATACATATATGTCCAGGGTTTTAGCTGTTCTTATGGGAGGGATAGGGAGGTTAATGTCTATTCCATCTTCTTAAAAGTAAAAGAAAGCCTCTTGTTTGCATTTTGATCAGTTTCCAAAACAATTTTTATTTATGCTCAGCACATTTCTCTTTCTGAAGGAAAACAAGGAAGCAGATGTGAAGCCATCACCTGATTGGCCTCCTTCTTTGATATGCTTCTACCCCAAAGGCAAGAGCTCTGGGCGCTTTTGATAGGGGACATTTTTGTGGTACACCTGCTCATATTGTATCTGGCGTACTTAATAATTTATTGAAATCCACAGTATTTCAGTCCTAACAAACACTTTGACATTTCATAGGAAGTCATTTTGGTAAAGAGAAAATAATGTAACTATAATATTGGACAGTAGAAAAACTACTGGTCACCAAGACTATTTTCCAATAACTTTTTCCTATTTTCTAAAGCCTGAACAATAGCAACAAAAGACTGTTCTATCTGCATGGATAAAATTCTAATTACAAAAAATCTGTCAAGGAAAACCATCATTACACAAATAAAAGTTATTTGAACAAAAGGGAGAAATTATATCTATTTAATTGCACTTTATTTCGGGCAGGACAGATGGGAGATAACCTTTGCTGACCATGTGGACTGAGTCTCCTCCCACTGTCCCTCCAGAGCCCATCTCCCCCCTTCTCCATCCTTCTCCACCTTCCTCTGAGCCCTGAGGCTGGCCAGTATGGATGTCATCAGCAGGTCCTCCTGACCTGTGGCTTCCTGCTGGTTTTGGTTAAGGGGAAAGCAGGGAGAAGGAGATCAGGGGAGTTTCCTCCTGGTTCTTTCCCTAAGGGCTGCCATGTCCTTCCACCAAAGGTGGATGTTCCTCTCAGCATGTCTTACTCCACACAACTCTCTCCTTCAGGGTTTCTCCTTCATTCAGACCTAGGCATGCTTACAGCGCCACCCTCTCTAACACCAGAACACTGCACTAGCCCTGCGGATCCCCTGCTTCTCACCTTTGCCAACGGTCCCTTTATTAAACCTTCCTTAAACTATCCTAAGTTGAGTGGAATCTGTTTCCTGTTGAGATGCTGACTGATACTCTGGGATTCTTGATCTCTTCATACATTGCTCCTGCACTGAGCATCAGCAGCTATTTTGAGCTTAAGGAGCAGAAGTAGCTCTGTTATCCTTTGACTACAGCACTGTGCACATCCCGACCATTTATCCCAGTCCCTATAAAACCACTAGCCTCAGATTTGTCCAAAGACTTCTCTTCCAACTCCCGTAACCCACCACTATCTGAGCTGTGTCATTGGCAGCTGCTCCATCAGGGATTGTTTTCAGAGTGTGAACCAACCCCTGACAAAACATCCCTAAAAGGGTCTTCATTCTGTACATTTGTTATGTTGCAGTCAACATTTTCAGGTGTTTTTTAACTGGAGGGTCTTCAGTTTCTCTCACTCTCCTGTATTCCTTTTGACTGGGATTTTTAATATGTTTCTTGGAATTCTGACAGATTCCAGTTGAGTAGGGGGTGGTTTGTGTTTGCATCCAAAGTCAGGTCTTATACTATTATTTTGGTGCTTTGATGAAATGAGAGAGATGAAAGTCCGAATTATAGTGTGGTTTGATTTAGTTTGTTGTGAGTCTATTAGTCAGACTACACCTCGCTACACCTGCAACCTGCTTAAAGTCCTATCTCAAGGTAGAGGTACTCAGTAGTTTTATCAGCCTTCTTCTAGGAGCTGAAATGTCCCTGCTCTTGTGTGTACCAGAGCACTTTTAGTTTTTATTAGCCGTCAGGTACCATAATGCTGGCTGCTACTGCTTCAGCCCAGCTTACATTTTTGCAGCTCTTTTCCATTTCTGGCCCAAGGAGGTATTTATCTTGTGTTTGAGCCTCTTTTGGTTTATTTTTTTATTCTCTATTTTTTGTAACCCAGCTTTCATTACCATGTTTTTAGAGCAGAGGCATATTCAAAACCTCAGCTTACTGTCATATGGGCTGAGAGTTTGTTCCATTCTCCAGGACTACAGGCTTACCTTTGTCTGTCTTCTATGTCAATCATCTTCTTCTTCATTATTTAAGACTTCTTTTTCTTCTCTACAATCATTGTCTAAAAATTAGTATTTGTCAAGAATCTTCCAAGAGCCAGGTACTGTTCTAGGTGCTGGAGACAAAGCAGTGAGCAAGGAGGCCAACGTCACATTATTTGTTGCTTCTCTGGGGACTTGCATTTCCAGTTTTTTGTTTTGTTTTGTTTTTCTTCTTCTGTTTCTTCCTAAGTTTGCTACTGCAGTAGCTTTGAATTTTTGTATTTTTCTGAGTACTTTTAAAATTAAGGATAATGTTGTCTGTACTTTCTTTAAACCTAATTGTAATATATTCTTTGCAATGTATTAATCAATATTGGACAAATTAAAATATATAAAGGATAAATTATTAAATGTCTATTTAGTCAATGGTCAATTTAGGAAATAAAATACTCTTAACATAGCTGGAGTCCTCTGAATCTGATTACATGCCTTCCACTCCCACTATTCCTAGATTTTTAAAAATCTTTCATATGTTTCTCCCTACTAATATATAGTAATATTATTCATGTTTTTAAATGTTATAAAAGTGATATCTTACTGTATACATTATTTAGTAAATTTTTTCATTTAATATGTTTATAGGATTCATCCATGCTATTTTGTGCAACTCTGGTTCATTCCTGTAATAGCTATAAAGAATTTTGTTGATTAAATATAATGTAATTCCTTTATCCATTCCTGTTGTTAAAATTTGGGTTCTTTCCAAATGTTTCCACTTACCAACAATGTTTCAAGTAATATTTAGTACATATTTTCTTATGTATGTTTGTAGGAAATTCCTTAGATTACATACTTAGGAGAGAAATTGTCCACTAAAGTTTATGTACATAACCAGATTTACTATGTATTGTTGGGTGGTTCTTCATGTACCAATTTCTATTTCCACCAACAATATATACAGGTTTCCCTTACTCCATCATCTCCTCATTGCTTGATATTTTCAGACTTGTTGATTTTTACCAATCTGATCAATATGGAATAGTATCTCATTATGTTCTTAATTCCCAGATAAGTAGTGAAATGTATGATCTTCCCATATTTTTAAAAACATTTTTATTTCCTCACATTATCTGTTTACTATTTTTATCAGCATGCTTTTCTTTTACTATATTTTTAGAACTTCTTTATATAATCTGAATATTATTGTCAAGTACATGTAACTCCTTATCTGATGTATGTGCTGCAAATGAGCTCTTCCAATCTCTATTTCTCCACTTTTTTCCATTCTCAAAATATTTTTATTTTCCCTTTTTTTTTTAGTAATTGTATTTCATAAGAAATCATTCCCTCTCCTAGGATCATAAAGGTAAATTCAATATTGTCTATTAAAGTTTTAATTTGTTGCTTTTCCGATTAAGGGCAACATGAATTTTAGTATGTTTATAAAATTCCATGAAAAACCCTGTAGACATGTTTTTTGGTTGCAAATGTATTGGATTTACAGATGAATTTGAGAAAAATGATGACTTTATATTTCCTTCCTATTAACAGTCATTTAGGTATTTAATAACTTAAAACAACATTTTATAATTTTCTCAGTAAAAGCCATATGTATCTCTTGTTAGAGTTATTCCTGCGTATCCAATTAGTATTCCTGTTGCTATTGAAAGTAGTATGTTTTTGTAGTTTTAAAAATTATGCTTTTTAAATATTGCTAGCATATAGTGATATAATTCATTTTTATAAATTGACTTTATATCTTATGACCTTGAGGATTTCTCTTTTACAATTTGTCTGGAGATTTTATTGGGTTTTAATAGATAATCTTGTTACAAAAATAATCAGATTATCAGTGAATAATTGCAAATTTGTTCTATTTTTCTCATACCTACAGCTATTACTTCTTTTCCTGTTTTTTTTTATTTTGTTTTGTTTTTACCTCACTGGCTAGGACTACCACTATACTTTTGACTATAAGCAGTAACAGTGGGAATCCTTTCCGTTTTTCTAATTTTAAGGGAGTGTTGTTGATGTTTTGCCTTCTTCTTAAAGGAGAATGCTTAACACAAATATCTGCACTCACAACTTTGTCCAGTCTATAATTTTCTATTCTCATATAGTACTTGACTGATTTCATATCAAGGTTATACTATCCTCATAAAATGGCAAAAGGGTTACTCTCTCTTTCTGTGTTCTCTGCAAAAGTCTCTATATGTTTCTTTATGTGTTTGCAGAATTTCATTGTAAGATTACCTGGGTCTGTGTTTTACTTGAAAGAAGAGTTTAAACTACCAATTGTATACGTCAATGGTTGTAAGATACTCTATTTTTTCTCAAAACAGCTTTGGAAAAATGTATTTTTTCTAGAAATTATCCATCATCTCTAAGTTTTCAAATTATTGGCACAAAGCATTGTTCACAGTATTGCCTGATAGTCACTTATCTCCTGTTTCACAAGGAGTTAAATTCTACTTTTCTTTCCTTGTATTATTTGTGTAATTCTTTCTTTTTCTGTTTAATCCTGCCAGGCTTATTTTACAGCTAATTAATTTTATGTGAGGTATCTTCCTAAGTATAGACAAATATACCAAAACCCCAAAGATTTGCCTTTTATTGGACTTTTTAAAGAATCCTTTTTTGGGGGGTTTGTTTAGCCTCTATATTGTATCTGTATTTTCCAGATCAAGTTTTGTTCTTTATTATTTTCATTGTCCTAATTTATTTGGGTTAATTTTATTCTTTTTATAGCAAAATGGGAGACTATTGTTTCCTTTGGGCTGCTGTAACAAATTATCACAAACTTGTTTACTTAAAACAACGGAAACATATTATCTTACAGTTCTGGAGACCAAAGGTACAATATCAAGGTTTTAGCAGGACCCTCTGAAGCATGAAGGGGCGAATTGAACCCTTTCTTCCCCCTCCCTAGCTTCAGGTGGGATGCCGGAAGTCCTCGGTGGTCTTTGACTTGCAATTGCAGCACTTCAGTCTCTGCCCTTGTTGTCATGTGACTTTCTTCTTCCTGTGTCTCTTCTCCCTTTCTTACTAAGACAGCAGTAGTATTGAACTAAGAGCCCACCCTATTCTGATCTGATCTCATTTGAACTTAACTGATTCTGCCTGTAATAACCCCGTTTCCAAATAAAAGTCACAGTAACAGAATTGTGGGTAAAACTTCAACATATCTTTTGGGGAGACACAATTCAATCCATACCAGAATAAATAATTTCATTTTTTCTTCTTTTCAAATATATGCATTTTAAGGCTATACATTTTCACCTTAGTAATGCTTTAGTTACAGCCCATTATTTAAATTTATATTAATTTTTAAAAATCAGTTTTAATTTTAATCATTTAGTTTTATTTTAAACTTTCAGTTTTAAATTTCCATTATCATTTTCTCTTTGACCCATGAGGCATTTAGAAGTAAATTTTTAAATTTCTAAACATGTGAGAGATTATTAGCTACCAATAATTTTTTTTGTTAATGATGACTACTTTAATTTTTGTGGTCAGAGAATATATCCTATATAATAAAGGGTTTCTAAAATGTGTTAAAACTTGCTTTATGGCTTCATTTGTGGTAAAATTTTGTAAATATTCCCTGTATGCTTGATAATATTGTGGAATTTATTTTTATGGAAGGGGGTAGATTTTTGTATATGTCCATTGGATTAAATTTTATCACCCTACTCCAGCCTCCTGTATTCTTGCTAATGTTTTCATGCTTATCCTACCAGTTATAATATCTTATCAGTGATGAATTTCTTTTATGAAAGTGGATTTGTCAATTTCTCATTATAGTTGTCAATTTTTGCTTTATATACTTAAAGGCCATCGTTTTCTATGTATACATATTTACAATTGTATTTTCTTCTTGGTCAAATGAATCTTTGGTGTTTACACTGTAGCTCCTATTATTACTAATATTTTTTGTCTTAACATTTATTTTGTCTGACATTAATTTTATACCAGATTTCTTTTGATTAGTATTTACCTGGTATACTCTTTCCTATCCTTTAATTTTAGCCTTACTATGTTCTTACCTGTTCAGTTTATCTCTTGCAAACAGCATAGAGCTAGATTTTTTAAAAACCAGTCTGATACTATCAATCTTTTAACCAGGAAGTTTGACCCATTTACATTTACAGTGATTGCTGATTTATTTATGATTATTTCCAGCTTCTCATTTTCTGCTTACAATTTTGTCCCATTTTTCTGTTGTCCTCCCCTCACCTCAATTTTTCTGCTCTCATTTGGATTGATTTTGCTGTCATTTTCATTTTTCCATCTCTACCTTTTCCCCATACAATACAAAGAAAGACAAAGAAAGACCTTAGAACACCAGTTCCAATTAGTGCCATTTCATCTTCAATCATTTTTTTTTAATTATTTTATTTATTTCTCCTCACCCCCTTGTTTTGCATTTGCTGTGTCTGTTAGTTGTGTGCTCATCTTCTTTGTAGAAAGCACCAGGAACCGAACCTGGACCTTCCATATGGTAGGTGGGAGCCCAAACACTTGAGCCACATCTGCTTTCCATATATTCAATCTTATTGTCCTTGTTTGTCTATGGTCATGGTCTTGTTTTAAAAATCATTTAATATATTCAATACTTTTTAGGAATTACCCATGTGTCTAAAAATATTTTTCTTTATCTTTCCTTCTTGTGTCTGAGTCCTTTTAAGGTTCAATTTCTTTTTTCCTGAGGTACAGCTTTTAAATAAAAATTTTTTTTTAGACCAACCCATTTATGGTAATTTTTAAAATTTTTATTTTTATTTTATTACCTTTTTTAAAAAGATACATATATCACACAAAATGTTACATTAAAAATATAAGAGTGAAGCAGACTTGGTCCAGTGGTTAGGGCATCTGTCTACCACATGGGAGGTCCACAGTTCAAACCCTGGGTCTCCTTGACCCGTGTGGAGCTGGCCCACATGCAGTGCTGATGCGTGCAAGGAGTGCCATGCCATGCAGGGATGTCCCTGTGTAGGGGAGCCCCACGTGCAAGGAGTGCACCCCATAAGGAGAGCTGCCCAGTGTGAAAGAAAGTTCAGCCTGCCCAGGAATGGCACTGCATACACGGAGAGCTTGACAGAAGATGATGCAACAAGAAGAAACACAGATTCCCGTGCCACTACAACAATAGAAGCAGACAAAGAAAAACACACAGCAAATGGACACAGAGAACAGACAACTGGCGGGGTGGGGGTGGGGGGGGATAAATAAATAAATCTTAAAAATATATATATAAGAGGTTCCCATATCCCAATCCCCACCCCACCCCCACTACTCCCACACTGACAACTTCTTTCATTGGTGTAGTACATTCAATGCATTTGATGAGTACATTTTGGAGCATTGCTACACAGCATGGATTATAGTTTACATTGTAGCTTACATTCTCTCTCAGTCCATTCAGTAGGTTTTGGCAGGATATATAATGACCTGCCTCTGTCCCTGCAATATCATTGAGGACAACTCCAAACCCTGAAAATGCCCCAATATCACACCTCTTTTTCCCTCTCCCTGCCTTCAGCACCTCCCATGGCCACTGTCTCCACATCAGTGATATAATTTCTTCCATTGCTAGAGTCACAATAATTCTATAGTAGAATACTAGTAAATCCCCTCTAACCCATATTTTATTCCTCCATCCTGAGGACCCTGGGATGGTGATGTCCACTCCACCTCTAAATCAAGAGGGGGCCTAAATCCCACATGGCTGATGGATGGAATTCTCCTGCATGCAGCTGTAGACACTCTCGGTTCCCTGGTGTGGTGGTTGACCATCCTCACCTCCCTGTTAGCTGACCTTGTTAAGTCCAACAAACTGCAGAGTAGGTGTTGCAACCCTGCTGAGGCTCAGGACCCAGATGGCACATGGACAGTCCAGAGATTCAAGTCTCCTGAGCATACACCAACCCCAGCACCAACCACAGGTTCAATAAAAGTGAGAGAAGAGGCATACATAGAGAGGTCATATCTGAGTCCATCTTCATCACACTCAGGAGCACAAATTCCAAAGTTGGGCCCACTGGCAAGGCACTGAACTCAGAGCCCTCTGTCATGACTGTAGGACCCAGGTCTCCATAGCCCTCAGGAGTACCACGACCTAGGATTGTATCTATTTTGGCTGTCTCTGAGATCCTGCTGAGATGTGCATAAGCGCGACCCCTCTGATGACCAACCGACTCATTTTGAAGTCTCTTAGTCATATAAACTCATTTGTCTTTACCATTTCCCCCTCTTATTCAAGGTCTTTTTCTAGTTGCATCACCAGCTGGTGCTTGGTAGTAATCCCTTGGCACCAGGGAGGCTCATCCCTGGGAGTTAAGGCCCCTGCTGGGGGGAAGGTAATGCATTTACATACTGAGTTTGGCTTAGAGAGTGGTCACTTTTGAGCAACATGGAGGCTCTCATGAGGTAATTCTTAGGCACCCTGCATCTCTAGGCCTAGTTGAAATTTCAAGCACACAGGCCCATAAGCATCATCACTAGTACCAAGGGCCCATCATTGGACCATCCTTCTTCACTGGTCTTTGCCTTTAAACTTGGGGGATTATTGCTGCTACATTGGGGATTGCAACAGTTTCCTGGAATGGTAACTCAGCACTTTTCAGTGGTCATGTGAAATGCTACCCCCCATGTCAATAACCAAGGAATATCCAAACGTATCCACACACCCTATATGCATGCCCTCCCACCCATGCATCCCTTATCAATGACACCCCATATCAGTGCTCCTCCCCTGTCATAGCTGAACCCTTCTGTGATCCAAAACTTCTTCAAAAATGAAGTCTAATATATTTCCAAATTCAATTAAGAGGAAAATGAAATAGTAATGATAGGTTTAAAGATTAGAATAGAAAGCATAATAATTTAGAAAAACTAAAATAAAGTAAAAAATAAGTGGAGGTATTAAAAAATGAAAAATATCATGAATTTTTTTTGATGTTTTACCTTTCATCATTGTAATAGGCGTTGCCCTGTATATATGGTGGCAAGGCAATCTCTTCCATTTCTTCCTCAGTGTCTATATCCTTTTTTTTTTTATGTCTTCAAAAAAGTTTTAGGTCATAGTATACTCAAATATAGAATATAGGGAACTCACATATACCCAACATTAAACCCTTTTCCCTCTTTCCCAGCAATGTCCTTTTTACATGTGAATGTTACATTTGCTGCAACTGATGTACAAATATAGAAACATAGGTACTAACTATGGTATCATTATGGTTTAAATAAAGATTTACATTTTAGACTGTACAGTTTTATAAATTTTTGGTGAAATTTAATGTGGCCTCTATCAATCATTGCAGGATCATGCAGAACACTTCCATTTGTCCCCCATTACCCCCTCTTCCACCTATTCTATTCTTGTCTCCCTGTCCCTTCAGGTCCCACAGTGACAACCAAGCTTCACTGCTTGAAGGACAAGATTCATAGATACTTGCAATAATGCTGAGGGCTTGACATACTAGTCTGTCCTCCCCCATTGGGAGCCCTCCATACTCTTGAGACACCCTCCCCTCTGTTTGATAGGATCAGGCCTCCCTGGGATGGGGGCATGACACCTTCCCACTCATTGTATGGGTCTCCACCCACTGATATAACACACTGTGACATGGTGAGCTCTCACACACTGCCTAGAAGCCTGCCCGAGGAGCACCCTGTGCCGGATGCCCCCCATCAAACATCTTAAACAAATAACCCTCCCTTATTATATTTTCTAAAGAGTTTTCTCAACATTGTAGTTTCAACCACATACCCGACAATCTCCCATGTTCACTTGCTCTCCCCCAACCCTCCCCCCAATTCCTTGGACCATCTGGCCCATCCTCCAAACCCTAGCCCCCCTTAAGCCTGCAAAGCCCAATCCAATAGTATCCCTATGCCCCTGTCTTATCCCATCACTGAGAACTACTTACCTCCACTTTTTCATATATTTTGCTCATGTGGGCATTGGCTCACAATCTTCCTCTCCCCCACCTATTTCCTGTAAGCCTATCTTCCAGTCTCTAGTTCTCTGAGACAGCTTGATTTGCTTAGTTCATATCAGAGAGGTCATGTAGTATTTGTCCTTCAATGTCTGGCTTGCTTCACTCAACATAAGGTCCTCAAGATTCATCCATGTTATCCCATGTGTTAGAGAAGTACAACTTTTAGAAGGTGCGTTAGTTGAGTCTATTAACAGTAAACTCATGGCCTATTTTGCTCATTATGAAAAGTATTCAAAGTTTATGATTTTCTCCCAGAAATTTGAAGATATTCCCTTATCTTCTCGCTTCTGTCACTTCTGTTGAGAAGTCATCTCTCAGTATAACTTTTTTTCCTAAATGTTTTCCCTGTGTAGATAATTGGTATAGTGCAGGTTTATGTTTGGCTTTCTTAAGTGCTATCTCTGGAAACAAAAGGATTCATTGTGAGAAACATGGCATCATCCTCGGCTCCTCCCACTTTGTCCCCATTCCCCAACAACTATTCATCTCAAAATCCTATTGATTCATCTAAAATATTTCTTTAACCCATCCCCTTTGATCCATCCACCCTGCTTCCAATCTAGTTCAGTTTGCCATTCAAAGCTCTCCTGGTTCACCTTTGATTCTTCCAGTCTATTCTCTATCCTGTCACAGCAAAATCCCTTTCTAATTAAATACACCCTTTCTAATTAAATACATCACTGACCTCTCAATGCCTGCTGAATGTAGAACAAAATTCTTACATGGCCCACTAACCCCTACGCCATCTGTGCCTCACCCACCTACAGTCTCCCTTCTCAACAGACTCCTGTCTTATCTCCATTTCCAGTCCAACCTCTCAACTCACATTTTTTAAAAAAATTATTTATTTATTCTCCCCCTTCCTGCCATTGTTCGCTCTCTGTGTCCATTTGCTGTGTGTTCTTCTGTGTCTGTTTGTATTCTCATCAGGTGGCTTTGGGAACCGATCCTGGGACCTTCTGGAGTGGGATAGAGGTAATCATTTTCTTGCACCACCTCAGTTCCCTGGTCTCCTGTGTCTCTTATTATCTCTCCTCTGTGTCTCTTTTTGTTGCATCATCTTCCTGTGCCAGCTCTCCATATGGGCCAGCACTCCTGCATGGGGCAGCACTCCACGTGGGCCGCTTGCCATACAGGCCAGCTTGCCTTCACCAGGATACCCTGGGTATCGAACCCTGGACCTCCTATATGGTAGACAGAAGCACAATTGCTTGAGCCACATCTGCTTCCCTCAACTCACATTTAAGTTCCTGGCAACACAAAAGTAGCTGGAGTTTCTGCCCAGGAGTAATGCTGTTTCCATCTCTGGACCTGTGCTCGTGCTGGGATTTCTGCTCCCCCACCTTCACCTAGTGCCCAGGCTTACTTCTTCTATTTCCTTTGTCTCCCTTAGTCCTTTTCATTATTTAAAGCTCAGATGAGGAGAATTCTTCTCCAGGAAGCCTTCCCTGAAATCCTCACTGACCATCCCCCAAGTCAAACCTAGTAATCTTGCATTATACCCTCAATGCTGCCTCTGAATCACTCATTGATGTTTCTATCCATTGCTATATTTCCAGCACTTAGTACAGAGGAGGTGCCTAAAAACTATTTGTTAAATTAAAAAATGTGTGTGTGACTGAGAAATTAGTGAACCTTTTTGATTCTGCTCAACTACCTCGATAGTTTAAAGGTAATTTGTCCTCATTTAACCCGTTTTATCACAAATAAATTGAAGATTCTTTTTAGTCTACCCTGACTCCTCCCCAGAGGTAAAAGTTATTCTGAATTTTATCGTATAAACCTGTAAATAATGTATTGTGTTGCATATTTTCAGGTTTTGCATAAATATTATGCTTCAATTATTCTCTTCAACACTATTCTATGTGGAGATTTAAAAATAGTAATATATGAGACTCCAGTTCATTCATTTTAAATTGCTGTATAGTATGCATTGTGTAATCTACCACACTCTTATATTGATTGGACTCCTTTCAATAATCTTTAGTGTGCTTTTGGTATTCTGCCATTTCACAATAATATATGTAGTTTTTAATTTTTAAATTATTCTTCTTGGAATTGTTTCATGATTCCTGAATCCTTGGATTGATGTCTCTTTTGAGTTCTAAAACCTTCTTAGTTATTTATCTCTCATATTGCCTTCCAATTTTTTCTCTTTTGAAACTCCAGTTAGATGTATTTAGATCTTCTTATTCCATCCACACCCTATATCTCTTTAACTCACTTTCATATTTTCCCTTACTCTGTCCTTGATGCACATTCTGAGTGACAGATTAATAAACTATCTTCCAGTTTATTAATTCTCTCTTCAATCGTATTCAATCTACTATTGAACTTGTCCATTCCATTTTTATTTATATTTCTAGGAGTTCTTTTTCAAATACTTGTTCAGGGTATAAAGTTTCTTAGTCATTTCTTTAAGCATGTAAAAAATTATTTTATGTTTCCTTCATGATCTTTCCAATAGTTGAAATCCTGAGGGGTTTAATTCTTCTGTTTATTGTTTCTACCTACTTGTAGGGCTTTTTTAAAAGTTTTATTATTTTATTTGGGTGGCTATGCTCCTATTCTGGTGATCTAAATCTGTGGAAATTGTAAGGGTTCTGTATTGAGGAACTATTCCTCCAGAGGAGATTTGCACTTATTTCTTCAGGGGATCCTGGAGCATTACCAATCTAGAACAATTTTAAATTAATTTTCCGTCCTGGATTTCCTGGATTCCACAGGTAGTCCAAAGTAAAAACTCCAACTTCATGTAATGGCAGACTTAGAGTTATCAATTTTCAGGGAAAGATTTCTGTTTTCCACTGTAAATATAGAAAAGTCCATATTTTCTAGCCATCTCCCCCCCCCCACACACACACACACACACTCACTCACAGACATGCACAGGTCAAAGATCTTGATTCCACCCTATATATATCTGCTAAAATCCATGGTATATGATTTTGGTGTTGGTCAGCACCTTCAGGGGTGCCTGGGCACTAGGAGAGGTTTTCAGTTCCTTTTTCATTTTTGGTCCTTGAGAATTTCCCTTACTTTCTTGCAACTCAGCTATTTATTTGAAAGGTTTTTATTGTATATTATCTAGAATGTTAAGTTATCTCTAGTTGGAGAGATTTTTCAGACATTTAATCCATCAATTGAAAATAGAAAGAGAAATATGCATTTCATTTGCATGTGTTTAAAGTTCATCTTCTACATTTTATTTTCACCTTTCATGTACATGACCTATTTTCCTTTTATTTTTTTACTCATTATTACTCCTCTTTGAATGGGACGAGCTTTTTGCTGAGGAAAAGTATTAGGGGGATCATTTTTGAGATGGGAATAGAAATGTATCTGTATCCCTAGAAAGTAACTCCATGAAGATAGATATATTTCTCTGTTCACTGGTATGTTACCAAGACATAGCAACATGGAAATTCTGCAACTCAGGTTTATCTTAAGGCTTTCTCATCCTATCTGTTGTTCCCTCGTATCTAAGTGCATACTTCTCTTTCTTCAACTTTGGCATTCAAAAATCCAACATCCTTCACAGTAAAATCCATTGTATTCCAGATTATTTCTCTCTTTGCCCTACAATTTACAAAGCTGGCTCATAAATACTTTCCTGGCATTCTGAACTGTTGAACTAGGTGTCTACAAAGGGAAGTCTAGCTTCTTCTAGGTCTGCCCACACCATAGAGATCATATCTCTTTAATTAAAGATATTTGGCTAGGCCTTTCAGGACTTTAACACTGATTTTCAGGAAAATCATATCCTTCCTGCCTGATGTCCAAAGAGCCTTGTTTGAATGCTTGGCTTCCTCTCATTTTCATTGGTACAGATTTCTCAGTATTTAGAATGTTTGTTTTGTAATTTGTGGTTTGTGGTTGCAGCTATTTTCTTGTTTCATTGGAGATGGAATTATTTTCCTCTCTATTTTTCATTAATTTGTTATTCTTAATTGGTTTTGAGAAAGAGTACAACTTTTAACTTGTGGTGTCCTTTCTCTTCTACAGTTCAATCTGCCCATGTACATTCCCCTTTTTGTCCTTGATGCTATCATTTTCTCCCCTAGAAAACATGTCACCTTTTTAATGATTTTAGCAATCGGCTCAAAATTTTTCTTCACAACCATTTCACATCCCACTATCCCTGGCGGTTACAAACTTTAAATTGGGAACAATAAATTCCTCTGGTGCTTTCCTTCCCATGACTTTCGTGTAATCACATGATATTTCAGTGTCTGAGCTCTGGGACCAGTTATACAGAATGAATCCATGATTACCATAGTATCTGCTGGGCAGTCTGGCTGTTTGAGTTGAATTCTTTTGTACTCTTAATCTACAATCAGTACAGTTTCAACTTTGAGATTTTCCATAATAGTAACAGATTTAAATTAATACATAAGTTTATAAATTTCCTTTGAGAACAATAAAATGTACATGGAAGATCTGGTAAAGTAAGCCATCTGTATCAAGGGAAACAAAAATAATTAACTAGGTCATAGGAGTAAAACTTTTGACCTTTACTTCATTTGCGCTATTTTTCTACCTGAATAAATCAATAGACTATAGGCTCAATTTACTATTCCAGAAGTAATGTTCTCAAACATTCAATCTATTTATGTCCCATCTACACCAATTAGTATCTATGTTCACTGACATAATATATGTAATAAACTTTGATTTCCTCAAAAAAGATAATATACATTTAATTATTTTTCCACTGCACATACTTTTTCTCTCTTCCTTATTTGTTAGATTGGAATATAGGTAAGGAAACTTAGCAAGATAGGGAAAAAGTAGTATCAATATTTTGTGCCCTTTGGGCGGCGGACTTGGCCCAGTGGTTAGGGCGTCCGTCTACCATGTGGTTCAAACCACGGGCCTCCTTGACCCGTGTGGAGCTGGCCCATGCGCAGTGCTGATGCGTGCAAAGAGTGCCCTGCCGCATAGGGGAGACCTACGTGCAAGGAGTGCGCCCAGTAAGGAGAGCTGCCCAGCACCAAAGAAAGAGCAGCCTGCCCAGGAATGTCACCGCACACACAGAGAAATGACACAAGATGATGCAACAAAAAGAAACACAGATTCCCGTGCCACTGACAACAGAAGCGGACAAAGAAGACACAGCAAATAGACACAGAGAACAGACAACCGGGGTGGGGAGGGAAGGGGAGAGAAATAAATAAATAAATAAATAAATCTTTTTTAAAAAAATATTTTGTGCCCCTCTCTTCTCTAAAATTGTGGAAAGTCCATGTGTTTTGACTCCCTTTTTGCTTATATGCGATATTCTGCATACTCTAACACTGCCATTAAATAAATATCTAGAAGGTTTAGTTTTTATTTTAATCAGTCTATGCTGGAGTAGCAAAGAAGAGCAAACCTTTCCAAATTTTTAGCATCCTTTCCAGATTTACAGAATAGTTTGTTTAGGATCACCATGATTGAAAGTCTGAAAACTTCGATGGCATTACCTAGTAATTGAAGTGGAATTTTGTTTCCTTTCCTGTATTTATCTGGAGAATATGTCATGTGCATGTACTGTTTGTACAATCAGTTCTGGTACAATGCTTGTTTAAAAAATACAAATTTGTTCTAAATCAATTGGTATATTGGAAAACAATTTGAGCCTTACACAGACTTTGTGTTTTTTCATGTGAGATTTTGTCTGAGAGAAACATTAGGAAAAACACAGAAAACTGCACTCAGTTGAACACCAAGATGCATAGGAATACACAGAATGCACACATGCACATGCATACACCTCAAATATCTACCAGCTATCTTAGTTCACTGAGTATGTTACGACCACACCCATTCACATCTGGTTTTACAACTTTCCATTCAATTTCACATAACTCTTCTCCCTTCACATCACAATAACTCACAAGCTGTAACCCTTATGACTCCCATTTCCCCAAAAATCTTCAGGTATTTTTCAAGGCAAACTGCCATATTTAGTACAGTATTTATGTATTTCTTAACTATTTGATGTGTAAATTGTGCTGCCATTTTTATTTGATTCCTATCATTTTTTAAATGTGCCATTGACAGTTTTTGATTTTTGTTTTTTGTTTTTTTTACTTCTTGATCATTTCATGGTTTAACTATATAAATACAGCACAAAATTGGTTTCTCAAGTTAAAGTTCTTAATTCAATGAATTAAAATCCCTTTCTCCATGAACAAAATGTTACATTTCAATACAAAATCTAACATCTTATAACCTGCTCTACATAATTGGCAGCTAGTTATAGCCCTTTCAAGGAAAATGATTTTATACCACTATATGATTTTTTGTGTTCTTAACTCCATTTTCCATATAGCTTTGTACTTTTAAAAATTAAAATTAAAAAAATATATATGTATCTATTCTCCTGCCATGGTTATTCAGTAGTTCCCAGGTTTGACTCCCCCCCACACCCCTTCCCTACAGATGGCGCCCTCATCTGTCTGCTCATTGTCTGTTCATCTTCTTTAGGAGGTAATGGGAACTAAACCTGAGACTTTCCATGTGGGAGGTGGGTGCCCAATTGCTTGAGCCACATCCGTTCCCAAAATTAAACTTTTTTTACTTTTAGATCATTAGAGATTTACATGAAATTGTAAGAAATAATACAGATGATCCAGTGTTCTCTTTTTTTTTAAGAATTTATTTTTATTTATTTCTCCCTACCCCCTCATTGTTTGCACTTACTGTGCCTGCTCATCTTGTTTATTTAGGAGGCACTGGGAACTGAACCTGGGAACTCTCATGTGGGAGTGAGACGCCTAATAGCTTGGGACACTTCCATTCCCTGCTTTGTTATGTCTCTCATTATGCTTTTTCTTCTTGTGTCTCTTGTTGCATCATCTTGTTGTGTCAGCTTGCTGTGCCTGCCCGGTGTGTCAACTTGCTATCTCCAGTTCTTGGGCACTGGAAACTGACCTCCTATGACCTCCTATGTGGTAGGGTGGAGCGCATTCTCTTGAGCCACATCTATATCCCCCAGTATACTCTTCACCCAATTTTTCCCAATGGAGAGAAATCCTGCAAAACTATAATACAATATCACAACCAGCGTATTGGCATTGGACGCAATCAAGATGCAGAGTAATTCCATCACCCTAAGGATCCCTCTTATTGCCTTTTCAACCCATCCCCACATCTCTTTTGCCCCTTCCCATCTTTAACCCCTGGCAACCACTAATCTGCTCTCCATTTCTATAGTTTTGTCATTTCAACAATGCTATATAAATGAAGTCTACAGTATGCGACTATTTAGGATTTTTTTTTCAGTCAGAATAATTTCTTGGAAATTCATCCAAGTTCTTAAATTTATTCCTTTACAATTCTGAGTAGTACTCTATGGAATGAATATATCACAGTTTGTTTCACCATTCATCTATTACACTGAAAGGCACCTAAGTTGTTTTCATTTGGGGGATATTATTAATAAAGTTTCTATGAACATTCATGTACAGGATTTTGTGTGAATCTGTTTTCATTTTTCTGAGATAAATGTCCAAGATTGCAGATTCTGGTTCATATGGCAGTCACATGTTTAGTTTATTAAGACACTGACAAACTGTTTTCCAGAATTGCTGTACTGTTTTACATTCCCACCACCAATATAGGAGTGATTCAGTTTTTCCACATCCTCACCTTCATTTGGTGCTGTCATAATTTTTTTAAATTTTAGCTATTTTGATAGGTGTGCAGTGATATTTCACTGTGATATGAATTTGCATTTCTCTAATAGATACTAGTGCTTAAGATTTTTTTTTTATTTTAAAAAAATTTATTTATTTATTTCTCTCCCCTTCCCCCCCGCTCCAGTTTTCTGTTCTCTGTGTCTATTTGCTGTGTGTTCTTCTTTGTCCACTTCTGTTGTTTTCAGCGTCACGGGGATCTGTTTCTTTTTGTTGTGTCATCTTGTTGTGTCAGCTCCCCGTGTGTGTCAGCTCTCCATATGAAAATGGAGTTAAGGACAGAAAAATCATATGTGCGCCATTCCTGCACAGGCTGCACTTTTTTCACTCTGGGTGGCTCACCTTACGGGGTGCACTCCTTGTGCGTGGGACTCCCCTACATGGGGGATAACCCTACATGGGGGACAACCCTGCATGACAGGGCACTTCTTGTGCTCATCAGCACTGCGCATGGGCCAGCTGCACACGCATCAGGGAGGCTCAGGGTTTGAACTGTGGACTTCCCGTGTGGTAGACAGATGCCCTAACCACTGGGCCAAGCACGCTTCCCTTAACACCTTTTCATGTGAGCCTCTTCAATGAAATGTCTGTTCATGTCTTTTGTTCATTTTTTAGTTGGATTGTTTGGTTTCTTATTGTTGAGCTTTGAGAGTTCTTTATATATTCTACATACTAGTTCTTTTTCGTATATGTGGTTTACAAATATTTTCTCCCAGTCTATAGCTTATCTTTTTATTTTCTTAACAGAATCTTTTGTAGATCAAATTTGTTAATTTGATGAGGTTCAATTTAACACTTGTTCCTTTTATGGATGCTAAAGTCCTGTGGTCTGTATTGCATGAATTTGTATAGTGTGATGGTTTTTAGGCATGCATGTGTCACATTATAGCAGAATTGGATGTAATTGGGAGAAATAGAATTAAGAACTATTAGGGCAGTTAATTCATCATAGTTAGATAAGCTATTATTGACTTGATAAAACTATGAGAGCCCAATTTAATTCTGAATTTCTGGAATTTGAAAAACTGCCTTTAATTCTGGTCAGCACTTTACTAAGTTAATCGGAGATTTGGCAATTATCCACTTACTTTGATGATACAGATAGAATTCAAGGGAAAAGAACACCACAAGTTTGAATGTGAGGATTCGTTCTGTTCACAGCAGCACACTATATTTAAGCACTAGTCCAAACAATTAGTGGGAAAATATCTGTCAGTGAGTTTAGTACTCTTGTTAAAAGGTCTTTTTATCTCACTGATTTCTCAATTAAGCAAGACCTCAATTATAACAAAAAGCTGAATGTATTCCAGCCAGCCCCTCAGGAAAGATACCATTCTGTCTCTGAAAACCGTTACGAAAATTTGACCTTTTTACCTTTTCCTGGCCAAGGTTTTCCCAGATGCAAATTTAATGGTTTAAACTCAGAATGCTATCAGCTTCATAAAGCATGAACCCTCCTCTCATCAAAGCAGCTGTCATAATTTAACTGGCCAGTCTGCCACTGTTCGGGGGCTCCAGCCATGTGCCTGCCAGAGAAGTCATAAAGTTAGGGCTGCTCCTTCTTCACCTTTCAGGGGTACTGAGAACTGACCTCAGAGTAGGCCTCTTCCATGTAGAAGAAGGGGAAGGAG